>NC_084460.1:295651191-298368691 GCF_027409185.1 Cynocephalus volans
TTATCAGATATATGGTATATACTTTTCTCCTATTTTGTGGGTGTTTCTTTCACTTTGTGTGTGTGTGTGTGTGTGTGTGTGTGTGTGTGACTTTTATGGGGACATGACACCTTGACCCTGGTGTTTGTATTAGTCTGTTTCTGTTGCTTTTAACAAAATACCTGGAACTGATAATTTAGAAAGAAACAATATTTATGGCTTACAGTTTCAGAGGTTATAGTCCATGGTTCAGGAAACCCATCTGGTGAGGGCCTTGTCCTGGCAGTGATTACAGCGACTCAGGGTACACATGGTGAATATGGCAAAGCAGAGAGAAAGAGTAACCTCCTCATTCACTGTCCTTTTAAAGCCCCCAGAACCACTCTCATTGGTAGAAGAATGGATTGATCCATTCATGAGGGTACAGTTCTCACAATCTAATCATCTCTTCAAGGTCTCACCTTTCTATTACCATAATAGGATTCCCAACCTCAAGAATTACAGTGGGAATTAAGTTTTGGGAGGACACTGAGCCCAAGGCAGTGTTATAAGCATCACGCTCTAACCATGTGAGCTAACTGGCTAGCATTCATTCACTTTTCTGATGGTGTCTTTGAAGCAAAAGAGTTTTAAATTTTGATTAAGTACAATTGATCTAGTTTTTCTTTTGTTGATTGTGCTTTTAGTGTCATATTTAAAGAACATTGCCAAATCCAGAGTCAGGAAAATTTGTGCTTATTTTTCCTACTAACAGTTTTATAGTTTTGGCTCATATTTAGGTCTATGAGTCCCTTTATTTTTGTGCATGGTATAAGTTAAGGGTCCAACTTCTTTTTCTTTTCTTTCTTTCTTTCTTTCTTTTTTTTTAATCCAGTTGTCCTAGCACCATTTGTTGAAAAGGCTATTCTTTTGCCTCTGCATTGTTCTGGGTCTCTTGGAGAAATTCATTTGATTGTAAATATGAGGGTTTATTTTAGGATTCTCCATTCTATTCCACTGATTTATAAGCCTATCATTATGCCAGTAGGTCACTTTCTTGATGACTACAGCTTTGTAGTAAACTTGAAATTGGAAAGTGTTGATCCTCCAAAGCTGTTGTACCTTTTCAAAATTTTTTTAACTATATTGGGTACTTCGAATTCCCATACGCATTTTAGGGTCTGTTTGTCAAGTTTTGTAAAAAATGCTGCTCAAATTTTGATAGTAAATATGTTGAATCTATAGATTAATTTGAGGGATAATGCATCTTAATAATAAATCTTCTGATTCATGAATGCAGGAGATCTTTCCATTATTAAGGTCTTCTGAAATGTCAGTCAGTATTGTTTTTTACTTTCAGTATATAGTCTCACACTTTAAAGAAATTTTATCTAATTCTAAGTATTTTCTTTCTTTTCTTTTTTTGGTATGGGGATCCGGACACTTCATCTTGGTGTTACAATGGAACTGTTTTCTTAATTTTAATTTTTTGATTGTTCATTGTTGGTGTATAGAAATACAATTTATTTTTTAAAAATATATTCATCTTTTGCCCTGTAACCTTGTTAAACTCGTTTATTTGTTCTAATAGTTTTTTAGTGGATTTCTTAAGATTTTCTATACACAGATCATGTCCTTTACCAATACACATAGCTTTACTTCTTCATTCCCAATCTGGGTCAAGTTTATTTCTTTTGCTTGTCTAATAGCCCTGGCTAAATCCTCTAGTACAATGTTGAATAGAAGGGGGAAGAGAGAACACCCATTTCTAGTTCCTGATCTTAGAGAGAAAGCATTTAGTTTTTTACCATTAAGTGTTAACTGGAGATCTTTTTATAGATGCCCAAATGACCAGACTGAGGAAATTCTCCTCTATTCCTAGTTGAGTGTCGTAGTTTGTTTTGTGCTGAGATAACAAAATACCTGAGATTGGGTAATTTATAGTGAACAGAAATATACTTGTCACAGTTCTGGGTGCTGGGAATGGTAAGATAAAGCAGTGGCAGGTTTGATGTCTGGTGAGGGTCTGTTCTCTGTTTCCAAGATGGTGCCTTGAACACTACATGCTCTGAAAAGGTGGTAGGTTTTATTCTCATCTAGTGGAAGTTGGAAAGGCAAAACGAACTCCCTTTATCAAGCCCTTCTGTGATGGCATTATCCTATTCATGAGGTCAGAGCCCTCACAACCAAAACCCCTCTCTTATGGCCTCACCGCCACTGCTGTTGCATTGGGATTAAGTTTCCAACACATGAGTTTTGGGAGACATAGTCACACAATACTATTGAGTATTCTTTTTATATGTGGGGTGATGGAATTTAGCAAATGCTTTTCCTCTGTCTTTTGATATCAACATGTGTTTTTGGTTCTTTTTCTACTGACATAGTCTATTTTGTTAATTTTCGGGTGTTAAACCACCCTTGTATTCCAAGGATCATCCCAGATGGTCATGCTATATAATCCTCTTTATAAGTTACTAGACTCTGTTTTATGTTATATTGTTGAAGACTTTTGCATTTGTCATAAGTTGGTAGTAATATTCTCTCTCATTCCTGATTTTCATAATTTGAGTCTTTGTCCTTTTTTCTTTGTCAGTCTACCTAAAGGTTTGTCAGTTACGTGGATATTTTTAAAGAACCAATTTGGGTTGTGTTGCTTTTCTTTATTGTTTTTGTATTCTCTGTCATTAATTTTCTCTCTACTGTTTATTCTTTCCTTCATTCTGCTAGCTCTGTGTTTAGATTTGTTTGATTCCTGGCAGATTGACACTTTCATCATGACACACTGGACTTCTTTATCTCTAGTAATATTTTTTCTTTTAAATTCTATTTTATATATGATATTAGTATAGCCACTTCAACTTTCTTATGGTTTTTTTTATGATGTAATTTTTTCCATCATTTCACTTTATACAATGTATTTTTCGAACCTGCAGTTTTTACTTTTGAATTTCAAATGTGTCTTCTGTAGACAGGGTATAGGTGAGTGTTGTTTTTTTTTTTTTTTTTTTTTTAAATTTTATTTTATTATTTATTTATTTATTTTTTTAAATTTTGTGTTGTTTTTTATGCAGTCTGGCAATCTCTGTCTTTTAATTGGGGTTGTTTAATCCATTTACATTTAATGGTATTATTGATATAGATGAACTTATCTGCTATTTTGCTTTTTATGTTGTATATCTCTCATGTCTCTTTTTTGTTCCTCTATTACTCCTTTACCACTTTCTTTTGCATTAAGTGAATATTTTTTGTTGTAACATTTTAATTCCTTTAATAATTTTTTCCACTATTTTAAAAAGTTATTTTCTGACTGGTGTTTCAGGGCTTAGATATACATTTTAACTATCCAGTATCTACTTCAGATTTGTACTAATGTAATTCCAGTTAAATATAGAAATGTTATTCCTATATAGCTCTATTTCCTTTCCCCCATTCTTGCAATATTATGTTTTATGTGTAGCATCTCTACACATTAGATACCCAACAATGTGTGGTCAAAGTATTACTTCATATAAATGTATATGTGTTAAAGAGTCTGAGAGAAGGTGAGCAAATATGCACTTAAAGTGTTTGTTACATTGTTCTTGTTTATAAGTTCTGGTTCTTTTCATTTCTTCTTGTTCATCTGAGTTACCATCTAGTGTCATTTCCTTGCTCAATTCAGCTTTGCTCCCACCTGCCTCTTTTGTGCTGTTACTGTCAAATATATTACACTTTTGTGTGTTGTAGGCCCAACAATACAATTATATACGTATTGTTTTTCAGAATTGCTTTTTAAATCAGTTAAGAGAATAAAAGAGAAGAAGTACATATTTGTCTTTTATAATTTTATGACTTCTATTAAGGATGCTTTTTGTTCTTTAGTGTGGATTCATATTACTGTATGGGGTCACTTTCAATCTGAAAATCTTCCTTTAGAATTTCTTGGATGTTGAGTGTGCTAGCAACAAATTCTCTCAGTTTTTGTTTATGTTGGAAGGTCCTATAAAGTGGGGTTATACTTTTGTTTGATTTGTGCCTTTGAAATGATACTTGTTACAGAGTTGTCTTCAGAGTTGAACCATACCTTGTCCTTGAAAATTGCACGTATTTTTAGCAGATGCATATTAGGCAAATTTAATGGTAATAAAAACTTTTGCAAGAATTAGAAGTGAGGTGCTTACCTTCACCTATGGAGAGACGCTGGTGATGTTGCTGTCAGAGGGAGAAATGGCTTGTGGGTCTGGGAAACAGTTTGAAGAGGGAGAAAGATGAGTTGATAGATCTAGGATGTAGAGGTTCTACCTCAAATTATAGTAGTGAGATAATATTGGCAAGTATATTAAAGAAATTCACCATTACACTGGTATCATTTAATGCTCTGAGCAGGTGGGTCCATAACTGATCAGCTAACTTGTGTGCCCCTGTGCAAAACGCAAATGAGGGTCCCATTGTACAGTACAGAAATTATGAAGAATTTCATGAGAGTGACAGCACAGTATTAAGCAAAGTGAAAGGCTCTTCTAAATGTGGAGTACAATGTGACTGCACAGGTTGCTCATGCATGAACCTAGCCCTGGCAGGGGCAAAGGGAGAGCTAGGAAAGCAAGAGAACCAGGCTGTGGCCTTGCACCACCTCAAGGGTGTGCCCTATGCCACGTGCTAGTGAGATGGTGCCCTTTGGAACTGTTCAAGTCATTGACCCTGAAAAGAACCCTTAAAGTTAAGCATTGCATAAGAGCAGTGACATCTTGGCGCAGACTTCCAGCCTCCAGAGTTGATGTTTTGGACACCCGTTGTACTTTGTGAGGACAGCCATAGCAACCAAAACACTGAGCCAATGTTTTGTAAGGCCGAACGTGCTCTGCAGGAATCAGGTTCCTGCTGCTAGAGCCACCTTCTCTATGTTTCAGCCTCTGGCTGGTCCAGTTGCTAACATCCGAATGCCCTGTAACCCTGCCGCCTTCTCACTGTTTATAGTTCCAGATTTTCCTGCATCTTTTATTTTTCCACCTTCTCTTCTGTCCCCCTTTCTTCCTTTTCTACTTCCCTCATTCACAGGGCAGGGCTGGATCTTCTGCTCATTAAGATTTTTCAGGAACTGCTTTTTGGCTACCATAGTGGCCCTCAGTTCATACCACAGAACTCAGCTGCCTGATCAGAGACAGAGGAGCCCCAGTGAGGGACTCGTTCTGGCTAATTTTTGCATGATCTCTGGTGGAAGTAGTGATGGTACTGTAATTTAACAGTTAATGCTTCCTTTCTGTTTTGAGAAAAGTTGACAAGAAAGTGGAAAAGCACTGACAGCTCTTCATCCATGGACATCAACAATGAGGAGGAGCCAGAGAGTTCACATTAGAGGGCTGTGGGCACAGGGGTCCCTCCAGGTTGTCTTCACACTGGTGCTGTGACTCTTCAGAGAGGAAGAGGCAGATGGGTGGAGATGAAGAGAACAGTAAACCTAGAAACTCAGGTGATAGTTGATAAGAGGCTTAATTGGTTGAAGTTCTCTGTGTGCTTGAACATGGTTAAATATTAATTTAGGTTATTTTATATTGTATTCTGAGCAAGGGAGATGTAGCAGGGTGAAAAGCAAAGGTTGGTTTACAGAATCGATCTATTACAGAATATATCTACCCTGTGGTTTAGGGCATGTAAACTACTTATTATTGTTGTTGCTTTAACCCCCTCCGGGATGGCCTGCCTTCTTGGTGCATTTCAGAGAAGTTCTGCAGGTGTTTTCTTCTTAGCACTTTGGGGCATGGTTGTAGGTGACAAGCTGCTGGTGTTTCCTTTGGATGGAAGCCACTGGCTTAGTATGAAGCACATAGTTGAGGTTCTCAGTGCCAGGGGGCATGAAATTGTGGTGCTGGTGCCAGAAGTCAATTTGCTTTTGAGAGAATCCAAATACTACACAAGAGAAATCTACCCAGTGCCGTATTTCCAAGAAGAGCTGAAGAACCGTTTCAGCTCCTTTGGAAACAGTCTCTTTGCTGAGAGATCATTTCTGACTGCTGCTCAGACAGAGTACAGGAATAGCATGATGGTTCTTGAGTTGAGCTTCATCAACTGCCAGAGCCTCCTGAAGGACCGTGCCACCCTGAATTTCCTCAAGGAGAACAAGTTTGATGCTCTTTTCACAGACCCAGCCTTACCCTGTGGTGTGATCCTGGCAGAGTACCTGGGCCTGCCCTCTGTGTACCTCTTCAGGGGCTTCCCGTGCTTGCTGGAGTACGCGTTCACCAGAACCCCAAACCCTGTGTCCTACGTTCCCCGGTGCTACACAGAGTTCACAGACCACATGCCTTTCCCCCAACGGGTGGCCAACTTCCTGGTTAGTTTGTTGGAGAACTATCTGTTTCATTGTCTGTATTCAAAGTATGAAGAACTAGCCTTGGATGTCCTCAAGAGAGATGTGGACTTACCCACCTTATATCAGAATGGCTCTGTGTGGCTGTTGAGATATGACTTTGTGTTCGAGTATCCCAGGCCTGTGATGCCCAACATGGTCTTCATCGGAGGGACCAGCTGCAGGAAGAGCAGAGACCTGTCTCAGGTTGGTGGAATTATTTCTTTTGCAGTGCCCTGTTTCTTTGTGTACAGACATTGTTCTTAGAAGCTCTGTCTTCCCTCACTCATTTGGCTCCTCATGCCTACTGTCACCTGGGACAGTTGTCTGGAGAAACGGTGGCAGGAAAGGATGCCAGGCTCTGAGTAGTGGGGATATTCAGGAGACCAGCGGCTTAGGTGATAAGAAGCGTGTAAATGAGGACAGGGCTCATGCTTGGCTACACAGGAGATATGTGCAACTAGGAAATCTGGGCACAGCCATGGAATCATTGAACAAGCTTAGAGAGGTTCCCGTCCAAAGAGAGGTGAAGCCTGATCAAGGGGACAGACCCAGGTGGAAACTCATTCTCCAAACTCTGTTCTATGCTGTTTCCCTGGGCCCCAAGCCAGGGGTCAGCACACTACAGCTGGTGGCCAAACTTGCCCCGAGGCCTGTTTTTATGTGGACCAGAGCTACACTGCCTTCTATTGTTTTAAGGGGATATTAAAAACTATAACAACAATGACATGGAATGGCTGACAGAGATGTATTTGGCCCGCAAATCCTGCACATTCCTACCTGGCCTTCACAAAATACATGCAGTGGCCTCTGAGCTAAGGCAAGTGTCTGTAGATGCCCTCCTGACACATGGGGAAAAGGGCCAGAGTTACACTGAAAATAATAATCTGTGACTTTATAAAACATTATTTAAGTATTTGCTACCTTTGAAAGGCTTCAGACCACTCGCTCTATCTTTTATGCCAGAATTTTCTTTCTCAATGCATTTTTCATAAGAGAAGGCCTCAAACAGGTCCCAAAGACCCTTCCCATCCTGTGTGATCCCTGCTGATTTTTCTGTGAATGAGTGGGATGGCTGGCAGCAGCTCCCATGACACGGCAGGGGTGGAGGAGGAACATAATTGGACTGGCTGCAGGAACCCCGGCAGGAAATAGAAACTCCCAGAGTCAGGACAACTTCACTAAGAAGTTAAGAAGCAAAGGTTATTGATTGATTGATTTAAAAATTTATTATTGTTAATTGAATGTTATTTATTCTTCTTACAAAGAAACATTTGACATTAGAAGGACAAAATATCATGTTTGGTATCAACCATTCAATTTTTGCAAATAGAGTTCTTTTTAGTTGTATTGAAAAGCCAGACTGTGAGAGCATTTTTTGAAATCCGTGAACCTGGATCTGGTACTTGACCTCCTGTGTGTCTCAGCTGTAATCCTTACATGTCACCATAGAGAACATTCTGCATTACAATATGTAATTATCAATTTGTGCTTTCACATATTAAGAATCAAGTTTCTTTTGTCAAATAATCAAACCATTTCAGCACTATGAAAAAAAAGTACACTTTGGAGAGATGGATATATCTTGGACGCAGACAGAGGTGGTGGTGACATGACATTGTGAATGCAATAAACGGCACAGAATTGTTCACTCTTATATGGTTCATTTTGTGTTATTTGACTCAATAAGTTATTAAAAAATACATCATAGATCATAAAAAATAAAGCCCTGATTTATTGCTTAAAAACATACACTCCTCATTAGGCCAATAACACTATCAGGCAATACACGAAGTAAACAAAACACAAATGGCCAATAAAACTTGGAAAACACATTTAACTTCAGAAATATTCCAAGAAATTCAGATTAATAAAATAAGAAATTCAATTGTACCTATCATATTGGCAAGCATGTTTTATAGGTAACACTTGGCCCATCTATAAAACACATACTGATGTATTTCCAACAAAATCTGCAAAGCCTTTTGAAAACCATAGCTTGGTGGACATTCCTGGAAGAAGACTTCCATGCACCGTTGAGGAAAGTGTCCTTTCTCAGGGTGACCTCCGGGCTCCCAGCCATCCCTAAGTGGGAGAGTCCAGCAATGTCACTGCCACTTCCACCCACGTCAGTGTCACTCTGATTGCAGCCTCACCCACCTCTTCTGCCCAAGGAGGGACTGACCCACCTCAGAGGTTGCCCGCATTTCTGCCCAGCTTGGCCCTTAGAGAAGCTCCTTGGCTGTCTGGCTGGTGGTTCCTGCACTGAGATCCTCAGAACCTGGGCCACAAGTCAGCTCCAGGTGTTTCAGAACCATGCATCCCAGCCCTGACAGGGCCTCTTCGTTACCTCTGTGCACTTTGTCTTCTGTCTGCAACAGTTCTGCTTGAGCCAGATCCGTGCAAGCACCTCTGCCCCTTTCTGTGTGCCTCTGAGGTCCCCACTTCCTCCCCAGAGTCTTCTGCAGTCTTGCATGAGAAAAGAACCTTTCTATTGAGGCCCTTCTGCTCTGCCAAAGGGGCTCAAATCCAGGCCAGCTGCCAGGACACTCTCTACATTGTCCTACTTGCTGCTGGCTCAGTCCCCTCAGTCCCATGTCTAACCTCTTTTCCTATTGGGAAGCTCAGGTGTCAAATCTCTCAAATTTATAAGAGAATTTACCTTCACATTTTATTATGAGAAGGACTATTGGACTGTTTTTCTTCGAACAAGGGAATTCCAAGACAAATCCTAATCTCTTCCACTTGCAATGCAAAACACTGCTCAAACCTTTGAAAGGACGGACTTCTCCTCTCCCTCTTAAGGTAGTACAGACCTCATAGCTGTCATGGCCACAGCTCTGGCTCCAGGAATGAGCACATCCTCAGTGTTCAGCCTGAGCTAGGGCTAGGAAGCCTCCCCTTCTTCCCCAGTGATCCCTTCTGTGTCCCCATTATATTAGCAGAACAAGATCACAGGGGTGGAGCTATAGGCTTGGATTGGAACCCAGCTGTGTGGCTGGGGCAGGTGGTGGCTTATTTCTGAGTGTTTAATTCTCCCTCTGTGAAAGGAACACCACACAGGCAGTCGTGGTAGGGGCAGGTAAGGTCAAGTTCACGGGAGAACTCTGAAAACTGCAAATGCAGCACAAGTGAGGCAGGGCTTTTTACATCTAGAAAATAGGGTTGTGGGTCCTCAGGATGCAGTCCACCTCTCTCTCAGTAGAGCGAGAACCTCAGAGGTGGGCAAAGCCCTTCTAAATGCCCTTTAAATTCCACCAAGTTAAGCATTAAATAAGGGCAGAGGTCCAGTGTAATAACTATTTAACGGCCCATTGGTCTTTCAGCTGTAGTAGACGTGGCCAGAGCAAATGGCCACTAATCTCACCATGGTCTGGATACACGAAGGAGTAGAGGCTGGAATGATGCTGATGGCTTTACAGTGGCTTAGCAAGATTCTTCCAAGTATTTCTGAAACCTTAGGGTAGGAGTGCAGATGGGAGGTGGAGTAAATATATGATAAGAGGACTTGGGGGATTACTTTTGCTTCCTTGACCTTGCGTATCACTTTAGACCCATGTCCTAGCTCACCCCTACCTCCTCATTCCTGACCTGTCATGGAATCCTGGAATATCTGGGCTGGTAGTGACTGTGAATCAGAAACTATGCACTGATTTCAATACAAGTTTTTCATTTCTAGTTTATTATATGAGCCTATTATCATATAGTTTTCTCTGTGTCCTAATCTGAATTTCTTTATGAAAATGTGATGGGCACTCAATATGAATGTCCTAAAGAAAGGATGATGTGTCACCCTTTAAAAAAGTCATTTCTGGGTTATACGCATTAGGTTTGAAGACTCTACCTCATGTTCTCTTTTAGGTATTTTTATTTGTATTGTGATATAGGTAGGTACTTTTAAATTTAAGCTTCAAGTGAAAATAAAATCCCAGTACGTGAAATGAAATATTATTAGAATTAAGTCTTTGTTAATGTTTCTAGTAATATGTAGGCCTTTGTATGGTAGATTTTTCTCTTTATCAACTCAGGAAAGTTTTTTTTTTTCTTTTCTAATTACATTATATGTTATAAAAATGCTCCATTTTGGTAATATATTTCTGCCTTCTAACAATTTTATATACCTGTGTAGCTACCAACACACTGAAGACATGAGCTTGTCCTTCCCTTGTGTCCTGCTCCATTACCTAATACCTGCCCCCAGCCTTAGGCAACCACTGACCTGGTTTCTGTCATTGGACAATAGAGTTGTCTTTCTGGAGCTCATCTGAATGGAATCACAACAGTGAGGATGGAAAACGCGCATGTGCACTGTAGTGTGTCTGGAGTCCTCTGTTCAGCGTAATGTGTTTTTGGATTCATCTGTGTTCCTGCGTGTGTCAGTATTTCATTCCTTTTTACTTCTGAGTAGTATCCCATCGCACAGATACAGCACCGTTTGCTCATCTGCTTTCCTGTCGATGATCATGTGGGTTGTTTCTAGGTTTTTACTATTGAGAATAAACCTGCCAAGAATATTTGTGTGCAAGTATTTCTAAGGATATTTGGTTTCAGTTTTCTTGGAGTAAATACTTAGAAGTGGGGGTGCTGGGGCCCATGGTAGGTGTCTGTACAACTTTGTAGGAAATGACCACACTGTTTCCCAAAGCAGTTACCATTTAACCTTCCTAACTGCCATGTGTTAGAGTTCTCATTGCTCTGTGTTCTGGCTGACACTTGCTCTTGTCAGTCTTTTACATTGTATTCATTCTAGTGAGTGGGTAGTGTAATTTCATCATAGTTTTAATTTGCAAGTTTTTTAGAACTGATGCTGATGAATATACTTTCTTGTGCTTAGTGATCATATTCACATCTTTTTTTAAAAAGTGCCCCTTCAGATCTCCTGCGCAGTTTTTTAGGTTATTTGTCATCATAGTTTTGAGTTATGAGAGTTCTTTATGTGTTATTCTGGATACAGATCCTATTCAGATATGTTTTCCCAATGTTTTCTCCTGGTGTGGTGCTTAATTATTTTTCATTTTTTAAACAATATCTTGCAAAGAGAAAAAGTTTGAAATTTTTCATGTCGTTCAATTTATCAGTTTTTTGGGGGTGTATACTTTTTGTGCCCTAAGAAATTTTTGCCCATGTGAGGTGTGAAGATTTGCTATGTTTTCTTCAAAAAGTTTAACATTTTTAGTTTTTATGTTTAAGTCTATGGGATTGGCAGAGACAAGCATTGTCAATAGGGGGCAGGAATGATGGATGCCATTTTCTCTGTCTGGACTCCTCTGGGATGACCTCACTGACATCCATGGCATCAATCACAACCACATGCAGATGAGCAGCTGAGACCCCTCCTCGGCTGCAGACCCTGAAGCTGATGCCTCACACGTTTCCTGCTGGCATCTCCAGGCACCAGGAATGTGTGCAAGCTCCTCTCTCCCCACAGTCCTGCTCTGCCCAGGCCCCCATGTCCGATGGGACTACCATTGCCCAGGTGCCCGACTCTCCCCAGGGTATCCGATGTGCAACTAGAAATCAGGTGACACCAATATGTAGATAAAAAGTCACTGCATGAATTTAGAACAGAGAGAGCCCCTTTCTTGTGACAATGACACTCTAGCAGCATATTCCCACCCTTACACTATGATCATTATCAGGCTGCTTAATGGGCATAGGCATTTTAATGGGGTTGGAGGAATAGCTCAAGGGCTGAGATGTTTCTCCCTGAGCTGAGCATCCCTCTCTCCTGCCCTGTGTGCTCACAGCTCCCAGGGGACCATCCTCCATGGGCAGTTGGGGATGCCCTGCAGACTCGCCTTCTCTGTGCCCTTCCAGCCTGTGCCGCTCTTGGTCTCTGAGCGCGTCCTGGTGGTCGCCTCAATTGGCTGTGTCTCCATCTTTTCTGTCCCTGAAGGAGGGGCTGTGGCTTTGATTCAGGCCCTGCCCTCTGCAAAAACAGCCTCAAGAGCTGAGCTGTGTCGATCATTCTTAGTCATTTGCAAGAGGGATATTTTAGGGACACAAAACTGGTGGTTCCACGCCTCCTTCTGTGTCTGCCCAGGCCTTCAGGGTGAGGCTCGGTCCTCCAGCTTAGCACAGAAGGCCGGGGTGGCCTGTCCTTTGTTTGGAGGTTAAATAATGACCCCCATCTCCAAAAGCTATGTTGAAATCCTAAATCCAAGTGCCTGAGAATGTGACCTATTTGGAGATAGGGTCTTTACAGGAGTAATGAAGTTAAAATGTGGTCATTAGGGTGAGCCCTAATCCAGTGTGACTGGTGTCCTTTTATAAAAAAGAAATTTGGACACAGAGCCAGACATGCACAGAGGGAAGACCATGTGAAGACACTCGGGGACTGGAGTGATGCAGCCATCAGACAGGGACCTGTGAGGGATGCCAGCAGACGCAGGAAGCTGGAGGGGCAGGGTAGGACACCCCCTAGAGCCTGCAGAGGGAGGGCCACCATGCTGACACCTTGATTCAGCCCAGCCCCAGAGCAGTGAGAGAAGAAATGTGTGTTCCCAGCTGCTCAGTCCTCGTGCCTCATCCTGGAGCCCTGGGCCACGTGTGTGCTCCTCTTTCCCTCCACCCCCTGCCATGGCCGCGCACTTTCTGTCACTGTCCAGCCTGTGCAGGTCCATTCCCCACGTGCTTCCTACCACTCCATGCTCCGTGCAGGCAGTGGGGCTTCACGGCATGTGAGAGTGAGGGTTGGGGGCTTGGTGTGCACCCCCTCTGCCCGCCCTCCTGCAAAAAGCCACACTGGTGGGTGACTCATGCACGGCTGCTACACCCCCTTCATTCCTCCTCCCACGGGCTCTCCGGTGTCTGGAGACGCTGCCCTGTGCATTGCATGAACATTTTGCAGAGGTTGTCAGCGCTATCTGTGGCAGCACTGGTGTGACAGTGACTTCTGTACGACGAGAGCTGACATGTTTGTAGGTGACTTTTAAGATTGTTTTGGGTCAGGTTAAAAATCTCAGTGAGATTTAGTTTGGCCTTGTGTCAACACTGTAGCTTACTATGGGACAATTAAACCTTTGTTGTGTGCCTCTTCCCCTGTTCTAGTCTAGATTGTTGCCTCTAATTGGAGCATGGCAAAGCCCAGTGCCTTTCGGTCCCCGAGGATGCTTTGTCCTCCTGCTTGGAATGTGACACCTGGTGATGCTGGGCTATGGACAGGCAGATCCTCACAGTTAGGAGAGCTGGAAACGTTGCCCTGGTGCCACCCTCCCACTGCATTCACGGCAGGCACTGCTGTCCCAGTAAGACACAGCTGAGTTCTCATCACAAGGAAGGGACCTGACTCCAGGAACTTGCTGCTTCTACTGCGAGATATGGTGGTGGCTGGAAACTCAAATGCCAGCTTCCCTCACTACTCAGCCCAACCGCAGCTGCAGCAGCAGCAACCTTAATGTCCTGCTGTCCCAGCCGTCCTGTTCTCGCCCCTCTCATGCTTTCACATGCTCTAGTTAATCGAGGACATGGGCGGTCTCCAAATACAGATGAGAGTTATTTTGCTTGGCTCTTGGTAGACGTGACTGTGTGATGGAAATGAAAGGATTTGACCAGTGGGTAGGAGGGCAGAAACTGAGCCTTTGTATAAGCATACATTATGTCACTGGACACAAACAGGAGCCAGAAAAAGAGCAGAGAGCTGCTGTTGGGGAGGAAGTAAGAGAGCTAGGATTCTGGAGCCAACCTACATGAAAGGGTTAAACCCAAGTGCTCCCTGCAGAGTGTGCTGCTGGTGAGCCCTGGGTGCATCTTGGCATGCACATATCTTCCTGGCGGTGGACTGTCTTGTCAAGGTGGATCTCTAGTGGGGGTAACTTCCTCCCCAAGGGAAGATTCAGCCTCACCTGCAGTGGTGGACTGAGCCGGGATTTGTCAACATACCCCAGGAATGGTCCGTGTAGGTGGGTTGTTAATTTTATTTTAGCTTTGCAGAGGTCTCAAGAGGGTTCAGACATGATAGGAGAATCCTCTGGCATTGTAACAGACAAGCAGCAATGCCTGGGCATGGCAGAGACCCTTGTTGACAGCAACCCCACTTCCAGGGAAGAGGTCAGAGTTAAGAGCCTTGCAGTCTGTCCTTGGAACCGGCAATGCTAGTCCCTTTCTGGAAAAGGAGGCTTTGGTAGACTGACGATAAAACTCAAATGTTTCCTGGACAAATTCCAAAAATACAAGCTTTTTGAAATTTATTTTCTTTTTCATTTCTCTGATTCTTCCAATGCAGAAGTGTTGCTTAATGATTGTGCCTCTAATCTCACATTGCAGTACAGGCATGATTTCTCCACAAGGCAAGGTCACAACCTACTCTTGTCTGGAAACCACACAAGCAGGTATCTCAGCAAGTGCTTCTCAGTTATCATTATTACTATTGTTCTTCTTAGTAAATCGTTGGCAGTGAGTGATACTTTTTATTCATGTGTGAATACATGGCCTCTCGTGGGGCTGGTTTTGTGCCTGTACTTCTTCCTCCTGCTGGATCACACGGGCTTAGGATCCAAGCAATGGGATTGCTCTGTGCTGCAGTTACACAATGGCTTCTGCAATTGTGACCAGCCCCCTTCCTGTGTGTGTACGTCTGGTGCTGACCAGTGGCCTGGCCAAGGAAAGGAAGCTGCTGGTGGTACCCATGGATGGGAGCCACTGGTTAACCCTGCATTAGGTTGTGGAGAAACTCATGCACAGAGGGCATGAGGTGGTCATAGTCATGCCAGAGGTGATCTGGCAACTGTAAAAATCATTGAATCATATAGAAAAGACTTATTCGACCTCTTGCACTCTGGAGCATTTGGATGACAAGTTCATTGTTTTTTCCAAAACTCAATGGAAAACTCGAGGAGAAAGTTTATTTTTTATATTAATGAGTTCATACAGCAGTATTTTTGAACTTTTGTTTTCACATTGTAGGAGTTTGTTTAACGACAGGAAATGAGTAGAATACTTGAAAGAGAGTTCTTTTGATGCCGTGCTCCTGTATCCATTTGACATGTATGGCTTGATCGTTGCCAAATATTTTTTGCTCCCATCTGTGGTCTTCACCAGGGGAATACTTTGCCGTTACCTTGAAGAAGGTGTGGAGAGCTCCAGTGCTCTTTCTTACGTTCCCAGATGTTTCTAGCGTTGTCAGATGTCATGACCTTCAAAGAGAGAGTACGGAACCACATTTTGGAGGAGCAATTATTTTGCCCCATATTTTTGTAAAGTGTCTTAGATATTGCCTCTGAAATTCTCTAAACACATGTGTCAGCATCTGATCTCTTCAGCCACACATCCATTTGGTTGTTCCGAACTGACTTTGTTTTTGAATATCCCAGACCTGTGATGCCCAACATGTTTTTTGTCCGTGGCATCAACTGCCATGTCTGCAAGCCACTGCCTCAGGTGAGTTTTCCCTCCTTTTGCACCCAAAGAATAATCTGGCTTGTACATCGAATAAAAAGATTTCTTACTGAAGTGTTATTTGTCATTTATAGGTGTCGCATTTGGAATTTCTTTGTGGTTTAATGAATTATTTAGTGCTAATTCATATAATTGCAGTTTAGCATATTTTCTAGGGGTGCCCGCGGTGACATGTATGTGTATGCAATTGATATAAGTGTATATGATATTCAGGCTGCAGTTTTTAATACTGTTTTTGGAAAAATACTGAAAAGTACATTAAGTAATGAAATCTTCCTTTTTGCTGATCCTGTGCTACCCCTTCAGGAAAATACTCTTAGCATTTTCCAATGTTCTGGAATTTTCTTTGTCTATTGTAACTTCTCCCACCTATTTTATGAAAACAAAATCTAGGGTCTGGCTGGACATATTTATTGTTCTTTCCCTTGCATTTTCCTCTTGCCAGTTAATCATAGACGTGTTCATAGACCAGCACGCAACAGATGTGACTCGCAGTTGTAACAATTGCATAAATGTCTTTACTTTGAATGCACTGTTCTTTTTTCAACCAACAAGTATTGATAGATATTTAGGCTTTTTCCACTTTTTGCTTTTATGAAGAAGAGCATATTAATGTTCTTAGTAACCTTCTTTACATTCATGCCTTTCCACATTCTTGTTCTCATCTCAGCAGGCCAGAGTCCTAGGAGTAGAGCTGCTGGGTTAAATGATATGCATGTATTACATTTTAATAAATTTGACAAAATGCTTTCAAAATATTGAACAAGAATACATGAGTTCTGATTTTTCTATACTCTTTCTAGCTCTAGATGTTGTCCGACTTTGAAATTTCCTTGGCAAAAAATTCTGTGTAGATGCTTCAGTTTTTTCTTTCTACTTTCTATCTATGAAAATACACGTATACGTAATTCACAAAAGAGAAATATATATCAATATATCTTTTTTTTTTTGCCTTTTGCATGTCCTCTTTTGTGAATTACATATTTACATTCTTTAACCATTTTTGATAGGGCTATTTGTCTTTTTATAACTGATTGGTATAATCCTCTTGAGTACTCGGAATACTAACAGTTACTTCCTTACATGTGCTGCAAATCTCTCTTCCTAGGCTGTTCTTCATCTCTCGTCATACAGGATTTTCAGTTTTCAGTATTCAAATTGGTGATCTTTTTCTTTAACAGTTTCTGGGTTTCAACTTCTTTGAGTCTTCCCAAGCCTTCAACATTTTCTCCATATTATGCTTTAATGTTTTTAATTCTTTTAATGTTGACAGTATTTTTCTTTTACAATGAGAAGTTCCATCTATACAGTGTAAGGATCTAAATTTACTTTTTTCTCAATGGATATTTCATTGTCCCAACACCATTTAATAAAACAAATCCATTCTTTACCCATTGTATTGCAATGCATCTTCATCATATTTTAAATTTCTATATTTATTTGCATCTGCTTACGAACTCTCATTTTTTTCCCACTGACTTATCTATCTATTCATGTAGCAGTAGGATATTGTGATAATATTAGCATTCTAATAAATTTGAATGTCTGAGAGGACAAAGCCCATTGTCTCTGTTCTGTTTTGTAAATATTCTTCATGCTTGTTCCATCTTATTCTGTTTGATAAAATTTAAAATTGTTTTGTCAAGTTGCAAAAAATAAAAAGAAGCCACTGGAGCTTTTAAAATATTACATTAAATGTTTTTATGAATTCTAGAAAGATGGGCATGGTTTTGCTATAAAGTCTTCCTATTCAGGAATTTGTTTCCCTTTTTTTCGTGTCTTTTCTTCTGTCCATCAATGAAATTTTGCACTTTATGTAAGCGTTTTATCTTTCTTATTATTCTTTATTCCTAGGCACTTTATTATTTTTGAAACTATTGTGTACAGTGGAATTTTCCCATTTCTATTTGGAGCTGGTGATGGGTCATTGAAGTACATTAAAATTAAATTAAATAAAGAAAGTCAATTATAGTAAATTTGTTTTTGCACATTTATGTTATATGTAACCATATCACTAATTTCTCTCATTAGCTTGTAAGATTTTTTTAGGTGTACAGCATCATCTGCAAATAATTGCCTGCACTGATTTATATACCACTTATTTTGTTTTATTGGGGCTTATATATCTGCAAAATATTATAGAGTAATATGGTTATTAGAGCCAGCTGAGCTGAGATTCAGTCACTTGCAAATGCACAGTAACTAAATTCAGGTGAAACACCCATTGTCATATCTCAGTATAGTATTTTATTAGAAATAGACTATACATTTTAACCTATTGTTCTGGCTTCTTACAAGATTCAGTAGACTTTGTAAGTGCTGGGATTTAAATGTGTTGGAAACATAATCCCCAGTGCATCCGTGTTGGGAGTTGGGGCCTAATACGAGTGGTTAGGTCATGAGGGCATGTACTAACATTGTTATCACAGAAGAAGGTTTATTAGCACGAGTGTGTGCTTGTAATAAAGGCGAGTTCGTACCGTTCTTGTTGTCTCTCACCCTTCCAACTTGCTCCATGGTATGATACACAAGAAGGGCCTTGCAAGATACAGACCCTTGATCTTGGCCCTCTCAGCCTCCAGAATAGTGAGACAAATAATCTGTTGTTTGTAAATTACCCAGTCTGTGGTAATCTGTTATACCAGCAAAAAAGAAACTGAGACAGTAACAGAATCATATTCTCCCACATACTGGTAGATGTTTGCTGAAAGATTGACTTTTCAGCCACTTGGAAGAGTGAAATGGTGCTCTTTGTCAAAGCAAAGAGACTACGGTGATGGAGTTGGGATGTATTGTCCCCTCCAAAACTCATGTGGAAATTTGATCTCCAATGTGGCAGTGTTGGAAACTGATTGAGTCATGGGGGTGGGGATCCCTCATTAATGGATTAATGCTCTCCCTGGAGAGGGGGGATTATTAGTGCCTGCGAGAGCTCATTGCTTAAAAAGACCCTGGCACCTTCTCTCTCTTGCTTCCTGTCACCATGTGATCTGCTTGTACCTGCTGGCTGCCTGCCACTTTCCGCCATGAGTAGAAGCAGCCTGAGGCCCATGTCAGATGCAGCTGTCCCAGAATTGTAAGCCAAATAAACCTCTGTTCTTTATAAATTACCCAGTCTCAGGTATTTCTGTTATAGCAACACAAAACAGACTAAAACATACAGTTTCATGCCTGTCAAAATTATGAACGGCTTTCTGCTCTTGGCAAAACCAGGAAAGGAGAGGCAAGTTGCAAGACTCTAAGAGACTAAGCCTGGTCAAGGGACTTCTCTCCTCTTTATCCTCTATCAATTACAGAGCCAAGCACAACCCGAGTGTTGTCAACACCCTCACCCTCTACCCAAGGGTGAGGCCCTGCAACTTCCCAAACTGACATTGACTTCGGTGTGGCTTAGTGGGTTACTCAGAGAAGTTTAGATATTTAGAAAGCTATATATGATTTTATATCACTTTTCATATGTCTATATCTATAATATTTGAAACATACTGAAGCATATACTTTTATGGATGTTCGGTTTTATATATATAAAAATATATGACATACATACTTTTATACTCATATCTATTCAAGGATATATATGTATGAAAGTTTTCTGTATGTGAAAAATTATATATGTATATATTTGTAAATGTAAATAAAATTGTGAAAGAAGAATTCAAATCCCATAGAAGGCCCTTTGACAAAGAGCCTTAGATACAGCAGAATTACAGAATTAAATTTTTACCAGATTACTTTATGGACATTGTATATTCCTCCTTTCCTGTTTCAGATGGGCAGGCTATCTGCTGGGAGAGCATACTGTTTGTGTACCTTGTTGGGGAACAAGAGTCATAGTGTGAATCTCATCTGTCTGATTTGAAGAAAACATTGCTTGAAGACAGAGTGTGTGTTTGTGTGCAGTGTCTCAGGCCCTATGTACGGGACTTCCCCGAGGGCCTACTATAACAAAAGTTCCTTACATCTATCAAGGGGAATTGTATTAGGGATATAATTAAATACTTTAACAAAGATGGCTGATCATAATTTAGGAAAACATTGAGTTTAAATGGAAAAAAAAAAATCATTCCCAGTCCATTTCAACTTTTGTTAGAGTTCCAGAATTGATTACTATGTCCAGCTGGTCTCTAATCCCTCAGCAGACGTGAGTGGGCTTGGTGGTGGTGCAGAACGATGTGCAGTGGACTCTTATTTCATTACTCACGATTAAAGGTCCTTCAGATAACAAACATCTACTGAGAGGCTCTGTGTGCCTGCCTGAGTGCAGGGGTCATGGTCATATCAGTAGAAATGGCTTTGCCTGCCGGAAGCTGGATGTCTAATGGAAGGCGGACCTTGATCAGTTACAAGCTGTGAAACACACTTTGAAACAAAAGTAAAGGGCGTGAATAGAACTGATAAAGGGGCCTTGCCGGGTGAGGAGTAGCTGGGGGAGCAGAGTGCGAAGCAGAGCACGTGGCAGGGCAGCGTGAAGACAAATGTCATGAATTCCTTTATGTTTGGAACCCGCGTGTTCTTCCTCTACCCGCCGTTTCACGGGATCTCTTTAGTCTAATGAACAAGGGCATGTGGAAGTCCCAGTTTATGTCTCTTCTGAGAAGTCCCTTTCTCCTGGCTTATTTAGTGCCTAGTGTCCCTCCCCACTGCCCTGGGCTCTTGGGACCACCACCCATGTTGCTGCAAGCCCCCGTGGGAAGTCAGAGACACAGGCCACTGCAGATGCCTGACAGGGCAAGCCATACTTCCTTGCACTGCCCTGTCCCAACTATGGGTGATTCATGAACATATTGGACCTGCCCCGTGTCAGAGGACACTGACTTCTGCAGCCCCCCACCCGACAGCTCATCAAATGGATTACATGGCCCCCATATCCCGCATCACACATGCTGTCCATGTAACTTGATGAGCTGAACATAAGGGATTAACTGACATGTAGATGTGTTTTTATAGCTATTAAAGAAAATATTAATTTTACCTTTACATATTAGTATGCTTGATTCAACAGGTTTCCATTATGATGTATCAAACATTTTGCAGGTCTTTTGAAATCTCATAGGTCCTAACCCTACTACTTGTGGGTTGTGGGTGGCTGAAGGTTCTGGAATAGTGAGCACCCATGGAGTCAGCCCCTCCACAGGGTCAACTTTCCGGACAGCCTCCTGCTTTGCAAGTGACATCACCCCCATTGCCCACTGTAGCTCTCCCCTCTGCTCACCATGCCAGGCGTGCTCCACTCTCTTTTTGGGAAATCTGCTCCTTATCCACAGAGATTGGTTTCATCCCAGGATCTCCCTCCTTCACGCTCTGGTGTCTGTCCCAAGCCTGAGTCATCCAGTCTGCTGTAATCCCTGAGAAAAAGTGGCCTTTGCCTGGACACTCAGGTGAACTATGACTCCTGAGGACACCCTGAGTCCCGTAACACCAGTCAGGGCAGGCCTGGGCTCCAGGAGAGCTGCCCTTTAGGGGCCATCATGGTGACTGACAGACTTGCCAGATTCCTCTTTCTAGTGTCTGGTGCAGAAACACACACACGCACACACACACGCACACGCACACACAGATCATTCTCAAAACAGTATAGTCAAAGTCACAAGGAGAAAGAACGTTTGCTGACACCTTCTTCCTCTGGGAGGCGTCATTCTGTTATGTTATGTGCGGTGGTGTTAGTTCCTTTTGCTCATGTCCTGTCTCCACCCAGTGTCCCTGTGGGCCTGCTGGGATGAGAACAGGACCCACAGATGAGCCACATGGTTCAGAGCAAGGATCTACTACGAAGGGCTCAGAGCAAGGTCATCAACACACAGGCATCTAGAAGAAAGACGTGAGGTTTGTAGCAGCTCATGGTTCTCTCTCTACATGGTTGCTTAAGCATTCTTCTCCAGATGGACTGTTCCGGAAGGAACCCTGCCTAGCTTCTGCTGGCCTCAGAAGGGAGGACCACACTGTGATTTTCTTTGTACCTTTCATGGGGTCTTATTGCTGTCTAGATGGACCCAAACAGGACTCTGTCACTCTCCTGACTCTGATCATTGTAAGTCAGAGCCCTGCTGGCTCCTCTCCCAGTCCTATGAAGGAGGGAGTCCTGTGAAGCTGCTTCTAGTTTGGATTTGAGACAGGACAGAATATTGACATGCTGCATGAAGGCTGCTCATTAATGTTCAGAGTGGATCCTTACCACTACCTGCCTCCTTGCCTGCCAGTTAACCCATAATGCATGGACGACAGCTTCACCACACTACCAATCACCTGCAACTTCACCATTTACAAAAAGCCATGGTCAGTCTTCTTGGTGCATTTCAGAGACTTTCTGTGGGGGTTTTCTTCTTAGCACTATGGGACATGGTTGTAGGTGAAAGCTGCTGGTGGCCCCTCAGGATGGAGCCACTGGGTTAGTATGAAGGAGATAGTTGAGGTTCTCAGCCAGTGGGCATGAAATTGTGGTGTTAGTGCAAAGTCAATTGCTTTTGAGGGAATCCATATACTACAGAGAAAAATCTATCCTGTGCTGTATGACCAAGAAGAGATGGAGAAGCGTGACCTCTCCTTTGGAAGCAATCACTTAGCTCAGATATCATTTCTGACATCTCCTCAGAGTGGGTATAGGAATAGCATGATTGTTGCAGACTTGTATTTCGTCAACTGCCAGAGCCTCCTAAAGGACTGTTCCACCATGAATTTCTTCAAGGAGAGCAAGTTCGATGCTTTTTTCATAGACCCGGCCTTACTCTGTAGTGTGATCCTGGCTGAGTACCTGGGCCTGCCCTCTGTGTACCTCTTCACAGGCTTCCTGTGCTCCCTGGAGTATGTGTTCACCAGAAGCCCAAGCCCCATGTCCTGTGTTCCCAGGTGCCATGCAAAGTTCTCACACCACATAACTTTTCCCCAATGGGTGGCCAACTTCCTGGTTAGTTTGTTGGAGAACTATCTGTTTCACGGTCTGTATTGAAGTATGAAGACCTGCCCTCAGATATCCTCAAGAGAGATGTGTACTTACCCACCTTATATCGGAAGGGCTTCATGTGGCTGTTGAGATATGACTGTGTTTGAGTATCCCAGGCCTATGATGCCCAACATGGTCTTCACTGGAGGGACCAAGTGCAGGAAGAGGGGAGACCTGTCTCAGGTTGGTGGAGTTATTTCTTTTGGATTGTCCTGTTTCATCCAGGACAGACATTGTTCTTTGAGACTCTGTCTTCCCTCAGTCATTTGGCTCCTCATGCCAACTGTCACCCAGGAGGGTTGCCTGGAACAACATTGGTGGGCAGCGATTCCAGGCTCTGAGTAGCAGGGAAGTACAGACCAGCGGCTCAGGTGATAAGAGGCATGTGAATGAGGACAGGGCTCATGCTTGGCTACAGCAGGAGATATGTGTAGCTAGGTAAGCTATGGACAGCCACACAATTGTTGAACAAGCTTAAAGAGGTTCCCGTCCAAAGAGAGATGAAGCCTGATCAAGGGGACAGACCCAGGTGGAAACTCATTCTCCAAACTCTGTCCTACTCTTGTCCCTGGGCCCAAAGCCAGGGGTCAGCATGCTACATCCGGTGGCCTAACTTTCCCCAAAGCCTGTTTTTATATGGCCCAGACCTAGATTGGTTTCTGTTGTTTAAGGGATGTTAAAAGCTACAAGAATGACAACACAGAATAAGTGACAAAGATGTATTTGGCCCTGAAATCCTGCACATTCCTACCTGGCCTTCACAGAAGATGCGTGGTGGCCTCTGTACTAAGGTAAGTGTCTGTAGATGCCCTCTGGACATACGGGGAAAAGACCAGAGTTACTTTGGAAATAAAAATCTATGAGTTTATAAAACACAATTTAAGTATTTATGCCTTTGAAAGGCTTCAGACCACTCGCTCTATCTTTTATGCCAGAATTTTCTTTCTCAATGCATTTTTCATAAGAGAAGGCCTCAAACAGGTCCCAAAGACCCTTCCCATCCTGTGTGATCCCTGCTGATTTCTCTGTGAATGAGTGGGATGGCTGGCAGCAGCTCCCATGACACGTCGGGGTGGGGGAGGAACATAAATAGACTGGCTGCAGGAACCCCGGCAGGAAATAGAAACTCCCAGAGTCAGGACAACTTCACTAAGAAGTTAAGAAGGAAAAAAAAAAAAAAAAAAAAAAAAGAAGTTAAGAAGGAATGGTTATTGATTGATTTGAGAATTTATTATTGTTTATTAAATGTTATTTATTCTTCTTATAAAGAAACATTTGGCATAAGAAAGGTAACATATATTTGGGAGCCACCATCCAATTTTTGCAAAAAGCATTGTATTTAGTCATATTGAAATGCTAGACTTAAGTGAATGCATTTTTTGAAATCTGTGAACATAGATCTGGTACTTGACCTTATCTGTGTCTCAGCTGTTATCCCTGTGTGTCACTATAGAGAACATTCTGTGTTATGATATGTAATTACCAACTTATATTTTTAAGAATTAGAAATTAAATTAAAGTGATTGGAACCAAGTTTCTTTTGTCAAATAGTCAGACCACTACAATACTGTGAAAAAAACGTGTACTTCGTAGGGGTGCAAATATTTTGGAAATAGAGAGCTGTGGTGGTTGCACAAGATTGTGTGTGTACTAAATGCTACAGAGTTGTTCACTTTAAAATGGATAGTTTCATGTTATGTGACTTCACCGGAATAAATTGAGTTTTCCCAAATTAGATACATTATAGATCATAAAAAATAAAGCTGTGATTTATGGTTTATAAAAAGACAATAGTCATTAGGCAAATACAAAAATCAGGCAATTTTAAGGTAAACACTACACAATTGGCCAATAAAAGTTGGTAAACACATTTAAGTTCAGAAATAGGGGCTGCTAGAGCTCAGGGGAAGAGGAGAGACCTATGGAGTGCACAAAGGCAGGAGAAGCCACGATGAGAGAAAGGGAGGAGTGCTCTGCTTTTTTGAGCCGCAGCCACTTCAGGGCTGGCCCTGGTGAGCACATGGAGCAAGAGCTGGCAAAACTCACTGCTGTGCCTTTCGTATGAAGTTGCTTGGAGGCTTCAGGGAAGAAGAGGGCCTGGGTGGCTCCCAGGCCAGCAAGAACACTAATAGTGTTCCTATGGACCTACGTATGAGCAAAGCACCACAGACAACTAAAAAATGGAGCCATTTCCAGACTGATGAGTCATCACAAGGGACTGGTGCCTGGCCCATTCCATGGGAAGTATTTGGAGTGGGGGGGTAGGGGAGATGGGCCCACTGGGGGAACACTGGGGCACAGAATGGACAGCTGATCTGCCCTTCAGTCAGCACAGGGCCACTC
The DNA here is from genome assembly GCF_027409185.1 of Cynocephalus volans. Taxonomy (NCBI): domain Eukaryota; kingdom Metazoa; phylum Chordata; class Mammalia; order Dermoptera; family Cynocephalidae; genus Cynocephalus; species Cynocephalus volans. The sequence goes on from NC_084460.1 coordinate 295,676,151, forward strand.
AGAGGAGACTGGTCAGTAATATAGAACTGCAGGGGATGCAGTGTGCTGAGAAGACTCTGGCCCAGACCAGAGTTTCCGCACAACCCAGGTGTACTGGACCTCCTCGCAAGACCCAGAAGTGCTTGCAAGGTCGAAAGTTAAAACCTGAGCTGCACATAAAGCCTTCCCAAAAGAATCAGCAGCAAAGCAGCAATTTAGCTAAATCACAGGGCTCAAGTGTTGGTTCCCACACAAAGTTCCCCCATTTTAGATGTAACCAAAGGACAACAGATTAGTTCCAGTGCAGAGTTTCAGTGGTGGGAATAGTGAATAATCCAGCTCATAACTGAAAGAAAAAGCAAAATAGCCATAGATAAGAGACAAAGTCTGATATTAACTAGTAAAGGTCTAACACCACCAAAACACACCTAGAAAACCTAGGAGGACTGGAAGCCCCCTAGGCTCCTATGCTGGGGAGGGGGTGGCCAAATGCCTCAGCCAAACCCACCGACACCCCCATTTAGCCCAGCAATGACCACCAGGCTACCGACAAAAGCACCCTAGGCTCCCAAGTTGGGGCTATGTGGGGCCTTGGGCCTCGGCCATGCCTCCCCAAAGTCTGCGTCCAGCCAGACATGACTGAGCCCCCTAGGCTCCCCTGCTGGAATGAGAGGGTTGTCATGGGACACAGCCAAGCTCCCTTTTCTTCCTAGTCCTACCCTATACCCCTCCCCTTTTTCCTCTCCCTCTCCCCACAACTGCTCCCCAACATCTTAGAATGTTAAAAAAATAATAATAAATGAATTAAACAAAACAAAACTTCAGAAATATTTCAAGAATTATAGATTCTTCTGATTATCCATGAATTCAGACTAATAACAATGATATCAATGATATTCAATTTTGTCTATCAAATTAACAAGCATTTTTTATAGGTAACACTTGGCACATCTGTAAAACACAAACTGATGTATTTCCAACAAAAAATGTGCAAAGCTTTTTGAAAACCATAGCTTAGTGGACATTCCTGGCAGAAGGCTCTAATGCACAGTCTAGGAAAGTGTCCTTTCTCAGGGTGACCTTTGGGATCCCAGCTGTGACTGACTCAGAGAGTCCAGTGATGTCACTTCCACTTCCACCCGTGTCAGTGTCACTCTGACCGCAGCCTCACCCACCTCCTCTGCCCAAGGAGGGACTGAGTCACCTCAGAGTTTGCCCTCATTTCTGCCCAGCTTGGCCTTTGTAGAAGGTCCTTGGCTGCTGAGCTGGTCATTCCTGCACTGAGAACCTTAGACGCTGGGCTACAAGGCAGTCTCTGATGTTCTAGAACCATGTATCCCAGCCCCGCCAGGGCTTCCTCATCACCCCTGTTCACCTTGTCATCTGCCCTGTGCCAGATCCCTGCAGGCGCCTCTGCACCCTTCTGTGTGCGTCTGGGGTCCTCACTTCTTCCCCAGAGTTTCTCACAGTCATGCATGAGAAAAGAGCCTTTCTTTTGGAGGCCCTTCTCCTCTGCCATAGGAGCACAAATCCACACCAGGTGTCAGGACACTCTCTACGTGGTCCTTCTTGCTAATAGTTGAGCTTCCTCCATCCCGTGGCTAACCTCTTTTCCTATTGGGAGACTCAGGTGTCAAATATCTCAATTTTATAAGAGAATTTAGCTTCACATTTCATTATTAGATGGGCTATTGAAGTATTTTTCTTCAAACAAAGGAATTCTGAGATAAATCCTAGTCTCTTCCACTTGCAATGCAAAACATTGTTCAAACCTTCTAAGGAATGGGGTTCTCCTTACACTGTTAGTGCTGTGCACACCTTGGAGCCATGTCACGGCCACATCTGTGGCTCCAGGAATGAGCACATCCTTTGTTGTGTCCAGCCTGAGGTAGGGATGGGAACTCTCCCACTCTGTACCCAGGGATCTTTCCTGTGTCCCCATTATGTTAGGAGAGCAAGAAGGCACAGGTAGGAGCTATATGGGGCACTTGGTGGCTTACTTCTGCGTGTTCATTTCTCCCTCTGTGAAATAGCAGCACACAGGAAGTTGTGGCAGGGGCAGGTAAGGTCAAGGTCATGGGAGAACTCTGAAAACTTTAAATGCAACACAAGTTGGACTGGGCTGCTTTAGGCTAGAATATTAGCATTGAGGACCATGAGACAGGAAGCTCTCTCACTCAGTAGAGCAAACCAAAGCTTCTAGAAGTTGAGTGAGCTTCCTAAGGCCACAGCTGCAGCAGTACACAGAGACACAGCTGCAGCAGTACACAGAGAGTGGGAGGGAACTCACCCCCACCCACTCTCCTGTGTCGTTCAGCATGTTTCCCCATTACACAAGACCTGGAAAGTAGCAGCAACATGAATGGAAGGAAGGAAGCCGAACGAGGAGCCATCAGATGTGACCAGCCTCCTTGTGGCCATGTGGCCTTGGACTTCAGTTTCCTGACATGAAGATGGGCTGAAAACATCAGCCTCCCCTCACTGGTTGTTTGAGGTCAATGGGGAATGGACAGCACGTGACAATGCTTAGTGGACTGTCAGGATCGATTATGGCCCTACCCCTCTCTTCCCTGGACCTTGGCTCAATAGGGCTGGCACTGTCTCTCTGCAAGGTGATAAGAGCAACGTGGATTTCTTGTAACATTCTTTGGGGAGTATTTTCCCAGATAACTAGATCCCAGTTCCTCAGGACCACTTCTGTTCTTTGTGTTCTAGAATCGTCTAGATACTGGTTCTCACATGAGTTCAATTTTGACCCCCAGAGAAATATCCAGACAGATTTTTTTTTGTTTTCGTTTTTGTATTTGGTGACCGTCTTTTGTGGGGAACCTTATCCATGACCGTGAGGGTATAATGCTGTGTTCTAATGAACTAGAGACATTTTTGGTGACTCAAAAATTTTGGTGGTGGGGTGATACTGTCATCTAGTAGGTAGAGGCACAGGATGTTGTTAAAAGTCCTACAATGCATAAGAAATATCCACACAACCATGCACTCCCCAGAAAGAACCTTCTGGCTCCAAATGTCAATGTTGCTGAAGTTGAGAATCTCTGATCTGAATAAATTCCAAGTATCAGTGACATCTACCCAGCAAGACCCCCAGCCAGCTGTTATGGGGGCAGCAAGGATCCTCTGAGCTGATTTCATTTTCCTAAAGAGGTCCTACAAGTAATGCTCATTTAAGCTGAGATGTCAACATTTCTTGGTTGAGCTAATATTTGATCTAGGTAAGTCAGGGGAACAAAAACCCAAAATTTCTATTCTTAGTAGACACTTTATAAAATACATGGCTTAGGCCAATGACCACAGTGCCTCTACTGTTCTTTTCTCTTTCACAGCCCTGTGTTTATCTTTAAGACTGGTTATCTTGGAGATTAGCAGACATGTGGAACAATTGGCAGCATTTTGTTAATGGTTAATTTTTTAAAGAGTGGCTAAATGCTAGAGGAGTCAGGTTAAAAAAATACATTCAACATGAGTATCCAAATGACTAGAAACTTGGCTGTTTAATTGTTTAAGTAACTCTAGGTCAATGAGATTGGATTTTTTTTTTCTTCTTTGATCTGTTGGACGGTACAGGGGTTGAACCTGGATCTTGATGTTATCAAAGGTGGGTTTTTTAAAAAGTCTTTGTTGAGGTATAATTCACATACCATACAATTCACTCATTTCAATCGTTTTTCTTATACTCTCTGATATCTGCAACCACCAACCACCACAGTCAATTTTGGAACACTTTTAGTCATCCCCAAAATATAACCCATTCTTGTATCATTCCTCGTTCCTTACTGCCCCCAGCCCCTGCCTCCATGAGTATACTTTCTGTTTCTGTGCATTGCCCATTCTGGGTATTTTGTAGAAATGGAATCATACAATATGTGGCTAGTTTTTTCTGTTAAAATAAGATTTTCAGAGTACATCGTGTTATACCATAACTTTTTAAAGCTGATAATATTCTGTTCTGTGGATAAACCACACTTATGCATCTAATCATGAGTTTATGGACATTTAGGTTGTTTCCACTTCTTGGTTATGATAAAGAAAGCTGCTGTGAACACTCGTGTACAAGTTGTGTGTGGATATTTGTGTTCAGTTCTCTTGGATATACATCTAGGTGTGGAATTGCTGGGTTGTGTTGTAACAGTAAGGTTAATCATTTGAGGAACTGCTCAGAATGTTTGTCAGTGTCTGCACTATTTCTTTTTATTGTGGTAAAATACACATAAAATAAAATTTACCATTTTGAAGCCTGCAATTCAGTGGCATTAGTACACTCCCAACGTTGTGCACTGTCACTACTCTCTTTTTCCAGATCACTCATCACCCCCATAAAAACTCACATGCCTTGAAGGCAGTCATTCCTCATGGTCCCCTCCCCTGCCCTGGGCAACCCCAACCTGCTCTCTGTCTCTACGGATTTGCCTGTTCTGGATATTTCATGTAGTGAAAATCATACATTATGTCTCCTTTTGTGTCTGTTTTCTTTAGTTAGCATGTTTTTGAGGTTCACCCACACTGTAGCATGTATCAGCACTTCATTCTTTTTATGGCCGAACAATATTCCATTGTCTGAACTTACCACATTTTGTTTATCATTGATCAGTTGATGGACATTTGGGTTGCTACTTTTTGGCTGTTGTAAATAATGGTGCTGTGGGCATTTGTGTACATGTTTTTGTTTAAAGACATTTGTATTTCTTCAGGGTATATACTCAGGAGTGTAACTGTTGGTCATATGGTAATTCTATATTTAAGTTATTGAGGAACCCACAAGCAGTTTTTCACAGTGGCTGCACCATTTCACATTCCCACTAGGTGTATGAGGGTTCCAATATCTCCACATCTTTGCCAACACTTGCTATTTTTCATTTTTTAAAAATAAAATTATAACCATCCTAGTAGGTGTGAAGTGCTACCTCATTGTTTTTATTTCCATCTCCCTAATGACTATTGATGTTCAGCCTCTTTTCATGTGCTTATGGCCACTTCTGTATCTTCTTTGGAGAAATATCTACTCAATCCTTTATGCATTTTGGTTGGGATATTTTTGTTGTTCTTTTAGAATTCTAAGAGCTCTTTATGTATTCTAGATACAAGTCCCTTATCAGTTATATGGTATATACTTTTCTCCTATTTTGTGGGCTTTCCTGTCACTTTTTTGATGGTATCTTTGAAGCACAACTGTTTTAAGTTTTGATGAAGTATAATATCTGTTTTTTTCTTTGGTTGCTTGTGTTTTGTTGTCACATTTAAAAAACATTGCCAAACCCAGCATCAGGAAGATTTACGCCTATGTTTTCTTCTAAGAGGTTTGTAGTTTGCTCCTATATTTAGGTGTGTGATCCCTTTTGAGTTATTTTTGTGCATGCTAAAAGGTAAGGATCCAACCTAGGGGTTTTTTTTGTTTGTTTGTTTGTTTCAGATGTATGTCCAGGTGTCCTAGCACTGTTTATTGAAAGATGATTCCCTGTTGAATCATCTTGGGTCTCTTGTGGAAAATGTTTCACTGGAAATGTGAGAGTTTTTGTGTGGAGTCTCAGTTCTGTTCCATTGGTTTATGTGCCTATTTTTATCCCAGTACCACATTTTCTTGATTACAGCAGCTTTATAGTAAGTTTGATATTGGGAATTGTAAATTCTCCAAACTTGTTATTCCTTTTGAAAATTATTTTGGCTATCTTGGATCCCCATATGAATTTTAGGGTCAGTTTGTCAACTTTTGTAAAAAATGCCAGCTGGAATTTTGATCGAAATTGTGTTGAATGTGTAGATAAATTTGGGTAATATTGCCATCTTAACAATGGTCGATCTTCTGATTGATGAACGTGGGATTTCTTTCTGTTTCTTTAGGTCTTCTTTAACATCTTTCAACACTTTGTTTTACTTTTGAGCGTAAAGTCTTACATTTTAAAAAAATTAAATGTTATTTCTAAGTATTTTATTTTATCTTATACTATTTTAAATGGAATTGTTTTCTTAAATTCAAATTTGGATTGTTCATTGGTACTGTATAGAAATATAATCAATTTTTAAATATTGATCATGTACAGTGCAACCTTCCTTAACTTGTTTATTTTTCTAATAGTTTTTTAGTGAATTTCTTAATATTTTCTATATACATGATTATGTCATTTATCAAAAGAGAGAGAGTGCTTGACATCTTCCTTTCCAGTCTGGATGAATTTTATTTCTTTTGCTTGTCTAATAGCCCTGGTTAGAACCTCTAGTACAATGTTGAATAAAAACGGGGAGAGAGGACACCCTTTTCTTGTTCCTGATCTCAGGGAGGAAGTGTTTAGTTTTTCACTATTAACTGTGAACTGGAGATGATTTTCCAGATGCCCAGATGATCAGATTGAGGAAATTCCCATCTGTTCCTAGTTTGTTGAGTGTTCTAGTTTGTTTTGTGCTGTGACAACAATACCTGAGACTGGGTAATTTGTAAAGCACAGGATGTACCTATCACCGTTCTGGAGGCTGGGAAGGCTAAATCAAGGCACTGGCAGGTTTGATGTCTGTGAGGGTCTGGTCTCTGCTTCCAAGATGGCACCTTCTATGCTGCGTGCTCCAAAGAGGAGGTAAGTTGCATCCTCACCTGGTGGAAGGTGGAAGTGCAAAAGGGACAAACTCCCTTTATCAAGCCCTTCTCTGATGGCATCAATCTATTCGTGAGGTCAGAGCCCTCACGACCAAAGCTCCTCACCAAAGGCTTCACCTCCCAACACTGTTACATTGGGAATTAAGTTTCCAACACATAAGTTTTGGGAGACAAATTCACACAATACCATTGAGTATTCTTTCCATACGTGGGGTGGTGGACTTTGCCAAATGCTTTTTCTCTGTCTATTGAGCTGAACATGTGATTTTTTTGTCTTTTGTTGTACTGATACTGTGTGCTTTGTTAGTTAATTTCAGGTGGTAAATCAACTTTGTATTTCAGGGATATTCCACTTGATCATGTGGTATAATCCTCTTTATAAGTTACTAGACTCTGTTGTATGTTATATTGTTGAGGACTTTTGCATTTCTCATAAGAGATATTGGAAGTTTTATTTTCTTGTGAAGCCTTTTGGTTTGGTATCAGAATATTACTGTTCTTGTAGAATGAGTTGAGAAATGCTCCCTCTTCTATTTTTTGGAATAGTCTTTGAATAATTGGTATTCACTCTTTAAATATTTGATAGAATTCACTAGTGAAGCCATCTGGGCCTGGGCTTTTCTTTGCAGGAAGTTTTAAACTTCCTAATTCAATCTTTATACTTGTTATAGGCATATTCAGGTTTTGTATTTCTTCTTGGTTCCATTTCAGTAGTGTGTTTCTTTCTGGGAGTTTGTCCTTTTTATCTAAGTTGTCTAATTTGTTGGCATACATATGGTCCAGAGTATTCCTTTATAATTCTTTTTTTCCCCTGTAAGTCGGTGTAATGTTCCCTCTCATTTTTGATATTTATAATTTGAGGTCTCTCTTTTTTCTTTGTTAGTCTACCTAAAGGTTTGTCAATTTTGTGGGTATTTTCAAAGAACCAACTTGGGTTTTGTTGATTTTCTCTGTTGTTTTTCTATTCTCCATCATTAATTTCTTCCCACTTTTTATTCTTTCCTTCATTCTGCTACTTTTGTATTTAGATTTGATTCCAGGCAGATTGACACTTTCATGATTCCACAATGTTCCTCTTTATCTCCAGTAATATTTTTTGTTTTAAATTGTATTTTTATTTGATCAGTATAGGCACTCCAACTTTCTCATGGTTGGTTTTTTATGATACATGTTTTTTCCATCATTTCACTTTATAAAATGTATTTTTTCAACATAAATGTTTATATTTTTGAATCTCAAATGTGTCTTCTATAGACAGACCATAGTTGGGTGTTATGTTTTATGCAGTCTGGCAATCTCTCTGTCTTTTAAATGGGTTGTTCAATCCATTCACACTTAATGGTGTTATTGATACAGATGAATTTTTCTGCCATTTTACTTTTTATGTTCTATATCTCTCATGTCTCTTTTCTTTCCTCTGTTCTTCCTTTACTGCTTTCTTTTGCATTTAGTGAATATTTTTGGTGTAACATTTCAATTCCTTTAATAATTTTTTACACTGTTTTTAAAAGTTATTTTCCAAGTGGTGTGATGGAGTTTGGATGTGTTGTCCCCTCCAAAACCCATGTGGAAATTTGATCTCCAATGTGGCAGTGCTGGAAACTGATTGAGTCATGGGGGTGGATCCCTCATGAATGGATTAATGCTCTCCCTCGGGGAGGGGGGATTAATGAGTGAGTTCTTGCTCTTATAGTTCCCGCGAGAGCTCATTGCTTAAAAAGACCCTGGCACCTTTTCTCTCTGTCTTGCTTCCTCTCGCCATGTGATCTGCTTGTACCTGCTGGCTGCCTGCCACTTTCTGCCATGAGTAGAAGCAGCCTGAGGCCCGTGCCAGATGCAGCTGTCTCAGAATCGTAAGCCAAATAAACCTCTGTTCTTTATAAATTATCCAGTCTCAGGTATTTCTGTTATAGCAACACAAAACGGACTAAAACATTGTGTTTTAGGGTTTAGATATACATTTTAACTAACAAGTATCTACTTCAGATTTACTAGAATGTGATTCCTGTTAAATACAGAAATGTTATTCCTATATAGCTCTATTCCCTTTCCCCCATTCTTGCAAAATTATTGTCATATGCGTAGCATGTATAAATATTAGAAACCCAACAATGCATTGTTGGAGCATTACTTTATATAAATGCACATGTGTTAAAGAATCTGAGAGAAGATGAACATGTACATATTTATAGAGTTTGTTATGTTGCTCTTATTTATAATTTCTCATTCTTTTCATTAGTTCTTGTAGGTCTGAGTTACCATACAGTGTCATTTCTTTGCCCAATTTAGCTTTGCTTCCACCTGCCTCCTTTGTGCTGTTATTGTCAAATATATTCCACTTCTGTATGTTATAGCCCCAATAGTACAATAATATACATATTATTTTTTAGAATTGATTTTCAAATCAGTTAGGAGAATAAATATGCATTCATCTTTTATAGTTACGTAATTACTATTACTGAAGCTATTTGGGGTTTTTGTGTGGATTCAGATGTCTGCATGGGGTCACTTGCTTTTAACCTAAAAATCTCCCTTTAGTGTATCTTGGAAGTCAAGTCTGCTAGCAATAAATTCTCAATTTTTGTTGATGGAATGTCTTAGTAAGTGGGGTTTTGTTTTTATTTAATTTGTGCCTTTGAAATGATGCTCTTTAGAGACTTCTCTTCAGAGTTACATCACAGCTTCTACTCTAAAACTGCACATACTTTTAGCAGAGGTACATTATCCAAATTCAATGGTAATATACACTTTTTCAAGAATCACGAGTGAGGAGATCACCTTCTGCAGTGGAGAGAAACTGGTGACATTGCTCAATGTAGGAGTAGTGGTCTGAGGGTCTTCCTTTAAATTACAGTAGTGAGATCATATTCGCAGCTATCTTAATGAAATTCATCATTACATGGGTATCTTTTAATGCCCTGAGCAGCTTGGTCTACAAAAGATCAGCTACATCATTTGTGTGCCATGATGCTGAATGCAAACGAAGGGGCCTTTGTTCAGAAATTATCAAGAATTATAGGACAGTGACAGCAGAGTGTTAAATAAAGTGCAAGGCCCTTCTAAACATACCTGTATGAGGAATGTGTTATTGCCCCTTTTACTTTCAAGTCCACGCCCTATTTCTGTAATCACATAGTATCACCTAGTGAAGGGGAGCTCCTAGTTAGAAGAAGGCCACAGTTTAGAGTTTATTGCTGCAGTTAACCTAGCATTTATCTTACCATTGCCTCTTTAAATTCTGTGATAGTCTCCCATAGCTTTTTTTTTTTCAGAAATACATCTATTGTATACAAAAATGGTAGACTTGGATTTACTTGATTTTGTATAGCTAACAGCTCACAAATATTGGGAACAGGCCCCTTTACTTGTTGCTGGTAAATGTTTAGTGTTTGTACATAGTGGAATATCTGTTAGGAACTCAAACAAAAATAAGAGGAAGCACACACAGTAGCAAACAGGATAAAATGAAAAGAGCCAGGAGAAAGTCAGGACAGGGAAAGTGAAAGACCTGCCAAGAAAGGTTTCACTGCTTTCCCGAAGCAAATGTTCAGATGAGAACAGCCAAATTGAAACACATAGCCATTGCAAAAGCAGACAAAATTTTTAAAAAATTACCTAACATTTAGTTTATTACCCACATTTTTAGTCTCTTCAAAGACTAAAAAGCTGATCAGTACTCTGTTCTATAAAAGGTAAGCAATTTCCATGTAATAGGTGTTGTATCTGAACTAGAACTAAGGAAGTGGACAGCTCCTGAGGAGCCCAGGAGAGCCCGCTGGGGCAGAGAGACCAGCCACTACAAAGTCCCTGAGGAGGGCATTTCCCAGGTGCAATGGGAAGCTATTCAGTGGTGCTGCGCGAGAGACGGCCTGGTGGTCCATGTCGGAAAAGACCCCTCTGGCTTCTATGTGCAGGGCAAGAGTGACAGCAGGGTGTCCAGTCTTGAGGCTGTCCCAGGTGTACTGGCAAAGGATGATAGCACCTTGTGTTGGAGTGGGGTCCAGGCAAGTGGAGAGGGGCAGGTTTGAGATCTGTTCTGGAGTTGGGCAGAACGTGATGCTGAGAACACCAGAACTTATTCTTGCTATCTACCTGTAATCTTGTGCCATTGATCCATCTCTTCTCCCTGAACCCCACCACCGCGCTCCTTCCCTTCCCAGCCTCTGGTAACCATTATTGTACTTTGTACATCAGTGAGAACCAGCTTAATCATTTGTGAGTGTACAGTTAAGGATCAGGTAAATTCATACTGCCTTGTAACAATCACTACCATCCACATCCAAAACTTTTTTCATTTTCCCATCAGAAAATCTGTATTGTGGCAATAATTCCCCATTCCCTCCTCCTCCCAGGCCCTGGCACTGCCATTCCATTCTTTGGTTTTATGAATTTAACTATTTTAGATGCCTCATATAAGTGGAATTCTGCACTAATTGTCTTTCTGTGATTGGCCAATTTCATGCAGTGTAGTATCCTCAAAATTCATCTCTGTTATAGCAAGTGTCAGAATTTCCTTCCTTTTTAAGGCTGAATAATATTTCATTATCCCTATTTCTCACATTTTGCTTATCCATGCATCTGTCAGTGGACAACTTGGGCTGCTTTTGCATCTTGGCTATTGTGAATAATGCTGCTATGACTATGGCTGTACAATCGTGATGGATTTTCTAATGTTAAACTAGCTTTGCTTTTCGGAGATAAACCCCAGTTGGTTATCATGTATAATCTGCGTATATATTATATGTTTTTATATATTATTTGATTTTATTTGCTAAAATTTTTGCAGCTATGGTCATGAGGGTCTGTAGTTTTCCCTACCTGTAATATCTTTATCTGATTTTGGTAATGTGGTAATGCTGCTCTCATAGAATGTATTAGGAACTTCCCTTCTATTTTCTGGTATAGACTGTGGGTAATTTGTATTATTTCTTGTATTAATGTTTGATAGAGTTCATCAGTAAAGTCATCTGGGCTTGAAGGTTTATTTGCAGGAATGTTTGAATTACAAATTTACTTTCAGTTTAAAAAACATAGTTTATTTCTATACAGGTTATTTATTTGTTCTTGTGTAAACCTTGGTAGTTTGTGTCTTTTAAGGAATTTGTCCATTTCATCTGTGTTGTAGAATTCATTGACACAAAGTTTTTCGTGATATTTTCTGATTGTCACTTTTATATCTGTAGAATCTGAAGGGATATTACCTCTCTCATTCCCGATATTGCTGATTTATTTCTTCTCTCTCTCTTTTTGTTTTTCTGATCAGTTTGGCTAGAGCTTAAAAAAGTTAATTGATCTTCCCCAAGAACCATCTTTGGTTTCATTGATTTTCCCTACCATTTCTCTAGTTTCTATTTCATTGATTTCTACTCTGAAGTAAGCCTTTTGGGCAGGTAGATCACTCAATGCCATTTTTAATTTTCAAAGAAAACATTCTGAATGTGCCACAGTCACCAAGGTAAATGGTGACTAAACAAATATGTAGTAATAGTTAGGGTGTCCTGGAAAGAACCATCTTGTGCTTCTAACATGGATTATGCCCCTAGGTTGACTGTGGAATCCTTCACTGAATACTCCTCAGGGTGTGACCTGACCTGCACCACTGAGCTCACCCATGAAGGTATCTAGAAAACCTGCATAATGTAATTCAGTCCAATGCCACAAACATTCCTCATGTAATTTCTGTGTGTAAGGCATAGCGTGGGTACTGTGGAAGGACTCTGAAAACACAAGGACGACATAGCCCTGAAGGAGAGCTCGATAGAGTGTAGGGACAAATACACAGGTTCGTGGAGGAGGGCAAAGGCCGACCAGGGTGAGCCCCAGCAGAGGTATGAACCACAGTTTAGAATGTGGAGTCACAGAGGAGAGGGAGGCATCTGTGCAGAGTGCTTTGGCAAGCATCGGGCAGGTGACTTCCCACTGCACATGACGTGTCTAGGGAGAGCTACTTAAAGTACTGTAGATGACAGTCACATGTCATCAAACCCCTGTAATGGTGCATGTAGATGGGTCGTCGACCTTATTTGAGCACTTCAGAGGGTTCGGAAATGAAACAAGAATCCTCGTGGAAATGGAACAGGCAAGCATCAATGCCTGTGCATGGCAGAGACCCTTGTCAACAGCAACCCCGTTGGCAGGGCAGAGGTCAGTGCTGAGGGCCTTGCAGTCTTTCTGGGATGCCAGTCTCTTTCCAGACAAGGAGGCTTTTGTAGTGTAACAATGAAACCCAAATTTTGCCTGAAAAATATTCCAAAATGCAAGCTTTATTCAAATTTACTTTTATTTGTTTGAGTCCTCTAATCCAAAAGCTTTTTTTTTTTTAGTGAATATTACTCTAATCTCACATTTCAGTATGTGGCATGATCTCTCTCCAAAGCAAAGATCAAGTTCTAGTCTTGTCTGTAAACTGTCCAAAAAATATGTGAGCAAATTCTGCTCACTTACTTTTCTCTTTTGGAGTTAATCATTGGCTATGAGCAATACCTTTTATGAACATGTGAATACATGCCCTCTCGTGAGGCAGGTTTTGTGCCTGTACTTCCACCTACTGGTTCACACGGGCTTAGGATCCATGCTGTGCGATTGCTCTGGGCTGCAGGTACGTGATGGCTCCCATAATTGTGACCGGCCCACTTCCTCTGTGTGTGTGTCTGCTGCTGACAGGTGGCCTGGCCGAGGCAGGCAAGCTGCTGGTGGTTCCCGTGGGGTCGAGCCACTGGTTTTCCATGCGTTTGGTTGTGGAGAAACTCATCCACAGAGGTCATGAGGTGGTCTTAGTTACACCAGAGGTGAGTTGGCAACTGGGAAAATTGTCAAATTGTACAGTAAAGACTTATTCTGTTTCTTATACTCCAAAGGATTTGGACCGCGAGTTCATGGGTTTTGCCAACAGTCAATGGAAAACTCGAGGACAAAGTTTATTTTCGATATTAACGAGTTCATACAACACTATTTTTGAACTTTTGTTTTCACATTGTAGGAGTTTGTTTAACGACAGAAAATTAGTAGAATACTTGAAAGAGAGTTCTTTTGATGCAGTTTTCCTGGATCCGTTTGACATGTGTGGCTTGATTGTTGCCAAGTATTTTTCGCTCCCGTCTGTGGTCTTCGCCAGGGGAATATATTGCCATTACCTTGAAGAAGGTGCACAGAGCCCCGGTCCTCTTTCTTACATTCCCAGAGGTTTCTCAGGGTTCTCAGATGTCATGACCTTCAAAGAGAGAGTATGGAACCACATTTTCCACTTGGAGGAGCAATTATTTTGCCCCATTTTCTTGAAAAGTGCCTTAGACATTGCCTCTGAAGTTCTCCAGACACCTGTGACAGCATCTGATCTCTTCAGCCACACATCCATTTGGTTGTTACGAACTGACTTTGTTTTGGACTATCCCAGACCTGTGATGCCCAACATTTTCTTTGTTGGTGGCATCAACTGCAATCCGTGCAGCCCACTGCCTCAGGTGAGTTATCCCTCCTTTAGTACATGAAGAATAATCTGGCTTGAACATTGAACAAAAAGATTCCTTTCTGAGGTGTGTTCTATCATTTGTATATGTCACATTTGGAATTTCTTTGTGGATTAATGAATTATTTAGTGCCAATCCATTAAATTGTGGGTTAGCACATTTTCTAGAGCTACCCTCGTTGAATGTATATGTATACAATTGATGTAACTGTATGTCATCTTCATTCTGTATTTTATAATACTGTTTTTGGAAAAATGCTGGAAATCACAGTAAGAAATGAAACTTTCTTTTTTGCTAATCCTGTGCTACCGCTGTTTTGAAATTTTCTCTATTCTAACTTCTTCACCTATTTTATTAAAATAAAATCTAGTGTCAGGCTGGACATATTATTGTTCTTCCCTTTGCATTTTCCTCTTGCCAGTTAACCATATAACATGTTCATAGGCCAAGATGCAGCAGATGAGACTTGCTCTTTTAACAACCTCACTAAAGTTTTTTCAGCCAACCAATATGATAGATATGTAGACTTTTCCACTTTTTGTTTTTATGTACTGGAGTGTAGTAACATCCTTAGATACTTCTTCACTTTCTTGTATTTCCACATTCTTGCTCTTATCTTAGGAGGCCAGAGTCCTAGGAGTAGGGTTGCTGGGGTAAATAACATGCACACACTTTAATAGATTTGCCCAGGTGTTTTCAAAATATGGAACAAGAGCATGTGAATATGTGAGTTCTGGTTTTTCTACACACTTTGTAGCTCCAGATGTTGTCAAACTTTGAATTTTTTGTTTTCTGGGCAAAAAGTTCTGTGTAGCTGCTTCAGTTTTTACTTTCTCTTTTATATCTATGAAAATAGGTCAATATGTAATTCACCAAAGAGGAAATATATATCAATATATCCATTTTTGGCCTTTTGCATTTCCTCTTTTGTGAATTACATATTCACATTCATTAACCGGTTCTTATAGGGCTATTTGTCTTTTTATAAGTAATTACTACAATCCTCTTGAGTACTAGGAATACTAACAGTTAGCTTTTCACACGTGCTGCAAGTCTTTCTTCCTTGGCTGTTCTTCCTCTCTTTTCATACAGGATTTTCAGTTTTGGGTAATCAAATTGGTGAGCTTTTTCTTTATCGATTTCTGAATTTCGACTTCTTTAGGTCGTCCCAAGCCTGAAATATATTAACATTTTCTCCATGTTATGTTTTAATGTTTTGCATTCTTCTAATGTTGACAGTATTTTACTTTTACAATGAGAAGTCTCATCTATACAGTGTAAGGATCTAAATTTACTTGTTTCTCCATGGATAGTTCATTATCCCACCACCGTTTAATAAAAATTCCATTCTTTACCCATTGAATTGAAGTGCATCTTCATCATATTTTTAATTTCAATATGTGTTTGCATCTGCTTAGAAATTCTCAGTTTTATCCCTCTGACTTATCTATTCATGCAGCAGTACCATATTTTGATTGTATTAGCTTTGTACTAAATTTGAACGTGTAGAAGGGCAAACCCCAAAGTCACTATTCTTTTTTAAAAATATTCTTGGTGCTTGTTACATCTTATTCTCTCTCTTTTTTTAATTGGCTGTGAGTATTCATGGGGTACAAAGCTGACTGTTTCCACTCTGACCATTACCACTCATTCCCAAATGTGATAGCGGGATCAATACTGGCAGCATTTTATTCTCTTTAATAAAATTTAAAATTGTTTTGTCAAGTTACAAAAAATGAAAATAACCACTAGGGCTTTGCTAATATTACATTAAAGTTTTTATTAATTCTAGAAAAATTGGCATGCTTTTGCTATAAAGTCTTCATATTCAGGAATATGTATCCCTTTTTATTCATTTATCTTATGTCCATCAGTAAAATTTTGTACTTTATATGTGTTTTATCTTTGAATCTCTGAAAGTTCATTCTTTCTCTAAAATAGCTGAGATATAGATCCCCTCCCTCTGCAGTAACTTTCCAGGCACACAGCAAGTAAATTTCTGAAAATAAAGACCATGTTTGGTTATTACTACAGTTACTGTTTTCTGTAAATGAGGTGGGGGTGAGGCTGTTTCTGACGATGTCCTCAGTGTTGACTTCTAGAGAACTAAGGAAGGGGGGGACAGCTCCTGAGGAGCCCAGGAGAGCCCGCTGGGCCAGAGGAACCAGCCACTACCAAGTCCCTGAGGAGGGCACTTCCCAAGTACGATGGGAAGCCATTCAATGGTGCTACACGAGAGACCACCTGGTGGTCCATGTCGGAAAAGACCCCTCTGGCTTCCATGCACAGGGCAAGAGTGACAGCAGGAAAGCCAGTCAGGAGGCTGTCCCAGGCATCCAGGCAGAGAACGACAGCACCTTGTGTTAGAGTGGGGTCTGTGGAGGTGGAGAGGGGTGGGTTTGAGATCTCTTCTGGGGTTGGGCAGGACGTGCTGCTGCGCTGTGTGGTGGCTTTGTAACATGTCAGCCCGCCGAGGTCAGTTTGTGTTTCCCAGAAGTCTCTGCCCTGGATGTTTTGGTTGGTGGGTCACAGAGGTACTTGGCCTGACCTCAGAGGGTGGAGCCATTTTTGTATTTGTTTTCTTAGTGCAGAAGATGGGGATGGGCCCTTTTGTAGCTCTCATATACGGTCGCCTATCTGATGTCACCTGTCTGCTTCATGGATCTCATGGGCATGGAGCAGCGGCTCCACATTTGACTACCCCACCTTCCACTAGCTCCTCCTTCAGCTTCCCCCATATGTGGGACAGGTGTGTGATTAGCCCTGTGAGAAAGGATACCCCCTTGGTGAAGGTTGGAGGCAGTGAGAACACCCCAGGGTTCTTTCTGGTCCCTTCTTGTGGATCTCAGTTTGTTCTTGCCCTGCCGCACTGTACATCCACCTGCCATGCCTGAAGACCCACCGTGTGGTCCTTGAGCACCAGCGTCAGATGTCAAGACTGTTTGCACAGATTCTTCCAGCAGCTCCCTCACCCCTCTTGCACACCCTTCACCAGGTGTGTCCACAGAGTGAATACACACTCTGCTTCTGTGGCTGAACCTTGACTCATACAGGTTGGATTTGGGGGTTGTGGAAAGTGATGCCTTGTCCACTTTCCGACCTGAAATACCAGGAAGCAGAAGGGACAGGAGTGAGGGGAGAGGCTGAGCCATGGTCCTTGTGGGAGTTTCTGCAGAAAGGCAAGGCAGGGCAGACTGATGCATTCCACTGGCTAGTCAGAAGAATTTCAGTGGGCTCTACGCTGCCATGGTGGGCCCTTTGCTGCCTGCAGCAATTGGCTGGCCTGGGGAAGACTCTCTTCACCCAGGCAGCAAGGATTTTTAAACTGTGGAAACAGCATAATATACAGAAAATTAAAAATATAAACAATACAGGAAGTATGCTTTCTTTTCTCATGGGTAAATACCTCGGAATGGAATAGCTGGGGTATATGGTAGATGTATCTTTCCCTTTTTAGGAACTGTATCCCCAAGTGACTGTACCACTGTGCAGTCCCACCAGCAACATGTGACAGGTCGAGGTCTTCCACATGCTCATGAACACTTGGTATGGTCAGTCTTTTTCACTTTAGCCATTCTAATGGGTGTGTAAATTAATTTGTGGGTTCATTTGATTTCTTTAACCACTAGTGATGTTGAGTGTCTTTACATGTGCCTGTTTGCCATCTGTATATCTTTGGTAAATGTCTGTTAAAATCTTTGCCCATTTAAAAATATTGTTTTTTGTTTTCTCATTATAGTGTTTTGAAAGTTCTTTATATATTCTGGATGCAAGTCCTTTATCAGGTATATGCTCTGCAAATATTTTTTCCCAGGCCGTGGATTGTCTCTCTCTTTTCTTTTAATCACTTTTTATTTTGGAATAGATTAAATTTATGGCAAGGTTTCACCAAATAGTACTGAGATTTCCCATATACCCTGCACCCAGTTTCCCCAGTTCTTTAATCTCATAAACTATGGCCCACTCATTGCTCTTCCCACTTATCACAAGGCCCCGCCTTGCCTTTCCGCAGAAACTCCAATAAGGGCCGTGGCTCAGCCTCTCCCCTCGCTCCTGTCCCTTCTGCCTCCTGGTATTTCAAGTTGGCAAGTGGACAAAATATCACTTTGCCTCAGCCCCAACATTTATTCTGATATTGTTATGCCAAACTTATCACAATAATGATGCATAATGATGAACTAAAGTCTGTATTTTATTCAGATTTCATTAGTTTTTACTGAATATCCTATCTCTTTTCCAGAATCCCATCCAGGTTACCACATTACATTTAGTCATCACTTCTCCTTAGGCTCCTCTGGACAGTGACAGTTTCTCAGACTTTCCTGATTTTGATGACCTTGTTGGTTTTGAGGAAGGCTGTCAGGCATTCTGTAGAATGTTCTTCAGTTTGGGTTTGTTTGATGATTTTATCTTGCTAAGACTGGGGTGATAGCTTTTTGGGATGGACCACAAAGGTAATGTGCATTCTTGCTTTCTTGCTTAAGGTTTTCCAATTGTTGAAAACACTGTCCTTTTCTCCACTGAATTACCTTAGCACTTTTGTAAAAAACCTGTTGTCCATATATTTGTGCATCTGTTTCTGGACTTTCTTTTTTGAGCCATTGATCTATTATTTGAACCAGTGAAATATTTGATTACTTCAGCTTTGTAATAAGTGTTGGGATAAGGTAATGTTAGCCCTCCAGCTTTATTTTTTCCCAACATTGTTTTCGCTATTCTAGGTCTTGTATATTTCTATATGAATTTTAGAATCAGTTTGCCAATTTCGTCAAAAAAGTCTGCTGAGATTTTGGTTGGGATTGTATTGAATTTATAGCTCTATTTGGGATAATTAATATCTTAGCAATGTTGTGTTGTCTAATTGATAAAAATGATATATCTTTTTAAAATATCTCTTCAATGTTTTCTAGTTTTCAACGTACAGTCTTTCATATCTTTTGTCATATTTATCCCTTTTATTAGGTTATCCAATTTATGAACATGATATTTCTTTTTATTTAGGTCTTTTGAAAAATATCTCTCATGAATAATTTGTAGTTTTCAATGTACAGTCTTCTACATCTTTTGTCAGATTTATCGGTAAGCATTTCATATTTTTGATGCTATTTAAATGATATTTTAAATTCTAATTTCCAATCATTCATTGCTAGCACATAGTTCTGCATATTTATTTTGTATCTTGCAACCATGCTAACTTACCATTTGTTTAGGAAATTTTTATAGATTCTGTTGGAATTTTTACATAGAGAAATATGTTGTCTGTGAATGAGATAGTTTTACATTTTCTTTTGGATCTGGATGCTTTTTATTTCTTTTTCTTGTTTGATTGCCCTGAATAGAACCTCTAGAACTATGTTAAGTAGAAGTGGTAAGAGCAGCCATCCTTGACTTGCCCCTAAGCTGAGGAGTAAAGCATTCAGTCATTTAGCATTGAGCATAACGTTAGCTGTGGGTTTTTCAAAGTTGCCCTTTATTAGGTTGAGAAACTACTGCTTTTCTTAGTTGGCTGAGAATTTTTATCAGGACTGAATTTTGGATTTTGTCAAATATTTTTTCTGTTCCTATTGTGATGATTACATTGTTTCCCTTTTTTTTTGTTTACTTATATCATATTCTGCCTTGATTGATTTAATGTTTTTATTATTTATGGTATTGAAAATTTTAATTGAGGTAAACTTAACATAATATAAACTTGACCATCTTATTCATTTTTTCTTCTGATTTATTTTAATTGTACATATTTGTGGGGTACCTTGTATTGTTTCCATACCTGCATATATTGTGCAGTGGTTCACTTAGGGTAGATAGCTTATCTACCCCCTAAACACTTACATTTTTTCTTTGTGATGATTACAGTCGAGATTCTCTTTTCTATCTATTTAGAAATACACAATGCAATATTATTAGCTCTCATCAGCTGAGAACAGCGAACTTATTCTTCCTATCTACCTGTAACTTTGTACTGTTCACACATCTCTTCCCTCCGGTCCCACACCCCCATCATCCTTCCCTTCTCAGCCTCTGGTAACCATTATTGTAATTTCTACATCTGTGAGAACCATCTTAACCATTTTTAAATGTACAGTAAAGAATGAGGTACTTTCTCATTGCTTTGTAACAATCACCATCACCCACATCTTCCCATCAGAAAGTCTGTATCCATTAAACAATAATTCCCCATTCCCTCCTCCTCCCAGTCTCTGGCAAGGCCATCCCATTCGTTGATTTTATGAGTTGGCCTATTTTAGATGCGTCATATAAGTGGAATTATACAGTATTTGTCTTTCTGTGATTGGCCAATTTCATGCAGTGTAATATCCTCAAAGTTCATTCGTGTTAATAGCCTGTGTCATAATTTCCTTCTCTTTTAAGGCTTAGTGATATCTCATTGTACATATTTCCCACATTTTGCTTGTCCATTCATCTGTCAGTGGGTACTTGAGTTGCTTCCACCTCTCGGCTGTTGTGAATAACACTGCCATGACCATGGCTGTACAACCGTCATTGATTTTCTAATGTTTAGCCAGCCTTGCTTTTCTGAGATAAACCCTGGTTGGTTATTGTATATAATCTTCTTATATATCATATGTTTTTATATATTATTGATTTGATTTGCTAAAATTTGGTTTAAAATTTTTGCATCTAAGGTCATGAGGGTCTGTAGTTTTCCTTTCCTATAATATCTTTATTATTTGATTTTCGTATTATGGTAATGCTGCTCTCATAGAATGCATTAGGAACTTCACTTCTATTTTCTGGTATAGATTGAGGGGAATTGGTGTTATTTCTTATATTAACGTTTGATAGAGTTCTTAAGTAAAGTCATCTGGGCTTGAAGTTTTATTTGTAGGAATGTTCGAATTACCAATTTACTTTAAATTTAAAAGATATAGGTTATTTCTATTCAGGTTATTTATTTGTTCCTGTGTAAACCTTGGTAGTTTGTGTCTTTTAAGGAATTTGTCCATTTCATCTGTGTTGTAGAATTCATTAACACAAAGTTTTTCGTGATATTTTCTGATTGTCACTTTTACATCTGTAGAATCTGAAGGGATATTACCTCTCTCATTCCTGATATTGCTGATTTATTTCTTCTCTCTCTCTTTTTGTTTTTCTGATCAGTTTGGCTAGAGCTTTAAAAAGTTAATTGATCTTCCCCAAGAACCATCTTTGGTTTCATTGATTTTCCCTACCATTTCTCTAGTTTCTATTTCATTGATTTCTACTCTGAAGTAAGCCTTTTGGGCAGGTAGATCACTCACTGGCATTTTTAATTTTCAAAGAAAACATTCTGAATGTGCCACAGTCACCAAGGTAAATGGTGACTAAACAAATATGTAGTAATAGTTAGGGTGTCCTGGAAAGAGCCATCTTGTGCTTCTAAGACGGATTATGCCCCTAGGTTGACTGTGGAATCCTTCACTGAATACTCCTCAGGGTGTGACCTGACCTGCACCACTGAGCTCACCCATGAAGGTATCTAGAAAACCTGCATAATGTAATTCAGTTAAATGCCACAAACATTCCTTATGTTCTTTTTCTGTGTAAGGCATAGCATGGGTACCGTGGAAGGAGGGTGAAAACACGAGGACGACATAACCCACAACCTCAAGGAGTGCTCAGTAGAGTGTGGGGACAAATATGCAGATTTGTGGAGAAGAGCACAGGCCAACCGGGGCGAGCCCCAGCAGAGGTGTGAACCCCTGTTTAGAATGTGGAGCGACAGAGGAGAGGGAGGCGTCTGTGCAGAGTGCTCTGGCAAGCATCAGGCAGGTGACTTCCCACTGCACAAGTCATGTCTAGGGATAGCTACGTAAAGTACTGTAGACGACAGTCACATGTCACCAAACCCCTGTAATGGTGCATGTAGATGGGTTGGCAATCTTATTTGAGCACTTCAGAGGGTTCGGAAATGAAACAAGAATCCTCGTAGAAATGGAACAGACATGTAGCAATGCCTGTGCATGGCAGAGACCCTTGTCAACAGCAACCCCACTGGCAGGGCAGAGGTCAGTGCTGAGGGCCTTGTAGTCTTTCCTTGGAACCTGCAATGCCAGTCCCTTTCTGGACAAGGAGGCTTTGTTAGCGTGACAATAAAACCCAAATTTTGTCTGAGAAAAATTCCAAAAATACAAACTTTGTTCAAATTTAATTTCCTTTTTATTTTTCTTTGTCCCGAAAACGAAAAGCATTGCTTAATAATCTGCCTGTAAGCTCACATTGCAGTACAGGCATGATCTCTGTCCAAAGCAAAGGTCACAATCTACTCTTATCTGGAAACTACTCAAGTAGGTATCTAAGCAAATACTGCTCACTTATTGTTGTTCTGCTGAGTAAAACATTGGCAGTGAGCATAATTTTTTATAAATGTGGGAATACACACCCTCTTATGGGACAGGTTTTGTGCCTGTATTTCTTTTTCCACCTACTGGGTCACATGGGCTTAGGATCCAAGCTGTGAGATTGTTCTGGGCTGCAGTTACGTGATGGCTCCTGCAATTGTGACTGGCCCCTTTCCTCTGTGTGTGTGTCTGACAGGTGGCCTGGCTGAGGCAGGCAAACTGCTGGTGGTACCTGCTGTGGGGGGCCACTGGTTTACCATGTGTTCAGTTGTGGAGAAACTCATCCACAGAGGGCACGGTGTGGTCTTAGTCATGCCAGAGATGAATTGGCAACTGGGAAAATTGTCAAATTATATGGTAAAGACGTATTCAGTTTCTTATACACTAGAGGATTTGAACCATGACTTCATGGTGTACATCAACGATCAATGGAAAACTCGTGGACAAAGCATATTTTCTGTACTCATGGTCCCTCGAGCAATATTTTTGACTTGTTATTTTCACATTGTAGATGTTTGAAAATGATGAAACATGACAGAAAATTAGTAGAATACTTAAAAGAGTGTTCTCTTGATGCGGTGCTCCTGGATCCATTTGACATGTGTGGTTTGATTGTTGCCGAGTATTTTTCGCTCCCATCTGTGGTCTTCGCCAGGGGAATACTTTGCCATTATCTTGAAGAAAGTGCACAGAGCCCCACTGCTCTTTCTTACGTTCCCAAAGGTTTCTCAGGGTTCTCAGTATGTCCTGACTTTCAAGGAGAGAGTATGGAACCACATTTTCCACTTAGAGGAACAATTATTTTGCTTCATTCTTTTGAAAAGTCCCTTAGATATTGCCTCCAAAATCCTCCAGACACCTGTGACAGTATCTGATCTCTTCAGCCACGCATCCATTTGGTTGTTATGAACTGACTCTGTTTTGGTATATCCCAGACCTGTGATGCCCAACATGTTCTTCATTGGTGGCATCAACTGTATTCCATGCAAGCCACTGCCTCAAGTGAATTATCCCTCCTTTAGCACATGAAGAATAATCTGGCTTGGAGATTGAACAAAGAGATTCCTTACTGAGATCTGATTTGTCATTTGTAGATGTCACATTTGGAATTTCTTTGTGGTTTAATGAATTATTTAGTGCCAATACATTTAATCGTGGGTTGGCACATTTTGTAATGCTGCCCTCATTGACATGTAGGTGTATACAATTGATGTAACTGTATATTGTCTTCAGGCTGCATTTTTAATACTCTTTTTGGAAAAATACTGAAAAATACAGTATGAAATGGAACTTCCTTTTTGGTAATCCTGTGCTACCCCTGCAGGGAAAAGCTCTTAGCATTTTCCAGTGTTCCGAAATTTTCTCTGTCTATTGCAACTTCTCCCACCAATTTTATTAAAATGAAATCTAGTGTAGGGCTGGACATATTGTTCTTTCCCTTTCATTTTCCTCTTGCCAGTTGATCATAGACATGTTCATAGGCCAGCACGCAACAGCTGTGACACATTCTTTGAACAATTGCAAAAAAGCCTTTTCTTTGATTGCACCATTGTTTTTTTAACCAACCACTATTGATAGATATTTAGGATTTTTCCACTTTATGCTTTTAAGAACAGGAGTGGTCGAACATTCTTAGATACTTTCTTTACATTCATGCATTTCCATATTCTTCCTCTTATCTCAGTAGGCCAGAGTCCTAGGTGTAGGGTTGCTGGATTAAATGATGTGCACATATTACATTTTAATAAATTTGACAAGTTACTTTCAAAATATTGAGGAACCTCACACTTTGGTCACTGGTATATGAGAGTTTTGTTTTTCTATACCCTCCTCAACTTCAGATGTTGTCAACCATTTAGATTTCATTTTCTGGGCAATAAATTCTGTGTAGCTGCTTCAATTTTTTTTTTATTTCTATGAAAATATGAGCATATGTAATTCACAAGGGAAAATGCAAATGCCAATATATCAGTATATCTATTTCTGGCCTTTTGCATGTCCTCTTGTGAATTACGTATTCACATTCTTTAACCATTTTTTATAGGGCTGTTTGCTACAGTCCTCTTGAGTACTAGGAATACTAACAGTTAGCTTTTCACAAGTGCTGCAAATCTTTCTTCCTTGGCTGTTCTTCATCTCTTCTCATACAGGATTTTTACCTTTGGGTAGTCAAATTGGTGAACTTTTTCTTTAATAGTTCCTGGATTTTGATTTCTTTTGGTCTTCTCAAGCCTGAAATATATAAACACTTTCTCCATATTATGTTTTAGTGTTTTTAATTCTTCTAATGTTGACAGTATTTTTTACAATGAGAACTTCAATCTATACAGTGTAAGGATCTAAATTTATTTTTTTATCAATGGATAGTTCATTATCCCAACACCATTTAGTATAAATCCATTCTTCAGTCATTGAGTTGAAATGCATCTGCATCATATTTTAATTTTCAATATTTTTTTGCAACTGCTTATGAACTTTCAGTTTTATCCCACTGACTTAGCTATCCATGCACCAATGCTATATTTTGATTATATGAGCTCTATCGTAAGTTTGAATGTTGGGAGGGCAAACCCCATAATTGTTGTTCTTTTCTTTAAAATTTTCTTGGTATTCTAAAACTTATTGATTCTGATAAAATTGCAAGTTGTTTTGTCTAGCTCTAAAAAATAAAGACAAATCATTACGGCTGTGTTAATATTATAATAAATGTTGATTCTAGAAAGATTAGCATACTTTTGCTATTAAGTCTTGCTATTCAGGAATATGTATCCCTTTTTATTTACTCATATTTTGTTTTATGTCCTTCAATAATATTTTCCTGTTTATGTAAACATTTTATCTTTGTTATTAAAATTTATTCCTAGACATGTTGCTATTTTTGAAACTAAAGTGCACAGGGCATTTTTCCATTTCTGTTTAAAGCTGGTTATTGGTAATTAAAATACATTAAAATTAAAGTAAATTAATTAAAGTAAATTAGTTTTTATACATTTATCTTAGATGTAGCCATTTCACTGATTTCTCTCATTAGTTTGTAATATTTATTAGGTGTACAATATCATCTGCAAATAATTCCCTGCTGAAATAATTATACCACTTACTTTGCTTTATTGGAGCATATACGTGCAAAACATTACTGAATAACATTGCTATCAAAGCCAGCTTAACTGAGATTTGGTTACTTGCATTTGAAAAAATCTTAACAAATACAAGGTAAGACTCTTGGCAAATGCACTGTCACTATATTCACGTAAAACACCTGGTGTGTTATCTAAGTATAGTATTTTATTAGAAACAGACTATGCATTTTCAGTGGCTCCTTCACCTCTGTTCCTCAGGCTTCTTTTTTCTCAGGCCCCAGCTTGTGTGCAGTGCAAAAGGCATGGGCTGGCAGGCCTCACGTGAGCGGGTTCCGGTGTGCGTGACTAGCGCTGGGCGAGTCTGTTTGTGTGATTCTAGGAACTTCTTCCCACTGGGACAGCCTAGTTTCCACACACAGAAGTGTGTGTAACCTGGGTACCTAGTACTTATGATTGGTGTCTGAAGTGGGGCCAGTCTGTGGGAGGGAGGCTTTAAACTTTGGGGTCTGCACTAACCCTGGTTAGTGTCAGAATTGGATTGAACCCAGCGGGTTCTGGAGAATTGGTCAGTGAGGGAGAAAATCCGCACACATGTGGTCTCAGAAGTGTGGTTCTGTGTTATGAGGGTAGAGTCCTATACTAAAAAAACAGGCATTTGCTTTCCTTATACACGTGTAAATAGAGCTGATGACCAACTTCTCAAAAAGGAACTCATGGTGCTTTAAGTGTCCCCGTTTCCTCACTGAATCCCACTAGCTGAAAGGAAAATGAAGTGTGAGAATTCAGTGCATAGGCAAACAACAGCTAGTTCATTCACTCCGGAAACATTCACTGAGGTCTGTTAAATGCCAAGCATGCTTCTAGACACTGGGGATCCAGCAGAGAACAAGACAACATAGTCTCTGCCCTCAGGGTGCTCCCATTAGTTGGACAAGACACATAATAAATAAACAATAGGTTAGATGGTGAAGAATAAGGTGGGAGGGGGTTTCAGAGTGATGGGCTGGGCTATTTCTTAAGGTGTTGTTCAGGGCAGATCTCTTTCAGATGACACTGACCAAACCTGGAATGAAAGGAGGACTAAGCCATGTGGACCTCTGGGGCAGAGTTGACATCTTGGTTTTTATTATCATCTAGAGCAGCAGTTGGGACATTATAGCACTCGGGCCAAATCTAACCTGCTCCTGATTTTACCGATAAAGTTTCATTGGAAGACAGGCATGCCCTTTTGTTCATTGTTGTCTGTGGTTGCTCTCCTGCTGCAATGGTAGCAGATCAAATGGTAAAGATCAAATGGCCTACCTAACCTAAAATATTTATTATTTCATCCTTTACAGAGAAAGTTTTCTAATCTGTAATGTAGAACAGAGGTTCTCAAAGTGTGTCCAGGAATGCTGAGCAATCCCCGAGACACTTTTGGTTATATGTGAGGTCTAACTATGTTCATAACAGTACTAGGACATTATTTGCTTTTTCCACTCTCGTCTTCTCATGAGGGTACAGTAGTGTTTTCAGAGGCTACATAGTGTGTGATATTGTGAGGTTAAAGGAAGAAGCGCATAGGAAATCTGGCTCTCACCTAGGAAGCCAGACATTGAAGGGAGTTGCAGAAATGTGAAACAGTGTCACTCTTCTGACTCATTTTTATTAATTTTATAAAATATAGCAGGTCACAAGCTGCTGGTGGCTCCTCAGGTTGGAAGCCACTGGCTTAGTATGAAGGATATAGTGAGCTTCTCAGTGCTGGGGGCAATAACTTGTGGTGTTGGCACCAGAAATCAATTTGCTTTTCTTAGAATCCACATACGATACAAGAAAAATGTATCCTGTGCCGTACGACCAAGAAGAGATGGAGAACTGTTATGGAGAACTGTTACGGCTCCTTTGGAAACCATCACTTTGCTGGAGATCATTTCTGACTGCCGTTCTGAAGCAGTGAGGAATAGCTGACTGTTGCAGACATTTATTTAATCAGCTTCCAGAGCCTCCCAAAGGATGCAGCCACCGTGAACTTCATCAAAGAGAGCAAGTTTGATGCTCTTTCACAGACCCAGCCTTACAGTGTGGTGTTGTCCTGGTGGAATACCTGGGCCGGCCCTCGGTGACCTCTTCAGGGGCTTCCTGTGCTCCTCACCCTATGAGAGCCATGCACACCTTGGAGCCCTGTCACGGCCATACCTCTGGCTTCGGGAATGAGCAGATCCTCTGTGTCCAGCCTGAGCTCGGCCTAGGAAACCTCCCCTACTGGCCCCAGGGATCCTTCCCATGTCCCCATTATATTAGCAGAGCAAGAACACGGGTAGGAGCTCTAGGGAACCCAGCTGTGTGGCTGTGGCATGTGGTGGCTTACTTCTGAGTGTTCATTTCTCCCTCTGTGAAATAGCAGCACACAGGAAGGTGTGGCAGGGGCAGGTAAGGTCAAGTTCGCAGGAGAACTCTGAAAACTGCAAACGCAACACAAGTGAGACAGGGCTTTTTACATCTAGAACAATAGGGTTGAGGGTCCTCAGACAGGATGCAGTCCACCTCTCTCTCAGTACAGCGAGAACCTCAGAGGTGAGCAAAGCTCTTCTAAACATGGGGTGTGGTGTGACTGCACAGGGCGCATCTGCATGAAGCTGGCCCTGGCAGAGGGAAAGGGAGAGCTGGGAAATCAAGAGAACCAGGCTGTGACCTTGCACCACCTCAAGGGTGTACCCTGTGCCATGTGCTAGGTAGATGGTGCCCTTTGGAAGTGTTCAAGCCAATGACCCTGAAAAGAACATTCTATAAAGTTAAGCATTAAATAAGGGCAGAGGTCTAATGTAACAGCTGTTTCAATCCTATTGGTCTTTCAGCTGCAGCAGATGGGGTCATAGCAAATGACCACTAATCTCACCATGGTCTGGATTCATGAGGGTGTCCAGGCTGGCATGGTGCTGATGGCTTTACAGTGGCTTAGCAAGATTTCTTCTAGGGGTTTTCAAATCTTAGGGTAGGAGTGCAGATGGGAGGTGGAGTAAATATGTGAAAAGAAGACTTGGGGGATTAGTTTTGCTTCCCTGCCTCTGCATATCACTTTAGACACATATCCTGGCCCACCCCCACCTCCTCAAAACTGACCCGTCATGCAATCCTGGAACCTCCGGGCTGGTAGTAACTGTGAATCAGAATACCGTGCAATGATTTCAATTTCACATTTATCATTTCTAGTTTGCCATGTAAACCTATTATCATATAGTTTTCTCTGTGGCCTAATCTGAATTTGTTTATGAAAAAATGGTGGGCACTCAATATGAATGTCCTCAAGGAAGGATGACGTGTCATCCTTTAAAACAGTCATTGTGGGATTATAAGCATTCTGAGTTTGAGGACTCTACATTGTATTCTCTTTTAGGTATTTTTATTTCTATTGTGATATATGTAGGCACTTTTAAATTTAAAATTCAAATTAAAAAAAAATACATATCAGGATGTGACTGAAATATTATTATAATTAAGTATTTGTTAATGTTTCTAGTAATATGTGGGCCTCTGCATGGTAGATTTTTCTATCAACTCAGGAAAGTTGTTTGTTTTTTTCTTTTCTAATTACATTATATGTTCTCAAAATGCTCCATTTCAGTAACATATTTCTGCCTTCTAAGAATTCTGTATACCTGTGTAGCTACCACCACAGTGAAGACATGGACCACTCCATGAGCCAGTAGCTTCCCTTGTGTCCTGCTCCATTACCTAATACCTGCCCCCAGCCTTAGGCAACCACTGACCTGGTTTCTGTCATTGGACAATAAAGTTGTCTTTCTAGAGTTCATCTGAATGTAATCACACCAGTGAGGATGGAAAACGTGCATGTGCACAGTATTGTGTCTGGAGTCCTCTAGTCTTTTTGAATTCGTCCATGTTCCTGCGTGTATCACTATTTCATTCCTTCTTATTTCTGAGTAGTATCCCATCGCAGAGATACAGCACCGTTTGCTTATCCGCTTTCCTATTGATGGTCATGTGGGTTGTTTCCAGTTTTTTACTATTGAGAATAAATCTGCTAAGAATATTTGTGTACAAGTGTTTCTGAGGATATCCGGTTGTGGTTTTCTTGGGTAAATATTTAGAAGGTGGGATGCTGGGGCCCATGGTAGGTGTATGTACAACTAAGTAGGAAACGACCACACTGTTTCCCAAAGCAGTTACTATTTTACCTTCCTAACTGCGATGTGTTAGAGTTCTCATTGCTCTGTGTTGTGGCTGACACTTGTGCTTTTGCATTGTATTCATTCTAATGGGTGGGTAGTGTAATTTCATCATGGTTTTAATTTTCAGTTCTTTTATGACTGATGCTGATGAACATACTTTCATGTGCTTATTATCAATGCACATCTTTAAAAAGTGTCCCTTCAAATCCCCTGCTTATTTTTTTTAGGTTGTCATCGTATTTTCAGGTCGTGAGAGTTCTTTATGTATTCTGCATACAGATCCTTTGTCAGATGTGCTTTGCCAATGTTTTTTTCTGGTGTGTTGCTTAGATTATTTCATTTCTAAAACTATATCTTTCAAAGAGCAAAAGTTTAAGATTTTAATGAAGTTCAATATGGTAATTTTTTTGGGGGGGTTGTACTTTTGTGCAAATATTCTATCTAAACATTCTTTCCTTACTTGATGTGTGAAGATTGTCTCCTATGTTTTCTTCAAAAATTTAAGTATTACTTTCTATGTTGAGGTCTATGGGATTGGCAGAGGTGAACATTGTTAGTAGGGGGCAGTCTTGAAGGATGCTTTTTTCGCTCTCTGGACTCTTCTGGGGTGACCTCTGTGACACCATGGCATCAATCACAACCACGTGCAGGTGGCTCCAAGTCTACTTGAGCAGCCCAGACCCCTCCTCGCTGCAGAACCTGAAGCCCATGCCTCGCACATCTCCTCCTGGAATCTCCAGACACCAGGAATGTGTGCAAGCTTCTTTCTCCTGACAGTCCTGATCTGCCCAGGCCCCCATGTCTGACGGGACCACCATTACCCAGGTGCCCAACTCTCCCCAGCGTGTCTGATGTGCAACTAGAAATCAGATGACACCAATATGTAGACAGAAAGTCACTGCATGAATTTAGAACAGGGAGAGCCCCTTTTCTGTGACAATGTCAGTCTAGCAGCATGTTCCCACCCTCACCCTGTGCTCATTAGCAGGCTGTTTACTGGGCATAGGCATTTTAATGGGATTGAGGAATAGCTTAGGGGCTGAGGTGTTTCTCCCACAGCTGAGCATCCCTCTCTCCTGCCCTGAGTGCTCACAGCTCCCAGGACACCGTTCTCCCTGGGCAGCTGGGGATGCCCTGCAGACTCGCCTTCTCTTTGCTGTTCCAGCCTGTGCCGCTCTCCAGCTGTTAGCGCCCCGTGGTGGGAACTTTCATTGTCTGCATCTCCATCTGTTCTGTCCCTAAAGAAAGGGCTGAGGCTTTGATTCAGGCCGTGCCCTCTGCAGAAACAGCCTCAAGAACTGACCTGTGTCGATCTAAGTCTTTTGCAAGAGGGATATTTCAGGAATAGAAACCTTGCAGGTGCCATATCTCCTTCAGTGGCTGCCCTGGCCTTCAGGATGAAGCACACAAGGCCGGGATGGCCTGGCCTTTGTTTGGGGGTTAAATAGTGACCCCATCCCCATTAGTGTTGAAATCCTAAACCCAAGTGCCTGAGAATGTGACCTATTTGGAGATAGGGTCTTTACAGAGGTAATTAAGTTAAAATGTGGTCGTTAGGGTGGGCCCTAATCCAATGTGACTGGTGTCCTTTTATAAAAAAGAAATGTGGACCCAGAGCCAGATATGCACGGAGGGAAGACCACATGAAGACACTCAGGGACTGGAGTAACCCAGCCACCAGCCAGGGAACTGTGAGGGATGCCAGCAGATGCCAGAAGCTGGAGGGGCAGGGTAGGACACCCCCTAGAGCTTTCAGAGGGAGGGCCACCCCGCTAACATCTTGATTCAGACCCCCGCCCAGCCCCAGAGCCCCGCCCAGCCCCAGAGCAATGGGAGAAGAAATGTATGACCCAGCCGTGCAGTCCTCATGCCTCCTCCTGGAGCCCTGGGCCACGTGTGTGCTCCACTTTCCCTCCACCCCCTGCCACGGCCGCGCACTTGCTGTCGCTCTCCAGCCCGTGCAAGTCTATTCCCCACATGCTTCCTGCCACTCCATGCTCTGTGCAGGCAGTGGGGCTTCATGACATGTGAGAGTGAGGGTTGGGGGCTTGGTGTGCACCCCCTCTGCTCGCCCTCCTGCAAAAAGCCACAGTGGTGGGCGACTCATGCACGGCCACTGCGCCCCCTTCATTCCTCCGGGCGTGGACTCTCTGGTGTCTGGAGACACTGCCTTGCGCATCGTGTGAACATTTTGCAGAGGTTGTCAGCGCTATCTGTGGCAGCACTGGTGTGACAGCAACATCTGTATGATGAAAGCTGACATGTTTCTAGGTTACTTTTAAGACTGTTTTGGGTCAGGTTAAAAATCTCAGTGAGGTTTAGTTCGGCCTTGCGTCAAATCTGTAGCTTACTTTAGGACAAAATCAAGATGTTACAAAGTTAAACCTTTGTTGTGTGCCTCTTCCCCTGTTCTAGTCTAGATTGTTGCCTCTAACTGGAGCATGGCAAAGCCCAGTGCCTTTCGGTCCCCGAGGATGCTGAGTCTTCCTGCTTGGCATGTGACACCCAGTGAGGTTTGGCTATGGACAGGCAGATCTTTACAGTTAGAGCTGGAAACGTTGCCGTGGTGCCACCCTCCCCGCCGCATCCACGGCAGGCACTGCTGTCCCAGTAAGAGACAGCAGAGTTCTCAGCACAAGGAGGGGTCCTGACTCCAGGAACTTGCTGCTTCTACCGCGAGATAAGGTGGTGGCTCGAAACTCAAATGGCCGCTTCCCTCACTACTGAGCCCAACAGCAGCTGCGACTGCATCAACAACCTTAATGTCCTGCTGTCCCAGCCATCCTCTTCCGGCCCCTCTCATGCTTTCACATGCTCTAATTCGAGGGCAAATGCAGTTTTGGTCTACAGACGCAAGTCCTTGTGCTTGGCTCTTGGTAGACATTACTGGGTGATGGAAATGAGAGGATTTGGCCAGCAGGTAGTAGGACAGAAAGTGAGCCTTTGTAAAAACATGCTTTATGTGTCTGGGACACAAGAGGAGCCAGAAAAAGAGCAGAGAGCTGCTGTTGGGGAGGCAGTAAGAGAACCAGGATTCTGGAGCCAGCCTACAAGAAAGGGTTAAACCCAAACCCTCCCTGCACACTGGGTGCTGGCATACATACGGCGCGTCTTGGCATGCACACATCTGCCCGGCGGTAGACTGTTTTGTCATGGTGGATCTCTAGTGGGCGTAACTTCCTTCCCAAGGGAGGATTCAGCCTCGCTGGCCATAGCAGACTCACCCAGGATTTGTCAACAAACCTCTGCAATGGTCCATGTAGGAGCCTTGTGAATCTTATTTTAGGTTTTTAGAGGCCCCAGAGAGTTTGGAAATGAAACAAGAATCCTTCTTGAAATTGAACAAGACAAGCAGCAATGCCTGTGATGGCAGATACTCTTATTGTCAGCAACCCCACTGCCAGGGGGTGAGGTCAGTGCTAAGGACCTTGCAGTCTTTCCTTGGAGCTTGCAATGCCAATCCCTTTCTGGCAAAGGAGGCTTTGGTGGACTGACAATAAATATTCAAATTTTGCCTGGGAAAAATTCCCAAAATACAATCTTTATTAAATTTACTTCCCTTTTCATTTCTCTGATTCCTCAAATGCAAAAGCACTGCTTAATGATTCTGCCTCTAATCCCACTTTACTGCAGTACAGGCATGATCTCTCACCAAGGCAAGGTCAAAACGTACTCCTGTCTGGAAAACACACAAGTAGATGTCTCAGCAAATGCTGCTCATTTATTATTATTATTGTTATTATTTTGAGGAGATCATTGGCAGTGAGTGTAATTTTTTATGAATGTATGAATACACGCCCTCTCGTGGGGCAGGTTTTGTGCCTGTTCTTCTTCTACCTACTGGATCACATGGGCTTAGTATCCCAGCAGCGGAATTGCTCTGAGCTGCAGGTACGTGATGGCTCCTGCAATTGTGACTGGCCCCCTTCTTCTGTGTGTGTGTCTGCTGCTGACAGGTGGCCTGGCCGAGGCAGGCAAACTGCTGGTGGTGCCCATGGATGGGAGCCATTGGTTCACCATGCGTCCAATTGTGGAGAGACTCATGCTTAGAGGGCATGATTTGGTCTTAGTTACACCAGAGGTGAGTTGGCAACTGGGAAAATTGTCAAATTGTACAGTAAAGACTTATTCTATTTCTTATACTCTAAAGGATTTGGACCGCGAGTTCATGGGTTTTGCCAACAGTCAATGGAAAACTCGAGGACAAAGTTTATTTTCGATATTAACGAGTTCATACAACACTATTTTTGAACTTTTGTTTTCACATTGTAGGAGTTTGTTTAACGACAGAAAATTAGTAGAATACTTGAAAGAGAGTTCTTTTGATGCAGTTTTCCTGGATCCGTTTGACATGTGTGGCTTGATTGTTGCCAAGTATTTTTCGCTCCCGTCTGTGGTCTTCGCCAGGGGAATATATTGCCATTACCTTGAAGAAGGTGCACAGAGCCCCGGTCCTCTTTCTTACATTCCCAGAGGTTTCTCAGGGTTCTCAGATGTCATGACCTTCAAAGAGAGAGTATGGAACCACATTTTCCACTTGGAGGAGCAATTATTTTGCCCCATTTTCTTGAAAAGTGCCTTAGACATTGCCTCTGAAGTTCTCCAGACACCTGTGACAGCATCTGATCTCTTCAGCCACACATCCATTTGGTTGTTACGAACTGACTTTGTTTTGAACTATCCCAGACCTGTGATGCCCAACGTGTTCTTTGTTGGTGGCATCAACTGCAATCCGTGCAGCCCACTGCCTCAGGTGAGTTATCCCTCCTTTAGCACACGAAGAATAATATGGCAATTGAACAATTGAACAAAGACGTTTCTCCCTGAAGTGTTATTTGTCATTTATAGGTATCACATTTGGGATTTCTTTTTGGTTTAATGAACTATTTAGTGCTAATTCATTTAGTTGTCAGTTGGCACATTTTCTAGAGCTGCCCTTGTTGACGTGTATGTGTATACAGTTGATATAACTGTATATCATCTTCAGGCTGCACTTTTAATGCTCTTTTTGGAAAATTACTGAAAAACACATTAAGAAATGAAATCTTCCTTTTTGCTAGTCCTGTGCTACCCCTGCGTAATGTTCTGGAATTTTGTCTATTATAACTTCTCCCACCTATTTTATAAAGGTAAAATCTCACGTCAGGCTGGACATATTGTTCTTTCCCTTGCATTTTCCTCTTGCCAGTTAATCATAGACGTGTTCACAGGCCAACACGCAACAGATGTGACTCGCTCTTGTAACAGTTGCATAAAAGTCCTTACTCTGAATGCATTGTTGTTTTTTCAACCAAACAAAATAGATATATATTTAGGCTTTTTCCACTTTTTGCTTTTATGACAGGAGTGCACTAACATCCTTAGATACTTGTTCACTTTCATGTATTTTCATATTATTGCTCTTATCTCAGGAGGCCAGAGTCCTAGGAGTAGGGTTGCTGGGTAAATAACATGTACGTGTCACATTTTAATAAATTTGACAGGAAGCTTTCAAAATATTGAACAAGAATATGTGAATATGTGAGTTCTGTTTTTTCTACACACTTTGTATCTCTAGATGTTGTCAAACTTTGAAGTTTTATGGGCAAAAAATTCTGTGTAGCTGCTTCAGCTTGTACTTTCTATTTTATATCTATGAAAATATATGAATACATAATTCACAAAAGAGAAATATCTATATATTTTATGTGTATCATATCTATTTTTTGCTTTTCGTATTTCCTCTTTTGTGAATTACATATTCATGTTCTTTAACCATTTTTTATAAGGCTATTTGTCTTTTTGTTACTAATTGCTACAATCCTCTTGAGTACTAGGAATACTAAGTTAGCTTTTCACATGCACTGCAAATCTTTCTTCCTGGGCTGTTCTTCCTCTCCCGTCACACAGGATTTTCAGTTTTGGGTAATCAAATTGGTGAACTTTTTCTGTAATGGTTTCTGGATTACATCTTTAAGTCTTCCCAAGCCTGAAATATATAAACATTTTCTCCATATTATGTTTTAATGTTTTTTGTTTTTTTTTTCAAAAAGATGACTGGTAAGGGGATCTTAACCCTTGACTTGGTGTTTGTCAGCACCACACTCTCCCAAGTGAGCCACGGGCTGGCCCTTATGTTTTAATGTTTTTAATTCTTCTAACGTTGACAGTATTTTGCTTTTACAATGAGAAGTTCCATCTATACAGTGTAAGGATGTAAATTTACTTTTTTCTCAATGGATATTTCATTGTCCCAATGCCACTTAATAAAAAAATCCATTCTTTACCCATTGAATTGAAATGCATCTTCATCATATTTTAAATTTCCATATTTATTCGCATCTGCTTATGAACTGTCAGTTTTATGCCACTGACTTATGTATGTATTCATGCACCAGTACCATATTTTGATTATACCAGCTTTGTAGTAAATTTGAATGTCTGAGAGGACAAACCCCACAGTCACTATTCTTTTTTCTAAATATTCTTGGTGCTTGTTACATCTTATTCTCTCTGATAAAATTTAAAATTGTTTTGTCTAGTTCCAAAAAATAAAAATGAGCCACTAGGGCTTTTTAAATATTACATTAAATGTTTTTATTAATTCTAGAAAGATGGGCACGCTTTTGCTGTAACATCTTCCTGTTCAGGAATATGTATTTTCTTATGTCCATCAATAAAATTTTGCACTTTATGCAAGTGTTTTATCTTTCTTATTAAAATTTATTCCTCGGCATTTTATTATTTTTGAAACTATTGTGCACAGGACACACTTTCCATTTCTATTTAGAACTGGTGATGGGTCATTAAAGTACATTAAAATTAAATTAAAGAAAATTAATTAAAGTAAATTCGTTTTTGCACATTTATGGTTTATGTAGCCATATCACTAATTACTCTCATTAGCTTGTAAGATTTATTAGGTGTACAGTATCATCTGCAAATAATTGCCTGCACCGAATTATATACCACTTATTTTGTTTTATTTTGGCATATGCCTTCAAAACCTTGTTGAATAACATGGTTGTTATAGCCAGCCTAACTGAGATTCGGTCACTTGCAATTGAAAAAGTCTTCACAAATACAAATTAAGATTCTTGGCAAATGCACAGTCACTAAATTCAGATGAAACACCTATTGCCATATGTCAGTATAGTATTTTATTAGAAACAGACTTTGCATTTTTACCTATTGTTCTGGCTTCTTACAAGATTCAGTAGACTTTGTTAGTGCTAGGATTTAAATGTGTTGGAAACATAATCCCCAGTGCATCCATGTTGGGAGTTGGGGCATAATAAGAGTGGTCAGGTCATGAGGGCATATACTAACATTGTTAAGAAGTAGGTTTATTAGCACCAGAATGTGCTTGTGATAAAAGCGAGTTCAGCCCCTTCTTCCTGTCTTGCACGTGTGGTCTCTCGCCCTTTTGACTTTGGCCATGGTATGATGCGCAAGAAGGCCCTTGCAAGATGCAGACCCTTGATCTTAATTAGACCTCTCAGCCTCCAGAACAGTGAGACAAATAATCTGTTGTTTGTAAATTACCCAGTCTGTGGTATTCTGTTATATCAGCAAAAACCAAACTCAGACAGTAACAGAATAATATTCTCTCATATACTGACAGATGTTTGCTGAAAGAATGACTTTTCAGCCACTTGATCAAAAAGTCAAATGGTGCTCTTTGTCAAAAGCAGGGAGACTACAGATTCAGGCCTGTCAAAATTAGGCATGGCATTCTGCTCTTGGCAAGACCAGGCAAGGAGATGCAAGTTGCAGGACTCTAAGAGGGTGAGCCTGGTCAAAGGACTTCTCTCCTCTTTATCCTCTGTCAATTACAGAGCCAAGCACCATCCAGGCGTTGTCTGCACCCTCACCCTCTACCCAGGGGTGGGGCCCTGCAACTTCCTGAACTGACAACGAGTTCAGTGTGGCTTAGTGGGTTGCCCATAGAAGTAGGGATGTAGAAAGCTATATATGATCTTATGTCACCTATTATATATGGATATCTATAATTTGAAACATATATATACTTTTATATATGTTCAGTTATATATATATAAAAATATAAAATATATGCTTTTATACTTGTATATCTATTCAAGGATATATAGGCAGAAAGTTTTTATATATGTGAAAAATTATATATTTATGTATATATTTGTAAATGTCAATGCAAAGTAAGCAAAATTGTGAAAGAAGAATTCAGATCCTGTAGAAGGCCCTTTGACAAAGAGCCTTGGATACAGCAGAAGTACAGAATTAAATTTTTACCAGATTACTTTATGGATATTGTATATTCCTCCTTTCTTGTTTCAGATGGGCAGGCTATCTGCTGGGAGAGCATACTGTTTGTGTACCTTGTTGGGGAACAAGAGTCATAGTGTGAATCTCATCTGTCTGATTTGAAGAAAACATTGCTTGAAGACAGAGTGTGTGTTTGTGTGCAGTGTCTCAGGCCCTATGTACGGGACTTCCCCGAGGGCCTACTATAACAAAAGTTCCTTACATCTATCAAGGGGAATTATGTTAGGGATATAATTAAATACTTTAACAAGGATGACCGATCATAATTTAGGAAAACATTGAAAGAGTTTAAATGGAAAAAAAAAATCAGTCTGTTTCAACCTTTGGGGAGATCCAGGAGAATTGATTACTATGTCCAGCTGGTCTCTAATCCCTCAGCAGACGTGAGTGGGCTTGGTGGTGGTGCAGAACGATGTGCAGTGAGCTCTTATTTCATTACTCACGATTAAAGGTCCTTCAGATAACAAACATCTACTGAGAGGCTCTGTGTGCCTGCCTGAGTGCAGGGGTCATGGTCATATCAGTAGAAATGGCTTTGCCTGCCGGAAGCTGGATGTCTAATGGAAGGCGGACCTTGATCAGTTACAAGCTGTGAAACACACTTTGAAACAAAAGTAAAGGGTGTGAACAGAACTGATAAAGAGGCCTTGCAGGGTGAGGAGTAGCTGGGGGAGCAGAGTGCGAAGCAGAGCACGTGGCAGGGCAGCGTGAAGACAAATGTCATGAATTCCTTTATGTTTGGAACCCGCGTGTTCTTCCTCTACCCGCCGTGTCACGGGATCTCTTTAGTCTAATGAACAAGGGCATGTGGAAGTCCCAGTTTATGTCTCTTCTGAGAAGTCCCTTTCTCCTTGCTCATTTAGTGCCTAGTGTCCCTCCCCACTGCCCTGGGCTCTTGGGACCACCACCCATGTTGCTGCAAGCCCCCGTGGGAAGTCAGAGACACAGGCCACTTCAGATGCCCGACAGGGCAAGCCATACTTCCTTGCACTGCCCTGTCCCAACTATGGGTGATTCATGAACATATTGGACCTGCCCCGTGTCAGAGGACACTGACTTCTGCAGCCCCCCACCTGACAGCTCATCAAATGGATTACGTGGCCCCCATATCCCACATCACACATGCTGTCCATGTAACTTGATGAGCTGAATATAAGGGATTAACTGACATGTAGATGTGTTTTTATAGCTATTAAAGAAAATATTTATTAATTTTACCTTTACATATTAGTATGCTTGATTCAACAAGTTTCCATTTTGATGTGTCAAACATTTTGCAGGTCTTTTGAAATCTCATAGGTCCTAACCCTCCTACTTGTGGGTTGTGGGTGGCTGAAGGTTCCGGAATAGTAAGCACCCAAGGAGTCAGCCCCTCTACAGGGTCAACTTTCCAGACAGCCCCCTACTTCGCATGTGACATCACCCCCATTGCCCACTGTAGCTCTCCCCTCTGCTCACCATGCCAGGCGTGCTCCACTCTCTTTTTGGGAAATCTGCTCCTTATCCGCAGAGATTGGTTTCATCCCAGGATCTCCCTCCTTCCCCTGCTGGTATCTCTCCCAACCCTGAGTCATCTGGTCTGCTGTAATCTCTGAGGGAAAGTGGCCTTTGCCTGGACACTCAGGTGAATGGTGACTCCTGAGGACACCCTGAGTCCCACAGAACAATGAATTTTTCCTGGCTGTGTTTGCGGAGCCAGGCCTGTGCTTGGAATGGCCCCTTCAGTCCTGTTCCTCAGGCTTCTCCTTTCTCGTGCCCCAGCATGTCAGCAGTGCCCAAGGCATGGGTGTCGAGCCAGTTCTGGTGTGCGTGACTAGCTCTAGGTGAGTCTCCTCTCATGATTCTGTGAACTGCCACTCACTAGGACAGCCTAGTCTCCACACTCATCATCCTGTCGACTTAAATTAGGCTGTCAAGGCAGAAATAATTTTGTAAAGTTGATTGGGAGCCCAGTGTGAGGATTGACCCAGGAAACACCATCTGACAGAGGTGGGGAAGTGCTCCAGAATTTATTACAAATAACAAATGATTTATAGACAGAAAAGCCCAAGGACAGCAGAAACAAAGAACAAAAAACAGATTGATCATTTCAAAGCTACTTTCCTTGTTAAGTGGGGATAGTGAGACAGATCTATAGGGTACTTTTGCTTGTCAGTTTTGGGTAACAATTAAAGCAGAGGGAACCTCATTATCATACATATTTAAATTTAAATTGGCCTATGTGGGAAATTGGCTGTTACCTCTTTCTACTGACTTTTCAAGACAGACCACAACCTAAGCCCCTGGATTTAGCAGAGGTGGCTCCATTCTGGTTTTTAGTCTGGTCTACTGCTATCCAGTGCAGAAATGAGTCCAAAAGACTGGCCTCCAATAATTTTTATTTAACAATCCTCTGGGACCTCCCTCAGCAGTGTGGCCAGCAGGCAGGGCAAACAGGACCCTCCCTCCCTGGGCGTCAGCTGAGAAACCTGAAGCTCAGGAGCAGGGGCGGTCCCCAGGGTGATGGGTGGCCGGGCTGGAAGCAGACGCCAGGCCTTCTGACTCCCACTCCAAGGCTCTCACTGTGTGCTGGCGAGACTTACACTTGTGAAATCTGATTGTTCTAAAGACAAGTAACATATTACATGTTCTGATATTGTGATACATGAAAAGTAATATGGTCTTTGTATGCATTTCTTGGCCAGAGCTCCTAAAAGCCTTGTAACTCCCTGTGTGATGGAAGAAAGAAGGGTCAATGGAGCCTTTTTTGTTTTTCATAAGAATTGCCTCTCAACCACCCCTGAGTTTATGTTAGTGGAATAACCTGGAAAGTCCCTAAGGATGGGGGCTGGTTGCCAGGGGAAGCAACCTTGGGATTAGAAGGAGGGGAGGAGACGGGGTACAGGTTGAGTTGGTCACCAAAGGCTATGATTTAATCTGTCACGACTATTGCACAATGAAGGCCACAGAAAAGCCAAAGAGCACAGGGCTTGGAGGGCTCTGGTGTTTGCTGAGGGGGTGGAGGGTGGCCCGCCTGGAGAGGGTGTGGGAGCTCCGCGCCTCTCTGTTCTCGTCTCGACCTTTGTGCTTCATCCGGCTGTGAGACTGTAGCCTTTGTGACATCCTGTGTAGTAAACCATTAACCACTAAATAAACGGTTTTCCTTGGTTCTGTGAGCTGTTTTAGCAAATGATTGAACTGAAGAAGGGGTGTGTGGGAACCTGTGATTTGTAGCCAAGTCAGACTGAAGTGTGTGTAACCTGGGTACCTAGTACTTGTGATCGGTGTCTGAAATGGGGGCACAGTCTATGGGAGGGAGGCCTTAACCTGTGGGGTCTGCACTAACCCTGGTTAGTGTCAGAATTGGATTGAACCCAGCGGGTTCTGGAGAATTGGTCAGTGAGGGAGAAAACCTGCACACACGTGGTCACAGAAGTGTCGTTCTGTGGTAAGTGAGAGTATAGTCCTTATACACATGTTAATCGAGTCAGTGATCAAATTTACAAAAATGACACATCATTCTTTAAAGGCTCCTATTTTGTTAGTGAATCCCACCATTTGAATGAAAAATGGAAATGAGGTGTGAGAATAAAATGGATAGGCCAACCAAAAACTACTTCATTCATTCAGCGAACATTTACTGAGGCATCGTTCTAGGCACTGGGGATCCAGCAGAGAACAAGTCAACATTGTCCCTGCTCTCAAGGTGCTGCCCTTAGTTGGACAAGACACATAATAAACAACAGGTTAGATGATGATGAGTAAGGAGGGAAGGGGCTTTGGAGTGATGGGCCGGGCTGTTTGATGTTGGGTCAACAGGGAAGGTCTCATTCAGATGACAATGACCAAATCTGGAAGGGAGGGAGGGACCAAGCCACATGGATAACTGGGGTAGAGTTGACATCTTGGTTTTTATCATCATCTAGAGCAGCAGTTGGGACATTATAGCCCTTGGGCCAGATCTAATCTACTCCTGATTTTACAAATAACGTTTTCTTAGAACACAAACATGCCCATTTGTTCAGTGTTGTCTGTGGTTGCACTCCTGCTACAATGGTAGAGTTGAGTCATTACCAAATAGATGAAATGGCCTGCCTAACCTAAAATATTTACTATTTGGGCCTTTACAGAAAAAGTTTCCCAATCCCTAATGTTGAACAGATGTTCTCATAGTGTGTCCAGGAATGCTGGGGAATCCCTGAGACCTTTTAGGGCTGTATGTGAGGTCCAGCTATTTTCATAGTAGTATTAAGACATTATTTACTTTTTTCATTCTCATCTTCTCATGAGGGTACAGCAGAGTTTCCAGAGGACACATGCTATGTGATATTGTAACAGATTGAAGGAAGAAGCACATAGAGTCTGGCTCTCACCCAGGAAGCCAGACATTGAAGGGACTTGCCAAAATGTAAATCAATGTCACTATTCTGACTCATTTTTATTAGTTTTTAGAAATATAGTTATTTTTCAAAAAAAAATTAATTATGTTAACTTATTATGGACTTATCTTGAATATGTTAATGAGAAAGTATTTTTTAAATGTGTCAGTTTTAATTTCTAAAATATTCCATTTATGTAG
Organism: Cynocephalus volans; assembly: GCF_027409185.1. NCBI lineage: Eukaryota > Metazoa > Chordata > Mammalia > Dermoptera > Cynocephalidae > Cynocephalus > Cynocephalus volans. The sequence continues at coordinate 295,718,629 of NC_084460.1, forward strand.
ACATAACTTCCATAAATAGGAGCTTTTGGGAGTCTTTAATCATTGTGAAGAGTATAAAGGAGTCCTGAAATCAAAAAGCTGGAGAACAGCTGATCTAGAACTGATCGATTTTATTTTTGCATCTGAGGCTGCAGGAGTTACAAAAAATGCCCTTCCCATAGGCAGCGGGCCTCAGCTTCCCACCTGTAGAAGGACGGCAGACCCTGACTTCTGAGGGGATGGATGGGTTGTATGGGTTGAGTAGGGTCCTCCAAAAGACACGTTGACGTCCTAACACCCAGTACTGCAGAATGTGACTTGATGTGGACATAGCATCATTGTAGATGTAATAAGTCAGAATGAGGTCTTTAGGTCGAATCCTAATCCAATAGCACCAGTGACCTCATAACAAGGGGAAATTTGAACACAGAGACACACACAGTGAGAATTCTGTGTGGAGATGAGAGCAGAGATTGGGGTGACAGGAGAGATTGCCACCAGATGCTAAGGCGGAGGCCTGGAGCAGAGCCTCAGAGGGAACCACCTCTGCTGACATGTTGGTGTCAGACTTCCAGCCTCCAGAGCTGATGTTTAGGACACCTGGACTGTGGCACTTTGTGGGGGCAGCCCTAGAAACCAAGACATTGGGCCATTGTTTTGTAAGGCAGAAAGTGCTATGCGGGAATCAAGGTACTGTGGCTAGAGCCACCTTCTCTATGTTTCAGCTTCTGGCTGGTCCAGTTGCTAACATCCAAATGCGCTGTCACCCTGCTGCCTTCACACTGTACATAGTTCCACATTTTCTTGCATCTTTAATTTTTCTACCTTCTCTTCTGCCCCCCTTTTGGTTCTCCTGTACTCTGTCGTTTATAGGGCAGGGCTAGATCTTTCACTCATTGAGATTTTTCAGGAGCTACATTTTGGCCACCATAATGGCCCACAGTTCATACCACAGAACCCAGCTGCCTGATCAGAGCCAGAGTGACCACACTGAGGGACCAGTTCTCAGCATTCATGTGAATTAATTTGGATAATTCTTGCATCAACTGGAGGAAATACTGATTCAACACCCGTGTAACATTTGCAGTAATTGAGGCACAGAGCACTGGCATCACCCATCTAGGAAGGGGCAGGCTGACTCCAAAAACTCACATTCCCAATCATAATGAAAGTTGAAATTGTGGTCTTAGAGCATATACCCATCAGGAATAGATTTGGCTGCATGTAACAGAAAGCCCCCAACAACAGTGGGGGTAGGAAATTATCTCAACTCCTTTCTTTACCCACTTGTCCTCCTGCAACACACCTTTTAATTCACCCATGGAGTGGATGCTCCACTGTGGTGTTTTGAATGTTAAATTTGTCACATGCTAATGCTTCCTTTCTGTTGTAAGAAAAGTTGACAAGAAAGTGGAAAAGCATGACAGCTCTTCATCCATGGACATCTGGAGAGGAGCCTGGAGACTTCACATTAGAGGGCTATGGGCACAGGAATCCCTCCAGGTTGTCCTCACACTGGTGCTGTGACTCTTCAGAGAGGGAGAGGCAGATGGGTGGAGATGAAAGAGAACAGTAAACCTAGAAGATCAGGAGAAAGTTGGCAAGGGGTCTAATTGGTCCAAGTTAGCTATGTGGTTAGAAACAGTTACATATTAATATAGGTTCTTTTATATCAAAGGGGAAGATTCAGAGCAAGGGAGAAGTAGCAGGGTGTGTGAAAAGCAGAGGCTGGTTTAGGGAAAAAATCTAGTAGCCTTGTGGTTTAGGGCATGTAAACTACTTATTATTGTTGTTACTCTAACTTCCTGATAGATGGCCTGCCTTCTTGGTGCATTTCAGAGAGTTTCTGCAAGGGTTTTCTTCTTAGCATTTTGGGGCATGGTTGTAGGTGACAAGCTGCTGGTTGTCCCACTGAATGGAAGCCATTGGCCTAGTATGAAGGATATAGTTGAATTTCTCAGTGCCAGGGGGGGATGACACTGCAGTGCTGGCACCAGAAGCCAATATGCTTTTGAGTAAATCCAAATACTATGCAAGAAAAATATATCCTGTGCCCTATGACCAAAAAGAGCTGAAGAACCATTTCTGCTCCCCCGGAAACAATCACTTTGCTGAGAGATCATTTCTGACTGCTGCTCAGACAGAGTACAGGAATAGCATGATGGTTCTTGAGTTGAGCTTCATCGACTGCCAGAGCCTCCTGAAGGACCGTGCCACCCTGAATTTCCTCAAGGAGAGTAAGTTCAATGCTCTTTTCACAGACCCGGCCTTACCCTGTGGTGTGATCGTGGCAGAGTACCTGGGCCTGCCCTCTGTGTACCTCTTCAGGGGCTTCCCATGCTTGTTCCCCAGAAGCCCAAACCCCATATCCTACTTTCCCAGGTGTTACACAGAGTTCTCACACCACATGACTTTTCCCCAGTGGGTGGCAACTTCCTGGTTAGTTTGTGGGAGAACTATCTGTTTCATTGTCTGTATTCAAAGTGTGAAGACCTGGCCTCAGATATCCTCAAGAGAGATGTGCACTTACCTACCTTATATCAGAAGGGCTCCATGCGGCTGTTGAGATATGGTTTTGTGTCTGAGTATCTCAGGCTTATGATGCCCAACATGGTCTTCGTTGGAGGGACCAACTGTGGGAAGAGCAGAGACCTGTCTCAGGTTGGTGGAGTTATTTCTTTTGGATTGCCCTGTTTCATCCAGGACAGACATTGTTCTTGGAGGCTCTGTCTTCCCTCACTCATTTGGCTTCTCATGCCAACTGTCACCTGGGAGAGTTGTCTGGACCAATGGTGATGGGAATGGATGCCAGGCTCTGAGTAGTGGGGACGTGCAGGAGACTGGAGGCTCAGGTGATAAGGGGCATGTGAATGAGGACAGGGTTCGAGCTTGGCTATGGCAGGAGTTAGGTGTAGCTAGGTAAGTTGTGGACAGCCACATAATTGTTGAACGAGCTTAGAGAGGTTCCTGTCCAAAGAGAGGTGAAACCTGATCACTGGGACAGCCCCAGGTGGAAACTCATTCTCCCAACTCTGTCTCACACTGTGTCCCTGGGCCCCAGCCTGGGGTCAGCACATTATAGCCAGTAGCCAGCCTGCCCCAAGACCAGTTTTTATACAGCCAGAGCTGAGAGTGGTTTCTGTTGTTCTAAGGGGATGTTAAAAGCTACAACAATGACAACACAGAATGAGTGACAGAGATGTATTTGGCCTGCAAAGCCTACACATTCCTACCTGGTCTTCACAGAAGACATGCGGTAGCCTCTGAGCTAAGGCAAGTGTCTGTAGATGCCCTTCTGACATACGGGAAATAGGGCCAGAGTTACTCTGAAAATAAAAATCTGTGAGTTTTTAAAACACAATTTAAGTATTTATACCTTTGAAAAGCTTCAGACCACTCCATCTGTATTTTAATCCAGAATTTTCTTTTTCAATGCATTTTTCATCAGAGAGAAAGCCTCAAACAGGTCACGAAGCCCCTTCCCACCCTGTGTGACCCCTGCTGATTTCTCTGTGAGTCAGTGGGATGGCTGGCAGCAGCTCCCATGACAGGGCAGGGGCCCGGGAGGAGCATAAATGGACTGGCTGCAGGAGCCTGGGCAGGAAACAGAAACTGGCAGTGTCAGGACAACTGCACTAAGAATTTAAGAAGCAAAGGTTATTGATTGATTTAATAATTTATTATTATTTGTTGAGTTATTCATTCTTCTTACAAAGACATTTGACAAAAGAATAAGATATCATTTTTGGTAGGAACCATCCAATTTTTGCAAAAAGAGTTGTGTTTAGTTGCATTGACACGCCAGACTGCAGTGAGAGCATTTTTGACATCCGTGAACCTGGATCTGGTACTTGACCTCATGTGTGTCTCAGCTGTAATCCCTACATGTACCATAAGGAATGCTCTGTATTACAATATGTAATGACCAACTTGTACTTCTACATATTAAGAATTAAAAAGTGATCAGCATCAACTTTCTTTTGTCAAATAACCAGACCATTTCAACACTATGAAAAAAAAAAGTACACTTTGGAGAGATGGATATATCTTGGAAGCAGACAAAGGCAGTGGTAACATGACATTGTGAATGCACTAAATGGCACAGAATTGTTCACTTTTACGTGGTTCATTTTTTGTTATTTGACTCAATAAGTTATTGAAAAAAATACATCATAGATCAGGAAAAATAAAGCCCTGATTTATCGCTTAAAAAAATACACTCCTCATTTGGCCAATAGGACAATCAGGCAATATATGAAGTAAACACAGCACAAATGGCCAATAAAACTTGTAAAACACATTTAATTTCAGAAATATCCCAAGAAATTCAGATTAATAAGCAACGAAATTCAATTTTTCCTATCAAATTTGCAAGGTTACATTTGGCCCATCTGTAAAATACAAACTGATGTATTTCCAAAAATGTGCAAAGGCTTTTGGAAACCGTAGCTTGATGGACCTTCCTGGCAGAAGGCTCCAATGCACAGTCGAGGAAAGTGTCCTTTCTCAGGGTGGCCTCTGGGCTCCCAGCCACGCCCAAGTGGGAGAGTCCAGCAATGTCACTGCCACTTCCACCCTCATCCACCTCCTCTGCCCAAGGAGGGACTGAGCCACCTCAGAGGCCGTCTGCATTTCTGCCCAGCTTGGCCCTTAGAGAAGCCCCTTGGTCACCTGGCTGGTGGTTCTTGCACTGAGAACTGCAGAGGCTGGGCCATGAGGCAGCACCAGATGTTCTAGAACCGCATATCTCAGCCCTGCCGGGATCTCCTCATCACCCCTGTGCACCTTGTCATCTGCCCCCCAACAGTTCTGCTTGTCTCAGATCCCTGCAGGTGCCCCTGCACCCTTCTGTGTGCCTCTGGGGTCCTCACTTCTTCCCCAGAGTCTCACACACTCTTACATGAGAAAAGAGTCTTTCTTTTGAGGCCCTTCTCCTCTGCCATAGGGCCTCGAATCCAGGCCAGGTGCCGGGACACTCTCTACGTTGTCCTTCTTGCTGTTAGTTCAGCCCCCTCCATCCCTTGGCTAACCTCTTTTCATATTGGGAGGCTCAGGTGTCAAATATCTCAGTTGTAGAAGAGAACATTATATTATTAGAAGGGCCCTTGGAGTGTTTTGTTTAGAACAAGTCGTTTCCACTTGCAGTGCAAACAACTGCTCAAATCTTCAGAAGGACAGTTTTCTCTTTTTTTCCAACAAGAGCTGTGCATACGTTAGAGCCATATCATGACCACAACTCTGGTTCGGGGAATGAGATATCCTCCTTTCAGCCCAAGCTAGGGCTAGGAAGCCTCCCCCACTGGCCCCAGTGTTCCTTCCCATGTCCCCATTGTATTAGCGGAGCAAGAGCACAGGAGCTACAGGCTTGGATTGGAACCTAGCTTTGTGGCTGGGGCACGTGCTGGCTTGCTTCTGAGTATTCATTTCTCCCTCTGTGAAATAGCAGCACACACACAGGAAGTTGTGGCAGGGGCAGGTAAGGTCAAGGTCACGGGAGAACTCTGAAAACTGTAAATGCAGCACAAGTTGGACTGGGCTGCTTCAGGCTAGAATAATAGGATTGAGGACCCTCAGATAGGAAGCTCTCTCACTCAGTAGAACAAACCGAGGCTTCTAGAAGTTGAGTGAGCTTCCTAAGGCCACAGCTGCTGCAGCACTCAGAGACAGGAGGGAACTCACCTCCACCTCCTCTCCTGTGTCGCCCAGCGCTTTTCCCCATTACACAAGACCTGGAAAGTAGCAGCAACATGAAGGGAAGAAAGGAAGCCGAATGAGGAGCCAGCAGATGTGACCAGCCTCCTTGTGGCATGTGGCCTTGGACTTCAGCTTCCTGACATTAAAATGGGCTGAAAACATCAGCCTCCCCTCACAGGTTGTTTGAGGTCAAATGGGGAATGGACAGCACGTGACAGTGTTTTGTGGACTGTCAGGGGAGACTATGGCCCTACCCCTCTCTTCCTTGGACCCTGGCTCAACAGGGCTGAGACTGTCTCTCTTCAAGATGATAAGAACAACGTGGATTTCTTGCAACATTTTTTGGGGAGCATTTTCCCAGGAAACCTGATCCCAGTTCCTCAAGATTAGTTCTCTTCCCAAGTTTCCTCCTCTTGTTTTTCAGAATCATCAAGATATTGGTTCTCAAATCAAGTTGATTTTTCCCCCCAGGGCAGAAAATTCTTGAGGCATTTTTTGTGATACTAAATTTTGGTGATGGGGTGATACTGTCATTTAGTAGCTAGAGGCCAGGGATGCCGTTAAAAGTCCTACAGTGTGGGCTGGCCAGGTGATCTCGATTGGTTAGCGCATGATGTTGGTAACTCGAAGGTCAAGGGTTTAGAATCTGGACAGGTAGCTGCCACCCCCCTAACTCTGTGCCCCCCCCCCCACCAAGTAGTACTGAAGTTGAGAATCTCTGATCTGAATAAATACTAAGTAGGCATCAGTGACCCCCAGCCAGCTGTAGTGGGGGCAGCAAGGATCCTCTGAGCTCTTCTCGGCTCCCTACTGGCGTCTCTACAAGTAATGCTCATTCACGCTGAAATCTTAATGTTTCTTAGTTGAGCTGAGGGTTGATTCTAGGCAAGTCGGGGGAACAAAACCTCAAAATGCCAAGTCGCTCTAAATAGACACTTTTTAGAACAGATGGTTTTGGCCAGGGCTCACAATGCCTGCAATGTTCTGCTCTCTTTCAAAACTCTGTGTTTATAACATGGAGATCACCGGATATGTGGAACATTTCAGCAGTAGTATTTCTAATAAGTAATTATCTAAGGAGTGCCTAAATGCTAGAGTGAATCAGCGTTAAAAAAAAAAAAGTGTTCAATATGAGTATCCAAAAAAACTAGAAACTTTGGCTGATTAATAATTTAGGTAGTTAGGAGAATGTTTGGGTTTTTTTAACAGTTTTTTCTAGATGTAATTCACATACCATACAATTTGCTCATTTCAGTGGTTTATATTATCTTCACTGATTTGTACAACCATCACCACAGTCAATTTTGAAACATTTTTAGTCATCCCCAAAAGATACCCCATACCTGTCACCACTCCTCATTCCTTCCTGCCCCCATACTCCACCACCATTAATCTACTTTCTCTCTATATGGATTTGCTCATTCTGGACATTACATAGAAAATGTGGCTAGTTTTGTTTTTGTTTGTTTGTTTGTGTTTTTCCTTAGCATAAAGTTTTCAAGGTTTATTCATATTGTAGCATAACTTTTTACTGCCAAAATTTTTTTCATTCTATGGATAAACCACACTTTATGCATCTACTCATCAGCTGATGGATGTTAAGGTTGTTTCCACTTCTTGGTTATTATGAATAAAGCTGCTGTGAACACTCACGTACAAGTTGTGTGTGGATATTTGTGTTCAATTCTCTTGGATATACACCTAGGTGTGGAATTGCTGGGTTGTGTGGTAACTGTACAGGTAATCATTTGAGGAACTGCTAAACAGTTTTTCAAGGTGTCTGCACCATTTTTTTTATTGTGGTAAAATACACATAAAATAAAATTTACCATTTTAAAGCCTACAACTCAGTGGCATTAGTACACTCCCAACGTTGTGCACTGTCACCACTCTCTTGTTCTGGAACATTCATCACCCCCATAAAAACTCACATGCCTTGAAAGCAGTCATTCCTCATGGTCCCCTCCCCTGCCCTGGGCAACCCCCACCTGCTCTCTGTCTCTATGGATTTGCGTATTCTGGATGTTTCATGTAATGAAAATCATATGTGGCCTTTTGTGTCTGTTTTCTTTACTTATCATGTTTTTGAGGTTCACCCACACTGTAGCATGTATCAGCACTTCGTTCCTTTTTCTGGCTGAATAATATTCCATTGCCTGAACATACTACATTTTGTTTATCATTCATCAGTTGATGGACATTTGGGTTGCTCCTTTTTGGCTGTTGTAAAGAGTGGTACTATGGGCATCTGTGTACATGTTTTTTGTTTGAGGATGTTTTCAGTTCTTTGGGGTATATACCCAGGAGTGTAACTGTTGGGTCATATGGTAATTCTGTGTTTAAATTATTGGGGACCCACAGGCTGTTTTTCACAGTGGCTGCACCATTTCACATTCCCACTAGATGTATGAGGTTTCCAATGTCTCCATATTGTTGCCAACACTTGCTATTTTTCATTTTTTAAAAATAAGAGTATAACCATTATAGTAGGTGTGAAGAGCTATCTCATTATTTTCATTTCCATTTCCCTACCTGTTAACATTCAGCATCTTTTCATGTGCTCATTGCCATTTCTGTATCTTCTTTGGAGAAATATCTATGAAGCCCTTTGTGCATTTTTAAATTGGGTTGTTTTTGTTGTTGTTGAGTTGTAAGAATTCTTTATATATATGTGTACATTTTTTTTTTTTTTTTTTTTTGGCAGCTGGCCCATAAGGGGATTCAACTCTTGTGTTACAAGACCACACTCTAACCAACTGAGCTAACCAGCCAGCCCTTTTAAATATTTTGGATAGAAGTCCCTTATCAAATATATGTATGTACTTTTCTCCTATTTTGTGGGTTTTGTTTTCACTTTTTTGATGGCAACTTTGAAGCACAACAGTTTTAAATTTTGATTAAGTTCAGTTGATCTATTTTTTTTTCTTTGGTTGCTTGTGCTTTTGGTGTCATATTTTAAAAACATCACCAAATCCAGGATCAGGAAGATTTATGCTTGTGTTTTCTTCTAAGAGTTTTAGTTTTGCCTCTAATATTTAGAGTTTAAACTTAGCTCCATTTTGAGTTAATTTTTATGTGTGATATAAGGTAAAGATCCAACTTGTTTTTTTTTTTTTTGGCAGATGTGTATACATCTGTCCTAGCATCATTTGTTGAAAAGATGATTCTTTCCCCTTTGAACTGTCTTGGGTCTCTTGTGGAAAATCATTTGGCTGTAAATGGGAGAGTTTATCTGGACTCTCAATTCTATTCCATTGGTTTTATGCATATGTTTATGCCAGTACCACACTTTCTTGATTACTGCAGCTTTATAGTAAGTTTGAAATTGAGAAGTGTGAATCCTCTAAACTTGTTATTTTTTTAAAAAGTTGTTTTGGCTATATTGGGTACCTTGAGTTTTTATGTGAATGTTAGGATCGGTTTGTCAACTTTTGCTAAAATGCCAGCTGGAATTTTGATAGGAATTGTGTTGACCCTGTAGACCAACTTCAGGGATATCGCATCTTAAAGTAAATCTTCTGTGGGATCTCTTTCTGTTTGTTTAGGTCTTCTTTAATATTTTTCAACACTGTTTTTTACTTCTCAGTTTAAAGTCTCAAAGTTTAAAGAAAATTAAATCTATTCTAAGTATTTTAGTTTATTTGATGCCATTTTAAATGAAATTGTTTTCTTAATTTTAATTTTGTATTGTTTATTGCTAGTATGTAGAAATACAATCGATTTTGGTATATTGATCTTATACTTTGAAATCTTGCTAAACTTGTTTACTTGTTCTAGAAGATAGCCTTACTTTTTCCTTTCCAATCTGGATGAATTTTATTTCTTTTGCTTGCCTAATTACCCTGGCTATTACCTCTAGTACAGTGTTGAATAGAAGGGGGAAGAGAGGACAACCTTTTCTTTTCCTGATCTTAGGGAGAAAGCATTTAGTTTTTTACCATGAAGCCTTAGCTGGAGATTTTTTTGTAGATGCCCAGATGACCAGATGGGGAAGTTCCCATCTACTCTTAGTTTATCAAGTGTCTTAGTTTGTTTTGTGTTTAGACAACAAAATATCCGAGACTGGGTAATTCATAAACAACAGAAATGCACTTATCACAGTTCTGGAGGCTGGAAAGTCTAAATCAAAATGCTGGCAGGTTTGATGTCTGGTGAAGGTCTGGTCTCTGCTTCCAAGATGGTGACTTGAATGCTGCATGCTCCGAAGAGGAGGAAAATTGTGTCCTCACCTGGTGGAAGGTGTAAGCAAAAAAGGGACAAACTCCTTCCTTTAATCAATGTCATTATGAAGACATTAATCTATTCATGAGGTCAGAGCCCTCACGATTGAAACCCCTCCCCAAAGGCCTCACCTCCCAACAATGTTGCATTGGGGATTAAGTTTCTAACACATGAGTTTTGGGAGACACATTCCGATTATACCATTGAGAATTCTTATCATACATGGGGTATTGGGTTTTAGCAATTGCTTTGTCTCTGCCTATTGAGGTAAACATGTGTGTTTTTGTCCTTTTTTCTAGTGATGTGATGTATTACATTAATTTTCAGGTGTTAAGTCAACTTTGTATTCTTACTTGATCATATTGTATAGTCCTCTTTATATGTTCTGCATTCTGTTTTGTGTTATGTTGTTGAAGAGTTTTGCATTTGTCATAAGAGGTATTGGAAGTTTTATTTTCTTGTGAAGTATTTGTGTTTGGTATCAGAATATTATTGGCCTGTAGAATAAGTTGAGAAATGTCCCCTCCTGTTCTGTTTTTTGGAGTAGCCTATTAAGAATTGGTATTCATTCTTTAAATATTTGATGGAGTTCACTAGTGAAGGCATCTGGGCCTGGGCTTTTCTTTACTGGAAGTTTTAAACTTAATAACTCAGTCTTTTTACTCGTTACAGGTGTTTTCAGATTTTGTATTTCTTCTTGATTCCATTTCAGTCGTGTGTTTCTTTCTGGGAGTTTGTCCATTTTATCTAAGTTACCTACTTTTGGCATACAAACAGTCTAGAGTATGCCTTTATAAAACTTTTTATTTCTGTAAGGTCAATAATGATGTCCCCTCTTTCAATCCTGATTTTAGTAATTTGAGTCTTCTCTATTTTTTCTTTTCCAATATACCTGAAGGTTTGTCAATTTTGTGAATATTTTTGAAGAGCCAAATTTGATTTTGTTGCTTTTCTCTATTGGTTTTCTATTTGCTGTCATTAATTTCCTGTCTACTCTTCATTCTTTCCTTCCTTCTGCTAGCTTTGTATTTAGTTTTGTTTGCTTCCTGGCAGATTGACACTTTCGTCATTACACAATGGTGCTCTTTATCTCTACTAATATTTTTTGTTTTAAATTCTATTTTATCTGGTATTAGTACAGCCACTGTGACTTTTTTATGGTTTCTGTTTCATGATATATCTATTTTCTATCTTTTTACTTTGTAAAATGCATTTTTTGAATCTAAATTTTTGTATATTTAAATCTCAAATGTGTCTTGTGTAGACAGGTGATAGTTGGATCTTGTTTTTTAATCCAGTCTGGCAATCTCTGTTTTTTAATTGGGTTGTTTAATCCATTTACATTTAATGCTATTATTGATATAGATGAAATTGCTTACCATTTTACTTACTGTGTTCTCGAGTCTTCTTTCTGTTTCTCTGTTCCTCCTTTATAGCTCTCTTTTCCATTAAGTGACTATTTTCTAGTGTAACATTTTAATTCCTTTAATAATTTTATCAGTATTTATAAAAGTTATTTTCTGAATATCTGTTCTAGATTTTACTATATACATTTTTCTTTCTTTTTTTTTTTTTTTTTCTGACCGGTAAGGGGATTGCAACCCTTGGCACAGTGTCATCCACACCACGTTCAGCCAGTGAGCACACAGGCCATCCCTACATAGGATCTGAACCCACGGCCTCAGTGCTACCAGTGCCACACTTTCCTGAGTGAGCCACGGGGCCGGCCCTACTGTATACATTTTAACGAACCGGTATCTATTTCAGATTTTTACCAACTTAGTTTCAGATAAACATAGGAATGTTACTCCTATATAGTTCTATTTCCATTCTTCCCTTTTTGTGATATTATTGTTATATGTTGCATCTATATTTATCACACACCCAACAATACATTGTCACAGTATTACTTTACATAAATGTACACAGGTTAAATAATCTGAGAGAAGATTACTAACTACATATTTATAGAGTTTGTTACATTGCCCTTATATATAATTTCTGGTTCTTTTCATTTGTTCTTGGGTATCTGAGTTACCATCTAGTGTCATTTCTTTGCCCAATTTCTCTTTGTTTCCACCTGCCTCCTTTGTGCTGTTATTGTCATATATACTACAGTTCCGTGTGTTATAGGACCAACAATACAATTATATACATATTGTTTTGCAGAATTGCTTTTTAAACTAGTTAAGAGAACAAAGGAGAAGAAATATTCATGTGTCTTTTATAATTACATAATTACTATTACTGATGCTTTTTGTTTTCTTTGTGTGCATTCAAATTACTGTATGGGTTCACTTGCTTTTAACCTAAAGAACTTCCTTTAGTATATCTTTTAAGTCGAGTCTGCTAGCAACAAAATCTCTCAGTTTTTGTTGATGTTGGAATGTCTTATTTAGTGCAGATTTACTTTTGTTTCATTTGTGCCTTTGAAAGGATACTCATTAGAGACTTGTCTTCGGAGTCACATCATGCCTTATTTTCAAAACTGAGCATATTTTTAGCAGATGCACATTAGGCAAATTCAATGGTAATACTTTTCAAGAATTAGAAGTGAGGAGCTTACCTTCAGCTATAGAGAGAAGCTGGTGATGTTGCTGTCAGAGGGAGAAATGGCTTGTGGATCTGGGAAAGTTTGAAGAGAGAAAAGTTGAGTTGATAGCTCTAGGAAGTTGAAGGTCTTCCCTCAAATTATAAGAGTGAGATAATATTCACAATTATTTTAAAGAAATTCACCATTACATTGGTATCTTTTAATGGCCTGAGCAGGTGGGTGTTCAACAGATCCGCTACATAATTTGTGTGCCCCAATGCAAAATGCACATGAGGGGCCCTTTGTTCAAAAATTATTAAGAATTTCAGGAGAGTGATAGCAGAATTTTAAACAAAGTGCAAAACCCTTCTAAACATGGGGCGTGGTGTGACTGCACTGGTTGCACCTGCATGAAGCTGGCCCTGGCAGAAGGAAAGGGAGAGCTGGGAAAGCAAGAGAACCAGGCTGTGGCCTTGCACCACCTCAAGGGTGCACCCTGCGCCATGTGCTAGGTAGATGGTGCCCTTTGGAAGTGTTCAAGCCACTGACCCTGAAAAGAACATTTCGTAAAGTTAAGCATTGCATAAGAGCAGTGGCCAAGTGTAATAACTATTTAAAATCCCATTGGTCTTCTGGCTGCAGTAGAAATGGCCAGAGCAAATGGCCACTAATCTCACCATGGTCTGAGTACATCAAGCAGGAAATCAAAAAATTTATTGAAACTAATGAAAATAATGATACATCATACCAAAACCTGTGGGATACTGCAAAAGCAGTATTAAGGGGGAAATTTATTGCATTAAATGCTCACCTCAGAAGAATGGAAAGATGGCAAGTGAACAACCTAACACTTCACCTTAAAGAACTAGAAAAACAAGAACAATCCAAACCTAAAGTTAGCAGACGGAAAGAAATCATTAAGATCAGAGCAGAACTTAATGAAATTGAAACCCAAAAAGCAATACAAAAGATCAGTGAATCAACAAGTTGGTTTTTTGAAAAGATAAAAAAAATTGACAAACCATTAGCATGGCTAACTAAAAAAAGAAGAGAGAAGATCCAAATAACACAAATTAGAAATGAAAAAAGGTGATATTGCAACTGATACATCTGAAATACAAGGAATCATTCGAGACTACTATAAACAACTATACGCCAACAAGTTTGAAAATCTGGAGGAAATGGATAAATTTCTGGACACACACAAGCTCCCAAAACTGAGCCAAGAAGACGTAGAAAATCTGAAGAGACCAATAACAATTAAGGAGATTGAAGCTGTTATCGGAAGGCTCCCAACAAAGAAAAGCCCAGGACCAGATGGATTCACAGCAGAATTTTACCAAATATTCAAAGAGGAATTGACACCAATTCTTTACAAACTATTCCAAAAGATTGAAACAGAGGCAAATCTCCCAAACTCATTCTATGAAGCAAACATCACCCTGATACCAAAACCAGGTAAAGATACAACTAAAAAAAAAACTACAGGCCGATATCCTTGATGAACATATATGTAAAAATCCTCAATAAAATACTAGCTAACAGAATACAGCAACACATACATAAAATTATATACCACGATCAAGCGGGATTCATCCCAGGGATGCAAGGTTGGTTCAACATACGCAAATCAATAAATGTGATACACCATATTAATAAAATCAAACACAGGGACCATATGATCATCTCTATAGATGCTGAAAAAGCATTTGATAAAATTCAACATTCATTCATGACAAAGACCCTCTATAAGTTAGGTATAGACAGAAAGTATCTCAACATAATTAAAGCCATATATGATAAACCTACTGCCAATATCATCCTGACTGGCGAAAAGCTGAAAGCTTTTCCTTTAAGAACAGGAACTAGACAAGGATGCCCACTCTCACCACTCCTATTCAACATAGTGTTGGAAGTACTAGCCAGAGCAATCAGAGAAGAGAAGGAAATAAAGGACATCCAGATTGGAAAAGATGAAGTCAAACTGTCCATGTTTGCAGATGACATGATCCTATATATCGAACAGCCTAAAGCCTCTACAAAAAAACTCTTGGAGTTGAAAAATGATTTTAGCAAAGTAGCAGGATACAAAATCAACACACAAAAATCAGTAGCATTTCTATTCTCCAATAGTGAACATGCAGAAAGAGAAATCAAGAAAGCTTGCCCATTTACAATAGCCACCAAAAAAATGAAATACTTAGGAATTGAGTTAACCAAGGATGTGGAAAATCTCTATTATGAGAACTACAAACCACTGCTGAGAGAAATTAGAGAGGATACAAGAAGATGGAAAGATATCCCATGCTCTTGGATTGGAAGAATCAACATAGTGAAAATGTCCATATTACCCAAAGTGATATACAAATTCAATGCAATCCCCATCAAAATTCCAATGACATTTTTCTCAGAAATGGAAAGAACTATCCAGACATTTATATAGAATAACAAAAGACCACTCATAGCCAAAGCAACGCTGAGCAAAAAAAATAAAGCTGGAGGTATAACACTACCTGACTTTAAACTATATTACAAAGCTATAATAACCAAAACAGTGTGGTACTGGCATAAAAACAGACACACTGATCAATGGAATAGAATAGAGAATCCAGAAATCAACCCACACATCTACAGCCATCTGATCTTTGACACAGGCACCATCCTATATACTGGGGAAGAGACTGCCTCTTCAGCAAATGGTGCTGGGAGAACTGGATATCAATATGCGGGAGAATGAAACTAGAACCATACCTTTCACCATACACTAAAGTCAACTCAAAATGGATTAAAGAATTAAATATAAACCCTGAAGCAATAAAACTTCTTAAAGAAAACATAGGAGAAACACTTCAGGAAGTAGGACTGGACATAGACTTCATGAATATGACCCCAAAAGTATGGGCAACCAAAGGAAAAATAAACAAATGGGATTATATCAAACTAAAAAGCTTCTGCACAGCAAAAGAAACAATTAACAGAGTTAAAAGACAACCAACAGAGTGGGAGAAAATATTTGCAAAATATACATCTGACAAAGGATTAATATCCAGAATATACAAGGAACTCAAACAACTTTACAAGATAAAAACAAGCAAACTAATTAAAAAATAGGCAAAAGAGCTAAATAGGCATTTCTCTAAGGAAGATATACGAATGGCCAACAGACATATGAAAAAATGCTCAACATCACTCAGCATTCGGGAAATGCAAATCAAAGCCACACTGAGATACCATCGCACCCCAGTTAGGATGGCTAATATCCAAAAGACTCTGAACGATAAATGCTGGCGAGGTTGCGGAGGAAAAGGAACTCTCTTACATTGTTGGTGGGACTGCAAAATGGTGCAGCCTCTATGGAAAATGGTATGGAGGTTCCTCAAACAATTGCAGATAGATCTACCATATGACCCAGCTATCCCACTGCTGGGAATATACCCAGAGGAATGGAAATCATCACGTCGAAGGTATACCTGTTCCCCAATGTTCATCGCAGCACTCTTTACAATAGCCAAGAGTTGGAACCAGCCCAAATGTCCATCATCGGATGAGTGGATACGGAAAATGTGGTACACCTACACAATGGAATACTACTCAGCTATAAAAACGAATGAAATACTGCCATTTGCAACAACATGGATGGACCTAGAGAGAATTATATTAAGTGAAACGAGTCAGGCACAGAAAGAGAAATACCACATGTTCTCACTTATTGGTGGGAGCTAAAAATAAATAAATAAATACACAAAAAAAGCCAGGGTGGGCGAAGAAGACACAACAATTACAATTCCTTGAAATTGATATGACAAGCATACAAAAAGGACATTGTTGGGAGGGAAGGGGAGAGGGAGGTGGGAGGGTGGTTTCGGTAATTGGCCACAATAATCAACCACATTGTATATTGACAAAATAAAATAAAATAAAATATTTAAAAAAATAAAAAATAAAAAATAAAACCCCATTGGTCTTCCGGCTGCAGTAGAAATGGCCAGAGCAAATGGCCACTAAACTCACCATGGTCTGGGTACGTGAGGGTGTCCAGGCTGGCATGGTGCTGATGATTTTACACTAGCTTAGCAAGATTTTTTTCTAGGGGTTTCTCAAACTTTAGGGTAGGAGTGCAGATGAGAGGTGGAGTAAATATGTGATAAGAAGACTTAGGAAAATAGTTTTGCTTCCCTGCCTCTGACATCACATTAGACACACGTCCTAGCCCACCCCCACCTCCTCATTCTTGACTCGTCATGGAATCCTGGAGTCTCAGTGCTGGTAGTGACCATGAATCAGAATACTATGGAATGATTTCAATCCCACATTTTTCATTTGTAGTTTACTATATAAACTTATTATCACATAGTTTTCTCTGTGTCCTAATCTGAATTTCTTTATGAAAATGTGTTGGGCACTCAATATGGATGTGCTCAAGAAAGGATGATGTGTCACCCTTTAAAAGAGTCATTTTCAGGTTATAAGCATTCTGAGTTTGAAGACTCTACCTTGTGTTCTATTGTGATATATGTAGGTACTTTTAAATTTAAAATTAAAATTTAAAAAATACAGCAAAATGTGTATGAAATATTATTAGCATTAAATCTTTGGCTGTTAATGTTTCTCGGAATATGTAGGCCTTTGTGCGGTAGACTTTGGTCTCTATCAACTCAGGAAAGTTCTGTTCTTTTGGAATTGCATCATATGTTTTCAGTTGATTCCATTAAAAAATCAACATTATTGAGGTATTATTTACCTGCTATAAATGCATCATTTTAACTGTATCTTTCAGAGTTATGATAATTTTATATACCTGTGTAGCTACCAACACACTGAAGACATGAGCTTGTCCTTCCCTTGTGTCCTGCTCCATTACCTAATACCTGCCCCCAGCCTTAGGCAACCACTGACCTGGTTTCTGTCATTGGACAATAGAGTTGTCTTTCTGGAGCTCATCTGAATGGAATCACAACAGTGAGGATGGAAAACGCGCATGTGCACTGTAGTGTGTCTGGAGTCCTCTGTTCAGCGTAATGTGTTTTTGGATTCATCTGTGTTCCTGCGTGTGTCACTATTTCATTCCTTTTTACTTCTGAGTAGTATCCCATCGCACAGATACAGCACCGTTTGCTCATCTGCTTTCCTGTCGATGATCATGTGGGTTGTTTCTAGGTTTTTACTATTGAGAATAAACCTGCCAAGAATATTTGTGTGCAAGTATTTCTAAGGATATTTGGTTTCAGTTTTCTTGGAGTAAATACTTAGAAGTGGGGGTGCTGGGGCCCATGGTAGGTGTCTGTACAACTTTGTAGGAAATGACCACACTGTTTCCCAAAGCCGTTACCATTTAACCTTCCTAACTGCCATGTGTTAGAGTTCTCATTGCTCTGTGTTCTGGCTGACACTTGCTCTTGTGAGTCTTTTACGTTGTATTCATTCTGGTGGGTGGGTAGTGTAATTTCATCATGGTTTTAATCTGCAATTGTTTTATGACTGCTGGTGATGAATATAATTTCTTGTGCTCATTGATCATATGCACATATTTTTTAAAAAAGTATCCCTTCAGATCTCCTGCTCATCTTTATTAGATCATTTGTCTTGTTTTAGAGTTGTGAGAGTTTTCTGTATATTCTGGATACAGGTCTTTGTCAGATATGTTTTGCTGATGTTTTCTCCTGGTGGGGTGCTCAGTTTTTTTTTCATTTTTGAAACAATATCTTGCAAAGAACAAAAGCTTAAATTTTGATGAAGTTCAATTTATCCATTTTGGGGGGGTGTATATATACTTTTATGCCCTGTCTAAGAAATCTTTGCCCATCTGAGGTATGAAGATTGGCTGCTATGTTTTCTTCGAAAAGTTTAACACTTAGTTTTTATGTTTAGGTCTATGGGATTGGCTGAGGCGAGCACTGTCACTAGGGGGCAGGCTTGAGGGATGTCTTTTTCTCTCTCTGGACTCTTCTGGGGTGATCTCACTGACACCCATGGCATCAATCACGACCACATGCAGATGGTTCCAAGTCTACATGAGCAGCTCAGATCCCTCCTGGGCTGCAGACCTGGAAGCCGATGCCTTGGACATTTCCTCCTGGAATCTCCAGGCATCAGGAATGTGTGCGAGCTCCTCTGTCCCCACTGTCCTGCTCTGCCCAAGCACCTGTGTCTGATGGGACCACCATTGCCCAGGTGCCCAACTCTCCCCCAGGGCATCGGATGTGCAACTAGAAATCAGATGACACCAATATGTAGACAGAAAGTCACTGCATGAATTTAGAACAGGGAGAGCCCCTTTCCTGTGTCAATGAAACTCCAGCAGCATATTCACACCCTTACCCTGTGCTCACCAGCAGGCTGCTTACTGGGCATACGCATTTTAGTGGGGTTGGAGGAATAGCTCAGGAGCTGAGGTTTTTCTCCGGCAGCTAAGCATCCCTCTCTCCTGCCCTGAGTGCTCACAGCTCCCAGGGGACCATCTTCCATGGGCAGTTGGGGATACCCTGCAGACTCGCCTTCTCTGTGGCCTTCCATCTTGTGCTGGTCTTGGTCTCCGAGCGCCACCTGGTGGTTGCATCTGTTGACTGCGTCTCCATCTGTTCTGTCCCTGAAGGAGGGGCTGTGGCTTTGATTCAGGCCCTGCCCTCTGCAGAAACATCCCGAAAATCTGACCCCTGTCGATCATTCTCAGTCCTTTGCAAGAAGTATATTTCAGAAACACAAAGCTGGCGGTTCCACGCCTCCTTCAGTGGCTGCCCTGGCCTTCAGGGTGAGTCCCGGTCCTCCAGCTTAGTGCACAAGGCCAGGGTGTCCTTTGTTTGGGGGTTAAATAGTGACCCCCATCCCCAAAAGCTATGTTGAAATCCTAAATCCAAGTGCCTGAGAATGTGACCTATTTGGAGATAGGGTCTTTACAGGGCTAATGAAGTTAAAATGTGGTCATTAGGGTGAGCCCTAATCCAATGTGAGCGGTGTCCTTTTATAAAAGAGAAATGTGGATGCAGAGCCAGATATGCACAGAGGGAAGACCATGTGAAGACACTCAGGGACTGGAGTGATGCAGCCATCAGCCTGTGAGGGATGCCAGCAGACGCAGGAAGCTGGAGGGACAGGGTAGGACACCCCCTAGAGCCTGCAGAGGGAGGGCCACCATGCCAACACTTTGATTCGGATCCCAGCCCAGCCCCAGAGCAATGGGAGAAGAAATGTGTGTCCCCAGCTGTGCAGTCCTCGTGCCTCGTCCTGGAGCCCTGGGCCACGTGTGTGCTCCTCTATCCCTCCACCCCCTGCCACGGCCGCACACTTGCTGTCGCTGTCCAGCCGGTGCAGGTCTATTCCCCACGTGCTTCCTGCCACTCCATGCTCCGTGCGGGTGGTGGGGCTTCGCGTCATGTGAGAGTGAGGGTTGGGGGCTCGGTGTGCACCCCCTCTGCCCGCCTTCCTGCAAAAAGCCACACTGGTGGGCGACTCATGCACGGCCACTGTGCCCCCTTCATTCCTCCTGCCACAGGCTCTCCGGTGTCTGGAGACGCTGCCCTGTGTATTGGGCGAACATTTTGCAGAGGTTGTCAGTGCTATCTGTGGGAGCACTGGTGTGACAGCGACTTCTCTATGACCAGAGCTAACATGTTTGTAGGTGACTTTAAGATTGTTTTGGGTCAGGTTAAAAATCTCAGTGAGATTTAGTTTGGCCTTACGTCAAATCTGTAGCTTACTTTGGGACAAAATCAAGATGTTGCAAAGTTAAACCTTTGTTGTGTGCCTCTTCCCCTGTTCTAGTCTAGATTGTTGCCTCTAACTGGAGCATGGCAAAGCCCAGTGCCTTTCGGTCCCCCGAGGATGCTGAGTCTTACTGCTTGGCATGTGACACCCGGTGAGGTTGGGCTGTGGACAGGCTGATCCTCACAGTTAGGAGAGCTGGAAACGTTGCCCTTGTGTTGATAACACCAAGGTCAAGGGTTGGATCATTGTATTTGTCAGCTGCCAAAAAAAATAAGTAAAGAAATAAATAAATAAAAAGAAGGAACAAAAAGGAGCATTTTGTCTGAGAACTTGGTATTTCTACCATAAGATAAGGTGGTGGCTCGAAACTCAAATGGCCGCTTCCCTCGCTACTGAGTCCAACAGCAGCTGTGGCTGCATCAACAGCCTTAATGTCCTGCTGTCCCAGCCATCCTGTTCCAGTCCCTCTCATGCTTTCACATGCTCTACTTCATTGAGGACATGGATGGCCTCCATCTACAGATGCGAGTCATTTTTTTGCTTGGCTCTTGGGAGACATGACTATATGATGCAAATTAAAGGATTTGACCAGTGGGTAGCAGGACAGAAACTGAGGCTTTGTATAAACATACTTTATGTCCACTCCCTGGACACAAACAGGAGCCAGAAAAAAGAGCAGAGAGCTGCTGTTGGGGAGGAAGTGAGAACTAGGATTCTGGAGCCAGCCTACATGAAAGGGTTAAACCCAAATGCTCCCTGAAGAGTGTGCTGCCCTGGGTGCGTCTTGTCATGCACACATCTGCCCTGTGGCATGCTGTCTTGTCACGCGGATCTCTAGTGGGGGTAACTTCCTTCCCAAGGAAGCCACAGCTTCACCAGCCATGATGGACTGGGCCAGTCATGAAGACACAGGTACAGGAAGACAGAGAGCGGGACAGCCCAGGGAGTCTGCCAGCATCCTCCTTGGAGAGCAGGACAAGGAGGTACCAGCAATCTCACTGAGCACTAAGGGAGATGAACAGGGGCAGCCTTATGCGCAGGGGACCCCTTTGGTTGCACAGGATCTCATCCTCAGAACACCCCCTATTTGCTTTCTCTATCTTGAAATTTGAACAAAGGGCCTCACAAATTGTGTAGCTTCTCCTGTTCTAGAGGAGTCTGTCCTTGTCAGGACTTAGAGCAGGAAATGACCTTGGTGAAAAGTCTGAACCCACCGTGTGTCATTGCTTAGAGCTGTCTTGCCTACGTGTGCTTGAGGTAATAGCAGCTTTAATTTTATGAGGTAGATGCAGAATTCTCGACACACCCTGCTGCAGAATCAAATCAGGAAATCTTGAGTTCAGCAGCCCTACAGCTATTCCCATGTTTGACAACTGTGTGAAATAGAGTCCTCCCCAATAGTTACAAGAGATATCCTGGTGTGGAAAATGAAAAAACAAAAACAACAACAAAAAAACGCCAGCATCCCTCCTGTCCCCGTTTAGAGAAATTGGCTTAGCAATGTTATCTATTTTTCTGGATATGCTCTGTGTTAATTGTGAGTGGAAGGAAGGAGTTTTAACAGTTTCGTATGGGGTGACATCTAGCAGAGAGGTTATGGTTGGGGACCATGGCACTGGTGAGTCCCCAGAACTCAGCTGGAGCCTGGTAGAATGTAGTTAACAGAGAAGTAGGAGGTGATGATATGAAATGAATGCACACAGCTTTGTTTTGGGAACTGGATGGAAAATAAGAGAGTCAACTAGGATGTTTCCCAGAGACAGCAGCAGGGTCAGAGAAGTTTTTCTAGCTTGGGACTATCAATCTAATCTGTCTGTGCGTGGAGGCAGAAGGTTGGGACCAGTCGTGAAAGATGGGGATAGATTTATCCTACAATGATTAACTTAAGGAGGGCACCCTCCTTTCCAATTGCAGGCCATTTTGCAAAGTGGCTCAGTGATAAGATAAAAAGGTTGAAGAAAACTTACAAAGGAGGCACAGTCTGGTACAGAAAGGGCTGCTGTTGGCTTCTGCTGACATGGCTCCAGGATTCCAGTGTGCACTCCCAGGGTTGGCGGGGCTGCTGCTCCTCCTCAGCATCGAGCCCTGGGCTGAAGGTGGGAAGGTGCTGGTGGTGCCCATGGATGGCAGCCACTGACTGAGCATGCATGAGCTCCATGCCTGAGGCCACCAGGCTGTGGTCCTCACTCCAGAGGTCAACGTGCACATCAAAAAGAGGACTTCTTCATCCTGAAAACCCTACACCCAGGAAGAGTTCAATCACTTCTTGGGGGGCCACGTGAACATGATCTTTGAAACAGATCATATTCTGAAAACATTTTTAAAATTTATGACAAATATGAAAACTATGAGTAAAATATTTGAAAATTCTTGTGAGGAGCTGCTGCGTAACAAGGACCTGATTGGGCACCTGAATGCCAGTTTCTTCGATGTGGTTTTAACAGACCCCATGTACCCTTGCGGGGCTCTGCTGGCCAAGTACCTGTCGGTTCCTGCTGTGTTTTTCTTGCGTGCCATTTCATGTGATGTCGAGTATGAGGTCACCCAGTGTCCAAACCCTTCCTCATACATTCCTAGGTTTCTAACAAAGAATTCAGACCACATGACATTCCTGCAGCGGGTGAAGAACATGCTGCACCCGCTGACCCTGACGTACATCAGCCACGTTTCAAGAGCTTCTTATGTAAGCCTTGCCTCTGAGCTTTTTCAGAGAGAGATGTCACTCCCTGGTGGATATTCTCAGCCATGCATCCGTGTGGCTGTTCAGAGGAGACTTTGTGATGAACTACCCTAGGCCAATCATGCCCAACATGGTCTTCATCGGGGGCATAAACTGTGCCAACAGGAAGCCACTGTCTCAGGTCTGTTTTGGTGTCTTTATCCAATCAATGTTCCAGGCAGAACACATTTTTAAAAAAACTTACTTATACAAGTGCTTACTTATCATCCATACAAAGGTTTCTGCTCTCATTCTCCAAATAGCCTTTGGTGAGATAAATTGTTAAGGTGTCTACAGTAGTATTGTTAAGGTTTGCAGTGGTCACTGAGAAAATTAAGAGGCAGCAGGGAGGGTCTGTAACAGGACTGGCAAGCAATGGTGTGACTCAGCTGAGACTGTCCATTTGTAAAGGCACACTTTCACAGTTGTGCAATTTCCTTCAGCTGTACAGGAGCAGAAAAATTGAGTTGTGACCTGATCCCTCAAGGGGTTTTTGCCTGTAGTTTTTCAGTAGAAGGATAAAGGAACTAGTAAATTGCATTGTTGATGTGATAGCTTTTAGTGGTCCTGTCTTGTAAGGGATAGAAATGTGTTCACAAGGGTCTTAAGCACTCACATGGAGTAGAGTTTCAAAGACGTTGAATTAGTTAAGTAGACATGAGACAATGAAGATGGTGTCTCTGTGATCAGAGAATGAAATAATTAAGTCCAACTTTTCAGAGAAGGAGGTTTTCTGAACAGGAGCTTGTGTCTGGTGTATAATGTGGGGACATAGCGGAGATGGAAAGGCATCACCAAGATTGTGTGTCAATGAGTCTTCTGCTTGGGGCTTTGAGATCACCAACAGATGGTAGAAGGGGCTAAGAGGAGATAAAACTGTGAACCTATAAACCCAGTGAAGGAAGGGGCAGTGATGAAGAGACGAGTTGAAAAAGAGACAGTTTCTTAGGAGGACCTGAGACATCATCAAGCAACTCCACCCCACTCCAAGTTTCCACAGTGGGATCTACTCCTTGACCATGAATTTTGGAGGCATCTTATATTAACCCTGACTACTGGGGATTAACTGAAGTAGAACTCTTGGGAACTGGATTTTGTTTCTTAATCCATTGTATGAGCCATCTTTTTGGGGGAGGGGATTCAGCCCCATTTATGTCATATTCACTTAATTTATATGAACTTCCATGACTTACAATCTTTTATATTTTTTGTATTCTTAATTCTGTACTTTTTAAAAATTAATGTTTGTATTATTGCAAAAGCCTGTAAACTTCATTTTTATTTTGATGAAATCACAGGATATCTCTTCTACTTCATTTTCTTTTCCCTTTATGTAATGAGGTCATTCTATTATAAAATATATATGTATCTATTAGATTTGTAAAAAATAGGAAGGAATTTAAAAAGTAATTGTTGCTCTTTTTTCTTAGTTTTTGTGTATGAATATATTCTCTAGAGTTAACTGCATTGGCTCAAAACTTTACTCCCATTTTTCTAGTTGGATGACCTTGGGCAGGTGACCTAACCATTCTGGCTTTGATGTTGTAATGGTGAGCACCCAATAAATATTACCTACTGTCATTATTATTACTACAGTGTAAAAGTGTCTAGGAGGACAAGGTGTGTCACCTGAAGACCTTAAACATGTTTGTGCCATTTATTTGGTGCAGGGAAGCCCTTAGCAGAAGCTGAGCAGATGCTGGCTCAATGCTTTTTGGACTTTCTTGCCTCTAGAATTATGAACCAAGTAAATTTCTTTTATTTATACATTACTTAGTTTCAGGTATTGTTATAGCAACAAAAAGACAGACTAAGATACCAAATTTTAAGTGCTCAGTCATGTGTAGCTAGTGGCTATTATATGATCAATGTTTGTAAATTTTCCATGACTGCACCTAAAGTTGTATAGTTAAAATTTTTCTATTTAAAACACTCTACTTAATCTGCTCAATTCCGAAAGAGATGTCTTAAGATATCCCCATGTAACTGAATTTTGTTCAAGTTGTATTTGGATTTTTTAATAGTTTTTGCTTTATACATATAGCTGCTAGATTGGTGCATGTAGGTTTTAGACTTATATTTTCTTCACATAGTTTGCTTTTATCATTAATGATATCCCATATAATCCACCTTATCTGATATTAGTATTGCTACTCCTGTTATTTTTTGCATTCCTCATCTCTTATAACTTAAAATTTTTGTGTGTGAAAAGTTTATTTAAAAAGTTAAAAAATTTAAAAACACCAATCTGATAGTTTCTTTTGATGTAAGAATTCTCTCCAGTCACACAATGTATATGCTTGACCTTATTCCTTTCACTTAGTTTAAGATTATTCTTTTTATATTATTGTTTTCTTTCTCACTTTAAAAAAAAAAAAGTTTCCTTTTTCCTTCTTACTTTTGGAATTCGATGATACTTTTCCATTCCATGTAGATGTAGTGTAACATGTTCAGTCTGACTCTCATGTCTTCCTCTTTCACTTGCAAGAGCCCTTGTGGTTATACTGGACCCACCTGGATAATTCAGGATAAGCTCCTCATCTCAAGACTCTGAATTCAATCACATCTGCAAAGTCCCTTTGCCCTGTAAACATATTCGTCATGTGAATGATGAGGAGGACGTGGACAGTAAGCCTAAAGTTAAACTCAGATCTTATTCAAAGCTTGAAGGTTTTCCTCTATTAAGCCCTTGAAATTTTTGTTCTGGGTTCTTCTTTAAGAACACCTGTCATTCATAGATTTCTATTCTGTAGGCTCTGTTGCTATCATTTCACTCTTCAACTCTTTTCTCCTTTATTTTTCCCCTGCATTTTGGGAAAGCATCTCTGGAAGAGCATATTTATATCGATTTTATTATCTGCATTATCAATTTTGCTCTTTACTGCTTTCAAAGTACATATTTAAAAATTCATCTTTTTTCCTTCCTTTAAGTTACTTTCTACCCCCCCCCATAATATGAATATAATCATTCTCCACAAATAATTTTGTTTTCATAAAGTCCCAAAGTTAGAATTCTTCTGAATTTTGTCAAATATAGATACCTCAAATGAAACACTTTCCCTGGCTTTACGTAAATATCTTCATCCCCTAAGGGGGAAAAAACTAATAACGAGCTCCCCATAGAGAACTCTACCATAACAAAGCTTATTTTTGAGTGGGATAAAGGTAGTGCTAGTGTATTCAGTATTGAGGTCATTGATTAAAGTTATACTAAGAGGATTTAAAGGAGAGTGGGTGAAGAGGAAATGAAAGGAATCTGCAGTTACTGAGAAAGTCAAAGGAGAAAGTGGAATCAGAAATTCCAAGAAAGTGGTTAGAGCACAAGGTAAAACCAAGACAAGGGTTTGGATCCCTATATGGCCAGCAGCCAAAAAAAAAAGAGAGGGGAGAGAGGGGGGAGAGAGAGAGAGAGGAGGGAGAGGGAGAGGGAGGGAGGGAGGGAGGGAGGGGGGGGGAGAGAGAGAGAGAGAGAGAGAGAGGGAGGGAGGGAGGGGGAGAGAGAGAGAGAGAGAGATTCCTAGAAAGATAAGCAGAGTTGGGTGAATGATTTCCCAAGATGGGGAAGGTCTCTGTCTGTCTAGAGACAGAAGAGTGGAATCAGAGGGGAAGAAGATCGATTGATCGTTTAGTGATTATTTGAAGAGAGTATTATCTCTTCCAAATGCTTTCCATTGTGTGAGGTAAGCTGAACCAAAAACAGCTGTGTGTGGAGCTCCAGCCACAAGTGTCTGGCTGTTTGGATATTTGGATCCTGCTGAGAGGGCCACAGGTCTCTAGGTCTCTTGGGGCTGACAGGGACATGCCTCTCACTGCCTGGTGTGCTCTGTGTGAAAGTGCTAGTGAACTCGTGAAGGAAATTCACTGCAGGGGACTCGAGGTTGTCATCTTTGCACCAGAGAAAATGCCCTTTTTATTCCCCACTCTAAAAGTCTACTCAAACCCTTTCATAAAAGATGAATACCTTTCCATTTACAGCAGGATTATCAAAACTGAATGTTGTGTTTGCCCTCAACTGTTAAAATTGGCCAGAGCTACTGAAGATCCATGCCCTCTGAGTGACCCTAGTATTCTGGAATCTTTGCTGACCACTGAACAATAGAAATTATTTTAACCAATTGTGTAGATACACACTCATTCTGTAGTGATTTCCAACACACATAACCACTTTGAAACTGTGCCTGCTCCTTCCCATCACTTCAAAACTCCTGACATCCCAACTTCTGCAGAAGCAGACCCTCTTCCAGCAAACTACTCAGTGAATACCTTTCTGGCCTGAGTTCCCTGGCCTGGCGAGTAAACAAACTCATTTTTTTTAAGAGCATGGTAGTCTGTCTTCTTCTGATACTTCTTCTGATAGTTAGTATATAAACAGCAACTGCCCAGGTACCTCAGTGACTGTTCATTTGATGTGGTTTTTAACAGACACCCCCTTGTTCCCCTGTGGGACATTGCTGACTGAATCCCGTATTCCTGCTGTGTACTGTTTGCATGTCATTCCATGTGGATTGGGCTAAGAACACTAAAGCATGTCCAAACCCATCTCACATAGTCCTAGTTTGTTAACAATGTGTTTAGGCCATGTGACTTTTCTGCAGATAATTAAGAACATGCTGCATTTTTAGCCAGACTGTCTAGTTCAGTTGTCCTTTTGCTGTCATGCCGTATGCAAACGTCTCCTCAGAAGTGGCCATGGGGGATGGAACACTTTGTGATGGACTATCCCAAGGCAAACATGCCCTCAAAAGTCTTCATTCGGGGCATAAACCGAGCCAACAGAACAGTACTTTCTCAGATGTGTTTGGTACCTTACCCAATCAGTATTTCAGGTGAAACCTGGCTTTTGCCAACCTAGTTTGATTACATCCCATGCATGGCAATGGGATAGTTCTGTGTCACATTACGGAAATGCTTTTTAACATGTCCAGGATCTACCATAGTTGTAGAAACAAGTCAGGGCTAAGTAGTCCTAACGTGCCATTAACCAACCATGTAACCTTGAGGCATTTACTTAAATATTTTGCCCTTAGTCTTCAGAGGGAGCATGTTCCTGCTAACACTGATTTCAACCTAGTGAAATGAATTTCAGACTTCTGACGTCCAAAACTTTGAGAATAAATGTGCATTGCTTTAAGCCACCAAGTTTTTGGTAATTTGTTACAGCTGCCATAGGAAACTAATACACCCACTTTGCAAGGCTTACCTCTTTTTAAAAGCCTAGATTTAACATTATATTTAACCAGTGGTCAACTCGTCCTACATCACCAGCATGTGCAACTAAAAGCACATGTCATCTTTAAACCAGAAGGAGTGTACCTCAAAAAGTTCATGGAAAAATGGAATTAAAAGATAATACAAGTCTTTCCATAAACTTTTTGAAAACCCCACACATTAATATCATATCTTTCACCACCATGTGCTAAAAAACTGAAGTAAAATGATTCAGAGCAAACTACCTGGCTCACATTTCAAACAAAATGGAACAAAGGTAAGGTTCAAGGTGCTGTGGTGAACATTTTGTCGTAGCACTATGAAATAACCATTGTCTGCCTCAGGATTAAGTTTAATAAACAGCAGAGTGCATACAGATATTTACAACAGTTCTAAAGACAAACAGAGGTCCTATTGTGTGGTCCCAACAATAACAACAAATAAACGTTGGCATGAACTGTTCATAAATTCTTGGGTACAGCTGTTCTGAAAGTATAGTTCCCCTGCAATCTTAAAAGGAAAATGTCTGCTATTCCTCAATATGTGCTTTAAGTCAAATATGGACTGGAATTACTTGGTGTTAACGTGTAGCAACTGCTCTTTGCCATTTATTGTCAGGGACTTTAACTCTCCATCTTCTTCCACTTCCACCCTCTCTTGCCCATTCTCAATGATTCTCTTGGTGGTAATTTTTTTCCCATTAACTATTTCGGTGGATGTCGACATGGACTTGAAACTGCCTGTCCCACCACTACCACAGGACATGTTGAAGGAAGAAAGGCCCCCATTCCCCAGGGAACCAAAGGAAGTCAGTCCTGTATCAAAAGGAGAACCGCCACCCCCAAAAGCTTGAAATTCACTGAAGGTGGAGAAAAGGGGTGCGGACCCTCTGCTTCTGCTTCCCCGGGAGCACCTCCGACCCCCCAAAATGTTCTCAAGCGGGTCTCCGAAGAAGTCAAATGAAAAGGGGTCTCGGCCACCGAAGAACTCCCTGAAGACCTCGGCCGGGTCGCGGAAGGTGAAGATGTAGTCGAAGGGGTCCTGGAAAGGCCCGCCGCCGGCGCCGCCGCCGTTCACCCCTGCTTCACCGCAGCGGTCGTACACTTGGCGTTTCTTGGCGTCCGACAGCACCTCGTAGGCCTCGGCCACCTGTTTGAATCTCCGCTCCGCCGCCTCCTTGTTCTCAGGGTTTTTGTCGGGGTGCCACTTGAGCGCCAGCTTGCGGTACGCCTTCTTGATGGCCTCAGACGAGGCCTGCCGGGGCACGCCCAGCACTTCGTAGTAGTCCACCATGTTAACCGGACGGGCACGGCCCGCGGGCCACGGGCACGGCACGCGGCGCGGGGGCAGCCCGGAGGCACGGGCCAGAGCGCCCGGCGAGGCGGGGCCGCCGGAGCGGCGCCCCTTGTGACGTGGCCGCACCTCATTGGCCAAGGCTGAGCGCGGGCTCCGTGTCCCAGAATGCGTGGCGCTTCCCCCCCCCCCCGCCCGCGATGCGGAGGCCCCGCCCACCTCAGGCCCCGCCCACGAGGGCCCCCAGCCCCGCTGTGGTCTCCAAACCGGGTAGGAAAAGGGGGAAGTTTGGGGTGAGAGGGCGGCGATCTGGCTGTCTCAGAAGGCGTTTTTCTGAGAAGTCGGCTTTATATCAGCCTGGGGAGGAAGGAGTAGATGGGAGTGGGTTTAGCGTGACCCTGGGCTGAAGGAGTCAGGTCCTTTGTTCTCAAACGTCTTGGTCTCAGCACCCGTTTGCTTTTGTTGTTTTGTAACTATATAATGGATGTAGATCGATCATACGTGCCGCATTAGAGATTAATACTGAGGATTAAAAAGAAATATTCATTGGCCAATTTAATTACAGTAAACCCGAAAACTGTTTTCTTCAAAACGAAAAACTTTACTGAGCAAAGTGGCATCGTTTTACATTTTTTGCATCTCTCTTTACCATCTGGCTTAATAGAAGAGAGCTAGATTCTCTTGTCAGCTTCTGCATTCGACCTGTTGCGATATGACATGTCACGTAGCCTCTGGAAAACCCCACTTACACCTATAAGAGACTCAGAGCGAAAAAGTCAAGTAGCATCGTTATTATAGGAATAGTTTTGACTTTGCAAAATTTCCCTGAAAAATTCTTGGGAATCCCCAGGGTTCCCTGGACCACACTTTGAGAATCACTGTTCTATCAAACTCTTTAAAACCTACTGGTTGTGTTTGTGGTGCTGTGGGTAAGGTTGAGATGCAGTGATTATTTCCACTAAAACTGCTATATCATACCATAATTTTCTTTCTGGCATTTCTTGACGTCTGAATTCTCTCCACCTCCTCTTTTTTCTTTAGTCTCTCTCCGACATTATATTCTTTGCTTTGATAAATTATGAGGCAACACATCAATAAGGATCACTTAGTTCTAAGGGGAAAATGATTAACCAATAAACTTTCTAGGATTTCATCATAAAGGGTGGTAGGTCTAAAGAGGGTACATTATCTCACCAGAACAAACTGCTGAGTTCATATCACCTCGAGTGACTGGGCAGGAAGCCCTAGACTTGGCACTTGATTGGCACGCAATAGACAGTAATAGGAAGCTCATCAGGAGTAGAGTCCAGTTTACAAAGCAACTTGGGAAAGTACAAAGCAAGTTTTGGGGAGGGCAAATGATCTGGAATGGTTGGAGGATAAGGGGCAGAGGGAGGAGTCAAGCAGAAGGTCTAGAGAGGAGAAATGAACTTGGACAGGTGGGCTAGGGTTCATTCCAGGGGGTCCCAAGGAGTCTTTCCTTCTGGGCCCTAGGAAGCCACTGACCAAGGTGCCAGAAAAGTTGGTAGGGTGAGGCAGTGAGGGGCAGCTGATGCCATGAATCAGAGGGAACAGCTAGAGGCTGGGGGCTGGGCTCTGAAACGGGACCATGACAGCTGGGTCTGGGAGACAGTGGTAGACTCATCCAGATTCAGCACTTGCTTGTTTGGATACATGGCCTAGAGCAAAGAGAGAAAAGGGAGTCACATCTATACAGAAACATTTACTGAATGCTTACTGTCCTCAAATCTGTAGACTGGCATCTGACTGAGAGATAGAGTGATTACAAAGCTGAAACCCTGCCTCTGAGGAATATATGTATATATCTGTAGTCTAGTACCATGGACAGACATGCACACTGCTGAAGAATACAAGGCAGAAAAGAACAAAATGCTGCGGAGATTCAAGGAAGACAACTCTGTTTCTTCTGGAGGGTCCTGTAGATGATCCACTGTGCAGTGGACATGTTTATGTTGCTCCTTTAGTTTAGTAACAAGCCCTCTATTCTGATTTGATCAAAGGAACTAGGAGGGGGGCTGGTTAGAGCACCAATTTGTAACACCAAGGTCAAGGGTTCAGATCCCCCTACCGGCCAGCTGCCAAAAAAAAGTAGCTGCTAGGGTGCTGAGTTGTGGGGCTATTAACTTCTGGCTTCAACTTAAAAATAAAGCACCTCTTAATGGGTTCCAGGAACACTTTTGTGGACACTCCACTCTTCAGTAGCCCCCAAGGCAAGACCACGTTGCTGCCCTGCTCTGTTTCCTCAACCACCAGAGCACATCTCACCCTGCCCTGTAATTGCCTAGTTGTGAGTTTGTCTCTGCCCATCTTTGCCCACTGAACCCCTCCTTATAGGGAAGGACTGTTTCTAACTTAGGTTTCTGGCCCCAGCTCCTAGCATAGTGCCTGACAGATGATGGGCTCACATGTTTCATAAATATCTGGTGAATGAGGGAGTTAGCAATGGATTTTGAGTGTCAGGTCTGCTCAGGTTCCAAGCCAAAAGCTTTATTGGATTGCTTAATAGGGTTCTCAGTCATAATTCGTGAGAGTGAATGTAGATTGCTATTCAGATTAGTAAACATTCTCTGGTCAGGGACAGAGTCATGGCCCCAGACCATCCAGGTGCACGGTGACTTCAAAGAGGCTTTGCGTGATGCAGGAAAGTCATAAAACCATTACAGTGGTGACTGTGTATTTACAGCCTCTTTGTTGCTATGTAATCTATAGATGAACTCTCATGATGTTGGGATTTGGAAGAATTATCACCCTTAAAATTTAAATTGGACTGTAAATTTCAAAATTGCAGATAAGGGCATGCCGAAGAGCAAAAGCATTGCTGTGTGTTTTCTACTCACCCAGAATCTTGGTCCTAAAGAATGAAGAGTGCTTTGAGGTGGGGAAGATCTTGAGTGTGTCTGTGTGTGTGCACATGTGCATGCACGCAAGAGGCTGGAGGTCTGTTGAGAAAGGATGGGGGTCCAGGGAAGAAGGACTTTAAGTACCTTCTCTAAGTACCAGCATGAGAAGGGCCCTGTTAATATGTCCCACAGGACACCAAAGCTTTAATGTTAGCAGTTTCCCCATGACTCTCCAAGCACATCCCCAAGCATGAGTGGCCAGTGATGTCCATGGTCAAAATGTTGGGATCTGCACTTTCATCCTGGGATTGCATGGAACAGAAGAGGTTTCCAAAAGAAAAGAGAGAGAGGCTCAGTTTTGCCTGCACTTGGTTTGCCCTTTCTTCCAGAGGGAGCATTTCTGTTTGGCAACTACCATACTTGTTTCCTGACCCTTCACCTGGTCTCCTGGGGCACCAGCTGGTGCAGGATATCGCTCTGTGAGCACATTCTCCTTGGGCTCAAAGTCCTGCCATCTGCCTTCTCTACATTTATTTTGATTGGGTAATGACTGTGGGGTTCACAGCTTTACTTCTGACTTCTAATGGGTTGTAAATTTCAATCAGGGACTTACATGCCATTGCCTGGAGTTACTAGAGGCCCCGGGGAGCTGTTAAGAGCAGGGACTCTAGGCACTGGCACCCAGGGCCTGGGTCTCAGCTCTGCCACTTAGTAAAGATGGGACTCTAGCAAATCTCTTTGCCTCTCTCAGCCTCAGTGTCTTTGTTTGTAAAATGGGAAAAATAGTAGCTGCCTGTATAGAATAGTTCTAGGGGATTACATAAGGTGTGTTGTGAAGTGCTTAGTGCAATACTTGGCACATAGTACACGCTCAATAAATACGAATTCTCACTATTGTTTTTGTTCACCTCTCCCCTTTGCCTTCAACTCAGTCATCAGAATTTCCCGAAGTGTCTTATTTCTCCCAGACCTTGGGCTGGTGTACAATTAACTTGCTTTAGTTTGCTTATCCATTTTGGTTTCCTATTTACAGAATGTTCTTCCTGCCTCCCTACAGGGCTATCCTTGGAGAATAATCTCCAGTCATTCTCTACCCTACCATGCCCCCCTCCTGCCCCACCCCATTCATGTCCTTCTTAGCATGCTTCACAAGTGCTAATGTCCCTGCTTTTCCATTTAAATTGTTTCTGTCTCTGTTGATGGAGCGTGAGTTCTGAGGAGGCGGGGCACTCATCCAGGGTGGTCTTTGCTGCAGCCTCAAGACTCAGTGCTGTGTGCAACTCAGTAAATACTTGTTGGATGAATGAATCAAAAAATGAGGCGAGTGGTCAGTCAGAGCCCTGGTGAGCTGTGGAGAAGGTTAAAGGTTCCCATGGGCTGGAGGAATCTTAAAGGTTCCCATGGGCTGGAGGCAGGGTTGCAATGTCACATTCTTTTCTTTCTAGAACGCTTTCTCTTTCATTTCTGAAAAGGAAGTCTGGTTTTTCACCACATAGTCCTTTTTCCTCTCTGGTACACTTTCTTGATCCATGGACATACTATGGATCTGAAAAAAATAAGGGATCTGAAGGTGCTGGAGGTATTTTGCTTTCTGTTTTCATTCAATAATGTGATTGAGTAAGGAATTTTCTTGCTTAAGAAACGCAGTAGAGCACCACCCTTTTTTTCTCTGAAAGTAAACTTCCTGCTGTCTTTGTGACTGACACAATCAAACATTAACTTGGTGTAAAGATTGGTTCTTGCCACTTGTAAATGAGAGAGGGCAAACCTGTGGCAGGAGCAAATGCCAGGCATCATGTCTGCAGGGTCCCAGGGCCCACGTCTGCTTGTCCTGGGTC
Source organism: Cynocephalus volans (assembly GCF_027409185.1). NCBI lineage: Eukaryota > Metazoa > Chordata > Mammalia > Dermoptera > Cynocephalidae > Cynocephalus > Cynocephalus volans. The sequence goes on from NC_084460.1 coordinate 295,752,676, forward strand.
TGCTGCTGTGTGCGCTTGGTCCTGCTGTTTCGCGTGCTGCGAAGCTGTTGTTGGTCCCTGTGGACGGCAGCCACTGGCTGAGCTTGCTAGGAGTCGTTGAGGAGCTGCAGCACAGGGGACATGAAATAGTGGTCGTAGCACCTGATGCCTCGGTGCACATCAAAGAAGGAGCATTTTACACCCTGAAGAGATACCCCGTGCCATTCCAAAGGAAGGACTTGGAAGAGGCTTTTCTCAGTCTTGGACATCTTGTTTTTGCGAACGATCCTTTCCTGCAGCGTGTGATCAAAATATACAAGAAAACCAAAAAGGACTCTGCTCTGTATTTGTCCGCCTGCTCCCACTTGCTACACAGCAAGGAGCTCATGGCCTCCCTGGCAGAAAGCAGCTTCGAAGCCGTGCTGACGGACCCTTTCCTTCCTTGCGGCCCCATCGTGGCCCAGTACCTGGGTCTGCCTACTGTACACTTCTTGAATGCACTGCCGTGCAGCCTGGACTCTGAGGCTACCCAGTGCCCCCACCCACTGTCCTATGTGCCCACGCCTCTGTCCTCTAACTCAGATCACATGACCTTCCTGCAGCGGGTGATGAACATGCTCCTTGCCTTGGTGGAGAACTTTCTGTGCAGTGCAATTTACTCCCCGTATGCGCTACTGGCCTCTGAAGTCCTTCAGAGAGATGTGACTGTCCAGGACCTTATGAGTTCTGCATCTGTTTGGCTGTTGCGAAGTGACTTTGTTTATAATTACCCCAGGCCCATCATGCCTAATATGGTTTTTGTTGGTGGGATCAACTGCATACAGAAAACCGCACTATCCCAGGTGTGTATTTGAGCGGGACTTTTATATTCTTGCAAATTCAGTGCTTTGGATAGATGAACTTGCCACAGATTAGCATGCTGAGGTAGTTTATAATGCCCTCTTTTGTTAATTTCTATCTCACAAGTCTCCTAGGTTTGAATTTGTCTTTGGACTCATCTTCTGGGTTATTTCTTTGTATCCGAGATTTTGGGAAAGCATGATTTGGGCATTTTATTCTCTGTGCCCCTGTGGCTAGTAATCAGTTAGATGCAACAAGTGTTAAATGCCATAAGCACAGAGTGCTGGGTTAGGGGCGCCTTGCAGAGAACAAATATATGTGGCATGCACTTTGCCCTTGATTGGGTCAGGCACACGAAGTTTAAGACTGATGAAATAGTTCTTTGACATCTATAAGTCCTGGCAAGGAAAGTTGCCTTTGTGGTCCTGGTTAAAGCTACAGTTTCCAGATATTCTAATTTGAAACTAGACCCTGCACTTCCTACTCTTCTAATAAATGGATAATTAGACAATTTTCTGACATTGAGCAGAAAGGTCACAGGTCTCATTCCCTGAAATTTGATAATTTTTCCCCTAGAGAATTTGAAGTAAGCAGAAAGTAGCATTTACATCCTTTTCTAAATCTCAGCAGAGCCGATGAAGAATCACAGGAGAGGCTCCGTCAGGTGGAGGGTCAGGGAAGAACTCTCTGAGGAGGTGACATTTCAGTGGGTGTTCATTCATTTATTGTTCAAATATAGGTTGAGTATCTACTGGTAGCCTAGACACTTCCAGTTGCTGAGTCTGGCTCCTACTAAGGGAGTGTTGTCACCCTCGGAGAGCACTGGACCTTGTTTCCAGTGTGCTTCCAACGTGACTCATGTTTTAAATGATCATGTAACTGTCATGGTGTGGAGAAACTTGGGGCAGCAGAAAGAACACCAGGTGAGAAGTGGTGTTGGGTTGGTGCCTTCACCCCACTGCCATGTGACCAGATTCCCCTTCTGTGGGCGGTTCATTCCTCATCTATAATGTGGGGAGAGATCTCATGACCTCTCAAAGATCTCCTGGCTCTAAGATTCTGATACCCGTGGCTTGTTGGACAAGTGTGTGTCTGATGGAGTGGTCTGGTTAAGAAAGAAGAAGGTGTTACTGATTTTCTAAAAGCAAGATGAGAAAAATCTGACAGTACAGAAAACCAATAACGAGTCTCTTTCTGGGAGACGAAAAGGGACAGGGATGATACCAGAAAACCAATGGGGCACATCTCAGATCAAAGGAGAGACATCTAGTCAGCTTGTCTAGATTGGAGAGGTATTTAAGAGAAATATTTTTGGTATCATTATGAAGGATCCAAGAGAAAACAATTGTATTTTGCATTCATTTTGAAATTTAAAACTTTGGAGATTATGTGCATAATGGAAATTTCAATCAAAATGGAAGGACTTGTCTATAAATCTGCATGGACATTGCCTGGTTGCACTGGCCTTCTGTCTATTCCTGGGATGTTCCAAAATCTTTCCCCATCAGGACCCTTGAACATGCTGTTGCCTTGTACTGGGATGTTGTTCCCTGAATTTGTTACATGTCTGTCTTCTCATTTTTCAAGCTGGCTTAAATGTTACTTCCTTGGTGAGTTGTCCACTCTAACGCAGCATTCTGTGCAACTTCCTTCATAGTACATCAAATACCACAATCGTTTCATTTAGATAACTCTTTATTGACTGTCTCCTCCACATCACAGGCCATGTGGGGCATGTGTGATTTTGCGTTAATCACATCTGCCACGAACTGCACGTAGTCTTAACACCTGGCAATGCGTCTGCATGTGCTTGGTTTCCCATAAATGCCAGCATGTAAGGCATGCAATAGTTACTCACCAAATATTTGTCAAATGAATGAATGAAAAAAAAATAGAGTATGCACTAATGACTACCAGATAGGTAGTAATCCCCAACAGTTCTTTAAAGCCCTACAATCACATACAAACATATGGTATACACATATGTAGTTTTTGTGTTACTTGTTTTTCAAAGTAGGATACTAATATGTCCCCACTGCTCACTTACCAAGATGTCATAGATATTGCTCCGGTACTTTTTTTTAGCTCCAAATATCATATCTATTTTATTTTTTTAACTGTTAAATAGTATTTTATGATATTTATGTACCATAGTTTTTGCTGCTAGCCATCTTGTCTAGTTCCCTAAGAGGGAATATTGAAATTTGTATTCCGGTATTTTTTGTTGTTGTAACTTTAAACATTATCTTAACAAAAATCAAGTATTTTGTACTTTTCTTTATATTTGGTCTTTTCCTTAATTATTCATTTTTTCTTAAGTGCTTTACAGTTTGGGGGGTCACCGGTGTCAAATGTGTTATTTTTTCCATTTCTATCTCTAGCTAATTATCTACTCACTATTTAGTCATCTTGTCAAAATATTGATTTTCATAATTTAAAGTAACTAGCATGCAGTAATTTGATGATAAAGGAATTTTAGTTTCTTCTGTTCTAAATTCCATGGTAAATATGGGTGTTTTTGAATTCACTAGAACCTCTAAAATTTCTGTCTTGCTGCTGATTTTAGTGGAAACTGAGTTTTATTTCACCATTTTGCATTATGTTTGCCGATTTCTTTTTGGCAAGCATTCTTTACTTATTTAAGACACTGCTGAACTTATCAACTGTTTTTCTGGCATGTATTGATGTAATCATACCCCTTACCCCATAAATTTGTCCAAGTGGTGAATTGTATTGAGCACATATTGGTTGCTGCCTTGTTTGGTGCAGGCAGGCTTAGGTGTGAAAATGCCTTTGTAAATTGTACCTGATTGTAGCCTCCTTTGTCTTGTTTAATGTTTTAATCAGAAATTTCACTTTTTTGGCATTAATATCACCTCTCCTGTATTATTTTCATTTACATTCCCCTACTACGTCTTTAGGATCCCTTTGTCTTCAAGTTTTCTTTTTCTTTATTTTTAAACAGGGAGCTGATTTTTTTTTTTTTTTTTTCTGGTCTAACAGATGGCTTTCATAGGTGAATTTTGCTTGTTTAAAACTAGCGGTCAGTAGATTTTGGTTGTGACTCTTGCAGTCTATTTTATGTTTGGCTTACTTTGCCATTTTCCCTTTTCCTGATTCTTGCTGGTTTGTCCAGTTACTATTTATTTCCTTTTTTCCCCTTTGTTAATTAAAAAATGCCACTCTGCACTTCCCTTCCTCTAGAGGAAACTGTCCTCTTCTTAGTGCTCTTGCTAAAAAAGTCCTGAACTTCAAAAATAAATTCTATAAAGAAAGTCTGTAGAGAAACCATGACCTGGCATTAGACATGACTTTGGTGTGTCTGAAAGAAAAGAGATAGTAGAGCAACACTGGGAGAAAAGGAAAGAAACGCAGAAGTTCTGAGGTATCATTCCCCTGTCAGCGTGAGCGACTGTTTTTGTGGGCACTAGTGATTCAGAAATGATAGCCACATATGTTGGGTCTGAAAATAATAGCCAAACTGAAGATCAGTGAGGATGGAGACTTCAAGATGTCAAGGAGAAGAAAGCATAGGAGTGGGGGAGCTCAAAATATGTATAGGTGACTCAGAAAGCATTATGGCAAAGGGACGTGGCTCTGACATGTTGTGGAAGTGCTAAATAAGGGTTCCGGGAAAACAAAAGACATTTGGGAAGGGAAAATCTAACATAAAATGTGCAGCTAAAAATCCAAAACTCTCACTAGAAACTATTAGGAACTATTTTGACGGCCTCATTTGGGGCAGGGAAGTCCTTTCACTACAGGGGGTGGAGTGGGGGGGGGTCTCATCTGTTTTGGAAGGGGACAAAGGGTAGGGAATGGAGGGTTATTTTCTGCTGACACATTGCTTCACTCTTTGGCCGTTCCAGGGACTGTAAAGTCAGGGTGAGGTTTAGGGGAGGTTTTCCCAAGTAGGGGATGGACCTCACCTTTATCTAACCCTGTAAGAGCAGGCTGTTGGCTGTAATAAAACAGTATCAGGAGTTTGTCTTGCTGTGATTCATAGATGAGTTTACGTATCATTTAAACTTGAGCTAAATTATGCTATTTAACTTTGGATGTGTAGGGACCTGTGGGTTCGATTTTGTGTTAATTACATCTTCCCAGTTGTTGAGGGGATGTGGGAGGTGTACAAGGAGGGAATTAGACTCAGCCCTTTCCAGAAGAGATTAGGTGTAAGAGTGCATTTCCCGAAGGAGCAAAGGCCCTGGGGAACTTAGGTACAAGCTTTTACCACAGCTAGTAGGAAGAGCTTAAAGAGTACTTGGAAATGAACTGTCTCTGCCCAGGGAGAAGGGAGCAGGAAGGGGGAAGAAGGATGTGGTGCAGATCCTAGGGAGGAAGGACTTCAGAAAAACCATTGCAGTATGTTCTTGTCATAAACCCAAACCGCAGTGTGCTGGAGAGGGTGACTCTGCCCCCGCCCCCAACCTTTTATTTTATTTTATTTATTAGTATTATTTTTGGGTGACCAGCCAGTACAGGGATCTGAACCTTTGATCCCTGACCTTTTAGATGAGCCTGATAGGAAAGGCACTCACGGGCGCTATGATCCCAAGGACTCAAGAGAGCCTGGGGCTGGTGCCGGTGTGGGTGCATAGGAGAGCGGGCTGGCCTCGGAGGAAGGCTGGTCAGTGTTTGGGCGTTCCCACTCATGTTCAGAATCAAGCTTGACAGAAGGTGCTGTCCAAATCGTGTATGCTGACCCCTGTCAGGAGTCTCCTATGTCTCACTTCTAGGATGATCAATATCCTGGTTGGCCCAGGGCAGGTCAGGTCTTAGCATTGAAAGTCCCATGTCCCAGGGAACCCCACAGTTCTGGGCAGACCATACCACATTGCACAGTTTTAGTAGAGCCCTTGGCATTCTTTGGAAACATATAGAGCCATTTGGGAGAGTTTCCGGGGGTTAATTAGATCATTAATGATCTGCAGTTGGGGAAGAGTCGCCAGACTTCACCTTGCTCTATTTCCTCTAAGTGGAATTCCCACTGTGTGTGTGTGCATGTACATGCATGGGCCTCTGCTTTTCTTTTGGAAAACTAGCATATTACCTGGTTTCTGCATCTCAAAGAAGGATCCCACAGATAACGCTGCAAGCAAGAAGCCTTCCTCCCTTGGAAGGGAGTAAGGGAGGGGAAAATGCCATAAAACTAACACATTAGTAATTTCTGTCTCTGTTTTATACACACCCCTTTAATCACATTCTGAAGAGGAAGATATCTAGCTCATAGTTTAATGTGTGTAGTCATCAAAGAATATGAGAAAAAATTAACTGGAAATTTCTCTTCTTGCTGTAGGAATTTGAAGCCTACGTCAATGCTTCTGGAGAACATGGAATTGTGGTTTTCTCGTTGGGATCCATGGTCTCAGAGATTCCAGAGAAGAAAGCCATGGCAATTGCTGATGCTTTGGGAAAAATACCCCAGACAGTAAGAAGATTCTATATGACTCCTTCATATCTATCTTCACAGAAGTTCTAACCTCAGACTTCCAATAGCCAATGAATTCTATTAGTTGGAACTATAGATTTGGGTTTTTGTTGCTATTCCCAACTGTTCATCCAAAGTTCTTTTTTGTGTTTGCAGTTTAACTCCCAACTACTCCATTAAACCACACTCCACTTCACTCAGAAGTCTTATTTTCACTGATACTCAAGAGTGTATTAAAGAGAATTTATTTAAAAATAAAATAAACAGGATATTGTTTCTTCATAATAAATAGGAATATTTCTCCAAAAAGCTGTTGGATAGGACACTGAATTTATTTTTTATATTTCTGCTTTTATAGTTCTGCATCCACTCATTTGATTAAGTAAACTTTCCCTCAAAGCACAGAAAAGTGAAAAAATCGTAAGTGCATACGATGAACTTTCACAGATTCACATAGGGAATGCGCCCTTGTAAGCAAGCCTCCAGAACAAGACACAAAGTGTTGCCAGCCCCAGAAGCCCTTTTAGTCACTAAACCTCTCACCCTTGTAAAGATTATGTTCATTCAGAGGACCCATTTTCTAGCTACAATAGCAGATTTTTCTGTTGAATCTACTTATGTTCTTTCCTGAAACTCTGTTCTTTCTGTTCCTGCAAGGTCCTTTGGCGGTACACCGGACCACGACCATCGAATCTTGCAAATAATACGATACTTGTCAAGTGGCTACCCCAAAATGATCTGCTTGGTATGTCGGGAGGATTCAATGTGTAGGTCAAAGCAGGGCTAAATTAAGAAAATGGACTAGGCAAGCCTTATCTGTTATATAAATAAAGGATTATTTAGCTTAAAAATATTATGGCCAAGATATCCCACATTGTTTTTTATCTAGTGAGGTATCTCACCCCACATTTTCTTCTACAAACTTTTGGGAGGGCCACGTGTGGATAACACGGAGTCCTTAGAGTGCTTTCAGGACCTAGATGAAGTCACACCGAAACTCAGCGACTTGACCACTGGCATCCCTCTCTATTTTACTTCTTAGGTCACCCGAAGACTCGCGCCTTTATCACACATTCTGGTTCCCATGGTATCTATGAAGGAATATGCAATGGCGTTCCGATGGTCATGATGCCCCTGTTCGGCGACCAGATGGACAATGCGAAGCGCATGGAGACCAAGGGAGCTGGAGTGACGCTGAATGTCCTTGAGATGACTTCTGAAGATTTAGAGAATGCCCTAAAAACTGTCATCAATGACAAGAGGTAACAGAGGCGGAACAGAAGAATGATACCTGTATTTTGGCCATTGTGTTCATGATAAATATTCAAATTCAAAAACAGATGCATAATAATCTAGATTTATAAATAGGATAATTTGGGGGTTATTTTTATTTGCTTTATAAAAGGATCCTTCAGTTCCTATATAATTTATCATAGAATTTATCTAAAATTTTATTCTCCCTGGTAGATTTGAAACTTTGATGTATAAAAAAAAGTCATAATGGACATCTGTTCTATAAGTTCCTATAAAGAAGGAAATATTCCATTACAAGAAGCATAGTGTCCATAAGATAAAAACAAACCAGGCGCTTAGAAGTACAGCTTTCCCAGCACTGGAACCTGTGAAAAATTTTGTCCACAGGGCTCTATAAATGGGAGATTCACATGATATCACAGGCAAAGGCTTAGAATAAAAGCAAAGGAAAATGTGTTCAAATGTGGTCCTGAAAACTGTTCAAAAGGCAAAAGTCATCAGATCAAATTATCTCTGCCTGAAATTTGGTTTGTTAACTGTTTAGCTTACTGGTAATAGGCTGATCAGAACCTTATGGGGAGAAGTGACAACAGTGGTGGATTTTATGCAGTGACGGGTTGTATGTGTGTGTGTACATATGTGTGCATGTGTGTGTGCGTGCATGTGATCAGGTATTCATGTGTGAGAGTGCACGTACGTGTGTGCATGCATATGAGTGTGGGTGTGTGTCTATGACAGAGTCAGGCACTTCCCCTCGTGGTTGCTTCCTTTAGAAAGAGGCATCAGTCGAGAGGACAGATGTGAAGAGTTGCAGTGTGTTCACATGGGAGGAAACATCACACAGGGGGACACACCCAGCCTGGGAGAGGGAAAGTGCAGGAGAATGGATGACTGACTTCCAGCATTTGAGGTGCTAATATGCGTGTGGCACAGGTGGACAAAAAGGACAAGTGCACATGGCCGGGAGGGAGAGTGCCCAGAGTGCTGGGTGGGCGGGTCTCGTCCCCTCCGTGCACTTGGCTTCTTCCAGCAGCCACCTGCTCAGCATCAGGCTGCGCTGCTCACACACAGTGCGATGGGAACATGACTTCCCTCTGCCGCCGACGAAACTCGTTCTTGACGTTTACGTTCTTAATAGAATTGTGATCCTTTGTTCAGTGATAAAAATAATTATCGTAATCTGAAAACAACTTGGTAGATGTTCTCATGTGCATTGTTATCTTTTAAAAACACTGATCGACCAGCTTAAGTTATTAACTAACTTCATCTATTCATTTTTGAGCCATCTCTATCTGATCGTGAATCTCCATGTTTCTAGCGCTCTAAGCTGGGACTGTACCTACACAAAGTACAGAGAAATGGAAAATTTTCAAATATCAGTTTATGCAACTGGTACATAATAGATGCTCAATAAATATTGAAGGAATGACTGAAAGTTCTAAGAAAATCTATCTTAAGAGAATATCTATGTAGAAGAAAGACGTTTCACAGGATTTATGGGCAAATATTAATAATATATTATAATAATGTATCCCAATAAAATTGTATGTTTAAGGACAGCACTGATCGTAATTAGTCCCGAACAGGAGTGTTTTCTTTTTCTTCTCCTCTTCCTCTTTTTCCTCCTCCTCTTCCTTTTTCTGGTGCATCTGCACCAAAGGTTGAAACATCTAACCCATTTTAGGTGTTTCAGAACATTTAGATGTTCTGATTTTGCTATCAACACTGTCCAGGATAAACAGGAATCCATTTTGCATTAACAGCTGCATTGGCACAGCCTCACGCTAAATTTAGCACTTGGATGGTTTGATGTTTCAGCTATCGAAATGAAAGTACAGCATGTCTCCACCGTGGAGTCGGCACTTAAAAATGGCTTTGACTTTGTCCAGCTGTAACTGTTTACAACTTCATATGGGAGACCGTTCATAATTTCTCACATGACCTTTTCCTTTCTTTATTTTACTATAACAAAGGAATAATCTAATTTCTCACAGGATTCTTCTTTTAAAAATTTACTATAAAGAAAGTATAATCTAATTTCCCCCCCAAAAAATCACTAAAAAGAAAAGAAGAAAAGAAGGAAGCAAATTTCAAATATTTGTAAAATTATTCTTTTGGCTTCCCGTTTCCTTCCTTCCTTCCTCCGTCCCTTCCTTCCTTCTTCCTTCCTTCCTTCCTGTTATAATAGAAACACATTTCCTCTACCAAGTTTGGAAGATCTGGTAGCATTCCTCACCGGAAGCAAGCATAAAGAGGATGGTTCAGTACTATTGGTGTTCCAGGTATTCACATAACCGTCTTTGTGTTTAGCTACAAGGAAAACATCATGCACCTCTCCAGCCTTCACAAGGACCGCCCCATCGAGCCGCTGGACCTGGCTGTATTCTGGATAGAGTTCGTGATGAGGCACAAGGGAGCGCCACACCTGCGCCCTGCTGCCCATGACCTCACCTGGTACCAGTACCACTCCTTGGATGTCATTGGCTTCCTCCTGGCCGTCGTGCTGACAGTGGCCTTCATCGCCTTTAAATGTTGTGCCTATGGTTGCCGGAAGTGCTTTGGGAAAAAAGGGCGAGTTAAGAAAGCCCATAAGTCCAAGGCACAGTGAGAAGTGGGTAGGAAATAGGTGACATTTTGATCCATTCCCTGGTTAATTTCAAACTTGCAGAAATCTTCACTGTTAAATTAATTTCATTCTTATAAATATGTTGCTATAAGTTAGACATCCCCAGAGTGTTTTTTTTTTTTTTAATAAAATAGTGTAGTTTCTAGTCACACCTATAGGTAAAAATAGTTGAATACATGTTCTGAACCCTTCAGTATGTTTAATCTGGACCGTACTTGTCATCTTTCAAATGACTTGCAGAGAGGGTTGGCACGTACTCAGAAACGTGACCTGTTTGGGAGCACAGGATTCAGAGGTGGACCCACAGCCGCCCCACTTCAGATGATGGCCTTAACATTATCGTCTGGCTCCTGTAGGTTGTTGTAATTGACCCCTTTACCAATAATGGTGGGTCCTCATTTATGCTTATGTTTCACAAGTGTTGCTTTGTGTGTTTAAAAAAGGAAATTTTTGCACCTTTAGGGAGTAGTGGCCTGTACTAGAGATGACTGCATGACTTAGAGCCCATTGAGGACAGTGTATGATTTCTGAAAGATGCTATAAAATCGAGGGTGGTGTATTTGAGGGGATAATCATTGCTTGTGTCAAATGGCTCCGAGCTGATAAAAACCCAAAGTATAGTGCCAGGAAAGTATATTTTATCTGTCATTTTCCACAATTAAAAATTATATTAATAAATTCTTGTGAATTATATTTCTTATGTGTTTTTCTCTTCATTGGTGTTGCATTTCTGTATTGTTAAATTTTCTAATTGTGAAAATAATGCATGATTATGGCAGCAAATTTGAAAGCTATAGAGGTTCGCACATCTACACACATACACGAGAAAAGAAGAATCACCAATAAACACATTGTCCAGAAATAACCACTGTTACTATTTTGGCAAATACATATAAATACTGCAGATATACCAAATACACCTGGTGTTTTCTAACACTCTTCACTCTGTTGTGAATGTTGTCCCGATGTTTTTGTGTAAAATTTAATTCATTTTTGGTGGCTGAGGAGTATTCTAGGGCATGCATAGACCAGGATATATTTAACCATGACTTCTGGGAGGATTCACTTTATTCTTTTATAAGAAAGGACTCACTGAACATCCTAGTAGCTAAATCTTTGCACCTATTCATGATTATTTCCATGGGAAAGTGGTTCACAACAAATTGTTGGTCATCTCAGTTTGTATTCCCCTGGGACAAGGATTCAAGGGCCAGGAGTTTATTGGGGACTAAAGGAAACGCTGACAGGGGGTGGGAAGTGAGAAGAAGAACCAGGGCTCTTGTGGGTGGCCTCTGGGTCAGCTTCTGTACCTTGTCTCCATGTCCCCCACACTCACCTTGGCCCTTTCTTACATTTAAGCTCACGGGATTCTACAAATACAGTGTTTCCTTATTCCCTGGTTAGTGCCCAAAGAAGCAGGCCTGGGAAGCTCAATAGATTGACAGCAACGAAGAGAGGCTGGTTTTGTGAATGGATTGTATGTGAGTCCGATACTATTGTCATAGTCAGAAAAAAAAATCATTTTGGAAAGCCAAGCAAAGCCCACTTCTTTCTCCTTGATCTCTTTTTCTTAGTGTGCTCTCTAGGTAACGTGTTCAGGGGCGTCTCACTTTTGGCTGTGGCTTCCATACTTACCCTGTGTGTAATTTTTAAAATGGCCCTTTCCTGTACCTCTCCTGGTTGCCACGTCCTGTACAATGTGACTTTGCAGCTCTTCCCATCAAGAGGAGGCTTTTCCTTCACTTTCCCTATACCAATGTGTCTGCAAAGGGCAGAACTGGGAACAAGGCAGGAACTGTATGGGGAAGAAATATTCAGCCCCACCTCTCTACAGCTCATTTTCCAACCATCTGAATTTCATGAAGTAGAAATGGGCTGCTGTAGGGAAAATATAGGAAAATGGTCAGGGCCCCTCAGATGTTCAGAATCTTGCTGAGCATTTGATGTAAATATACACGTGCGCCCAGGTGTTCCTTGGTTATTGTCTAATGTAATTGCGCATGTGCACCCAGGTGTCCTGGGTTATTGGACTTGAATATAAAGGACGAGTGGCTCTGATCCATGGTGCCCCCTGCCCCTGGGATGGCCCTAGGAGGGCCACGGGGAGGCCGCTACTGCTGCTGGAGACTATTGCTGTAAGCTGCTGCTGCTGCTGAGGAAGCTGAGGACTGAGCTTGTGTCATCTGCCAATGGCCCCCAGGATCTTTCCCAATTACATAGCTCATGGACCTGCGTGTGTGGGGTCTGGTGAAGTCTGTACAACGGGTTTGAAGGGTCTGTGAGCCCTATCTTTAACCCTAGCAATACAATTGGCTATGTCAGCAGGATTCTGACAATTGCCTTAGTAATAATGTTGCTACTGAGGGGAGTCCAAGCAGAGGCTGAGAAACTCCACTTGTTCGGATGGGCAAACTTCACCTAAGAGTGAAGTGGGAATTTCACCTAAGCAGCCTTCGACCTATGTGCCTCTGAATCTTGTTCTTTTGCCCTGTAGTGCATAGAAAGGTTTCCCCAAAGGCAATATTTCGTTGTTCAAACTATTGATCTGGACCATTGTATTAGTCCATTTCCGTTGCTTATAACAAAATACACAGAACTGGGTAATTTATAAGAAAGTGAAATTTATTGCTTACAGTTTCAGAGGCTGGGAAGTCCAAAGTCCAGGGAACACACTGAGTGAAGGCTTTCTTTGGTGGTGACTTCAGTGACTACAGGGTATCACAATGGAAAAATGACGTAGCAGAGAGAGCAAGAGAGACACTAACCTCCTCACTCACTCACTTTTTAAAGCCCCCAAACCACGCCCCTCACCACCGTTTTTAATCCATTCACTCTTGCAGGGTCCTACAATCTAATCACCTCTTCAAGGACCCACCTTTCTATTACCATAATAGGATTTCCCACCCTCAACAGTTATAGTGGGGATTAAGTTTGGGGGGCACATTCAACCCAAAGCAACTATCTTTGTAAGCTACAAGTGACAGGGAAATCCTTTGGGGCCCTACTTTCGGTTTAGGGAAGCAGGCTGCCTACTCTCCTACCTGTCTGTCTTTGAGGTTCTCTATCTTATAAGAATTCAGCTAGTGGGGAGCCACTTCTCCATCCTTTAAGCCACCCAGATCTTGGGGAAGGGGAGTCCCTAACCCTCTCGGATGTCCCCTCCACTCCTCTCCAGCTTCCTGACTGTCCCCCGCACCCTGTGCGTGTGAGACTGCAGCCCCCCTGGGACTTGGTTGGGAATCACCCAGTCCCACCACTTCCTTTTCCCAAACAGGCTGCCATACTTCAGCACACGCACGTGGGTCACAGAAATGTTTAATAACAACCTGATGTAGAGTTTTTATCCCAGGGCCCCATGCACTCCTCAAAGCCCTGAGTTGATAGAGACTCAGGGAGGCAGTTGGATCTCAAAGTTCCAAGGGCCTAGCATCTAACCGTGATGATTCTGATGAAATCCTCCCACCCTGCTGGGAGAACCATTCCTCATAAGGAATACGAACAAAGAGCCCAGCTGTCTCACTTTGACAACCCATCCTGCCATTTCCATTCCCATTGATGTGTGTGAAGCAAAGAACAGAGCTTCTTCTTGCGCTACATTTTTGTTTTATCCAGAAGAGGACTCTGATTAAAGGTCAGTATTTAGGCCCCAGAGTAGCTCTCTAAAGGATTTCCAGAGGTAAAGAGCACAGAGGGTAAAGGGCCCCCCAGGATGGGCTTCGAGGACCTAGGAACCTGGAACAGGAGGAGAAAGGAACTGAGAACATTCAATCCTACATCCTGACATCTCTGTTGGTGTTTGTCAACCCTTAAAAAGCAGTTGATGTGAAGAGAGCTGCTTAAAAGGGGTGATGGGACTGATGATGTGGATTTCTAATTAGCTGTTAGTTTTTAGTGTCTGGGAAAGAGGAGGGAGTGTCCTTCCTAACCAAGTATGTTAGTTATCTATTGCTGTGTAACAACTTATCATAAACTTAGTGGCTTAAAAGAACACCCATTTGATATCTCAAATCTTCTGTGAGTCAGCAGTTGGGACACGGCTTAGCTGAGTCCTTTGCTCCAGTGGCCATGGTCAAGGTCTCAGCTGGGCTGCATTCCTTTCAGGAGCTCAAAGTCCTCTTCCAAGCTCATGTGGTTGTTGGCAAAATTCAGCTCCTTATGGCTGTAAGACTGAGGCCCTCGGCTCCTTGTCACATGGCTCCTGCACAGGCAGTTTACATCACAGCTGTTGACTCTTCAAGGCCAGCAGGAGAATGTCTCACTCTAGTCTGAAAGACAGTCTCACATAGCATAATGTGGTCATGGCAGTGACTTCACAGCACACTTGCCATATATGACGTAACCCATTCCAGGGAAGGACAGTCATCCCCTTTGCCGTACTTTATTGGTTACAAGCAAGTTCCAGGACCACTCACGCTCAAGGGGAAGGGATCACACAAAGGTGTGAATCAATGAGGGTCACCTTAGGGTGTGTTGCCACACCAAGTGTTTTACACATCTCATTCATCTCAGAAGAGCTTGAGAAAGCGATGGCAGAAGCAGCAACAGACTCCGTTGAGGATGTGTCGGAGGAAACGGGGGACCTGGGACCTCTTGAATCAGATGATGGTGGTAAGGTCACCCACATCTCTGCACTCCTGCCCCATCTGGGCTACCAACTCCTTGAAAGAAGTCCCAGCCTAGGTCTCAGTTTCCCCACCTGCACAGTGGACATCACACCACAGGGGAAGCTGGAGCTGTGCAGGTGTAAGAGGCGGCCAGGGGCACAAGGGCACCACCTGAAATGGTCGTGTTGCCACCGCACCTGTGCCGTCTTTGTTCCAGGTACCTTCCAACAAGTCACAAACCTTCTGAACATCATTGACAGCGAGTCAGCAAAGACGGACATGGCTGGGGCGGGGCTTGACATGAGGAGGACCCTGGCCTCCGTGATAATCACGGAGAAGGCTGCCACCAAGCCCTCTGCGGTGATGAACGCGCTCATCCGCTGCCTGCAGGTGCCGGAGGTAGGGCCACCTCGCCCTCAGCACCTTCCTGGGCTCAGCTGCCAGCGGCTGCTTGTGCGCCCACCCACAGCTCAGAACACAGTTGCTGGCTGTCCCAGATGTGGCGCCAGGTGCTGGGACACAGAGATGGGCAGGACGGGGGGCGCTTACTCCTTGAAGACCAACTGGGGCCTGGGGCTTTCATAATTTTTAAAACCTCCCTTGTATTCTGGCACAGTGGGTTTGGGAGCCATCGTCCTAGAGCACATGAGCTGAGTCACAAAGGCATTGAGGGAGAGCTACCAGGGGTGGGACACGGAGTGGGCCAAAGACACACCAGACGTTGGGCACAGGTCTACCTGGGGTAGGGGGCTGGGGTAAAGGGTGTGGAAGGGAGTGATGGAAAGTGTAACAGGAGATGATGGTGGACTTGTATGACAGGGTTTGGACCAGAGCTTCAGAATCCCCTGGAGGGCTTGTTAAAACACAGATTCAGTAAGTCTGGGGTGGGGCCTGAGAACCAGCATTCCTAACAAGTTCCCAGGTATACTGATGTTGCTGGTCTGGAGCTCACACTTTGAGAACTAGTGTATTTTAGATGTTCCTTTAGCCTTGGGGATGGGTAGCAAAGGAGTTTTGTAAGCAGGGAAGCTTATTTTATAGAAAGCTTTACTTTACAGAAAGCTGTACGGCAGCCACAAGGAAGGTGTGCTGGAGGCAGGGAGCACAGGCCAGGGGTTTTCAGAACTGGCTGTTTTAAAGTGTAGGTTTTAATATTGTTCCAGTAGGGCGAGGCCCACAGCTGACGAGACATTTGCCCTTGAAAAGTTAGTTTGTTGCTCACAGCTCCCAAGAGGAGGGACGTGCCACACCACATAGGGATGCCCTGGACCTGCAGGGAGGAGGAGGGAGTGAGGGGAGACTGTGCATTGAGCTTTCATTGTGACTTATCTGGGAAGGGGCAGGGCAAGAAGGTTTAGGATTGGTCGGTTTGAATCATTTCAGCAGGTTCCGGGACATTGTAGCTGTCCCCAGCTGTCTGGAACCTGGCCCTGGGTGATTAGGGCAGGGGGATAGTGGGCCAGGGTGGGACGGGCCGATGAAGGAGGTGTTGGGATGGGCTCTGGATTGATTGGTGTCTTAGTCAGCTTGGGCTGTCATAGCAGGGTACCATAGACCAGGCAGCTTGAAAAACAGAAATTCATCTTCTTGCAGTTCTGGAGGTTGGAAGTCCATGATCAAAGTGCTAGAAAATTTGGTTTCTGCTGAGGGCTCTCTTCCTGGCTTGCAGACACCTGACTCCTCACCGTGTCCTCATGTGGCTTTTCTTTTGTGCATGCACAGGGAGAGAGAAAGCTCTCTTGTGTCTCCTTCTTTTATAAAGGCACAATCCCACTGGATTAGAACTCCGTCCTAATGACCTGACTGGACCCTATTACCTCCCAAAGGCCCCATCCCCAAATACCAACCGATCAGGGAATTAGGGCCTCAACATATGAATTTTGAGGGAGCACAATTGAGTCCATAATAGTTGGTTCATATTTGAAAAGCCTGTTTGTGGGCAATTTGTTTCTTGTCTCTAGGAAGTGGCTAGCTCTGGGCAGGCAGTCCCTCCAGGGCCAGCAAGGCCCTAAATGTCAAAGCATCAGAATACAGAGAGTTAAAACACGTGATTAATTCACAGGCCTCAATCAGTGATCAGTGCCAATAAATAGACAAAAAACAAGTGGACATTTCCTAAATTAACATGCATCTAAGATTTTATCTATTTCTCAATTAGTGAAGAGACGGGTAAGGTGTTAAAAGCTGTTCAAATGAGAATTTTACCTATGGAGATTTATATTGTTTACCAGACAAAATCCATTTGCCATTTGCGTTGCTATGAACAGGAATCATTTTCATTGCTCTGGAGGAAACATTTGCATTGTTAATGGTTTTCTACAACTAAACTTCTTTCCCTACAGAGCTGTAAAACAGCCTAGGCAATCAAGGGCAATCAAAGATACATATTTATACAGAACCCAATAGTAAAGAGCACGCCTGCCAGATAGCACCATGCACTGCTTTGGAAGGTGGCTCACCAGTGATTACTTTTGCCAGTTTCCAAGTCTTTGAAAATTTTTCTCTCGTGACCATAAATATTCTCTGAAGATTATTCTTGATCACAAAAAAGGCTGGACTTATTATAATTGGCCTGTTTATACAGGGAGCCGCAAGCATGTCAAGTGAGCATATAGGCTTCCTTGAGTTTGCTTTGAAAAATCTAGGGCATGTATTCTCAGGGGGGTGAGATTGCCCCAAGTGGGTAAAACTGGTTCTCGGGGGATGGAGAAAATGTTACTTTTTAGTGTGTAAAGCACAGATATGTACCCAGCATATAAAGAGATACACTCACATAGGATATCTGTGGTATTAAAGTTTTATTGAGGGTGATTAGAAAAAAGTGTCTAACGAGGCTCCTTAGGGGGCACTGATAACAACAATACAGGTTGAGACACGCTGGGGAGAGCCACGCAGTACTGAGCATCTCCTGAGGCCACATCTCTGTTGCTGCCCAGGAATTATGAGAACTCTCTGAATGGAGTTTTGCAAACCGAGGCCAAGTCTCTCTGTACTGGGTTTCACCAGTGGAACTTATAAATTTGAGTGAATTCCTCTCTTCTTGAGGTCCTCACATTTGCTAAGGTTTCTGGACTATTGGGAAGTGACCTTTCCTCCCACGTGAAGCAGCAGGTCATTTCCCCAGAGGGCTTTGCAGGCAGTGGCCCCGCACATAAAGTCATTAAGAGTGGCTCATTTCCCTAAGAGTGGCTGGTCATGACTAATAAAATGAGTCGCTCTCCAGGTGTGGCCTGGGTGCACCATCCATCTGTCCAATCCCATCCTAAACAAGGTCATTTGGAGTGGTGACAAGTGCTATCCATGTAGATATCGAAGGAGAGCAAGAGGCAAGTTTCCTGCTCTCAAATGCTCCCTCACTAGGACAAAGGGCAGAGCAAACCTACCTTCTTGGGCTTTCAAGATGCCCAGTGCATGGAGGACCTTGTGTGTAGGCTGCTTTGCGGAATATGGGCTGAAAACAGGGAAGAGAAAACTGATGTACAAGCCATAGTGACAAGCTGGTGGGATGAGTCCGATGGGAGGAGGGAAGCAGGAAGCATTGGAGCCAGAGGAGTCGGGATCGACACTCAGGTGGTTGGAGGACAGTGGTCACCTTCTCCAGATGGGTGCAGAGGAGGACCGGGGGAGGGGGGAGGTGGACTTGTGGTGCTGGGGGCAGGCTGGGGTATGTCCCAGGCCCCCCCGCCCAGCTGGGGATCTTCCCACCTACCGTATTTGTTTCCCAGATTTCCACCCAGCGCAAGGTCAACATTTACAACATCCTCCAGGAAATCATCCAGCAGGAGGGGGAGCTGGAAGAGCAGTGCGTCCAGAGGCTGGTGGCCATTGCCTCCGAGGAGATGAGGGCGATCCCAGAGGTAGCAGGGCCCAAGGCTCCATCGGCACCGTCCCTCTGCCAGACCAGGAGCTGGGCCACTGGGGGACCCAAGGCCCTTGTGCGGTGACCTCATGGGGCAGGAGTAGGCTGAGCCCAAGGGAGCCAACAGGGGTGGAGAGATCAGCAGATGGCAGCACCGCATGGCCCTCTCCGGTCACCTGCAGATGGAGGGCTGCGTGAAGGCAGAGGTGGCCAGTGACACCCTGGTGGCTCTGTCCCGAAACCACTTCAGCTTAGTCATGTATGAGCTGCAGCACCACCTCAAGCCGCTCAACCTCGCCGACGAATTTGTCATCATCACCTTGGCAAAGCTCGCCAATGGCAACGGTAGGGGCTCGGCGGGCCCCGGCCCGTGTCTGACCCCTCAGGCCTGCTGGTCTCGGCCTCTCTCTGTCTCTGTCCTCACCTCTGCCCCCGCCCCTTCCCTCTTGTCTTTCTCCGGTGTTCCTTCTTGTTGTCGCTGCATGTCTCTTTGTCTCTGTCAGCTGTTAAGAGTCTCTCTCTGGGTTTCTGCCTCTCACTTTTGTATCTTTATTCCTCTCTCCCTCCCTCTCTGTCTCCCCTTTGCCTGCTTTGTCCTGTCTTCCCATCTCCTTTCTCTTTTTATGTCCTTTCCCTCCCTACCCCGTCTCCTTTCACTCCACAAACGTGCGCTGAGCTCCCGCAGCACGCAGCCCTTCCGGAGGGTGCTGGGCCACAGCAAAGAATGAGACACTCACTGTCCTCAGGTGGCCCAAGTCCTGAGCAATTCCCTTTCCAACATGTGACAGTTAGCCCGGGATGGGACGAGCTCATTGCCAGTAACACTCACCAGATAGTACTTAAAGGGAAAGCTCTTTACTATGGAAGACACGGCAGCCAGAGACAGAGGGTAAAATCTCAGCTGCCTCCCGATTGCCGGGGGAAGGGAGGTTTGATGGAGTTTGGGGATGGGGGCCCCGGGCAAGGGGCCAGCTGCAAAATCTCCCAGTGTGACAATCAGCTGCCCTCTGAGGTCTTCTGTAGTGCCAAAGCTCCATCTGTTTCCTGTTCTCGTCCCTGATGTTATCTTAGGGTCCAGATGACCTCGTCTCCTTCCCAGCTGTTAGTATGACTTGGCTGTGTTGTGATTTAATCTCAGTCAATGGTTTGGGGCTAACTACAAAGCAAGAAAAACCAAGTAATTTCTCAAGAAAGCAAGCTAGAGGGGATGTTTAAAGCAGGTATGGTTACGCTCAGAAGGGCCCATAAACAAACAAGAAAATGAAAATGTTTATAGTATAAGGCGAGGGGAACCTCGTCTCCGTAGGACCCTCAGTGAGGTAGCAATATTCCAGCTGAGACATGACAGATGAGAGGAAGGCATCCTGTGATGAACGGGATGGGGGGACACCCCACTCGGAGAGGCGAGGACATCATGTGCAAAGGCCCTGGGGCAGGAGCGGGCTTGGCTTCTCTGGACTAGTGACAGGCCCTGTGGCTGGAGTTAGGGAGGGGTGGGGAGCAGGGCGATGACGAGGTGAAGAGTTAGGCAGGGCCTGGTGGCCCAGGTGAAGGGTCTGGATTTTGGGGGAAGCTATTGAAAGACCTGAAGCTGCAGAGTTGCCTGATGAAATTTAGGCCCCAGGAAGACCATTCTGGCTGTTGTGAGGGCTGAGAAGGGATGGGAGGTGTGTGAGGGTGAGGCGATGTGACTTGGGCTGGGACACATTTGGTGGGTGGCGGGCAGATGGGGAATGGGACTCTGAGACGAGACGTGCTGATGTCTTGTGTGTGGAGGAGAAGCAATGGAGGAATTGAGAACCTCCATGTTTCGGGTTTGAGCAACCGGGTGTACGGTGGGTTCATTTCCTGAGATGGGAAATGCATGGAAGGAGTCTGGGGGCTCAAATAGAGAATGTTGTTGTGAGATGTCCAAGTGGAGAGGTGCAGAGGACAGTTGATCTGTGCAGGCTGAGATCCAAGGACAGGTGTCGGCTTGACCTTCATTCTGGGTGGCCTCAGTGTAGGTGATATCGTGGGAGAAGGAGAATAATTCAGAAGGGGCTGAGGTCCCCGTGTGGCCAGTTCTGTCGAGGGATTCAGTAGGATGAAGCTGGAGAAGGTGGAAGGTGGATGAGTTTCACGAACGGGGAAGCATCCGCCACTGGCTGGGGCAGAAAGAGGAAACGGGACGGCAGCTGGAGGGGCCTGTGGGGCAAGGCAGGGCCCAGGCCGGTGCGGGTGGGGACGCTAAAGCCCCAGGAGACAGGGACAGATCGATGGTGCCGGAGGGAGGGGGCCCATCCAGGAAAGAAAATGTGGGACTTGTTATTATTTCACTGTAAAGAGTATCTGTGATTTTATTATTATAAAGTCTGAAGAAGGTGGGTGGGCGCTCTCAGCAGGAGTGGAGGGCTGTGTTTATCAGACTGATTCTGTAGCTCACAAGAAAGTTCTTGGAACTGGGTACTTTGTAAGAAAACAAAATTGATTGCTTACAGTTTTGGAGGCTGGGAAGTCCAAAGTCCAGGGAACGCTGACAGTGAGGGCCGTTTTTGGTGGTGGCCCCACAGCAACCCCGGGGTCTCACATGGCAGAAAATGGCAGAGCAGAGAGAGGGAGACTCACGTGCTCTCCTTTTGAAGCCCTAAGAACCTCGCCCCTGACCACCACTATGAACCCATTCACTAGGGCACAGTCCTACAACCTCATCGCCTCGTCAAGGCCCCACCTTTCCATCATCGCAACAGGACTTCCCACCCTCTTAACACTGTCACAGTGGAGACCAAGCTCCCAACACGAATCCATGAATCCATCACTACTGCACGCTCCTACAGTCCAGTCACCTCTTCAAGACTCCATCTTTCAATGACCATAATGGGACTTCCCACCCTCTTAACAGTCACAGTGGGGACCAAGCCTCCAACACAGTGAACTTCGGGGGGGACACAATTTAAGCTTCAGGGAGTTTGGAGGGGGCATTCGATCCATAGCAAGGGGCCAGGCTGGGAGGGAGGACCTGCCCCCTTCAGACGGTGGGTCTGCTCTGGTTTTTCTCCCTCCCCTCCGTGAGCACCCCTTCCTTTGCTCTCTTTCCTTCTGCTTGCCCCTGCCATGCTCTCGGTCCCACGGTCAGTCCCTCCCTCATCTGCTGTCTCCCTGTTTCTTCATTCATCCAAGAACATTTGTGGGGCACCTAAAGGAGTCAGACATCCGTGGACCTTCCTCTTCCCACTTCTGGCCTCCCTGCCTTCCCTGTGGCCTTCTGTCTGCATCCCCAGCCTCTCTTTGGCCTCCTGCTCCTGCTCCTTCTGTCTCTCCCTCTTCCCGCCTCCCCGTCTCGTTCCTGTCTTCCTTTCTCCTTCACCCACTTCTAGCTCCTTCTTTTTACCTTTACTGACTCCCACGCTATTTTTTGTGCCCCCAGCCAGGGCAGAGGGGACTACCAGGGGCTGGAGGTGGAGGACAGCAGGGTTGTCCTCTCTGCCTTCTCCCCGCTCACCCCAGACCCCGTCTCCCTGTGACCTCTCCCCACACTCCACAGTGTTTGAGTTCATGCCGTACATGGGCATCACCCTGGCTACCATATTCACGATGCTGAGACTCACCAATGAAGCCAAGATGCGCCAGGTGATATGCGGTGGTACGTGTCCCATTCGGGCCTGCAGGTCAGGCCTGATCAGGGTGCTGGAGGGGGAGAGTGTTGTTCATTTGTTCCTGAAATTTACACAATCTCTTACTTTGCATGGTTTTGATGGGCTCTCTGGGTACAAAGGAGGCTAAGACATGGGGGGTGCCTTTGGAAGATCATGGCTTAGAGGGAGGCAGCTGTCACTGTGACTCTGTTTAGTTTGCTTTGTAGTTAAGCATTTCAGGAGACTAGGGAGGAACGATGAACATTCACAGGAGAAGACCAGGGAAAATGTTACCATTTGGGGTGTGACTTGGGCAAGTCTTTGATGCTATTTAAATCTGATCACATTGTCTTGTCTCAGGTTTTGATTACCTGACATTTTTGTGGGCTAAAACACCCTGATCCTTAGAAAAAGAGGGCCAAATGTGTTTGCTGCCCTCTACATTGAACTGTCCACGATGTGGGTGAAGAGTCATATCCCAGGCCCAACCTCGACCCGTGTCCTTGAAGGGGAGGGGTCTAGATGCACCTGTGTGCTCAGCTCTCACACTCAGATACGCAGGGAAATTAGGGAACTGTGGGGGGTTGGAAGGGCAGAGAGAGGGACACGGCCACCTGCTAGCTATGGGGACGCATGGGCACTCCCTCCCGGAAAAGGTGGGCTAGGAAGGTCTGTTCTGCTCCGTCCCTCTGGCCCTGCTGTGGCAGCCATGGAGACCTTCTGTGAGACAGTGCAGTTCTACCTGAAGCACTTGGAGGACAGCGTGTACCCGGTGATGACCGAGGACCAGTTTGCCCTGAAGCTGTTCCCAATGTACCGCTACTTTGTGACTGTGTGGCTGAGGCATCCCAGCCCCGAGGTGAGATGCACCCTCCTCAGGAGGGCCTATGGTCCCCCAGGTCACAGCTCCCTGGACCGAGGGGCTGGAGATCCTGAGAGATGACTGGGCCCAGCCTCTTTCCTGGGACCCCCTTAATGGCCAGCGATCTGATTGATGGCAGAGCAGGGAACATGTGAATGCTGAATGGTGCAGACCCCCAAGCCTCACGTCATAAGGCCACCTTGACAAAGGCCCCAGGGAGTTGCTGGATGAGGGTCACGATCATTTTGAGAGTGCTTGGTATGTGCTGGGCTCTCTACGGGCCTCTTACCTATGGGAGCTATGTCCACACCAATTCTGTGATGTAGGACCACTTTACAAATGAGGAGACTGAGGCACAGAGAGGTTAAGGTCACCTGGCTGATAAGTGGGCCCTAAACCTGGCAACCTGGGCACACTGCATCACCTGTGCAGGGTGAGGCCTCAACTCTATGTTGATGTCCCTTCTGCTATGTGTCCTTGGACTCCATGGATGGGGCTGGGATCGCTGACCTTGTTAGGGGTCCTGGGACAATGAGTCGAAGACCCCATTGGCTGTGGCAGGTGAAGCTGGGAGTGGTCAAGTCCCTGAAGCCCATGCTGAACCTCCTCCTGCCCAACGGTGACCTGCGGGAGCAGGTCTATGACTACATCCCCCTGCTGCTGGCCGAGTACCAGGGCGCCCTGGAGGCCCTCTCCATCACACAGGTAGGACCGAGCGGCATAGGCCCCAGGCAGGGGCTTAGAAAATTTGGGGTTCCCAAGTGTCTGGGGAGTGTCATCTGGGTGGAAGTTGGGGATGTCAGATATCTTGATGGTGTGTCAGCAGACCCAACATCTGCGCCCTGCAGGGGCTGTGGAGCTGGCGCTCATAGGGTTTGTGGGAAAGAATGCTGCCATTCCGGGTGGAGGGACCAGATTCTGAAAAGCATTGGAGGCCATGGTGATGTCGGGGCCTTTGTATTAGCTTGCTAGGGTTGCTGTAACAAAGAACAGAAGTGTGTGGCTTAAAACAACAGAAATGTATTCTCTCACGGTTCTGGATGTCAGAAGTCCAAAATCAAGGTGTTGGCAGAGCTGTACCCCCTGTGAAGGCTCTAGAGAAGAAAGCTCTCTTGCCTCTTCCACCTTCTAGGCCCCTGGGTCTTCCTTTGGCTTGGCAGTGTCACCCTAGTCCTCCCTCTGTCCTCACCTGGCCTTCCACGTGGGTCTCTCCGTGTCCTCTCTCTTTTTTTTTTTTTTTACAAGGATACCAGTCACTGGGTTTAAAGCCCACCCTGAACCCAAGAGGATCTTATCTTGAGATTCTTAACTGATTACATCTGCAAAGACCCTATCTCCAAATAAGGTCACATTCTGAGGTGCTGGGTGGTCATGGATTTTGCAAGGACACACTCAGCTCATGACAGCCTCTACCTGGTGTGAGGGAGCCATTCCAGGGTCCAGAGTGGAGGCGTGGCCTGGGCTGACATGCACTGTAAGGCAGCCTCTCATCTGCAAATGAGGTGTGGTCCTTAGCTAGAAAAGCGAGGAGTAGAAATGAGCATGACTGATGTAGGCAGCCATTTGTTAGATCATTCTGGCTAAAAAGTGGGATTCGCCTCCAGGTGAACAGGAGAGAAAGGTGGGAAAGGCGTCAAATGCCGTGCTCAGTGGCTCAGTGCAGCACTTCCCAAGCTGTGCTGTGCCCAGGGGTACCCGGGGCTGATTGGAATGCAAAGTCAGATTTGGCAGGTCCCAGACACGACAGGGCCTGAGAATCAGTGTTTCTAACCAGGGGATGCTGATACTACAGGTCAACAGGCCCGCTGAGTAGCGAGGGTCTAGAGTTAATCCCTGAGTTGGTAGGTCACCTGCCACCACTTGCCCATCTGTTGCAGGTCTTGAGGCAGATCCTGGAAGTGTCAGTCATCACCAACACCCCCATCCCCCAAATGCAGCTACACACCATTTTCACAGAGCTGCACGTCCAGGTGGGTCTAGCCAGCTCTGCCCGGCCAAGGCCTTCTCAGGGTGGATCAGCAGGAAGCAGACTGTGCGAGGTGGCCTGGCCCCCAACCCACCTGTGTGCCTCCTGCATCCCACTGGGATATGAGACTGTGGTGTCCACGCAGCCCCAAGCACAGTCCCCTGCGCGCCCCCTCCCCAGGTGTGCACCAAGGCCCCGGCCCAGCATCAGTACAGCAGCCAGAACCTGATGGAGATTGTGCACTGCTTCATAGCCCTCGGTGAGGCTCTGAGACAGGGTGCTCCCTGCCTGTGCCCAGGGCTGCTGGGAGCCTATGGGAGCACTGGGCCTGCCCTGGGCCTGGTGGACATGACTGCAGTGGTCCTTCCACCCCACAGCTCACTCCTACCCCAAGGAGCTGATGAAGTTCTTCTTCAGCCAGATGGAGATGAGCAAAGAGGCCATCCGCGTGGGGACCCTGACTCTGATAAGGGCTGTGGTGAGCGCAGATGGTGAGCAGGTGGGGCAGGCAGGTAGGGATTAGGGGAGGTGGGTCTCACTCCCCTCTGGGCCTCTGCCATTTCCTCTTGAATAGACACTAGTGGGTGGGCCAAGGCAGCCAAAGTTCTTGGTCGCTTCACATTTTCTAACCTTGAACCTAAACAGCACTGTGGCCCACAGTCCCCACCGCCAACCCTCTGAGTCTGAACTTCAAACTGTTAGACTGTATCCTACTGCTAACCTACAAAGCTAAACCAAAGGTTGGATGTAAGGCCTAACTATACCTAACTATACTTACTAGCAGGCACAACGCTAAAACCCCATGGACTCAATTGTAATCCTTAAGCTCAAACTCTAAACCTAGCCTTGATATTCCAAAGGAACCCCTGTCCCTAACCAAGGCACTACCTCGTACTGCACCTTTGTGTGAATGTGAACAGGGCGCCCCCTGCTGGCACCAAGCAGCCCTGCAGATACGCAATGGTTAGAAGAGTAGGGGCAGCTCCCACTCAGCCCTAAAGCCAGGTGCCTTTGAGCAGTGCACAAACTGGGCTCCTGTATATGCAGGACCCTCCACTGACATTGAATCCCCCTCTTAAAGAAATGCAAATTTAAGTAACAATGAGATGCTTTTTACGTATTCAATGGACAGAGATGATAAAGATAATTGCTAGAGTTGGCCTAGCCATTTTTCTGTAAAGGGCCAGATAGTAAAAATATTTTTGGCTTTGTAGGCCATACGGTCTGACAATTACTCAACTCTGCCATTGAAGGGGAAAAGTGGCCTTAGACTGCTGAGCATGCCTGTGTTCCAATAAAACTTTATTTTATTGGATTTAGCCTGAGACTATACTTTATTCGTCTCTGGTCTAGGGTAACAAGAAGCCAGCCTCTTACACTTCATTGACAGGGGTGTGAATTGAGAAATGATTCCGGGTGCTCAGTCAGATAGGAACCAAAGCTTGAGCTCAGCACTCCAACTCTTTGTCAATTATCTGAAAGAAATAATTGCCCAGAGGAAACTGGACAAAAACATTCATTATAGTATTGTGCTAAAAGCAAAGCATTAGAAACATCCTAAATGTTTTTTTACAAGGAATCACTGGAATAAATGACAGTATATCTGCCTAATGAAATGCTATGCAACCATCAAAAAGAGTACTGTCAATCTACACTTTTTTGTGGGAAAAAAATGTATATATATGTATGTATATATATATATATTTCCATACATTAAGTGTAACAACACAGTGTGGGACAGTACCTATAGTATGATCTCAGTTATGTGAAAGTAATCCATGTTTATTTATGCCTAAATAGGTTTAGAAGGACATACGTAACCTATTAAGAGTGCTTGTCTCTTATTTTAACTTTGCAAAGAAATATACTATTTTTACAATCAGAAATAAAGTTTCCATCTCGGAGATAAAAACTCTAAATTGTGTCATTCTCCCTTAGTGCCTGATTACCTGCTATCTCCTCCCTGTCTCATTACCTCTTTTTCCTACCCCAGTGTTGACTTAGTGACACTTAGCCTCTAGCGTAGCATCAACCTGAATTCCTCATCTACCTTCCTCCATACCAGGCCCCTCTAGAACCTGCTCATGGCTCCTTCTCACCTCCCTTAACCTTCCTCCTTTTTAATTGGGTGTGCTGTTGTCAGCTACGCTACTAGCAAACACTCACATAGCCCTATGGTGTACCAGGCACCATGTTAACTCATTTACTGCTCCCAGCAGCTCTGTGAGGGAGGTGCTGTTATTATCCACACTTTACAGGTGAGGAAACTGAGGCACAGAGAGGCTAAGTAATCTGCCCAAGGTCCCACAGCTGGGATGTGGTAGAGCCAGGATTTGAGCCCAGGCAGCCTGGCACCAGGCTCCTGCTCTGCACAGCTGTGCTCTGCAGCCTCTGCTTGCCAACTACGTGCCTGGAGCTGGGTTCTCAGCTGCAAAGCACTAATGGGCCCTTAGGCAGGGACCCTGCCCTCTAGGAGAGTCAGCCTGGGTTCAGATAAGGCACAAACAAAGCAGAGGCCAAGAGAATGAGCTGTAAAAACAGTGGTCCCCAGACCAGAGGGAAGGGAGCCGCTGTGGTGTTGAGAGGAGAGGGAGGTGGCCAGGGAGGCACCTAAGAGAAGTGTCCCTGAGCTCGTGCAGTGCTGGAGGGTGTGTTGGTCCATTTCTGTTGCTTATAACAGAAACACCAGAAACAGTAATTTGTAGAGAAACAGTACTTATTGCTTGCAGTTTCAGAGGCTGGGAGGTTCAAAGTCCAGGGAACATACCTGGTGAGGGTTTTGTCCTGGTGGTGACTACAGTATCACATGGTGAATATGGCAGGAGCAAGAGAGAGAGCTAACTCCTCACCTCTTCTGCTTTTAAAGCTCTCAGAACCATGCCCATGACCACCATTAAATCATCAACTTATTAATGCATTCACTAGGCAGGGTCCTCACAATCTAATCACCTCCTCAAGGCCCCACCTTTTGATGATCATAATAGGATTTCCCAGCCTGTTAACACTGTCATGGTGGGGGTTAAGTTTCTAATACATGGACTTTGGGGGACACCATTCAGTCCACAGCAGAGGGGAAAGACCTGGAGGCTGTGACGGGGGACAAGCCACCTGCCATCTCCCCTAGCTGTAGTCCTCCAGACCGGTCTTTCCTCTTTCAGAGCCCAAGATGAATATCAGGACCGTCTGCCTGGCCGTCCGTGTGGTCAAGAACTCCCTCTCTGACACGCGGCCCAAGGTGACGGGGCAGAGACCCGGAGAGGGATGGCCCTCAGGGGACCCCTGCTGCCCACCCACTGCAGGAGGCCTTTGATAGAAACCCAGCCTCCTGTCCCATCCCGAGGAGGGCTGGAGGAGGGGAGGCCAGGAAAAACTGCAGTTCTGCTCACGAGACCCTAGCTCTTGCCCAGGACCTGGAGTTTCCAGGTGCTGCCTCCCACCACCACCTGGGACAAAGAGAGGCTGAGCACAGACAGCTCCAGCTGCAGCCGCTAGTGCTCATGGGCTTTGTGAGGCCTTTGTGTGAAAAGTGACTGAGGGCTGAAAATCAGAAGATTTCAACCCAGAAGGCTGAAATCCAGGCTCCAGGGAGGCCACGGCCAACTGGGCCAACTCGCAGTGCAGCTCTGGTTCCAGGGAGGGACGGTGCAGGATAGGGAGGGTTTGCACTGTGGTTTTGAGGAAAGTGGGGGAGGAGATTGGGGTTTGGGCTGGAGACTGAGGCAGAGCTCCCTTCAGTGCTTGTAGGCTGTCGTCGGTGAGTTTGACCACAGTGGGTCCAAGGAGCCCAGGATAGGAGACAGGTTTCCCCCCAAGGCTGCTAAGAAGGAGAAGCCTACGTTAGAGGGGAGTCTCCTGGCTCTGAAAGTGAGGGGGACCCCCTGCATGAGGCAGGACGTGGTAGACAGAGTGGCCCCTAAGCCCCTTCCAGTTCAGAGCACGTCCAATCCCTAGCTGTCTCATGTCACAGGATTAGGTGCTGGATGTCAAGCCCTGGCCCTGGAGCTCCCCAACCCCAGCATGTCTGTGCCTTGTCCCCTCAGGTGAGAATGGCTATTCTCCGCATCATTGGCCAGTTGGCTCTGTCTGGCTATCAAGACAGGATCAAAGGCTGGGGCTTGAAGTACGTGTCCGTGCAGCTGACCTTATCCACCTACAAATTGGTGAGTGGCCCCAACATGCAGACCGCGAGATGCCGGACTTTGGGAATGGTTTCCAAAGCGTTGAGGACAGAATGCCACTCGGTGCACCTGTGTTTGAGCCTGTGTATGTGTTCGTGACGTAGGTGCATAGACACACAGGTAACCTGCAGGTGAAGATATGTGCAGCCCTACAAGCAGCACACACACACACAGCCCTGAGCACCCTGGGGACCCAGCATTTGGGCCTGAAGCCCCCTGAAGCACCCGAGACCACAGCAAGCCCCTGCTAGCCCACAAGTAGGGACTCCCCCCTTCTGTCTTCCAGACAAATCGCCGAGAGAGCTTTTATCAGAGTGACTTGGAGGAGAAGATGGTCCACAAGGTCACCATGGACACCATAAGGATCATAACCTCTTCCATTAGTGGGATGACCAAAGTAAGTGAGTTCCACCCTGCCTGCCCAGAGGGCTGCCATGCAGGAGTGATGGTTCCTGTGTGCACCGCAGGGCGGAGAGAGGAACCGAGCATGCCCAGAATTCTGTACCTTTGCTTCTTCCATTCCCACTGCCTGGGGTGCCTGGGGGCCTCTTCCAATTATCTGAGCTCTTGTCCTTCAAGTTCCAGTTCCAGAGTCTGGTCCTTGATGGGAACCTTCTCTTCATCTCTGTAACCCTGGATGCTAGGGCAGTGCCTGGCACACAGTAGGTCTCAATACGTATCGCTTGACTTATTGCCTGACATGTATCCACTACTTTAAAGCCCCTTCAGTTCAGATGTGTGTGTGTGTGTGTGTGTGAGTGTGTAAAGAGGATAGTCATGGTTTAAGACCACAAACATTCAGTGAGTTTGTACTGTGTGAAAGACATGAGAGTGGACACCAGAAGGACTCAGCACAATCCCAAGGAGTTCACAGGCTATAAGAGAAACAAATACATATGTGTCAACTTTTAATTGCAGTAAGGTGTGACATAGCAATAAGATAGGAAAAATTTACCATGATAGCATCAAGGATGAAATGATCGTCTATTAAGTACGGTCATGGGTTAGATGCTCTACGTTCAGTGGCAGCTTATTTTAATTGCAATAATCATAGCTACAGTCCATAGAGCAACCACATAGCAGGTACTGTACTGGGTGTGCGACATGTACAATCTCATTTAATTATCCCAACAATCCTATGTCATAGGCTCTCTTATTATTACTCTGATTTTGTAGATAATTAAAGCTCAGAGGGACTCACTAATTGATTCAAGGACTCACAGCTGGTAAACAGTAGAATCAGGATTAAAATGCTCTTTCCAGTTCACTATGTGGCCTCCCTGGGGGAAACCAGGAGCTGGAGGATTCTAGTACTGGTGGCTGGAACAGGTCAGCTACTGCACTTGTTAGTTGGTAGCAC
This sequence comes from Cynocephalus volans, assembly GCF_027409185.1. Taxonomy (NCBI): domain Eukaryota; kingdom Metazoa; phylum Chordata; class Mammalia; order Dermoptera; family Cynocephalidae; genus Cynocephalus; species Cynocephalus volans. Next base: position 295,783,249 of record NC_084460.1, read on the forward strand.
AAGAGCCTCACCTTAAACTCTGAAGGGCTAGAGACACAGGTCCAAGAATCTGTGTCAGGCAGTCTTCTCCAGAGAAACAGAACCAAGAGAAGGTATGTACAGCCTGATTTATTTCAAGGAATTGACTCATGCAATTGTGGGGCTGGCAAGTCTGAAATCTGCAGGGCAGACAGGCAGGCTGAGGACCTCAGGCAGGAGTTGGTGGTGCAGAGTTGAGGCTGAATATCTTCTTTTTCAGGGAAATCAGTTTTTTGCTCTTAAGGCCTTTCAATTGACTAGGTGAGATTCACCCATGTTATAGAGGATAATATCCTTTATGGATTATGGACTTTCATGCCATCCACAAGACACCTTCATAGAAACACCTACATTAATGACTGGGTACTTGCCTAGTCAAGGTGACACATACACTTGACCATCACAGCTGGCCAGTGCAGCTGGGTCGTCTGCCCAGTGTGCACAGCTGGAGGATTTGGGATCAGAGGGAAGGCCCTGGGTGAAGAGGATGTAATGGGTGTGGGGTTAAGCAGGTTACAAGCCTGGCACAGCAGGGACTGGCTGACTCTCTTCACACTGGGGAGAAGGTTGGGGGGGTGTCACTTAGATGCCCCAACCAAGATGGGGGCTGGCAGTAGAGCCAGTTCAGGGCTGAGACTGTCAAGGGGTCAGGGGACAGCTCTGGGGAGGTGGGGGTGGGGCCGACATGGGCTGGATGGTCACAGGATGCTCCTGCTAATCCTGGGTCCTCTTTCTCTGCCACAGGACTTTTGGGTGCGGCTCCTGTGCTACATCATGGAGACAGACTACATGGAGGCCTTGACTCCCATCTGCATCAGCCTCACAAACCTGGCTGAACACCAGCTCCACGGCAAGGACATGGAGGCCAACACGGCTGGCAAGAGCAGACATGGTGGGCAGCATCCCTACCACCGCTGGGGGGTCAGGCAGGTGGGCGATTCCTTGTCTCAGAACGTCCACTCTCCCACTTCCTTCACACACAACCCCCTTTTCCTGGAGGCCTCTGGAATCCTAAAAGCCAGGTCCAACCTGGTAGCTCACTCCTCATGTCCCCATCCCCCCAGCTGAGACCCCCCAGCCCAGATCCCACCCTGCAGATATCTGGCCCAGCCTCTCTCCAGGTGAGACCTTGAGGGCCTCTGCTCTGTCTGGCCTCTCTGAGCCAACTAGAAGAACTAGGGCTGTGCCATCCAAGTCCTTGCAAACCACTCCATCATAGTCCACCTGGAGCGGGCACTGTTACCACCAGGCTCTCAAAAAAGCAACTATGCCCACCTACCATGGCTCACCACTGTCCCCTCCCTCCCACCTCTGTTTCCAAGGGACTGCTCTCACTGCCCGGGGCTTCACAGGGATGGGCATGGCTGGTGGCGTAGGTGATTTAGAAAGGCTTTTAAGATCCAGGATGGCAAAGGGCAGAGCCTGCTCTCTGAGTCTGATCTGAGCGAGCCAGCTGGGTGACCCCCCGAGGCCTTCCTCCTGCTCCTATCACCGACTCTGGGCTGAGTCCTCTCCTGGGCCCCCACACCTGTGCGTTCTCAGCAGGCCTGGCTCCTCCTTTGCCCATTCGTCCAAGCGCTGTGGGTTTGCTTTTCACAGGCTCATTGGCTCCCACAGCCTGATGAGAGACAGGAGAGGGTGGGAGGGCCAAGGTTCACAGCAGGAGACAAAACGTTGTCATGGCGAGTCCCAGTCTCCACTACACAATGCCATGGTCTGAAAACAGCACCTTCTAAATTGCAGGCCATGGGCACAAGTCTCTCCCGTTCCCAGGATCAGTCAATTATGATGATGTTCTTTATAGAAAAGTCCCCTGCACCGACCCTTCCTCATCTGGGGAGCAGTGGGGTCATGCTGGATGAGGTCCCCTTTGGGACATGAGGGTGCTGGGCACATCCTGGTCTGGGCCAGGCGGCCTCAGCTGGGGCTGCACCTCCTTCTTCCTCAGTGGACCTGCCTGCACCTCAGAAGCTGCTGGCCCGTCTGTTGGTGAGTGGCTCCCCCACACAGTGTCCTGGCCTGATGGCCATGGCCTGTGTACCTCTCCCTTGGGTCCTATTCCCAGGGCCCCAGACGGAGGAGGAAGCCAGGGTGTAACGTGGGAGCTGGATGCTCTGCAGGACGGAGTGTTCGGTGCCTGTTGTCCCTCTCAGCTAGAGGCAGGGGCAGTGTGTGCCTGGATGGCCGAGACCTGGCCTGGACCTGCTCCCAGATTCTTCTGCCCAGTGCATCCTTGGGACACTGCCAATGGCCTGCTTGCCCCTCGGGGTGGGCTTAGCCCAGGACCCATGAGTCCTCCTCTTCACGTCAACTGTGGACATGAATGCATGCTCACTGAAGCCCTGGGTGGGGAGGGAGTCAGGGCCTGGCCCCTCCCTGCTCTCCTTTGTGCAGTATCCTCTGCAGGGACTCTCTGTCCCTGGAGATCCTCGTGCTCTGTTGAAAACCACACGTGTTGTCCAACTCCTCCCTTTACAAGTGAGGACCATGAGCTCCAAGATGGGTGTGAGATGCCCAGGCTCTGCTCCACTGGAGTCTTGGGCCCCGCAGGTGCTGATGTCGTCACCCTACAAGGGGGAGGGACGTGGGATGGCCATGCTCCACCTCCTGAGGGTCCTGAGCCAGAGCATCGCGCCCTCCATGGCCGCCGTGTGGGAGCTGGAGATCCCGCTGCTGGTCCACTACCTGGAAGGTGAGGCGCCCGGCACCCCCCAAGAGACCCTCCAGTGCGTGCATGTGCTGGGGCAGGTGGTGGTGGGGATGCCGTGTGTGGGGCTCATCCACAGAAAGCCTCGGGTGACAGGCTAAGGAATCCGACCCAGGTGGCAGCGCGTGTGACCGTGCATGTTCCTACAGAGCACACCGAGTTCACCTGGGATCAGAAGGCCTGGGAAGACAAGCTCATTCAGGTACAGGGGGGACCAGTGTGCAGAAGCTTGGATGGGGGAGAGAAGGGGGACAGATGGGAGGGCACCCGGTGGGGTTAGCGTGGTCAGGAGCCCCTAAAAGACACGTTCTCCTTCTGTCAGAGAAGCCTTGACAGGTGTGCAGTCTATAGCTGTATCTACCAGCCAGGAAAACTGAGAGAGCCCTCCACCCAGGGAGCCAAGTGCCCGGGAGAGCAGCAGGGCGGCACCCCTCCCACCAGCCCCAGACCCACAGAACGTTAGCGCTGCGTTGGGGTTGTATGGACTGAGTGATCTAGAGGTTTGGGGAAGGGGGGCCACAGAGGCTGAGTCACTACCCAAGGTCACACAGCATTCCCTGAGCGCAGGTGAGATCAGGGCTGGGGGACCCTTGGCCCTGCCCACCACTGTCTTCCGCCTCCCCAGTTTCTTAGAAACTCCCTCAAGAAGACCCGGGGGTCCAACTGGAGTCTGCGCCTGAGCAAAGAGCTGAACAACCAGATTGAGAGCTTCGACAGCCCCTCCCTGGAGAAGGTTTGTCCCCACAGGGACAGGACAGTTTGGACAGAAAGGGGACTCTGAGGAGGGTGCTGTGTATAGGGTCTTGGGAGGAGAGGGGGATGGTCTAGACCAGTGATTTTCTTAGGTTTTTTGTGTGTGTGTGTGTGTTTTTAGGGAGGGTGTTTCTTTAGTTTTGTTTTTCGTTAAGAAACTGCTTTGTTGAAGCTGGGAATCTCTTCTCCGGCCACCAGCTTCCCCTCCTTCCCACCTCACCTCCACCTGAAGTGGGCTCGTAGCAAGCAGTATTTGGCAGGCAAGGACTGAGATGCTGAACAGGTTTGGTAAACAGTGGAGAGTCGGGACGACCCTGAACCACAGGAGGCTGAGGGAGCTGCCAGCTTGTGGCTTTGCAGTGAAGATTAGACCCAGAGGGGGAAAAAAGGCCCAGGAAAAAAAGAGTGGGCAAGCTGGGGTTCGGAGCTGGACTCCCCGCTTCTGGGGCAGCCTGCCTCCTGCTGCACAGCTGTCCGCACCCCCTGCCCCAGGCGGGTGGCTGGGTACAGTTGCTTGCACCTGACTCCCCAGAGGCCGGTTCACGGTCACATGTGTGTATGACTTTGTAAAAAAGGTTTTTACAAAACTATAAAACACAGAATGGGAAAAAAATGTTTGCAAATCATATATCTGATAAGGGAATTGTATGTATAGTGCTTTTACAACTCATTCATAAAGAGACAAATAAGTCAATTAAAATGGGCAAAGAATCTGAATAGACATTTCTTCAAAGAAGACGCACAAATGCCTAGTAAGTAATGAAAAATGTTCGATGTCAATACCATTAGGGAAATACGAATCAAAACCGCAAGGAGATAGCACTTTGTATCCACTAGGATGGTGATAATCAAAAAGACAGGCAATGACAAGTGTTGGCAGAGATGTGTTGATACTGGAACCGTCACACATGGTTGGTGGGAACGTACAATGGAGCAGCCACTGCGGGAAGCAGTTTGCGGTTCCTTAGAATGTTAAATATCGAGTTACCGTATGACCTAGTAATCCACCCCTAGTTGTATTTCAAAAAGTTCATGGAACGATCCTTATTATCTTTAATTCCATCTTTCTACAAACTCTTTGTATACGGTCAGGAGAACTGAAATGTGCCCAGGAGAAATAAAAACATGCGTCCACCCAAGAACTTGCACGTAAGTGTTCATAGACGTACTATTCATAATAGCCAAAAGGTGGAAACAACCCAGATGTCCATCAACAGGTGAATGGATAAACAAAATGTGGTAAATTTGTACAACAGGGTATTATTCCACCGTAAAAAGAAATGAAGTACTGATACCTGCTACAACAAGGATAAGCCTTAAAAACATTATGCAAAGTGAAAGAAGCCAAATGCAAAGGAACACAAAGGCTCACATATTATATGATTCTATTTATGTTAAGCGTCCAGAATAGGCAAATCCATAGAGACAGAAAGTAGATTAGTGGTTGCCAGGGGCTGGGGGGATGTGGAGTGACCACCAACAGGTACAAGGTTTCTTTTTGGGGTGATAAAAACCTTCTGAACTTACACAGGATTATGTGTGATCTTCTGAAGTTATACTTCTAAACTTAGATGTCTAAACTTAGACTCTTAATATACCATTGAATTTATACACTTTAAATGGGCAAGTTTTATGGTACGTGAATTATGTCTCAATAAAGATGCTTTTAAAAATTTTTTTACAGGTGTCAACTGAAAATTAGATCTGTTCAAATATATACCGTTCATAGTGGAGTATGTAAAGTAATAAACAGCAAAGTATGTTCAAGAGATGTCTTCCATTCACTAGACACTCCAGATTCCTAGGTGTCAGGTCTTAGGAGATGTCAATTTCAGGCCCATTTGAAAGAGAGTTGTGTGTATTATGCAATAAGCAAATGCGTACAATTCAACCATATGGCAAGAGCTTATCAACCTAAGCAAGATAAATAAATAAATAAATTCATAAATAAATTTGTAAAAAGGATTTTATTGGCTCAGATAACTTAGAAAAGCGTGATTAGATATAGCAGCTTAAGGAACCTCATCAACCTCGTCATCTCATCATGTCTCAGGCTGGCATCCTTCAGGTGGGGGCAAGACGGCTGCCGGTAGCCTCCAGATTTATAAGTCCAGTAGACAGAGCCAGTCCTTTCCCAAAATTTCTATGCAAAATCATCATCTTTCCTATGCACAGATAATACCATAAATAAAATATAATGAAAAAATATACCATTTGAAGTAGCCACACATTGGGAAGTACATAAGCAAATAAAATATTGAATATGTGCAACATGGAACCGATGTGAAGATTGCAAGAATGTGGGGGGGTGGGTGCGCAGGGGAACAAAAAGAAAGCCTGAGAAAATGGACACGGTCTCTTTTTCTTGGATGGCAAGTGTCAATGTTGTAAAGGCGTCCATTTTTCTCAAATTAGTCTACAATACAGTTTATGCCCAGTCAAGTTCCTTAAAGAAGTGTTTGTGGAAATTCGACAATTTTACAGAATTTGAAAAGATTATTTCCAGGTTCATCTGAATGAGAAAATGAAATAGAATGCCTAAGAACATATTGAAAAAGAAGCACATTAAGGATGGATTTGTCCTTCCAGAACAGATCAAAGATTTAAGTGTACAAAATAAAATAATAATGCAACAGGTGTAAGAATGTGATAATGAATATTTGTATAATCTTAATATTGCATAGGCCTTCATATGCATGAAAAGAAACCAAAAAACAAAAGAAAAGAGATAAATTTACCAACATCAAAATTTTCCGTGTAACAAAACAGAGTCACCATGAAGGAAGTCAAAAGGTAAAGGAGACACTGGGGACCATATCACTGAGGGTGACCGACTGGTTGAGGTTTTTGATACGTAATTGTTAAGAATATGAGCCTCAGAATATGATGGCTTGATTCTAGATCCTGGTTCTACCATTTCCTGCTTGTTTTCTCATCTGTAAATACAACAATAATACTTACCTTATAGAGTTATTGTGAGGATTAAACAGGTAATACGTGATTGCTCCTGTCGAGTTTCCAAATATACAAACAAAATTCTTACAGATAAAAAAGTAGAAATAACCCACAAATGGGGAAAAGAATATAGCCAGAAAGGAAGAGAATTAACATGGATCACAAGAATCTGGGAAGATGATTGATATGGTTAATAGTCAAAGAGACACATCAAAATGAGAATGTTCCATGTCTCACTGATAATTGGGAAACTTGACACTTTTGCATTTGTCGGTGGGAGCGTACACTGGTTCGACTTACGTAGGAGAGGAATTTGGCCCCCACTGTTAATATGCATGATCTGCCTGCCCTGTACAGTCCAACACCCTAGAATTACCTGAACATTTATTTTTAAAAATATACAAAATGCATAGATATCTGCACTTAAAAAAAAAAAAAAAAAATCCGGAGGAATATGTAGCAAATTCTGCATGACAGCGCCCCCTGGAGGGTGGGAGTAGCATGTCCTGAGCTGCTTCCTCCCTTCCTGCCTGTCCAGGGCTTTCTGTACCGGGCTTTGGGCTTCACCTTGGCCACGGGCCTGGAGGCCAACAAGGTGGAGGTGCTGCTGCTGGAGCTGCTGTACAAGACGGACTACAGCAATGACTTTGACCGGGAGGTGAGGGTACCTGCAGTCCCCTCCTGTCCATCAGACCCCTGTGGACCCTCGGGGGACATGTGTGTTCAAGTCCCTACATACGGGTGTGTGTACATGCGTGTGTGCGCGCATACCCGTGTGGGATGGGGGTGGGGGTCCTCCCCTGCCCTCTGCCCCTGCCCCCTGCCCTTACCCTGGCTGGCTGGGTCTCCCTGCAGGGTGTGATTCTGTGCTTTGGCCTGTGTGCCCGGGGCCAGGTGAAGACAGTGCTGAACGTGCTCCATGATTTTGAGGAGAGGATCCAGGAGTCAGAGCAGTCCTGGCAGATCGGTGCTTGGCGGGTAAGGCACCTTTGCCCCACAACTAGGTCTCCAGGGCCTCAGCACAGTGCTCTTGGCACCAAAGCAGGGCTCTTGCTAGATCTCAGTAGGAAACTCCTCTGTGTCTCATGTCGCCAAAATGACTGAGATCCGGAGACCTCCTATGACAGAGCTTTTGCTGTTGGGTCATCTAAGGAATACAGGTGGGTCTTTCCAGGCCCCAGATATTGTCAAGGTGTCCTAGCCTCTTGCTACTCATGGTGGTTCCTCAGACCAGCAGCGAAGGCTCCTTGGGTGCTGGTTGGGAATGCAGAGTCCCATCTGAAGACACTATTCAGGTAGTGCTGTGTGGCTGCTTTCCACGTGTTAGGAGCTCTGCTTCAGTGAATCGGTGGTGCTGGGATGGAGGGCCTATAATCCCACTGTTGTACAGGTGAAAATACTGAAGTGGTCCAAAGGCCTGCGGCTGGTCAGTGGTGGGCCCAGGTTTGGACCCAGACAGTCCATGGCCCCATCATCTTGAGGCTGTCCCTCCCTGTCACAGGGGATAGTCCCACGGGCTGAGTCCCCAGTGGGAACCGTCTGGAGTCGCCGAGGCCTCAGGCTTTGTCCTTAACCTTGGTCCCTGCCTTGGGGTCTGGTTGTTTGGATGGTGAGAATCCAGAGGGTCCCAGGCTTCTGCCCCAGCTACTCTGCAAAGCAGGACCTGAGACCTGGATTTCTACTCAAGGCCGGGTGGGGCGTGGGCACCCCTGCTTCCCATCCACAGTGGGTTTGGTGGAGATTGTTCAGAGGGTGTGAGCACCAGGAGGGCAGGGCCGAAGCTGTCAGTTCCTGTGGATCTCCAGCCTCATGAGTGCCTGGCCCAGAGCAGGTGCCCTGCAGGGGAGAGTGTGAAGGAGTGTGCAGGCAGCCTCTGTTTAGGGGAGTCCACGTGAGGCTCCTGCTCACAGCTGATGGGTGGTCCTAGCATCTGTCACTCAACCAAAGCTTCCCAGGGGCATGGGCCCTGGTCTGTCTTGCTCTCCAGCACATGCCCAGTGCCTGGCATGTATGTAGTAGGTGCTCAATAAAGATGAGTTGAATGAATGAATAAATGCATAAATAAATGGATGAGCATTGTAGGCATCCAGAAAACATCCAGTGAATCACCTTCAGCAGACTCAACAGCTCCTTTGGTCATGTGGGCACAGACTGTCCCATGTGCAGCTGGGGCAGCCCCTGCTCTCCCCAGTGGCTCTGCCCTTCTCATTGTCCTCACAGAAGGACCACCCCTGGAGCCGGGAGACGGTGAAGAGTGCCCTCATGGTGATGTACAGTTGCGTGGCCTCGTACTGCCACCCCCAGATGCTCCTCAACCACGTGGACAGCCCCATCACTGCTAAGATCATCCACCACTACTCCAGCAGCTGCCAGGTGACCACATCTGAGACCAGGCATGCCTTCTTTCAGTGAGCTGGTGAAGTGCCACCCTCTGTCATTATCTGGACACCTCCATCCCCAGCCAGAAGGTCCCCCCTGATGTCCAGAATTTTGGAAGCTCATTGCCCAAATCTGTGCTGTTCTCTGTACTTTGGGGGCAAGTGGGGGAGGTAGGGGCGACTCCTCCCCCAAGTGCTGGGTGGGGTGAGTGTGGGTCCCCAGAAGTCACAGGGTGAGCCCCACCTCTCCCAGCCTCTCCCATTCCCTCTGCCTCACCTCTGGGCCTCCCTGACATGTGACCCAGGCCCTTTAACAAGGGACAAGAAGTGGGGTTGTCTTCAAAGAGATATCAAGGGACTGAGCACTTTCTTGGAATGGCAAGAAAGAGAAAACATGAGAATAAAGTAAAAATTATTTTACTTTTATTTTTAAAAGTCATGGTAAAATGCACATAGCATGAAATTTACCATCATGACTGTTTTTAAGTGTGTAGTTCGATGGCATTAAGTACATCCACACTGTTGTGCAAATGTCACCACTATCCACCTCTAGAGTTCTTCATCTGGCAAAACTGGAAGTCTGTTTCCATTAAACACTGACTCCTGTTCCCTTCTCCCCCCAGCCCCTGGCACCCACCACTCCATTTTCCATCTCTGTGAATCTGACTACTCCAGGGACCTCATATAAGTGGAATCACACAGTATTTGTTCGTTTTTTTTAAAGATGACCGGTAAGGGGATCTTAACCCTTGACTTGGTGTTGTCAGCACCACGCTCAGCCAGTGAGCAACCGGCCATCCCTATATAGGATCCAAACCCGTGGCCTTGGTGTTATCAGCACCACACTCTCCCTAGTGAGCCACGGGCCGGCCCCCAGTATTTGTCCTTTTGTGCCTGGCTCCTTCACTTAGCATAATATCCTCAAGGTTTATCCATGTTGTAAAGGCATATATTATTTTATCTCAATAACTTATTCTGCCTCTCTGGTGACAAAGGGCTCAGTGCCCTGGTCACTGAAGGTGCCACTGAGCTACATTGCTGCCCTCAGGCACAGACGTGGGGAGGCTCGGGGAAGGTGGCATCCCTGCCACGTAGCAGATGCCCAGTCAAGGTGGCTGCAGGACAGAATGAGGCCACCGTCTCTCAGAGTGCTTCTGACGTTAGACCCCTTCTTCAGAGCAGGGGAAGAGTCCAGGAGCACGGGCTGCGGCTCAGGCTCTTTGCAGGCTCACTCCCAAATGTTCGATCCTTTTCCCTCTTCTGGACACAGGACATCTGCCTCAAAATGGCCTTCATGAAGAGTGTTGTGCAGGTCACCAGTGCCATCAAAAACGTTAAGGACTTGGAGGACTTTCAATTTGCCCAAAAGACGACTCTTACTGGAATTATAATGGTAAGCCAGGGGGGCCTCCTGGGTCCTGGATGGTTTTGGGGTCTAAAGCTCTCCTGACTGGCTTACCCCTGGTCAGAGGTTTCCAGGGTCCCTGAGGGCGTATGAGGGACGAAGGGGCTGCGGGGGAGCCCCTCTCTCAGTTCTGCTTTGGTTTAACTGTAGGAGTTCTAAGAACGATTTTTGTACCTGATAAAGGGTTCAACAGCCAGGAAACAGTTTGGAAAACAGGATGGAAGAGCCTGGCCACCCTGGGTCCTGTGGTGCCCAGAGGTGGCTGGTTCAGGGGCCATAGACGGAGGTCCACTGGGTCAGCCCAGCTGCAGCCTCTGTGTTTCTCCACGGAGAGACCTAGGAGATAGTGAGCTTCCAGAAGCAGGACTTTTGTAAGATGTAGAAAATGTCAACTGTCCAAAGGATGATGGAGCTTGTGGGACAGCCAATGTCCTTCATCCCCAGACCTCTCCAGCCCCATGTCACTGCTAATGCCTCAGTCCCTGGAAACTGCTCCAGCTGGGCTGGAAGCAGCCCCTGAGGGAAGTGGGATGTGGGTGGAACAGGAGGCACCAAGAGGCAGTGAACGTTTACTTGGCTCTGCCCTGAGCTGGGAGCTACATACTTGTAATGTCACGCCAGCCTGGCCCTGTGAAATAGGCCCCGAGTCTGGTTTTACAGAGAAGGAGGTTGGGCTCAGGCAGGGGAAGTGTTTGCCCAAGGACACACAGGAGCCAAGGGTGGCCCTGAGCCAGGAGCCCATCCTGGCCCCACTCCTTCCACCACACTGCGCTGCCCCCCTAAGATGCCAAGGGCCGGATGACCCTGAAAACAGCGAAGAGGGAAGGATGTAAGATATAAGGCATCAGGTCTTCCTTGTTCTAACACTGGGGTGAGCTGCTGCCATCCCCGCCACTGTTGGCCAAAAGCCACCGCTCCTTGCCTTGCCGGACCTCTGGGTGGCCGGGGCTCACCCCTGCTCGTGTCGGGCAGGCGATCATCAAGGCAGAGCCTGCTGACCACCTGGTTTCTCCTGTGCGGACCATGGCGATGGAAGCCCTCTTGCACCTGAGGTGAGCTGGGGCCTGCCCACTTCCCCAGGGCCCCCGGGATGGGGCAAAGTCTGAGACCACCCCTCGGCGCTCCTTCACTTCCTTTGCCCTTCACTGCCTCAGTGGCAGGGGTTTTGGGTGGCAGCAACCCCAGCAATGGGCCAGCCTGGAGGATGGGGGCCTGCTTCAGCCAGCTCCTTTCCATAATTCTCAGCAATATTGCAAGTTGGGGGCTTCTCCTCGGAGTGGGAGGTGAATGACAGGTGGGTGGGCTGTTCTTTGGTAGATTAGGGGACGTTTTGAGCAAGAAATCACAACGGTGACACTGGAAAGCATCGCAGGGAGATGGCATCCTTCCAGATGAGTTGAACTCAGCCGAGAAGTAGAGCACTATTTATTGATACGGTTGATACAAAATGATGTCATACCTGAGGCTTGCCTTCCTGGAGTTGTCAATCTACTCGTTGACAGGGGAAAGGGAGAGAAAATTATGGATTTATAAAATTAGCTTTTGAAGTGGTTGGGTCATCTTTAGGAAACTTCACTTATAGGAAAGGTTCATTACTTAGGCTCATAGCAAAACTACCTGTTGGCTTTAAGAGGCAGCACACAGGCAGATTTTAAATAAAATTCACTAGCCTCAACTGAGCTCACATTCAGTTACAGGTTGGATACTAAAGGGACACAGAGATACATAAGACGTAGTCCCAGCCTCTTGGGGACTTGGGGAAAAGACAAATACATATAAATAGAATTATGGGTCAGAGCTGACTAAGGAAAGTGTTTGCAAGTGAACCAAAAATAAAGACCCCCAAAATGGGGCTTTATGGGGTTTTAATGGGGAAAATGAAACTCAGTATATACAACAGGGGCTATCAGAAGGGTTTGGTGCAGGAGTTGGCATTTGACTTTTGACCTGGGCTTTAAACAGAATGACTGGATTTGGATAGGAGTTGGGACCTCCCAGCAGGGTGAAGTACAAGACACCTTCGGGGAGCAGAAGTCCAAAGCCAAAGTAGGATAGCAGCTCTCAACTCTGGGGGCACAATAGAACCAGTGGTAACTTAACACTACTGACACACTGGCCCCACCCCAGAACATTAAATAAGCATCCCTGAGTCGTGGCCCTTGGTGGGGGGGGGGGGGGTCCCTTAAAAATCTCTCCAGGTGTTTCTTACACATGCCCAGGCTTGAGAACCATTGAAGAAGGGGATAGAAAGAGAGTGAGCTGGCATGCACCAGTCAGCTCGCTACCACCCTGGAGAGCTTACCAAAACACAGATGGCTGGGATCCACCCCAGAGTGTTTGATTCAGTAGGTCTGTGCAGAGTAGGGCCATAGAACTTGCATTGCTAACAAACTCTGAGATGCTGCTGCTTCAGCTGGTCCAGGGATAACCCTTTAAAAGGTCCTGGACTAGGACCTTCCTGGGAGGGCAGATTCCATGGTTGTGGTGGGGGAGGAAGAGTGGAATGTTTCTGAGCAGGAGATTCACAGGCTTAGAGCCAGCAACAAGTGCGAGGGGTGGCCTTGGAGCCCTGAATCTGCCCCTCGACCACAGACACAGTCACTGGATGGTGTGGCAGAGCACAGCCAGGATGGACCCTGGAGCACCCAAGCAGGGAGGCTGACCTGTCCCTCATCCTGGGACATGCCTCTGTGCCCAGACTGGGCAGGGGGGTGGCAGGGACTCAGCTCCCCAGTGACCAATCCTCTTGTTGCCACTTCTTTCCCCAGCAAACTGAAGCCTTTCTATTCCATGGAGGAAAACAGTGAACTGATGGATATCAGCATACATGCTGTAATTTCTCTCCAACCCCCAGGAGAGGACAATGAGCCCATGAAGGTAGGTCCCTTGGGCCACCCCATTTCTGGGTCAGAACCTGAAATTTTACAGTAACATGGGCAGAGCCAAGAGTACACCTTCCTGCAACCCCTGTGAGTGGTTAGGGGCAGCAAAGTGTATCAGGCTCTACTGGTAAGTGTAAGGTAATGCTAGCTGCAGTAACAGATAAAACCTGAAGTCTCGGTAGTTTAACAAGATAAAAGTTTATTTCTCATGCAAGTAATAATGAGGGTGGATATGAAGCTGCTTCATGCAGATATTCAGGAACCCAGGCTGACGGAGGCTCCACCATCTTCAATGCATGACTCCTAAGGTCCCTGTGGGTACTGGGCCTGGACATGGGGGAAGAGAAAGCATAGGGAAAATTTATGAGCCAATTCCCCCTCTTTCCATTGGCCAGATACAGTCACATGGCTCTACCTAGGAGCAAGGGATCCTGGGAAATGTAGTCCCTGACTGTATGGCTGTTTCCCAGCCACAGAGCCACAGTGGAGAGGAGAGCAAATCTTTCATGGACAGGTGGCCATCTCTGCCTCAAGGGCCTGGCCCTGGCCCTGGATAAGGAGTCAGGAGAACCGGGCTCTAGGAGTTCAGTTTCCTTCTTTCTAAAATAGATTCCTAAAAGGTTGTCTTGTATGTTACATGAAAAGATGGGTGTAAACAACTCAGTCTGAGCAGAAGTTAGTAAATGGGCTATTGGACTCTCTCACACCTCTCAACCCTGGCATGGACCCCCGTGAGAGGGTGGCTGGGTGGGTCCCTCCTTGCTGCCCAGCTCTCCCTTCTCTTGTCTGTAGACGCTGTATGTGAATGCCCTGAGTGCCCTGGAGCAGCTGCAGGAGGGGCTTATGCAGAGGCAGCTGGACCCCAGGGGCCTGCAGGAGATGGTGCACGTGAGTTGCCCAGCAGAGGGCCAGGAGCGAGGGACGGCCACTCCTCCCAGGTAGCTGGCCTCAAGATCAGACTGTGGGAAGTGGGGATGCATTAAAAATCGTTGTAGTCATTTGATTTTGATAACATTTCAAATTTGCCGAAATGTTGTAAGAATAGTATAAAGGTACTATTCATCCAGAGTCACAATTCTTACCAGAGTCACAATTCTTAATATTTTGCCACATTTTCTTTCTCTTTCGGTTTCTTTTTCTCTCTCATTCCATACACGTACATCTTTTGAACCATGGAGAAAGTTAGTTGCATTCATTAAAAATGAGAACATCCTCTTAAGTAACAACAGCACAATGATCAAAACCAGGAAATTGAATTCTGATGTAATGCTATATTAAAATCTACAGTCCATATTCAACTGTCACTAATTGTTCTAATAATGGCCTTTCTAGCTATTTTCTCCCCGATCCAGGAGCCAATCCAGATAATGAATTGCATTTAGTTTTTATGTCTCTCTATTCTCCTTTAATCTGGAACAGTTCCTCAATCTTTGTCCTTTCTAACCTTGGCGTTTTGGGGGGATATTGGCTAGTTTTAAAAAATTGATTTGTTTGCTTTCTTATTATTGAGTTTTAGAGGTTTTATGTATTCAGGATACTATGTATAGCAGACATGTGATTTGCAACTATTTTCTCCTAGCCTGTGGCTCTTTTCATTAATTGCAGTGTCTTTTGAAGAGCAGACGTTTTCAATTTTGATAATGTCTAATTTATCTTTTTCTATTTTATTTATCATGCTTTTGGTGTCAAATCTAAGAAATCTTCCTCTAACCTAAGGTCAAAAAGATTTTCTACTAAGTTTTCTTCTAGAAGTTTTGTATTTTCGGGTTTTACAGTTAGGTCTATGATACATTTTGTGTTAATTTTTGTATAGTCTAAGGTATAGATCAAAGTTTTATTTTATTTTTACTCTTTTTGCATAACCAATTGTTTCAGCACCATTTGTTGGAAAGACTATCCTTTCACCATTGAATTACCTTTGCACCTTTGTTGAAAGGTGACCATGTATGTGTGGGTCTATTTCTGGATGCTTATTCTGCCCCACTGATGTGTTTATCTGTCTTTACACCAGTGCCACCCTGTCTTGATTACTGAAATGGTATAATAAATCTTGAAATCAGCAAATTTTAAGTCCATGGACTTTGTTCTTTTTTTTTCTTTTACTGTAGCCCACAAATTTTGATATATTGTGTTCTAATTTTATTTCAATTCAAAATACATTTTGATTTCCCGTTTGATTTCTTCTTTGACCTGTAGTTTATTTAGAAATTTATAAATATTTGGGATTTTCCAAATCTTTCTGGTCTGGATTTCTAATTTAACTCCATTGTTGTCTGAGGACATACTTTTAATATTTTAAATCCTTTTGAATTGATTGAGACTTGTTTTATGGCCCAGATATGGTCTATCTTGGTAAATATTCCATGTGCACTTGAAAAATATTCTGCTGTTGTTGAGTGGAGTGTTTCTAAATGTCAATGAGGCCATTGGTTGGTAGTGTTGTTCCAGTTTTTTATATCCTTCCTGATCCTCTGTCTTCTTGTTCTATCAATTATTGAGAAAGATGTACTGAAATCTCTGACTATCAGTGTGGATTTGTTTATTTCTCCTTTCAGGTTTATTAGTTTTTGCTTTGTGTATTATTTAGCTATGTTATTAGGTGCATAAACATTTAGGACTATTATGTCCTCTTGACCCTTTATCATGATGACATGACCCTCTTTATCCATAGTAATAGTCTTTGCTCTGAAATGAACTTTAATATTAGAATGGAGTGCAGGGCGGGCTGTGCTCCCAGCCTTTCATCTGCAGGCAGACATTTGGAGCCAGGACAAACAGAACAGCCAAGCACCATCCCGGTGAGGATGCTGGGCTTGCTCTCTCCCTGCCCACAGACTCCTCTCCCTTTATGGAGGGGCCTGGGAAGAAAACCAGAAGTGTCTAGAACCACACGGAAGCATTGAAAGTCAGACTCTGAGTGGGAGGGACAAGGATGGCAAAAGCTGGCCGGGAGGGCTCACCCCGAGATTCTAATGCCCAATTCTGTGTTCTGGACTCTGCCTACAGCTTCTGGAAAAGTGGATCTTGTCAGAGAGAGAATGGGAGCGGGAGAAGGCTATGAACCTCCATCTCCACCTCATGCAAATCTACGTCCAAAGCATCGGTGTCTGTGTGAGTCCAGGGGAGCCAGCCCCCGGCCTGTCTCTCTGACAGTCCACAGAGAAATGCCTGTCTCTATTTGGGAGAAGAGGGAACACGTTTGCAGTCAAGTTCTGCCCTGAAGAGTCCCCTGGGGAGAGGCTGCCATGAGATAGCGCTGGGGCTCTGGGGTGGGTGAAGGAGGGAGAGGATGGGACGGGGCTTGGCGTGGATTCAGCTCATGTGGGGCCCGAGGCTCGTGCAGGGCTGAAGGCCCCCTTTAAGAAAAAGGATACTCAACGATGAATACTACGTTGGTTAGGAAAGTGAATATTTACTTAGAATGAGAAAATAACTCACTACAAAATCACAAATTTTACA
Source organism: Cynocephalus volans (assembly GCF_027409185.1). Classification (NCBI taxonomy): domain Eukaryota; kingdom Metazoa; phylum Chordata; class Mammalia; order Dermoptera; family Cynocephalidae; genus Cynocephalus; species Cynocephalus volans. Next base: position 295,799,806 of record NC_084460.1, read on the forward strand.
AACCTTGACAAGTACCACAAACGTCAGGAAATCTAAAACCATGTAGTGTTTTTATTGATTAACCATCTGACACAGCTTGAGGAGACCTCTTTTCCTATATTTGCTGGCTCTTTGGTTCCTGTGTGGTCACGGATGGCTGTGGGCAGGTGGACGATGTGTCCCGGGCTGGGGTGCAGGGCAGGCCTCAGGTCTTGGGGTGGTGCATGGTGGGAACAGGTGTGCAGGACCCTGGTCCTGGAGCACCTGCATGGAGGTGGGATGAGGGCTCAGCACCACAAGCCAGGCCAAGGGCAGTGCTAGGTAATGCTGGAGGCCAGGCGCTGTGATGAGTCGCCTGGATGCTCTGATCTGATTCTCACGGCATTCCCCGCAGGAGGAGGCACCGTTATCACTCCACTTTCCTGACAGGTAACATGAGGGACTGAGAGGCAAGGTACTCAGCCCAGGTCACTTAGCTAGTGAGCATGGCAGTCCCGATTTGAGCCCAGGGCTCAGTTACAGGAACAAGGCAGGTGCCCAAACACAGAACCTGGGCCCAAGTTCAGAGTGGTGCAGACTCAGGGCAAAAACCCCTGACTTGGGCAAGTCCTCAGCTGGGACCCCTTGGATACTGGCTGATGGCATCCAGGGCCCAGCTGTGGGGCTGAGACATGATGCTTGCATGCAAGGCAGATGGTGGCAGCCTCCCCCTCCCTGGTTGGGGTGTTTTCATCTCAGGGCTCGCCCTCTCTAGTCACCCTACGCTGCCCCTGGGCAGCCCCAGGTGTGCATGAGAAGGCAGAGGGTGTGAGCCCTGCGGTCTCCTGTCCTGCAGATCCCCCTGAAACTGGGGCAGTTTGGCACGCTGGTTGGACTCATCGCCCCATGCACCTGTGACGCCCACCGAAGAACCCGCATGGCATCAACTAATGTCCTGTCCAACCTGCTAGATCTTCATGGTATGGAGAAGGCAGGACATGAGGGCCAGCCAGCCTCTTCAGGCTGGGAAGGAGGGCTGGCACCAGAGGTGTCAGCTGCGGGTCTGCCCTGGAAGGAAGCATAGCCTCTCTGTGCAGGCAGCTGTGAAGATACACGAGGGTGACCGGCAGGAGAGTCAGGGCAGGGGCAGGGGACAGCTCTGCAAGAGGTCATGGAAAGTTCTGGAAAGAGAGGCTCTTAGTTCACATTGACTCACTGAGGGCATGTGCTGGGCACTGAGAGGCCCTACTGGAATAAGGTCAGCTTGCAGATACCAAAGACTTGGCAGAACTGGCCAGAGCTGAGCTCAGGGGAGAGCAGGCATGTGAGCTGTGTGCAGAGGTGGTGCAGGCAGAGGTCCCCACACAGGAGGAACAGTGAGAGCAAAGGCAAGAAGGGATGGGGTGTCTGGATGCTGGAGGGTGGCCCAGGCCCCCAGAGTCAGAGCAGAAGCTGATCATGAAATGGCCAAGGCCAGTCCCTGTGTCCTTGCTGGTCATGTCTGAAATTGTGTTCCCAACAGCAACCCAGACCTGCTCCTTATGGGACATTGCCAAGGAGAAGGAGCTGGAGAAATGTAAGGAGGACCTCTGGGGAACGGACGTGGAGCAGATTTTCTGTGTGTCATCCAGAATGGCCAAGGTGACGAGAGGGAAGCCCGTGTGGACTGCTGGGCTGGTGTAGGGGTGCCTGGGCCATCTCCTGTGGGGGAGCCTTCCTCAGCTGGCCACGCAGCCCACTTCTTTAGGGGCTGCAGCTTCCATGGCCTTTGGTCCAGCTGACGCCATCTGTACTGAAATGGCCTGCAGTGTGTCAGGCCCCCCCTGGGCTCTCTGGCACACTGTAGATGCTTAGCATTCCCTGGCTGTCTTCTCATCCCACTGAGTGTGGAGGGGACCGCAGGAACCATCCAGATGGGCCCTGCACACAGGTGTTGGACATGGGCATGCCGATGGTGTGCTAATGGGTGATGTCTCAGAGCCACTTAAATGGGACTCGGGACTTCAGAAGGGAGGGGTCACTTCTGTCCCAGGGGCAGAGGTGGCTTCCTGGAGCAAGGGGGGCCTGCACAGTGGCAGGACCAGGTTGGAGGGCATCAGGGCTCAGGACACCCAGGCTGCAGGGCAGCAGAGTGAGGACGGGGCGAGTTTGGGGTTTGGGAAGGGTGGGGGCAGGCGATGAGGAGTGGCAGTGGGTGGGTACATCCCGGAAAGCAGAACGGGCCTTTGAAGTAGGGGAGTGATGTTCCGAGCAGACCCATGGCGGGGACAGCCGCAGGCTGGTCAGGGCCCGGGAGGAGACCGTGCCATGGTCTGAGAGAGGATGTGGGGCCCAGGCTGGGCCATGAGATGGGAGGAAAGGAAGGGGTATCAGTGGCCACAGGAGGACAGGGGGGTTGGCCTGGGACTTGGTTTGGGGACCTCAGGTTCGGCCTGCTCTGTTCCTAGGTGGTCTGCATGGAGTTCAATTGCGACGAAGTGGTCTCGCTCATCCAGAAACTCTGCGAGAACATTGGGGCCATGAACCTGGAGCACGACAAGGCCTCTGTCACCTGGATAGGCACCTTCCTCCAGATGCGGGTCAAGGAGCTGGAGGACAAGGTGGCAGAGCCGTGGCAGGAAGCAGGGCTGGGGCTGCCCGGTGCACCCAGATGCAAGGGACCAGACAAGGGCCCCACCTGCACCCACTGATATTTCCTCCCCCGAACTCCTGCTTGCTAAAGAGGAGGAGGAAATACGGTTCTAGAATTGAAGGCAACCCGGTCAGTGAGTGGATGGTGGACGAGGCCTGAGGCTCTCTCTCCCAGAGGGCACCACCTCCCACCCCAAAACCCCAGTAAACTGAGAAGCGTGGGGAGGGTGCTGGCAGTTTAATCCGCCCATTGTCCAACTGGCTAGAGTCCCTGGAGGAGGGGTGTCCCATGGAGGCCCAGGCTGCCCCCAGTGATGTCCCACCCCCTCCCCAGGTGGCCGAGATCCTGGGTGCCATCCTGGTACACCTGCCGGGGGTGGATCACCTGGAGGTGCGGCGTCTCCTCATTGAAGGTGTCCTGCTGCTGGCACACTACCACCAGGAGACAGTCCTCACATCACTCCTGAGGCAGCCCCTGCCCATGGAGAGGTGCGTGCCCTGGAGGAGGGGCCGTGGTCCCCTGTGCAGTTCAGACCAGGCCCAACTCACCAGCTGACATCCTGGATGCCCGGGGCCTTGGGCAGTACCTGTCCCACCCTGAGTGGGTCAGAACCCTCTCTCTGCACCTCGCATAGGAGTCCCAGCCCGTGAAGCAGCACTGATCCCGTGCCCAGACTTCTCGTGTAGCTTCGTCACATGGAGCTGGGATCTGGATACCGTAGCTCCTCACATGTCCTGGTTGTCCCTCTGGGACAGTGACCATGGAGCCCAGTGTCTCCCCATGGCAGCCCTTTCCTTCCCTGTGGGAACAGAACTCTGGGAGGATAAGCCACAGGACGTGGCTCCCAAGACCTGAGCAAACCTCTGGAGATGCTCCAGTCCGTCCCTATTTCTTTCGACATGTGGCCTGAGAGGGGAAGCACTTGTTCAGGTCCCCAAGGGATGAAATGGCCCAACTTCCAGCCCCGCAGGCGGCCATGAGTAAGCAGAGCAGAGAGCAGCCCCTCCTTCCCAGTGTCATCTCTGCAAATAGCACTACCTCCTGTGTGTGGCAGAGTCTCACCAAATGTGGGAACGTGCTTGAGGTGGCTTCAGGATTCATCTGGGGAGGGACTGGAAGGAGGTGGGAAGTCACCCCCAGAGCAGCTGGACCTGGGCTGGGGCAGTGAGATGGGGCGGATATTGCACTAGGGGGCTGTGAACAGAGAGAAACGCTTCACACACAGACCTGGGATCCGGAGCCAGGGGGCTGACCTGCAGGAAGGGCAGGCGTGGCTCCCCGTGGGGCTGCTTCTCGGAGGGCAACCCTGCCATGGGTCTAGGTGGGAGGACAGTGCAGATTTTGTGATTTAATGAGGGTTAGTGGCTCTTGGGGCTGCACTGGGCAGGGGTGGGAGGCAGTGTTTGGTGCAGCCCTGTTAGGGCAGACCTGGGCCGGGCTGGCGTTCTTGGTGGCCATGCCACACTGGCTTTCACTTAGCTCAACAACATCTATATTGGTTAGCTATCACTGCGTAACAAATTACCAGCAACTTAGAAGCTCAGAACAGCACCCTGTGTTCTCTCTCAGTTGCTGTGGGTCAGGAGTCTGGGTGGGGCTTAGCTGGGCCCTCTGCTCAGGGTCTCACAAGGCTGCGATCAAGGTGATGGCCAGCTGCATTCCATAGCTGGGTCGTCTTCCAAGCTCACGTTGTTGTTGGTAGAATCAAGTTTCTTGCTGTTGTAGGACTGAGGTCCCAGCTTTCTCACTTCCTTACACCCCTGTGGCCTTTTTACACACGGTGCTAATGAGTGCTCTGTGTCCACCTCTGCATTTGATTCCTATCATGAGGCCCTGACCATGTCTCCTCCACCCCAAACTTGTGCCTTTGGTCTTGTGGACTCAGATAGGCAGTTTGCAGGTCTCTTTGTTCAATTAACAATTTTAGACTTGTTGCTTTAGCCTTTGAGAACCTACCAGATTCCCACCTCTGTACATCTATCCCGGGCACATTAAATCACTATACTGGGGCACTTTTCTTCTTGGCAGGGCCATGGGCTTAGACTTGGACTTGGGGATCAGGAAGTCCATTTCCAATTACAGTTTGGCAGGTTACCTAAGCTCCGCAAACCTGAGTTTCCTTTTCTGTAGAATATGGAGATAAAAATATCTTCTTCAAAGGTGTGTTGGGAGGAGTAGGTGGTATAATATCAGCAAGCTGTCTAGTAGTGGAGCCAGGGCTTCCAGACGGGCTGTGTCCTGGGCAGAGCTATGTGGCTCAATGTGGGGTCAGAACCTCTGGTGGCTCATTCCACCTCCCTAGATTCAGCCCCCAGAGTTCAACCCATACTTAGGGGGCACCCTTGGATTCTTAGCTGCCAGGGCACATGCAGGAAACCCACAGTCCTTGTGCCCTATCTTTGGCCAGACACCTGATGGAGGTGTGGCTGGCAGTGTCGGAGAATGTGCCTTTTGCCCGGACCATGCTCCATAGCCTGATGGGCCGGCTGCAGTCACGGTTCACTCCCAGGGTCAATGCCACCTCCAAGGCTGACATCTGGCGCCTGGCCACAGTGGACCCTCTGATGGTGAGTTGCAGGGGCAGGCCCTGGGGCTCCTTGGGGGTCTCAGGGGGGGAGTCTTGACACCCCCGGCCCTTGTCTCTGCAGACGCTGTGCACCATCCACCTTCTCATTGAGGAGATGGATGAGGACGACAGGCTCCCTGACCTCTTTCCTGACCTTGTCTACACACTCCTGCTGCAGCTCGGCAGCAGCCACAGGCCAGAGGCTGCCTCGCCTGTCCTGAAGACGTGGAGACTGGCCCACACAGGGACCCTGCCCGAGGAGATGAACCTGCAAAGGTGCTCTGCAGGGCAGATGGGCAGGTGGGAGGGGGACCTGGGTGCAGGGCAGCAGGCTTGTGCTGGGCTCAGCTTCAGGCTGCTTCTTGGATGCCAGTGGACTCCAGGAGTCACCTCCACTGAGGGGCCTTGGTGGTCCCCTCTTAGTGGGGAGAGAAGTTTCTGAAAGCTGATCTTATTCATGATCCTCCCTCACATGTATCCAGCATGGTATGGCTTTCAGAGTTTGAGACCCCCTTCTCTCCTGGGACAGAACCCTCACCCCCTTGGGCGAGGCCAGCAGGCATTGGGATCCCCGCCTCACAGACAAGAGAATGTGGCCCAGAGTGTGGCGGCCACAGACGGCGGCCTCTGGGCCAGCCCTCCCCCTGGGTGCATAGCTCCCAGAAGGGCAGCTGCATTATGGGCTCCTACCTTCTTCCAGGATCACGATCAAATCCATGCAGATTTTATTCAAGAGACTCAACAGCGAGCGCCTGGTACACGCCCTAGAAGAGCAGGCAGTGTGGGCCCTGCTGGAGAACAGCGCCACATTCCTGGAGGGCGTGAGCCTGCTGGCCAGGTGGGGCCCAGGCTCCCCCAGGGTGGGACCTGGTACCTGCAGAGGCCTCTCCTTGCTGGACAGAAGGGCCCCCAGTGAAAGGTGTGGCCTAGGTTATGGCTAAATGCCTCATTTCTGGAGAAATGGTCACATTGGCTGTGTCCCAGAGTCTGGGATGGCAATGATGTGCAGGGCAGCAAGAGTCTTTTATTCCAGCCTTCCTGTTCCAAAGCAGGAGGTGTGAGGTCAGGGAGAGGAGGGGCTTGCCCAAGGCCACATGAGGCCCCCAAGCAGGGCCTGGTCCTGATCACACACGAAAGCCCTCATCTAGCCCTTTTATAAAAAGGAGATGGAAAGTGAGCATTTCACTGACAACCCGGCCAAGCCCCCTGGGGGAGGAGAGAGAGGCCCAGAGATGGTACGAGATCTGACCACCATCACCCCGCGAGCTGGTGCCAGGCTCCAGAGCAGCTCTGCCTGGCCCTGCGCAGACGCAGGCAGGAGCTGGGACCCTTCCTCGCAGGCTGTGCATGCAGAACGTGGAGGGCTACAGACAGAGGCTGTCGGAGCTGGTGCTCAGGGGCATGGACTCGGAGGTCCTGAGCTGCCGCATCAGCAGCACTGCGGTCTGTGTGGAAGTGAGGCGCAGGGCATGGGTGGGGCGCGAGCGGAGGGGCGGGTGTACCCTGGGCTCTCCTGGGGCTGGCTTATCTCCCAGTCTCTGAGGGGCATTGAGTTGGGGAGCGGGCAAGCTTTCCTCCTGTGTGTGTTCATTCACTTCTTCACTCCTTCATTCATTCATCACACAAGTAGTTCAGGGCGGGGCAGGTGGGGAAAGAGAGGCTGAGACAGCCTGTGCCCTGAAGTGCAGAAGGTGACTGATGCATGGCAGGTATGTGCCAGCAACCCAGGGGGGCCCAGAGGAGGATCCCTAGGCTCTCACTGGGGAAGGGGCAGGGATGGATGGTATGGCCCAGCTACCCTAACATACAGTTATAGTATTTATGGGATTAAGAAGGAATTAGCCAGAAAACTTTTAGGAAAAATTCTATTGGCCGCCTGATGCCCAGTATGCTGTAGGAACCAAACACCAGACCAGGCCAGGGGTCAACAAACTTTTTTGTAGAGGGCAGGGCCACATAGTAAATAAATATTTTTGACTTTGTAGCCAACCCGGCTGCTGCGGGGGAGCCTCTGCAGGCAATGCATAACCCAGTGCGCGTGGCTGGGCTCTAGGACAACAGGCTGATGGGCACAAATTGAAACTTCATATCATTTTCATGTGTCACAAACTGTCTTAGATTTTTTTCCACCATTGAAGACTGTGAAAATGACTCCCGGCTGTGGGCTGTACAAAAACTCCCGGCCTGATGGAAGACCAACCTGGGAGGCTCATCAAGCTTTTACAAGTTCACGGGCTGTTCTCTGTGGTCATGTCTCCCCTGTAAACCCTCAAAACAGAGGTGGGAAAGAGGGGCTCTCTCTCATTGTCTCACCTGGGGACCTGTCCCTTTTGATGTATCTGAATTTACAACTGTAGGGGGCTGGAAGCCCTGCATGCAGTGGCCAGGCCCACGTGCTGGAATTAGAGGTCCTTGTTAGGCTCCGACTCCTCTCAGCAGCCGAGCAGCTGTGGATAAGTCTCTGTTCTCCCATTTCTGCATGTGCTAAACTGGGGACAGCAGTACCTACCTTACAGGGCTTTGCAAATTAGATGAGATAATGTACACATTGCTTGGCTGTGCGGTAAGTACTCACTAAATGCTAGCTGACTGTTTGAAAATTAGTTCCAGTTTTCAAAAAACAAGTTATTTAAATTCTTCAAAAGTCAATAGGGGTGGATTTTAAAATAATTTTGTTTTTGACACATGCTAAGAGGCTTGGACTTTTTCTTGAAGGGCATTTAAAATAGGGTGTGATCGTTTGATTTACCACCCTGCCTGGCTCAGCAAATGTTTAAATGAACTGAGTGCCCTAGGATGCTCACGCTGATGTTGGTGTCCAGGATGGGCTGGAGGGGGGATGAGGCAGAGACAGGGCTAGGGAGGTTAGAGCATCTGTGCCTAATGGTCAGGAGACTAGCTTACTCCTCCTGTCCTGGAAACACCCTTTGGTGTTTAGTTTTCTTTGGGTCTCTTTAAACATGCTCAAGTGTTTGTATACACACACACACACACGCGCGCGTGCACACACACACCAGGTGGTCCCCATTGACCTGAGGTCTTGGCACTTTGAGCGGCCAGTAGTGATTCTCTCAAATGAGTGAAATTCATGCTTCTGATGCATTTCTGTTCATACACGGGTGGGCGTGGCTCCGGCACACAGCAGCTGCGCTGTCATAACTGAAGAAATAAGTGGCGAGTGACTATACGTACCCGCATAGGGCACACTTATCTAGCATTGCCCACACATTTCAATACTGAATTCCCAAAACTCCTCTGAGGCACGTGCTAGCGTCACTCCCTTTTCACAGATGAGGGATTAGATGTGCCTTGCATCTAATCCCATGTCCTGCCTTGCTGCTGAGAAACAGGCCTCTGCTGGGGATAACTGTCAAAGTTCTCCTTTGCAGTTCATGAGTGACCCAATCCTGCACCAGCAGAAGCTGCTGAGGCCTGCGGTGCTGATGCTGGAGAAGGGCGTGGACCAGGAAGAGGACGAGGCCCTGCGGGTGCTCTCCCTGCGCGCCCTCGGCAACATGGCTCTGGGCACCCCCAGGAAGGTATGGCACCCCTGAGCCCAGGTCCCCGGGGCCATCTCCAGCCAGCTGGGGACTGAGGTGGAGCTGAGGGCCACCCTCCCCTACCAGGTGAAGCAGCATCGGAAGCTCCTGCTGGAGAAGTGCCTGGGCTCCCTGAGGGGGCCCGGGAGCCCCAGTGTGGCCGCCGAGGGCATGGAGGCCCTGACCAAAATCCTGGCTGAGCTCCGTGAAGGGGACCTGGGCTCTTCCTTCGATGCCATCTCCGAGCAGTGCAGGGCCTTCTTCGACAACGTGAGTCCAGACCCGAGCCTCCCTCACCCCCAGGGAAAAGATATGCCCTGGAGCAGAAAGATGGGCTGATCAGGGATCTTGTAAAAAAAAAAAAAAGTCTTGTTCAAAGTTCCAGGGAACCAGTGCTGTAGAATCTGAGGGCTCCTGGGCCCTCTGGCCCTGCTATGACAGAGGAGCTTGTCCCTTGATTTCCTTGCAGCCCAGGAGCAATCCCGAGCCCCTGGTACGTGCAGGGCCCCTGCTAGGCAGTGGGGGGCATTCAGATTTGGCACAAGCCCTCCTCCAGAGAACAGACAGTCACAAGGACCAGATAATGCCCAGTCCCTCGAGTGCTACGTGAACCCTGCCCAAGGAGAGACTCCACCCTGATGGAATGATCCAGAAGGCTCTGTAGGGACCAAGGCATTGAAAATGGCCTATGGAGAATGGTTTGGTCGGGTCCTTGCTTCCCGGATGCCAGCCTTCACTTGCACATCTCGCCGCAGGACAGCGGGCAGCTGCGTTTCAAAGCCTTCATGCTCTTTGGGAAGCTGGCAAAGGTGGTGAGGATTTCCAAAAAGCATTTCTTCAAAGGGGAAGTGAAGAAAGCCTGGGTCCCCCTCATGCTGCACTGCCAGGACCCCTGCTCCAACGTGGCTCGAGTAAGACAAGCCCAAGTCTGGGACCCGATGTCCCCAGAAGGGAGAGGTCCTTGGGCTTTCCCCACCTCACCAGTCTTCTCTGAGAGCCCAGAGGCCACAATCCGCCCGGATCCCGCTGGGGAGAGGGGCCATTCCACCCACTCACCGGCTCACTAAGCAGTCTCAGCTCTGTTGGGGAACACGGCGTAGTTTCCTTTTCTCCAGTCACTGTCTGCATCCGTCCTCTGCCCATCCCTCTTTCTTCTAGCAGCTTCTATAACTCGCAGGTCACTTTTGGGTGTCAGGCTTGGGTCCTGGTTAAAATTTGCCTTGAATCTCCCCTCGGTGCTCCCCATGGGGCGGGCCCATGTTGGTGGCTGCTAGGAGCACTGGAGGGTGCTGGCCCAGCTTTTCCTCCCACTCCAAGGCCCAGCTCCTTCATTGCTTTGGGGTGGGAGGAGGGACAGCTGCCGCCCCTCGCTCAGTGGCAGCCTCGCAGGCACCTGTCCCCGCAGTCTCCCCACTGACCCTGACCTCCCTTTTCTCTCCTCCCGTCTTCCTGCAGGCTGAGGAGGGGGTGCTGGGGTGCTGGCTGGGGTTGGGGCGGTTCTGGACCCTCCTCTTGAGCCTTGGGGATGCAGCTGTACCCATAGGAGGGGAACATTTTCACCTAGTGCCTTGGTCCCCAGCTCTGGGGTCACAAGTCCCCTCAATCCCATTGCTGTGAGGGCTGCAGGTTGCCAGGTGTTGGTGGGGGTGGTCTAGGTGGCACTCACAGGGAGGTGAGGGGTGTCCTGAAGCGCACACCCCAGACTGGGGCTTTGCTCTGCTGCGGGGTCCCTGGTGACCCTGGGCATGAAGCGTCACCACTTGGAGACTCCTTTTCCTTGCTGATCCTCGATACTCTCTGTCTACAGCTCACAGTGGTCTTGTGGGGCTGGGGCTCAGGGAAGAAGCTGAGGGCACACCAGCAAGGGTGACTGAGACAGTGTGTTGGAGCGGCTTCCAAGAAGGGGCAGATCAGGGGAGACCAGCAGGGGATGGGAAGCGGGGGCTAGCCACAGAGGCCCTTACCACCCCCATCCCTTAGGAAGATACCCCACCTGTCTCTTCCTGCCCTCCCATCTCCCGGGAGCCTGAGGTCAGGGGATCCTGCCTGCAGCTGTGCTAGGAGGCGGGAGGTGGGAGGAAGGAGCTGGGTGGAGTGGGTCTGGAAGGATGAGAAAGCTTGTCCAGTCCTGCTCTCCCCGCCACGCCAGTCTCCTGACCCCCAATCTCCTGGGGGACTGGGTCCCAGGCAGGGCTGCTGACGTCACCAAGGGGCTGCAGAGGGGCCAGTGGGGCTGCATCCGCCTCCAGGCTTTTTCTAAATGAACATGTAGCCATATGCAAGCTGGTGGGGGCTCCAGTCCCGGGTTGGCTCCCAGGGGCTCCCAGTCCCTCCCTTCTTTGGCTCTGTGAGGCTTTTCTGGGGCTGTCCTCTGGCTTCTTGCCAGCCCCATCCCTCTTGTGAACCACCTTTGCTGGTGAGTAGAGACTGTCCAGTCCGCCTGAGGCCTCTCCTGCTATCCTGTGTCCTGTGTCCTTCCAGGCCTGCATGGCCACCATGTTTCAGTGTGTGCACTTCTGGGGCTGGAAGTCCCTGGAGAGCCCCTCGGGGCGAAGTGAAGCCAATGCTGATGACGAGATGACTGTTTTCCAGATGGCCATGTGCTCCATCCTGGTGAGAAAGCCGAAGGGGGACTGGCCCGTCCCAGGTGGCCACACACTGGCTTGGAGCTTAGGGTTACAACTGCTGCAGACTTCTTCCTTGTGATCCTACGTTTACCTTCTAGATGTGCGATGTTGAGACCGGCACTGCCCAAGAGAAATAGAATGCAAGCCACATACCCCATTTAAAATTTTTCTAGTACCCACATTCAGAAAAGTGGAAAAGAGGTGGAACGAGTTTCAGTAATATATTTCATTTTACCCAATATAGCCAAAACAATCATTTCAACATGTAATCAATTCAAAAATTAGTATTGTGACATTTCATTTATTTATTTATTTTTACCATAATCTTCAAAATCCAGAAGACACTTTACGCTTAATTTAGACCAGCCACATTTCAAGTGCTCAAGCGCCACATGTGGCCAGTGGCTACTGTATTGGACAGCACAGATTCTAGAAAAATGTAATAGCCCCTCTAGTCGGTCAAGAATGCAACAGAGGGCTGAGGGTCTATCACTTGCCCAGTTACTGATCTGCTGTGTGACACTGGGATGGGTGCTTGCCCTCTCTGGGCAGATGCTCCTAGTTGCAAGGGAATTGATGTAAACGACTGATGGGAACACTCTTTGTGAACAGCTTGTTTCCAGGATTTCATCCTCTAAAGCTGTGTGTGTCACTTATTTTTTTGCAGAGTCAGAAAAAGCCTGCTGTTCTCCACAGCTTCTTGCTAGAGACGATGACCTATGTTAAAAATAACTTCTCAGGGATCAGAATTGCTGCCTGCAACTTGGCAGGTGAGCAGACAGATGTCACCTGATTTAGTACAGGCCTTGAAGGACCAGCTAGTCAACCCTAGGTCTGGAGGTGGGGGAGACAGATGACAGAGCTGTGACCAGAGCGCAAGTCCACCTGCCACACCATGCTTACTTGGCTGATTGGATCAGGCTTCTTCCTCGCCAATTTTGGCCCACCTAAATCCTTACCTGATATCCTCATAAAATAAAAGCAAGTGTCTTGCAAGGAGGGACACAGAGGGATTTGTCTGTTGACCCAATTTTCGCGTGGTGAGCATTTCTTTGGCTACCATTTTAGGAATTATTATGAAGCAGATGTCTGCACATTATCTGAAAAAGCTGGACTTTGCGGGATTACGGAATTGTAAGTAGTGGAGACTCAATTACATTCTGAGTCCATCAATCACCAAAACTCACTTAGGGAGCTTAGTGAAACTGCTTCGAGGGGAGAGCCAGATGACCCTTTGTTGTGGGGGATTTTCGGGGGCTGGGTGTAACCAGGGCAGAGAGAGCTGGATGCACCTAGGGATGGGTATCCAGGGAGACAACTGTTTGATGGGTGAGGTACGTTTTGTTCCTTTGCGTCTCCTGCCAATCACACATAGTTCTGAGATGCTTCTGCCCTGTGTCTGCAGTCAGGCTCTGTGGGTGATCTTCCTGTCCCTGTTAGAGTGGTTACTGAAGCCCGGAGAGAGCTGTGGTGTACGTGCCAACACAGCTCCACCTGCCGTCTTCAGGCTTCACACATGGGAGGTCCCGTCTGCCCCTTGCCCGACCGTCAGCTGCTTTTGCCTGCACACATGCTGCATGAGGCAGAGGCTTGTGGTCCTGACCCAGAGGGGCCTGACTCTTTCCTCTTCGTGCTCACTCTTAGCTCTCCAGGAACTGCAGCTGGACTCAGAGCCTGGGGTCAGGAGGGCAGCCCTGGAGACCCTCAAAGTCTTGGACAGTTGTAGCCAGCACCGGTTTTTGGCTTCACCTGAAGGAATGTACTAGGTGGTCCAAATGTAAGATGTAAGCTGCCTCCTTAGAGTGCCAAATCCCACAATAGCAATGCAAACCATTTTAAAATTAGTTTGTAAGAAAAACACTGTTGTAAAATAATCAGTATACTTTTCTTTTCTTCCAATGAAATAAATCTCCCTTGCCATGTGGAGTGCAGACTTCTGACTATAAGGTGATGACATCCCAGAACGAAGACTCTGGGGCAAAGGGAAGCTTCAGCCCTGCCAAGCCACTTCATTCTCGCTTTCCCCACGAGTGTGTGTCAGACAGCCCCTCACCCCAAAGGACCCGAGACAGCCTGTGTCTTCTCTTGCATTTCAGTTCCACACATGCTGATGGTGTCTGCTGCCAGGCACTGTGCCAAGCAGCGAGGGGAGCTGATCTGTTGTCAAGCCTCTGCCCCCAGGGACCCCATTCTTAAGGGCAGATCTCTACCCACCTGACCATGACACACAGCAGAGTGAGTAGGGCTGCTGCCAGGGTGGAAATGCTGTGGCAGCATGGGGAAGAGTGTCAATCTAGGATGGCTGCATGGAGGAAGTGACATTTATACCAGGCCTAGCCTCACTATCCCATTGAGGCTGGAAGTTATTAAAGCATGTTTGGGCTGCTGGAACAGGAGCTCAGTGAGGCCTGGAACAGAATTTGACTAAGGGCCAAAAAGGAGAAAATTAGCCCCATGTCCAAGAAACATGTCGGGGGAAGAGGGGAGGGCAGGAACTTGTCCTATACTCGGGCCATCAACAGAATAGTTGATCTGTCCCCAGAGCAGGTAAAAACAGGACTTCCAGACTGTTCCCACTATAACTGCTGAAGGCAGTCGCCACAAGGGGTCCCCACCACCAGGACAGAGCTGCTGAGCAGTCCACATCAACCCCATGCTAAAGCCTTCTCCAAACAATAGTTTTCAAACTGTTTTGCGGTTCCCATGGATCATTATGAAGTTATTTTCTGCCAAGTGATGAAGAGTGTTGCTGCTAAAAAAGCTTGAATACCACTGATGAAGCCAGGAATGGATGTGCCATTCAATACAGGTACTGGGGAGACAACTGTACACTTGTGCAGTAAGGTCTCCTTTCATGCCTGGGCAAAAAACATTTCCAGATGGTTTCCTAAATGTGAAAAGCAAAATTTAAGATAATACTATTTTTGATTTTGAGAGTAGAGTAGGTTTTCCTTAAAAAGTAATAGCAGAAGCCAGGAAAAATAAAGCTATCTGACAATGTTAAAATGTTACTTATGTATAATAAAAACAAAACTTTAGTATATAAATAACAAGATGTAGATGGGACAAGTTATGTGCAAATTATATAAAACTGGACTGATTCACATAATTGCATTCAGGATATACTCAAATCCGTAAGAAACAAAGAAGCAAATAGAACACAGTGTCATGAGAGGACTTTCGAAAAGCTGGGACCCGCGGAAGACGTCCGCTGTCTTAAGTCGTCCAGAGAAGGCCTGCCTGCTGCAGCGCACCAGCCTCCACAGCTGTCAATGTCACCCAGTGGCAATCTCATGGGGAAATGGTACTGCTCCTGTCGCTAGACAGGGTGCAAACTGGAATAGTCATGAGAAAGCAACTTGGCAACTACTAGGAAAGCTGAAGATGCACCCATCCATGACCCTCAGTTCACCTCCGTGTGTGTGCTGCAGATAAATTCACACTCGTGCACAAGGATCACAGGCAATGTGTTCCTAGCTACAGACATCCAAGGAGAATGGGGTAAACTGTCTACCTGGAGAAGTCTTAAAATGAGAGCCCACATGTAGCAAATGCAAACAACCTCTTGGTAAAACAAAACTGCAGAATACACAGTATTAAATTATTTATATGAAAGTTAAAAACAGAGAGACCACACTGTATATAGTTTATGGGTCCTTTATTGTCACATTCCCTAAATTGGCTGAGAGAGACCCATGCCTAATTCTTTCCACCTTGCCTTCCTCCACCAGATAGAACAGCTCAATTTTTCAGCCTCCCTGGCAGCTAGTCCTGGCCTGGCCAATGAGACCCTAGCACAAGTCTAGTGGGCAGGAGGGGTGGTGAGCCACAAGCAGTTCTGAGCAAAGATGACAGTTTTCCTGATGAAAAGGGAAGGATGGATTGTGTTCTTCTTAGGAAGCAATGGGTCCCAAGGAAAGGTCTAGAATTGCCGGGGCCACCACTGCCCTGGCTGGGCAATATAATTGAAACAATAATATTGTTTCAATTTACTAGTCTGTTCTATGAGGGAGAAAGCCTGCAAGAGGCGAGGCTCTTGGCCAGGCTCTCAGCTACAAGCAGTGTATGCCTTCCTTACTGATTTATAGTGCTATGGACAGAACTGTCCCTCAAATTCATATGGTGAAGTCCTAACCCTTAGTGTGATGGGATCTGGAGACAGGGCCTTTGGGAGGAGACCACGTCTAGATGAGGCAATCAGGGTGGGGCCCTCATGATGGGATTAGTGCCCTTATAAGAAAAGACACCAAGGAGCTTGCTTCCTTTCTTTCCACCATGGAGGACAAAGAGGTGGCCATCTGCAAGCCAGGAAGAGAGTCCTCACCAGAGCCTGGCCATGATGGTGCTCTGATCTCAGCCTTCTAGACTGTGAGAAAATAAACCTCTGTTGTTTAAGCCACCCACCCCATCTCTGGTATTTTGTTCTGGCAGCCCAAGTTGACTCATGCACACAGGTAACGTGGCCCTGGCATGAAAACATGAGTGGAAGGACACACACCAACACCTGGAGAGCAGTTGCCAAGGGAGGGGAAGGAAAAGGTGTCTAACTGAATCTATCTTTAACCTTTTATTGACAAAAATTCATAACAAACATGGCAATATATTAAAACTATTTACTCTAGATGGATGGTACACAGGTTTTGTCACAGTATTCTAAACATTTGAAGTATTTCATTAAAAAGTCACTGTAATGTCCTATTGTAAACAGCTCCAATAAAAATCATGACACGTCACAAATGCCATGTGCCTGCAAGACTGTTTTGGGACTATCACAGGATTGTTTAAATATAACATGTTTTCACCTAGAATCGTTTTAGATAAGATTTAATTTCATCCACTTTTAGAGAAAAAAATTACCTTTTATAGCTGAATTATATGGTTTCAATTTTCTCTGAAAGATACCAAGTCCTAACAGGGTCTGAATCTAAAAAGACTAAGCCAGTGTATTTTCCCTCAAAGATCATTGTACCCAGAGCTTAAATTTAGGTTTCCTAAGCAAACAGTATTCTCCAATAAAACAGGAAATGTAAGGGAGAATTCTCTAGACATGTCTAAATTTTAAAAGAAAACATGAGAAAAACAGGCCTACAAGGGATAACACTACGAATTTTAATTGAGCAACTTGATTCACATGATTTCCATAAACAGGAACTCAGAGTCATCTCTGATGGAGCCAATTTCACTGAAGTTTGCTTTAGGGGCAGATAGGTCAACCAAATTCTCACATTTTCTTGAGAACTGAAAAAACAACAGCAAAAAACAGACAGCAAAGGGGAAGAGGGACAACACTCCAAAATATCCTGGCTACACATTTTTAGGTTTGAATTTTCCTAACACAAAATCACTCTTCTCTTCCATCCAGGAAAATGTGTTCTTTCTCTAGGGAAAAAAAAAAAAAAAAAAAGATAAAGAATGATTTCAGTAAAATTCCACTAGCATTCCCAATACCAGCCACCAAAAGCTTAATTCTTTTATATTTATTCCATTGCATATATATATATATCTTTGTGTGTTCATTATAGAAAATGCCAACATGTTAAATAAATACCCTAAAAAATGTTAAAAAAAAAAAAAAAAAAAAAAGGAATGGCAATGCCTCAAGCAGGCAGTGCAAACTGTTGGTTAAGTCCATGGACTCTCAAATCCTGGCCCAGCTGGTACTGCCTGTGTGAATTTAGGAGTTACAAGATTTAAGCTACATTTACTTATTTAGAAAAAGGAAAGACAGAACCTGCCTATTGGATAGAACCTACCTAATCAAAGAGTTCCTGTCGGGGGTTAAGATAAGGTGTTAAAAGGTTCACCATGGCCTACCATGGTCTAGCACACAGAAAGCACTCAGATCTTAGTAACGCTTTTCATGTAGTCATAGCTCATGAAGATTTGGTCCCTTTCCTCAAGAAATTTATAGTTTAGTCAGGGAAAGGAAAAAATTGGGAAAATGGTAAACATGCTTACATTGTAGTCTAAGATGAAACTGTAAAAGGCACGTGGTGATGGCCACAATGACTTGCTATCAAATTCCAGGAGATCTGATAGGGCCCTGCTGAGTCACCAAGGACTGAGTTCTCGGCACAGTCCCCACTCCCAGGTGTAACCAGGCACCAGTCCCCTCTATGTGGCTGGGCCAAGAGAAAAAGAAAGCCCTTTCAGGCTGAGCAGGAAAAAAGCGAGAGACTTTGCACAAGCACAGAGGTGGCAGGGTTTTTGTGAGGGAAGGGCAGGAGTGAGGCAGAGGCGGGGAAGACAGGAGAGAGGGCACCGTATTCCTGGGGCTGCGGGGCCCAGAGGCACAGGCAGCTGGAGAAGTGTCAGCAAACCAAGGAACAAGGCGGGAAAAGGCACAAAGAGAACCTGAGGGGCAGGATGATGGTGAAACGTGTGTGTGTTTGTTGGGGGGACTACTTGAGAAAAAGAAGTTTACGTTTTGACAAACAGGGACAGTGAACATAGGTATCATGAGGTGCCAGGAGGCTGGGCCAAACCTCAGGATGGCTCTCCAGGCTGAGATCCTTGGTGAAACGCCCCCTTTCAACAGACCAATGAGGTTATGCTGAGGGGATCTGTTAGTGATCAGAACGCATGAAGCGAATGCCACGAGATGTGGCCAAGCTCTTGAAGGCTGTGCCCTCATTGAACTCTCTCTGAACGCCCCCAGCCAGTGGTTTGGTATGGCAAAGGCGAGTGAGCAGTGGGCACAGGAGGCAGGAGGAGCTGGGGGGCTGGGCAAACAGCCTGAGACCAAGAGCAAAGGGGAAGACTTTGCTGTTACACAAGCACCGTCAGGAAAGAGCTACCAAATTGGATGGAGGACCCTGTCCACACAGTGCACGGAGGGGTTGCTCTCCAGGCCTGCCCTTGGGCCTG
Source organism: Cynocephalus volans (assembly GCF_027409185.1). Classification (NCBI taxonomy): domain Eukaryota; kingdom Metazoa; phylum Chordata; class Mammalia; order Dermoptera; family Cynocephalidae; genus Cynocephalus; species Cynocephalus volans. The sequence continues at coordinate 295,817,995 of NC_084460.1, forward strand.
GCCCCCACCTGCCCTGCTCAGCTCCACGTTGGTCTCATCAAAGGCCCCTGCCCCTAGGACGGGATCTGGAGCAACCCTTTCCCATCATCTGGATACTTATGTCAGTCCTCAACTGGAATGACAAATGTCAATGCAGACTTGTTTAATCTGCTTCTGGTTAGCTCACATACGATTTTATACGTGGAAGTAAATTAGAAAAACAAAACAACAAAACCTGAGAGTTTCTAGAACTGAGCCAAGGAGCCTACCTTGTGCCACCAACTTGTGAGATCTGCCTGCGTTCAGACAGGTATGGTAGCACTGTGGTGCCCCCAGGGAGGACAAGGCTTACCTGCACAGGGGGGCAGCTAAAGAGTGTGTGTGGGTGAACAGCTGTGGAGGTTTAGGGACACAAGCAAATACTGGGAGAGAAGGAGAGAAGATTCCAGTGAAAATTCCCCTGGAAAGAAAAGGGAGCTGTTGTAATGGCAAGACCTGGATGAGGCAGCCCAGGAGACGTCTGAGGGCACCGGGAGGACAGGAGTAGTGGAGAGAAGAGCAGCCTGCAGGTAAAGCCACCAGAGGTTGCTGGTGGCAGAGTGTGGTTTCGGGGGAGCACAAGCCGGGCAGCAGGCTGAGAAGGCAGGAGTGGCAGAAGGAAAAGGGAGACCAGCCCCTAACTGAGCTTGATGGGAGAAAGCAAGCGCGAGCCATGGGGAAGGGAGCACAGGCCAAATGGGCAGAAAAACAGACAGGGTCCATCTAACGACCTCTGGGAGAGGTCACCCACCTGGTTGGGATAAGGTGGAGGAGGAAACAGTAGACACTACCTCACCTGTCCAAACTACAAACACATAAATTCCAAAGGAAACTGGCCAAAACCAAACTCTGTCAGCCAGTGCATGGGTGACTGCACCATTAGAATCCTGGCTTGTGGACACATGGTTATGCTATGCTGGAGAACCTGCACTTGACCAGGCAACAAAGGCAACACCCTGACCCACTCCACTTTGGCTCCATCTTGCCTCTGGGACAATAAAATGGCACACGCAGACTAAAACTTTAGCTGAGTGACATGCACAAACTCAACTGCAGAACGAGGCAGGTGACACAGAGAGATTTGAATGCCATGAGCACTGGGATTATCTGCAGAGCCAAAGGCAGGCTCAGAGGCAGCCTAGGCTCACCACGTGAGACTCTACGCTGGCGGCTCTTGCCAGCATCTCCTGCTCTGTCCCTACTAGGAATCCGCAGCAGGTGGGAAGTCATTATTTTCTAATCAGTTTCACCTTATAATTGCTATTCTCTGAGTGTAAGATGAAGGGGTTGGAAATGGCACAGTTTGACAAAGACGGACATAGCAAATAAGTTAAGGTTTTTAGAAAAAACCCTAAATGCATTCCACCAGAAATGTGCAAAACTTTGTCTATAAGAACATTTTTCAGCTCCACATTCATGCATCTTACATGAACATGTTCTTAACATAAATGCTGATTTTAGAGGAAGAAAGAATTTGTGGGAATGTTTGGGAAATTAACAGGAAAGAATGCTGTTGGGATTCATCAAACGTGGCACAAAAAGAATCCTGTTGGGATTCATCAAAAGTTGCTACCATACAACGCCTCTGCCTACAGTGGTCACACACAAAACACCACATTCAACAAACAGAAAGGTACCTTCTCCTCCCAGTTGGGTCATGCAGAGCTGAGTTGCTCTCCTGGTCTGGGGACAGCTTCGTCCACTTCATCTGAGGAATCCCAGGAATTGGCCCAGTGTCCACACACCTGGGGGTCCGATAACCTGCGCCTTTTTGCTGGGAGCTGATGGTCCTTCCTGGCAGTGAGAGCCACACACATGTATGGATGAACCCCAGCTGCAGGTGAGCCCAGGGGACTTCGTATGTGCCACGGAGGTGATGATGAAAGCTTTTGGAAGCCATGGAAGTGAGAGTCTGGATTTAATTTTGTTACCAAGTCTTCTGTTTGATACAGAACTTCCACTCTTGCTTTATTTGGGGACAATCTAACACATAAAGGTGTCTTCATCTGCTGAGGCGATTTTTGGCAATACTCTTGATGAAGCTTGTCAAATTTTTCTTTAATTTCATCATAACGATTCCTTCCATAGCCTAGAGGTTCTATCCTCGGTAAGGAAATAGCTTTGCTGGGTGACAGTGACTTTCTAAGTAGCCCAGAACTGCTTCTGTGAATGAGAAGGTCAGAAGTCTGCTGAGAGTGGCCTGGGCTCTGAGTGGGGTTGGTCTTGGAAAGTGGGGAAATGGAATCACTCATTGACAGGCATCCATCTGCTTCCAAAGATCTTTTGCCCAGGTTTTCAAAAGCCTCATTTAACCTTCTTGCTTTTGCTTTACTGAAAGGTAAACTCATCCTGTGGGTTTCTAAGCCCCACAGGCCACCAGGGCTTGTACGACCACCTCTGTACACGTCCACTGCCCGAGACCCCTGGAGGCCAGTTAGGCAAGGCTGTTTCCTGGGACTTAAGCAATACTCCTGATGAAGCTTATCAAATTTAATATCAATCTCCTTATAGCAATTCACTCCATGACCCCCTGGTCTGGAAACCATTTTTACAGGAGAAATTAACCATTTTAATTTTATTAATCTTTCTTCCTGATCAAGGTGATGAATTGCACTGGAGTATAAATAAGTTGAAGAACACTTCTGGGGCATCACTTTAAGCTCCTTCCAACTTGAATCTAATTTACGGATTTGGGGTTTGTTTACTTCAAGAAAAGATTTTCCCGATTTTAAACCTGTCTTATGGTAAGAAACATCTACTAAGTTCTTCCAATCTCTTAATACTCCTCTCTCTCTCGCAGGCTCAGAACAGGGTAGAAATTTCTCCTTGGGACTCCTCTGAGACTGTCTGCCTCCTTTGCAATATGTTTTGTTCAATCTGTTCTTACACCTGTACTTCCTCCTGGAGCTCCAGTTTTGAACGATGCATGTTTTGGTGGAAATGATGCTTGATGGCTTCGTGCTCAACAGCCGACTCATTGAGTGCAGCATACCCTCATACAAGTCGCTGATGGTCAGGTTGCACATGTCATCATCCTCGAAGGACTGGCTGCTTAAGAAGCTTTTACTACTGGTCTCTCCTAATGAGAGACTGTCATTTCTAGGTACTATGGCCATGTCCGTTGAGCAAGGATGCAAAGCATCCCACTCTCTGGGAGAGGAAGCTGGCTTTGCTGGGTTAGCAGTGCTCTTTCCAGAGACACAATAGCATCCTGGGAGAAAAACACACACACAAGTAAAGGGCTGTTACCATTCAAAGCCATCCATATGCATAGATTATGTAACTTCAGACTGGATTAAGACTGTTTTTTTAAGTAATACAAGAGCAAAATAAACAAGCAAAAAAACACAAAAACTCCACAAATATTTAGGAATACTCTTCTCAGCTATCAAAATTAGATTTTTACTTGCCAACTACCTTCCCAAAATGAGTCTTCCTTCCACTCTGTGACTGTTTAGAACATGTCTGCCTTTCAAAAGCTAATTAGAAACCAGGGGATGATGGGTGGGGAAGGGAGTAAAGCTCCCAAATGTGCCTCTTACACAGCTTTGACTTGTGCATCCTGTTAAATGTTGCATGTATTTAGAAAAATAAAGTTAAACGAACAAGGATGGGGAAAAACCCTAAAATCAAATAGAAACAGAAAAAAATAAATAAACCTATATATCAAATTGAAAACTGAAAGGGAAAAAAGGATCCAAATAAGTTTGAACACAAAACTCTGAATGTACTACTCCCTTCGGGGGATACTGCTGAAAAGAGCTACTTGAAATCCCGAACCTTATTGTACACTGCTGCAAAGAGTGGTACTGGGTGCCACACTGAGATTATTCTGTACTGCATGATTGACGAGATGAGCAACATTACTGAGGCTGGTGACAACCAGGATAGGAGATGCAAATGTGGCACTGCAGTGGGGGTGAAGAAGTGCTCAAAAATGATGGGGACATGTCAAAGGACATAGAAGCCAGGCTGAAAGGGGCTCCTGCAGGCTGTATTTGGGAGTACTTGAGCACCCAATTGAGTACTGGCAATGGATTATAACACGTAAACTTCACAAAATCCATGAGTTATTAGTGATCCTAAAAAAATCCCAAAAACCTGTGTAGGGGAGATAAAGGAATTAAAAAAAGACCCAGAGGGGGACAATAGCACTTCTACAGAGAATGCCAGCTGACATGTGCAGAAGAGTGCAAGGCAGTGGAGGTCTGACTACAACCAGGCAACCTCATCACTGGATGCTCAAACTGCCGGGTGAAAGGTTTTTGTAGAAAAGGCTCCCAGGTGATTCAAAGAATCACCCACAGATGACCCTGAGGAAAGAGGCCCTTTTGCAGTGAGAAACTGGATGAGCCCTACCTCAAAGGCCAGATTCAAAAGCCGCCAACAATGGGACAGGCTGATGGGATGTCCCACAAGGACACGGCACCCATGTACAGTTTTTTTGCCAAAAAATGTTTAACATGAGCCTAACTGCGAGAGAAGCCCAAATTGAGGGATATTCTGCAAAACTACTGGCCTGGACCTTTGAAGACAGGTAATGATGTGAAAAATGACGAGGACAGGAGCAAGGCCAGGGAGCAGTTCTGGACTGAAGGAGACCCCTACACACAGCGGTGCTGCCTGTGTGGGCCTGAACTGACCAAACAAAAAAGCTGCAAAGGACATTACTGGTACAACTGGATTGTGTCAGTGCTAAATTTTTGGTATGCGCTAAGCTTACTGTAGTCATGAAGGAGAAATACCTTGTTCTTAGGAAACACGTGAAACTTTTAGGGATAACACATATACAAATGCCAATAAATATGAGTTTTCAAACAGTTCGTGGAAAAATGGAATGGAAGGGTAATATGAATCCTTTCCATGATCATGCCGAAGTACCCTCATATATAACATACATATGTGTGTGTGCGTGCCAAGGGCGGGTAGGTGACTAAGGAAACATTACAAAATGTTGATTGTGAAACGTAGGTAAAGGATGATCATTGTACTACAAGTCTTACACTCCTGGAGTTTCAAAAAATTTCAAAATATTGAGTTGGGATAAAGAGCTAATTAGAAATTAGCACGCCAGAATGGCAGAGAAAAAAAAAAGTCATTTTAAAAAATCTTAATCTTCCTATTAAGTCCAAGTTTGTTCATGTTGATGAAACACGCCCAGCAAACAACGGTGTGCCCAGTGTGAGCGGCGCCATGCACTGCTCATGCTGTTTCTGCGTCACACTTACCAGGGGCAGGCGTGGCAGGTGTGACCAGGGTCACATGTGTGTCCTTTCCATCTCTGTTACCTTCACACTGAAATCAAAGCCAATCATTACAAAAGAGCTGTCAGATGCTAAGACCCAGAGTGCATGGAGCTGGGTTCTTCCCTGACAATGCGATGTCCCCGCAAGGCTGGCATAAGGAGCTACCTTCCCCACTTTCAACAAAGACTGTGTGCCTTAGCACAGTGGCAGCGTTGATAAGCATGTGACCATGATGATACTGGCTGGCTGGTCTTTGAGCAGTGGAGGGGAGAGCTGACCTAGTAAGATCTGGGATTCTGTCTATGGGTCTCCATGTGCCCTCTGGCCAGTCACCACCCATCTGCCAGTAACTCCCTCCCTGGGAGGGCTCTGGCTCGTCTTCGTCCATCACTACACTCAGACAGCAGTAACACCCAGGGGCCAGGTGGATGGTGGGCAAAGAAGACCCAATAGAACGCTCCCAAGTCTGATCACACAGCAGCCAAGATGACACCACTTGCTGCTTTAGGCTAAAGAACAAGGAAACATCACTAATTCGGTGGTCCTCAAATACAGGCTTTTCACTGGTCAGCAACACAATAAGGAAACACACACATTTCCATAAGTTTGCTGCCTTTTTCTGGAGGTGAATTGTTCTTTATTTCGCAATGTGTACTTCCTAGTTATTTGTTGTTAAAATGTCCTTTATCTTATGAAAGACATCCAGACCTTGGTTCCTTATGTGAACCTCAATCTGTTGTTTTGCTCTTCTCCAGGCAAAGTTCTGAGAAAGCAGCTGCAGTGGAACAGAGGGCACCAACCCTGGGCGAGGGGCCAGGGAGGCTGCCCTCCTCTCATGCCATCGAAGCTGCCAGCACGAAGCTTGTGGCGCGCCTCATGCCTCACCCTGACACGACCTTGGAATAGATGAAACAGGTGGAGTCAAGGGCTGGTGCCTCCCTTTGCTGCTAATCCCAGCCCTGGTCACGGCAGCGAAGGTGGGAGCCACCACTTCCCTAACTATGCAGTTTAAAATCCCTCTGCCCAAGGGCTGCGGCCACCCCTGGAGAGTCCCACATGTGGCTCTCCTAGATTTCTATGAGCTGCCCCAGAGCAGCAGGCAATGGAGGTGCACCCTGCTAGGACTCCCACCTCCATGAGCTTCCCTGGTGGCTCTGCCCTAGGAGACCTGGAGTGTCCATTCAATAGCAGAAGTCTGTCAGCATGTGACTAAAACCATTTGGAAATAATTACTCAAAATGCTCTTTACAGGCTCTTTAGAGAATAAACAAAAAGCATGACTACATTACACCTCAGTATATCTGTAGTTTATGATCTAATTACGTAAAAATACACAGTGGGAAACAGATTACCTTAAGACACCCTGTTTCTTGTAGCAGTATATCCACTTGGGTCATGTATTTCCTTCTTAACTCATTTTTCAAAGGGCTCTGAGGCACTGCAGGCTGATTGAAAAAGAGAAGTCATTACTCTTCAGAGTTGTTGGGTACAGCTGATCTCTTTAATTCTGGAACAAACTGGCAAGTTCATTAATGTACAAATCTCTAAATGAAATTACTGTCATTTTTTCATCTCCTGCTCTTAACAGTGGTCTATTTAGTCTCTGGCAATCCACTGACCCAGTAATCTGATGTCAGGGAATATACTCAGTGTTTAAAATCCCACAGAAATAAAGAGACCAAAACAAACAAACAAATCTGGAGAAGTATATGATGGTATTACTAAAACAGAAAAAAAATTTAAAAGTCTAAATATTCTTAGGTGATGAATTCAGGGCTCAACTACTAGTAATAATCCCAACTGGTAAGTTTTTAAGAAAAGAAACTCAGTGTTCCAACTCAGGAGGCCAGGAATGGTCGGCTCTCCTACTCCTCACCTGCCAGACACTGGAAAGAGGGGTTCACCCTCCATTTTCTGCACCTGAGTGGGATCGAGCCAAGGATCTGGGATGCAGCTGGGGGTAGTGCAAACACACATTGCTGAGAAGAGCCAGCACCTGGTTTCTCTACTACCAGGGCCTCCCACCTCCCCTTTGCTGCCAATCCCTACATGGCCTTTTACAAAGTACCCACTTTCCTGCCCCAGGGTCACTGCCTTTTTCTCTATCCAGATACTAAAAGTCACACATGGTGAGTGGGCAAACCTATGCATAAAAGGAGCAATTTTGGAGGAAAACCAGGCACAGCTATTCTAGCATATGACACAGGGGCCAGGAAAGATGCTCAAGAGGGTTAAGTTCTGTGTGAATTCTGTCCTATCCCAACCAAGAGAGAGAGCGAGAATCACGTCCTTTAAGGAGATGTGTTTTCTGCAACCACGGGGACACTCTAGGAAACAGACAGATGAGTGACACTTACTTTTTAGGTCAGCGATGGGTACCTGGTTATGTGACCTCAAGACTAAATGGGCTCTCGAGGCTGACCTGGAAACACTTCTGAGAACACCTCCCTAATGACTCTGTCTCTGAGGGGCAAGACAACTCAGAAGCCAGCTTTTACTACTGCGCGTGCAGTCCCGGCAAATGGCACACAGTGAACCACAGCAGTGACAGTTCTACTTGCAGAGTAAAAAGTATCCAAAATTACTTACAATCACATAAATTAAGTAAATCAGGCTGGAACTGGAGGTAGTACTGGCTGCCAGGCAGGAAAACACCAAAGACTTGAGGTGTGGTGGCAGCCAAAGGGGGCCTCAGAGGGGGACCTCCAGCAGGGTGCTGGCAGTGCTGCCTAGGCCACATGGCCCTCACTTCCTGAGAGCACGTGCACTTGGACCCCAAGCCCCGACTCTGTCCACTCATTACCAAAGGCAGATCTTACCGTTAAGATCCAAGCAACTGGATCTTCTTGGTCTATAGTTGCGTCAACACCACTGCTTTTTGAACCTAAAAGTAAAAAAGGAAATCTCAGTCAGGATTTTTGGGAAACCTTGCGTTTTCCTCTCAAGGGGGTTTTTCTATTGCTTTGAGTATGTCCTACAGTAAAATCCCTATTGTTTCAAGGGTGTTCCCCTTGAATAAAGATAACGCCAAACATTGCTGCTCAGGAACATTTCAGAATGGGGCTATGCCTCAGAAGTGGAGAGAAGGAAGAGCAGATTTTATACCACCTCTGGCTCTTACAATGACCTCTGATTCTAGGAGTTGGGACACCCTATCCCAGCTGCCCAACTGAACCTCCTGTGATGACGGGAAGTTCTCCATCTGCTGTCTAATACACCAGCTCCTAGCCACATGGGGCTACTGAACAGCTGATATGTGGCTAGTAAGGCAGAGGAATTGAATTTTAAAATTTTATTTAATTTTTAATTTATTTAAATAGCCACAGGCAGCTAGTGGGTACCGTACTGATGATGCAGCTCTTGAATACCTATTTCCAATTATTTCAAGCAGTCTGGGAAATGCATGGACCCAAGGATTAACAGAGTTAAAATTTGGACTAGTGCCAGTAAACAAATATCAGTAAACATCTTCACTAAGGTCTCTCTCTTCTAGTTCTACTTTGAAAGACCACCAGTTTTCTCTCCAAAACTCAATACATGCCACTGACTGTCCAGGGTAGGTGAGGTGCCGGGGAAGGGGTTGGGCAGTGGGGGGACAGAGCTGCGGAAAGGTCAGCGTCTGGTAGGAGAGATGGTGTTAAAGATCAATTACAAAACTGCTCATGAGGAGACAGCGTGGGCAGGTCAGGCAAGCCTTCAGGCCACGTTCTGGCCTTTGGCCCCAACAGCAGCGGGAAGCCATGCAGTATTGCTTCTAACAGATTCACACGTGTCAATGGGAGGAGGGAGCCCTGGCGGGGACAGGAGCTAACGCTGGGGGTGGTGTGAGGGGCAGCAGGGTAGAGAACAGGAGGCAATGCATTGAATGTAAGTGACGAGCGAGGGGAGGTGGAGGCGAGGTCCCGCACCACAGGGGCAGTGTGGGGCCTGTACCCAGGCGGGAACGTAAGGTGAAGAGCAAGTCTGCGGTTGGCCTTTGTAGTTTAGATACACTGAGTTTGTACATGACATGTTTAAGTAGAGGCTGCCAGGCAGTAAAACACACCACGACAAGGTCTGGGCTGGAGGTCAGTCGGCATGCGGTGAGGCCATGGCTCCCCCAGAGTGAGGGGCAAAGAGGGGTTCAGAACAACTCTCAAGAAAGGGCGCCCTGTGGAGAGGGGAGGTGGGCCGGCAGAAGGAGCCGAAAGGAAGGGGGACAACCTGAAGAGCACAGTGTCACAGAGACCAAGGCCAGAATTTCCAGAAGTTTCAACTGCTACCAAGAGGCCAATGGGGACAAAAGCTGAAAAATGTCAACTGGATTCTGCAACGGGGGTGCCAGGAACCCTACCCAGAGCCCAAAGCCAGAATGAACCCGGGTGAGGAGTACACGGGAGGTGAGGGAATCTGAGCCAGCAAATGTGAGCGACCTATTTGAATTTGGTTGCAAAGAGGATTGCACAAGGGGAGGTGGCTAGGAAAGGACACAGGGTGGGGGAAGTTCACCAAGTACATTTTGTGTGTTTACGGTAAAATCGGGCCGAGTGTAAACACCAAGGGACGAATCCGGGGTAGAGGGAGAGGCTGAAGATAGAAAGAAGGGCTGAGGGACAGGATAGGGTCTAGACAGTGAGACTGGCCTGAGGGCAGCGAAAGTGGCTCCTAGAGAGAAGGAAATCAGTGACTGCAGAGGCAGGAAGACTTTCTACAGAAGGCAAATCTCAAGTCTTATTATAAGAGGTTTATACTTTTTAAAAATATACCTTAGAAAAAACAAAAACTTGAATCACAAGGAATACAGACTTAAAACTGTTGTAACAGAGACATGTCAGGCACAGTCCCTCCTGACGCTGCTTTCTAACAAAGGCGACACTCACCGGCTCTCAGGACCTGTGTGTGACGCTGGGGCAGCTCATGACCTTGGGCTGTAGCTTGCACAGGGCCATCCATCCTGCCAGCCAGCTTCCCACGGGAGTCCTCAAAGTACTGAAGTCAATAAAGACATGCTCGTTTGAGTAACAGCACATTTCAAAGCCACGGCACAGGGGTAGACCTGCAATCCTCCCATGAACATGGAAGGGAATGAGAAGCTTCCACAGGCTTCTCTTCTCACACCTCCGCTTTCTAAAGGCATCCGACTCCCAGGAGGTAGTCGAAACTCCTCTTGGAAAAGCAGCAGAGCTTCCTTCCTCAGGTGGTAAGTGACAGAGTAGCCAAGTCCCGGCCCCGAAGTGGCTCACAGGGATTGTGGCAAACAAAAAGCCAAAGTGAAACAGAACATAACTGTCACTAGGTCATCAGAGAGAATCTAGAAATACTCAAGAGGCCCCTGGGGGACTTTCTGTGATCTTTATCTTAACCATATGACATTGTGGTTATGGCAATGTTGTGAGTGCTACAATTCCTGCACATGTGGGGCCAGTTTAGGCCTGAGCTACACTTGACTTGTAGGGGCAGTCAGTCATCCATGACCAGGAGCTCACACTGCAGGGGTGGTCAGCTGGTCACACTCCAGGGGAGGCCTACTTCTGCCCTCTAGAGCCTGCTGTACACAAGGACCCACTAATAATCCTAACAAGTGGCATCAATAGATTCTCATTAGTGAAATTCAGACATTCAAGACACCAAATTGGCTAAAATATCTTAAGACTGCCCCCACCAGCCCTGCACAATGAGGGAATGAGGTGGCAAGGTCTATGCCTTTAGGGATGGCCCTCAGGTAACATCTCTACAGGTCTGGGGGATTTGTGGCTACCCAAGAACACTACATGGAAATTGAATCTTGCTTTGAGAACATCAGAATTGCCACCTTTGCCTCCAGTGAAAATGACACCTAAGGTGAGCCTTCAGGGAATTTCCAGAGCTGTTTTGTGGCTTGAGAATTTTCGGGAAACAGCCAATCCTCACCAACCCCTAACTACTTGGCAGCTCTGGTATCTACAAAGAGAACCCAAGCCTTGTGTCATAGCCAAGCCGCCTTAGGTCAATGCACAGCCCGCCATGGCTCACTGCCTCCCACAGCCTACAGGGCAGCAATCTCGGCGGCATCCGGAGGATTTGGTTATTTGGGAAAGGGTACAGGCGGATTTGGGCACAGTCACCAATAGTAACTGCAGTGAAGTTAGTGATGTGCAAGTTGGAATCACAGACTATGCCCAGTTTTCTAATCCAAGAAAGGGTGTAAAAAATCTGTAGACCCCAGGCAGTCATCACCCCACATTTTAAGCAAAAACCTTAAACAAATGTCCAGCTGAAATATTTTGCCGCCAGGACCATTCAAGCACTGGTCTGATGAATGGGTGTCACTATTATGTACAATTTAGAGAGTGGACCTAATAATCCCACTTCTGGGCATCCCCCCTCAAAAAGGGGGGATATCAGTACTGAGGAGAGATAAGAACCAGTATGTTTCTCTGAGGACTATTTATAACAGGGGTTTTATAATAAAATTTTATCGGAACACAGCAACACTCCTTTCTCCCATAACAGAGCTGAGTAGTTACAACAGAGACCACATAGCCTGCAAAGCTGAAAATATTTACCATCTTGCCTTTTATGGAAAAAGTGTGCTAACCCTGATTTACAATTAGAGAAGGCACGAAAAGCTGAATGCCTATCAATTGAATGGCAGTTTAAAACACTGGTGACTGAATTACACAATGTATGATAAAAAGAAGGCTTCTCTGTATAATATATATTTTAACTGGAAAAGTGAGGGTAAAAAATAATGTATATTTATGAAAATGTATATTATAAACAAGAATCACATTATTCTTAAATAGCATTAGTGAATTTCTCTGCATAGAGAAGTCAGGCTAATATTAAGTAGTTCTATGAACGCATATCTCTAACTTTTCTATGACTAAAATTCTTGGGTACAGATTCCTTGACCTGCGACCATGAGGAGCCACGTGGCATCTGGGAAGTGGTGATTAATAGAATACAGATAACCTTGCAAAAGCTACTAGAGCAAAGGGCTCCCCGGGTCTCACGGGTCTCACGGCAGGAAGGTAAACTGTATCAGTGCTGTCCATTATAATAGTTCACAGAGCCGCAATGCCCTTGAATAAAATGGGGGGGGGGGGGGGACCTGGCTCTTTCAAAGGTTGAGAAATGTAGAGGACTCATAAAGCAAATGTACTTCACAGGGCCTGGTTTTCCAAAGCCTTGCAGTTTCAAATATTGACCTTGCAAAGGACAGGAAATTTTCCCCAGGCTATTGACTCTGTTGCAAGATAAGAATCATAACACAGCAAGGCTGCTGGTTCAAAGACAGACAGGTTACTTGTTGATATGTAAAGTTACTAAAAAACTGCTGGAGGGAGAAGGAATGTTTGCTAAATCAAGCCTTTGTTAGTGGATCACTTAATTGTCTAATAGAATGCCATCTGACTTGTTTTTACTGAATGTTACCAGTTTCTATTGAAAAAACTTGTTAAACTGTACTTAGCAAAACCCCACCTATGTCTCTTCCTGTAACTTCTTGAGAATAGCGCTCCCTGTTGAAGGCTATGGGATATTAACCCCTTTCTGGGACATCTCACTGCTCAAAAGAGATGGGCTTTGAGTAATCTTTGGTGGCTCCATCACCCAGGGGGAAAGGGGTGACAAATCCGTGGGAGGCAAAGCAACAGAAATGCAGAAGGAAAGATGGAGCTCCTAGCTGGGCTGCAGAGCGGTCTATGGGAGGGAGACCTGGTGAGCCCCGCCTCTGCCTGTGGGCCTAGTTGCTGGAGGAGCCCCTGGCCTGTAATGGAGGAAACACAGGGTGGCAAAAAGGGCTCAACACACACAGCTCCTCTTTGCACTTGACAAGCAAGATCTGTTTCTCAGTAAATCCTTAAAAACAGAAAAAAAAAGGGCAATCAAGGTGGGAAAACAAAGTGCCCTGCGAGGCCTCCAGAAAGTCTTGCTGCACATTCAGGGCTCACCCCCAAAACCCACCTTCATTCACATCAACATTCTTCCAGAGCAAGGCATTTTGGCAATAAAATGTAACATTAAATACCTGGATTTGTCCTTTGTTTCTTTTCTTTATTAGTCTTCCACCCCAAATTCTCAATCCTTAAGAAAAGAAACAAAAATTACCACTTATGTAATCCTGAACGCTGAATTTCCCCTCAATCTCCATTAATAGAAAAAGTGACAGGCAAAGAAAACGATACATTAAAAGCAAGTCAGGTTTCTGATATTCTGTTGATCTTTGTTGAGGGTTTTTTAAAATTCAAGTTTAGACAAATTTGTTATTAACAGAAATCTCTTCTACCTAGCAGGCAACAGTTTGTCAAATTATGTCATTAACACAAAAAGTTAAATGTAAACAAGGAACACACAAGGGTACTTCAAAAAAGTTCATGGAGAGACTCACATTATCTTTAATTCTACTTTTCCACGAACTTTTAGAAACACTCTTGTATCTATGCCGGTCAGTATCCTTAAAATGTATATATTGAGGGCTATCTATATACTACATATAGAGAGAGTAAGCACTTTTCAGAGACAATCTCTACATCCCAAATACAAAGTACGTGTTTTCTGAGGCTAATCTGCCCTCTGGTTAGATTTCTCATGGCCCGATGAAGACCAAAGAAACAGACATGTGCTGCTGGAATATTTTAGTTTCTCCCTGTGTAAACGTTTTACCCAAAGTGTGGCTGGATCAGCTATAAAGTGATAACGAGCTGATGATAAGGCTGTACAGGAGACACTGACCTCATCCGGTGCAAACTCTCTCCAGCTCTTTACCAAAGAGAATCTATGAGATTTAAGTCAGTTTACAACACTAACCATTAAATAGAACGGCCTCTTCTCCTTATTCAAGTACTCAGAACTTCAAGGGTGACAGTTACTACCACACATGACACAGGACAAACAGCAGTCAGTATGAGCGTTTACTACCGCGGGGTGCTGTTCCAAGAGCCTCACAAGGATTCTACGTAACCGTTACAACACCCACACCAAGTCGAGACTATTGTCATCTTTCCATTCTACAGACGAGGAAACTGAGACTCAGTCCAGCTTAGCAACAGACCCAAGCTGACAGGGCTGTTCGCGGCCACCGGGGATGCCCAGCCAGTCAGGCAGAGGCATTTTTTAACCAGGATGCCTTTATGTTGTCTTCGGGAAGTCTGTTTTAAGAAGTAAACCTGTTGGAAATAAGTAATTTAGGTAATTTACAGGTTCAGGGGAACGAGTGATGATTGGGTTCCTATCAGGTAAACAAAGTCTACTTTCATGAGGGAGCCGGGGCAGCATTTCAAACTCCAGAAGTCACGACCCTGTTCACACTCTTCATCCTAAATACCGAGAACGGGGCTGACTCCGTACCCTGGGGCGTCTCGTAGGTCAGCGTGGCCATTTGCACCAGCGGGGCGTCCTCAAAGGGCTGGTTGTACTGTAGGGAAAGAAGGGGGTCCCGTCAGGTCCGAAGGCCAAGAGGAGCCCCGGAGCCGGGCTGAAGCGGCGCCGGCGCGAGGCCGTCTAGGGCGCCCCCAACACCCCTCCCCGCGCCCGAGCGCCCCGGGCTCTGCCCGCCCCGCCAAGCCCACCGGCGGGGGCCGCACCTTCTCTATCAGCTCCTGCATGCGGCTCTGGAAGCGGCGGCGGCTGTTTCTGAGCTGCCACAGCAGCGTGTCTTCTTCTAGGACCGCGCCCTCCATGGCGCAACCCACACTCAGCCTCGACCCCCGCCCGGAACCCGGACAGCTGGCCCTCGGCGCGCCACCGGCTCAAATAGGCGACTCCACCCTTCCTGCCCGCATCTCGGTTGCCTATTGGCTGGAGCGGAGAGGCCGGGCGCTGATTGGGCCTTTCGAACATGTTTCCGCGGCTCTCTTCCGGCTAAGCCGTGCCGTAGTTTCCGGCCCCGCCCGGAGGAGCGCGTGTGGCTGGAAGAAGGGAGAGGCCGGGTCAGCCGTGGGTGGCGGCAGTGATGGGCGTGGTCGTTTTTGGAGCCGTTTCTGGAGCTGCTCCCGGGCTTGTTTAATCCACGGTGCGGCGCGAAAATTCTGTGCGCTACGTATTATTTCCCGCCATTGTGCACAGGAGACAGAAGAGAAGATGCTTCTAATTTGATGCCATTCCTTGCAACCCCCGCCCCCAGCCTTGGCAGCCTAAATGTGTGACCTCAGGACTCCAGAGCTGCTAAGCAGACTCGTTCCCCACCCCCGTGCACCCGGGACAGGTCGCGAGTCAGCGCCTTCCCCAGCAGCAGAGCGTTCCCTTCCGCGGCAGAGGTGAGGGCGGGGTGCTCGGCCCTGGCTGCAGCATCTCCTCGGGCTGCACCTGCACAGCCCGCTGCCTGCCTGGCTGGGATTTCCAACCCTTCGAGTGCTGTTTCAAATATGTGCCCAGGAAATAAGCGTAGTGCTCAAATCTAGTGGCTGCTCCTATAAAATGGGCCTGAATTTTGCTTCAAAGAAAATAGATGGGGATTTATTCTGCACGGAGTTGCTTTGTAAATAATTTGATGTTAGAAAGGTGTGGAAATGTCCGTGGTTGGAGAAGCACAGCTTTTCGCTGGTCCCAGTGGTAACCTAGAAACGGATATGTAGCAATGAGAACGTCTGGTTGAGGTGAGTTATCAACCATAAACGTCAGGCCCCATCCATTAGACTGCCAAGAAAAGGGTTCACTCTTTTCTAATGATCCAGAGCTAATGCAAACAGAGGTTGTGAAATAGCTGGCAGCGTGCGATTTTCCACGAGGTGTCAGTCAAAGCTCACAAAAGGTGTTTATTCTTTGATTTAATGAGTCTATTTGAAATCTATCTGAGGTAATTAAGGCTGTTGGCAAGGATTTAGCTGGAGAATCTTTAGTGAAGCCCTGTTTATAAAGTCTAGTAGGAGAAGGGTGGTTGAGTAAATGGTGATAGATGCCTACCTGTGCTCCATTAACAACTATGAATAACTGTATTTATAGGCATCTAAAATGTATGATATTTTTAATATAAAAGGAGGTTACAAACATATGTATTATATGAATATACTTGCATTTCAAAAATATACATTATGTGTTTTAAAAATTTGAGTATATGTATATCAAAATGTTTCCAGGGCTATCTCTGGATGATGATATGGTGGATTATTTTTAATATCAATTTTCTCGGGTGCATTTTCAAGAATGAACATGTATTGTGCAATTATGAGCATGCATTACTCACGTAATAAAAAACACAGAAGACCAATTGTCTTAGTTCATTTTGTGATACTATAACAGAATACCTGAGACTAGGTAGTGTGTAACAAACAGAAGTTTGTTTTCCACACTTCTGGTGGCTGAGATGTCTGAGACCAAGGGGCTGGCATCTGGTGAGGGCCTTCTTGCTGCATCATCTCATGGCAGAAGGCTGAAGGGCAAGAGAGGGAGAGAGAGAGCAAGAGGAGGCCAAAGTTGTTTCTTTATAAGGCACCCACTCTGCTGATAATGATATTAGTCCTTTCACTCCACCCTCATGGCCTAATCACCTCTGTTGCATTAGGGATAAAGTTTCAAACATGTGCTTTTGGGGTGACATATTCTAACTATAGTGCCAATAAATATGTTTTTTTAATCTTGGCTCTACAAAATCAGAGACCATTCATCCAAATAAGACGCACGTCTCCAAACATTCTAAAACTGCTCTTGTACAGCAAATACAATATATAGCTGATAGCAGTACATTTGGCTTTGTCTTTTTAGTTCAGATATTAAAGGGAATCTTATCATTCAATGACAGCTCTGGAGTTCAACACAATCATTTCAAAGGGCCTCAGAAGTATTCTGGTGCATCCTCAGACTAACAGGTGTACTCACTGAGCCCCTCGTGCCCAAACTCCTTTTATCCTTCAGATCTGCTGCCAGGTAAGTCAGCCTCAACAATCATCTGAGTTCTGACTAGTTTCACTGTGTTCTTGTTGCTGAATTTATTTTGTTATCCTAGGGTTTGTAACAAAATAGGGCTTTGTTTAAAGTAATTATATTTAGGTCTTTTTCTAAGATCATTAAACCTTTTGGTTTGGAGGTAAAACATTTGGATAATATCTTTGGTTATTCTCCTGCTGCTTGCTTTGCTTTTGTTTGTTTATCTGTGTGTCTATACATATGAAGTCTTATTTTAATTGTCTTTGTTCTGTTCTGGATTATCTTGTGTCTATTGATTGCATAAGGGAGTGTTCTGTAAGAAACAGATACACACATAAATTGATTATTCTCTGCTCTAATCTAATACGGTTTTGAAGACAAATGATTGGAGTTTCACTAGACCAGTGACCAATTTGCAAAAAAGCAGATAGTTAAACTTAGCCTTGGGTGCCCTTCATGATGGCATTCACTGTCTTGTCAACTTGTGAAAGAAGGTCCCTTTGCTCAGTCTGTATTTTAGGGTAAGCAATTATTAGGTCATCATATAGCCAATTCCTAGTTTGTGTTTGCACCTTTCATGAGCACACACCGTGGACTAACTGTAGTGACCCATATTTCCTTGTGTAGATGGATTTGTCTATCAAAGTCTCTAACTCCTGCAAGAAATTTTTCTTCCTATATAAAGTCTCACTATGATCCTAACTCTTGCAGTTTTGGGGGTAAATGGCAGAAAATGGCAAAAAAGAATGACCATTTTAATGAGTTTGTTGTGTCAAAATTGATAAATTCATATGTTTAAGAGTAACTCTAAAAAAATTAGGAGCCAAAGAGCTGGCCAGTTAGCTCATTTGGCTAGAGTGCAGCCTTATAACACTAAGGTCATGGGTTTGGATTCCCATACTGGCCAGCCGCACACGCACACACATACACAGACACACAAAATTAGGAGACAAAGATACCAACCTTTCAATAGTCAGCTTTTTTATTTGGTGTGTTTTTACCTAAAACACAGTTTATCCAAGGGCACTCTAACCTTCTCAGACGCACCCTGCTTGGATCTGTTCAGCTTTGTCTACACTTTTCATTTACATTTCTTCTAGTCCTTCCGTTTCTTCTTTCAACCTAAATGAGCTATCTTTGCCTTGGGTTTCGTCAGGAGAAGAACATTCATGGAAATGTGCTAGATCAGAAGGCATATCTGTATAAGCTGAATTTAAAACCTGGTCTAGAGCTGAGTCAAGGACTTGTTAGTCTATTTAGGCTTCTGTGACAGAGTTCCATAGACTGGGTGGCTTATGAACAACAGACATTTATTACTCACAGTTCTGGGGGCTGGAAAGTCCAAGATCAAGGTGCTGGCAAGGTAGATGCATTCTGAGGCCTCTTGTCTTGGCTGGTAGGTGGCCGTTATCTTGCTTTGTGTTCACATGGGCTCTTCGTGCATATGGGTAGAAAGAGAACAAGCTCTCTGGTGTCTCTTCGTATAAGGACACTGATCCTATTGAATCAAGGCCGGGCCAGCCCGTGGCTCACTCAGGTTCAGATCCCATATAGGGATGGCTGGTTAGCTCACTGGCTGAGCATGGTGCTGACAACACCAAGTCAAGGGTTAAGATCCCCTTACCGGTCATCTTTAAAAAAAAAAAAAAAAAAAGGAACCAAGGCCCTTATGACCTCATTTTACCTTGGTTATGTCCTAAGGGTTCTACTTCCAAATATAGTCACATTGGGGTTAGGGCTTCAACATATGTATTGTGGGGGGACAATTCAGTCTATAGCAATGCTATGAATAAGTATTTTTTAATATTTTAGGGTGATGGGCAGACATTGGCAGTAGGGTCTGGGTTCTGTACTATTGTCCTAGATGACTAGGTCTGTATCACCTAGTTCACGTAATTTTTTCCCTCAAATGGGGAAAGTGGTTAAAAAGCAAGAAGATAGGAAAGAGGAGATTTAAATAATCCATCTGTAAAAATTAAAAAAAATTCCTAGAGACAGAAAGAGAAAACACAAAACCCTTTAGGGCCATTTGAGAGGTTATTCCCTTCAGAGTAAATTGGACAAAGATTCAAAATTGTAATGGAATAAGCACAAATAAACAGGAGATTTTAAAATTAGATTACAGAAAACTTTTAAACAGTATTCTAGGATAGGGTCAACAGCTAAAAGCGGGCTCAGATTTGAATTAAGAGCCTTAAATGGAAAAAGTTATAATAGGAAATTGTGAAGTTAGATCTCTAATAGGTAGCTGAGCATTTTCATAGAGCCCTAGAAAGAAAAGAAGCTAGAAATAAAAATAAATATATAGCTCTCTAAATAAGACAACTGACCTCTCAAATAAAAATAAGAATAAGGTCTTCTGTATTTTCTAAGAATCAAGAGGGCATAAAAAAGGACACCTGCAGATTTCAAGGAGAAAGAACATTGAAAGAGCCAATGCCCTATACTGACTAAGAAACACAGGGAGGAATGAATGAAAAGTAACGATGCCAGGCAGTCTAGGTGATAATTACTCTTCTTGCCCAATTATAGGCTTTACTAGAGACAATTATCATCCTAATTTTATAATAAAGCTCTCCTAAGTTATTGCTTGTGCATTTTGAAGGACAATTTGAAGTAGAGTGAAGGATTGTTTTGCCAACTCTTAGAAAGACCCAAATAATAGCTATAATTATAATTAATGCTACTTATGTGAATTTGATCAAAGATGCATTGAGCCAGTTTAAATTCCTTAGCTCAAATTATTATGGATAATAGAATAACATTATATTTTACTTTGGCCAATTAAGAGAGTCCAGGCTGTTGCTAATGCCTCCTGTTATACCTAAATTAACTCTATTAGTGGGTGTGATCAATCTATATTAAAGCTAAGAGAAAGGCAATGTGAGCTATCTATGATCTATTCAGAGTTGTTGAGATTTCTTTTCTTAGGAAGTCTTCTGGACCTTTTTTAAAATATGAGGGAATTTCAAAAAGTTCATGGAAAAATGGAATTACAAGATAATATAAATCTTTCCATGAATTTTTTGAAGAACCCTCATATGTCTGGTTATATATTTTTAATCTCACAGTTGTTTGAAGTCTGTTGTCCAGAGTTTTAAAAGCTTTTGTGCAGCTGCTGACCTGACAGATGATTCAATGAAATATTTAAAGACAAAATCAGAATGAAATTAGGCTGATCAATGCTCAAATTGGAAATCTGATTTTTGCAAATGAAACTTCCTCTTCCAGAACAATCAGCCATACTGATAAGGATGTAGATAATCTTTGATGATTCTCTCTTGCAGCTTTGGCTGAATGAGAACAAAAGGAGGGATTGAGAAGAAAACATGTTCCACGGATGTCCCTGAGTACTTACATTTGTACAGATATGTCAGCTCCCCTACACTCCTAAAACTCCTCCAATCCCTGATGTCACACTTCAAAACTCTACGTGTAGTCGGCATTCTGCTCTCCTTGAGGAGACTGTGTCAGAACAGCGTAGTTCTCTCTGTTACCAGAGTCAACTGCATGTTCAGCTTTGTCTTTTTATATCAGATCTTCAGTGGTGGCCTCGTCATTCTTTCACAGTATCGACATTTTCCTATTTTGTGCCACCAAAGCCATACCTGGAAGATATGCCTTTTCTGGCCTTACTGTTAGTACAGTAGAAAATATATACATATACATTTTTTCTGTTTTCTTTTACATAACAATTTGTGGGGCTAGAACCAAAAGAATTTCTGACTCCAAAGGTTAAAGCTTATGTGGTCAAAATTTACTTAAACATCAGCGTAATGTGCTATAAATATGGTGGTTAGTTTTAATTTCTACCCTTGGGGTGGTCAGTTGCCATAATCAGGAACATATACTTTTTTGGGGGAGCTAGCTTATAGAATGTATATTTTCCTAAGTAATCATCCATTTTGTCAAGAAATTCAAATGTACTGGTTTAGATGAATATTCAGCATTCTTTTATATTCTAATCTTCACTGTATTTGTGGTTATGGATCCTATTTAATTTCTAATGTTATTATTTATGTATTCTCTCTCTCTTTAATTCAATTATATTGCTGAAATTTATCTGTTTTACTAGTCTTTTAAAGAAACCAGTGCTTAATGTTTCTTCATCTACCCTACACATTTTTGTTTTTATTTTCTTTAATTTCCCAGCTTATGTTTGTTCATTTCTTCCTTTTACTTAACTCAGGTTCATCTGTTCTATCATCACTTCTTGAATCAATTGCTTAATTAACTTACTTTCATTTGCTCTTGTTTCCTAATAAATGCATTTAAGGCTATCTATTCTTTGAGTACCAGTTTGTGATTTTCCTCTGATTTCTTCTTTAACACACACATAATTTGGAAGTTTTTATTGCTTTTTCTATTTGCATAGATAAATTTAATAGTATCCCTAACTTTAAAAACCTTAGTATAATATGAATAGATATGAAATACTAAAATAGCTAAAATTTATAGCCCTAACATTTTACTTAGTAAGAAATACTACAAGCATTTCATTTGAGTCAAGGATAAAATCATTTTATATTTAATTTTTAAAATATATGTACAATGCATACAAAAAACTTCTGTGGCATGCTTAACGTATGAAGAATAACAATAAAATAAGCACTCCTGTGTGTATATAAGTCCTTATTGTTCTGCATTCTTGCTAACACTTATTGTACTTTTGCTAATCTTCTAAGTGCAAAATAATATCTCATTGTGGTTTTAATTTTCATTTCCCTAATTAAAAAGGAGACTGAACACACGGTCAGATGCTTTTTTATTTGTTGATCTATTCATGCCTTTTGTCTATTTCTGTGTTGAGTTGATTGCCTTTTTCTTATTCTGTAGTTCTTCATGTTTTCCATGTGCCAATATTTTGTTGGTTATATACTCGTATTTGTAAGTGTTCTGTTTTAGTTTGTAATTTGTCTTTCTACTTTTTTATAGTACTTCCTAGTTATTAGGAATTTTTAATTTTATTGAAGTAAAAATGTTTATTTTTTATGGTGTGTATTTTTTGCGTGTTTTATTTAAGAAATCCTTCTATATTCCAAGGCTATAAAACTTACCTCTCGCATTTAAACTTTTAATACACTGGAACTGATTTTTGTATTCACTTTAAGATAAAAAGTCAATTTTTAAAAAAATGGATAACAAATTGTCTCAGTAACATTTGTTGAATATTTCATTCTTTCCTCACTGTTTTACAGTGCTACCCCTGAACTGTATCTTTTCTTTATGTACATTGGCCTGTCTCTGGATTCTATATTGTATTTCACTGGTATTTTTTCTATCATTTCTCTATCTATATCACAATGTCATAATAACTGTCTAACTGGGTAAGTCCCCTCCCCTCCCCTTGCCTTGTTCATCTTCCTTTGTAGGGTTATTGCTATTCTTGACCTTTGATTTTTCCATATGTATTTTATAGCCAGCTTGTTAGTTTCACAAAAACCTCTGTTGCCATTTTGATTAGAATACTTTGAATCGATAGATTAATAAGGGGAAAATTGACATCCATATGATATTGGGTCTTCTAATCTATTAACATGGTATATCTCTCTTATAGTTAGGTCTACTTTAATACCTTTCAAAAAGAACTTTTATTTTTCTTCATAGCTATAATTTTATCAGTATAATTTTTATCAGTTATAATTTTATCACTTACAAATCTTTTGTTAGAATTTTTAGGATTCTTTTAGAAATGGTATTGATCTGAAGTTTCATTTTTCTACTGTTGATATATAGAAGTTTTTTTAATTGAAATTTTTATTGAAATAATTATAGATTCACATGCATTTATAAGAAATAATGCAGAGATATCTCTTTTATACTTTGAATAGTTTCCCAAACAGTAATATTTTGCTTATGTTGGCTTTATTTTGCTCTTTTTCTAATTTCTTGAGGTAGGAATGTAGGTTATTTATTTATAGCATTTTAATGCTATAAATTTTCCTTGTATTACTGCTTTAGCTGCAACCCACATATTCTAGATGTTAGGTTTTTATTTTTATTCAATCATATGCATTTAAAAAAATTCCCTTTGAGACTTCCTCTTTGAGCCATGGATTATTTAGAAGTGTGTTGTTTAGGGCTGGCCTGTGGCTCACTTGGGAGAATGTGGTGCTGACAACACCACGTCAAGGGTTAAGATCCCCTTACTGGTCATCTTAAAAAAAAAAAAGAAGTGTGTTGTTTAATTTCTTCTGCATGTTTAGAGATTTTCTTGTCTTTCCGTTATTAAATTCTAATTTGATTCCATTATCATCCAAGAACATAATCTGTATGATATCAGTACTTTTAAATTTGTTGAGGTTTGTTTTGTGGCCTAGAATATTGTCTGTTTTGGTGCTGTGGTGTGAATGTGGTTTTTCTTTGTCAAAACTCATGTTGAAGTTTGATTCCTGATGTGGCAGTGTTGGAAGGTGTGGCCTAGTGGGAGGAGTTTGGGTCATGGGGGTGGATCCCTCATAAATAAACTAATGCCCTCTCTCAAGAGTGAGTGAGCTCTCTCCAGAATGGATTAGTTCCTGCATGTTGTTAAAATGAGTCTGGCTTCCTCATTTTCTCTCTTTTGCTTCCTCTCACCATGTGATCTCTTTGCACATGCAGGCTTCCCTTCTGTTTTTTGCGGTGAGTTAGAAGCATCAGGAGGCCCTTGCCAGATGCACTGCCTAATCTTGGACTTTCCAACCACAAGAATCATGAGCCATATAAACCTCTTTTTTTTTTTTTTTAATAAATTACCCAGTCTCAGGTATTCTATTACAGCAACACAAAATGGTCTAAGATACTGGGTGAATGTTTCATGGGTGCTTGACAAAATGTGTATTCTGCTCTTGTCGGGTGGAATGAAAGACTCCACAAATCAATGAATGCTAGCAGTGGTATCCTTTGACTGAGATATTATTTGGCAAATGAAAATGAAGAATTTGAATGTCTTGTCTTATGTATAGTAGTAAAATGGTTCTCCAAATGAAATAGATTAAAAAGATTGTCAATGTTTGATTCTACTGTAAAAAGTAATAAATGACAAATCAAACCTTTAAATATTGAGAAATATAGTTATATTTGAAAGTTAAATGAGGTCCTTCTCAGTCTTCCAAAAAATGAGATGAGTGTCCTTAAAGTGAAGGGAATTACAGTGGGATTAATCAACAAACTTATATTATTTAAAAATAACCCTCATTGTTCCCATCCTGTGACAGAAAGATAAGGGTAGGGTTAAAGATACTGATTTGGAAATGTATTATGCTGATTTAGATGGTGTTGAAAATTACATGGTGATTACATTTAAAGATGTGTATAATCGTATAAGATCAGATCAGTTTGAGTAAATTAATCCAAGAGTAAACTCAACATTGCTAGGAAGAATTAGTTGAACTACTAAACAATGATTTTGAGGCCAAACGACTTAGTCTAATTACATACATTTTTGGTTCCAGTTAAGACTTTTATATCTTCTTTGTTGGAAAGAAGCATAAATAGCTTATTATAGTATTTTTAGCTATACGTTTAGGTGAAAAGAGTTTCAGAGCAGTAATCCAGTTATTGCAAAATCAATTAAACCAATTACACACGTGTAACAGATTTGAGACATGGGCTCAAATATTATTACATTAGTGGAGACACATGAAATGCAGGATCTCACTAAATTTTATTAATAAAAACTGTTTCAAAATATTTTATACTATTTTCAATCTACATATTACTAATCATTAGAATTATTTTATAATATAATGATGAGAAATGTCTGTCATGAAAATTAAATATTGAAATAATAGACTTTTGGATTACTGGTTCCAACCCACCGTACAACTTCTGTACAACTGCTCAGTGATGCACAATAGAACTTCTCTGTATCTTCTTGGGTTCTAGGTTCTTTTTCCAGGCCACTCTCTTTTCCCCATCACCTGTTAAAGGATATAACTCCAAGGTCTTTCTTTTACTAATAGCTCAGCATTTGGTAATATTTCAAGTTTGTGATATGTCATCATTACTCCATACCATGACCTAACTTAAGGAAATTGACACAATTCAAATGTACCTGCATTAAAAAATACACATTGCGGGCCGACCCCGTGGCGCACTTGGGAAAGTGCCACGCTGGGAGCGCAGCAGTGCTCCCGCCGCGGGTTCGGATCCTACATAAGGATGGCCGGTGCGCTCACTGGCTGAGCATGGTGCGGTCAGTCACAAAAAGACAAAAAAAAAAAAAAAAAAAAAATACACATTGCGTGTATTAAAACTTTGAGTGTGTACATATGCTTCCAGGGTTATCTCTGGATGATGGCACGATGGATCATTTAAAAATAATTATTTGAAAATTGATTAAAATATTAGTTTTCCTTAGCTGCATTTTCAAGAATGAGCTTTTGTTATGCAATTATGAGCATGCACTACTCATGTAATAAAAAACACAGAAGACCAACCTCATGTTTTTACCTTGGCTCTACAGAATTAGAGAGCTTTTGCCCAAGTAAGACACACAGGTCTGCAAACATTCTAAAACTGCTGTCATATGGATGGAAAACATTTTACCATCATGATACCTCACCTCCCAGCTTATACCCAGAAATGTTTTTTTTACTGGGAAAAGTGAGGCTCTCTTTGGTGATATTCCTACCCCAGATTCATGTGGTGAGAAATTGCTTTTTATTCTTCACCTTAGGCTTTTTGCAGTACAAATACACTTTTAGGGTCATGATTAATGTGTCTTAATGGGCTATCCATTTTAAAAATCAATGAAAATAATTTACATTAAAATAGAAGGCAATTAGATTGATTTGGATGACCTATTTTTAATAAATCCTTTTATTTATGGATCTGAAAACTCTCAGGGCATCTTTCTCTGAGCGTTCAAGGATCAGCCCTTCTGCTACTCTGTGTGAATAGTTTTAAAACAAGAGGCACCAGGTTTATTAATAATTTGCTAAATTTTTTTAAAAAAAAATTAAGAGTCATTCCTCAGTATCCTGAGGGGATTGGTTCCAGGACTCACACCTGTACCCCACATACCAAAATCCAAGAATGTTCAATTTCAAGTTCCTTATATAAAATAGGATAGTATTTGCGTAATACCTGTGCACATCCTCCTGTATATTTTAAATCATCTCTATATTTCTTACAATCCCTATACTTTGTAAATGATACTTAAATAGTTGTTATACTGTATTTTTCATTTGTATTATTTTTTACTGTTGTTGAAACCAGGGGACAGACCCCAGTCTCCCCTAGCTATCCCCCTGACCCCAGCCAGAGCAGGCCTTAGCTGAGGGGAAAGGGGAAATGGGAAAAAGCAAAAGAAAAGAAAATCTGCTTGACCAAGCAAGATAGGCTGGATCCCTAGGAGTAACAAATTCAGTTAACAATGAGATAAGAGTAGAGTTGATTAAACACAAACTTCCAGGCTAAAGCTTGATCTGGAGGTCAAGATGTTTGTTCTTCAGTGCCTTATGGCTTAAGATAACATCTGCAATGCCAACCTCAAGTTATTTCTGCAGACACCTACAACTACAAACCTGATGCTCACACACCCCAGACCTTAAGGTGCCATGGAAAATATCAGTCAAGATGCCAGGAATAGTTGTGCTGACTTCACCCTGAACCATTTAGCTTCCCATACAACTCTCGGGACATCCACTCATGATTCTGCTCTAAAAACGCTTGTGATTCTAAGCTATCGGGAGTACGAGGTCTTCAAAGCTCCTTTAGTTACCACAGGCTCCTTTGAGTGGCTATCCAAATAAATGCTAACCTTTAACATTACAAACTTGGGCATGAGAAATTTTTAGATAATTGGGCAGCAGATGATGGACCCCTCTTGGTTCGTTAACATTGTGTTGTTATTTTTTATAGTAGCTCTGTGGATGTGGAACAGGGCCAAACCATACCTATCTTAGAAATACTCCAGGATTGCCACCCCCTTCTTCTTTCATCAGCTGTTGCACTTCCTTCTTACCTCCCATGGTTACTGGGGTAAATTTGAAAGGTACAAAAGACACTTTGTTCTGTTTTTTTGCAAAGCTTTGGTGCATCTAGTCCTTACGTAGAATTAGCTTTTAAGTTAATAGTGTTACATCTTCTCTCAACTGTATTTACCTTCTTATACTTGTATTAGTCCATCTCTGTTGCTTATAACAAAACACCCAGAACTGGGTAATTTATAAAGAAACAATACTTATTGATTACGGTTTCAGAGGCTGGGAAGTCCAAAGTCCATGGAACACATTTGGTGAGGGCCTTGTCCTAGTGGTGACTATTGGTATACATGGGGTATCACATGGCGAATATGACAAAGCAGAGAGACAGACATTCTTATGTGCTCTACTTTTAAAGTCCTCAGAACCATGCCCCTGACCACCATTAAACAATTCACTATGGCATTGTCCTCACAATCTAACCACCTCTTCAAGACCCCACCTTTCAATTATCATAGTAGGATTTCCCATCCTCAGCACTGTCACAGTGAGGACCAAGTATCACAAATTAACCTTTTGGGGGACACAATTCAATCCACTGCATTCCACCCTTGGCCCCCCAAAACTCACATCCTTTTCATATACAAATACATTTATTGCATCCCTAAAGTCTTAACTTGTTTCAACTCAAAAGTCCAAAAGCTGAAGGTCCTATCTGTGAAATCAAAATAAGTTGTCTACTTCCAAGATACAATGGTGGGACAAGCATAGGGTATATATTCCCATTCCAAAAGGGAGAAATAGGCCAAAAGAAAGGGGTAACAGGTCCCAAACAAGTCCGAAACCCAGCAGGGCAGGCATTAAATCTCAAAGTGGGCAAATTGTGTACCTTGACTTCATGTTCAATGTCTTCTGCATGCTGGTACAGAGATTGGGTTCCCAAGTCCTCTGGCAGCTCCACTTTTATGGCTTTCCTGGTCTGAGACCATGCTTTAAGTCTCCCAGGCTGGAGTTGTGCACTGGTAGCTCTACAATTCTGGGGTCTCCAGGGCATTCCTGCTCTCACAGCTGCACTAGACATGACACTGATGAGGGTTTTCTGCTGCAACTTTGACTCCACATTTCTGCTTGGCATTGCCCTAGTGAAGGCTGTCTGCAGTGACTCTGCCCCTGTGACAGATCTCTTCCTGGGCCCCCAGGCTTTTCTACACATCTGTTGAAATCAGGGTGGAGGTTCCCAAGCCTCCACAGCTCTGACATTATGTGAATCTGCAAACTTAACACTACATGGATGCTGCCAAGGCTTCCAGCTTGTATTTCCAAAGCTGTGGGTCCAGCCACACTTGGGGCTAATTTAGCCACAGCTGGAATAGCCAAAACAACCAGGGTGCTTGTGTTGGAAGCAGCTAACTGAGGTGGCCCTGGGCAGTGAGCCTGTGGAGGGTGCCTCAGGCTACTGTTTCTATTTAAGAAAAAATGCTAGCATAATTGACTAGGTTTGAGGAGGAAAAAAACTCAGCTCTAAATCTTGATTGTCAATATATACATAAATACATTTAAGATGAGTTAAACAGTTATAGGGGAAATCAAACCATTTTTTAAAAACATGTAAGTGAATGCACCTTGGTCAAAAAACTGAGAAAGATTTTCTAGCCTTTAAAAACAATGAACAATATTACAAATAAAAAGATTGGCAGATTTTTTTGGATGTTTTAAATATTTTGTCCACTAAAAAAAAAATCGTAAGCAATTTAAAAGAAACAACAAGACAGAAAAAATAACTGCAATAATATGACACAGATAGATGGTTTTAATATAAAAATATCATATAAATGAATAAGAAAAACAGTACACACCAAAGGCTGATAAGTGTATGAAAAGTGTTCAACCCAACTAGCTTTCAGGAAATGAAAGTCATACTCAGTGCAGTATGCAAAGAGATGCCCTTTTTGCATTTGGTAAATAGTTTTTTAAACGATCATATTAAGTGTTGATAAAAGAGAAGAAAAACTAGAATGTTCAAGCATCAGTAATGAAAATGCAGATTGGGCCAAACTTTCTGGAAAGTAATTGATTTTTATGCATCAAGAGCTTTAAAATGTTCATATGTTTTGGTAATTCTCCGTCTAGGAATGTCTCCTAAGGAAATTATCTGAAGTTTAGACAAATATGTTCATGGCAGATGCCATTCCTAATTGTAAAAATAGAACATTATCTAAATATCCAACAATGGTGAAGTTAACCATGGTGTAGACATACAATAATAATATGTCATGAGTAAGAATTATGACAGATATCTCATCAGAAACTATACAACACAGAAGGCAATGGAGTGATATTTATAGTAGTGGAAGGAAAAAGCTGTAAGAATTCCATAACCATCAAAAATATTTTTTAAATTGAAAGCAAAATAAAGACTTTTTCATATAAAAAAAAAGTTGAGAAAGTTTATTTTCAGCAGACATACTATAAGAAATCTTAAAGGAAATTTTTCAGGCAGAAGAGCTATGATAGACAAAGAAATGAAAATCTCCAGAAATGACAAAAAAGAAGGTACATATAAAAAACTTTCCATATTTTTACTTGTTGTAAAACATAACTGACTGTCTAAAGCAAGAAAAGAAACAATGTATTATGGGATTTATACCATACGTAAAAGTAAAATAACAAAGTTTATTTAAAAAAAATTAATTTAGGGCCTTACAAGAAAAAGACTCCTACCTCATCTCTGGCCATCTTTTCTATTCTAATTACAAAAGAAACTAATTTCTTTTCATACCAATAATGATATCAAATATTTAGAATTTCTCTCTATTAACTTTGGAGTAATGAAAAGGCAAATGTTGGTGTTTTTTGTTTTCATTTCAAGGAATGGAATGCCATATTCATGGCTCTCTTAGCCCTGTGTTAGATGTAAACAGCAAGCAAGTGGGATGCACAGTGGGGCTACAGTCCCTGGCTTTGAGAATCTAATCTTCTTGTTTTGATACACATGCCCCCAAAGGTAGAGAAACACAGAAACTTGGTATCTACAAGGAGTACTTATAGATCACTGGTGTTTGGGCCCTAAGGCCCATCAATTTGGTTTCAAACACCAGCTCCACTAGTTATATGGTTACCCTGGACAAGTTAAATCCACCACTGCTCCTCCCCTACCCTAGCCTTAGTTTCCACTCTGTAAAATGTGGACAATAACAGCGTCAACCTCACAGCACTGTCACAAGGATGAAGGAATAGCTTGTACATGATATCCCAGCCCAGTGAACTGTAAGCCCGCAGCAAACATTAGCTAGACCAACATGGAAGGGAAAAGCTCTTTTCATCACCACTTTAATGACTGACATTGGCTTGGTCTTGGTTTGCACGTACATTTTCTTAAGTACATTAACTTCAACTCCAAGACCCTTCATAATAGAAAGAGTTCACAGTTCCTTCAGAGACTGTGAGAGACTATCAGACTCAATGGTACTTACAGCGAATGACTACTAATTGTTCCAGGTAGAGGAGACATTTTTCATTGGTTTCTATAATTTCTTCTCCTTAGAACACTAGCAAATTACGTTATTAATTTGAGAGGAATGAATGCAAATGGACAGCATAACATTTTCATAATAAATTCAAGTATGTGGTAAAAATACTACTTAGAGCCTAGAGAAAGCAGTAGGTATGGAAATAGTAGTTATTACTTTTTTTCTGTCAAGTTCATAAAGGGTTCTAAAATATATATCCCATTCAGCAATAGAAAAAAATCTGGGATATAAGCAAAACATTTAAAATACAGAACATGAGAAAACAAGTGGGAATTCTTATAGAGCCTAAATTCTGTGCTCTTTATAGCAATATTAAGAAATAATTTTGGTAAATAAGAGAGACACAAATAATAATAGAAACAATGGTGAAAGTAGCTGAGTACTGTAGTAGATGGAATTGTGTCCCGCGAAAGTTTAATGTGTTGGAGGCGTGGTCCCCACTGTGACAGTGTTGAGGGTGGGAGATCCTGTTATGGTCATTGAAAAGTGAGACCTTGAAGAGGTGATTAAATTGTGAGCACCATGCCATAGCGAGTTGTTTGATGGTGGTCAGGGGCGTGGTCCTGAGGGCTTTAAAAGGTCCTGGTGTGGGGCTATTTTCAGCATTACTTCTCACCACTACCGTTGAAGTCAATTTTGCCTTGTATCTGTGGTTGGACGTCTATGCTTGGTATTGTTATTGGTATGCTTGGTATAGATTCAAGATGGCGTTTTGTTCCTCTCTAAATGTTAAGTTTTTTCTCCTATTTTTCCCCAGGTTAAATGCATCCTTGCTCTTGCTATGAAGGAAACAAACTTTGCTGCCCCTCTCCAGAACTTTAAGTTTTTCGTAAAGGCATAATTTTGACTTGCTTCATGACGTATTATTGTATGTCTGTACCATGGGTGGTGATTGATGCCAAATTTGAGGATTTGATTGCCTAGAAAGAGAGAGGAACAAGAAGAGAGCCTGATACTGACCCCAAGTCACCTCAGTATTTAAGGATTTGGGAAAATGATCATACAGGAGCAGTCTCGGTGGTTATCAGGGAACAGGAATTGAGGAGCCGATGGTCCATGTGTCAGATGCTGTTGAGAGGTCAAGCACATGAGGACATTTCTTTGGATTTATTGGTGTGGACATCATTGGTGACGTTAGGGAGAGACCTGTGGAGGGAGGGATGGAGGTGGCACTAGTGATATGGGCTGTTGATAGATGGTTTATTAGTTGGGCATGTTTTCAGCTGTAAGAACCAAAAACCCAAGTGGTAGTGGCTTAAGCAAATAGGATTTATTTTTCCATCTGACACTAAGCCTGGAAATAAGGTGGCTGGTGATGGTGGTTTCCTGGCTGGTGATGTCCAGGGCAGCATCTCCTAAGTCTTGCTTTCCCTTAGGGTTGTGATTTGGTTGTCTCAGCTTTAGGTGTCACAGTCGTGCTTGTGCCGGGAAGTAGAAGGAACAGTACCAGCTCTGTTTGTCAGGTTTCAAAGTTTGTGCTTTTTTGCCATTTATTTTTCTTGGTTAAGTTATCTAATGGTTTCTATTTTCTTCATTTTTTTTTTTCCCGAAGCCCCAGCTCTTAGATTTATTTATTAGGTTTACATATTTTATATCTTCTGTAATTTATGAGTTTTTACTTTTACATTTTGCATTGAACCTGCTCTCTTTGCTTTGCATTTTTTACTTACTTTCTTGATGTAACTGCCTACTTCATTATATTTATTCTTTCTATTTCATGATGGAGATGTTTAAGATTAGAATTGTCCTGAAAGCCTGCAGCACTGTGTAGCAAGTGTAAATGTGACCGTGAACCAGGATGCCTGGGTTCAAAGGCCACCTCTACCACTTACTAGTCACATGAACTTGGGAAAGTATTTAACCTTTTTGTGCCTCTTCTTTCTCATGTGTGGGTAAGAATGCTCCCACCTCATGGGGTTGTGATGAGGATTAAATGCAGTGATATTTTCAAAGCTGTTAGTACCTAGTAAATAGTGAGTAGGACTTAAGCATTTGTTAAATAAATGAATTTTTAAATAGTTACTGAGTAAGCCATTGTGTGCATGCACCATTCTTAGTTTAACCAACTCCCTACCGATGAGTAGATGGTTCTCATCTTTGATCTTTGACTACTGAAAAAAATATTGCCCTAAATTTCGTTTCACATACATACAATATGTTGCAGATGTATGAGTAAGCGAGGAGGATTAATTCATAGAGAATTGCTGGGTCCAAGGGTATATCCACATAACATTCAATAGACGTTGCAAACTGCCCACCATGGAGGGCAGGTCTGCCGGTTTACATTCCTGTAAGCAATGTCATCCTTAACATAATGTGTTGTCAGGATCCTCAATCTTTGCTAATCTGATAGGTAAACTCTTATTTCATTTTAGTTGTTCTTATTATGTTGAGCATATTCTTATAGGTTTAATGGCCATTGTTTTTTCTTTTTTCTATAAACTGTCCTGTTTTTGTCCTTTTCCCATCATGTGGTCTTCTCAGGGTATCAGTGGGCTCCATGGATATTTCTGATTGAATGAGTTTGTCTTGAATAATGTATTGGGATTGGAAGGTGAATCCTGGGGCAATTCATTTCCTGCAGCTGGTAATAAAATTAGCAATAACAATAACACTGTTCATTGAAACGAAACTGTGCTGAGCAGTTTACATAT
The DNA here is from genome assembly GCF_027409185.1 of Cynocephalus volans. Taxonomy (NCBI): domain Eukaryota; kingdom Metazoa; phylum Chordata; class Mammalia; order Dermoptera; family Cynocephalidae; genus Cynocephalus; species Cynocephalus volans. The sequence continues at coordinate 295,851,174 of NC_084460.1, forward strand.
ATTGTATCCTTCCATCATCTCAGCAAAGGAAGGAGAGGACCTGTGTTAAAGACTCAGTTCTACAATTTGTAACCAAGGCCAACATTAGTAATATATAAGAAGTGTTATGTCATCTGTAAAATGGGAGTAGTGACTTTCTCGTAGAGTTATAGAGATTAAATAAAATGAGCTAGGTGAAAGCACCAGGCACACGCTGGCATAAGTATAATGGTGGCTAAGGAATGTTGATTTCCTGACCACGCAGGTGAGGGGCTGGAGAACAGGCGGAAGAGAGAGGCTGCTGTACGTCACACTGCAGGGGCGTGAGTGGGCGTGGCAGGTGTGTGCCCATCCAGGGTGTGTAGGTAGGAAAGGAAGCTGGTGGAGGAGCCATTTTTCAATTAACATCCCAAATCTCATCTTTTGTCTGAGGTCTGGAAAGAACTACCGACTTATTTCAGAGAATAACTCTTGGATCTAGCTTTATAGTTTTAAAAAGCCAAATGGACACTTAATAAGTATGAGTGCAAATATGAGGGCAGAGATTTCTAAATGGCTCTGGAACAGGGGCTTTAGCTGGATTACTTTCCTTCTCTTCTTTTTGGAGGGCAGTACTTTTGCATTTTCCAGGTGTCTGCTTTGTGCTCTCTCTCTCGGCTTTTAGAGCACACCTACCATGTTGCTGATAAAGCCTAATGGACCATTTCACCCCAGAGGGATCTGACAATGTCACACTTTGCCACAACTTTGAAATAGCTGTGAGCAGGGAATGTTGCCTTTAAGGCTGTGGCTTTCCTCTTTAAGGGACTGTGAGGCTTTTACTAACCTTTCTGGTAGCTTTGAAGATTATGGCAAGGAAATTTCTAAACTAGCATGTTTCCTTGGGTTGAATTCCCTCAAACAGCTCTTCCAGGGTATGTTGAACAGTTGAGGTTCAGCTCCAAGTCCCATTTATGTTGGGAGTTATGTATCCATTCCGATGTCTTCCTGTTCCTTAATTGAATACAATGTTAGGGAAGGGAGAATGTCTATTAATGTCACAAAGAGAGTCATTCAATGTGAAACTAACCTCTTGAAATTTGGGCTTATATATCCCATTGCTGGGAAGAGCAGGCAATAAGGGACCTAATTTCGTTACTTATGGAAGCAATTAGACCTGTGGCAGGTTCAGATGGGAGCCAGTGACTTTGCTAGACCACCCAAAAGAGCCCTTACTGCTGCTTACTACATTGATCTTATCTACAGTTCCACTGTATAGGGAAGTGTGGATGAGACAGTTTGGGAACACAATTGTCACACAGCTGCAAGTGTACACAACTCTCAGAGTTTATGATTACAGGGGAACCTGAATAAATGCTCCTTCCTTCTTCCTGCTCATTGAAGGGAGCAGAACAATGGACATTCCACCACAAAAATGACAGTGACAACAATGGTGACAATAAGTATACTCTTTTTTAGTAAAATCTTTTCTCTCTCTAATGCAACATTTACCATTACAAAGGACTGCACAAGACATCATGTACAATTGACAGAATACTTATAAAGCAAACACCCCTGTAACCCTACAGAGGTCAAGGAGAGATATGGGCAGCACCCCAGAAACTCATTGTGTGCCCCCCAGTTGAGGTGATCCCTCTTCTGACTTTGTGATCAGAACATCCTCACTCTCCTTTAGTTTTACTCTAGCAGCCTGAACAGAAGTGACTCCATTTTGTTAAACCTTTGAATTTTAAATCTTTTTCTCTCCTATAACCCAAACCACAAAGCCTGCATCTAATTGCAAGAACACAATGACTCTTGCTCTCACATTGTATACAGATAATTAGAGGGAAAATTATTAACCCAGATGGCCGTGCTTTCCTGGCTAACTAACCTGATCTTATTTGAGAACAACAGGAACTGAACCCGTGGAGAATGAAGTGTGATGCTGGTCAGCTTCCACCTGGGAAGTTCCTTGATTATTATCTGAAACACTCAAGCATGTCTGCGTGTCCCCACTTGGTCACCATGCCACCACAGACTCCTATAAAACCCTTTGGCAAACCTGGGTGAGACAGAGATAGTCTTTGAGACTAAGTCCACCATTTCCCCAGGTTGCCAGCTTCCCAATTAAAGGCTACCTTTCCTGACACCACCTCGTTTCTCCGTTATTGACTATTGAACAGCGAGCAAATGGACCTTTGGGGATCTTGGTAACATTACAACATGTAAATGCACCCCTAAATGATGCATTATTTTGGCCTGTTTTGAGCCTGTTGTTTGTTTCTTTTGTGGTATATGCTACTGTCTCAGGCTGGTTTCCCAGGAAGAGGAGTCTTATACAGAGGTTAGTGTGGGATGTTTATTTGGGGGTGTACTTGGGATCAACCCCTGAGGAAGGGAGGGGATGGAAATGAGAGTGGGTGGAGGGAGAAGTCAGTTGTGATGTAGACTCAACCATAGCCTCAGCCAACAGAGGGCTCTGGAGCCACATGGTTCTTCAGAGTTGTCTCCCATTGGACCAAGATGGCTAGGCCTTTCTACACCTACATTCATCAGTCTTGGATTTGGACCACCCCAAGAAAAAATGTGACCTTGGGCCAGGGGCTCTCTTCAGCTGAAGAAATCCCTGAAGGGGCTGGGCTGAAGGCTTCTGTCCTCTCACAGCTCAGGAGCTTTATGTCCAGGTGGGTTTCTCCATGGGCATCGGAGGCAGTGTTTAGGGCCTGCTGTGGATTGAAAGTCCCTCGAAAACTCATTGAAACTTGACCCCCACTATAACAGTGTTAAGAGAGTGGAAATCTGATTATGGAATTTGGAAGGTGGGGACTTTAAGAGGTGATTGGATCTCAAGGACTGTGCCCTCATGAATGGATTGATCCATTCATGGAGTAATGGGTTGATGGTTTAATGGGTGGTCACGGGTGTGGTTCTGATGGCTTTATAAGGAGAGTGAGAAGGTTAGCTCTCTCTTGCTCATGCCATTCCCTTGCCGTGTGATACCCTGCATTGCTGTAGAGAGTCACGGCCCAGAAGAAGACCCTCACTAGGTCCACCCCCTTGACCATGGACTTCCCAGGCTCCAAAACTTTGAGAAATGAATTTTATTTCTTATAAATTATCCAGTCTCAGGTTTTCTGTTATAGGCAACAAAAAACGGACTAATACAGGGCCCATGATACTTTCAGAGGTCACAAAAATGTTTTAATGTATTTTAAAATCAGAAGAAAGAAATGGCTGTAGCCCAGCCTGAATTATATTAGTCTTTATACCAATGCAGGCATAAAATTATAATTTTTTTATATCTCTGTATTTTTTATATAGGAAGAAAAAAGTAACCAGGGCTCACAAAAGTCCTAATGTAGTCCTGATGGATCCTTCATAGTCATTTGCTTTTGGCACCAGATTATTATTTTTATACTATAAGGAAATTTCCTTTTTTTCTTTCTATTTTACTAAACATTTTGATCCTTTTTAAAAATCAACTTTCATTCCTGGAATATCCCCTTCTTGGTCGAAGAGCTTTATTCCTTTTCCTGCTACTGGATTTTATTTTCATTGATCATCATACGAGAGGCTGATCCACAGTTTCATTACTTTGTCCTATCTTGTTCAGGTTTTTTTGTCTTAGTAACTGCTTGCTTGGCAGAGTAAATTGGGAAGCTTTTCATTTGTGTGTGTGTGTGTGTGCGTGTGTGCGTGTGTGTTTGAAACAGTTTTCAATAACATGAAAATTATTTCTTTAACAAAAGTGATAAAACATTTTCATAAAGCTTCTGTGAGATTTGAGACATGTTTAACATGGAATTAATATCTCCTGACTCATTCCTTAGTTTGTAAAGTCTCCTTCAGCATTCCCCAAACTGTGATTCATGGGAAACTCTTTTGCATGGTGTTAAAAAACAAGTTTTCCTGGTTGGAAACACTCCTTTAAACTAAGTTGAAGCCCTTTCTTTACAAGATTCTCAGAGCATTCCTATGCTAATTGCATCTTCAAGAGGGACTAACTTGTTTATCACTTCTCAAACTTTGTTAATACACTTATGTCCAACAGATCAGGAACTAAAGGATACAAAATACTCATTTTTCTTTCTCTTCCCTAGCTACCAGATTTTAATTTTCACTTCTTCTTGTCAGCATGCTGACTTTTGTCTCAAATTTTTAATTTGCAGCTTTCATTTTTTTTTTTTTTTTGGTGGGCTGGAAACTGTGTACCAAAACCTGTTAGAAGTGTGTCAAAAATAATCATACATAGATTCTTTATAATCTCTGTGATAGTCTAGGGATTTTTTTTAATGAGTAAAGTGGTTTGTATACATACATACTGTCATACCCATTTTGGCTACCGAGGGATCATTTTGCTTCCTTGCAGGTTCTTAGCCATGCTCTAGACCTGAACTGTCCAATGCTCTTGCCTACAGCCATGCCGGTGTTAAGATTAAAATTAATTAAAATTTAATAAAATTAAGATTTCAGTTACTTGGTCACACCAGCCACATTTCAAGTGCTCATATGTGGCCAGTTGTTACCATATTAGATGGAGCAGATATGGGACAATCCATTGTCATCGAAAGTTCTACTGGACAGCGCTATTCTAGACAGCTGATTATGACGGATAACAGAGGAACTAGTAACTTGTAATAACTAATTTTAAACCAGGACTAATGACTTGACTTGGAAGATTATCTATGAATGGTCTTCTGTTATAACTGATATTTTAGCCTCACTTATTGTCATTTGTGTGTAGTGAGATCTCTAAGGAGAAGCAGGCAGTCTTGCTTATCCAGTAAGGGATGACGTGCTTTATATTTCATAACAATGCTTCACGTAGACAGATCCAGACTTAGTAAGAATTTGCTTTCTGAATGCCTCAGAAATGTTAGCTTTATCTTCTCATGAGACTATGAGTGCCTTAAGGACAAAGCTGACATCTCTGTGCTCCAGAATGCTCCGTGGTCATAATCCAAGGGCTAAGCATGTACTAGAAACATAACTGTTTCCCTAATGATTAATTTTCAGGATGATGGAGTTCAGAAAGATAAGTCATCTCATTTGAACCAGAGACAACAGAACTTCAAAGAGTAATTAATGTATAAATTGTAGGCCCAAGTCGTCATCATCATCATCACGATATGGGACAGCCCATTGCTTTAATGATAAAAGCCCAACAACCTTAGCATGGCCTATGAGACACTCACTGTGTCACCTGGATCTGCCCATATCCTGTCTCATCTCACACCACTCTCTTCTTTCTAGAATGCTCCATCCGCACTGGCCTTCTATCAGTTGCTTGACTCTCTGGCTTCTCCTGCTGGTTCCAATGGACAGGCTCAGCATCCCTTCCTTTAAGAATGAAAAGCCATCTTGAGAGGCTGTCAATCATGTGACCACACCTCCTTTGCCACTGAGGTGACCCAAGATGGGTCAATGAGATTCCTTCCAGGGATTTTATGTAAAGATGCTGGGAGAGAGAAGCCCTCTTTCCTCTGGCATTGCTAACCCCAAAGACAAAAGCTTAAAGCTGTTTGTGGTGCACAGTCCCCAGGCCTCTCTCCCTATGGCATCTAGGAAGCCACATGTACTAGGGGATAACAAGGCCATCACTCCTAGAGAAGCAAAGCTGGGGCAGGGGAGACAGTTTGGGGGTGGGGTGGGGAGAGGAGCAGAAGGGTTTCTTAAGCCAAGCACAAAAACATTAACTATAAAAAGAAATTGGTAAGTCTGACTACATTCACAGTTAAGAACTGTTCATCAAAGGCACTGTAAAGTAAAGGACCCTATCTTGATGAAAGCCAGCACAAAGCGGAGGTCCAATGGTTGCCTCTTTCTCTGGTGGGGAATGGGATGGCAGATGGGGGAAGAAGTGCTTTAGCTAGTGCAGTGTTTCAGGCAGTTGGAGATATGAGGGCAGTTGTAGCTCTAAGGATAATGGAATTGGGTGGCTGTGCTAAGCTTGATTAATCCTTTGGGATGTAGATCACAAAATGCTGAGTGCAGAGTCCTCCTTGATGGCACAGAAAGAGGCTCATCTCCTTCAGGAGGAAGGCAAAGAGGCCTGGAGACCAGGCCCAGGACACAATGCTCAGCACGGCCGAGCTCCTGAGAAGGTGGAATTCCCAAACTATGCAGGTCTTCTCTGCCAAGGTCAAGGTCCCAGTTGGGAAAGAACGGGACTCTCACACATGGGATGGGATGGCTAGGCTGGCATCTTTAGCAATATGGAGTTCCCTTCAGCAATAGTCCACTCCCCTTATGAGTGAGCATCCCTCCTCATCCCCCACCTGGAGATGATACAGAGACTTCAAGACAATGCATGTGCCTCCAGCATCTGCTCCTACCTGCTACCAGCTGCTCAGCTATAGGTAGGGAGAAGCCAAAACAAACCCAGTGGGGAATGCGCTGGGTTGGCTGCAGAGCTTCAATACCAAGGCATCATGCTGTAGCAGGAGCCAGGAGTGGTCAGCTGTGGCAATGGCAAGATAACAGGGGCACCTCTGTGTAGCTGGAGAACAAGGCAAGGGTGTGTGTGTCTCAGTAACATTATAACTCAACATTATTCTCAAGAGCTGTCCAGACAAGAGTTTAAACATTGGAAAATAATAGACATGGTAAGAATGATTTACAGATTAGCTACCAAGAAAATTCAAGAGAAAAAGTCAACTGAGAAGCATTTAGAATTAATTAAGGGGTTTATTAGCTGGATGAAATTTTTAAAAAAATGTATAAATCAAATTCTCTAGTATTTCCAGCTATCAATAGTAACTATAATACATAATGGAGAAATAGGAAAATAGGAATACAGATAAGAAATCTATAAAATGTGTAAGATTGCAATTTCAACATTTTTCTGAGGGAAGTAAAAGATTTAAAATATTGAGAGATATACTGTGTTCTTGAATGACAGGAAAAAATACGGTGTTGTAAAAATGCTAATTCAGGATTACTGAATTAGTTGGCCAATTAAATATTTAACTATAGCCTTTTGTTTTCTAAAAATGACTCATTAATTGTACAAACTCAATCAAGCAACATAGAAAGGTGCAAAGAAAAATAGCAAGCTGAATACTACCATGTGTAAATCACCACACTCAGCAGGTCTCTCTGGATCGAACACACATAGATCTGTGTTCACAAGTTTACATTAAGAGAACAATACTAAACTTCATGTTTCAGAACTCACATGTTTTCATTCAATAATGTGTCTGGACATCTTTCCAGGTCAAATAAATATACAACCACATCATCATAACTTCCACTTGAGATGTGCCAACATTTACACAACTGGTCCCCTATTCTTGGACGATGTTGCCATTCTTCTCTATTATCAAAAATGTTGCAAGCATACTAAATAGTTCATACATTTAACACAATTCTAATAAATATCTTACCAGATTTTTTTCATTTATAAGAGGGACTCTAAAGTGCATCTGGAAGTGTAAATGTGTGAATGAGATAGGGCAGTACATTTTTGAAAGAGAGCAATGTGGGATATCTGTACCATGAGATGTTAAAATACTTTATGAAGCTATAATGATTAGGAAATAAACAGACCAACCATGTTTCAGAAACAAAGCAATATAACCAGAAAAAAAAGGAAAGTTAGAGTCCAATCTCTCACCATAAACAAAAGATAAATTTCAAGTTAGGAAAACACTTAAAGGTGAAATGTATTAGGACAAACTATAGGTGATCATTAATACATTCTTGGGGTGTGGAAAGCTTTCTTAGCCTGACCCTAAAGGGCAAACAAAGGAAAAAGCAGATATATTTTACTTTAGTAAAAGAAATCGAGAACTTACGAACACAAAACATCATAGTTTTATAATATAGAAGAGCACTGTTTAATAGAAATATGTGAGCCGTAAATGTGAGCCACGCACGTAATTTAAATTTTTCTTAGATGCATTAAAAAAGTGAAAAGCAAGTGAAATTAATTTTAACAATTTGTTTTATTTGATTCAGTGTGTTCAAACACACATTGTCTCAACATGTAGTCAACACTAAAAATTATGAATGGGATATTTTACATTCTTTGTTTTCATGCTGAGTCTTTGAAATCTCATGTGTGTTTTATTTATTAAAGTCCATCTCAAGTAGGATCAGCCATGTTTCAAGTCTGAATAGCCACATGTGGCTAGAGGTTACTGTCTTAGCACAGATATAAACTATTAAGAATAAAAGCCAAATGAAAACTTAAAAAGGTAAGATGTGTGTGTGTGTCTGTGTGTCTTTGTCTCTTTGTGTAAAGAGTTTACATCTTAATGTATAAAGATTTCTTATAAACTAATAATGATGGGCAAGCAGGTCAGTATAAAAATGGGCAAAGGATGAGAACAGGCAATTCATAAAAGGATCAGTAAAAATATAAAAATGTCCAGGTACTAGTCATAAAATAAGTACATTAAAATATAATAAAATAGATAGTTTCACCAGTTAAACTGAAATGTTATGAAACAAATTCCAAGTTCCTGTGTTAGTAAGTGTTATGGTGAAACGGACATTGTATATACTGCTATTGGGAATGTGAATAGGTACAACCCTTCCCCATAGAAATATGTATCAAAAGCCTTAAGACATGTTTCCCTTTGAAGTAGAAATTTTATATGAAGGAATTTGACCTAAGGGGGTGTATCGGTTTGCTAGGGCTGGTAACAAAGTAACTGTGTGGCTTAACAGAAATCTATTGGCTCATGGTTCTGGAGGCTGGAAGTCCAAGATCAAGGTGTCAGCAGGACTGGTTCTTTCTGAGGCCTCTGGGGGAGAATCAGTTCCAGGCTTTCCCTCAGCTTCCTGTGGTTTGCTGGTGCTCCTTGGCATTCATGGCTTGTAGAAGCATCACCCAAGCTCTGCCCTCATCTGTACATGATGTTCTCCCTGTGTGTCTGTCTCTAGATTTCCCCTTTTTGTAAGGACACTAGTCATATTGGATTAGGGCCCACCTTACTCCAGTATGACCCCATCTCAACTAATTTCATCTGCAACAACCCTATTTCCAAATGAGGTCACATTCTGAGGTACTAGGGGTTAGGACTTCAACATGTGGATTTTGGGGGCACACGGTTCAACCCGTACAGGAGGGATTAGAGATGTGAACAAAGATGTGACCACCAGAACCACTTCTCACCACCTTCACTCTCCCACCTCTGCTAAGCCACCGTCCTTCTCACTTGGCTTCTGCTGGAGCTTCCCGGCTGGTTCCCTGCTCCTACCCTGGCCTGCCTATTGTCTGTTCTCCACAAGCAGCTGGAGTTACTCTTGCAGAGCACAATTCAGGTTGTGTCCTTCCTCTGCTCAGAACCCTCCCTCCATGGCTCCTGTCTATTCGAAGTAAAGTCCCAAGTGCTGAACGTGTTCTCCAATGCTCTATGTCATCTCTTGCTCCTGTCACTCTGCCTCTTGCCTGCTCCACTTCAGGCGCAGGAGCCCCCTTGGTGTGACTTTGAATACCTCAAGGCCCTGACACCGTGATTGCTTCTGCCTGGATGCTCCTCCCCAGGTGTCTGACTGGCTCACTCCTTCATTTCATCTGCTTCTCTGCTCAGGTGTCAACTCCACACCTGATCACCGCAGTTAACAGGTCAACCTCCCCCCATCCTGATTCGGTTTTCCTTATCGCCTCCTCACCATCCGACACATTGTATATTTGTTTATTTGCTTATTGTTGTTCTCCCCTCTTTGGAAAGAATGGCAGGGAGTTTCCTGCTCCTTGTTGTGTTTTACTTTGAACAGTGCTGGCACAAATATATTAATATTTGTTCAATGAAAGAACAGGTCAAATGAGTGACTGGATTTTTATTGCCATGCTATTTATTATATAGAGAAAGTGGAAATCGCTTATTTGTTCAGAAAAAGAAGGGATATGATTAGATATATTATGGTGGTTTCTAAAATAGAATAATAAGTCTTGGAAATATATTTGACATAAAAAGATTCATGAGACATTAAAGTGGAGAAAACGCAGGTTATAAAACTATATGCTCGAATGGTCCAATTTCGTAATACATGCATGTTTAATAAAATCTGGACACGTATACAACATGTTGAGTGCTTTTTTTTTTTTCTCAGTATGTGATTATAGGAGACTGTTTTTGTTTACTTTTCCTTTCTAATTTCTAATTACTTGTTTAAATTTAAAAGGTTACTAATAGAGAAAGAATGTGGGAAAGTATGTGAGACATTTTAAAGAGCTTTCCCACAAAATAGAGAAAATCAAAGGAAAATCATGAATGAAAGTGGAACTCTAAAGCCATCTGGAAATCCATCCCATGATAGTGCAGATGAGTTCTGAGATTTGGTGCTCCTTTCTTTTCTTCTGATTCAGCCTGGCTTTCTGACCTGAAGTGTTGACACCAGAGAAGGAGGTGGGGATGGTCAGGAACACCTTGAACCATGCAGTGGTAAGAGTGGCCACAGGTACGGAGCATCAGGGTCAAGGGCAGTTGTGAAGAGAGGAGAAACATGCTGGCTGGCCAGCTCCATGGTGTTCAGCCAGGGAGGTTGAAGGGAGCTTGGAAGGTGGTTTGGAATCGAGCATGTTGAGCCAGCCTGGTAAATAGTTTTCCCCACTAGTGGGTCCCTGCAGTTGAGCTCATCTCAAGTTAAAGCAACCCTCGCTAGCACCGCTCATGCTACTATTTCTATCTTGCAGCCATCTCCACTATTTTTTCATAATTCTTCTTCCCGGACACCCAGGAAGTTTCCATTCTGTATAGAACCTTTGTTATCATTAAAGATCCAAGAAGAGAAAACCATAGAAATGTAAAAAAGAGACTAAAACAGCGGTATGTTACCTGTCACCAGCTGGATCTGAGTTCTGAGTTCCTGTTGCCCGGGGGCGGAGGACCCTCCACCTGCTTTTGTGACCAGATGTCATAAAGAAACCTGGAAAGGGTCTGGTCTGACAATTACGGGTGTAGCCAGGACCACCGATGAGTCATCTACTCAGGAATATATCTGTCAGGACAATTCCTAAGAGGTCTGTCGTTTTAAACCACTAAAGATGTTCTTAAGAGGAGCACCATCTATGCAGTCAGAGAAGCTAATGGCAAAAAACGCTCTAAAAATTCTCACCATAAGCTTGGGGGGGTGGAGGGTGGGGAAAGTAACTTCATTTTAAGGATCAGATGGGTTTTGATCTCAGCTGCCTGTTCTTTCCATGTCAGTCATAGGAGAAAAAAAAATCTTGAGGTGGAATGTCTCATCGGTCCCTTCAGAGAACACATTTAAGCACCCAGTCCTAAGTGGTTTTAAGCACACAGAATCACAGGACTTGATAAATAATTAATATAATTAATGGCCAATGAAAGAAATATATCCACACCGATCTATAATTACTGGAAACAACCTCATGTATTTTTCATAAAAGTGTCATTTCATTGCAGTTTTTTTCTCTAAAATTCAGTGTGTTTAGAATTTAAATGGCTTTCAATAATTGCTTTCCACTGCTTTCAGTGACGGAGCTTCTCTGTCAATTTGGGCACCTGAAAAGCCAGGGATTTGGAGCTCCTTTCTTATCTTCTGATTCGGCCTGGCTTTCTGACCTGAAATAGTGACACCAAAGAAAGAGATGGGGATGACCAAGAACTCTTCAGCTACCTGTCATTTTGAATAAGGCTCCCACCAAGACTCAGTGAGAATGTCATTGCTTCAGAGCTCACAGGAGCAGATGCCAGGTCCAGGTTGGTCTGAGAGCAAGTTTACAGCCCAGACAACTGACGGTTCCATTGGGTACTGTGCAGACATGCGATTCCACAGTGAAATGAACTTTTTAAGCAAGGACTGAGATTTCAGCCAGTGTTCTGAGTTAACTTTACTGAGACAATCATTCTGACAAAGAACAGCAATGAGCAGACAAGTGTTGATGACAGCAGCGGCGGCAGCCAGGTCCTGATGGGAAACTGACTTTTGTTATCAGGAGCATGGTTTCTGGAGTGCCAGGCACACTGTGGTTCAATTTTTGGCTCTGACACTTGCTAGCTAGCTGAAACTTGGGCAAATGACTTTATACTTTTGAGTCTCGCTTTCCTCGCCTGTGAAATAGAATAATGATACCTACTCCATGGGGTGATTTAGAGAATTAGAGAATTAAGTGAACTGAAGTCTAAAGCCTTTGATACTATTACTAATAGCATTTGAAAGTTAATTGGAGCCATCTAAATTGATCATGAGAGACAAGATCTGTCTCCAAGGTGGCCATGTGCCCTGCGGTGTGTTTGCATCATATGGGAAGAGGACAGAGAGCACGCGCTCCCTGGAAAGCTTAGTGACCGTCCAAACACTATGAAAGCTCTAAAATCGAACTTACCAGTGAAGAACTAGCTTGCAGAGTTTTTCTTTCAAAGTGTTTTGGGACATACAAATTGCGAGTTTTCTGTTAAGTATTATACAGTGGAAAGTTTTATTTCCTACCATTAAATGATTCCCTATCAGTGAAGACACGAGCTCAGCAATATCCCGTACTATATAACCTTAGCCTGAGGATTGGGCTAATACTCGTGTGAACAAGAATTCCAGAAACGTGCTCGAGGTATGAACCCACTGGTATTTCTTCTTATCCTTCCCTTCTCCCTCCTTCTCTTTATTCCCTTCTCCTTCTTTCTGTCCTCCCTCCCCGCCCGATTCTTCATGACTGGCCTGAGAAATTGAGCCCGGTGTACCTTAGGGTGAAAAAGGGAAATTTTTCTTATTTTGATTTGGCCATGAAGTGTTATATGCCATATTGAGGCCACCTGGATAAAGGTGTGGAGACTTTGATCAAAAGTGAATAAAGCCCTTCACTTGCTTTGTAGCTTCTGGCAGAGACCAGCTAGTTGTTCATAAACCCATTTTCTTCCTTCCTGGTTACACAGCTGGACTGTTTTCCCAGCCTCTGTTCAAGGTGGGTGTGGCCATAAGCTGAGTTCTGGCCAGCATATGTCATTAAAGTGATAGTTGTCACTTCCAGGACCCGCCTCTCAATTTTCCTTTCTTTCCCTCTTGTCTGCTGGATTTAACAGATGATCTTATAGGGCGCTCTAAGGTCCAGGGGATGCCAGAGCTACAGAATGGAGGAAACTGGATCCTTGGACACCATCTGGATAGCTGTCTGCTGATCACCCACATTCAACTTGGAAATGAGCAAGAAATAAGACTTTTCTTGCATTAATCCTCAGAGATAAGCGTTGCTTGTCATAGCACCTACCCTGCCCTGATTACTACAGAAATGGCCTCCGGGAACTTGTGTACACGTATGACCCCATTTTGTCCTCACTGTATCCTTGTGAGGCAGAGTCTTGCCCAAGACCAACCAATCCCCACGTCCCATAGACTCTGACTGAGAAGGTTCCTCTCATTTGCTGATTGATAGAATAACGAGTATAATTCAACAAGCATTTTTGTGTGCCCTCTTTGAGGGAGGCACTGTACTAGGTATTGGGTACGTAGAGGGAATTGGTCCTCAAAGATCATTTATTAGTTCAGCTACTCTGAATTCTGGAATTCCATCTACATTAGTGTCCACAGTCAAATATCTGCCAAGGCCAGACAGTAATATCGATGTGTAGATCAGGCTGAGCAAGGAGAAGCACATCTACAGGACACTGGAGAGTGGAGGCATCAGCCAGAGGTGCTCAAATAGAAAGTCTTAAAACACCAGCTGGCCTAACAAAACTCATCTCTGGGTTGGGGTCAGCCCACTGGCTCCCCGTTTGTGATCCCTGCTCTGTGACTCCCCTGGTGGGGGAAGGGCTGGGATCACTGAGCCACATTCCATGATCACAGTGATTGGTTGGAGTAGACACATGACCTCAGTTTGGCCAATCAGAAACCTAAAGATTCAATTCCAAGCCTGGTTTGTGTGGTCTGCAAGGTGACACTTTCCCCCCCATTTTTATTGCACATGGAATGATCTTAGACCTAGTTGCTGTGGCCATCTTGCAACCATGAGTGAAAAACATGTCTGAGAATAAAGCCCAGCAAGAGAAGGCTAAACCGAGAAATGCATGGACAGAAACCAGGTCCTGGTGATGTCATCTGTGTCCCTGATCAAGCTGCTCCTTAAGACAGTATGTGCTTGTTATTTTCAGTTTCCTGAGCCAAGAAATCCCTTATCTACTCAACAAGGGTTGAGTTTTTGTTTACTTGCAAACTGTTCTCTTTAAAAGATCTGGTGAATAAAATTTTTCCAATGCTTTAAAAACAATGTATATGTCACAGATGGAGCAACTTCCAAGTCTGATTATCAGTGGTGGGGCTCAATGGTTAAATTGGAATTGCCAAGATTTCTGACATATTGATGAAAGAAAAGGTAGAGAAGGAGTATAAAAAGAAGCGGGGTGGGGCAGGGAGAGAGGGAGGGAGAGAGAGAGAAAGAGAACAAGAGAGACAGAAAAATTATGTTGTGAAGAAAAGTTCTTAAATGCACTTCTGTTCCATCTCCACAGCATGGCTATGGGGCCAGTTGTGAGTCCACATCTGATGACTTTCTATTGCTTGAACCTAGAAATAAAGTTGTTTGTAGGAAAGAGTCTCCTGATAAAGGAGACTCTTAACTTCAAATAAAGGTAAGAAAGGAATTCAATATGTAGGCAGGTGGAGACACAGGCAGAGAGCACCTGTATTTGATCTTAGACTCATGTCATGGCATGCAGCATGGCCATTGAGGTAGCCCTGGTGGTATGCGGATGAATCAACTAATCAACAAATCAATAAAGAAATATATATTGTGCACTGGCCATGCCAGTAACCATGGGAGGCACAGGGATTGTGCTGGTCATAACTATCTCTAAGGCCGTTGGCCACCAGAGGTGTAGAATTTTTACAACTGAGGTATTAGCAAACAGGAACTAATTTTCCATTTGTGATTTATGGGAAAATTGAACATATATGAGCCTGGGTTATTTATTCCTTTCCATGATTAGGAAAAAGTTAATTGGAGGCAAACAGTAAAAACACACACAAATGCAGCTACATTTCCCAGGACTCTACGTTGATGTGCATTGATTTGGTTGTCGTCAGAGTTGTAACTTTTTTTATGTAAAAACTAAAGGTGTGTAAATTGGAGCTAATTCTTAATTTACAGGCTGCAATTGATCAAAGATGATATATTCAAAAGAAAGTTAGACGTTTTCTTCTACTATGTTTTGTGGTTTCAGTCGTCCCCGTCCTGAAGGTCTTCAGTACAGATCTAGGCAGCGTTGATCCTCTGCCTCGTGCCCTCCTGTGCACGCTGGCAAGGCTGCCTGCTGTAGCTTCAGCTAAGCTTGCTTGAGCACCCCCCATGTGCCACATGCTGTGCTGTGTCTTTCCAGGTGCATTATTTCATGGACTTGAGCAGAATGACAACCCCAGGGTGCAAATAGAGCATTTCCATGCATGGAAAACTGACTCATGTGACAGCCATACCTAGTGAAGGAGTAGGTGTTCCAGCTTCTGTTCTAGAGCCGAGAACGCTGATTTGCAGAGTGCTCCTACGACCTCCACAGCAAGCATCAAAGCTGGTGCTCGGGCTGAGGTCTTCTGACTCTTCACTTAGTTTTCCAACTGAGACATACTGTTGGCAACAAAACATAATCAGGTTGCCTGGAGTTCCACCAAATTTCCGTCTTTTCTCTATTATCACAGTTAATACAATGATGACTAATAAAGGTGGTAATGGCAGAGTTAATACATAAACTGTGTAGCAGAAGTGTTTTTAATTGGTCTCCACTTAGCTGAGTCACTAGATGCCAACTGATACTCTTATTCTGCCCCATAACATCTGCTGGGTTTGGCCTCTAACACCTCAAAGCCATAGAAAGCCTTAAAATTTCTCCTTTACCACTTAAATGAGTCCTAAAACAGAGTCAGCTGTGCTTTTTTCTGAATTTTTGCTTTGCCAGTTAATTTTTTTGAATTTATTTGAATTTATAATGATGTAAATTAGTACTCCACAAATAGATAAAAATTGAGCTGGTGTTTCTATGAAACTGTATTTAGTCTTCTGTTGCTGCTGTAACAAATTAGCACAAACTTGGTGGTTTAAAACAACACAAATCTCTCATCTTACGATCGTGTCTGCTGGAAGTCTGACATGGGTCTTGCTGGTCTGAACCAGGGTGTCGGCAGGGCTACGCTGCTTCCGGAGGGCCCGCGGGACAGCCCGTTTCCTTTCTTCAGCTTGGAGAGTCCACGCGCTCTGTGGCCCGTGGCCTCTCCCTTCATCTCCCAGTCCAGCCACGTGGCATCTCTTCTGGCTCTGCTTCTACCATCAGAT
The DNA here is from genome assembly GCF_027409185.1 of Cynocephalus volans. Taxonomy (NCBI): domain Eukaryota; kingdom Metazoa; phylum Chordata; class Mammalia; order Dermoptera; family Cynocephalidae; genus Cynocephalus; species Cynocephalus volans. Next base: position 295,867,363 of record NC_084460.1, read on the forward strand.
CTTTCCCCAACATGGAGTCCTCTGCCTTTCTTCTGTGATTTTGTTGGACCTACCCAGATAATCCAGGGTAATCTCCCTGTCTTAGGACCTGCTGATTAACAACCTGAGTGCCATCTGCAGCCTTAATTCCCACTTACCAAAAGACCTAACATAGTCACAGGTTCTGGGGATTAGGATGTGGACGTTTTGGAGGGGGAGAAGGGCTGGGTGGATTCTTCTCTTTACCACAGCAATCTGTATTTTACGATTTATTGAATCATAGTTGATCGTACATATCTGTGGGGTATGCCGTTCAATGTCAATACCTGCGTGCAATATTCGATGCTCAAATCAGGATAATTAGTATATTCAACTTTACACAATTAATCATTTTTTCTGGCCCTTTACCAATTTCTCGCTAACCTCCCCTCCCTCTTTCCCACCTATGGTGGTCTCAGTTCTGTTCTCTCCTTTTGAGAGTTCAATGATTTATTGTGATTGTTGTTTCTTTTTTTAGTTCCCACTTATTAGTGAGGGCATGTGGTATTTCTCTTTCTGTGCCTGGCTTATTTCACTTAACATGATTTTCTCTGTGTTCATCCATGTTGCTGTGAATGGCAGGATTTCATTCCTCTTTATGGCAGAGTAGCATTCCATTGTAGGTATAGACCACATTTTCCTCATCCAGTCGTCCATTGATGGACATTTAGGTTGGTTCCAACTCTTGGCTATTGTAAATAGAGCTGCGATAAACATGGGAGTGCAGGGACCCTTTTGACATGATGATTTCCATTCCTTTGGGTACATACCCAGCAGTGGGATTGCTGGATTGTATGGAAGATCTATCTGCAGTTGTTTGAGGAACCTCCATACTGTTCTCCATATGGCTGCACTAACTGACAGTCTCTCCTTTCTCCGCATTCTCACCAGCATTTGTTATTGTCTGTCTTTTTGATACTGGCCAGTCTAACTGGGGTGAGATGATATCTCAATGTACCACAGCAGTCTAAATCAGATGCTTCTCAAGAGTCCTTAGGGCCGAGCCCGTGGCGCACTTGGGAGAGTGTAGCGCTGGGAGCGCGGCAACGCTCCTGCCGCGGGTTCGGATCCTATATAGGAATGACCCGTGCACTCGCTGGCTGGGTGCCGGTCACAAAAACAACAACAAAAAAATAAAATAAAATAAAAAAATTAATAATAAATAAATAAATAAATCAAGAGTCCTTAAATCTTTGCTGCACTTCAAAGAAACTAACTTACAACCAGTCTGGCAGTGTTGGGAAGAGGGTGTCCGGTGAGATTGCAGCGAGCACAGTGATGGTAAATTGGAGGTAATTGTGTGTAATGCCCCAAACAAGAGCTGGACAGTTTGGCTGATTCTTCCTCTTCTTTCATAGTCTGTGTTAATCAATCATAGAGACCTTCTAATATTTAAAAAAGTATCCCTCCTGTCCACCATCACTATCACTCTCCTCGTCTCCTGTTGGAATCGCATTGTTCCCTTGTTTCCATTCTTGGCCTGACCACCAGGGATACACAAGGATGACTCCCTAAAACAAATCTGGTATTGATCCTGTAATAGGCCCTTCAATACCCACATGTTACTCTCACGATAGATTCCAAACTCCTCTGCCAGGCTCACAAAAGTCCCCCCGCCCACCCGCTCGATCTCATCTCCTCCACACCCCCCTCCCCTTACTCCAGATCACCTGTCTGCTGATTGGCGTCTGAGTTTCAGTTCGTGCTCCTTTAGGTGCATGGTGGAGGAACAGTCTTTTCTTGTCCCCCTAGGCTATGCTGTTGCCCCTTCTGTGGACTCCTATAAAAACAGAGCGTACAGCCATTGGCACCCTTAGCCTGTTTTGTTTTAATTACCCATTTCTGAATCTTCCTCCCTGGCTGTATTGCATCTCCTCACAAGCAGGTAACAGGTCTTATTAGACTTTGTAACTTCAGAGCTCCACATTAGGCCTGTGAACAGTTGGCATTCGATCAGTGTTAGATTAATAAATGCATCAAATAATAAATTAAGGAGTAAATCAATGAGTAAAGAGAGAAGGTAAATATGAGAGGGTGTGTCTGGACACATGTGCCAAAGAAGAATTGTCATAGAACTTATCATCCTCAGCAGAGAGCGCTGCTCAGATGGCAGCAACTTGAGAACAGCGAAATGTATTTAGGAGTAAAATATCTTTAACTTCCATTAAAGTTTGAAGTGCAGGGATGGTTGGCCATGAACTTGAGCAGCAAAATAACAACCCTGGGGAATAAAGAGAGACCTAGCACAAACAGCATTTCTGCACATGAAAATATGACATTTGTTCATTTGACTTTTATTGAATCCCACCTGAGCCAGGCTGGGCTCCAGGCTCTGGAGAGACACTGTGAAAAGGCTGGAGGGGGACAGAGGGGACATGTGTGGCTCCACAGTGAAGGTTCTAATGTCAAGTAGTGATAATGCAATGATGAAGAAAAGAATAGGCTGATAGGACAAGGAGTGACCCGGGTGTGGGATGAGGGAGGACCTCTTGAATGACAGGACGGTTGAATAGAGACCTGGAAGAAGAGAGTAATACTGAGACTATAATAATAATGATGGTGAACATTTCGGAATGCTTGCTGTGTGCTAAGCACTATTTCAAGTGCTTTACATGTATTAACTAATTAAATCCTCCGAAACATCTATGAGGATGCTATAAATTATCACAGTTTTACAAATGGGAAAACTGGACACAGAGGTCAAGTAACTTTTCCATGGTCTCATAGCCAGTAGTGAGTGGTGGCCTAACCCTCCAGAGTCCAAGCTCACAATCAATTTGCTGTTAGTACTGCTACTAACAATGGTAATAATAACAGCAGCGAACATTTCTTAAAGAAGGCATTTCTCTACGTGCTTTACCTGAGTTTAACTTATCTAGTTCTCACAAGAATCCCCAGTAGATGCTATCATTATCTTCACCATTTTCTAGAGGAAGAAACAGGCACAGAGAGGTTAAGAAGGTTGACCAGGATCACACAGGTGAAATGGTGGGGTTGGAATTTTCACCCAGGCAGTCTACTTTTGGAGCCTGAGCTCTTAACCTCTGCCTCTCACATCTTGAAGCAGCCAAGTCTAGAAGATCTGGGGAAAGAGAGTTCTAGACAGAAAATGGAAAGCATTGAGAGCCTGAGGAGGGATCAAGGGGCGAGTGCTGGGAGACAGGTCGGTAGGTTGTTGTAGACCTTCATATGAATGTGGGTTTTATTCCGACTACAGTAAGAAGCCACCTGACGGTTCTAAAAAGGGGCCTGATTGGGAAAATCAAATGCAGTCTACATTGTCATGGGTTTTCCTTTTTTATAAAAAAAAAAAAATTTATTTACTACATGGTGAACTGATTACTACAGGCAAGCTAATTAACATAACCATCTCTTCACATAGTTACTATTTGTGGGGGGGGGGTAAGGAAAAAAAATCAATAAGAAGGGGCCTGATATGATCTTACAAGTACTTTGAAGAGATGGCTTTGGAAGAGGCGTGGAGAATGGGTCCTGGGAGCAGAAGTGGGAGCCGACAGACCAGCTAGGAGCTGTGGCTAACTTCCAGGAACGGATGAAGGAGGTCGCAGCAGTGGTCAGAGAAATTGTCAGGTTTGGGGCACATGGAATCAGATGTGGAGGCAGAGTCGACAGGAATTACTGATGAATTGGGTCATGCGGGAAGAGAAGAACCACAGATGAATCCAGGGCATTGGCCTGAGCACTTAGGTGATTGATGGAGTCATGAGCTGCTACGGGGAAGCCTGGGGGAGACGCAGGTGAAGGGGTGGGGGAGGGGCCTGGAGTCAAACGTTCTGATCGGGACCCATTACGTCTGACACATAAATGGAGACATCAAGGACAATCCTTACAGATTCCTAAAAACATAACTTCTCCCACAAAAGTATAGCAGAAAAGGGCAGCTGAAACAGTTTTGACTTTTCTTTGAGTTTATCAGAGCCAGCCCACCTGCCTGTGCCTCTTACTCTGAATAACTCAGTGTGTGTGTGTGTATGTGCACATGTGTGTGAATGTGCGTGCACACGTGTGCCTCTGGCTGTTTAGGAAAGAGATTAAACAAAAGGACCCTGGAACCAGACAGCCTATATTTTAAACCTGGCTCCGCCACTTGGTATTTATGTAACCTTGGTTAAGTTACTTAATCTGCCTGCGACTCAGTTGTATTATCTGTAAAATGGGGACGATGATATTGATAGCACCTACCTCACAGGTTTGTTGGGAGTTCCAATCACTCAGCACGTGTATAACATTTAGAACTGTACCTGGCACATCCCAGGCACTCAACAAATGCTAGCTGTTGTCACGGGTGAGTGTGTACCCATGCACATAAATTAAAGAGAGTTTGTGATTAGAGACTTGTTAAAAATAGGAATTCTTATGGCAGGCCCGTGGCTCACTTGGGAGACTGTGGTGCTGATAATCCCAAGGCCACGGGTTTGGATCCCTGTATAGGGATGGCCGGTTAGCTCACTTGGGAGAGCGTGGTGCTGACAACACCAAGCCAAGGGTTAAGATCCCCTTAGCAGTCATCTTTTTTAAAAAAAGAAATATAGGAATTCTTTATTGGGTGAATGGTCCAATCCTTTCCTACTTGAGATATCACTGTCATAATATGTATATAAGGAAAAACGTTTAACAGAAAGCCTATCCTTGGTTGTTAGATGGAATGACTCACCAAAAAAGACCACAATCTCATAATAATAAGCACCTGTTTCTTCATTTCCTAACACAAGTTTTACTGGACTGAATTCCTCATGTGCAGATTTCGCTTAACCATGTTAGAATTTTTAGCCCCCAGCCCAGAGCCTGGCAGGCAGCCAGTACTGGATTGATGGTGTGGACAGGGCTACTGGGGGCAGCACACTGTGGTGCCCTCTCTCCCCTTGGAAAATGTCTTTCCCGTCAGGTTACTTTTGGGACAAATATCCAATTATCATCTGGGGTCACTTGGCTATTTTTGTCTCTGGCATTTGAACCCTTCTGCACTCAGCGACCACTCTGTGGGATGGTAATACTTCTAATAATCCTAATTGTCCATCGCCTTTCATCTTCTCTTTTCCATTACACCCCATCGCCCATCGCCACCATGCTTTTAAGCCATGTTCCAGCATCCTTCCGTCCTGGGATGGGTTCTTGTTCCCCGAATCAGGAGAAAGGCAAAGCAGTTTTGCTAACCCAAGTGGGCTTGGGGGTGCTTTTCCCCTGTGCTGTTACCACATAAAGTGGTCAGAAATTACTCAGAACTAATTTCAACTTCTCAAGCAAAGTTTAGGTAATTTGGATAAAAGGGAAGAAATGGGTTGTTATTGCCTGGAGCTATAAAGTGGGATAGAACAAGGTCATATAGGCCAAAGTGACGACTATTTGAATTTTTAATACACAAAGTAGTTTCATTTTCTCTCACACTCAGGAGCTGAAGCACACGTGGGCTGAAGTCAGCGCAAAAGTATTTCCTCCAAAGTCCAGTCTCCCACCCCTGTTTGTTTTGCCTATTTGAATACAGATATCGAAATGCAGTTGCTTCTGAGGCTCTTTAAAATGATCTACTTTAAGCCTTATACTCTCTTTCTAATTCCCTGTTCATTGACAATCACTGGCAAGCTTGAACCAAGAAAGTTGTCTGCCGGTCAGGGGACTTTTAGGTCGTTCGAGAGCAGGCTGTCCTGTATGAGGAGCTGAGCTCCGTCTCAGCAGCAGTCAGCATTCGCTGACTCTACTGCGCATGGTACCTGTGCTTTACAGGTGGAATCATTGTTAGAGGTGAAGACACCAGGCTCAGGGAGGTGGGGCAAACTGACAAGGTTGCCCTGGAGCCTGGACTTGAGACCAGACCTGCTTCCCTCCAAAGACAGAGCACTTAAGGACTATGGCATGAGAATTCCCCTTCACTCTGAGATGCTTACTTTAAAAGCACGAGTCAAATTGTCTTTGTTTACGTTTATGTTGTCAGCATCAGATACTTTGATCTCTGCGTCTGAGTTTTTCTTGGTCCTTGTTATTTGGTAGCTCTATCATCTCTCTCCACTTCCATCCTCATCTCAAAACCTTGATAAGGGCCTGTATTGGCCCACGTGATCTGAGTCCTACTTTTCTGCTCTTTCTTTCCTCTCTCCCCTCCTTGTCTGGGTCCTGGCTGCAGGCCTTTGGTTTTCTTCCAACTTAATGAGCTCATCTCTGACCTTTGCCTTTGCTGTCCCCTGGCTGGAAATTGTCCCCTCAAGTTCCTCTTTCCTGGCCCTCTTGTTTCTTTCAAGTCCCTGCCCAGTTATTGCCTCTGCAAAGACTTTTCCAGACCACTGACCTGCCAAAACATCGTGTTGCTCTCTATTTCCTTACCCTGACTTGTTTCTTTATAGCACTTAGCACCATCTGGTGTTTTTATTTGTTCTCTGTCTGTCCCCCTGGCTGGGCTGTAGGCTCCATGAGGAAAGGGCATAATTTGTCATGTTCATTGCTCTATTACTATGCCTAGAACAGTGCTGAGAATGCTTTAGTAGTGGAGAGACTAGCTGGTACAAGGCTTGGTAACTTTGTATTATGTAACACATCAGAACAGAGCAAAAGCTCGGACCCACTTCCATCAATGACCCATTTACATGCCAATAGCTTAACGCTTTGGGCAATATGTTAATTTTTAAAAAACTTTTGTTATTTATTATTAGCATATTCATTACTACAAATTGTGATTTTTCTTTGTGCCCTTTGCCTGACCTATCACTTCCCAACCCCCTCCCTCTCAACCCCCCATTTCTAGTATCCTTGGGCTCCTTCTCTCCTTTTGAAAGTTCAATGTATTTTTTAAAAATTTATTTATTATTGTTATTTTTTTACATTCTAAGATGTTGTTATGGGGCAGTTGGGGAGGAGAGGGTGAAGGGAAAGGGAAGGAGGTTAGGGCGGGAGGAAGAGAAAGAAGGGGGACATGGTGGAGGCCCGTGGCAGCCCCTCACTTTGGCAGGGTAGCCCAGGGGCTTCCGTTGGCAGCCAGGTCATGGCTAGGCTGGATGCGTACTTCGGGGGGGCCATGGCTGAAGCCCTTAGCCCCCCACCTAACTCGGGGCACTTTCAGCGGTGGCCTGGTGGTCGTCACTGGGCTGGATGGACATGTTAGCAGGGCATGGTTGACGCTCTCGGGAGCCCAAGGGGCTTCCAGTCCTTCTAGGTTTTATAGGTGTTCTTTGGTGGTGTTAAACATTTACTGGTTAACATCAGAATTTTTTCTCTGATCTGTGGGTTTTTGTGGGTTTTTTTCAGTTCTATGTTGGATTATTTGCTGCTCCCTCCACTTAAACTCTGCACTGGAACTAATTTGTTGTCCTTTGCTTACTTCTAAAATGGGGGAACTTCCTGTGGGGACCAGAACTTGAGCCCTGTGGTTGAGCTAAATTGCTGCTTTGCTGCTGATTCTCTGGGGAAGGCTTTTTGTGTAGCTCACGTTTTAATTGTTGACCTTGTAAGCACTTCTGGGTCTTGAGAGGTCTGGTACTCCTGGGTTGTGTGTAAACTCTTGTCTGGGCCTGATTCTTTTCAGCAAACTGCACCCCTTGCCATTCTATATTCCTGACCAGTCTCCACTGAGTGGTCCTGTGCTGATTTGGGAGCAGATCAGCTGTCCTTGCTGTGCCCCAGTGTTCCCCTGGTGGGCCTGTCTCCCCCATCACACACACTGCAAAAACTTCCCATGGGATGGGCCATGTGCTGGTCCCTTGTGATGACTCACCGGTCTGTGAGTGGCTCCTTTTTTCAGTTGTCTCTGGCCCCTTATTCCTATGTGGGTCCATGGGAACCCTGTTAGTGGTCTTGCTGGCCTGGGGGCCACCACGGCCCTCTTCTCCCCTACAGCCTCTAAGTAACATCATACGAAAGGCACAGCTGAAGTTTTTGCGAGCTCTGGCTCCATGTGCCCACCAGAGCCAGCCTTGAAATGGCCAGGATTTGAAACAGTGGGAACAATCCTTTCTTTCTCTCACTGTGGCTTCTCCTTCCTTCATGCACTCTGTAGGTCTTTCCTTCTTTTCCCCTGAGCTCTAGCAGCCCCAGCTTGTCAGTCATTGCTTTTTAATAGTTGTAAACTGTTTGATTGTGGGAGGGGGTGACTCTGGGGACCATCAATTTTGTCATCTTGATCAGAAGTCCAGCAATTTGTTAATTCTAATATAGTAAAATCATCTGGACACAGATCTTAAAATTTACCACAGTTGAACCTGTTCTGTGTAGTTTATTTAAGTTGCTTAAATACTGAAATGATACAGTCCCTTAAATGTCTTCTGAATAACTGAGGAAAGAGAAGTGTTTTTCCTACAGTAACAAATTATATCAGAATAAGACAACTAAGATCTCTGGTTATTATTTCAAGGACCCATGCATTCTATCATGTTATTTCCCCCCCAGAGAAAAAAGACAGTAGACAAGAGAAGATCAGCTCTTTTTTGCATTTAACGAAGGAGTGAAATGAACTCAGAATTTCCTTAAAATAGAGTTTAGAATGGGAACTGTATGAAGTTAAAATGAAGGGAAAATTGTGATAAACATAATTAATGTAAATGCAATAGTAGATCTCCCATATATTCAGGAAAGAGTAAATCTAAGTAGTTGGGATTGAACAAGAGAATAGGAATTAGGGAGATGTTATAAAAACCCTCACTTGAAAATTGTGAAAAGCTTACTAAAATTACAGCCTTTGTAAAAGAATAAAAAGGACCTGTCTCCTTCATATACCGATGAAAACATCATATTTTATGCTTCAGACTCATGGAGAGCTCCTCGGTTTTGTAGCATGGGTAGAATATTTCTCTGGTGGTGGTGCTGATGCTTTGGCTCCTGCCTTCCTTATTGCTGCCTGTCTTGGAGCTGACCGTGGTGCTGGCGGGATCCTGGTGCCTCCTGGGCCCTTGCTGTTGAAAGCGTGTTCCCTGGACCAGCAGCGATGGCTCTTCCAGGAAAAGCTTGTTAGATATGTAGCATCCTAGGTCCTATCCCGTATGTACTGAATCAGAATCTGCATTTAACTAGCTTTACGAGTCATTCATGCATACATGAAAGTTTGAGAAGCACTACTCTTTATTGCTCCACTGCAGAACCACTGGGAGTGTGAGATGGATGGCTAAAGGCAGAAGGGAATTGTGGAAAGTGTGTGTAGATGTGTGGATTGGTATACATTAGGGCTGATCACTTGAGTGGCCTAAGAGTGGTTCAGTAGTGTTTTGCAAGGGAGGATATGTGCATCTTGGGAAGCACATTTATGCTGGGAGCTTCCCATAGGATTGTTGTTTCTGGTACTGTTCATTGGTGTGCTAGAGGGTCTTATGGATCTCTACATTGGAAAGAAATTTGTCCAGGTATAAAATTGCTGTGGTTCAGAGGAGGAGTTGGGGTGGAAGTCACAGTTCCTATGGAATGGTATGTTCTTCGTGGAGGAGTTGCCGATAACAATTCTGAGCTGGTGAGATAGTGAACCACCCATGAAGATGTGGGAAGGATCTGGTTTGTTTTTGGCTGCCAGTGTATGGATCATGAATGGTAAAAGGTGAAACACTTTCTGGAACCCGGATGGTGAACTGGGGGCTGTGGTCAGAGAGAAAGGTCTCGGGAATTCGCACACATTTTTGATGAAGGCCATTAAAGAGGATGTGGAGCTGCCTCTTTTGGGGACCAAAGCAAGCAAGGAGTAAGGGAGGCTTTGGCCACCAAGAGAAGTAGAGGGTGTTGCACAAATGGGAGGGAGTAGCTCAGAGATTGGACACAGGTGCCACCAGCCTCCTTCTGGGCCATGCCATACTTTGGGATCTGTCTGAGTTGCCCCCTGAAGCAATGGTCTAGCACTTGTGTGCGGGCTTCCTCTGCCAGCCTACTTTGGTGGAGCAGACTCCCTGTGCTTGCTGCCCTCAGGGCTTTCCTAGGGTCACTCTGAGATGCCAGGAGATAGCGTGGTCAGCCCACAGGTCTAGAGCGTATAATACACTCACTGGGAAGAACTCGGGTCTTGGCACCAGATCTGTTGCATATTTGCACTTTGTGCCATGGTAAACTTTCACCTTCCCGATGAGCTACACCTATTTCAAAATTGTTAAAGGGTCAGTGGCAGGGATGGTTGGAGGATGCAGGTGGATGGAAGCCATGGAGCCTGCAGAAGTGAAGGGTAAGCCATTAATTCTCCCTGAGACGGTGGGATATTGGACCTCCTGCCAGGGGAGGCCAAGAGATGAGGCTAAGGGTGGCACCCCCTTGGCCCTTTGCACTGTGGGGGGAGGGTCTGTGACTTGGTGGGCCTCCCAGCTGGTGTGTTCATCAGCTGCACCTGTTCTTCCCAGGAGTTAGTGTCAGGTGAGCATCTGTGCCTCTTGTACAAGACACCTGCTGCCCCTGAATGACTGCAGTTCTAACTTGTGCCCACTTCCGTCAGTTGCTGCCAGTGTGCAAAATTCTTTCCTCTGCTTGGCTGGGCCTGACACTCAGTTGGAGGAGCAGAATGGGCCCTGACGGTCTTCCTTCTAACTTCTGGATTTTGGTTTTCTAGCAATGGGAAGAAGCTTCTTCCTTCAGTGGGAGTCAGTGGCCCTTGGGCCATGTGCCCACTCAACTAGTTCCTGAGGCTTCTCTCCTCACCAAAGCCTCAGGGGAAGGCCTGGGTTCCTGGAGAGGAGGTAAGGCTGGGACCTACCTGGAACTCCAGCTTCTCACATCTGGTCAAGAGCATGAGGCAAGATCAGGGATGGTAGCAAGGGGAGCCTGGACGTGGGGGCAGACTCTTCATGTGCTGCCCAAGGGGGCCTTCCCTGCACTGGACCAGAGGGCCTCATCCTTTCCACCAGCTCCCATGGAGCAGACTCAACCAGAGGGTGGACTGCCATGCCTGGTTGTGCACAATCTCCAGGGAAGGGGAGAGTCTGGCCCCAGTGCCTGGGAGAGGAGGTGAACGCCAGCAGCAGGAAGCCTGGGGTTTGGAGTGGGAAGATGAAATCCAAGGGAGCAGTTTGGGGAGATGGAAGGGAGCCCAGGTAAGGGCCTTGCCTTTCTGTTATATCTGTACACCTTTTATGGCCTGAGTATGTTTCCTATGAGGCTACAGGTGTGGGGGCCACGTGGCCCTGGGATTGCCTATTCGCAGGAGGAGAACAGGCAATTTGCTGCTTCGTAGAGGGATTCTTTGGGGGCACCAGTGGCCAAGAATCTCTCCCATGACCCAGTAGCTCAGAGTCAGTAAGTACAGAAGGAGCCATGCTCTGGGTGAAACTGCTGGTGTCAACCATTTATTTCCCTTCTCGCCCTCTTTGTGTCGGCCATACCAGACAACGACCCTTGGGGTGAAATCGGAGAGTCCTCTGTGGAGTGCGGCCACTTCTCTGTGTTGTTGCCCCATTCCTGCCTGCTGTGTTTTTACTCCAGGACAGCACCTTGGCCACTGCCCGGCAGGCTGTGTTTTTGACAGCATTTCTTCTGATGGCATCTGTTTCTTCAGAGCTAAGATTCCTGAACTCTGCTGAACTCAGGCCCACCTGGAGGTCCTGGTTCAACAGGCCGAGGGTGGGGCCCTGGAGCTTCATTCTCAGCCCATGACCCTGAAATGTGGATGCAGGTGGACCATGGGACCACCGAGAAACACTGCTGGAAGTGCGTGGTGGAGGCTCACAGTCAAGAGGAGAGGCGGGCTCTTCACTTGCTCAGTGCAGGGCTGGGCAGTGGGAAGGAAGGCCGCTTCTCCCTGCCGCCCTCTGCAGAGCACATGGACACAAAACTGGAGGGGATGAAACAAAAATTGGAGAAAGGGAGGATTCTAATTGGGTTGGTACACCCGTCATGGCTGATCCTTTCAGGATTCCCCACAAAATCCTGACTCGTCCTAAGATGAAGGGCTAGACTCTGAGAGTTGAAGAGTTTCCCAAGGTCCCATAGTTAGCAGAGTCAGAGCCCTGTTACAACCCAGAGCAAATTTCATTGAACATTTTTAAAAATTGTTTTTAATTGTGATAAAAATACACATAACATAGAATTCGTCATTTAAGCCATTTTTAAGCAAACGGTTGAGTGGCATTAAGTGCATTCACATTGCTAGGCAACCATCACCACCATCGTCTCAGGTTCATTCAGTTTTGACATGTTTTTTCAAGGCACAAAACACAGGGAAGCAAAGCTGAGAATCCGGGTCTGCACGTGCAGCAGGGCAGCCTGCTGGATTGGTCTGTTGGCCTTAGTGGGGGAAGGAGGGTCTGGAGGAACAAGCACTATTCGCCTTTGAAACCTGCTTTGAGGCTGTAGGTGGGTGAAAACACCTCTGTCATGACTGATTTTGCTCAAAGAAGCCACCTTCTGGCATTGAAAGAGAGTGCAACAATGTAGCATTTAAAAAAATCTTTTAAAAATCTCAATTGGCCTTGGTAGATGAATTTGGGCATTTTGTTGGATCTTGGATAAAAGGGCAAATTTGTAGGTTATGTTCCTACACCTATACCTCTCCATCTTTCTCTCTGTCTCCATCTCCCTTCCTCCCATTTCATGAGGATGCTTACTCACAGCAAGGCCCCATTCATGTCTGACTTTCAGCACTTGCTAAAGGCACTTGCACAGGACTCATTCAGGCCCCATCATACAGCACTTAATTTGCTGTGGATAAAACAAGTTTGAAATTAGAATGAAAGTTGGGATAGAACAAACAACTTGACTGTTTAATAATCAGAAAATGAATGGGAAAAGTCCCCAATAGCTTAACTAATTTCACTTTGAGACCAAGACGGGTCACTTGGCTTCTGCTGTTTCTAAGTGTTACAGTAGAGCCTGTTTTGCCACTGGTAGACCAACCTGCTCCGCTGTGCAGAGGTGAAACTGGGGTGGGGACAGTGCCAAAGCTTCCATCAGAATTCCTTGCTCTTCCCGGGGGTGTCCGTGGTGGCCCTTGCTGTTCCAGGGGAGAGGTTGAGTGACTTCTACACTGACCTCAGGAGCTGTATGAGTCTACCAGGGCTGCTGTAACAAAATACCACAGACTGGTGGGGGGCAGGGTGCTTAAACAACAGACATTTATTTCCTCACACTCTGGAAGCTGGAGGTCTGAGATCAAGATGTTGGCAGGGTCTTCTGAGACCTCTCACCTTGGCTGGCAGAGGGCCATCTTCTCACGATGTCTTAGCATGGTGTTCTATGTCTGTCTGTGCCTCGATTTTCTCTTCTTATAGGGACACCAATCATATTGGATTAGGACCCACCCTAATAACCTCATTTTAACTTAATTACCTCCTTTAAGACCCTATCTCCAAATACAGTCACATTCTGAGCTATTGGGGGTTAAGACTTCAACATACGAATTTGGAGGGACATAATTCAGCCCACAACAGGGGCCAGATCCAGCGTTCTGGGAGCAGCAAGGCTGAGCTGTGGTTGCAGAAAGCATGCGGTCGGTGCAGCATCCAGGCCTGGGGATTGCATATCTCCTTCAAGATCAGCAGGCACTGGCTTTCCAGGACCCTAGGCCTCACAGGGATCGCATTTGCTTCCAGGCTTCTCTCCTGCACTGCCTGGCCCCCCAGTTCATCCTGTGTATGACCTTCAGACCATGTGCCTCTCTCACGCTCACTAAGGACCTAGAGGGGTCGCCCATCAAATCAAATCTCAGCCCCCCAGTCTAGTACTCAGAGTCCCTTCAGTCTTGTATATGTCACGGACCACCCTCTAGTCCCAGCTCGGAATTCTCCCCAACACATGCCGTCTGCAGCAGACCCCAAGCCAGTATCCTCCTATGGTTCTTTCTAGGCATATTTTAAACCCAAGGTAAAATTGGACACCCTGTTTTGTAATCTACACTGATCACTTGGCAACACATGTTTTGAATCTTTCCCTGTACATGCAGCTCTAAGTCAAGATGTTTAATTTCTGTGTAATACTGTACTGGATGAAAGCATGGTTCTCTGTCCACTGTCTTTCATCCCCACCTCCAGCTCATTCCTACTGCTGCTGTTCCACTTTCTGCAACCTGCCACCATTGCCTCCTCACCTTCCACAAGTTTTTCCTGACCTGTTTAGCCTGTTTTTATTTTTTTTTATCACATGAAAGCATGCAGTTCATACTTCAGTGTCTATATGTTCTCACTTTCTAGTCTTTTCCAGTTCATTTGTTTGGCTTTTGAACCAGGTTTTAGGTTCTGTTTTCCAATTCCTTTATACCTCTTAACATGCCCGGTAGATGCTGCCTACACCGCAGGCTAAGGAATGAGACGTCTGGATCTACTGGCTCTGTCTGTATGTGCATGTGTGCTGGGTGGAGGTGGGGGTTTGGGAGGGAGATCACAGCTGTATGCGGGCTTAGTCCTAGGATACACATTAAGGGTGTCTTTGAGATTTCTGATTCTGTTTCTTGCTGGATCTCTTCTCACGTGGGTCCCCATTCAAATGTGGAACCCATTATTTCCAGTCTTCCACAGCTCGCACCCTTCCCTGCTGCCTTACACTTGGCCACTACGTTCATTCTCATTACCTGTCTGACCCTTCAAGTCCTTGAGTTTGAGACCTCCATCTTTAGTTTTTTGTCTCTCTCTCTCTTTTTTTCTTTTAAAAAAAGATGACCGGTAAGGGGATCTTAGCCCTTGACTTGGTGTTGTCAGCACCACGCTCACCCAGTGAGCCGCGGGCCAGCCCCTCTTTTCTCTCTCTTTATCAAGGGGGTTTTCTCCCTGAGTTGAATATTCTCATTGTAGGAGTTTCCACTACAGTCCTATCCCTTCTTTCAGACCTTGCTCAAATCTTTCTGCCTTTACAAAAATATCCCTGGACACTCATTCTGTTTAATCTTTAATCCCTTTGCATTTGTATGCCTGTGAAATCAACTTTTAAATTACACTATCCTATTTCTACTTGTCTGTAGCATATACTTCATGCATAAATAAAGAACAGAAATGACAGCCAACATTGAAGGAGTGTTAGTTATAAGAAAACTGTTACGTTTGTGGTACATCATTTAAGTAAAATGACTAAAAGTTGTCCACTGGCAATTATTCCTTCTTCTAGTAGAGTTTTTACAAAGACAAAATGCAGTTTAAAGGGGACATGGAAGTAACTATAATAAAGCTGGCCTTGCTCAGCCTCCGTGACACCCCCCACCCCTGCCTACCTGGCCCAATGCTGAATATATGTTGGTGTGGGGAAAGTTAACAAAATCTGCAAAAAAGCAATGTTGGTTAGGTTTCCTTTATTTAAGAATATTTTCCTAATCTTAATGAAGAGCTTTTAATTTATTAATTAATCTTGTCATTACTTTCCATGATAAGCATTTCCCATTTCATTTGTGGTTTTTAAAATGTGCCTCTAATTGTAGAAATTAAATTTTAGTATGATTTAATACTGTGATACTATTGGCAAGCCAAGGGTGGGAATTTGGTGTCATTACTTTCTTAGCATTTAAAATACCGTGTTCTATAATTACGTATTCCTCGCTCCTGTTCAATTGCTAAATTGCTACTATATATGCCATGGATTTAAGGGTCTTCTTTCAGTGGCATACTTTTCTTTTCTTTTTTTTTTTTTGTTCTTCTTCCTAAGGAGAAAGAGGTGGAGCTGAGAAGGCTCAGGTTATAAAAGGCTTCCTCCTCCTGCAGCAGACAAGCAGGATCTTTGGGGCGAAAGAAAATCCTGCCTGATAAACCACCACACATGGTACGTTATCAATTTTTGCTTTTTGTAGCTCCATAAATGTTGCCATTGCTGTAACGTGTAGAATTGCTATGAGTTTAGTGTCTGAGAGAAGAGCATCATTTAGTTTTTTATAAAGATTTGAAACTAGGGGAAGACAAAATTCTAAGTTTCTCAGAGAGATGTGGGCATAAGCAGAATGCTGGTTCACAGATATATCTAGTCCTGGTTTGGATTTATTTAAAAATGTAGAAATCTTTGCTAGATTTTTTTGAAAAATTTAAAATATAATTACAGTTTTCTTTTTCTGATCGACAGAATTAGAAATTTCCTCAGATGAGCTTTATTTAAAAATCCACTGGCATGTTACCTCTGCAACTATCTGATTCAGTCCTATATTCTTGAACCTACTGGGAGCATAATAAAACAAGTTTTACTTGAATCAAGACTATGGTGAAACACATCAAGAAAGCATGCATTCAATAGTAAATATTCTTTGACAATAAAAGGAGAAAAGTATATTTGACTTGTTTTTGCATACTGTGGTTTCTTCTGTTTTTCAGCTTGTTGAAACACGCTCATCATTTGTATTATTTAGAAGCAAGAGAGAAACACTGAGGGGTTGGATGAATAATTAAAGGTTTTATTTCTATTTAATTTTGATTCCATTATTGCCAATGTTGACTTTTTCAGTGTTAAGATTCTTAAGTTGAATGTAAGGAAACAGTTATTCCTTTAGTCTATTCTGTATGTGCTAATATAAATATACTTCTCATGATAGGAGTTTTAGTTCTTCTAAATCTTGGGAGTGTAAGGAACTTCCTTTCAGGGTTGCAACTTTGGGTTTATAATTCATTAACATTTGGAACGAAGTTGTTATCATCGAGCATTAATGTTTTTGGTCTTGCCTGAGAAGTGATGTTTGTTCTTGGCACCTGTGAAGACGGGAGGATTCCAGGCACCATAGAGACCCCTTCCCCCCCACCCCTTATTCTAGAAGGCTCTCAGTAAATAGCACCTTTGAGCATATCTGCTGCCTGTGTTCTACCTCTTGCCTCTCACATCTGCTCTTTGGAGCAGGATGCCTTGGAATCAGTGACTTCAGCAGCCTCCACTGGCTTTTGCCATTTTTCCAGTTTTTACCCATCTAGTCAAACTTCAAAATGCTGACTTCAAAATTATGCTGACAATTAGAAAAACAGGATAATGCCTATAACAAAACAAATCTCAGGTCCTCTCTAGTGGTGACTAAGGTGTGCGTCAAAGGTGGACATTAACCCTTGCAGGCCCCTGCTGCTCCTGCACGCACCCCCATCGTGCTCCTGCCAGAATGAGGATGGAAACGATTTCTCTGGATGGTGTCATTTATATTTGAAGCCTCTGCAAGTGTCACACTTGCCATTATAGTGAATAATTGATGGGCGCAAAGAGTGGAGATGGCTGAGGTTTGGTGTGGGGCCCTTTGGAACATTCTCCTCAGAGGATGAACGATCTTTTCCTCTCTCATTCAGTGCTACATAAGGAGAACATCATTCATTCATTCATTCATTCATTTACCATAAAGAGACCTAGAACTAACTATACATCTTACTGGAAAATGACATCTTAAGATTGGTTCGACCGTGGGGATAGGTAAGCTAAAAGGTAATTTTAAAAACATGTCAAATGCCATCTTTGTATTAAGACAGCAACATAGCAGACTGACTTTTTTTGGGAGGGGTTGGGTTACTGAGCTCAAAGGATGCAAGAGTATTCTGTTGTTAATGGGTGACATCTACATTATTTAAAATTATTTATAAGCATCAGTAATAATAACACTATGGCCAACCTCTCCCCTAACAAACAAAATGGAGTTTCTAATTCTTTCTTTAAATTTTGATAGGATGTTAATATAGTAAAAATGATCATCTGTCCCTTCCCAAAGAGGGATTATAGTGGCACAAAGTAGCTTAAAGTTTAAAGGTTGGGCTCTTAAGCCAGCCTGCTTAGATTTGAATCCTATCTTCATTACTTACTATCTGTGTGACTTTGGGAAAGTTACCTAACCTCTCTGTGCCTTAGTTTCCTCATCCATCTAAAGGGAAAAAAGAATAATTCATAAAACTCATGGAAAGATTGAAAGAGTTGATACATGTTAAGAGCATAGCACAGTGCCTGGCACGTAATAGGCACTACGTAAGACACACCTGTTATTTATGACTGACATTTGGACAGTGTTCCTGTCCTGATGGAGGTGTGTGTTTTATGTGGTAGCAGGACAAATTGTATTGTTCATAAATTCAAGTTGTGACTACAGAAGAACACTAAGCCAAAGTTTACATGATACCACCTCTTAGACATCTCGTCAATTATATGATTGTGTTTTTAGAAAATTTGATTACAAATTCTGAAAACATTTTATTGCAGTCTAAGCGTGAGGGGGTCATGGGTGTTATTTGGAGCATCCTGGTTTGGCCCAGTGGTTCTCTAAGTGTGGTCCCAAGACCAGCATTATCATTAGCACCTGGGAACCTGTCAGAGATGCAGAATCTGGAGCCCGCCCAGACCTCTGGAGCACTTGAGTTGGGGCCCAGCAATCTGAGCTTTCATGAGTCCAGGGAGCCAGCCTGTGAAGTGAACAGGTGTTTCCCTGGGTGGGAAACTGCAGAAACCATTGCTCTTTAGCTTGGAGCTGCTGTCCTTCCTGATAGGTAGGGTAGTGAATATCTTCACCATGTACTGTGAAGTTTTGAAAAATATGAATGACGTTTCAACAGGCCATTTTGACTGTAATTTATACTGAGGTCACCTCCATGGTGGGTATTAGGATTCCATTAAGTTCATCAGGCCCATCTGAAATCTTTGAGTGTAAGAACCATAAATAAAAATAATCGAGATACTGATGAAAATATGAAAGCAAAGGTTTTACCTAGTTAAACAAATAACTGGCTGAACTCTCAGACACCTCTCTCCTGGGGTCCCCTCATTTGGGCCTGCCATGGGGATGCTTCCATTGCATCTTTCTTTAGTGAAAGAGCTTCAGCTGCATTCGGGACATTATAAGAAACAGCCTGCTAACTTTGGTGCTGTGGGTATGGCATTGTTGTGCCACAGGTGTTTCCCATCGTGTGGCCCGGTGTTCTTTTGGCATAGGCATTTTGTCTTTTAACTTATTATTTTGAAATAATTATGGCTTCATAAGAAGTTGAAAAAAAAGTCCAGAGAGGTTCTATGTACCCTTTACTCAGTTTCCCCCAGGGGTTACATCGCACGTAACTCTCACACAAGATCCAAACCAGAAATTGACCGCCTACAGACTTTATTCAGATATCACCAGTTTTGCATGCACGTGGTGTATATGTAGCTTTATGCAATCTTACGACATGTAATTTGTGTAGATTTGTGTGACCACCGCTACGATCAATTATGAAACTGTCCCATCACTAGAAAGACCCCCCCCCTCATGCTGCCCCTTATAATCACATGCGTTCTCTTCATCCCATGTCTCCCAAACTATAGGACAGGCCTCTGTATCAGGGAATGTGAGTTTGAAGTTACTTTATGGATGCTGTAACACTTGCATTTAACCATGTTTATTTCTTCTGCTTTGGCCACTAGTAAGATTAGGGTCCGTCCAATTTCTAGCAACCCTCCAGGACCTTAAAACGGGTTTCCCGTGAGGCTGGGGGAGCCCCCCACGTTACCAGTTTCTTTCTCTTGTTTTAAACTCTGTTCACTTCTTTTTCTTTGGTTCCTCTGTATTAAGTAATATTTTAGTAAGTCTTTTTGAATATTTATCCACCAAGGTGAAACATAAACATTTAAACTGAAAAAAAAAAAAAAGAAAAAAAAGCTCTACCACATTTTCTCCATTCATTATTTAGATTTATCACTGCCCCCACCCTCACTCCCAGCCTCCCTGTCCCCCTTTCCTGAACTGCCCAAGTTACGAGTTGCTTGGGTGGTTTCCTTCCCAATTCCTCAAATCCCCGAGCATGTTTTTCTGCTGTACTCACAGTTGAATTGGCTGTCCCATACTGTCTAGCCACGCAGCAGGCTGTGCCATCTTGGTTTGTGTAAGCGCACCCTATGGTGTTTGAACAATGATAAAATCGCCTAAGGGGGTATTTCTCAGAATGTGTCCCCGTCGTTAAGAGACACATGACTGTATCTGTTTTCATGTGTCTTAAACATTATGTTAACATATATATATAAAATATGTTAATATATAACATGTTACATATAACATATAAACCTGTTAATATATAATATATTTATAATACAGTCACCTTCCCTATAGTGATAGCTCCCTTTGCTGAAGATATCCTATGTGACAGTTGCTGAGCCACTTTTGTAAGGCGGCTGAGAGGGTCAGAGGCTCACTCAAGATCATAGGGTTAGTGGTTGAAACCAAGCTGACTGTCTCTAAAGCTAGAGCTTTTCACCACTATGATTTCTTGCCTCCTCCTTTTTTTTTCTACTCCAAATAAGTCATAGTAATTTTTCCATGTCATTAAAATATACCCCTCATGGCACTATTGTCTTATTTCTTCTGGGTGTTGATGTTCTCCTATGGATGAAAATTTAGGTCATTTCCAATCTTCCCTACTGTAAATAGCAATGAACATCTTCTGAGTATAACTTTTTATGTGTTTTTGATTCTTTTATCTACATTCTCCAAAGCCAATTCATTGGGTCAACAACAATAATTTTTAAATGCCTTGCTACATTATTGGCAAATTGCTTTGCAGGAAGTAAAACAGTTTTTACCCCTGCCTAATCATAGGAGAGTGCCTGCCCTACCACGCCCTTCCCCACATCAAATACTGTCATCCGAAAACTTCCCCCCTTGGTGTGTTGCTGTTGGTGAACTCTTTCTGTTTTTATTGCAAAGGAGGTTTAGTATGTCTTCATGTTGATTAGCGATTTGCGTTCCCTTGTTTGGTGGATTTCGATTCCAGCCTTTGCCCATTTTTCTAGCAGGTTTTGCGTTGCTGGATCTGGTGGTGCGCTTTTGTTAATTCTCCTTGGCATGTGACGTATTGACTAATTTCTCCTGCTATGACGATGACGTTCTCTCCCCTCCTGGTTTTCCGCCTGCCTTTCCAGTTTGCTCCCCTTCAGGGAGTTGATCCTCTGCTCACCCTCACCTCTCACTCACCAGGCCCTTCTGGGGAGCTCTCCCAATCTTTTGTCCTGGGCCTTATGTCCTTTCTTCCAATGCTTCTTTCCTGTTAAGTCTTAAATCCTCAAACAATGTGTCTAGAAGACCAATAAACCTGTATACCTGGAATAGTTGTTGTAAAGGGTGCCTAGTCTCAAAATCAATCAACTTGAATAGCAACTGGCTTCAGAGAACCAGTTAGAAACTAACACCTAATAAAGGTGTTTGAACTGTCAGAGCAGGGCAGCTTGCAGGGCAGCTCATGTGGCTTTCCCATTGCCTGTCTGACAGAAATGTGACTAAACAGCAAAAATAGACTTTTTTAATTGCAACGAAATAAGCAGTTTCATTGTGAGGCAAATGAAATCATTTCCTAACTGTGGTGCCCTACTCAGAAGCAATTTGCTGTATGGGAATCATAGTGGATACCTTGCAGGATTGATTTGTGGTTTTACAATAATGTATGTAAAGTACCAATTAATGCTTGGAGCCTCTCTTTGAAGTGCCTGGGGAGAGAAGTAAAAGAAGCATCAGTGTTTTAAACAGTCTGGACCAACCATTTCAGAGCAGATTTTAAAGAAGTGTCCAGTCTCTGTGGCATGGGGAGTTTTGTGGCTGGCCTGGGAGGGACGATCTGGTGCCACTAGGCCGAGGCCAGGAACAGAGTTGCCGAGTGGTGGGTCTGCTGTACGTCTTAGACCTTTCTGCATCCAGGGGTTATGGAAAGCAACATAGTAGTTTGCAAACCAAGGGAGGATTTGCAAGGGGGTATTGATTTATTCAAATTATTCACTTAAATATTTATACAGATCTATTTCGTGCACTGTGCCAGGCCTGGAAGTCTAGCGGTGAACAAGACAGACATAGTCCTTGGCCTCAGCAAGCTAACCAGGGCCAGACAGATCATTAAACACATCATGACACATCAGCTTTGTGCAGAGTAGATGGTAACTGGGTGCCTGCCCCAGCCTGGACATTGTGGGGCACCTACCTGAAGAAAGGATGTGTAAACTGAGGCCTGGAGGATGAGCAGGAGATGACGAGGTGGAAGGGTCCAGGGAAGAGGGTGGGACTGCAGATGGGAAAGGTGGGGGCGGGGCAGGGAAGAGGCAGTGTCCTGAGGGAGAGCGGGGCAGGTGCTGTCAGGCTGGGGAAGCGAGCAGTGCCCTGGGTGGCTACTGTGGACAACCAGAGAGCCTTGGGAGGGGTGAGGAGGAGGAATTGCCACTGGGATGTGGTGGTGACAGGGAGGAGCCTGGTGCCAGCACGAGGGGACTCAGGGAGGTGCAGGTGTATGGGAAGGATGATGCTTTTGTTCTAGAAATGTCCTATTTAGTGCCTCTGCAGGATGTACAGGCAGGTTGAGCGGGCTGTCAATGGCTTTTGTCTGGAGCTTGGCATATGGGTCTGAGTTAGAGTTTGGGAGACAAGGATGGAGAGAAGGCTCCTGAAGTGTGGGATGGGAGCATCTCAGAGTGTGAACACAGTGTGGATAGCTCTGGAAGCATCTCCACAACAGATGAGGTTCCTGTAGTGCCCAGGCTGATGGCCTGGGGGGAACTGCCAGCCCTCCCTGGGGCCCACGTGCCTGCTTCAGAGTCTCAGGGTGACCTGGGGCATGTTGATTCTCATGGCCTACCCACCACTGTCGTTCAAATTCCTTTTGTCCCCTTCTCTTGACTGGGCCAGGACGAGGATTCCTCTCCCACAGCCACCTCTCTGGCCAATACAAGCTGTTAGTTCTAGTTTATTTTGCAAATTCCCTTTATTCCAAATGCATTCCCATATCAGGTAGCTATTGCAAGCCCTGTACACGTGGTTCTCTGTGCTGGATGAGGCAGTCTGTCCTCTCTGTGCTGTCTGGTGTGACAGTGGCAATATGGTGCCATGCACGCAGCCACCATGGAGAGGGGTCATCCAGGACAGGCTGCCAACCAGGCACGAGAGACCAGGGCTGATGTGTTGAGGGGCGGAAACCCCAGCTGGGTCCTGGAGGATGAAGAGGAATGAGGGGCAGGGATACAATTAGCCTGGTGGGCAGGCCGGAACACAGGACGCTGCACTTGGGGAGGAGGAGAGGGTGGAGGGAGAGAGTGTTGGGTAAAGCTTTGAAGGAAGCCCTGTTACTGTCTGTAACCCAAACTTGTTCCTCCCAACCCCCCAAATCTTCACAGAAAAGATGTCGTTTGAGGGAGCCAGGCTCAGCATGAGAAACAGGAGGAATGGCACTTTGGACAGCACCCGGACCCTGTACTCCAACGTGTCCCGGAGCACAGACGTGTCCTGCAGTGAAAGTGTAAGTTGCAGTTCCCAGCCAGCTCCGCTTCCACTTTAGACAGCATTACTCTGGTGGTTAGATTATTTGTGGACTATTTCTCCTGCTTTACAGAGGTCATATCTCAGTGTGCAGTATTTGTTTCTTGAGTTATTTTGTTGAATGTAGACGTGTTTCCTTTTCTATGGCGTCTTTCAAGCATTTCTGTTTTAAAGGTTACAACTTATAACCTTAACGTCATTAAATAATGAATTTACTAACTGACTTTCAGGAAACTTTAAATACTGCATTTTTAATATTTGTTTCACTATTCACGACCTGGTGCTCTTGCTTTCGTTCCTGTTTGTTCAGGACTGATTCTAGAATCTATGTCCCTTCTCCACCTCTGTGGCCAGGGGTCTCCCTTTGGGTCCCTCTGCATTTGTTCTTGCCATAGCCTCCCGACTGTACCCTGTCTCCTCTCATTCCAAGCCAGCCTCCACATTGCCTTCAGGACACACATGTGCCCAGCATGGCTGCTTGGAGGAGCTGGACTCAGGTGGGGCGCCAGCAGGAGTCGGTCTCCTCCACGTCACGCTGCCCCCTCCCTGGCCTGCTGTCCCCGTGTGTGGATCTCTCCCACAGGTGTTCTACCCACTCTCAGGCCATGTCAAATACTCTCGATCTGTATCAGACATAAGACAACATTGTGGTCTGACATCCAGGATCCCTTTCGACTACAGTATGGAATGTCAGGATAGTGGCTAGCTCTAGAAACAAAGGGGAGGAGTGGGAAGGGGGTTCTGGGGTGCTGGCCATGTCAGTATTTTGATTTGACTGGTGGGTTACATAGGGGCTGACTCTGAAAACACAAAAACGTGCAAGAACTTTCTGCCCTCCTCCAGCTGGGGTCTGCTTCCCAGGGCTGGAGCTAGGAAGTGAGGCACCGAGGTGCAACATCTAAGGAGGCGCCAGCTCTCAGGAGCCGCACTGGCACCTGTGCGGCTGGGACTGCACGCCTCCTTAGATTTTGCTCCCGTCTCACTTTAGTGCTGGCCCTGTGAGAAACAAACAGTGGGTTGAGGGTGGTGGGGCATCTCCAGCATTCCCGGACTCTTCTTCTTTAATCCCAAGTGATGAAGCACCTCTGGGAGGGCCCTTGCGATGCGTCCACTTGGTCTCAGGCATCAGTGCCCCTGGGAAGTGGGCTGGCTGATTCTTCCTCCTGCCCTGCTCCTGTGCTCCTGGGTCTCCTCCCCTCCCAGATGCAGCAGTCCTTGGGGGTAGAAGTGTTGAGACTACCCAAGGGCATCTCAGTTCTGGGGGGTTCATGTTTGCCTCCTGAGCATCTACACCTCTGCAAAGTGCATTTTCAGAGGGAATTTTTAGCAACAAAAGTTGTTTGTTTTTTTTTAAATTATCACCCCTCCTCCACGATCATTGATTTCATGAGCTTACACAGCTGGTGAGTTTTCTTCTTTTCTTCATTTGTGTTAAGTAGACTTGAAATTAGTTAAGTGGATAAAGAATATTATGGATTTCCAGAATTTTGGTGTACAGGTGAGTGTAGAAACTATCTTGCTTTCTAAATTTTGTTGTGAAATACACATAAAAAAGAATGTATAGATGTAAATTTTCAGCTTAAAGAAGAATATTAAGATGAATGCCCCAGTACCCACCACCAGCTGGAGAAACAGGGTATCACCAGCGCTTTGGAAGCCCCCCACGTACCCTCCCCGTTGGGTTTCCTTTCTCCTGTCAGAGGTATAACCACTACTTTGAATTTTGTGTTATCCATTCCTTGCTTTTAATAATAATTTTATGTCTTGAATATATATATCTATCTATCTCCCTAAACATTATGTTGTTTACCTTCGTCTTTTTTGACATACATGGAATCACACTGTGAGTGTTCTTTCGTGAGCTCTTTTTTGGCCCCACCCTGTGTTTCTGGGATTCGTCTGCACTGAGCCGTGCAGCAGCAGATTCCTTTGCTGCTGTGCAGTGCCCTGCCTCGGGAATGCTGATCCAGCCTAAGGGGTGGGCATTTGGGTTTCTGGTTTTTGCTATTAGGAGTGATACCACTCTGAACATTCCTGGATGTGGAAGCAGGGGCTCCCTGGAAAATGTTCTTTGGATGGAGGCTGGTGGGCGAAGGTGAACACCTTTCCTTTAGGGGTTCTGGGTTTAAAACATGGGATTTATGGAGAAATTTCTGTTAAAAGAGTTGGGAAGAGGAGGCCCGTCGTTCTCATTCTTTGGTATCTTGAACTTGCGGGGAGTGGGTAGGGAAGGGGGACACTGTGGACTTCTCCAGGAGAGGGGCCCCCCTCCTTTTGTACCGCCCAGCTAGTGATGGCCTCACCGCGGGGGATAACGAGTCAGGGCTGGCTTCGGTGCCAGTGGCCTGTCCTGTGAGGCCAACTGTGCACGAAGTTGTCTGAACTCTCCAGCTGCCAAGGCAGGGCGACCTGCGGGAAGCAGATTTAGGTTCCAAAGCCCCTAGCAGCCCCAGTCCCCCAGGGCAAAGCAGCCCCTGAAGCTGAAAACTCACAGCAGGCATCCTGAGTATGCAGCTCACCCTCGTGACAACCACGCCTCGCTCTCCACAAGGACTGTTCCTTGGGGAGGTAACTTTACTGGCATTGGTGAACGATTTTCTCATGCCCTCCCCTCCATCCCTGCAAGGTATTAGTCCTTTTTAATTTTGCCAACCTGCTGGGTGTGAAAGGGAATCTTATTGTGGCTTTACTTCACGCTGGCCTCGGTACTGAAGAGGCTGAGCTTCTTTTCATATGCATATGGGTGACTGTGTTCTCTTTTGGTCAATGCCTGCTCTTGTCTTCTACTATTTTTCCCCATTGGATTGTCTGTCTTATTCTTACTGATTTTATAGTTCTTATATATGCTGGCTACCATTCCTATGATAATAATACTCATACATGTTGCAAAAATCTTCTCCCAGTTTGAGGAGTGTAGATATTTTCGGAGCTTTTAAAAATCTGTTTCTAAATAGTTTGCTTCTTCCAATTTAAGGACACTTTTGGTTTATAAAGATTTTTGGTTGTTTGTCAGAATTAGGCCCAGATGTTCCCAACACCTTGTCTATGGGGGGACAGATGCAATTATGGAAGGAGTTTTGGGAATATATCTTCTTTTAAAGAGCAAGCGTTAAGAGGAGTGGGAATCAGCATTGATACATTATTTATGCCAAACTATCCTTCAATGCTTACATTCCCCCTGGTAGGCTTAGAGGTGGAAAAACATAATTTGCATGTGTACAATGTCACTTATGTACAAAATAACTCCAAATAACTGGGGAAATTTTCATTCAGTTACAAAAACTTAAATGTGTGCCTGTTAAAAAAACTTTGTGTACTCTATAATCATGAAACAAAGGCTGGATGCTATGAACATCTGGTAAACCCTTAAGGCATCTGAAGTAGGGTTACATCATGTTTAGTATTCATTAATATCAACAGGAGGTACATTAATAAATAAATTAGTAATGTGTTATCCATTGTGCTTTCTCTAAAGGACTTGGTGAATTTCATTCAAGCAAATTTTAAGAAACGGGAATGTGTCTTCTTTACCAAAGATTCCAAGGCCACGTAAGCTATTTTCTGTCCATTTTTGCTTTTCATGTTCGAAAATAAATTATTAACCACCATTACAACAAACAAGCAAATACTCACCAGTTCATTATTAACGATGTTTACATCTTATAATTCTCAGAAATGGGGCATGAGCAGGAAGGACTTGGCAAGTAGCTTGAAGTCGTTCCTTAGAGCTGTAAGATTTTTGTTTTATATTTTTAGCTTTGGCAAGAGTTGGTAAAGTCACCAAGAGAGGCTGTCACTCCCTTCAGTATTCCCTTGAGCCTGGGAGCCCACCTGAGTGGCCGCAGCAGGCAGTACCTTGCGTGTGCCCCTGTGTTAAGCTGGCTGGCTCCTCCATCAGGCCTTTCTTCCCCCCACTGACTCTGGGCCTTTCCATCTAATTGGGAGTTCATCTCCTCTGAGTCGCCTGTGTTTTGGAACTCCAAGGCTGCTTTACAAAAGCTATGGGGAGTATCCCCAGCAGCTCGGCACACAGGAGATCCTCAATCAACGTTAGTTAATGAGCAAGTGAGTGAATGAATGGGTTGACTACTGTGGACCATTCTTGCAGGAGATGTACCTGGATCTAATTAAACAATTTTAATCCTACCTCCCGCTCTCTTTGTTCCTCTCTTCCCCCTCCCTTTTGCCTGCTGGTGATGGAAGAAAAAATTTAGCTATTAATCGATTAGAAGTTGCTGCTGTAGTTTTATAATTAAAGGATTGACCCTCTGTTGAATAGAGACAGTGAACAGGAAAGCCCGGGTAGGAGTGTCAGCATCAGCCTTAGTTCCAGTCTTGACTTGGCTGCCTCCTCACTGTATGACCTTGAGTCAATCATTCTTTTTCTGCACCTAATTCTCTTATCCTGAAAATCTAGCAAAAGTAGAGCTCATGGGTTATGGTAAGGATTCAAGGAGGTAGCACATACAGTACCTTCCATAATGCCTCAGAGCATAAAAGGCTCTCAATTGACGTGTTTTCTTACTTCATGTGAGTCAGAAAATGAATACCAGAAACACTAAGAGATCTCTACTGTGTCAATGGTACGAACTGACTCATCATGAGTCATTCTGTCAGAGTACAAACTCTGTGCATCAGCTATTTACTGAATGTTTTACTGAAGGATTTTGCTGTTACTCTGTTCGTTTGGCTGGTACAAAACACAGTCTGGATTCATTCATTCACACAACAAACATTTTCTGAGCATCTGCTGTGTCACAGGACTTTTCATATTCCATTGCTAACACTACACCCTTCTCACAAGGCAGCTGTTGTTATCATTTGACACATGAAGCAAGTGAGGCTCAGAGGGTCCAGAACTTCACCCAGGGTCACATGGCCAGTGGGAGATGGATCAGGGAACTGAACCCAGGCCTTCTGATTCCACACTGTGCCTTCTCTTTATCCCCAGCTGCCTCCCTTTCTAAGAATTACACTGCCTCAGGCAGATCAAATTCATCAACACTTTCTCATCTAACTGGCTTATGTGAAAGTGAGGAGGTCCACATCTCTTCACTCTAACCCCTAGCAATGTCTGTTTCTTGAGCGGTCACTGGTGGGTGATGCTGGAACACTGCCCCTGCTGCTGCGTGCCCTCTGAGACATGCTGCCTCCTTAGGGACCACCTCCTGGCTCTCCTGAGGGAGCAAGCCTCTGGATCCGGGTTTGTCCTCTTTAGTGCTCACTTCCTCAGCCATGCTGGGTTCCAGGTAGAAACAGGAAGAATGCTACTTTCACAATAGCAGCCCTGTGCAGTAGAACTTTCCTCCATGATGGAAACATTCCATATCTGGGCTGTCCGATATAATAGCCACCAGCCACGTGTGACTACTGAGCATTTGAAATTTGGCTAGGACAACCAAGGAACTGAATTTTCAACTTTAATTTTACGTAATTTAAATATAAAATTAAATAGCCACATGTGGTTAGTGGCTACCGTATTGGACAGTGTAGCTCTATAAGATTCAGATTTGGTCCAAGGGGTAGAACTAGGGTCCTGATGCCCTCCCGTCCTCTCTATCTTATCCCTGTCATCCCTATCCTTCCTCCAGGAATCTGCGCTCCTGATGCTTTCCTTGCAAACCCTCTTCTCTATTTGTAAAGCAATACATGCCAATTGGTGCTTGGAGGGCTACCAGCCCACAAACCATCAAGATGGAGCCAAACAACTTTCTTGGTCAAAGTCGCCTGAGACACACCCTTACCCTTGGCAGGGAAAAGAGCTCAAGAGTCTGTCTTTAGTTGTAATAAGGACAGGTGGAGTGGAAATTTTCACCCCCATCCTGCAATTAGCTTGGGTGGGTGTGGACAGATCCCAAAGGACAGTGGGTCAGTAACAGCCATGGAGAGAGGAGAGGGACATCGGGAGGCAGCCTTGGCTCAGGAAGTACTCTAGGACTTAGTAAGAGACAGGGCTGAGGAAACTGTGCTCCTTTCTGGTTCACTTTTTTTCTTGGCCAAACTGAGTGATTCCCCTCAGAACCATTACACAATGGAGGCAGGGTTGCTACTGGAGGGGAGATTTAAGATCCAATCTCTAGCTTAGTTTTAATAGCTCCAGAAAAATGTTTTGACAAATATTTTAATTAAGGATAATTTCCATGCTCTATAGTAATTAAGACTTTCAGTTACAAGGAGCTCAATTAGCTTAACGTAAAAGTGGGACATACTATAAGGAAACAGGAATGCCACCAAAGAGCAGAGAGTGGCTGAACCTCTTGCATGGTTAGAAACCATGACTGGACATGTGGGGACTCAATGTGTCCTCTCTGCCCACGTCTCGTCTCCACCTCTCCCTGCACACATGCTTTCTTCTTCTCAGTGGGGACACGATCATGTTGTATTGCTTGGGTCTCCCGTGTCGCAGGCTTAGGCCTGGAGAGAGAAGGGAGCAGCTTTTTTGGTCCTAATTCCAAATTCGCAAGAAAGGGATGCCTATGTTAATCCTGGATTAACTTCCTGTCCCTGGGCCTATCAACTGTGCATAGTTCCACAGGACTCAGCTGAATGAATAGGCTCATTTTGATCCAACCGTGTAGATGAGGTTGGGGAGTAAGGACAGTCTCACCGGGATCCGTGTCAAATATGTCATCTCCAGCAGGTAGCAGAAGTGATATATCATCATCAGCCTCCCCCTTAGGTAGGACAGTGGGCTGAATGTGATGATTCCTGATGAGATGCATTCTTTCCTCATTATAGAATCTCTTTGTTGAGTGGCTTTGGTAGTTACCATGGGCTTCCTGGACTTCAAAAAGATTGCTATAAGCAGAGCAACTCCAGGTCCATGTAATACAATCGAAGTCAATTACTTCCAGGCAGTAGAAACTTGGCTACAATTTGGTCTGGAATCCATCTGCTTCTGGAGTGGTCATAAAGCTTGCCTAAAAAGCAACTAGTTTCTGTTTGTACTGTACTTTTTGAAACCGTCGTAGAAATGCATATCACTATTATCGTCTCATAGATGAAAATGTGATCTAAACGGCCACAGAGTGTTTTAGAATTAATCTTACTTTTTGCCATATATCAAATAGGCTGATCAGTGCAGAAGACCTTGAGAATACCACCGTTCCTGTGGTCATGATAGCTATGTACACTTAAGCTCATCTTCTGGAAGGAAAAAATAATCTACTATAAAAATCAGTGAGGATGGATGAGGATACAAACTATTTACAAGAAGACCAATCAGTGTGTTCACTTACTCATTTGTTCATTCATTCAGAGGATATTTGCTGAATTCCCTTATGTGCCAGGGACATTGGTGCAGAGAATAAAAGATAAGAGTCCAGCCAGAAGCAAACCCTAACAGGATTTCCTCAGTTCATATATCTTTATTGGGCTTGGCCTGTTCAGGGAATCATTGCTCCAGGGTCACCATGTATGGCTGTCTGGGTGGTGTACCGTACAAGAATACTGGGGTGAGTGGGGGTCGAATCCTGTAATCTGTCCCTGCCCCCTGGCAGCACAGGCCCACATCTACAGGAGGGAGATGCCTTTTCTAGTAGGTTGGTGGTGAGGATGACCACATACTTAACTGTGGGAACTGGGACACTGATATGAGTGACATAGGCACTGATCCTAATAGGACTTGGGCAACAGGTGTAAACTGGGACTATCCCAGGCAAATCAGGACATTTACTCACTCACTGGTGGTGGCCCTGTCTTGCTCCATTGTTCCTTTACTCTCTCAGAAAAGGGAGAGCTCTGCCCCTCCGGCCTGTTTCAGGGAACAAACGTGTCTCTCATGTTGCTATTTTCCAGCCTCCTCAGGAAAGAACTCTCCACTCTCCTTTCCTAGCACCCTTCTGGATCTTGTCCAAAGACTGACTGGAGAGCCAAGAGGGAGACAGACAGGACCCAGGGGGTGGGACAGGAGGAGATGAACAGTGCCTTGCTAGGGGAGAGCGCTCTTGGCCAAATCAGAATTGTTGTTCATCTCGTTGAAGACCACAACGCTCGGGATGTAATACAGCCCAGATAGAGGGGTCAAAAAGTCATGGACTGTGTTTTTACATTTGTTTTTTATTGCATTTGTGCTTCTTTTCTGTTGCCTCTGCCTTCGTTATTCCTTGATTTGCATGTATGGCACCTAAAAGTCACCTTGACAGGACACGTGCCATGTGCCAGGCTCAGCTAGACTCTGCATCATTTCCAATCCCCCTACAAGCCTGATAGGAGAGGGATCGTGTGAGGATAAAAGGAGGTGTTTTGTTTGTTCCTCAATGCACTTTGCCAGGTTTTGTACTTAGTTTTTCCCAAGGGACTGTGAGCCGCTTAAGGTCAGGAGTCACATCCAGCTGATCTTGGGATGCCGTGAAGCTCAGCCCAGGTCTGACTCACAATGGCTTTACAAACAATATTTCTTCAACGATTATAGTACATTGCAGAAGAGGGAGAGGAAGAAGATTACTGTTCATTGTGTATCCTTCCATCTTCTTCTAATTTCATGTCATGCATATGTATCATCTAATAATCAATTAAATTTAGTTTCATTGCACTTTTAAAGGGAAGAACTACTGTTCATTTACAGCAATTTGTCCTCGTCTAGCCCAAGTTATTGAAAGTCTCCCAAGCAGCTAATGTCTAATATGGAAAAAAGGTCTCCCCAGCGAGTACAGCCCAGGGCTCCCTGCCTTTTGGAGGAGCGTTACCGGCTGGGCAAACTGGCAGGGTGGGCACTGAGGCACGAGTCTGCCCCAGGGCCCCTGTGTCATATGAACAGTTTCCGGGTTTCTGAGGCCCAGCCCCATGGCAGCCTCAGGGCTCCTCGCAGGGACGGTGGCTTCCTTGCGGGCAGGGCCCTGCTCGCCTTCTGCCCAGCTCTCAGCACACTGCCAGCTTGTTGGGGGGTTGACCATAACCAACAGGGGTAACGCACCAGGGCAGTTCCTGCACAACCCACTGAGCTGATGAAGACGGTCTGAGAGCAGGACTCGATGGCCTCATTTCCTTTCGTGTCTGTCTGAGCTAACGCCGCACGGTTCCCTCGGGCTAACGCAACGCCTCTTCCCGCCACCCCGGTTCCGCGCAGGGAGGACGTGTGCAAGTGTGGCTACGCCCGGAGCCAGCACGCGCCAGGCGCGCAGGTCAACCAGAGCGAGAAGTGGAGTTACAAGAAACACACCAAGGAGCTTCCCACCGACGCCTTTGGGGACGTTCAGTTCGAGACGCTGGGGAAGAAGGGCAAGGTAGGCCACGGGGACCCGCGGCAGCCACCGACGCTGTGCCAACGCCGACCTGATGTCCGCCCCCCTCCCCACAGTACATCCGTCTGTCCTGCGACACAGACGCGGAGACCCTCTACGAGCTGCTCACCCAGCACTGGCACCTGAAGACGCCCAACCTTGTCATTTCCGTGACCGGTGGCGCCAAGAACTTCGCCCTGAAGCCGCGCATGCGCAAGATCTTCAGCCGGCTCATCTACATCGCGCAATCCAAAGGTGCAGGGGGCGGGGCGGGGCCGGGCCCTGTGCTGGGCGGGGCGGGGCGGGGCCCTGTGCTGGGCGGGGCCCGGGGCCGACGGGGCCGGGCCCTGTGCTGGGCGGGGCGGGGCGGGGCGGGGCGGGGGGGGGGCGCCCCGTGATGGGCGGGGCGGGGCGAGGCGGGAAGGGGCGCCCTGTGCTGGGCGGGGACCCCGAGGTCCCTGTGCAGATCATCCGCAGAGTCCAGGTGCTGCTAGGACTCTGTGGCTAGTCATTGCCTTATTGAAAGCAGCATTCTCAAATGAACGCATAGACAGGAGCTCTGGCAGGAGGAGTTAAGTCAGCGTGAAGGTGCCTTCTTGGGGGTAATTCTAATTTTTAATCTTTTAAGGTTTTTATTTTGCTATTTACACATACAAAGTTTTTACCTAGAATATTCTGGCGAATCGAAAAGGAAAGTTTAATTTGTTTGCTCTTCAACTTTGAGATCAGTGATGCACTTTTGGAAATAGCGGCAGTGCCTGGCAGAGTGCAAGCCAAAGTATATAATCTTAGAATCACCGCGGCTTCCTTACTAAAATATTCAGCTAAGCGTCTTTCTTTTTGCTTTTTATTTTGAAAAATTTCAAATCTTCAGAAAAGTTTCAAGAATAATACAGTGAACACCTCTATACCCTTCACCTAGGTTCTCCAGTTGTTAAGGTTCTCCCACATTCCAACATTTGGAGAGGGCTGCCTCATGACTCCTGAGGTTTCCATTACCAGAGCTAATCAACAGAGGCCGGTGACCATCCCTTGGTGTGGATTCCTGTATGGGCGGTGTATCAGACTAGGATAATTTCCAACTTTAGATTCTAGTATTATACTAAATCATATTTTTGTAGGTATTTTATTTACTTCTATTTTGGGCAAAAAAAAAAAAAACTCTACAGGAAGCTTGGCATTGAAAAGATCATCACATATAAGCCTTAAAAGGACCATTGTGCAAAATTGTGTAAATTATATAGCAGAACAAAATTGTTGGCACCAGGGCCATCCCAGGATGATCCACTCTGATCTGACCAATGTCAGGATCTGGGAGCACAGTGCCCCACTTTCCAAGGTGGCATCATCTAACTGGCTTAAAGGCTCAGCCAAGGCATTGACTGCCCATAAAAAGATTCCCCTAGAGGCTGGTTAAAGATGCGGACTCCCTGAACCCACCTTCCAGAGTGTCTGATGATGCAGATGCAGAGTGAGGTCCAGAAGCTATATATTTTAATGAGCACCTCTCAAGAACACTGCCTGAGGTCTTCTCCTTCCTTGCCATAGGTGTAGACCTGGCCCGTTCCAAAGTGTGGCTGCCAGTACCGTGTCCTGGTGCTCTCCAGATGGGAGCTTCTTTAGGGGTCTGTGAACACAGGACAGAAATCTTACCCGGTGCCAGCTGAACATTTTCTCTTTTCCCTCCTTGATAGGTGCTTGGATTCTCACAGGAGGCACCCATTATGGCCTGATGAAGTACATCGGGGAGGTGGTAAGAGACAACACCATCAGCAGGAGTTCAGAGGAGAACATCGTGGCCATTGGCATAGCGGCTTGGGGCATGGTCTCCAACCGGGACACCCTCATCAGGACCTGTGATGCTGAGGTATGGGAGATACAGGAGGAGGGCTGCAAGGTCACGTGGGAGAAAGACCATGGCAGGGGCCTGTGGCTTGAACACTGGAGCTTGAGACGGAGCCCGCTCATGGGGAAGTCTGCCTTGCAAAGAGCACCATTGGGACCACAGGAATTAAAAAACAAGGATGACATGTGTAAAGAAGGAGTGAATGGATGTGCTTTATTCACTTAAAGTTGTTGCCAGCAATTGCTTGTTAGAGTCAGGTTTTTCATTCTTTCTAACCCTGACTTGAATCCGTCTCAAAAAGGTTCAGTATCTTTATTGCTTGGTCACACTCCCAGGAATTCAAATCAATTGGTGTGGTCCCTGGTTAATCTGGCATTAAGAAGGCTGTGAGATTCCTCCCCCTCCCCGCCACCCTCCAGTGTTTCCTGTGAACATATTTAGAGAGTAATCAAAGCACATTTCATGTTCAAGACATAAAGAAGACTTATGCGGTTTTGTACCAAGTGTGGAATTTTGAAAACAGCATTTCTAGTGAGTTGAGGACTTTCTTAAGCAACAGATGTTCTCTGTCCAGAAGCTTTGGATCTGATGTTCAGAAATCCAGATTTAATCTTTACATTCTTCCTTCTGGGGCTCCTTAGAAGCTTATACTGTAAATGTTAAGGACTTTTGGAAATTCTGTGGTTCTTTAAAAAAAAATTATTTTGCTTTTGTGTCTTTGGTACCATTTTTAAGACTTATAAGGAGCAGAGGGGGAGTGGGGAAGCATTTCTTGAGCATCTTCAAGGAGGCCACATAGTCAGGGGAGTAGGGTGGGTTCTGGAGACAGAGAAGTCTGGGTTTGAGAAATCATTCCTTTTCTAGCTTTTTAGTCTTGATCCAGATCCCTTCTCCACATTTTTGAAATAATCATCTTATATTGTTGTGGGATAGATTTATCTAATGGTGCAGAGTGAATGGTAGCTTT
Organism: Cynocephalus volans; assembly: GCF_027409185.1. Taxonomy (NCBI): domain Eukaryota; kingdom Metazoa; phylum Chordata; class Mammalia; order Dermoptera; family Cynocephalidae; genus Cynocephalus; species Cynocephalus volans. Next base: position 295,902,489 of record NC_084460.1, read on the forward strand.
TATTGTTATTATAAGATGCTTAGCCAAGGATGGCAAAATGGTTTCACATAAATGCCACCTTCAGGGGCGAGGGTGGCCTGGAGTAGGATTCTGAGGTCAGTGACAGGCTAGGTGGGAAAAAATACCGTTATCTATTAACAATGTTTGTGACGGGTATGGAGTCAACTTTGTGCTGTAGAATTATCATACCCATGATGGATACATTATACATATTGATTCACAGAATCAGAAAAACAACACTGGAGAGTTGGTATTTTCAAAACTGAATTGGAACAAAAAAGGCTTAAGTATTTCTGTAGAGGCCTTGTTTGTCAACTAGTAAAATTTGAAGTAAATATGTAAAGATTAAACAGAAAGTGCCAATCACTTGGAAATGAATGAACTTGCAAAAATATAATCTCAGATCACTTAGAAAGCAATACAAATGAAAACATTACATATTAACAATAATACTCATATATATCAATATATCAATATGGCCAAAGCTGCACTCAGAATGGAATGCATAACCATATACCTTCATTAGTAAAAATAAAGTAGATAAATAATTCAATAATAATATTAACAATAACATTTAACATTTGTTTGATAGCACTTTGTATGTACCAGGTTCTATTCTAAGTGTTTCACCTATATTAACTCATTTAATCTTTGCAACAAACCTATGAAGTAAGTACTACTATTACCCTGTCTTTATAGATGAGAAAACTGAGGCATAAAGTAAGAGACTGCCTTAACTCACACATCTGGTAAGCGGTAGATCCGTGGCTCATAGTCTTTCAACCATTTAAGTATTCAAGTTAATAAGTTTGAAAAATAAAACTCCAAACAAAACTCAAGGAGATCAGGAGGGAAAAAAAAAAAAATCAGACAGAAATAAATAAATTAGAAAAGAAAAAAGAAAAATAATAGAAACATTCTTTATTCTTGAGACAGCTTTAACAATTTAAGGAATAAACAACTGAAAAATTAAATATAATAATAGATATTGAGAAAAACTGTGAGGATGTGATTTTTATATGTCAAAAATTTGAAAATTTCATGGGAATTAATATTTTTCTGTAAAACTATGATTTTCCAAAAGAAGAACTAGAAAATCTGAATAGAGGAATTATAAATGAGTGAACTTAAAGGGAAATAAAAAATTACCTCCCAAGTTGCTCTGAGCCAGATCGTTTTACCCCAAAATTAGAAAATAAAGTGTAGTAATTGCTAAGTTCAAAAATGTTTATAGCCTTCCAACACGTAGAGAAGCATGGGATATTTATAAATTCCTGAAAAAGTGCTAGGAAATTATTTGGAAATATGTATCAAGAACATGAAAACTGTCCATACTGTAGGCTCCGTAATTATACTTGTAAGTACATCATTAGGGAATTTAATATTTGGACGAATATGTTTGTTAACACATTTCTTGCAATAGCCAAATAATGGCATGAACCTAAATATCTAGTAATATTCATAGTAGGGAAATCTTCAGGTGGATTACTGTACAAATGTGAAAGAAAATACTATGCTATGAAATACTATGAAAATGCTATTTCCAAGATATTCTGGTAGTATGGAAAATATTTATAATTTTAAATATAAAATTATAAAAACTATTCAAACATATATATGCGTAGAAAAGAAATAGATGTACCCAAATCTTAATGGTGAGTGACACTGGGTTGTGGCACTAAGTGTGACTTGAATTTTCTTATTTTCTGCATTTTTCGTATTTTTCTATAGTAAACATGTATTATTTTGAGAGACTCAAATATAGAGCTGGTTTTTATTCCTTGTTATGTTTTTCTTGTGACAGAGTAGTTTCTTGGTGAACTCATATGATCTTGGGATTGGCTTCCTTGTTTCTGCACAGTCTTTCCTGAACACGTGCTTGGTCTTTCATATAAGCTGAAACCATCATTCATCGATAACTTTGTCGGCCAGCTCTTCCTATGTGGTTCCTACTTATGGCTTCATTACAAAATCTCACCACTGGCAAACGGGGCTGTACCAGGACCTAGATTTAGCTGACCTGAAACAATGCAGCATTTCTTAAACAATAAGATTTTACACTGTTTTTAGGTTCTCTTTCAGGGTTTCCTCTCATCTTCCATTATCTGGTTTTTCTTGAGTCAGTTCTACACTTTAAAAATTACTGTAGCACTACGTATGCATTAAAAAATATAGCACAGGCCACTCCTCATTATTCTGGATTTGTAAATTTTTCTTGGCCGTTTGTTAACACCTATTTCATTTACACTTAGTAATTCCTTTGTCAAGTTACAATCACAAGACAAAACAGACAACAAAACCACACACTCACTGAGTGGAGTCATATTAAACCTATAAGCTGATACTGAAAAACTGAAATTGTTGTAATGTCAAATCTTCTTCCAGTAATATATGTCTTTCAATTTATGCCAAGTCTGTGTCTTTCAGGAAAGTTTTACAGTGTTCCTTATTAGGTCCTACATATTTCTTCTTAACATTATTTCTAGAGATTTTATATTTTTATTATTGTTGTAAATGGGGTCTTTATTCAGTGTAATTTTTGAAGCGATTTTTGCTGATGTGTATGAAAATATTGATTTGTTTATTGTTGTTTTGAATCAGACACTTTAATGGACTGTTTTCCTAGTTCTAATAGATTTTCAGTGGATTCTGAGTGTTCTAGGCTTGCAACTTTATTATTGGTAAATAATGTTAGTTTATGAAACTCTGGCATTTAATTATACCCTGTATTTTTTATGTATCTTCTTGCTTTGGCTACAATGTCCAGAGTGATGTTAAATAATGTGATGATCGCAGGTACCTGACATGCATCGATACTTGATGTCATAATTTGTGGCAATGGCTCTAGTTTTTCACAGTAAATAAGATTTGGCTAAAGGTTCAATATACATGTATTGAAAAAATTATCATAAGGCATCATCCTTTTATTTTTAGTTATAATTTTTTAAAATCGAGAATGAATGCTGAGTCTGAAATATCTTTTTTCATCTATGGGGTTATTTTTCTCCTTTAACCCATAATCTAATAGATTAAATTCTGAAAACAACACTAATTATTCTGTAATAATGCTGCTGCATTTAATTAGCCAATAATTTATTAGTTTTTAAAAATTCTTATTTATTAAAGATCTTGGTCTTTGGCTTTTCCTTTTGTGATTCTTTCTTTGTTAAGGTTTTGGCACTGAGCGTTGTGTTCTAGAAGAGTGTAAAGGAAACGGTATTTATTTGTTCCATGAAAGTTTGTAGGGGTCCTCCTTCGAACACCTGGGTATGCCAGTCTTGCAAATATTATCTCATCTGTCAAATCCAGGACTCTCCTACTTAGAGCTTCTGACTTGGCAAGGACCACTTAGATAATAGAACTACAGCATTTGCATTTCACTTTTTATTCTGCCTTGTTCTTACTGTATATATGCCATTGTAGAATCAATAACCTTCCTCTCCCCATTGAGTTTTCAACTCAAATTCTGTTCTTGGAGTTAATTTTGAAACACCTTTTAATGCAACTTTAAAAACTAAACACTTTAAATGGATCTTGAGAGTCAGGAACCTTCTTGATAAGGATTCCTTTCTCTATGCTCTTGCAGCAGCTTTTTATTCTCTGGTATTGTGGGGACAGGGTATTTAATCGCTTCTTTCTGTGGTCCTGTTACTATGTACTTCTCAGGCATAAAGACTCTATTTTATTCGTTTTCTAATCCCTAGATCCTGGCATAGGTCCTGGCATATAATAGATTCTGGACAAATATGTATGTATGTGTGTATGTCAATATCTACCTCTACCTGTATCCAGACACATCCACACACATATTTGTGTGTGTGCGCAAATGTATGCATTTCACACATGCATACATATACCACACCTTCCCAAATGCTCTGAATGCTGCCCATTTCAATGAATTTATACAAAAGAGCACAGGGTGATGCACCATGAACTGGACGGGGAACCTGATCTTACACTGCCACTGGCCGTTTATGTGACAATGGGCGAGTGACCCAACCATTTTGAACCTTCATTGTCTTATATTTAGCATGAAGTCTGTACTACAAGGTCTCTTAAGACCCTTCTGAACTTAGGAATCTGGGAGAAGTCTTCAATATAATTAAACCCGAAGGATTAGCTTTAATATGAACATACTAAAACATCATCATACATCTTGGCCAGCCAATAAAATCTCAAAGACGTTTCCCTGTACTTTTCAGGGATATTTCTTAGCCCAGTACGTTATGGATGACTTCACGCGAGACCCTCTGTATGTCCTGGACAACAATCATACCCATCTGCTGCTCGTGGATAATGGCTGTCATGGACATCCCACGGTTGAAGCAAAGCTCCGGAATCAGCTGGAGAAATACATCTCTGAGCGCTCTATTCCAGGTCAGTATTCGGGAAGTGGGACCCTTGACATACTTAATGGCAACCGCAGCAGCAGCACCAGAACTAGCTACCAATGACTGGGGGAAGCGTGGTGAGGCCATCTGATTAGGTGTTTTCATTGCCAAAGAAAAGCTAGTACTTCTTGTTTTTCTCCATGATGCTGGGAGTGCTGCTGCTAGGGTCACGACGATATGTGCCCTGCAGTATGCTGAAGGCAATGACAAATGCTGCCCTCTTCCACTCCCGGCTGTCCTTTCTTTTGCTGGGCACCATTTAAGAACAAGTAAAAAGTCACAATGGCACATGCAAGTTTATGAAGCAATGCAATCAGCTAGAGTAGAAATGATAAAAACCAACCCACTAGTGTAACGATTGGATGGTTTACTTTTTTGGATCTTGGTTATTTCTGTATAATGGAAACACCTAAGCCATTGGTTGCAAGGGGAGAATGCAGCCACTGAGTGAGAGCCTTTCTTTGCCTTGGGAAGTGATGCACACTTTCTCTCTCTTCCCGTGGAGCAGGTGTTGAGATCTGTCCTGCTGTGGAACTCGATGGCCTTGTGATGACTTTACAATAGGAACTTGTTGGATATTCTCAACCATTTTCTTTTCACAATGGGATGTACATGAAGGAAGACACTTACATATGCAATAAACTCTATCAGGAGAACACACGGTTATGCAACTTTATCACCTATTCAAGAAAGCATACAATTATGCAAATGAGCAACAATCATTATTATAAATTATTCACAGACTTTAGCATTTTATTTTATTTTACTGTTTTGGCATCTGGTACAGGGATTCAAACCCTTGACCTTGATGTTATCAGCACCATGCTCTACCAACTGAGCTAACTGGCCAGTCTTCTTTAATATTTTAAATAGCAGTGACAGTTTTAACATGACTTGTGTCATGCTATTACTACTTTGTGGCAAAAAGATTCATGCATCATGATCAATGAGTAAATGATCAGGTTTAAGAACATGAGATATACAACCATCACCCCACACCCTGGGCTCACAGGGCAGAAGCTCCTGGTCCACCTGTCCTCGAGGTAGGCAAGTATTTCTATTGATCCCAAAAGAAGCTTTATTTTTTATGTTTTACAGATTCCAACTATGGTGGCAAGATTCCCATTGTGTGTTTTGCCCAAGGAGGTGGAAAAGAGACTTTGAAAGTGAGTCCTGGTTTAGTTTTCTAGAAGATCGATTAACGAGTTTACCCAACAGATTTGTATTTTGAGGGCTTTCGGGCTCATCTAATCTAACCAGACTAATTTCTTTCACTACAGCAAGTAGGTCATGTTTTCCCTCCTCATGCTATACCCCTAACAGACTTAGGTTGCTTCTCAGCCAAGAAGATTTGGGAGGAGAATCTGGAGTGACATGAATGGTCTCTGTTCTTAGTTTTGGCCTTGACAATCAGCCTGCCAAGGAGGAGAGTTGACATTAATTCATGAGACTTAAGGATGGGAACCAGCATGTATTGGAAAACTATGGCTGCCCCATCTGCATGAAGATGAACTATGACCATGCACACACAGATTGCCCTCAAATCAGATGTTCCCAGAGCACTGAGGGCTCATCCATGTGCCGCCTGTGGATGCAAGGCCTCTACATGAAGAAGTTCCCAACCCTAAGTGATTCTGAGATCTGGAAAGCTTCTTGAATGATTCTGTACCTGCAACATCAGGCAGTTGAAATAAAATCCAGCTTCCCAGTCCATACCTGTGGACTCTGATATTACTGAGTTCATCCCGCCTGCAGCCAGGCTTCTGTTTGACTTTTTGAAAAAGGGCATCTGTGTGACTACTTTTTAGTCAGTATTTTGAAGACCTCATTTTTCTAGGAATAGAGAGTAATTTTTAACTCCCCTTTTAAATTAATTTCCATGTTGATTTGCATATCTCCCCTATCCTGTTTTAACTCTAAAACAGAGGTTAGATTAAAGATATCTGCAATCCTCAATCCTCTCTCCTCTCTTTACTAGAACACATCCCTAGAGTTACAAGTAATTGCTGGCAAAGTTATTTGGAATCATAACCTAGCATTTCTCTTTGTTTGTTCTTTCATGTAATAATGTCTTTTCATTCATTCATTCATCAGATATTTATTGAGTACCTACTCTGAGATCTACTGTTGAGATTATTGTTAAATAAAAGTCTTTTGGGGAATGACTTTTCAGGGAAAAATTAAAATAGAGATTATTTTTAGTGTGAAATTGTCAATATATTAATGCCAAAAAAGCAACCACATAAAAGAGGAAGAGAGAGGGAGAGAAAGTAATTGAAAAATGGTTACATTTATTATTCTTCTCTCAAATTTTAGATTTGGAATGCAACTTTCTTGGCCTAGGGTTTAGGGAAGGATCGAGAGCAACTGCAGTTCTTTGCTATGGCATTTCTACAGCATTTTCCACCAATGTCTGCTCAGCCAACTAATAACCCACACGAAAGATGGGAGAGACAAGGGAAAGAAGTAGGAAATGCCAAGCGAGTGTCTCTTCAGCTCTCTGTCCTTCATCTTTCAGCTGCCACCAAGCACACGCCCTGGGTCCCACCTGCAGTGCAGGTGTGAGGCCCACAGAGGGGATCCCAGCCGCCTTGTGTCTCTAACCCTGGGTCAGTGCTTGTCACAGCACCACACTGCTCTGTGGGCGATGTCCTCTCTACAGGGAGCATTCAGTCCTAAAGGAGGGTGCTTGACTGTTTCTCCTATACCCACGTGTAGATCACTTTGTCTTGCTGTCAAATAATTAAAATTCTTAAAACCCAATTCCCCTATGATAACCTCTGCAGTTATTATAGAGGAAGTAAAAGTGTGGGAGGTGTTTATCCAGGAAGTAAATATATTTTTATTCTCTTTTGATAATAGGGGCAAGGGAGATTATTTGAGAAGGGAAATATGTGAGCAGACATAACATGTAACATGCAGCTGCCGCTTTTAAGATATTTTCATACCTTAAATATACGAGTATTCGTAACCTCTGTCAGATAAGCTATCAACAATAGTGTTGAATATGGTCTTAACACTTGTCACTCAAATATTATGTCAGGATTTGGAATGATAGATTTTGTACATGGGGATATTTTAAAGCACCTATTTATGGCAAACTTAAGCTAGTAACAAACACATGTCCTTATTATGGAATTTGTTAATTGCACAGGCTGTCATACAAACGGACTACAGTTTTCATTCATAAAGCAATTGCAGGTATTTGGTTTGCTTCTGATTTAAAATAAGAACCCCAAAGGGAAAAGCGCAGGGATGTGTCCATGTATTTTGTCGAACAACTTGATTTACAACCTTAGTCTCCAGCTGGGTTCTGTCCATCCCCAGTGTCTGTTCCATCTGTCCAACTCTGTCTCCCTTCTCCCAGGCCATCAATACCTCCATCAAAAGCAAAATTCCTTGTGTGGTGGTGGAAGGCTCGGGGCAGATTGCTGATGTGATTGCTGGCCTGGTGGAGGTGGAGGACACTCTGACGTCTTCCATCGTCAAGGAAAAGCTGGTGCGTTTCTTACCCCGCACGGTGTCCCGGCTGCCTGAGGAGGAAACAGAAAGTTGGATCAAATGGGTGAGTGACAGGGGGAGAGGTTGGAGGGCTGAGAAGGAGGAAGCCAAGTTCATGGGAAGGGAGAACGCCTTGAATGCCCAACGCCACTAGCAGCTACAGGAGTGTGATAACTTTCTCAGCGACTTTGAGACTCCACTCCAGCACAAACCAGGTGTCTTGCTGGAAACTGAAGCTCAGATAAGTTAAGTGACTCACCTCATAAGGGGTACCATACGGGGTTTACATTCAGATCTTTTTGCAAAGCTTGCAATCCTTCATTTATGCCATGATGCCAACAAATGGACTTCAGTGTTTTGTATGTGTCAGTGATGGGGAGGAAGGAAATCTCTGGTGATGGCATTTTAGAAATGCAGACTCTAAATTGAGTCTGCAGGGCCGAGCCCGTGGCGCACTCGGGAGAGTGCGGCGCTGGGAGCGCGGTGACGCTCCCGCCACGGGTTCGGATCCTATATAGGAAGGGCTGGTGCACTCACTGGCTGAGTACCGGTCACAAAAAAGACAAAAAAAAAAAAAAAAAAAAGAATAAATTGAGTCTGCATCTACTGGAGAAACTGTCATTACGGAGTAATTGCCTTTCTACATTAACTGGCCTGTGACTCAGGTCAGCATCTTTCATCTTTCTTGTTAGATCATGCAAGAAATGAGGACCTATCGTAATACTTATTATGCTTCTTACTGCTATGCTTAGAAAAATATTTTGACATATTAGTGCAACGCTTTCTCGGTTTTCTCTGTATAGTGACTGCTGTTGACTTTTAATGACCTTCCTTTTCCTGACTGCTCAGTCATTAGAAAGATCACATGAATATCAATAGCTGCATTTTCATCAGCTCATTCAAAAATGGCAGATTTTGAGAATTTTTATGGAAATTTTTCCATGAAGGAAAGAATGTTATTTTAATCATACGGCCCATTTCATCATGAGAGTCAAAGGTTGGATTCAGTATGAATAATAAAAAAAGCATTCTTTAACTAGCTCAGCATTTCAATAATATTTAGTTGTGGAAGAGCCAGAAAATATTAAATGCAGTAAACTGAAATCCTGGGATAGCAAAGATAATTTCTTCTTGCTCATGGTAGCCTTTGTTATTGTTTAAGACAAACCTGGACAAACCATGTAAATAATGGTCAACCCAGCCTTCCAGGCTGCCAGGTACCCTTTAGTAAATTACATGAAGTGGGACCCTAATGGTCTTATTTAATTCCACATGAGAGGGCAGTTAGCCAGTAATCCTGGTGGAGCAATATAATTTGAAATGATCAGGAAACAAGTCCTTTCTGTATTAGAAAAATCAGAACTTAGAAATGCAGGTGAATCTTCATCCCACAGCTGAAAGACAGCATTGGTGCTGACAATGCCCTGTCTAACGACTGCTTTTAGATTTTACTAAAATGGTAAAACTTATGGTTTTATGCAAAACTTCTTATTGGGATTTTCTTGTATCTCCTCCGAGTCCAGTTGAGAGATAGACACAAGAATCGGGCAAATGGAGATAAAATGTTAGTTTTATTGATGATAAAGGCAAAGTTGAAAGATGGGGCTCAGAGATGCTGCGCCAATGGGCCTCCTTATTCTGAGACCCAGAATAAGACAGATGAGCCCACCCTGACATAGGCAGTGCCAGACAACTGCTGGCCGTCCTACCAGGCTAGGCATGGTGGCTGGCCGCAGACCAGAGCACTAGCACTCTGCACGGAGCAGATCTCAGTGAGAGAAGCAGGAAATGGCTGGCTGGGCAAGGCCAAAGTCACGCCCCAACCCTGAGTAGGAGTAAGTGAAGGGGTAGAGAGTGTCCAGACAGCTAATTCTGATGATGCTCCTTCTGCATGAAAATATGTAGTTAGTGAAAAGGAGTCCTTCCTTCCCAAAGTGGTTATACACATTTTTGATTCTCCAAACATTCGTGTCGAGTTTGAGTCACTTCTAAACATATAAATGGGCCAATCCCAAAGTGTAAATATCGAAATAAGGCATTGTGTATTGATCACCGCTTTCGAGGTAGTTTCCCATGATGGATGGAAGACATTCAGTGGTCAGTCTGAGGATACCCATAGAGGAAGAAATAGGCAACTCTTATCTTATCCACGAAAGACAGCCCTGGGCCCATTCCAGTGACTTTTCTCTTACTCCTTATACAAGTTGGCTTTGCCAGGTCTGGATCAGGTCATGTCCAAAGAACAAAGATCACCTAATGGGTCCCCATGCCCTTTATGAGACATTTTGATTTCTGCTTCAAGAAAACTGTTACAGGCAACTCATCTGAAACAGGCTAAAAGTCAGACATATTCTACCTTCTTTGATTATATTATCCTTTCTGAAATTCATATCTAATTCATATTCAAATCTAATGTGCTAATGATATAATCATGTCAATCAGAAGACATACATCAATCATAAAAATTAGACTGGCATTTTAGTTATGCACTCAGGTGGCATTTTGCACTTGGTACAGATTTCCCAGAAGACTGAGCTTAAGAGTGGAATTATTAATTAACGAATGTATACGTTTGGTAAAATATTGATTAAGCAACCTTCCAGGGTAATCCTGGGTGACCTCTCTGATCATGTGGAAGACAAATCCCCAAATCAGGACTTCTTGGCCTCTCTGTGAGATCCATTGAACGCTTCCATTGGGATCACACCCTCCGCTCCTGACAGCTCTCCTAGTTATTCCCCTATCCCTACTCGTCACCTTCTCAAGAACTTGATCCTTGATAATCTCCCAAACTTTCAACCAATCTATATTTCATTCGTTCATTCATTTATTCATTTTAAACTCTTTCATTTGTTAATTTATTTTGCTGATACTTATTGAGCACGTACTGTGTGCCAGGTTCTAGAGTAGGCACTTCAAAAAGAATCAAGTACACAATAGAAAGAGTTTGTGTCCTCCTAGAGGAAACAAGTTGAAAAAAGTTTCCTGTTGCATGACTGCAATACAATGCTTGGTGTAATTTCACACTGAAATGGGTGTTCTGAAGAAATATAACAGGACAAGCTTTTTGATATGTGTGATCTATCAAAGGACATTACGAGGGAGCCTGGCGTGGAGCTTTATGAAAGGTTTCCCAAAGGCAGTGACATGGGAGCCAAGACCTGAGGGATGAATAGAGTTAATGAGGTTAGGGCCAAGACTGTGATGGTGGGAACAGCATGTGCAAAGGTCCTGAGGTGGGAGGCGAGCATGGCCTACCTGAGGAGCTGAGAGATGGCAGCAAGGGCAGATCTTCTGAGTGGAAGCCAAAGAGCTTGCCAGGGGCCAGACCAGGCAGGCCCCTGAACACTGTTTTGAGGTTTTGGTCTTGTTCAAGTGTGATGGGATGCCGTTGACAGTTTTGAGGCAGGGAGAAAATGTGATTAGGCTTGAGTTCAGAAAAGCTCACATGGCTATGATGGAGGGACAGGATTGGAGGAGGCAAGAGTGCGTGGGGAGGGGGAAACCACTTAGGAGGCCCCTGCAGCCATCTCTGGGTGTCATCAGCTTACTCTGTATCCGTATTCATTTTCTCTTTCCTTTTTGTTTCAGAGAAAAGATATCTTCCCCCCTTGGTACTGCCCACCCCTACTTGTGCCCCGTATTCTTGGGACCTGGACCCCTCTGCCCTGCCTGTCATTTCTAGTTGGGCCCTTTCCTTCAGCCTGAGCAAAGGCTGCCGACATGGGGAAGAGAACCTTTCCCTTCCTGGTATCATCCCCTCCCACACTCTCCCTCAAAATCCCTGTGCTTTGTGTCTTCCTGCAGTTTTGGTTTATTTCCTCATCATCCCCTGATGCCACATCTTCTAAACTAAGCCCTCCGTCACTACCTTTCCCAGGAAATGGCAGCCTTTAAAGCTCACCTCCTACTGTACAAATCCAAGGGCCCATCTTAGTCCCTGTCTTTCCACTTTATAACAGCCAGACCCTGAGACTTCCCTCTCCCACCCAGCGGAGACTCTGCAGTTCCAGGTCCTCATTTCCAGATGTTGTCAGGAAAACCCACCATCACCTCAAACTCATCGAGCTGAAACTGAGTTGCTTCCTCCTCTAGAAGGAGCCCTTCCTCGCCAAGCACCCACCAGGCTCGTGAATACGTGGAACCTTGGAATTAGGGGGTTCTTCAGTTATAAAAATATTTTAAAATGAAACATTACAGAAAATCACAAAGAATCATATAGCAAATTCCTTATTTCTTTATCCAATCACTGAGTCCTTGTGGTTCTTGTTTGCATTTGAACTTTTCTTTCTTACCATTTAAGTCTTTATGACCATACTTGGATGGTTTCTATGGTCTTCTGTTGTCCTCTGTTCATTTGTTCATTCATCCAACAACTGAGCATCTACATGTGCCCAGCCAGTCACATGAGGCTCTCACCTCTGATAGGAGCTTTTTGATATTTGTGCTCTTGTACACGCAGCACCGTCAGCCCTCCATATCCGTGGGTTCCACATTCACAGATTCAACCAACTGCGGATAGAAGATATTCAGAAAAAATTCCACAAACTTCCAAAAAGCAAAAACTGAATTTGCCACATGCCAAATACTGCCTTGAATCCACAGGAGTGAAATGATGTGTAGGCATTGTATTAGGTGTTATAAATAGTCTAGAGATGATATAAATTATACAGGAGATGTGCTTAAGTTATATGCAAATACTATGCCATTTTATATCTGGGACTCGAGCATCTATGGATTTTAGTATCTGCAGGGGGTCCTGGGACCAACCTCTCATGGATACTGAGGGATGACTGTACTTTATTCTTATTGTGGTCAAGGATCCAGTTTTACAGTTTAGAAATGGGAAGCTATGGGTACAGACACTGCAGGTGAGGGAAGGAGATCTGGAACTCTCCTATAGGGGGTCTTTTTTAAAAGACAGAATAAAAGATTCCTCACCAAAAGAGAGAAGTTTATGCTTCTCATGCCCAAAATCAGTTGACTGATAACTTTGTTCTTTATATGTTGCCAGCTCAAAGAAATTCTCGAAAGTTCTCACCTATTAACAGTTATTAAAATGGAAGAAGCTGGGGATGAGATTGTGAGCAATGCTATTTCCTACGCTCTGTACAAAGGTAAGTAAAAATAGCTCCCTCCAAAGTTTCAGCTTTGTGTTGCTTTCTGTAGCTTTTTGTGGTTTACATTTCTTTTTCTTGAAACATAATCCTGCACTTAATTTTGATTATCATAGATGGAGCTAGAATAACAACTATTGCCTAGTGAGGTATATCCCCTTGGTTGTAGGTATTTGACAGAACAAGAATTTTTATGTCATTAAAATACTGATCAAATATGATCACAGAACTCTCCAAAGAACTGTCTCTAACAGTGGTTTAAAATATATATATATTTTTTGAGTCTCAGACTCCTTTGAGAACATGACAAAAGCTATAGGAACTGTCTTAGAGATCTACATATTTGTAAAAACATGCACACACACTTCACGCACATAAGTGATTTTGCACTCGAATTTCATACTAATGTATTTACTTAAAAATTTCTCATCTATGATCTTGCTGTTTTAGAATTTCATCAAAGTGAATATTACCTGAAGTAGATCCTTGACAAAGGCTTACCATCTAGAGTTGAACTGATTGATTAATATACGTAAAGAACACAGGGTAGGGCTGGGCACGTTGGAAGTGCAATTTAAGCATTAGCTATTTATTAAAATCCTTCTTACTGTGCTTGCCAGAAATGTGGTTGTAAGAGTATTTATGAAAGTGGGGATTATGTCTGTAGAAGTGTGTAGATACAGAAAATATTAACTCTGCAAAAGGCAAGAGAAAACATTGTTGTAATATGGCTCATTATTTCATAGATTTAGATATAGCATGAGTCAGATACAGCCCTTGAGGTATAAGGCTCATGGAATCTGAATCTATGGAAGAATCTCAATACACCATTGTTACACTGTTAGGATGTGCAGTAGAAAGATATGACTACAGCCTGAGTTGATCCTCATTGTGTACTTTGGGCCATACTGAATGGTTCTGACTCTCATTTCTGGGCCTTTTCCTGCCCTCTTATAGCCTTCAGTACCAATGAACAAGATAAGGATAACTGGAATGGGCAGCTGAAGCTTCTGCTGGAGTGGAACCAGCTGGACTTAGCCAATGATGAGATTTTTACCAATGACCGCCGATGGGAGGTAAACAAGAAGCCCTGCTGGGTTATTCCAGGGTTGGGTGTGGACAGTGGCTGGTCCATTTCTGACAAGGTCCTCAATATTGAATCTTTCTTGTGAAGGGTTGTTCTGTTCTGGTACATCAGTGTTACTGAGCCTCACTTTCCTTGTCTGTAGTATGTGTGTCGTGTGGGATAATAACACTAAGTAGGTTTGTCGTGAAGAGATACTAAAAATGAATGCTCTAGTGTGAGATAATAACAATCCACCAACGCCATTCAAAGTTTATAGTCCTTCGGCCATGACAGGAGAGGCGATTCTCCATCTGGGTGCGGAGGTGCAGATCTCCTCCTGGGAATGGATGGTCAGAGTATGGGAAAAACATGTGCAGGACGATTAAAAGTAGCTCGACTAAAAATCAAGACAGCTGTACTCTTGTGTTCCCTGTGCCACTTGCCTAGCCAAATTCTGATAAGAGAGTTGTCAGCAGTGAGATGCTTAAGGGAAAAATAGAACAACTTGATTGAGGTCACACAGTGAATGTCTTTGATCTAGAGAGGTAGGACCCCCCATAGCTGAATGAGCACCGTTAATATGGAAATTGCACATGCAATGAAAGACATATGTTTTTTTCCCCTGTAGATTGCCTTTTCTCACTTTTTGATTTGATTAGCTTTTTAGGACCATGTTTTCTAGCAGTCTCCTCTTATGTACGACTCAAGTTTAATCAGCTGTAGGAGCCCTGTGCAACAGGAACTGTTATGAACCATCACACTTAGATTTGTGAGGCTGCTTCTTTGTTTTCAGCTCTTCTGAATTAATTTGAGTCATTAGTGGGTAGTGCAAATACATTTAATTTTATACATGTATGTGTAGATTTGAAGGTACATACATTTCATAACTGTCATCCTTGGCAGTGAGGTTCAGAAAACACTTTTAAGCTTCTTGTTGTATAATCAAAGACTAAGGCTTGATTTCTATTAACATGCTATCAATTTTAATGACAGCAGTGCAAATAAAGTAATGGCTTATGAATTTTTAAGTTGTTCATTTCTTTAGCAAACATTATCTCTGTTTGGTCTTTGCAGTGTAATGAATCCTATTACACATTACAAAGCTTTAGTAAGTGGTGGGAAAGTAGAACTATAAGGAGATCTAGTTAATTGACTCATAAATGAATCCCTGTGTGTGAAATTTTCTATATAGGCAACGTCAGTTGGTACAAATAAACACAACCTCAGGCACACATTGAATGGTGCATTTAGTTTTATTAACTCAGCTAAAGATCGTTCAGGGTGAAGGGCGTAATGGTTAAGAGTATGAACTCTGGAGCCAGCTCATCTGCATGATACTTAACCTCTCTATGCCTCAGTTTCCTCCTACAGTGGCATGTTGGAACCAGCTTGTATTGGATTGCAAGAGCTGGCTGCTAAATTTTTAGGGATTTTGTGAGTTGGTTGTTAAAGATAGTGATTATTAAAAATTAAATTATACAAACCTAGAATTAAATAGATTCTATAAACAACAAAGGTAATAATCAAAGCTCATCACTTCCTAATGCTTTTACTACACTTCTACTATCTATGCGGGAGAGATTATTTTTGTCTATTATATGCTGGAGATTCTCTACAGAGATGTGCTACTTCTCTCCCAACTCCACGTTCAATGATGTCACATTGGTAGTTGAAAATTATCCACGGCGGGAGTATTTACACCAGAAGAGTCAGCAGACACTACAAATCAGGGCTGATATTTTCTTCCAGAGAGCTGGTTGTTAAACATTTACCAGCACACCACTGCTTATCTGAAAATGGAGATGATCGTAATAGCAGGACCTACCTCATGGGTTTTGTTGTGATGACTAAATCAGATAATGTTTCTAAAGTGTTTAAAATATTGGCACATACTAAGCACTATATAAGTATTTGTTTACAAATAAATAAAAATATTTGGAATAATGGTACTATTTGTATAATCTTTTACAGTACACAAGCAGTTCCATCATGTTAGTTAACTTGCCCCTCATACCAGTCCACAGCAGGGTTATCTCCTCTTGCTGGTTAATAAACCAGAGCTCAGTGGGTCTCCAGCAGGGGAGTTACTGATGGTTTTCTGAGGGCTGGCTCTGAACTTGAATCTTTGAAAGGATCTCGAGCTGTGTTAGCTCATTTCATCCTCACAACCACCTATTTCATATAAGAGCAAACAGAGGCTCACAGACACAGTCTTCTTTGTTGGAAGACAAAGATGTGCATGGCTGCAAAGTCTTTTCCCTTTCCAATATGCCAGCGACTCTCCAAGTGTGGGCCCTAGACTGGCAGCAGCATGAGCATAACCTGGGAACTGGTTAGCCTTGAAGATTATCAGAATGCACCTTGGACTTGCTGAATCAGAAATTCCAAGGTGGACTCCCAGCCATCTGTGTTTTACCAAGCCCTCCAGGGACTCTGATTTAAGTTGAGAACCACTGCCCTATGCTAGCAAGTGTGTGACCAGCGGAAAGAAATGTGAAGTGCTGGGCACTTGCCCCAGGGCCAGCCACCTCTTCCCCTGCTGAGCCCAGCTGGATCCACAGTGGGGGCCTCAGGGGACCCTTGCCAGTTTCCTCTCTAGGCAATGTGTGATCCCCATGAGACCAGCATTAGACAGAAGCGAAGATCATTGATGCTGCCCTTGGTAGAAGATGTTTACCCAAGCCAGGGGTCAGGCAAGCAATGTAAGTGAGTAGAGTGGGCAGCCATGAGGGGTGCTGGGGACCGGGGGGACTGGAGGGCCCAGGCTCCTGGGAGCAGCTGCCGCTCGGCTCCAGCTGATGGCTCCCGTAATGTCAGAGCTTCTGGTTTTTACTCTTAAATATGGATTTTGATGCCAGAAATGCAGATTTTGATGAACCTTCTAATTTTTAAATGTTGTCAAATTTAAATTGTAAGAAATACTGTGGAGAACACAGACCATATCTGAGGGCTGGCGTAGCCTGTCGCCCACTGGTTTGTGTCTGAAGTAAACACTGATTATCTTTCACTGAAGATTCACAGTAAGCTTCTATGGGACAAGTTTTATCAGAAGTCCAGAAGGTGGAGATAAAGATAACTAATAATCTGGCGTAATTGTCAAGTGTTCCAGTTACTTCCTGGTGTGTAACATGGCCAGGCATTTCCTTGGTGGCTTGTGGTTTGCATGTGGTTTGACGGATTCCATTTTACCAACATATTTGAGAACTTATTCACACTAATGGAAGGTTCATAGGCATCTGCGAGAGGCAGTGGATCCCATGACAAAGGATGAAAAGGCAGCACTGGTGGTTGGCTCACAACTGGTGTCTACTGTAGATGTCAGAGAGATGGTTGGAGCTGTACTGCTAGCCCCCGAATCCCCAATTGTTTCCTTTATTGTCAGAAACTGGAATAAGTTTTTGACGAATGCTGTCCCTACATGGGTGTATTTATCACCATTTAAAAATTACAAGAGGCCATGAGATGTACAAGTTCACATGTAGCTGATTTCAAAGATTCCATCATGCCACTTTCCCTGTCTAGAAGTTTGGACTATAATCCAATGTTGTATTAAAATTGAAAAAATAAATTCTATTCTCAAGCTGGGATTGAAAGAGAAGTTGAAGATACTATTACTTGGTGGCTAAAAGAATGATGTGGCTGAGAAAGAAAAATGCCTTGTATTTTCTTGATTGGATTTAGGGTGATAGTACTCTCTCTGCTCTTTCTCCTTAGTCTGCTGACCTTCAAGAAGTCATGTTTACGGCTCTTATAAAGGATAGACCCAAGTTCGTTCGACTCTTTCTGGAGAATGGCTTGAACCTGCGGAAGTTTCTCACCCACGATGTCCTCACTGAGCTCTTTTCCAACCACTTCAGCACCCTTGTGTATCGGAACCTGCAGATCGCTAAGAATTCCTATAATGACGCCCTCCTCACCTTCGTCTGGAAACTGGTTGCAAATTTCCGAAGAGGCTTCCGGAAAGAAGACAGAAATAGCAGGGATGAGATGGATATAGAACTCCACGTATGTACTGGGAGAATTGTCCACTTGGATTCTCTGATCTTTTGTCTTCCTTCAAAAGATATCTCTGCCTCTATCATTTCCACTCCCTACCTCATTGCCATAGAGTAGCTAACATGTTGATTTTGTTAATTTTTTCTATTCCCTTTACTTAAGATAATGAGTTTACCTGTTGAGTTTTCTGATGTCTTCATTTGTGCTTTATGCTATATTTCAAACTTGGCAGTTTTCCTGAATTGCAAAGCCTGGCATGGCATACTTTCTGAAGGCATCTAACAGGGAACAGGGGGCAAACAAATGGCTGCCTGCTCATGCCTGAGCCTACTGAACATGATCTGCTTAAAATAGTTCCCTGCTGCTCGTGTAAAGGACTGAAGAACTGCCAAATGTTCTTTTTTGAATAAAAATGGTGGTGAATATTTCCAAAGGGATAGTTCAGGTATCTGTTTGAGAGGATGTTGTGGTTGTACCACCGTATTTCCTGAGGCTTTCCCAATTTAAGTCCAGGCAGGCCCGGTTTCCAATTGCCAGCACCTGCAACTCTTGGCTGAAAGTTTGCTCTGGTCAGACCCCAATGACTGCCAGAGTTTGGTGCATAAATACCTCAGCTCTTGCTCACTTGGAGGAGATAACCGCAAGGCGTGTGTTCTATACTGGCTCCGAGAGTTGCCTACTAGGGTTAATCTTTAGCTACTTACCATGATAACTTGCTTGATGATGCACCTGTTATTGCTTTCTTTCTTTTCTGATCTCATTTCCTTACTCCTCTATTGGTTTTCTTGGGAACACTTCCCAAACAAACTACTTTGCCTCAAATCCCTGTCTCAGAATTGCTTCTGGGGAAACCCAAACTAGGTCATTATCTTTTGTAATTCTGGGATTTTTAATGTGCAAAAATCCAAATGAGTTAGGTGTTTTCAGGAATTGAAAGTGTTTAGAGAATGTCTGTTTGACTCTATTTATGTTAAAACCCTCTGCAATATGCATAACTATGCCTCATGCATTTTATATCTTGGTAAAACCTATAAGAAAGTTGAAATATTTATATATTTAGTTCTCTATCTGAAAAGGTTCCTTTGGAAGATATGGAATGCTGAGTAGGGCTGGGATTCTATTTGGCATTTTAGGAATTGAATCTTTGAATAACAGTCCAAGAAATAAGCATAGTTTTATGTTGTGGTTATTGAACTTAAACCATAGGAAAGTTGGAATTTAGTTTGAACAGTTATTTTTTTTTTCTAGATGAGAAAGAGATTTATATCTTGATATAAAGATGAGAAGGAATTGCTTTCTCTCCGGTCTGTCAGAAGTCACTCAGTGTTTAAATTGCTCTCAGCACATTTTTTCACCCTTTATACCTTTCCATCTAGTGTGTTTTGTCTTTCATGATAGATAAAAGATTTTGTGTCAAATTATATCACCTGGTGAGTTGCAGAGATGGAAATGACATCGTTGTGCTGTTAAATGGACTCATACACAAAGCTTCATTCAGAGCCTCCCAAACATGGGGCACTCTCCTAGAGCTTCCTGACCCCCGTCTTCATCGTCTGAGTGGGGCAGTGAAAGCAATTTCCATTTGCACATGCTGATCACATGCTCTAACCCCTCCCAGGATGTGTCTCCTATTACTCGGCACCCGCTGCAAGCTCTCTTCATCTGGGCCATTCTTCAGAACAAGAAGGAACTCTCCAAAGTCATTTGGGAACAGGTAAACATCCAAGCCCACGCCAAATTTACACCAAATGTCTGCTTTGTTGTGACAGTTCTGACCTTCTCAAAACTCATGTGCCTAATCTAAAACATTACCTACGAAATGGAAAATCTGATGTCAGATGAAATAGCTGTGCCTCTTGTTTCCGTGTTGATGGAGGAGTGTTTGGGAGGGACAGTCCCTGGAAAGCAGTTGTGCTTGGTGGACAGTCCAGGAAGCACCTGCTTCTCAGGTGTGTGTGGGTGTGTGATCGTTTTCCAAGTGGATGAGGTTTTCAAACTTAATTTTAAAAATTAATTTCTAGCTTTATTGCATTATGGACAGGAAGTAGGGCATATACAAATTCTGCTGTAGAAAATTTATTGAGAATTTTCTTTGTGATTTAGACCATAAGACTTTTTGTAAATGGTTTATGGACACTTACATTACACTCTCCATTTTTGTAGCATAAAATAGGATATCGAATATTGAATTCGTATGTACAGTCTTACTAGTTATACCGGTCAGGTCTTCTCTGTATTTTTCCACCTTTTCCTCCTCCTAGAGCTATTACAGTGTAATACTGTAACAGTGGGTTAGTCAGGCCTCCTGCCGTCATAGTCTTACTGCCAGTTTCTCATGGTATTTGTCTTGATAATTTCTTCTTATATGCTGATTCCACATTCAAGACTGTGAGTATATTCAGGTTCATGGTGTTCCATGTTCAAGACTGTGAACACATGCAGATTCAGGACTATTTTGTGCTCATTACAAATTTTACTTTGAATCACTGTGAATAGTTCAGATTTTACCATTTCCCACTTTTGCCCATGTCTTATGTTAATGTGGACTTGACCACTTCAAAGTGATTATGAATTAACCTAAAATTCTCTACCCCTCTAAAAAGACCAGAGGCTGTACTCTGGCAGCACTGGGAGCCAGCAAGCTTCTGAAGACTCTGGCCAAAGTGAAGAACGACATCAATGCTGCCGGGGAGTCCGAGGAGCTGGCCAACGAGTACGAGACCCGTGCAGTCGGTAAGTCTCCGGTCACGGGATGTCACGGCAGATGCAGGTCTGCCATGTGACACACACATTGCGGGTGGCACTCAGGCCAGGTGGCTGACGTTAGGGACACACCTAAGTTTCCCCTGCTGACCTGATTCCAGGGCTGCAGAGCTCACGGTCAGGGCTACCCCTGCCCTACACAGGCTTCTTGGTCCTGGCACTTACTGACTTTTCCACGAATGAACGTGGGTAATACTGGGCTTGCTGATCCCACAGCCACCCAGGGTAACACCCAGGACCAGGAATAAGTAACTCAGCACCTCAGGGAGCTTACCTGACTTGCAAACTAAGTTAGCCTGTACACACACACACACACACACACACACACACACACACACACACACACACACACACACTCTGCTGGAAGACCTCAGACCCCTGGGTCTGCAGCACAGATGATTTATTACTAATGGCAAAGATGCCAGCCAGAGAAGCATCTTGGGCTGTTTCACTGTGCCTCAATTCCCCATGGGTGACTGGAGAAACGGCTGGTGCTGCTGCCCTGCAGCTCCCTGAAGTTGGGAAACTTGGAGCTTCTATCAGGGCTGCAGTGCGATTATTCGTTACCTGGGATGGAAGTGGGGAGAGGCATCGCTAAGCATTACTCTTCTGGAATGTCTCAGGACGTCTGACCACACTTTGCTATCCAGTCCTTGAGCAAAGCTTGTCAGAGCCCTTTGTGCAGAGGTGTGGACCATTAGGGAAGGTGAGAAATCCAGAAACAGTGGCATCCAAACAGCAGAGAGTTTAGGGCCTGCTCAGTTTTTTTTCCTTTTCACTTGGCAGTTTTAAGTTTGCTTTCATGCTTGTCTATTGTCTTATCTCATGTAAAAATGCTCATGAGTTTAGCTTCTCTGTATTGGAAAAAAGATGCTCAGTTATTTCTTTTAATATATTAAAGTTTCAAAGACATTATGCTCACTTCTGGGTGACCTCAATTAGGCAATGGTTCCTAATGTTTTAACTTACGAAAAATTTCCTCTGAGGATCTACACTCTGGTCTTTTTGGCATTAGGTCTTGAAATGTAAGCACACTCTTAATGCAATAGGCCAACATTTCTTCCACCTTTTCTGCACTGTGCCTTGCCTACAAAGAAACTTCACCAAGAAAATACAGAATGAAGATGAGGGGAGGAGGGGCTGCCGGGGCAAGGGAGGGCAGAGGCTCCGGAAACCTCCCCAGTGACTAAGGCTCTTCTGCCTGAACCCAGACTGAAGCTCACCAGTGGGGGGCACCCCCTGTGTTCAGCGCAGCTCTGTTCAATGAGCATTTATTGACATGTACTGCCTGGGTACGGCGTGCCTAAAGAAAACCCTGTTACTCAGTGCAAGTCATGTTGTGATGGCATTCTCTATGCCATTCTCTAAGGCTGTTCTCACTCCCAGGCTGTTCTTGGATTTGGGGTGGGGGGTGTGTATGCAGAGGGGCAGTGGCAGGTCACTCTCATGTTTGTGCAGCCCTGATTCCAGCTTCTCTCTGGTTATGCTGTCGCTGCAGAGCTGTTCACAGAGTGTTACAGTAGTGATGAAGATTTGGCAGAACAACTGCTGGTCTATTCCTGTGAAGCCTGGGGTGGAAGCAACTGTTTGGAGCTGGCCGTGGAGGCGACAGACCAACATTTCATTGCCCAGCCTGGGGTGCAGGTAAATGATGCTCGGTCTCCAAACAGCGTGCCCAGAAGTGGGCCTTTGACACCAGATGCTATCAGCAGCATTAAAAAAATAATATTAAAAACACCCCTTCTCCTCCAATTTAAAAGCCATACCAGGGGTGGTTGGGTGACGATAGGGCAGTGTATGGGCATTGGTAGAGAGCCTTGCTTCAAGAGATGGTGCAGGAGAAAGAACACTCTTTGACTGTCCACAAAATGAACAGTGCAGCATAAAAATTGTGAGCCGGGTCGCTGGATCCCTCTGCCTGTATCTTAGTCCTCTGGACCCCTAACTAGGTGTGTGACGATGGGCCATGCTACACAGCTCTCTGAGCCTTAGTTTCCTCATCTGTAAAATGGGTAGTTGCGGATAAAGGGTTATTGGGAGGATTTAATGAGATAATGTGTGCATGGTGCCAGTCTTTTCCATTAACTTTTATTACTGCAGTTAGTAGTAGTAGTAATAACAGAAGGGAAACTATTGTAAAATGGGTAAAACCATTCTAGAGGTTCTGCGCACTGAATTAAATGAATAACCATTTGCCCCTGGTGTCTCAGGTGGCAGAGGGGGGCCTTTCCCCCGCAGCTCCAGGTGGAGGGGTGTGGGTGTGAGGAGGGGAGGGGTAGGGAAGAGATGGAGGGATACTCGTTATATGTGTCTTCTCCACAGCACGTGTGGAGGTGGGTGTCATCCCACTTTACTGATGAGGACTCAGGAGCTGAGAGAGGTTCTGGAATGTTCCCCCGGCTCGCACTGTTGGGAAGTGGCTGCGCTGGGATTTGATTCCCATGTGATTGCCTACTTCATGAGCTTTCCTTTATAACATGCAGCCAATAAGTAGCAAATTGTCCATGAACAAAATCCGTTTGCTCCTGCAGCTGAGCTAGATTAAATGAGAGCGGTGATCTGTGACCAAGAGCACACGGAGGAGAAGGCTTGCTGTCGCTCTGATTTAGCCTCTGCTGGTGTAGCAGGTTGGGGTGAGGCCGGCACGGGGGTCAGGCTATGCTGGGCTCTGCTGGCTGCCAAGGCGGGCCACACTCTGCTCACAGCTTTGGAGGCCCCAAACTCCATCATGCTGGTGTCTCAGGACTTGGGGCTCTCGGGAGGCTGACTCATGCTCCTGTTCAAGTTCACAAGTCCCAAGGCTTCAAGCAAACCAGGGAGTTTGCTTCCTGCAGTCTGGCTGCTGTGTGGGCTCAGAATATTGCTGGTGAACCCAACGCAATACTGTTAATTTCTGTGACTGGGGTCCTGATGGTCCCTCTTGGTGACAGCCTGGTGGACTCATCACCCCAGCAGGAATATGAGAAAGACTGGACCTTACCTGTCTTTGTTGCCCCCTCCAGAAGCAGATCCCAGAGCTAGGATTTGAACGCAGGAAGGTTATTTGGGAGGTGAGCCCAGGAAGCCCATGAGCGGCAGAGAGACAGGGAAGGGAGAGACACGGGTCCAGGTGCTGATGAGGAGGTTGCCCTTGTGGGCAGCTGGGGCTCAGCCCCGCTGGGGGCCTTGGGCAACCCTGTAGAGCCCGCTGCAGTGCTGCCCGTCTCAGTGCAGTCAGGAGGGGGATTACGTGCCGCCAGCGGTTTGTTGTGTGTTGGGGCTGCTCCTGCTGCTCCAGCCTGCCCCTCGCGGGCCCAGCACATGCCTGACCAGAGTAGCCCCAGGCAGAGCATGGCAGGGCCTCACGAGAGAAGCCATCCTCCTCTGAGGGGAAGGGACAGTGCCCGGGGCTGCGGCCAGGGCACACCAGTCCCAGCCCTCCTGGCCAGGCTTTCCCTTTGCTCTGCCACTGAGGCACACCACCCCCTTCTGCTGGACAGGCTCTTTTTTGAGAGCTTTGAGTTCCTTTGATGTGGTTGGGTCTATGCTCACCCCTCTAGCTCTTAGAGGTAGCATGAGTTTTCTAATTTCCTCTTTCGTGGAAGTCCCTCCTGTCCCAACTTCAGGAGTTGGTACAGTCTGGGAAAAGCTTTTTTATGTAGTTCAACTTGAATCGACACCAAGAAGTTGGTGGTCTCCCCTTCCCACCTTGCTTTTAGATTCCCTACAGGTGCATCACCTGTTTGCCTCCAGAAATGGGGCCCTATGGGTAGCATTGGCCATGCCTATGAATTTGTGATTATAGAGGAGAAAGGAGCTAGAAAGATACTTGCTTAAACATATGTAATAAAAATTAGAATTGGTTAAGTATTCTTAGGTTTATTGGATTTGGACTCACACAACCTTCATTTTGAAGTTTACATAACCCAAAATAGAAAAGGACTTAAAACAGAGTTTTAATTTGTTTTATCATAGCCCCTTAGAATCTAGGCAACATATACAAGAATAAGGACATTAATTCAGAGAGTTATATATTTTGGGCAGGGAGTGGGGGCTGGGAAGAAATGTCTCATACCATCCTGCATATAATTGCATTAATAAGGATCTGTGCTCTTTGTCTGTTTCCTTGTAGAATTTTCTTTCCAAGCAATGGTATGGAGAGATTTCCCGAGACACCAAGAACTGGAAGATCATTCTGTGCCTGTTTATTATACCCTTGGTGGGCTGTGGCTTTGTATCATTTAGGTATGAAGCAAGGCATACAGTCGTGTGTGTGAGTGTGTGTGTACGTGTATTCACATGTGGGCTCTTGTGTAAATGCCTGTAAGCCCTGGAACATATGATGTTCACACTAGTATCTACGCATTTGGTCTGGTGTCTTCCCTGGCTTTTTCTGGGTTTGATTTTAAATAGGTAGACGTGGGGTCATATCTTCAATATTTGAGGAAGAATTTGGATGTATTAATTGCAAAGTGCCAAGGGTTGAATTTTGTCTGAGTTGATCTCAGAACACAGCCAACCCTATTCCTTCCTCCCAGCTGTGGGTCTGTATTTCTGCGTGTTTGGAAGGAGGGCTGGGGCCCACGCAGCTGTGCCCATCAGATGTTTGTGAGGACGCTGACTGTGCCCTTGCTTCTCGGGGCAGGAAGAAGCCCATCGACAAGCACAAGAAGCTCCTCTGGTACTACGTGGCGTTCTTCACCTCACCCTTTGTGGTCTTCTCCTGGAACGTGGTCTTCTACATTGCCTTCCTCTTGCTGTTTGCCTACGTGCTGCTCATGGACTTCCACCCCGTGCCACACCCCCCTGAGCTGGTCCTCTACGCGCTGGTCTTTGTCCTGTTCTGTGATGAAGTGAGACAGGTAGGACAGATGCAACGCGGGCACCTCCTTGTCTCCTCCGTGGGTGGCATCTTCCAAAAACCAAGAGGAGTGGAAGTTGCTTCGGAGGTCCAAAAGTCATTATTTTCCCCAAATAAATGTTTTTGTTAGGTGGTTGTCCGTGAACATGAAGGTGCATGTTCAAACTCTTAGCAATCCAGCGAGATCTCTTAGAGCCATGTTCACTCTTTGCTCTCTAATTAATGCCCGTTGATGGAGATGAATTAGTCAGCAATGGGAAAGTGTTCAAAGAGAAGAAGGACCGTGTTATCGTGACTGGAGGAGGTGGCATGACAAGTGGCTGGGGACCTGGGAGGACTTCTGAGCTAAGAACATCTTAATGCCCAGCGTGCCAGACTGACACTGGCTTAAAGTCACACAGTCCCTGTGGATTTCAGGGAGTTTGTGTGAATTATTCATGGTACTTTTCTGCAGTTTCTTAGGATCTGCATTTTTTGGCAGCCTCTCTCCAGTGTTGAATCCAAAACTTCAGCCCAGGCCTCGCATGTAGCATGTGCTTGGTTGGTTATTGAAGGAATAAATGTTAATGGTGAAGAACGGTGCTATCCCTAAACCGTTATGAAAAGTCATCCCAGAATATCCCTTGAGACTTAGTCATTTACAAATTGTTTGAGAACTGTCTGTTGTCCCTTCTGAGCCCAAACCCCAAGATACATTGATTCCACAAGTAGGTCCTAGACACTTGCAGTTTGCAAGGTGTTACGCCAGTGCTACAAGAGATTTGGAGGGGCAAAGAATGCTCTTCTCGCACTTGCAGAGTTGCTGACTAGTTTAAGAACCCTAAGTTGGTTTAGACTGTCATGCTAACTCTGATAAATGTGTGTGTGTGTGGCTTCCAAGAGTCCTTGGCTGATAAAGATTCTGAGGGTCTGTCTGTTCTGAGCAGGAGTATGTCTTGATGAATTAGTGGTGTCTGGCATAGGTGCAAGCGTCAGGAGCAGTGCTGGCACCAGTGCCCTGCATCTGCCTGCCCTGGCCCAGCAGCTTGGAGGTGCCGGTGGGGATGGAGCTGGGGTGCAGGTGGAGGAAGAATAAGCTAAATGACACGAGTTGATGGCACACATGGCAGATGATCAGGCCTTCCGTCTGCTAGCAGCTCTCCCCTGGGATAGGGCCTGCAGATGTGTAGAGGATTCCTCAGACCAGCCTCCTAAAAACCCCATGCACTGCCTTGTGAGGCCGCAGCCCTGCCTTCTGTGTTAGTTTGTAGGGCCACGTGACAAAGCAGCACAGAGTTGGTGGCTTAGGTAACAGAATTTTGTTGTCTCACAGCTCTGGAGGCCAGGCGTCTGAGATCAAGGTGTTGGCAGGGCTGGTTCCTTCCGAGCTGTGGAGGAGAAGCTGCCCCAGGCCTCTCCCCTGGCTTCTGGGGTGCCCGCCGTCTTTGCCATTCCTTGGCTTGTTTACGCTTCACTCTGATCCCCGTCCTCGGGTCCACATGGCGTTCTTCCTGTCTGTGTGTGTCTGTGTCCCGAATTTCCTCTTTTTGTAAGGACCTGCCATATCGGATCAGGGCCCACCCCTCTCCAGTATGACCTCATCTTTACTTTATTAGTTGTATCCACAACAGCCCTATTTTGAAACAGGGTCACATTCTGAGGCACGGGGGGTTATGACTTCAGTGTATGAGTGTCAGGGGACACAGTTCAACTTATAACACCCTCCGTTTAGTACCTTTCTCTCAGCTGCCTTCTTTTACTTCCTAGTTGTTTTTTTGACTTACTGCGTGTCTGCAGCAAGGAGATGAAAATACTCTGAGAGAGAGAAGCAGGGAAAGAGTGAGGGAGATCCAACAGTCGAAACAGGATGGGCCCAGGCCGGGGGCGTAGCTCGGCTCGTCTAACTGCCCTGGCTTCTTCCCTCCCCCACTCTCGCTGCAGCTGACCTCCTTCCAAAGGCACATCAGGGAGAAAAAGACAGCATGCCCTATTTAGCTTTTGCAAAAGAAGGGAACAAAGGGTGAGGTTGGAGGGCTTTGTAGCGCTGGTGGATGGGGAGGTAGGGCCCCAACTCTCATCCCCTCTGAGAGGCCGGCAGTCACCTGCTTGCCTGTGGGCTGGGAAAGCCACAGCAGTGTCTGTCCCAGTAATGGGATAAGTGCCAAAGGATCTTGAGTGGTCTGTGGAAATTGGTAGACTTGGAGGGCAGCCCGCTCCTTCCTGGCAGATCTTTTCCTGGCACAGCCCACCAGAGAGGCAGCTGGGCCACCCGGGAGGTCCCACGGGCCTCTGATGGGCCCTGGGGGTTTGAGGCACACGCATGAGCCTGAGCTCATGCATGCGAGGGGGAGGCAGTGTGTTTGCCAGGAAAGGCGTGGGGTTTGTGGGAGCTCGAGCAGCACACTTCATGGCTCTGGTTTCCTCACTTCGGGTGACCAGCCCAGCATCTTAAATATAATCACTGGATAGATGCAAGTAACAACAGATTAGTAGTCTAGTGAGGAAACGCATCATATGCCAGGAGGGGATAAAAACCAGCTGGGATTGCTGATAGACAGCAGGTAGTAACTTAATTTCTTTGACCTTCTGGATCCTCGTCCTCATGTGGGCATACTTCCTACTGCAGGAGGTTGTTGAGGAGAGAAACAAGAAGCTGGACGCCTCCCCTGGGAGCCCGGTGCACCTCCTGTTGCTTCAGATCCAGTGGGTAGTTCCTGTGAGCTTCTCCAGCTCCTAACACATACTCTGTTGTTGACAGAATTACTCAGCATGGGAATGATTCCATTTAGATGTTTGTTTCTTATTCATATTTGATCCTCAGGGGCTAGCACAGGAGCTTGTATCAACATGTTTCTGAAAAGTGTGTGTACGTTTTTAATAAATTCAACCCAAGAGCTGTGTGCATGTGGGTAGCCATGGTAGCGGCTCATGAGACCCACTCTGGGGAGATGAGGAGGAGCCCTTCAAACAGCCCCAGCATGAAGGTGTTCAGGGGTACCCTTTTGAGCACGGAGGCCTCTTCTCATCTTGGAATGGTTGGTAAAAAGTCAAAAGTCCTCTTCCTGCCCTCTCCCACTCCCCATGCTCCCAAACCTTTCTGCACCAGTCCCATCCCGGACCCTGCCTCCCATTGCATTAAGACAAAGAAGCTTCTGTGCAAATCCAACTGTTATTTTGTTCTTTTAGGCATCTAAAGAAACCACAGAGCTGAGGGACAGGACTTGTTCTAAGTTGCTTTGGAAGGCAGAGCTTGGCCTGGATGGAAGCTACAGGGAGACATGTCTTGGCTTCAACCATATACTTCATTCATGCATTCTTTCACCAAATATTTATTGAGCACTTACTATGTGCCAGGCACTGTTCTAGACACTGGGGATACAGCAAAGAACCAAACAGTCAAGTATCTCTGCCCTTATGGAGCTTTCTACCAGTTAGAGATGATTGACAGCGTCATTTTTCTAGGAGCTTTCAAGGAAAAGGGTGAGCATTGGCAAGGAATACTAGATGGGGGAGTGTTACATTTACTGGGACTCACCACAGTAAATCACAGATGTCTCTATACAAATTTCATACATACATTTAGCTACTAAGTCATCTGTTGGGGTCATGCAGGAGAAGACTCAGGACAGGTACATTTTGCTTAGAGAAGGGCCCTGGGCAGGTGTAGCATGGGGTGTTGCTCAGGGAGGACACAGGGCAGGGACGGTGAGTGGATGGTGGGCAGGAATGTCAGGAATGGAAACTGGGCTGTGAGTCATTCCGGGGCCTGCTGGGAGGAGGAGATGCCCACAGGCCTGGCTGAGCCCCATCATTCTGTCTGCCTTCCTAGCGGGTGGTGTTTGATCGAGAGGGGAGGGAAGAGGATGTCCAATAAGTATTCCTTCTCTTTTTTCTTCGAGAGTTGTCTTTGAATGGGCGAGTTTTAATTCAGAGATGCTATGTCCAAAAGCAGTTGTACGGAAAGCACCCTGTGCTTGGGTCCACAGAGTGGGTCTGGGTCTGGCTGTCGTCTGAGGTCTTTGCCAGCCTTGCAGCTCTGACCGTGAGCGAGTCTGCAGACACAGCCATGAAGATTCCTGTCGTTCAAAGAACCCGACCCTTGGGGTCGCTGTTTCCCTTCTTGTCTGCTGGTTCATGCATCTGGCATCCTAAATGTGACTGGTTTCCTCTAAGAAACAGTGCTGCTGGCCTCATGCTTTCTTAATTAACCTAGTTCACACTCGTTAGGGGGAAAAACCTCCCCAACACGACGTTACCTGTTTTAGATTGTGTATGGGTGTCAAAAGCTGTGCTCTTTAGTGTCTACCAGGTCTCCTTGCCCGGATGAAGATGTTGATAGGCTAATTTGGAATTTTTATCGGAGGCAGTCAATAACTGCAAATATAGTTGGTAAATGTCCTGGTCTTTTATGAATACAGCCTTGCTCTGGCATTCTGCTCAGAGAAGAGGCCTCTTTTCATTTCAAAGAATGTTTTCTCCCTTCAGTGGTACCTCGGAGACCCAAAATTGATCTTTTTAAGATGCCTCCGGTCATGCAAGCCAGGCTGCCGAAGGGCACCGGGGCTGTGCAGGTTGCCTGCTACCTACCTTCCTCCCAGACCAGAGGCTTAAAGAGGGGAGCAGACAGCAAGCAGGCTGCCTGACATATGAAAGAAAAAGCAAGCACATCACTGGCTCAAAAAGGACCTGAAAAAAAAAATGAGTGGACATGAAAAAATTTGGAAGTGGTTGATATTTCTAAGCAGCTGATGTCCTCTCTCTGCTTTTTTCTGTGCTGCAGTGGTACATAAATGGGGTGAATTATTTTACTGACCTGTGGAACGTTATGGACACGCTGGGGCTTTTTTACTTCATAGCAGGAATTGCATTTCGGTAAGTAGTCCTCATCGCTTTTCCCAGTTTCAGGCATTTGGGACCTAAAAGTGGAGAGAAGCTCTTGGAACATTCCAGGCCCAAGGAAAATCTATTGTTTTGTTTTGTTTCCCACTAGAGATTGTTACACAAGGCCATGGTCTCTTCTGTTTAGAGTTACTGGTTGGTTAGCATAAAGTTATGTCTCCTCTCTTCCCCCTCCCAGTGATCTGCAATTAAAAAGGGGTTCATCATGATTTTTCTCTTTATTCCTTTAGACTTTTGGGAGAGATATTTAGAAATTCAGGAGAGTAGAGGATGAGGAAGATGTTCAATATCATGCACTATTGTTTCATTTTGGCTATATAACCTAAAATGCAGCTAACTCTGACTTGCGTGCTGGCTATAGAGCCTGCCCTTCCAGTTACAAGCATATTTCCTCAATCACAGAGCCAGAATGTGTGATTAGAAAAACCAATCCAAAATTACCATCACAGTGAAACAAACAATATGCACTTCCTGTGATAGAGATATTGGGGTGTGCCCAGAACCACCTGGGCATCACTCAGGCCCATGTCCCTCCAGCCCTGCCTTCCCCAGAGAGCTTTAAGATACAGCTAGCAGTTATATTGGGACAGCACACATGGTGGCACTTTGCAGAGATGCTTAACTATTCATGTTTACACCTGCAAAGAGTGAGATGGTTTGCAATGAGTGCTCACCCTCCAATCTGAAAGGGGAGAGAACTCAATTTCCTCCTCCAATAACCTCTCTTTCTGCTTGGGTTAAAGGTCCCAGCATTTGAATCACAGTTGGTTGGACATGATTTCTAGAACATTCCAGTGAGAAAGCACATATGACTTTCAATGAACACAATAGCAGGTCGTTAGCTAATCAAAAGATCTGGCGAGAACATGGCAAGTTTCCTTAGGGGAAGGCTGGCAGGGTCAAGTCCCAAGTGGTTGGGAGGGTGGTTGGGGACTGGCATCATTACAGAAGCCTTGGGAGCCAGGGAGGTTAGGTTCCTGCAGCGGTTCTTGAGGATGAGGCCTAAAGAGGCAGGAACTGCTGAGAGCTCTGTTTGGTGCAATGTCCTTACCTTAATGTCCTTTCATGTCCTTGTCTCTACTTGAGTCCACAAGGACAAAAGACCATGGCCTTTGGTGGGTGGTGTCCCTGGCCTGTCTCTACTCACTCAGCAGCTATTGGCTGTTTCTTGACATTTGGTTATTTTTAAAAACAAAACTTTGAAATCCTTTGTCAATATCTCATGAATTCTGCTCCCCTTCTTTCCATAGGCTCCACTCTTCTAATAAAACCTCTTTATATTCTGGACGAGTCATTTTCTGCCTGGATTACATTATTTTCACGCTAAGGTTGATCCACATTTTCACCGTAAGCAGAAATTTAGGACCCAAGATTATAATGTTGCAGAGGATGGTAAGAATCAAGAATATTTGTAGTCATCCTTTTTTTTGCTGTACCTAGAGTTCCTTTAATTGTTGATAGGAGTATTTGTGCGTAGAATGACTGTCACGTTTCACAATCAGTAAGGTTTGCTTGCTTCAACGTGTTTTCATCAGGGGCCTCTCCCAGGTTAAAATTTAATGACTGTGAGGAGCAGATAGTGCCTTTCAGTGCATTGCTGACAAATAGTCTTACACTTATTTGGATTTTATGCTTTACAGTGTGCTTTCATTTGAGTCTTAATGATTTGCTAAGAGCATAGTCAGGAAGGGACTTTTATACTAATTTTATAGATGTGGACGGCTGAGTCCGAGGAGGTTAATATGTTTGTCTAGAGACAAGTAGTGAGCTAGATGCAGGCTGAGGGCTGGAACCTAATCACATCACCGTGTAATATAGAGGGGAGACTGCACCAGACTTGTTTTATATGTATTCCAGAAAGAGGATTATGTGCTGATGATGTTGCTTTCCTAAGCTTGTTTCCCAGATGACCCAAACCTCCAGTGTTTCTGTGTTTAAATCAGATGGGTGTTTGGATTAGCTCATCGGGAAGTTCTTTTCCAACGCTGAGGCTCTTTGAGTTTGCGGTTTTAATTGAAAGCATCTCTGAGACATCCAGTCACCATGAAGTCATGCTATGTGTGCAAAAATTTTTTTAAAAATCAAACTGTTCATTCTTGTCTAGTAAGGATATCTTTTATTTTCCTAAGGAAACCCCAAACTATGGAAGTAATTTAGGGGTTTGAAGAATGTGAGCATCAGGAGGTGTAGAGACAGAGAGGCCCTCCCAAACTTAGGTCCCTCTTTTGTTCTTGTGCTGGGCTCTTGCTCAGAAAGCTGCAGTTGCTGAGCTGGTTTGGAGACCGGAAAGCAAAAACGTATCCATCGTTTTTCATTCTGGAAAATAGATATCCCAAGATCCAAAAGCAATGATGGCCACTTTTTTAAAGTAGTGAGTGAACACTGGATGACTTAGATCTTCCGGGGCCTGGGCCCTCTGCCCTTCTCCCATGGTCAACTGAGAAGAGTCAGGCTGAGTGGACCAGGTGACCATGGGTGCATCCTGACTCTGTTCTAACGTCTTCCCTTGATAGCTGATCGACGTGTTCTTCTTCCTGTTCCTCTTTGCGGTCTGGATGGTGGCCTTTGGCGTGGCCAGGCAAGGGATCCTCAGGCAAAACGAGCATCGCTGGAGGTGGATATTCCGCTCGGTCATCTATGAGCCCTACCTGGCCATGTTCGGCCAGGTGCCCAGTGATGTGGACGGTAAGCCTGAATCTTGGCTCAAGTGGACATGAGCTGGGAGGAGGCACTTGCTTCCTGGACCAACCCCCAGGGCTGACCTTCAGACTTCAGCTTCAGAAGCACATGGCTGAAATTGGGTTCAGCACCATGGATTGAAACGAATGCCTCAAAACTTTTTCTTTTCTCCTAAACAAGATTTTATGTCAGCCTTGCACCCAACATTTCAGTTTTTAAACCTTTTTGAAAATACAGACGGTCCTTGACTTGCAATGGTTCGACTTGGAGTTTTTTGACTTTAGGATGGTATGAAAGCCCTTTGTGGTTGGTAGAAACTGTACTTCGAGTGCCCATATAACCTCTGTTTTTTACTTTCAGTACATTATTCAATAAATCGCATGAGACGTTCTACACTTTACTGTGATACAGTCTTTGTGCTAGATGATTTGCCCAACTGTAGCCTACCGTAAGTGTTCTGAGCACGTTAAAGGCGTGATAGGTTAAGCTATGATGTTTGATAGGTTATGTGTGTTAAATCCATTTTTAACTTACAATATTTTCTTTTAACGTTTATTTGTACACATTTGTGGGGTAGAGTATGTTGTTTCAATACATGCATAAGCTAGCCAGTTAGCTCAGTTTGTTAGAGTGTGGTGTTGATAACATCGAGATCTAGGGTTCAAGGTCCAGGGTTTGAGTGCTAAAAAACAAAGCCAAAACCAAAACCATGCATACACTGCACAATGAATCACTTAGGGTAGATAGCATAGTTTTGTACCCATTAGTCCACCTCTTTTCCTCCCCCCTCAACCCCCAAGGGATTTTTTCAACTTGTGGTGGGCTTACTGGGACGTGACCCCACTGTATATTGAGGAACATCTTTAGTGTTTCCCATTTTTTCAGCAACAGTGTGGCGATTAAAAAGGACAAGATTCACTAGTGTAGAAACCCGTGGTGTGAGTTGTACTCTTCTCTATAACAGAGTGACAGGGCACCTGTTTATTTCAAAAAAAGCAACATTGAAAAATTCACATCAGAACCTGGAATTTAAACTTCCAGTGTTAGCCACTGCCAGCTAATTTTTGGAAGCAGGCTAATGGCGGCACAGATGGCTTTAATTTCCCCACACCCAGTTTACTTAGAGAAAGTGTGCAGCATGTGCAAACTGTATGTGTTTTGGATGGACTATCTAAGGCATCTTTATGTAGCTGACAATAGCCTTGGCTTGTCATTTCCTATCCTGCCATGACAAATGATTTTGTCGTGATGTTTTCCCTGAGCCAGGGCCTGCCCCTGCTGGTTGCATTTCTCAGCTCCTCATTGTTTTCTCTATTATCCGCGTGGCCTCATGCAGTCCCTCTTGCCCCGTCTGATGAAGCCTCTTCCAAGATCTTAGAAACAGCTCTTTCCCCATGCAATGGTGGCAAGGCACCTTGATACATTACTCCCAGTCTGCACACTGCACTTGCCATTTTACATAGTCTCATGTCAGAGCAGCACACAGGGATCTAAAGAGCAAGTGGCAGGCAGGGTTCGTATCCTGGTGGGCCACCAATGTGCAGTGTGCCCTTGGGAAACCACTCTACCTTTCTGTCTCTCAGTTCTATTATGGGTAAAACCAGCATGGCACAGGGCGCCTCACCGACCAGCACGACCTCGCATGCACACTCAAAGGAAGAACTCTGGCCCAGAGCAACTCTCAGAGGCCAGGCATTTATATCCGCTACCTTCTCTGAGGTTTCTCAGACACACCGTGGCTCGTCCGAATGGAAGGTCTCAATCCTCCGTTCAGACTTGGACTTCCTCCAAGGCCCACATGCTGGGCCCTGTCACCAGTTCCCACAGTCGTCCTTGACACCTCCTCTGATTTCATCCCCCATATCCTCTTCATCAGCTAGTTTTGTTGATTTTATCTCCTAAATGTCTTTGAAACCCAACTGCCTTTTCCCATCCCCACTGCCGCCACCCCCAGCTATCCTCATCCCTTGCCTGCCCGACCCTTAGTCATGACCTCCGTATGTCCCCATTGGCTCCTTCCAACCTGTGCTGCAGCCCAGGGTGATCCTTGGATAAAGAGAATCTGTTCTGTTGTTCTTCTGCTTAAAACAGTCGAATGGCTTCATCGCTTTTAGTATAAAGATAAAAAAATTAACATGTGTGGTCATTGCACATCTCAAGCTCTCCTTCCAGGGATGATCTCCCCTCCTCTTGACTACCACAGGACCTTTGCACCTGCTGCTGCCTCTGTCGGATGCCCCGGGCACCCACTCCTACTGACTGGTTGATGTGCTTGGCCCCTGCTCATCTTTCTGCTCTCAGTGCAGAGACCCTTCTTTCCTGGGAAAGCCGTCCTGGATGAGCTGTCTCAGTTTATGCCCATAGAGCACCTGGTGTCCTTTTTAGCACTTCTCACAGGCTGAAACTTTGAACATGTGTGGTTGATTATCTGCCTGTCCAAAGAGGCTGGAAGCTCCCTGAGGGCAAAGCACATGTTCACTTTGCCTTTCCTTGGATCATGATCTTAGTGAAGTTCCTGGTTCACAATAGCCGCTCAGTAAATACCCACTGAGTGGAATGAACAGGTGAGTCTAAGAATTAGACATCGTTTATATAAAGCACCTTAGAACAGTGCCTCAGACATTCTGTGACCATCGTCTTTGCCCCCTGGGATGCCATCGCCCTCACCCCTCCAGAGTGTCCTCACTTTGCCTCTTGGTTGCTACATCCTCAGGCACCACGTACGACTTCACCCACTGCACTTTCACTGGGAACGAGTCCAAGCCGCTGTGTGTGGAGCTGGATGAGCACCACCTGCCCCGGTTCCCTGAGTGGGTCACCATCCCCCTGGTGTGCATCTACATGCTGTCCACCAACATCCTGCTGGTCAACCTGCTGGTCGCCATGTTTGGGTACGTGCTCCGTCGTGCATTCGCTGGATGTCTGCCCGGTGCCAGGTCCCCAGATAGGGCTGGAGGCACCGTGAGCATAGCAGCAAATTCAGACTATATATTTAACATCCATGTAGCAATCTCCCCAGAGTGCCATGATGTTGGTGTGGGTGACTGAAATGCAGTTCAGCTTGTCTCCGGGTACTTTATTGTTTATGGGAATCAATGTTGGGGATGAGGCTGGGAAATGGGCATCACTGCTGGGAATGTGTATCACCTCTAACTCTTTGGAAAGTAATTTGAAAATAGCTGTTAAAAGAAAAAAAATACACAAACCTTTGACCCACTCTCTCACATCTGGGAATCTATCCTAAAGACATATGTACAAAGGTGTGTATTAGATCATTGTGTGATGTCTATCAATAGGGGATTGGTCAAATAAAGTGTGTTATCTCCCTACTTTGGGATATTATGAAGCTCTTAAAAAGACAAAGTTAGATCTATATTAACTTGGAAGGATGATATTTGGTGAAATATAAAAAGCAAATTACAGACTAATTTTATGTTATATCCTTGTCTTCTAACAGTAAAAAACAAGAACTTAAAAAATCAAGTCTATGTTTCACATTGTAAATATTTACAATGATTGCATATTACTTTTGAAATTTAGGAAAGAAAATAAGGAAAAGACAGTTGTCACACAGAGCCCTGAGACTCTTAAGATGCACAAGGACTATAGATGAGGGTCACCTGCCTTCGTGGGTCAGTGGCCTCCCTTTGAGCAGGGCTGGCTGGGGGCATGTGTCTCTGGGGACATCATACATCAAAGTGACTGAGCAGTGAGTGGCTGTCTGATCGTCTCGTGTCCAGAGATTTCCTCCTCCAGTCCACCCTCTACCCTGGGCCAGAGTGATGTTTCTAAAATATCACTGCTCTGCTTAAAATTCTGGGATTTGAGTATTTCCCCATAGCTCTCAGGGTAAATTTCAGGCTCTTCCACTTCCCCACAGTGCTGTCCGTGACCTGGCCTCTGAACATGCCTCCGGGTTCATCCCCTGCTATATGTCCCCAGCAGCATCCATGTGTTGGTACCTCAGCAGGGTGATCTGTCACTCCTGATGCTTTTGCACATGCTCATTTCTCTGTCTGGACTGCCTGTTCCAGTGGCCTTCCCTGCTTCATCTACTCACCCTGCGGACTACGCACCGTCATCTGCAAGTGGCCCCTGCTGCCCTCCCCACTTTGTGTAAGGACTCCTCCTGGACAGTCACAACCTTCTCTCCTTTTGGACAGTAAACTCTGGAGGATGGAGATTGTGCCTGTGATCTCAGCACCTGGTACTTTGTGGGTCTGTTCTGTGAATGAGAACGGGGTTCTTACCCCTGTTTAGTTTGTTGTTTGGTTATCGGTTACGAGCTCAGCTTCCTGGTCTGTTCACTGAGAAGCATCGGTGGGAATCACAGACCAGCAGGGGCTTCATCACATAAATGTTTAACATCTGTTCTGTGGCGGGCACCTGGGCCATGAAGATCACGTGGCCAGTAGCTCCCCCCCAGCCTTAAGGAGAGAATGTGCGACCCTCGCCCTCACTGCCCACACCCTGGTGGCCAGGGAGGGACTCAGGAATCAGCAGCCTGTCTGACTCACAGGAGCCAAAGAGTGTCATGATGTCCAAACATCAGAGGGGTCCTAAGTGTGAGCTAGCAGAGAGAAGAGGCAGGTAATAGGTAATTGTGTATCCATGTGAAGGGAGGGAAGCTTGAAGCAAAGGTGAGGAGGAAAGGGGATGGCCTTGGATCTTATTTTGCAGTGAGAAGACATCCATCAGCCCTTGCATGGAACACTGGACAGTTCCTGTAAAGACCAACCGCCAAATATATCTACAGAAACTAAACAAAAGGGCTCGCGGCTCCCGATGCTGTGACCTTTGAGTTACAGTAACTTGGTAAATCTCAATGATGCACACAGTAGAATATTATTTAGAGCTTTCCTGAATCTATGTTTTGTGAGCTGTTCACAAAAGCCATTCACGAGGACCATGTCACTTTTGTAATTCATTATCTGCATGACAGCCATGAAACCATAGAATTTGGGGCTGAGAGAGATGGAGCCTAACCTGTCATTTTCTGGTTACGGAGAGGAAAGTCCAGCAGCTCAGCTTCTGTGGTTCTGTGGTTCTGGCCACATGCTGTCCAGCTTAACCCTGGTCTCTTCCCCACGAGGCCCCAGCCATTACACCGTGCCCCACTGTTGCCCTATTCAGTGCATACATGTGACAACCTGGGGACATCCTTTCTCTTGGGGAGCCGCCTCAATTAGCCCTGGCTTAAGCCAGGTGACTTTTCTTTGTTAATACTTGTGAGAGCAGCTAGAGGTGGTCCCACTGAGGTCCTAGGGTTAAATCAAAACACTGTTTCTGATCATTGCTGAAGTTGTTCAGGGCTTCCTCTGAGCAAGCGGCCCTGGGCTGTGACCCCTGTCTGGCACCACATCAAAATATTCATTTAAAAGCTTAACCTTTCACAATGGCAACCTTATTAATTGTAATGTAAATGCACCGTTGGGAATTTTAAAGGAGTATTGGAGTGCTCTCTAGATGGTATTCCACAGTGAAAGGAAATGGACGTAAACATCTGTGATTCTCCTACGTTAAAAGTATAGATTACAGGCCCTGCAAGGCTTCTCAGAGGCCTGAACTTAAATTCAGTAAGCGACTCCTGGTCATCTTAACAGGAGCTGTGGCACTTATGGGTGCCACATCCTGAAGATAAATTCACCCCATGCTGTTCTGAGAAGGATTTGGCAAAGATGTACTGATATAGAATAATTTCTAAGAATATTTTTTTAATCTTAGGAATAATTTATGTTTATTATGACTATGCATAAAAATAGAAAGAAAAGAAGCACTTGGTACAAACTAAAGGGTTGGTGCTACTTAAACCGTCTAAGGGAGGCTATTGATATGAGGTGAAAAATTAAAAAGAGAGCAAATAATTGTGATGGCAACAGTGGCTAATATTTATTGATGACTTCCCATGCTGCGTACAGGTCCAAGAGTTTTACATATGCTACCTCATTTAATTATTAATCATTTTTGTGTAGGTGCTGCTTTATCATTTTACAAGTGAGGAGTTAGAGGCAGTGAGAGGTTGGGTTCCTGCTATTTAGGGAAGAGATGACATGTATACATATTAATATAATATAATATAAGCAGCATGAAAAGGCTATTTACAGAGGAGGGAGTTAAAAATAGTGACAAAATATTGGAGGTGGGTCTAGGATCAGCAGCAGCCACCAAGCAGGGCTAGGTTATGAAGAGTTTTTTATGTCATATTAAAGAATTTGGGCATTTTCCTGAAGGTGAAGGGAGATTTCATGGGTTTTGCTAAGACTCATGTACATGGGACAATCTTAGCTGTGTTATTCGGACAGCAATACGCTAAACTGAATTATCACTTCAAAAATCAGTGCAATAAAATCGCTGGTTGTCTCTTACTGTTGGCTGCTGTCGGCTTTGTCCCTGCTTTTTTGATGTTGCAGAATGAGAGGGAAAGCGGAATGTGCCGAACACTGTAACGAACATGCTGGGGCACTGGAGGGAAGACACGGAAAGTCAGGGTCACCGCCCACCTGGGGGCAGTACTGGCCAGATATTGCTGGCGTGCCAGGGAAGGGGTGACAAACAGAAAACATATGAACCCATGAAAAGCTTGGAGGAGGTGTTCACCTGATAGAAATTAGCTGATGAGTTTCTTGTATTTCAGTGTGTTCCCAAATTCTACCATTGTTTAGCCTCTATTTTTTCTTTATGAATTTTTTGCAGACTTTGCATTCTGATCTGTTGATCAGTCTTTCTATTTTGGCTTTTACTACCAAATGGCTTTAATTACTGAAGTTTTATGTATTTATTTTTTTATCATTTAACATCTGTCGTACAAGTTTTCCTCGTTATTCTTATTCAGAATTGTTCTGGCTTTTCTTGTATATTTAATCATATGGAGGAGCCTGAGGCTTATCTTGTGAATCCTTTCTTCTCTCTCCTTCCAAAAACAGAAAAGAATATCTGCGAATTTTATTGTGATGATGTTTACTTTGTAGAATCATTTAGGGGAAGTTGCCATCTTAGTATTCAGAAAAAAATGGTGTGATCTTCATTTATTCAAATGCATATAATATCTCGTTAAAGTTTTATGGCTTTTTTTCCATATGGGCCTGGCAGATTTCTTGTTAATTTCCAGCCACTTATAGTTGTGAGTGAGGTATTTTTTCTATTATGTTTTTGTCAGTGACTACTTTTTGATATGTAGGAAGACTATTAAAGTTCTGCTTATTTATTTTTGAACGTCTCCTTAATTAATTCTCTCTCTCTCTTTTCCTTTTCTTTTTATCAGATTATGGAAGGTTTCTCCCATTCCTTGTTTATTAAGCTCCTTTCTTCTCTTTTTGTTTTTTTTCTAATCAGAAAAGGATGTTGAATGCTGCCAGAAGATTTTCTAGCAACTATTGAAATATTTTTCCTTTTGATCTAGTCTTATAATGAATTATATAAATGATGAGTTACACAAATGTTCTTAATAATTAGTCATCCTCCTATTCTGTGGTCATGGCGTAGTATTCTTGTAACATACTTCTGGGTTTCATTTATGTACAAGGCTGTCTGAATCCTAAATGTCTGTTATCTCTTAGTAATGTTTTCAATCTCAGCGAATTTCTGAAATTTTGTCCCTCCGGGGGGGCTGCTGCTTCCTCCTCCTCTCTTGTTCAGCTGGTTTCAGGAAATGGACCTCAGCTGTCACTGTAAATCTCCACCCAGCTGTGTAGTTGCCAGGGACAGGACCCTAAGGGCACAAGATATCATTGGAAACCTAGAGTCCAAGGGAACATTCCAGAATTCCTTCAGGGAAGATGTCAGATGGTCAGTGGTTGGCAGGGGACTTTGTGAACCATCTGAGCTGGTTGGGGAGGGTGACACCCTGGGCGTGAGAGATGGTCCATGCTTGCTTTGCTGAAGGTGGGGGTGAATGCACCTGCCAGCACCAGAAAGCCCTTCTCTGCAGAGTTCAGTCTCTCCTCTACAGAAATGGAAAACAATGTCTACAGAATATGAAACTTATTTTAGCAGAACAGTTTGAAGAAGCGCTCAATTATCAGTTTCCCTGGAGAACCTTCATGTCTGCTTGGCTGAGTTTGGAACTGGCTTGTGAACAAAAGAACATTTTGGGAGCTGCTGTCACATGGCATGGTGGACCTCAGTGTCTATACAAACCTCAGTGTGGCTGACCCTGGACGTGCATTATTTATACAAAGCAGCTTTCGCGTATTAATGTCTAGTAATGAGCCGGCTCACCCATGCCCCCCTGCGGTATGGATAAGAGTTTTTACCATTTTTCCAGAAAAGGAATGCTGTTTGCTGGATCCATCTTTGCCCCTGAGGTACAGAAGAAGGTGAAATTCTGACAGGAGGGCCCCTGTAGTCAACTGGGTTGTCCTGAGGAGTAAATGAAACAGTGATATACGAGGCAGAGATCTTTAAAATGGAGGATGAAATAAATGCAAAGCCTGTTTATGGGCACTGGCCTAAATACAGTCTAGGTCAGTGATTGCAGACTTTTGCTGTGAGGGCCTGTGAGGGGCTTTGCTTTGGCCAGAGGCAGATGCTGCCCACCTGTACCTCTCTGCTTTGTAAAGGCCGTTCTTAGCTCATGGGCCGTACAAAACAGCTTAGGGGTTAGATTTGGCCCCCGGGTTGCAGTTTGCCAATCCCTATTCTGGATGATCTAGAAGATCTGAGATGTTTTTCCCTGACTCTGAGTGAGCAGGTAAGCCAAGGTGCACCTCTCTTCCTCCTTGGACCCTTCGTGGCTGCAGTTTCACTCTGAGCTCTCTGAGGAAAGGAGGGAGACCCACCTGCCGGAGAGGACCCCTGCCCTGCCCTAGCGTCCTAACGTTCCTCCCATCCTCAGGGCTGATTCGTTCCTTTTGGATAAAACCTCAAAGAACAACATTTGATGAACTAACATGGATGTAGTTGCTTCTTTTGTTTGGGTTGGGGCAGTAAGAATAATCTATTTTTGACTGGTTACAAAATGCTAAGTTACTTCTAGGGATACTAACTTTTTTTTTCTTTTTAGCTTCAACTGATTTTCCTGCATTTATTTTCCCTACACTCTTTATTCCTCTATTTAAAAAAATGTTAGATTGTAATATTTACAATACAATTGAAATCTTTTTTGGAAGGAGGTCCTGGTTAAAAGTTTAAAATACACAGATGAAAAGAGACTATT
This sequence comes from Cynocephalus volans, assembly GCF_027409185.1. Lineage (NCBI taxonomy): Eukaryota > Metazoa > Chordata > Mammalia > Dermoptera > Cynocephalidae > Cynocephalus > Cynocephalus volans. The sequence continues at coordinate 295,944,874 of NC_084460.1, forward strand.
ATTCCTTTTCTAAAAAAATGGGGAATATTTTCTCCCAGTCCATAGGTTGCCTTTTCAATTTTTGATTGCTTTCTTTGCTATGTAGAAGTTTCTAGTTTGATGAAGTCCCACTGATTATTTTTGCTCTTGTTGCCTGTGCTTTTGGTGTTATATCCAAAAAATCATTGTAGGGACACTAACTTGAATGGTAACAGTTGTTCTGGCACCAAGGATTTCTGGCAAGTTCGTAGCCTGGACTTCATTAATGTGGGGCAGAGTGTCCAGTGCCCCTTGTAGGCATCAGAACCAGGAGGAGGCTAGAGAGGCTAAAGGGGGCAGGTGTGGTGCTTGGTGTTAGCCTCACAGCAACCTGACCTACATTTGGAAGAAAAGCCATGCTAACTGCTAGAGTCAATTTGCTGCAGTCTTGTACATCACAATCTTGTGTGTTTTTCACCTAAAAAATCCCCCACATATGGTTGAGGATCAGTTAAATAATCATTTTACATACTTAGTGTAGAGCTTACAAATAACAGATGTTCAATAAATGTTAATTCCTTCCCTGTAAAGACCTCACCCTGTCCAGTAGGCACTTGCTACAAAAGTCTGCCCCACACAGAATCCAGGACCTGGTGCAGACCTCAGGGGTGTGTGATTCATCATTAAAGTCCAAGATAAGCAAAGCTGAGCTTATAAGCAAAGCTATAACCACTGGCTGTGTACGTTAGCATTTTGCTTAGGTATATGATCTTTTTCTAGCTTAAGATATTTAAGCCTCAGGTTGTAATGTAGTAGGGTCAAGAATGAGGTTTCACAACATACGTAAGCAATTTCTCTGCCTGATCATCTAATTCAGGTTTGGCCTCTGAAGTTTTCACCCGGAATTTGGAAATTGAATGCTTCCTCATTCCGAATTTGTTTATAGATTTCAAATGGTTAATTGCTTCTGCTTTGGCTCTTGAAGGGATAATGTGATATTAGCAATAAAAGTGTCTTGATGGTTGTACTTCACATTGAAAAGAGAATAAAGAGCAAATAAGTGAGCCCGTGGCTCACTTGGGAGAGTGTGGTGCTGATAACACCAAGGCCACGGGTTCGGATCCCTATACAGAGATGGCCTGTAGCTCACTCGGGAGAGTGTGGGGCTGATAACACCAAGGCCATGGGTTTGGATCCCTATATAGGGATGGCCGGTTAGCTTACTTGGGAGAGCGTGGTGCTGACAACACCAAGTCAAGGGTTAAGATCGCCTTACCGGTCATCTTTAAAAAAAAAAATAAGAGCACCCGAGATGTGATATCAGAGATGACCGCCATTAGGGGTTGATCTGTTGCTCCTTGCGAATTTTGGCATACCTGCTGAGATTATGTTGCAAATAGAAGTTGGAACCTAATTATCTTCACCTAACATACATAAGCATTTTCCTAAAGTATAAAAGTTATTCATAAATGTGATTTTTAATGGTTGCATAATATGACCATATTAATTAAACATAATGTGTGATACAGTTTCTTAGTGTTGAATAGATCCACATTGTTCCTTTCTCTTGGGGTAGGGGGTGGGGGCAGCTTTTACTTACAGTACTGTGGCCAACAGCCATGTGTGTACAGTCATCCCTCGGTATGTGCAGGGGACTGGTTCCAGGGCCACCCTAGATACCAAAATCTGCAGACATTCAAGTCCCTGACAGAAGATGGTATAGTATTTGCACATAGCTATGCACATCCTCCCGTATACTTTAAATCATCTCTAGGCTACTTATAATACCGAATACAACGTAAACGCTATGTAAATAGTTGTTTTCCTGGATGTTTTCTAAATTTGCCGTGTTTTTTATTGTCGTATTATTTTTTATCAAATATTTTTGATACTCGGTTGAATTAGCGAATGTAGACCCTGTGGACCCAGAGGGCCCACTGTATATCCATTTACATATTTTTTTTCTCAGTGTCTCCTCATTGATCAATGCTCACGAACTATTTTCCCAATCTGTTCACGATGAAACGTGTACGAGGGGCAGATTATTATTGAGACTCAACCCTTGGGCCTCTTTGTATCTAACACAATAGCAAACTAATGAAAAAAGAGAACCCTTGAAAGATTTTGACATCAAAATTCATTGAACTTTTTTTGTGTGTGTGATAAAAAATTAAAAAAAAAAAAGGCAGACACATTTTTGGCCAACCACGAATAGAAGAGCGCCCGGGGCTGAGTTGTCCTGGCCCTTGTGCTGATGTGGATTCTTCCTGCTGTCCAGGCTTGAGCTAGCACAGTCACAGCTTAATACCCATATGACCGTATGTGGCTATTGTGGACTGCTGAGACTTGGTCTTCTCTCCCCTCCTGCCAGCTACACCGTGGGCACCGTCCAGGAGAACAACGACCAGGTCTGGAAGTTCCAGAGGTACTTCCTGGTGCAGGAATACTGCAGCCGCCTCAACATCCCCTTCCCGTTCGTCGTCTTTGCCTACTTCTACATGGTGGTGAAGAAGTGTTTCAAGTGCTGCTGCAAGGAGAAGAACAGGGAATCTTCCGCCTGCTGTGAGTGGCTTGTCCATTGGTGTTTGGGATAGAAGCAGCCATGAATTTCAGGGAAGGGTGCCCTGGTCCCTACCTCAACAGAAGGGAATTATTCTCAGTTCTTTCACTGCTCGCATCTGCACATCTGTAAAGATCTGGCATCGGGCCCGCCAATGAATTACTCAAGAGAAAGGCAAGATTAGGAAAGCACTGTAGATCTGTTGGGGTAGCCTTGTTTGGGGGGAATAGTTTTGTTTTTTTTTGGACGAACATAGTAGTAATGTACATAGTATGTTGAACAAGAATTCATGGGATAGTATCAAATCATGACTTTGTTTTTGCTTTCTGTTGCTTCTGTGAAATTTATTCTCTGGGAAACTTTAGTCCTGACTCTAGCAGGGCTAAAAGTTCATGACTTTTCTGGTCATGAAATCTGGTCAGAAAATCATAGTCTCAATTTGGAAATTGGAATGTAGGGTCCAATACATTAACCGGCCTATTAATTGCTACGCAGAGGTGAGGCCCCCTGTAGACTCACCCTCCTGGCTGGCAGACGCATCAGGAGGGGTGGGCAATGGACTGTTCCCTCTCTTTCTTACTCCCATCTCTCCCACTCATCGGCTGCGGTGACTGACCCGCTGTGGTTGGAGCACAGGGAGAAAGGATGGAAAGAGAAGCAGAAAGCCCCCTTGGTGGGACTGCTCTTGGCTCCTCCTGCTCTCTGGCTTGGCATGTGTTTCAAACTGATCCTTTACTGAATGGGCACTCAGTGGGCCCCTGTAGCCCTGACTCCCAGGACTTAGCAAAGCTTCCCTCAGCCTCTAGTTTCCAGGGGCTCACCCCACACAGACTCTTCCTGTTGAGGACCCACCTCCTTCTGGAAGGCAGGAGTGAGCCAGATCAGTTTCTCTCTCATGTGACCACTTATTTCCTAAGTCCTGACACTCTGGGGTGCAGGCAGGTCCTCCCCTATTCCCCTCTCCTTACCTCTGCTGTGGGAGCAGTTGTTAACCAGAATCTCCCACCGTGAGATCCATCGTGGCCCTGCAGGGAGCAGGCATCCAGCTCTCTTCATGGACCTGTAGAAAACCCACATCAGGCTTGGGTTTCCTAACACCTGATCGTGGAGCTACAAAGCCAGACAATCTTCCTAGCCCACAGGCATGTGTCAAACAAAGAAAGCCTGCAAGGAGTGAGAGGCCTATTTTTATTCATTTGGATGCTTGGACACAAGAAGAAGATAGAACTGGCCAGTTCTCCTTGCCCGCTAACCTCAGACTTAAGCCAGGGGATCCACCTCTGGAGTGGAAATGCAGCTGCAGGGCTGACTTCTCCATCAGGCACAGTGCCAGGGCCCACAGGACTTTAGGGGCACATGAAAATTCTTTATTTAAAAAAAAAAAACAGAAGAAAATATTTTAATATATTAATCTATTTGTCTTTATACCAACTCAGTCATAAAATATTTTAAATTTTTTTATGAAAGAAAGAGCTCACAATGGCAAAAGTGCCTAGCCTAGGGTGACCGACTTGTCCTGGTTTGCCCAGGATTTCCCCATCTTAGTACTGAGAATCCTACATCCCAGACATCCAGTTGGGTGATCAACTTGTCCCCATTTGCCCAGGACAATCCCAATTGTGAAATTGAAAGTCCTGCATCCCCAGAACCCCATCAGTTTCAGGGACTGCTGGTCACCCTATTAAGGCCCATGAAAAATCATAAAGTGGCCCCATGAACTGACAATGGGTATAGACTTAATGACTCACGTTGGACCAAGTTTTGGTACCTGCAGGATTTCCATTTTTAGTTTCCTTCTTGTGGAAAAAGTAATAGACTATTTTAGGTCTCCAAGTGGATCAGTTACATATTATTGTGTAACAAACCAATAATGGTGCCTGAAACAGGCACTGTGTATTTGCTCAGAATTCTGTGGGTCTGTCCTTGGTCAGGGCTAGGCTGGGATGGCTGGTCTCTTCTTCTGGAAGCATCTGGTGGTTGTCAGGTGGGCCACAGGCTGGTGGTTCCTGATGTCCACACGCATTCACATGTGGGTGGATGACCGAGCTGTCAGCAGGAGCCTCAGTGTCCCCAGCTAGGGCTCCCATGCAGAGGCTGAGCTCCTGCAAAAGGCAGCTTCAGCGCTGCCCCTGAGGCTTGGCTCAGAAAATCAGATGACATCACTTCTGCAGCGCTCTATTAGTCAAAGCAAGTCACAGGCCTGCTGAGATGGAGGGGGTGATGGATGAGACTCCACCTCTTGATGCCAGGAGTAGCCTGCCTCACTCATGGTGGAAGAATCTGTGGCCCTATTTTGCCACTTACCGTACTGAACAAGCTGGGTGTGCTGATTCCCTGGGGTGCCTCCCCCACACCAGTGCTGGCCTATCAAAAGAAGACAAACTTCTTGCTGCCCTCCCCACCCCCAGATTCACAGCAGAAATGAGTGACAGTGTCGGGGGTAGGGTGCATGGGGGCTTACCTCTTATGAACTCAACTCTGATCATCTGAGCAGTCCAGCCCAACTCCTGTGACAGTATTCGGGGTGCAGGCTGAGCCCCTGTGCTGCTCTTGAGCCTCAAGTGTGGCCGATCGAAATGGATCTTTAAGAAGCAGCTTCTTCACTGTACTCAGTACTTGGCTGGTTTTCCTTTCTTCCTTTCCAAAATTGATATATTTTCAAGAGTAATTTGAAGATCTGGTATGTTTTCCATCTTTGAAACAAACCTTCCCTGAGCACATCCTTTTTGATCAGGATCTGTGGTCACGACATGGGCATTATAAAAAGGCATAAACTTGGGTCCCGAGATGACGTTTAGCAATTTGAAATAGAAATGGGTTCCTTGGTATTTATGAATTATTCTATTAAACTTGTCTTGTAAGGGAGGAAAAATAGCTTTTTCTCTACCCTTCTTGGGCTTGTGACTGAGGCCCCTATAACAAAAGACAGAGTAGCAAGAGAAAAGCATACATGTTTATTTAATATAAGTTTTACGTGACATGGGAACCTTCATAGGGAAATGAAAACCTGAGTGTTTGTATAGTAGGTTTGATGATTTATGGAGAGGTGTGGAGAAATATGACAGGGCAAAAAGAGTGTGATCTCATGGCAATATACTGGGGGAAACTTAGCAAGGCCTGTGGGTTCAGATCCCTCTCTGGGTCCCTGTGTCTCTGGAGAGGAGGAAACTCCTTTCCTCCGGGTATGGGGAGTGTGTGTCTCACACGAGGGTCTTAGGACCTGCTTCAGGGGAGAGGGTGGGAAAAGTCGGAGAGGCCTTCCTGCCTCTGAGGTTTCCTCAGATTCTTTCAGCTAAGAAGATTTAACATGCCAAGATGCCGTATTGTGGGGTAGCGTGTCCTGAACCCCATTATCACTTATATGCTAGACAGCCACCACAAACCAATGACAAAAATTCTCATAAAATGTCTAAATATGGGAATAAGAGTTAAAAAGGAAATCACTGAGTTCTTATAGATTCCAAAAGTGAGAGCCTACCAACCTCATTTCCTGCCACAGTCCTTCTGGGAAGAGTTTTGTAAAACTCACCCCACATTCTCTGCAGATCTGAATTTAGAAATAGAGTGAGTGCAAGGATGGGTGGGAATTATGCGTTGGCAAGAAAAGCAAAGCATGGATGGGGTGCACCCCCATCGGCACATAAGAAGGAAATGCTGCCAAAGCAGTCATGCTACAGGCGGCGCTCGGCCCTTCACTAATGTTAACTCAGTTCTGGGGATTCGGCCGTGGACAAAGGCACTTGGGGCTGTGCTTGTGGACCACGGTCTGGTGGGGAGCCAGACCAGAGGTGAGATAGTATCATGGAGAGCTGGTGAAACTGGGGGTGAGGGGACCTGGGGGGCGTTGATTCAACCAGCAGGTGCCAAGTGACTGCCATGTGGCAGCTGGGCACTGTGGATACGGTGCTAAATAAGATAGAGGCTCTCCATGCCCTCAGACAGGGCTCGGCCTAGGTGATGGAGAAGGGAGATGAAAGTTAAAAAGCCTTAATTGAAAAGTGTGGAAAGCACTCATTTTGGAGCATGTGCAGGGTACCATGGTAGCCACATAGACAACACTTAAACCCCAGGCTCGAGTGGATCAGGGAAGACTTTCTGGAGGAAGGGGATATTTATGCTGAGACCCAGAGGATGAATTGGAGTTAGCCAGGCAGAGAGGCAGAGGCTGGGATGGGCCACGGAGAGAGGACTGACCAGGATGGAAGGCTGCAGAGGGACTAACGAGAGACTTGGGCTGTGTCCCGCAGCCAAGTTCTGGCTCCACACAGTCCCCTCCGCCTTTCCCCATCCCACCATGTGCTGTCCTGAATCCCAGAGGAAGGAAAAAATGTAGACAAGACACACGGCAGAACAAGAAATGGTGACACGAGTCTTGAAACATGCATCGCAATACCTCTTTGATGGTTGGACTTGTTTTCCTCACGACAGACGCGAGCAAAGAAACCTCCAGGGCCAGTCTGAGGAGAGGCTCTGGCCACCGTGTAAGAGCATGCCTCTCAAATGCTGATGCTCCTCCCTGTGACTTGGGGAAGAGCAGTCAGTCATCTCAGGGTGTTGCAGGAGAGTCTTGAGATGTGTCCTCCCACTGCAGCACCGCTGGGAAAAAGAAAAGTTTCTGTTAAATGGAAAAGATGGGAGTTGAGGGCAATTTGGGAAATGGAAAATCTAAGGGAGAATCCAGTACAAATGACTAAAGGAATATGGTTAGATTGTTCTTTTTCCCACACTGATTTTTACCACGATGAGTTAGGCTGTCTCTGCCTTGCTTGTGCCTTGTTCCTGTTATTCACAGGCGTGTCTTCCAATGGCTGCTGGACGCATGTGTGTCCTGGTCTTTTCTTCATGGTGTCTGGTAAAACAGTCACTAACTGCCCTCACTGGATTCACGTTCCATATTGGGCTGACCATTTCTGTCTCTCAAGTGTAAGCCCAAATATTCTGATGATTCGCAAAGTAAAATAATGTTACTAACCTAGACATGACAATTGCTGCCAATTATGAAAAATTTAACTTGCCAGGAACATTGTTTTTTGTAGGATTCTCTATACGTACAAACTAAGGCAAGATACTCATAAATATGACCTTAAATATTGGTCATAATATGTTTCTGTGCTATCTCTAGAGCTATGACTTCCCGAAGGCAGGCTTTCAGAATATAAATGTGCCAACAACCCCCAACTCATGTCACAGTTTAAAGGATCATCATAGGCAAGTCTTTTAACAGCATTATTTCAAGACATGAAATGTCACTTTGGGATGTCATTGACTATCACACATATGATATTGCTTTTCTTAATGAAGAAAGTGTTTTGACAGTTTGGATAAGTTGCTGTCTTTCTCCTCATCACTTTACCTTGGAAGACAAAAGTGGGTCATTTCTAACTAAAAGAATAAAATTTCCAGGGATGGGAATTGGAAATTCAGATCTAGACTTTGACAGTACTCAAAGTCCACACCCAAACATCAGAGGCCCTTAATGACATGCCTCATGACTGTCTTTGGTTCTGTCTTGAAACCATGTCATGGATGAGTGTCTATAGGACCTGGGAGAAGACTTAGAGACCAATCTATGTCTTCAGATGACAGAAGGCATACAAGTGTCATATTTTTTTTCTGAATGGTTCCAGAGAAAAAGTAAACAATGGATGAAAGTTGTAGCAAGGAAGATTTTGACTCAGTATAAAGAAAAAATAATGTCTAACAACTGGTGCTATCTGGAAATGAAATGAATTTCCCTGTGAGGTAGTGAATTGCCATTCACTAGTGGGATTCAGGTTGGTGACTGGTGGACAGAGGGGCTGTACACTCACTCCATTCTCCGAAGATACCTTGTACTCAGTCTAGGACCAGTGGGATCCGGAGACTCAGTGTGTTTAAGTGAGAACAAATCAGTCCTGCACATTTGGGATGCGCATTTGAGGAGGCAGGACAAAATGCATTACTTTCCCCCCAAAGTTGTTTAGTGATTAAGCATAAGATGAACATGAAATAGGAGCAAATGTCCCAATTTTGCCCGTAAATGGAAAGGAGCTTCAGCTTGAAGAAGCAAACAGGTCAGAAATGAATGATGTTATTAATCTGGACTTGTCTCCCCAGTGGGCCCTGGGAGAATGATGATCTCACAATAATTAAGAAAGAGTGTGAACTGTTGACATTTTCCCTCTTCAAGCAGATCTTATTCTCAGGAAGGAACAAAGAAATAGAGGGAATGGGAGATCACAGAAGGTCAGGATCCTTCTCTACCCAGTGGTGTTGTGGTGATGACGGGAGAGAGAGCCGAGAGCCCAGTGTACTAACTGGAGACTCTCCAAGGTGCAGGTCACTGCCTGACCCTTTGTTTCTCCTTCCTGGAGATTACTAATTCCAGAAACCACAGCACTCTGAGGTTGCCGGAGCCTCTAGTAGGCAATTCATTTCCTAAATGGACTTTGTATTTGCCTCCAAATGATGGGGAAATCATTGGTTTAATTTTAAATTTGCCCTTCTTTGGAGAAAAATAAAGATTTTTTCAAATAACTTTTGGAAAAGTAGAACCCAAACCTTTGCTTTTGGTACTTTCTTTTTGGTGACATCTTCAAGTAATAAAAAAGTACACTGCCCAGTAATTGCATTTTTATAAAATGTATTGTTTTTCATGATTCAGAAAGCAATCCATATTCATGATAGAACACTTGAAGTATACAGAAAAGCACAAACAAAGATTGAGAGTACGTGTAACCCACCAGCCAGGGGCAAATATTATCAACATACTGGTGTTTATCCTATTATTCTTGTGTGATGTATAATACTAGGACTGCTGTATGCATATGCACTCAAAATCTAATTTATTCACTTAACTAATATAATGTATCATAAGCATTTTCCATATCCATAAATAAAAATCTACATGACAGTTTTTAACTGTGGAGTATCCTAGCCTATAGATGTACCATAATTAATTAATTAATTAATTAATTATTTTTTACCATAATTAATTTAACCAATCCCTTCTTGTTAAGCATGTTGATGGTTTTGACTTTTTCGTTAGCATATAACACTATGGTAAAGAGTTTCATGCATTCACTTTTGAGCACATCAATGATCTTTTTCCTCTGAATTATTTCTAGAAGAGAAATTTCTAGGTAAAGGGTTTGCATGCTTTTAAGTCTCTGTATATTGCCTGTCCCCCTTCCCCCACCTTCTCTTCTCACTCCCTATTACCCCTAAGGCTATAACAATGGACAGATATTTTTCCCATTATATGGGAGGCCTGTTTCTCCATATCCTTGTCAACACAAGATGTAGTCATTATTTCAGACCCTGCTAATTTCCCAGTATGGTTAGTGAAAATGCTATATCATCATTGCAACCAGCACTTCTTTGTTACAGAGATTGGTCATGTTTTCTTGGTCATTTGTCATTCCTGCTCTTTGGCCAGCTGTATTCAGGAGTGTCTATTATTTCTGTGTTGTTCTTAAGCATTCCTCTTGGGCTTCTACATATTTTCTATATTTTAGTTTGAAGAAAAGACATTATAAGCTATTTTGCTAGGAAAAATACAATTGAAAACAATTTAGTTAAGAATTATTTTGTGAAATGAATAACCACCATTTAAAAATAAATCTATATTGGCTGTGTAGGATTTGCTTAAATCCAACCACTTGCATATTGGTTCAGTCTTGACCTCCAGTCAATTCTTTTTAAATTCAGTAAGATTTTATAATTGTTCCTAAACTCTAACATGTTGATGAATAAATGTAAATAGTAATTTAGAAGTAGAAACTACATAAATTTATTCCAAGTGGACACCTGCACAAGCATGTGCTTTCTTGTCCTCATGAATTCGTGTGGAGGTTTGGTGTCCATTGCATTACACCTTAAACATAGGTGACATGTTGATTTGTTCTTTTGTTTTCCTGCAATCTGAAAGGTTCAGGCACTGTAAGAAACTGAACTAAGAATGGAACATGTCCCAGGCCAATTGTACAGCATGCTCTGGCTTAGGTGCAAGGGAAAGACTAGAGGTAAAAATTCTCTTTGAGGTCCACACTCAGACTGCATGTATCAGCAGGACAGGAACAATGTCTTGGGGTTATTTTTCTCTCCTCCAAATTTCCTACCCTAGTTTTAGGCTGAGAGTAGGCAGTCCATCAGTAATTATCCAACTGAATGATTTAGCATTTTTATGTCATCAAAATGGAAGAGGTGCAAGTACCAAATGAAAGAACCAAATTCATTAGTAGGGTGATTTTGCCAAGTCACAAAACACACAGACAGGATTTGGATCGATCTCTATTTAGAATAAAGATCACACTTCTATTTCATGCAGGCAGTTCCAACTCCTCATTGTTACTGGGAAAGTCATTAATATTCCATTGCTCTGTTTCTGTCACTAGTAAGTAACATTAGTCAGATCAGCCTGTGCAGGATGAATCTAATTCCCCTCATTCCGGAGTCTCACTAAATGCCTGGAAGAATGCCTGATGTAGGAAGCGAGGGGCAAATGAAACAGTCTGAATGTTTTTCTTTTTCTCATCATTCAAGGTTTTAAAAATGAGGACAACGAGACACTGGCATGGGAGGGCGTCATGAAGGAAAATTACCTCGTCAAGATCAACACGAAAGCCAACGACACCTCGGAGGAGTATGTCAGTCTTTGATTTCTCCTTTGCCAGGCTCCCTTTGATACATAAGATGGCAGAACGTAGGCAGCTGATTTGAGCAAACTCTGTAAACAGCATTTTCAGCCAAGAGCAGTAGCACCACAGAGATATTACGCAGGCAGTTGAAGGTGACAAACACATATGTGTGTGCCAGCCTTTCAAGAAGGGGAAAACCACCCGTCTACTCTCCTGACTGTCCTTCAAGGCCCTGGGGGACAAGGGGTTTTTGTAGCCAGCAGTGAGTGGAGGGCCATGCAACCAGGTATCGAGAGTGCCGGGCTCCCTGCTACAGCCGCGGAGGTGGGTTCCAAGAAGACTCACAGGTCACGGGCAATTGACATTATTTTGTAGGGGCCACACACCTCTTCATCTTTGTGATGAAGTATGGGCATTCAAAGGTGGAAAGACGGTTGGGTTGATCTGTTACAGGCTGTCCCTGAAAAGTCCTGAGCATCTTTTATGAATCACATGGGGTTGTTACAGACATCCATGTGATTCATAAACACATTCACTGAACATCTTACAGAAATAGAGAAGTCAAACTGAGTCACTGGGCGGTCCACACGTGTTATAAAGTCTACAGAAGCATGCTTCTCTGGTTGTGAAGGTTAATAGTCTTCACTGACAGCTGTCACTCTTCCTGACAGTTCAAAACACCTCAAAATTCACTCTAACAAAATATGGGTAAATACAAGGGTACTTCAAAAAGCTTGTGGAAAAATGGAATTAAAAGATAATAGAAATCTTTCCACAAACTTTTTGAGGATCCCTCTATAAGCACCACTGATGCCTTTGTCAGGTTCAACCCAGCTGTTGAAAGGAGCAGGTAACGCTCACTCTCCTTGAGAGCAAAGGGGACGCCATGCACGCTCCTCTGTTCTTAGTCTCTGAGATCTTGGTTTGGGAACGAAGGGCTGGACCTTACAAGTCATCTCCCACCACCTGTCAGCGGACGTAGCCTTTATTTGTGGTCTTGGTAATTAGCACGAGAGAGGAATTCTGCTTCATTTCGATATTAGGAAGAAAATCAGAAAGGTAAATGCAGCAGACCCTTGGTTTAGCCGAGAATAAAGGGGATCTGTATTTTGTACTTTAAGGCTAAAATGGAGCCCAATCACCTTCTCTCAGTCTGTCTTTTTCTGTTGCTCACTTTCTCTTTTTAACTTCCTTGCAGAATGAGGCATCGGTTTAGACAACTCGATACAAAGGTACGGTTCTGTTTAAACAGTAGTTTGGGAAATTTTAAAAATCACTAGCATCTTTGAGCTTTCAGCTAGAGGCCAGTGGTTGTGGTCAGAAAATAAAATAAGCTAATTGTTTACAGAGTAGACGTGCTCTGTTCCGTATTCAGTGTCTTTCATTCACTGTGTAAGAACCGGTGCTGGAACAGAACTGCTTGTCATGCTCTCAGCCCACGTGGGGAACTATCCTGAAGTCCCACTCTATGATCTCTAAAATCCTTTCTGTCTTTATCTCACCCAGGGCCATCTCTTCTTTTTCTTTCAGCTGTGGAGGCAGATGGAGATGCTTGCAATTGCAGGGAACATGAGAAAGGCTCAAAGGAGCTCTTTGGGAGCCTTTGAGCCTCTGTGCTAGTGTTTGATGCCACTAACTGGTTGCCTATTTAATTTGGAGGGCGTTGCAAATGCATGAACACATGTGAGACATCAGACAGGGAGAGAGTGTGCACACCCCATCTCTGAGCTGGGTAGCTGCAGATTATGATCAGGTTCAGCAGAAATTACAATCGATTTATAAATGCTAGATCCCTGTTAGGCTCTGAAGAAGAGATGATATTTGGTATTTTTTCACAGTATTTTGAGAATGGCATCCTGGATGATGGCATTTGTATACTCTCCCAGGATTGTGCTGTTTGATGGTTAGACAATATCCTATCTGGTGTGGCAGAATCTCTAGCACCCAGTACTTTGTCCATAGTAGGATCTCAATAAATGTGTGTTGAATGAGTAAATGGACGAAAGGTGCCCTTTGCAGAGCTCTAACGTGAGCATTTATCCATTCACAATTTCTTGTTTATTTATTTAGGTGTTATTTACCTCCAACATTTTTAAAACCCGAGGCTGCGTTTTTATGGGCCTCACCCCCTGACCTCTGAACTACGTATAGCACATTGATAACCGGGATGGTGGGCTGATGCCTGGTGCTTGGGGGCATTCCTGGCCGCTCCGGTGTCGCTCTTCTCTCTTCTTTCTTTGCCTGCTCTATCTGTTGGAGTCAACTACTCAGATGATGACCCCTCCTGCAGAGACAGTTGAATGTGTTAGTTACAATCTGGTTGTCTATTGCTGCATAACAATCTACCGCACACTTTAGTGGTTTCACACAACCATTTCATTTTGCTCATGGTTTTGTGGGTCAGGAATTTGGGAAGGGCTTAGCTGGGCTGTTCTTCTGCCTCCTGTGGTCTCAGGAGGGTTTACTGGGCTGGATTCAGCTGGTCGCTAGCCAGGATCTGGCACCATGGTGCTCCTCCCCATGGCCCCCCTGTCTCCCACATGATATCTCACCCTGTAGGGCCTCCCCATGTGAGCAGGGCCTTGTCACAGCATGGTGGTCTTGGGTCAGGCTCCCTTCTTACATAGAGGATGACTTCCAAGATTGAGGAAACAGAAACTGTCAGTGCTCTTAAAGGCTATTCCTGGAACCCGCACAGTGCCACTTTCAGCAGAGTCTATTGGTCCCAGTAGTCAGCGGCCAGCCCAGATTCAGGTAAGGCACCTCTTGATGTGGGAGTGGCACATGCATACAAGGAGAAAGGAACCGGTGGCATCCATCTTTGGAGACATTCTAGCACACCTTAGTATATCTTGTTACAGCTACTCTGATGATGGTGTTATTGTTGCTGCTTTTTAATTGGGGGGCTGGGAAGACTTTTATGTCGTTAGAGTTGAGTGCCTACACTAATGATCCTGCTATGATGAGTATGTATCTTGATTACAATCAGTGGAGAGGGAAAAGCAAGGGGCTAGATATTTTAAAGATTAGGGAAGATTTGAAGAATATTAAGAGAATGTAAGAAAGGAACAATAGGAGATAGGATTCTAAGACTGGGAATTTATACTGAACGTATATACTTATAAAACCTTTTATAAAATATTCATTTTTTATAAAATATTCATTTTTTGCACATACGTATTTATATTTAAATGTATTGTCTGCTGTATCTGTGCCTAGGCCACATAGCACATAGTATTTACTGAGCACCTGCTATGTATGTGCCAGACGTTAGGCTAAGTCTGTCAAAGCAGACATGGCCCTCAAATTTTATGAATGAACCCTTTATTAAATGGTTTGGGTACAGGAACATTTTCAAGCTGAATTGTTAAGAGTAAATAGCAGTAAAGATTTTTTTTTGTTTTGTTTTGTTTTTCGTGGCCGGCACTCAGCCAGTGAGTGAACTGGCCAGTCCTATATAGGATCCGAACCCGCGGCGGGAGCGTCGCTGCGGTCCCAGTGCTGCAATCTCAGAGTGCGTCACGGGCTCAGCCCAGCAGTAAAGATTTTTAATGCAGTAACCAGCATGCATTCAACAGATTGTCTGTGTCCACATTAGAGGGGCACAGGGATTGGCAGCTGTGAAGGCCCCTCAGGCTGCAGAAGCATGGATTGTTCCAAGCAGCTAAAGAGGAGCATGAACCAGGGAGAGCTGAGTTGGAAGAAGCAGGGGAGACTGGGGTCACTCTGTATACAACTTGCTTTCCTCTATAGAGTTTGGTTTGATTCCCATGCTAGGGAAGGCCGTGGGAAATTTTAAACCCAAGAGAGACATATCTAGTGTATTCCATTCAAAGTACAATCTGAGTGGTCAGAGCGTTCATATAGAAGGGGCTTAAGCTATCTGTTGCAGGGGAATAGAGGCACTAGGGACTTATCTAGGTGTTGTGGTTTGTAGAGAAAATAATCTATTTTAGTTTGTTTTGTTGTTTTGATTTTTACTTGTGAGTTTATTTGGTATGGCTTTGGAGAAAGCTGATGGAAAGCCATCTCAGGGGTTGGGCTAAAGCTTCCCCAAGCTACACCTTGGTTCTGACCCTACTCTGAGACATGCAGAGAATGGACAGGGGAGAGCAGCAACAGCGGACAAGGGGAGAGAAAGCTGTGGCAGGAATCTTGACCATCCTAGAAACCCACTGGGCCCTGGGACAGAGGAGAATTGGGAACAAGCTGACCTGACTCCCAGGGGCCGAGCTCTTTGTGAACCTCGACCTCCTGACCAGTGAGGACCAGGGGTGGGGCCAACACTGTCAGTGGGGAAGGTGTACCTGAGCAGTAGGGGCTGTGATTCATAATTGAAAGCTGTCCCCACACATGTGCAAAACAAGGGTCTCTGGACACCTCGGGGAAGTGCTCGCAGGATCTGTCCTTTTTGCACCCACCTGGCAGTGGAGCTCTGCCCCTTCACAGGTTCCCACCAGACCCCACCTACACCATGCATTTTGTAGGTTTTGGCAGAATTGGGGCAGATTGCAAGGAAACCTCAACTGCAAATCACTATCTTCTGCCATTGCCAAGGTGGTCTCACTGTCTCTCTCCCCGCTTTCTACCTGCCCCTCTGCCCCTTCTCTTTTTTTTATTCCTTCCTCTGTCCTTCCACCTCTCCCTCTGAGCAACAAAAAATTTCCTCCTTTCCACTCATATAAAATTTTAGTGATTATCTTCTGTTTCTTGAGCAAGGTTTTAGAGTCTTTTTTTCCTTTTAAGTTAATGTGATGCTGGCTTCATGAAGTGAGTTTAGAAGTGTTTTCTCTTCTGTTTATTGGAAAAGTTTAAAAAGGCTTAGTATTTATTTTTTGAATGTCTGGTAGAATTTACCCTTGAAGCCATCTCGTCCTGGGCTTTTCTTTGTTGTAAGGTTTCAATCCCCTTGTTTATTGGTCTGTCCAGGTTTTGTATTTCTTCTTGATTCAGTCTTGGTGGGTTGTGTGTTTCCAGGAATTTTCTCATTTCTTCTAGGTTGTCTAACTTGTTGGCATATAATTATTCATACTTGTCCCTTATGATCCCTTTTAATTCTATTTCATCTGTTGTAAATTCTTCTCTCTCATTTTTTACTTATTTGCATCTTCTCTCTTTTTTCTTAGTCTAGCTAAGAGTTTGTTAATTTTGTTTATCTTTTCAAAAAAATCAACTCTTAGTTTTGTTGATTTATTTCTATTGTTTTTCTGTTTTCTATTTATTTAGTTTGCTCTTGGAGTCTTATGCTCTACTTTAAACAGCTTATTAAAGTCATTTTCCTATTAACAAATACAGGGCTCTCCCAAAAGCTCCTGAAGGGAATACAAAAATTTCCTTCTAATTATAACAGAAAACAGTTATTCAAAATTCTCTGTAAGTCTATAAGTAGGGATTTTACTGTGCCTTATTTATTTTAGACAGCCATTAGCCATTATGATTTCTTTTTTTTTTTAAGTTAAAGGAAGGGTTTATTACTAAAAATAAAGCCAACTTAAACACAGCTTTTTCCTTAAGTTAGTGATGAAGAACGTTAGAAACCAACTCTACAGAAATTGCATTATGTCCATGAGCTTTTATCAAGTGTACCAGTATGGCACGTAATTTAAAATGAAATTCATACATCATATGTAATAAATTGTGAAACACACATGTATCAAAAATAAATCTATTCTGCCTTTTACTTAAATTGTTTTAATATTTGTATTGTTTTTTTGGGGGGGCATGAGACTTGATTAGTACTATATCATATTATTTTTGCTAGTATTATATTTTTACCAAAGAAAAACTTTATTAGTACCCTATCATTTTATGAGTATTAGTAATAATAAGTAGTATTAATTATTATTTACATATATTACTTCTCTGTGTCATTGCAATCTATTATTTCTATATGGAAAACACTCGTGATTTGCATTTGATGAAAGCTAATGTTAACTGGCCTACTAATTGGTTACTAATTGCTAGTGCTATGATTTCAGAAGGTGAGCAATGAGCAGGGTCTGAAACATCACGTGCCACTCTCCTTCCACCCTCCTCCAGATGCACCACACTTGCTGTTTACTATAATGTCTGTTTCATGAAAAAGCCATAGAGCAATAATGTAAAATTGGAAGTTGGAAAATTTATCTTAAGACCGGTTTTATTTTGTTTTTCCTTTTCCAAGCTTAACGATCTCAAGGGTCTTCTGAAAGAGATTGCTAATAAAATCAAATAAAACTTCATGAACACTAATGGAGAAAAATCTAATTACAGCAAGGTGAGTTTTTTTTTTTTTTTTTTTTTGTGACCGGTAAGGGGATTGTAACCCTTGGCTTGGTGGCATCTGCACTGCGCTCAGCCAGTGAGCGCACTGGCCATCCCTATACTCCCAGCGTCACACTCTCCCAAGTGAGCCACGGGGTTGGCCCACAAGGTGAGTTTTTCTAATGGCTTTTCTCTGCTCTGAAAATTTATATATGTTAAGACTAATTTAAAATCGTGACATATTTTCTTAGTTATTTTATTTTCATATATTATCAGATTTGAAAATAATGCATTGTGCAAAAATTAAACAACACAGGGATATAGAAAGGAACAAGTGGGAGCCCCTCCTCATATTACCTTCCCTACCGATTTTGCTCCCCGTGCCAGAGGTTAGCACCGCAAGCAGTGGGGTGCAAGTATCCCTCAGGACCTTTTTAAAGCACTTGCATCTGGTGCAGCTATTTTGGCATAAATTGAAACAAGGTCACGTTGTTCTAAGACTTGCTACTTTTTTTCTTCCTTTACTCTATATCATGGATATGTTTACAGATCAGCTCCTAAAATGCACCTTATTCTCATGATATACTATTGTGTTTATTGCTATGGGATGTAGAAATGTGTGTTGATCACCTTTTTAATAGCAAAACATGTTTTTTATTAAAAACTTTGAACAAGGCATTCAAAGTTTTTAGCAATAGCTCATTTACACAATAAAAATGTAATTCAATTAACTGGCAAAATGTACCGCAATTTTTGCTCCTTTTGCTTTGCGATCTCGCCATTAGCTTTAATTATGTTTTCCCATTACCTGTCCAAATCCTGAAGTCAAGTATTGAAAATGTTGTTAGGGACATACAGAGTTAGGAAAAAACAGCAATAGCCATTCATTCCACTGGAAGAACTTTTCAAGGAAGTAAATTGCAAAGAATGAAAACAGTTAAGAATTCTCTCTTCCTTCCCTATCTCCCTCCCTCTCTCTCCTTTTCTTTCTTGCTTCCTTCCTGTAATATTGATCCAGTGCCTTCCCAGTGCCCAGAACTGTGCTGGCATCTGCACTGACCTTGCAGATTGAAAGATTCCTTTCAATCTGTCGGGTCACTCAGTTCTTTTCGTTGGGTTCTGACAATTGTCAATCATATTAAAAAGCCCTCTGTGACAGAGCGTTTTGTTAGGACAGGACTGATTCACAGTTGGTATAGTCTGAAAGGCAGGTACAGCCTCCTGCTGTGCTCAAGAAAATAAGCCTTGCATATTTAAGAAAAACTTATTTCAACTCTTTCAAATGGTGTTGAATGAAAACTATATGAAACCTTACAATAAATTATAATTTGCATTTCAAAACGCCATTTGCTTATGAGCTGAAACATAGAAAAAAGAGATAAAACAATTAAAAATGATAAAAAGTCTAATGATATGACACATTCTCATCTTAAAGCTCTAACCTTCTCATTTCTGGTTCTTTTTCAAATCTGTGTAAGTAAAATAGGCTAACAGATTGGCTTCCTATCAACCTGCCCTTTGGCTAACCCTAAACTTTTATTAACATATTGAGAGTTAATTAATTGGTGAATAAAAATGAACGGGAGAAGGGCATTACTTTGTTTCTGTGTGTGTGTATGCATGCGTCCGTGAAAGAAAGAAGACGGGAAAAAGAGCATATGAGAAAATAGGTGCCCCATAAATTCTTAACCATGACATCTTTAGAAACAATGAATTTGGCATGCCCAATTTTTGGTATACTTTTTTACTTCTAGATATAAGATCTTTTTTGGGGACATAGTCTGTCATGTTCTTAAGAAGTTGACTGAAAATGGAATTTTATAGGCAACCAGCTACATGCTGCTAAAACATTACTTTTCCAGTGTCTCCCTGATGCTTCCTTATATAGAGAGGTGAGGGAAACCTTTTTTCTCTGGGGCAATGGCAAGGGAAGACAATGTCAACCTCAGGTGGGTGTGATCCGTCATCCATTGAGATAGGGCAGGGGGCTGACACTTGGGGGCAGGTCTTTACCAATTCTCCCATCTCCATCTCTGAATCAGTCTTTGATCCGGTAACTTGGGTTGAAACACACAGATGATTGTATACTGTTTTGTTTTGTATTCCTCCCACACTAAGGTCGAAAGGAAATAAGACTTCAGAGTGACAGCAAGCCATTTGTTTTCTCCAACCTTTACACTTAAGGAGTGGGCACCCTCCCTGAGGACCCTGGGGAAAGTAAATTTCCTGGAAATTTTTTGTTCCCTACATAATTCTCCATTTATTCCTGTATTTGCCTCGCTGACATTCTAGCTCAGTAAAAGAGTCTGAAGTTGTTCCTTTGGGAGTCATCATAAAACTGCATTTGGATACATTATTCCAGTTTTTAACTTTATTATCCACTCGCAAAACCGTTTATGCAGAAACTGCTGAGCAAATACAGCACTCAGAAACCGTCTGGATCTTAACCTAGTTGAGTGGGTTGAGCCTTGATGATTCAGCCTCGGTCACTCAGTCCACACTGGCAAACTGTCAGAACACACATTTCAAGAGAAAAAACATTCTCAGAGCTACTTTAATACCAAAAAAGAAACTCTCAACTTTCACTAGTACACTGGGACCTATTCCCAGTATATTTTGAAGCAAACCGTGTCCTGCCTGAGAATGAGAGTGAAAAATCTACTCTTAACACAGCGTTCTGTCTTTGTTTCACAGGTGATATCGTATCAGACATCTAAATTGAAGGGGTTCAAGGAATGCTGATGAATGACTTTGCTATTGACTACTAAACGAGAATTTTTCAGGTCCCTGGGTACATGGCTATGGTTTTTAATCACTCTCGTGTGCTGAAATCTGAGGATAAAGGGTGAGATTGATTTCACACTTGAAGATGGATATAAAGGAACCACAATTCGTACAGTGAAGGGCATGTTACCTTCTGTGTCTCAGGGCCCTGTGCAGGCGGCTGATAGTTTGTGTGTCTTTGCATTCTCTTTTTCCTTCCATTTTTTTTACTTTGACCCATGCATTTTATAGGAGGACATCTCTCCTACAAATAAAAATCTGGCCATGCTTTCATTCCCATAGTGTTATTTTGTTTAATTCCAATTGATACTCTGCTTTTTCCTTTATTGTTTTATATGATCAATTAGTTGGCATATTGTTAAAATTCTCCCAAATCAGGCCAGATTCTAAACCGTGCCGTAGCAAGAGGACCCTGCTGTTTCAGGAGAAACTGTTTTCATTTCTCATGATGCGTCTTGCCTGTCCAAGGAGGGACAAAGCAGCGTCTCGTGCTCTCAGACGCACTAGGAACTCTTGGTGAAGAGATTGTCCCGTTCCTAATGATGTGACAGGCCACTCTAAATGGAACCTTGAAAGGCACCACTGATTTAGTTTTCATTGGTGCTGTTCTTTCTCCTCTTATTTTTTTCTCATTAAAAATAATACATGGATATTACAAAAAATTTAGACTGTATAAAGATATGGAAAGAACATAAATAGTCCTCTGTTACCTAAAGGTAATCACTGCTAACATTTCTGGATGTTTTTCCCCTCTATTTTTTTCTATGCATGTTTTATTTCTTTAAAATTTTGCATAATGTCATCATACTACGTATACAATTTTGTACCAGCTTTTTCATTTAATATTTTATTAAAGTTGTTTTCTTTATATTTACGACCTTCTTAAACATAATATCAATAATTGCATAATATTTAATGTCTAGTGATATCCATAACGTTGGTCATTGAAGGCTGTTTCCAGTTGGTCATTTGGATGTGCGTCTTTGTGCATGAATTTTTTTTTTTTCTGCATTTGGGAAAATTTCCCAAGGTTAGATCTCAAGGAATATCTGTTGATTTATCAAACCATTTACAAGGCTTTTTCATAAACATATAGAAAATAGGAATTATTAACTTGAGCATAAGATATAAGATACATGAACCTACAGCTATTGAAATAAAATATAATATTTAATCCTTAGTTTAGGAAGGAGCCAATATTCTTATTTAAATATAGATGGTGAAGGAAATGGTATAGAATTGGGGAGATTATCTTATTGAACACTGCTAAGTCCTGTCTTTCTCTGGGAGTGGTGGTATTTGAGCTCTAAAGAGAAGTGCTGGAAGTATATGAGGCAATTCAAATGCCCATAATTAGTTTTTCAGCTTTCAATAGACTATGAACTCAGTGGCCAAAGAAGGAAATCTTAGAAGGAAGCTATTAAAAGATCATTCAATTAGGAAAACTACAAAAGCATTAACCAAAAAAAGTGCATTTTCATTTTGTCCAGGCAGTAGTTAAAAAGGCTACTCATGGAGCTCGTAATGTTTGCAGAGAATGATCACAAGTAAAAGGTGCCACTTTGCTTAAATCCCAATAATGGCCTAAAAGGGAAACTTATTCCACAGGGTCCATTAATTCATGGTTTCAGATGCTGAAAGTAGATGGGACAAAATTTACATGACAAAAAATGTTCATTATTTCTCTGTAAGAGAATGTCCTTTTCATTTCAACATGGCAACAAAAATATCTGCCTTTTCTGAACCCACCAAGAAGAGGGTCAGGTCATCTCCAGCTGACTGGAAATAATGAAGTATATGGCTGGTAAGATTGTGCAGAGAGAACGGTCCCAAGCTCTTACCTTCAATTTAAGTAGGGAATTTGAATAAAATCAGTAAATTCAATTTAAAACTTTCTGGAAGACAAAATTCAGCATAATCTATTTGTTGATTCATCTTTGATGAATTTGTTTCTATGTTCATATTCGACTGACCGTGTTTCTGTGAGCTAAAGAAACAGGCCTGTGTGCTCAGCATTTCTCCCGTTGATAAGAAAGACAGAAGACTTGGACAGCACTCAGGATTTACTTGTATTGGAGAGGGAGTTGTTAAACGTTCTCAACCCAGCTCTTGCCTGGTGGATGTTTATGCATGGTTACTACGCTACGTAATTTTTGCTTATGCAAAGTCATTATTTGTGGTATAGCTCAAGAAAATAGCACGTGTGTTGAACATACCTCTAATCAAAGGTGCTACATCCTTGTGTGGGGGACTAAATGCGTCCTGTGTACTTGTGCACAGCTACTGAGAATCCTGCACCTTGGTTTAAATGAGTGTTAACGAATTAAATAACAGAGGAATTGTCATGTGTTCATTTTGTCATTTTATTGAGAGGGAAAAGAAAATAAAACTCCTTAGTTCTGTCAGATTCATTTCCATAGGGATTTGGTTCCCAGAGCTGCACGAGCCAGCATCTCTAAGCGGATGATCAGAACATGCTGACTGAATGCCAGCAGAAGAATGTCCCTGGGGCTCCGGTTCTCGTCAACCCGGCCAGATTTGGATCCCACAGCCCACTTTTTGTTCCCTCCAGTTAGGCACCCATGTGGGTCTCCAGCTTCACAGACTTGGAGCCACCCCAGTGTGTCACCAGTTATTTCTGAGGTTGTAGGCGTCTCATGTGGGCTTACAACAGGTGCTCAGGCTCTGTCTTGGGGCCAGCATGGATGTCCATTTTCCACAAGCCCACGTGATGATGGAGCCTCGGGCCCAGCGTGGGACAGGACCTCCTTGCTGTAGGTGTCGCCCTCTTGGCTATCCCTAGGTCCTCTGCTCCAAACCCGAGTTTGTTCCAGGAATCTTCGGGGAAGTGTGTCTTCCCCACCCTGCTTCTTCTTGGTCCACTCGGAGACTGAAGTGTGTTGTTGTCATGGAGACAGTTACTGACTACAGCCTCTGTCTGAAAAACAAAAGGCCCAGAAGTCAGACCCTGGGTCTGAACTGGAGCTGGATGTTGGAGACAAACACCCCACTGCCCTTCCTGGCTCCCCAGCCCAGGCACAAGGACAGCCTTTATTCTCCCAAAGGTGGAAATCCTGGTGGCAAAGCAACCTTGGGTGGGCTGCCCCACTCGTTTCTCAGACCTGAGCGGATGCTTCTGAACCACAGTTAGTTTAAGATCCATTTGGGGCTTTGGGGGCTGCACGTTCACATTTACAGCATCACTTTTCTTAATCGGTTTCTTCCCCCAGAGAAGTCTTGTTTGACAAGGAGAGATTTCCCTCATTCCCTTAGGAGTGCAATGTGTGGTCGTTAAATGTCTACTGTGAGCATTTCTTTGGTAATAAGAATGGTTCCAAATAAGCGAAAGGAACTGGTGGCCTCTGACCTCATCCATCTTACAATCTGTTCTAGTAGACCAGGTGAATTTAAGGAACGAGTTAGCACTGCAAGGCAGAATGCCAAAAGCAGGGGCAGATACAAACGCGGTGAGTGCAGAATGAGGAGATGCACGTGTGGCGTGGGAGGAGTGGAGAAGCAGCGAGTGACACTCTCCCTTGCTCGTGCATAAGAGGGAGACAGTTGGCTTCTCCCAAATTCCCCTTGAGGAGACCAACCTGGTATTTGTAGGGTGGAAATGCCCCAAGGAGCTCCTTGACATAGAGAGCAAGACACGAATGGTTAGAGATGGTCACTGCTGTGCAGCAGGCAAGGGTGAGGCACTCAAAGTTGCTGGGGAAATATTGGGAATTTCACGCAAAGGGAAAACAGCAGAAATGGGGAGCCTGGAGGAATGTGTTAAGGGGAGTGTGTTTTGGGGACTCCCTCCCTATGACGGTGCAGAACTTCAGAAAAGAAATACACAAAACAACGTCATGTCAGCAGATGACACGTGATCTGCTAGAGCATGGGCCATGTCATGTCTGTGAGCCCCCATGGCCTCCTGCCACACTGAATTGCAGCAGTATTTTTCAAACGCGTGTTTCTGTCAACATTCTCACCTCTCCTATTGATTCTTGACACTGCCCTGTTATCTCCCTGAAACTCAGGATGGAGCCTACCATCCTCTGCTCACAAATCTTCAATGGCAGCCTACCACCAAGTCCTGCCTAACTCCCTACCGTGGGGTTTATGGACATTGGCAGCCTGGCCTTTACTTACCTCTTCAGACATGGTATATGACTCTTGTGGTCTAGTTCCCAAACTACAAGGACAGCTGCCTGGGCACAGACTTCGTGCCAAACTCCCCACGTGACCCTCCCGTCCTAGCTGAGTGGTATGGCACCCTCACAGCAGTTTCCTACCACTGACCACCCAGCCCTCTACGCCTGTCCTTTCCTTTCACTACAGGAAGAGCAGGTGCCCACCAGCCCTTCCCTGTGTGAAGATGGAACCCGAATTTATAAACTCAACTGCAGCCCTCGCAGCCTGTCTATGAGGCATTATAGTCATTATGTAGGGGTCTTGTATTAGGGCCCTCCAGAGAAACAGAACCAATAGGAGATAAATAAAGAATAACATTGATTGTGAGGAATTGGCTCACATGATTACGGAGGCTAAGAAATCCCGTGATCTGCCATGATCCCACAATCCCATGATCAAGCTAGAGACCCAGGGAAGCCAGTGGTGTGTGATTCCAGTCTGAGTCCCCAGGCCTGAGAGTCAGTGAGTCCCAGTCCCAGGGCAGGGGAAGATTGATGTCTCAGCTCAAGCAGCCACACAGAGGGAGAAAATTCAACTTTTCCTTCACCTTTTTGTCCTATTCAGGTCCTCAGTGGATTAGGCGACATCCAACCACACTGCGGAGAGAAATCTGCTTTACTGAATCCACCAAGTCACATACTAATCTCATCCTGAAACACCCTCACATGCATACCCAGAAATAATGCTTCATCAGATACCTGGGCACCCTATGTCCCAGTTAAGTTGACACACAGAATTAACCATCCCAGCTCTGTCCCCTGCTGGATTAGGAGACCTTATAGGACAAAGACCTGGACCTTTGCATCAATTTACTAATTTATGCATTTGCACAGAAACTGCGTGCCTCACTGTACTTAGAAACGACCATATACCTGTCCTCATGGATGTTAAAATCCACGGGGAAAGGCAAGTCCACACAGTAGCAGGCATCGGGTGTGGGCTATGATGGGGCTTTAGTACAAGGCTCTGGGGGAGCAGGTACGAGGGGCTCCCAACCTAGCTCGGGGGAGAGGGCAGGAAGACACCCCCAGGACCCAGCTAAGGGATAAATAGGGCTTACAGGAGAGAAGAGTTTGAGGCAAAGGGCGCATGCATAGGCTAGTTGTGGAGAGTGCAAGTTTGAACCTGCCTGTCTGGGCGCAAGTCCTGACTCTGAGGTCTGTTTCGCAGTGCCTGGCATGCAGTCCCTAGTCACACAATGCTGGCTGGTCACTTGCTAGCTTCTTCTCAATTCTGTGTCTGGGCAAAATGTCTCATCATGTTGTTATCCTGTGAAACTTGCCTCCACATGTCAGGAATGATTTTGCCAGGAAAACGAACAGCCAATTGCCTTTGGGGAACTATACCCCTGTGGATAAAGAGCCCAAGGGGGCTTCTTCTGGGGTTTGGGGGACCCGTGTGTGGGGTGAGGGTACTGAAACGCATCTTCCTACCCTCACCCCCAAAGCACGTTCTTCACACAGTAGAGTGCTTTGCTTTAAATAAGCAACAAAGCCTCAGGTCCCAAGATTAAGAGCTTGAGCAGTGCTTTTTTAAGTGATGAGTTGGGGAATAGTGTTTGCAGTAATTTTGTGTAGATAAAAGTGAAATTCCATGTGCTTATTTTATAACTCTCAAATAATGCTTCCAAGTGCGAATTCTCTCTCTATGATGACTATGCTACCTCCCAGTCCCATGGCGACATGTTCCTGTCCTCCCTCCTTTCTTCCTCATTGTCTCCCGCTTTTGTTTCTGCACTGGTAAGTGGCTATGTAGCCTAGTTCTTTTTTTTTTTTTTTTTTTTTTTCTGAGATGAGTGAAGAATAAAAGAGAAACTCCTCATCTAGGTTGATGGTGAAGCCTTTTGCCTTCAATTTCACCTCTAATGTCCTCTGAATAAACCTCCCATAGAAGCAAAACAAGAATTCCCCCGGGCTTTCTCTGTTTTGCCTTGAATCTGCTCGGCTGAAGCTGCAGTACTCTTGGAGAATTCCAGAAATGGATGTGCTTTCAAGCCCCACTGTCAGTTTCTTTAAGATGCATCCGGCGTTTATGGATGCTTTATGCTAAGCCCTGCACCTTCAGTGACCCAGAACTGACAAGACCCCGGGGTTCCGGGCACCGGGACCAGGGAGGCGGGGGCTTCAGCACCCCTCTGCGGGTGTCTCCACAGTCCATTACCTAACAGCCCACCTCCCCAGGGGGCCAACCACAAGCAGCAGGCTCTGCTCCCTGCAGAACTCCCATCCTTCTACACACCGTCCCTCCAAAGCCCATCAAAGCCCCTGGGCTCTGACCCGTCTGTCCTTCGCAGTGTCAGAAAGCCAGGAAACTCTCACTCCAACTGGGGGCCATTTCCAGGTCAGGGGAACAATTTTCCTTCCATTCCGAAGAGCACTCTGTGTTCCAGCTCCGGAATCTCGGATTTAGGTCCTTTTTAATGAGGTTTCTCTTCTGATCCTTCTGTAATTAAGTGACATACTTTCTCCTCCTATTAAAAGACAGGAAGCTTTTATTTTCAGATGTGAAGTGCATTTGACTTGAATGGAAGCACTTTGGAGTTCGGAGAGGGAAGATAAATTTATTTTCATCAAGCACCCACCGCTTGTCTCTGCATCTGATGTGCCCACATTAATTCTCCAGTGTTTCACGTTCCTAAAGAAGGTGAAAACCCCACTGATGAGATGGATCATGAAACCACCCTGGGCTTCCCCTCTAGAAAAAGGAGAAATTTGAACCAAATAATTATGCGGTCTCTCCATTCTTTGAAAAACTGGCACTTTGGCACTCCTTGAATAAACAGAAGGAGAACATGCCTTTGGCCAGAACAGCTACAGATCTCTTCTTGGCTATTTGGATTCCTTTTAATTTATTTCTGTAAATGTGGCAGGGAGGAAAGAACAGGTATTAAATGATGAGTGCTGGCAATGTTCACCCCCCCACCCCCTCCACCTCCCGAACCTTCTGAAGGGTAGAGGTTCCCACGTGGTTTATCGGGACACCCTTTGTTGTGGGAACGAGCCCAGTGGTGGTGAAAACGAGGGAACGGGCAGATGCCAGACAGGCAAGTGGAAAGGGGCAAGGAGGCCTGGAGGGCTCGGTTTGGGAGGATTTCTCAAGTAAGAAGAGGGGTAGATCCCCGCGTATGCGAGTGTGCACGTGTGTGCACACACTCACTCTGTGCCACCTGCTCTCTCCTCTCTGCAGTGGCCAGTTCAGGCCTTCACCATCCTCAGAACCTCTGGTGTCTCCCATTCCCCCGTCTACTTCCGGACTCGTGGCAAATAGCCTGACTTTCTACTTTCTATTCCAGTAGGAACTCCCTCAACTTCTCTCTTCCAAACTACAGACCTACCTCCACCTGTGCCGGGCCTTTTCTCGTTGCTTCCCACTGCTAGGGAGGTGCTGCCCGCTGTTTTCTCCAAGGTCAATTCCCTCCTCCTGCACCTTGGAGTCCATCCCTTGCATTCTTTCAGAAACCTTCTAGTACTGATGACCCCTTCTCTTGCTTTCCTTTAACCTCTTACTTTCTCAACAGAACACGTCCCACCAGAAGTATTTCAATTTGCTCAAACTTCTCCGGTCTTCAAAATAGAACACCTGTGGCCACCCGTCTTCCCATTGCCCTTACAACCTTCTCTCTTTTGTGGTCGGAATGGTCACAAATGTGGCCCCTGGGCTCGTGGTCTCCGCTTCTTTCCCTCTCCTCTGTTGCTTAGCCTTCTCCCGTCTGCTTCAACCTTCATTTTCCACAAAGTTCCTCGGCCTGAGATCGCCAGTGATCTCAGTGTCTTCACCTCCAATGACATTTTCCATTTTCCCTCCTACCTCACTTCTCAGCAGATTCAGCACTGGAGCTTCCTTCCTCCGGAAGCCCTCTCTTCCCTGGGCTTTCTTCATCCCCTTGGCTGCAACTTCTCAGTCCCTGGTGCAACTCTCTCCTCTGAATGTTGCTTCCCTTCTGGCTCGGTCCTTGCTTCTCTCCTATAGCACCCGGGGTCACCTCAGTCAAACCCGTTGCTTCAGTTACCATCTAGACTCAGTTGACTCCCAGGTTTATTAATTCCAGCCCAGATTTCTCATCTGAGCTCCACATCTGCTTATCCAACTGCCTACCAACATCTCCACTTACACTCTTTAGAGTGAAAGGCAGTTTCTACCATTGGTGCCAGCTAGAAATTGGTGTTATCTTTTGGGTCCCTCTTACTTCTCAGCTAAAAATACATTGTTATAACCATAAGATGCTTTATGAAAGTCCTGTGGTAACCACAAGGAAAATACCTAGGGAAGATGAACAAAAGAAAAATTTTAAAAATCAAAGCTTGTCACTACAAAAACAAAATCACTGAAACACAAAGGAAAACCACAACTAAACTGTCAAGGAAAGGAAAAGAAGGACAAACAAACTGCAAAAGAGACAGAAAACAACAAAATGGCAATAATAAGTCCTTCCTGATCAATAATTACTTTAAATGTGGATGGATTAAACACCCCAATCAAAAAGCATAGGGTGTTGATGAATAAAAAAACAAGGTCCAACTACGTGCTGTCTACAAGAGATTCACTTCAGGCTTAAGGACACACATAAGCTGAAACTGAAAATATTAAATAAGGCATTCCATGAAAATGGTAACCAGAACAGAGTTGGGGTGGCAGTACTCATATCAATCGAAATAGACATTAAGTCAAAAACTCACAAGAGACAAGCAGGGACATTACATAATGATAAAAGAGTCCATTCACTAGGAGCTGCAATAATTGCAAATATACTTGCACCCAACATCAGAGCACCAAAACATATAAATATTGATAGAACTGAAAGGGAGAAATAGCCAGCAACACAATAGTAAGAGATTTTAATACTCTACTTTGAATAATGAATAGAGCATCCAGACAGAAATCAGTAAGGAAGCAAAGGACTTAGGCAACATTGTAGACTGAATAAACACAACAGACATATCCAGAACATTCCACACAACAGCAGCAGAATACACATTCTTTTATTTACTTATTGGAACATAATTTGTTGTACATTATCTGTGGGGTACAGCATTGAATTTCAATACCTGTGTGCAATATATGATGCTCAAATTAGGATAATTAGTATATTCAACATTATGTAATGTAATCATTTTTGTGGGCCTTTACCAACTTCTTTCTAACCCCTTCTCTCCCTTTCCCACCTCTGGTGGCCTCAGTTCTGTTCTCTTCTTTTCAAAGTTCAAAAAATTATTGTGATTGTTGTTTGTTTCTTTGTTTCTTTTAGCTCCCACTTATGAGGGAGGACATGTTATTTCTCTTTCTGAGCCTGGCTTACTTTACTTAACATTAGTTTCTCTAAGTTCACCCATGTTGCTGCAAATGGCAGAATTTCATTTTTTTCTATGGCAGAGTAGAATTCCCTTGTGCATATATATCTCATTTTTCTTATCCAGTCATCTGTTGATGAACATTTAGGTTGGTTACAACTCTTGGCTATTGTGAATAGAGCTGCAGTAAACACAGGAGTGCAGGTATCTCTTCGACATGATGATTTCCATTCCTTTGGGTATATACCAGCAGTGGGATTGCTGGATCGTATGGCAGATCTATCTATAGTTGTTTGAGGAACCTCCATACTGTTTTCCATAATGGCTGCACTAATTTACAGTCCCACCAACAGTGTAGGAGTGTTCCCCTCTCTCTGCATCCTCTCCAGCATTTATTATCCTCTGCCATTTTGATAAAGGCCAGTCTAACTGGGATGAGATGATATCTCAATGTGGTTTTGATTTGCATTTCCCTGATGTTGAGTATTTTTTCATGTGTCTGTTGGCCATTCATATATCTTCCTTTGAGAAATGCCTATTCAGCTCCTTTGCCCATTTTTTAATCAGGTTACATGGTTTTTTACTGTTAAGTTGTTTGAGTTCCTTGTATATTCCGGATATTAATCACTTGTTGGATGCATAGTTTGCAAATATTTTTTTTCCCATCTGTAGGTTGTCTTTTCACTCTGTTGTTTCTTTTGCTGTGCAGAAGCTTTTCAGTTTTACATAATCCTTTTTGTTTATTTTTTCTTTTGTTACCTGTGCTTTTGAGGTCTTATTCATAAAGTCTTTACCCAGTCCTACGTCCTGAAGTGTTTCCCCTATGTTTTTCTTTAGTAGTTTTACAGTTTCAGGTCTTATACATGAGTCTTTAATCCATTTTGAGTTGATTTTGGTATGTGGTGAGAGGTGCAGGTCTCCTTTCATTCTTCTGCATATGGATGTCCAGTTTTTCCACAACCAGTTATTGAAGAGGCTGTCTTTTCCCTAAAGTACGTTCTTGTTGTTTTTGTCTAAAATCGATTGGCTATAAGTACATGGGTTGATTTCTGTGTTCTCTATTCTGTTCTGTTAGTCTGTCTGTTTTTATACCAGTACCATGCTGTTTTGGTTACTATAGCTTTGTAATATAATTTGAAGTCAGATAATGTTATGCCTCCAGCTTTATTTTGTTCTCTTAAGATTGCTTTGCTTATTTGTGATCTTTTGCTCAGGTCCATATTTGTGGTCTTTTGCTCAGGTTAGGATTGTTTTTTCTATTTCTGTGAAGAATGTCATTGATTTTTTGATGGGGATTGCGTTGAATCTGTAGATCACTTTGGGTAGTATGGACATTTTCAATGTTTATTATTCCAGTCCAAGAGCATGGAATGTCTTTCCATCTTTTTGTGTCCTCTTTAACTTCTTTCAGCAGTGATTTGTAGTTCTCATTGTAGAGCTCTTTCACCTCCTTGGTTAAATTTATTCCTAGGTGTGTGTGTGTGTGTGTGTGTGTGTGTGTTTGGTCACTATTATAATGGATTCACTCTCTTGATTTCTTTTTCTGCTAGTTCATTGTTAAAGTGTTAAAATGCTACTGATTTTTGTGTGTTGATTTTGTATCCTGAAATTTACCGAAATAGTTTATCAGCTCTAAGATTTTTTTTGTGGAATCTTTAGATTTTCTATAAATAGGATAATGTCATCTGCAAACAGGGACAGTTCAACTTTGTCTTTTCCAATCTGGTTGCCCTTTATTTTTCTCTTGCCTGATTGCTCTAGCTAGTACTTCCAATACTGTATTAAATAGAAGTGGTGAGAGTGGGCATCCTTGTCTCATTCCTGTTCTTAACAGAAAAGCTTCCAGCTTTTCCCCATTCAGGATGATATTGGTAGTGGGTTTGTTGTATATGGCTTTTATTGTGTTGAGATACTTTCCTTGTATATCTGATTTGCTGAGAGTCTTTATCATGAAGGGATGTTGAATTTTGTCAAATGCTTTTTCAGTGTCTATTGAGATAATCATATGGTTTTTGTCCTTGCTTGATTTTGTTGATGTGGTATATCACATTTATTGACTTGTGTATGTTGAAGAATACACAGTCTTTTTCCAGCATACACAGAACATCATCCAGGAAAGATCACACATTAGGTCACAAAACAAGTCTTAATAGTTTTAAGAAATTTGAAATCATACCAAATATCTTTTTCAACCACAATGGAATGAAACTAGAAATCAATAGAAGAAGGAAAACTGGAATATTTACCAATATGTAGAAATCAAACAACACACTCTTGAACAACCAATGGGTCAAAGAAAAAAAATTATATAATATTGATACAAATTTAAATAAAAACATGACATATCCAAACTTAATGTGATGCAGCAAAAAACAGTACTAAGAGAGAAGTTTATGGCAATAAATACCTACATGAAAAAACAAAATCTCAAATAAAAAATGTAAATTTACACCTCCAGGAACTAGAAAAAAACAACAACAAAATAAGCCCAAATTAGCCAAAAAAAAAAAAAAAAAAAAATGACATAATAAATATTAGAGCAGAAATAAGTGGAACAGAGAATAGTAAAACAATTGAAAATAATCAGCATAACTAAAAGTTGGATTCTGAAAAAGATGAACAAAATTGACAAACCTTTAGCTAGACTAAAAAGATTTAAATAAATAAAATTAGAAGTCAAAGAGGAGATTTTATAATTGCTGCCAAAGAAATAAGGATTCTAAGAGATTACTATGAACAATTACCCACCAACAAATTGGTTAACCTAAAAGAAATGAATAAATTCCTAGACACATAAAACCTCCCAAATCTTAACAGATGTATAACTAGTAAGGAGACTGAATAGGAATCAAAAACCTTCCAACAAAGAAAAGCTCAGGAATAGTGGCTTCATTGGCGAATTCTAGCAAACATTAAAAAAGAATTAATGCCAATCCTTTGGAAAGTCATCCAAAAAAATCAAAGAGGAGGGAATACTTCTAAGCTCATTGTATGAGGCCAAAATTACCCAGAAAGGACTATAAGAAAAGAAAATTACAGACCAATACCCCTGATAAATAAAGTTGTAAAAATTCTCAACAAAATACTAGCCAAACAAATTCAACGACACATTAAAAGGATCATTCACTATAACTAAGTGGGATTCATCCCTGAGGTGCAAGGATGATTTGACATATGGGAATTAATCGATGTGGTACAGCATACTAACAGAACAAAAGATAAAATCATATGATCATGTCAACAGATGCACAAAAAGCATTTGATAGAATTTAACACCCTTTCATGGTAAAAACACTCAACAAACTAGGAATAAAAAGAAATTACCTCAACATAATAATGGCCATATATGTAAAGCCCACAGTTAACATCACATTCAATAGTAAAAAACTGAAAGCTTTTCTTTTAAGAGCAAGAGCAAGGCAAGGATGTTCACTCTCACCATTTCTAGTCAGCATGGTACTAGAAGTCCCAGCCAAAGCAGGAGGCAAGGAAAAGAAATAATTGGCATTCAGAATTGGAAAGGAATAAATAAAATGATCTCTGTTCACAAATGATCCAATCTTATATGTAGACAATAATAAATATCACACACACACACACACAAAATCTGTTAGAACTAATAAACAATTCTGCAAAATTGCAGGATACAAAATCAGCCTACAACAGTCTACATGCAACCTATAGTTGCCCATCTATATGCTAACAGCAAACAATTCAAAAAGCAAATTAAAAAAAAGTTTCATTTACAATATCAATAAGAAGAAAATACTTAGAAATAAATTTAATCAAGGAGGCGAAAGACTTGTAGATTGAAAACTGAAAACCTTTGTGGAAAGAAATTAAAGACAACAAAAATAAATGGAAAGATGACCCTTGTTGATGGATTGGAATATTGTTAAAATAGCTATACTACCCATATCAATCTAGAGATTCAACGCAATTCTTCTCAAAATCCTTATGGCATGTTTTACAAAAATAGAAAAAAAATTGTACAATTGATAGGAAACCACAAAAGACCATGAATAGCTAAATCAATCTTGAGGAAAAAGAACAAGGTTGGAGACATTGCACTACCTGATTTCAAAACATAGCTACAGTCATCAAAACAGTGTGGTACTTATATAAAGACAGAAACATAGACCAATGAAACAGGATAGGGAGCCCAGAAGTGAAACTGCAAAAATGGTCAACTGAACTTCAATACATAATGGGGAAAGGATGGTGTCCTCCACAAATAGTGCTGGGAAAACCGGCATCCATATGCAAAAGAAATTGGATCCTAATCTTAAACCGTACACAAAAATCAACTCAAAATGGGTTAAACACTTAAACACAAAACCTGGAACTGTAGAACTCCTAGAAGAAAACACAGGGGGAAAGCTTCATAACATCAGTCTTGGCAATGGTTTCTTGGATTTGACACCAAAAGCACAGACAACAAAACCAAAAATAGGTAAGTGGGACTAAATCAAACTAAAAGTTTCTGCACAGCAAAGGAAATAACCAACAGAGTGAAAAGTCAACCTACAGAATGGGAGAAATTATTTGCAAACCATATATCTGATAAGAGGCTAATATCTAAAATGTATAAGGAACTCCTACAACTCAATGGCAAAAAGCCCAAATAACCCAATTAAAAAATGGGCGAAGGAATTTGATACTGGAGGAGAAGGTCTGGGGAGATCTGAAAGCCACCCCATCGTGAGTCAAAAGCCACCAGGTTCTTGACTCTACCACAGGAAAGAATTCAAGAGCAGAGTGACAGTAGAAGGCGAAAGCAGGTTTAATGTAAAGGATAAGAAGTACAGACTTCACAGGGAAACTGCAGGCTGGCTCCAGAGTGTGAGAGGCAGCCTCAGCAAGTTTAATACAAAAGTTAACAAATACGTGCTTCACAGGCAAAGTGCAGGCTGGCTTCAGAGTGAACAGCAGCCTGTTAAAGGCAAGTTTAACACAAGAAAAGTAAAGCATACACACCTCATACATGAAGTGCAGGCAGGCTCCAGAGATAATGAGCATTGCCTTCTTCCTGGATTCAACTTTTATAGCTTGGCTATCTATACGTATTCATACTATTAATGAATATTCAGTTAAGGGGGTGGCTCCCAGTTATGTAACAGGTTATGCAACAGGTTTGTTCATGCTTAGTTATTCTTTCTGGAGCAGGCTCATTGGTCAAATTCCATCACATGCACTGAATATACCTAGAATATTCTATGTGCTCTCTAGCACCTCCAGTGGAAGGTCATTCAAGAGATAAACTCCTTTTTACTGAGTATGCTCGGCCACCAGGATTACATGGGTCTGCTTCCTGTGGTCTCAATTGCCATGTGTGGGTACGGCACATAGATGCAGCACGTAACAGGAGCTCAGGACTCAGAGGAGGGGACTGAGCCCTAGGGGAGTGGTTCGAGGCCCAGGGAGTGGCCTAAAACTTGAACCCAGGGGAAACTGAGCAACTCCTATCTCAACTTGAGTAGACA
The DNA here is from genome assembly GCF_027409185.1 of Cynocephalus volans. NCBI lineage: Eukaryota > Metazoa > Chordata > Mammalia > Dermoptera > Cynocephalidae > Cynocephalus > Cynocephalus volans. The sequence goes on from NC_084460.1 coordinate 295,979,990, forward strand.
TTTCTCCAAATAAGTCATATGAATGGCCCACAGGTATACGAAAAGATGATCAAAATTACTAGTCATCTGAGAAATGCAAATTAAAGCCACTATGAGATATTACCTCACACCTGTTAGGATGGATGGCCATTATCCAAAAAACAGAAAATAGCAAGTGTTGAAGAGTATGGTGCAGAGAACTAGTTTTCTTAAACACCTCCTGGGTTCTTCTGACACTCAGCCAGAATGGAAACCACATTTTCAAGGCATGTTCTAGTCCCTTCAACTACTCAAGAAAGTAAGCATTCCCAGGAACTTTGAAGATACCCACTTTTGTTAAGATTGTGATAAGTGAAAGTGTCTTCAGAGACTTTTGATGCTGAAGCTGCTGGTCTGCAAGATACACTTTGAGAACTAGTGATCTGCACAACTTTGCTTTGCAGATAACAGGTTGTCCCCTATATAGTAAATGTAATAATAGCATTGAACATGGAAAGGTTGTGACCATAGGCCACCAAGGTTAATCTTGACAGTGGAGTTCAAGAGTTTAGAAATTGCTATTACAAAAAATTGGAAAGCTGCTGCAAAATTTGTGATTTATGGATCAGATGAAGATTTGGTTTCCATTTGCTCTAAATTTAGTGATTTTCCTCAAATAATACTATAGAGATGACCAAAAGGAAAGAAACGATCTCCAGAGAAATGATAAAGATGATAGCAATGAATCTTACTAGACTGTGAAGTGGATACCCACCCATCTTTAGTCAACACTTTCCCAATTGCTCTTGTTAAGCTTTCTGAAATAAATTTTATATAAATTTCCCAGGAGCTATATTTTTAAAAAGCTATACAACCCTTGTCATGGATTGAATTATGACCCCCCCAAAATTCACTGAAGCTTGAATTGTCCCCCAAGTTTTATGAAACTTGGCCCCCCACTGTGACTGTTGGGAGGGTGGGAAATCCTATGATGGTAACTGAAAGGTGGAGCGTTGGAGAGGGGATTAGATTGTAGGACCTTGCAGTAGTGAACGGATTAAAAATGGTGGTCAGGGGTTTGGTTTGTAGGGCTTTAAAAGGAGAGTGAATGAGGAGGTTACTCTCTCTCTGCTCTGTCATTTGGCAATGTGGTACCTGCCATCACTGAAGTCACTACCAAAGAAAGCCTTCACCAGATGTGTTCCCTGGACGTCAGACTTCCTAACCTCTGAAACTGTAAGCAATAAATTTCTTCTTCCTTTAAATCACCCAGTTCCATAGTATTTTGTCATAAGCAGCAGAAACAGACTAATACAACCCTCTTCACTTAGTGCCCCATAACTTTTAATACCTTAACTAAATAATTTGTGTTGGAACAGCAGAAAATTGCTAGAATTAATGTTGTACACATTTCTGCAGAGGAGGAAGAATAATAAAAGAAATCATTATGACCTGAATTTCAATGGGTGGCTTATATTTAATCTTCCAGTTTTACCAGACATGACGGAACTCTGCAGAGGCATTTTTCAGATCATTGCTTTTTAGCACTAATCAGTGCCTGTCCTGCATGCCCTGTGCCAATGTTTAATTGTAGCCAAGAGAGTCTGAGAAATGAAATGATCTATCCCCACACCAGCAAGCTACAAGCAAAATCAATAATCCTGTGCTGACAACATTTTATTGTTGTCTCCTTAATCTCTCCCCTCTTTTGCAATTACTTTTATTTCCTCTGCTCATTTAATGAGACCATGGAGTTTGGAGCCAGATGGTGCCATTAGTTAAATTTGGAAGACTCTAATGGAATTGAGTTCAAACCAGGTTAAAAGTAATAGAATTACAAATTTTAGGGGTCATCACCTCATAGCACATTGTTCTGTGTAGTCGTTACACACAAGAAATGAATTCAGTCTTCAAACAGAAAGACTTGGATTAAAGTTCAGAGAGACCAGGTGTGCTCGCTCACTCATTTATTCAACAAATATTTAATTGTATTCCTGTCCAGGTGCTTCAGTCTAACACAAACAAGACAGTCATGGTCCCGGCCTCATGGAGCTTGTAGTCTGCTAGAGGAGAAAGACAAGTCAAAAAACAAGCAAGATCACTACACATTTGTGATAAGTACTAGGAAGGGAGAAAGCAGAGAGCTGACGGGGAGGGGTGGAGGATACAGGCATTTAGGAAGGTGGTTAATTGGGAAGCTCTCTGAGGATGTGCTGTTTAAGCAAGACCTAAATGGTGGGAAGGAGCTGACTTTGGGGAGAACTAGAGGAATGTCATTATGGTTTATCAGCAGGAACAGCATGTGCAAAGGCCTTGGGATGGAAGTCCCAAGGTGTCCCCGAGGAGCACAGGGATGCCTGGTTGACTGGGACCAATGGGGGGGGGGGGGAGCATGGCCCTAGATGAGGCTGGAGAGTGGCAGAAACTGCTGGACCCAGGGTTGCGGTCGAGTGGGGTGAATGGGCATTTAGACACGGAGCTCACCCAGGGATATTAAATATATCCTGTGCTAAATTGCTGTTAAATATGACTGGTAGTAAGAACGCCTTTTGGGTCAGACCTTTAAATATTTATGGGCACATCATGATCTGATCAGTATGGGACATCATCAGACGCATAATTTTACCCCTTTGTGAGAAGGGCAGGCAAAACCGAGGCAGTATTTTAATTAATAAAGTTGTCTCACATAGTGAGAAAGAGAAGTGGCTCAGAGAGGTCTGAGGGGCTTGAGGTCTGCCAAACTCATCAGGCCCAGAGCGACATGAGCAAGAGGCCTCGGTCACGTCCCCCTCACCCATGTCTGGGATAATTGCTGAAAGGCATATTTTAGCAAGTTTCCAAATTAGCTGTCACCACCAACGGCAATGACTGGTCTTTCTGAGACACGACACAGTACAGCTGTGACCTACACATAACCCAAACTGTATTTCCATAATGTATCTCTCTCTCCTTTTTAATAATTCACAAACTACCTGGGGGTTTTACAGTGCACGAGAACCATCAATATATTAATACCTTATAATCCAGGTGATGTGCAGAAAGGTCCTCGAGCAGAGAAGGTTGGTGAACAGGATGGTGGGTCACAGCTTCTTACTGCACATGTTCTTAGAATATTTAGGGCCCTTAAATAAAATTCTCTTCTTTAAAGTCATATTTCCCAAAAGATACCCATACGATTTCAGAAAGTCAACTGCAAGATCTTTAGGACCATGAGAGGAAACTAAATCAGCAATAATTTAAAATGAACCATTTTGTTGCACGTAAGATTATGTCCCCTTCCCCAGAAGAAGAAAGTTAAAACGGGGAAAATAAACAGCACACGTGGATGAACTTAAAACAGAGAGAAATAAACAGCCCACGTGGAGTCCTGAACCTCCTGATGTCTTTTGCTGTGGACTAAAGTCCCCTGGTGAGGTCTAAACTTCAAACATGGCCTCAAATTGGAACTTTTCCATAGGAAGAGTCAGCAGTAAATATTGACCCCAGGATCAATTGTTTCTGTGTAAGTTACGGACGGCTCCAATCCGAGAGAGCGGCCAGGTCACATTTGATAAAGACAGCCGCTCTCAGGAAGAATTGTCATCCCCAAACCCGTACAGAGACCATCGCCCTGGCTGTACACTAACATGATTCTTCCCAGAATGGAGAAGGTGGCAATGAAGATATTGATTATGTTTGCTCTTGGAATGAATGACTGGTTTTGCTCAGGTAAGGGGCTCAATAACGGGGTCACCTGCTCTTAAAGATGCAAAGCCGCCTGGGCCCACGCGTCTTGTCTCACTGTGGCCCGTGTGCTTGTGTGTCCAGGTTTCCCAGTGTACGACTACGATCCGGCCTCCTTGAGGGAAGCCCTCGGTGCCTCTGTGGCAAAAGTGAATTCCCAGTCACTGAGTCCATTCCTGTTTCGGGCGTTCCGAAGCTCATTACAGACAGTAAGTGCACAGTGCAGCCCTCTCCGCACCTCTTCCCACAGCTCCTGCTCCTGTCTTTGGTCTGTTTGCTGGGTACACTTATTTTTACTTTTTCCAGTTTAAAAAGATAACAGCTGGTCACCTCTCTCCTATTTTTTTTTTTTTTTTTTTGACAGAGAAAGGATCTAATGATCACTTTTGTATGAGGCTCTCAAAGCTACTTTGGATGACGGATTCTTCTGCTCTTTTCTTCCTCTACCCTCGTCTTCTGCCTCCCTGCACCCTGCCTTTGTGCCCAAAGTCCTCGCGGTTCCATCTGAGGTGCTTTATTAAGACCTGCTCATTTATTGGAAATGAGCCTCCTTTTGAATTCAGCGATTCTGCTTCTAATACTAATAGAAAGTAAATTCTGGTTTTTGAGCCAAAAAAATCCATCTTTCTTTGTCAATTTAGTAATATTCTGCTTCCAGTTAGACTTGGGAACTAGAGAAAAGAGAAATTTTCTTGGGCTTCTAAGGGCTGAGTCTTGATTAGCAAGGAAAGAAATGTAGAAACGTCCCTCAAAGGAAACGAGAAACGTAGGAAGCAAGTTGCTTCCCTCCTTCCTGTTCCCAGGTAATTTCCCTGCTTAGTTGTCGTCTTAACAGAGCTCTTTTGCAGGTAGGAGCAGAAATACCCTCAAGCGAAGATAGACAAGGTGGTGGGTAGGGGAGGTTCTATAAAGTTACATGTCTTAGGAGTAAAAACTGTGCAGCCAGGCTGTGTGGGAATAAGCTTGGAGATGTGGCCAGGAGTCCAGGAGCAGCTCCCCCACCTGGCCTCTGTGTTCTCTCTGCGCACCTGTCCCTCTCCTGTCCCTCCTGGTGCCCCTTAGCTCACCCACAGCTTGTTCCCTCTGCTACTCTGCAGAGCAATGGCTCATGGTTTCCTAGCCCCAGACTCCAAATACCAAATATACCACATTCATCTTGACCTTTTTACTTTAGAAACTGGCTCAGTTTCTCTTTTCCAAATTTGGAGGAAATGAATCCAACTGTCCCAGTCATCTTTTTAAATTGGGTCATAGGTCATGAAGCCTACGGGCTTTGCTTTAGTTAGGTACTCTTCCCAGAACCAAGGCATGGGCCACTTGGACCTGGACATTGTGGTGTGGGGCACTGCAAGCTATGCATGGTCAGCCACCAAGCCAAAGGTTGGACAGCTTCTGGAAGGGTACTGGGTCAGAGTAAAGAACCCCCTTCCTTGCACCCTGCTTGGGTTGGCTTCTAAATGTCAGTTTCCAATAGCATTTAATAAATCCACTGTGGTGGTGTGGAATTGGCATCCTCTTGCCAAGCTTGTGGATGAAACGTTTAAATTTAATAGTAATTTAGCTATTGCTCACTACAGAAGTTAGTAATTAATTAAATCAATCAGTGCATGAGGAGAGATCCCGAGAGAACCAGTGACTGGTACCATGGAAATCTGACATGTGGAGAGGAGCTGGTGTGAGCACAGCCACCCAGGGCCCTTGCCAGCATGTGTGCCATCTCGGTATAATCACACACACCCAAGCCCGGACACACGTGCACCTAAAATAAACACACTTATATGTAGTGTGTGTGGTCCTCAATGAGTGCATTAATAAGAGATGCCTCTCTGCCTTAAGTACACTGCTCTTCCACTTGGAATCTGCCTATTCTCACCTCTCCCCAGCCTCTTCTGATTATTCAGATTCATTGGTCAAGCTGCATTCACCGTGCCTTCTCCTGGAAAACTCCATTTCTGCCCCCACTGGAAGGGAGAGAGACTCTCCAGACCCTCCTTCCTTGATCTCTCCCGATGAAATCACTCATCTTGGGAGTGTTTCACATTTTGCATTACATCGTGTGTGTTAATCATGTCTTCTACAAACTCCCTATCTATGGCCCCCAAAATACCAATTCTCTCTATACTAGCAGACAAGGGGGAAGCAAAGTCCTCAGGAGAGGGTTGAGTGAGCAGATCAGTGGCCCCAAAGGTACAAGTAATTCACAGAAGAGGAAATACAAATGAGTTAGAAATATTGGAAAATTATTCAACTTCTCTAATAGCCAAAAAGAAAAAAAAAAAAAAAAAAAAGAATTTAAATAACAAGGTAAAAAGGAAGAGTAGCATGGTGAAAAAGAAATCTCAGGGCCGGCCCCGTGGCGCACTCGGGAGAGTGCAGTGCTTGGGAGCGCAGCGGCGCTCCTGCCGCGGGTTCGGATCCTATATAGGAATGGCCAATGCGCTCACTGGCTGAGTGCGGTGCGGGCAACACCACGCCAAGGGTTGCGATCCCCTTACTGGTCACAAAAAGCCAAAAAAAAAAAAAAAAAGAAAAGAAATCTCAGACACTACTAGAGAAAGTATAATTTGGTAAAATTATCTTTGAAAAGCAATTGGGAAACAGGTGTTAAGCATATTTACAAGCATGTTAAACATTAAAATTAGCAAGTATTTTTAACTGCAGAATTTCACTTCTAGGAGTAGGTTCAAAGGAAATAAGTGGCTTAGTCGTGTGAATATACATGCGGGTATTTTGGGGTAGAGTTCAGTGGACCTAGGGAGAAGCCCAGGGCCCTTCTACTCTGTCTCTGAGTTTGCTCAACAAACCCAGTGGCTCTCAACTGGGGCTGCACGTCAGCATCACCTGGCAGCGTTAAATATTCCTGATGTCTGGGAGGAATGGCCAACTAAGTCAAGCCCAGTCTCTGAGGGTGGGGCTCATGTTTTTAAATGCTCTCCTGGTCATTCTAATCTGTAGTCAGAGTTAAGAACCACTGGGTGTTACCAACAAATTTGGATCAAATTCCCTTGCAATTGAATTCAATTTACTTACCTCTTGGGCTCCCAGTTTTAAAAGAATGAGAAAGAGTAAGGTGATAAGACTTCAGTAATGATGGCTTCCTTGCTCCAGCTTTGACATCAGGCTCACTTGGACTGTTTCTTCAATGGACACAAGGGGAGAAAGGAAAGGACACAGGCCCTGTGCTGGGGACGAGGAAATGAAGAGGGCGAGCCAGGCTGTGCTTTCATAGAACTCAAATTCTATGGGGGGTAGTGCTGTGGAGAACGTAAAACAGGTTGGTAGATGAATGAGCCTGGGCTGGGGCAGCAGCCAGGTGGGGCAGAAGTCCCAGGGAGGCTGTCACATTTGAGCTAGGACTCACTCAAGTGGCAACAAGTTCCAGCCATGGGAAGACCTTTTGAGGGAAGGACGTAGAGGGACAGAAGTCCAGCTAGAGCCAAGTGAGCTGGGGAGGTTGAAGTGGGGCTGGAGTGGGGTCAGAGGTGGGACATAGCTAGGTCATGATTTTGAGGAGTTTGGGGTCTGGCTTAGGGCCAGTGGGTAGCCTCTGGAAAGGTTTTAAACAGAGAAGACCTCTGCATTTGTAGAAGATCTCTGTCTTCGTCAGTTGAGGCTGCTATAACAAAGTACCATAAGCTGGGTGGTTTAAAAACAACAGAAATTTATTTCGCATAGTCTAGAGGCTGGAAGTTCCAAATCAGGGTACTAGAACGTTTGGGGTCTGGTGAGGGCCCTCTTCTGGGTTGCAGACCCAGATATGTGTCCAGACATGGCAGAAAGACAAATAGCGAGCTCTCTGGCCTTTTCTAATAAGGCACTAACTCCATTCATGAGGGCTCCACCCTCGAGATCGAATAACCTCCCAAAGTCTCCACCTCCGAATCTTTCACATCAGTATTTGGGCTGCAATACGTGAACGCAGGGTGGGGGCCGCCAATGGTCAATCCATTGCAATCTCCGTAGCTGCCGTGTGCGTTTGGGTGCCAGGGAGGAAACTGAGGCTGGTGAGAGGCTGGTGGGGAGCCCAGCCAGGCAGTGAGGGCAGCTGAGCCTCCAGCACAGCCAGGCCGGAGCAGGGATGGATTCGGGGCACATCTGGAGGCAAAGCCATGAGGTTTGGGATCCTTTACATGTTCATGGCCATTTCTATCTTTTATCTTCTTTGTATTTTTATGCTTCTTGGCTTTCTAAATTATTCTTAGCCAGCTACTCCTGATCTTTACTTTTTGTTCATTAAGAAGGAATTTATTTGAAAAACCTAAATTATGACTGTTCTCTTGAATTATCAGGGTTCTCCAGAGAAACAGAACCAATAGGATGTATGTATTCGAGGGCACTTCAAAGAGTTTGTGGAAAAACAGAATTGAAAGATAATACTAATCTTTCCATGAAAAATTTGAAGACCCCTCATATGTGTACGTATGTATGTGTGCATGTCTGTATGCATATACTGAGACAGAGAGAGGGAGAGATTTTAAGGAATTGGCTCATGCAATTGTGAAGACTGGCAAGTTAAGAAATCTGATGAGATAGACCAGCAGGCTGGAGAGTCAGGGAAGATTTGCAGTTTGGGTCCAAAGGCTGTCTGCTGGCAGAATTCCTTCCAACCTGGGGGATTTGTGTTCGTTCCCTTAAGGCCTTCAACTGATTAAAGAAGGCCCACTCACATAATGGAGGGCAATCTGCTTGACTCAAAGCCCATCAATTTAAATGTTAGTCTCATTCAAAAAATACCTTCACAGAAACATCCAGAATAATGTTTGACCAAGTCTCTGGGCACCATGGCCCAGGCAAATTGACACTTAAAATTAACTATTATAATGGCCAAAAAGAATTGTTCTAGGTCTTTTATTGTTTACATATTTGTATTTCTTTTTGAAATAAAAAAACCAAAATAGGATCAGTATAAAAAGTCAGAAAATAAAAATTAGAAAAAAAAAACAACCCAAAATAACGTCTATTATCCATCTCTCTGAGACACATGCTATGAACCCATGGGAGAAATCTTTCTGGAGCTTTTTCTCTTCATTTGTGGATATAAAATAATTTTTAAAAGAAAAACACGACCGTACTGTAACATTGATTAGAAATCACCATGCTTTACTTCAGCAATAATGCTGGATTTTGAATTTTTTCCAACCGATTCCTCCGTGTTGAGTGACTTTTTCGGGCTGTCCTACATTTTTTGAACAACACTGAGCAGAAACTCACAGGCTGAAAGTGAGTTCAAATAAGACAGCAGAAATGTCAGGTGTTTCTCCATATTCTTGAAAGAGCATTTAAGAGTGCTCGAAGATACAAAAAAGGTTGCACAATCATCTCGTGGTTCAATAAAATGATCAAAAAACCCACATTTTCATCTTTTCAGCTAAACTTTTACATTGCCTCTTCACTTTCATCAAATTGCTTCAAGCTAAATTGCTGAATCATGCTCGGAGGTAGAGAGACCCCCACAATGGGCTGCAGCTGATAGGGGAGGTTTTTATTTTTTATTCTTTTTTGTGAAACTCAGATTTAATATCCAATATATTAAAATTACAAATAAATAAGGTAGTAATCAATGGCAAGGTTGAGGCTTTGTTCCTACTCGTTTTCAGAAAACCACTTTTATCAGCACTCCATGACCTGTGTTAGGAGACATGAAGACCCCTGTCCGAAGCTTGGAGTTTACTACTTATTTCCAAAAGAAAATTGTCCACCTGTGCACATTATGCCCTGCCTGGAAGTGGTCTGAGCTCTCTTCTCACTGGGCAGTGGGTTGAACGTGCTGCTGACTCACATTTGCCACAGGACAGGCTCAGGGACTCCAAGGAAAGGAGCCTGGGGGTGTTGTCAGCTACTGGAGCATGGCGGGTGTCCACCCGGCCTCACGCTACCATCTTGTTCCTGCTGCTATCTGTTCCCCTGCAGCAGCCATGGTGACGCAGATTTATCTCTTAAAACCCTGTGCTAGCGTCTCATGCGCTGAGAATGAAATTTAAGCATCCTCCCACGGACTACGAGACTGTACACCGTCTGTCCCTTCCCATCTCTCCACCGTCGTGGTCCCTGCCCCAGCACATCGGCTCTGCTCTCTCCTCACGCAATGGAAAAAGCCTCCCGCTCCTTCAAGTCTCAGCTTACATTCCCTTTCCTTGGGAAGACCCTTCTGGCACTTTCTCTAAAGCACCTTCTTCCTCCCACCCCCCTCCCCATGTTATTTTTGTTGCTTTTCTTTAAAGCAACATAACCCTCTGGGATGATCTTATTCAGTTCTCTTTAATGCCCTGACTAGGTGGCAGCCCCTCTGGAATCTAAGCTGTGTGATATGTTCCCTGCTCTGCTGAACACACAGTGAGCACTCAACAAATCACAAGACTTCCATGTCATCAGAACTCCCCAGATGGTCAGGAAGCTTGGAAGAGTCCCCCAGTATCGCCCCCTTGGTGGAAAGGAGAGAAAACCATATAAACTCCTTCAGGGATCAGGACTGCTCTTGCAGGAAGCTGGAGTTGGATAACACTCCGTACAACAGAGATGCACTTTTTGTTTAATTACTTATTTCAGGAATTATTGAGAAATTACACAGAATTCTTCTAGAAAAATAACATTTAATATATACTTGATTCTCACTATTTGTGGTAGTTATATATTCTATAAAATTGCCATGAGCACTGAATTAGCAAATACTGAAGCATTGCTCCTAGGGGAAATAGAGGGTTAGCTTCCTGCAAACCTTGGGTTACAATAGTTTTGTCAACCCATCAATACATAGCCTTGTTTTATCAGTTCCTGTTTAAAGACACCTAATTGAATGCATATTGTTGTTTCATTAACATCAAACTCACAGCCAACAGCACTGTAACCCATGTCCGCACAAAGCTTCTCTAACACACGTATTTTCTCTGCAAGGCACATGGCAGCCATCTTACGCTTAGGAATGCTAGACAGCTCTTCGGCACTAGGCCAGGGAGCCATTTTAAACACTGAGATTACCAACAAAAAGCACAAAATTGCAAAAAAAAAAATGTGGCACTCAATAGACCACAAAAAACACATGTGTTTACAGTATGGAAGCTAGCATGAGAAGGCAGAGCATCGCCTTGGTTGACCTCAGTTGGGAACATGCACATAGGGCAACTTACGTTTTTCCCTGCCACTCTCCGCATATCCAAGAATGATTGGAAAAGTGCTGCAGGTATTGATTTCAGAGTTGGTGAATTCACAAATACGGAATCCACAAGTGGTGATGATTGATTGCAAATGTAAATTGTTAGAAGCAATTCTGGCCTTGGAGTTAGGACACCTACATTCTGGTTCTATTTTTGTCACTAAAGTATTGTATGACTTTGGCAAATCACCTTTTCTCTCTGGTTTTCAGAATGAAGGCATGGAACTAGGTGGTTGCTAAAATAATTGATAACTTTCATGGTGGGTGATTCTGTGAATTTTTTTCTCTTTGGGCAGAGAGAATCCTTGCTAGCACCGTGAACTTCAGAAACACATCTATCACCAACTGATATTTTATTTTTGTGAAGGTTGAGGTCCTGGGTGAGGACAACTTGATCATGACATTGGCGTTCAACATTCGAGAAACTACATGTAGGAGAGAGTCCAGAGAAGACCCCTCTGCATGTGCCTTCCAAGGGGGCTACTACATGGTAAGTGTGGGAAAGGACCCGGTCCCAGAAACTAACTTAAGGAAGAGCCTTGATTCTACCACGACCTGGAGCTGGTTCACAGTTACACAAAGAGCTTGGCCACTGCCCTGCTGGTATCTGGCCTCACTGGCAGGGGCGATGTGGCCCAGTAGTTAAGGACTTGCACTCTTGAGTTGTGCAGTCTGTGATCCTGGCAAATTATTTAATCCCTGGTGCCTCAGTCTCCTGCTCATTCAAATGGGGATAAATTTGTATCAGGTAAAGTGAATACCGAGAGGTCAACATCAAAGAAAAATCCAGCAGCTCACTGCCGCTAGTCCTCCGCATCCAGACACATTTCAAATTCCATCATAAATCAATGTGAAATGCCCAGTGTGCTCCTGGCACAGGTTGCGTTATTTTGCAGTTGACCGTTGCATGATATTTGCCCCTCCTGCTAGTTCAGGCTCCATGACATCAGGAACATGGCATGTTCATTTTGTATCTCTGTAACCAGAGCATGATACGACACTTAGTCAAGACCGTGGGCAGGAATCCCACCTGAACAGGGCCACTCCGTCAATCCAAAATTTGCTTTCCGTAGTGTTTGCATTCAGATGTACAAGTTCCCAAGGTTTTGTTACTTAGAAGGGGATTGTTTTGTTGTTTGTTTCATGAAACTTTTCACTGTAACTCTCTTTTACGAAGGACCCAAACCAAAGTGCCTCAGTGTCTATTTCTAACAAAATTCAAGGGCAAAGGAGAAGAGAGCAAAGTGCTGTGGGATTCTTCCCATTTCTTTTTGTTCGAATGGAAATTCATTCAAGGCAGCCCGCTGAGTGCTCATGCAGGGAATGTTTGTTTTTCCTAAAGACTTGTAATTTATCAAACACTAAGGGATATTTAAACATTTCATTTGTTTCTGGTTGGGTCTTGAGAAATTTTCATTTTGTTTGTTTTGTTTTGTTTTGGTAGCTGGCCAGTAAGGGATCCGCACCCTTGACCTTGGTGTTATCAGCACCGTGCTCTAACCAAGTCAACTAACTGGGCAGCCCGAAATTTTCATTTTTCGGAAAAACAAAATGCCTCTGTGAATTTTTGATTTCTTCACCATTTCGTTAAACCTGACAGTATCACCTGCTTTATTGGATTGAAGCTCACTGTTTCTATAAGCGGGCTGAAGGTGTCACTCATTGTTTTGCCTTTTCCAGCCAACAGCTGTTTGCAGAAGCACTGTGCAGATGTCTGCCGACCAGGTGCAGCATGTACAGGTTCGCTGCCACTGGTCCTCCTCGTCCGAGTCTCACAGCAGCGAAGAGGTATGACCGGGGGCTTGTCTCCCCTCAGACAGCAGCAGCAACTCCTAGAGTCTGCATGGTCTGTGAGAGGCAGGGTGGTTTGATAAGCAGCTGAAGCACAACCCAGGCACGGTAAACATAACTCTGCTTACACAACTGAATCCTCCCTGGTACACCTGCAATCCCATTGTCCATACCTCCTGTATCTTCCAACCTATCCTCTCTCTCTCTCTCACCCTGAGATTTGGGATGTGACCCTAAAGTAACAATTAGCAAATCTTCAGAGTTTTAGATCTAAGTATGCAGCTCCCTGGCACTATGGTTTAGTGCAACAGAGAGGGGCATTTTTGTTGGATCAGTGTTCAAAACTATTTACCAGCTCTGCAGTCTAAGTCAGGATACTTAACCTTCATTGAATCTTCATGACCCACAGCTTCTTCATCTGTTATGTATCAGTAATAAAGACCACCTTACAGGTGGCAGGTTGATGGACATGAAAGATCTGGCCCAGTGTCTGCTGTATAACAGATGCTCAGTAAACGGTAGGACCCTTCTTTTTCCCCTCAATTGCATTGAACGTGATTTGCCATAATACTATAAAGTTAATAATGCATATATTTCTGACTGGAAATTATATTTATTTGTCCATTAATTGACTGCTGTCCTTAGTAGATTGCACTTCTCATGAGGGCAGGGAATGTTTGTTTTTGTCAGTCTAGGACAATGTTTGATACACAGTCAGTGTCAATAAATACTTGTTGAATGAATACAAGAAAACTGGGGAAGAGATGGTCAGGAATATGATATAAAGTGGAAGCCTCTTTAAACTAGAGATAAAAACATAATTGTTACATTATTTGTTCTTTTGCAATTGGTAATATTCTTGATGGGTATTTTTAAAATGTTTCAACCATTACACAGCTGAGTCTGTCCAACAACATTTTCCTCACATCTTATATTTTTATTCAATTTTTAAAGCTTTAATTCTGTGGTAAAAATTACATTAAAAGAGTATAAAATTTTAACTTCAAGAATTGCACTTAAAAGTTAATTTCCCCATATTCTTACTAACATACCCACACCTTAACTACTTTGTGTGGGAGTCTATTTTAGAAATAGAAGTAACGAAAGTGATGCCTGAGGAACTCTTATTACAGGGGATGGTCTTACTGGTGCAAAGAGAATTTTGTACAGTTTGTTAGAACTTTCTCCACAAACAGTTTTTAGTTGACCGTAACCTTACTAATTGATCTTCCCACTGGCAACTTTGAAGGGTCAATTCCCAGGTGGCTTCTGAGCTTGACATAGGACCATAGTTTGAGGATCTTCTCTGGTTTGCTAGAGCAAAGTACAAAGGGTTTTCTTTTCTGGATTTTACTAAAATATCTAGGAATTCAGATATGTTCACAGAAACACGCTCACGTGCTTGTGGCCCAGATAACACAGAAATGACATGAACTAAGCCTATCATTCCACAGGAATTTTGTTAGTATTGATTTTGTGGTTTGCCTGGGAGAAAAAGACAGTGGGAGTCAAGACAAACATAGTCTTAGCCCTTGTAGAGTTTATAGACTTGTCTGGGAGGAAGATGTATGTTAAACAGGAATAATCCTGGCTACCAGGCAAGCATTTGGGACCATATAGTGAGAGGAATGAATATCATGCGGAAGGAATATCACTTCTCTGAGGAAGTGACTTCCAACCCAGCCCTGGAGCGTGGGCAAGTGTCAGAACAAAAGGGGCAGGATGTAGAGGGGAGGGAGGAAAGGGTATTTCAAGCACAGGGAAAAGTCATGTGGGGATACCCTGAAGTGCAAGAGAAGCTGTGGGTTGAAATACACACAAATACATGATGACCGGGATAAGCAAAATATGAGAGAGAGGCACAAGGCGGGGCTGGAGATGAGCGGTAGTCACGTTAAGATGGACCTTATGGGTCACGTCAAGGATTTCTGGCTTTATCCTAATGGCACTGGGGGCTACTGAAGGGCTTTAAGTAGGGGAGTGGTAGAGTCAGATGAAGAACAGATTGGATCTAAGTGAGAGTAAATATGAGGAGACAGGAGGTGGGCCGAAGAGGAGCGGGAGAATGCTGACCAGGGCTAGGGTTTGATAGTAAAGGTTGGGAAAAATGGATTCCAGTTCATTTTGTGACCTTTAGCACAATTGAAATTGACTTAACAAAGGACCACCTAATGTAACCCCTCTTCCGTCTTTGATTTGGGAAGCTGACTAATTGTTTGCACAACCCACAAATCTGTGGCAACTTTCTAATTGCATAATGAAGACCACTCTCTTTTCTTCCAATTCCGAGTTTTGTAAGAAGACTTTGATGTTAAATTAAGTTAGTCCCTGGAACAAACTAGATTTAAAAATAAACTCCCAGGTTGCTTGTCCTTAGAGCTTGGGAGATCATAAAGAATTAAGAGAAAACTGAGAAAAATAATTTCCCAAATTAAAGAATTCTGCAATTCAAAAGAAAAGGAAGAAAGCAGATAGATTTATAGTAATCCCTGGAAATTCTGAAATGGATCACTTTTTAGTTTTATTTCTTTTTAGTTGACAAATAGTAATTGTGTATATTTATGAGGTACAATGTGATGTTTTTGATCTGCGTGTACATTATAGAAAGATTTCTTACATGAAACAGAGGAAAAAATTAGAAAACAGCTGCTAACCATTTTCAGTGACATAAATGGTGATATTACAAACATGAAAGACAATAGAGTAGGATGAATTTAGTCATAGAACAAATAAATCATTGTTGGAAGAAGGAAATAGAAGAAATAAAACTGAAAAATAAAATTCCAGAGTAATGAGAATAAAGATCACTTGAAAAACATATGCAGAATATAGAAGAATTTCCGGAGTGAAGAATATAATGTAAAGAAAGATGAAAGCCATGGAGATTAAGACCAAAAATCCAAATTATAACTAATAAGGACATAGACCAAGTAGAAAATATCTGGCAAGGACATAATGAGAGAAAATAAATATAAAATATTTGGACTTCCATCCCATATTTTAAAAAAAGTATAGTAACTGTAAAGAAATTGAGAAAATACATTTCTAAATTTACAAATATTCTCCTCTCCTTAAGAAAATAAATGTTTGAATTATGGGTAGTTTTTATTGTTTTTTTTTTTCTCAGTTTTGAAAGAGAGATATGCAGAGGATAAAGGTTTCTGTGTCGTGGATGAGCTCTCACACAATCCTGCAAGGCACAGTTGCCACCCAGAGTGCAATCCTGATGCTTGTAGGTTGATTCTCTCTTTTTACTTTCTTTTGCTTCCAGTCAGTGTGTTTGACTTTAGAAACTTTTTTCTGATTTGGGTTGGATGGGATAATATTTGGTTGGGTTTCAGCAATGAGACCCAAAACAGTCCAAAAGAGAGAAACTGAAAAGAGTAGCAACAGGAGTTCAGAGCTCGGGGTGAGAGTGAAAGGCATTTTATTCATTTACTACCCTCCATTTCAAAAGACAGAAAGTCAGCTAGAAGTAGTCTAAGTCAAAAAGGATGATTCCCTGGATCACATTCCCAGGAAGGAAAGGGAGAAGTCGGCTTCATGGACGATTTGATTTAGGAACCTTCAACACCCCATGCACTGTATTTTCCTCCTTTTCCTTTTTTTTTATTTCTCTCTCTGTCTCTTTCTTTCCCTCTTTCCTTCTCTCTTATTGTAGATGAGCTTTCTCCTTGCAGTAGGAAGTGAAGCCACAGCTACTTAGATTCATATTTTCTGAATTTAGGAGGAAAAGGAAGCATTTCTCTCTAGCTCTCATTAGAGAAATCTCTTGGCATTACTCACATTGCCCTGGCTGACGTCATGTGCCCCCTCTTTTTGTTTTTCTTTTACACATGTAATTTATTTATTTTTAATTATGTATATTTACCATGTACGATGTGATGTTTTAATACCCCTGTTTTTAAACAGAGCACCTTTATTAAGATATAATTCACATACCATACAATTCACCCTTTTGGTGTGTACAGTTCAGTGGTTTTTAACATATTTGCAAGGTTGTACAACTGCCACCGCTATCTAAATTTTGAAAATTTTTATCATCCTGAAAAGAGATCCCATTAGCAGTCATTCTTTATTCCCCATTCCCCTCAGCCCCTGGCAACCACTAACCTACTTTCAGAGTCTATGGGTTTGTCTATTTTGACAAATGGAATCATACAATATGGGTTCTTTTGTGACCAGCATACTTTACTTAGCACAATGTTTTGGAGGTTTGTACATGTTGTAGCATGGATAGGTCCTTTTTCTTTTTTATTGTTAAATAATGTTTCATTCTATGGATATACCACATTTGATTTATCCACTCATTAATTGATCAGCATTTGGGCTGTTTTCACTTTTTTAGCTATTGTGAATAATGATGCTATGAACATTCATGTGCAAGTTTTTGCGTGGAAATATGTTTTCTTAATTCTCTTGAGAGTGGAATTGCTGGATCATACAGTAACTCTATATTTAACTTTTTGAGAAACTGCCAAACTATTTTCCATAGCAGCTGCACCATTTTACATTCTCACCAGTAACGTTTGAGGGTTTCAGTTTCTAAACATTCTTGCCAACATTGTTATTGTTTGTCTTTTTTGTTTTAGTCATTCTAGTAGGTGTAAAAGTGGCATCATTGTGGTTTTAATTTGCATTTTCCTAATAACTAATAATTCATCATTTGTATATCTTCTTTTGAGAATTGTCTGTTCAAATCCTTTGCCTATATTTAATTAGGCTACTTGTCTTTTTATTGTTGAGCTGTTTGCAAATATTTTCTCCATCTGTGTGTGTTGTCTTTTCACTTTCTTGATGGTGCATTTTGGTGAAGTTCGATTTATCTATTTTTGTTGTTGTTTGTATGAGTCTTACATTTAGGTGTATGGCCCATTTTTATTTAGTTTTTTTATATGGTATGAGAAAGGGGTCCAACTTCATTGTTTTCTGAGTGGATATCCAGTTGTACCAGCACCATTTGTTGAAAGACTATTCTTTCTCCACTGAATTGTCTTGGTATGTGACCCATCCCAGACCAATCGCTATGATGGGGCAGGAGACCAGCTGTGACTGTTCCAGATGGAGAGAGTAGCAGGTAGTCAGCCTGGACTCTTGGAGGAAAGATTGTGAGCCAAGCAGCCACCTAATTTTGTGACGATTGCATGGACATTCAGTGGTTTCATGAAATTACTTGGGAACACCTTTTCCTACTGAACACATTACAGAGACTTCATAGAGAGAAAATTCCAAAATTTGACCTAAACTCAGTCTATTTGCAAGTCTGTATAACAATGTTCTGTTTTTCTGGTCCACAACATTTGGGAGAACGTTCTGAGTCTAATGGAAAGCTTTTTAGTCAATTTAAACTTCCTGTAAGTTGCTCTTCCCTGTGTGCTTTCTTAAACATACATGTTTGATACCACATAGTTATTTAATATAATATATTGACTTATATCATTAAAAATAAATTATGTAATTTATCAGAGTCTTCTAGATAACATTCACATTTTCAACAGTCTCTTTCCTTTTCTCTCTTTCATGTGCTGATACATACTGATGCCTAAATTTCTTTAGATGATTTTTGGGGACATGTTGGGATCCCCTCCATGGAGAAACAATTATACACTTGGTAAGTTAAGATCTGCTTTTCTTCAACTTTTTTTCTTGAAACAACTTCATATGTTAGCTCTTTGTTAGTGAGTCATTTAAAACTAGAAATACCTATATATAACCCTTGAACAATGATAGTAATTATAGAAAATAGAACTGTTCATTTAGATATTATTTTATATTTATACAGAGCTTTTCCATACATGATTTCATCTGACAGTCTTAATATCTCTGTCAAGCAGGCAGGGCCAGTGTTGGTTTTTCCTCTTGGGTCCCATAACTTGAACATAATTTTTTTGTCCTGGTGCACTACCTAAGTTACAAGGTCCAGGTAGCAATAATTGTAGCTGAGAGGATGAGGACTAAACCTCATCTGACTAGTTGAGGTTGAACGGTCTAATTCTCCAGCCTTGTGACTAGAGCCGACCGTCTCTTTGCGTGTCTTGGTTGGAGAAGAATGGGCTCTCATTTTTTTTCCTTTTTGTATGGCCTCTAATTTGAAGTGGGATTGGGTTAGTGTTCTATGATTTAGGAGTCATTTTTATGTTCCTAAGTCTTTTTCCCATTGGTGCTGATGGCAGCAAAACTCTTTGGTGATCTTCCACGGATTCTTTGCTTAGGAAGCATATTTGTGGCAAAGACAACAAAATCACAGAACATTCTGGAAGTGGGAGGAGGGGTTTTGTCTATGACTGTTACTGTGTTATAGGTCTCATTTCTGACGAATCCAGAAGTGAACAATTTTATGATTGGTCACTTGGTAAGTGGGACACCACCAGACCCCGATCAATCCAGACTCTGCTGAAGCTATTTCATGGGAACCAAATCCCTGAAATGCAAATTATTTTAAGTGAAAATGAAAAGAATAGTAGCGTATGAACTTGCTTTGCAAATCTTTAAAAAGTTAACCTTGAGGTCCTAACTTAAAAGTTACCACGACTCAAAATATCAAGTCTGGCTCAGGAAGTCGGCATTGACTTTTTTTCCTGCCCTGCTCTGAAACATTTTCTGAACAGCACAAACTGTAATGATCTCCTCTTTGTTATGCTCAACCATACTTCTCAGTAAGTGAACAAAACCAACAGTTATTGTCCCTCCCACGGACAGATCAGTTTTCTCACTTAATCTTCATGATAGCTCTGTAAACCAGTTGTGCTCATCGAGATGGAGAAATGAGCAGTAACTCATAACACTAATTGGCACACAGGAAATGTTTACCCTGCACTCATGCTCAACACAAGTTTCTCCTTTAACCCTCACAACCATCCTGTGAAGCAGTGCTATGTTTTTTTTCCCATTTCATAGTTGAGCAAACTGAGGCTTAGTGAGTTTCTGTCACTTGCTCAGGGCTACACTGCCAATGTCGGACTTTGACTCAGGGAGTGAGCGGCAGAGACAGGACTTTGAACAGATCTGTCAGACTCTAAAGCCTGAGCTTTTTCCATCCTGCTTTCCAGAAGAATTGTGAAATCCACTATATGTTCAGAGTCCTCCATTAAAATAAATAACACAGACATTAATATTTCAATGAGCTCAATGTCTGATCTACATTAGGCATACTCCAATATATGTGAAGTGCCAGGGCTTACAATCTGAGGCTTGATTTTTAAAAAAATGTGTAAGTTTTATTTCTCTTCCAAGTTGTCACTTGGGAGAATATACAGTTATTACAACAGTGTGACCACTGCCAAAAAATGTTTTTTGAGCACTTCTTTTGGAATTGCCTTCAGAATCTATGGCCTATTCTTTTGAATTTCCATAGTAGTGGCAAATATTTGCCCTTGCACTTGATTTTGGAAATAGCTAAAAGTTGTTTGGAAATAAATATCATGAATCAGATTAATAACTTACTTGGGTGCATTGGTTATCTATTGCAGTATATCAAATTACCCCCAAGTTAAGCAGCTTAAAACAAACACCTATTATCTCACCATTTCTAAGGGCTGAGAACTCAGGAGCACTTATCTGGGTGGTTCTGGCTCGGGTTCTATAATGAGTTTGCAGACAAGATGTTTACTGGGGCTGTGGTCTCGTCTGAAACTTGACTGGGGCTGAAGGATCCACTTTCAAGCTATGGTGGTTGGGGGGGCTCATTTCTTCATGGGCTGTAGACTGAAGGCTCAGTTTTTCACCCCATGGCCTTTCCACAGGGCTAGCTGAAAGCTCTCAAAACATGACAGCTGGATTCCCCAAGAGACAATGACCTGAGAGAGAGAGAGAGAGAGAGAGAGAGAGAACAAGCAATAGAGCACCCGAGACAGATAGCACAGACTTTTATAACCTAATCTTGGAAGTGATATATCACCACTTCTGCGTACTTTAGTATTCACACAGACCTACCCTGGTGTAATGTGGGAGAGTACTATCTGAGAGTGACTAGTAGAAGGTCATCTTGGAGGCTGGCTATTGCACTGAACAAATACCATTTGGAACAAAAACCATTGTCTGAATATGAATTAATGTGACCAATCCTTTTATGTGTCTCCGAAGATATTTCTAAGCCAGATTGTAAAAACATTTTGGGCCTTGGGAGCATCGTTGACGCAGATGTGCAGCCACCTCAGAGACTGCTTTGAACATGACAATTTAATTTAATTCAACAAATGTGTGTGACAAGCTCTGGGCAGATCCCAGGGAGGACTGAAAGATAAATGTGACAGTCCCTGCCCTCCAGGGCTTGCAGTAGTGGCTGAGACAGATCACACGTGTTAATGCGGAGTGGAAAGAAATAAGCACTGGGCACAGCTGTAACACACTGCAAGAGACAGAGCGGGAGAACTCGATTGGGAAGACGAGGCTATCACGTCCCCAGGTATTCTCCTGGCACTGTGGGTGCAGGTCATGCTATTCTCAATCCTTGTCATTAATTTATAGTTACATAGTCCAGGCTGTCTTAGATCTTGATGTGACCAACAGAGTCTATGCTTCTCCCTTCTATTTTTAGAGATCATGAGAAGGGCTTTTCCTCCTCGAAATAGAAGGTTCCCGAACTACCAGCACAGAGCAAGAATAAATACTGGCTTTGAGTAACAGCCTCCAGGTAAGGGAATGCAGTTAGAAACATGTGTGTTTAGAAATAGAAGCTGCTTGGAGTGAACGCCTTAGAACTGCTGACCTCCCGTAAGCTGTGATACACTACTCCAACCCCACCCTTGCCTCTCCACCTCCTCCTGCCTCCTCGCAGATACTGCTTCTCAGTTGTCTCTTCAGTCTCAGGCACCCCAGTCTTTCTCCCATGACACTTGCATCTGTGGCCCTGATGTGATCAAGTCTCTCCACTTTCAGAGAAAGCAACAACAAAGAGAAGAGCCCCTTCCTCTGGCGCAGTCTCTCTCACTTCAGCACAGCCCTGCCTCCATCCTTCCTTCCCCGCTGAGCTGCTCGACGCAGTTGTGGTCTATGTCTGCTACCTCAACCTCCTCCCGTCCTATTTACTTTTCTGCTTTTTGCAAACTGATTTAAATGTTCAAATCTATGGAATTTGATCTGGTTTCCTTTTCTTCATCTATATATTAAATACTGGTGATCAGTTGTATTTTTTTCTTAGCCCATTTCCCCCCATATTCTATAGATTAGTCCATCATCTCTTCCTGTTGCTGAACTATCACGGATGTGTCCAAATATGTGTCTCTTACCGCACTCTATCCGAAGACCCAGGCCCTTATATCACCTGCCTATTGGGTGCAGTTGCCATGGGTGTCCTGCAAGCTCCTGAAATTCAACGAGCTTCCTGCCAAGCTCCCTTTCTTAATCGATGGCATCCCCATCCACCTAATCTGCTCAAGCTAAGAATCTTGGGGTCATCATGACTCCTCCTTATCCTTCGTCTTCTCCCGACATCCACAGGGGTCCAGACTTGTTGATTTCACCTGCCCGTTTTCTCTAGTTCTGGT
Source organism: Cynocephalus volans (assembly GCF_027409185.1). Lineage (NCBI taxonomy): Eukaryota > Metazoa > Chordata > Mammalia > Dermoptera > Cynocephalidae > Cynocephalus > Cynocephalus volans. The sequence goes on from NC_084460.1 coordinate 296,002,097, forward strand.
CCATCCTTTCACTGCTGTCACCACTAAAGTACTGATTGTATTCTTGCCTCAGGTCCTGCTCCCCCTCTGTCTGCCTTGCAAGCTGTCCTCAGGCCTATCTTGAAACACAGAGGAGACCCTGATCCTTCTCCACCTAAACACTCTGACACTCTCTTTGCTTGTGGGATAAAGCAAAAGTGTGCAAAAGCCAGACACTGAGCCAAGAGGAGAAACAGCCTATCTGCCCCCTGTGCTGTGGCGAGCTGGAGACTGAGCCCTGGTCGATCACACTCACACTGAGCATTATAGAGTCTCACGGGTACCTGAATTCCCAGTCACTAGGGATTGGAGCGAATATCACTGTGTATTTTTGAAGACTCACAAATACTAAAGGGGTATCACAAAGAGCACACTTAAAAGGTATCTTAAGATGAAATGATAGATGTTGATTCAGTGCACAGTCATTTTTACGTGCAAACACACAAGTTAATAATGAAGCTTGAGCGTTCACGGGCTTTACTGTTTACACAACACAGCATGCCTTCAGGATAAAGTCCAAACTTTCCAGCACAGCGGACAGTGGCCTTCATGACCTGGCTCTGCCCACACCTCCAGCCTCATCTCCCTCAAGTCCATCTGGCCCTGAGCTCCAGCAGCACTGAAAGACTCGCAGCTCCTCCCGCTGCCGCCACTACTGGGACCATCCTCCTGACTAGTTCCCACCTCATTGTTCAGGCCTCAGCTCAGGGATCTCTTCCCTTTGGATGTCCACTGTGATCCCACAGACCACCACTGCCAAATCGGAGATGATGTCCCTTTTAGGGTCTGCACAGCATCCCCATCACAGGGCACCACGGTTGCTTGTTTCCTCTCTGCCCATGTGACTCTTCCAGACTCCAGAGAGCAGGGCCCAGGAGACTTCACCTGCTGGCATCCCCCAGTGCCCGGCGCATAACCCCGCACTCAGTGAGTGGGCGCTCAGTAAATAGAGTGGATGACGGAATCCTTCTCTTTGGGTTCTTGAAATTCTTTTACCAAAATAATCAGTTAAGCATAATATAATTAATTTTTAACCACTGGAATTTGAAAAAAGTCATCTGACCTTTTACTAAAATAGAAGGAAAATTTACCAGTGAAGCTGTCTTGAATGAAAAATGCCAATGGTAGGTTTTCTTTTTAATCTATGGCACACTCTAAAAATAAAAACACTTCATACTGAGACCAGGAAACTACTCATTATAAAAAAGTGAACTCATCACATTCTTTTTTTATAAACATAAATCATTTCATTTTGCTTTATAGAGCATCCTGGGGGGTGTGTGTGTGTGTGGCGAGGGGAGGATAGGATTCTCAATGGAAAATATTAATATTATGATTATATTTGTGTGTAAACATATGTGTATTGCAATATAAATTCATTGTCTGATTTCTATAAAGAAACCAATCACTTAAAACATGTTTCTTTAAAGCAGTACAGACTAACGACCAATGCTGCAGCCCCGGACTAAACATGGACCTTGACTGAAGTCCCAGTTATGTCCCTGTCCTCCCGTGACCTTTATCACGGCAGCTTTCCACAGTGTACCCCGACTTTCCTGAAATCCTCAAATGAGGCTGGTGAGGCAGTGGGTCCAGAGAGGAAGCCAACACAGCAGAGTCCGGGATCCGCTCGCCTGGTTCCGAGCCTGCTCTACCACCTACGATGACGATCTGGTCCCTTAACCTCTCGAGGTTCATTCCTTCATAGGCTTATTATTATTTTTTTACTTATCGTTGTCCCTACTAGACCATAAGCTCCTTAAAAATGCCTTACTAATTATTTTTTAATTATTAATTAAATTATTAATTATTTTAGTTTAATTATTAATCAATCAATCAATTAATTAATTAATAATTAATCCTTATTAATTATTTTAGTTTAATCACAAGTAAAATATTAGCGATACGTCTATAGAAAATGATTAATAGCAATATCCTTTGTCAATTTCATAACACTAAAGACAACGTGTAGAGTATAACCAATCAGGTTGGAGGAAGAAACGAACAAAGGTGTGACTAAAAGTGAGATCACCATTTTCAAATTGTGAATGACATCTTTCCCATGGGGAGCTCTTTGAGGGTGGAGACTTTGTCTCATTTGTCATGGAATCCCCAGAGCCCGGCTCAGTCGTGGAGTAAAATAGGAGCTGAGTAAGTGTTTCTGTAATTTGATAAACACTGTTCTGTAATTAATAAACACTGTTTCTGTAATTTAATAAACAGTGCAGGATGAAGAGAATCAGTCTCATGGTTTCATCCATTTGTTCAGCAAATGTTCGGCAGATGCCTGACGCGTGCCTGGCCCCTGAACTGAGTTGTGAAAACACAGCTCTCAGGTGTGCCTGGATGGGTGTTTGGACCCTTCTGTACATTGCTTTATATAAATCTTGCAACAATCCAAATGAGTGTTTTATAGGGGAAGAAGCAGAGGCATTTAGAGAACCCTGATCTCAGAGGAGATGTTGGAACTGGGCTGTAGCTGTTGATGTCTGTCTGTTTCCAGAGCCTCGCTTTTTCCTTCCTGTGATACTCATACATCTATGTTTAGAAAATAGCACACATTGGCAAAAATTCAAGAATTATTTGTTTAAGACACATCTGTTGTGTGTTGGGTGGAACTAGATATGTAGTTGCCAACTAGAAGACAAAGAATATAACTGATTGGAAGTGCTGGCCACATAGCTAACCACCATCCACTGCATGGGAGGGATGGCCCCTAAAACCTGGGCCACCTTGGTGAACTCGCTGGGTGGCTTCAATAATTCAGGTATCAGACTCATTAGTGACAACTTCTCATCATGACCTCCTATGACAGCTCCCCTACTAAAGGGAGTCAGACCTCCTACAGGAGATAGAAAAGATCAGCCAAGGCTGCAGAGGGGGAGACCTGGCTAGTGCAGCTGTCTTCACGTACACTTTGCTCTGATTGTCATTCACTGCACACTCTAATTACATCACGAAGTACAGTTGATTCACATGAGTCAAGGTAGTTATAGTCTATAAAGTTGCTTGAGAACACTGAATGAGTGACTATTGAACCATTGCTCCTACGGAAAATAGAGGGTTAGGTTCCTTTGAGCCTCTGGTCACAACTTTTTCTCAACAAATCAATGTATGATCTTGCTTTGTGTGTATTTCTTGTTTAGATGCTTTATTTAATATATACTTTGGATTCGTTAATACCGAACTCATGGCCAACAGCACTGTAACTCATACATTTTCTGTTAAGGCATGTCACAGCCTTCTTGCACTTAGAAGCCCTAGACAGCACTACACCTGGGGGCCATGTTAAACAGTGAAATTATCAACAACAACAACAAAAACACGAAAATGTGAACAGCGCAGCACGAAGTAGACTGTGAAAAGGACATTCGTTGACAGTGTGAGAACAGAAACAAGAAGGCAGAGCGTCACCTTGTTTGAGCTCAGTGTGGGCAGGATGGCTCGATGTTTTTGCTGCTCTGTGCATGTTGAAGAATGAATGAGGAAGCACCACGAGAATTGATTTGGGGTTACAAATAAATATCAGTGAGTAGGTGAATTCACAAATACTGAATCTGTTAATAATAAGCATTGATGGTAAAATGGGTTCCCTATTTCTAATTAATCCCTAGCTTCTCTTTAATGTCTTTTGTTTTCTCCTCATCCTGTCTTTTTAAAACAGCGGTCTGCCCTTGCTGCCCCCGGGACCTCAGCTCAGTAACCACCTCTTCACTGTCCCTGCCTCCCACATCCACCCTTTCCCCTCTGAACCTCACGGCATTCGATGCTGGTGGCTGCTCCCTCTTTCCTGAAATCCTCTGGCCTCTGAGATTCTGTCTCTCTCCCCCAGCTCTCCTTTCTGGCTGGGATTTCTTCCTATGCTTCATCAATCCCTCTTCTTCCTGCTGCCCCTCAAATGAGGATGTTCCCGATCCCTGGGGTTGCAGCCTCAGCTCTGCCCCCTCTCTCCCAGGGGATCCCAGGCACCCCGAGGGCATTGACACACACCTGTCAGGATTACTCTGACTTCTACTTCCACACTGTCCCTCTAGCCTGATCTCCAGGCATGCCAGACACCTCCATCCAGAACTTCCACACCAAGCTCACGATGGAATTCTTCCCTTGGAGACTTACTTTTCCTTCTGTATCCAGTTCGTCTTCCCAGGAGCCCAGGTCTGAAACAGATTCATCTCAGCCTCCCCGCCTCATCCCATGGGTCATGGCATCTGCCAATTCTCTTTCTGTTCTCTCCTCTGCTGTCCACTCCAGCTCCGGCTGCATCACCTCCAGCCTGGTATGTTCAGCTTCTTCCTGACAGTTTCATCTTGTTCTCAGGGGCACCTGGGTACTGTCACCAGAGTGATCTGAACACTGCTTCCTACCAGGTCAGGGGCCCTGCTCACCTGGAGATGGAGACTAAGCTCCCTCACAATGAGGCTCACGAGCAGTCAGCCTCCCCACCCCAACAGTGTCGTCCCTGTCTGTGTCCCCAGCTTCATGTCCCACTTCTCTCTGCTTCCTGATTCACATGGAAGCGTGTCACACAGCTGACTGTTCCTGCCAGCCCCCCGTCTGGGTTTCCCCTTCACATCAGGACCCCCGCTGCTGGAACACAGCGCCCCCGCCCCAGCCTATCCTCTGAGTCCAGCTCACACGTCTTCTCCAAGAACCCCTTTCCTGCACTCAGGCATTCCTGCAATTACATTTACCAAACTGTGCTCTGACTTCTTCTATCTTCTCCACTAGTTTGTGATTTATTTTTTTCCGAGGTTGGGGCTATGCCGTGTTGATCTCTGTAATCAACATAGGTGTTTATTGAACAGATGAATTGATGAATGAATGAATGGATGGATGTTCCCATCTTCAGCCCCACACCCTCCGGTGACTGCAGATGTGGCCAGCCCACTCCTTTACTGGTCTGATTGGTTCCTTCCTTCGCACCCTCACACCTCAAGCACCTCCTTAGACCAGCCTGAGTCCCACACCTGGCTGCAGACTCTCCTCAGGGGTCTTTCTGGTCCTTCCCTTTCTGAGACTTGAGCTTCCTTTCTGGAGCTGTGTCCCCATTCCCCAGACTCGACGACCGCTTCTTCCTGTAGGTGTCTCTCTCTTGTCTTTTCCCTGTTCAAGGAGCTGGCTGCTTTGCATGGTTGCTCTAGTTTCTGTTGCCACCTGGGAACTGTTTTAGAATGTTGCCCAGGATTCCCGGGTCCTGGGCGTCCAAAGCAGGAATGTGAATGCACACCACGGTGACCTGATCCTTCCCTTCTCTCCTTTAACAGCGAAATGCATTGGAAGGAAGAGCAGTTCCGATGAAGAAAGACACCTTATGAATTGTGTAATTTTTCTTTTGATCAGTTCCAGTCTGTAATAAAAGCCTTACTTTTCCTATAAGATTCTTTTTCATTGCCTTATTTTAAAAAGCAAAAACTGTCAAATTTTTAGATAAGAGAGTAATGGCACAAGAAGCCTGCTATTAGCTAAGGATTTTAGGAGTTGAGGACTCACTAAGTGACTGTTTAGTGTGTTTCAGATCAATTTAAAATGGTTATGAATTCCCTGTTATTAAAAAGACAATCAATCTCAAGCAGTTCAGTGTGAGAAAGGTTTTCTTTTCATGTCTAATTTTAATTTTGAAAAATTGTCTATGGAGCTCAGGGGACTTTCAGGGCAGCAAAACTATTTTGTATGAAACCGTTATGGTGGGTACATAACATTTATGCTCTTATCAAAACTCATAGAATGTACAACACAAAGAGCGAACCTTAATGCAAACTAAAGTGTTAGTTAATAACAACACACCAGTGCTGTTGTGACACATGTCTAAGGTGAGATGTTAGCAGGAGAGGAAATTGTTGGGGGAGCAGGGGGTGCAGGTGGGGAGAGGGAGTATCCAGTATATGGGGATTGTCTGTACTTTTTGCTCAATTTTTCTTTAAACCTAAAACTGCTGTAAAAAATAAAGTTTATTAGTAAGAAAAATCATTGTCCCCATAAAAATACCATCATTGCTTCATTTCCTTTGGGTCTCTCGGTGCAGGGAATCAACAGCAAAGTGAGCTTTCTGTCAAAGCTGGTATCACCAGGTAAGTACACAGGGGAACGGGGTCTGTGTTCCCCAAGCCACTTATTTAGAAATGTGTCCCAATTTGGTACTATTCCTGGAGCCAGGCTGCTGTGGGGCTAACCACGTAGTGAGAGAGACTGAGGGTGTAAGAATTCCCAAACCTGACTACGGTCCCTCACCAGGACTGAAACCCACATCAGTTCCTACAGCTTCGGCTGAAGACATCAGGGACCCCTGAGAACTATTTTCTGGGTGATTGACATGCTAAGTCATTATCAGTCCTTTGCACCTGGTTATAGATGTGACTGTTTAATTCTGATCCAGTAGCAAATTCCTTTACTTACGTACCATAGCTTTTAAACGTCTGACAAGGCTGGTCCCTACCTATTCCCCATTTTTTCCCCAGAACCTGCCTGGATATTCCCACATCTTTATTTTATTTCAACTTTGAGATCAGCTTGTCAAGTTGTGAAAAAAATTCTGTTGGCATTTCGAATCAAATTGATTACTTCAAATTTATAGATTAATTTTTTAAAAATTGACATCTTTAGATTTTTGAGTTTTGCTCTATAAGACTAAGATAGACATTTCCATTTATTAAAATCTTCTTTTATGTTCCTTAATTGAGTTTAAGAATTTTCTTATATGTGTTCTGCATATTTCTTTTAAAATTTATTCTTTTAGTTGTTATTACAAATGGGATCTTTTGTCATTATTTTATATTATATAATATATGTTTTATAATATAAAATTGGCTAACATATGGTAGGTTTTTAGTCCATCTTCCTGTTGAATTTTCATGTTGTTGCTAGTAGGTTTTTAGCTGATGCTCTTGAATATTCCACATATGCAATTATAACTTTTGCAAATGATATTAAGTTTGCTTTTTTTTCCCCCCTTTCCTTTTTTTCTTTTTTTGGCAGCTGACAGGTACAGGATCAAACCCTGGACGTTGGTGTTATCAGCACCACATTCTAACGAATTCTTTCCATTTTTTAAATGTCAGTTCCGTCTTTTCCCCATTTTTCTCTGATGAGTCTATTCTAACAGGCTTGAATAACATGTAATGATAAGCGTCCTTGTCTTGTTCCTCACTTTGACAGCATTTTAAGAAGTATTTTAGTGTTTCACCATTAAGTACAATGCTGACTTCTGGGTTGGTGTAAGGGGTGTCTATATTTTTAGTCATGTTAAGGTTGTATCTATTCTTCTGCTATTAAGAGTTAATAACATAAGTGAGTATTGAGCTTTGTCAAATATCTTGAAGTTATTTTGTTTCTTTGATAACAAAATGCGGTAAATTATGTCAAAAAATCACCAGTATTGAGCCATCTTTGAATTCTTGACACAACCCCACTTGGTCATGGTTTACTGTTTTTTAAATATGCCACAGTTCCATTTAAAATGTTTATATCAACATTCCCAAGTGAGAATGATCCGTAGTTGATTTTTGTACTGTTTTTGTACTGTTTTTGTATCAGTGTTATGAAATCTCTTTTGCCTTTACAGGCTCCCCTTGTCCCACAATCCCCAATACTCTGTTCTTATTAGGGACCTTATCCTTAAACATCTATGATTTCTTTTATGGTTGAAATAGGATGTTAACTGCATATAAATTAATTTATATGTTAATTTACACATTTTTGTAATTTGTTGATCTTTGAATTCCCCAGCCTTTCCAAAACATCTTTGCCAATACATTTCTTCCACTGTCTTCTGGAGAATAATAGCAAGCAAACGCTAGGCCTGAAGTGTTCAGTCCTTGCTTAGCAAAGGTCATTGGCCCAGGAGAATGCTGGGTATGTCAGGAATATCTGGCCACAGAGCTGTCTGATCTGTTCTGTAAATGTGTACATTGGGATTGTGTGAGCCGATACCATTGTTAAGCACAGTCACCATGCTCCAGCTCAGGCCATGCTTTCTCAAACTATGACTTTTCCTTAGGCAATAGCAGGCCTGCAAGAATAGAAACAGATTTAGGGAAAGTGGGTTCACCGGCTGTTGGCAGCAACAGAAACTTCATAAAAGATTCAGACTGAGACTGTGGGACCCACACACTCTCCACCTTGAGCCAAAGCTGTTTCTAAGAACAAACGTGATCTAATTCCTTCAGGACAGAATCCAGGTGAGTAATTCTTTATTAAACAAAGAGACCTCATGGCTTTGTTTTGAGTAGTGCACACCTGCCATCAATAGTGTGGGTCTGAGGAATGTGGTCACTGCCAGGATTCCCTCTTAACTCTGACCTCTGTAGAAATCACAGAACAACACAAACAATGGCAAACTTCTTCACCAAAATGTCATATGCCTCTGTGAGGCTTGCAGCAAAACAATTTTGGCCTCTCTCCAGAGGCAGGTGTGACTGGAGCCAACCTGTCTGCAGTGACTTTTTTACTATGAAGTCATTAGCAGCATCGACAATCATAACAATGTTGCATCATTGGGAGCCCCTGGGAACGGGCACATGCCTTTACGGATGGAGGGTGAAGCTGTCCTGTCCCAGCTGGGATTAAAAATTGCCTAGAGCTCAAATATTTTGTGTTCTTCCTTGTTTTCCATCCCTGGAATGTCTCAGTGTGGCCAACACGCCATACGCCCCACGGTTGCTTCCTTGCGCAGGTTATTGTGTTGTGTGAAAAGCTGGATGGTCAGTTCTCATCACCTTGAGGGCTGCTTCAGCCTGAAAATCATCAGTGTCTTCTCAAGTGTGAGAGCAGCATCCTAGGGCTACTCTGCCCTGTGTTGTTTTCCTTTTCAGATGAAAACAAGATATTTAATTTTGATCAGGAGAATAATTTTATACACATTTCACAATATGTTATCTCATTTCTCCAATGACTATGGGGAGAATGCATATAAGAGAAGTGGGGAAGGAGCAAAGTAAGGATTACTCTACAGAATGTCCTGTACTGTGGAGATGCCAAGTTCCAGCCCTTTAAAATGAAGCTGGATTTAAAATATGTTGATTTTCAAATGAGCAGATAAATCAACTCTGAGTTTCCCAGACTGTCCCTTTCTTACTTGCTTCATTTTCTCTACTCAACACCCCTGCTACATCCGACTGCTTGGCAAGAGGGAGAATTTGAGTGATGAAGTGGTACTCCCAGATATTTGGCAGAGCAGAGCAGGCTGACGTCCAAAGTCTAAACACAGCCTTCAGGTGGTGTTGTGTTGTCAGGGGCCCAGCTACAGTTGCCACGGTAGCAGCTGTGAGCACTGGTCCAAGTAGCACATGAAGTCTCTAACTGGGGTCAGCTGCAGGGGGCTTCCAGGAGCACACAAAGACAGGAAATAATGGTTTTCAGTCTGCTTGAGCTGCTGTAACTAGATACCATAGACTGGATGTCTTAAACAATAGACGTTTATTTCCCAAAGTACTGGAGGCTGGGAAGTTCAAGATCAAGGTGCCAGCAGATTCAGTTCCTGGGAAGTGCCATCTTCCTGGCTTGCAGATGGTTGCCTTCTTGCTGTGTCTTCACTTAGTGGAGAGAGAGCAAGCTCTGGTTCCTCTTCCTCTTATGAAGACACTAATCCCAGCATGGGGTCTCCACTCTCATCACCTCATCTAAACCTAATCACCTCCCAAAGGTCCCACCTCCAAAAAGCATCACACTGGGGAGCTGGGCTTCAACATATAAATTTGGGGTGGGGGGACATAAACATCTGGCCCATAATAGGCAGTCGTGATGCATTAGACACATCAGAGAGATTACACCCTCCACTGACCCCAGGAACTTTGAGAAACAGGCTCACAGATTTAATTGGTGATGACCTCAACCCTCACATTCCCTCTCCAGGGCTATCTCATCTCCAGAATAGCAGGAGTGTTTTTTCTACATCTCTGGACTCTCATAGCTGCTGTAATCCTTATTCCACCCCTAGCTCACCCTGCCAAAGGAATGGACTCCCCAGTATAGGAACCAGTTCTCCTGGAGATGCCAACAGGCAGACCAGCTCCATCCAAGCCTGCTCATGCTGATTGACTTGCCAGCCCTATTTATTTACATGGAACAGCAATAGGTCAGTGAGAGAAGTCGTAGGTCTGAGACCCTTAGATTTCTCAAACTCACTTGTTTGAGTTTGCATAGTTACTCAAACTCCACACCCTTTCTTGGTCTCTCTTTTGACTCCACTTTCATCTCCACCCTCCACTTGCAGAGTCTTCTACACCACCCCTGGGTGGGCCCCCAGAACTGATTTCTTTCTTACCGAGCTTAGGTTTGTACATCTTCCTTCTTTTAGTTTTGTGCAGTTATAATATGGGATGTGGTGTGGGGTCCTGATGTGTATTCAGTTCCCATGCTTTACTTCCTTAGTAGTAGAATGTTTTAATTATTATTAAATTTTCTGTGATCCAAATTATGCAAAGCACTGAACATTTATTTTCCACTATATCTCAAGTCAATATTAAAATAAGCTGAATGTTTCCCTGCACTGTCCTTTCTCATTTTGTGCTGTTTGTTGTGCAGGACTGTTTTATTTCAGATGGTGTATACTCATTTCTAAAGTACTATTGAATATGGCCATAAAAGTGTAGTTAGTGGTCAGTTTTTCAATCAATGTTTTAAAAGATTCATCCTAAATGAAACCTTGGGCTATTGACTGGGAGGAAATCCCTTTTATAAAAAAGAGTTTGAATTTTCTGGTCCGTCTTAGAAGTCACCACTCTGTATTAACAAAAAGTAAAAAGCTGAACAAACTGAAAAATCAACAATTCTTCTTAGATCTGTCTGAGAAGTGCGGTCACAGAGCAAACTGCTGCCTCCCAAAATTGGAGAGACAGACAGATTGCTAGGGTCAGTGGGGAGGAAGGAGTGAATATGTAGGGGATTTTTTGGGAAGTGAAACTATTTTGTATAATCTTACATTGCTAGGTACATGTCATGATACGTTTGTCCAAACCTGTTGAATGTACAACACCAAGAGTGAACCCTAATATAAACTACGGACTTGGGATGACAATGATGTGCCAACGTCATTATTCGTTGAATAATGGCATAGGTTTATTGGTTGAAACAAATGTACCACCCTGGAGAGGGGTATTGATGATGAGGAAGGCTGTGCACGTGTGGGGATAGGGGGTACATGGGAGGTCTGTATTTTCTGCTCAATATTGCTGTGAAACTTAAAGTGCTGTAAAAAATTAAGTTTATTAACAAAAATGAAGAGCCTAAACCAATGTGATGCTTCACAGAACACATTAAAGATTTTGGCATTTATAATTATGTAAGTTTCCTATTTCTGCATACAAATTACCACAAATTTAGTGGATTAAAATGATACGAGTTTATTATCTTACAGTTCTGGAGAACCAAGGTCTGAAATGGGTCTCACTGGGCTAAAATCAAGGTGTTGGTGGGCTGCATTCCTTCTGCAGGCTCCAGTGGAGAGTCTGTTTACTTGCTCTGTCCAGCTTTTAGAGGCACCTGCATTGCTTGGCTCATGGCCCTTTCTTTATTTCATGTGCAGAACTCCAGCCTCTGCTCTATTACCGTCCGGCCTTCTCCCAACTCTGATATTCTTCACTCTTTTGTATAAGGACTTTTGTGACTACATAGGGTCCTCCGCATAATCCGGGATAGTGTCCTTATCTCAAAATCCTTAATTTAATAACACCTGCAAATTCCCTTTTGCCATGAAAATTAACTGTTATAAATTGAATTGTGTTCCACCAAACTCATGTGTTGAGGTCCTAATCCCCAGTTTCTCAGAATTTGGAGATAGGGCCTTTAAGGAGGTAATTAATGCAAAATGAGGTCATATGGGTGGGCCCTAATCCACTGTGACTATGTCTGCATAAGAAGAGATTAGGACACAGACGTGCCCAGAGGAACGACCATGTGAAGACACAGGGAGGAGACAGCCATGGACAAGCCAAGGGGAGAGGCCTTGGAAGAATCCAAAACCTGCTGACCCCTCAGCCTTGGATCTCCAGCCTCTAGAACCGTAAGAAAATAAATTTCTGTTGTTTAAGCCACGTAGACTGCAGTGTTTTGTTATGGCAGGCGTAGCAAACTAATACAGTAACATATTCACAGATTCCGGGGATGAGGATGTGGACACCTTTGGGGAGGATATTATTCCACCAACCACAACAATCACGGTCAAATCATCCAATAGATGCCATTTATTAAACGCTGCGGGCCACGCAGGCACTTTACACATGTTATATCACTTAAGTCTTAAAACAGCCCTACTAGGTAGCTACCTTTACTGTCCCAATTTTACCAATGAGGAAGAGACGGCTTAGCAAAAAACTTGCCCCATAACTTGTAAGAGGCAAAATCAAGGTTTGCTCTTGGCTCTCTGGTTTCTGTCCTCCCACCCCCAAAGAAAAAAACCGTGGAGTTGCAGCTCTCTGAACAGAGATGGAGCACACTGTGGGCTGGATGGGCCCCTCCGGACGTGAGATGTTGCTGGTGATTGCTCCTCACAGCACTATTGCAGGCCCACCTTGCAGTCTCCCTGACCCTCTGATAGACATGCATTAAGAGATCTTGGTTCTCTGGGTCTGCTACAGGGACTTTGTGCAGGTGCGGTGGGGGATTATTTAACCTCAAAGACCCTATTAAACAGTCACCCTGTTGCCTGTCTACTTTCTTTTCCCTGGACTGAAAGCCTGGAGTTTCAGCTTGTGACATTAGACAAGGAGCTGAGTTCGTTCCAAGCTTTCCTGTGCTCATGAGCGTGGTGTTCTGTCTTTCAATAATCAAACAGACACTCCCTTGGCTTTCCCTCAACAGAGAACTGGCATCCCTAAAAGCCAAATAAAACCTACCTCAAAAGGAAAAACAAAATTAATGAACAGATAAGAAACCTGAGGCTTATTTTTCTCTGAACTAGGGTGTTATGGAGGTCATGGCTTTGTGAATAAACCGGAGGAGGAAGGAAAGAAAAACAAAGCTGAGTTTCCCAGGGTTGGCTCCCCAGCTGCTGTGGGCTGTCCCGGGCCAGCGGGCACTAGGTGGCAGCGTCTGCTAAGCACAGCTCTGTGGGCTCTCTGGGCCCTGGGCTCATGGTGAGGACAGCAGGGCTTGGTATTTTCTCCAGGTTAAATGTGTGTTGTTCTGTGGACAGCAGGCAAGGGCTGTGGCTGCTTGTTCAACAGCAGCGCTGTCGCAGAGGCGGCAACTGCAGAAGCCTGCCTTCCTCTCCGCCTCTCTTTCCACGTCACCACATCATTGCCCTCTTAGTCCCCTTGCTGGGCCAGGGTCTGCAGGGTCATCACCCCTCTTAACATGACTGACGCCTCAGAGGGCAGGTGACGTTATTGTTTCCCAGGCCAACCATGCATCCGTTTCGAAACACTCCGTTCTCAGCTCATAACAAGTTAGCTTCTGTGGTGGCAAAACTCAGATTCTCAAGAAAGTTGCATCGTGAAAGGAAGCACCAAGTTTTTAAAAAATTAAACACCAAGAATCCCACCACTCACATTTGTCCCTTGTGCTTTCTTTAACATACGTTGTGGACACCCTGCCCTGAGCAAGAGTGAAGATGCTGGCTGGCCATGAGCACGCCCAGGTCATAAAAAGTGGTTAATTTCAGTTCTATGATAGATGCATGTCTTTAATCAGGACAGTGCCATGTTGTGCTTCACACGTGCATAGTACATACTGATATATACATACTAGCATATGTCCTGTGATTGGAGTTATACATCCATAAGCCAGTGAATGTCAGGGGTAGCTGGAGCCACGAAGAGCCGGGAGAGAGGCCTGGAGCTGATTTGCCCTCAGGTCCCCCAGAAGGAAGCAACCCCACGGACAACTTGATTTCAGACCTGTGGAAGAATAGATATGTGCCATTTTAAGCTTCCCAGTGTGTGGTTCTTTGTTATGTCAGCCCTAGAAAACTAACACATCAGCTCTCTCCCTATTAGCCTACATCTGGTCCCAGGAAACACCACCCATCATCTGTCCCCATAAACCCTGGACAGACCGGTCCACCCAGAGCAGCCCTCTCCTGGCTCTGCCTCCAAAGCCCTTGGATAGCTCTCTTCTTGTCCTCTCAACCTCCTGGTGGCCATCTGCTTTCTCCTTCTCATTTGAGGGTCAGACACCTGTCTTCAGTATCGCTGACTTCAAATGGTCCTCTCGAACCTCCCTGCAGGCTGTGGGTTAGGCATGAGCATCCCCTTCCTTCTCCGCAGGGGTTCGCTCACACAGCAAGGCAGCCGTTCCCTCCAAAGAGATCTCTTTACTGGTGTCCTCCCCAAAGCCTCCCTCCCTCTGACCCCTTTGCAAACCTGTGGTCATGCTAAGAGGTCCATGCCTTGAGCCACAGGCTCTCTTTTCCCTTTGGAAATTCTGCATCAAGGGTGTCACCAGGGTCTTTCCATACTTACCTTTCTCTTCCAGTCCCATCTTGGCATCCTGGTCATACACGTGTTTTTACATTGCTGAGGTAGGACTGTGTGTAGTTACATATACCGCCTTTCTGACTAATTGTAGTGGGTTGAATTTTGCCCCCCACCTCCAAAAAAGACACGTCCAACCAGAACCTGTGAATGTGACTTTATATGGAAAAAGGGTCTCTGCAGATATAATTCAGTCAAGGATCTTGAGATGAGATTATCCTGGGTTTAGGGTAGGTCTTAAACTCAAAGACAGGTGTCCTTATAAGAACAGGGGAAGACACAGAGACACAGAGAGCAGAAGGCTATGTGACCACAAAAGCAGAGGTTGGGGTGATGCTGTCACAAGCCAAGCAACACCTGGAGCCTCCAGATGCCAGAAGAGACCAAGAAGGATCCTCTCTTAGAGTCTCCAGAGGCAGCATGGTCCTGTCAACACCTTGGTTTTGGACTCCTGGGCTTGACCAGTGTGAGAGAATACATTCTGGTTGTTTTAAGTCACCCAGTTGTTAGTAATTTGTTATGGCAGCCACAGGAGACTAATACTGTAATAATATTGTCCACATTTTTTCTAATGGCAGTACACTATTCTGTATTATGAGGAAGCCAATAAACCCGCTGTTCTAAAAATTTAATATTTGAAAATTGAACTACAATAAATAATAAGGAATTAAATACAGTTGAACATACATTTTGAGTATCTGACCATTTCCTTAGGAAGATTTCCTAGAAGTGGGATTACTGGGTCAAAGGATACACCCTTAGCTTTGGATCTATGTATCCTTCTCTTGCACGAAGCCTAGCACAAAGCCTGTAATTTCTGAAATATTATTTTGTACTAGTTGGTACAAGACATGTAATGACTATGTGACTCATTTATGTGACAATGATTACCAATGCTGTTTTTGTGAGCATGAAAAACAACCTTCTGACAACCAGGTGCAACCTGGTGCTTAAGCTGTCTGGGTTACCCCTTCAATGTATTTTAGTCACAATTAGTTCACATCCCTCAATTTTAGAGCCACATGTGTATTAAAATTGTGTTTCTTTGTAACTTCTTTATTGGTCTCAACTCTAAAAGCAAATCCTGAAATATAGCAAATCATCCTTCAGCATTGTGAACAAAAGTGGGTCAAAAAAAGTGGAACAAAAAAGGGTCAGCTCCCCCCTCATTCTTTAATAATAAAAAAAATGCAAGAGCTGCTGGCAGTAATGTGAGCCTGAGAAGTCTTGAGCATCTTTATTCTGAAGAAGTCAGTATAGAAAAGTCACTGAAAACTGTTGGTCTGGAGGCTGGCTGGTTAGCTCACTTGATCAAAGCGTGGTGCTGACAACACCAAAGTCAAGGGTTCGGATACACCTACTGACCAGAAGCCCCCCCCAAAATAAAATAAAAAATAAAAAAATAGAGTCAAAGGATCTGGGATTCAACTTGTGCTTACTAAAATGTAATTGTTTTTTCCTTGGAAATGTCTGCTAGCGTCACTTAAAAAAGAGTTGACATGTTCTGGGCCACGAGGACAGTGGAGTAAATAAACTCTAAGATTTCCAAGATTCCATTCTTTTTCTAATGTTTAAATGGCCCATTTGAAGGCCTTTTGCATGTCCATTTCCAAGTGTTGAGGCAAATATGTCTGAGCCATATCAGCTGGAGAAGTCTTTCTATATGCGTTGCTCAAAGACAGTGTCTTAAGTCAGGCTCTTGCCAAAATAACAATCACAAAGGTCATAATTACATTAAACAGATGCTTGTACTAGGAGCCTACCTCATTTTTTTCAGCTGAATAAAACATTTGATTGTTATATGAACTACTATCTTGATATTCAAGGTTATAATTAGAAACAATAAAAGAAATCATGGAATTTTTACACAACTAGCTATTGTACTGAGGCACAGATAGGAACTGCAAGTTTATAAGAGCTTGATGCCTTGTCATAAGCTTGTAAAAAAAGTCTGTGTAACTTTGACATGGAGTCTGAAAATGACTTTAAAAATTTAATATAGAAAGAAGCTGATTAGTACAATCAAATAAGAGACTTATTATTACTTTGGACAATGACTACTGAATAATACTCCTTAATTCTAAGACAGGAACACAAATACACATGCATACATACACACACGCGTGCACATGTGCATATGCACACACGTGCACACATGTGCACACACACTGAACATATTCAACAGATGCAGAGTAGCTCTTCACTTTCCTCTTCTTAGCACCTGCATGTCAGCGCTTCTTCTTTAGGAAGGGGTAACAGTAACATATATCACGAGGAAAGGCCTGTCATAGTAAAATCATCACAGGGAAGGATAACATTTCACACATAACATCCCTTTTGACATATAGGAAGAGCCAATAGACATTGGCCCTTAAGTAGAACATGGTATCACTAGAAGACCCAGGAAAAATTTCACCAAATTATTTGGAATTATTTTTCTTTAATATTATGCCTCTATTTTAGTTTCCTTAATTCTTCTAAGTTTTAATTTATTTTTATTATTTCACAAAACTTATTGACTCTTTAGAGTTAGAAGAAACTTGAGAGACTTCTACAGCAGAAGTCTCTTTGACATCTTTTCTACCTTCTTGTAGTTTGGGCCAATGTGGTCTGAGCCTGTGGTGGAAATACCAGCTCCTTCCAGGGACTGGTTCAGAAATGGCACATGAATCTCTTCAGGTCAGGGACAAGCAAGGAGGAGTTTGCTGGAGGCTGCTAAATACATTTGCTTACTTACTTCTCCTTCCTCTAGGAAGCGGAAGATGAAGTTGACACATGGCAAAGGGCAGAGCTGAGAGAATTAGAGACGTGGAGCCAGAGCCACTGCATTCAATGAAGCCTCAAATCCACAGTCCACCTGCACTTCCAGAGGTAGTGCGTTCTTTATCGTTCACGTCACTTGGGGCTGCCTGTCATTGCAAAAGTGGCATAGTGTGATACACTTTCATGCTCCAAACATCTCATTTCATATAAGAAACCAAGAGTCCATTAGGCCAAGGCTAAAGGACTTGCCCAAGAGTATCGGCTTTTTAGAGCGAGATTAGAAACCAAGACCCAGTCTCCCGATGACCAGTCTAGAGCCTTTTCATCTCACAGGCCTTATGAGCTTGAGCAGATCTTTCAAATGCCTTTCCAAACGTGCTGCACTTTGGTGGATAAATAGGCTTCTCTGAGGGATCTTTAATGCTCAGAGAAAGTGGATCAAGTCCATGAAATAGTGCTCATTTGGGAGACCGTATCTTCACAATTCCACTTATTGAGGTCCTTCTGGAAACTCGTTCAAGCACCAAGGTGTCTGCCTGGCCAATAACATTTTAGACTTTTGACACTGACAGACGTGCTAGTTGCAATTCCTGTTCTCCAATTAGTTCTTGCCTTTTTTTTTTTTTTTAATTTTATTTTGTCGATATACAATGTGGTTGACTGTTGTGGCCCCTTACCAAAACCTCCCTCCCTCCTCCCTCCCCCCCCCCCCACCCAACAATGTCCCCTCTGTTTGCTTGTCGTATCAACTTCAAGGAATTGTAGTTGTTATGTCTTCTTCACCCCCCCGTTTTTTTTGTTTTTTTTTTTTTTTGTGTGTGTGTGTGTGTGAATTTATTTATTAATTTTTAGCTCCCACCAATAAGTGAGAACATGTGGTATTTCTCTTTCTGTGCCTGACTTGTTTCACTTAATATAATTCTCTCAAGGTCCATCCATGTTGCAAATGGCAGTATTTCATTCGTTTTTATAGCTGAGTAGTATTCCATTGTGTAGATGTACCACATTTTCTGTATCCACTCATCTGATGATGGACATTTGGGCTGGTTCCAAGTCTTGGCTATTGTAAAGAGTGCTGCGATGAACATTGGGGAACAGGTATACCTTCAACTTGATGATTTCCATTCCTCTGGGTATATTCCCAACAGTGGGATAGCTGGGTCGTATGGTAGATCTATCTGCAATTGTTTGAGGAACCTCCATACCATTTTCCATAGAGGCTGCACCATTTTGCAGTCCCACCAACAATGTATGAGAGTTCCTTTTTCTCCGCAACCTCGCCAGCATTTATCGTTCAGAGTCTTTTGGAGTTTAGCCATCCTAACTGGGGTTAGATGGTATCTCAGTGTAGTTTTGATTTGCATTTTCCGGATGCTGAGTGATGTTGAGAGTTCTTGCCTTTTGATCAGCATATTTCTGCCTCTTGCTGTTGTAATGTCAGAAAGAGCTTCAGGCTCCTGGGGACATCTTACACACATACTTGTTCTAGCCTGGGCCTCATAGAGCAGAAGGAGAGGACACAGAGAAAGCTGTAGCCGGCCTCCCTCCCACATGCTTGGAACTTTTTCAGAGTGTGTGGATCCCCTCTCCTTTATCTCTCTCCTCTTTGTGGCTTACATTATCCTTCCCCCTGAATCTTTCCCCCATCAAGACACCTAATGTCCCCAGACTTCACTCACTCATCTGAGGATAAAGATAATAACACCTGCTGAGCACATTGCTTACCTGAGCTCTTGTGCACCCCCAACCTTGTTACAATGACCAGTTCGCTGACACATTTGAGGGGTCCACTATGTGAAAGGTACATTGCTAGGGAACGGATTAAAGGTAAACTGTGGAGCATTACCTAAACGTAGGTCTTGCTACCATTATTAAAACACTCATCTGGAAACCATGTAAAATATTTTATTTCTTCTTAAACTACTTGTCACCTTCCACATCCATAAACGTCCCAGCTCTTCTATTACTCACATTAGTGGTAAAAACAAAATGCCATCTTTTCTATGCTCTGCCACCTTCCTCCACCGAGCAATAACCATGTCAGCTGGAAATATTATAAAGGTCATCCGACTGAAGCATTTATTCCACAGTTGTGCATCACTGGGTTTTGAGAGTGCTGCCTAAACATTCTAAGTGACGGATGTCCCTGACACTTCTCACTTTTCATTTTCTATTTAATCAGTCACCCATGGATCAGGAACAACACAAACCTTTAATCCCTGCAAAAAAATCATGGTCAAAACAGATTAAGCTTATTTCATTCAGAATACGGTACCATGCTAGTTAAAAGCATCCTTGGTTTATGTTATGGGGTGAATTTATTTTTACCCCCACGCTCCCCAAAAATCTATGTAAGGTTCTAACTCCCAGTTCTTCAGAATGTAGATTTTATTTTTTTTGAATTAGGGTAATTGCAGATGTGATTAGTTAAACTGAGATGAGGTCATACTGGAGTAGGGTGGGCCTCTAATTCAATATGCCTGGTGTCCTTATGTGAAGTCTGTGAAGATAAAGACACAGAGGGAGAAACCACACGACAACAAATTACCACAAACTTAGCAGCTTAAAACAACACACATTGATTATTTCAGTTTCTCTGGGTCAGGAGCCTGAGCACAGTTCAGCTGGAACTTCTACTTCAAAGTCTCACACAGGCTGCAGTCAAAGTGTCAGCTAGGGCTGATGTCTCATCTGAAGGCTTGACGGGGGAAGGATCCATCATGAATTGGTGGTTGTGCCTGGTCCCAGCTGTAGGTGTGTGCAGGCAACAGGGGAGGCCCTTAGTTGGGCTCTTGGGACCAGCAATTCAGGCTCACCTAGTTTCAGGTACCAGGGGAAGAGATATCTCATCTTGGTCTAACAAGTTAAAGTCTTCGGAGACAAAAGAGCAGAGTATATTTAATGTGGGCAAACTTTTATTTACATTAACCATGTGGTTGGTTATCTTTTTTGGAGTTCATACATTTTTGGAAATGTGATGCTTTTGTGTGTGTCAAGATAGGACAGATTAAAGATCAGAGAATTGAGTTTTCTCATTTTCTTACTGTGATATTTTAGGGAAATCTGTGGTGAGAACTCTGCCATCTCAAATGTTGTGATTAGAGGTAAAAGCAAGAGCAGCAGCAGAGCTAACATTTACTGTGAGTTTATTATGTGCCCAACACTGTGCTGTGTACTTCTGTTTACATACTCAATTGTTTTTCCAGAAGTAGTTTATTAATACATATATACACCATTTAAAATATATATTGAGCACCTGCTGTACGCAAGGTGCTGCGCTTGACACTGGGGATATGATGAATAATAAGACAAGTTTTTTCTGGTTGAGGTTGAAGGGGATTAACAATCAACTCCCCTGTCCTCAGAGTTCTGAGTAATCTAACATGTAGTCTATTTTTTCCTCCCAATTTATTTATTTACTTATTTATTGCAACTGGCTGGTACAGGGATCCTAATTCATGACTCTGGGGTTATACGGTTGTGCTCTAAATAACTGAGCTAACCGGCCAGCTTACCAAACACGAAGTCTTAATGTAAATAAAACTCCTGCTTTGTGATGGATGTATTAGAAACCATAGTTTGACCCTGAGTCTAAAAAAGGAGGAAAAAGCAAAGGAAAGACAGCATTCTGTATTAGGTTTAGCTAAGTAGGCTTGGCATTTTTCCTGTGGCAAAAATTCAAACGATCCTTCTACAAGGACACCTTGTGATGCTGGTATGCATTTTCGTGGAGGAGGAGGTTCTCAAGACAACTTTTTATATCCAATGACTCCCATTGTCAGCTGTGGCTTTTCATCCCCATGAGTCACCTACATCCCTGTGGCTAGACTCACCTCTTTCCCTTGATGGTTCTGCCCTGATGCAGGTTCCAGAGTGGTCCAGACAGCATCTGAGCCTCAGCAGCTGACCTGTGGTGGCTCAGTCCTGGACGCCTTCTCGATCAGACCTCCCCACATCCCATGGTGCAACCTCATTGGTCTCTGTGAACCTCAGCTTCCTGGGCTGGGCTTCTGTTTTGCTTCATCTTGCTCTTTCTGGCTGCTCCCAACTTCTCCCCCAAAATATGTGGACTTTTCCTTGAATCTCAGCCCAGTGGCCAAGACGCTACAGTACCTGAGAGAGTTCTGCTGGATGATGACAGACTGTCTGACCCCTCCTCTCATTGTGTCAAAGCCTTTCACTGGGACCCTTCAATCTTCTTTTGCAATGTTCAGTGCTATTTTGACGTTAGGTTTGTTATTGTTGTTGGTGTTGTTGTTGGAGGTGTTTAGCCAAGGTCAAACCACCTTAACCATCTGAAGCTTCACTGTGAACCCAGTTAACTTTACAACCTCTGACTTGAATGAGTAGGTTTCCTGCCAAGCTCTTTCATCGGCCTCTGTGGGAACACAGACTCACCAATTCTTTTGTCTGATTATTTAAATAAATTATCCAACGACTGCATTTAGAATTTTATTATGCATACAAATTACCTGGGGTTCTCATTAAAACGTAAATTCTATTTCATTATATCTAGGGTTGGACCTGAGAGTCCACACTTCTAACAAGCTCCCAACTGATGAATAGCGAGAGATTTATACCATATCATTTTAATTGATGAAAGCAAGACCTTTTTAAAATTTTATTTTTAATTGACAAATAACAATTGTATATATATTTATGGGATGCAATGTGTTGTTTTGGTACATGTTTACAATGTGGAATGATCAAAGCATGCTAATTAACAGATCCATCACCTCACACACTTAGCTTTTTTTTATGATGAAAACATTTGCAATCTACTCTTTCAGCCATTCTGAAATATACAATGCATTATTATTTATTATAGTCACCATTCTGTGAAGTAGATCACTAAAGTTTATTCTTCCTAACTGAAACTTTGCACCCTTTGGTCAACATCGCCCCTTTCCCCTACGCCCTCCTCCCCCAGCCTCTGGTAACCGCCATGCTACACTCTGCTTCTGCAAGTTCAACTTTCTTAGATTCCATATATAAGTGAGATCATGTGGTATTTGTCTTTTGTGCCCGTCTTCTTTCACTTAGCATGATGTCCTCCAGGTTCATCCACATTGTCAAGAGAGGGAGACTTAACTAAATGACTTTAAATAGAGTGAAACAGTGGACCCTATTCCTTAGTATTTCATATGCCAATTCTCATTGCTTCAGAAAGTCTCTGCCCCTCCTTTGGGCTAGGAATGAGTCTATAAATTACGTCACTGGTGACTTTGAGTCCTGTTTACTCAAACCTAATGACAAGTTATTACATGCCTGGTTACAGGTGAGTGATGCACCACACTTAATGCAGCATGAGACTTCTGGAAATCTTTGGTCCATATTTTTTTAGCGAAGTCACATGCAGGACTGGCTTCCCCATTAGTATAGGAGACATAGGACAAATCATACTTTCAGGGGCCTGGGAAAATATTCCAATTTCTTTTAAAACCAGAAGAAAAGGAAAGGACTTTTAGGGCTAAAGGAAATGTTTAAATTTTTAATCCAGCCTAAATTATATCAACCTTTAACCCAATGGAGTTGTAAAATATAATTTTTAATAGTTTTTTTTATGGAGATAGGGGCCCATGAAAGTCATAACGTGGCCCTGGGGACATCCTGATAATCACGAATTAGTGGATGGCAACACAGAAAGCAAAACAGTGATACTTTTTCTGGGTTTTCTTTTTTTCTCTTTCTTTTGTAATTTGATTTTACAAATAATAACCTGCAAAGCATTGCTCTTTGCCTTGTAAGATGTCTTATGCTGGCAGGACAGACTTAGGACCAGCCAGTCTGTGAGTCAGTAATACTGAGGGTGACAGGCAAAGGCACAAAACTGTAACCTCATGTTGGCCCCTAGAACAATTTAGAAGATCTGCTGCTCATAAGAATTGCCTGGGAGCTTTAAAAAATCCTGACACTCAGGCCACACTCATGCCAGAGAAACTGAAACCTGCAGACCAGGGACCACACATCAGCTGGGTGTTAAAATTCTTCAGAGGATCCCATCGTGCAGCCAAATTCGAGAACTAATGACTTAGTTCACTCTAGGGAGTGACTATAGTAAGGTAGCATTTCACAAAGTGTGTTCCATGCAACAGGTTCCTTACAACTTTAACAATGCCAAGGTTTATTAATAGGTCTTCCTTAGAAAACAGGGTTTTGTAGTCAAATATCTTTGGGAAACATTAGGTTTAAAATAGTCAAGCATTGCTTTTACTGCAGGGCTTCTACCGAGAGTATGCAGCATTTCCTAAGTTTATTCGATCATAGACACCCACCACCCACCCTTTTTGAGACATTTCCTGTGGGTGGCTTTGGGAAGTGCCAACCTAGAGTTATATTTTACTAAGTCAAATTTAAATCCACTGCAGTAGCCTGTCCTGGGTCTTGGGTTTGGGGAAGATGCGTTCTTGGCATTGCAGCTTGGATTTCAGAATGCATTTTCCACAAACGATGAAGCTACAGGTAGTAGAAATAGCATGATTTGACCTATAATTTGGACGTATGTATAACCTTTTGTGGACTAGTCTGGAAACCAAACCACCAGTAATAAAGTTGTCACTGAGGGAGAATCCACTCAGGGTTGCAACCAGCTTACATGTGAAATTCAACCTGGGCTTAACTGTGGAGCTGACTTTGTTGGAATTCTCAAAGCAAAGCGTTTTTTCAAGCTTGCAATATGCATCCACTTTTTGAATGGCTGAACCCAACATGAATAGTTCTTATGTGTTGGCAACAAATGTGCGTTGAAATTCTGAGACATGTTCTTTCATGTGGAAGTTCTCTTAAGAATTAAAAAAAAATTCTGAATAAATGTGTTACAATTATAATCAACTTTAAATACTTGTTGCTACAGAGTTTTGCTTGGTTACAAATTCTTCATCTGCTGCTCCTAATTCAGCTCAAGTTTCAGCAGCTAAAGGGATATTCCGACTCTCATGAGAGATGATACATACATTTTTTTTAGTAGTTTTAGTCTTTACTCTAGAAATGGCCCTCCAAGGAGTAGCAAGTAGAGAAAACAGGAGAATGATATTTCCTAATAGCTCCAATACAGATCTTCAAGAGGAAAAATTTGGATTTTTTTTTTTTCAGGATGGAAATTTTGTCTTAACGACTTGAGAATGAGAAGAAGGAAACAAAACAAAACACCACATTTGTCAGAAGACTCATTTTAAAGTTTAAGCTATTAGTTGGGAAGCAGGGCTCCCCACCAGAAGTTTTATGCTACCTGGTTTTTCCTGAAAGGGAAAAAAAAAAGTTTAGCATTTGTCAAAATGATTTTGATGGTTTCATTCTACTTTTGGGGGAAGAAAACAAAAGTCAGTACCAGATGAATTTAACACAATCTTTTTAAAAAATAAGATGATGTATTAAATGAGAGTGCAGTCAAACATCAACAGTGATGCCTCGTTTGAAACACGTGAGAGCAGAGCATTTGCCGTGACAAGTTCCTCGGATGGCAGTTTTCTTTTGCCATTTAAGAACGGACCTTCGAGGTCGAGGTTGAAGTACTTAGAGGTGAAGTGGCAAATTTTTGAAACTTACTTTGAAATGGTGACTTTATAATATGTCAACTTGACTAGGCTGAGCTATGTTCCCAGAATTCTCTCTCCTGTAGGTTTCTGTTTAAGAGGGGTCCTCAGAAGCCATCCGTGGTAGATCCTGAGGACGCAGTAGCCATTCTGTGGCTCTGGTGCATCATCACCAAGCAGCTGGCTCTCTCCCACCTCACTGGCACAAGTAAGCAGCTGGACCTGCAACCACTCTACCTTCCCTGGATCCTCCTCCAGCTTCTCTAACTCCCAGGCCAGCTGTGTGCCTTTAGTTTCATAGGGAAGGGCCCCAGGCTCCTGCAGGACTCCACTTGATCAAGGCTGGAGGCAACAGGGATGACAGGAGTTTACCAATCACAGGCCTCCCTGCTGTCTGAATCCTAGCCATCTGTCCAAACTTGTGAGGTCCCAGCTCACACTAGCAGGCTCTGGCCTTTTGCTTTGCCTCCCATGGATTTGTCATCCTTTTTCCCCTGGGTGACGGAGCTGCCAAAGATTACTCAAAGCCCATCTCTTTTGAGCAGTGAGAAGCCCCAGAAAGGGGTTAATATCCTAGGACCCTCAAGCCTGAGGCATCCTTCCATTTGGAAATTAACCACAAATTGGGGTTCTCTTCCTGCATTTATTCTCCAGACCAAGAAGTTACAGGAAGAGACATAGGTGGGGTTTTGCTAAGTACAGTTTAACAAGTTTAACAATAGAAGCTGGTAACATTCAGTAAGTCAAGCAAGGAGACCTTCTGTAATGCAATTCGCAACAAAGCCTTGATTTAACAAACATTCCTTTTCCCACCACAGCTTTTTAGTAAATCTACATATCAGTCAGTAACCTGTCTGTCTTTGAACCAGCAGCCTTGCTGTGTTACAATTCTTATCTTGCAACAGAGACTCAATAGCCCTGGGAAAATGTCCTGTCCTTTGCAAGGTCAATCTTTGAAAGTGCAAGGCTTTGGAACACCAGGCCCTGTGAGGTACACTTGCTTTATAGTGTATTCCACACCAGCCTGCCGCTGATCTCCTCCAGTTCACACTGATTTTCCCTCCCTCACCCCTGCCCTGGGAACTTCAAGTTCCAGCATCAGACAGGAAGACAACAGCCTTACAGATATATAGATACACAGATATGGAGTGGCTCTGCTTCTCTGATTGAACTCTAAGTGATATGCAGGCCTACCTACATATACAAATATGTCCCTATTTCCATACGCCTATTACATCTGTGTACATATTACATATATTTAAGTATTTATATGTATATATAAAATATAGACGTACATAATATACATAATATTGAAAGAGATAAATCAAATATGATAAATCAAATATGACAAATCATTAACAATTATTGAACCTAAACAGTGAGTCTATGAATATATATTTTACTATTCTTTTAACTTTTTTGTGTGTTTGAACTTTCCATATGAATAATTTGGGGAGAGAAAGAATGGATCTTAGCAATGAGTAAAGTTTTCAGATTCTTAGTCCAAAGAGCTATGGAGTAATATCTCAGCAAAAAAAAAAAAAAAAAAAAAAAAAATTAAAGTGGAATTAAGTAATATATCATTCATCACATGTTTAAGTGCCCACTAGGAGCCAGGCACCATCCCAGGTGCTGAGGAGTTACTGGTGAACAAGACTGCCAGAGTTTCTGCCTTCCTGGAGTTCACATTCTAGAATTTTTTTGTTTTTTTAATTCCCACAGTTCTTTAAAAGTCTTATATTTTGGCCCCTCATGACTACTCCTGGTTTCAACAATGAAAACATCAGTCATCAATCAAAAGTTTCTTCTATTCTCTGAAGACTAGCCATGAACTGACCCTTCTTGTTTATTTCCAACTGGACTCTATCACATGGTTGGCCTAGTTGGCAAATAAAATGCCAGGGACCGTATTGGGTTATGGTCCTTCCCAAACAGTAAAACTGACCTAAGCAGAGGAACTATTGTTGTTTCCTGGGTCCCTTTCATTAGGGCACCAGCCTCTGAGTTGTGTGTCTGTGCAGTGCTTCAGTGGGGGCATTTGTTGGGGGTGGTGGAGGTGTGCTGCTGGATGACAGATACCTGGACATGGAGTAGGAGGATAATTTACAGAGGGAGATGCTGAAGACGTGCACAGGTGTCACAGGTCGGGATCCAACTCTGCTGACAAGGCTCAGTGTCTTGTAACACATGTCTTTTTGATTAGAGGTTTTAAATGTCTTTGATGACAGTATTTGGGGATTGTGCCTTTTGCTTTTTTGGCAAACTCAACATAGGAAAAGCAAACCTTTGTAGTTTTGGAAAAGAAAAAAATAAGTGGAAGATTACAATCCTGATATGATAAAAATCATTCTGTTTCTGCAGGTTCAAAACCAGGGAAAAGTGAGTTGTGTTATCATCGTCTCCGGTTTGGCACAGTCTGTCTGTCTAGAGATGATGTTGGCCTCCAGCTGTTGTTACCTCCTTGCCTCACTGACTCGTGTTAGGCTTCTCAGCACAAAATCCCAAATGATGTGCATATATGTATATATAGTGATTTTACATACACAGCGATTAACATATTCTTCAGCAATCTGTTAAGATCCCTTTTCAGTTGTGCAGCCCCGTTTCCTGCTGGTAATCCTATCACAGACCAAGCCACCGTTTTATCAAAATCAATCTTGATTTGTTATAGAAATGTTTTTATAACCAGTGTGCATTGATTCCAGTTATCTCTTTATTCCTGAAAAAACAACAACAACAACAACAACAACATTGCTTTAAGATGCCTAGGGAAAACATCAACTAGTAGATGGCCTATTTCTCTTTCATTGCACGAGAAAGCATATTCCTATTAGAACTTTATAATCTTAGATAATGACATTTCGGCTCTTAATATTCTGTAGTAGCCAGCCTGAGACGGCCACCTGTGATTCGCATCTCCTGGGATTACGCCCTTGTGTAGTACTCATCACACCGAATCAGGGTGGCCCTGTGTGCCCTGTAGAATATGGCAGAAGTGACAGTAAGTGACTTCTGAGGCAGGCCATAAAATGTATTTTAATGTCCACCTTGGTCTCTTGTTTAAGTTTTCTATATCTTTACTGATTTTTGTCTATTTGCTGTATATTCTATTGAGAGAGTAGGATTGAAATCTCAGACTGTAATTGTAGATTTGCAAATTTCTTTTCATTTCTATCGGTTTTTGTTCTATGTATTTTGAAGCTCTGTTATTAGATACATGCACATGTAGATTGCTATGTCTTCTTGATGAATTAACTCATTTATCATTGTAAAATGCTTCCTCTTTATCCTTTTTAATATTGCTTGTTATAAAATTAGTTTGATATTAATATAACCACTCCAGCTTTCTTTTGATCAGTGTTTGCATTATTTATGTGTGTGTGTGTGTGTGTGTCCATCATTCTGCTTTTAGCCTGAGTCTTTATATTTAAAATGGGTTTTTTATAAACAACATCCAATTGACTTTTATTTTATCTACTCAGAAAAGCCCTGCCTTTTAATTGGTGGGTGTATAAATTGGGGTTCAACCAGAGAAGCAGAACCAGTATGTGTGTGTGTGTGTGTGTGTGTGTGTGTGTGTGTGTGTGTGTGTGTATCCATATATATATATACACAGAGAGAGAGAAAGAGAGAGAGAGAGAGATTTATTGCAGGGAATCGGCTTATGTGATTGTGGGAACTGGCCAGGCAAGTCTGAAATCACAGGGCAGGTCGTCAGGGAGGGCAAACTGGAACTCTCATGCATGACTGATGCTGCTGTCCACAGGCAGGATTTCTTCCTCATCAGGAAGGCCACAGCACTACTCACAAGACTTTTCAATGGATTAAATAAGGCCCACCCTGATTATCTGGGACAATCTCATTTACTTAAAGTTGACTGATTATGGACATTAATTGCATCTACAAATTAACTTCACAGCAACACCTAGCTTAGTGTTTGGTTAAGATATCAGGAACCATCACAGTGAGGGTGGTCACAGTGAGGCCATTTACATTTAATGTCATTATTAACAGAGTGGGGTTTAAATCAACCATCTCGCTATTTATTTTATATTTGTTTTCTATTTCCCTTATAATTTTTTTCTCCTTTCCCTGACTTCTTTTGGACTGAATACTTTTTATGATAGCTATTCCTCTCCATTTTACTTTTTTAATGGTTCTCCAAGGATTTTTAGTATATATTTTTCACTAAGAATTCTAGGTTGATAGTTTTTTTCTCTCAGCACTTTGAAAATGTTGCTTCACTGTCATCTGACTTGCATCACTTCTGATGAAAAGTCTCCTGTCATTCTTACCTTTTTCCCTCTATTTAAAATGTGTCTTTTTTTGTGTGCAGATTTTAATATTCTTTTCTTTGTCACCAGGTTTCAGACATTTGGTTATGATGTGCTTTGGTTTAAAGTTTATTTACTTGACCTTCTTGGAGCTGAGGGTTTATACTTTTTGTCAAATTTTGAAAACATCGAATGTAGCCATTACTTCTTCAAATATTTTTTTCCCATCCCCTGCCTTCCTCTGCTGGGGCTCCATATATGTATGTGAGGCCACTTGATCTTGTCTCATAGTCACTGATACTCTGTTTTTCTCCCCCTGCCATTTTTCTATTTCATTTTGGATACTTCCTATGGCTTTGTATTCATGTTCATTGATCTTTTCTTCTACCGTGTCTAATTTACTGTTAATCTATTCTGATATATTTTGCATTTAAGACATTTTACTTTTCATCTCTAGGAGTTCTGTGTGGGTCTTTTCATATGTTACATTTCTCACCTCATCATGCCCATGTTTTTCTGTACCTTCGTGAACATATGCGGGTTATTTATAATAAGTGTTTTTATCATTCTCCTCTGCTAGTTTCATCACCTCTATCATTTCTTGTTCACTTTCTATTGAGTAATTTTTCTCATGCTTCTTTGTACAGTATCTTTTTTTGGATACAGGATATTGTGATTTTCTTGTTCTTGAATGCCAGATATTTTGTATTCTTTACTGGTGCTGAATTTTGTTTTATCAAAATTAAGTTACCTGGAATCAGCTAGGTAGTTTTGAGGTTTGCTTTCAACCCTTGTTAGGGCTGGCCCGGTGCAATTTTTAGTATAGGACTAATGCCTAGACTAGTAGCCCCACTATTAAAGCAATACTTTTTGGAGGATTTTATCTAATGCCTCATAGAGCACAAGATCTTTCCACTCTGACTGGTGGGAATATAGACTATTTCCAGCCCTGTGTGTGCTCTGAGAATTGTTCTGTGTTCTACTTTCTTGGGGTTCTGTTGCTGGACTCAGATAGTTGCCTCTCACATATTCACAGATCAACACTCAGCCAAAGATCTGAAGATTCTTCTCCAGAAATCGCCAGAACTCTCGCTCCCTCTATGAAGCTCTTTCCTCTCCAGTATTTTGACTGAAAAAATTCTTGCCATCTTGGGTTTCTCAAACTTGAATCTCGTTTTCCTCCACTCAGGGAGACCACTGGGATCTCTTTGGTTTCCCCTCCCTGTGCTATAGCGTGGAAACTGCTTCCAGGCAGTGGAACGGGGCAATCTTAGGGAACGTCCTGTTTGTCTGCCTTCTCTAAGGGATCCTGCACTTTCAGTAGTCTGCTTTCTGGAAAACATTATTTCATACATTGTCACCATTCTCTAGTTGGTTAAGGCAGAAGGGTCACTGTTACTTCATCTTGGCCAGAAGCAGAAATGAATATTATCTTAAAATAACCTTTTGATATTGAGAATTTAATATCATAGAAAGAAGGAAGGAGACACAACTATAACCACAGGAGCAACCTTGGAGTAGCAGCTTACATTTTTAACTTTAACACACAGTAACTGAGGTGTGGAGTTTTCATGGGGTAAGCAAGTTAATAAACCATTATCATCTCACAGTTTTAGCAGCCAGGTTTTTTACACCAGCAGCAAGTCCCTCAGGCTCCATGAGTTTGGTGACAATTTCTGCTTGGTAGGAATTTGTGTCAGGCCACTGAGTCTAGAATCTCTTTTCCTCCTTGAGCTGTGTAAGTACATTTTTAGGCAAATTAGAATTGAAAATAAGCCCTCTATCCTCACTCTGTTGATTGGCTAGGTCAACCCAAAATCTGGGAGTATGGACAACCCAGTAACTTCCTTTTGAAAATCATATGACAAACAGCCAGGATTAGTTAGATAGATAGCAACAGAAAAGTGATTTGAGAGCTTCAAGTACACTGAATTTCTGGAATTAAGTTTTGCAACGAATCTGTAAAATTTTTGCACATATTTGATTTCTTTGATGCAGCATATAGTGACGCCTTTCATTTAAATACAGCTCTAAAATATTTTTTTTCTGTAACATTTGCCTTAAAAATTAAAATTTTGTTTCATAGTATTCAAACATTGGTACTATACACCAATTTCATACTGTTCTCTTCATGCACTAACCACATTACCACAGTAATTATTCCTGTAAGCCTCTCCCCCTGGAATATTTTAACTCTTCTAATGGGAAAGCTCTTTTGACTTCAAAATCCTTCAGATATTAATTTTGGCATAAATCTTTTACTCCTTCCAAGTTACTTTGAAAGTTTCATCATTTTTCTCAAATCATACATAATTTTTTTAGGAAGCATATTTTTAGGAGTCTGTGACACTCAGCATTTGGAAAAGGTACAATAGTTTAAATTTAGACCATTGTCTATAAAACACTTGTTTCACTGGTTACCTCTGTCATTGAAGAATTATTTAATAAATTTGTTTCACAAACTTCCAATATTTCAAATATTTAAAAATCTACTCAATTCCTACTGTAATGACAAACAACCCAACATGTTTGAGAAAGTCAGGTACCTTCCAGTAGGATACATCTGTACTTTGCTTAGTTGATATTTTTTAAATTGTCAATCTTTTTTTTTTTTTGGTAAATGCATAAATCATATTTTATGAAAATTGGCAATCGTGGTAGTGATTGCTATTTTCCTATGCAATATTCATTTTTCTGTCTCTCTTTAGAGAATCAGAGAAGTAATCCTGAGGTTAGCCACTTGGAAGAAAGACTACATTTCCCTGGTTCTTTTGCAGTTAGGCGTGGCTATGTGATTAAGTCCTGGTCAATGTGATATGAGCAGAAGCACGTGTGGGACTTCCAGGAAGCTCCTGAGAGTCACTGGCTCTACTAGGAGGTATGCTCTTTTTTTGCTTCTTATGCTCCTACTTCCTCATAGCCTGGAATTCAGATGGATGGAGCTCCAATAGCCATCTTGGACTATGAAGACAACATGAGAATGGAAACCATGCATTAAAAGGGTGGACACAGAGAAGGAGCCTGGGTCCTTGATGACTGGAGCTGCTATAACAGCCTTGGGGTGACCTTTGGCATTCTCTTGAGAGAAAGAAAATCTTCTATTTGGTTTAAGCCATCGTATTTTGCATTTTTTTCTGTTATATATGCACAACAGAAACTAATCCTAACTAATACAAAAATAGTGATATCATTTACATTTCAGGAAGTTTAAGATTCCTTTGCATTTGCACAGCCTGGCCTCCTTTTGCTAGTACTTTCACAGGCCATGTCACCATTTTTTTCAAAATCAATTTTGATTTTTTAGAGAAATATTTTTGTTGCTGGTGTGTTTTTCTTCCAGTTACTTCTTTATTAATAATTTAAAAAGTAGAAACATTGCTTTTTAAAAAAATATCCATGAGAAAGAAATATGAACTACTGCATTAGCTATTGTTCTTTCACTGCACTAAAAGAAATATTACTATGTGTTATCTTTTAATCTTAGATAACGACGATCTCACCATGACAGTGTAGTCCTTATTATTCTGTAATAAGCAGCCTCCATGATGGCCCTTAATGATGCTCATCTCCTGTGTTCATGCCCATTTCTATCCCCATTTATACTGAATCAGGGTGACCTTTTGTGCCCAAGAGAATATGGCAGAAGTGACAGCATGTGCTCCTGAAGCTGGGCCACAGAAGGTATTTCAGCCTCCACCTTGGTCTCTTCAATCACTCACTCTGGGGGGAGCTAGCACTATGTTGTGAGGACACTCAAATAACCCAACAGTGAGGACCACGTGGAGAGGAAATAACTTGCCCAAACCAGCCTGCCAGGCATGAGTGAGCCACCTTGGAAGTGAATTCTCCAGCCCCAGGCAAGCCTTCAGATGATTGCAGCCCCAGCCAACGTCCAACTCAACTTCATGAGAAACTCAGAGCCAGAACCTCCTACATGAGCTGCTCTTGAATTCCTCACCCCCAGGACACATGAGAGGTAAAAAACGAGGATTCATTTTAAGCCACTATGTTTGGCAGTGATTTGTTATGAAGAAATAGTAAATAATAGACATAGTAATGATTTATTTCAGAATTTTGCATATTTTTATAGAAATCAAATTGAGCTCATCATTTGGGCTCTTTTTCCTCCTTTGTCCTTTGGTCACTTTCTAATAATTCACAAAAGGTTTTTTTCTTTTTTTCCCATAAAAACAAAAATTTGGTAATGTCAATCACAGGTTTCTAAGAAATAGACATTTTTAGCTCTGAGTTTTAGGTATATTTTATTCTATTTTTTTCAACTTGTTTTGAGTGAGTAGATGATAACGTACTCGCTGTAGTTTCATTTTAAAAAATGATCTACTCCAAAATTATTATTATTCTAGTTATATTTCAGGCATTTCATTTCAAATTTAGTAAAAAGTTTCTAGAGTCATTTCCCAAGGTAGATAGAAATTCCTTGTATCATAAATGGACTTTGTACACACCTGATTTTATTATTGGCCTAGCAGTTGGCATGAGTGAAATGTTAAAATGATGCTTCCTTAGTAACTATATTTCAACTGCTGAAAATCTGAAATTCGAGATTCTTTGACATCTTTTAATTGGCCTGGGACTGTTTTTCATATTCTGAAAGAAGATTTAATTGATACTCATGACCCAAATACCCTGTCTCCATATGTTCTGATGTCTAGGTCAGGAGTCCATGCTCTGGATTTAATCCCATAGACCCATGTCTAGAATAGCAGAGTGTCAGCCTTGCTCTACTACACAGACTCCCAGAATCCAGGGGATATTTTCAGACTGATTGGGCAGGAAGCACTGTCTTTCAAATTTATTCTGTGCCCACCCAAAGTTTCCTGACAGGTCCTGTGGAAGCCATCACAGGTAACATGAGTAGAGAATTGCATCCAAGTTTCAAGCAAAAATTAAACTCCCCGTGGAGAGGTAGTGAAGGTAGGTGGGTAGAAGGAGGGAAGTGATATCTCCTCTCCGTAGCAAGAAGTTCCAAGGTCTGTGATTCTTTGACTATGCAGAGCAGGGATTTTTAAAATGCTGAGAGGCTTTTCTAAGATCAAGTTCACTGTGCAGATGGATGGTAAGCCAAGGGGGAGCTTTATCCTTCCGATACTCCTTTTCTGTGAAACATCTGGAATTCTGGAGAAGAAAGCACAGGGCCTGTCTGTGATTTTTCTCACCACAGAAACTTCCCCTGTGGAGGGGCTCTGCAGGAACAGGGGCAGAGCTGAGCTTGCTCAGCTGGCCTTGAAGGGATGCACCTTGTTGTGCAGAAGGGACCTGCCTTCAGGTGGAAAGAGGAGGGTTGCTGCACAGGTGATGGTGGCTGTTCCGTGGATTGAGACCAACTGGCTTTGGAGTAAGACAGATCTGGAGGTAGACAGATCCTGATTTACCAAGGATAATCCTTTGGAAAAATTTACCTAAACTCCTTATATCTCAATCTTCTCGTCTATGGAATCAAGATAATAAAACTGTCTTCAACAAGTTGTTGTCAGGACTAAATGAGGGAGAGAAGTCCAATGCTTTGCTCCCTGCTGGGCGAGTGCCCTGGAGATGAGAGAAATAATACTCATCATCCGGATAACTGTATCTGCACATTGGGTGGTGTGTGTGACTGCTGGAGTGCTAACCCTCTCCTCTGCTCTCTCCCGTATGCCCCAGGCCACCCCAGTCCACACCACACTTTCTCTGAGACAAAGACTTAAAGAAACCATTAAAGAAAGACCCTTTGACAACTTGGCTCACAATAATTTTTATAAAATATATTTTGGGGACCATTTATTTGTCAAATTTTTGTTTTAAAACAATGATGTTAAAAGAAACAAATGACCTTCTCTTAACACCACCAATTTATTAAAGAAAGTTCATTCATGTATACAGAAAAATTTAAGAAGGGCAGTATCAGAATTAAGGAGCATTCTCTAAGTTTAAGATGTTTTAATCTAGTTTTCTTTAAAATTAACAGTGCCCTAGATTCTTCCTTTCTCGTAGGTTGGTGCCCAGCGCTGGTGTGGGAACCTCTCCAAGAATCTACCACGCTGAGCCCCGCATTCCTTAGGGGCATCGGTAGAGGGTCCAACACATCGGGCTGGCATCTGAGCCTTGGTCCTTAGTGTCTGTGTGGCCTCAGGAGAATTGCTTAGTTTCCCTGGGTCACAGTTGTTTCCTGGGGGATGCGGAGTATAAAGACCCAAGTAATAGATTGTTCTGAGGATAAATTAGGGTAATAGCCACAAAGCACTTACCTCAGTATCCAGAATTAGGAAAGGGGCTAGTAAATGGGCGTTGCCATTATTTTTCTGTATTTTAACCACGATTTTAATTCATTATTTACAGACCATCCAGCAATTGCTATGTTTATCCAAGAATTACTGTTTTCCACTAATTCAGTGATATTACTTCAGCTAACTTTAGGCTTTTTCAATATTATCTGTAATGTACTCACGCACGTCCGAGGGAGGCCCTCACTTCCACCACATTTCTGAGTGATCTAGAACATGTTTTCCGATGGCCTTAGTTGAACCCAGTGAGGGGTGTGACCCTTGCCAGCTTAGCCACCCCTTTATTTCCCTGCACCTGACCCCGCAGTTTTGGGCAGAAATCAGTGCTAATCACACAGTCCTGCTGGGAGAAGAGCTTGTCCCCTCCCCTCTGTTTTAATGGAGGTTAGTTAATCTGGCTCTTGGTCTTCTGGAGTTGACTGGGATTGTATCTGAAGGGTGATTTTGAGGCATCCTTCATTTCTTCCTCTTTTTTCTCCTCCCCCCACATCCCACCCCTTTCCGCAGATAACGGGGAGATGATTGCATGAGAGACAGCCTGACCTACAGGCTGCGTGTCTGGACAGAGCCATTGGAAAGGTGGACATGGAATGCTGTGTGTCCGGCCCCTGGCATGGTGTCCAGCACCCAGCCCCCCTGCAAAGAATGACCAATAAAGCAAATTCTGTTCTATTTTTACTGTTACCCTTCTCCTGTTTTGGCTTAAATCTAAAAGTTGAAAAGTGCCCATGCTAAGCTTGTTTTGAATATTAAAAAGATGGGCATATGAATTATTTTCTGTAACAATAATACTAAACACTGAAGGCACAAGTACTCTATAATGAATTACATAAATAACGCACTGAGCCAATCCAATAAAGTAAAAGATAAATACAAGTATACACATCCCTATTAATTTATGGGAGTGAACACATATTCATAACCTATTGTCATGAGCCAAAAGATTAAAATTCACAGTTCTGATTGCATACATCTCCCAGAGACCATCCCTAGCAATGTTCAGTAATGCGAATATAGCAAAGACCTCATAATACAATAATAATGCAAAGACGTCATAAAATCCCATAAATG
Organism: Cynocephalus volans; assembly: GCF_027409185.1. Lineage (NCBI taxonomy): Eukaryota > Metazoa > Chordata > Mammalia > Dermoptera > Cynocephalidae > Cynocephalus > Cynocephalus volans. The sequence goes on from NC_084460.1 coordinate 296,038,441, forward strand.
ATTACGGAGTCTCTAGGAAAGGGAAAGATAATAAACCAGGCAGTTGACAAACTGGAAAATAGACTGGCCTGTAGCCTGTGCAACCTCGGCCTGTATCTCAGTGGAGGCCAGCATGATTGGGACACACAATACCTTGTCCATTCTTTGTCACACGGAACCACTCCATGTACCATTCGGTTGATTGTATCACACAACTAAGAAAACAATAAACAATAAGAACATGGGAAACGCTTTTACCAGAAAAGGAAAGAATGGAAACATTTTAAAACACCCTTCTGAGCCCTACCCCAATTTCACTTCTTTAGTTTCCTGATGGGAAGGTGCAGATTTCTGTAGCCAAATCTGATTACCTCAAAGGCCTACAAAGAGGTAATATGAATTAAGTGAACTTTATATCTTTATTTGCAAGTCTAGACTTTTATTAAAGAACTCATTTATCCATTAAACAGGTATTTCCCAGGACCCACACTCCTCTGGGTGAGAAACAGGAAGGAGTAGAGAGGGCCTTTTTCAATTTGGTTAGGAGGAGGAAGGAAAATCAATAATAATAATGATAGCTATAAAGAGGCTTTAAATAATAGTATGAGTTAGATCATTATGTAAAACAGTGGTCATTAGGTATCAAAACTGACTCTTCCATACCTGAAGGGCTTTTCTGTTGAAAATAAGAGTGACTAGTAAGTGGGGGGGGGGGGGGGGGGCTTTTCTTTCTCAGGTGCACCCATCAGCAAGTGCCAATGGGCCACTTTATGGGAATGCCACAGTGCCTAGCCCTGAGCCCCACCTGCGTGATTGACAGGCAGTGCGGTCTTTTCCTGGCATCTTCTTGCCCAATTACTCCTTCTCTGAGTCCGTGGTGGGAGAAGGGAGCAGTTCTCTCAGATTTGCCCTGCTATTGCCTGTAGAGCCCTGGGTGGGTTTCCACCACCAGCCACGGGCCCTGTGGTGTGTTTGGGGTCCCTGGGGCCCACGATGGCTTTCCATGATGCCAGCCACTTGCTGCTGTCCCTGCCCCTCACTGCCAGCCTCCATATCTCTTCTGGGGGCTTTCCCTATTCATTTTGTCAATTTGTTTGGGTTGAAGTGTGTGTAAAGCCATTAAGCTTGACACATTTGTATTCTCTTTCTGTTTGTACTTTTGAAAGAAATATTATAATGAAAACAATTTAAGTTAACTCTTTTGGAAGGAGTTGTATTTATGTAACATTGGGAGACAGCATTTTCTAAAATGATGGTGATATAAACTAGACTAGTGTCTTTACAGATGGAGAAATGGGTTATGAGAGGACATGCCTTGACTGGCTTCTAAATGGAAATCGTATTCTCTTTCTACTACTCCAGGTGTTCCACTGGGCATGTTCTGCCTAGTCCCAGAACTGAAATTCCAAGGCATGAGTTAGAGGGAGGCAGGCTAGAAATCAACAGAAGGAAAACTGCTGTAGTGCCCAGAGCTATTAGGCAGGTTGCTTGGGAGTAGAGGGGCGTGGTGGCTGCAGAGACGGTGGCAAAGGGCAGGTGGAGGGTGGGGATGTGTGTCATGACTCCCAGGGTGTCTTCTGGTGAGGTACATAGGCCCTTGCTTGAGAGAGCTTGTGAGATCTCAAATATCAAAGGTTAAATTTGCAAATCACACAATGGGGAGTCAAAACAGCAGCTCCTATGCAAGCAGTGAGATGAGATTTATGCTAATGACAGGAGTAAGAGTGACAGGGAAGTATCTTTGTCCTCATCAGTGAAAGTCATCTCCAGATAGCAACAAATTGATTCCTGAATATTGTGTGTGGCATAAATAAATAAATAAATGGTCCAGAAATGAAATTCTAATATATTTGGTGAGAAGTAATTTGCAAACAAATCTTTCTGCTGCTTGGGATGGCATCTCTGGGAGAGGTCGTGAGTTTCATCAACACATTTTCTAATTAGTAATGCTAATTACTTGCATCATCATTTGCATACCATCATGAGGCAGAAGCCACAGAGGTACCAAGTTATAGATTTAAAAAAAAATTTGTTTTGGCTCTTGTTCATTCAGAAATGAAGAGAGTTCCTCTTAGCCTAATCATTTGCCAACAGACAGTTAGGCTGAAGCAAACTCTGCCCCTCTCCACGTCCTCTTGGGGGCTGGCAGCTTCCAGCTTTCAGAGCTAAACATAAAGATCATAAAGACCATGGCCAATTTGCATAGCTTTTCAGGCATTCCCAGTTTGGGGAAACCATACGGCCCTGCGGTTAAAAGCCCAGGCCTTGAAGTCAGACCTTGACTCAGCCACTTACCAGACCTGCAGAATGGGAATAACACTGGGGTGTTCCTTCCAAGACTGCCATGCAGGTCAGCACAGCTGCAGACCTAGAGAGAGCATCAGTAAAGGTGATTCTTATTCCTGCTAGCACAGGACTAACGTTGACTGCTGTCCTGCTCCTGCAGTCATTTTATTTTTCCTAACTAAACTGGTAGTGAGGTGTAGAACTGATTGCTTGTCTCGTGCAGGGCGCGTCAGGCGAGGCTTCCTCTGCAAGCAAGGCTCCTGGCTGAGCTGCCTCTGCTTGTGGTTAGGGGCATTCTTGGAAGCAGCAGAGTCGGTGGGTTCCGTTCTCTTGGCCCCCTGCTGCCTGCAGAGAGTTACTGTCTGTGGATGGGGGTGTGGAGAGAATAGCCCATGGGGAGCACTTTGGGTGGGAGAAGGGTGGGCTCTGGACCTACCTAATTCAGGAGAAATTGTCTGCAGAGCTGACTGGCAGCCCCCTGGAGTTTTGGCTGCTCCTTATTTGTTTGTTTTTCTGGTTTTAAAAAAATGGCAGCAGAACATTGTAGAGAATCAGATTTATTTTTTTTCAAGTACAGAAGATGGAGCCTGTAGGAGTTCATGGAAAGATTCATGTTGTCTTTTAGTTCTATTTTTCCATGAACTTTTTGAAGACCCCTCATATTTCTCAGACCATCTAGGAGTTTAAGCTGTGACAGAAATTTCACTTTGAAATGACCTCTGGCTTTTCTTTTCCATATTTGCCTATCTTTACGGATTTTTAAACTAAGTGGGATAAAGCCATTTCAAACATAGCCAGTGTACCTTTGTTATTCTAACCCCGAGGTTTAAGGGCTATTTCTTTTGTACTGTAAATATGTTTTAATTTTCTGCATATTACGATCTCTTGACATTTTTATTTAATTATCTTTATCAGCATATTATTATTACGAAACATAATTTTTCTTTATGCCCTTTACCTGACCTATCACTCCCCATCCCACCTCTCCCTCCCCCCATCTCTAGTAGCCTTAGGTTTGTTCTGTCCTTCTGAAAGTTCAACATATTATTGTGGCCTTTCTTTCTTTCTTTCTTTCTTTTTCTTTCTTTCTTTCTTGCTTGCTTTCTTTCTTTGTTTCTTTCTTACTATCTATATTTCTCTCTTTCCTTCATTCTTAGTACCTAGCTATGAGTGAGAACATGCAGTATTTCTCTTCCTGTGCCTGGCTTATTTCACTTAACATAATTTTCTCCAGTCTCATCCATGTTGCTGCAAATGGCAGAATTTCATTCTTTTTTACGGCTGAGTAGTATTGCATTGTGTATATATACCACATTTTCCTTATCCAGTCATCCATAGATGGACATTTAGGTTGCTTCCATATTTCAGCTATTGTAAATAGAGCTGCAATGAACATGGGTGTGCAGGTATCCCTTTGACATAATGACTTCCATTTCCATTCCTTTGGATATATACCCAGTAGTGGGATTGCTGGATCATATTGTACTTCTATCTGTAGTTGTTTGAGAAACTTCCATACTGTTTTCCATAATGGCTGTACTAATTTACAGTCCCACCAACAGTGTAGAAGAGATCCCCTTTCCCTGCATCCTCACCAGTATTTATTATTCTCGGTCTTTTTAATAATGAACAGTCTAATTTGGGTGAGATGATATCTCAATGTGGTTTTGATTTGCATTTCTCTGATGATTAGTGATGCTGAGTGTTTTTTCATGTACCTGTTGGCCATCTGTATGTCTGCCTTTGAAAAGTATCTATTCATCTCCTTTGCCCATTTCTTAATTGGATTATTTGGTTTTTTGCTGTATACTTGTTTGAGTTCCTTATATATTCTGGATATCAATTCCTTGCTGGATGTATAGTTTGGGAATATTTTCTCCCATTCCGTGGGTTGTCTTTCCACTCTGTTGATTGTTTCCTTTGCTGTGCAGAAGGTTGACATCTTAGAAAATCTTTCTGGCTGAGGACAGATTTCTCCTCTGCGTTAGCTTATTGTTAATGATAACAAAGGGCCTTGCTGGGAGCATGTCTTTGATATGCACCTAACTAATCCAGAGCCTACCACTCCTAACTGGATCCTGGACCATGGAGACAATATTTCTCTGCCTTGATCATCCCAGGTCAGGTGGCAGGCAGTTAGGGGCCACTCCTCCAGCTCAAGGCCTGCAAACTTTTAAATCAGCCAGTCCTAGACTGTTCACCCTGCCCCGCCTTGCCTTTCCCACAGAAACCTCAATAAAGACAGTGGCCTATAGCTTTCCTGTGATTTATCTTCTGCTTCTGACACACTGGTGTCCTTCTCATGTGGCCCTGAATGGTGTGCCATGCCTTCTGTTCCTAGGACCTTTGAATAAAATAAACTATTTCTTCTTGAGCCTCTCTTCTGTCTTCGCTTGTAGTTGTACCTGATTAACCACCTCATAAAAGAATACAAAGAAAATAAAATGGGAAACTTCCTAATGCTAAAAATGGAGCAATTATAATTATATCATAAATAATATACAGCAATTACTTGAGATATGAAATGTGGGATTTTATTAACAAATTAGAGAATCAAAATGGCTTTGTAGCTGGATAAATTATGATTTCTTGTGTACTAATGTCTGCTTGAAATTATATGTATGAAGACTTGTAAAGAGTCCCAAAACGAATTTTGCTGCATTTAATTACATGTTGTTCAGGGAATTCAGTATGCTATAACCAACAATAGTTTTTTAATCCCTTTTTCAACAGGTATAATAATAGTCCTTGCATTTCTGGAATATATTTAAGTATGCATAGATGTCAATCATCACATGAATCACAAGTTTAGTCCATTACTCAATGTCACCCTATATTCATTTTCTATTGCTGCCTGTTAAGCTTAGCAGCTTAAAGCAACACACATTTATCATCTCACAGCTTCCAGGGATCAGGAGTCTGGGTGTGGCTTAGCTGAGTCCTCTGCTCAGGATCTCACAAGGCTATGGTCAAGGTGTTGACTGGGCTGCATTCTCATCTGGATCCTTGACTGGGGAAGAATTTCCTTCCAAGCTCTGTCCCATTGTTGGCAGAATTGATCTTGTGACTGTAGGGCGGAGGTTTCTGTTTTCTGCTGACTTCCAGCAGGGGCTGCTCTCAGCAGGAGAATTTCTTTCTCTCCAGTCTGCTAAGATAGAGTCTTTTTTTTTTCTTTCTTTTTCTGAGGCTTCTGACATGAGTGGCTGGATGGTGCTGCTCTTGATTAACATTTTGGAGGAGTGACAGGTTGGGGGAAATGTTAAGCCTGAATGACTAGCACCATTCAGATAGAAATATCAACTGAGACATGTGAATCTGGAGCCCAGAAGAATGGCCTGGCCTAGAAGAATAAATGTGGTGTTTTGGGCATAAAAATGTTTTTAAAGTCCATGAGAATGTTTATGATCATGTGGGAAGAGAGGAAAAAAGGAGGGAACAGAAAAGGAAGGAAAGTGCAAGAAGAATAAAATTTTTAAAAAGAGCAAAAGACCTAGAACCAAACCTTAGGAATCCAATATTCAAAGGTTGAAAAGTGTAGAAGAGGCCACAGAATAAGACACAGTCTTAAATAATGTAACCTGATCAAGGGAGTAACATTCCATATTCCATCACCTCTGCCATATTCTATTGCTTAGAAGCAAGTCCCCGGTCTTGCCAGTACTCAAGGGGTGGGATCACTCAGGTGTGAATATCAGGGTGGGAATCATGGGAGTGTTCTAGAATACTGCCTGCTACTGGCCACTTCTTTGTGATTACAGCCCAGTGCTTTAGAAATATCTAAGGTTATAGACTTGTTTTGTTGGACAGGGAAGAATAGCATTTTTATCCAAACTTGGAGTTAGAGAATTTGAGAAATGCACTGCTTGTTTGCTTAATTATTCATGCATTTTTGGAACAGTGGAATCTGCTAGGTTCTCTTTGCCTACTGGAGCACCATCGTCCAGCTATTTGAGTGCTGGCTGATGCAGGGAGTAGAAAAGCCTGGACCCCTGTCTCCAGCGGGACAGTGCTGTGGCATATTTTATGTTCCAGGGATGCCCCTCATCCCCCCTAGATTAAGCCAAGGCTAGACCACATCTGAGGTGGCTTCTCGCTCTGTTCCTCTCCCTTCACTATACTGCTTCCTCCCTCCATCAAAGGTGTCTCCTTAAGAGCACCCTCTCAGTATATCATGTGTGCCCGAGTCCCTGACGTAGGCTCTGCTTCCAGAGCATCTGGCTGACTCACCTGTCTTGTTTCAAATGAGCTGTCAGGTGCTCTGGCACAGCTATGACCTGCCTGGGTTTTGGTACCAGGAGAGTCAAAGTTTGTTTCCTGGCTCTGTTACTTAATCTCTATAAGTCTCACTTTCCCTAATGGGAAATAATAAGGGTAGGAGGATTAAAGAGAAAGGATGTATGAAATGCACAACGTATAATAAATGCCTGAGAAATTTTAGCTATTTTTATTATTTTCAAAAGAAAAGGTGAGTATGTAGATATGCTTTCCAAGGAAATATGTTTATTAAAATTTTAAGCTCCAAGCATGTGCTTTCTTTCACATCTGAAATAATTATGCAAGCTCTCCAGGCAGCAGCTTTGAGGTGATGGGCTCCCATTGGATCACTGCCTTTTTCTGGGCACTGCTGCTGGATCAAGGGCCCTCGTGACAAGGCTGTCTGCACTTATGAGGCAGCTAACACCACAGGTCCGAATCCAGCTTCTCTTTGGGGCCTGGAAGCCGGGTCTTTGAATTCTTTAGCAACTTGCTTGCGTTTATTTTTGAAGCGAATCAGCCTAGGCGTCCTAGGCTTCCTCCGGTTGTGCAGTTCACTCACTGCCCTGAGCAACGAATTAAAGCTCGGATCATGGTAGCCTCTTTCATTAGCAGGTCCTCGTGTGTGTGGAGGGCAGTGGACGGCTCACAGGGGAGGAGGAATGTGAATACTTACCTAATAGATTTTATTTTATCCCTGTTCCATTATGAATGACCTTAGGATCCATGGTAAGGAATTTGGAGGTTACTCTAGGATAGGTGGAGTCATTAAGATGTTTGAAGCAGAGAAATAACATATCAGATTTGCATTTTGGGATAAATACCACGTGTACTCACTCAGAAGTGGGAGCTAAGAGAGAAAGAAGGAAGGAAAGAAAGACTACAGCGGTGTGTTGGACTTGCAGAGGGAGAGAACAGACCTAGGGATACAAAGTTGAGGAGGAAAATGGGGATGGTGAGGTAAGTCCAGGATTATTAGGTGGGAGACATGGGGTATAATTGCAATTCATGGTAATGGGCATGCTGCCAGTATGGATCTGGCCATCCGATCTTGGGCATGAGTGGTGGCAATCAGCTTTGTACCCCATGAATATTCACAACCAATAAAAAATAAATTAAAAAAAAGAGAAATCTCTGGCTCCAGTGTGGAGAATGGATTGCAGGGGTGGGGGTTAAGGGAGAGAACGGATTGGGGGGGAGGTGAGGGGAGGCAGGGAGAATGATTGATTATCAAGCTGTTGCAGTTATCTGGAAGAAAGGCAGTGGGGCCCTGGATTAGTACAGTGGCTGTAGGAATCAGTACAGAGAAGGGCAGATGCTGGAGATACCTGGGGAGCAGAAACAATGGGATTTGGCAATCGATTTGCCTCTAAGAGGAAGAGAGGGATCAAGGCTGGGTTCCTTATTTGGCAACTGGATTGATGGTGAGTCCTTCATTGAGATGGGGAACAGGTGGGGAAAGCAGGTTTGGAAGTGAGAACGTGAGTTCAGTTCAGCCACATTGAGTTGAGATGCCTGTAGGACATGCCAGCCGAGATGTCTGGCAGGCAGTTGGCTATGAAGAGAGAGGGGTGATAGACTCAATGCAGCAGTGAATAGAGAGAGTACGGGGTGCAGGAGAATGGCCAGACCCCACTAGAGGACTGTTGGGAAGCACAATCCTCAGGGTGTGGCCAGACTTCAAAGAAGGCAAGAATAGCAAAGGAACAGCTGGTGAAGGATTTCACGGTATGGGACGGTTTATTACCATGAAACTTATTTTTTTTTTCCTCCAGAGGATATGGAAATATTTTGGGGGTAGAAGAGGAGAGGAAAGTTGAGTGAGGGGAAAGGAAGATCAGAGAACATGGGAAGGAGAGTGTGGTAGAACAGGAAGTCCAGAGGGCTCCAGCTCAGGTGGGTCTGAGAACAGCTAGAAGGCACGGGGCTGTCAGCTGCAAGAATTCTGAGATGATCAGGCACTGGCAGATGTAAGGGCTCCTGGCAAAGGGAACAGCTCAACAATACATTCTTCTGGTTCCTTTTTTTCTATTTTTCAGACCTCTTGCCCAGTTGACATGAGGTTATGTGTCCCCACTCTGCCCATGGTGTTATGGACTGAATTGTGTCCCCCACCCCAAATTCATATGTTGGAGTCCTAAGCCCCAGTACCTCAGAATATACTGTGAAGATAGGGCCTTTCAAGAGATAATTAAGGTCAAATGAGGTCATGATGGTGAGCCCTAATCCAATATGACTGGTGTCCTTATAAGAAGAGGAGATTAAGACACAAACACACACGGCATAAAACACATGGAGACACAGGGAGAAGGCCACCCTCTGCAAGTCAAGGAGAGATGGCTCAGGAGACACCAGTCCTGATAACACCTCGATCTCAGACTTCCAGCCTCAAGAATTGTGAGAAAATAGATCCCTGTTGGGCCGAGCCCGTGGCGCACTTGGTAGAGTGCTGCGCTGGGAGCGCGGCGACGCTCCCGCTGCGGGTTCGGATCCTATATAGGACTGACCGGTGCACTCACTGGCTGAGTGCCGGTCACGAAAAAGAAAAAAAAAAATAGATCCCTGTTGTTTAAGCCATCCCATCCACGGTACTTTGTTATGGCAGCCCTAGCAGACTATACACAGACACTGGAGGAGGAGCGGAAAAGGAGGCGGTCGGCTTGGTGAGGGATCTGGGGAGCATGCAGAGCTAGCTGGATTCCTCTAGGAGCCTCCACCCAGCTGGACATGCTGGTCCTACTGTGAGGAGGGTGGCCGTGACTGGAGGGGCAGACTTGGAGTCAAGATCCCACTGGAGCCACAGGAGGAGACCTTCGATGTGGCCCCATTCAAAGTGAGCCATAGGAGCAATGATGTCTCTCCATGGGGCCAAGGCTAGGGGCAAATGAGAACGTGGGTCAAAACCCTCAATACACGGGGCAGAACTATGCACAGGGGCAAGTTGGAATGGTGGTCTGGGTGCCAGCTCCAGCGCACAGACTTGGGATAAGCTATGCAACTTTTCTGTCCCTGAGTTCTTCAACTAAAATGTGGGGGTGATAATGATGACACGCTGCCTCCTGGGACTACCTTGGGGATTAAGTGAGATGCTAACAGGTGAGCACTTAGTACAGAACCTGGCGCTGAGCGGGCACACAGATGAACATATTCATCACTAACAACTCTACACAGAATTGCTGAGCGTCTCCTGGGCACAGGGATGCTTAATCGGCTTTGGGGAATATAAAGGTGAGTGCAAAAATCAAGCAATTCTTTGAAAATACATCATCATCAGTTGCTTCACAAGGTATATTTTGCTTTATTCAACTAGATTATTAGAACAATTTATTAGGGTATCATCGACCTACCCTTTTAAAGTCTATGGTTTAATGACTTTTAGTAAATGTATACAGTTGTGTAACCATCATCACAGCCCGGTTTTAGAATATTTCCATCACTCCTCCCGAAATGCAGCCCATCCCTACCCCCATCCCCACCCAGGCAAACACGGATCTGCTTTCTGCCATCGCAATTTTGCCTTTTCTAGAAGTTTCGTAGAAATGAATTCATACAACATGTAGTCTTTTGTGTTGGCTACTTCCCATTAGCACGATGTTCTGGGGCTCAACCATGTTGTGTGTGTTCATACTTCGTTCCTTTTTATTGTTGAGTGATCTCCCATTGCATAGATGTACCCTGTTTTGTTCATATCCATTCATCAGCTGATGGACGTTTGGGTTGTCGCCACTTTTTGGCTATTATGGATAATGCTTCTATGAACACGTACGTTCAAGTCTTCCTGTGGATACACGTTTTCGTTTCTCTTGGACAGATATGCAGGAGTAGAATTTCTGGGTCATATGGTAAGTGTATGCTTAACTTTTTAAGAAATTGCCAAACTGTTTTCGGAAGTGGCTAGGCCAATCCAACTAGATTTTAATTCCTTCCAAATACAAGGTGAGCTGTGGTTCGAATTCCACCAGCAGCTCTCCCTCCCGCCATCACCTGCCCCTCCCTTCACACGGTGCCCAGGACCATGCGTGAGGTCAGCAGGAACTCACATAGACACTGACTGGCCAGATTAACAGACCCCTCGGAAATATGTAGCTTGTTTCCTGGGCTGAGAAAGTGTGATTCTGTCAGAAATCTTTTGCTCTACAAGAGCATGTGTCTGAAGTAATTGATTTAGCACCTGATGCACTCTATCTGAAGAGTAGCTGAATTACAAGCCCTCCAAATCCAATTGATCCCTCACATGACTGGTCTGAGACCACCAGGAGTTCAGTGTGGCAGGGAGGCTCATTCGGAGAGTGTTCATCTTTGCTTACTATGATAGGAGACTCTACCGCTTTTTTGCAGTTATGTCTATTGTTAATGAAAAAAATGTTCAATGACACTTGTTAACGACAATGAAGGCTGTATTCAGGACCATCATGATAAGTGTAGGGACCACTGCAATGGGATTTTGCAGTGGGGAGAGAGATTGGGCTCAATTCTGAATATAGCTTGGGCACATGGAAATTTATAGCCAAGGAGCAGGGTGGGGGGCATTGGTGTAATACTGCTAAGAGGAAACGTCAGGGCTGAGGGGAATTCTGGCTAAACCAACCTACCAGGATTCTCCCTGAAGAGAGCTGAGGGGATCAGACATCACCTGGGGGATGAGGGATCGTTAGGAACCTGATCAGATATCGAGTGTGATGAGATACGGAAGGTGGGGGGTTCTTTGCTAAAACTGCATTTTACAAGGAAGTGCACAGATCAGCCTAGCAGAAGGTTCAGAAGCCTGACTAAAGTTTGGTCAAACAGAGAGTCTTTGCCAGTATCCCCTTGAAAATGGTGAGATCTGAAACACAGAGAACGTGGTCTGCCTGGGGGAGGTGCAAGCTCAGGAGGCAAAAAGGAATCTCTTCTGGATCGCCCAGGAAGGGGCTACTGGTGGCCAGACCCAGGGTACTGGGGCAGTTGGTCTGAAGATAATCCCTGTCGGCTGCGCAAAGAGAGCCTTTCACTTGTGTTGCCTTTAGAGAGAAAAGGAGATCAGCTGGACTGTAATGCCCTCCTGGAGTTACCTGCAGCCGGGATACCTGTATCACAGCAGTGAGCCCAGGAGATCTTGACTGCCAATTCCTTGTTCCAAACCAGGCCCAGCCTCTTGGAGTTGTTGATGTAGGGCATGCAGTGCACAGTGTAGGAAAAAGTAAGTGTAGACAAGCTACCTCCAAATCCATCGGGTTCCACTGGGAGTAGGACTCAGAAGCTGAGTCTCCTGGCCCCCAAGCACGTTTCCCTGGGTCCCTCCGATGCCTCTGAGCTCCTGGCTCCTCATCTGATAATGAAGATGAACATTCCTCCTCCCTACTTCACCATGTGTGTGGAGGCCAGATGGCACAGATTGTGAAAACTGTTTGTAAACTGGAAAGGGGCTTGCAGCAGAAGTCGGACTTGCATTCCTGCGGCAGCCTCTAGCTTGGTGTTGCTCAAAGAAAAGTGTTCTGCCCAAAGGAAAGAGCCCCCTGGACAGATGCACAGATATCCCCAGCCTCATCCCTGGACATTCTTATCCAGTGGGTCTGGGTTGTAATGAGTTTCCCTAGGATAGTCCTTCTCTTCAGGTGTTGGGGACACGCTGCTGGTCTGGTGCAGTGGTTCTCAGCCTCGGCTGCCCCCTGAAATGGCCTGGGGGGTGTGATATAGAGAAAGACTCCAGTTTTGATTCTTGACCCCTGACAGCTTTCAAGCCCCACCTGTCCCCTTCCCTCTGCCCCACATCCAGTCAAGTTGGTGAAAAGGTTGACAGCCCCTCTCTTGGTGCCCATGGGAAGTTCAGATTCTGGCCCACGTGTAGGAACCCCCAACCAGCTCACTCCTAACCACAATAAAAACCAAAGCTGCCACCCCCACCCTACTGCTCAAGGCCCCTCGACTGCATTGGACCCACTCTGATCTCCCCAGATAGTCCCATTATGTCGGTGACAACCCTTTTCACGTTCTTACAACTGAGGCACCATTCTCTACATCCTGACCAATTTTGGAGGGGGCTGATCCCGCCCTCTGTGGGGAAACCATGCAATGGGGGGCTTTAAAGCACCGATGCCTTAAAGAGATCCAGAGAGCCAGGTTTGACGGGCTGGGTGGCAGCCTGGCCTTCCGTTTAAAGGCTTCCTGGAGATCCCGCGTGATCCCAGGTGATCTCTCTGTGCAGTGGGGACTGAGGACCAGGTTCTAATCACTCCTCATGACCCATCGAGTTGACTGCAGATTCCCCTTAGCTGGCCTTGCCCCAGCCCTGAGGGCAGAGTCTGTGTGTTTTTTGTTACTTTTCTATCCCCAGATCTTAGCATAATGTAGGGAACTGTAGGAGGTGCTTAATGAAGAGGAAAGATAGAATGACAAAAAGGACACTTGGAAACAGCAATTCCACACCAGCCATGCACATTCCAAGAGGCAGGTCTGCCCACCTCTACCCTTTCTACTTTCTCTGGCTATTAATCTGTAGAACTTTGGGGTAAACAGCAAGTTAAAAATGTAAAGAATAGGACTCCACCTGAGGAATAGGGGTTCTCACACTTAGAGTTCTCCAAAAATGCAAAAAGGAGTCCCATATTGGAGAACTTTAAGCAGAAACTGGATCTGAGATTTTTAAGAAGAGATTCCTAAAGTAAATGGCCCTGAGATTAAATGACTTCAGTGGAGCCTTCCAGGACTACATTCTGGGAGTTACCTGCCTTTTTTTGTTGTTGTTGTTTTTGTAATGGGAGGGGTTCAGTTACTCCTGTTGGGCACTAGATGGCGACCAGGCATCGGGAAGGCCCAGCAACCGTGGCCCGAGCCTGGGGGCCTGGGCCAGGCTCATCCAAACCCCACCGTGGTCCGGAAGGTGGGCACTGTATCCTGATTGTCTACAGGAGACCGGTGAGTCTCGACGGGTTTAAGGTTCCTTCACCTGTGTATCAGCCATCCTGTGGCTCCTCCAGGTTTTAAATCCATGTCCAATGATGGCTGTCAGTGTTCACGTTCCTTCCTCTGTGGGGCACAGACAGTGAGAAAGGCCCACAGATGAGGAGTGGCAGGAGTTCTGTGTGCAGCGAGGGACGAAGGAGCAGGTCTCTGGGATCTGTCCAACTGGCCTCGGCAAGAAGGGGCTGTGCCCCAAGCCTGTGGCCCAGGCCTGCCCTGCAGCACCCAGATGGTTTTAAGGATGCTCTAATTGTAATAACACCTACTAAGCTCTTACCACTGGCCAAGCATATTTAATCCTTACACTAACACTGTGAACTAGATACTATCATCATTGTCATTTTACAGATGAGAAACTGAGGCACAGGGAAGTTAGGGAACTTGCTAGTTCAGCTAGTAGGTAACAGAGCTGGAGTTCAGACCCAGGGCTCTCGGCTCAAGGTCATTACTCTTTATCGTTTATGTTGCTTTTGAAATGACTGACACAAATAGATATACTCAACTCAATTCATTTCTTTCTATGACCCCTGAAGTTATAGCATCAGAATGGGGGAAGCTGGGGGAACAAGGGCTGAGGTTGTGGGTGAGGCCATTGACATACTTGACTAATGGGACATTCGCAGGCTCTGGCTTGCAGGAATTTGTTGATGACTTTTTTAGTAGAGTATTCCAGGGTGAGTCTCTGCACATTAAGGAGAGCCTTGGCAGCCATTTCTCAGCAGCCATAAGATCAGCAAGATCTTTCTATTGTGCAGAGCATGGGGCGGAACATGAAGTTGCTGTAGGGAAGGGCTCATCAAGTTTTGAAAACGTGAGCCTCTGCTTCTGAAAATGGCTTGTAATTCCCAGCGTTCAAATCATTACACACTTCCTGAGTGAAAGAATTCTGCATTGCAAAATGTTTTAAGATGAACTTTGTTACAGTTTTAACCCCAATAAATTTCATCGATTAAAAAAAAAACAAAAACAACAGCTCGTTGCCTCTTCAGATCTCCTTGGGATGAAGCAATTGACTCCCTCTCACAGGAAGTTTCTAAGACACTCAACAAAAGCTGTCAAGTTGCTGTGCCTTTGTTCTCTGAGAAATTAGAACTACCACACCCCCAATGCCTGCAGGTTACGTTTGCAACTGGTGATTCATTTCATTCAACTGAGCTCTTTTTCCTGCAGTGATGTCAAGTTTTTGACACTAGTTGGGTCTTGGTGGGAATGTTGAATGAAAACCGAAAAGAATCCCACAGCCCAGGACGATTAGGTAAAGTCATTTAATGCCCTTTAACTCTGATAAGACTTCACAAAAGGGCATGTTAAATGTGAGTCTCTGCACTCCCTGGGGCCAGCTCAACAGCAAAGTCACACCACCCAGAGGCACTTGGCCACTGCCTGGGACATTCTGTGCTTAGTCTGTCTCCTTCTCCCAAAGGCCTCTGGTTGGTGCAATGGGATTCTGCCCCCATCCACCTGGTCCTCTCCAGGGAGGGCAGACATGAGGTAGCCTGAGAACACACTTCTATGCCTGGGCTCCACCAGGAGACTTTGGCTTGCAAGTGGAATGTAAACTCTTGTTTCTTTTGCTGTTGGTGTTATGCAGATTCAACCTGTCTTCTCTTTCAAATTAAGTTCTTGAAGTATAAAATTTTAAACCATTGGCAAGATGATGTGAGACTACAGTGATTAGACAGGCATGTGACTGTCCTGCTAAATCGTCACTGTCTTGGGGAAGCCTGACCAAGCCCTCCCAGCCCCTCCATCACCCAGTCAAGATCTTCAGTGATACCTTCACAGCACCATGCTCCTTCCTAATAACATCTTAGTTTGTAATTATTTACTGATGCATGTGTCCTAATACACCAAGCTCCATGCTTGTTTTTGACAACCAGAATGGTCAGAATACCTCAAAACATCAAGCACTTGAATTTCTAAAAAATGAGTGAAAATAAATGAGACATTCAATTAAAGAGGGGGAAAATTATCCATGCAGGTAAGGCACTGTCGCATGGTGGGTTAATTACTGGATGGCATCTACATCCAATGGCCTATGGAGCAGTCATTAAAATTCATGATATAGAAGTATCAGTTGACTAAGAAAGAGGTTCATAAGACACTTTGTGAAATAAGCGGTTTATTAAGCAGTCAATGATTCTGTGAAAAACACAGAAATGTGCATAAAATGTGTGGAAGTAAAAACTCTACAACAGTAGGAGTGATTACATCTGCAGGGGAGAAGGTGTGACAATAGCTGCCAACTGAGTACCCCCCTATTTCCTCCTCTTCGTTAGCCCCCAGCCAGGGCACATTTCCCAGCCTCCCTTGTGGGGAGATGTTGCCATAACAACATCTTGTCAACGGGATCTGGGCAGAGTTGATGAGGACCATATCCAGGCCTGGGCTGCTGAAGTGCCCCATGCCCCAACCTCCATACTTTTTTGCTATCTGCCGGCTGGAGGTCAATGCCCAGAGTGACCTTGATTTTGGAGGCCACAAGGTGAAAGTGACAGAGCTGCTAGTACCCTGAATCCCTGAATGACTGCATGGAGCTGAGCTCTGCATGGCACAAACTTGCTCACCAATCTACATCCACACTGGACAGTAACCTGAGCAATGTCTAAGAGGCTCTTTTAAAGTGAGGGTGGACATAAGGGATGGATTCAAATAGACAGGCAGGGGTCGTGGGGACTGCTGGGAAGGTGATTCTCTTCTTGGGCCTCTCCCCACACAGTGCTGTGACAGGGACCTCGCTCACTCACGTACAGGATCTGATTGCATCTAGGCTGTTGAGCCCCATCTGCCTTTTCCACCGGGAGCAAGCTCTCTTCCCACACCCTCAGTTGGATTCCACAGCCTTCCAGGCATCTTCAGTTACTAAAGTAGTCTTGTTTTGTTATTAATATTCAGTCCTGTTTACTTTAAAGTTTCAAATCTTAGCTTTCAGGGCAGGCTGGGCTTGTGGCTGTCATGGCTTGGAATGGAGGGTGTTGGGTCTGGCCTCCATCTTCCTGGCCTGGTGCTGGGGCATGAAGAAGGGAAAGGAGAAAATCTGTCCTCTTTTCTATCTCTGTGTGGTAATGGACTGTCCCCTCCCGTTTGGGCCATACCATTGCTCTCTTTGGTGGCCAGCCCTCTCTGTGGAGGCAAGGATCTGTGCCATGAGTGTGGTTGGTTTTCTGTCTGCGTGGCAGCCATGCTTCCCCTTCTGCAGGAGCTATCGTGCTCTGGGTCTCATGTGGGAACAGTGCTTGGGCGTGGGAGATCTGGCTTATGATGCCCATTCTACCACCAGGTAATGATGGATCTTTTCTACCCTGGCACTCTTTCCCTTAGTCAGTAGTTTATCGGAGCTATCTTGGACCAGCTTACAGGAACCAATTATTAATTTTTCAGGAATTTTGTGAGCAGACGGGTATTTTCTTAGTAACTTGAAATATGCCACGGTGGGAGTATTTACACCACAGGAATTGGCAAAAGCTGCATACTAGGATTTATTTTTTTCTACTCAGAGAACTGGTTGTTAAAAATGTATCAGCACACCATTGACTTTCTCTGTGGGGTTAGGGGCTCAACTACTTTCAAACAAGAGACAAACACTCCTGTTCAAGAAACAGGCCTCTACTTGATATCTGAAGCCAAATGCTGAGTCTATTGTTCTCTAAGCAAGGGAGGGCTATGCTTGTTGGATGCGTAAGTCTCTCTAAAAAGCAAACTGCTGGTCTTGTATAGGGTTTTGAGAAGTGTGATCTTCAGGGATTGGAGGACATTTAGAGGTGGATTAGTTGTCTTTTAGTGGTGGAATTGTGGTTACTGGGATTTAGCTGTTACTAATTGGCTGGATTTCTGATGTGTGATCCCGGGTATGAAGAAGATGTTGATTGATTAGAAAGGGTTTAAGACTGATTATGGTGGTAACTTGTTACTATGGCCGAGGATCAATATCTTTTCTTTCTTTGATTTGGAGTATAAGAAGTGCTTATGCTCACTAGTCTGTGATGTAGTGATGGCATCCTGGATCTTAAAGAAAAGGAGGTTTAGGAGAAGGTCCCATGGAGAGATGAGGAGGAATGTATGGGTTTTGGCCCTTCAAGCTCAGTGTTTTCTGAACCAAAAGCAATCTACTTTTACTCTTCCAGTCCCCTCTCAATGGCAAAAGGCTCTAAACAGTTTGGCTTCTCCTTTCCACGGGGCACAGAGAGTCTCAGGCTGAGAATCAGGTATTCTCTGATGATAACTCTGGAGAGTTGGAACCATTCACAGGAGTGTGCCAGCGTCCTATAAATGCTACTCCTGGTGTAACTTCTGCCGTGCAAGGGAAGATCTTATCAGTATCTCACACCATTCTGTTTATTTTTTTATTGTGTTTGTTTATTTTATTTACTTATCCTTAACTGTACATATTTATGAAGAACAGTGTGCTGTTTTAATATATGCATATATTGTATAACGACCCACTCAGTAGATAGCATATCCACCATCTAAACATGTATGATTTATTTGTGGTGAGTACATTCAAGAGTCTCTTTTCTAGCTGCTTAGAAGTACACAATACAATATCATTAGCTATGCTCACCCTGGAACACCAGGACTTATTCCTCCTGCCTACCTGTGACTTTGTACCTGCCAACCAGCCTCTTCCCCTCCCGGTTCCCTTTCTAGCCTCTGGGAATGACTATTCTACTTTCTACTTCTATGAGAACCACTTTTCTTTTCTTTTTTTTTTTTAGATTCCACATATGAGTGAGATCAGGCGGTCTTTGTTTTTCTGTGCCTGGCTTACTTTGGTTAACGGGATGGTCTCCAGTTCCACCCCTATTTATTCACATGCTCTTGTTTGATTCACGTAGTGATTCACTCTATGGTTCCCATTCCCCAGCTCTAATTCATGGAACGCTCTTCCATGCACAGAGCTGAGTGCTGTTATCTTTTACTTTCTCACTAGCGACTCTGGGGCAACATGGATTATTAGGTTGAGTCAAGAATGCAGAACTCACTTAAGACTAAAAACACTTCCTTGGATATTCTGGATACTATATTTAAAAGGACAAAAGTAAACATGACTATTGTTCCTTTATGTAGATTCAACCATCTCATAAAAAATCACATACAGCCAATGTTTACCTACAGGGCAGCAAAAACAGCAACGCTGCCATTAATTATTTAGGCAATGGCATCTCTGAGAATTGCTTAAGTGAAATTTATGGTATTTTGCCATGGCAACGATCTTGTTTTGAATATCATTAAACATCTATCAAACTGCAATAGTGAACTTCTGGTTTAAAATTGCATCGGGCTAGCATTCCCTGATACAGTCTCTCCCAACTTTGTGCTAAAACTCCTGTTGAAGATAAAGAAACTCTGAGTACAGAGTTTCTTGAACATGAGCTGGCTGTATAAGGAGACGCTTGGTGATCCCACACAGGAGGGAAAGCCGTGCATGTCCGAGGATGGATGGGGCGCTGTTTCCTACACAGTGTATTAGGTTCCTATTGCTGCTGTAACAAATTGCCACAAACTTAGTGTCTTAAAACACCACAAATACACACTCTTACAGTTCTGGAGGGCAGAAGTCTAAAATAGGATTGTAGGGCTGTGTTCCTTCTGGAGACTAGAGGAAAATTCTCTTCCTTGCGTTTCCAGCCTCTAGAGGTCACTTGCATCTTTTGGCTCATGACCCCTTCTTTTATCTTCAAAGCCAGAAACACAGCATCTTCAAATTTCTCTTTCTCTTTCACCATTTTTTTTTTTTGGCAGCGGGGGAAATACGACGATCTGAGCCCTTGACCTTGGTGTTATAACATCACACTCGGGCCGAGCCCGTGGCGCACTTGGTAGAGTGCTGCGCTGGGAGTGCGGCGACTCTCCCGCCGCGGGTTCGGATCCCATATAGGAATGACCAGTGCGCTCACTGGCTGAGTGCTGGTCACGAAAAAAAAAGACAAAAAAAAAAAAAAATAAAAATAACATCACACTGAACTCTAAACAGCTGAGCTAATGGGCTGGTCCTGCTTCTGATTTTTGCATCTCCTTATCTGATTCTGACCCTCCTGCCTCTCTCTTACAAAAACTCCTGTGATTACATTGAGCCCACCCCAATAATCCAAGTTAGCCACTCCATCTCAATACCCTTAACTAAATTACATCTATGAAGTCCCTTTTTTGTCATGAAGGTAGCATATTCACAGATTTTGGAGATTAAAATATGGGCATTTGTGGGGAAGACTATTAGTCAGCCCAATGCACACAGGCTTACATGTTATGTGCTGGGGAACATCAGGATATCCTGGGAATGGGAATTTGTGAAGTTTAGCTGTAAGCCCACATGATAAGTGGGGACAGGGCAGGTGTAATGTGGCCCCCACAGCCTACCCGAACCCTGCAGTTTTTACTGTGGGGAAGAGGAGAATTTAGAGGCTTGTCTTTTCTAGTACTGACAATTACCTTCCCCACCTCATTCCTCACTTGCCTGGATGGACCACTGGAGAAGTTCATCTCAGATATGAGTTGTGGTACACAGAGTTGCTGTTATGACTGAATTGTGACCCTGCAAATTCATATATTGAAACCCTAACCCCCAATGTGACTGCATTTGGAGTAAGGAAGTAATTGAGGTTAAACAAGGTCATAAGGGTGGGGCCCTGATCTAATGGCATTAGTGTCTTTATAAGAGGAGACATCAGAGTGCTCCATCCCTTTGTCTCTCTGCATAAGCACAAAGAAGTCATGTGAGCACACAGACAGAAGGTGGCCAGACACCAACCCAGCTGGCATTTTGATCTTGGACTTCTGGTTTCCAGAACTGTGAGAAAATACATTTCTGTTATTTAAGCCATCCAGTCTGTGGCTCACTAAGACTCCTTCTTGACTATTTGGGAAAGTTGAGTGCTTCATGATACCAGTCAGCCTGTGTGTTATAGGAGCTGGGTGGGTTAGCCTCTCTTCAGGTACACCTTTAGTCCACCTTCAGGAAAACACTAGAAAACACCTCTTCGCTGTGATCTATGCAGTCAGGCATGGGTGTAATGCCAGGCCAGGTCTCAGCCGCCTGGTCACAGGTTGCTCCTCATACCACAAAAACATCCAAAACATTGCAGGGGTTTTCCAACTCCTACAGGTCTTTACTCTTCCCTTTCCCCCACCCCAGTTTGGCCAACTCATTTGCTCAGAAAAAGGGGAGTGGGCTCACCTGATCTGTTGGCATCAACATTCTCCTTGCAAGAGCTGAAAAAGCTCTTTACTTCAGTTGCATGTATAGCTTAGTCTGACCGAACCAAATCCTACGGGATCAAAACAGACATTTGAGCTAAACCGTATCAGGTGAGTTGCACACAAAGGCACTCAGAAGGAATAAAACTCAAGACAACCACCAACTAACAGCCAAAACCTTCACTGTCTCCTTCAAGGCCCATCTTACTAGGCCTCCAGATAAGCTGTGTGTTCCATTCTTATCCATCATTTTAATCTATTCTCCCCCTGCCCAAGAATATTCTTCCTCAAATATAAACTAAGTCTATCCTTGAGTCCCGTCTCCATTCTCACAGCCCTGACCCAGCCCTGGCCCCCCTGCCTGTCTTGAGCTTGCCTGGTTCGTGTTTCTGTTCCCTTGTAGATGCCCTTGCCCCTGCCCGACACGGTCACACTTTTTCTATCCTGGAGGAACACATATTCCACTGTAGAATTCTCTTGCCTTGGGCCCAATCCTGCCCAAGTCCTATAGACGGGGGAGTCATTGTCATCATAAAAATGAAAGCTCATGATCTAACTCAAAGACCCTCTGTCTCACCAAAGTTGCACATGAAATTTACATAATTTTTTTCATGCTAAATAAAGCACTGTGACCTCTTGCTGATCATTTCCACCTCTGATATCCCATTTTGCTTTCAAATGCATAAATGAGTTTAATAAAGGGGTTTAAACTTTGCCCACTGCTGGGGCACAGACCCCTGGTGCTGACATTGTTTTGACTTTGAATATTCATCCCAGGTCATGTTGCTGATTTTTAATTCGGCGCTTATCAGAGCATTTCTAAGTCTCCTCGCCCCTGGAAGGTTCTCTGAGGAGGCTGGTTATAAAATGGCTAAGCTCTTTTATTTCGGTGCTCTAGCTTTAGGCCACAATAAAATGTGAGCAGGTGTCCAAAGAGACCCATGAGGAACGTAGAGACGGAAAATGAGTTTCATCCTAAAACTGTTCAGTTGCTGTCTGGGATCCTGTGATCGTCAGGGCCTATTTCCTCATCGGGCACGGGGAGCCCACTGCTCAAGGCCCACAGTACTTTTAATGTGTGCACAAAAATGTTTTAATTTCTTTTAAAATCAGAGGAGAAAAAATGAACTGTTAGGGTCAAAGATGTTTAGTTTTTTTCTCACATCAGAAATAAGTGAAAAACTTTAGGGCAATATTAGTTTGCTAGGGCTGTCATAGCAAAATAGCACAGAAGGGGTTGGCGTAAACAGAAATGTGTTCTCTCACAGTTCTGGAGGCTGGAAGTCCAAGATCCAGGTGCATCATGGTTCCTCTGGGGCCTCTGTCCTTGGCTTGTAGATGCCGCCCTCTCGCTGCCGCTTGTCACAGTTGTCCTCCTGTGCACACGCACCCCTGTGTCTTTTCTTGTGTCTCAATTTCCTCCTATAAAGACACCAGTCATATTGGATTAGGGCCCACCCTAATGACCTCATTTTAATTGAATTACCTCTTTAAAGCCCCGATCTCTGAATACAGTCACATTCTGCAATACTGGGGATTAGGGCTTCACATATGAATTTGGAGGGGAGACATAATTCAACCCTTAACAGGGTCTCCAAAAATCTATCATGGTAGGAGAGACTCATGAAGGCAAAAGGGCCTATAAAAGTTATTGTGTGGCCCTGGTAATAGTAGATTCATTAAAATTGATTACTTAATACTACTTAATTCATTAACAGTAGATTAATTTGATTTTCTGCACGGAAGAGAATGGAACGGGTAAGTGTCTTGGTAGACTGGAGAAATTCAGAATGGGTTTCAGTGCATTTACAAGCAGCGTCTCTGTCTTCTCCTGTCAGTTGCTCTGTTGGCTTGATGCTCAAAAACACACATAATCAACAGAACATGTTAGGACAGCTCTTACTAAACTTGCTCTCCTGAAGAGGTCTTACTATTTGCCATCTATAAAAAGAGAATTTTTAAACACTGGATTCATTCAATAAACATTGAATTCTTTTCTACTGAAGTGTAAAGAGCTGTGCTAGACACTGTGCTGAACTCATGAAAGGAAATTATCGGTGTGTTTTCCATGTCCCTGTCGTGGATAGGAAAGCAGCAGGAAGCGGTCAGCTGACTCAGGAGAGGCATGAGGCCCAGAACTTGACTAACCCAGGACCGGGAAGACCACATCCTGTCTCACACTTCTGCTTCTCATTAACGAGAGGGTGTGTGTGTTCAGAGCTCTGCAGACATTAGTCACACCCACACACACCAAGGGAGACTTTCTGACGTGCAGGAGTGTATGCCTCTCCAAGGTCAATGAAGGTCATCCAGAAAGTCATTGTTAAAGAGTCAGGAACATGCTGCCTACGGGATGGAGCCATCCGATGGCTGCCCGTGTTAGCCTGGGCACAAATGGAGCCATTTATCTGCACCTCGACCTGGGAGAAAGTGCAGGAAGTTTCCTTACTCGGTGTCTATGGCTGTACTGATTCTCTCAAAGAAATACTGGGGTGAGAAAGGAATTGCAGGAGAGAATGCTCTTGCAAAATGTAAGAGCCATGCTTGTTATTTATAATGCTGCTTTCCCATGTCTAGCATGCTTCCTTTCATTTTGTGTAGCCCCCATCCTGTGGGGTTAAGTGTGACTGCATGGGGCAGTGCTCCGCCATGAGAAGGCTTGTCCACAAAGGAATGGGGTGAACTTTCATCCATGGCTGGGGCAGGTGTGAGGGAGTTCTGCTGCTGGTTCAGTGACCAAACAAGCTAGCTGAAGCGACAGCCTTAGGGGATGACTGGCAAAGCATTCTTGACTCCTCCTTCCAAGTTGAGCTGTGTGGGAACAGTGGTGAAACCCAGACCTGGGGGCTCTGAGTTGGCAATGACTCCTAAGGGATGAACTGTTAAAGAGGAATCTATTAAGACTAGTAAATAATTAACACGGGTTCCTGGAGCCACTCAGTGAGGCACGTCCAAGGCCTCTAACCACACACTGTAAATATTAATTGGCACCTTCAGATGATAGACTCAGATAATGCGATCAAATGCACAGGAAGTCATAACTCCTGATATTGCTTTTCAAACAAGTCAAGTTTGAAGAGTCTTGCTCATCAAAAATGCTTTCCACGGTGTTTCTGCCTTGATAGGTAGGGAAAGTTTAATTACAGAGTGACCAGCATGAGAGTAGAGTCTGCCCTCCATAGCCAAATCTGGACGATTATGGATGAGGAATATTTGTTTAGAATAAGGTTCGTTATTCTCTCTCTGAAAGCTGAAGTACAACTCAGCTGCCAGATTAATCATTAAATTAAGCGATTTTCAGATTAATTCAATACTATAATCTGAGTTTGGGTGCACAAACAAGGAGCTGGAAATATTAAGGGGTAACCCCATGGCTTCCCCAATACTAAACCTGAGCCTATCTTTCTTGAATTATTTGATTACGGTGTTTTCAGTCGTGTGGTCCACCTCCAGCGCGCTTCCCAGGCCTTCTGCCTTCTCTTCCTCTGGGTTTCAGAGTAGCCTCTGCAGGAGGGCCCCAGCCACAGCTGACTCCTCATAAGGGCAACTTCCTGGGAGCAGTGACCAGAGGCCCAGGAGGGAGAGGTGGTCCTGAGACCAGAACAGGAAACACCGAATTGGAAGGATGGGAAATGGCAGTGTAGTCCTTTGCTGCAGTTAAGAGCCCAGGTGTGTGGGTCAGGCTGAGATTCAGCAATCTCCAGTTTCTCATCATAAAACACTGATTTGCTTTCTCTCCTCCATGTTCTCAAGTCCGCCTACACGGTGGCATCATCGGGCCTTGCACTGGGTGTGTTGGGTATTACCCATTTCAGTCATTACAACAGCAAATGCTGTCACCAGCAGGTATTCATGCCCCCTGCGCCCCTTTTACTGCTAGAGATTTGATAGTTTTTTAAGGGCAAACTAATTTAAGAGCCAGACATTTGCATATGAAAGTTCTCTCTTTACCTTCCTATGGTCTAGCTCAGGTTTTCACACTTCCGGCTGCATAAATCTTAGTGCACAGAGTTGTGTACAAAAACCCCTGAGATTCCTGTACTTTGTGGGCTATGTAAGGGCTATCAAGGATAATCTGGAATTCACCCAGTGTTCCGATTGGGGGTTAAGCTCTGCCCAGATCACCCAGCCTGGGCTGGAGTGATGCTACTTGGTACGTTGTGTGTCGCTGCCGTGGATAGAGGGAGTGTGTGGCTCTTTCCGTTCGCGGGGAGGAGACGTTCCTCAGCAGAGGTCTGCAGCCCGATCCCTATCCTCCTTTTGAAGAATGTTGACAAGACAAGGCTGATTCTTCCTGCGATTTATACCCCAGTGGGGTCTTTGCAGTTTCACGACCTGTTTTTAGCTTGGAAGATATAGACATTTCATGTTTCCAATTGCTCCAACATTGATGAGGTGCTGGGAAACTGATTTATACTAACCACACTCACAGGAGATTGATTTAAACCTGGGTTGAAACTTGGTTAGTTTACCATTAGGGTTTGTATCAGTTGGAATAGGCTCGTCTATGCTGCCGTGATGCTCCCAACTCAGGGGCTTAAAGCAGCAAAGCTTTTGTTCTTTGTCGTGCACAGGCCACTGCAGGTCTAGGGCAACAGTCCTCCAGGCAGTGGCTGGATGTTGTGCCTCTATATCCACTGCATCCCTGACTGATGAGGTGGGGATAGAGGGCACGCCGGAGGGTCTCCCTGCTGCCATCCCCCCCCATGTAATACGTACCACCTCCACTCGCAGCTCGTTGGCCAGAGAAAGTCATGTAGCCACACTTCATCTCCAGAGAGCAGGAAAAGCAATTCCCAGAGGAGTCTAGAAGGAAAAGAACTGGAAATACTGGAAGGGATCATTGACTTCCACAGAGGCATCAACCTTTCTAAAGACTAGAATCCCTAAGAAATGGAGTTACCAAGGAGAGATCGGTGAGCATAGACTGCAGAACAGGAGCTGGGCACGCACCGTTATTATTAAAGAATAGTAAAAATAGCTAACATTTATTAATAGTAGCTAACATTGTTGAATGCCTACTTTGTATATTACATTATAGAACGTGAAATTTTGACTGTTATGGTGAGTCTGACGAGACCTCTTTGCTCCTCTGCTGATTCAGACTATTTGTGGTCATCACCAACAGGGTGTCCTGTGTCCTTTTACTTTTGTGCCCCTCACCTCAAGCATGCTACTTCATGGCAAACATTTTGTAATAGATTCAATCATTACTATGTTTGCATCACATGCACGAACATATATATGTGTGTATATGTGTATATATGTATTTGGTCTATGTGTATATGTACACGTACACGCAGCTATATGAATGTATATATCTACATCAACATCTACATCTATATCTATATTTATATATAATCTTCAATGATCAATTCTTCCATGGTCAATTTCAATGCGGCCTTACTTTTATTATTATTATTTTGTTGTTGACATTTTGGAAGCACATTGGTTTCTTTAACGACATCTGAGAGACATACTAGTATTATCAGCCAAACACTTCTCTTCCCTTACCCCCAAATGATAAAAAGGACCTAATGGCAGCTGTCCATGTATTGATTACAATTGCAAGTGTCTGAAGATCTCATTTTCCATAGCAAAAAAGGAATGATTACATCACCTCAGGATTTTCTGTGATTCACTTTGAGATCCTCCTCTCTCTAGCCACAAGATATTTCAATTTATTTATCGAGCTTAATATTAAATATCTCAATAGATGCTCATGAAATTTTTCTTATTGATAATTTTATGGTTAAATAAAGAGAATCTCCTCTTCCCTTTCATTTAGCTTAAATTACCATACGTTTTTCTTAATCGTACTTAATTAATCTTGTTTTATGCCTAATTGTACCATAGTAGGTTACTCATCCTTGCTTTGATATCTCAACATTTTAAAAGTCTTTGATGTTTGTTGACTCTCCTTGATGCCTTACTCTTGCCAAACACCAAACAATTAAGGGTAGATTACAATGAGCACATTCACTAAGAAAACACAAGCAATTCCACATGCCTGTCTTTTCTTTGAACAGGTTTGTATCATATGCAAACTTCCTATAAATTCACGGCCATTCACTTTATGCACTTTGCTATGGCCACAGTCTTTACGGGGAATCCTAAGTTTGGGTACAGTTCAAACCTTGATAGCTGACCTGACACTTCACCCTGAAATTTGGGGTCTTCAGACTCAATAGTTTTCCTTAGAAAATTGCTCACTTTTTTTTCCAGAGAGAGGATTATAATGACAGAAAAACACATTCTTGCTTCCCCTGGATGCCATGGGTAGGAAGCCCCCTCTCCCATGGATTCTCTTCTTCCAGTGGTAGTTTCCTTTGGCTGTGGCTAATGATGGTGTCTTTTCACAGTGCCTCCGGATACCATCACCTTTCACCAGAGCCAGTACCTGGTGTGGGTTTTAGAGCCCACCTGCTATCAATTGATGGTGAATCCTCCGGGCTGCCACACAATAGCTGCTTGGCCAGCAGCCCATCACCCCCCGTGACTTTGCCATGCAGTGTAAGTAGCTGCCAGCAGCATCTCCCATAGCAATCACAGCTCTTCTCTGTGAGATACAGTAGTGGTGGCCTGCAGCATCTTTTGTGGGGTCCTTGCACTTCAATAATGCATGTCCACATGTCTCTGCATCTCATTTGTCCATCTGTCAGCCTCACCTCTATCTGACAGCAGATCAGAGAAATCTCTGGTGAGTTGTCTCTTGCAGTCACCTTGCTCTATAGCTTTCTCAAGGACATTGCCCTGACCTCGTTGGAAAGCAAGGGCTATGCTTAATTTTATGAGCCCCATGGCAGAGTCCTGTATATAGTAGGTGCTCAATAAATGTTTGGTAAAAAATCCAGCTTCTAGGATAAATCATATGAAACTGCAGATATGCAACCCTTTTTTGACCCACACAAAAAAAACCCTAAAACATTAAGTGGTTTAACTTAATATATAATACAGTAATCTTCAACTCATTAAAATTATAAGATATGTTATTCTTATCAGCTCTCAAAAATTGTTCCTTTTAAGATAAAATATTGTTACCTGGAAATTTTGGACTTTGTTAAGTCACCGTCATTTTACTCTTTTCCTGCATGGTCTATGTTCAGTATATTTTAAGGCATGAGACAGAATGCACTGCCTATATTTTAATAAACTGTGTAGTATCTTTTGATGCAACATTTGATGTTTTTCTAGAATGGAATCTAAAACAGCTCAAAGAATCACTCAGAAATTTTATCAGATTTCTAGTTGAAAATAATGCAGTGCTTCTTCTAACTTCTTATTAACACAGACATAAAAATAGCAAAATATTAAGACTTTGCAACACTCAATAGTAATAGCTAGCAGATATCTTAATGCCATGATTTGGGAGGAATTGACATCAGTCATAACACAAAACAGAGCTGGCTAAAATCCAACAAGCAAACAAACAAACAAACACAATTTGGGGGATTCAACTGATGGCATTCCAGGCTCTGCCTGAACACAATTAGGATGACTTTTCTCCTCTTCTGTTTTCGAAATCACTCAGTCTATCTTCCAATTTAGGGATCTGGGGTCTGCACTAGCAAAAAAATTGTGTGGTCAGCTGCTCCTTCTACGTGGGGGCTGCAGTCCCCACTCCCTGCCAGCTCTCAGCTCTACTCACAAGCAGCCCAGGAGAGAGGTGGCACAGGTCGTCAGGGAGGCAGGATGGGAGAGGCTCAGTGCATTTGGGGAGTTGTAGTCCTCAGCAGTGTATGAGAAGAACAGTGGTTGACAATATCAGTGGAGTGCTGACCATGTGCTGGTGTTATATGGAGGACTCAACATACATTACTAAGGAAAATTCTACTAAATCTCCACTTTCCAGCAGTGGAAAATTAATTCAGTTTATTGCTTTGCTATTGAGAGTTGTCTGTATTTTTACCCCAGTTTCAAACAGTTCCTGTGCATCTTTCTGGATAAATCTAGACGTCCTTGAAAATTATAGTTCAAAGATAGATCGATCCCCAGCAGGTCTGTGCTGCTTTTCAAAAGGTCCCTCTTCATTCTGGAGTGTTTCAAGAACTGAGCACTCTAGGGTGTGCTCAGGTAAAAATGTACCTGTGGACATTTAAAATTGCTTCAAGGGATGTTCACATTAATCATGTACTATGTTAAGATTTTGTTTTTAAACTACTCTTTTATCACCCTGAATATTCAGTTTTTAACCCACTTCTGTAAGGTTAGGTAATAAGGTATAAAATTAAGGTAAAATACGTTATTAAAATATTCAGTTTTTAAAAAGATCCTGTTTTTGTCTCTACAAAGATTATATCTGCTTATCATGAAGGATTCAAGCAGGAAAGAAAGAGTTCAAAGAGAAAATTTAAAAAGAAAAATCACCCAAATTTCTGCCCCCGAGAAATAGCCATTCTCTTTTTAAGGAAAATACAAGTCCCATCAAAGTACTATTAATAATTGAAGACATAACTAAGCAAAAAGGATTTTCAAAACACACTCGCATGAATTATATTTGCATTTTGATTAGAATTGCCTACAGAGTGTGATTTGAGGTCCCTTTGCTAAAACATAATTCTTCCAGGCTGTCAGAAGTGTTTGGAAATCTCCCCTACTCTTTCCTGAGATTTCTCTTCAGCTTCCAAGATTCTGCTGACCTTGGGCAAATCACCCCACATTTCTAGTCCTCATAATCCCCAGCTTCTAGATGAGGGGCTGAATCAAGTCATCACTAAAGGCGCCTCCATGCCTCACATTCTACGGGCTATTTTCCTTTTTCAAGTGGAGAGTCTCCTTTGAGGTGCTTGGGTGGTATGGATGGAAGGGGAGAGCTCAGAAATATGGGATAAGATAAACTTCTGGGGCACCCTAGGCTCTGGAGTATAGAATGGAGGAAACTCAGATATTTGGGACAAAGATAAAAGGGGAGAGAAAAGGGACCAAATTTAGGAAATTTCATTTTTTCCACAATTTAATCTAAGGTTGACCTAAATTTTACTGTCTGTTCTTTGATTGCTGGTACATTACAAAATAATAATTATATGGGCAATTAAAGCCTGAAATTAAAAAAAGAAAAGAAAAAGATACCCATTAGGGATGGGTCCTTAAATTATACAGGGGCTTCCTGCAATTCCAGTCCTGATTGTTTTCAGATAATTAACCAATCAACAGAGGGGTGAAGGAGCAGACAAACTTCTAATGTAAGTGTTGGGGTGTAGAAAAAGACCAGCCCCAAAGTGAACACAAAACTTCACTGGACAGAGAACGTAAGTCAAGGTGCACATGCGTACCTCAGTTTATGAGAATTTGATGGTCACGCACATTTCTCTCGGGGGTTTAGTTTTGTAAAGTATATTGATATGGAGGGATTCCCACGGTTTGCGCACACGCACACAAATGTAAGTGCACATCAGGCAGGGACTTGTTCTGTCCTGTTCCCTGCTGTGTTCCCTGGGTCTGGAATGGAGTCTGGTTCAATGAACATTTGTGGAAGAAAAGCTCCTAGGCTTGCCTGGAAAGGTGGGCTTCCTGCTGGGGAGAGATGATTGAAAGTAATCAGGACAGAAAATTCTTCCAAATGCCTGGTCCACATCCCCAGGATGAGGACCCCGCCCCCCCCTCACACACACAGAGCATGAAACAGAACATCCTAACAGCCTTAGTGGGTGGGGATCTGAGCCAAATCTATTTGATTTAAGAGAATAAAGACCTGGGTTTCAGTGTCCTGTTGCTGCTTTAAAAGACCACCCCAAATTTCACAGCACAATACCTTTTTATTGCTTTGACTTATTGTTTTTATTGTTTGACTCACAGATTCTGTGGGTCAGAAATTTGGAGGAATGGTTTGTCTCTGCTCTATGGTCTCTGGAGCCTCGACTGTGAAGCTATGAAGGGCAGAAGGGCTGGAATCTTCTGGAGGTCCCTTTACTCGCATGCCTGAGCACTGGGCTGGCACGATTTGAAACCTGGGTTCTCTGGGTCTGTTATTAACCAGAGCACCTACATGTGGTCCCTCCATGGGACTTGGGCTTCTCAGCAAGGTGGCTGGCTTCTGACGAAGAGAATCTTCAGAGCAAATGACCCCAGAAAACCAGGCAGAGGCTGCCTCACCTGCCTGACCCAGCCTCAGAAGTCATGCAACATCACTTCCACCACACTCTAGGGTCTCAAACCTGCCCACATCCAATGGCTACACTCCCATCTACTGATGGAAAGAATGTCAGAGAATTTGTGGACACTTTTAAAATCACCCCATGTGTGAAGTCTTTCCATGGGATGTCCGCGTGGAAGTAAAGGGCATTTGATGATACACTGAAATTGCTGGTTACAAAAGCATCATAGTCACATTTCTTTCCAACAACTATTTATAGAATGTCTACCATGTGCCAGGCACTATTACAGATATGGGACTATAGCATGGAACAAAATAGATGAAAATACTTACCCTTACTTCAACAGGGTGGGATGGAGGATAAATACACAAATAGTTAAAATGGACTATATTAGATGGTTGTGGCTCCATGCAGAAAAATGAGTCATGGAAGGGATTAGGGAATATCATGGTGCACAGAGGGAGGGGCAATGGCCATGTAAAATAGGGTGGGCAGACCTCAATGAAGAAATGACCTTTAGTCAGAGACTAAGTGTGCGATGGGTTAAAGATGGCCACACATTCTTTTACTCTCTTCTCTTTGAGATGTGGGGCCCACATCCCCTCCCATCAATCCAGGTGTGCTCCGGGACCACTTTGACCAGTAAAATATGGAGAAAGTGGTGAGGTCGCTGTTAAGGCCTTAAGAAACTGGTGGCTTCCATTTCCTGTCTTAGGATCTGCTCATCCTTGGCATCCAAGTCACCACGTCAAAAGCCCCAACACTCCTTCTGGAGAGACCATACGGAGAAGCACTGAGACTACTTACAAGAAGGGCAGCCCAGCTGAGGCCACCCTACTGGCTGCACCTGCCTTGATGCAGGAGCGCAGTCTTCTTGGATGCTCCAGCTCAGCGCAGCTACCAGCTGAACGTCATCAAGTGACCCTAACCAATGCTTGTGGAGCAGAAGAGTCACCCGGCCGAGCCCTGACTGAATTCCTCAGCCACAGATAAAGTGAGAGTTGCTTTAAGCCACTAGGTTTGGGGTGGTTGGTTACACAGCAATAGATAACTGGAACAGTGGGCAAACATGTGGGGTCCCCGGCAGGAGGAGCAGGCTCCTGAGGCTGGGGGTCCGTTCCCATGGCCTAAGGTCAGTGGGGAAGTCAGTGTAGCTGGAGTGAGTGACAGGGGGGAGACGAGGTGATGGGAACAGAGAGATGAGAAAAGAAGAGTTACTCCCAAATGGTGTAGGGTCCTGCATGTCATTTCAAGAGTTCTGGCTTTTACTGTGAATAGAGTGGGAAGCCACTTGTAGGGGTCAGAGCAGGAGATTTCTGTGACATAATATGTTTTAAAATTGGTTCATTGACACAAAGAAGGAGTACACTTTGTAATGATGAATATGTTAATTATCCTGATTTGATCATCACATAGTGTACACAAATACTCATAGTAAATTCTGTACCCCACAAATATGTGCAATCAATTATGTTTCAATTAAAAAAATTTAAAATAAAAGGATCACCTATGGGGAAGGAAGGGTGGAAGCTGAGTTCAGAGGCTTTTGTTACAATACTCCAGGCCAGAGGTGGGGCATCTTGGATCAGGGTGGAAGTGTGCAGAGGGGGAGAAACAGTTGGAACCTGACATTCTGGGTGTATTTTGAAGGTGTAGCCAAGAGGATTTGCTGGTGGATGGGATGTGGAGAGTGAAAAAAAAATCAGAGATGATTCAAACTCTTGGGTCTGAGCAACTAGAAAGATGAAGTCCCATTTATTAAGATTGGGAAGACCAGCAGGGAGGGCGGGCTGAGGCGGGGAGCATGAGAGTTGAGTTCTGAGCGTGTTAAATTTAAGATGTTAATCAAGCATCTAAATGGAGTTGTTGAGCAGGCGGTTGGATAGGAGACTGGAGTTAAGGGAAGAGGGACAGCTTAGAAGTACAAATTAGGGAGCCATCAGCAGAGATGGCCCCTCCAGCCGTGAGGCTGAGGGAGACCCCCAGGAGGTGGACACAGGAGAAGGGATGGCACCAGCTGGGCCCAGGCTGGGGATTGGAGCGGAACCAGCAGAGGGACTGACCAGGGAGGCAGGAGGGACTGGGAGCAGGCTGGTGTCTGGAGGACCAGGGAAGGACCTGCGTCAGGGAGGAGGAAGTGACTAAGACGTCGAAGAGTTGACTGATGGTTTTAGCAATAGGAAGGCCACTGGTGACCCAGAGAGAGCCGTTGTATGGACGGGGTGGGGTAAAAGCCTAATGCTTGGGAGGGTTCCAGAAAGAACGGGAGGCTGTGAGTGAGATCAGTTATTTGAGGAAATTTGTTAGAAAGGGAAGTGGCAAGATGAGGTCTTTGCTGGAGAGAGTGTGCGTTCCTGTGGAGGACATTCTAGTGTGTCTGGGTGCAGATGGGAGTAACCTCACAGATGGAGGATGTGGCTGACGCCGCAGAGAGAGGGGACAGAAGCCTGCAGTACCACTGAGTGGCAGGGAAGGCCGGGACAGGGCAGGAGCACAGCACCGAAGGCAGGGCTGGGCATCACCCCAGCACTGAGCCCAGCACTGATGCACCAAAATAGGTACCCCCAAGTATTGCTGAATGAATGAAACACAGCAGTCAGGTGACAGCGAGCTCCGATGCTGCACTTACTGAATGTCGGGCACTGTCGCAGGCCCTCTAGGGGCTAACTCATCCAGCACCTACTAGGCCCTGTGTGGTGGGAATGACGGGCATCCCATTCTCACAGATAAGGCCCTGAGGTGGCCAAGGATTTTGCCAAAGGCACCCAGCTGCTAAGAGGTAGGTGCAGGATTCAAAACCAGGCACCTGGAAACTTTCTAAGTCAGGCTGCTTGCCCTGGAGCTATAAAATATGTTGGGGAAGTCCTGTGGGAAAGATCATAAATACAATTTTTATTCAAAATAAACAGGAGAGGGTCCTCTCATCCCCCCAGACAAGGTCCTCGGGAAGTGACTTTGCTCTTGGGTGTCCCCAATGCTCCCCCTGCTCCCACGATCTGTTCCCTCGGAGCCTTCATCCCCGTGGTGGTGTGAGCTTAAAACTTACCATTAGCAATGACACTAGTACTTTGACTCATCAGTTTCTGCAGATGATCAATCTTTGGGGAGTTTTTAATGGAAATGGTTCAGAAAATGCACTGACTGAAGCAGGAGGATGATCGCCACCTCTGCTGATGACTGGCACGCGCGGTGTCCCTGCGGTCACTCTGTACCTCACCTCATCAGCCCCGTGGCTCTGCGGGATGAGCTCTGCTATGGTGCCCATCTCACAGACAAGAAAACCGAGCCTGTCAGGAGGTTGAGTCGCTTACTCAAGACTGCACAGCACTAAGTGGCTCCGTGAACTTGAGCCCAGTTCTTTCTGGCTCCAAATCCTGTGCTCTGACCTCTGTTCCACTGAGACATGGACATGCCCCCATCACTCTTCCCTGACCTTGGAGAAACTATGGGAGTCACTGGGGCTCTCTGGGGCCCCCTGCATGTCTTTTAGAAATGTTATGAGTATATGTAGCAAAAAGTAGGCCCTGCTGCTGCATATTTCTAGACACTGTTCAATTGTTTCCTTGAAAGAATTGAATTAGACTCCTCTGGGTCTAGACGTTGGAAGCTCACTCTAGGCAGGAGACTGTGCTACCCTCCGATCACTCACTCTGCTCATGTCAGCTTGGAAGTGACCCAATCCTGCCCTCTTCCCCAAATGTGCTGCCAGTGCCCATCCCAACAAACAGGTGTGGAGAGCCCACCAAGTGACGGGAACTTCAGAGTCCTAATGAGCAATCTCAGAGCACATTGCTGTAATCCCTCCAGGTAAATGTTAACAATCCCTTTTACATGTTTCATCTTACACATGCATGGATTTGTCTTTAATTAAAATTTCAAAGCAATGATTCATTAATGGTACAATTTCAGACCCAACGACAAGCTTAAGGTAAATTGTCTTTGGTTAGGAGTCTCTTCAGACTGTTCAGATAACTCTAGATTTATGTCTTCACTGTTCAGGACAAGCTTAAATACAGCCTTTCCACATCCCCGGTTGTAGACAGGACTGCATTTACAGTGGCGTGATGATCCAGCCCAGCGGGTTGAAGGATTTCTTGGACCTACAAGGCGTGGTGACTCATGCTCAGGTTCCAGGATCATAACCAAGCAAAGAGAGAAATCAGACATCTGGATAAGGTTACATAGCAGAGTGCACAAAGAAAGATGGTTTCTCTGTGTGTGTGTGTGTGTGTGTGTGTGTGCATGCTGTGTGTGTGTGCATGCTGTGTGTGTGTGCATGCTGTGTGTGTAATGGGTGTAGTATATGTGTGTGTTATATGAGTGTCCATTGTGGTGGTGTGTGCATCTTGGGTGTTGTGTGTATGTATGTTATATGTGTTGTGGGTGTCGTGTGGGTGTTGCAGGTGTTGTCTGTGTTATGTGTATGCGTGTTATTGCGTTGTATGTGTTATGTGTGTGGTGTGTGTGTGTGTGTCGTATGTTAAGGGTGTTGTGTCTGTGAGTAATGTGTGTGTTGTGTGTATATGCGTGTTGTGTTTGTATGTGTGTTGTGTGTTGTGTGGGTGTTGTCTGTGCTATGTGTATGTGTGTTATTGTGTTGTGTGTGTCATGGGTATTGTGTGTGTTGTGTGGGTGTTGTCTGTGTTGTGTGTATGTATGTCATTGTGTTGTGTGTGTTTTCTGTGTTGTAGGTGTTATCTGTGTTGCATATTCGTGTGTTAATTTGTTGTGGGTGTTGGTGTGTGCATATGTGTTATGTGTATAGTGGGTGTTGTGTGTATATGTGTGTTGTGAGGATGAGCACATGCACACATGTATGTGCTTCCAGGGAGGGAGTAGAAGCAGATTCCGCAAACCAGGCTCAAGGTTGGGCAGACAGGTGGTCCAGAGAGGTGGATGTGATATGTGTCCGTCCAGGTGGTCCTGGAAAGCCCAGGAAGCAGATGGGGGTAAACAGCAGAGCTCAGAGGACTGGCCACACCTGTCAGGTGAGGGTCAGTGAGACCAGGCTCATGGGATGACTGAAAAGTGGACAGTTATTTGGAGATCGGCATAGAAATAACCCCAACCTTAGTCTTGCCAGAGGGAAACTGAAGACCAGGGAAGGGAGACATGAAGTGAAGGTTTCTCTGTCTCTTGGTTCCCAGCAAGGATTAGAGTAAAGTGCAATTACATGCAATATCGTGTATCTTTTCTGATCCTCCCTGATCTGAGCTGTAATTTCCCCCCCTGAAACCTTCTAAGCATTATGGGTCTGGCATTTCAATTCATCTTCAAGTAACTATTTACATTTGCATTTGTTCATCTCTAAATAGTTTCTCCTTCTTTTTCCTGGACATCTTAAGCTCTTTGTCTCTCAACTGACAACCATGCACATAAAAGGAACGCCCGACTTTGACTCACATTTGCCTTCATTATGAATTCTGTCTGTAGCCATATTTATGAATCCCAAGGTTCTTACTAACACTGGGTTTCATTAGGATTAGAGGCAGAGACGTTCATATCTTTTGCATAAATAATGCAAGCAGCAGTGGCCAGTGGCCGCCTCACAGAATCCATTTATTTTTCTATTTCATTTAAAACAAAGAATCACAGTGGTCATCTAATGCAGAAATCTACTTAGGAATCCTAAAGCCTCTAGATGAGAACTGAAGGGGACAAGAGAGTCCGGAATGAAAGCCACTGGGGGGCAAAGGCTGCCCACTTTGTGGGCACCCAGGAATGAGATCAGCTATGCGCCAGGTCCTGGTCATCAATGCTGAACACACTAGACTCTACATGGTGACCTTCTTACAGCCTTGGCCATGTTCTGGGGGAAAGTTTGTGAGTTTCTCTGTGGAGGTGACTGTAAATGGCAAAGGAGATCAGGGGCCTTGAAGGCCTATTGGGCTTTGATTACTTGAGGGAGAGCTCACCCAAGGCTGGCCTTGGGCCAAACCGTTAGCTCCTGAAACACTGTACAGAGGCAGCCAGGTCCCAACAGAGTGGCACAGGACAAAATGTGGTCTGATTTTGAATCCCAGCTCTGACACAAGCACTGCAGCCTCGGGCAAGTCACCTGGCCTTCCTGAGCCTCTGCCTCCTCATGTGTCAAATGCGCTGACAAGCTCAGCTCAGAAAAGCTGATCTTGGGATAAATGAGATGCTGCTGTGATGGATCCAGGTGATCACTGGCGCGGGATCAACACGGCACAGGCCTCCCTTCTTCCTCCAAGGCAGGTTCAGTTCTCAAGGGACAGTTGCTATGCACAGTTTGGAAGTAACGGGAGGAAACTTCAAGTCTCCCTTGATATTGAGCTTGCCTCTTTTTTCGGCCAGGGACCCTTTTTTAACCCACTGCTTCCTGCTGCTTACACAGCCCTGCTGTGCACTTGGCCTCCAGCACTGGCCTTTCTTCTCCAGGGGCCACCATTACTGGCATCGTCTGTGTGGATGGCACCCGAGGCCATAAAGCACAGCACCAAGGCCCATCCTTTCCCTGTGCCAGGTGATTCCATTTCTCATCATCTCCCAACTCTTCTTTTGCAGCAACCTCCTGACTTTCCCTGCTTCCAGTCTTGCCTCCAATCAACCATCTCCTCTCTCAACCAGGGTGACTTCCCTGACACTCACGTCTGCCTCAAATCTCGCAGGGACTGGCTATTGCTTGCAGGATAACCATGGTCACTCCTTGAAAGGTAGACATCTGAGGTCCCAGATGACCTCCCTACCTTGTCCTATGTCCCACTTCCCAACAACCCCAAACCCAACGGGCTTTCCTCATGACCCTGCTGCTTTCAGAAATTTCATGTTCTTGGATTTCTAACGGGCCATTTCTGCCTGGAGAGCTCCTATTGTCCCTCAAGTTGCAGCTCAAATGCCATCTTCTCTGAAAAGCTTTTCTATAACCCACAAGGCAGAATTAGCCCTCACTCCACCATGCTCCTGCAGTCGTCCTGGAAGCTAGAATAGATATTTACTGAGCACTTTCCATGTGTTCTACACCCTGGACCTCAGGGATATGGAGATGAATAAGAACATCTGTGTCCACCAAGATCTTTCCAACTAGAGGAAAGATGGAAAGTAAACAACCAAATTTAAACACAGCAAGATTGGTGCCAGAATGGAGAAGTGACATAACCGTGAAATTCACCATTTACAGCATGCCAGACAGTGTCGTAGCAGCTTCAGAGATACAAGCTCGAAGAATCATCATCACGACTTTAAGAGATAGAGACCACTACTTCCAGTTTTACAGATGAGAACACTGAGGCACAGAGATGCTAAAATGCCCACTGTCACACATCAAGTGTGTGAGAGTCAGGAGTTGAGAATCCATGCTCTTAGTCATGACTAAAACTGCTGCTGGCTTGGGCTCATCAGTTCACATTCCTCCAGTTCTAATGGACTATCACATGGCCACAGTCCAAGGGTGAGGAAGGAATTGTAACAGGCTATTGCTAGCCTGAGACCAGCCACACAGCCCACTTACACGGTAGCCACAGCCTCCCACACCCAGGTTGCATGATGGTCCTCACGTAATCCAGTCTCAGACGTGAACTCACACTCCAGTAATGGAGACATGCACACTCAGAGTCACATGCAAAACAGAGTGGTGTAGGAAGCAACCACGCAGGAACCCTTTTTCTGTTAGCTCCCAGGGGACTGTGGGCCCTGCCTGGGGATCCAAGAAGTCTCACTACCCAAGATAGTTAAAGAAGGATTTGAAATGAGTAAACACGATCCAGATGCAAATCTGGAGATAAGAGTGGATGCACATTTTGTAGAACCTGTAAGTAGTTCGGTGTCCAAGGGACACAGAGTCCAACGGGGAGGCTGGGCAGAGGGATTGGGGCAGAGCAAAGCCCCAGAAGAATCAGGAGGGAGGCTGCAGAGGACCTCAGCCCAGACTGAGGGTTTTCCCTAAGCGCGATGGGAGGGAGTGAATGAGACGTTTAGATTGGAGTCGATAAGGTGCCCCTCACGTGACCAAGGACGCAAAAGGAGGCTTGTCAGGTTTAGCAAATAAAAACATGACGCCCAGTTACATTTGAATTCCATGTAAATAGGGAATCACTTTTTAGGGTAAGTAAGTCTCATACGATATTTGGGGCATACTTAATGCTAAAAATCTTTTGTTGCTTATGTGATTGCATAGTATATACATAGACATACAACAAATACTTTTTTAGTGTAAGTATGTCCAAAATACCTTATGAGACATACTTATACAAAAAAAAAAAAAAAGATTCACTATTTAGATAAAATTCAAGTTTAACTGGGGGTCTTACGTTCTCTCTGGCAACACTGACTGGAAGAAACTAGGTTTCGGAAAGAAGACCAGGAGTCTGAGTTTGGGGACCTGCTGAGTTTGAGGTCCTGTGGAGTGTTCACGTAGGGATGAGGTGTGGCTGGTCAGACGTGTGAGGTCAGGCTCAGCCTGGAGCGGAGGCAGAACAACGTGGAACTCATCAGCGTGTGAGGCGTCAAAGGAGCCACAGGTGTGGATGCGTGTGTGGCCCTCGGCAAGCCTTTATCCAGTCTGTGCGTACTCTCTACCTCACAAGCCACTCAAAAAGTTCTGACTCTGGGAGGATTACAGGTCTTTGTTAGGCATGTTTTTAATAGTGAGAAAGTGGAGTAAAGGTGAAGGTCATTGGAATTTGACAAGGTCAGGGCACTGAGGTCTAGTGTTTCGAAGGGTGTTTACATGGACACTCAATGATCTTTACATTCCCATGACATTTCATTATTTATAACATGTTTAACAGAGTGTTTATCAGGTTGTCCACCAATTCCATAATCACTTTAATTTCATCAATTCACAGATTTAGTAACTTGGTTCATTATCAGGAAGCCCGGGTGTGACAAAGTTGGAGGGACCAACCCCAGTCCTTTCGATTCCACATCTTTCTTCCTACATAGACTCTCCTGCAGAATACAACGTCAAGGAATGTTTTTTTTTTTTGGGGGGGGGAATATCTGGAGCAATGATATGCATTCACTTTGTCCCCAAATGCCAGCCTATCTCATCCTGGCTTTTAAAAGTGACTGAGGTATACATCACTAAATCAAACTAAATTTGGCCTGAGGATGGCTCCTACTGGACTCTTTACATTACCAACTCATTACTTAAACTAACTGAAAGCCCAACTTAAGAGTGTACTTCTGTAACAAAGAGCTGAGTCCCAGCCCATCACAGCAGCCACACCCCAGTCACTTGTAGGTGGTCAACTGTTCACACCATTTTCAAATAAGGCACACATCGAGCTGTAACCAGTGAAGCTGTCTCTGTTCCTCACTTCTGTTTTCTGTAGGTCACTTCCCTTTTCCTATCCATAAATGTTGACTGACCACATCACAGCCCCGGAGTCCTTCAAACCTGTTCTGGTTCTGGGGGCAGCTGGAAGAACTGTTCTTAAACTCTGCTAAATTATATTTGTCTAAAGTTTTTCTTTTAACATCACATAGTTGTTACTCAAACAAAAACCAGAGAAACACTCCCCTTTGGCTGATCTCCACCCATCTGATCACTTGGCTGTCTCCACAGCAGATGCAGAGCTCCGTATGTCTGTTGGGGTACTGCAACCATCATTGACCATGAAGTTGGATCAATAACTGAATTCTCAATGCCAGTCTGTTTCACCAGTAACTTAGAAGCAGACTGAGCCCTATTAAAGAAATTCTCATCTGCATAAGGACAGCCTGGTCTTGAAGCATTTTTAGCTACCCAAACGACTCAGAGAAGGCTCTGCCTTGAATAGCTAACAACCTTGCCCGTCTTCTCTATTGGTTGCACGTGCAGTAAATATATAGATATTAATTGATAGGGTTTGGATGTGTTGTCCCCCGCAAACTTATGTGGAAATTTGATCCCCAATGTGGCAGTGTTGGGAGCTGTTTTAGTCATGGGGGTGGATCCCTCATGAATGGATTAATGCTCTCCCTGGGGGAGGGGGGATTAATGAGTGAGTTCTCACTCTATTACTTCCCATGAGAGCTGGTTGTTTAAAAGACCCTGGCACTTCCTTTCTCCCTCTCTTGCTTCCTCTCACCATGTGATCTGCTTGTACCCACCGGCTGCCTGACACTTTCCTCCATGAGTGGAAACAGCCTAAGGCCTGGGCTAGATGCACCTGTCCCAGAATCATGAGCCAAATAAACCTCTGTTCTTTATAAATTACCCAGTTTCAGGTATTCTGTTATAGCAACACAAAAATGGACTAACACATTAATTTATATAGTTTTTTCTAGCCAGTAAATGTCTGAGAGAAATATTTCTGAGCAGCTATGGATTGAAAGTTAAGGAAAACATTTAAATGCTCACATTCTGTAGCTGTGGGAGACACTTTGAACATTCTCTGCCTATTCTCTGCCAGATACATGCAAAGCCCAGAGTTTATTTGGGTCTGATCATCCAACTTATGGTTCTACCAGAGTCATTCCATTTCCCATGCTCTCAGAAATATTTTAAGCCAAGGGCAAAAACAAGTGCACACATACATGCCAGCCACCAGACAAACTGGATATGCAGAGAGGATTGCTTGACTTTTAGACTGTATTGCTTTATTATGCAGTGAGGTGGGTTCTGCATGTATTTCTAGGTGGCATCTAGATTACCAATAAGAGTTTGAGCTCTTTAAGGAAAGGAGTAAGACTCAATGCGGCTGGAGATGCTTACCTCTAGCAAGAGAAGACAAAGCGTATGTGCCCTGAACGTAGGCTGCGATGGGGACAGGAGGAGTGAGGGATGAAGAGCGTGACTGTTTGGGGATGCTGGAAGAGCTGCCATGTAGCAGGGACACAGACTGACTTTATACAGAGATAGATTGCAAGGGACAGGAAGGCAGATTTTGGTTAAATATAGGGAAGAATGTTCTAGCAATCATTCCTATTAAGAAATTGAATGAATTACTTTATGAGCCATGAAATCTTCTGTTCCTAGAAGCACTTAAGCTGAGATTAGATTCTGTTTTGGTTATCCATTGCTGTGCAACAAACTGAAAACTTAGTGATTTAAACAAAACCTTTATTATTTGCTCATGATTCTGCAGTCTAGGCAGAGCTCAGCAGGGATAGTTCATGTGGCATCATCTAGGTGGATTGACTGGGGCTAAAGGATCCGCTTCAGTGATGGCCTCATGGCTGGCAAGTTGGTGCTGGTTGACATCTAGAAGCGACTGGGCTGTCGTTTGCAGGCCTTGGTTCCCCTCCATGTGGCCTTTATACATGGCTGGGCTGGCTTCTCACAGCACGGTGGTCACAGTGTAGTTCTTATGTTGTGTCTGGCTTCATCTGGACGTAAGAGATGTTGCTAGGCCCAGAATTGGCATGGTATCACTTCTGCAGTGTTCTATTGGTGGAAGCAGTTCACTGGACTAGAGCAAATTCAAGGGGAGGGAACCACAGAAGGATGTGAATATATTAAGGTACAGTTCACTGGAGTTCACCAAAGTTATGTCCCTTGCACGCTCAACAAGCTTGCATAAGATGTTGAACTGGGTGACCACTGATTCTTCTTTGAACTCTAAAACTCTTTGGTTAAATTTCTTTTCAACTTCAGTGCCTAGTACAACATCGGGCACATCTTGGTCATTAAAACAGTTCTTGCTGATTGATTGACTTTACGCATTTTATATTTTCAAGCTGTGGCAGAGCCTTGATCAATAATTTCACAGGAACATAGATAGCTCTGTACGATATAATGCTTTCTCAAGCCAACGAATGATTATTCTTTATGCTGCAGATATAAACTTGGTCCTAAGTAATTTATTTTTTAAAGGCTGTTTTCCAGACACAGATAAATGCAAATTACTCCAGTTTGTGAAATCTATGTTACAATCTAGGAATAGTAGGGAGTTATGTGCTGCTACACTTACATATATATTTATTTTGCTACTTGAATTGCCTTTCTTTTTTTTTAGGCTGTGGAAGCAAACCAAATGTATGTATGTATGTATGTATTTATTTATTTTTGCTTCTTTCTTTATTAATATATATTTTTTACATTCTATGATGTTGCAGAGCAGTTGTGGGGGAGAAGGGAAAGGGGAAGGAAACAGGGTGGGAAAAGGCGGAAGGGGGTGGAGTGGGGTGGAGGCCTGTGGCAAGCCCCTCATTACTGCAGGGGAGACCAGGGGGCTTCCAGCAGTGGCTCAGTCATTGCCGAGCTGGTTGTGGGTGTCAGGGGGCATGGCCGTGACCCTTGA
This sequence comes from Cynocephalus volans, assembly GCF_027409185.1. Lineage (NCBI taxonomy): Eukaryota > Metazoa > Chordata > Mammalia > Dermoptera > Cynocephalidae > Cynocephalus > Cynocephalus volans. Next base: position 296,081,375 of record NC_084460.1, read on the forward strand.
ATTGCTTTTTTTAAAGGTAAAATTTCTGTTAATTATAAATGTAATGCACAGTCACTACGGCAAAGGTGTGTGGAAAGAAGCACACACACGCGCACAATCACTTATAATGACATATAGGTAATAACTCCAGCCTTTTTATAAATATTTTGATATAGACCAACTTAATATGGTTATGTTATTATTTTACTTAACATGACCATAACTTATTTTTTATCATACTAAAAATTCTATATCAAAATAATATATTTTATAGTAAATAATATTCAATAATATTATTAAAATCTTTATGAATTACTTTTGTAAAGTAAAAATTTTGTAATCTTGGGCTTTAAATTGTTTAAAACTTTTTAATGTTAAATACCATACTCTTATTAATAATTTTCTGTATAAAGACTATTTAGAAATATATTTTAAAAATACACTTTAAAGAAATGTTTTAACATTACTCATTTCATTTTACATACATTTATTGAGCACGTACTATGTTCATACACATCAATTGGCTAATTAAAAAACAACTTTACATTGATAGTGCCCTTAATAGGCAGCAGGTTCCATACTGAAGGGTCTATAATTAGTTTGCAAGGACTGCCATAACAACTTGTTACAAACTTGGTGGCTTAATCAACAGAAATGTATTCTCTCACAGCCCTGGAGGCTGGCAGTTCAAAATCAAGGTGCTGGTTGGTCTGTGCTCCTTCCAAGATTCTAGAGAAGAATCCTTCCTTCCCTTCCTAGCCTCTGGTGGTTGCCATCCATCCTTAATGTTCTTTGGCTTGATATTAAGTGCTAATGACTTATAACTGCATCACTTCAGTCCCCTTCTCCATTACCACGTAGCCTTTTCCGTCTGTGTGTCTCTGTATCTCTTTGTCCAAATTTCTCTCTTCTTATATGGACACCACTGGGTAAGGCCCACCCTAATCCAGTATGACTTCATCTTAACTTGGTTACATCTGCAAAAATCCTATTTCCAAATATCACATTCTCTGATTCCAGGTGGACATAAGTTTTTGAAGGACGCTATTCACCCCAGGCAGTGTTTCATGAATAACCTTTTCAGATCTGCACGATTACTCTATTGGGGTAAGAATGTTGATCATTCTGAGGCTTAGAAAGGTCAGTTATATTTCCTAGAGTCATACAGTGAGGAAACCCTGGAACAGGTGTTTAAAGCCACGCACTCCAATTCCAAGGCCCCCACCTGCAAACAGCTACACTGCTAGTGGGGCTATTTGTTTTGAAAGCCAGCAAGTTAGAAGAACTATCAAAAGTGGACACCTTGTCCAGTCAAGAGGATAATGAATTCCCAGCCCTGGGTTACAATGACCTCACTCCTTATTTTTCTCTTCATGAAAGGGGTCCCTTGGAGCTCCAGGTGGGAAGGCCAGGGATAGCCTGTCAGGTGTTCCAGAGTAGCTAGCCACAGGCAAATCCAGCTGTGGAACAATAAGGTGTTCTGGGGCAGGTGGGTTATCAGATGGTTCCGAGCAGTGCAGACGCTAACTGCAAGAGAAGAGGTGCTCTCAGCCAATGAGACATCTCTTTGCTAAAGAGTTTTGCATTCCCACATGAGGACACATGGACTGGCTTAAAAATAGCATCAGTTGAGCCTCTCTCAGCACCATCATTTCCACTCTCACATCCTGAGTGTACCGCTCCAAATTTGGAACTGACAAAAGGCTACCAGAAGATTGATTTTCAGAAAATAATGGGCTTAATAGACCTTTCGACGAATGGTTGAGATTTTAATTTTCTACTGCCCCTTAGTTTGAACTATTTTCAATTTTTTTTAAGGAGGTGACATGTACATCTTTGTTTCCAATAATTGGATGTGAGTTGAAAGGAAAGCCTGTGTGAAATGAGTTTCCTGTGGAAATCTGATCATAACCTTCTAGAATGAATTAGTAGCAGGAAGCAGTCTGGTGTAATGCCCCGAACTGTGAAAACATAGTCTTCCCACTGACTGCTCTCCAAAAGGTAGGAAGATGGCACATGGGAGTGGAGGGGAACGTGCTATTTCAAAAGGAAGGGGTTAAATTGGTCCTTGGCTCCTGACATGAGCCGGACACTGCTTCTCTGGGGTGGAGGCACAGGACCTTTGAAACCTGCTTCCTTGGAACCTGCCATCACTCAGCTCAGAAATGCATTTGTGCCGTATCTATCTTGTTGGCTCCACTTCTAGCAAGAAGAAAACTCTCTTTTAGTAGAACACTATAAGCTTTTCAGTTAAAATGGTGAACAGAGCATATGCATTTAACATGTCTCCCCTGCCCCCAATTTCTAATCAAGAGCATAATCCAAAAGAGAAGAAAATACCTGAGTGCTGGGAACAGGAATGGAGCATTTCAATAGCATGCCAGAAACTTCAAGGGATTTCTGCAAAATGTCATTCAATGGAAGTCAGATTGAGGGAATGGGGCCTGCTGAGTGATGCGTGTGTCCCACTCTTCCTGGGGAGGCAGAAGCAGGCCCCCTTTACACCTTGTGGCCCATGCTTCAGAGACGAGAGGCAAGGGGTGTATGGGCAGGGAGAGGGAGCCTCTCTCCCTCCTAGCAGCTGTTCTGGACCTGGCAGTCAGAGTAGATGGCCATTGAAGCCCTTGTGGCAACATCTCCAGATACAGGCAGGTGCACCACCTCCTCTACCTGCTAACAAGAGGCTTCATGGCGGCTGGAGAAGTGCCCAGTGATCCAGCCTTCTTTAGCAAAGAAATTTTTCAGCACAGCCATGAAGCCCTTTGCAGAGAATGCGACCTCTGACCTGCCAAAGTGTAAATTATGGTAAGTCATGGCTTTCCCTTCTCCCTTATCTAGGCTTAGACACGTTGGGCAGGGTCCTGCACAATCTCTTCCCATCTCCTACTCGCGCTGCTCAGACACAGATCACATGCCCTCTGCATGATAATAAGCAAGCTGAGAAAAACAACTGGACCGGGTTGAAAAGAGATGATGGCTCCAAAAGGGACCAATTTAGGGACTTGGAGCAAATGCTGTCCTCATCATGACCCCCTAACTCCTGGGCATGAAATAGGCTTGAATAGCAGGAAGAGAGCTTTGGAGATTCCCCAATTCGTGTTCTCGATGGATGTTGGATCTGTGAACAGAGAATGACAGGGAAGGTTTTCTGGCGAAAGGTACAACTACTGAATTAGAAAGAAAAAAGTTGGTGGAAGCAGGGAAGGTTGGATGAGATGCTCTGAAATGCTCAGAGGGAAACTCTGCAGAGATTAATGAGAAAAGCAAAATGAAACAGATAAATAAGTAAGAAACATAGAAATAAATAAGCAACATGGAGGACATATTCAGGAGATTTAATATATCCATCATCAGATGGAAATAGCAGCAAAAGTCAGAGCAGAAATAGAAGGATTTTCCAGTAATAGATGACATTTCATTTTTCATACTTTTAAAATCTCTTCCATAAATGCAGTTCTGAATCCTCTAACTTTATGAGTACAATATTCTATATTTGAGCTTCCTCTCCTCTTTTCTCGATTAGACTTGCTAAAAATTGACTACTTTTAGGGTTTCCTAAGGATGTCCACTTACAAAAAAAAAAATCACCTAAAGTGCTGGCTAAAAATGTAAATTTCAGGGCCTCTCCCCAAAGTTTCTGGATTTGAATTTGGGAAGGTAGGGGGACCTGGAACTTTAATTTTGCCAAGCATCCGAGGCTGTCTTATGATTATCTGATTATCTCAGGGTGGAAAATTGGCATATTGTCATGGCCTTTTCAAATAATTAATTTGGATTTATTTAACAATTCCATTTTATTTTTATAACTCACGAATTTCTGGTTTTTTCATTGTTATTTTTCCTGTGGGGTTTTGCTTCCCTCCCCCTCCTTTTACAGATTCTTAAGATAAATCCCCAGTATACTGACATATGCCTCTTTTTTTGCCAAGTAATAAAAGCTTTTACAACAGAATTTTCATCCAGGGGCAGCCTTGCCCAAATTCTATGGTTCTGGATAAACAGTATTTGCATGGGCATTATTTTTAAATAGGTTGTAACTGCACATTGATTTCTTTCATTAACCAAAACATCATTTAAAAATCTTTTTACTTGTTTTTTGTTTAACTTATAAAATTTTTAAAAAATTAGTGCCAGTAAAAGTCTATCACCAATTAGAAGTTAGGAGAAAAATAGGTCAACCTTGACGTCTAAACAAAATTGTCAAGTTATTAGTATGGCTGTATCAATTTGGAGATAAAAATGACATTGCTAAATAGAGAAAAATAGAATTAAATTTTAGAACACATCAATTTAGAGCAGGTTTTCTCAATCATGATACCATTGGCAATTTGGACTGGACGATTCTTTGTGGTGGGGACTGTCCTGTGCATTGTAGGACGTTCAGCAGCAGCCCTGGCTGCTACCTGCTAGATGCTGGTATCAATGGCTCCCCAACCCTGCACGGTGACAACCAAAACTGTCTCCTGGGAGGCAAAATCCCCAAGGCTGAAAATCACTAATTTAGAGAGACGGATTTCTATCCTTGCTCAAGGATGAATTTGGAGACCTGCAGGTCTTAAACCCACAGTCTTTGTCCCTTCCAAAATCCTTTCTCTAGCACAGGTTAGCTCTCCTGGGCTTTGGAGGGGGTGCAGGGAGGAGTTGGAGGTTGTTCTGGAAAGTATATGGAAATGTGCTCTAATCAACTTATCGATTCTCTTTTTTTCCATCCAGGAGAACTCACAGCTCTTTTTCTCTCCATTCTCAGCAACAGTTTCTCAAGCCAGTATTATTAAATTATGAACAAAAGCAGCTGGAACAATTCTTGCCAGATAGACAGTAGATCCTCAGTACATGTTAACAGACCTCTCCGAAATATTTCTTTTACATCACTGAATGGTGGGAAATTTAATCTCTCTTTTGTAGTCAATAAATTGAGGTTCAGGGAGGTGGTAAATGGCCCAAAGTTACATGTCTACTTCAGAAGTGGCGGAGGGTGGCCTGGCTCCCACGTGCACACTCGGATTTCTAGTTAAGATGGAGGCCACTTAACTGTGTCTTATCTGCCCCTCTCCCTAATGCTCAGAAAAATGCCCACAAAGTTCACAAACCTACACTGTTCTGCACAATACAAATATCAACCAACAAAGTGCTGGAGAATACGAAGTCTTTTTCCAGATATCAGAGCTTCCTTGCTCCCATTTTTATTTTGCATTTTATTTCATGAAGTTTATATTTCATTGTATGAAAGAGAAGATAAAAAGTAGAGTCAGACAATGCTGATGTCATTTGATCACTAATTCTGCTGATGTCAGTTGTATCCTAACGTAACGCAAGCAAAGCTGTTTTTCAATAAAATATTTGTCTAGTGTCATTCATAACAGCAAACCTTTGGAAAGGTACCAATGCCCAAGACAGGATTCTAGGTTACTAAATTATAATTCAGTCATACAATGGATTATTATAGAAATATTTAAAATTATTTATAAATTATTTTTATAAAGCTATTTTACTAACTTTTTAAAGATGTATGTTAATTGCGATAATAAATGAATGGTACTGAAGGGTTAGAAGGAGAAAGTAAAAATCGCATTCAGTATTCCAGCACTCAGTATGGTAGTTAGCAAGGCTGTTAATAAATTTGCTGCGCTCTCTCTTTCTGAACATAATAGAATTGAACTTTCCTGCACCCTTAAAATTAGATGTGGCCATGTGACTTGCTTTGGGCAATGAAACATGAGCAGTGATGATTGTGGCCATTTTCCAACACCTGGGCAACACTGGGCTTAATCACTATTAATTGCTATTATCTATTGACAATCTGGTAGCAAATAAGTATTTGCATTTCTGTAGTTGTCTTTGATTATTACTGAAGCTGAGCCATTTTGTATCAAACATTTGTAGTTATCCATTTGGGAACTGACTTCTTAAATCATTTAACTAATTTTTATTGTAAGTACTCTTTGCATGTGAACCCATTGTCTGCTATAAAATTTGCAACACTTTATATTTCTCTTTGATGGCTTTTCTTTCAACTTGGCTCATGATGTTGTTCCCCCCCCCCCCACAAAGAAGCTAATGTTTATAGAGTTAAATTGTATCTTTTATTTAAGGGTTTTGGTCTTGTGACTTGCTTAGAAAAACGCTTCCGTACTTCAAGATCATGAATATTCATCTAAAGCTGTATTCTAGTACTTTTATGGTTTCCTTTCTTAATACTTAAATATTCATAATCTAGAATTTATTTTGGAGTAAGGAAAGAGCTAGGGATAAGACTTTATTTTTTTTCAACTGCTTAATAATTTTTCTCAACACCACTTATTAAGCCATTTCTCTTATCCCCATTGATTTGAAATTATGGGGAATTTTTGATGGCATGGAAGCTTACTTATCACAAAATATGTTATGAAGAGAGCCGAATGAAACAAAATTGTAACACAGAATGAGCCTCCTATCTCAAGTAAGTGCATTTATAGAAAAATTCTGGAAAGAATTATGTAATGCTATTTTTTGGAGAGTATGTTTTTCCTTTAAAACTTGTATATTTTCTAAAATTTTTACAATGTATTTTATCATTTTACAGTCTGGAAAACCATGTCACATATGTCATTTTGAACTATTGCATTTTTGAGTGAAGTCGGGAGAGGGGCCTATAATTCAGTTTTTTCTCCTCGTAGAATTATTTTCCTTGCCTTAGCTATACCGTTGAAAGTTCTCTAAATTCTGACAATAGTACTAGCTAATTTTCTGCTTTATGATGCTTCCATATCTCAAATTCATCACCTCGTAAACTTTGCAAGCAGTTGGGAGAAGTGCAAATTTTCTCAAGTGAAGAGTTACAGCACATCTTTAGTGAAAAGAGTAAAATCCCAGGAATGCAACTGAACTGAGCAAAGTGAGGTGAAGGCAGGCTTGGGGTGGCGACTCTCAGCTCTCCCTCCTCTCTTTAATGGTTTTCTTCTTTCTTTTGCTTCTGGTTACAAGGGATTTTGGCAATACTTGACTTTTTCTTTCTTTCTTTCTTTCTTTTTTTTTAAAAATGCTTTAAGAAGTCAGGCCACTTTCCTCTAAGGGCATCATGATAACCACTCCTTATGATTCACATCAGGATTCTGTACAGCAGTAACAATAGATTAACTACATCTGCCTCCTACGAATATATTCATAGAAGTTCATATATTTATAGTGGAGTTCATGAATATGATTTATGCAATTATACAGAACAAAAAGGTATGAAAATATTTAACAAATTACTGAATATCAGATCCAGTAAAGTATTTTTATTATTTTATCATTTTTGATAAAGTTTAAGTATGCTTAACAGTGCTGTATATTGTTTAGGGGTAATTTAGTAATGGCATAAAGGAATGCACGAGGAGAGTGATAACTGTCTCTTCGTGCAGTGGTCAGTGCTGGGGGGGAGTGCAGGAAGTGTGACTGGGGAGGAGCACGGGGAGAGAAGAGGACTAGTGAGACCCTATGTGACTACGTGAGCTGAATGTGCATGTGGGAAGGGAAGAGGAGGGGACCATGGAGACTGCAGGCTGCCGGTGGAGTGGTTATGAGATGGTAGAACCAGTCACCAAAATCCACTGTAGGAGGAGGTTGGATATTCCCTTTATTCTTTTGCCTTCTATTCTGTGCCTTATGGGGCTGATCTTTACGGACTGTTTGTCCTGGGCCCCCTAATCCTGTGGCTTCTGGTTGGGTCTGGCCAATGGGCAGTGCCAGCAGAGAGATCAAAGGGTGTGGGGAGGATCAAAGAGGTGGGGGGACGCTTCCTCCACACCAGGCGTCAGGCTGACACTGCCTGCCTGCCTGCCTGCTCTCTCCTCCCACTCTCTGGGGGCCAGAAACGACCCCTTGCCCCTCAGTCTAGCAGTGTGACAGCTCCCTGATGCTGCTGATGCACGGGCATCACCTTCCCTTGCTGGTTTCCTTCAGCTGTGCCAACCCACACCTTGAAAATGGCTCCTTCATTAAACTGTCCTCGATTGTCCTTTTTGAATGAGCCACCTGTTCCCCACAGCTTTTCTGACTCAGGAGGATGAAAAATGTATGAGCTTCCCATTGCTGCTGTAACAAATCACCACAAACTTAGTGGCTTAAAGCAATGCAGATGCTTTCTGTTGCTTATAACAGAATCCCTGAAACTGGGTGACTTATAAGAAAACAAAATTTAGAGTCCCATGACGACCAGGGTATCACATGGCGAGGACTGAGCAAGAGTGTTTTTACTGCTCACTTGCTGTCCTCATACAGCCGTCAGTCTGCTCTCTGATAACCCATTAATCCATGAATGAAACAATCCATTCATGGGTGCCTAGTCCTCATGATCCAATCACCTCTTGAAGACTCCATCTTTCAAATATCATATTGGGGATTAAGCTCCCACATGAACTTGGGGGTATGTTCAAACCATGGCATATTCTTGTACTGTTCTGGAGGTCAGAAGTCTTCAACGAGTCAGCAGGCTGCCTTCCTTCTGGAGGCTCCAGGGGAGAGTTCATTTCCTTGCTGTTTCCAGCTTCTCCAGGCTGCCCACATTCCTCAGCCCATGACCTTGCATCCCCTAACCTCAGTTGCTATAGACGCATCTCCTTCTCTGACATTGACCCTCCTGCATCCCTCTCATAAGGACCCTTGTGATTGATTATATTGCACCCACCCCTACAATCCAGGATAATCTCTCCCTCTCCCAATCCTTCACTTGATCACATCTGCAAAGTCTCTTTTGCCATGCAAGGTCACATATTCTCAGGTTCCACATTCTGGGATTAGGACTTGGACATCTTTTAGGAGTGAGGCATTATTCTGGCTCCCCTAACAGATTTTTCAGGAAAGATACTAAGTTTGTTTTTAGCATTGAGATATCTGTGGGAAGTGGAAGAGATATGAGTGGGCTGTTAGTTATCTGGGTCTCGAGGTCAATTTAGTTTTCAAGATCTTCCCTGTACCTGCATCATTAACATTCTCATGTTGGGACCATGGAAACCAATGGAAAATAAAAACATAACTCATCTTCCCATATTTGGTTTGGCTAATTCCTATAAAGGAAGCCATCCATATTCCAGTACCACTTATTAAAATGTTCTTTTGAAAGATAGTCCTGTTCCTCCTTATGCCTGCCTTTCCTATCATACTGATATAGACCCTCTCAATGTTATAGTGTCGCAATTTCAGGCAATGTTCATACAAACCCAAACTGAATTGCACTACAATTCAAATCCAATTACCTCATAAGCAGTTGACTTGTTGCTAAGACTTACACAAGCTGTATTGACTCTACTATAGTATATTGGGTCATCAACAGTAGAGATAAATTGCTATAAACTAGGATTAGCTGGATTTGGCAACTGGGTGTATTTACACCATAACAATAATTTTTATGGGCTTAGATTCTAAATTAGTTTAAATATTACTTCAGCCTTTCATTATCTAGGTGTCCTTGAACTTGAACTTTGTTTGCCTCATTTTTCTTATTTATAACACAGTGATGAAATAATTTAGCAGAGTGTTGTCAGATTAAAGATACAAATTCAAAGCCTGCTATAGTACCTGTAACACAGAAGGCACATAAAAGCATTAGTTTTCTGGCTGCTTTTCCACTTGACCAGCATGTATTACAATAATACACCACTATAAAAATATTCATTCTCAGTAAAATCCAATTCAATAAGCACTTATTGAACAAATATACTAAGTAATGGTAGGCACTGAAGCAGATACAAAGATGAATGAGCTCTGTCTCCTTTCTTTATGAGGTTTACAGTAAAATGAGAAGGACAGATGAGAGCAGAAATAACCCTGATAGAGCATGAATATGTAAATATATCTCTTTACCCAGAATAACAGTGACAGTTTTAGGCAGATTCCTCCAGCTTCCCCATCTAATATTTATTATTACATGCAACCTTCATTTTGATAACAGCTGGCTGGAATTAGGGGTACAGTTTGTGGCCATGCAGCAGAGGACTAATATTAACCAAGATTACGGTCTTGTGAGCACAGAGTTCTAACTAGCTGAGCTCATCAGCCACAGTCATACAAATTTGCCCTGGAAGGTGGTATTGATTATAATCATGGAAGGAAAAGGATGGTTATTAAAAAGGAGAGAATGAATAACAATTACTGGGTTCCATAAAGGACTGTTTCCAAATCCAATTCAAAATGCATGAGTAAGTAGTATTCATTCTGTGCAAGGCAATGTGCTTGGGGTATGGGAGATATTGTGCACTGAATGTGACCTGGATGAAACAGCCCTACCCTCAAGGAACTTACAGCTTCGTGGGGAGAAAAGACTTGAGAACAGCTAAGGAAGAGTATGTCAAGGGCCTTAGGAAAGTGCTATGCTCTGGGGTTTGAAGGAGGGAAAGACTAGATTTGGTTGAATAGGTAGAGAAAGATGTCAGGGATATGGAGCATTTGAAATAGACCTCGGCTTCAGCAGATCTATGCTTTTAATTCTTATGCTCCAACAGTCGGAGGAGAAAAAAGGCTTCTCTTTCCACAACCATCTAACACAAGTCCTGGCTTCTCTTTCAAGGGACCAACTTGGGTCATCCATCCCACCCTAAACTAATCAGCGTTACTAACCACTAATTAGACATGCTGATTTCTGCATCAATCACTTTGGCTAGGAAGATGGGACTGTATCAATTGTCTTAACACAAATAACAATCTGGGTGTGGGAATGATACTACCCAAACCAGATGGCTCCTCTCCAGAGGTGGGATGGATGTTTGGGAGTTAACCATGACTATCACCTCTCAAGTCCTCTTTCAATGTGCTGTGTAGTGGATTGTGTAGTGTCCCCTCAGAATTCACATCTACAAATATGTCTGTGAATATGACCTTATTTGGAAACAGCGTCTTTGCAGATATACAATTATGTTCAAATGAGGTTATAATGGATTAGGGTGGGCCCTAGCCCAAGGACTGGGGTCCTTATAAGAAGAAGGAAATTTGGTGACAGACACAGTGAGAGAATGACATTTGATAATGGAGGCAGAGGTTTGAGGGATGCATCTACAAGCCAAGGAGCACCGAGGACTGCTGGCAACCACCAGAGCCAGGAGAGAAGCATGGGACGAACTCTCCCTCACAGCCTCCAGAGCTGGGAGAGGATACATTTTGGAAGTTTTAAGCCACGTGTTTGTAGCACTTTGTTACTGCAGCTCTCGGAAACTAATACAAGCTATAATCTGAAGACAGTGCTGAGTCTTACACAAATCCCCACGGTTTTTCACCACACAGAGGCACTTATTTTTGGTTTCCAATGAGTATGAAGATTTGTTCTATTTACTTATTCTAGTGGCCACTTTTAGAATTGGAAAGGGTGGAGCTGGAAGTAGATTTGAAACCTATAGTACTTTATTTCTGTGACTCTTTTGCTCCAGAAAAATACATTAAATTAAAAGAAAATGAGGATGGAAAATGTTTACTGAATTGGTCATGGAATGGATTCTTTTCCACTGAAGTTGTGATGTGTTTCTGTGTGCACATCTAGTGTAATTACATGAATATGTGAGAAAGGGAGAGGTTGGCAGCAGAAGAAAGGGAGAGGAGATACACTGAGAAAGAGAAAGAGAAAAAAGGAAGAGAAACACATTTTATCTGAAGGAATTCATTTATTGATAATAAAAATGGCTACAGACACTATTGCAATCTGTGCAACAGCTTTGTAATCCTTTGCTATGTTATTTAAAATATAAATTTAGGCATCCTTGTCTCATGTAAACCTAATGTCCAGGGCAACTATATAAAGAAACACTTGCACCATTTTTCTTTTAGCTAGTTGTAGGGAAAGTCATTCTTCAAAGTTTTTTAAATATATTTTTTAATTGAAATGTATTGATTACACATATTTGTGGGGTACAGAATTGAATATCAATACATAATCAAAACAGGGTAATTAACATATTCATCATTACAAAACTTTACCACTTCTTTGTGATGAGGACATTCAACCTCCTCTCTTCTAGCCATTTGACAACATGCAGAAAATTACTGTTGATTATAGATGTCTAGCTCCACTGTACACCCATAGAAATTATTTTTCCTATCTGGCTGTGCCCATGAACCAACCTCTCACTATCCTCCATTCTCCTTCCTCTTTCCTGCAGCCAGTAACCACAGTTCTGCTCTCTCCTCCCAAGAGATCAACTTATTCTTTCTGTGAGCACATGGGTTTATTTGTGGGTTTTCTATTCTGTTCCATTGGTCCAAGTGTCTGTTTTTATGCCAGTACCATGCTGTTCTGGTTACTATAGCTTTGTAGTATAATTTCAAGTCAGGTAGTGTACTCTTTTTGCTCAGGATTGCTTTGGCTAATTTGAGGTCTTTTGCTGTTCCATATGAATGTTAGGATTGCTTTTTCTATTTCTGTGAAGAATGTCATTGCTATTTTGATAGGGATTGCACTGAATCTGCAGATCACTTTGGATAGCATGAACATTTTCACAACATTAATTCTACCAAACCATGAGCATGAAGTGTCTTTCAGTTTTTTTTGTGTGTCCACTTTAATTTCTTTCATTGGGGTTTTATAGTTTTCATTGTAGAGATCTTTCACCTCCTTGGTTAGATTTATTCCTAAATATTTTATTTTTTGTCACTATTGTAAATGCCTTCTTGATTTCTTTTTCTGCTAGTTTGTTGTTGGTGTATCATAATGCAATTGACTTTTGTATATTGATTTTATATCCTGCAACTTTGCTGAATTTGTTTATCAGCTCTAAGAGATTTTTGGTGGAGTCTTTATGTTTTTCTATATATAATCCTGTCATCTGCAAATGGAAAATTTGACTTCCTCTTTTCCAATTTGGATGCCCTTTGTTTCTTTCTCTCACCTAATTGCTCGGGCTAGAACTTCCAGTACTATTTTAAATAGGAGTGGTGAGAGAAGGCATCCTTGTCTTGTTCCTGTTCTTACAGGAAAAGCTTCATTCTTCAAAGTCTTTGACAAATGAGGTACTTTAGATTTAAGCTAATATGAAGTTTGTCAACTTACCAAAAGTGTTCACAATAGCAGGATGTGAATTTCAGACATATATTTTTTTTTACAAAGAAATACAGATCTTTTTCAATTGCTTTTCACTGGACTACAAACACAAGTTTCAACAGGGTTGCAGCTAGGTTTATACATGATCTCACCAACATAGCAAAGCAAGGGCCATAGGAACCTCCTGGTGGTTATATATGGGAAAAGAGTTATAATAAAGGTTGATCAAAACTAAAGATTATATTAACTAAGCAAGGGTTTCTGTTTCACTTTAATTGCAGAGTCTGTATTATGGAGTGACTTGCCTTTCTAAAGAAGGGAGAAAAAATAGGTCTATTGTTACATACACTCATAGAAAACTCACAGTCAGTTGGGCAAAGGAATTCTCCAGCTCTTTACCTACAATGTAATTATAAAGGCATTTGATGGTTATTAATTTACACTTGGGATACTGCTGAAAAGAAAATTTTATACAATGGGAAAACGATTTTTGCTCCATGAGAGAGGGGCAATGACCATGGTGGCACAGCAGATGCCCCACACCTGGCACTGTTCCTGGCACATAATAGGTGCTCAGTAAGTATTTGTGGCAATGCCACACACATCCATGCCAGGGAGGTGACCTGCTCAGAGAGGTCCACAAAGTCTTCCCAGAAGGGCTCTTTCACCTTTGCCATCACAGCCGTTAGAAGAATAAACCGGGTTACAGAACAGAGCACATGGTAGAAACGTAGGAAGAGGGATCCCAGAGTGAGCTGGTGGGTTGAGGTTAAATCATTTCAGCCACACCCACCGGTGGCTTGGATGATCTAATAAGCTCCCAATGTGGCATCTCTAAAACACCTCCTTTCCCTTTGTGTTTTCAGTAATATTTCTAGTAGATTTAGAAATTCTCCATTATTTTTTAGTAGTTCATCTGAGTGCCCCTTTTTATTCATACTCCTGATTTTAAGTAGTGATTCTTCTTTAAAAAGAAAAAGTTTAGAGCTGCCCTGTTAGCTCATTTGGGAGAGCGTGGTGCTGGTGACACCAAGGTCAGGGTTCGGAACCCTGTCCTGGCCAGCCTTCCCCCCCAAAATAAAAAGATTAAACAAAAGTTTACTTTTACTATTTTTCTTATGATCAGAGTGACAGGTGTCTTTGGTACTTACTCTGAACCTGTTGCCCTCTCTCCATCTCCACGGCCACTGTCCTGAGCCAAGCTGCCTCTCCGCTCACTCTCGGTTATCTCACTCAGATTCATAACACCGTGCAACCATTTGTTTTTCTGTTTATTTGTGTGTTTATTGATGGTTGCTACCCTTGGAACATAAGCTGTACGCAGGCAGGGACCCTGTTTGTCTTGTCCACTGCTGCATCTCAGGTACTGATGCTTGGTACCTGGAAGGTGTCAAAAATATTTAATACATGAATTGATAAAAAGATTTGAGAGATAGAGAGAAGAAAGAAAATGACACTTTCTCTGCTGATGAAATGATTTGGCAGCATCTCCTCGACTCCAGGGGAGCTGATATTTAAGGCAGTCAGCATGTTCCACCCCTGGCACTCCTGCCCCCGTCTGGCTCTCTCTTCTCTCCCTTTTCACACTCACAAAACCGCAGAGCAGGAAGCAGCGCGGGCTCCTGGCGGTGCGTCGTACCTTGGGAGCTGAAGTTCACGTGAGTGAAGCGAAGGGCTCTCCTGCATACGGGGCTCGCCTCCTTCATTCTGTGGTTTCAGAGAGTCAGAGGCAGTGGCACACTCCCAAGTGACTAACAACTGGCTTCCTGGACTGGGAAAGCACCCTGGCTTATGTAACATTTGCCTATTTCTGTGGTGTAAATACTACCACTGCAGCCAATTTTAAGCTACCGATTCACTGAACATGGAGTTGGGAAGATTTGCATGCTGTTTGGTCTCATAACCGTGTACAAGTCACCTCCAGCACATCACTGAAAAGGCACAGGTACTCTAGGGCTCTCACCAGCTCAGGATTCCAAGTGTTTTATGTGTTTGCAGGGGTTATGACTCTCCTTCCAGACCCAAGAGTGTGGTCTATAATTTTACCCAGTTTCTGATAGAACCTTCTTTCCTCCTGGCTGGTGGAAACATTAATTTGGGTCTTTCATCCCTTTTCAGGGTTGTGTCAAGGATATTACACAGCGCCAGGAAGAGGTGAGTGCAGGGTGTTTCTGGTCCTCAGTCTAAGAAAACATGCACAGATCCCATGTTTTCTACTTGTCCTCTCAGCTCAGATGGAATCTCTTGCTAATCTCGATGCAACTTCAAATAACGACCTTTCCGTTCTAATACTTGCTAATAATGGTCAAGCTAAATGTGATTGTGATGAGAGAAAAGCTAAACAAAAAGGTTTTTATTCTCCCTCCACGAAAAGCATAGATGCCTAGAACAGCATAATGGCCCTTTTTGCTGCCAAGAACTGGAGTGGTGAATTACTGTATCTTCGAAAATCATAATAATGGGCCTGATTCTTTGAATATTTTTTAGATGAAAACAGTCAAAACCTCACCAAGAAGCAGCTTTTCTGTGATGAGCATGCAATTCCTTTATAAGCAGGGAAAAACAGACTGAAATGTCATTATGCACAATTTTAAATGTACCACATGATCCTAATAACTTTAAGATGGAAAATGAATAGAAGAAAGATTTGAAGGAAGTGCACCCAACTGTTAACTGTGCTTGTCTTAAATGAAGAAAACATTTGCATTTTTCTTCTACTTTTATTAATTTCTAAACTTAGAAAAAAATTGAACATGACTTTGATAATGGAAAAATTGTAATTTAACTGGTGAAAGCAAGAGAGCAAGCAAAGAAATTAACCATGTTTTTACCACTGTTGATGAAACCAAGAGAAGCTCCTGCAGAGCCTGATGCTGGTTTGGACTACTGGCTGGGGCCACGAGGAAGCCTCCGCCCGGGGTTGAAGGTGGTAGGAGGCAGCCGCAAGAGCGTGGCTTAGGGGACAGCTTCAGACATCCTGCTGGCCTTCCCTTGGCACAGTCATCACCTGCTACTTTCCTGCAGAAATTAGTAGCTGCTGCCTGCACCAGGTTCCAGTATTAACCATGGTAGGGGTCCGTCCAAGGGATTTGGGGGCTAATCTAGGAAAAAGCTATAACCACATGTGGCAGTAGCACACTCAAACTTTATCTGGTGATGCTTCGACAAGTTTGCATGTGGGGAATGCCCCTCACAGCACAATTTGTGGGGTCACTACTCAGAAGGAGAGAAGGGCAAGAAAACTCCCAGGGGACGTAGGGATGAAAGAGGGGACTTACGAGTCTAGGTGATGCCTCTCATCAGCACAGCAGAGAGTTCCTGGTCAGAGAACTCTGAAAGGCAGGGTGGCTTAGGGCCTTGCACCTGCAAGGTCCTGTCTTATCTATAGATAATGGCCCTCTGGTCAGGCTTCACAGGACATGCAGAGAAGGCAGTTTCTAAATGCCTACAAGTTTGCTTGTTTGGGTTATTTTTAAAAATAATTGGATGTGTAAAAATCTAAGTTTGGCGCAGGCACTCTTTTGAGCTAATGTGTCCCAGCCTTCAGTGAAAGAATGAACAACCTTGGGGCCAGCACACCGAGACCATCTTTGGCTCATTTTACATAATAGTAGAATACCATCGGAGCAAGGCAGAAGCCCTGCTTGGTGGGGACTGATGAGGACAGGTGTGGTGTGGCTGTCCAACCTCTCTTGGGTGTGTGTCCCCACACCTTCCTTCAAGCCACGGAGCTGATGGATTTCAACCCCAGGGAGTGTCGCTCCCTGACCAACGGAGTGGACTGAGGTTGTGGTGACCTGGGAGGGACACCCACAGCCTGGTGTACTGGGGACTGCACACTGAGGTCAGTCCCCATCCCTCCATAAATTGGTCAGGCCCACACACATGTGGGCTTGGCTTTGGCGTTTGCAACAATATGTTGTATACAAGAGAAAAAGGATACATAGAACTTGAAAATAAAAGAATGGAAAAAGATAAAACAGTTCAGTATGAACCAGAAGAAAGCTGAGGCAGAAACTTCAATATCTGATAAAATGGATTTTAAAGTAAAAGAATCATAAGGTGCAAAGAAGAGTGTTTTATATTTGTATACTTATAAAAGGCACAATAGATTAAAAAAGATACATTGCTCACAAACATATAGGCCATCAAACAATATAATCTCAAAATCTAAGATGCAACGATTGACGGAATGGCAGAGAGATAAACAAATCAGCTGTACTGGAGAGTTAACACAAATTTCCCTGAAATTGATAGATTAATCAGGCGACATTTAACAATAATAGTAACAATAAGCAGAGATACAAAGACCTTCACAATACCGTTAATAATCTTGAGCTACTAGATACATATAGAAC
The DNA here is from genome assembly GCF_027409185.1 of Cynocephalus volans. NCBI lineage: Eukaryota > Metazoa > Chordata > Mammalia > Dermoptera > Cynocephalidae > Cynocephalus > Cynocephalus volans. The sequence goes on from NC_084460.1 coordinate 296,098,694, forward strand.
TCAATATCAAATAAAGAATGCATATTCTTTTCAACCAAATCTGAAATGCAAAAAACATTGCACACGTTCAATCACTGAGGAAGTTCTAAGGAATTAATATTTACATTCTGTGTTCTCCAAACACAATGCAACACAATTAGGAATTAAAAACAAAAGGCTAGCTTTAAAATCCCATATCTTTGGAAACTAAGTAGCATATTGTTTAAAAAGTCTATGGGTTAAGACGAAAATCCTATAGTAAATTAAGACATTTAAAACCGAATGATATGAAAACAGTTCAAATCAAAATTTTTGAGACACATCTAATGTATCAAAAGAGACATTCATCACTTTAAACACATTTATCAGGAAACAAGAAAGTTAAAAATAAATGGACAAGGTTTTCAACTCAAGAAGTTACAAAAAGACCAATACAGCAAACCAGAGAAGCAAGATAGAAAGGCAGATGACAGATAAGCACAGGAATCAAATAGAGAATAAAACAATGACAGCAAAACAACAGAGAAAATTAACAGAACCAAAAGCTGATTGTTTGAAATGATTATTAAAATAAATCAATCACTAGTAAGGCTGATTCAGAAAGAGAGAGAGAGGGGACTGTCCAGTTAGCTCACTTGGTAAAGTGTGCTGCCGATAACACTAAGGTCAAGGGTTTGGATCCCTGTACTGGCCAGCTACCACCAAAAAAAAAAAAAAAAAAAAAAAAAAAAAAAAAAAAGAGAGAGAGAGAGAGAAAGGATGCAAATAATCAAAATAAATAATGAAAAATAAGAACTACAGTTTAATACGTTTAAAAGTAATAAAAAGCATATTATGAGCATATATACATCCAACATAAAATTCTAGTGGATGCAATTTCAGAAAAAAAATTAAACTGTCAAACTGAAGCAAGAAGAAATACATCATGAATAGACCAGTCATATTAAAGAAGTTAAAATTTCCATTAAAGACCTTCTTCTTCTCCAAAACTCAACTTCAGATGGTTTCACAGGTGAGTTACACCAAACTTTCAAGGAACAGTTAATTTCTATATTGCATAAATTGTTCCAGAAAAATAGAAGAGGGAATAGGCTACCATTTATTTTACAGGTCATAAAATTAGATAAGGATGACACCAGAAATGAAAACCATAGAAACAAACCCCTCAAGTAAAGTGGTAGCTGCCCAAATCCAGTGCATCTGATTCATCATGATGCAGGAGGGTTGGCTCTGAATACAAGCACATTTCAACTCAGAAAATGAATCGGTGTGATTCTACACATTCATAAACTCAAGGAGGAAAACCACACAATCATCTCAAATTGCTGAGAAAGCATTTGATAAGATGCAACCCCTAGCAAACCTGGAAGAGAAACAAACGACCTTATTGGAACCTTGCAGGTAGCCACTTGGCCACACAGGAAAAGGCTTTTACTGCAGCTGAATCTGAGTCTTGGTAAAAATGCCTTGTGATCCTTCCAGAACACAAGAGGATGAAAAGCTTGTGAGGAGCTGATATGAGGCCTTTGTCCTCCCACCGCCCTATCTCCCATGGGTAGTGTCAAGAGACAGTTTGTCATTGACTCCTGGGTTCTGATGAGTTATGGGGCTTCCTGCCTCACCACTCTCAGACGAGCAGACTATAACCCACTCAGCAACAATCTAGATTTTTCTCCTTAGTGACAAGGTATCCCACAACAGTCATTGACCTCTTCTGTTTGGATGTCACCCTTTTTGGTGTATGGGATAAGCACCACAGAATGCTGGTACCTGTGGCTTATGTTTTTTTCACTGTCTGAATAGGTAATCAACTGTCCAAATCTAAAAGTGGCTCATTTATGTCTTTACCTTTTTAATCAGTACAACTTGGAAAGTGAAACCAGAAGGTGAAATGTGATTAATTTGATTACATTAGCATTGGCGATTTTCATTCATCAAAGAACAGCATTAGCAAAATTATTGAGAGATAACAGAATAGGAGATGGTTCTTGCCATACCTACAATAAACAGGGGATTGCTATTGTATTAGTCCATTTCTATTGCTTATAATAGGATACCTGAAACTGGGTAATTTATAAGAAAATGAAATTTGTTTCTTACAGTTCAGAAGTTGGGAGGTCCAAGGTCCAGGGAACACAACTGGTGAGGGCCTTTTTCTTAGTAGGAACTCTCTACAGGGTCCCATAGTGACCAGTGTATCACATGGTAAATGGGCTGAGCAAGAGAGCTAACCTGCGTACTTGCTGTTCTTATAAAGCCATCAGAACCACTAATCCATGAATGGATCAACCCAGTCATGTGGGCACAGACCTCACACTCTAATAACCTCCCCAAGGACCCACATTTCAATTCCATGATTGGATTTCTCATCCTGTAGCACTGTTCCAGTGGGGGTCAAGCTTCAGTGAGTTTGGGGGAGACATTCAATCCATAGCAGCTATCTAGAATACGTAGAACTCCTGCAAAACAATAAGGAAACGACAGCACCCCAATAGAAAAAACTGGGCAAAGGACAATTTTGAACAGGCATGTTAGAAAAGAAATCCAAGAAACTTAAAAGAGTCAAAGAAATGCTAGAAATCATTAGTAATCAGATAACTGGAAATTAGCACCACAGTGAGATATCATTTTACTCTTCTAGACTGGCAAGTTCATTCCTTCAAGCTCTTTTGAGAAAGTTTGCATTGCTTATTATGGGATGTGCATTATCATAGAGATGGGAGGGGTGGAGAGAGCTCATCTGAGAGGAAATTGTAAAAGATTCCACGTTATATAAAAGGGGGAGTTATCTACATAAAAACGTGCCAAAATTTACTTCTTCAAGCCAGGCTTGAGATATTTTATTACCTTACTCCTACGGTACAGCCTCCCAAGAATCTGCAAGCCCCAGGGGGTTGTACCTTTATTCCAGGGGCCATTGTAATTATAAGGGATCTTGATATTGAAACAAATACATTATTTGAAACAAAAACTTCTATTAAACTGAAATAATTTTACAATTTCTGTCATGAAATAGTTGATGACGTATGAATGAGCACATTACTCAGGGTAGGCAGTGGGACAAAGGGACAGCCACTAACTGAAATGGAGTCACACATATTTGACCTAGATTTTACTTCATTTTATTTATTTATTTATTTATTCATCCATTTATTTATTTATTTATTTATTTATTTGTAATCTAGATTTTAAAAGATGAACCATGGTAACATTTATTTTGTGCTTACTATACACCAAGCACAGTGTCACATATTTTCTCATTGAGTCCTCACAACAGCCCTGTGAAGTAAAACTTGCAGATGAGGAAACCGAGGCAAAGTGAAGTTAAGAACCTGGTCAAAGGTCATAGCTGTAGTAGGTTGTAGAACCAGAATTCAAATCCAGAAAGTCTGAAACAGAGTAAGGCTAGGCCTGTGAACCAAACTGATCCCATTTTCCCTACAAAGGACACTTACTTTTCCACTCCTCAGTCATGAGACCCTCAGGGCCAATGATTACCCCATGGGCTGCCCTGATAAAATAGACTGAGATAAGAGAGGAAACATATTTACTGAGTTGCAAAACCCCTCCCCAAGGCTTGTTTACCATAATTGTAAAAGTTACAGATTAACCTTAAGACCCCTTCAGGAATTCCCACCTGTGTACAAATCATCAAGGTGACTGCTACAGTGACCCACAATGATGAACACCACTGCCATTTTGGACCTACTGAGTACGCACCCATGATGCAACCAGGAAGAACAGAATGGACCACCTGCAGTGATGCTGGCCTGCCACCCCTTAACTCCTTTCCTTATAAAAGGTCTTGAACAGCTCCCCTCAGGGGGCAAGCTTTACTGTCACTAACCCCCTTATGCATAAGTCTATCTCCTCTTTTAATAAAGCATAGCTTGCTTTACTGCTGGCTGTGCTGTTCATTTCTATGACTTCGGAATCCAAGAGCCTAACTTAATCATTGGAAAGCTTTGGGCACCAGAGAAGACTCTAGCTGCAAAAGGCAAGTGGCCACTGGGACTGTTTGGCTCCCTTGTCTCTGCTGGTAAGTCTCTCCTGGAGTCCCCAGCCTAAATTCTGACAAGACAATGCTTTATTCTCTTTTATTCTCCTTTCCCCCCTTTTCTTCCTCTTTAAAGTGACTGCCGGACAACTACAGCTTAAACTCCTCTCACCCTATGAAAGGCATGCTCCCGCTGGCCAGCAGTGGCTTGCCCTGATGGGTGACTAGCAGAGGGGGGAAGGCTAGTCCTACACCATGAAGACCTTGCTTGAGCAGGTTCCCTCTGACGGGGGATTCATGAGAGTGGTGGGATTCATTCTCACGCTGCACAGTGACTAGAAGTCCGGGAGCCGCTAAAATTCTCTGTACCTTTCTCTGATTTTTTGAGCCCTCTTCTGCTGTTTGGTGGAATTGTATCTGCTGCTATGTAGGTGCACCCTGGAGGGCTCCCGGCTAGGCTTTGCTTCTGATCTTCCAAGCCCTCTTCTGCTGTTCTGTGTAGGTGCACCCTGGAGGGCTCCTGGCTATGCTTTGTTTCTCTGATTTAAATCTAGTCGGTACTTTTCTTCTCTGTGCTGACAACAGTGGGGAGAACTGGTTTGATCAATTACTGTGTCAGTGGAATAGGTTGGCCCCGCCAATGGGACGAGGATAAACTGGACCCCACTGCTCCTCTTTTCTCTTTGTTTATTTGCTTGGTTAGACATTTAGTTGAGTACCGGTAATCTGAAGAAAGCTTCCAATCCCTGCACCAATTTATGGACGTTCAGGTCATTTGTTTAATGTGAGAGGGCACGCCGAGCCTGGCCTGTCCGTAACAAGTCTGCCTCCACATCTGCAATTTATAGCTGCCATTCTCTGGTACCTTTGTTTTTCAGGCAAAGAAACCACAGTAGGGCATTCTAGGTGAATGCAAAAGGGCAAAAGCCTGGGGTCATTAAAGTAGCAGGAACATTCCGGAAACAGTGAGAAGTTTAGTGTGATTACAGTAAAGCAGGGATGGAGGGAAAAGGTACGAAATGAGTCTGGAGAGGGATGTTGGGGTGTGAGCCTGTGGTCCTGTTGGACTTGTTTCTAGGCAGAAAACTGGGGTGGTGGTGTGAAGAGAGAGATGAAAGAGGAGAGATGAAGGTTGGGTGGCTATTGAAGGGATACAAGCTGAAAATGCAGGAGTAGGACTTAGCATGTGAGAAAGACAAAAGGATAAACCAATATTCTACCCAAAGCAGCAGGGCAGCTGGTGCTGTGGGCCAAACCTCTTGGACATTTTCTTATTAATGAGGTAAGACAACTCTGCACCCCAGAAAGCCTGACATTTGTAGACCTTTGGATTGATCTGCTTTCCCTCCCAGCCCCTACCTGCCCCCAGTGTCCTCTGATCCACTGCTCTTCCCTCTCTCTTTTAGCCTTGCCATTTTCTGTTCCTCTGATCCAGTCCTTTTCTGAGAATGATTGAATTTAGAGCTAAAGTGGCCCCATAGATCACTTAGAATCTCATGATTGTTTAAAGGACCAAATTTCTTGAGGGATCAATCAAAAGAGGAAAAGATAGGAAGTCTGGCCTGGCCCACAGTCTTGCTGCTCATTCAGGCACCAGTGGCTTTTCTGTTAGATGTGTTTTCAGTCATCATCTTTACATTGGGGGCATTTGTGGGAAGGAGGAAGGAAGCTTTAGCTAGTCAGCATATCCCATTCCATGCTGATAAACTGATTTATGTAGTACCTTGTTTCCCATTTGCCAAGAGAGGCAATTATTCATTGGCATCCCTTTACCTTACCCCTCCTTGGGGGTTACTTGAAATCAGGCTAAGGTGGTGCATTAGTTTCTTAGGGATACTGAAACAAAGTGCCAAAAGTTGGGTGGCTTAGAACAATGGAAATTTATCTTTTAACAGTTCTGGAGGCTAAAAGTCTGAAATTAAGATCTCAGCAGAACTAAAGTCTCTCGGAAGGCTCTAGAGGAGAATCAATTCCATGACTTTTGCTCAGCTTTTGGTGTTGCTAGCGATCCTTGGCATTCCTTGGCTTTAGATGCATCACTCCAGTCTCTGCCTCTGTTGACGAAAGTTGTTCACTCTGTGTGTCTCTATCTCTGTGTACCTTCTCTTCTTGTAATGACACTGGCCATACTGGGTTAAAGGCCCAACCTACTCCAATATGACCTTATCTTAACTAATTACATCTACGACAATCTTAGGTCACGTTCTGAAGTTCCAAGAAATACATGAATTTCGAGGGAGACACTATTTAACCCAGTACAGGTGCTCTTGGCCAGCTTAATTTTATATTAGATTGCCATTTGGCATTACCTAAGTTATTAGAAATGCACCTGATTCTTATAGCCCTCAGTTGAGAAACCATGGTTAATAACACCAAACCAACAGACATCCATGCATGTACTCGTTCTGTAAACATTTATTAAGCCTGTGCTACGTGCCAGGGATTGCGCTAATGAGGAGATTGAGGAGTTCACATCCCATGAGGGAAACAAATACAGTAAACAAAAAAATTGCAATAAATTGAAATAGATGCTAATATAAGGGGCACAGAAAAGGGAGCCTAGTCAAACAGGAAAAGGCTGCACTGAGGTGAGACTCAGTGAAAAACTTACATGTGAATAAGGAAGGGAACAGAATCTTGGGCAGTCGGACCAGAAAGGGGACTCTTATACATTGTTGGTGGGACTGTAAATTAGTACAGCCGTTGTGGAAAACAGTATGGAGGTTCCTCAAAAAATTAAAAGTAGAGCTACCATATGATTCAGCAATCCCACTACTGAGTATATATCCAGAGGAAAGGAAATCAGTATACTGAAGATATATTTGCACTCCCATGTTTATTGTAGAGCTATTCACAATAGCCAAGGCACAGAGTGAACCTAAGTGCCCATCACTAGACGAATGGATTTTTAAAAATGTGGTATGCATACATAATGGAATACTATTCTGTCATAAGAAAGAATGAAGTCCTGTCATTCACAGCAACATGGATGAGTTTGGAGGACATTATGTTATAAGAAGTAAGCCAGGAACAGAAAGAGAAACACCACATGTTCTCACTCCTGTGTGGAAGCTGAGAAAGTTGATCCCATGGTAGTAGACAAAAGAATGGTAGTTACCGGAGGGTGGGAAAGGTAGGGGAAGAGGGTATACAACAGGCTGCTTAGTGGGTACAAAATTACAGCTAGATAGGAGGAATAAGATGTGGTGGCCTACAGCACTGTGGGTGACTGTAATTAACAACAATTTATTGTGTACTTTCAATTAGCCAGAAGAGAGGGTTTTGAATGTGCCCAACACAAAGAAATGACAAATGTTTGAAGTAACAACAGCAACAACAACAAAAAGATCAGGGTAACCAGGATTTCAGGGAGGAAGGAGGGAGAGAGGGAGAGAGGAACAGTTGGGGCACAGATGACTTTTAGGGCAGTGAAACGCCTGCATGATATTGTAAAGGTGACTACATTACATTGCACATTTGGCAAGACCCCAAGAACTGTGCAACATAAAGAGAGAGCCCTATTGCAAACTTTAGTTAATAATGATATCAATATTGTTTCATAATTGTATCAAAGGTGTCACACTAATGTGAGATGTTAATAGGAAAATCTGTGTGTGTGTTGTGGGGGTGCAGATATTTGAACGCCTGTATTTTCTGCTCAATTTTTCTATTAAAGAATCTACTGTAAAAATAAAGTCTATTACAAAAAATGAAAAAAGGAGATATTCAGGGGATGTAGGAGGGGCTGCAGGTGAGGGAGAGAGGGAAGATTCAGGTGTGACTCCCGGTTTCTAGTGAACACTGGCTAGGTAGACACCCTTGATCAAGGCAGGACACTAAGGTGGAAGAGATTTGGGGGTGGCACAGGCAGCGACTTCTGATTTGAAGTGGGTGGATATTCCTTGTGCACAAGGTGAAGGGGGATGCTTGGGTGGACAGTTGGCTGCAATAGTTGAGAGATAGAAGAAAAATAAGAGGTTAAATATATAGACCAAGTCATTTGTATGTTGGACGCAGTCATGGACATGCCAAGGGTATGTAGAATTACAAAAGGAATACAGTGGAAGCCCAGAGAACTGAACAGGTACAGCCCACAGGAGAAGGAGCCTGCAGGAGACTGAAAAGAGATGATGACTGAGTGCGAGGACAGGAGACAGGGACATGGCAGAAGCTGATTCTCGGACCCGTAACCATGGGGAGGTGAAGTAGAAACACTTTGGGCTCTGGAGCATGAACCACACACACAGTATTTCTATAAACATTATTTCACATCAGTGAATTTAGCTTTCTAAATTCATAAAGTTAGTATTTGGGTGATGATTGTTAAGGATATGCAAGTATCTACCCAAATGTCAAGAACAGTTAAAAGCATTTCAAAAATAGTTTGAAAATATTTTTGCTGAAGGAAATTTACTGCAGCAAATGCATTCTGTAGATAAAGAAAAGAAGATATTGGAGTTCTTTTGTATTTCTCTAAACCCACTCTGCCGTAAAGGTATTTCCTAGGATGAATTTGAGCAATGATCAGAAAAGGGTCCCAGTGATGCCATAGTGGCATTCATAAAAATGACCTTCAAATACACACACACCCCTTTTAAAAGTTAATAAGCAGTTCATTCTTGCTATTCTTTCTTTCTTTCCCCCTGTATTAGTCTGGGTTGTTTTGCTTATAACAAAATACATGGAACTGGGTAATTTATAAAGAAAAATGAAATTTATTGCTTATAGTTTCTGAGGCCAGGAAATCCAAAGTCCACTCGTGGTGGCGACAGTGACCCAGGGGTCTCACATTGTAAGATGGTGAAAGCAGAGAGAGCAGAGAGACAGACAGACAGACTCTCCTCTTCTTTTAAAGCCCTCAGAACCACGCCCCTGACCACCATTTTTAATCCATTCACTACTGCACGGTCCTACAATCTAATCACCTCTTCAAGGCCCCACCTTTCAATTACCATAATAGGATTTCCCACCCTTTTAACAGTCACCGTGGGGGCTAAGTTTCCGATTCATAAAATGTGGGGGACACAATTCAAGCTTCAGTGAGTTTTGGGGGACATAATTCAATCCACTACACCCCCCTCCCTCCCTCCCTTTTTCACAACAGAAAACTGACATAGGACCTAGAGGCTATTTCCTGGATGTGCACACTGGGGCATCAGGAAACGGTGATAATAGCTATGAAGTAGGGAGGTAAGTAGAGTCTACCCAATCCCACTATCTATAGATAACAATGCCTAAGAATTTTTTTTTTTTTTTTAAATTCTGGACATCTTTATGAAAATGAAAAAAGACTTTTTAAAGAATAATGTAACCCAGGCTAATACAACAGCCGCCTAGAATTCATCACATGTGTGCACAAGCAAGGATTCCTCAAGACTCCATAGGTCAATAGTGTGGTTTTGCAGCTCTGCCGTCCTGAGGGAGCCGTGGTGTTGCTGTGACAGTGTGGTTATGAGCAACACTACGTGCACCTGCCTTCCTCAGCTCTAGGCTCTGAATTCTCTACTGTGGGAAGACAGACTGCTCTTGTGTGCTCTGTTGGTGCAAGGATGTCTGATTTCTTTTTGCTAAGATATCTGATTTCTTGCTGCTAAACCTTGGTTTCTTCTTATGCATTTGTCCAAAGCTCAAGCTTTGAGGTCTGTATATTTATTCGTTCATATACATGAAAGACTCACAAATTCCAGACTATCTTAGTGAATTAAACCGTACATCACCATTCTGCCTGTAACTGGAGACCCCGTATCTGTAGTCTCTCACAGCGCTAGTCTCCCTGTGGGGAATGAAGTTCCTTTCCTTGGAAGAGCTGCATCACCTCCTGCCAGGTGTCTAATGAAAATGACATTAGCCAGGACACTCCCTGCATAGCACCATTACATATCGTCCAGTCAGCCCTGTCCTCCAGGGCTAATGGGCATTACTACTTAATTATGTCTCAGTCAAGGCTGCACAATTACCTCATAAAACACAGTGTTTCCCATTTGCGTGGCTTAAGGATAGCTTCATCTTTAGATAGCCTGTGAATTTGTACTGGTTTTGTTCAACAGGTTTCCAATGTCAGTTTTTATTCTTTTATTCTTCTTATATACCTTTTGCTACAGAATCTTTACTTCTTGCCTCTATCTGGATCGATGTCCCTGCTTACTACTCCCAACTGGTTTCTTCACCCTCAAGGAGATCCCTTATACAGATCTCCTTTGGAATATCTGGACTGGGTTTTCAGATGGGTGTGAATAAGTTGCTGCTCTTTTAAGGATGGCGTTTCTTAGCAACAATGGATTGTTTGCCTTGTTTTCCGTCAATCAATTCTCGGCATGCTGCTCTCACTTTCATTTCTTTCAGACTGATCATTAAGAAGATATATTGCTGCTGATGAGCTGAAACTAACATGGTCCCCCTTTCAAAAAAAAAAAAGACTAACCAAAGGAACATATTGTAGGATTATCCTAGTTGTACTACTGATTCATAGTATTCATCAGTATTACTTATTGTTTTATTTTAAATTCCAAATGTGCTTGTTGTTTCAGTAAGTGTCTGGAAAAATTACAGCTAAAAAAATTAAACATATCTGTATCTATCTGTCTACACTATCTATGCTTTACTTTCATTTCTTTGATTAGTAGTGCAAGTAGAATATTATTTTCTTTATGTGCCCAGGACATCTGCCCATTTTTCTACCGTGGCCTTTGTCAGCAAAGTTGTCTTCTTGACCACTGCTAACCAGCAAGGTAAGCATGAATTCCACCCAGAACCTCAGGCCATGCATCACTAAAACAAGAAACTTGGATCAAAGAATCCTCAGGTCTTTGCAGGCTCTCAGTATTTATGATTCCTGCATTTACATCCTTTCACCCCTCCAAAACAAGTGTTAAGAAGAAAAACTGTATAGCACTATGAGAGAAGAAAGTGGGGACCCCACTTATAAACAGGAGTGGCCAATTACAGCACAGAACAATAAGAGAGAAGTGAGGGGTGTCAGGGACTTTTGGGGGAATCTGTACTATGCATGGCAGACATGAGAACCTCCCAACCAGCCTCTGAGAAAAATAATAAAGTGGAGTGCAGTGTTGTTCCCAGGCTCCAAGCCTCTTGCCGTGTAACTTCTCCATGCCCACCCACTACAGGTAGGGCAGCAATCCCACACCTTTATCATGAGCTCAACCATGCGATTTGCTTTGGCCAGTGGGACACTAGCAGACTTGATGCAGCAGCCACGAATGTGCATGTGTGTTTCCACTTGCACCTCCATGTTTCTGCCATTGCCCAGGGAAATATATGGCCAAGCTGGCCGGCTGGTCCTAGGAAGAGGAAGAGAGACTCATGGAGTAGAGCCACCCTCAGTCAGGCTGAGCCCAGGCTAGCTGAGCCCCAGCCAACCCACAGACTCAGGAGCTAAATCAACACCCATTGTTGCATGCCTTGGTTGGTTCATTCAGAATTAAGGCCACAGTTACCTGATGGACGGTAAAGTGGGCTTGAGTGGGGCTAATGTTGACCTCCAGGGCACTGCACTTCTGCAGGAGTTGTATAAATTTCCGGAGAGTTCCTACACTAGCAGAAGCCCAGACACTAGCTTGGCATAAAGGGGAGAAAGCCCAGTGGGACCCAAGACAGAGGGAACTGGTAAGCCATGGAAGGGCTAGCAGGATCCGGCCAAGTGTAATGGGTATCAGAAAAACCATTTTAACCAAGTAACTGGGGAGTAAACCAGGAGCCATGTGAGAAGCCTGTTACATACACCATCAGGAACATCACAGGAGCCACTGGAGGAAGGTCAGAACTTCATGGCATGTGTGAGCCCTGGGGGAAGCTTGACACACTGGAGGGAAACTTGCTGATAGGAGCTACACTGATTTAGATTACTCGAGATTGTGCGAGTACAACCCTGTGGACAGGTGTATGCCCCATACTGCTAAGGATGGGCTCAGGACCTTTGTGGGTTTTAGCTTCCAGGTGAGAGCTCAAGACCTGAGAAGGGGCAAACCAGACTGAGAGCAGTCATAATTTACACGTGTACAGAATTACAACATACCACATCTTTAATCCTCCCAAGCATCCTGGGAGTAGGTACAAACATCTACACTTTATAGCTCAGAAACCTGAGGCTCATGTAGATCCAGGGATTAACTCAAGGTGATGCAACTAGAAATAGCCAGGACCAAGGTCTGAACCCATCGCTTGTGAATTTTGTCTTTAAGGGAGAGAGAGCCTGACCCACTTTATAAAACATATCTGAACTCTGTCCTCCTGGCCTTTACGGGTTTTGATTTAGCCACTAATCACATCCATCCAGTGAATCCCTTTGATTTTTGTTCCATGTTCACAAGGAAATCTGTTTATATTCTGCTTTCTTGTATAGACTAGTTGATGGGATGACCATAAGTGTATTCAACTTAATGAGATTCATTCCCTGTTCCTCATTGTAAATTCACAGGTTGATATTCTTAAGCATAATCCAGGTTTTGCTGAATTTAGCTAAGATGAGCCTGGGAAGCTCTTAGTGAGCTGACCAATCAAGATTATGAATGTAGAGTGGATCCTGAATTATGGGGAACCCCCAAATGCAGCTGCTCAGTAAGACTTTGGGGTGACATTTCTGAGCCTTCATGTCCTCATGCTGCAGAAAGCAATGGTGCAGCTGGGCTGGAGGCCTTGCTTTTGGAAGATGTGTTCTTAACTTCCACTTTGTCTTTCAACAAGTAAATTTTTAATAAATAAATTTTGTAATGTATTAATACCTATTTTCTGCTGTTGTTAGCTCCCAAGGCTAAGGGTAAAAATCAAACTGTAGGATACTAATACAATTTTTACAAAGTAATCTGTTGCATTGCATTTGCACATTTCAGGACTGCAGTTCCTGGCTTCACACGTGTGGCAGCCTGGTGCTGCCAGCTGAGGTAGGAGCCCTGGTGTCCGTCTGTGCATGCGTGGTGAAACGCCCGTTGGCTGCAGCATGATGACACACTTGTTTTGTCTGGAACACACTTCTGAAGTACAAATTCTCTGTTCAAAAACATGTTTTAATAGGTTCTGTTTTACTTTGTTGGCCACTAATTCAAACACTTGTACTGCTTTAATAGTCCATGATTAATTTCAGGTTCCTATTCATGTGGGAATTATGCAAGGCTCCTCTCAAAACCACGCTGCAGTCACCGGTGTGATTCATCTTTCCCCAATTCCAGGGCGAATCACAGGGATTATCCAGCCAGTGCTTCAGGAAATGAGTGAAAATGACGTAACCTGGCAAACCATGTTCTTGTATTTCTCTATTTTTTTGAGTCTGAAATAAAGATTTCTCATGAGAGTTTTTTCCTCTAGTATAGAGGACTGTTCTTTAAAAAAAAAAATGTTTTATTAAAGTGTGACATATAGAAATAAACATAAATAATAAATGTATAACTGGATGGACTCTCCCAATGAAAACCCAGTGGGGTAACCAACACCCAGAGCAAGAATCAGAACGTTATCAGCACTCCAGAAGTCCCTCTGGGCCCCCTGATTCCCATAGATGGTTTTGCTCCTTCTTGAACTTTTATGTAAACAGAATCATATACTATACAAGACTTTTTTGTCTGTTTTTTTCCCACTGTTAGGTTTGTGAGCTCCATCTCTATTGTTAAGGTTAGCAATTGCTTGTTTATTTTTGTTGCTAGTTGGTATTCCATAACAAATCACAGTTTATTTATTACACTGTTAGTTCTGTCCCCTGTGATTCTCACTTTCAAACATTTATCTGCCATTTATCCAACAACTTCTGTCCATTCTTCTAATGGGTCTTCTTTCTTTGTATTTCTATGTATTTATTATTATTTAGTTTTTTGAAATAGTTTTTAACTTTTTATCTTGAAAAAATTTTAATCTATGGAAAATTGAGAATTGTCTAATGCATACCCATGTATTTTTTCCTCTAGATTCATCAATTTTCAACACTTTGCCACATTTGTTGTATCTATCAACTTTTGGGGGGAATCATTTGGGTGTAAGTTGTAGACACCATAACCCCCTCTAAATATCTAAGTAGGCACACCTTACGCACCAGAACATTTTCTTTTAAAATGACTGTATGAGTATTTTTATCAAATTCAAGAAATTTAACATTTCTATACAACTATTATATGACATATAATGAATATTAAAGTTTGCCAATTGTCCCAGTAAAGTCTCTGTAATTACATTTTTCCCTACTCTAAGATCATCCATTGCATTTAGTTCTCACATCTTTTAGCCATCTTTAATCTGAAATACGTTCTTAGTCTTTCTTTGTTTTTTATAATATTGACATTTTTGAAGAACATAGACTGGTCATTTTGCAGAATATGTTGTAATTTGGGTATTTCTAGTTGCTTCTTCAAGATAAAACGCAAGGTATTTATTTTCCCAGAATATTGTATAGTGGATGCTGTGTCCTTCTCAGTGCAGCACTTCAGGAGGCTCAGGACATCACTTTGATTGCTCAGACAAGGTGGTATCTACCTGATTTCTCTGCAAAAATGTCCCCTTTCCTCCTATGTAATTAATATATAATTGATGAGGAGATACTACCATGTTGATATCATATCCCCCAATAAACACCCACTCAAATTCTTTTCTGAAATAATTACTATGGTCGTTGCAAAATGGTGATTTTCCAACTCTATTATACCTTCTACATTTATTAATTGTCATTCTACTATTGAAAAAAGAGCTCTCCTTTCTTTTCTTTATTTGTTTATTCATCGATCTTTTTTAGTACAAATATGGACTCCTGTATTCATTTTATGTTCACTGTGTTATCATGTTATTATCCTTTGGGGAAGTAGAATTGTCCTAAATTTTTCCAGTGGGTTGTTTTTAATACCAGTTTAGACATGTCATGCTGGGGGATCGATCTATGAGCACTTCCTTGATTTATGGACAAGATATCCTAGGTTTATTAATGGAATCTTTTGATGAACATAATTACCTAATGAAGTCCACATTATCAATGTTTCCTTTAAGGTTACTACATTTTGTATTATGACTAGGGATTATTTTCCTGTGATTTCTTTCTTGAATTGAATTTTGTTCATGGAGCTGTAGCAGACTCTATAAGGAGAAGAAACAGAAGTTGAGAATAAAGGGAGACATTTTTAACTCGGGGGGCAGCCAAAGGTGTAAACCAGAACGGTCCTGGGAAAATCTGGACAATGCCCCCACCCTTCACTTGTAAAGTCCTCCAGTACACATTAGCCCCTGGCTACCTCAAGACCTCATTTCCTACAGGTCACTTTGATGTCCTTGCTGTCCCTCAAACGCAAATCAAATCAAGCACACCCCTTACCATGAGCACGTGCCCTTCATTCCACCAGAACTCTCCTTCCCCAGACAGCCATTTAGCTCACTCTGTCCTCACTGAGGTCCGAGAGTCTTCCCCACCACCCAGTCCAAAACAGCTCCCCCTGCAACCTCAGTCACTCCCTACCCCCTTACCTTGCATTCTTCTCTTCACAACGCTGACCAATGCCCAATGTAGCTCTGGACTGAGCTCCAGGAGGGCAGGGGCAGATTCTCTTTCATTGACTGCTGCAGCTTCACACGTAGTGATGACAGTATCTGCTGCACAGTAGGATGCAGGAAATACGGACCAAATGCACGAATGGAGTGTTTGTCTCCACCACACCTTAACATCCAATGGACCTGCTCCTTCCCACCATATTCTTCTGACAACTTTTTGCTTCTTTTGATTGCTTTTTTTTCCAGAAAAAAAAAGTTAGGATATTATGTTTAAGGTATAAAACAAACAAACAAAACACCTCTATTTGGGTTATTTGTTGAAATTGTCTGTCTTAGTCCATTTTGTGCTCCTATAACAGAATATCTGAGATTGGGTAATTTGTAAAGAGCATAAATCATTCCTCACAGTTCTGGAGGCTGGGAAGTCTAAGATCATGGTGCCAGTACCTGGTGAGGACCTTTTTGCTGGGTCCTTACATGGCAGAAAGTGAAAGAGCCAGAGAACAAGCTGGCCCAGCCAGTGGGAAGACTCTTTTGCGAAGGCCTTCATCCTGTTCTTGAAGGAGGATCCCCTGTGGCCTAATCACCTCTTAAAAGCCTCATCTCTTAATACCATCACATTAGCAACATCTGAATTTTGTAGGGGACACATTCAAACCATAGCATTGTCTACACGTAAAAGTTAACTTTGGGACACCCAAGGTCAAGGGTTTGAATCCTTGCACCATCAGCCACCAAAATAAATACATAAGTAAATAGAAATAACTTGGTGAATATTGACATTTTTACAATATTCTGCCTTGCCACTTAAAAATGTGAAGTATCTGTTCTTTCCTCCCTCTCGATGGTTCTTTTACAGCTCTCAATGCAGTCTTTTAATTACATCAAATATGTCATGTTTGTTTATGTCCAAAATTATTTTTAGGTATTTTGTAGATTTTTTGTATTAGAGTAAATGAGATCTTTTTTTCATCATGTCTTCTAACTCAGGATTTTCGGTACACAGGAAAGGTCTTTTGGGTATTGATTTGTCCACATGCTTTGGTGAATTTTCTTCTGACATGTGGTGTATAGATGGTGGTACGCTTTGATACTCCAGGCATATGATAACCATAACAATGACTAATATAATTATAATAATCATAATCATAACGTAACAATTATAACAATAACATGATCATGACACAACATAACACTAAATTGCAAGTGTCCTCAACACCTGCAACACCTGGAACCTGGTAGGCCAGTGATGAATATTTGTTGTATGAATGAATAATTAGTAGCCACAGTAACAACTCTCATGTGCCCCTTATTTGAGGGTGTCTCAGGTGAATCCTACTATGATAATAAGCTTTGTTTTAAGATAACTATTTTTAATCTGTTAGGCAAGAATCCTTTTAGTCATATTTTTCAAAGAGTTGTATTTGAAAAGGGCACTGAAATGTATTAAAAGCATTTTCTAACACCTTTTGAAGTACTTACATATCTTTTTCTTTTTTCCATATCAGTATAAGGCATTATTTAAATGCTCTAACATCTTTCCAATGCTGAGATAAGTTCTATATATCTGTGTGTTTGCATGGGTGTGTTCCTGTTTAGTACAGGGGTTTTGGTAGGATTTTGATTCAGATCTTTGCATATGAGACTGATTTACAATTGTCTTATCTGTGCTGTGCTAGTCCATGTTGAAATCAGGTTTATGTTAGCATTTCAAAAACACATTTTCTGTTAAATTATCAATGTAATTTCCTTCAAAAGTTACCTAAAAACAGATCCTTTAAGGAGTAATTACTTGAAGACCTCTGCAATACTTTTTGGTTATTGGTTGTGTTATTTAAAAATTCTATTATTTAAAAAAAAATCCATAAAATATTACTATATATTGATGTTTTCAAGTTCATTACTGCACAATTTTGCTAAGTAGACTCATATCTTTAAAAAATGCTGTCATATCTTTTCTTTTAACAACTTATAAATTTCTAACTTTATTTCTTTGTTTTTAGATTTTTAAAAATTAAATTTGACAAAAGTTTGTCTGTTTTATTGATTTTATAAAAGAAAGCAGCTCTTGATTATGTTTATAGATTCCTTTTTTCCCAATTAATTAATTTCTGCCATATTTCTTTTATTCCTCTTTTGCTGGTTTCCTTAGGACTAATTCTGTTTCTTTCTTTCTTTCTTTCTTTTTTTTTAAGAAAAGAAAACCTGAGGTAAATATTGAGCATAGGTACTTATTGTCATTTCACTTTTAAAAGTTGTACCTTTTCCTCTGATAATCTTGTTGGCTATGACAGGTATTTTTAAGTGGTACTTTCTTATTTTTATTCTCATCTAGATAATCCACCATTGTATAGTTTTATTTTTAATCCTTCAGGTTTTTAGACTGATTTTTATTTTACTTATTTTTAAATTCCTGAGTGATTTTGGTACTTTCTTTTAAACCCATTTTTGTTGGTTTATTGTATTTTGTTAAAAAATGTGTTCGTGCAATTTCTACTCTGGGGAATATATGAGATCTAAATGACCAATTTTCTAAATTTTCATGGACACTTAAAATAAGAATGCAAGCTTTTTATTTGTAGAAAAAAATTATAACATCTAGAAATTTCTCCTTGTTAATGACATTAGTCACATCTCTTATGTTCATATTTATTTTGCATGCAGTTAGTCTCTCTTGGACTGAAAATATTCTTTTAAAACCTTATCATTGCTTTTTTGGCAAGCGTCCTTTGCAATCACAGTTGGCTTTACTTGGCGGGTTCTGATGAAGGACGTGAAGCTCTAACATCGTTGCTTTCTCACTTTGGACTGAGTTTTGTGTCTATTAAAAATGGCCCTCTTTCCCCCATTAAATAGTACCTGCTTGGAATTCAATTTCTCTGAAATTATATTTCTATTCTTTCTTTTTATGTGCTAACAGTGGCATGCTGTGTATCTGCTCATCCTTTTATTTGTCATTTCCCTGTTTTCTCCCCTTTGGGTATGTTTTCGTAAGCAGAATGTCAGGGAAAATCTTGGAATTTTAATCAGCAGGTTTAATCCATTCGTGGTCATGCTATGCTGTCTGTCGTGTTTTACGCTCTTGGCTTTTAAGCTGCTTCCTGCTCTTTCCCTTTCTCATCTGCTCTCTTCCTTAGAGAAATACGTTTCGCTTGCTCTTATCTTCTGAAATGGTTTTGAACTTTGACATTCTAAATTCAATCCTATTAGAAGAGTACTTTCCAGAGTGCATTTGGTGGAACACTCATCCCACAAGATGTCCTGGAGAAAAAAAGAGATCTGTGGTCAAACACTACACAGTATGTACCCCCTTGGGGAGTCTTGAAGCACCGCAGTGTGGTAAAGGCTCTGAGAAGTCCTGCAGTGGGGGAGGGGGGCTGTCTTTGTTTGTTTTCCCAAGTTATTTTTAAGAAGTGCTTATACCACCATCACAGCCTGAAGTCCTCAGGAAAATACTTCCCAACGTGTCAGCCAAATATGAATTTCTGGGCTCATGCTGCTGTCGTGGGGAAAATCCAGTATTGAGGTTTATCTCCTAGTGCCCCATCTGCCCTTTAGACTCAGCCATGGGGCTTGAGGCCCCAAGGAAGAAGAGGGTAAGCTCCCTAGAGCAAAGAGGTTCACTGGGTGGGGCAGGGGACACATTTGACCTAGGGGAGGTCCCCATGGGGCGTGAAGGAGAGGAGAGCAAGAGCTGGAAAGCTGGCCCTGGCTCCCCCTCAGAGTGGGCTCTTTTGGGGGTAGGAAAAGGATAGAGACCTTGGGAAAAAAACAGGAAGGAAAGGTGAACACAGGAGGGGTTTTATCCCGTTTCCCATTCGGGGCTCAGGGAGGAGACCGGCTTGCCCACATCGCCACACCAGCAGGGGCAGCCTGCAATGTCAGGGCAGCGACTGTGCATCCTGTGGTCTAGAGAGACCCAGAGGCAGGAGGCTGAGAGTTCTGGAAGGGCAGGCCTGCCCCAGGGCTCATAGGAGGTGTGGGCTGACCCCATGGCCAGGGCGAGCAGCCAGCTGTGGCTTGCACTCTGAGGACCTGCAGCTCCAGTGAGGACCAGTCTCAGGCTGCAGCAGCAGGGCCAGGCAGGCACAAGTGGAATCAATCAGGGCATCGCTCAGAGGCCCGAGGGGTCCCAGAGCTGGTCAGAATTCCTTCCAGGGACAGACGGCAGGCTCAATTAGGATAGCTGGAGTAGAGGTGAATAAAGGAACTATTTCCAAAGGTGTGGTTGAGGGCAGGGAGGACCCCAGGGGACAGGGGATTCCTGAGTCAGAGACAGGGAGGGCTGCATGGAGAGGATCCCTGAAGCTGAGACCTTTGGTCAAGGGAGCAGGTAGCCCCCAGTGACCCCAGAGAGAAAGAACTAAGGAAATAAACATCCAGGCCTCACTTCCATCTCCTCCCCTCCATCTCCTGCTGATGCCCCCACGTCCAAACCCAACCAGTACCTGCAGGGCAAGGAAACCTGTGGACGTGATCCATACCATTGAGCTTCCCAGGACCCAGAGCGGGGGAGAAGTCAGGAGTGAACCTAGAGGGCAACAAAGACCTCTGTCCACCAAGGACAATCGAGGACCAGCACGTGGGTTCAAGACCCTCCCCACCCCCATGCCATGAGGGTTAATCCACTTTCCTCTCTACCCAGATTTCATCTTGCTAGAACAGACAAGAACTACTGAAATGATCCCTAGGCACCCTTCACTAGGAAACTCATGTTTGGTCCCTGTCTCCTGGTCCTGCCACCTCATCAGTCCCAGTGGAAGGATTTTGATTCACAGGGGAACTGTGGTAGAAAATAACACTATAAATTCTTGCACATCTGAGCAAAGTGTGTAACTATTAACTCTGACCCACAAGCAGAGAACGTTTAGTACGAATCAGTCTCTAAATACCTGTTTTAGTGGTAGCAAGTTGTTCTAATGCAAAGCCTTCTTTGTTATGGTTAGTGCCTCGAAACCATTGCTATGTCCCTTGCACAAATCAGCACTAATTATCAACATCTCACATGCTATCAGCAGTGATGTCTCTACATCTACTTACCTCCTATTTAAGAATTGTATGATTAGGAATCTTAGTGAGCTGTCTGCATGGGCTGCTCTGGGGTAGAGCCTCGAAAGAACTTCTGCAGTGGAGTGAGGGACCGTCCACGTTTCTCTTTACTCAATGTGTTAGCGTCAGGAGTCAGTCCTGTGGGAATCGTAGGGGAATTGTAGAAAAATATAACTTCAATATACGCAGTTTGCTTTTGTAAATGCTTGCTAAAAACATTTTAAGTAAAGCAGCTTCAAAGGGGCCATGTAAAGGTCAGGCGGGCCCGAGCACACTAAAATTCCAGGAAGGAAGTGACCCCCACCCGGTTCCAGGAACTGACTAGTTCCTTATCTAAAGGCCACCTGGCCAGACCCCAGGAAAGATAAACGATTGAGAAATGCGCTGTTCCTTATCAAGGTACCAGCCCGCTAAAGCCCATCTGTAAATCTAAAGGAGCCACAAATCTATCAGCGTACCAGGCTGCTAAAGTCTACCCATAAATCTAAAGGTGCCACAGATAACCAACAACTCATCCTGTCATTAAGGTCTGTCCAGAGAAACTGTATAAAAGGTGCTTCTGTTGTAAGCTCGGGGTCACTTCTGTCCAGGAGACTAAGTGACCCCAGCATGCTGGAATAAAACTCCTCTTGCCTGATTGCAACAGTCTCTGTCTCATGGTCTTCGTGGAGTGAGCCATCCCTGCGGGTGTGGGATATGTGCATGGTGCACAGGTGTTACAGAACCTCCACCTGGACTTGAATGAGTTGGAAAAATATGTGTGTTCTGGGTGCTCCCCTGTGTGCACCAACTCTTCACACATACCTCCATTGTCCAAGCTTGCAGGAACCATGGGGTCGGAGCAATACGGCAGGACTTCCACTGGGCTTGTTTCATAGAAGTTTCAGCACGTGGATGGTCCTGGTTAGACTGTCTGCTAATCACAGGAAGAACTGAGAGCAGAGCCCCTCGAATCATGTCCAGGACCACTTGGTGACACATTTCAGCATGTCCTCCTGGGGCCGTCTCTCGTGCTACCCCCATGCACATTGTTGCCCCTGTTCCCCACACTGAGGCTTCCATGTGGCAGGCTGCCACTTGAGTAGGAACTGTCAATGCTGTGGCACATCAGCATCACCTGGGGGGCTTTAAGAGATGGTGCTGGCCTCAAGCCGAGGGTATCCAGTCAGAATCTCTGCGGGTAGTGTTTGGGCATCTGTGCTGTTTAAGGAGCCCCAGGGAGTTCCAGTGTGATCTGGGACCGAGAACCACTAAGCCAGGCTAAATCCCTCTCTCATCCCCCATCACTCACTCCTGGAGGAAGAGGAGCCAGTTGCTCATGGTGACTACTGGAGGGTGATCTGGGTGCTTTTAGGCTGGCTCTTTACAGTCCCCTTTCTTGAACATGCCCACCTGCAGAGAGGGTGTGCTTTGGTCCACCAGGGCCTGGCATTAAGGATGTGGTCCTGTGGCTGTCTAGCTATGCCTCTGGCCAGGTGGGCATCTGCTCATTCTATTTCAAAGTATTAGGAAGCCCACCTGGCTGGCATCTCACACAGTATCTCCAATGAGCCTTGGCCAGTGATGAGGCTGATATTTCCGTCTCTTGCCTGCCTCCTGTTTCTATGTCTCATTGGTTCAGAATGCAGATGGTGAATAGAGGAGTGGTATGCATTGACACCCTCTCTCTTAGGCTAAAGCTGACTGGCATATGCTCTTCACAGTATGGGAGAAAGTATACGGCATTCATTGAATGTGTTTCAAGAATGTCTATTTGTAATAAAGAAATATGAGTAAATAGTAGCAAATCAAATTTGTTCTCATTATAATAAACAGTTGCTTGGGGATTCCTTTGTTTTATTCCAGTTTCTAAATGAGCTCTCTGTAGGTGAGGAACAAATACATATTTGTGGGGGAAGCAAAAGGTGATGACCACAGAAAGGCAAATTAGGATGGAGCCCTGGGGTCTTAGATGTGACCCTTGTATGTGGATCAGCCCTAACATGGTCCTTGAGATTTGCTCAGTGTGGCCCAGTCACACCTCCACGAAGACCTTGTTAGGAGAGTACCACTGTGTTATATTCTTTGTGGCAGCTCTCACCTAACCCAGGTTTCATGAACTTGGAGCACACAGCCTTGCCTGGAAGGGTGCCCTTAGCCCAAACCAGAGCACACACTACTGTATCGAATGGCATATACTTTTTTTAGGCTTTTTGATTCCTATGGAAGCAACGCCTTTTGGGGAATGTTGTACCAAATTATATTCCCAGAAGATATATGTAAAAGTTCTCCAGTCTTGCTAACGTTGGATATTATTCTTTTTATCCTTAAACTTGTAGTTAAAAAATAATATCATGTGGCTTTTAACTTTCATTTTGTTGATTATTGCTAAGATTAAATCTTTACATATTTATTCTTTCTTGAATTAAATGTCTTTTTTTCCTCTTAGAATATTTTCTGTTATTGATTTTTAAGAGCTCTTTATATAGTAAAGATCGTGTATATTGAAAATATTTCCTACCGAGGGTCACTTATCTTAGTTTTTGGTGGTGATTTTTCTGTTGTTGTTGATTTTTTTAACAGAAACTTTATATCTGTAATCATACAAAACATTAATTTTCTTTTTTTCTGCCTTTAATGTCATGCCATTCTACCTGTATATTTTATGGAGATTCATCTATGTTTTTTCTTTATGTTTTATTGTTGTACTTTATACACTTAAATATTTATTAAACTTCTAACTTATTTTGAAGTAAAAAAAAAATAGAGATATAGCACTTTAAAAAAATATGGTTAGACTATTGTTGCAATAGCATTTTTAATATAAAAAGAGCACATACAAATCAATTTTAAGAAAATCAGTGCCATGGTACAAAAATAGAATATAACTTGCATGTTTCGTTAAAGAATAATTATCATAATCAATAAACACATGTATAAGGTTTATACTTGCATTAATTGGAAATTTAATCAATGGAATATAGAGTAGTCTCCCCCTATTGCTTTGCACAATTTTAGTTACCCATTGTCAACCATGGTCAAAAAATATTAAATGGAAAATTCCAGAAATAACAATTAAAATAAGTTTTAAATTGTGCACCGTTCTGACTAATGTGATACAATCTCATTCCATCCTGATCTGTTCCACCAGGGATGTGAATCATCCCTTTGTCCAGCGTATCCACACTGTGTACTCTACCCGCCTATATGTCACATAGTGGTTGTCTTGGTTATCAGATCACAAAAACATAGTATATATAAAATTCAGTATTATCGGCAGTTTCAGGCATCCACTGGGTCTTGGAATGTATCCTCCATGGATAAGGCAAGACTCCATAATCTCTCCTCTGCTCAATTGAAAGTTTTAAATAATAATAATAATAGATTTCTTGTTTAAGATAATTTGACCCTGTGCATTCAACTCCCTCTTGCCCAATATTTACTGAAATGAACTGAGAATTATCAAAGGGAAAATCTCTGTTGGCACTGAAACCCAGGAGCAGACTCTTACCAATGAGACCAGGCTGACGAGGAGCCGACAGACGTGAAACCGTGCCTGGAAAATCAGAGAGGGTCTCCTCAAAGCTCCCCAACATGCTGACACTGAAGGCGTTGGAGCTAAGAAGACAGCAGGCTGTGGGGACGATGCCAGGAGGAAATCGTGACTTCACAACCACGTACAGAACCAAAAGAGAGGTTCTGAGAGGTGGGCCTTGGCATATGCAGCCAGATCACGTTGGCATGGACACTGCAGGTGGGGCATCTCGGCCCACCCAGCTAGAGGGTGCCACTGTGATCAATGCTGAAAGAGCTCTTCAGTCACCTGGGAGCTTTGGTTGAGCCATAGACTCTGGTTATGCTCTTCTCTATTTCTTGTGAGCACCTGGGCCCTCCAATATAACAAAATTAACGAGAGACAGCAAACTTTTTTTTCCCTTTGTTTGATACTGAAATATTTTTGTATGCACTCACACAATCTCTAACAAAACTCATCTCAACTTCCAATACTGAACGAATAATTATAACCTGAAGTATAAGCCAGGAAAATCACAAGTGTGCATGCAAAGACTCAGGAGATCAGAAATGACCTGCAGAATTAGAACAAGGGTCTCTCTCCCCATGAAATAGACCATGGCAAGGAATCCAAAACTTAAGAAGGTACTGACAAAATTCAGAAGGACACTGCATTTCTCAGAAGAAGATCCTCTCTAAGGTTAAAAGAAATGGATTTCAGGTGAAAAGCAGGATTGCAATATTTTGGATCCCAAGGGAGGTGGTGAACAGTGGTTTGGTGATTACAGAAAGATGGTCAGTGAAGTAGAAAACTAGTTCAAGAGCTAGGTGCTGAAGAGTGAAGGATGTGGGTCCTTTAATTCACCCAGCAAGCATTTGAGTATGTCCTACCTGCCAGCCAATACTTGGGGGCTGGGAAAAAGCAATGAACAAAACCAAGTCCAAATTGTCATGGATCCTGTGTTCTACTGGTGGGGATATGTAATAAAACAAATGCACATTATAACAAGTGGTAATACATGCTATTAAGAAAAACACAGCCGCTAAGGGGAGAAAGGTTACTATTGGGGTGTGTTATGGTCTGAACATTTGTATCCCTTCCAAAATTTGTACGTTGAAACCCGAGCCCCCAGGGTGATAGTATTAAGAGGTGAGGTCTTTGACAGAGTCTCAAGAACGGGTTTAGTACCCTTCTGAAAGGCCTGAAGGAGTTTGCTTGCCCCTTCCTTCCACTGTGCGAGGACACAGCAAGGAGCTGGCACTCTGCAACTGGAAGAGAGCTCTTGCCAGGGCCCGATCATGCTGGCGCCCTGACGTTGGACTTCCAGCTCCCAGAACTGTGAGAAATGACTTTCTGTTGTTGATAAGCCGTCCAGTCTATGGTACTTTGTTATAGCAGCCCAAACAGAGTAGGACAGGGTAGAAATGACTTTTTAAAATAGGGTGGTCAGAGAATACTTCTCTGGTTAGGTAACATTGCAGAAGAGTCTACTATGAAAGTGAGAGAGCAAGAGGGTAGCTGTGGGAAAGCAAGGAGAGCAGCACGTGCCAAGGCCCTGGGGTGGGACTGTGCCTGGCAATTCCAAGAACAACTGTTCCATTTGCTTCACCAGCTTGGGGAGCACCTCTCTCTCTCTCCCCCCCCTCCTCGCACCCCCCCTCCTGTTTTTTCCAAGGAATCACCTAGTTCTCACATGCCCTTAACACCAGGAAGTCTAATATCTTCTTCCTGAAGCTTTTGCTCACCTCTACTCCCTATGATACAGCTCAAGAAACTTGAGGACATCTTCAGTCCTAGGGAATCAGTCCTGTCTCTCAGTGCCAGGTGGAGAGAAAGCTGGGGCATCTGAACAGATGAGAGTATGTGGCTTCTATGGCTGCGCAGTCCCTTTTGAAACTGCTGCTCCCTGCACATCTGAATGGTGTCTATCCAACTGCGGCTACTGCCTCCCGAGTCCCAGCAGAGACGACGTGGTGCCCCACCCTTGGGCTCCCAGCTCCTGTTCTTGTGGGTCACTGTCAGGTACTCAGTCTCTCTCACTATGAAAATCCACTTTGCCAGGTTAGCTGGGTCCAGCCAGAGAAACTTACAACTTTGGCCACATGCTTTGCGAGGTCCAGGACACTCACTGGTTGTAAAGTGGTAATAACAACACATTAAAATGGGACTCACCCATTTTGGTTCCCCTGAGGCTTGAGACAATAGACACCACATTCGAATGAGACCTCCATGCAGAGATTCCATTGTAGATGTAAAAACTCAGTTGCTTTTTAAAACCTCACCCATGTGGAGGTTGGGACTTAGAGACTGAGAAGGAGGGTGTGTGAGGAGGAACTGGGAGGAGGCTCCTGTGGCTGTAAGTCTCCCCCCTCTGCAGGGTAAGGGGCGAGGAGGTCAGTTTGGAGACTTTTACTGGGACCCCCCGGAGAGCTTGAGGCACGTTCCCTGCATTTGGGGGCACAGTGAACAGACATCTGACTTCTACCTGAGAAATATGAAAGGCAGAGAGGACTGCCAGCTGCTGATGGTGGCAGGACAGATGAACACATCGGGACCTATGTGTGCAGCCAGAGTTTGTTGGGACAAAGATTTCATGAGCATTTCCCCATTTGGGTCCCCACAGGGGATACCTTAGTGCGGAGATGTCAGGTCCTGCACTAGAGTTCCTACAGGGAAAAACAACCTTTGTCAGAGAGAAGTTTGAGGTATTGCTGGGTTCCTAGAGGTGGGAAAAGGGGTAAGAGAATAACACGTAAGAAATCTTCAGGGATAAAGGAAGGATTTCTCCGAAGAATCTAGAAATACGTCATGCACACAAAAAACTCAGCATTATTACGTATCTGTTGGTCAAATTGGAACGTCCTTGCTGAAATTAACCACTCTTTTCCCGGCTCTGTAGTAGATGTTATGTAGTGGGTGGGGCTGGGAGACAGGTGGGAGGGGAGTCAAGAGGAATAGGGACGTCCACTCTCTCAGTTCACGTACAGCCACTTCCTGCACAGGCCTGGGCCGGAGGAGGAGTGACTGGATATAGGAATGAAGCTGTCAGTTTCGGCCTCTACATGGCACTGGACCTTGTAATGACCAGTAGGGGACTGTGAGTTACCTAAGAATGGCCAGAAAAGCCAAGAGACTGCCCAAGTTTTCATCATGGAATTCACTGAAAGAGACATCAGAAGACAAAATTGCTTGATCCTTCTATCTAGTGAGTCCTCTGGTTTGATGTGTTGGTTACATTTAGGGGCCCAGGAGAGAAATACGATAATCTAACGTGGCACTTGCCACCTTTCAAGAGCCAGCTCTGCTCCTAAGACTTCCGCATATACTATCTCGTTTAACTTCCACAGTCTCCCTGGGAGGGGATGCTCGTATCTTACAGACGAGGAGACAGAGTCACAGATTAAAGCAATTTGTCGAAGTTCGTCAAGCCAGTAGTGGGTGCATCTGGGGTAAATTAGAATTATTAACATAATCCACTTGAGGAGGGAAGTTCGGGGTGTGGATGAACAACACTGACCGTGAGTTGATCATTTCTGGAGGCTGGCCGTGGCAGATGGGGTGCGTTGTACTATTCTTCCTTTCTACTCTTTTTAATGTGTTTGGAAATTTCCATAATAAAAAGTTAAAGAGTGTACCGAACCGGCAGTTTGGTGAGGGTTCTGAACAATCAGAAGGGGGCAGATTGTAAACAACTGGGAGGCCCACACTTGTGCATCTAGCTGAGGACCAGCCCCTGGTGCAATAGGGATTCAAACCCACCGTCAGCCTGTAGCCCAAGCAGCTACCATCTACCCCAGACTGTCCACCTTGCTGACATGGCCAGGGAAGTGGTTCTGGGAACCAGACCATTTTTGACCCCTCTACCTGTTACCTATCCCTCCAGGTCTCTCCTTCTCTGCCTAGGATGATAGGTACACAGGTACAACAGAAAGGATTCTCCCAAGGACTTGACAGTTCAGAGAACCAGACTGCCCTGCAAAGAGTTAAATTAACGGCATGATCTGAGTGGAGATTTGCAAAACCTCGCTACAGAGCCAGAACGGTTTTTGAGCCATTAATGGAGAAAACAGATGCTCGTTTGTCTAACGAACAGGTTTCAAGGTCACATTCCTTTCTTTTCCATGAATGCACATCCCTTTAAAAGCCATTAAGATAGTATCTTATGCAGAGGGGTTTGATCACAAACACTGAGCATCTTCTGCATCTGTGGTCTTCACCACTGATGTGTCATTAAAGTGGCTCTGATAGCAGTTTAGGCACCAAAGTTTGAGCATTTTATTTTTATTTGCAAGAATTAGAATGGATTTAAGATTATTCTCATAGTATTGTCATAGTCGCTCATCTGTATTCTGATGCATGTTCCTAAGTGCGAGGGAAAGAGTGTCCTCAAGGGTTGTCCTGGGTCACCTGGGGGAAGGCATGGCTCACGTGAGCACCTTGCATCATTTGTCTGGAAGCAGTAATAAAAAGGCTGAGACCCACTGTTGCAGACGCTCAGTGATTACTGAGTTGAACCGAACACCGAATCTTGCAGTGTCTATTCAGAACACAAGTACAGAGATAACACAATGGATTCCCTTCAATTCCTTTGAACAAAACCCTTGCTCAGAGGGGATGGCATGTGTGACCCGAGGGACAAATTACTCTCTTTGCTTATGAGCTTTTTCAGGAAAATAACCACCAAGAATTCTCTTTGTGGCACATCAAATGCTTGCTTTGTTAAAGGGTATTGATAATGATAAATTGGCCTTGGATAAAAGGTTTACGGTGAAGGGCAATTTCATTGATTTGGGCCTGGCTGGTCTCTTGGAAGCACAACATTATTTTCAGTAAATCGATTGTGTCTGCTTTGGGAAGGCTTTACACTATGTTTGTCTTAAATTATATTTAAATAATTGATCACGATTTGTATTTGTTAATGACCTTTAACTGAACTGTCACTGACCTGTGTTGAGCCTCAGAGATCAATTTTGTGGGTGGCTTATTAGCCTTTGTGACTTTTCTAAACTGGTGTTTTTCTATATTTACATTCTCTACTGTGTTTAATTCAGAAATCAAGGATTCAGGTTTTTTAAAAAAAAAAAACATTTGTGATGAAGTATGTACGACTGCTCGCTTTACAGTTATAGAAAGACCACAAATGTGCACATTATTTCCCCCCTTTGGGGTCAGATATTGAAACTCTAGGACAGGGAAGGAAAAGCAATACCGTGAATCCCAGAAAAAGCCCATCCCCTCTCCTCAGAAATCTCGGTCTCCGATTTGACTGAGGACTTCTGTCATTATTCCATTGTCTCCATCACCCAGTGCCGTCTCTGTCTCTTTATTCTCTTTCCCGCCCCCACCATATCCATTTGTCACAAAAAGTCTCCTGATTCTTCTCACATGCTGTCGTTCTTTCCTTGCCGCATTCGCCCACCCATCGCCACTACTCTGATTCAGGCCCTTAAGGAAGGGTATTGCTGGGGGGATGTAACAGGTGGTTGTATATCTACTGGTTTCCTGGGAGACTCCCAAATGGGGGATCAATGTACTTTCTTAGGTTCTTAGGAACTGGACATCAAATCTGGAAGCCCAAATGGGCCCTAACTCACACAGGGAAGTGGTCTCTTGTCCAGTCCAGGGTTTCCCAGCTGGGTGCCAAAGAGCCCCAGGGTTCCTTGGGTGTGGCCGCCTTCTGGTGGACAAAGATCCAGGTCCCCACCCCTACTTCACCCAGAGCTTCTGGGCTTCATCTCTGAAATGATCTGCCAGCCACCTCTTCTTCCCTTTAGGGAAATGACAAAATTCACCATGGGGGTAAATGAGTCTGCCTTGGAAAACTCTTCAAGGGGGGAAAGGCTATAGGAGATAAAAGGGATCTATTTTGCCTTACATGGTTAAGTAGCGGAATGTTTTTCTGCAGGCAGCCTAATGGGCTGAGAATGAAGCGCGTCACTCTCAATGATGAGGGCGTGTTCTTTGCTAGGGTTGCCATAACAAAGTAACACAAACCGAATGACCTAAAACAACAGAAATGTATCGCCTCACGTCGTGTAGGCTAGAAGTCCAAGATCAAGGTGTCGTCTGCACCGTGCTCCTCGGAAGCATGTGGGGGAGAACACTTCCTCGCCTCTTCCTGGCTGCTGATGATTGGCAGCAATCTTTGGCATGCCTTGGCTTGCAGACACCGTCCCTCAATCCTCTGTCTTCCTGCAGTGTTCCCTCTGTGTGTTTTCACATGGTCCTCTCTCTGCACATGTCTGTCTCTGCGTACAAATTTCTCCGTTTAATAAGGACCAGTCATACTGCATTATAGCTCATTCTAGTGACCTCATTTTAGCTTGATTACCTCTCTGAAGACCCTATTTCCAAATAAGATCATATTTGGAGGCAATGGAGATTAGGATTTCAACATATCTTCTTTTATGGAAGGGCGGGCATAAATTAATCTATAACAAGAGGAAGGTGAAGAAACTGTTCAAGAAGAGGAGGGTCCAGAAGGTAGAATCTCAGGTGAGCAAGAGCAAGCCGTTTGCTGGAAAATGATTTGAGAGTGTTTAGAAATAGTGAAATCTGCTATCAGACTTGAAGGAATTCCTAATTCTAACCTACAACCACCTTCCATTTTCCCCATGCCTTCAGTGAAAAAGACTCGAGCACAACAGCCTCAGGCTGGTGGAGGTTGGGGAAATGAGTAAGTAGATTGTGTCTACATTCTGGGTGAAGTTACGAGTAGCTGCTCTACCACATAACTATTTGTTGGCTGATCATCTGAGTCGCTCGCTAGATTGTAAGAAGAGTTGTCAGAAGATCAGGGGCTCTGTCATGTTCATGGTGAAGAATGGTGCCTTGGAACTAGTAAGAACTCAATAAACATTTATTGAATAAATACATGAATTAGCAGCACACAGCAGCTGCAGGAGGAAAGATAATGTTTTGGGTTTGAAGGCTGGGCGGATAAGAAACATTGATAGTGAGGGCTGATAGGACACCTTCTGCTGTTTATCCACCAACCCTCAAACCCCAGGTAGCGTGCACAAATAGTTTCATTTGGACATCAATGAAGAGGGTCCCCAGAAGATTGGAGACCTTAGGAACAATAAGTTGCCATGTGTTTTTTTAATAGTTATCTTCCACTTTAGCCTTTTCCAGGTAAAATTTACATATAGGGAAAGGCACAGATTTTAAGTGTATCTAATGAGTTCTGCCAGAATTTTTCCATGTAAACAACACATAAACAAAATACAGAACATTTCCATCACCCGAGAAAGTTCTCTCATGCCCACCTTCAAGTCAATGTCCAACACCTTCCCCAATAGGCAACACATTTTCTGATGTCATTTATCATAGAATGGTTTTACCTGTTCATGAATGTCACATAAATAGAATCACTAGCACATGCTTTTTGTGTTTCGCTTCTTTCGTACAACAAAATGTTTTTGAGATGCATCCACGTTGATGCATGAGTTAGTAGTTTATTCTTTTTTTCTTGCTGAGAAGTGCAGTTCTTTTTGTTTGTTTGTTTGTTTGACCAGTAAGGGGGTCGTAACCCTTGGCTCGGTGTCGTCTGCACCACGCTCAGCCAGTGAGCTAACTGGCCATCCCTATATAGGATCCGAACCCATGGCCTCAGCACTAGCAGCAAAGCACTCTCCCAAGTGAGCCATGGGGCCAGCCCAGAAGTGCAGTTCTTGACAGATATTTGCATTTTACAGTTTTTGTGTGTTATGAATAAAACTTCTATAAATGTTCATGTACAAGTCTTTTTTTAACATAAATTTTTATTTCTCTTAAGTAAACACAGAGCGGCAGAGCTGTATAATGCACGTTTAAATCTATAAGAATCTACCAAATGTTTTTTCAAAGTGGTTATAACATTTTACATTTCCATCCCAATATATGAGAGTTCCAGTTGCTCCACACCCTTGCCAACATTTGGTGCTATCAGTCTTCTTCATTTCATACATTCTATTGGGTGTGAAGTTGTATCTCACGGTGGCTTGCATTTGTATTTTTTTAATGTCTAATGATATTGAATATCTTTTCACGTGCTTGTTGGCTATTCATATAAATTCTTTTGTGAAGTTTCTATTAAAATCATTTGATCATGTTTTATTGAATTGTTTGTCTTTTTATTCATTTTTAGGAGTTCTTTACAAATTCTGTACAGATGTCTTTTGGTAGACATATGTGTTACAGATATTTTTTCCCCATTGGTGACTTGCCCTTTCCTATTCTTGACAGTGTTAATTAGCAGAAGTTTTAAACTTTGCTGGCATCCATCTTACTCATCTCCAAGTTTCTTTTCCTTTTCCCTTTCTCCCTGCAGACTGTAGACCTTTCTGAATGATTCTTCCAGGACTAACCAAAGAAACTAAATATACTTGCCACTCCTCCTGCCTTAAAAAGCCCCAGTCTTTTACTTTAGAGTGCAGAGTAGTTCTAGCTCTGCGTTCACTTATTCCACATTTCTTGAGCACCAATTACATTATGCTGGTGATATAACAATTAAGAAGACAAGCCAAGTCTCTGTTCTTAGTTTATTCAAGTGTGGAAAAGAGAAGGCAAACAAGTAAGAGATATGGCTGCTTGCAATATGTAGAGAAGTCTCTTAAAACAGGGTGATAGAGTGATGGAATGGCCACTCCTGATTGGGTTGTCAGGGAAGGCTTTTTGGAGGAAATGACATCTGAGCCAAGAACCGAGTGAAAAGCAGAAGCCAACTATGCAAAGATCTAAGAAGAAGGAGTAGCTGGTGCAAAGGCCCTGGGGTGGGAGCAGCTTGGCATGTTGAAGAACGGCTGGAGCAAGGAAAGCACAGACAAGGGTGGAGGAAGATGGTATCTGGGGCCAGACCATACGGGGCCTCCCAGACCATGGCAGGGGGTTAGATTTTATTCCCATCTCAACAAGAAGCCATTGAATGATTTTAATTAGGGGGGTAACCAGTTCTGGTTTTTATTTTGAAAGGACCACACTGGCTGCTATGTGGGAGTAAATTGAGTGGGAAGAGCAAGTCCAGTTAGGAGTCTATGAAAACCCTCCAGATGAGGGATGCTGGCAGCTTTGACCATGTGGGCCTTGAGGAGCTAGATAGAATGGATGGATTTGGTACATATTTTAGACAGTAGATGGTACAGTGTCGGGTCCGCTGCCAGCTGACCCGAACAGCCCTAGCCTCATTCCTTTTGGTGGGTGAGCGAATGGCCTGGATTCCTTTTTCCCTCCAGTCCCCATTGGGAGGAGACAGAGGAAGAGAGCCCCAAAGAGAGGTGAGCACAGCCACCGGCCCCAACCAGACCATTAAAGAACACTCAGACGCGGCGGGGGTCCTGTCAAGCAGTTCTGTTTATTATCACACAAGCACTTGCTTTTAAAGGCAAATGGGGAAGGGAGGTTTTTACATCCTCCAATCAGCTTAAGGGTTACAAGAGCATGCATCCTGTCTCAGTGCCTAGCTATTGCAATCACTCAGTGTTCACGAGCGTGGAAGCGCGTATTTGGCCAATAAGGGCTAAGGCAAGGTTCCCGCAGACACTCCCACCCTACTTCCTCCCAGTGCCGTCTTAGGCTGCCACGTTAATACGCCCTTGTGGGCCCATAATGGCCCTTAAGGTGGTGTTAGTTTTTAAGGCCTGACAGTACAGGACTTGCTAATGGTTTGAATGTGGGATAAAGTGGGTGGGAATAAAAGTGTTCAAGTTTTCTCAGCACTTAGGTTAGGAGAGCTGCTTCCACTCCCAACAGCAGTCAGAAGTGGAAGGTGCAATGGGAAATTCATATCCCCATTTCCAGTTTCAATTGAAAATGACTCCCATACCCTGGAGAGTAATATACACAATGACGAATTCCCTTCCTAGTGAGAAGGCCCTTGTCTGCTAGAAGGTTGTTGCTCTGATATGCTCTGGTCTGCATTCTCACGTGAAATACAAAGGCTTGTCACTGGAAGGAATGAGCAAAAGCCATGCAAATTCTCAACGGCAAGACTGAGCTCCCCAGTTGTAGCTGATACAAGCATTTGTTCAGTCTCTATTTTGTCCCCAGCTTTCTAGATTTTCAGAAGCATAGAAGATACAGATAGAGCTGATTTTATCTGCTTTTTGAAAGGATGATCTGTTGGTATTTGAAATAAATTATTCCAATATTAAATACTTGGCACCTTCATATTGTTTGATAACTTAGACAAGGGTTGAATTGTATTCCTTCTATTTAGCGCAGGAAATTGTAAAAGCATTCCCTGCACAAATGAATATATTAATGAATCTTTAAGAGAAAGGGTCATCCTTCATATGGTTGAAAAAAACAAGCAATTACAATCAGAAATAGCTTTTCTTACAAACATATCTATTTCACTTGTTAGTTACAGTTAAAGTGGATTTCATAAGAAGTTATATTACACATTTTCTTAAGCTTAGTTCAGTTATTGGCTTATTGGTCACCTCACTTTTTGTGTCTGTAAAATGACTACACTTTTGAGATCTAACTAGGGTGCTGAGTGGACAGGATGCTAGGACAACAATGGCAAACAGGAACTGTCCTCAGCACACCTGAATTACGTGAACTTTCGTTAATAATGTACTAATGTTGGTTCATTCATTGTAACAAACATATCACACTAGTGTAAAATGTTAATAATAGGGGAAATTAAATGTGGGATATATCTCTGTAATGTGGTCTCAATTTTTCAATCAACCTAAAACTGTTGTAAAAGATAAAGTTTTTTTGTAAGAAAAGTGAGGTACAGAAATACGAAGTGTCGACAACCCAGTGACAGTCCAAGGTTTACAAGCAGAGTCTCCGATTTGTTTCCAGGTGATTTTCTATCATATCGCACAGCCTATACCAACATATTATATCATATAATATCTAACAAAATGTCATAAAATATCTAATTACACTCTTACAAAAATATTCTATAACTTAGAGCTTTCAAGAGTTTTGTGATATTTCATTTTTTAAATAATAAAATCACTCAAGTTAAACAAATTTTGTTCATAAGATTTTATTTCATAAAGTTATCAACCAAACCAGCAACATTTTAAAATAGTCTATTTTAAAATTCCTCCTTCTCCCTCAACCCCAAATTCAGCATATGAACACTTGACCACTTTTAATTAAGAGTTCTGTGTGAAAATATGTGTGCACCCAAATAGAATCTGCACACTGCTGATGTAGTCCCTTGTTTAAGATCATTTTACTTCCTTTTCACAATCATCACAAAGACTAAGGAGAAAAAAGGCAAGCTGAATTGTCTGATTATATCTTAAATTATTCATTGTTCAAGGTGAGAAGAAACAAGCCTCTTCATTTCAGATTGGAAGTCCCTGGGCAGGGATGGAGTTTGATCTTCCATTGGCAGGATCCTTACACATTTTTGTAAGGAGATGAATGTCAGTGAGCCTTTGTAGGGGAATTGCAGAAAAATATAACTTTAATATATGCAGTTTGCTTTTGTAAATGCTTGCTAAAAACATTTTAAGTGAAGCAGCTTCTAAGGGGCCATATAGAGGTCAGGCGGGCCCGAGCACACTAAACATTCCAGGAAGGGAGTGACCCCAACCCAGTTCCAGGAACTGACTAGTTCCTTATCTAAAGGCCACCTGGCCAGACCCCAGGGAAGATAAACGATTGAGAAATACGCTATTCCTTATCGGGGTGTCAGCCTGCTAAAGCCTACCCATAAATCTAAAGGTGCCACAGATAACCAACAACTCATCCTGTCACAAAAAGTCTATCCAGAAAAACTGTATAAAAGGTGCTTGTGTTGTAAGCTCGTGGTCGCTTCTGTCCAGGAGACTTAGTGACCCCAGCATGCTGGAATAAAGCTCCTCTTGCCTGATTGCAACAGTCTCTGTCTCATGGTCTTTGTGGAGTGAGCCATCTCTGCGTGTGTGGGATTTGTGCGTGGTGCAGGGGTCTTACACCTTCCCCTTAGGAAGTGCCCAGTAACCACTTGTTGAAATAAAATAAATAATGTGCAGGGAATGTTTGTGAGGCATAGGAAGGGGAATGTAATGTCTGAAGTCCTAACTTCTACAGAAACTGAGATTCAAATATGCTAGTTCAACCTCAGAGCCAGCATCACCCTGCAATCATAGCAAACAGCTCAGAGTTCCCCTTCTCATTTGTATTCTGCCTGGATAACTGACTGTGAGACCCAGATTGATATCATGACACTTTAATCTTGACCTTGTGACAATTTCTTGATGCTCTGCAAAGCTGCAATGCTGATTGAAGGGTGCTGGAGTGGTTGAGATGGAGCTGAGCTTCCATCCTGTGGCCCTGGCCCTCTGAGCTTAAATCTACTGCTCATTTGAGGAAAGAATGTCTTTAGCCCTAACATAGACTAGAGCTTGACCCAGTGGGAAAGGACTCTGAATCAGGTGTCAGAAGGTTTGGGTTCTAACTTCTCCACTGAATATATGGTCTTAAACCAGCTTGCCTCACTGGTCAGCAAGGCCATTTTGAGGGTAAAATGAGAAATACATAAAAGTACCTTAGAATTTGAGGATGTCCTTTAGATAAAGTCACTGGAAGTAGGTTGTCTGGAGCTAGGCCTCAGCCAGAAATTGCTTCTGCAGAAAAGGGTCCTCTTCGTGTGAGCACTTGCTCATTCACATGTGTTAGGCCTGAAGAGCCAGAACCTTCAGGCTGCCTCTTCCAGAAACCCATCCCTCGAGAATCTGGCCAGTTGCAGCACTCTATTTATCCTTGAGGGCAGTCAATCCTTGGCTGTTGTCTACTTTGTGTTGCTATAACAGAATCCCATAGACTGGGTAATTTATAATAAGCAGAAATTTATTTAGCTCATGGTTCTGGGGGCTGAGAAATCCAATATTAAGGATCCGGCATCTGGTGAGCCTTCTGGCTGCATCATCCCATGACGGAAGTGGCCAGACTTGCTTCATAACAACCGTCATCCCAGCTCCTGCCATAGTGACATTAATCTATTAATGAGAGTTCTGCCTTCATGGCCTAATCACCTCTTCTTAGGCCCTACCTCCCAGCACTGTTGCATTGGGGATTAGGTTTCCAAAACGTGCACACTTGGGGGACTCATTCAAACCTTAGCAGCTGTGTGCTACTGATCATTTCCAACCAGGGCCTTCTGATCATTCATTGTCCACTGCACTCTGATCACCAAGGGGTTGTACCATGGAGAGACTGTGCCCATTTGTAGCTCTCTTCTGTAGAGGTACACAGGGCCACATGGTCTATTAGGGTTGAGGTTCCCTGAGGGGAGGAGCTGCATCTCCTCTGGTTTTGCATCTCCCATGTTCTCACTGGGGTTGGCTTGGCCCATCAGGAGCTCTATTCTGCTGGGTAGGTGGTCAGGTTGGGTAGTCCTTCAGGGGCCCATGTTGGAGAAGAGTCTACCATCCTCAATGCAAAGCTACCATGGTTGTTACCATCCTGGCCAACAGGAAGGGAGAAAGAGCATGCAGGAGAGCCCCGAGGAAGACTTGATGAGCCAGGCTTGAAGGATGACACCCTTGTGTCCACATTCCATTGGCCAGAACCTAGGCACGTGGCCACAGTCACCACCAGGGAGGCTGGCAAGTGAGGCCCATTGGTGTCCATGGGAAGAAGAAGGAATGTGTTTTGATTGACAGTTATTTGCCAGATAACAGCTATTTTTCTAGCAGGCAGTCGGTGCTCAACAAACACTTGCTGGATGCATTAGCTCATTTAAAAATTTACGAAGTTTATGTAGTGATGGGCAGCCCCAACACAAATATGGTCTTCAGAGAATCTGCCAGAAGGCATTGATTTTCTGCCCACAGTTTCTATGAATTTCATCAGACACAAACCCTTTTATTTAACCATTATTAGGTTGTCATTGTGTCCCAGGCAATAAGCTGTATGCTAGATCTCTTGTGAATAACACCAGGTTCCTGTCGGTTGACCTTATACCAAACCAGCTACATTTGCACAGGAGAATCAGATATTATTATCTTCATAACCAGAGTTGCATTCTTCTCAGTGGATTTATCTACAATTCTTTCAACACAGAACCATATATTGAAACCCTTGGCGGAATATTAACAACACATTTTTTTCCTGGGCTCTGGAGCCCTGATTGAAAATTCGTCTGTGTAAGTAAGAAGCTTTTTTAGGAAAATTACATATTTTACATTGAAGCAAGTAATCAAGTCGTCCCCACCCCTTCACAATGGAAAAGCCGTGGATGTGTAAGTCGACAGCTCATCCAAATAAAAAGTAGGATGATTTTATTCTAATGAGAATGTGGAGCTAGATCAATTATAGACAAGTGTGCAAAGCTACTGAGGTTTTCTCTATTTCTCTTTTGCTGGATAGTTCTATGAAAATATCCTAAAGCCTTCTTGCTGCCTTGTGAGGGTCAGAAATGGCTCTTGATGTATTCGAGTATAATCGTGAGTACATCTGACAACATCAGCTTCCATGTTGAAGAGGGAGATCTAGTCTCAGGGACGGTGAGGACATGAAATCTGCAAGAAGTGAGGGGAAGCAACACGTGGAGGTGGAGTGGGCTGAGGTCGGGCACAGTCGAGGGTGAGCTCATCAGCACACACCTTTGCACAGACGCCCTTCAGGTTAGCAACAGGAAGCTTAATTTAGCCAAGGACTTGAAGAGTAATGAAAGAGAATTCCAGAACCTCTGCTACTCTCATTCAGCTTTATTAAGAATAAAGTTCATTTGCATTTATATCCTTACTCCACATTCATCTTAGAATATACAGCTGCCCCTGTGGCTGGTCACGCGTAGGAACTGGTGCGCTACTTTTCTCTATTAACTATGCCTAGTACAAGACAATATGCGACCAGGATACACCTAAAATCTTTGGTTCTTCTCCTCACTGGAATACGTTTTTTCTTTTTTCTTTTTTAATTCTGGAAATCAGTTCAATTTTGTCCCAGGATTATACAGTATCAACCCTCATTTTTATAATGAGGTCCCCTCCTTGGCTAGAGGGGAGGGACAGGGAGGGAAGAAGTGTTCCATGTGTAAACTGTGTGATATTCTAGCATCTGAGGCCAGAGCTGAGCATAAAGCCAAGTGTGATCGACTAGGAAGAGGTCAGGGAGTGCACTGACCAAACTCAAGCGGCCAGACCACAGGACGGCAGTTTGGGTGCAGAGTTGCAACACAGATTACAAACTAGAGACTCGCGAATCACCACAGGGCATGAATAAACTGAGGGCTGCGCTTGCCTGAGGCGGGGGTTGTGTTCCCTGGCAGCTTTGGTTTGCTGAGGAGCTGAGGGTAGGTGGAGATGCTCAATTTTAAGGGCCAGCGATGGGGTGCATAACACTTGCCTACCTCTGGTATCCCCCCTCCACCCCACAGGAAAGCAAGTGGGTGACACGAGAGTGTTACTCCAGGTCCAAGCTCAGGCCTTAGGAGGTCTCATATGACTTTACTTGCCCACTTGTGCCACAAGGAGAACGGACCCTAACTAGCCTGTGGTCTAAGGAGCATGAGAAACACGTGGAACACAGCCAGACCCAACTTGCAGCAGAGAGTCACTGACCAAGGCCAGGGCAGCCCAGCTGACCCCAAGCCATGGTCCGTGTTGCCCAGTGGTGCCCTAAACATTTGCAAGGTCCAGGACAGGCATGTACGTTCACATCTCACATCTTAGTGATTCACTCTTCACCTGTACATACACGTATGCTAGAACCATCACACTAAGGTACAGTTATGACCTGGATCACTTATGTATTCACATGGGACTGTGTGCACTTTAAAGGCAGAAGCTGTGTAGAGAGTCTGGCACACAGGAAGCCCCACACAAAAGGTTGTTGAGGGACCGAATGATCTGGAGATTTTTGACAATTTAAATGTCTTGGATTACTGGGGAAAAAAACCTACAAGACATTCAGAATTTTACATTCTCTTAAAAAAAAAACAACAGTACTTTGCATGTTTTCCCTGATACCCTAAGTGTTGAAACTTTGACAGTAGATGACATTCATCAGGGTTTATTTATCCCTATATGTTATTTCCACAGAAGCAACTGAGTCAGATGGTGAAGTTTTCCATGACAGGAACTCATCATTCCTATTTTTGAACTTGTAGAAACAAACCTTTGTAGTAATATCGATGGTAGCTATTTTCAGGTAATCCCCCACTATTTCATTTTCTTAACGAGTCACAGTTATACACATAGAATTGTGCCTGAGGAAATGTGTCTCTTTTCTTCATCATCTTCAGAAATAGCCATCAATAAATCATTAGTTCACTGTCATTGCCATTTAGAGATGCAAAATGGAGATCAGCAAATAAATGTGGGCTATTAATTCTTATTTTTATATATAAAGTCATATCATTGTTTTGTTTTACATGTCTTTTATGAGTACATAAAGTATGTAAAACATAAAATTTATATCTTCAATTTAAAACATTATTCTTACACAGTAGTATCATCAACAAAATGTGTGTAAGCATTTGACCTATCTAATTAGATAAAATGTAAACCATAATACTCAGGGTTGCTAAAGATGCGGGAAGCACATTTCACACGGTTTGGGAGTTTACATTACAGATCTTCAATGGATAACTTTGCTAATGATAAATAATAGCAGAAAATTTTAAATATATCAAATATGAAAAATTTTACTCCTAGGAATTTATTTTAGATGAGTAAACATGGATGTGCACAAAGACTTAGCTGGTCTGGACAAAATACTGAAAAATTAAAAACATCAACCATTTTGCCAGTGGGGTTTAAATTATGTAAATTATAGTAATCCAGATAAAGGAACAAATACTTCAGTAAAAAATAATTTAAAATACATAATGTCATGGAAAATATTTATGAAATATTCAGTGGAAAAAATAGATTTCCAACAGTGTGAATCTATTTTTGAAAAAAAAATTATGTTCATCAGAGACCAACAGGATATTCATTAAGATGTTAACATTACCTGATCTTGGAGGAATCTGGAGGATTTTGAATACTTACATTGGCTTTTCTGAATTTTGTACTAAAAATGTTATTATTTTCGTAATTCAAATAAGTCACAACTAAATGATTTAGTGAAAAAATATACATCTGTGGTTGAAGTGGCAGATCTGACTGCAAGCGGGTAGTACCTGGTTAAGAGCTGGCAACAGAAGACTGGGTCAGAGTCTCCCAGCGTTTTCAACTTTGAGTATATAAATATGGATCAGTCGTGTCCATTTGAAGTTAAAATGTTAGCAGCGAAAAACGTCCCCTAGTTGTTGGAGGAGACAATATGTGTGTGTCTGTGTATGAATGTGAGTGCATGTGGATGTACGTGCATGCCCCAGAGTTAACATTAATATTTTAATTATGCAAGTAATTAATTTACTTCAAATGTATTTTCTGCCCTTCGCTATGCTGGCTAAGTGGCAGCTAATTCATTTTTTTCAGATGCCAGGATTTTGTTTCTCCAGGGGAGAGACAGGCCTGATCATCAAAGGCATCGACTTTTAACTACAGAGATAAAAACCATAGGCTGTTGCAATGTCATATGCTGTAATGATTTAGTTGACCTAAAAGTGTTTGTTTTACACGTCACATTTAACAAAAAGATTCACACCTACCCCCATTTTTCCCGTTGATGGCCAAGGAGCAAGAAACCCCAAAAATATTCCTGAGAGGAAGAGTGGAACTTATTTGCCATGAATCCTTCAAACTCAGAAGGAAGGGCTTGGCTGTGTTTGGGGATATAACGAGTGGAGACTGCCCATGCGGAAATGGAGGGTCTCAGGCAGGCACACGCCACCAACCTGGGGCACAGTCCATAGAAGTGGATGCTGTCCTGGCAGGGCCATAACTGCCCACACCAGCCCCTGAATTTGCAGTAGTTGAGCATGATTTAAAGGGCTCTGCTGGATCGGTACATATGATGAGGTGGATAGGGAGGAAGGCAGGGAGAGAGGGTACTGAAGTGAAATACAAGGTCACACACCATCACTGAGGGCAGAGGGGTGCGGGAGCAACCTCCCGGGGAGCTGCACAACCTGTCCAGGCATGACTTCAGCCACCAGGGAAAAAACTATACTTGCTGGTACAAAGGATACACTAGCTTGGTGCATGTTGTTAATTACCTTGCACTAAGTTTGGACTAATAAAGATCCTTCACACCAAAACTGGACATTCTCATTTAAAAAAAAGTCATTGGTTAATTCAATAGATAAAGCTCTTTCCATGTTTACTGGTTCTGTTTAATTCTTTTCTAAAGTGCCTATTTATGTCCTTTGCCCATTTTTTGGTGATTATCTCTTAATTACTGATTTGTAAAAGTTTTGTTGTGTGTTCTATAAATTTGAGGGGGGTTCTGTTTTTTGTTTTTATTATGGTAAAATATATATAACATAAGGATTGCCACTTTAAACATTTTAAAAAATGCAATTGCATGGAATTAATGACATCTGCTATGCTGTGCAACCACTAACTCTATTTCCAAACCTTATTCGTCATCCTAAACATAAACTCTGTACCCATTAAGCAATAATTTCTCATTATTCCTTCCCTCAAGTTTCTGGTAACCTCTACTTCTGTCTCTGAACTTTGTTTTCTTTTTAGTTTATTTCTTCTTAATTGACCCACGATAATTATACACAATTATGGAGTACGATGTGATATTTGGGTACACTCATACAGTGTGCAATGTCAGGGCAATTAGCATATCCGTCACCTCAAATATTTGTCACCTCTTTGTGTTGGGAATATTCAGCATCCTCTCAATGAGCTACTTGAAGTTACACAGTAATTTGCTGTTGACTGTAGTCTCCCTGTACTGCTATCGGTCACTAGATCTCATTCTTCCTGTCTACAACTTCGTATCCATTGGCCACCCTCTCCCCATCTTCCCTCCCAGCTCCCCTCCCACCTCCCCATCTCCCCGACCCTTATTAGTCTCTAGTAACCACTATCCTACTCTCTACTTCTATGAAATCATCTTTTTTAGCTTCCACATATGAATGAGAATATACAGTATTTCTCTTTCTGTGCCTGATTTATTTCACTTAACATAATTTTCTCCAAGTTCATCCATGTTGCTGTGAGTGACAGAATTTCATTCTTCTTTATGACCGAGTAGGATTGCATTATGTATATGTATCACATTTTCTTTCTCTAATCATCCATTGATAGATATTTAAGTTGTTTTCATATCTGTTGTGAATAGAGCCATGATAAATTTGAGAGTGAGATTATCCCTTTGACATGCTGATTTCCTTTTCTTTGGATATATACCCAGTAGTGGGATTGCTGGATCATATGGTAGTTCTATCTGTAGTTAAGAAACCTCCAAACTGTTTTCTGTTCCTGCCACCAATGTATAAGAGTTCCCCTTTCTCTGCATCCTTGCCAACATTGATTATTCTCTGTCTTTTTGATAATAGCCATTCTAACTGAGGTGAGATGATATCTCATTGCAGTTTTGTTTTGCACATCTAATGATCAGTGATGTTGAACATTTTTTTCATATTTCATTGGCCATTTGTATGTCTTCTTTTGAGAAACATCTGTTCGGCTCATTTGCCCATTATTTAATCAGATTATTTGTTTTTTTTAATTGAGTTGTTTCAGTTCTTTATATATTCTGAATACTAATCCCTTGCCAGATATGTAGTTTGCAAATTGTCTGAAGGTTGTCTGTTCACTCTGTTGATTGTTTCTTTTGCTGTGCAGAAGCTTTTTAGTTTGACAAAATCTCATTTGTTTATTTTTGCTTTTGCTGTCTGTGCTTCTGAGTTCTTATTCACAATTTTTTTGCCTACTCCTATGTACTGAAACATTTTCCTGCTGTTTTTTTCTAGAAGTTTTATAGTTTTGGGTCTTACATTTAAGTATTTAATTCATTTTGAGTTGATTTTTGTATATGGTGAGAGATAAGGGTCTAGTTTCATTCTTCTGAATATTGATCTTCAGTTTTCCCAGCACCAGTTCTTGAAGAGACTGTTCTTTTCCCATTTATGTTCTTATCTCGTTGTCAAAAATCAATGGGCTGAAGGTGCCTTTATTTATTCTAAATTATTTACTCTGTTTCATTGGTCTATGTGTCTGTTTTTGTGCCACTACCATGAAGTTTCTATTGTTATAGCTTTGTAGTATAATTTGAAGTCAAGGAGTGTGATCCCCAATGCCCTCCCCCCCCTTCCCCCATTCTTTTTGCTCAGTATTGCTTTGGCTATTTGGGGCCTTTTGTTGCTCCATATAAGTTTTTGAATTGTTTTTTCTATTTCTGTGAAGTATGTTATTGGTAGTTTGATGGGGAGTGCATTGAATCTGTAGATCACTTTGGGTAGTATGGTCAGT
The DNA here is from genome assembly GCF_027409185.1 of Cynocephalus volans. NCBI lineage: Eukaryota > Metazoa > Chordata > Mammalia > Dermoptera > Cynocephalidae > Cynocephalus > Cynocephalus volans. Next base: position 296,142,942 of record NC_084460.1, read on the forward strand.
ATTGACTTATCCAATCCATGAACATGGAATGTCTTTTCATTTTTTTGTAACTTCTTTAATTCTTGTAATCAGTGTTTTATAGTTTTACTTGTAGCTATCTTTTACCTCCTTAGTTAAATTTATTCCTAGGTATTTTATATATATATATACACATATATATATATTTTGTTGTGGCTACTGCAAATGGGATTTCTTTCTTGATTTATTTTTCTGCTAGTGCACTGTTGGCATATAGATATGCTACTCATTTCTGTATGTTGATTCTGTATCCTGCAACTTTCCTGAAATTGTTTATCAGGTCTAGGAGTTTTTTGGTAGAGTCTTAAAGTTTCTCTCTATATAAAATTACGACATCTGCAAACAGGGACAATTTGAGTTCCTCCTACCCAATTTGGATACCCTTTATTTCTTTCTCTTGCCTGATTGCTCTGTTGAATAAAAATGGTGAGAGTGGGCATCCTTGTCTTGTTCCAGTTCTTCAGGGAAAAGCTTTCAGCTTTTCATCATCATTCAGTGTGATATTAGCTGTGGGTTTCTCATATGTAGCCTTTATTGAATTAAGATGCTTTCCTTTCTTACTTAATTTGTTTAGAGTTTTTAATCATGAAGGTATGTTAAATTTAATAAAATGCTTTTTCTGCATATATTGAGAGGATCTTATGCTCTTTTCTTTCATTCTGTTGATGTGATGTATTATGCTTATTGATTTGTGTATTTTAAACCATCCTTACATCTCTGGGATAAATCTCACTTGATCATGGTGTATAATCTTTTTGATGTGCTGTTGGATTTGTTTGCTAGTATTTTATGAGGATTTTTGCATCTGTGATGATCAGGGATATTGACCTGTAGTTTTCTTTTTTTGTTTTGACCTATAGTTTTTCTTTTTTTTTCTTTCCTTGCCTGGTTTTGGTATCAGAGTAATGCTGGTCTTATAGTATGATTTTGGAGGAATCTATCTACTTTTTTTTTTTTTTTGTGACCGGTAAGGGGAACGCAACCCTTGGCTTGGTGTTGCCTGCACTGCGCTCAGCCAGTGAGCTCATCGGCCATCCTTATATAGGATCCGAACCCGCAGCGGGAGTGCCGCTGCGCTCCCAGCGCTGTGCTCTCCCGAGTGAGCCATGGGGTCAGCCCTACTTTAATATTTTGAAATAGTTTAAGAAGTAGTTCTTTAAATGTGGGGTGGAGTTCATAAGTAGAATCATCTGGTCCTGGGCTTTTGTATGTTGGAAGACTTTATTATTGATTCAATCTCATTACTTGTTATTGGCCTATTTAGGTTTTCTGTTTCTTCTTAGTTCAGTCTTAGTAGGCCATATGTGTCCAGGAATTTATCTATTTCCTCTGGGTTTTCAAATTTATTGGCGTGGGCTGGCCAGTTAGCTCACTTGGTTAGAGCATGGTGCTAGTAACACTAAGGTCAAGGGTTCAGATCCCCTTACATGTCAGCCACTAAAAACAAAAACAAACAAAAACCCCCTAAATTTATTGGTGTATAGTTGTTCATAATAGTCTCCAATGATCCTTTGTATTACAATGGTATCAGTTGTAATGTACCCTTTTGCATTTCTGATTTTATTTTTTTGGGTCTTTTCTCTTCTTTTTCTTGGTTAGTCTGGCTAATGGTTTGTTGATTTTGTTTATCTTTTCAAAAAGTCAACCTTTCATTTAATTGATCTTTTGTATTGTATTTTTAGTCTCAATTTCATTTATTTCTCCTCGATTTTTATTATTCTTTTCTTTTACTTATTATGGGTTTGGTTTGGTCTTAGCTTTTAGTTCCTTGAGGTGCATTGTTACGTTATTTGAAATCTTTTTTTTTTTTTGATGTAGGCATTTATTGTTGTAAGCTTTCCTCTTAATACCACATTGGCTGTATCCTGTAGATTTTGGTGTGTTGTGTTTCTGTCTTCATTTGTTTCAAAAATTTTTGATTTCCTTCTTAATCTCTTCTTTGACCCACTGGTCCATCAGTCATATTTTGTTTAATTTCCATGTGTTTGTGTAGTTTTAAAAGTTCCTCTTGTTACCGATTTCTACTTTTATTCCATTATGGTCAGAAAGAATACTTCATATGATTTTGATTTTTTTGAGCTTCTTGATACTAGTTCTGTGGCCCAGCATATGATCAATCCTGGAAAATGTTCCATGTGCTGATGAAAGGAATGTGCATCCTGCTGCCACTGAGTTGAGAGCTTGAGCACACAGAACTCAGCCCAGCAGCAGGGGGCTGCAGTTGGAATTAAGTTATTCATCAACTGGCTCTAAGATAGGGCGATGATTCTCAACTCTCCAATGTAGTCACAAGGACCCTTTTAATTGGAAGTGAGGCAGAACAGGAGAGTCAGAGGGAGGTGAGACTACAGAAGAAAGGTCAGAGAGACGCAGCTCTGCTGTCTTAGAAGATGGAAGAAGAGGCTATAAGTCAAGGAATTCAGATGAGCTCTAGAGGCTGAAAAAGGCAAGGAAACGGTTTCTTCCTTAGAGTTTCCAGAAGGGATACAGCACTGCTGACATCTTGATTTTAGGGTGTCTACCTCCAGAAATGTAGGAGAAAAAATGTTTTGTTTAAGCCACCAAGTTTGTGGTAATTTGTCATAGCAGCAATAGGAAACTAAAACAGTATACTTTTAGAAGTCTATATAAGAGATTTTATACCTGTTATTCTCTCACATAAACAATAGCTTGATAAATTATAGAATTCTTGGGGTACAATAATTTTCCCTCCAAAGTATAGTGTGATATTGATTTGTTGATTTTGAGCACTTTGTGTTACAAAAGTTATGTTTGATGCAAACTTGATTATGTGTTCTGCTTTTGAAGCAACCTTTAATGATATATCATCTCACTCCAGTTAGAATGGCTATCATCAAAAAGACAAAAAATAAATGCTGGTGAGAATGTGGAGAAAAGGGAACTCTTACACCCTGTTGGTAGGAATATAAATTAGTACAGCTATTATGAAAAACAGTATGGAAGTTCCTCATAAAACTAAAAAAGAGAACTACCATGTGATCCAGCAATTTCACTACTGGTTATTTATCCAAAGGAAAGGAAATTAGGATCTCAAAGAGATATCTGCACCCTGATGTTTATTGCAATACTATTCACAATAGCCAGGATGTGGAATCAACCAAGGTGTCCATCAACAGATGAATGGATAAAGAAAATGTGATATATACATACACAATGGAATACTACTCAGCCCTAAAAAAGAATGAAATCCTGTCATTTACAGCAACATGGATGAGGCTGGAAGACATCATGTTAAGTGAAATAGTCAGTTATGGAAAGATAAACACCACATGTTCTCACTCAAATGTGGGAGCTAAAAAAAGTTGAGTTTATAGAAGAAAAGAATAGAATTATGGTTATTGGAGGCTGGGAAGGAGGAGGGGGGATACAAAGAGGTTGGTTAACAAGTACGAAATTATAGGTAGATAAGAAAAATAAGTTCTAGTGGTGTACAGTAGTTCTAGGCATCTACAGTTAATAATAATTTATTGTTTGTGCTCAAATGGTTAGAAGAAAGAAGCTCAAATGTTTTCATCACAAAGAAATGATAAATTTTTGCAATGATGAATATGCTAAATAGCCTACTTTGATCATCACACATTGTGTACATGTATTGAAATATAACTTAGTACCCCATAAATATCTACAATCAACATGTTTCAATTAAATACTAAATTAATTAAAAAATAAATTAAAGGTCTTTCCTAGATGCTACAAAGAAATTTTCTTTCTCCCTGAAACCCATTATCACTGACTATGGATCTCCTTTATTCACTTTCCTTGGCTTTGGTGGGACTTTCAATTTGAGGACTTGTATCTGTGATCAGCTGAGGGAAGTTTTACTTTATCATTGCTGTGATTATTGCTTCTGAACACTCCTCTTTTATTTAGAGTTGGTCTCTTGGTTCTATTGTCTAATGCTCAAGGTTTTTTCAGTGAACTTCTCTAATACAATATTTTACTATAATTTAGTGATGCATGCCTTTCCCATACTTCCCAGGGCAAAATTAAATAAGATATCACAGGAATAAAAAGCACACCAATATTGCAACTCATAAGTCCATGGCATCCATGCTACAGTCTAAGAGATAATAGACTATTTCCTTACTTTTACACTATGCAAAGTTCACTTTATATTCATTTCTTTTTATATAAACTTATTTCTTACATTTAACCAAGACAGCTACTACTCGCAAAGTAATTTTATGATTTGCACATTCATAGCTGAGTAAAAACAAACATATATACAATGAAGCTGACTGAGTTCATTTTATGTTTCCTTTGCTGGGAAAATCCACCCAAAAGCATACCTGATAAATCATGCATTCAAATATACACCCGGATGAAGAGAAATAATGAGAGACAGAAGACCAATGAAGGTCTATGGCATTGGGACTTCCCTGGAAATGACTCAGAAAAGATTTCTAGAGACAGTTTTTGAAATGGGTCCACAAAGCTTTGCCATTCTGTGACTAAACTTGTTCTAAACCAAGCATAGACACTTCTAGGAGTTCTGGACCAACTGAGAAGTGGATTCACTCTATCCAAAGGCTGGTTGGCCCTCATGAAAATTATGTGGAAAACATCATTTTATATGTATGTGGCAAACAACTCCAAGAAAACACCACCCACGTTTATTTAGCCTACAAGAATCATGACTTTTAACCACCCCAAGAAAACTGTGCTCTGGGGCAGGATTATATTGGGATTGGATGATGAAACATTTTTCTTACAAAAACCCAAATCAAATTAAACATATTACTGGGCATAAATATTGCACAAAATTTTAGGTTAGCATTTAATTGACTTAGAAAACTTAATGGTTTGGTTTTTGTTTTTGTTTTTTTAAACTCCCATGGAGACCAACTAGGGACTTCTGAACCAATGAAGCATTCAGGTCCTTTCAAATTAATGGAAACATAATGGATGCATGTGTAAGCTTACAATATAATGCAGTTGTTTTAGCTCTAGGTGTGTTCCCACAAGGGTGCCAGATGTAGAAGCTGACAGCAGGGGCTGGAGCTGGGTGTTGGAGGAAGACCAGGTGTAAGAAGGCTCTGTCCCCAGCACGCCTCCTACAAGAGTTTGTTGGGTCATGACAGCATGTTAAAATGACAAGGAACATAACTCCTCAGCTGTGAATGGATTCATAATTATTATCATTCATACCAGAAACCTGGTGGCCAGCCTGCACCACGTCCTCCCTAACCCTCATGCCATTCTGGTCATTTCCTCTGCTAAATATCTCTTGAATATGTATTCTCTTTATTGCCATTGCGACTACCTCAGTTCAGGGCTTCATAACTTCTCACCTGGCTTAGGATGAGAGGCCACTGCATAAAAAATGCACAAATGATTTGAACAGACACTTGACAAAATAAGATAGACAATGACATGAAAAGATGCTCAACACCAGTAGTCTTCAAGAAAATGAAAACTAAAACCATAATGAGATACCACTTCACACCCAAATTAAAACAGAAAAATACTGACAGCACCAGGATATGGGGCAACTGTAGCTCTGACGTGCTGCTGGGTGGGAGCATAAAGAGTTTCAGCCACTTTGTGAAAATGACAGTTTCTTATGTAGTTGAACATAAACTCATCCTATGTCTCAGCAAATCCTCTCCTAGGTATTTACCCAAGAGGAATAGAAGCATATGTCTATAAGAAGCTTTGCACAAAAATGTTCACAGCAATTTTATTTAATATAGCTAAAATCTGGAAAAAATCCAAATGTTCGTTAGCAGGAGAAATGACAAACAGATTGCTGTTTACTCATATAATAGAACACATCTCGGCAATAAAAAGAAATAAATTGCTGATGAATCTTGGAGACATATGGTGAGGAAAAGAAGCCAGACAGTAATGTACTGTACAGTTCCATTTATACGAAGTTCAAGGACAGGCACAACTAATCTATGGTTAGAAAAATCAGAGTAGTGTTTCCCTCTGGGAGCAAGGATTGACTAGAAGGGGGCACAAAGCAATTTACTAGGGTTGTGGAATTATGGTCTATCTTGTTTCTGTCGATACAGAACCAAACACTTAGGATTTGTGCATTTTCTTGTATTTCACTAAAAATAAAAACGCTTACAGAGAAAAACTTATTGTTATATTTTCCAATCATTTTACTCTGTACTTAGTGATTCTTTTCAAGCTGCAAAATCAGGTTTTCCTTAAATACCAGAATTTTTAACTTAGCATCTATTATTACTTCTTTTTCATTAATTCTGATCTCTTCTACAGAAATTCCAGTTGCTCTTATATTTTTCACATTCTCCAGTGCTTGCTTTTTGGTCCTTTCTATCTGCATTCTGAGAGAACTTTTCTAAATAGTTCTACACGTCACAGATGTGATGTCTTCTCTCTACTGCTTCCATGTGCAGATTTTAAATCTAATATTTAATCTAGTGACTCTAATAGCAATCTCTCAGTACATGCAGTTCTCTTTCTATTTCTCCTGCTGGTGTGGAAATGAAAAACACAAGCCTTTGGAATCAGACTGATTTTGTCAACATAGGCTCTAGCCTTTATTTTGGGCAAGTTAATTTAATTTAGTGAGCCTCTTTTTCTCATCTGCAGAATGAGAATATTTGTTGTAACAACTCCATGGTGTTACTGTAACAATTTTATAAGATAACAGTTGAACAATACTTAGTACAGGTCTAGGCATAAAATAATAAATATTAGCCTTCATCATTATCTTCATCAGCAACAGCAGCAGCATCTTTATTTTTGTCATGCTCGCCTTCCTCTGGGCAACTATATTTTGGTTTCAAGATATTAACTACTGTCCTAAGTGTTTTGTACACTGGCTGACACATGGTAGGCGTCCAGTGAACATCTGTTGAAGAAATAGATCAACTTATTCCTTCCTTTTACCATGTATTTCTGATCTCATAGTATGAATCTCTATGTTTTGGTTGTTGATGAAACTCAATTAATTAATGCAAAATCTATACTCGGAACAGATTTTAAGATAATGAATCAATTACTTTACCCAGCAAAACATTGTTACAATGTTAACCTGACAGAGCTTGGGCAATTAACACATCAGGAATCGAAAACCGATTCCATGTAAAATTTCTTTTCACACATACATTATGACATTACCACGTTAGAATTAACTTTCATGAAATAGGAATGTTGGGGGAAGGACTTGCGTCAATGTTATTAAAATGTGATTTATTTCTTAAAGATTTCTACAACTTATCTAACTCTTGTTTTTTCTTTCTGTCTTTCATTAAATCTCAAATCACTGGAGAGATGATAATGAAAGGCCTCTTCCACCTAGTATCTTAAAGTGTATGCAAATCTCAGCCTCAAAAGGGTAAGTATATCTCAGGGCTTTCATTTTCAAATTTTAGTCCAAATGTCCAAATGCAACCTTTTCATCCTCTGTGGGCAGGAGAAATCAAGACCTCTCAGCTTAGAGTCTTACGCCCCAGCCATTGACTGGCCAATCCCTGTCCACGCTCAGTGCAGCTCTTGTCTTTGCACCGCACTGCTAACACCCTGGCACCTGGACTGCTTGGCCGTGTCTACTACGGGCAAGGCTTGGGGAGCCCATCTGAGCCAACCAGCCTGACAGTAGTGTTCAGGTTTCTCCACGCCCTCTCACACCAGGGTCTTTCTCTTCTGCAGCAGCAAAGACAGTTGTCATTGACATCTTGGCCAACCCTATTTCTATCACTGATACTTTACCAACTCTACTGCTGTGCTCACGTGGTCAGGATTTCTCCCCTCCTGTCTGCTTTCAGTAGAGAGATAAGCGGCCAAGACTATTCTTGTATCATCTCGTGAGCTCCTTTTCTCTGCTCCCACAAGCTGAAAGGGAAACAAGAACCCATGAGTTTCAATGACACTTTTTACCCCTCATCGAGAAGCTTTGAGTGGCACTCTCACAAGGGCAGAAAGAGTGCTAAAGGGAAAATTCAGTCATTTATAAGAAAGCTGCAGATGTAAGTGCCATCTTTCCTGCTGTTAAGTAGCTGGACTGATGGGCAGAAATGATTTCCCCGAAAGACTTAGCACTCAATGGAGAGGTACTTAAATTTTTTGTTTAATTTTGGATTTTGAATAAGTTCTTACAGAAAGGCTGCAAAACTAGTGCAAAGAATTCCTGCACCCCCTTGGATACGTGTGATTTATTTATTTTCTCTCTCTCTCTCTCAAGCTGAATCATTGACTGATCACTTCATTAATCTGGTTTCTGCCATTTTTCTCCACTGCAAAGCTATGATTTTTCCCTCTGGAATTAATAAGTACATCATGGGGAGATACTCTGAGACCACGTAAATATCTAGTTCTCATCAAGCTTTGTCCTCCACTAGTTTTAGCATCCTCTGATGATTCTTGCCTGAAACAATCGCTACTCTGGTGATTGCTAAATAATGATTTTCTAATTCCACCATTTCTTCTACATGTATTAGTTGAAATTCTGTTCTACGGAACAGCTTTTTCTTCCCATCCACTTATTAATTTATATCATTATAGACTTGTATATTCTTATTTTATTCAATGGGTTATAACCTATCACTATTGTTATTTTGATGCTCAAGTTGTTTCAGAGTTGGCAGCTGGGAGTCCTTAAACCTGTCTTCTGTGCCCTTTGACTGGTCTCCTAATAATTCTTTGAGCTCCTCCATAAACTTTTTTGTAAGACAAGATGTTTTGGGCTCATGTATTTTGACCAGCCTCAACCCTGGAATCAAACATTTCTTCAAGAAACCCTGGTTCCTCCTGGTGGAGAAGGGTTTCTAGAAAGCAAGACCTGAGCTCTGGGTGTGCTCACCGCTGCTGAGATGCCATTGCTCCTGGGTCCCTGGAAGATAGAGCTAAAATGTATTTACATGTGTTTGTGTATATGTGTGTACACCCACACACAGCCACATACACATTTTTAACCTAAAACAGTGAGTTCATAAAGATACCTCCAATCTTAACAAGGTTAATTCTCTCCTTCCTCTACGTATTTGTTGCTTGCTTCTCTGATAGTGAGAAACAAGGCTCTCATTATCCACAATGTACAGCTATTTGCTTATTTGTTCGATTCCAGAACACACGTTGTTTCAGAATTGCTAACCCTTACCACTGTGAAACATATATTAACTAGATTTCAGTATTTATTCATAATTATTTTTGTCTTTAACCCCCACCTAGTGTGATGATGTTTTTCATTTGAAATACAGTCTGGTTCATTTGTTTCTATTTGTGTTTCATTTTCTATTTCCTTTTATTCCCCAACCTTACTGATTTAATTAATTGATTTATTTACAGTACACGAAAGATAACATATTTCTTTTAAAAAAATTCTTTTATTTATTATTGGCATATTCATCCTTACAAATCATGATATTTCCTTATGCCCTTTGCCCAATCTACCACTTCCCAAACCTCCTCTCCCTCCCCCATCTCTAGTAGCCTTAGGTTTGTTCTCTCCTTCTGAAAGTTCAACATATTGCTATGGTTTCTTTCTTCCTTTCCTTCATTCCTTCCTTCCTCCCTCCTTACTTCTCCCCGTCCCTCCCTCCCTTCTTAGCAGCCAGTTGTGAGGGAGAAAATGGGGTCTTTCTGTTTCTTTGCCTGGCTTATTTCACTTAACATAATTTTCTCCAGACTCATCCACGTTGTTGCAAATGGCAGAATTTCACTCTTTTTTATGGCTGAGTAGTATTCCATGGTGTAGATATACCACATTTTCCTTATCCAGTCATCTATCAATGGACACTTAGGTTGGTTCCATATTTTGGCTATAGTAAACAGAGCTGCAATGAGCATGGGAATGCAGGTGTCCCTTCAACATGATGATTTCCATTCCTTTGGGTATATACCCAGCAGTGGGATTGCTGGATCATATGGTAGCTCTATCTGTAGTTGTTTGAGAAACCTCCATACTGTTTTCCATAATGGCTGTGCTCATATACAGTCCCACCAACACTGTAGAAGAGTTCCCCTTTCCCCACATCCTTGCCAGCATTTATTCTTGGTCTTTTTAATAATGGCCAGGCTAACTGGGGTGAGATGATATCTCAATGTGGTTTTGATTTGCATTTCTCTCATGACTGGTGATACTGAGCAGTTTCTCACGTACCTGTTGGCCATTTCCATGTCTTCCTTTGAAAAGTATCTATTCATCCTTTGCCCATTTTTTAATTGAATAATTTTTTTTTTACTGTATAGTTGTTTGAGTTATTTGTATATTCTGGCTATTAATCCCTTGTCGGATGTATAGTTTTCAAATATTTTCTCTCATTGCATAGGCTGTCTTTCCACTCTGTTGATTGTTTCCTTTGCTGTGCAGAAGCTTTTTTGTCTGATATAATCCCATTTATTTACTTTTCCTTTGTTGCTTGTGCTTTTGTGGTCTTATTCATAAAGTCTTTGCCCAGTCCTATTACCTGGATTGTTTCCCCTATATTTTCCTTTACTAATTTTATGGTTTCAGGTCTTATATTTAAGTCTTTTAACATATTTTGAGTTGATTTTGGTATCTGGTAAGAGATCCAGTTTCATTTTTCTGTATATGGATGTCCAGTTTTCCCAGCACCATTTTTGAAGAGGCTGTCTTTTTCCCAATGTATGTTCTTGCCGCCTTTGTCAAAGATAAGTTGGCTGTGAGTATGTGGGTTGATTTCTGGGTATTTCTATTCTGTTCCATTGATCCCAGCCCATTTACAATAGTCACCAAAAAAATAAAATGCCTAGGTTTCAGTTTAACCAAAGAGGTGAAAGATCTCTACAATGAGAACTGCAAAACACTACTGAAAGAAACTAAGCAGGACACAAAAAGGTGGAAAGACATACCATGCTCTTGGATGGGAAGAATTAACATCATGAAAATATCCATTCTACCCAAAGCAATCTACAGATTCAATGCAATCCCCATCAAAATACCAAAGACATTCTTCACAGAAATAGAAAAAGCAATCCTAACATTTGTATGGAACAACAAAAGACCCCCAATAGCCAAATCAATCCTAAGCAATAAATAAATAAATAAAGCCAGAGGCATAACACTACCTGACTTCAAATTATATTACAAAGCTATTGTAACCAAAACAGCATGGTACTGGCCTAAAAAAATAACATATTTCTAAAGATGAAAACTATTCACAATGTTGTGTTCAGAAAGAGGTGTCTCTTCACACCAATCCTGCAGGCCCATTTCCATCCCCCATTCATTTTACCCTGTTCTACCCACTCTCCATGGGTAAACAATTTCTCTAGTCTCTGGTTTATCCTTTATGCATTTCTTGTTGCACTAATAAGCACATACATGTATTTCTTATATCTTCTTTCTTAAACAAAAAAATAGCGCATATATATATATATATATAAATATATATATATATATATATATGAACAATATATCTGCACCAATACATGTGAAAAACATTCCATATCTATTCATAAATATTTTCCTCATTTTTTTCAGCTACAGAGTGCTTCACTGTGTGGTTTATGCAACCACAGTGGTCTTAGGTTATAGGCAACTTTCAGTTCCAGAGCAAGGTTCTATCCTCACCACTCCTTGATAGTTCAGTCTTTCAGCCATGGAAAATCCCCTTTCCCCACCAGCTCAATACAATTGCAGACATGTGGGGTAGATACAGATTATCTGAGACAATGGCTTCCCTATACCCTGAACAGTTTTGATTAATGGGTGTATTACTCATCTATTGCTGCATAGCAAATTACCCCAAAACTTAGTATCACAAAATAACTTATTAACTCATGCAATTTCTGAAAGTCAAAAATCTAAGATAAGTTCAGCTGGTGGCTGAGCTTTCAAAAGGTTGCAGTTAAGCTGTTGCTCCTGAAGATCTAACTGGTGCTGGATGTTCCACTGCCAAGTTGCAAGAGGATTCAATTTCTTGCCATGTGGACCTCTCCATAGGTCTTCTCATGATATGGCTTTCCCCACAGTTAAGTGACCCAAGGGAGAGGAAGAGTACAGACCCAAGATGAGAGCCACAGCCTCTTTTATGACTTAATCTCAGAAATGATATCCAGTGACTTTTGCCATATTCTATTCATTGGAAGTGAGTCACTAAGTCCACCCACCCTCAAGGGAAGGAGAATTAAGCTTCATCTCTTGAAGGGAGGAGTATGAAGAATTTGGGGACAAATTTTTAAAATCACCACACTGGTGAATTCTTCTCAGGTGAATGAAAATACTGTCAGATGAACTCATAATGTGTGAGTATATTTCATAACTTAGAATGAAAGATTACTATAGAACAAAACCTGCTCCTCAGAGCTGTCCTGGCCTCAGAGTGGGCATGCCGCTTACTCCATCTCTCCACTCCATGCTGGCTGCACATTAAAAGGGAACGGGTGGGCCCTGACAAAGCAGAACTAACAAATTATTTCCATGCAAAAGGGAGAAATATGACAAAGAGTTGGAAAGGGGCTGAAATTATTTATTGCTCCAGGCAATGTAATGGATTAACTCTTCATCCACAGAGTGATTCATGGTCCCGTCACAGCCTCGCTGATCTGGAAAAGAATTCAGGTTTCTTACTTGTCTAGGAAGTGAGGCTTTGGGGATAAGGGTCAATCCCAAGAGAGTCACAGCTGTCCTGATAAGTTTGAGAAGTAGTTTAAGGAATTTTATAGCAGGTCTCAGAGCTTCGACATGGATTACAGGGTAGTTCATGTATTTTTGAAAAATGAGGATAATTTTAAAACAAATATTTCTATCTTCACATGCCTTTTTCCCATTAAATTGATTCTTTCCTGTTCATTTCAGTAAGATTTAAACTTGCTTCTTTCATCAAGAGCATCAATTCCTGTTCTTAGAATGCAGACTGGGAGATGTAATATCCAGCCTTGCAGTTGCTAGAGGAAGTTAAATAGGGTTAATAAAAATAATAGGGTTTATATGAAGTATGCCCCAAGGTAGCTGTGGAACAGTGTTTTCCAAAGTGCAGTCCACAGAATACTAGTCCCATGAGTTACCCCAAGGATAGAAAATCGTGTGGGAAAATAAACATAGGAAATGCTGCACAAAACACTTCTCATCTTTGCTTATAAATTCATGATATGCATTAGTATATGAAGGCAAATGAGAATTTCTGCAGGAAAAAAAATGCTTCCTCCTTTCCTCCTCCTCCTCCTCCCCATTATTATTATTTAATTTGGTTTAATCCAATGTTTCCTAGATGTCCTTATTTACAGAGCACATTGTCCATGGAACACATTGTCCATGGAACACATGGGACTTTAACCTTAAAAGTGTATATATTTTAATTCATTTTAATCTGCATTGTTGTCAAAGAACATAATCTATAAGATATGTGTTTTGTTTTGTTTTGTTTTTTTAAGTTTTGAGATTTTCTTTATGGTCTACTCCATGTTCAGTTTTTGTAAATATTCCATTTGCGTGTAAGAGGAAAGTGTGTTTTCCCACTGTTAAGTGATGGATATCTGAATGTCTATTAAATTGAGTTTGTTAAATAGTGTTGGACAGATCTTCTATACCTATACTAATGCTTTGTTTATTTGATATATTCATAATTGAAAAAGGTGTTTTGAAATCTTTTGCCCTGGCAAGGAATGTGTCAATCTCTTCCTATAGTTCAATTTTTGCTTTATATATTTTGATACTACTTAAGATCACACAAATTTGGAATTGTTACATCAGTAAGTAGTGACCATTCTTATCCTTAATCATAATTTATTTTGTCTGATATATATATTTATAGAAGCTCCAGCTTTCGGTACTATTGGCCTTGTGTCTGTAATTCTTTCACTTTTACCTTCCAGTATCTTTGTGGTTTAGAAATTTCTCATTTAAATAGGGCATAGTAGATTTTTCCTTAATCAAAACTGATACTCTCTGTGTTTTGAGTAAAAAGTTAAGTTCATTTTTATCTATTGTAATCATTATATATTAAGACTTATTTTTCCATCTCGTCTTACTTTGTGTTTTCTATTTGCCCTACTAATTCTGTACTTTTTCTTCTGTGTGAATAAGTTAATTTGCTGCTGTTGTTGTTCTACTATTATTTATTATTATCATAGTTTGAAAGTGATACTCTCTTATTTATTTACTTACTTTTTAGTGGTTACATTTGGGATTCAGGCTTACTAAACCTCATGTCTAAAGTTAATCAATATCTTGACCACTCCCGAACAACATTGTTCAACCTCCAGACTTACCTGCTATTCCTTTCCAGCATTTGTTTCTTTGTTTAAATTATTATTATTTTACATAGATTTTTAAAAAATGTATCCAATTATTTGAAAATTATTTTACTCCCTGTCTTCAATATAAGACCTTCCTTTTGGAAACATTTCTTCTTCCTGGGGAACGTATTTAAGAATCCTTTTGGTTAAAGCCTCCTAGTGGTAAAACCATTTTTGTTTATCAAATTCTCTTTAATTTGCCATTGTTTTTAAACGTTAGTTTGCTGGGTTGACAATCCTAAATCAGCCCTTTAAAGGTGTTATTTTACTCTGTCTGGCTTCCATTACAGCTAATGACAAGTCTATTGTAAATCTAATTTTCACTCATGGGTGATCTGTTTCTTCTCTGTGGCTGTTTTTAAGATCTTTTCTTTTTCATTGGATGTGTTCTAATTTTATTACAATCTAACATGGTGTGAATTTCTTTTTATTTAACCAGATTGAAATTCATTGTGTTTTCTGTGACAGGATTCTCATAAATTCTGAAAAGTTCTAAGCCATTATCTCTTTAAATATTTCTCCGCTTCAACTCTCTCCATTCTGGGATTCTGATTAGACACATAATATACATTTTAGCTCCCTGCACTGTGTTTCTTCAGTTCTCTCATATTTTCTCTCTTCTTGTTTCTCTGTGCTAAATATTAGCTAAGTTCTCCAAATCTGCTTCTCAGTCCATTCTTCAACTGTATTAAACCTACCTGTAACCAATCTATTGAGTTTTTTATTTCATTAACAATAATTTTCATTTATAAAACTTGACTCTATTTAAAAAATATTCCTGGAAATTTTGATTGTCTCTCATTTCTGGTCTTTTAAAAAAATTATAATTATTATTATTTACTTTTTGACAAATGAGATTTGAATATAGTTAAGGTACACAACGTGGTGTCTTGATATATGCATACACTATGAAGTGATTGCCATAATTAACATATCCATCCTTCGTATAGTTTTTATTTTTGTGTGTGTGGTGAGAATGTAAGATCTGTGCACCGTGCACAAACCCCACACGTGGGGATGGCTCACCTCACAAAGACCATGAGACAGAGACCGATGCATTCAAGCAAGAGGAGTTTATTCCAGCATGCTGGGGTCACTCAGCATTCAAGACAAAAGCGACCCCAAGCCTTTAACACAAGAGCTTTTTATACAGTTTTTAGACAGACTTTCACAATAGGATGAGTTGTTTACTGTTTACAGGTTATCAGAGGTGGCCTTTAGATTTATTGGTGGACTTTAGCGGGCTGGCACACTGATAAGGAATAGTGTATTTCCCAATCATTTATCTTCCAGGTGGCTTTTAGATAAGGAACTGGTCAGTCAGTTCCTGGAACCGGGTGGTGTTTTACTCCCTTCCTGGAATTTAATGTGTCTGGGCCTGCCTTACTTAAAATGGTGTTAGTTATGTTTTCCCATCTTTAGCAAGCATTAAATACAGAAGCAAATTAAGCATGTTAAAGTTATATTTTTTTCTACAAGAACACTTAAGATCTACTCTTGTAGCAAATTTCATGTATATGATACATTATTACTAACTATAGTTACTATGCTGTACATTAGATCTCCAGAATTTATTCATCTTAGAACTGAAATTTTCAACCCTTTGACCAAAATTCCCCCATCTTCCCCACCTCCCCATTTCTTGTCATTTTTATTATTCCATTTCTTTAAATGAACATGGTTATTATATAGTCTGTATATGACAATATCAATAATTAAGGAACTCAGGGCCCTAATTCTGTAGTTTGCTCCTTGCTGCTGCCTCTCACTCACAGTTACTTATTTCTCTGCATGTGTTGTAATTAATGTTGAATTTGTAGTCACCTGCATGTCTGTTGAGGGTGCTCTTGTCCATAGAGGATGCCTTTCCTCCTATTCCCTTCCTGCATTCCCAGCTTGCTGCAGCCTGCTCCTCTCCACCTTGCAGAATGAGTTTTGCTTAAGTTGAGAACATGGAAAAAAGACCCTGCTGGTATTTGAACAGATTTCCCCAGAGCACGCAGTGGTTATTAGTGGGTGTTCTGAGATTTTGCTGGATTGAGCACTCAGGATGCCTCTGAGTTTTGGTGAAGGCAGCATGAAGAAAGAATTACTTTCAGGATGAGGCTGAGAAAAGAAAAAATACTATCTGTATGTATGGTGAAACCATACACACAAAAACATTCCTTATACATGATGAGATATTAACAGGATGATTCATAAACCACTTTTATCCGGCAGCATTACTGAAAGAAGCCAATATCCAGCGGAAAGTCTCAAAAGTTTCAAGTGCTGATTTTTAAAAAAAATATAAATTTAACATTATCTAACCACACAAAGGTGTAAGAAAATAATCTAAGTGATTCATTTTCAGAAATGACTTATTTGAGGGTGTTCTAACTGATTCGAGCCCAGCCTGAAAGTTGTCTGACTGGTCCAGCCCATTCCCTGAGGGTCGAGGGTCGCTGAACAGATAGAGCTCTCCTTGAAATGGTAATTAGTTACTAGCCCCCACTGTTTTCTTCATTCATTGGTGTTTCTCCTTTCACAGGGCTTTAGAGGGCCCTTTTCACGGGCTTGTCCTGAGCCCTCAAGCAAAGAAATTTCTTGAAAGGGGGTAATTAATTGGGGTAATAAATCTTGGACATCATCTGGGAAGATTGTGCACCCCATAGTACTCTCAGCCAATGAGGAACTGGGGGGAGGGACTTGCACACTAGGGAATAAATTGCTCAATGTAACCAGTTTGTGTGTGCCTGCCCTTCAGACACCTGAAACTTGCAAAGCTGTTATTAAAGTCTCACTTCTCTGTACCTCATGTTTCTGTGTCCGTCCTTTGGCATTGGACGGGTGAGACCATTTCTCGCAATTTGCTGGCTCATCAGGGATATCTCTGACTGCACGACAGGGACCCCAATAGAGGGGGAGACATGTCCCACCTGATTTTGGGTGGCCTGCTCTGTTTGGGTGTCCCAGCTTCCTGCAGGACTGCAGATACACCTGAGACTGTTATCCTGAGGATGGCAGAAGTGATGCTGGGGGAAAGAAAGTGGGCACCATGGCAACCAGGCAAACTCGTGCATGAGCCAAGGTAGGAAATTGGATTATAAGCACTACCTTGGTGGTTGGGCATTTTCAGAGATGGTCAAGTGTGTGACTGAGACTTATGCTAGATATGAAAAGAGAGTGGAGTCTCGATCCATGATTCTGTTCTCCCTTGAGGGAAACGGCCAGAGACGGATGAAGTGGGTCCTGACGTGTCCAAGAAACCTTCAGTAAAGGGGGGCTGAGTACATGAGAAAACTCAGACCTGGGGATCACTGACCTCAAATGAAGGTGGGAAATAAGAATTCTAGGCCTAGGGAAACAAGGAAGGGAAGAATTAAGGAGATTCTTCCCAACATTCCCCCAGACAGTCCCTTGGGGGGAATGTTAAAGGACTGGGAGAGGAATTCCCAGACAAGGAGCAAGGAGAAATAGAAAATGACTAAGTGCTGTTGTTTTATTTTGACCAAGGAACCAATTCATAAACCTTCAGTCTTCTGGCCACAATTTAGCTCAGAGAAGGACTGGGTCTATCTGGCCCTTGTCCTCTCTGTTAATGATAAATTGTCATCCTCCCAAGAGGAAAAGGATTATGCTCTATGCCACCAGGAGCAACTCCCATGTTTCCTCTTAAAATTGAGGGAGAAAACCCCAAGAAAGAATCCTGGGACCCACTGTCCTGCCTTCCTCCTTAAACCCCACAGAATAGGAGACAAGGGGGCCCGAGGCAGACAGAATGTACGGGTCCCCAAGCAGAGTCTGAACCCTTGGCCCCTGTGAATCCATATCCTAGCCTAAGGAAGGAATTAGAACAATGTGTACCCTCATAGAGAAAAACCTCATGCAAGCAACGGGGGCTATAAATGTGGGAAACCTCATTTTGGAAGAGATTGTCCCAGATGGGAAAAGGAAGAGCAGGTGATACCTCTCATGACTTTTGATGAGGATTAGGGTGGGGGTCAGGGGTCCCATTTGTTAAGGTCCCACCAGGAACTCTTGATAAACTTAAGAGTGGAACCTAAGAAAGAAGAGGCAACATTTTGACACAGGAAAAACCAAAGATCAATTTCTTAAAAACTGTCTACTGGCCATATCCTGTACTTTGTCTTCCCCTCAGGTTAAAAGGGCTTCTTGCTCAGACCCTGTCTCTTGAATCACTGGCCATCATTTTCATGCCGGTGACCTGGTGTTGACCAAGTCCTGAAAGGAGGACAAACTTCAGCTGAGCTGGGAAGGGCCCTAACAGGTGCTTCTCACTACTGAGACTGCTGCACGAACTGCTGAAAAAGGGTGGACTCACTGTGCCAGGGCCAAGGGACTAGAGACCTCACACACACAAAAAAAACCCAAAAAACTAAAGATCGATGGGAAATGAGTGCCCCCCCCCTGAATCTTTAATGGTAACTTTAAGAAATGTCCCTTAGATTATGTGTTGGGTCCACGCCTGATGGATTTTAACATGGGTAAGCTTGGGCAGTCTTTCCAGGTGATTCATATAGGAGATAATTACTACCTGAAGCAATTGCCTAAGTTATTTATCAACATAACAAAGACCTAAATGCCTCAAACCATCCAATTTGATGCATGTCAGGTCTTCTCCTATGGTAATTTAGAAAATCAGAGACATACACTGGAGATTGAAACAGGATATGGTGATATAAATGCGTGGGTAGAATGGGTTAAATTTTCTGTGTACACATGAACAAGAGCGATCGCTACACATGTGCAGCAGGACAGCCATAGGCACAGGTAGTTCCATTTTCCCTTGGTTGGGGTACAGACCCAACAGGAATGCACTGTGTGATGGCTCTATACCAAGACAAACATGCATGGGGAAGTGAAACCTTCAGGAGCCTGTCATTGCTTAACCCTGCACTACACAGGTCAGATCCAGGGGCGATCCCTTCTTTCTCCATAAGGGCAATGAATCACTTCTCTTGCCTCTCCAGGCAGTGGGGGAAATTTAACAAGCCCATGGGAGATTTAACTTGTACCCATGTCTTAAACGTCTCTGGTGAGTCAATTTACAACTATTCCAACCTCGACATCCCCCAAGCCGATGTTCAGTGGTACTGTGGAAGGAAAAACCTGCATGGTCTATTGCTGCCCAACTGGACTGGAACTTGTGCTTTAGTCCAATGGGCAATTCCATTCACCTTGGCATTTCATCCCATAGCTGAAAATAATAGTGTCCAACCTTGAAAGCAGAAAGCATTAGAGGGGTCATTTGTCTCAAATATATATACATAGATTCACTAGGAGTCCCAAGGGGAGTTCCCAATGAGTTCAAGGCCAGAAACCAAATCGCTGCAGGATCCAAGTCAATACTCTTCTGGTGGTCAACTAGTAACAAAAATGTAGACTGGATTAACTATATCTATTACAACAACAGAGGGTCATTAATTATACTAGGGATGCCCTCAAGGGTGTAGCCAGTCAGTTGGATGCCACTAGCCAAATGGCTTGGGAAAACTGAATTGCATTGGACATGATTCTGGCAGAGAAAGGGGGAGTTTATATCATGCTGGTAGGGAAATGCTGCGGCTTTATTCCAAATAATACTGTTCCAGATGAGACTATTACTAAAGCATTACAGGAACTCATGACATTGGCTAATGAACTGGCTGAAAACGCAGGTACATAATGATCCATTTACTGATTGGTTAGAAGGAAGGTTTGAAAAATAGAAGGGCGTGGTAGCTTTGGTCCTAACTTCCTTTATAATTGTAGCCAGAGCTTTAACAGCAATTGGATGCTGCATTGTTCCGTGTGTCAGAGGCTTAATGCAGAGACTCATAGAAGCCACAATTAATAAACAAACACCCATGACCTATGCCCAAAATAACCCCATGTTGCTGAAAACTGACCCAGATTATGATAAGGACAGCCAACAAATACTGAGACACAATTTGAAGAAAAACAAAAAGGTCAAATTATTAATGAAAAGGAAATCAGTAACTTTTAAAAGAAATAGAGGAGGAAATTTGTAAGAAAATAATCTAAGTGATTCATTTTTAGAAGTGACTTCTCTGAGGTTGTTTTAACTGATTCAGGTGCAGCCCAAAAGTGGTCTGACTGGTCCAGCCCATTCCCCGAGGGTCGCTGAACAGATAGAGCTCTCCTTGAGATGGTAATTAGTTACTAGCCCCCATTGTATTCTTCATTCCC
Source organism: Cynocephalus volans (assembly GCF_027409185.1). Classification (NCBI taxonomy): domain Eukaryota; kingdom Metazoa; phylum Chordata; class Mammalia; order Dermoptera; family Cynocephalidae; genus Cynocephalus; species Cynocephalus volans. The sequence goes on from NC_084460.1 coordinate 296,163,348, forward strand.
TGCTATTTCTCCTTTCACAGGGCTTTAGTGGGCCTTTTTCATGGGCTTGTCCTGAGCCCTCAAACAAAGAAATTTCTTACAAGGGGGTAATAAATTGGGGTAATAAATCTTAGACATCTTCTGGGAAGACTGTGCACCCCATAGTACTCTCAGCCAATGAAGAACTGGGGGGAGGGACTTGCATACTAGGGAATAAGTTGCTCGATGCAATTGTTTCATGCGTGCCTGCCCTTCAGACCCCCGAACCTTGCAACGCCATTATTAAAGTCTCGCTTCGCTGTACCTAGTGTCTCCATGTCCATCCTCTGGCATTGGATGACAGAGAGCATTTCTCACAAAGGCATTTCAAAATTTTATTGTAAATCTTTTCAATCAAGGAGAGAATATTATGCCCAATGCATATTTAAATGGAATCATATTTGATCTAACAATATCAAGAAACAAAATAACCTAATGTAATTTCTCTTCAGCTGAAGTGGCTCTACAGAAACATCTTCTCTATTGGAATAATGAACACCATTAATTGAAGAGGTAAAAAAAAGTTAACCTTTAAAAAAAAAAATCAAGTGTGTGTTTTTTAATGAGTGAAACCCCTACAAAATGAAATCCACATCAGCTGATTAAAGCCTATGTTCTGACCTCAGCTCTGCCACAGACTTCTCACAGGGCTTAGTAAAGTCACTTCTGTTCTCTGGGTCCTGGTGTGCTTGAATATGAAAAGAGTCTCTCTAGAGCTTCTCCCAGCCCTAGAATTCCAAGATTTTTATGATAAATATAAAATTCTTTTGATCATTGCAATGTAAGAGACACTGAAGATTGGTTCAAAACTTTCTCTTTTATCCCTAACAAAGTCTAGACTTTGAAGGGCGTGGTTAGTGACCTACTCAAAGTTACTCAGCTGGTTGTTAACCAAGTCACATAGAGGGTGAAATTATTTTGTTAAAAGAGAGAAAGAGATGGGAGTTTATATTTGGCTGTGCTTTGAGGGATCCGCAGTCCTTAGAGTAAAGGGAAAGCTTGAGTAAAACATGGAGTCCCTAAAGAACTACAGACAGGTCATGGTTCAGGGTGTAAGTATAACCCCATTATTTCCTCTTTACATCTAGAATCTGTTCCCTGGAGAAGAGACTGAGCAAACTTCTACCCTTTTTTTAACCAAGTGCATTATATCATTAAACTTACATTAAATCTTCCGTATCTAAAAAAAGAGAAAGAGGATCAAACTTATAAAGTTGACTTTCAGATGGTACCGTAGAGGCGAAAAGACCTTAACTCCATTAGCAACTACTGATATACATTATAAATATGCAAAAATCCCCATCTTCAGAAGAAAAGGTCCCTCTTGTGTTTAATGATGTCTATAATGCAAATGTCTTCAATGTCTATAAAAACATAGTGCAGCTTAAAAAACTCTGTGAGGTCACCTTTAAGGACAAGAGGCATAGTGCTTTTGGAGACAGGTGCTTTAAAACTATGTTAGACGCCTAGATATGCTAGTACAATATTTCTAATTTTGTTAAAAAAAAAACCCCTTTGATCTGGAGAAAATGAGGAAAGAACAATAAATGGAGGGAGAATTTTATAAAGGTAAACTCATCCAGAGAAAAGAGAAAGTGAGTGACGGACAGAGGTGAGGGGTGGGACCCTGCACGGATGACCACACGGATGACCACACGGATGACCACACGGATGACCACACGGATGACCACCGTCTTGAGCTACGCTTCTTCTCAGGTCACTGTTCACACTTCTCTCTCTGCGTTTCCACATCATTTGCTTTCTTTTCTCACAAGTCTCCTTCTGCCTTCAAAGAGTCTTCAGATTTGATTCACTCAAAGCAGGTTTCTTCCTACCAATGACTACACATATTGTTAGATGAAATACTCAAAACATCTACAAAAACTTTGAGTTTCTATCAAACTGGCTTTGGAAAAAAAAATGTTAGTGGTTTTAACACAATACAATTATATGTATGACAAATACTGCTGGTGTCTACCCAACACGTTTGCCTCTTCTTCCATCCCAGCAGATTTCATTCAGAATGGCAATGTGCTTGTTTATGTTCTCAGCTTATTTTGTACCTAAGGGCATCTATGTGACATAATTCCAGCCATGCAGAACAAGCAAAAGACCCTAAGGATGGCTGACCTTGGTAACATACAAGGCTTTGTGAGGTGGAGTCCCTTTGCCTTTAACCCTCTCCTTCCTGCCTGGAACAGCACCACTTTGTCATCATGAGACTGAAAGCCACAAGCTAACAATGACAAAGATACAAAACAGGGAAATAAAAGTATCCTGGATCCCTGAAGACTTTGTGGAGCTGACTATTAATATCTTATTTATGGTGAGGAGTAATGACTGGGTGGAAATTGGCATTCCTATGGTAGTATAAATAAATAATCTCAAAATACTTTATAGTATATAACTCTTCTTGGCACTTTTGTCGAAGAAATAATCCTTATCATAGACTAAGTTTTTGCATAAATATGTTTATTACAAAATTGTTTAAGTTATTAAATTATTGGAAATAAATGTTCAATAATATATAGACAGATTAGAAAATTTAGTGCCTTAATAGGGTGAAATGGCCAATAGCCATTAAGAATTGTGTTTTCAAAGAGATTTTTTTTTTTTAAATGACCAGTAAGGGGATGTTAACCCTTGACTTGCTGTTGTCAGCACCACGCTCTCCCAAGTGAGCCACAGGCCGGCCCTTCAAAGAGATTTTTAATGGCAAAGGAAAACACGTGTGTTGTAATATTAAGCCAAACATGCAGGATATAAACTATAGTTTTAATATGGCAACAATATGTTAAAATTCACCAGATAAAACCTGCAAAATATAAAACTCATTGTCGTTGGTTGGTTACGCACGCTTGGTTTATATTTCTTTTCTTTTCTTTTTTTTTTTTATGTTTTCCCATATGTTCCGATTTTTCTACAATGAGATAAATTAGAAGGAAAAAGGGGTTTTTAAAAATTGTATTTTTATATTTCCCTTCATTTTTTTTCTTCAGAAATTTACCTTTATCTGAAACCTTTTTAGGCTGGTCTTAAATGGGTCAAAATGGCTTACTTTATGACACATTTGAGACTTGGTAAAGGTGCAAAATTTGAGAAGGACAGTAGTTTAAGTCATGCAAAATTCACACTATCCCATCTTAACTAAATTAAGATATGCATTACTAGAGTTCTAGTCAAGACTTTGATTTGATTTTTTTGGAGGGTGGGAGAAATGGGCAGGGTTTGGCTGGTCCAGAGATTGAACCCTGGACCTTAGTGTTATCAGCACCATGGTCTAACCAACTGAGCGAACTGGCCAGCCCAAGCCCAGGTCTTCGAGAAATCTGGGTCCTATCTAGTTCCACCTGTGTCCTTCTCCCTGCCTTGACTCCAGTCTTTGGCAGAGCAGCTCTCTAGAGCCCATTCCCTTTGGTCTCTTGGACGTCTTGGTTCTTGTTTCATCCAGCTCTGTCTCCTGACTCTGGATCAGTAGAGTCCTCCCTGGTGCCAAGTTCTTGGTCAGTTGCCCTAGGAAGCTCTCTCTCCTCCGAGGGACTTCACTCCTGCGTGCATGTGCTGTTTCATTTGTCATCCGCCTGGACTGAGGGCTGCAGGCTGCTTGCACGATTCCCAGGACCGAATCTAAAAAGTCATTCCACACAAATACACAGCAGGTAACAGCATAGACTGGATGCCACTTGTGGTGTGGCAGCCGGGGAAAGAGTTTAGTGCAGAGCAGACTCGACCTCAGAGCTGTGGCAGAAGAACTCTGACTTGGCATGACAAAGGCTCCCCTGTGCCACACTATCCCCACATCCAGATTATACATGGAGATGGCCTGAGGTTTTCCTTCTTCCTGTCAACATGATTAGAGACAAGAGAGGCCGTCACATTTGAGAAGGTGAAGCTGGTTAACAGCACTTTCACTCATGAAGCACTTTTCCAACTGACAGCTCATCTCTCAGCTATTTAGAGAAAAGTGCTCAGCCCTAACCAGTAAAGGTTTCCAACAATGGAAACGCTCATAACCACAGGCAAGAGAAAGGGAATCACTTATGAGAGCCCAGAGACTAGTTGGTTCAGGAAGCCTTAGAAGCATGTTTCGACTTCATTATTTATTTCAAATAGTCTTTCTGAGTCCCCACTATGTCACCTCCAATTCTTATTGTCCAGGTTGATTGTTCTGATGGAGACAGTTGACCAGAACCACAAGGGGCCTGACTTTTGATCCATAAGTCTGCCCAGGCTGACCCTAAACATGATACTTTCTGAGGCTTGTTCACAAGTAAAACACGTTTGAGATGGGGAAAGGAATAATGGAAAAGCAGGTTACAACGTGGATTAGGGTCACTGCCTAACTTTAATCAATGGATTTCAGCATACACAAAATCAACAGATTTTGTTAATATGTCCTGAACATTAAAAATATATAAATTAAAGTGGGGGGGGAATGCAGGAATATCTAGTTACCCCAATACCTGCCTCTTGGCACATGGTCACTTCTCGGGAAATGTGAAGACTCTGGGAGAACACAGGATCTCAGAGATAGAGACATTAGCAAATACAGAGAGTTCATCACAGTGTGGTCCGTCTCTTACGAGGAGCAGTGACCCTTTTCCATTAACCCTCTCTGCCTCTTCTAATCTAAGATTGAGTAGGATATGCCTGTAGCCAAGAAAATCGTGGCAGAATTAGTTAAACCACCACTAAAGGAAGTCCCTGTCAAGTGCTAGTCTATAGTTACAAAACGCCATGTAGAGTATGAGCCATTTTTTAATAGAAAATGTAGACGGGTGGATGACAGAAGAGACTGAGCATCAGAATCTTGAGTGGGTAGCTTTAGGTAGTAATTTATGTGATTCAAAAAGTTGATCTGTGTTTTCTAAAGTATGTACAGTTAGATTAAAACTGAATGTTTTCTAAAAAGGAGAAAATAGAAAAGGAGAGAAAGAGTCCAAATCATCTCTATCAACGTCTGTGCCCGTGTGCACTCCGTTCCCAAACAACTGGTGCAATTCAAAGTCCTTGCATTCCAGAATTGTGGCATTTATTCAGAAGGACAAAGGTGGTCCTAATTTAATTTGTGACAAGATTCATCTCATCTCCAATTTCACTTCAGGGCAGTAGAGCGGAAGCAGAGATCAGCAACTGAAAGGAAGAGAAAAGAAAAACCAGAAATCCAGAGAAAAGCCCAGTGGTCATCTCTGACTCCCCTAAACTATCCCAGAGCAATGACAGCTGCCCTTCCACAGGCTGAAGAGGTGATGACAGTTTAAGCAGCCCAACAGGAAGCCCACCAGAACACCCCCAGTCCATCCCCCGCCACCTCTGATGACAGGCAGCTTTAGAATCCTGCAGCCAGTGTGTGCTTCTGGCACAACCAACCGCACCACGCAGAGAGGTGTGCACGGCAAAGAAGCTTTCCTTAGAATCCTGGCTCTATCAAGAGCCAAGGACGAAGCTCCCAGCTGATGCTCTGACTCCAGGTCTTGTCCCCTCACCCCAGGCCTGAACTGATTGACAACCACCTGCCTTTGCTGTTTCTCCCCTCCCCGTTTTCCTGGGAATGGACCTGGAGCTCCTTTTGTGGAAGTGTTTGGCAGACTGTTCAGTAATCTCAGGCAGTGTCTCGCTGCACGCCCACCTATGTATAAGCTGGTGCCGATTAAGCGTAAGGCTTGCTCTGATAAGTAAAAGAATGAAAATCCTCAAGCTCATGACAATCCAGCTCTGTTCCAGAAAAAGAGACCAGTAGGCTCTGAAAGACCCAGAGGGCCTGCCTTCCTCTGAAATAAATTTTCTTTGAAAAAAGAATAATCTTTGAGAAAATACCTGATTCATGTTCTCAGGAAGATTGAAGCAAACATAACCCTTACTAAATTACAAGTAGCCTCTCTGAAATGGTAAAAGAGAAAACAAGAAATTTCGATGTGAAATAGGAAGCCCAGACGCCAAACTCACAGCATCAGTGGTTACTCTGGAATGTGAACCTGGACTGGCTGCCTATGTGATGTGCATCTTTGAGGCTGGTTTCATGAACTGCATGTGACAGTTTATAATCTGGTTACTTTACCATAACATATCCTCCTCTCATTTTTGGAAGGAGATCACGTGTGCAGAACTGAGAACTCAGCTCTGTCCCCAATGGGCAGAGGAACTTCTCTATGGATTTTCTGAAATGCAACCTATCTCCTCCCAGTCCCAACCCCTCGATAAGCAGCTCCTCCAGGAAAACGCAATGTGTGACTATGATATTTCACTCGGCTCTTTCTTGTTTGTTTTCTTTCTGACCTACTAGAATGTGAGCTCCTAAGGGCAGGGATCTTGTTCATCTGGCTCATTCTAGGTTGCCCACTTGGCATAGCATTCATCCCTGGTAGAGGCTCAGTCAAGAAATTGTTGTAGAATGAGCGAACATTGCTTCTGTCCATGCCTTATCCATAAGCGTGACTCAGGTCAGATGACAACCCCCTTTCCAGCATCACGTTGTCCTTGACACTCATTCAACTGGCCTTCAGATGCATTTGTGTTGGGGAAGGAGAAATGGACAAAGCAGTAGAATTTATAAGCACGTGTTTATAGATCTGAAGTGAACTTGCTTGAAAATCTGTATCCCCGATGGATGGTCAGGTCAGTCCTATGAATGCAGCGGGCGAATAAGGCAGGAGGCTCCCCCTCCACCTTCTCCTACCTTCCATTTTTTCTGAGCACCCGGCAACCAAGTCCTACAGTGAGAAAACCCAATTGTTTCAGTCTAGTCATATTCTTGGCAGACAAACATGTGAAAATAGATGTGTCAGTCATTTTCACCATTTCCAGAGCGGCTGCCAGGTAACCAGCAGGACCAGGGGTGGGAACGGACGTGGTAAGTCTGCACCTGCTATTTTCCCATTAACAGTTTGCTGTTTGGGGCCACAATTCTGCCAGCTTGTCAGAAGATTTTACCTGTTTATATCATAATGTGTGAATTCCATTTTTGTGTGTGCCCAAAATTTAAAAAAAAACCTAAAAGACAGATGAGCCCCTCTTGATGACTGATGCTATTATCTTGGCATTCTTTTGGAAATGCATCTGCATTAGGAAGAGGCAAGGGGAAAGTTGGTAACTCACTCTAGCCCTGCAGTTCAAGTCCATTCTAGTCACTTTTCACCAGAGTGAACAGCAGCCTCACCCAGCCTCATCATCACGCTCTTCTCCTGCTATCAGTATTTGAGTCAATAAAAATATCGGGGGGGGGGGTGCTATTATTATTCCAATTTTACAGATGAGAAAACTGAGGCCCAGAAAGGTTAAGTGACTTGCCCGGGGTTCTGCAGCCTGTGAGTGGTAGGGTCAGGGTTAGAAACCAGGCAGCTTGTCTCAAGGGCCCATGCCATTAACCACTATGCCTTGTGCCTTATCGGTCATTCAGGGATGGGGTGTTTAGAAAAAACAAACAAGCAAACAAGCCAAAACAGTATGCCCAGGGAAATTTGAATTTCCCACAAACAACGATATTTGGGATCTACTTCTACTTAAAATTTTTTGTTGTTTGTCTGACATTCAGATTTCACTGGGCATCTTGTATTTGATTTGGCAACGTAGCATTGGCAGTGGCTTACTAGTTTGGGGATCCAGAACCCCGGGGGGTTACGATGACCTGAGGGTGGGGAGGGGTCAGTCGGGTCAGGCAGGTCAGAGGAGGAGCTTCATCTTGTCCTGGTCTCCAGAATGATCCCAGAAGAGATGCTGATGGGACTTCACAGAAATGCCCATACATACTACACACATGAACGTGTGTGCATATACACATACGTGCATGTCACATGCACACGCCTGTCCCTCTGCCTGGGATGGCCAGCCTTCAGGAGCAAGCTCCATGTCTTGGTGGAGTTTCAGTGCCCTTCCTTTGCAGATGGGAAGCAACGTCAAGTTAGGGGATTTTGGAGTGCTCCAGGAAGCCCATGGACCCATTTCTGAAGAGCCCGTGCTTTTAGATGAAAGGGTGTTAGTAAGCTGCTGTCAGGGCCAGCCATCCCTCTTTTCCAGGCATGCTTATCTCTGGGTGTGACATGTATCAGCAATTGGTTTGTTCTGTCTAATCCTGTCCACATTATATTTGCAAAAATCCCTCATGCACTCTGGGATTAGCACTCTGGGATGAAGCTAATTTTTAGTTTTATTTTGCAATGGGGATACATATTTTTTCTATTTTGTGTTTTTAGATATAGATGTTAGTATGGACATAGAGACAGACATAGACAGAGAGATGTATAGCTGTCTTTAGAATAACTCAAGGTGGTATATGTTGTTGTTTAAATGAGGACAATGGGAAAAGGGGAAGGGATCCCAGGCTCCAAGGAGGACCACTCACCTTGCTTGGAAATTCCACATCTTATACCAGCAACTAGATTGTAAGATCCTGTAACACAGGACAGGATTTACCCATCTAATGCCCCTCAGGAGATGCCCAATATAGAGCCTTGTGCACGTTTATTTATTTTTCCATTAGCAGATTTGTAAAATCTGATTGGGCAAATACTGTTTGGTCAAAATAATTTGCACTGCTCTAGGCAACAGATATTCCTCAGCCAATTAATTAGATGATTAATAACTACAACACATAATTGAATTTAAAGTCCATGTCTGCCATCCCCTAAGCAGATGAGGTTTCATTTTATATTGTTATTGATTGAAAAAATTGAGTTACCCTGGCTTACAAAAAAAGAGAGTACAGATGGTGTTGTACTTTAACCATGCAAAAGGAGCCCACGTGTGAGTATGCACACGCTTGCTGCATGCTAGTGGTTCTCTCTGATATGTTAGTGGAGAATAAAGAAGTTATTAAAACAGTAAAGTAAATAGCTACAAAGCAGCAATTTATCTTTATATTAAAAATTTGGTTTGGAGTACAATCGGGAGTTTGAGCCTGTTTCGGGTAGAAACATGTTTGAGACCAAAATATGTTTTTCCTGAACTTTCAAGAGTATACACACTGAAAGAAAGATTAGGATATTATTATCAGGCAGCTTCCAAAATCACAGTGATCAGATTTTCTAGAATCAGTACAATAATAACGAAAAAATATGTATATAACGTACGGGTACTTCAAAAAGTTCATGGAAAAATAGAATTAAAAGAGAATACAATCTTTCCATGAACTTTTTAAAGTACTCTCATGTGTAAACCAGGATAGTCTTCATTGTTAAATGTCAACACTTTCTGTAAGTGAGTCTTGGACTTATCAGTTTAGCAACTAATCATTGGTACATGAAATGCAGAATTGTAAGAACGAAGAGGTCAGAGTCACTCATTCAAAATAATTGTAAATATGACTTGCATTAGCAATACTAGATGCCTAGATGGAACAGCCAGCCCAGTTATCCCAGCATGACCAAAGTGGCAATCTAGGTCAATGACAGGAGAGGCATTGACAAAACCTTTCTAAGCCAAACCATTTGGACAGACACCTGAGCAGTCCAGGAAGTTTCTTGTTGAGATGCAGAAATTCTAAAAGCTAAACAAATGTCCCTGTTACAAGCACGCCAAGCCCATCAGCCATGGACCTGTCATCACTTGAACCAAGTCAGGGTTGAAGAAGAGGAATTTTGGTCTAAGTGCCCAGCATTTGTTCCTAGCCTGGTCAAACTATGGCTGGATGTTGCTGGTCTTTAGTTATGTTGGGCAAAGAACTCTGGGTTCAGTAGATGTGTGTGTGTGTGTGTGTGTCTATAGTATTGTGTGTGTGTGTATAGTATTGTGTGTATGTGTGTGTGTGTATAGTATTGTGTGTATGTGTGTGTGTGTATAGTATTGTGTGTTTGTGTATAGCATTGTGTGTGTGTATGTGTGTGTGTATAGTATTGTGTGTGTGTGTATAGCATTGTGTGTGTGTATAGTATTGTGTGTGTGTATAGCATTGTGTGTGTGTATAGCATTGTGTGTGTATAGTATTGTGTGTATGTGTGTGTGTATAGTATTGTGTGTGTGTATAGCATTGTGTGTGTATAGTATTGTGTGTGTGTATAGTATTGTGTGTATGTGTGTGTGTGTATAGTATTGTGTGTGTGTGTATAGCATTGTGTGTGTATAGTATTGTGTGTGTGTGTATAGTATTGTGTGTATGTGTGTGTGTATAGTATTGTGTGTATGTGTGTGTGTTTGTATAGTATTGTGTGTGTGTATAGCATTGTGTGTGTGTATAGCATTGTGTGTGTGTATAGTATTGTGTGTGTGTGTATAGTATTGTGTGTATGTGTGTGTGTGTATAGTATTGTGTGTGTGTATAGTATTGTGTGTGTGTATAGTATTGTGTGTATGTGTGTGTGTGTATAGTATTGTGTGTGTGTGTGTGTATAGCATTGTGTGTGTGCTTATAGTATTGTGTGTGTGTGTATAGTATTGTGTGTATGTGTGTGTGTGTGTATAGTATGTGGGTATGTGTGTGTGTGTGTGTATAATATTGTGTGTGTGTGTGTGTGTGTGTATAGTATTGTGGGTATGTGGTATACATATATATATATATATATATATATATACACACATGCATATTTTTCATCTTTGATAAAATTCTTTTTAAGAAAGTTGTCCTCGTCGAAGTTGAACTAAGAGACAAGGAGACTGCCTGTACTAAGTGCAGGAGACCTAAGGAGATCAGGGTGATTGTCCAGGGCCGGGGTGTAGGGAACATCTGTCCTTCATCTGGTGCAGGCTGGTAGACTGAGGAACTTTGTGGCTCCTGAGATGGCTGCTAACAGTCAGTGAGAGTTGGGGCCAGTCTGCATTCCTGTCAAGGTGGAGGTGATCCTGCCCCATGTGACCTAGCATTACTGATCCCACCAGGTGACCATTCCTGGAATCAATGCTACCCTGTGGAATCCTGGTCATGGTCCTTGCTACTCAAGAGACTGTGAGTCTCTCCATGAGGTGCTGGGTTTCGTCTGCCTTGAGTTGGCCACCCTCATGGGTTTCTTTGCCACTGACTGGCAAATCCTGAGGACTTTGACGTGATACCCCTGCATTCATTCACACTGAAATTTTAGTGAAAAGCCCCTTTTTTCTCTTGGGTCATCATATGGGGTGGTAGATTTTACCTGTTGACAGATACCCAGGGAGAGGTACAGACTGCAGCTGGCAGAACTTGGGTTCAAATTCCTGCTCATCCACTTATAGGCAGGAGAGCCAGGAAAAACTACTTCATCTCAAAATCTTGGTTTCATTGCCTATAAAGATGCAAATAATAGCAATGCCAATGTCACAGGGTTTACAGAGGTTAAATGAGAGAATCCAGCGCAGAGTGTGTAACACTGGGTTAGCCACGATAAAAAATATCATTATTTTATCATCATAGAGGAAGCGTATGGATGACTCAGGGCGAGGAGAGGCAACAGAGAAGGTCTATTACCGTTCTGAGCTCAGAGCATTTCAATATCAGTTATGAAAAGTCAGTTAATAAAACAAGTATATACTGAGTCCTTATCACAGGCCAGGCACGATTCTAGGAGTGGAAGGAAGGAAGGAAGGAAGGAAGGAAGGAAGGAAGGAAGGAAGGAAGGAAGGAGGAAGAAAAAAGAAAATTTAAGTCATGTGCATGTACAAACACTTAGACGTTGTGATAGGAGTGACTTTTGCAAATCCCTTCTAGTAACCAAGCAACATAGCTTGGGTTTTGTTAGAAATCACCAGCTTGTAAACTTACATCAAATTCCTCATCCTTGAATATGGAAAAGTGGATACAGCGTCCTTGGACCTTGGCGAGGGTGGAAAGGCCAGGAAGGGTGCAGCCGGTGTTTGAGGAGCAACCAACCTCCAACCAACCAGAGTTGTTCATCTTTTGGAAATCCCTACTGCCTCAAGCTAAGAGGCTGGATGGGAAAATGTCATTTTTTCTGGAAGACGGAGATTAAACTCAGAGAGAGCATTTCTGAGGCCTTTCAGGACTCTGTTAGGTCTTTAGACACCTAAGGCTCTCTCAAAGTCAAGAGATTAGAAAATGCACTTTCCGCCCCGGCTTGCTCTGGCACGCTTTGAGCAGCCCGTGTGGCAGCGTCTCCTGACAAGAATACCTGGCGCTGGCCAGACACGTTGGCTGTGGACTTCTTTGTGACTCACAGGACATGAGACAGTGAGGGGCGGACGGGGAGGGGGGCTGGGAGCAGGGAGGGCTGGAAACACCAGGGTCTGCAGCAAAAGAGAGGGAGGGATACTTTCTCTCTTTTAAGTTACATAAGGCAGTTTTCTGGTGACATGGATTGGCCACATGGGTTTCCCTAGAGCTCATAAAGTGTTGGGTCCTTTGATGGTGGCAACCCAAAGAGAGTGAGATGGAAATTCGATGGATGGTGCATATTTCAATTTGCCCTTTATATTTTGTTGTAATTGGTCTGGACCTTTGAGTCATCTAATGTAAATATGGTTACACATTAGAAAGGCCCTAGTTTAGCAACTATTTGGCAAAAACTTCATTGACTTCCAAAAGGAGTAATTCATCTGGAATCGTGGTACAAGCAGGTGAAAGGCGCTGGCATGAGCTGGGACTGGGGGTCAGAGCAGCAGGTGGCCGCCCTTCCCCAGGCTTATCAGCAGATCCCACGGCCTGTCCCTGCCCTCCTGGACACACTGTGAGAAGCAGGTGAATGGGCTCTTTGCGATCCACCGAGCACAGCACGAGGAGAAGGGTTTCGCTACTGTTGAGTTTTTATAACCTCCACTGACCTCACACTTGGTAGGGGACATGAACAGAGCCCCAAGCTCTGTGCACCGTGCACCGAGAATAACTCGGGATGGGACAGACACATGCGGGAAAACGGGAGGTGGATATGAAGCTAACGCTGGGCCTTTTGATCAGAGTGAAACTTTGGCCAATATTTACGTCTTTTGCGTACATTTCATGTCAGGTGTTGTGCTATATTCCCTGGAAAATCCAAGCTGAAGCAGAAACAGGTCCTGCTGCCAGAGGACTGACAATTTAGTAAAGAACACAAGATTCGTGTACACATATCTACAACGCAAAGTGTATGACCCATTCTACGCAGGCCACCGCAGCCGGGGATGAAAGCCACCGCAGGAGGCCGTGTCTGCTTTGTCAGCTCTTGGCTCTGAGCCTCCTGGGGTTCTCCCAGGTGTGCAGGAAACTAGCCCCCTGGCCTCCCCCTTGCTGTCCCCCATTGTCCTCTACTCCGGTGAGCTCTCTGGTGATCCTCCTGCACGAGCTCCGCTCCCCCTGACCACAGGAGACACCATGATAGAGAAAATCCATTGTTTTGGCCTGTAAATTTCTCCCCTTCCCCTCGTTCTGGTAAGAGGATCCTCATTTTCTATGGGAAACTGTTTCTTCCTTTGTTATAACCAGGTCGTTCTGCTGGGACCATCGATTTGCATTTCCCATCTTTCTGGCCTCTTCGGTTAGTCCCTGGGTGGGCACGGGGCCTGTGCCAAGCCAATCCCATCTTTATATGTACTGAAGTTCTCGGGTCACTAAGCTGGGATGACGGTAGCCAGGCTTTCCCAGTCTCACCCCTTAAAATACCAGCTACATCTCTTCATTAATTTTTACATTTTCATTGTATGCATTAGCTGATCTATGATATTGACAGCAAAAAATGGCTTTGGGGGTCAGGATCCAGAGCATCCTCACCAAGGGAGCTGCAGAAACCAGGACATGCTTGGCATCCCTCCTCTTGAGTCCTGGGGATAAATTATAAGTCATGTCTGCCCCTGATATCTTCAGTTCCTCCTTCTGGCTTCTTCTGATCAAGACACATGTCTCTTGCTTTGGAATTAATCTACCTGGCACCATGACTAACTCTTTATATTCCAGAAAATTAACTTGTTCTAGAGCAGGCCTAGGTGCTCACAGAGTCAGTCGCCTTCTTCCCTCAGTCGCCTCCCTGCAGCCCCAGTGGGCATGGGTGGACGTCTGGTGGGGTGATTGAGCCCCACTTCTACACTGTGGGAGATCCTGACACGCTTCGAAGAATGTTAGAGGAGCGGTATGCCTACGCCGGCTCTCTTGCCACTGATCTGGGGGCTGAGGCTGATCTTGGAGTCTTGCATCCTATGCTGAAGACTCCAGTCCCATTCCTGACATTTCCTCCTGTATGTCTCCAAAGACGAGATGTCCCTCTTCCTGTTTAAGGTCATTGCCCCCACCTGCGGTTTGGACCATACACTCTCCAGGAAGATGTTTCATAGGAAGCGTGACCATACAATCTATTCCCCAAGCTGGGACGTTTTAGGGAGTGACATAGGATGCCAACTTGATTGGATGCTGGGACAACAGGCATAATTGGAGACTGTCCCAGGAAAAAAGAATGTGTGGCCGTCCTATCCATAGTGATCTCTTCCCTTTTTGATACCTACAATCTGGTCTCCAAACAGGTGCTTTTCCTCCAGCAGGTAAATAATTGTGGCCAAATCTCTCTCATCTTTGTGACTGTGTCTTTCTCTCCCATGCTTTTTCCTCTTTTCATCTAAACTGTTTGAAGTATTAAACCTCTTTCAAGGTATTATTTATCTCTTATTCTCTCTACAACCCAGTGCAATTTTCTTCTGCTTCTACCTTTTCTTCTTTTTTCTTAAAACTGCATTTACTAAGGTTACAAATCACACCCTAATTACTAAATCAAAGGAAAACAATCACTCATTCCCTTCTTTTGTCTAGATCCTCTCTGATCCTCAGCCCTCTGTCATACAGCTGTTTCTTTGTACTCTTTGGCCCACAGTGACTATTCTATCAGGAAGGTAGATATCCAATTTTATTTTCTTCTGGATACACAGAGCACCATGTACTGACTGCCTTTGTCTTATATTCAATCCTCAAATGTATTTTATTTTATTGATCTTTGCATTCCTTTTGAATACTTTATGTGCATTTAAAAAACCTCGATAAATTCCAAGAACTAAAAATGATCTACATTGTCTAACTACAATAAAAAGCAAGTCAAGAAATTACCAATAAAGTGCCAACAATAAAAATGCAAGAATTAGAGGGAGAAAATGCCTGCTTGCATCAATGACAAATCAAAATTTCAGTGCAAAATACTTATAAAATAGTAATAAGAACACTACATATCAAAACGGATGCAATTCAAAGTTGTTCCTAGAGACAAAATAGATGTAGTTGAAAGACAAAGTCATAGCCTCAACATGTTCATTACTTAAAAATGTATTAAAAAAGACATACTCAACTCAAGAAGTGAGAAAATGGGGGAAAAAAAACAGATGAGGAATTAATATAGAAAATAGAAAAGCAATAGAATTGGTAAATAAATCTAAGTAGCAATTCTTTGAAAAAAATAAAAAACCATTATTAATTCTAATGAAGAATAAATGTAAGAAGAATACCTGGTGATTGCTGAGCTTTCTTGTCATTCTTAACTATTCTAGAACGTACTAACCAGTCTTACATGATACTTTGTAACCAGGAACATAATGCTTGTTTTAAATAATTTGTTAATTCACTGATTTATTTTTTCATTGTATCCAAGTGCCAAGAATAGTACCTGGAACATAGTTGGAGTTCAAAAATCAAGGAGTTTCAGGCAAATGAGCCCCTCCAGCTCCTACACAGGGTGATTACGTCTCAGACAAGAACAGTTTGCTCAAACAGGATGAGCACAGGTAGAGGCTGTCTGCCCATGACAGGTGACCCCCTCCACGACATCAGAGACATTGGTGTCTGTCAACTGCATTGGGACAGGCAGAGGTACACAGTACTTTTAGCCCAAAGGAAAGTCATTTTATTGAGAGGAAAGTTAGAGCGTGTGAAGTTTAAATAGATTCTACAAAATTATTTTCTAAAGTACAGCAATTTACATTTCAGTCAGGAGTGTATAAACATACCCATTTTCATGCCCTTCACCACCATGGCTGTTATCAGTCTTTTAATTGTTATTCTCAAATGTAGGGCAAAAAAATGATATCTTACTGCTGTGTTAATTTCTGTCTTCCTGGTTATCAGAGTTGAGCATCTTTTTTTATGTGTTAGCTATCAAGATCACATTTGCTGTTGATTATTTATTCATGTCCTTTTTCTATTGGGTTATCCAACTTTGTTTTGTAGGGTATCTTTATATACTGGGCACATTAACCCTTTGCTGTTGTATATGCTGCAATAATAAATTTGTCATTTGCCGTTGACTTTGTGTGTGTGCAAATGTGTGTATGACTGTGTGTGTGTGTGTGCTACAGGTACGATTAATTTGGGCCGAGCCCGTGGCGCACTCGGGAGAGTGTGGTGCTGGGAGCACAGCAACGCTCCCGCCGCGGGTTCGGATCCTGTATAGGAGTGGCCAGTGCACTCACTGGCTGAGTACCGGTCATGAAAAAGACAAAAAAAACCCCCCAAAAACCCCAGATACGATTAATTTGCATGAAATTCAGTATGTCCATTTTATTATGTATGGCTTATAAGCTTCCTCTCTGTCAAGGTTGGCTTCCATTCCTGTTCCCCATCCCCACCCCATTTTCCTCCTTGGTTAGAAAAATAAATCTTCTATATTTTCTGGTAATCTTTATACAGTTGCTAGGGAATTTGGATCTCTAATCTACACGGAAATTGTTTTGCACATTGTCCGAGGAAGGTATCTAACTACATTTTTTTGTACATAGTTAATTATAACAGTTATATTTATTTGATAATTTATCCTTTCTTCAATGTTTAAAAATGCCACATTTTCCCAATATTTATAATTCCCATATATTATGAGATTTGTCTGTATATTCTCTTCCTCTCACTGTCTATTTTTGGACTATTACCACACTGAATAGAGCTCCAAGAATCCATCCAATAGAAATAATAGTACAAATATGTTCCAAGATGTTTGGTGTTTTGGGTATTATTGCTAGAAAATAAAATAGAAAATATTAGAAAAAACACTGGGAAAGCCCTACCATTTTTAACAGAGAAAAATGACCGAATGACTACACAGTTGAATAAAGGAACAATATGAAGCCACTAAAAATGATGTACACTTACATGTACCAATGTGGAAATAATACGTTGACAGCATTAGTAAGTTAAAAAAATTATATATGTGCACACACGCACCACACACGTATACATATATATGATGATTCTGCTATACGTGTGTCTGTCTGTGAATGTAAACAGATCTGAGTGAATTGAGAGCAAACTCAGGAAGACTACCCACTAACTGTTAGGAGTGGCTGTGTACTAGGCAACAGACTGAGAGGGGTAAGTAGTTTTTCTTTTGTTTCTTACCTTCTATAATTAAATTGGGAAATGACAGCTGACTGGTTAGCTCAGTTGGTTAGTACACAGTGCTGATAACACCAAGGTCAGGGGTTTGGATCCCCATATCTCCAGCAGCAGGGCAGGGGAATGGCTATGATGAGTGATCTTTGGAATAAAAGAGCAAGACATAAGTAGATTGTGATATAATATAAAATATATTTGGTCTTTGTCCCTAGTTCCTGTCACAGAGCACCTAAAACCCTCAGAATTTCCTGAGTGATTGTAGAGTTATATTATTCATAATAAACCCCTTTTGATCACACCTGAGTTTATGGTTATGAGGTGACTGACTCAGGATGGGCATCTTGGTACCGCAGAATGGGACTGGTCACCAGAAAGACCAAGTGATTAGAGGGTTGGACCTTTCAGTCCCATCCGCAGACTTCTGGGAAGGGGGCGAGCGGAGATCCAGCTGTATAAAAGCTCTTGAACAAGATTTGATGTGCTTCTGGGTTGCTGGAGATGCCAGGAGGGTGATGTGCCCAGACAGGGCCTCCCCTTGCCCTGGCTCCCCTCAGACCGTGCCCTGTCCATCTCTGCATCTGGCTCTTCATCTGCATCCTCTATAATATTATTTATAATAAAATGGTAAATGTAAGCCAGTGTTTTCCTGAGTCTGTGAGCCATCCCAGCAAATTAATCGGACTCAGGAAGAGGGTAAAGGGAACCCCAATTTATAGCCAGTTGGCCAGAAGAACAGGTGACAACCTACTACTTGTGCTTGGCATCTAAAACTGGGGGCAGTCTCACAGGACTGAGGCCTTAACCTGTAGGATCTGACTCTAAATTTTAGGTAGAACTGAATTATAGAACATCTAGTTGGTGTCTGCTGGAGAACTGCTAAGTGTGAAAAGAATTTGTTTTTTCTCTTACATTGATGAAAATAAGGGTCAGGATGGATGGACAGGGCAGCTAGGGGAGGTGCTTTAAACCATGTGAAAGCCATGCGGGCCACCATGGCCATGCCTGCCATATAAGCAGTGTGGAGCTGGCACCATCCTTTACTTGGCTCTCAGGAATCAGGTTTGGTTTCCTAAGTTGGCCCAGAAGCGGACATACTGCAAACCCTCGGTCAAGACCAGGTGCAGAAGGACCTCAGCCTGTCAGCAGCAGGCAGTGGCATGAGGGAGGGGCACACCTGAAACAGGGCTGTTCCAGATCTGGAAGGCTCTGACCAGCTCCTCCATTCAATGAGCATCTCCAAGAGTCTTGAACTGTCGGCAGAGGCAGCCTATTAATCATTACTGAGCACTAAAGACTCCATGCCTAAAACTATACCTGTGGAGGGCCTTTTCTTGGAGAAACTCAAAATGCTCAAAATTTTAAAAGAAAAAATTTTTTTCTTTTATGCTTTTATGCTGCATCTTATCACATGAAAACCCTAGAGTTTTTAACACCAGAAGGTTCTTTCTTGGAATTATTTTTCCCTTCAAAGAATATCTTAAAATATCTCATAGCAGCACAAAACAAAAAAATAAGCTGATTCAATTCAGCAATTCAGCTGAATTCAGCAATTCAGCTTTTTTATCTCCTCTAAGAGACAGGAAGCAAATGCAAATAAGAGAACATATAAACCCCAGCACTTCCCCAGCACAGCCCAGATGGGAGATGTCAAGCATGGTCATTGCAGGGAAGAACCCATTGCTTCTGAAGGAATCGTAGTTAATGTCTGGCATGTGACATGGGAGCACTGTGAGGTCAGGGGTCCTGTCTGTTCAGTGCCCCACTGTCCCCCAGAATCCTGAAGCGTGTGTGATCATAACACCCTCCAGTTAGAAGGGGTTTGGCAGGTAGAGCACAGAGTTAAGCACAGCAGACAGAGCCACAACATGCCAACATTTAGTCAACTGTACCTTGACAACAGCCCTTGAAAAACTGTTATGGCCAATGTCCAACGGGTAAAAGAAATTTGCCCACGAGAGCTGGGTAATAGGAAAAGGAAAAGAGTTTATTTCTGGCAGCCAGGGCTACGCAGGCCAATCGAGGAGCACTGCCCTGAGTTGAAACCTCTCGCAGCTTTTATTTTTAGCTAGGCGGGATTTTTTCGCACCTGACATAATCTAGCCAATGCAAGCAAGCCAGCGATACATAAGCTAATTTTGTGGGTAGCTCTGTAGCCCCTCCCCACCCTGGATTCCCCATAGGGACTTTTCAGGCTAAAATGGCAGAGCCGCCTAAAATGGCGTTGGCCATGCTATTCTGTTTATTCCCCTTTATTTTAGCAAGCGATTTGTACAGAAGCAGAATGCATATGTTAAGGTCAGTAGGGGTTGGGGCGTCCCTTAACAAAACATGCGGGTCTACGCTCTCCATTTTTATCCCCAACATGAGCTTGTAACACGGGCAGGGAGGTTTCCATATCTCAGAAAAGTGAAGTAACTTGCTTAAAGTCTCAGAGATAGTGAATGTGTAATTAGGTTTTTTTCTTAGGACTTATGAATATTCAACATATTGTACATTCTTCTGTCTTGTATGTCTCTCCCACTAGAAGGTTACCCACACCAGCAAGAACTTTGTCTGTTTTGTTTAATTCCATTTCCCCAACATCTAGAATAGAATTTGGTACTTGGGAGCCATTGGATAAAAATCTGCTGTCACTTTGATGGCTGTTGGCATCATTGTTGTCACCGTCATCCTCAAGGAAAGCTTTCTGTGGAAATGACATCTGAGCGAGATAGGAAGAACACAGCTGTGAGTAATGGCCAAGAGTAATGGGTAGGGAGTTCCAGGCAGGTGGAAGCACATGTGCAAAGGCCCAGTGGCAGGAAGGAGCATATGGGGAGAATGAAGGGTGAGAAAAGGCCAGTGCAGCTGGGGCAGAGAAAACAGGGAGCTTAGGGCCAGAGAGAGAAACTGGACTCCCTGTGACTTCCAGTAACACAGTCTTTCCATAGCTACTTTCACAACATTCATGGACTGTAGCAATAGCTGCTCAGCTGGTCTAGTCTCTCCACATACACTTCATGTGACCAAAGACAACTTTCAAAAATTTAAATCTGCTTAAATCCACCACTTCCTTAAAGCCTGCTAAGGTCTTCACAGAACACTGCATGGGGCCCTGCAAGGCTGGCCCTGGTCAGCAATAGCTAAAGCAATCTTGAAGAGCAAAACTAGGTGACTTAGATTATCAGCTATCAACCCCTATTAAGCTCTAATAATTAAGAGGATGTTGAATTGATATGTGAAAGGATAGCCAAAGGGGCTGATGAAGCAGAATAAAGTTCAGAAATAGGCCACACACATATGCATATAGTCATTTGATTTATGATAAAGGTGAAGTGACAAGCAAGGGAGTTGGGAGGTTAATAAACTTTTCAATAAATGTTGCTGGATTGACTGGCTTTTCATATGGAAAAAAAATGAACCTTGACTCCTATCTCACAACATAAATAAAAAAATAATTTTTTTGTATTAATTGTATCTGCAATTCCAGATACATCACAGATCTATACGTGAAAGGAAGCAAAATACACTTTTAGAAGAAAACAAAAGAATACATCTTCATGACATGGGAGAAATCAAAGATTTCTTAAATCGGACACAAAAGAGCATTAAACACAAAGCAAAAAAAAAAAATAGAATGATATTAAAATTAAGAACCTCTTTTCATCAAAAAGCACTATTAGGAGAGTGAAAAGATGAGCTGGAGACTGAGAGAAGATATTGGCAATACGTGTATCCAAGAAAGGACTCAGATCAGAAATAAATAAAACCTATAAATCAATAAGGTTGTCAAAGGACAAAATTACAACAAATCTAGTTTAAAGGGCTCAACTGGCTTAATTTGCAAGTCTAGAATCAGGCAACACCTCACTCCATAAAATAGAATAAGTGTTCCAATTGTTAAGGGAAATTTCAGGTCCCAATGGCTAAATCCGGGTTCCTGGTGTCTCAAAGGAAGAATTGGATGAGACATGCCAGAGGTGAAAAGCAAAGAGCAAAGAGCAAAGCAAGAGTATACTCTAGAGAGGATGGAGCAGGCTCAAGCTAGAGAGAGTGGCTCAAGAGCCCCAGTGGTTACATTCCCAGGGGTTTAAGTCCCCTTAGCTGGATTCTTGTTGTTTAATCATTGGTTGAGCCCTGAGTGTAGTCTCTGTCTTATTGGCTAAGTTTTTTGGTGCCCTCACTCATTGATCCAACCAAAGGGTGCCTTAGCTGGTAGGGGGCTCCCTGTCTGGAATTGTCTTTGTCTCCTGTGGCTGCTTCTGTGCATGTGCTTTCCTACTCAGGGACACGGTGCAAGATCCGTGCACCATGCACAAACCCCACACGCTGGGATAGCTCACCTCACAAAGACCACGAGACAGAGTCTGATGCAATCAAGCAAGAGGAGTTTATTTCCAGCATGCTGGGGTCACTCAGCATTCAAGACATAAGCGACCCCGAATTTACAATACAAGCAGCTTTTATACAGTTTTTCTGAACAGATCTTGTGACAGGATGAGTTGTTGGTTATCTGTGGTGCCTTTAGGTTTACAGGTGGGCTTTAGCAGGCTGGCACCCCAATAGTGCATTTCTCAATCGTTTATCTTCCCCAGGGCCTGGCCAGGTGGCTTTTAAATAAGGAACCAGTCATTTCCTAGAACCGGGTGGGGGCTATTAATGTTTGGTGTGCTCGGGCCTGACCCTTGTATGGCCCCTTAGAAGCTGCTTTGCTTAAGCATTTGTTACAAGACTGCATACATTAAGGTTATATTTTTCTACAATTCTACTACAATTTTCTATGCCCCCCTACAACGGTTTGTCCCATTTGCAAATAACCAGGTTTTCTTCTACTGCTCTTGTCTCTGTCTAAACTCCTGCCTCATAATGAGTCCAGCAGAGTAGGGTGGCTTTGTAGACAGAAAGAGTAGAGAAATCAGAAACAGAACAAAAAGTGGATTGGTCATTTCAAAGTAGCCTTCCTTGTAAGGTGGGGTGTCCCGACCTGCAGAATATTCAATGCAGACCCTGGAGGGGGGAGTGGGAATTGGATGGGACAAGAGACACGAGAAATGGAGACAATATTCTGACCAAGTCTCGTTTATTAGCCAGAAGGTCGCAGCTTATATAGACAGCAGGAGGGAATCAGCAGATAAGGAAGTATGCAGATGTTTTCTGGGAAAAATCATAGGGCAAATCATTCCAGGAAATGGAACATTTCTCAGCTATCTAAAGCAAAGCAGCGGTGATCTACGCCTAGGGCTGTGCAAGCAGTAAGAAGGAGAAAAGGGTGGAAAGGTCACAGCATTTATATCTTTAGTGTCAGAGGGCTGTTGGCAGGGCTTCATGACCCTGGGCAGGCTATGACTGGGCTCTTTGGCCCTGGACAGTGGGGACAGGGAGAAAGAACAACAGAAAAATTTAACATCAGGTTATATCACGTGAAGCATTAAAATAGAGGGAACTTGATTATCGTGCCATTGAAACTGGTCTGTTTGGGAAATTAGGCTGTTTTCTCTCTTGATTTCTCAGAAGGCCAGATAACAACTCAGTTTCAGTTTTATAATGTGGAACTTTAGCAGGGATGGCTCCATTTCGATTTTTAGTCTGGTCTGTTGGGGCCTAGTGCAGGAGCTTTGTCCAAAACAATGGAACTTATAATTTTTGTAACAAGCTAAAGAGAGACAATCCAATAGAAAAATCAGCAAAAGACTTAAGTAGATACTTCATGAATGAAGATATCCAGATGGCACACAAGCACATGAAAAGGTGTGCAGCTGTATATGTCCTCAAGGAAGCAAAAAGTGAAACTGCAAGGAGACAGTACTACATACCCAACAGAATGAGTGAAACGAAAAAGACTCAGAGTGCAGGCAGGATGTAAAACAACAGGAACACTCAGACACTGCTGGTGAGGGTGTAAATCAGCATAACAAATTGGAAAACTGATCAGGAGTATATAATAAGCTGAATACTGTTAAAGTGAATTAAAATGGAGACCAGGCCTGAAAATTCCTGAACAGACAAAACCAGCTGGGCCTTAAAAATAGCCTTAAACTTGTTTACTTAAAGCAGCCAACTAACATATGATTATGTCACTAAGGACTTTCTGAATACGTAAACAAAGAAGGGCAACTTTGTAACTATTAATCAATCAAGTAATTTCTTTGTTTTCCTTCCACCTTTTCTCTATAAATACTTGCCACTGACGTATTGTCAATAGAACACTAAACCTCTTTTGGTCTGGTGTTCCCCATTTGATGCATTGCTTCTTATGAAATAAACTCTGAAATTGTATGTGCCTTGGATTTTTCTTTTACAATATCCATACCTCAGACCCAGAAACTGCACTCTCAGTGTATTCTCAATAGAAATGTGAATATGTGTTTACCAAAAGACATTTATTAAAATATTCATAGCAGCACTATTCAAAGTAGGCTGAAATTGGAACCTATCCAACAATAGAATGAATCAATAAATTGCAGTATATTCACAGAGTAGAATACAGAAATTACACAGTTATAAAATGAATAATCTACTGCTGTATGCAAGAATATTATTAAAATTTCACGAACATAATATTGAGTGAAAAAAACCATACACGAAAAAGAATATATCATGATTCCATTTTTACCTTAAAAAAAAAAAATGGCAAAACTATTCTGTGTTGTCAGAAATTAGGATAGTGGCTACCCTTAACAAATAGTGACGGGCGGGAATATGAAAATATCTTCTGTGGGAGCTTGTTTCTTGACCTTGCGCTGGTTACATGGTGAATTTCTACTTGTAAAAATTTATCTAGTTGTCTACTTGTGATATGGGAACTTTTCTGAATTTATTTATACTTTAATGAAACGCTTAAACTGTGTGTGTGAAATTGCTGCGTACCTTCACTTTGGTGATGGCCAAATAAATCCATAATGCAACAAAGTTACATGGAACTAAATACCCACAGGCACAAATGAATGCAAGTAAAACTGGGAAAATTGGAGAAAGGTCAGTATGTTAAACTGCAGGGGAGAAAAAATAACTTTCTCCACTGGTTCGTTTGTGAGTTCTTATCTTGGACTTCCTATAACAAAAGACAGATTAACAAGAGAAAAACAAACAGAAGGTTAATAATCTGTATACTTCCTGTATGCACGGGAGATAACCAAGAGAAACGAGTAAATCTCTAGAGTAGATATCAAAGTGTTGTTTCCAGGCTTAAATACCATCGTTTGCTGAAACAAAGAAAGAAGAGTGTGGGGAAAGCCGGGTTAAGATGAGACGGCCAGAAAAAGCACCTTAAAACAAGGGTAAATTGTGTTATGGAGATGTGAGTCTTCTCCATGGATTAGAGTGTCTGGTGACTTAGTCATCCTTCTCTTCCTGGTGCAGAGAGGGAGACTCTCTTACAAATGGAGATTTCCTTTACAGATGTAAATTTATCTTACAAAAGGGACTGTGTCTTCAAAGCTTCTCCCGTGTCTGCTGTTTTTCAAAACGATCAGCTCAAAATAATCCTGTGCCAAAGAGGCATTCTTTGGAGTGTGTGTCCTGAGCCCTGCTGTCAATATCACTGTCGATTTCCTGGTTGTGATGTTATACTATAGTAATGCAAGATGTTACCATGGGGAGCAATCTGGGGTCTCTCTGCTCTGCTTCATACAGCTGACTGTGAACCTGTTACCGAACTCAGATCTGGCTGCCCACCCACCTCAAAAAGGAAAAAAAAAAACCCACTCAGAAGTCAAATGGTTGGTGTTTAGAAAAGCAGATGTACTCAGCTGAAGGGGATGGTAGGCTATCCCATCTCAAAGTCTATGGTTTGTTGAGGGGTTTTTTAAAGAGGGGCTGAGGGAATGGAACATGGGAAATGAAAGGCAGGAAGGTGGGCACATGAGCAGTGAGGGGGCCCTGTCTACGAGTCAAGTACAAGGTCTGGCCAAGGCCTCCTCTGGCTTCTACTCACATCTTTGCTGTTATCTCAGGATCTGGGTAGTATGTGCAAGTTTGCAGCTTCAGGCTGGCTGGAAAACAACTTTACATTTATGTAAATAATGTCATCCTGCCCCACAACCAAGGTTCAAAATATCAAATAACCATGAGAAAAGAGGGAAATCTGAGAAATGCATGCCACGAAAAAAAACTGTCTTATTAAATTTGCCTACAGCCCATACAATTTTAGGTCCCAACATGGCTTCAGTCCTGTTAACTCCAACAAACTACATTGGTCTCAAAATGAAAAGTTCTGTCATTTTTTTTTTCAAAGTGTGTGTATGTGCCTAGAAAAGGCCATGAAAAGATGTACATCATGATATTGGCAGTGGGTAAGTCTATGATAGTGGATAGGATTAGGCAGAATGTCTCCTTGAATTTTTTCCAATAACAATACATTCATATGTCACTTTTGCGTATTTTCAAAAACTATTTTTTACAACCCTCTCACCTCTCTCCCCAAAAAGGTCTATTTCCAACTCTCCCAGACCGACTGGGTTGTTTAGACATGGATTGATAAAGCACATTTTCACCTCAAGGTCAAACATACAGTGGCCCTTACATAAAGTAGTTAAAGAAATGATAATTACCCTAGCAGAGAAGCTTTAGCAAGCCTCTGGACACATCACAAAAATAGCCATGCAAATCTCACACCGGGGGTCCTTTCAAATCTCGGTCCCACCTGCCATTTCTCTGTGTGATCAAAATGTCCCATTGTGGCCCCAGGTGCCTCGATGCCAAAGGAATGGCAGGCAAGCCATGGGCACCATGTGTGTGAGCCCAGAACAACTATGAAGGAAACTGGGTAGTTCATTAGTCCAAGGAGAATCACAATTTGTCATCCCATGGCCAGTTGCCCAAATCTCATGTGTGAAAATTCAGCGCTTACAAAACTAATGTTTACTTTTTTGAAACTATATAGAGGTGTAATATACAGCACCAGGTATAATATAAACTGGTTATTTTACCTCAGTCCTTTTATGGTTCAAATATACTCTTTATTTTCTACTGCAGCTCTTCAGAACCATGCTAAAGTCTTCCACTCAGTTATGCCTTTTATTTTATTTTATTTTTGGGGGGGAAGGGGGACATCTGTCCAGTACAGGGATCCAAACCCTTGGCCTTGGTGTTACAAGGCTGCGCTCTAACCGTTGAACTTACTGGCCAGCCCTTTTTTTTTTTTTTTTTTGGCAGCTTGCCATTATGGGGATCCAAACCCTTGACCTTGGTGTTATCAATACCACACCATGCTCTCCCAAGTGAGCCACGTGCCAGCCCTGTTATGACTTTAAAAAACAAAACAAAAAACTAGTTTTATTTTTCTGAATTACCACACTGCTGTTATTCAGTGTGAGACAGAATAGGGCCTGTGAACAAAACTAAGTTCATTTTCCCTGCAGAGGACACTGTTGCTTTTCCACTCCTCAGTCATGAGACTCCCCCCACCCAAGGCACATGATTACTCCATGGCCCGCTCTGATAAAATAAGCTGAGATAAGAGGAAAACAGATATTCACTGAGTTGCAAAACCCCTCCCCAAGGCTTGTTTCCTGTAATTGTAAAAATTAAGTTACAAATTAACCTTAAGACCCTGTTAGGAGTTTCCACATGTGCACAAAGCTGCAAGGTGACAGCTACAGTGACCCTGTTAGGGTGACAATAATGAACACCACCACCATCTTGGACCTACTGAGCAGGTGCAAGGACCAAAGCCCTAACTGAGCATGTGCCCATGACACAACCAGGAAGAACAGAATGGACCAACCCCAGAGGCACACAATGATGATGCTGGCCTGCACCCCATAACCTCTTTCCCTATAAAACACCCTGAGCAGCTCCCCTAGGGGGGCTACCTTTCCTGTAGCTAACCCCCTTATGCATAAGTCTATCTCCTCTTTTAATAAAGTGTTGCCTGTTTTACTGCTGGGTGCATTGTTCATTTCTATGACTTTGGGACCCAAGAGCCTAATTTGGTAATAAATGCATAGGTATTTTTGTGATGTATCTTAGCCATCAATAACCCTTTCATCTGTATAAAATGACTTGGGGTCCTGCTTCATGTTTTCTGCCTAAAACTCTTTCTGATATTAATTTTGCAGTGCCTGGGATTTTTCTAATTGTTGTTTGTTATTGTTGTATTGTTGTTTTGGGTTTGTTTTTTTTTATAGTTTAACCTTCTATTTCTCTTTAAATGGGTTTCTTATAGAAAGCTACTTAATGATTTTTTTAAATACAGCACAAATTAGGCTATTCAGTAAGTGGATTAAAACACTTTTATTGCCATAATTTTTCTAGGTCTTTTCCATACTTGTATATATTTTCTCATTCTCTTCTCTCCACTTTTCCTCTATCTTGAAAGCACTATATTTTATTAGTTTTCACCTCTTTAGTAATTTGTAATTAAAAATCTGACTTTACTTTTACTAGTATTTATAGCTTTTCAAAAAAGTCCAACCTATGTTTATGTATTTTTATTGTGCAAGAATAACCAAGCATGTTTTACTTTCTTTTATAGACAATGAATATTATTAAGCTTTGATTTTATTTATTTTCTTATACCAACACCACCCAATCTTCTATAATTTTATCTGAGATTGTAAACCACTCATTCCACTATTATCTAAGTATGATTTCAAATACACGTGCAAAATTTAAAATAATTATTGTGATTTATCTATATATTTAACTGATTTTAATCCTCATAAACTATCCAATGTCTTTGAATAAATCTTCCTCTTTCTTAAATATAATTCTGGAATCTTAAGAATATTCACAAGTTATTATCTTAGAAACAGCATTACAATGTTGTATTACAAGAGAAGTTATGCATTAAGAATGTTTTTCAGCTTCTTACTTGCACATATCAATTACAAATTCTCTGAATAAAAAATTATTAAGGGTCACATCTTATTGCTTTTTTTCCTCCAAAGCAAATTCATTTTCTCCAGGTTGAAATTGCAAAGGAGTCTGTAGTTAATCTGATTTTTATTTCTTATTAACACATTACAAATTTGAGTTTTTTTCTTTTCTTCCTCAATATCTGTAAAATTCTTTTCTAGCATTTGACTTTTTAAAAATGTAGTCAGATAAGCATAGATGTTGCCAGCTTTTAGTTTTTATTTGTTAAGAGTTTGGCTGTTTTGCTCATCACATTCAAGACTCACTAGATCTGAAAAGCTGATTTTAAAATTTCTTTTCTGTATCCGTTCACTGTTTTTGCTTCATTTATCATCTTTCCTCTTTAGGAACATTGTTAGACTGGTTTTCTGTTAAAATTATTCCACATCTGTTATCGCATCTATCGTGGTTTTGTGCCTCTATCCTTTATTCTGTGTTTTGAGGCTGTTTCTCAAGGTTTTCCTCCATGAGAACGGGTTTGGTTCTCTGTTGGGAATAAATCTCTCTTCGTTGCTTTCAATGTAAATTTCTACTGAGCTATGGTTCTTTTGATTCACATGCAGGCCTGTATCTTTTTATCAGTATCATTCTGCATAATTAATAGAAAAGTAAAATTTTCTTAAAATTTATTTTGCTTTTTAATCAATAAGATAAATTTGTATTCAGAGTGCCCTTCTCTTTGAGAGCTTTATACGTGCTGCATAATCACTGTGACTCAGCTTTTATAGCAGATCCCTGATTTAAATCATTCTCCTTATCAACACCTGAAGTTCTTTGCAGTGGCATGACCAGACGTTCCCATTCCACCCTCAATGCCGTTATCACAGGTGATGTACTATTGCAGAGTTCTCAGTTTTGTGTCTTAAAATTCATCTCTGAAGTGGAGGTTTTGCAGATTGTATTTCAAATTCTCTATTTTTATTCCTATTTGCGTCTGCACCGGTGAAGTCTACACTGAGATGGAGACTGTGAAATACAAATAAATTCAGCAATTTGCTTCTTTCTTGCACCATACAACATGAGGAGGTTGGCACGTGGTTTAGTTCTTCCTGCTCTTGCCTTCTTTTTCTAAGTCATTTTTCCTGATTTTCAGGCACTATAAAACATCTCTCTCCCCAGCTGCTGTACTGGGGTTAAAAACCCTTTGTCCTTGGGCATTTATCTCAGAGAAGTAGAGACTATATTCAGACAAAAACCTATACGCTTTTAATGTTCATAGGAGCTTTGTTCCTAAAAGCAGAAAACTGGAAACAGCCAGATGTGCTTCAATAGGGGAGTGGCTAAACAAACTCTGAATCCATGCCAGGGAATACTACTCAGCAATGAAATGGAACAGGGTATGGACACATCCAACAACCTGGATAAATCTGCAGAGAGTGACGCTGAGCAAAAAAACCAGTCTCAAAAGGTCACAGGCTGTATGATTCCTTTTATATGAGTATAACATTCTTAAAATGACAAAATTATAGAAATGGAAAAAAGATTGGTGGTTGCCAGGAATTGAGAACAAAAGGGGAGCAGGAGGGAGTGGGTTGTCCCGACCCGCGGGATATTCAACGCAGACCCTGGAGGGGGGAGTGGGAATTGGATGGGACAAGAGATGCGAGAAATGGAGACAAGACAGTATTCTGATCAAGTCTCGTTTATTAGCCAGAAGGTCACAGCTTATATAGACAGCAGGAGGGAATCAGCAGATAAGGAAGTATGCAGATGTTTTCTGGGAGAAATCACAGGGCAAATCTTTCCAGGAAATGGAACATTTCTCAGCTATCTAAAGCAAAGCAGCGGTGATCTACGCCTAGGGCTGTGCAAGCAGTAAGAAGGAGAAAAAGGAGGAAAGGTCACAGTATTTATATCTTTAGTGTCAGAGGGCTATTGGCAGGGCTTCATGACCCTGGGCAGGCTATGACTGGGCTCTTTGGCTCTGGACAGTGGGTGTGGCTATAAAAGGGCAACACAAGATCTTCATCATGATGGGAATGTTCTGGATCTTGAGTATTCCACTGTCAATATCCTCATCACATCATAGTTTTGAAGGATGCTACCATGGGATGATATTCCTTTCAACTGCATGTGAATCTACAATTACCTCCAGGTGAAAAGTTCAATAATAACAATAAAACCCTTTGAGATTTGACTTCTTGGTGTTTTTATCCCCATCTCATTGTCACTACCCTAAACATGTGCAACGAGTCATAACTAAAACCAACATCATCCAGAGTGGATCTGATCTGTTGAGATCCATGCCGACTATTAAATGTACCTTGTGTTTTTTAGTGCAAGACAGCATTTTAGGAGACGTGCAAGATGCTGAGTGCACTAAGGTGCCGTTTACTCTCGAGGAGCTGGCATCAATAGATCAAGGATAGTTACATGAATGATTCCCATGCATCACTGGGGTTGAGTGAAACGTGTCCTGTTTCCCAGGAACAGGCACTGCACAGCTAAAGACAGGAGTTGCCAGAGAGCCCACATGCTAAGGTGGGTTGCTGGTAACCGGAGTCTGCCAACCGGACTTTTAAAGTCCAACACAATCGACCACAGTACAATGAGCAAGGGGAGTTGTCCGAGTAACAGACGCCCTGGGGAATTAGTTCTTGAAGGTGGGCTGCTGCTCCCACCCTTTCCCAAGGGAGGTGGAGGCAGGGCTGCTCTCCCCCTGCCCAGAAGACTCAGGGCAGGAGGGGACACAAAGCCTCATGTTTGCCTGTGCTCTGGGGGTTAAGAGTGGAACAACTGGAAGAGACGTCTGCTCTAGCAGGGAAGTCAACGCCCCAAGAGAGTGTGCCCAAGGGGCAAATGGGGAGGGAAGCCCAGGGGCTTCTGTCTTCTCTCTCCTGCAAAGGGTCGAAGATTTATGAATTTAAAGAGGAGGAGCAACCTGACTCCATTGGGCCACGGCTGTTCTGGCTCAGCTCCCAAGATATAGACACACACACACACACACACGCACACGCACACGCGCACACACGCACATGTGCGTGCACACACACACACACACACACACACACACACACACACACAGTTTCTATAGGGGTGAAAACCAAAGCCAGATCGCAGGGAGTTAAGAATGGGCGGCAGGGCCGGCCCGTGGCTCACTCGGGAGAGTGCGGTGCTGATAACACCAAGGCCCTGGGTTCGGATCCCATATACGGATGGCCTGTTCACTCACTGGCTGAGTGTGGTGCTGACAACGCCAAGTCAAGGGTTGGGATCCCCTTACTGGTCATCTTTTAAAAAAAAAAAAAAAAAAAAAAAAGAATGGGCGGCAAAGAAGAGGAACGTCAACTTTTCTTTTCAGAAATTCTTCTTAGGAAAGGAAAAAGGAAAAAGAAGTGAAGACTGAGAATTCATTTCTAAGGTTGGAAGGAATGAAGGAGCTTGATTGTGCAGCTGGAGGAGAGAGAGAAAGCAGAGGATGCCCCTGGACCAGGCAGGAGGGCCCCGGGAAGGAGGGAAGGCCCCACACGATGTGGATAAAGCCCCTGGAGCTGTGCAGGGCACAGCCTGGACAAGCACCTGCAGCGTCCCCACAGCTTCCCATGAAGATGGAGGAGACAGAGGACGGCCAAAATAGGAAAGAGTGAAAGAAGCCAGCGGGCCACTCTGGGATGCAGATCTCAAGTGAGGGCTCTCCCTGGCCCTGGAGGGTCTTGGATCCAAGTCACTGTCCAGGCCTAGGACACAAAGAGCCACAGAGATTACTCATTTTTTCTTTTAAAATTCTCATTGCATTCTAATTTTTGGCTAAACATGCAAGAAGAAATAGAAACAAGATGAGCGCTCCAAGTCGCTTTGCCCAGGAGTGACAGAGAAGAAGCCAGGTGATCTCTCTCCCCATAATTTTGGTTCTCGCTGCCCCCCGTCACCTGCCCGAGGTTCCAGCGTGGCTCTGTTGGTTTCCCTGTTCACAGTGTCTTGCTGATGGAGCTCCTACTTCCTCTCACTGCGCAGGAGCCGGGGGAACGGCTGGCACTTCGGCTCCCTCTGCCCCTGTTCACCACCCTCTCTCCCACCTCCTGCTTTGCTTGCTTTTTTGGGTCCAAAATGAGATTTTCTCCCTTACTCTGCCTTTTCTTCTTCTCCATCCTCAATTGGTTTTCTCATTAGATATAGTGAAGGCTAAAGGAAGAAAACAGGAAGAAGCCATTTGACTGCCAAGCACAGCAGGTGCTGGAGGAGGCTGGACTGGACGTGAAAGATCTTCCCAAGGCAAATGGGCTGCCCAGGGACGCTTGGAGTAATGACCGTGGCGAGATCACAGAGCCATGTGACAGGTGCCGCTGTGGCCTCTTAACCTCCCATGTGACCAGAGCCTTCCCTGGGAACTCTTTTCTCTGCTCAGACCTGGGATCCTGGAGCCTGGGGTGCTCAATGCTGAAAGCTTTCCTTGTGGCATGAAACACCCACCTTGGTTTCCTTGGCTTTAATGGACAAAGCCATCCAACGTGAAGGAAGGCGGTCAGGTGAGCAACCCTTGCGGTCTGGAAGTGTGTGTCCAGAATCACTAAGGGTTCTTGTGCCTGAGAGACAAGTTGCCTCTACCCTCCCTGCTCAGGGGCACCTAGCCAGCGGGGAAGAGGCGAGGGGACTTGGACCAGCCAGCATGTTGGTGCCAGGAGGAAAGAGTGCTGCAGAGCGCTCTGAGTCATCCCTGCATGTGGCCATGGTTCTTGTTCATTTCCAAAAGGCTCCTATCTGGATGCTACTCACCACAGGCTCCTATCTGGATGCTACTAACCACAGGGCAGACAAGCTTCCAGGATCCTGGGCTCCAAGAATTGCTTGTGACGATCAAATTGACTCACCCACCTGCTGTAGAAACAGGGCTCCCCACGTTTGTCGAGCATCTTAGCCGTCAGAGCTCCCCGCCTAGAGTCAGAAGATGAGTTCTTGTCCCACCCTTGAACTAAGCAGGTGAGAAGTGTTCGAGAAATCACGTGCCAGGCAGCCATGGGAATTCCTTCCAGCTTCCCTTACAAGCTTATTTTACAGATCAAACAAATAATATGAATTTGCTCCAAAATGGTAAAGTGTTCTACACATGGACAGATTTTTATCTCTATTATAACTCATCAGGCCTCACCAGCATCAGGAATATGAGAGATAAAACAATTTAAAGCCTGAATTTTAAAATGATAATTAAAATTAGACCTATGTCCCCAGACAGAAATGTTGATGGGTTCAGAGGAGTTAGTTAAGGATCTAGGAGATTTAACCCCAGGGAGGTTAAACCCAGGATGGTCCCTGCTTTCCTGGCCTGTCTCACCTGCAAGCGCCACCCCCTCCACTGAATGCAGTCAGTTCACAAGCAATGTGACAAAGCAGGAGGGAGGTGACACATCTAACATAGTCTGGGGCCTGACGTTCTCAGTATCTCCAGGGCCTCTCCAGCCCACTTCATTAACTTAAGATTGCTAACTTCTGCGCATCAATGTTCATTTCATCAACAAATGGATGTTGCGTGGGATCTGCTAACACCCTCTGCCTCCCAGGCGCTGGGAAGATAATTTCTTTAGTGTTAGAGTCTCCTTCATCAATATTTTACTTGGTTCCTAAGTGTTAGACCCTGAGCCTCCTCAAAGCCGCTGACTGGGACACTACATACCATGGTGCCTCTTGGCGTCCCAGCCCTGGAAGTGGCTTTCCCCTCACTTATATGCACGTGTAGGTTTCTTCTTGCTACTGCTTTGACACCAGGGCTACTGTAAGGCTCCCAGGGCACCCAGTCACACGGCCCCACAAGTGACACCTCCTTAAATTTAGTGCCCTGACATCCTCTCTCATCTCACCCTAGTCCCAGCCCCGTGTGCCGTTTCTTACCCTGTCTTCTCTTCCCTCCCTTTTCTGCTGAGCCCTCAGCAGCACTGCCTCGCTCCTCAGCAGAGGAGGCCTCCATGGAAAACTGTATCTTCCAAAGCCAGCTGCAACACCATCTCCCCCACCCTTACACACACACGGCCTGCTAGAACCTAGCCACTCCTCCACCTAGAGGTGGGTCTAATTCGCCTGCCCCTTGAACCTGGGCAGGTGTGCAACTCACTCGCACCAATAGAATGTGGTAAAAGTGATGCTGTGTGACTTGTAGGTTAAGGCAGAAAAGACATCGCAACCTTCACCTTGCTTACTGGAACACTCACACGGCAGCCCGAAGCCCCCACATCAATAGTCCAGGTGGCCTGAGGCCGCCTTATTGTGAGGAAGCCCAAACTAACTCTTCTGGAGAGACTACGTGAAGCAGCTAGAAGCCCACATGGAGAAAGAGAACTGTCCAAGTCACCCCCAGCTGCAGCAGCCCTCCACTATTCCAGATCCACCCACCGTCTACACTGCATGAGCCACCCTGTGCCAGAACCACCCAGCTGAGCCCTTCCCCCATCACGATGCATAGAGATCGTGAGATGACAGATGTTAAAGGTGATAGATAGAAGGTGACAGATGTTGCTTACCATCCAGCTGAGCCCTTCCCCCATCACGATGCATAGATGCATAGAGATCGTGAGATGATAGATGTTAAAGGTGATAGAAGGTGACAGATGTTGCTTACCATCCAGCTGAGCCCTTCCCTGATCACGATGCTTAGAGACCATGAGATGACAGATGTTAAAGGTGACAGAAGGTGACAGATGTTGTTTTCCAGATGCTCTGCTATGAATCAACAGTTAAGGACAGCCTCCTCCCGAGTACACCTCACAAGAGAAAGATGCTAATTTTGCCACAACCTACAAGCCCAGGATGATGATTTTTTTTCCTTACAAATAAAACCTGAAATGATTTGGTCAAATTTTGAAAGTTTCATTGGGCTATCGATTGGATCCTATCTAATAGGCATTTAAGTATGAAAATAATTGACATTTTTATAGTGTTGGGTTTCCAGTCTATACCTTCTTTTATCAGGTTTTTCTTTTAATATCCATCAGCAGAGTTTACATTTGGTTTTCTTTATATAAGTCATGTACAATTCTTGTTTATGATATTCCTAGTTATTATGCTTCTGTTGCTACTGTGAATAGAACTATGTCCTTAACATGTTCTGCCTGGATGTTGAGCTTCGTGATAAGCTACTGACTTTTGTGCCTGTCAGCACTGTTTTAAACGAGCACATGTAGGAGCTGTAATCACGCCACATCTCTCGTCCTGTCTCCTCCAGCCTCTAACATCCACTTAGTGGGCGAAGCTTTCCCTCTGACTGTGAAGGAAAACTCACACACTACACACTCACTCTCCTGAGAAGACAATCCTGTGGCTGTTTTGGTCATAAAGCATAGTCTGAATTCAGAATTTAGAATAACAGGTCACCTGCAATAACCAGATCACTGACTTGACTTAGAGTTGATGTCCCCTCACCTAGCCAGGACATTTCCAGTGGGTCTCTCACTGCCTGGGAGGAGTTAACACCTCTTCCCTGCTTCTAGTCTTCCTGCTCATGGCTCCAGGCTGTGAGGGGTTGGAGTGGGGAGGAAAGGAAAGGTGACAAGGAAATCTGTGCACGACCTGGCACTGCTGGAGGCTGGCTTTGTCCTCTGCACCTGGGAGGTGTTGAGGGCCAGCTCTTTCCTGAACATCTCCCCTGAGTTCCTTGACCTGGGCATGTTCTCTTTCCTTGTGGGTGGTCACTTGTACCTGGGAAGTGGGTGTCCCCTCTGGTTTTCTGCTGCTGTGGTCCCTTCACCCCTCTAGATAACCCTGTTGGTCAGGACTCATCCTGGCTGTCAGTCTTGGTCAAGTGAGGACACTCTGATCCATGGAAATACCTACAAGTTCTTGGTTTCAACAAGAAATAGCACCGTAACTTCCGGGACCCCCATCCAATTAAGGATACGAGGAGTGGTGGAACTGGTGGGATTGCATAATATTTCATAAAGTAAATGACAGTTTAATTTTTTATCTTTTTCTTTGGATTGTAGGTGCACAGATTTGTATTAATTATAATCCTTGGTGCATGAGATAGTCTTATTGTTGGTTCAAACATGGGCTTCTTGCAATAATTAATTAGATAGTTGTTTTAATGTCTCTGTTACTATTTCTTTAATACAGTGTTAAATAGAATTGGTGATAGGGCATCCTTGACTCATGTTTTCAATTTAAAAGGAATGCTTCTAACATTTTTTCATTTAAAAAGACATTTGTTTTATATTTTTTTTAAAAAAACATTGGTTTTATATGTATTTTTATAGATACTTTAACAGGTTAAGGAAATCCTCTCTGTTTCTAATTAGAGTGTCTTATTTTATTTTTTATTTTTTTAAAAGATGACCGGTAAGGGGATCTTAATCCTTGACTTGGTGTTGTAAGCACCACGCTCTCCCAAGTGAGCCCATCGGCCATCCCTATATGGGATCCAAACCCACGGCCTTGGTGTTATCAGCACCTCACTCTCCTGAGTGAGCCACTGGCTGGCCCCTAAAGTGTCTTCTTTAAAAATCATGATTGTTTTCTTTTATCTAATGTCTTTCTGAATTTATTGAAATTATCATGTTGTTTTTCTCTTTTGACTGATTAATATAGTAAATTATATTTATGGCTTTTATAATATCAAATCATCCTTGCATAATGGGGATAAATGTAAATTAACTATGTTGCATCATCTTTTACATATATTGTCAAATTCCATTTCCCGATATTTTGTATCTACATGCATGAATTAAATAGGTCCAAATACTTCTTCCTTTTTTTGTGTTGTACAGGTATCAAGGCTAGGATGATTTCATAAAATGAGTTTAGAAGTAACCTCCCTTTTCATATTGTCTGAAAGAGTTTGTATAAATAAAAATGATTTGTTCCTTAAAAGTTTGGTAGAGTTAGCTTATGACTGCATGGGACTGATCTATTAAAATATTAAATATGCAGCAATCTCAATATTAGCAATCTATTCTACTGATCTAAAAAGCACACTAGATAAAGTTTTGTGCATAGGGATGTGCATTCAAGCATTGATTTCAACAGTAAACAAATGGAAACAATCTAAATGCCTATGAATACTGAAATGGTTAAATATAGTGTATTCAACCACGGATTATAAGGCAACTATTGTAAAAGATGCACTTAACTCTCTGTTTGTATTTGGAAAGACAAATATATTGTGAAGTAAAACAAGTAATTTTGCTTTAAAGAACAAAAGAAAGCAAGAAGAAAGAAAAGGTGCTAGTCTGACCTACCTACGTGCATACACGGCTGTGTGTGTTTATTTAAGCAAAGATCATTAACACATGCATAATTTTTGCCCTCAAGGATTAGCAAGTAGAGTAGTTAAGAACCTTGGCTCTGGAGCTGGGCATTGAAATTGAAATTTTGTTGCTGGCATCTACTAATTGTGGGACTTTGGGCAACTTATTAACTTCTCTGCACCTTAGTTTCCTCACTTGTGAAACAGAGATAAGAACTGTGCCAAACTCAGAATGCTGTGTTAAGGATTAGGCACGATAAAATATGTTCCTGGCACACAGTAAGCACTCCATGCATGGTACTACCTTTTATTATTAGGTACTTCTTATTTAAGTAATACTATTTCAGTTATTTATTATTTAAGGACTGTTAAGCATTATTATTTTAAAAGGTTGATGGGAGAAGGGGGTAGCTGGCTATTAACTATTTTTAAAATACATGACTAAGTTTTGAACTACTGCAGTAACTACGACTTACCTTTGTAATTGAAAAAGATAATGAAATGGGAGGAGAAAGGGCCACCAGCTATATCAAGGATGAGAACACTTTCTGGAAACAGCCGAATCTCTAGGCAGACAGATAAATCTGTGGAAGCTTTTGATGTTTCTCAAAACAGAGCATTAAAATGAGTCACAGCCTCTCCCGTAGCTTTTTATGATTCTTAAACTGGAATTTGTATCATTCCTACAAAAACTTATCAGCAATAACAGGCTCACTTCCTGGCACAGTAATTAGGAGGCCAAATAAACAAGTGTCTCCATTTCCCAAATACTTGCCTCTGAAATATGAGTCCTGAGCCACAATTCTTGACTGTAGGGTGACTCCGCTGTTGGGGGACAGTTGGAGTCAGGCCACCCTGACACAACCGCGAATGTGATATTGGCAATTTGCTACTCCCAACGAAACCTCAGTCTGGACGATCATTCCTTCCTTGTAGGGGCTGCTGAGAGGATATCACGGCAAGACCCACATGCAGGTCTTAGCAGACCACTTGGCAGAGAGAACTCACTCAAACTCAGTGAAGACGACGACGGGCTGATTTGATTTGCAGGACTGACGTGGGATGCAAGATGTGCTAGATTTAGCTACCTCATAATTTAAAACTTGCATAATTCAAAGATGTTTTAGATAAGAGGATAAGGCAAATATTTTTTTTTAAAGACTCTTAACGAAACACTTTTGTATGTCAATCCCAGTAGAAATATGCAAAATAACATTCGTAGAAGAAAAATACAGTTGGTTGAGGAAAGCAGTAAAGAGCTTTGTCCCCACTCCCCAGACGTCCTTATTAGGAAGTTTGCCCCAAACCTACTGCAGTCCCTTTCTCTACCCTCCCCTGAGAAAAGCGGACCCTTCTGACTAGTCCATTTCAGAAAAGTAGACTCGGGGTGCTCGGCCCACCTGCCCCCTTTCTCCTTTTGGGAACCAGATGCCTTCGGGGGGTGATCTTTCTCTGCTCCTCCATGCAGAGACTCACGCAGAGCCCACACCTGGGAAGGTCTGTCGTGGCCATGTGTCTGGCTGTCAGTCCAGCCAGCAATGACTGGGATGGGGAGAAGGGGTATAGCTGTATTCGTAATTCACCTAGCAGGCCCATCTGGCTCTCGCATGAGGCTGCACCCTCCATCTTTGTCTTTTTCAAGAATTGAGGTGATATGTTAGCCCCATCTGTCTTCTTTGGTCTTACTTCTGAAATTGTTGGTTCCCCAGGCGGGGAAAAAAGCTGATGTTCATTGGGCCCCTTCAGAGACTTCAGCCACACCTGTAGGAGATGCTCAACTGGACTGATCATCAAATAAATGCACGTTAAACTTTCACACCTGCCAATGGGTAAACTTTCAAGGCAGCTGGGCCATGACTGTTGATGAGGTTTAAAACTGTTTGGGTCCTTTGACCTCATGATTTCAATTCCAGGACGCTACCCCAATGATCTGGATTCGTGTGCAAACTTTTCCTTAAAGCACTGTTCATCCTAGTAAGTTTAAAAGCAATCAAACTGCTCAACAAAGAGAGAACAACTGTATAAATTATGCACCAGCCACAGGGTGGAATGTGATAAGGCCATTCAAAAGAGTGTTTATAGGACATTTCTTAACACTCCTGTAATGCAACATTAACCCACAAAATAGAATATAACATTCTTAGTAAAGCGTAAGTCCAGGGAGATACTTACGATTTGGAAGGAGAGGTGTACAAACTCTAATGGGATTTATCTTTTGGGGGTTGGATTGAAAGTAATTTTTATTTTTGCTTCTGTATTTTTCTACATTCTGCACATTACCTACAAGGTGAACTTGTTACTAATAAAAAGAAAAATCATAGAACAGTCTAAAATTAATATAGCATGAAGGAGGCCTGCAGAGCACAGAAGTTACAGCAGGCCTTGGCTGCTTACTCGGGTCTGCCAGGAAGGAAGGGCCTTTGAACACTGAAGGGCTCACCTGTCAGCCACAGAGAGGGGCAGCATTGCAACAGGGGAGCTGGACAGCTGCGGAGAACACACAGGGCCCGCACGGAGGCAGCTGTGCCGCAGAATCCTTCTCTAGCCCCTTTTGTGAAAAAATGTTGCCTCCAGACGCAGACTCGTAATGCTGTCTCCATGGTCAGGATCCACCTGCTAGAAGCTCCTGTTTCACCTTTGCCCTACTTAGGACCCCCTGACACCTGGGTCAAGCGCCCCCACACACCGGCTCCCTTCAGAGCGCCCCCTCCTGCAGCTGGGTCTAAGAACGGAAGTTCCGTCTACGGCCAGAAGAGGGCGCCGTGGTGCAGGACGGGCATCCAGGGGCTGCCGAGACTTAGATTCAAGTTCTCATTTCTCTTTTCCTGTAACCTGTGAAGTCCCCGTGGGTA
Organism: Cynocephalus volans; assembly: GCF_027409185.1. Taxonomy (NCBI): domain Eukaryota; kingdom Metazoa; phylum Chordata; class Mammalia; order Dermoptera; family Cynocephalidae; genus Cynocephalus; species Cynocephalus volans. The sequence continues at coordinate 296,203,405 of NC_084460.1, forward strand.
AGGTGGGCACGGTAACACCCTCATCCCAGGGTTCCTGCAAAGATCAAACACAACAGTTCCACACAAATGGTTTGCACACTGAAAAGAGATCTGCGACTGTGAGGGATCGTTAACTTCCTTCAACACTTTCTTTATTTAGCATTAAATTCCCAAGTGATACACCCAACCTCTCACACCCCAGAGGAGTCCTGGCACCTGCCTGCTCGCAGACTCTGGCCCCTGTCTAAGTTCTGCTCCTGCCTTTTGGGCTCCAGAGCCTGATTGATATAAAGGCCTGCTGGACTCTGCTCCTAAGTTTGACTGGTCAGGTGGGCTCTGGAATGGCCCACAACCCAGGCGGGAGGACCCTGTCTCCCTGAGTGTTTTAGTCCGTTTTGTGTTGCTATAACAGAATTATCTGAGACTGGGTAATTTATAAAGGAAAAAGGTTTGTTTAGCTTATGATTCTGGGACAGCTGCATCTGGCACGGGCCTCAGGCTGCTTCTGTTATGGCCAACGTCCGACGGGTAAAAGAAATTTGCCCACGAGAACCAGGTGATACGAAAGGGAAAAGAGTTTATTTCTGGCAGCCAGGGCTACGCAGGCCAATCGAGGAGCACAGCCCCGAGTTGAAACCTCTTGCAGCTTTTATTTTTAGCTAGGCGGGAATTTTTCGCACCTGACACAATCTAGCCAATGCAAGCAAGCCAGCGATACATAAGCTAATTTTGTGGTTAGCCCTGTAGCCCCTGCCCACCCTGGATTCCCCATAGGGACTTTTCAGGCTAAAATGGCAGAGCCGCCTAAAATGGCGTTGGCCATGCCACTCTGTTTATTCCCCGACTTATTTTAGCAAGCGACTTGTACGGAGCAGAATGCATCTGTTAAGGTCAGTAGGGGTTGGGGCGTCCCTTAACATTCCCCCCCGTTGTTGTAGCTGTAGCAAATCATTGCTATCTTAGGGGTTGAATTTTAAAAAGCATGTTAAAGTCTCTTTAGTCTTATCTTAGTTGGGCGGTCGGTGGTCTGGACGCTCCAGCAGTCGGTGTTGGGGTTTGAGCTTGGTGCCGGTTTGACGTGAGTCCAGTGTATCCAAGCGTCCTTTCCGGCTGCCTTCACAGCTGTGGGCGTGCTGAGGCTCACCGGGTATGGTCCAGTCCAGCAGGGCTGGAGGGACGAGGCAGGTAACTTCTTTATGTACACCAAGTCCCCGGGTTGAGGGATGGGTCCGGGTGGCTCCTGCTTTGGAAGGGAAGCGTTAGCATTTAGTTTGTTTCTGATTTGTGAACAAATCTGTTGTAGGGTTTGAAGTTCCCCCCAAATAGGGGCAGGCAGCTTTTGGGGGTCAGCCTCCATTGGCACCCTGGGTAATAGACGTGGGGGGAGACCGAAAAGAATTTCATAAGGTGTATATCCCTGTTTATATGGGGAATTTCATACCCTTAATAGTGCAAAGGGAAGGAGGTCTACCCAGTTTTCGCCAGTTTCTAAGTGAAGCTTAGTCAAGGTTTCTTTTAAAGTTCTGTTCATGCGCTCAACCTGTCCTGAACTTTGAGGGCAGTAGGCGCAATGTAACTTCCATTTTATTCCCAAACCTTTGGCCAATTGTTGGGATATTTGTGCCATAAAGGCAGGTCCATTATCTGACCCGAGGGTTGTGGGTAGCCCAAACCGGGGTAAAATTTCATTGGTTAATTTTTTTACTACTATAGAGGCTGTTTCAGACTTGGTAGGAAATGCCTCGACCCATCCAGAATATGTATCTACTAATACAAGCAGGTATTTGTATCCATACCTTCCAGGTGTAACTTCAGTGAAATCAACTTCCCAATGTTCTCCTGGAGTATTACCTGTTTGTCGAACTCCAGACCATCAATGAGTGACCTGTTTAGAGTTTACTTGAGTACAGGCAAGGCATCGGTTAGTTAATGATTCAACAATTTTTGATGCATTATTAAAATTAAATGATTGTCTAATTAATTCTAATAGCTTTTTTTTTACTAAATGGGTGGCTTGGTGAATTTCATGAGCCAAGCGTTGACCCATTTTTTCTGGTAGCCATATGGCTTTGTCCTTTGATTCATACCACCCAGTGGTTATGTTTTTTTTTTTTTTTTTGGTATCCCGATGTTTCAGCCTTTTTCTCATCTTCTGGAGAGTACTCAGGTTTTAGTTGCAAATGAGGTTGTGGTAGCAAAGGTGCTATGATTGACGTCCTGGTTGGTTGGAGTGCCACTGTTTTAGCAGTCTTATCAGCGAAGTTATTTATTTCCTTGAGTTTCTACAGTTGTTCCCTTTTGGTGTGCCTTGCAGTGAATAACTGCAACCTTGGTTGGAAGCCAAATAGCTTCTAATAGTGCAAGAATTTCGGGAACATTTTTAATTGTCTTTCCTTCTGAAGTGAGTAACCCTCTTTCTTTGTAGAGGGCCCCATGTACATGTACAGTAGCAAAGGCATATCTACTGTCAGTGTAGATATTTACAGTCTTACCTTCGCTAAGCTGAAGGGCCTTTGTGAGAGTGATAAGTTCTGCCTGCTGGGCTGAGGTCTGGGACCCGAGAGCTTCTGCCCATAGTACTCGTTCAGGAGTAACCACCGCGGCACCTGCATACCTGAATCCGTCAACCATGTAGCTGCTGCCATCTGTGAAAAGAGTTAGCTCCGCCTCCTTGAGAGGAGTGTCTTGCAACCCTGGTCGGGTGCCCTGGAAGCCGGCTTAGATTTCAAGGCAATCATGTGTGACTTCGCAGCGGTCAGGGTCACTGTCAGGGAGCAAGGTGGCTGGATTTAGGGCAACCGGGTTGGAGAATGTAATATGTTCAGGTCCAAGCAGTTGGGTCTGGTAATGAGTTAATCTTGCATCTGAAATCCATTTTCCTGGTGGGGTTTTTAGTTTAGCCTCTACCCCATGAGAGATAACAATATTTAGGGGCTGGCCCAAGGTTAACTTATTAGTTTCTTAGGAGTGAAGTTGCAGCTGTAGCTCATAAGCATGTGGGCCAGCCAGTGGCCACTGGGTCCAGCTTGTGTGACAAGTAAGCCACCGGTCATTTCCATGTCCCTAGATGTTGGGTTAGCATCCCCTTTGCGATGCCCTTGTTTTCGGCCACAAATAAGGTAAAAGGCTTTTCTAGATTGGGCACTGCCAGGGCTGGGGCCTGTGTAAGAGCGGCCTTTATGTTGTTGAATGCCAATGGGAGTCTCTCAGTCCAAGTTATTTGATCTCCTGGTCCCTTAGTAACCTCATAGAGGGGCTGGGCCATTTCAGCAAAGTTGAGAATCCATAAGCAACGGTATCCTGTGGCTCCTAGGAATTCTCGAATTTGCCTTTTAGTGTTTGGCTCTGGTATATTTAGGATGGCTGTTATGCGGTCAGGGGACAATTTCCTTTCCCCTGCGCTTAAGATATATCCCAAATATGTCACCATCAGGGAGCAAAGTTGGGCCTTTTTAGCGGATACCCGGTATCCTAGGTATAGTAAGGTCTTTAATAAATCCCCTGTGGCTTGTTTACAAATCTCCAGAGTGGGTGCAGCCAATAGAAAGTCATCGACATATTTGTAACAGTGTTATATTTGATTCCCATTTTACCTTGAAATCTTGGAGGTCTCGGCTCAGCGCTTCATCAAACAGCATAGGTGAGTTTTTAAATCCTTGGGGCAGTCTAGTCCATGTTAGTTGACCAGAGTAGCTTCCATCTGGGGCTTCCCATTTGAAGGCGAACAGAGGCTGGCTGATTTTGGCTAGGGGCAGACTGAAGAAGGCATCCTTTAAATCCAACACTGTATAAACCTGATGGAGGGGATTAACCAGGCTCAACAACGTATAGGGATTTGGTGCAGTTGCGTGGATAGTTTCCATCCTCTTATTGACTTCCCGGAGGTCCTGGACAGGCCTGTAGTCATTTGTCCCTGGCTTTTGGACTGGTAACAGGGGAGTATTCCAGCTAGACTTGCAAGGCACTAGTATCCCTTCTTGTTTTAATTTATTGATGTGAGGTTCTATCCCTTGTTGTGCCTTTAACGGAAGAGAGTATTGTTTTACTCTGGTGGGGGTGGCAGTTGCCATGAGCTGGACCACTGTTGGAGGTTGGTGCCTTGCTAGCCCAGAGGGATTAGACTCAGCCCAGACCTGGGGCACAAGTTTTACGTAATAAGCTAGCAATTCTTGGTGGTTGGAAGTTTTATCCTCCTGCAATTGTTCTGGCAAGAGCTTATATTCTTCGGACAAAGGCAGTGTCACCAAAAGGGTGGCAGGCTGCTCCAAGAAGGGACGCCCCAACCCCTACTGACCGTAACACTTCTATTCATGGCAGAAAAGTGGCAGGCAGCCAGTGGGTACAAGCAGATCACATGGCGAGAGGAAGCAAGCGAGAGAGAGAGGAGGTGCCAGGGTCTTTTTATGCAACGAGCTCTCGTGGGAACTAATAGAGCAAGAACTCACTCATTACTCCCCCCTCCCCCAGGGAGAGCATGAATCCATTCATGAGGGATCCGTCCCCATGACTCAATCAGTTTCCAACGCTGTCACATTGGGGATCAGATTTCCACATGAGTTTTGGAGGGAACAACACATCCAAACTCCATCAATGGGTAAGGCACACAAGGTTCTGTGACCAGCATCTTGAACCCAGGATGCGGTGACAAGGGTATCCCTCATGACCAACCACCAAAAGAGCCATCGCCTCAGGGAAAAGGTCCTTGTCTTAACTCTCTGTGCTTTGTGTATACCCAGACCCAAATTTTATCCAGGGCTGAGATCTGGTCTCACCTGCCTTTTCAAATGCCAGTATCCAGCCAAAATCCCGACGGACATGGAGGCATCTCCGTCATCTGCTGTCTAGACTCTGTATCCCCTTCCTGCATTCATCTGCACCATGTACCCAGCCCAAGAGATGAGACCTGTCTGCCTGATGGGACCTCTCAGGTCTTCGCCTGACTCTGGCTCAGAGCCTGTCTGTACAGTTGCACAGTCTGTGCACGGCACACCCCCAGGAGGTGCTCTTCATGCTTTAGTCCATAAGGAGCAAGGCAAGGCCTGAGCAGCCACAAACAGCAGCCCTGTTGCAGAGCAGCTATCAAGCTCTGATCTAGGCATGTGCCCTGGCTTTTCATGAAAGGCCCTGGATCTGAGTCCTGGCCTGGCCTCTTCCAGATGTAAGATGGAGAAGGTTTGTAATCTCTCTGAACCTGTTTCTTCAACTATAAAGTGAGGGACTAGATTGCTTGACTTCTAAGCTCGGTTATCTAGACATGCCAAACTGCACTATCTGCTTGGTTTTAGAATCATTCAAACCTACTCTAATCCACCTGTACCAAAGGGTCCTGGTGAATGTGCTGATGTCACCAGATGCGTGCCTGGGCTCCGCCTTGAGATTTGGGATGCCAGCTTTGTCTCCCTCCAATGCAGTCTTAAACCTGCTGTTGACCTTGGCTCTGTTCTAGCATCCCCCTTCCACCATCACAGGAAGCTCTTCCTGAGGGCCCTAATAACAGGCATTTACATCTTGCTGGGCCCATGCCTTCTTTCCACACCTGCTGGAGGTGGGCACAGCCTATGCACAGGTAGAGAGGAGCAGGGAGGGCATGGGGATGGCAGGGGAGGCTTGAGAGAGCCCAACCTGGCTGAGTCAGAGAGCCCACGGAGAGGGCTAGTGGATGTGATGACTAGAAATCTGTGTTGGGACTCTAGGGTGGCCACATGTGCTCTTGCTAAGGTAATTGCAGGTTCAGTGGAGGCCTTTTGGGCCAGTTGTCTTGGTGCCCTGCAATCACACACGTGGGTCTGCCTCCCCTACCTCACCCCAATGGTGACTGCACAAGGCCAACCCTGAAGCCAGGCGTGCTGCTGTCCTGCTGAAATTATGCCCCAGATGCCTTAGGAGGAAGTGGAGCCAAAAGTGGGAACACCCTTCCAAACTCAACACTGGCAAGGACACCAAGCTCAACTGCTCTCAGTCTCTGAGTCTCTGGGCTCCGAGGTGCTCATGGCTGCTCCATGGTGGCCCTTTATGTGGAGCTGACCAGCATGTGCCTCATGCACACAACTGGAGGGTGGCCTGCAGAGGAAGGCCCCATTAGCCAGCAGGCCTGCACAGTCAGGTGAGGGGACGGGCACATGTACCTTATTCTGATTTATCCTGAGACACTTGGGAGTCACTAAAGGCATTAAGCAAGGAAGTGATGCGACCAACTGTGTGTTCTAAAGCAACCACTCTGGCTGCCTGCAGAGAACTAACTACAGAGGGACCAACAGGGACTCAGGGAGACTGGCTGGGAGGCCATGCAACAGTTCCAAAGAAGGACGTGGCTGCAGCAGAGACAGAAAACACACAAACAGGGCAGCGGAAACTAGATTCATCCAGCTGATGCATGCAGCGCACCTCCCATGGGTCAGATGCTGAGTCTCTGACCACTGGCCTGCTTGGCCTCTGGAACACAAGCTTGGGGTTGGAGCCTGGGGGTGAAAGAAGTCTGGGGGGCCGGGAGTGACCATATGTAGTACAGGATACCCTGAGACCACAGTCACCTAGGCAGAGCCAACAAGAGGACAGCGAGGGAGAGGAAGAGATGCAGGTAAAACTTCTCTTTGTCCAGCCAACTCCCCCGCCCCCATCCCTACCCTAGACAGCAAATGTATATGGAGCTGTTTGTTCCATCCACACAGCCAGGACTGGACACCTGCAGTTGTCGACCACAGCAGGACCAGGTCAATTACACCAGGAATCTTTACACATGGTCTGGACTGAATCACCTAAGGGTAGACAACATCGTACTATGTGGGTGCACTGAGCACTCTGAAATGATTCATTTTTGACTCTTTTGAAATGATGGCAAACCTTCTACAGGCAGAACAAACCGCATCCGGAGAGGAAGTGATAAAGCTCAGTGGAGCAGCGAGAATACGTCTGGTGGCAATCTTGCAATTTGGAGCCTATAAGTAAGCGAAGTGTTTACTTTGGAATTGCAACTGAAAAAAGACAAGCCGCAATGACAACAGCATAGCAGCAGTCCTCTCTTCTGGGCTCATCTATAAAGAAAACACAGATAACGAACCATTTCCCAGGGGCTATACGTAAATCCAAGATTTCCTTTTGACATTATGATGTGGAAGATCCTCAGTGAACAAGGCAAATCATTCAGGCTTTTAAAAAATAGCTTTTTATGTTGACATCACTGTAGATTCACCTGCAGTCCTAAGAAATAATAGAGAGATTCCATGTGCCCTTTACCCAGTTTCTCCCATGGTAACATTTTGCATAACTCTATTACAAGGTCACACCTCACACTGGGGAAATTGACATTGGTACAATGTTTCAGTTTGGAAGAACTCTCAAAGACATACACTCTCACATTTGAAAATATAAAAATGTAACACATCTATCTATATTTAAAAAAAGAAAAAGAGAAAAAAATCCTAAAATTAAATTGCAAGAAAACCAAACAGGGAGAAAACACTTTTGCATTAATCCTAGCAAGGAGTTTATGTCTATGTAATGAGCATGTTCACATTTATAAGAAAAACATTAAGTGGCCCTTGAAAATATTTTGATGGCCTATAGAATTATAACCAAAATCAATTGCAGTGCAGTAATATCTAAAGAAATTTATGAGGCAACATTGGATCAATTTATTCATTGAGACAAGGTTGTTTTGAGGAATTATTGTCTGATTGTGACTTTTCTATAGTCATCCACCAGTTCCTTCTAGTCTTACATTCTAAATATGTTGTATCTTTTTACCCATTTATTTATTCAACAAATACTTATTGATCATCTAATATTGGCCAATTATTTTTCTAGATGTCAGAAAAATGGCTAAAAAGGTTTTTGGGGAGCTGACATTCTAATCAGCCCCTCCTTTTCACCTTGACTGTAATTGCCCTTGTTTAGGATTCCAGCATCTTTCAGAAGGACCATTGTAGAAGCGTCCATAGGAATCACCTTCTGTACACTCTTTCCCCTACCACCGAGTTTATTCTCTGCTCTGCTGATCCTTCCAATAGACACATCTGATTATGTCATGTTTGTGCTCTAAGTCCTCCCCACGTTCCTACTACTCCCACCCCCACCTCCATAGGGAGCAGTTCTAAATTCCTTTGCAGCCCCCAGGGTTCAGTCCCCACCTTCCTGTTTATGTCACTGTTCTTCCACCTTCTGTGCCACCCACACAGCCTGCACAGGCTTCCTGTCCTTGCACATGGTCCTCCCTGGGCTGGGGTGGGGGGCAGGGGAGGGTTCCCCTTGCTTTTCTGCCTGAAAAAAATCCTACTCAACCTTTTAGTCTAAACATGACTTACTCAGCTCAAAATTCCATTTATTGGGAGATTTCATTTTCTTGGAGGTCATCAAAGAGCTACCTATTAATTGGATTAATGTGCTGCCACGCTCTTTATTACGAGCACAGTATAAAGCTTTTGGGTGTGAACAGAATGCAGCCAAGTTCCTTGCCAGTTCATAGCAAGGGTGATCTTTGCCCCAGTTTCCAATAAGTCCCTTCTCATTTACATCTGAGATCTCCTTAGTATGATCTTTATAGTCCATATTTCCATAAGCATTCTGCTCAACACCATTTAAACAGTCTCTAAAACATTCCAAACCTTCTCTGGTTTTATTGTCTTCTAAACTCCCACCAGCATCTAGGCTTTTTCTAGCCTGTTCCTCCAAATTCTTCCAGCCTCTCCTCAACATCCAGTTCCAAAGCCACTTCCACATTTTCACATATTTGTTATAAGCAACACCCCTCTTCTCTGGTACCAATTTTCCGTATTAGTCCATTTCTGTTGATTATAACAGATATACCTGGAATTGGGTGATTTATAAGAAAACAAAATGTATTGCTTACAATTTCGGAGGCTGGGAAGTCCAAAGTCCAGGGAACCCAGCTGGTGAAGGCCTTGGTGGTGGTGACAGTGACCTGGGGGGGGGTCACATGGCAGAAATGGCAGAGGTTAGCAGGAGAGACTAACTTCTCATGTGTTCTTCTTTTAAAGCCCTCAGAACCACACCCCTGACCAACATTATGAATCCATTCACTGTGGCACAGTCCTGCGATCTAATCACCTCTTCAAGGCCCTGCCTTTCAATTGCCATAATAGGACTTACCATCTTCTCAACAGTCACAATGTGGGCCAAGTTTCTAATACATAAAACTTGGGGGACACAAGCTTCATTGAGTTTGAGGGGGGACATTCCATTCACAGTGGATGGCGTACCTACCACAGCTTCACAAATGCTACTATGAATTACTAGGTGAAGAGGCAAAATTTGGTTCTATTCTTCAACTTTGGTTTTCTCTGATTCACAGGAAGACTGACTATATCATCATTTCTTTATGAGATATGTGCATTTCACCTTTCTGAGTTTTCTAAACTTTTCCTTTGTCCATTTCTTAATGGAATATTCTAGCTTTTCTCATTGATTCATATGAACTATTTATTTATCACCGCTCTACGTCCTTTTTCAATCTTGTTTATATATTGGGCTAGGGGGTGCCAGCCTGTAATTTGCTTTTCATTTACTTTGTGATGTTTGACATGTGTGTGTGGTGTGTGTGTGTGTGTGTGTGTGGTGTGGTGTGTGTGTGTGTGTGGTGTGGTGTGTGTGTGGTGTGTGGTGTGTGTGTGTGTGTGTGTGTGGTGTGGTGTGTGTGTGTGTGTGGTGTGTGGTGTGTGTGTGTGTGTGTGTGTGTGTGGTGTGTGTGTGTGTGTGTGTGGTGTGGTGTGTGTGTGTGGTGTGTGTGTGTGTGTGTGTGGTGTGGTGTGTGTGTGTGGTGTGTGTGTGTGTGTGTGTGTGTGGTGTGGTGTGTGTGTGTGGTGTGTGGTGTGTGTGTGTGTGTGTGTGTGGTGTGTGTGTGTGTGTGGTGTGGTGTGTGTGTGGTGTGTGGTGTGTGTGTGTGTGGTGTGTGTCTATGTGTGTGTGGTGTGTGTGTGTGTGTGTGTGTGGTGTGTGTGTGTGTGGTGTGGTGTGTGTGTGTGGTGTGGTGTGTGTGTGTGGTGTGTGTGTGTGTGTGGTGTGGTGTGTGTGTGTGGTGTGGTGTGTGTGTGTGTGTGTGTGGTGTGTGTGTGTGTGTGTGTGTGGTGTGGTGTGTGTGTGGTGTGTGTGTGTGTGTGTGTGGTGTGTGGTGTGTGTGTGTGTGGTGTGTGTCTATGTGTGTGTGTGGTGTGTGTGTGTGTGTGTGTGTGTGGTGTGTGTGTGTGTGTGGTGTGTGGTGTGTGTGTGTGTGTGGTGTGTGGTGTGTGTGTGTGTGTGTGCGGTGTGTGTGTGTGTGTGTGTGTGTGTGTGTGTGTGTGCTCAAATCTATCTACATTTCCCTTTTCAATGCCTTCCATCAGTCTTAAGCTTAGAAAGTCCTTACTCCATCCAGAGGCCAAAAAGTTATTCTCTCTTACTTTTTCTATTTTTTAAAATAGCTGAGCTCTAATCAATCTGCAGTTTATTTTGATGTGTAATAAAGTTAGAAGTGGATATTCCCCCTAACATTTTGCCAATTATTATGTCACCCTTGATTGAGGAATCTTTCATTTCCTCACTAATTAGTGAGACCTCATTTCACGATATTAAATCAGTTTTTACTAAACAGTTCACTGTTCATTGACTTCCTGATTCTTGTTTTAGATTTACCACACGCTATAAAATCTGGTAGATCAAGTTTTCCTTCATTTCTTTTCTTATAGAAAGTTTTCTTAGGTCTTTCCTCCTGTTTACTCTTCCAGATTCATTTGAGAAAGTTATTCATTTTAAAACACAGAATTTTCCATTCCAACAGACAGCTGCTCTGTCTGAAAAAAAATTTTTTTTTAGCTTAAATTTTGGTTTTATTTGGCTCTTCAAATTTATTATTAAGGATATCCTTAGCTGGTTTATTTTGTGGGTTCCATTACAAGTGGGTTTTTTAAGTTATGTTTTTTAACTGGCTGAATACTCTTTAACAGAAATTGTACTACTCTGGAGTATTTGTGGTGAGTTTGATTACTTTACTAACTTCCCTTATTAATTCTTCAACTATTAGGTGGATCTCGAGTTTCTAGGTATACTTCTAGAAGATTCTGAGAATGGAGAGCTTGTTACCCCCAATGCCAGGCTTGCAGCATTGCATTTATATGAAGTTCGAACCCAGGCACGGGTAATGGGTGGTGACAGGGGTCAGGATGGAGGCTCAGACTCTGGTGAGAAGAGAAGGGGATGGCGAGGAGGAGGGATCCGTGGGGCCCCTGCAGTTCTGGCGCCGCTCTCCACGGTGGTTACCTGGTGACTTGGGTGCATTCAGTGTCTACAAGTCCATTGAGTTTTCTACTCGTGTTCTGTGGTCTTTTCTACATGTATGTCTGTGGTGGGATGAACAGTGGCCTCCAAAAACATGGTCTAAATTCTAACCCCTGGTACCTGTGAATGTGAGCTTATTTGGAAAAGGGTTCTTTGGAGATATAATTAAGTTAATGATCCCCAGATGAGATTATTCTGGATTAGAGTGGGCTCTTAATCCGATGACTGATGTCCTTATCAAAAGTGGAAAAACAGATACGCAGGAGAGAAGACAATGCAAAGATGGGGGCAGAGGTTGGAGTGACACATCCAGAAGCCAGGGAACTCAGAGGACTGCCAGCAGCTGCCCGAGCTGGAAAGAGGCAGGAAGGGTCCTCCCCTAGAGCGTCTGAAGGGAGCAGGCCCTGCTCTCACCTTGGTTTCAGGCCTCTGGCCTGCAGAACTGTGACAGAACAGCTATCTGTTGCTCCACACCTCCAAGTCTGTGACGATTTGTGATGGCAGCCCTAGGAAACTAATACAACGCTGTTCTTCAAAAACAAACAAACAAGCAAAACCTAAATCAAAACAAGCCAGCGAGGACCGTGTTGGTAGTGGTGGCATCAGGCATCCTTATGCAGGATAGTTGCGAGCCCTTTGGAAAGCCGTGCGTTTATTGACAGAAATCATTCATCACTCGTCTCTTTTATTCCCCTCACGGGTCTATGGCCCAAGGAGGAGGCACAGCTGTCCACCTGGCTTTAGGTGCAAGGGTTTTCCTGGTGACATGGCTCTTCCCCAGCCTTTTGGGCCTCCCTCTCTGACACGAAAGGCTGCGCTTGCTGTTCTGGGCTGCAGCCCTGCGTCTGCTCCTGCTTCTTCTCTCTTCAGTGCCAGGCCTGGGGGATCCGTCTCTGTCCTCTGCATTCTGCAACCATGGCCAGCCCTCCCTCCTGCCTCCCCGCCCCCTGCCCTGGTCCATCCATTTGGGTGGTGGAGAGCTGTGTGGAGACTGCAGGAGGGGCACACGCCTGCTGCAGGTGCCCACCACCACTCCCGCTTTCAGCCCCACGCTGGCCCGTCCCTGGGCTCCCATCCCAGCTCTCGGGCAGGCTTCCTCCTTTCCATCCCCACCACCAGCCATTTCATTCTGACCCTTTCCCTCCCCACCTGGACTGATGCGACCACCTCCTGCTTCAGTCCCAACCCTGCCCATCTGTCCTCCAGGCTGCTGCCAGAGGGCTCATGTAAAACCTAGGCATCTCCTCAAACCACCCATCACCACCTTCATGGCCCTTTCTCACATGTTTCACTGCAAACTGATCACCGTGAATGTTCTAGTCACCCAGTGCCTGCAGTAGGAAAGTCGGGGTGCAGCAAGCCACCAGCGTGAAGTCCTCTCCCTGCAGTAGTGTACGGGGTGAAGTCATCTCAGTCTGACCATTTTCCCAGCCTCATCTGCCTCCACTGTCTTCCATTCAACCAACACTGCAGTTGTCTCCACGGGACATTCCCACAAGTGTGTCTCCAGCCCTTGGTGCACGTGGCCCCTCTGCGTGGAAAGTCTCTCCCTCCCCTGCCCACCGAGCAAATATCTGTTTCTCCAAATAGATTCTGCTCACTTGTCATCTCACCCAGGAAGCCTCTCCTGGTCTCTGGAGGCAGAGTGAACTGCTTCCTCTTTTATATTTCCTTGGCTCTGTTTTCAGACTTCAGCACACGGCTTATTCTCTACCCGCCTTGTACGGTGAGCTCAAGTGGCAGAGACTATATCCCTGGCACCCAGCATTCTCCTTAAAACAAGGGGACTTGGTTGCAAATAAACAAACGAATGGAGGCGTGGGGGTGGGGTGGGGAAAGAGGACACAACAATCACAACAATTCTTGATTTTGTTAAGACATGGAACAGATATGATGTTGATGGGGGGGGAGAGAGGGAGGGAGGAAAAGGAGGAATTGATCAAGGGACATGAAAATCAACTATAATGTACATTGATAAATTAAAAGAAAAAAGAAAAAAACAATGGGACTTGATTGAAATGAGTTTTATGCATGAATGAATTTCACATTCACACCAATTTTGCCAGCTCTTACCTAACCCTGATTTCTCATGTCCACCTGCCTCTCTGGATCCTGCTATGGTCTCTCTCATCCCAGCCTCCATCTCTGTAGTTATTGTCCAGAACTCTGGTTTACACTCAAGAGTTTGCATTTCTTCAAACACTTTTTCATTCATTGAACAACCATGAATCGCTTGTTTGTAATGGAGGCTCTGAGGACCGAGAGCTTGGGTTTGACCCCAGGCCCCACTTCCCACCTGTGCACTTCAGGAAAGTTACTCCCCATCCCTGTGCTTCAGATGCCTCCCCCATGTGCTGGAGGATGAAGACGGTGTTCCTGTCCTAAGTAAAGCAGAATCATGCATGTAAACCATCCAGTACAGCTCAGCAGCTTATATTTCCAGACTCACAAGGCAGAAGGTCAGTTCCAGGTAAGGGTCCTGAGTTCTTGGGTCACTGCAGAGGCAAGATACAAGATGACCATCTGCTTCCAGAAGAGCTTTGGTATGCTTCTGGCAGAGCCAGGTCCTCTGCAACCAGGATGAGGGATGTGTCTATTCCAGTGGCAGCAGAAATATCTGCCCACTGACATAACATGTAAGTCCCCAGTCGAGATGCTCAGATCTCCCTTCAAGAGACTCTGCCACAGGTAGATGCTCATGTAGAACCTACATAGTAGGCAGACACCTCCAGCTGCTGCACTTCTGGGTCCTCTAGAGTGTCTGCTCCATGGCCACAGTTCCCCCAGGCTGCACCCAGCCAATGACTGGACACAGTGCGGAACCAGAGTTGGAACATTTCTGCCTAATGCAAGACTCTTTTAATGGCAGTCTTTGCCTGGGAACCCCCCACCAGCCAAGGCTGTGGTCTGAGGCTCTTCCTACCCATTCCTTCCTGCCCTCTCTCCTTCCACAGGGGTCAGGCATGCTTCTTTCCACCTCCTCCTGCCCCTACCCCTCCTATTCTGCACAGACGTTTCCTCCAGTAAATCTCCTGTGCATCCAATCCCATCTAGGCTTCTGCTTCTCAGAGAATCCAAACTGACCCTCCAAGATTGCTCCAATTTGTGGAGTTCAGAGTATTGGTTTATAAACCCTATTGTCCTCCAAGATAGCAGATATTGCAAGTCACTGGCATCCAAGACAAGAAAGCATGTCCGTTTCCAAATAGGGGACTGCTGCTTGAGTTAGTGGTCCTTGTACCTAGACCAGCACATGGCCCCACTCTATCACATTAAAGAATAGTTTAACAAAATGCAAATTTCAAAATTTAATTAATAAATAATTGAAATGAGTGTTTCTTAAGGAGATGCTACACTTCATCTCCTCTTCCCCCACCGTCCCCCTGCCACCTGCACATGCACATGTGGGGAGGAGTCAACAGGTGGGCCATCTTGTGCCTGCCATTTACATGGTGGCTGCCCCCTGAGTCACATGCAGACACTGCCTTAGGAGGGGATGCGATGCAAATCTTTGGGGACAGAGTCCTTGTGACCTGGTCAATGACCATTACAGATTTGGTGGTGTCCACACTGAGGCAGAAACAACCAAACCTGCAGAAAAACATCAGGAGGCCAGGGCGAGGAGACAAATCTAAGAGGAATCCCAAAGAGACCCCAATAAGTCCTGCTCAGATATATGGAAGAGCAGATAAGAAAGGGAGGAAACAAGTTGGGATTTTAATCTACACTTTGACTGAATAAGCACTTGTAATCACCCAGTACAAACAATGAGACTTGTGTAAGTTACAGAATTAGAGATTCTGAGCTTGAAGATATTCAGCATTTAGAGGCAATTTCATAAAAGGCATCACCGTGTTATAAGATGATCACAATGCCAAAAAAAGACTTGAAAATGGTATGGGGATTGTTTTGTTTTTCTATCTTTGAAGTGATGGAATGCTGACATGTCAATGGAATGCCCCCAGACCCTTGAAAATGCACATAAAATTTCAGAGTCCATGAGTATCTTGAAGTTTACCTGTGGAGAACCCTGGGGATCTACAGATCCTAGTTTTCTGATCTGAAACTCATGTCTATAAAAGCGTATCCACGATATTTTGTTAAGTGAGAAAGCACATTGCATACAGTACATATAGCTTGGTTCATTTTTTTCAACATTATGTATATAAATCAGAATTTATTATCTGAGAAGGGTGAGACTGAGGGGTTAAAAGATTGTTAAGCCTGTTTAACATACTTCTAAACCCTTTGAAGCAAATGTTACTTTTAAAATAAAAGTGTCTAAATAAATGAACTTTTAAAAAAGAAGTAGTAAGTATTTTTCCAACAAACCAAAACTCTGACCTAATCTTACATCTCTGATGACATAAAGCAGTGGACTGAAGTGGCCGCCCTGTCCTAGCTGTTTACCCCAGAGCAACCCGACCTGCTACCAGGTGTCTCTCCACGGTGATTTCCAATCCTCCGTCCGCTCTTGGCCCTTCATCTGTCCTGTAAATGCTGCTTCCCTGCTGGCCCCACCTGACCAACTGCCTCACAGGCTGACGTGGCCAAGGACGTTTGAATGTCAGGTGGGCCTCTGCTTTACCAAGCTGGCGTTCCGCTGGGCCATTCTGCAGTCCTGTTCTGTCACCAAGACACCAAATTTCTCAGCAGCAAAAGCCCCTGCCTGTTCTTGCAGATATTTATTCATTCATTACTTACTAATCCAGGCATTTATTCAGCAAGCATTTATATAGCACCTAATGTGTAGGGGGTTCTATAGAAACGGAGAAATTAGCTATGAAAGTTAAAGAGAAAATCCATCCAGTTAGAAATACAGAAAACGTGTTTCTGACAGCTGCTGTGCTAAGAATCAAATGAAAAAAGGTGTTTCTCACTAGAAGTCAAAGAAATGCAAATTAATATAACAATGAATTGACATTTTCACTTGTCAGCGATTTACAATAAAATGATAAAACTCAATGCTGGTAAAGATAGGATAATTTAGGCAATTTCCATCCACCATGGGAGACCAGGTATCAATACAGGTGCAGCAGACTAGTTTAGTGAGATACTAATTTGTGTTTTGTTCCCTCTTTCTCCTAAAAAGGTAGCCAGACTGTATGAGTTTTCTATTGCTGTGTAACAATTTACCACCAATTTATTGGCTTAAGACAAAACCCATGTATTAGCTCACGGTTCTGCAGGTCAGAAGCCCAGGCAGGGATCGGCTGGACTGAGGCCGGGGTGTCTGCCAGCCTGTGTTCATTTTGGTGGCCTTGGGGAAGAACCCACTTTCAAGCTCGTTCAGGTTCTTGGCAGAATTCAGTTTCTTGTGGCTGTAGGACAAAGGTCCCTGTTTCCCTGGTGACTGTCAGCCTGGGGCCACTCTCAGCACCCGGAGGTTGCCCACATCATTTCTTCAGTCACTGGCTGCGTATGCAAGTTTAGCTCCTGATATGAAGAGGACTTCAGATTCTCCTGCAAAAGCTGATGCTGTTTTTCTATGCTTTTCAGGAGAGAGAGCATAATGCTGAATTTTGTAAGTCATTGATTTGAACCATGTAACTTCTAGAGATATTTCTCAGGGTGTTACCATCGGTCACAAAAATATGAAGTGACTCAGAGAAGAACTGATTTCCCTTTTTTAAGATATGGAGAAACCACAGCGCAGACAAATGAGGCAGCTTTCCCTGGCTCATGTGGAAAGATCTACGTCAACCTCCTTGCAGCTGAGACTGCTCAAGCTTGCTTGGACTCCTAAGGAAGAAGTGGAAATCTCTGTGGCACAAAACCCAAACACACAATGTCAAAACCCCTGGTGTAAGCAGGGGAGCTTCAGAGCTGAAAGGCTGTGGTGTCACTAGAGAGCCAGTTTCACAAGTCACGGGGTTTGTGGCATCAGAGAGAGAGAGTCGGTTAAAAGAGTAAAATAACACAGTGGATAAAATGACTCAGAAGTGTGCTGTCTTTCATTTCACTGGTTCACAAATTTAATGGCAAATAAGCAGAATAAAGCCACAAGATGCCTTGCTGAGTCTACAAATCCCAGCTGGGTTTCATGGGGCAGCTTCTGTATGTTCCAGCTGCCACTTTGCAGAGGAAATGGTGAGAAGGGGTTGGATTCTGGATCCATGTCGAAGGTAAAGCTGGCAGGGTTTGCCTTTGGTTTAGATGCAGAGAGGAC
Organism: Cynocephalus volans; assembly: GCF_027409185.1. Lineage (NCBI taxonomy): Eukaryota > Metazoa > Chordata > Mammalia > Dermoptera > Cynocephalidae > Cynocephalus > Cynocephalus volans. Next base: position 296,220,818 of record NC_084460.1, read on the forward strand.
AAGGCTGCTGCCCTGGCTTGGCCTGAGCGGCTTTGCGCTTCTGCCTCCAGGAGCAAAGGGACGCCTTGCCCAGGCCATTTCCATCTCCCACAAATCACTCCTTGTCCACAGGGTTTTGCCTCCTGCTGCCGTAGCTCCTCTCGTTCTTCAAAAACCAGGGAAAAGGGTAAGTTTGACTTTTTGAGTGGAAATTTTAGCTGCCAACTCAGAGCCAATCCCTCCTGCAAGCACTGCCCCCAGGCTATGGGTGTCCATAGAGTGAAGTCAGCCATCAGCTCCAGGCAGGTGGCAAAACAGGTGATTAGAAAAGTCCAGCTAAGTACCCAGTAGACCATGTGTCACCCCACTTGCTGCCACCAGGGAGACAGGAAACAAGCATGGGAGGAACTGCTACCGAGAATGACGGAGCTACACTAGGCTTGTCACTGTGAGCCAGTGCACACGCACACATGCACACGCGCACACACACACACACACACACACACGCACACATGCACACGCACGCACACACACACACACACACACACACAACCCAGTGTCACTAAACAGCACGGCCCCTCGCTGCGTTTGAAGTCCTCTAGCCTTCCATCTTCTCTTCTCTTCCATTTAGTTCCCTTAAAAAAAAAAATGCTGCTCAAAACCCACTAAACAGATTCCCTATGCACCAACAGGTCATGATCCCCAGTTTTGAAAATCACTCCACAACACAGGACAGGAATATTATCCTGTCTGAAATCAAGGGAACAGTAACACCGCTTGTGACCCCAGCCACATTTTGAAGGGTGCTTAGAGGAGGGGGCAGAAGCAGCAGCAGGAAAGGCTCAGCTCCTGAAGTCACTGAGCTTGCCTGGACATGTGCATGAAAAACATCCAGGAACACCTCCCTGACATTTCTCCTGCTGAGCCCCCAGGACCACCTCCCCGGGCTCAGGCTGCCACCCCATCCCCCTGCGGTGGCCACAGGGCCCAGGTGGGACCTCACCAGCCACTCCTCTCTGGTCAGTGCTCTGTGTGTCCAGTGAGATACCTTCTTTTGCTTTATGTTGGAGAGGCCAGAAGACTAGCCCATAGGCAGGTTTTCTTATTTTTGTTTTAAGAGATAATCTCTATGGAGACACGGAGAGAGGGCACACAGATAACCAACAGAGAGAAAGGTTTCAGAATATACAACAGTTTCAGAATATGACAGATTGTATGGAGTCTGCACCCCGAGTCCATTGGGAAATGGCACCTTCGAGCTTCTGTCTTCAGATCGTGGCTTCTCTTCCTGAGGGTCCAGCAAGGCCCTAACCCGCTTTTTAGCCACCACCTCTGTGAGCTCAATGTGGGCTGTTTTTATGAAGTCTTGTTACATTTGCAACCACTGATGTGTATTCGTTATCTTAAACTCAGCCCCTCTAATGAATTCTGCTTTAGTTTTGGTAGTTTTCAATTTGTGGACTCTTGAGTTTTCTAGTCAACAATTTAAAGTCATATCACAGACAAATAAAGATAATTTTCTTTTCTTTAGTCTAAAAAAGTTATACGTTGTGTGGCTGTTTCTGGACTTTATTGCTGGCCAGAACTTCTAGAGCAACATTAGATAGTAGGAAGCGGTGAGACTGACTTCTGATTTTATTGGAAATGTGTTTATCTCTTCACGCTTAAAGTGTGATATTGTCTGTTTGGTATAAAAAGTCATCCTGTAACATCTAGTGAGGGTTTTGTTTTTTGTTTTTTGGTTTTTTTCTGATAACAATGATAGTTGAATTTTATTAAATGCCTCTTCAGCATCTATTGATATTTTTTCTGCTGTTACATTTTAATTGGAAGTATGCATTAATAGATTCCCTGCTATTAAATCTCCCTCAAATAAGCCTTCAACGACCCATTGAAATATTATAACATATCGATGAATTTCTTTATAAGCATTTTATTTAGGATGTTTGTAACTTAATTAATAACATACTATCTTTGCCAAAGTTGCTAATATTAGAAAACAGGTATGTACATAAAAATAATACTAATTTCCTATCTTTGTCCAGAAGAGTTTATAAAATGTGGAAAGTCTCTTTTCCTTGAAAGATTAAACTAATTCCTCACTGAAATTTTCTAAGTCAGGGATTTGGGAAGGAAGTAATACTTTATTTTTATATTTTATAGTTTGATTTTATCTTATAATTTTTCACACAGTTATAAATCTATTCAGGTTTTTACTTGGAGCAACATTTTTCATTTAATATGTAGGAAAAAAATTTTTTTTGGCAGCTGGCCAGTCCTGGTTTCTAAACCCTTAAGACCTTTATGTCACAAGGCATAACCGATTGAGCTAACTGGCCAGCCCTAAAAAAAGACGTTTTTAGCAATAGTTTAAAGTTTGCAGGTATATTATTGCACCTTGTCTTCTCCTGTAGTTTAGTATCTGTATCTTTTTCATCTCTGATTTTCATGTATAATCTTTCTTCATAAGATTTATCAAAGATCTCCTTGACCAATCCTCCAAGAATGAGCTTTGGAGTTTATTTGTTAATTATTTTATTCTCCTTATATTTTTTGTCTTTAAAAAATGAGTAGATGAAAACTTTCTTGTTATAAAATATTTAAAGAGTATTCAGAACAAAAAAGCGCAGTTTTCCTCATTGCTACCCCCTCCACACTGATCCTGTCCCCTCTACAAGGGCCATCCAAGGCAGGAGGTTGGAGTGCTGGTCTCTGTGGCACTTCTACGCACATAGATGTCCATATGCAATATGGTTTACTCTAACACAAATTGTTCACTTTATACAGGTTGCTCTGATTTGCTATTTTCACTTAATAACACATTTCAGGAACTCATTCACTTAATCAATATCTATTAAGGGATACCTCTGTGTCCTTTTCTGTTCAAAGTTCTTAGGTTTCATCTGTGAACAAAACAAAGGTCCTCGATCACATGGAGCTTACACTCAGCTCTCCTTCCATGTCAGCAGATATGTCACAATTCTTTTTAATGGCTACATAATTTATTTAGGTATAACACTATTGGTGACATTGGATATCCCCTCAAGTTTTTTCTATTGCAAACAAGTCTGCAATGAATATCCTAGGACACACATCTTGGTGCAGGAGCAAATATTTCCAAAGGATAGTCTCTACGAAACACATTTGTTGGGGAAAAGGTCAGCATATTGTAGACTTTGATAAAGACTCACAAATTGTTATTTAGGAGTTTTTTTCTTTTAAATTTTCAAATGGTTCAAATACTTTTAAAAATTTTTCTACTTTAATGTACTGGGATAGAGAACTTCGCCTTTGTTTGTCAATTTTTTTTTTGTAAAAGGTATGTTAAAGTCCTTGGAATGTGGTTCTGGACAAGGTAATAAAAAAACTGTTTGTTCTCCAAGGGATTTCTTGCCAAACCTCTCAGGTGTAAGGAGTTTACTTTCTACAACTGCTTGTAAATTTCTGAATGCTTCTGTTGGAATCTTTGGGCTGCCTGGGACCTGCCCCCTGGGGGGGGGGTCCTTCCTTCCTCCCATCCTCTTCTTCTTTGTTCAGGATGGCGATTGTCCTGCTACGATGATGCTGTGCCTTGCATTTAGGGCAGGGGACGTTAGGCTGGAGCCATGGGCAGGCTTCCTTCCCATGTCCGTTCTCTTTCCACTTTGCACTGGACACTCTGTTCAAGTAACTTGCTCAAGCCAACCACATCCCTCCACAACCTGTCTAGTTGTTATTTATTTATTTATTTTTTATTTGTTTTGTCATTGTTGCTTATTTGCTTGCTTGAGTTTAACTAGTCTCCTTCCCCAGAACCTAATGAATAGTTTTGTGTTTTTCTTTAAAGCTCTCACCACATGGCAGTAACTGATGATTTTTAAAATCATTGTATTAGTTTTGACTGAGTTGTGTCTTTTTTTTTTTTTTTTGGTGGTATATAAAGCTGTCATTCATAAATGCTGCAAAACGACTTCACATTTTACTACTTATCACATGTGTGTCTGCTTGATCTCGTGTGAACTACTTGTGATCTGTTAATAGCTTTTAGCATGACTGTGATTCTTTCTACATTGTATTTTGTGTTTTAAGTTCATAGATGCCACGTTGCCCATGACATGGAAGTTTATTAATGATGAATATTAAGATCTCTGGGGTCAGGTTGCTTGCATTAAATCCTGAGTCCACCACTTACTACTGAGACCTGGATTCAGCTCAAGATTCAGTAAATGCTTGCTGGGTGCCTACCATGTGCCATGCATTGCTCTAGGTACTGAGACTAGAGCAGTGAATGGACATATAAGTTCCTAGTTTGTGGAACCTACAGTGGGGGAAAGGGATGAGCAAGATGGTGATGAATGCTATAGAGGAATACAGAGGAGAATAAGGGATAAGGGGCATGGGGGCTGCAGTCTTTCATCGTGTGGTCAGGGTGATATGTGAGCAAAGATCTGAAGGAAGTGAGGCTGTCCAGCCATATGCACAGCTTAGGAAGGATGCTCCTGTCGAACACAACACCAAATGCAAAGTCACACTTAACCTAAACTCAATGGGAAAACACGGGTGGGAAAATCAGAATATTAACTCAGTCATATTTGCATTTATTTAAATGATCAAATTGTTATGTTGAGATAACTGCAAAGCTCTGTCAAACCAGCTGGGAGACAGTCATGGTGATGCTGGCAAGAGATGAACCAGAGTAGTGACTGGTGCAGGAGACATGTGGATGAGTGGAGAAATGTCCCAGAGTTAGACTTGATCAGGTGTTTGTTCCTATGAGGGCAGAATACTGAAGAAAAGGAAGCTGAAGAGGTGATCCATACCCCCACCCCAGTTTTATGTCTTGAGAAATTGGGTAGATGGAGGTGCCATTACTGACAGACACTTGGAGAACAATCCAGAACCCACATGCTTGCCAGTGAACTTCTAGGTCCCAGGCCTGGGGACATGGCCCTCTAATCTCATCTCAGCATGACAAGATGTGATCGGGCATCTTGGCTTGCTCCCTGTTTCCCACAAAACTCAGAACTGGGGCAGGACCAATTCATACGCAGAAGGTCTGAGCGGTCCCCAGAGTCATGCAGGTTGGGGATAGCAGGGGCAAAACCAAAGCAAGCCAGGGGCGTTTGATGGGTGAGCTTCTCAGCCCGACTCTTTGTAAGTAGATGGCAAATTTACTCTGTCATGAGACGTCATCGCAGGGCAGCTGATGAAAAGACACATAGCCTGTAAAAAAAAAAAAAAAAAAGAAAGAAAGAAGAATGTTTTGTTACTCAGAAAGTCGTAATGGTTTCCACAGAAGACTGTTTGTTTCCCTTTCCCCAATTCATACATTGAAACCCTCAGCCCCAGTGTGATGGTAGGAGCAGGGGCCTTTGGGAGGTGATTAGGTCATGAGGATGGAGCCCCCATGATGGAATTAGTGCCTTATAGAAGGGATTCCAGAGAGTTCTCTCCCTTTCTTTCAGCTATCTGAGGACACAAGGAGAAGTCAGCAGTCTGCAACCCAGAAGAGGGCCCTCACCAGGACTCGACCATGCTGATCTCAGACTTCCAGCTTCCAGGACTGTGAGAAATACGTTTCTAGTGTTTTTAAGACACCCAGTCTACGGCACTTTGCTATAGCAGCAAAGTGGGCTAAGACAGCCTGTGGTGAGTGTGCTCCTGACGAACGGAAGCCCCAGGTGAGGAGAGCACCTTGATAGCTTTGCACGTGCAGGTGTACAGGTGCAGCAGGGCTCTGCGCCACGGGGGGCAGTGGGGAGCTTCTCAACTACACTGGGTGGGGGGGGGGGGAGAAGTGAGAAGGGAGGGAAGAAAGAAAGAAGGGCCAGAAAGACGGCCAAGCGTCAGGCACGCACAGAGGGACTGCTTTCCACGACGCCTGCCCGCATCTTTGGGAAATCACAGCACTCGCAAGCGTTAGAGCCAGAGAGGCCTCGGGGGAAGGAGTTTCACGACTGGGTGACACATAGAAGGCCGGGGAGACCTGCACGTGGGGAGGATCAGAACTTCTGCAGATATGCCCGGGTTTGCATGCTAGTTCTGTGGGATTTGTGGTTATCCATCTGAACTCTGCAAAAATTCCACATGCCATGAAATTTCAGTGGCAGTGGAGAGGGTTAGGTGTGAGGCAGTGTTTTCATCTCTTCAAGGAACAACTGGGCCCTGAGCAGCCATCTGGTTTAAATAATTATTTCCGAGTCTCTTTCTGTCCCCTCCCTCTATCCCCAGTACTCCCCTGTTTCTTGCTTTTCTTGTCTTACTCTCTCTCTTCTGGCTCATGTCTCTAATAATAACACTTGAATCTGTCCCCCAGTAGCAGAACTGCCTTCTGGAACCATGTGCCTGCCCCTGCCAACGTGCAGCACACAGCCTGCGACTGCACCGAGAGCCACGGCTTCAGGAATGGTGGCCCCTCCGCCTTCCCACCGCAGGCGAGGACACTTCTGCTTCCTTTCCTTTCCCTCCCCTCCCCCTCCCCTCCCCTCCCCTCCCCCTCCCCCTCCCCTCCCCCCTCCCCTCCCCCCTCCCCTCCCCCCCTTTCCCCTTCCCCCTGATGTAAGTTACTGAGATAACCTCTGCTGGGTTTCTTGTTTTGTTTTGTTTGGGGTGGCTGGCCAGTTTGGGGGTACAAACCCTTGACCCTGGTGTTCTAACTCCACCCTCTCACCAACTGAGCTCACCAGCCAGCCCCACCTCTGCTGTTTTATCAGTTGATTCTTCTACCACGATTTTTCACAGAAATATTTGATCTAAGAACATCTGCTACTGTCTGGAGCATATTTTTTTCCCTAGTAGTCGACGTTGCACTTCCCTTAGCTGTCAGATAAGTGTTGTCTCATGGGTTCTGTGACACAGCTCGGTATTACCCAACAAACATCAATCATGCTTCCGGCTGGACTTGTGTCAATCTGCATGCAAAACGTGCCAGCTGTCTTCCTTGCTAGCAGACTTCTTAATTACGCTGCCCCAGTTATGCCGACACTGCAAGTAATACTGTTCGTTGCCGCTTTAGAAATAAGAATGTTATTACTGGGTGACTTCTAAGGCTTTTCTAGTTGGACGAGCTTTTGTAGATTCAGAGTATTAAGATGCAAGAATTGTGAGCCCCTCCTGACACCACGCTACTATGGCTCTGTTCCCCTGTGATCTGGACCTCACCTGGTCTACCTACACCTGGATCTATCTCTGGGGGCTTTAACTGCACAGGTCCCGCCCAGTAGAGCCCTTGGCTCAATTAATTCTATTGTCAAGATTCTCCTTGTTGAAATAGGACTACAGAGATGTATTTGAGAGGTTTGATTTCAAGCCCTCAGTGACGAAAGTCTTTTCAGTGTTTCTCTCTCCAAGCTTCTGTATTTGTGCTGATTAAAGCCTCTATGGCTAGTGCATCCTGAGACGTGTTATGTTTGTGGTCTTGGTGATTAGCATCTTTCTTTGGAAAAACAACATGACTCTCTCTCCATCTCTTCTCTCTTTCTAGAAAACGTTCTATTTGAAATCAAATCATCCCATTTCTAAAAATTAATCCTCCAGAAAAATTTTGACCACCCCCCAAAATCTATATGCACAAAAATGGTCCTCAAAAATTCTTTAAAAATAACAATAAAAGTTAATATTATTTAAATATTATTGTTTACACTTACCATCACAAGGGACACCCAGTTTACGATCCTTGTCAATATTTCTTTTATGTACATTATTTCCCACAATGAATGAGATGATGGTGTATTTTCTCTGTATGGCAAGACCAGTTATTGAACACAAGGTTAATTTAAGTATTGTTTAATTGATAAATAAAATATCACATGCATTTCACATTGAAACTTTGACTTTCTGCAGACCCAGAGCTCCCTGCCCATCACACTCATCACCACTAGGGATGAAGTAGGAGGCTTCTCCTGTGCACAGCAAGGTGGGGCTCCTGTCGGTGACTTGATGATTGGACCTGACACTCCAGGTTTGTTATGAACACACAGAACTGGCAGGTTTTGGTCACTCCTGTGGCTGAAATAGTCTCAGAGGAGGGTGAGCACATAACTTTCCAGGGCTGGCCTTGCACAGAGCAGTACATCATCGAAGAGGATGGAAGAAAAATAATCCTTTCAAACACATCCCAGGCAAAACACCACCTTTTCTCTGCTCTCCCTTTCCTCTGCCTGCTTTCCTCTCCTCCATAGACCCACAAAAAAGGTCACATATAGGGTTAAAGAAGGGGGTGCAAACATGTCCAACACTGGCCAGCATTCCCACTTCCAATACATCCGATGGATTGAGCAGATGCTATAAAATGGCTAAAGCCACCGGGTTGTGGTCAAGAAGGTGAAATAATATGCACCTGAAAAAAAGTAATTTTAAAGACAATCAACATCAAAATGATTTTGGTATAACATCAAGTGATAAAAGCAGAATATGAAATTCAGCATGCAATCCATTTACTATAACAAAAATTAAAGTAGTGAGTAATTTTGGTAGTATTATGATTTTTATTTACATAGTTAATGTCAATATTTAGAATAGAAGGGAAAACTATTTCGTGATGTACGAGGGTATTTCAAAAAGTTTGTGAAAACTCAGAATTAAGAGATAATATGGATCTTTCCATGAACTTTCCGAAGTACCCTTGTATTCTGTGGAATTCTTAACAAGTTTTATAATTAAGGAAAATACTTCTACATCCTTACAAACCTCTTATTTCAAATGGTAGAAGTCATGATGCTTAAAAACATCTCCAGCACAGCAACCAAATGCAGTGTGTGGACTTTATGAGGAAATCTGATTTGAATAAATCAATCATAAGATGAGATTTTTGAGAAAACTGGGGACATTTGATTGTGGAATAGGTATAAGATAATATTAAAAATTATTGTTAGATTTTTAAAATAATGTGTGATAATGGCATAGTGGTTATGCTAAAAAAAAAAAAAAAAGCCCTTATCTGTTAGAGATATATTTATGTAAAAACATGATCCTTGTGTTAAAATTTTTTTTTAAATGTGGGGTAACGTGAGTCAAGATTAGAAAAGTGATAATTGTTGAAGCTGAAGCTGGGTAATAAGCACACGGATATTTATCACAGTTTTTCTCTTTGGGATATGTTCAAAATTTCCCAAAAAAGAACAAAAAAGTAATAATCCCAGCTGGCTACAGTTATGAAAATGAAAATAATTGAATATCAGAATAATCTTGGGGCTCAAGCACTAAATCAGAAGAATTCAAGATTTTGTTGACACTAAAATGAGAGATTTACTGTGTTCTTTTTGTGTTAACAGTGGCTATTTGTGCTGTCGATCCATGTGTCCCAGTGTTAGGAACGTGTTTTCAGTGTTTGTACTGGGAAATGTTAACAGGTTCTTGACCTCCTTTTTGTGAATCAAGTGGTTTCTCGCTAACTGCCTACCCACCTAATCAATACATTTATCCTACTTAATTGTAAAGGGATTCTCGATGGTATAAGAAAAATAAAGAAAAATAGGAGAATTGAGGATTTAAGAATTCAAAGATTATCCAAAATGAACACAGAAAAGCTCACGTTTCCAAGTAACTTTGAGAAAGTACCTTGGAGACAGAACACTGTATTTGTTTCCGAGTTTCTTGGTAACGAAGGCTGAAAGCAAAACACAGACTATACTCGATACCTGAAAAGTGAAATCAGACACATTTATCTGTGTTCGTAATGAAATTACACTTATGGTGAAATGTATCTCTAAGGACTATTCTTGGATGTTGAGTAACATTAACAGAGCATCTTCAGTTGCTGTTGTATGTAACACACAGAGACGCAAGTTAAATGAATGCTCTCTGAATGCATTTTCTATGAAGTCTGAAAACTGCATTGTTAATTATAAATCAGTAGCACTGGATCTGTGGACGGTGAAGAAAATATGCTCCAGACCTTTTGTTTTCTGAAGATCTAATTAATGTGAATAATATCAAATAATCAGCAAGCCATGCAGCCTTAGTTGGGATGTGCTGGTCTAAACAAAGATTAACCAGTTCTGCTGCAGGACACTCCTGGTTGTTAATGCACCAGGGTATATTTTGAGTGTCCAAGAGGCATAGGGCGGACCATCCCCCTAACTTGGCTGACCATGGAATCCTTCTTTCCCCCCTGCTTTTTTTTTTTAATGTGGTGTACTTTTTTCTTTCTTTTTTTCTTTCCTTTTTAAAATCGCTTTCTCCTCAGCATTTGAGAGACACTGGACTGTGGCATCAGCTGAAACGAGGCTTTATATAACAACATTGAATGCATCATGGTTTTCATTCTGTCATTTGGAGCCAAACTGGCAGACTCCTAAATTAATATGGTGGCTGACAGCAGGTGCTTGATTGCCTGATTCATCCTCTCCCATCCGCCCATTAAAACAGCCATGAAGGCACATGCAAAATTGCAAAATTGCAACTGCACCAGAAACTAAGAATATCAATTAATGCTTGGCCACAGTCTAGGAGGGATCTGCCAATGATAGTGCAGATGAGGACAGATTGAGAAACTCTCATTAGCTGGTGCACAATGTGGCTTCTGAAACAGAACACCAAGGTCAGACAAGAGGGAGCCAGCCCCATCCCAGAGGTGCCCAGCAAGTGCCAAGGAGAACATGAGCAGTGAACTCCAAGCAGGATGGAAATTGCATCTCGAGGCAAAGAGGGCCACTTCTTTCTCTCTAACTTCTGACAGTCCTACTCATCTGTATTTCGTCAAGAATGCACCCACCGGTGAAGCAACCTGAGACTGCTCGTCAACCAGAAATACTCTTCTCCTTTTCCAGGAAAGATGGGCGAGAGGAGACCCCATACTCACCGAATGCTTATTAATCCCAGAAACGAGGCTACTGGTTCTCCTTCCTCTTAAAGACCTGAGAAGAGAAATATGTCAGCAACAGAAAAGATAGTGAAGGGATCACAATCAGAAAAGATAATGAAAGGTCTAGCTGTGCTAGACCTTTCTACAGCTCAGATTGAATGTGTTACTACAGTGTGGTCCTCAATGCAGCCTAGGGATATCATTTGAATAGATTTGAAGCCAGCAAAGAGATGTCAGGTTTCAGACAGATTGTGAAGGACCTTAGAACTTAGAGATAACACGAGTACAATTATAAATAGGATTTATCACTTCCAATTTATAGGAAGAAAGGAAAATATAGTCTGTAAAGTGAGATAATATACAAAATAGTTAAAGTCTCCTTTTCAGAGACTCTAAGATGGGATCAAAAAGGAAATCCAGGTGTGTGTTGTTGATATGAGATTCACCTAAAACACAAGGGCAAAACAGGTTATTCTAAAATGTTAGTCACAAGCAGATAAAATAAGGCAGGAGTTTCCAAAACGGCTGATTAAGTGATCGCTTGAAAACAAACTTAGAGCCCCCAAACAAAGAAAAAACGTAGCTTCTTTTTAGACATCTCTAGAATATTTACAAAAGTGACTATTAAATAGCACATAAGAACATCTTGAATTACAGAAACAGCTATATTTGGATAGGATGTACAGATGACTGATCTCTAGTAACTAAAATTTAAAGAAAACACAGCAAGAATAATTTGTAAACCTTTGAACACATTCCTAAACAACTTTGATTAGGAGGAAGGGTTCAACTCTCTAAATGCCGAGAGCTCTACATTTTGTCAGCAATTTTGAATCATCAAGACCGTTTCTTGCCACACACAGGGGAAGACACGGCATTGATGAAAATCACACTTTCAGAGACTCAGCAGTGGCAATGGGGATGCTGAGACGATGGCTTCAGTACGAAACAGAGCACTGAGCAATGCGAGTCAAATGCTCCTAAGTGCTTTTTTTTTTAAAAGAAAATGAACCAATTGCCAACAACGACTCTCTGAGGTGAAACTACAGGCAATTTAAATTCACTTCTTTCTATTTTGTGTGATTCTCATATTTTGAGCAATAAATACAATAAACAAAAAAATAAACTTTTTTTTTTTAAAGGAAAATGTTTAAAATTGAAATGAAGCTCAGGATGTTCCACGCCGAGTGGGATTCCAGGTGTCGTGACTTGGCCTGGGCAGCGGCTGTCCCACGCTCCACTCGTCGAGTCCAGAGTCTGCTCAGGTGCCACCTGCTCAGTATTTATTTGAGACTGAAAGACTGATGTGGCTGAAACCCACAGAGCAAGAGGCAAGATGAGGCTGGGGGGCATGGGTGCCTCCCTAAACAGGGCCTTGGGGCCACATGAATAATTTGGCACCTTGACAGAAGGGCCGTGAGAACCTATTGAAACATGTTAAGTGAGGGCCGACCCTGTGGCTCACTCGGGAGAGTGCGGTGCTGGGAGCGCCGACGCCACGGGTTCGGATCCTATATAGGGATGGCCGGTGCACTCACTGGCTGAGCATGGTGCGGGCGACACCAAGCCAAGGGTTACGAATCCCTTACTGGTCACAAAAAAAAAAAAAAAAAAAAAGAAAGAGACATGTTAAGCGAAAGGTGACATGATCAAACTTAATTTTAGAAAATAGCAACTTGGCTACCGTAGGGACAGTAAATGAGACGTAGAAGTGTGAGACTGGAAATCCAGCCACCAGAGAAGGACCTGATGGAGGGTAAAGGGGGCATTAGAGAAAAGTCATCAGATTCAGGAGACAAAAAAAAACACAGTGCTTCTTAACTGGGGGCGATTTAACACCCCATCCCCTGCAAGGCACATTTGACAAATTCAGGAGAACTTTTCAGTTGTCACAACTGGGAGGAGATGCTACTGGCACCTAATGGGTAGAGGCCAGGGGCGCTCCCCTACATCCTGCAAAGCACAGGACAGCCCCCGCCACAAAGAATCATCCAGGCCAAAATTTCAACAGCAGGTGAGAAACCTGGATTAGCAGCATGGAGGATGGATTGGATGAATGCCAGGACAGTTCTGTTCCATGGCTTGTTTATAGGATCGTTATCCTGACCCTGGCTTTTCCCACAGTCTTATGCCCCAGAAAACATGGATCACACCCAAAGCACCTATTAGTCCTATTTCTAGAAAACAATCTCTTCATTAGGTAAATTGCAGCACGTTCAAAGGCTGAGATATTTCCTATGTCATGACAAGAAATTAAGTGTGAATGAATTAAAGGCATTTATTTATTCGATCGTTGATGGCCAGTAGTATTTTTTTACTTTTAAATCTTGAACAACTTTTTTGTTTTGCTATTTTGTTTCATACTGCGGGTTTGTGGCAGAATCAGCCCAGAAGTCAGGACTCAGAGAAGGCCTGAATCACTTGCTGCGTCAGATCCATAGTCCACGGGGACAACTGTGACAAAGGCACTAGTCCTCCCCAGCAACCTGATAACGCCTCCGATTCTGAAAGACCCTAGAGACAGCCGGTTGATCAGCCAGCTTGATATTCCAGACCACTTGGCGGCTTTTCCCTTAGTGTAAATAAATTAGCCTGGGCTTAATCAATCAGTCCCTGAGACTTTGCTGTGCTTTTCCAACACTACCTTTAATTACACTGGAGCCTCTCCCTGCAGTGTTTGTGGTCTCTGCGTCTGCTTTGCAAAACCCCACCCCTCTGTTTCCCTGGAAGCCAGTCCTGACAGGGAGATCCTCGGGCAGGAGACTTGTTAGGGGCCCTCTGGGGTCAGCACTCATGGAAGGGAGGGAGGGCTGAGATGTTCTCGGGGAAGGCCCAGCCGACCCCTTAGGGAGAACTAAAGATGGGTTGACACCCAGAATCTTCCATAGCAAGGGCACCGTGCACAGAATGGTTGAAGAGAAACATCTCAGACATGGAAAGAATGCTGCAAAAAGATACAGGAGATACTCCAGAGAAGGGAGCTGACCTCAGTGTCCTCCTTTTGTACCTGTGCAGTCACAGAGCACCTGAATCTGCCCCTCCTGTCGTCTCCAGCACATTTATGGTCCAATCATTTTTGGCCTGTCACTCAAGCCCATGACCACTGGGCGGCCTTTGCGTCTTTCCCTCACTCCCCACATCCACTGCATCAGCAGGTCTTAGAGGCTCTAATTCCAACATAACTTCCAACTTTAAAAAGATGCCAGCTGCTTTAAACACTGACCCTCATTTCATCCTCCGTCACCCCAGTGAAACAGGCATCAGTGTCCCCGGTTTCCACAATGCAGTTTCTAGGACTCTGGTGGGCTTGGGGACTGTCCCAAGCCCCCAGGGGAGCAACCAGCAGAGCCAGGGTGTGGCCTGGGGTCTCTGACGTCACATCGATGTACTCTTTCCTTATGCAGCTTAATCTCAAGTGTCTGCCACACATGAATCGTGCCACCACATTGAGCAGAGAACTGCATCAGCCTGCACTCAACCGAGTGAGCACATCTCTAGAGCCAAGTTCAATTTATTCCAGGTATTAAATAGTCCCCTCTCCCCCATGTGGCATTTCTCAAATACAGACAGAACCTCACAACTCCTGTTTCCCTCTCCTCTCATCTTCCAATATATCAAGACACATTTTTTTGCCAAACACTGAAAATAGAAGCATATAGTAATTATTTAAATCTATCTTGTATAGAGTAAACATTTTGTGCTGGGAGTGGGGCAGTTTTCTGGCTCTGTGTCATTGGTCTGGCTTGATGGCCTGTATTCTGCACATTCACAACCCACCAGTACTCTAACCATGTGGGCTTGAGGGAGGAATTCACCTACCCCACCACTTTAGGTAGGAAAACAAACTGCATGATGGGTTCCAAGCTCATTCATTCATTCAATTTAACGAAATACTAGGAAGTGCCTACTGCATGCTAGACTCAGTAATGACTTCAAGCGACTTCAGCCCATGAGGGTGAAAGGAAAGAAGCACGTGATTAGACTGCAGTGCCATGAGGGTTTGGGTGCAGTAAACCAGGGGTGTTAATAGAGCACCTGGAGGTGGAGGAGCCACACTGAGTCTTGAAGGGTGACTCAGAGGTACCCAGGTGGGCGGGGGGAGGAGCATGGTGCTCCAGACAAAAGGAGCAACACACTGTGAAGACACATGCTCCTTGGGAAAACCATGGGCACCACCACAATCCCTGTCTAACGTCCTCTTTAACGTCCGCTGTGAATGCCTTGACTGCTTTGGAGATTTCCTTCTAGATGAAGGTAGCTGCATGGATGTGATACTCCCAGCATCTCCAGGATCCCATTGGAGGTTGAGAGGATCCTCTCCAGGATCCCAGTGGAGGTTGGGGGGATCCTCTCCAGGATCCCAGTGGAGGTTGGGGGGATCCTCTCCAGGATCCCAGTGGAGGTTGGGGGATCCTCTCCAGGATCCCAGTGGAAGTTGAAGGAGTTGGGAGCTGAACTGATAGGATAGCTTTAGACAACCCTTCTATCCCTGGGCAGCCAGGCTGCCTGCTCCTCTGTGAAGGACAGGGCTCTGGCCTCCCAGGACCGTCTCCCTCTGCCTATGCCACCTGGGGCTGCATGCATATGTCTGTTTCTCTGGAGTCACGTGTCAGAAGGCCTGCTGTGGCGGCACACCCGTGCTCACCCTCCGCCGTCAGCTCTGTCACTACCAGAGCCAGCCCTCGATCTCCATCCGCCCCTCCGTGCTCTCTCTTGGTTGTCCCAAACTCGGAGAGCAGTTTGTGGGGCTCGTCCACACCCCAACACCATCAGACATCCTCCTTCTTGAGGCTGCCCAGATCACTAGTCCCCTCACCCCTGCCCAGCATAGTGAGTGGGGCTCCTACTGCGAAGCTGAGGGAAAACGCTCTGTTTGCCCAATGCCCTCATTTTCAGGTGAAGGAACTGAGGAAACGTGACTTGCTCAACATCACACACCCCACGGGGATAAGGTCATATGGCAGAACCTGCACATGGACGTGTTGCCGGTGCAGTCACACAGGGGCCCATCCTCAGAAAGGGTCTTTGCCTGGTTTAATGATCTGTGGTCACCACCTTAAAATTCTAATGATGTTTGAACAAGAGGCCCCACATTTTCTTTTTTGCACAAGACTCAGCAAGTGATGTAGTTGTGCTGGGGGCAGCACCAAGGTGGGAACTCAGACCCCGGCATAAAGCGAGCGTGTTTTCCACCACCTAGTCTGATAGCTGAATGCAGGTGAAGCTGAGCCAACACATGTTCCTCCATAGTACTCAAAGCTAAAGCCAGAGGCCGCAGCGCCTCCTTTCCCAGCCTGCAAGCCCTTGGCGAGTGACATGCTCATATCTCCTGGTGGTTGTGTCATTCCACTCAAGCAAGAGAGCTGCTGCTTTCTCTTCACGCAAAAATCACCTCCTGGGGCATGTGACTGCCGTCGTACCTGGGGCTACAGGCAGCTATTCTGAGTCACCCAGAGGCCAAACTGGTATCTGAGCCTGGAGAGGAAAAAAGGCCAGGAGGGTTCAGAAAGGGTTGGGGAAAAATGCATCCAGCAAAGAAAACCTATAAGCACGGACATTTACAAGCCAGCCTAAAAAATGAGCAAGAAACTCTCTGCCAGCTTTTCTCCATTTCTCCCTCATGAAAACTATGGCACATGTCTCTTTCTAAGATACATTAATGAAGAGAACTGTGTTTCCTTCCATCCCAATGACAGTGCTTCTTAGCTGCAGCAGCTAATCTGCAGGAAGGTATAAGGAAAAAAGTGTCTTAAATACACTGGAGTTTGCCACAAAGGATGGTTTTTCTTGACAAGTTCATCTGCACAAATTCCCTATATCCATGAGATGCTCGTTTTCTATAATACCTTGGACTGCAAGCTTATTCTTGTTGAGCTATTAAATTGAGGGTGAATCATGTCTTCCTGCAATGACATCCCTGCCCCCCATCATCCAAGACCCCCTAAATTCCCAGAGTAACTCAGAGGAGGAAAAGGCATGCTGGGTGTCGGAGGCCCAGGTGAGCGTGCTGACCTTGAGTTCACATCCAAGCAGCAAGGTTATTATCACCCACGTTTTATAATACCTGCCTCTCAATTTACATTCAATTAGCCTAACCATTTGGGGAATAAATCAATTTAAAAAAAAAAGTTAAAAAACTTACAACCACTAAATTTAGAATAAAACATCCATTAAAAAATGTGATTTTTTGGCAGCTGGGCAAATGGGGATCTGAACTCTTGACCTTGGTGTTACAAGGCTGTGCTCTAACCAACTGAACTAACCGGCCAGACCCATAAAAAAAATCTTAATGTTCCTGTTTTAGGTCATCCTTTAGAAGATCCAGGTTTTCCTAAATTTTCTATTTAGAGCTGCACTCTAAACAGGGAAACACTCTAAACAGAAAGATCTATGAGCAAAAAGGCGTGCGCATGCAGTCAAGGTTTTCTATGCACATGGACCACAGAGAGATCAGGTAGAGAGTTGATTATTCACTTGCCTGGCAGGTGAACGCTATTTCCCTTGAGTTGATATTGCTGCATCCCTTGTGGGGACTCAAAAGAAAACGAAAACTTGACTGATGTCTACTGATTCTTTTCCAATTCTGTTTCAATTTAGAATTTTCTTTTGCAATTATGTTTGATGAACATGAAATCTCTATAGCGGGTCAGCTACTTAATGCCACAACAATGTTTGATTCCCATGGAAGTGTTCTATTTTCTGAGGCCAAGGGAGTTTCTAGAACTACCTATTGATTGACACGGGACTTTGCAATCCTTCTCCCAAATTAGCAGGAGGCCAGGGCCCACGTGAGGGCACCCGGGCTTACAGCTGCCCTTCTCTGTGTCCACCTCGTCCCGAACTCCCTCTTAAGAAATCAGTCCCTGCTGCCCAATAACATCCCACCTATAGCCCACAGCTTGTTCCGCATCTCAGGGCCTATCTGGGCATCACGGCAGCATCTGCTTTTAGACTGTCACTTACTAGACTGGTGACAGCTGTCTGCTGACTAGATGGCATTTGGATAAAGACAGGGCAGGAAGGCAGAGCCATGCCTTGCACGGTCTGTTCGGGGGGTGGGGGGTGTGCAGGGGACAGGAACAACGGTGATTCGCTCTGCCTGTCCTTGGCCGAAACCACAAGCACCACGTCCCGTGCAGTCATCATGCGAGATGTTTCTGCAGAGCCACTTTGTGGTAAGCAGTTGGCACAGAGCACTCACTGCGGCTTTCAGCAGCACGGCACAGCTGCTTGGAAACCCAAAAGCAGGGCGTTAGGGGGATCACAGGACAGGGACTGCCAATGTTTGGGGCAGGCTCCATGCTGTGTGCTGTCCCATTACCAGTTCCTTTATTTAAGGACAAGGGCACAGCTTGAGAAGAAGAGGAAGTCAGGGTGTGCCATCAGCACGCTAAGCCTAGCGGGGCTCAGGCTCCGTCACTCTGCAGGACTCTAATCCCCACACTGCTCTGCTCTGTCAGGAGCCAGCACTCTCAGGGATGAAAATCCCTGTACACTGACTTCTTAAGTCAAGGCTGCTAATACCAAGAGCCAGGCGACGGGCGAGGAGAGGGGCACGTACAGGCCTCTGCAAACCCAGAGAGAGCCACTGGCCTCCTGTGGCTTTCCTTTCCTGTGCCCAAGTCCTCCCAGCTCCCAGCCCAGTGCAGTGCTCTGGGGAGCACAGCTCACACTGCGATTCAGGGGGCCAGGGACACGGGAGGAAGGAAGTTGGGGACTGACATCTGTCCCTGGTCCTCCTCTTTTCTCCCCCTGCCTTCTCACTGTGGAGTCATTTGCCATGCTGAGGTAGTGGCAATCCCAAGCTGGCCAAAGTCATGTCTAAGGGTGGCACTAATTCCAGACAGGAGTGACACAAACGCGAAAGTGAGGCATAGGCATTCACCATTTCTTTAAGTGGAAGAAAGGTGAGGTTCGTTCTGGAGGCATGTGAGGAAGAAGCCCCTGGCTGCCCCATGGAAGAATCCAGATGAGAAGCTTCTTTTCCAGCCCTGCTTCCAGGGTTCAGTTTAAGCACAGTGAGCCAGAGCCTTACCAAGGTGGCTGGACGGCCACTCCAGCAAGGTACCCAGGGTGACATCCTGGGCAGGTCCCCAAAGCCCCGGAGCTGCTCTTCAGATGTTGGGAATTCTGAATTTGTCCAGAATTATTACTAGCACTGGTTGCCCCACAGAAGCATGTGTGTGTGAAACATACACACACTCTGAAAAACAGTAATAAACTCCTGGGTGCCCACCATCCGTAGAACAGGCAGGGTATCACCTGTGCCATAGCGGCTCCCTGCGGCCTCACTTCAATAACTTTCTTCTTTCCCTAACTCTGAGGTTAAACATACCCTTGCTTTTCTTTGTAATTTTACCACCTATGCATGTTTTCCTAAACGACACGTTGTTGAGTGTCATAAGCACAAATCGAGTTGTATACAGGAAAGACTGTCGCCGAGTAGATGAGGCTCCTGATGGAATCATCAGGGTGGTCCCTGGCTGCAGTTTGCCTTCGGTGCTCTTGAGAGTCCGCAAGGCCCCTTCTGAGGGAGCCAGAAAAAGATCTTGAATGAATTCCCTTGAATGAGGAGCCTGAGGGACCACCCAACTGGAATGGTGGGAAAGGGGCCAGGGTTGTCGACCACCCACAGAAATGGGGTCAGAGGGAGTGAACTGGGCAGTGTTTTCTACCTTGCTCCTGCTGCAAGAAGGAGGTCATTTGTAGGGGAATATATGGATTCTCAGGTGGGCCAGGGACCGGGATAGTGAGAGAAGAGCAGGAACCACATCAACAAATGACAAGACAAGCCAAGCTAGGCCCGCTGACCCAGGCTCTCTGTCCTCGGGTAAAAAGACTCTGGGGTGGGGGCCCGAATGCGTCTGTCTCAAGAGCTGCATGTTTCTAGTCTGGGTGTGCTGTCTTCCATCAGTGTACACGGGCGGTCCTGGATTCACCCCAGCTTCAGAGGCACCAAAGCTGCCCTTTCCCGTGTCTTTGGGAATCAGGTTGGTTGTCAGCTTTTTCCTACCAGCTGAGTGTCAACTTTAAGATCTGCTCTGATCACTAATCTCTGCATCCATGTGCTCTCCAGTTCTCCTCTCCTGCTCTGCCCCTCTGGGTCTCTCTGTCTCTCTGTTTCTCTCTCTTCTTCTTGCTGCTTTAACAAAGTTTAACTGAGTATTTTTGTTCTTTCCAGAATTAGACACGCACAGTGGATCTTCCACTCTCTTTATTATTTTCGACTGCGGTTGGTGATTCAGGAGGCAAGTAGTTCTTTTGGCCACGAGTCTTCAGCTGGGGACTCACGTACCCCTGCGGCATGAGAAAAGTTTCCAATGGGGACCAGGCACAGGTAGTTTATGAAGTCATTTTTCAGAGTCTCAGTTCCTAAATAGATCCCTCATCCCGTGAGAAGCGAGAATGTTCCTGTGATGTGCGTGCGGTTCCCCTTTCCCACTTCCCACCCCCCCACCCTTCACCCACTTCGTAAGGACGTCTCCTCTCTTCTTCACATAGGCGACCAGTCATCCTGGATTGGGGACCACCGTAATGACCTCATCTTAACCTGCTTGCCTCTACAGAGGCCTTGCTCATCCACCTCCAGGGCTCCTAACAGAAGGACATTCCAGTATTGCTGTTGGTCTTAAGGAAGTGAACAGTGTTAATGACTGGATCACAAATCCTTTTACAAGCCAGGTGGTGGTTTCCAACTGCTTTCAAAAACATGTTCAGTTGATCGATCATTAAAAATATATTTTTTGATGAAAGAGCATTACATGTTTTTGGACATAACTCCAAAAGAGTTCAAAGAATTGAGTGATACTGATTGATTAAAAAACAAAAACAAACAAAACTTCTTATATTCCCAGCTGTTTATTTATGTGTACAAGGGAAAAATTCTCAGTGCTTTTAGCTATAAAAAAGAAAAATAGGAATAGTTTTTACACTGAATTCTAACTCATTCTAGCAGTAGAATATTCATACTCAGACACATAAACTGCTTGAAAAATAAAGCAGCTCCATCCATCTCATTAAGAGGTGAATTTTTGATAATACTTCCTCTTTAAGTTTAGCATTTGTCCATCAAAATGCGGAATCTATTTGTGTTTTGATCAGCTGGGTGCTGCTAATAATTGTAATGATAATGTAATCCAGAGGGAATTTTTAGCAGCTAGGTCCTCAGGGTCACAGGATATTACTGTACCCTGTACATTTCAGTTCCTGTTCATGTACACATTTGTTTTTAATCCAGAGATATATAATCAGTAAAATATTTTTTTTTTTTTTTTTTTTACAAAAGATGACCGGTAAGGTGATCTTAACCCTTGACTTGGTGTTGTCAGCACCATGCTCACCCAGTGAGCTAACCGGCCATCCCTATATGGGATCCGAACCCGTGGCCTTGGTGTTATCAGCACCGCACTCTCCCGAGTGAGCCGGCCCAATCAGTAAAATATTTTGAAGCATAAAATGCTTCACATCAGATGAAACTATGGGAATGGAAATATGAGTTCAAAAAGAAAAGGAGAGATGTAAAATTCCCAATTGCTAAAGAAGAGCTTTTTGGGAGTGGTTTTGTTTTAACGGATGGTAATGCGTATCAAATTGCCATGATATTTAGAGTCTGCTGGATAATTTAAAAGAATGACATTACTATTTTGTTTCTAAATGTCAGTAGTAAAAATCCACTGGAAATTTCATCCTTTGTAGCTATTTAAACTTAAAGGAAAAAATTAGTAACTTAAAAATGTGCAAGGAGTGCATCAATTTACAAAATTTGTCTATTGCTGAGTGCTCCTGTTGCAGGCCCCCTTGAGCAGGGGTTTGGTCAGGGGCTAGCAGCTAAGAAGCCCATTAACAGCTAGACGTGGGTCCACCTATGTCTACGACGTGGACATATACGATGAATGATGTACTGGAACCTGAATCCCATCCCAGTCCTCTGTGGTTCAAGTGTATGTGGAGGGGGTGAACTGTGGGACGCCTCGCTGAGCACCACTGTCTCATCAGGCCCCTGCTGAGGTGCCGGGTCCAGCCATCCTGCGGGTATCTCCGGGCCTGCCCACCACCACTGCCCCTGCCTCGGGAGCACGGCTTTCTGGGGTCATACAGAGCACCTTCGCTGTGTCACTAAGCTGGTTGTTTTTACAGCAGGCATCGTAGGTATCAGGGCAGGGAGGGCTTTCGTTTCCTGATAGTTTTCGATCTAGAGAGTGAGTTTTATCCTTCCTTCCTATCTCCATGTACCATGGCTGGTGTCGCCCCACCACCTCACTTTCTTCCCTCTCCCCAAGGGGACTGTATTAGGTTCCTAGGGTGTCTGTAACAAAGTACCCCAAACTGGGTTGCTTAAAATTACAGAAATGTGTAGTAGCACAAGTTATGGAGGCCAGAAATCCAAAATCAAGGTGATGGCAGGGCCGTGCTCTCTCTGAAGGCTCCTTGCCTCTTCCAGCTTCTAGTGGTTGCTGGCCGTCCTCAGTGTTTCTGG
Organism: Cynocephalus volans; assembly: GCF_027409185.1. Lineage (NCBI taxonomy): Eukaryota > Metazoa > Chordata > Mammalia > Dermoptera > Cynocephalidae > Cynocephalus > Cynocephalus volans. The sequence goes on from NC_084460.1 coordinate 296,243,056, forward strand.
GTTTGTAGCTGTGTAATTCCAGTCTTGCCTCCCTTGTCACACGGCATTCTCCCTGTGTGCCCCTGTGCATGTCTTTGTGTCTCTTCTCCTCTTCTTATGGGACAACGGTCATATCGGATTAGAACCCACCCCAATGACCTCTTAACTCAATTACATCTGCAAAGACCCTATTTCCAAATAAGGACACATTCACAAGTAATGGGAATTAGGACTTCAACACATCTCTTGGGGGGATCCAATTCAACCTATAACAGATATTGAGGGCTTGTTAAAAAAAATCCGGAAGGAAGGAAGGAAGGAAGGAAGGAAGGAAGGAAGGAAGGAAGGAAGGAAGGAAGGAAGGAAGGAAGGAAGGAAGGAAAGAAAGAAAGAAAGAAAGAAAGAAAGAAAGAAAGAAAGAAAGAAAGAAAGAAAGAAAGAAAGAAAGAATAATATGTTGAACTTTCAGGAGGAGAGAACAGAACTGTGGTTACTAGAGGAAGGAAAAGGGAGGGGTTAGGGAGAAACTGGTTAATGAACACAAAGAATGAGTACATTTTATACTGATGAATATGCCAACTATCCTGATTTGATCATCACATATTGCACATAAACACTGATAGTAAACTGTACCCCACAAATATGTATAATCAATTATGTTTCAATTTAAAAAATATTAATTCTTCCAACTCATGAACACACACACAAAAATTCCTCCTGTTTTTTTGCTTTGATGCATGTGTTACCACTGTTGATTTAGCATTAGAAAAACATGGATTTAGAGTCTAGATTAGCCTTGATTTGGAGCAAGCTAATGTCTCTGAGTCAGTTTTCTAATCTATAAAATAGGTTTACTATATTATACTAAATTCCAGCATTGTTTTGGGTTCTGTATGAGCTAGTGCATGCCACATGGTACTCAGTACGTGGAATCTATATAAAGAACATCTTCTGGGTCACAGGTGTTCCTAAACTGGGCTTCCCTTCTTTCTCCATGAATTCAAAATCCAATCCCTTATTTTACATGTTTGGCTTTTTGCCATGAGCCATCCTGCTATAGGGAATGGCATGGGAGCCTGAGTGATATCCCTTGTTCTGCAGGCTACAAAAGGGTCCCATGTGTGTGGTACGGCTCCATGGAAGTTCTTGTTTGTTCACCTTTGGTTGCTTGACAAGGCTTCCCAGAATTAAACAGCCTAACCTTTTGGCTTAGTATGGCTTTGGGAAATTCCCTGGAGTTTCTCAAAGGACACGTTAAAATACATCAAAATTTACTGGTTTATTTAAAGGGCATTGTCAGTACTAAAGGTGTTTTTGGTGCATGTTCCCGGTATGGGTTGGGTCCATTTAATTTTGTCATTAATCTTCCTTGTTAGTGATGTGTGCATGGACCCATTGTGGCTGTGGTCATGCTCTTGTACGTGTGGAATGAAGTTATTGTGTTGGATTTCTATCCACATCCCCCAGGGAGACGGTGGGTCCGAGTGCAGTAATGTTTATAACTAATTGATCATCAACCGGTTACAGATTTCTTTGTTTCTCCCACTCCCACAGTTTCACTGGATTTACCAAGAACATGTTCTTTCTTTAGTAATAATAAGAATGATAAGGTGTGTTTTTGTTAGTTTGAGTAGGATCATTTAACTTTTCACTTTGTCCCCTGTGCTGTTCCCGGAGTCTATTGGCAGGGAAATGGAAGGTATAGACATTGTGATTTTGATTGTAGATTGGGGTGATCGGTGTAGAGTGTAAGCAATATTGAATTGTTGACCATGGCTGGTCAATGTTGTTGAAGTCGAGTATAGTAAGTGTGAGTGGGATTGAGGGGGGGTTGAGTTGTAAGTTAAGAAGGTTGAGAATTATGGTTTAAACTAAAGGTCTGACGCTCTTTGAGGCCAAGCATGCTGCTATTGTATAGTTTCCTGGCCACGAGCCACGGGCTTGGGGGTGAACTTTTGATGCATGAGTAGATGTTTTTGTCACAGCATGAGTGCCTTGGAACGTTTTGACCTTTCTTTTTCAATAGAAACAAAATAAAAAATGTTTTGATTAAAAGACAAATCAAAGTGTGAAAGATTAGGTAAAAACATATAAACAAAGCAAGATTTTTGTGGTTGTTGTCCACACTTGCATTAGACATCTGTGGTCCATCTCTTTTTTTCCTCGCCGATGCCACACCACCTATTCAGGTCCAACGAATCCTGCGGAGCTGGTCTCTGGCAGATTTTTTCTATTTTAACGTACCTTAGGTGAATACATTTATATTAATCATAATCCTTGGCTGAGATAAAATATCATTGGTCCATGATATATTTTAGTTAGTTTCTTTATTTGCATGTACACTGTAAATGAAAACATATGAACTCACCACCCAACCCAAGAACTAGATTATTAATTGTAAATTTCACCTAGCAGTGGGATCCACCCATAGATTCCTCTACCCCTAGTTTCATCCAGAACTTCATTTTAATCACCCCTGTCCTTTGTGACCCTAGATACCATGCAAATCTATTGGGTGAACTTCTATTGCACCTTCTTTCCATAAAGCCTACCCCTATTGACCCTCCTAAGTGGGTCCAGATCTTGTGACCCATCTGCTGGCACCGTTGCTAGGACCAGACAGCAATTCCTGATTGAAGCCCCAATCTGATTTCCTCTCCTGGGAATTTGGAATTACACCTTCAGGCTCAGAGTAATCATTGCAGGGCATTTAAACTTTGAAGTCATATCCAAGAAAATGAATGACAAAGAGCAAAATTTGAGCCTAACTGCCTTCATGGATAGATTTTTCCCAAGTACGAATAAAGCCATTATAAACAAACAACAAAAAAATAAAAATAAAAATAAATTTCGAGGTCATGAAAAGCTGTGCCTGGGTGGTCATATTTCTGCTGTGTACAAGTGGGGCAGAAAGATCTCTTTCTAGAAAGAGAAAGGAGGTGGGCACACCAAAAAAATTGGGGAAGAGGGAGCAGGTGGCTCCCCAGACAGACCTGGAAAGAGTGGCCTCTTGGTCCCTGATTGCTTCCTAAATCTTGATTCTAGGACATCTCAGGGCTGGGCCATCTGTCCCTCTGCATTCTGGAGGTGCTTCTACCCTTTGCTTAAGCTACCCTGAGTGGGTTGCTCTACCTGACAACCATGTGATCAGAGAACGCAGCCATCCTTGCATGATACAAACCATACCTATACTTCTTCTCAAGCACTGTTTGGCCAATGAATCAATAACCTTTATGAATCATTTGCCTCTGGGCTAAAATGACAGAACAGAGGCAGTGTGGAGTGGGAGGCTAGACAGCTGACCTGTCCCCTGGCCATCTGTGAGCTCTTTCTGGTCTAAGGATTTACTTATTCTCTCTTCAGTTATGACCACCCAAAATAGAAGTAGTGACTTTGAACTCCTTGCCACCAAAACAAGAAAAGGATTATTATATTCAACCAAAAGGATACTGCACAATAAAGAAAAAATATATGTCAACCCCAGGCTAAGCAGTCTCAGGGCCATACCACCAACCACCAGAGTTGATGGCCCAGGCACAACTCAGAATCATCCCTACTGTGTTCTGAGAGTTAGAGAAACATTTGGTGCAGTCACAAGAGTATTGTATTGGAAGAGGGGAGCTGTGTTCAGTCTTTGCTAACCAGGTTGACTTATTTCCTCTGAGCCCAATTTACTCATCCAGCCCAGAGGTTTGTGTGAACCAAACATCTAAACATGATAGAAGCCACGTGATCAAGTACAGAGAACACTGGACCAGACCTCAGAAGACCTGGGCTCAGTCCAAGCTCTAGCTCCACTTAGCTCTTGGGTTTCAAGGAAGTTCCTTCCATTTCCTGAACTTCCCATTTATCACTTTTGAAATTTAGAAATGAGGTCATTAACTTATTCCCAAGAGATTTGATGAAAAGGAAATGAGAAAATGTGGGTGAAAATACTTCGAAACACATATCAACAAAATGTTAGGCGTGGTGTTATGTTTGTGGGTATAAACGATGCTATGATGAATATGTTTGGTTGCATCTTTGGGTACATCTCTGATTATTCCAAGAGTTGGTATTAGTGGATAAAAGGCATTATTCCCAAAAGTGAAATTTTGGGGTCAATAGATAAGAACATTTTTTAAGGCCTATGATGCACATTGTCAAATCACCCTCTACAAAAGTTGTTCAAATTTAACTGCATCTATTATCACATGTATGCGAGTACTATTTCCCACCACTCTGACCAACACTGAGTATTAGGTTTAATTTTCATGTTTGCAAATTCGGTCTTGCTGTTTGAGTTAATATTCCTTAAATCTCTAGTGATGCTCACATTAAAATATATATGTTTATAATGCATTTTCTTCTCTTCTTTTGCTGTGTTTATTCTCTTCGTGAGATAATACACATAAAGCACTTAGCTAGGGTCAGGAGTGTGTGAAGACCTCAATACATGTTAGCTGCGGCCCTGCTGCTGTTGTTTCTTTTTTCTAATTTTCTATTGGCACAGCCAATATTTTTCTGAGTTTGTTCCTTCACTCATCATTTTTTATGACATTTCTTGACACATAAAAAAAAAGCTTTTAATTTTATGGTAGTCAAAACATTTTAAGCATTGGATATGAGACAGCTAATATTTATATCATAAATGCATTCTTCATCACATTTACAGTATGAATTTTCCTCCCCTTTTTTCCCGCCACCCCCCCATGCACTTTTTAAAAATATGCTTTGGAACAGTTTACATGGCATGAATATTGTAGGCTTTCCAAATTTTAAAATAATAGTAACATGTTGAACTGCCTGGCCTTAGATTCTCACGTGGAGGTAATTTAAACAAGTTTCCCATGGATATTTGTGGGGTTTTTTTTGTTATTGTTAACTTCATTTTGATAAATGTTATTTTCCATCTGTAGTGGATTGAATTATGTCCCCCCCAAACTCATTGAAACTTGGATTGTGTTCCCCAAGTTTTATGTATTAGAAATTTAGACCCCACTGTGACTGTTAAGAGGGTGGGAAATCCTAATATGGTAATTGAAAGATGGAGCCTTGAGGAGGTGACTGAATTGTAGGACCGTGCAGTAGTGAATGGATTAAAAATGGTGGTCAGGGGCGTGGTTCTGAGGGTTTTAAAAGAAGAGGAGACTGTCTCTCTTGCTCTCTCTGCTCTCTCTGCTTCCACCATCTTGCAATGTGAGACCCCTGGGTCACTGTCATCATCACCAGATGGACTTTGGACTTCCCAGCTTCAGAAACTGTAAGCAATAAATTTCATTTTCTTATAAATTACCCAGTTCTGTGTATTTTGTTATAAGCAACAAAAACGGACTAATACACCATCCCATATATGTTTTTTAGTTTGAAGAAATACAGTCATGTGCTCCTTAATGATGAGGACACATTCTGAGAAATGCATCAGTAGGCAATTTTGTCATTATGTGAACATCACAGAGTGCACTTACACAGACCTACATGGTACAGCCTGCTGCACAGCAAGGTTATATGGTAGAGCCTGCTGCTCCTAGGCTACAAACCTGTACAGCATGCTACTGTCCTGGATACTGTAGGCAATTATAACACAATGGTAAGCATGTTTTGAATCTCTAAATATAGAAAAGGCACAGTGAAAATACAGTACAAAAGATAAAAAATACTATACCCATACAGGGCACTCATCATGAACGGAGCTTGCAGGACTAGAAGCTGCTCTGGGTGAGTCAGTGACTGGTGAGTGAACGTGAAGGCTGAGGACATTACTTTGCACACTGTAGACTTTATAAACATTGTACACTGAGGCTATGCTTAATTTATAAAAAGGTAAAGTAATTGCACTATGTGATGACAGCTATGATGTCACTAGCTGATAGAAAATTTTCAGTTCCATTATAATCTTAAAGGACCACAGGGTATATGTGTCCCTTCTTGACTGAAATGTTGTTATGCGGTGCATGACTGTATTTTAATTTTAACCTCCCTGTTATGTTATTTCCACATTTTTCATCTTAATTTTATATAATTACTTTCTCTTTTATCTTTGTTTACCATAAAGTAAACTATCATTTCATATTTAAGGCATATCAGTTGTTGTATTCCTGTCATGTACTGACATTATAATGTTATAAAAGAGAACAGAGGCTCTACAAATTGAAGTGTTTTGCCTATTTTCAAGCTAGAACTAATACTTTCATCTCCTGGCAAAACAAGGTCTGCATTTTCCTTTTTTTCTCCAAATTTAAATTAAACCTGCAGTAATTTTGCCCTCATTAAAGTTGTCTTCTTTTGATTTTATTTACTAAATTCATCATGTAATGATCCCTATTTAGCAGCTTTTATTGACCAGGATTCTGAGTTTTCCAAATCATTGCCTATAAAGAGAAGAAAGAAAAAGGAGGGAGAGGATAGGTGTTCTATCCCATCTTGGACGCCTCCTCCGGCCTCCTTGGAGTCCCCAAGGCTCCTGCTCTTGCAGGTGAAGTGGTGTTATTTGCCCTGTTCTGAGGAACGGCCCCCAAACACCAGGATTCAATTGCAGCTGGTATCGCTGTGTCTGATCTCTCTCTCTCTCTTTTTTTCTTTTGGTGGCTGGCTGGTACCGAGATGGAACCCTGCACCTTATTGTTATCTGCATCATGCTCTAACAACTGAGCTAACCATCCAGCCCCCTGTCTGATTTCTTAAGGTTCAGCAGAATTTGGAAGTCACAGAAGGTCACCGTGTTAATTGTCTCTTTCGATGAGATTTCTCATTTATTGTGAAAGGGGCTTCTTTCCTCCCCGGTAGTAGTACAATTCCTTTTTGTAATTGGCAGACTACAAATAAGGGTTGGGTTGGTTTTTATTTTGATTCTTGAGGACACACAATGACAGTTCTCTTTTCTCCATTATGTGTCCTCTGGAGACACAATTATTTTGTGAATGGTTTGTATAGATTTTTTTTTTTTAACTTTTAGTGCTTTATTATGTGCAATGGCTGCTTGCAGCATTTTGGACACCACCTGTCTATCATCCTGCTGCACAGACAGTGGCTTGTGTGCTGTCCCACCCCCTCCCTTCTATGACGGCTGCAACCACCAGAGGAGAGCCTTGGAATCACTTCACGGAATCTGTCCAGGAGACACTAACTTGAAGACGGCCTCTGACAAAGCAGTCTAGTGGTCAAACCCACAGATCTGCAGTGAACAAGGGAAGTCCTGCAATGAAGAAACATGTTTCACCCGTAGTTTTCCAAGCATTTTATCTTATAACCCCTTGCCTTGCCTAACACTGGTTATCAGGTCTTCAGAACAGTTTGAAAAACACACTGCCTGTACCCACACATCTCATGGAAGAGTCTCACTGCTTTCCTCATGAGTAATGAATTAAAAATTATATCAAAGCATCATGTTGGTCACTTGAAGTTACTTATAATAGTGACTAAGGTTATGGTGCAGCCTGTATGTAAATATGACCTCATAATGTCTATGTAGATGTGTCTCTTCCCTTGGCGTGACTTCAGTCTCTGCTTTCGTTGTTTTCATAAACCATGAATCTTTCCAGTTACTCTTGAATCCTTAAACCCTTGTTGCTATGGACACCTGAGCTGTGTGCACTGTGCCTGGCTCCCGAGGCAAGGTCCTGGGCCAGTTCGGCAGCTTCCCTTGCGCGGGCTGCTCTGGCAAGGCCTCTTTACATCTGGGTGCACCCCAGGCTGATAGGGGTTGTTAGTCCACAGTGTTCCTGCGGCTGATGTCCTGAGTCCTGCCTGTGTGGACCAACTCCATTTTCTCCTTTCCAAAGCCCAACACTGAATGCTCAACCTCAGCTAGCAAGCTGCGTAAGTGCTTGAAGTTATCTTTCCAGGAAGAAGGAAAGGGTTTGGCTCCTCTTTTACCCTCCTTTGCTGTGTCTCCTTTTCACCAGGGCAAACCCTTCCCAGAAAGCTACAGTGCGGTGGGAGTCCAGAGCACAGTAGTTCACCCACAGAGAAAGTGAACAGCTGCCTCTGGCCAGGTGACAGTGGTTCCCCAGGGCTCTGAATTTCTCTCATTGTATCAGGTAAGCCTGGTCGGGGACCCTCAACAGTGTGCTCAAGTTAAATGCAGATTCCTACAAACCTCCTGAATGAGCAATTCTGGGATGGGTCCTGGGAATCGGCCTTTTAAACACGCCCCCAGGTGACGGTATTGCTTATGGAAGAGTGAGACGCTTTGTTTCCAGAGGTACAGAAAAAGGTAGGTAGTGCCTTTTTCTTTACCCAGTCTTTGAACTCAAGTGTCAGTTCAAACTCAAGTTTGAACTCAAGTGACTTCTCTTACTGTAAGTCAGAGCCCGATTGGGACTTTTCCTCTCTCTTTTCTTCCCTCCTCTAACTGCTTCTCCCCAAGCAGTCACTGTCCACCCACCAAAGCCACCCTCCCATCGACTGCTTTGGACTCTGCCCCCTCCTCTTCTGCTTCCAAGAAAAACCCTTCAGCTTTAAAGTACTGGGAACCAACAAAACAAAGACATTATAAAAGGCCTCTTTAAGCTGCTTAAAATAAACTAGAGCAGAGGGGCACACGAGCCCTCCTTTAACCATTAAGAACTGCCCCTGCCTCCTCCAAAGAACCCCAAACAGGGGCCACAAAACAGAGAGAGCACCAGGCTGATTAATCCCCAGTATTCTACTGTGCTGTGACATGGGGCTGTCATTGTAAGATATTCGGGGATAGTATGAAAAACTGATTAAATACTAGGCATCTGTTTAAATTCCAGCTTCCTAAGAGAAAGGCTAGAAAGGATCATTTCATCCATTCATAAATTATAAGTACAAAAATGTCTCCAGAAAAGCAAACAAACAGGACTCCTTTATGTATAAACTTATTAAGGGTTTTGGCTCGTAATATATCTTTCTAAAAGTGTATGAATGTTAACTTACTTATAAACACATAGAAATAATAAGTATTTTTTGAGCAGCTACTGTAGACCTTATATATTATGAAGAGTTTATGGAAAATGCACATGGATTGCAAAATTTTTTTGCACAAAAAGTAAATTCTTACTAACTTGTTATAACATGTCTCAACAGGATCTAGTTTGAGGCACTAAGAAGGATGAGACATCAGTTTGGAAAGAGCCCCTATCAGAGCAATGTGAATTCTGCTCAGATTGAAGCAAGAACAAACATCAAATTGATGATGGAGCTTGGGTGGGAGAATGGAGAAATCACTGATGCTTTACAAAAAGTTTATGGGACAATGTTCCAAAGAAATCAGCAGTTTACAAATGGATAACTCATTTTCAAGAAGGGACGAGATGGTGCCGAAGATGACGTCCACGGGGGCAGACCATCCGCATCAATTTGCGAGGAAAAATTTAATCTTGTTCATGCCCTAATTGAAGAGAACCAACAATTAGCAGCAGACACGAGCGAACACCACGGACATCTCAATTGGTTAAACTTACACAATTCTGAGTCAAAAATTATAGTTGAGCAAATTTAATTGACTGCTGCACCCAGATCAGCTGCAAATAAGAGCAGAGATGTCAAAGAAAATTTTTCACAAGTGGGATCCAGATCCTGAAGCATTTCTTCAAAGAACTCTAACAGGAGATGAAACATGGGTTTATCGGTACAATCCTGAAGTCAGAGCACGATGGCTACCAAGAGGTGGACGTGGTCCAGTCAGGGCAGAAGCTGACTGGTCAAGAGCACAGGTCATGGCACCAGCTGTTAGGGATGCTCAAGGCATTTTCTTGTTGACTTTCTGGAGGGCCAAAGAACGATAACATCTACTTATTTTGAGAGTGTTTTGAGAAAGTTAACCAAAGCTTTAGCAGAAAAGCACCCAGGAAGGCTTCACCAGAGAGTCCATCTCGACCACGACAGTGTTCCTGCTCATTCCTCTCATCACACAAAGGCAATTTGGTGACAGTTTTGGTGGGAAATTGTTAGGCATCCACCTTATAGTTCTGATTTGGCTCCTTCTCACTTCTTTCTGTTTCCTAATCTTAAAAAAAATCTTTAAAGGACGCCCATTTTTTTTTCTTCAGTTAATAAATACAGGCTACATTGACATGGTAAATTCTCAGTTCTTTAGGAATGACTAAATGGCTGGTATCATTACCTACAAAAGTGGCTCAAACTCGATGTAGCTTACGTCAAGAAATAAAGTTTATATTTTTTATATTTATCTTTTAATTCCATTTTTCTGTGAACTTTCTGCAGTCCCCTCATACATGTGTGCCATATATACAATAGTTTGTTTAGTAAATACTTGTCATGTGCCAGGCACTATGCAAAACAGTTTACATGATTTATCCTGCTTAATCCATATAGCAACCAGAAGAGATATTAATATTTAAAAAAGACCCACTTTACAGTTGAGATGATTGAGGTTTACAGCATTTTAAGGTCACAGATTTATAAACTTATGAGTTGAAAATAAAAACCAGGCCTGTGTAAGTGTAGATTCCATTGCCTTAATCCCTGCACTCTACCATTTATTATAACTTACCTAGTTAGTACCTATTTTCATAACCGAGATATTCTGTGGTCATGAAAGGGGGTGCAGGTGGGGTTAAATCACATTCTGGTGGTTTCCTACAGAGCTGACACTTCCAGGTAACTCGGTGTCTGCTCCCACTTCTGAATGAGACTGTATTTTCTGGTCTCTGGAAGGGCTGCTAAGACCCAGCATCCCTTTTGTCCACAAGTAAACGGTGGTTCCCACCCAAGGTCAAAGACTTCAGAAAAAAACCCATAACTCGCTCCTAGTGCACACGGCAGGTGCCCCAGGTGGTTTGTCATGCTGCGCCCAGGTCTTCAACAGTGCAGTTGGACTGACTCTTGCAGACACCATCCCTGTTTTCATTTTTTCTTCTCATTTCGAAAAGATTCTATGATGACAATGACTTTGGAGTTTAGGAGCTGCCTCCTGTTGGTGCACAACGGGTACTCAAGCTCCTGATTTCTGCCCTCTGAAGGTGGCAGGGGGAGCAGCTCTTTCCACCACGGTAGGAGCAGGCACAGGAGAGAGGACTTCCGCTTCAGATTGTTGCCCACGGAGCCACCAGCCACCATCTCACATCCCCTGTCACCTGGTATAATCAGCACACACCTGTTAAACCCCTGGGATAATCATCATGCACCCGTTAAATCAGATTAGAAGGAGGAACAGGAGGGTGAGCAGAGCTGAGCAGTGTCTCACTGCGTTCTCCCTCCAGTGGTGGGAGAAGCCTGGGGGGTGGAGAGGGATTTTGCCAAAGAAACGAGGGTGACGGTCTATGTGACTCCAGCCTGAGCAGCACTGGTTCTTTGTGTCAGAGTTGTGGGGGCTCCCCCCATAATCACAGAGAGAACTGCCCCCCTTCCACAGGCACAACTGGCCCACATCCAGGGGAACCTCTGCCAGGGTGGAACTGAGAATGCCTAGCTCTCTGGGAGGCTTTGTCCAAAACTGCCCATGGCAACAGGCCTTGTTGGAAGTTAAGGGGCCAAGGGACATCTGGTGCCAAAGAATGATATAACTTCTAGGGTCCAAGAACAGAAGGCGAGTCTGAGAATGTAGGATTGTATTTCACTATCTGTTGTACCAATTCCTAAATGTATTTCCCCAAAACCACAGGGCTGTGTGACACGGGGCTGTGGGCCACACTGGACGAGCAGAGTTACACAGGTTCTTTCCGGCAGGACTCAGAGCTTCACAGCCACTGTCAGTGAAGATGACAGGACATCTGCAGGGTTTTCCAGACTTACCTGAGTGCAGAAACGTTATGTGTGGGGATGGGTGGTGTGGGAGTGTGGGGGTGCACACATGTACATAGGGTGTGCTGTGGGGTGTGTGTGTGTGTGCATGTGTGTGTGAGTGTGGGTGTGGGTGTGGTGTGACCACGTGGGAGTGTGTAGCATCTGCCAGACACCCTGCTGGGAAATGCTACAATAGAGGTATGTACCCAAGGCACTAAAAACAACAGCCGGGTGACTTATTCTCTCTGGATCAATATTTCCGCCTCTCTCTGTCTACCTAACTCATCTCCAGAATTTACACAGCTGACATCCAGGAATTGACTCCAGTACCAGAAATATCCTGGGTCAGTTTTTATGGAGAATCTAGAAAGCCTCTGGGAAGATGGTAGGTTTGAGGAATTTGTTATTTCTCCACATGGGCAGAGTGATATGACCCCAGCATCCCATCCGAATCCATGTAGCCTTCTCCGTGGAGACCAAAGCAAGAGGCAGGTTACTGAGGTTTTGATTAAGCCCCATGGTCTGTGCTTAGGTAAGGAAGTGCAAGTAGAAATATCTGAATATTGATGTGGATAGAGCTGCTCCCCCACCCCTTTCCCAGAACCCTAAACCCAAACAAAAAACCCTGTTTTTCTTGAGAGCAGCTTTCAACATAAGTAATTGCTTTGATCCTCTGCAAAGAATCATCTTCTTATCCTGGTGTGTAATAGCCATCCCACACTCATCTTCCATTTCTGCCCCCTGGGGCTCCCCTCTCTGGGATCTACCAGGTGCAGAAAGCAGCAAACTGCCCAGTCGGGCCCTGCTGGCTTTGTTTATTTGTTTGGTGGAGAGGTCGGGTTTACTGCCCTCCCTCCTGCCGACCATCCTAAATCACACAGGCTTCCAACCTGTGGGGTGCAAAACTTCAAAGGTCTGGGTCTGCGCCCTGCTTAGCATTTGTGAATGCCTAGCGAGCGACGCACACACTTGAAAGGGAATCTCAGCAGCTCCCTTGAGAAATGGCCATACATTTTGTAGCTTCTGGTCAAGCGAGAAAAGCCTCGGGAAATGTCTGCTGCTATCTTCTCTTCTGCTCAGGTTCTCGGCAAGTGTTGGGAAGTGCACCAGTGAGCTCTGCGACCCAAAGCGTCGAGAGGACCTTTACAGTGAATGTTTAATTTCGTCCTCGCGTGGACCCTTAGTTAAGGAACCCAGGCCCAGGGGGTGAGGGGCAATCAGAAAAGACATCCCCATAGACAAGAACAAGTTCAAACCTCACAGAGCTGCGTGAGCAAATCACACTTATTTACTGGGAAGCACGTCAGAAAACTGCAGCAAATAAACTCTGAGGCTGTGGGTGAGAAATCGTTTAATGGACAGACACATAAATGGCAAAGCATTCAGGTTTTCTGCATAATGAAAAGTTATTTTTTAACTTGCCACCTGAAAGTGGCTTTTCTTTCACGCGAAAGATGCAGCAGCTCGTGTGACTCCTCCAGCCCTGAGGAGGTAAAGCTGAGAAGTCCATTCTCGCTGAGTCGAAACTCAAAGCAAACCAGGACAGGCACTGAGCAGGGCATAGGGTGTGAAAGGGGCTGGCTTCCAGGGCGTAAGCATTGCTGACCATCCAGGGCGTAAGCATTGCTGACCATTCTTTGAAGTCTCTTTTGCCAAAAACCTGAAGTATGAGTGACTGCCAACCCTACCACCTGAGAATGCTCAGCCGTTCTGATAAGGCCTGGCTTTTGAGAAGATCCACACAACGCTGTCCTGGCTGCTTGGGGTATGGGTAACAGCAGGAACGGTCTGTTTATTTATCTTTGGTGTGTCTTGCTGCAAACTCTCATCTGTTCGTGAAGTCAATCTGGGCTAGAAGGGGCTTTAACTGCCTCAGGCAAGTAGAACCTGCGTCTCGAAGGAGTGTGCTCACAATGTGGCAGGGTGGGACACATGTGCAGAAAAGAGACTCCCTTACAGCAGTCAGAGAATAGGCCACGCAGCCCCAAGGAGGGAGCATCGTCACAGCCATCGATCTTTTCACACTGGAGATCACTTCCTTGGCCCTGGAGGGAGTCGGGGCCCCTACTGCAAAAAGGAGTAAAGACAAGATACACAGGGTTCCTAGAGCTGAACCCACCAAACATTCATACAATAATACTTACGATTTTATTGATTTATTATATTAACCCCCATTTCTAGGTGCAATTTTAAATATACAGTTTTACTTTCTAGGAGCCTTTTACTTTTTCCATAAATCCTTTAGAAAACCTATAAATTATCCCACCCAACAGTCCAGTCACAAATTTTTGTTATTTTAGCATGAGACCATAGTATTTTATTTATTGTTATAAAATACAGGAATGTACAAATCAGAAAAAGAATGTCTCCTAATTTCATTCCCCTAAAATAACCACCCTTAAAAATTGGTATACCTTATCCACTCATCTGATGATGGACATTTGGGCTGGTTCCAACTCTTGGCTATTGTAAATAGAGCTGCAATAAACATGGGAGTACAGGTATCCCTTCGGCATGATGATTTCCATTCCTCTGGGTAAATCCCCAGCAGTGGGATAGCTGGGTCCTACGGTAGATTTATCTGCAATTGTCTAAGGAACCTCCATACCATTTTCCATAAAGGCTGCACCATTTTGCAGGTCTACCAACAGTGTAGGAGGGTTCCTTTTTCTCTGCAGCTTCGCCAGTATGTATCATTCTCAGTCTTTTGGATATTAGCCATCCTAACTGGGGTGAAATGGTATCTCAAAGTGGTTTTGATTTGCATTTCCCGAATGCTGAGTGATGTTGAGCATTTTTTCATGTGTCTGTTGGTTATCTGTTTATCTTCCTTTGAGAAATGCCTATTCAGCTCCTTTGCCCATTTTTTACTTGGGTTATTTGTGTTTTTTGCTATAAAGTTGTTTGAGTTCCTTGTGGAATACTACTCTGCTATAAAAAGGAATGAAATAGTACCATTTGCAACAACATGAATAGACTTAGAGAAAATTATACTAAGTGAAACAAGTCAGGCACAGAAAGAGAAATACCACATGCTCTCACTTATTTATGGGAGCTAAAAATAAATAAATAAATAAATATACAAACAAATAAAAGGGGAGGGGAAGAAGACACAACAATCACAACAATTCTTTGAACTTGTTAAGACAAGTGAACAGATATGATGTCATGGGCGGAAGGGAAGAGGAACAGGTAAAAGGTCATGAAAATCAACTACAATGTATATTGAGAAGTTAAAATTTAAAAAAAAATTTAAAAAGGATGTATCAGCGATGAACACAACACAATGGAAATTTAAAAAGAAAAAGATTTAAACAATTTTTTACAGAAGAAACCCGAATGGCTAATTAACATATGCAGAATTACTCAATCTCAATTGTACATAAGAGAAATGCAAATTAAAACTATGAGGGTTTACAAAAAAAAAAAAAAATTGGTATACCTTATGCCAAAAAAATTGTTTATGCATATGAAATCTTTTGTTTTTGAAAATAATCTAAGCAAGGACTTTAGAACTGGCTTTAGATAAGTAAAAATAATATCCACATTTGGGGGAAAAAAAAGTGTCATAAACTGGATCACACAACATATTCTAACCTGCAATTTACCTTCTTGTTAACGATGTCCTACTATTTTGTGACTGGATGTTTCATAATTGATTTAACTGATTCCCAATTCGTGGACCTTAGGGTTGTGCCCCCCCCCCTTTTTTTTGCTATTAAACAAAAGCAAGCTTTCTCAGACTAATGTCCTTGCATGTTTATGCTGCTATTTCTATAGAATAAATTCTGATGAGTAGAATTGCTGTACCAAAGAATAAAGGCATCATTCAGTTTTGATGGCTTAAAATTTTTATTTTCCTGCTGCCTTCTATGTAGCACTATCCCAACGTGCACAACAGGTCCCTTATCGTATTTACTTCTCACTTTCCTGCAAACCTTTTCAGTCTTTGTCCATCACCCGGGGAAAATACACTACGTGTTAACGTTGAGTATCTCCTGAGGTGTGGTTTCTGTTTCTATTTCATTGTTTTCTCTTTAATTTTCTTTAATTTCTAACAGTCTTGTGTTGCTTAATAACAGGAATATGCTCAGAGAAATGCATCGTTAGGCAGTTTTGTCATTGTGCAAACATCACAGGGTGCTTACGTAAACCTCTATGGTATAGCCTACAACATGTAGGGGCCAGGGGAAGACATCCCTTTCAACCCGCTATGGGTTCTCTGAAAAATCACCTGATAAGCACAAATTAATATGGAGGAAAGGCATTACAAATTTTATTATATCATAGTTTTATGTGACAGGGGAACCTTCAGAATGAAGACCCAAAGATATACAGAAGACTGTCCATATGTGTGCTTAGGTTCTATGAAGCAGGGACAATCATATAGAAATGTGATTGGAAAACAAAAGTATGATCTAATGCTAATAGACTGAGTGGAAAAACCGGACAAGGCCTGTCTTTTCAGATGTTTCTTGGTCTCTCTGTGCAGCATTCATTCCTCCAGGGTATGGGACAGGACCTTTTCTGGAATAGGGGTCTTATGAGCTATAATCAGACAAGTTAGGTCAGAGAATTTCTTTATGGCCAGCTCCAAGACTGAAAGGTATGTGTGGGTGGGGGAAATCGGTGTAATTTTAGTTTTCATGGCTAGCTTTGGGGAAAGGGGGTTCTGGTTTCTCTGACCCAGCTTGGGGAAGAGGGATTCTAGTTTCTGTGGCTTGCCTCAGGGGAGAGTGAGGCTGGAAGACAGGAGGGCAGGAGAAGGTCAGAGGAAAACTTTGATTTGAAGCTGCTTCCGAGGCTTTCATGTTGGGGTGTCACTTTCTGAGCCCCAGCATACACACCTAGGAGAGGTGGTACAACCTATGGCCCTGCCCAATGTAATAATGTGGTCCTCCATCGGCAGAAACATCGTTATGATTAGAAATTATTTTACAATTTATTAAAATGAAGTTTAAATGCTAAGCTAGCTTTCTTTTCTTTCTTTTTTTCTTTTTTAATTAAAAAGAAAAGATGACCGGTAAGGGGATCTTAACCCTTGACTTGGTGTTGTCAGCACCACGCTCTCCCACTTGAGCCAACCGGCCATCCCTCTATAGGGATCCGAACCCGTGGCCTTGGTGTTATCAGCACCACACTCTCCCGAGTGAGCCATGGGCTGGCCCCCTAAGGTAGCTTTCAGAGGTGAGAGAAATTACTTACGATTAGAGATTAGAAAAGGTTTGGTGCAAACTGTAATGCAGGAGAATGCCTGGCTCTGAATAGGCTGGAAGACCCAGAGAGCAAGGTGATGCTGATGGCTACAGACAGCGAGAGATTTCTCCTGTAGGGGCCAAGGGAAAACTCCCTTTTTGACCCTGGAGTTTCACTAAAAAAATCAACTGGCAACATTCAATTAATGTAAAGAAAAGGCATAACAAATTTTCTTATTTTAACGTGCTGGGGAGGGCAACGCATGGGGGAATCACAGGAGAGTCATTTCCCCATTTCCTGGTGGGTGCAGAAGCTTATGTACCAGCCTTTGTAGGGAGGGTGGGTGGGAGCCGTGGTTTCAAAACCGTGGCCTGAGCCTGGGTTTCTCTGGAGCTTGGGGGGAGGTCGTGTCACCGGTGAAAGAAGGAAGGCAGAAGTTAAAGTGAGCCGAGACCGTCTTGTGATGCAGGTAGAAGTAATTCAGGTAACCTGGCAGCTGCCCTTGGAAAATAAATGCAGCCAAGGAGGGGCCCCAGAGGATATTTTTCTCACAGATGAAGATTTCTTTCCCCAAAATCAGGCTTTTAGGTATTCCAGTTTTTCCAGTCTCTCTGAATCAGCCATGTTGAGATATGTCAAAAAGTATATTTTGGGCTTGTCAAAAGGCAAAATTCAACAGATTAAAAGATCTCAATTGGCTTTATTACAATTTTAAAATCAGGCAACACTTCATTCCGTAAAATAGAGTGATTGTTTCAATGAGCCCAGCAGAGGAGGTTGGTTTACAGACAGCAAAGGCTGAAGAAAGCAGAAACGAAGAACAAAAAATGGATTGGGCACTTCAAAGTCACTTTCCTTGTAAGGTGAGGACGGGGAGAAAACAATTTTGGAAATAACTGATGAGTTAACATCAGGCTACTTCAGGCTGCCCTTTTTGTGTCAGGATTAAAGCAGAGAAGACTTCATTATCATGCCTGTTGAAGATAGAACTGGCCTGTTCAGGAAATGGGCTCTTCTCTCTCTCTCTGCTTTCTCGGAAGGTCAGAGCATAACTTAGTTTTAGTCTGGTGCCTGGAACTTAGCAGGAGTGACTCCATTTTGACTTTTAGTTTGGTGTGTTGGGGCCTGGTGCAGGAACTTAGTCTGAAACATTGGCCTGCTATCATTTTTATTTAACAGACTGAATAGTTTGTGCTCCCATAGGTCCAAGGAAGATTCTGATAGGACTGGGCTTCAGGGAGAAAAATCTTGGGGCAGTGTGTAGGAGAAACCGATTTGGGGAGAGGCCAGCACTGAAAATTTCCCAGTTCCAGGAAGAGGTAATGGAGCTTTCACTAACATAATATAAGGGGCTACCTAGAGAAGACAACTGCACCCCAAAATCGTGGGGCAGCTTCTCCCGGCCTAAGCAAACAGAGCCATGGGGGCCCTTGCAGAAGCTGCTTGGCTGGACATAACAGGTTGTTCCAGCTCAGCTATTTGTGAAAAATAAATCCTAGCTCAGAAGTCCTGGAAGCATTGTGCAACTTCTCGCTCAAGAGAGGTCATGCTTGGGCTAGCAACAAGAGGGTAATTTCAACCACAATGAGTGCCTTTTCCCCCACGAACATTGTGTTTCTCCAAAACATCAAAAAATGCATGTGTCCTAGCCGTTTCATTCCTAGATCAATATTTTCCAAAAAGAGAAAGAAATGACAACTTAGGGGAAAACACAGAAGCCAGTGAAGCTCGCACCGCAGACCCTTGCGTCCGGTCACCAGAGCGCGGTGCCGAGGAGACGGCCCAGGCCTTTATTTTCCATTCGTTTCTCTGGTCAAAGGCATTCTCCACATCGCCCTGTTCTTTTCTCAAAACAGCCATGTGAAGTAGGCCTACTGAATGCTTTGTCAGAGATTAAGTAACTGGCTTAAGGGGATAGCATTTTTAAGGTGAGTCTTTGGCAACAAGACAAACCCCCAAATCACTCTCTGTAACCACAGAGGTTTATTTCTCACACAAATTGCATGTTGGCTGTGGCTTTGGTCCACATAGAGAAATGTGCTCATGTTTCATCGGCCAAAGAAAGTCACATCCCCAAGCCTGCTCTCAGTGGCATTGGAGGCAGACTCCCCGCAGGGAAGGAGCTGGCGTCACATGCCAATGGCAGTGCTGTATGAGCTTCTTGCAGGGTAGGACAAATCAATATTGAGAACAATAATGCATCCACCACGTGCCAGTGGTGAGGGGCTGGAATTTGAAGGCCGTCCTCTTGGGATCTCATGCTCCCACTCTGTCTGCGTGGCCGCACTCCCTCTGAATACCCCACCTAGGTGGTGGCCTAGCTGGTTGGAGCTCTGGTTCCAGATCTGTGCCTTGTACTCCTCACCTTGGGCTGGGCTGTTTCTCTTCCACCTTCTAAAGGATCACTTAGGACCATCAGGCTTCTACCCACAGAACGCTACCTCTGGACCGTTCCCCAAAGACTAGAATAATGCGCCAGTGTAAAAACACCAACTCAAGTCCAGTTCAAGCTCAGTACCTTTTGTGGATACATGAATTTGGGTGGTTGACGTTCACCCTCCTGGGACCTACAAACAGATCAGTGCTTCTTGTAGGAGATGCGATCCTCACCTTCTCACCTTCTTCCCATTCTCTGTCACCCCACTGTGGGGTGGCGACATACGTTGCAGCCAAGTGGCAAAGGTAGGAAAGAAATAGGATTGTTACCAGTAAGGGGATCTCCCCAGAGTCACTCCATGAAGGGGCATGTACAGGGGGACATGCCGCCCCCCAATGTCCCTGGCAGACTGGAAGAGGCAAGAGCTCATTGCCAGCTCTGCCCTGTTTGTGCTTGTTCCTTTTCCATGTAGTATTAGCAAGAATCAACTCTTGTGAGCTGCAACAGTGAGGTCTGTGCAAATAAATTTTCTGGGTATTAATAACCAGCCTAAACACTTTGCTCAAGAACAAATAGTGCTTTGCAGTTGTCAGAATCAGTTTCGCACATCTGAATCAGGTTTATAGAATACTTGATGTGGGTGCACATGAGAAGTCTGGAGGGGCCATTCAGGGACCTGGAAGTTTCACTCTTTGACCTGACCACCAAACGGTAATCAGAGAAAACAAACAAAAACTACCAGGATTACTTAACAAGAAAGGCAATTTAGACAACCCAGAATCTAAGCGAACAGAAGGGGGAAGCATCCACTGCCTCAACGCCCTTTTCATAAGCATGCAGACTCTAAGTGGTAGTTTATATAAACTGTTGACCTAAACAGAAACTGAGACCAATTACATAGAGCAAGGATCTATTGAGCTAGTACAATGATTGCAACTGGGGAGACACATAGATCAGGGAGCCCCGACAACGTGCTCCAAAAAAGGGCCAGCAGAGCTTAGCATTTTATAATGACAAGAAGAGGGAGAAATCAAAGGGGAGCGGTAGAGGAACAGCCCTCCTAGTCTTTATGGCTTTCTCGTGCCATTATGGCTGCTTCTAGGTACAGTGGTCTTATGACAACATTTGTCGGGATAGGTGGACCTGACTGCTAGCTTATCCCAAATCTCCCAAGGCACTGTAATTTAAGCTGACATGGGTAGAGAAGGTCTTTTAATCACCAAAACATTAATATTCAGATTTTTAAAAATTAATGTCAACAGATGTTCTTCATAACAGTTGCTTTTGATGGCTGAATGATTTTCCATTTTCTGAAAGGATTATGTGCATGTTCTGCAATTTACTTAGACAACCCCCATAATGCTGAACAGTTAGATAATTTTTATCTTATATTTTTGCAATGATAAGTATAATACTATTATGAACATATGTATATATTCATGTTTATGCATAACTGTGGGATTATGGCTCTCATTTTTTTGGGCGTTGAAGCTAGGTTTACAACAGCTGGGGTAGAAAATGGCACGGCATATTTACAAAAACCCTCGGAAAAAAGATGCTCAATTTCTTGTATGTTTTGGAATCTGTAGAAAAGGCCACCCCTTCAAGATCTTATGCGATGCCTGCAGCCTCTGATGGGGCATGTTATAAGAATAAAATTTGGGTGAAAGTATTGTAGGGAAGGAAAAATATCTCCTCCTTCTACCCACTTTAGGTTCATTGGCTGGGGTCCCTGTAACAAAAGAGAGATTAACAAGAGCAAAGCATACAAATTTATTTGATATGTTTTCTGTGACATGGAGCCCTCATAAGGAAATGAAGACCCAAAGAAACAGTTAAACAAACCTGTGTGTTTCCATGCCAGGTTTGATGAAACATGGAAAGTTAGGAAGAATGTGATAGGTTAAAGGGTATGAGCAAACTGGGGAAGAACTAGCAAGGCTTGTGTGGTCAGGTTTCTCTCTGTGCCCCCCATGTGATCAGGGGTAAGGATGCTCCTTTCATTTGGGTATTGGGAGGGCACCTCTCACATGAGGGTCTCGTGACCTGCTTCAGGAGAAGGTCCGAAAGTCCTTGCTGCACCTGTCACTCCTGAAATTTCTTTGGCTTAAAATATTCAATATGCCAATATTCAATGTGCCATACTTTGAGGCAGCATGTCCTGTACCCATCAGTCTTTCATATCTCTTGCACTGCTATGCAAACTTACTTGTAGAATAAATGGATCCTCCAAATGGTGTCAATATGTGAAAAATGTGGCCCTCTTCTGAAGCGCTTGTTCTGTTGGATTTTATGGACATTATGAATTCTGCACACAGCGGTGTTCACATCTTGGCTTCCGCCAGGGGAGAACTGGTGCATTGGGGCTCACCTCTAGCAAGTATTTAGGGTCATATGTCATATGCTTCTCTGCTGATCTCATCTTTATTTCCAATGTGCTGTTGCTATTTAAAGTGATGTTTAAAAGGAATTCGTGATAATGTGCAAAAAAAAAAAAAAAAAGCACAATCACAAATAATGTACACTCTATACAAAATAGCATTTTAAAAAAAGGACTGGAAAGAAATGTATCTGAAATTACAAGTGAGTGCTTTGGGATGGGAGGATTATGGATCATATTTTCCAAGCTGGCTTTTGTGGATCTTTTCTGAACATGAACATGCATTACTTTTATAAAGCTAATGGGAAAAACCATTAGCACTGGAAACCGAAATGGAAACACAAGTGAAGATCACTCAGTTGCACACGCGACCAGCACCATTTAATGGCATTAGGAAATTGGAAGCAGGAGCATAAGTAAGCTCTTGCACAATTTAATAATTTGCTGATTACTGCCACGCATTAGACTTTAACTATTTTGTCTACAAAGCATGAGCGCTCCTTTCTGTAGTTAATGTAGCCGCATTAAACATTTATATAACGTCTGTATTCCCAGGGCCGGTTTGTTTTCCTTTTTCCATCTAATGAGGCTGCTCCGCAGTTTCTTAGGTGAGACTCCTGCGGGTGGTGGGGCGAGAAAGCCGGCTTTGTGGGGTGTCAGAAGCTGGAGAGAGCTTCAAGGCACAGAAGCTTGCCCTATTTCTGTCTTTTTCCTTTTCTCTGTCTCTCCCCTCTACTCTCACAGGGCACTTCCTTGGTGTTTCACTCCTTTCTCATTTTGATGGAGGCTAATAGCATTTTGAAACTGCAGTTTCCCCAGGCTTTTTTAAAAGCCATGCTCGGATACTGTGATAGTAATGTTTCCAATTAGGGCAACACTTGTCACCCAATATTTTTAGCTGTTTTAGAGTGGAAAATGAATTCAAAGGATTTAATGAACCACTCCCCCACCCACAAACAATTGTGCATCTGAAATATGACCGAGTTCTGACTTTCTAAGTATACCCTTCATGAAAATTAGCTCCATGGAATTAAACTACCTTTCTTATGCCTCCTTCTTAGGGTTGCCAGATAAAATAACGGGCATCAAGTGAAATTTGAATTTCAGAAAAACAACAAATAATTTTTTAGTATAGATATGTCCCAAATATTGTTTTCCCTTTTCTCCTACAAATGAAGAATCCCTCTCCTCCATTTGGAACTGCCAGTCTCCAGAAAGGAAACTTTGGTGAGAAGGTAGATAAGACCAGATTTGCAGTTTGGACAAAAGAGCCCCTCTGAAGCTTTTCTTTAAGGACTGGGTGATTCTCACTCTGTCAAAACATAGCATTTCAACAAACTTAGTTTAAAGATCTAATTGCCTTTTACTAGTGATTCATAAATAGGGTAGCATCGCATCTAAGAAATAGAAAAGGCACTCTGCTGAGCTAGCACAATGGTGGGATTTCATAAGATAATAGGAGCAGGAAGAAGGATACAGATTAGTACAAGAAAGTGGGTTACTTTCCTTGTAAGGTTTAAAGCAGAGAGGACTTCCTTATCATGCTGGCTAAAACTGGCCTGTTTGGGGATTTGGCTACCCTCTGTCTCCTGATTTCTCGGAAGGTCAGATAAACAACTTAGTTTGGGTTTGGTGATATGCAGCTTTAGCATGAGCGACTCCATTTTGGTTTGGTCATTGTAGCCTGGTGCAGGAGCTCAGTCCAAACCAATGGCCTCCCACAAATTTTATATAACAATTTTTTCTGAGGGTACTTGGGAGTCCACAGAGGGAAGCATAGCTGTACCCCACAGAGCTTCTTTATTCTGTGACACGCTCCCCTCTCAATGTGGGTGGGAGGGAGGTCACAGTGTGTGACTGCTTTACCTTCTACAAGTTCCCAGGGCAGGAGCTGGGTAGATGATTAGCAGAAGGAACAGAAGAGGAGGGAGAGAGAAAAGATGAAAGAGCCATGGCTGTGGTCCCACCCCTACACCTTCTGTTAGTCGTTACTAAACCCACCACATGCTTGGTGTGAGTGGATACTTCACGTAACCGGTGGAGTGGCCACGTTTTTCATCAGTGTGTCTGAGGGATGGAACACAAGTGGCTCCCACAGACTCACAGGCATTTAGGACAGAAGAGACCACGAGGAGGAGAGCCCTTGGAAACTTGTAGGAATGGCAGAAACTAGAAAGCCCCTGTGACAGCTGGGTTGCAGTTTTAGAATAGATGGAGCTCTGCATTTGGTATCCAATTTGCCTTGATTCAGATCTTGTGTCTACTACCTGCTAGCTGTGGCTCTTAGACAAATAACCTCTCTCATCCTTGGATTCCACATCTTTCAAAAGAGAATGTTAACATCTGCATCCAGGGTTTCTTTGAGAATTAAGTGAGACGTGGAAGTGATGCATTCGACACATAGTAGCTGTCTCCAAAGGGTCAGTTCTTTTCTCTCAAATCCACTATTGCTAGAAGATAAATACACTACAAAAAAGTTTGTAGAGCTGAACACCTAAGCACATACAACAGTGAGCCATGCTTTCTTGCTTCCTTATAACTTTCAGACTACAGAGGAGACGGGGGAAAGAGCAAGCTGACATCACAGAAGCAGGGTTAGCAGCAATGGCAAACGATGCAGTGTTCTGTACAGCTGCAAACCCCACTGCTACACACACACACACACACAAACACACACACACACACACACACGGCCATCTATCCTCCAAAACCAACTTTTATTATGGTTCAGTAGTTTGAAATTACTCATAAAAAATCTTTTCTCTATTTTTGTGCATAATTGAATAGTCCAGCTACTTAGAAAAAAAGAACTTGGTATCTTTTTGCAGCCCGGAACCCTTCAAAACAAAACAACACAAAACATATAACTTTTACTAACAGTGTCTCCAGAAATATCAGTGTGCCTGCAATAAGGATTTCCTTCCAGTTGAGCTCACTGCCTTATCTAAATCCAGGTAAGTTACAGGCCCCACACAGAGAGACGCAGGAACAGAAATTTCACCTACACTGTGGGTGTCGGGGCTGCTGTTGAGGTCTGGAGAAAGTGTGATTCAACAGCCTTGGTCTGAATGCAGAAAAGCCAGGATAAGTCAGAGCTCTTGCCCTGGTGAGGCAGCGGTTGTTCTAGAACAAGCCTGACAGATGCAGATGGAGTGGCTGGCTGCCCATCTGATAGGGCTCACTGGCGATTTCTGTGACAGGCGCCTGCAGTGCCAGGTGCAGAGGGAGGGAGCAGGTGAGTTTTGTGAGAGCTCAGAATGGATGCGCACAAGCAAAACCGCTCTCTTCCGAGCACAGGGCAGAGACGGTCACCCAGATGGCTGTAGGCATGTGTCGATGGCTGTAGGCACGTGTCGTGTCGATGGCTGTGGCTTTGTCCTCTTCCCCGGGAACGAGGAAGAGAACGTGTCCCTTGTCCTCTGCACCCTCTAAGCAGAAAACTGTAATGAATACCTTTGTCATCGCCTGTGGGGGTGAGGGGTGAACTATATATCTCAAGTTTGATGTCACGAAATAATTTTAGCAGTGGGATAGGACAGTTTATCAATTCTGAGAGCAATGTTCCAGTCTTTTTGTCAGATAGGAACACTTCACTAGCATAGATTTAACCCAGAAATTTGAAATGCAGGCGACTGATTGTATCCTCAGTGGCTCTAGCCAGAAACAATTATCCACTCGGCTCATTAAAGCAAGTAACAAATCGCTAATTGTCTCCGCAATTAGCCAAGTGCTGGCTTGCTTGCTTGTGCCTGTGAACCCGAGACTATGAAGAGGGGCTGGCAAGAAAGGAAGAGGAATTAAAATTCAGCCACAAATACATAGTCCATTATTTTATGTTTTATTCTCCTCCTTTCTGTGGGGAACTATGAAGCATGGGGTAAAAAAGTGGGGGGTGGACGAGGAGGCTCTCTGCTGTTTTCTTTCAAGTACTGCGATTCATAGTGGAAGAAAGTACCGTAGAAATATATGGGATCTGTGATCAGTTTCAGCAAAGTCTACATTACCATGAAGTCCCCAGGAGGGGAGGGTTGGGGGAGGTACATCCTCCCCACATATCTGGAAGTTTTCTGGGTTCCTGCCTGGCCTCCCTGAGGTGGCAGATTAGACCCAGGGGCAGACTTGCTGGATAAGACTCTCTTGAGCAGAGGGCAGTGAGTGGGTTTGGGTTCATGCTTTCTGTCTCAGTCCATGTGTGCTTTTATAACAAAATACCACAGAACAATTTGTAAACAACAGAAGTTTCTTTCTTACAGTTCTGGAGCTGGGAAGTCCAAGATCAAGGCACCAGCACCATGGATGGTACCTTCTGTGTCCCCATGCGGCAGAGAGCCAATCCCATTCTCTTGACCTAATCACCTGCCAATGGCTTCACTTCCCAATGCCATCACCTTAGTGATCAGATTTTTAGCATGTATTTTGGTGAGACACAAGCACTCAAACCATAGCGTTTTCCTTCTGACAGTGTTCATACAACGAAACTCTGGTTTTCCCTTTTTTCTTTATTCTTCTGTGTTTGTATCTACCTTAATTTTCTATCCCAGATTTTCTGAAGACCTTGTCATATCAGTAAATTTCCAGGGGTTAAACCCCAAGAGCCTGGGCAGCTTCTGCACAGACAGGACAGGGTGTATCCGCTGTGCGGACAACAGGAAGACTCAAGCTCCCTGTCTTTTGAAGAGACACCCTTGAGAGCAAACAAGGAAAATGAATGGGATGTTAATAAAAACAAATAAGGCAAGAAATAAAAACCACAGAAAGAAAGAAAAGAAAAAAACCAGGAAAGAAAGAAAGGGAAGGAGGGAGTCAGTGTCTGGAAGTTTCCTCAATGTGAAAAGTGACACGATGGGCAGAGTTGACCCATGTCCAGTAGGAAAAGCTCCACTCCCTGCTCCTGCTCTTCTATATTGCATGTCTCCCACCTTCCATCAGATCTGATTGATCAATTTATTCTCATTTATAGTGATTGATGGAAGTCGAAATATTGATCATCCCTAAAATATTTACATTACAAACATAAAAGTGAATATTTGAAAGTGTCTTGATTATCCCCTAAAAGAGGTTTATAGTCGCAGGCATTTTAAGTAATCCAGTCCTTGCTAGTGCCTCAGCTTCCATAACCTGTGTATGAAGAAAATAACACTGTACGTATCGAATTTGTGCATGCTCATCTTGGCTGAGTTTCATACTTCATGCCATTGTTTTATATTCAGGAAAAATACTGAGCAAAATGCATCGTGAAGAATGATTTGATTTTTATGTCTTGGTGAAACTTTTCATGCACAAATTTTTGCCACTCACAGTTGTTTGAAGAATCTGGTTGGCTTCATCATTGTTTAAATTTTTCAAACTCCCATTGGCAACTGAGAAACCCACCAGGATTATCAAGACATTTTGCCCTTTTACAGAGGACTCTTGAACAGCCCTTGAGCTCTGGGGAGGTTGGAGAACATTTAGTGCTCGGATTCCGGTGAGATTTTTCAATCTGAAAAAAGATGACAACAGATACATAGGCAAGGGGTGGGGAACATGAGTGGTGTGTCAGAAAACAGCATGTCATCCAGCTGCGGGTACATCTGGGTTTTTAGGGTGATGATTTTATGGTTCTGAATTTGTGTGCTTTGTAGATGCTAACACTGAAAACTCCACAAG
The DNA here is from genome assembly GCF_027409185.1 of Cynocephalus volans. NCBI lineage: Eukaryota > Metazoa > Chordata > Mammalia > Dermoptera > Cynocephalidae > Cynocephalus > Cynocephalus volans. The sequence continues at coordinate 296,270,328 of NC_084460.1, forward strand.
GACAGAAACCGTGACCCCCTACTAGGCCCTTAATCCAAGCAATGCGTGACAGCGGGAGCATTACAAGAATGATCGCCGAATTCAGGCTGCTTGACCTTTCCAGAGGGACCCCTGGTGGGAGGCTGCCTGGGCCACCAGGGAGGGTGACAGATGAGACCAGCTTCTTAGACTTCTCTCGTAGTGGCAGAAGACACACTTCTGAGCTAATCTGTGCCAGGCAGGAGGAGCATGCCCGCCTTCCTGGTACCTTTTCCAGGGCTGCACATCTCCTTCCCACCACCTAGAATTTCACAACTTTCCACTCTGATTCCAGCCATGAGGTCAGCATTCCTAAGTAACAGCTCCTTAGAACATGTGAGAGTGAGAAATTGCCCTCATCTTCTTGGAAGGAATTTCTAAGACCAAAAGCCAGCAGCCACTAACCAGCGGCATGCCCTGGAACATCTGGAACATATCTGCCTTTTTCTGCTGAATCCAGCAGCTCTCATCTTACACAGCACAGCTCCATCTGCTGTGATGTACCCTGCACCTAAAAAGAGCATGTCTTGGCAGAGGAGGGTGTATTTAAAGGCAGTTAACCGCAGACCTGTTTCTTATTTTTAAAGTAACGTAGAGGAAAAGTCCTCCTATCTGATGCACTCAGGAGAGTAGTCGATAGTGAAGCAGAAAGTTTGTGAAGGGATTACAAATATAGAATAATTTACTTTACCTTAAAACATACAAATAGAATTTGTTGGAAATAGATTCACTCTTTTGATGTGAGAACCAAGTTCTGTTCTGTGAGTGAGGTCTCCTCATTGGGGTCTGCACCATCCTTCTTGCAAAACCATCTCTTTATTGGATCATCTAAAATTTTCAGATATGGTTTCTCTACATGGTACGAAAACTTAGAAATACTTACAAAGCAACACATGCCTAAAATCTTCCTAGATTTTTGCAAACTTCACCCCACCCCCTGATCTTTTACAGTTGTCTTGGTCCCACTTTTTTAAGCACATTTTTAAAAGAGACACAATCTTAGTCTTTCTAGAGCATTTGTCTTAGTGTTCATAGAAACAATAACTCTCTTTCCTTTTGCACCCATATTTCATAGATTAATGTAGTACTCATTTAAATTGCTTAATTAAAACAACCAATGAAACTAGCATAAATAGGCTTGAGAACCAACTTAACTGAGTCTTAGCATTTATCAGACAGTAACCCACTAGCCTCAAAGGCCATGCTGAGTCTGGTTTGCAGAAGACACGAAAAGTGTTGATTAATTCAGCAGGTGATTCAGAGAAGGTCGGCCAAGGGAGATATTGCTGTAGAAGGTGCAAACAATGTAATACTGTCCTCTCTCCTCCCACCTATGTATGGAGGACACATAATCCTCTCCATGGCTTCCCATACTGTGAGTCAGAGGTGGGTACAATAATGTCAATAAATTGTGCCACTGGCCTTGGGCCTCACTGGCTGTCTCCTCTAGTTATTGCTGGGAAGGTCCCATGGGTGTCTCAGAATATATTGGGACTATTCCTACTTCCCGTTTTTCCTTTCTTTCTCAGAGCAATCAAAATGTTCAGATCTTTGAGATGGCAGAATAACACCTCATTCTGAACACATCATAAAACTAACCATCATGGACTTCAGCATTGTCCAACCTTAACAATGCACTAGACATTGATTGGGGAAAATGCCAGGGAAGAATAAAGAAGCGAGGGGCAGGGGAAGGAGGGAGAGCCTTCAGACCTCTAAGCAGAGCTGCACCTGTGAAAAGAGAGAGGGAAGGGAGGCGGGTTGGATAGGAAGAGCCTCAGACCACAGCACAGCTCTGAGAAAATGTGCCAGGCAGGCCACAGCCAACCCCAGACAAAAGTTGCCTGCTAGAAGACTCTGGCGTTGGACAGGAAGGGTTGGCTCTGTTACCCCACTGACCTGGGCCAGCAGTGGGCACAGCCAGAGGAGCATGTCTGTAGCATGGGTTCAAGGTGTAGCCGCTGGAGCCTGTCACCAGCTACAGTCCTCACAGTGGGTTCTCTAGAAGGGAGGTCATTTAGGCTTGCCAGTACCTTCAGGGCTCCTGAGTGCCAGCCCCTGATTACTCCTACTTCAGAGGAATTCTCAGACTGGCGGGAGGCAGCCTTCTAGAAGATTCTTTGAGATCTGTCATACATCCTACCTGTGCAGAGATTGCTAACAGGAGGATAAGACTTGGGGTCTGGAGTCAGACAGCCTGGATTCCAATTCCAATTCCAATATTTATGAGCTGCGTGACCTGGGACAAGTTAGTAGATTTAATAGTGCCTCGATTTCCTATCTAATGGAAACTGCCTTAGAGTTTTGAGTGAGGAAATAGACATGAAGGGCTCAGGACCATGGGTGGCACAACTTAACGCTCCATGATCACGTGAGTGATGTTCACACCCTCCTGAAGTTAGGTAGAGTTGAAACCGGATTCCCGACTAGAAAATTCCCCCCTTTTCTTTTCTTAACTGCCCTACAATTTTCCAATTTGCATTCCAGCGAGGGAGGGACAAGGTTTTTGGCCTGTCCATCTTTGTCTCCTGTGTACAGGTTGTTGGATCATGTGGAGTGACAATGTCCCTCTTCTAAGCCTCTGTGACAAGAGGTGGAAGGGGCTGGTTAGGCAGGAGGGGGTGGTGAGGGCTCATGCCGTCTGCACAGATCTTCCCCTTTCTCGAAGCTCCTGCTTCATGCAGGAGGCATCCCATGCTGGTGGAGCCCCTGCTGTTTCCCCGGTGTTGCTGAGGGGTTTTGTTGGCCATCGTTGGTGTCACGGTGAAGTGTGTGGCTTCCTTTATCCAACCAGCCCAGCCCCGTGACAGATGCAAGATGTTTCCCATAAGGAAGGCTGGATGTGTGCCTGAGGACAGGACTCTCCAGCTCAGGTAGCCCATCTCACACAGCAACGTCAAGGTGAAGACCACCCCAGTGCCCTCCCTCAGCTGCTCGTCACGCTAATTACGAGACCTGAACCAAACTAAGTGAAAAACAGCCAGAAATCTGGCAATAGCGATCAACAGCTAGTAGGGTTTGGAGGGTGGGGTATTAGTTTTCAGTCATTGTACCAGGTACAAAAATCAAACTAAAGGAAACCCTTCAATGTGTGGTTTTGTGGTCAATTAACGACTTAAATGAGGGCAAGCCCGAGTTATACAAATGTCAGAGAAACATCAGAGAGGAAGAATCTGCTGTCGGGATGGGATGGACCATCTACCCAATGAAATTACTCGCAAAAGAAAAATGATTCTTTTGGATTTCAAAAATGGCATGAAAGACCAAAAAACCTAAAAGAAAAAGCCCCGAGAAACTTGCTTACCACAAATAAATGGGATAAAAGACTAATATTCTTCATCTATACCAAGTACTCATAGAAAAGCATGTTAATTACAGCCTTATTTAAAATTTGAAAAACATGGAAACAATCTAACTGTTCAATGACAGAAAATGTAAATAAATTTTTTTGCATGTATAAAACGGCATGCTGGAGTATAAAGGCATATTTATTAGGAACATTTAATGACATGTTAAAATGCTTATAATGTTAAATAGGAAAGGAGGGGGAAATTTATGTATAACACACTCTCAGGCATGTGTGCATATGTACTTGTGCGTGTGCTTGTGCGTGTGCTTGTGTGGACACGGTATGTTTTCATGCATGTGGGTGTGTGTGCATATACGTGCACATGTGTGTGTGCGGGTGTATGCACCTGTGTGTGTACATGTGAGCATGTGTGCATGTGTACCTCAAAGCAAAAAACTGTCATGAAGAAAATGTTACCAGAATAATTATAGCAGTTATCTCTGAGTGATGAGATTATGGAGTCACTGTGTAAATTTTATTTTCACACTTTTTACACTTCCTGCAATGAAAATGACTATTGTTATAATCAGAGAAAAAAGCTTAATGAAAAGATATTAATCCTGGAAGATAAGAAAATATATTACAAATCCCAGAGTCACAGGGCAAATAAAGCACAAGGGAGATATTTAAGAAATAAATACTTAAAATGTTCCCCATATCAGAGAAGAGTAAATCAACACAACTTGGCACATTTTTCTCCATTGCACCTGTGAATGTGTTCGAGAAAGGGGTCCCCAGTGCTGGTGGGAGTGCATCGGAAGTCAAGCCCATTACCTGTGGTGGGAGAGCAGAAGCTTTGAAAAGTCATTTAGCAATATGGGTCAAGAGTCTTCAAAATGTTCACTAGGAACCCACTCAAAGAAATCATGTGAAATTCAGACACATATGTATGCACCAAGATATGAATCACATCATTATTTACAGTAGCAGAGTAATATAAATGCTCAATAATTTCTGAAATAGTAAAATGCTTGTAAAACATTGAAGATATTCAACTCACAAGTATTATGCAGCTGTTAAAGTCAGGTTAATGTTCAGTTTTAGTGGCGTAGGACACTCTTGTATGCATCAAGCTGAGTCGTGTGAATTTCTGTTTTGTCCGCTAAGATGCTCCAGTATCAGCAAGTCCGTACGCTTCTTCCTCATGTAGTGTGATTCCTAGAGGCTTGTAATATACACAGAAGGAAGGAAATCATCTGAATGTTAATGCTGGCCACCCCCGAGTTGTCTCTAGGTGTTGACATCATAGGTGACTGTTATCCTCCTCTCTGTGGTTTTTCAGTATAACCCCAAATTTCTGCAATAATCAGGGGAAAGAAAAAAAGACCAACACCGCCCCCCTCCCCCCAATCTGTTCTTAAAACAAACACCTACTTTTTTCGCTTTTCTTTGTGAATTTTTAGGTATGCAGAAAAGTAGAGAGTAGCATAATTATCACCTGTAAATCTTGGTTTAATAATTATTGACCTCTCACCATTTTAAAAATACCTTTCACTTTTGCTGAAGTATTTTAGTCTGACATTATATTTTACACCTAAATACTTCAGCATGCATCTCAGAAAGATGCAGAAATTTTCTTACACTTCCATTATCTCACCTAACAAAATTAACAGTAACCTTTGTACAGTTAAAATATCGAATGATTATCAGTAAGATAATTATTTTATCATTTTTATCATTCCTGGTATGTTCAACCATCACAGCATGATATCACTGAAGTTCCTATTTACTTTTCTTTAATTTTGGAGGCACCTGGTGAAAGGGAGGTGGCAGACGGGAGGGAACTTGTTTCTGGCGTTGCTCAGCGTGAGCCGACTCTTAAATTCCATCTCAAGAGTATGCAGTTCTCCAGACACTGAGTGCGAAGGTCACATCTCTGCAGGGGTACCACGTTGCAACCTGGGTGTCCTGCTGCTAGGTATTGGGTGCCTCAGCATTTGCATGTAAATAAATTCATTTCTGACTTTGTGGTCTTAAAGACTGTGGGGGAAGAAGGCGGACGGGTGGCAGCAGCTTGGCATAGCAGAGTGGTGGAGACATGACTTTGTATCCCATGCAGATGCCTTGCCAGTGGGGTACAGTTTAACAGAATAAATATGTCCAGTGTTTATTAGAAGCAGAAGTAAATTAGTAATACGTTTGTCTTCTCTCATAGCTTAACCATTGGCACAGGAGACACGGGCAGGGCTGGGATTAGTTCACAGTCCCTCCTCCATACAAGCCCTCCAGAAAGCCTCTTGAAGATTGAAGATCTGGAACCACGGTGCCTGGTGCCACAAGGGGCAGCCCACGAGCCTTGCAGATTGTCCAAGGGGTGTGTCCCTTTGCTCTTTGCTCAGGCTGGCATCCATCCTCTGGTTTACCTTCAGTTGATCCTGACTTTCCAGAGACTGAGCAGTCCCTAAATAGACTAGCTACCACCCTTGGACTGCTGACCCCTGCAATGGCAGCGGGGCACTTCCTCCACTGGCCACAATAAGTTTTGCATGTGTTTGGGATTTGCATAAAGATAAGCCTGGCTTATAGGATGAGGAGGTGGCTCCCTTGGTCCCAGGAGAAAGGAAGCAGTTTTTACAAGGGTGCTGGGGAAAGAGAGGTCACTTGGCACCTCTTACAACACCATCAAAGGGATCTAATCAGCAGCAGGAGGTTCAGGAAGTGGCTGGACTCACTGCCAGACATGTGGTAGTGTTTGCAACTGCAAGCTGGCTGCCAGCCAGAGTAGCCAAGCAGCCTTATTGTGGAGAGATGGACTGGCGAGTACAAGGCCAGCCCTTGCAAGCTGCCCACATGTACAGACAGCCTGGTCACCACTGGAGTTTCAAAAGGTCAGAGACATGATCTTGGACATAAGGACCTGTCTAAAATGCCAGGACAGGAGGAGGCTGCAGCCTGGTGGGCCGGCTGGTACCCAGCCTCACCCCAAGCACACAAGGGCTGGGTCGTGGCTGCTGGGCCACTTCTGAACCCTGCAGCTAGAGGTGGTGGCCCCTGTTCTACTCCCTGTCCTGATTAGGTGAGAACTGACACTTCCAGGGCAGGTGAGCCTGTCACTTCCAGAACATCATGGTGACCACAGCTGTGCAGGAGGGGACCCCTTTGCCTTCTCAGGTGCTGGAAACCCCCAAGGCTGGTGCCTCTCAATGTGATCTCACCATATCTGCCGCCCCCACCCCCGACAGCTCTGTAGTAAGATAGACACTGACCCCTTCAGAATAGGGATGCAATTAAATGCCCAGTTCTGGAGCCAGACTGCCTGTGTTCAGGGCTGAACTCCACTCCACACTGGCTGTGAATAAACTCTGGAAAGCTGGTGTATTAGCTGTCTGTGGCTGCAGAACAATATACTTCCTTATTGAACAATTGTGTGCAAACAACACTTAGGAGATCAGATGGAGCAGACTTGGCAATGGACTCCAGAAAGGGGCAGCTGATGGTAGTTTCACCCCTCTTTCCTCCTCCCACTCTGGACACTCTTGTCCCTGGGACAGGATGCAGGTGGAGGCTTTAGCCCAGGGATGAGCTGCTCAACAGCTTCTCTGGGTTGGCAGCTGGCCGTGCATGGCTGCCCCACCTGCCACAGACTGCGTGGCCAGGAGGACAGACCTCTCATCACAGCTGGGCCTCACCATCAAAGGGTCTGAACATACCTACCCTTTGTCCTTCAACCCTGAGTATAATTAGTAGGTGATTTCCCTGTGGAAAAAAGTTGGAAATCCTGTTGTGTCATCCCACGCATAAGCAGGCTGGGGGTAGGATTTCAGTGCTGCAGGGCACTGGCGCAGGCTTCAGACACCAGTCTGCAGCCACAGGCACCAAAACAAGCCCTGCAGTCCAACACCAAGAGGTCATTGCCAGCACCACTTCCCACGTGGCGAACCGGCCTTGGTTACATCGCCCTGGTGCTGCAGCAAAGCTGGGCCTGGTCCAGTGACCACCTGCAGGCAAAACACAGCATTGGTGTTAGAGAGTTTGATCCCAGAACTTCTGAGGCTTGATTATAATGGTACATTGGCTGAGCCATCTGGGAGCATGACCACAAGTGTATGCCCTGGTTGGAGGGAAACTGGGACGCCAGGGGCAGTGAGAGAAGGAGATGAAGTAGAAATCAATGGAAATAGTCAAGAATCCAGAGAGCCAGAGCGGGCATGGGTGCAGGCAGGGTTAGCACCGGCCCCCAGGCAGACTTGCTGGGCTCTGAATCCACCGTGCTCGTGGGTGGGACTGCGGGGGATTGGCGTGGGAGTGATAACGGGGTGGGGGTGGTCGGAATAGCACCTCTCCGGGCTTTGTCGTGGGGATGAAGTGAGACAGTGAGCGGAAAGTCCTACTGAGCTGGCACTCAGGATCTGCTAGCAAGCCCATGGGAATCCTAATTTCCCTTTGCATCTGGCCTGGCCAAGGATGCTGCTGTGGCTTCAGTCCCTGAGGCCCGGGTTTTCCAGGGGATCTCAGAATTACTGGTGTTCTGGTTAAATGCAGATTCTGGGGTCCACCAAGGCCCAGCTGAATTGGAATCTCCTCCATGAAACTGAAAGGTCTGCACTCCTAAAAAACTTCCTGAGAGACTGTGATGAACGCTAACACGTGAGAACCACAGTAATCAGTCCATGTTCCTGGATCCAAAGCAAAGATGGAAAAATTAACGCACGTTCTTGGCATTTCTCAGATGCAAAAATGTTGTGGAAAAGCTGGTCCCATGTCCCAGGGTAGTGTCGGAGCAGCAGGGAGAATCACCAGGAGATGGAGGCAGATCAGAACCTTTAAGTTATCCGTCTGTGACCCGTGTGGCCTGCCTCATATCGATGCCACCACATGGGCAACCGTCACTGGTCCCCACCCTTCCCTCCATCTCACGGTTAAAGCAAAACACCCTCTGGCAGGTCTCCCTAAACCTACCTACAGACAGATGACAATAGATGGAACTCAGGTGGTTGAGTGTTTTCTGAGCATTGGGTCAACGGTTTCACCTGCTTTACCCCACTTGATATTCCCTCTCCCCCTTTTTAAAATCCTACTTGTGTAGAAGAAGAACCTGAAGCCATAATCTGCTTAAGGTCACATCAATTAGCCTCTGATAAATGAAGGGGGTGGGGAGACCCACAGACCGCTGTTCTGGAAAACCAAAGCAGCATTTCTTCATAGATCCCAAGGCATTTGGTCCCTCCCGAACATGCGAACATGACTCGGTTAAGTGCAAGCTCAGAGCAGTGATGGTGAGCATGTTTGAGACACTTTCCTTCTGAGTAGTTACTTATGCAGAACCAGGTGACTTCCTGGCTTACATACAGTCCATCTGTGAGCCAGGCCCTGGACAGCAGCTACCTCTTTGAATCCTCCCAACAGCCCCAAGCAGGGGGTTCAGCTATCAACCCTGTCTAACAGATGAGGAAACTGAGGCTCAGAAGAGTCTCATCCTACATCCGCAAATGTAGGATGTGGAGCTACTGAGTAGTGAGCCAGAAAGGGGACAGGAGGGCTGCCTCTGGAGCCCACTCTCACTCAGCCTGTGTCACTGTCTCCCCAGTAGGTCCTTTGGGTACTTGGCTGTTTGAGGGGATCATACCTCCCCTTGCTAGAGCTCGGTCATAAAGACCCTACGCTTCTCTCTGGACATGGAGACAATCATTGACCTGATTTCTCCTTGACCTTGAACAAACACAAATCAAACAAATAAAAATCCCTGGAATGAACGGTCTTTTCCCCTCTTTTTTCTGGCCGCATGCAAGTTTGAATACCCTGACAAGGTGGGAAGGTCCTCAAGTTCTGTCCTGGGTCTGGACAAACCCTGTGCGTGCTCCAGTCTCTACCACCTTTTGCTCCCAGGGCCATGGGAGAACTGCCCACGTGCCGGGGAGAGGAACTTGTCTCACCAACTCCCAGAGGAGTCAGTTAGAGCCTCTGTTTCCCCAGCAGGCAACTCTGCCAAGGATAATGCACAAGTCAGTGCTGGCTCAGGAGCTGTCTCAGGATCTCTCAGGAACACTCACCCTCCTGTTGGGAGAGAGTTAGGAACCTAGTCTCTGAGGTCACCATGGCCTGGTACAGATCCCAGGTCTTCCTGGCTGTATAGCCTTAGGCTGGCTCTAACACTACATTTCCTCGTTTATGAGGTTGGCGGAGGGTGATAATAAAAATAAAATTATTTGATTTTGTGAGCTTTAAAAGAGATTATGTCGGCCCAGTGCCTAGCATATTAGAAAACACTCTTAAATCTTGCCTTTTGTTTCTGGAGAAGGTGGAGTTAGGAGAAACTGGGTGTAAGAAATTTTATGATGTCATTTCTTAGGACAAGTTCATAAAAAGTGTTTTCTCAGTGGAAACTGCAAATATCTACAGCACAGACTGACCCACATCCTCAGGCTTTCAACGTTCCTAGGATTTAAGATCACTGTGGGCAATCTGATTGCTGAGTAGAAAATGCTGGAGTTTAAATGTGATGTCAGCCATAGATGCTGTGAGTGATCTGAGATCATTAGAGATCGAACCATCAGCTGGATTCTTACAAGAACACTGGGAAATCTCTCACTTGAAATTTCCCTCCTTTGCTTTTTTGTTTGATAAATGTCCATTTGGAAAGCATGTTAATGGGGTGCTGTATTTTGCACGCAGAACAGTTCCAGCCAGAAGGCAAATGTTTGGGGGCCTTTTTATTGTTCCAAAAAAAACACCTCGGAGAACTGATTTCTTAATGATGGAATTGGATATTTATAATGTTAAAATTAAAACGACATATGGAGACTATGTTGAGAGTGGCCTCCTTTTCCTGCGATAGTTAATCGTTTCCTCATTTTGCAGTTAACAACCATTGTTTCATTCTAAGATTTGAAATGTGCACGGAACTCACCATTTAGCTTCCACCTGTGGAAACAAAGTCCGGTTGAAAGCATGAGCATTTGCTGGGAAACTAGGGCGTGAATAGATGTTTTCCCACATTACCAGTACGGCACAGAGTCAAAGATGCTCTTTGGAAAGAGTGAGTGGAGAGTAAGGGTAGGAAGACAATCCCAGGGTTCCACATGGTCAGTGACCAAGATAAATTCACCACCGACTTATCCGCTCCCTCTTGAGCCACACAGCTGGGTGTGACAGGCGGGGGCAGGATTCTGAGAGTGCCTGGCCAGGGAGGACTGGGACCACGGAGGCGGCCAGGGGACTCACATCCCCGCCCCCTGCCCCTGGGACCTTTTTAATACATTTCTCAGAGCACGATCCTGTTGCTTCCCTGCACCAACCAGCCCTTGGCACTCCAGGGAAATGCCAAATAATTGCACGGCCTGGCCCTGCCCACCTCTTTCCATCTCTTTCACCATCCACAGTTTCTCTGGTCTTTCGGATCCTCAGGCTCACCCAGCTCCTTCCAGTCTCGAGGGCCTTTGCATCTCTTGTGGGTAAGCCTGTCTCTGCATTTTCCATCACAGTGGATCGTTGCTGGGGATGTCACCCAAGATCTTGGCAAGTCCCCAAATATACGAATGCCATGATGTCCTCTTGCACGGCTTTGCCATGGGAGAGGCTGACCAGAGACAATGAAGTCTGAGTTGGGATGGAGGCAGCGTCCTGGGTGGCCAGCTCAGCTGGCTCCATGGCGAGTGACTCTGTCCACTTCGCAGCCTCCCCAGCAAATGACACCAGCCGGCCCTGGCCAGCCCTCCTTGAAAAGGCTGCTCCTTCTTTTTGCTCTGGCCTCACTTGCATGTCATCTCTCAGGAACGGCCTTCCCAGCTGAGGTCATCCTGCTCACAGCAACCATCCGCCACCATCCTGCCACCCAGTCTGCTGTCTCATTGCTGTCACTTGGTTCCTCTATCTTTGGGGGCATAAGGGAGGGTGAGCAGCCAGCTCAGGAGCAGTCCTGCCTAAGTGCAAAGCCCAGTCCCCTGCCTGCTCATGATGCGGCTTTGCACACACAGCTGAATCCCTCTGTGCCTCAGTTTCCTCACATGCAAAATGGGAGCGATGATAGGATTACCTAATTTGTATGGTTATTGTGAGGACTGAATGGGATAATACATGAGAAGCGCCAGTCGGGTGATGAACACTCACGGAACAGCAGCGGCTGCAGCTCCGGCCTGGGGGGTTTAAGAGAACACACCTCTCTCCCCCTCACACCGGGCACACATTTCTCTCTCTCCTCCTCTGCTCAGTTCCTTCTCTTTGTGAAGCAGTGTGGGATACTGGAGAGAGCTTACCTTGGACCTAATCTTTTCTGCTTACTCATGAGTAACTTAATCCTTTCTGAACCTCAGTTTCCACAGCTCTACCATGGGAATAATAATTTTTCTCTCATAGTTGTTGAGAGGAAAGAATAAAGTAACACATTTCTTGAACACATACCATGGGGTTTTATTGCTTATATTAAAAGATGTATTAAGTCTGACAAGTATCAGACCTCACCATGGTTGGATCAGTAAAGTGATGCTATTAATTCAGCTGCTCAAGAAAAAGTAAAGCCCAGCTTTTTTAGGTGAAAGTAGGTATGTTATTAGATTCCTGTAAACCTCTTAAAAATGCCAAGAAGTCCCACTTAATATTTCCGTAAAAGTCTCCTTATATTTTCATTGCCCCTACATCTGAAATGGTTCTGTATTTAGATTCATTGGGATATATTTTTTAAATTGCATAATTACTAGTGATGACAATGTGTTGTTTACAACATTTCTTATAAAAATATCTATTATTTGAAATCATATTAGACAAGCTTCTGTGGACCTAAGTTTCTATGAAAAAAAGCCTTCTGATTTCCAGATAAATGAATTAACAAATGAGCCTTCTGAAAACTTGCTCTTATAAGGAATTCAAATTGCATTTATTTTCTGATCTCCTGTCAATCTTTTTAATCAGCTGGCTGGCTTGGGTTGATTTCTCATCAGAAGAAGGCCACCTGTCACCTCCAAGAGCACTAAGGTAGATTCTAAGAGATGCTGTCAGTATGGAGACATTGCTACCAGCCGGTGGATGTCCTTCAGCGGCATATTTTGTCCCTTAGGGTGACTTCTGTGAGGTTCCAGGACTTAGCCCCAATGGGGCAGGGAACTTCTCCTGATATCCTGATATTCACAATGAATGTTTAAACAGCTTCAATGGAGGCAAAATAAATAAATAAATAAAAGCTTGATCAGAAATAGGGAATCCCTACACAAAAGGAGGAAGCGTGGACACAATAAGAAACGAAGCAGAGTTCCACGGAGAGGAAGCAGAAGCTATTTATTCTCTTTTGATACAGAGCCTAGAAAAGAAACGGTTCTGGATCTGCCCCAGCAGCAGGAGGGATGTGTGCAGCCTTCATTGCAGCTCTACCATGAGGTGTGGCCAAGTGTCTGCCCGCCTCTAGCAAGGTCAGGCCCCGCAATGACCTGACGCATGGCCGGTCTAATCACCGCCTGTGCAAGTGCTGACGTGCAAGGCACCTGGCAGGTCTGAACCTAGGGCTTTAGGTGCCACTTCCTGAATGGCGTCTTCACGAACGGAATGTGCGGTGCCCATCACAGCAAGCGTGGAGCCGGAATGACGTTATTGAGCCCTGGCTGAACCCCTTCTTAGCTCTGTTACCTGGACCAGGTGCTTCCCCTCAAAGCGACACTTCCTTCTTTCATAGGATGGGTGGTGGACGTGCCTATTTCACATAGAGCTTAAAAGGGAGAAATTACATACAAACATATAGCGCTTGGAGCTCGATAAATGTCAGCACAGTTATGATGAGGATTATACACCATGACCTGATTCATAAAACCATTCCATTCAGCATTTACAGAGGGGTTGGGCAGATGGGGAATAAATAAGGTGCAACTCAAGGACCACACAGTCCATCCAAAACCACGGTTGCCTTCCTGTGTGATGCATGATAGAGGGATGTGCCATTTACGTAGAGACACCTAGAAGGGAGAGAAGAAATGTTTCCATAAGGTGGGGTGATTCAACCTGGGACATGAATTGGGAGTTTTTGGGTGGAGATGCTAGGAGAAACAGCATATATGAACACTTAATTTATGATAAAGATGGCATTCCAGGGTGCTGGGAAAGGGTAATCTTTACAGTAAGTTATTCCAGGACAATTGGGTATTCATATGCAACAATCTATTAAGCTGGGACATAATCCAAAATATAAACTTGAGTTATCTGGATCAAAGGGAAATTATGGTCAATCTATCTACAGCTACCTACCTGCAATTCCACTCTTAAGCGTATACCTAAAAGAAATGCTTGCACATTACAAGAGATGGGTGCAAGTACATTCCTATCAGCGTTATTCATAACAGCCCCCAGCTGGAAACACGCAAATGTTTGCCAGCCCTACAATGCATGAATAAACTGTGGTGTCCTCACGCAGTGGAAGGCAACAAGCATGCCTTAATTGCAAAAGCTTTATAAGTCATGAGATCCAGTAACATTAAGTCCTTCAATGTTGGCTGTCTTCAGGATTGACTTTGTGGTTCTTGGCCCTTCAGTCTCTTTGTGTAGCTCTTTATTTCTTTTTTTACTGGGTGGCTGGCCCACGCAGGGATCGCGGGGATCGAACCCTGGACCTTGGTGTTACCAGCACCATACTCTCCATATAAATTTTAGAATCGTCTTGTCAATTTCCACAAAAGTTAAGCGAAAGAACACAGAAAAATCATTGTGTGTATAAGAGCTCCCTAAATAGGAAGGACTAAACTATGGTGTTCAGAGATACAAGTTTAGAGAAACACCTGTGAGGAAAGGCAAGGACGCTATTGCTTTAAAGGACAGAATAGGAGTTGCCTCGGAGAGAGGGCAAGGGCAGTGGCTAGCTGTCAGCTGCTGACCGTGACCTTTTTCCTAACAGGAATGTGGTTGCGAGAGTGTTCATTTTGCAATAATTCAATGAGCTATACATTTTTGTTTCATGTATTTTCCTCTAAATGTGCTTTATTTAATCATAATGTTTTTAATCTGTGTATGTAAAATTAAAGTTTTGTCCCACAAGAGGCACCATAAAATGATAAGATAAACTATAAAGCAGGGGAAGATATTTGTAAAACATACAGCTGACAAATGATTATTGTGCAGAATAAATAATGAACTCCCATAAATCCATTAGCAAGAGAGGTATACACACACACACACACACACACACACACATACATGTACATACACATACATGTATTTATATGGATGTATATACAGATGTATGGAAATACATATTTGTGTATATACACATGTGTACATACACATACATATATAAATTGTACAAAATCATGAACAGTCATCACAGAAGGAGAAAACATCTGGTAAATAAATACATGAAAACATGAACAATGTTATTAAGAGTCAGAGAAACACAAATTACTCGAATAATCACAATGAAATGCCATTTTACACTTCTTAGATTGGTGAAATTAAAAAGCCTCATAACGGAGGGAAGCAGAGCTGCTTGGAGAAATGGCTGATCCAGGTGTGGGGCAGGTAAATGAGCCTGGCACCTCTTGTCTTGTCAAAGCACAAGGAGGTTATTAATGATTAGAGTCAAGTCTTGAGGACGCAGCCACCACTAGTCTAAGATGCAACTATCTGAGCTTTACTACAAACAATACTGCAATAGATTTAAACTCATCAAACATATTTCAATCCATGCATTCCTAATGATGCCCTCAAAAGCTAATTGACTCCCATTAGAGCATGTAGTGAATATTATGTAATCATTTTTAAACAAATAAACATACGTGGAACTAATTGGATGAATGAACCACAGAAGGAAGAGTGGAAAGAGACAAAAACAGCATGCCCTGGGGACCCGAGAGTCACCTGTTCTTCTAAAGGGGATGGGCTGTCTCTGAGCTGAGCACTAGAGGACAGGGTCAAATTCCTCATGAGGGTCAGGGAGAAGCATGGGCTGGGGTGAAAGGTTCAAATGTCAGAGGCAGGGATCATGTGTGAGGCCCAGCACAGAATCTGCTTCTATGGGGGCATGTGGGGGCTTGCAGGGAATTTTAAGGGAAGCAACAGAAGCTAGAGTATAAAGAGCCCTGGATGACAGAGTGAGGCAGTGGGTTTGCATGGAGTCCTCAAAGTTCCTTCTGCCCTCTGCCTGGAGAAGTGACTGAGTGGCCAGCAGCTGGAGCTGCTCCAGCACTTGTCCTTTCCCCACAGGAAGTGTCACCACAGGGATCGATGCCCACTCCCACCGCGCAGCCCCCAGCAACAATCTCCCTGCCCCAATTCAACACTGGAAAGAAAGCCTCCGTCTTTGATTTTTTCCCACAGGAATCATTTGGGGCAAGCAGATCTTCTAAGGGCTTTTAGATTTCAGGATAAAAGGTTTAAGACTCCTCCAGGCATATTTCATGGTATGGTGGTCAGAAAGTCAACTTCTCCTTCTAAGCATCAGTTTCCACTATTGGGAAAATCTGAGTGAACACGTATGAGGCACCTGGGAACGTGGTGGCACAGGAGAGGTGCTTGGTGTGTCAGCCCCCTGGAGTCCACCCGCCCGCAGGGCTCACCAGCAGCTCGGCCTGAGGCACCAGCCTCCCTAGCACTGGCCTTGTGTTCTTCTAAGTTCCCCGACATCCATCATGCTTATCTTCTGCTTTCAAAGTTCCAATTCCAGAGATGTCTCATTCTGACCCCTGGGCCGGGGCTAAGAGGTGCACGCATTCCTTGCTGGCTTCTCCGCATAGCTGGCATTCTTTCTCTGGAGCCCCTGCTCTAGAAACTAACAGAAGCACCATTGCCAGGGACAGCCTGGACAGAGCACCCGGGACAGTGCAATCTTCAAAAATTTGGCTGTTTCCCTTCTTTTGCTGTAGCTGATGGATAAATATAAGGGTTTAACCCATACATTATCTGATGTGTTCTACACACTACTTTTCTACTTTTCAATTAAGATGGATAACTTTTTCAAAAGTTAATTGAACTCTTTTATTTGTATGTTTTGTGTGTAGCTCATGCTGACTCCAATAAGAGTAAAGAATCTAATTTAAACAACATAAAAAAAGTCCACTTATTTCAAGTCATGGTTAAAATTATTTTCTCAAAACATCAAAATGCATTTAAAAAATGAATAAGTGTCAGCTACAATAAACATGTATGATTCAGTCAGCCAGTAGAATAAGAACAAAGCAGAGGTGACACTTTCCCTCCTTACCTGATGACTTGCCAGCTAGCCTGAAAACATTCAGCAAGTGTCTAATGTGTGCTAAAGGTCCCATGAGGATTATTACTTTGGCAAGTCATTTTTTCCTAAGACTTTGTGTTGTATTTCAAATAGATTTCACTGCCCACAGCCCACCCTTGAATCAGGCTTCCAAATTAAAGGCCTGGGACCCAAATGAAATTGAAAATAATTGTGTTGTAATAGATTGGGGTAGCAAAGTAACTGATTTAAACATTCCACCTACCTTTTAGGAAAACCTGGGCTCGTTGGTGTCCCCTGGAAGTCATCTTTTGATGAGCTTCATATTTATGGTGTGAAAGGATTTGCCTCTTAGAGCATAGCTATTAAAAAATTTAAGCCATGTTGATGCAAATTTTCGTTAAGATGTAACAGAAATGTTCCTGTCTTTCTTAAATGAGTATGCTGGACATAAATGAACTACTTTTCATGTGTTTTAGCAGAGTCATTGACTAGTTCTGTGGTCTTGGGCTCGTTTTCACACAGTGCCTACAACAAACTACTCTCTAAGGCCCTTATACATCTAAGAAGCCGAGATTCTCTGAGGTTCCCCCATTGTGACTGAGGATCAAAACATCCCAGAAGCTGTCAAATAGCACAGATTTCTGGACCTGACAACAACCTACTGAATTTGAGTCTCTGGGTGGAGGGCCCAGGAACTTGATGTTTGTATGAAGTTCCCAGGTGCTGCTGGCATTTGGGAATTCAGGAGGCAGAGGTTTGGGACATCAGTCCTTCCGCAGGAGACCACCTGATCACTGAGACCTGAACTGATTTTGATTCTAAACAGATGGATGGACATAAACAATTCCAAGAAGAAATCTCTGTTAAGCTGAAATGATATGCAATTGCTTCTCTGGGCAGACTGAATGGGCTCTACCAGTAGAATCTATGGATTCATTTTCATTGTGATGATACCTGAACAAAGCTGATGAGAGATTTTCCCACTGTTACCACAGATTTGGGGGGAAGGGAGGAAGGTGGATGGACTCAATGCCTAGCATTTTCACAATAAGAAGGAAAGACAGAGAGGAAAGAGTATCATATAATAATAATAATAATAATAAATAATAATAATAACCCTAACAGCTTCTGTTATCTAATGTGGGGGAGGGACGTGGTTAAGGTGGAGCACATTCCAGGAAGCTATAGGAAAAGAATCAGTGCATGACAATCTGACGGGTGTACTGGAAGGGAGGTGTCACCCAAACTCCTAGATACTGGCCAGAGCAGTCCCTGGGTGTGAACTCCAACTAAATTACTGGCTTCCTGTCATATAGCTAGATCCTGTGCCAAGTCCAAGGATAATCTCCTACGCAGTCTGTCTGGCATCCTGCATAGATTTGAACAATTTGCAAAGAGAAACATGAGACAGAGCTACAGCAAATAACAATGAACCACAGAGGGCTATCCCTATTTGTCCATGCGCTGCCAGAGGCACACCCAAAGCCACAGGTCAAAAAACTCTATGAATAAAAGTAGACAGAGAATAATGTAACCTAACTCTTTGGCAGGGTCTTCTGTCTCAGAGAAATAGTGCCAGCAAAAGAGACAGATGGGAAGTGGTCAGTGTCATCTATTCATTAATGCTGTACAAATGGAGCCCAGTCAAATGGAAGGCTGCTGAGATGTCACAACAATATCGTGTAGTTAATGTGATAAATGATGTAGACAGAATGCCAAGCATGCTAACACGGATACGAATGACCAACCTGTTTTATCCCTGTCCACTTATTCCCAGAATGATTTGATTTAAGAGGAGAATAAAAGAAAAAGAAATGCAGTCAAAGAACCACAAAGCTCTGACTTTACAAGAATGACAAATTCAAAGTTGAAATATAATTTGATTTTGCAATGTATTGAAAAGTTGTTCATCGACCAAGTTGTCCTCCGTTGGTGAACCGGTGTCAGGTGTGCTAGAACTCAAATAACAGAATAGTGAAAGGATAACCTTCCTGAATGAATTAATAAGGTGACTCAAGAATAGGAATGAGAGATTGGCAAAGACGTAGTTCAAATGTAACAGATTAAGAAAGTCCTCAGCATAGACTGTCCGTGTAGTTAAAAAACAAAACACAAAAATAAGCAAACAAGACAAATAAAAGCAATTTTAAAAAGCAGGTTGGAATCCCAGATCACATTAGCGGAGTAGGGGTGTCACTTAACTTCCTATATTTCATAAAGACCAGCTCAGATTATTATTTTATGTACAGCTTAGAAAGGGAATTTTTGACAGGGAATTTTGTTGCCTTCTGGCAGACTGTGTAGATGTTCTAAGTCGCTGCAGAGCACGACAGCCAAGGAGGGCCCACATGTGCAGTGACAGTGGAGAAAGGGCTCTCAACAGGCAGAGGAACAGGCCAAACGGTATTGTCCACAGAATACTCAACAACACAGGCCTGGGCAAGGGTTCCTGACGCGAGTTTTCGCCAAGCCAACAGCTGCATTTGCCGCAGTCTGTCTTCCTCTTCACCATGTTTCCCTTGGCCAAAAACGCATTAAGTTGTCTCCAAGTTCGAAGCATTCAACAAACGATAGCAAGGAAGAGCCATCAGAAACCTGATTTCCATGACAAATATGGTAATGCCGTATTAGCCAGTGGAGCCACGTTCTGTATTGCTGTATGGACATACATGGCAACACAAATTGGAATAGAATGGAACCTGTCCCCTGTTGGCAGAGTCACCCCAAAGGAGTGGAGAGACCAGTAATCATCCCAGCTGGTGTAATAGTGAATTGTTTCAAAACCAACTCATAATTGATGCCAAGTAAAACCACTGTCTACCCATTAAAATATGGCATTATTGAAGAAATAAAGTATGTTTGAAACCTTAAAAAAAAAAAAAAAAAAAAAAAAAAAAAAAACACAGGCCTGCCACTTTCTGAATTAGAAGCGTTATAACTCACACGTTCTCTACACCAGAGCAGATCTGCGCTTGCCCCACGAGAAGATCTCTGACCGCCTTTGGTGCTTCTGCACGTGCGGTGCTGAAACTGCCCACGACCCTCACCCCTTATCTACTCTGGCACCCACGAGGAGCAACGGGGACTGCTTTCCTTCTCGAATGTCACCCGCGAATGCAGCTTTCAGCGAGGAAGACAGGAAGGGCAGATGAGTGCAGCGCATGTCGTGAGCATTTCCAGGAGCAGTAAAACAACATTCACGGCGGCCACTCTTTGCTTTGTTGCTCCATTACTTTTTGAGCATGATCTTTGGGTTCTAGAAAGGCCCCTGTTCCATTTGAATGAGCAAGCATAAGAAAGCCAATAACCAAGCAACCAGCCAAACAAACAAACAAAAAAATCCCTTAGGGAGAGGGGCTTTGTGGAGAACCACAAAGAGTGTTATCTGGTGGGGCGATGAAGGAGACGCTCAGGCAGGTAGCATCTGGCAGAATTTTCCAGAACACATGACAGCCAGGTAAAGATGCAGGGGAGGGCATTCCAGAGGAAGGGAAGAGCTAACACAAAGGCCCAGGGAGGAAGAGCCACGGATGGCCAGAGGGACTAGGGTGTGGAGTGAGGCTGGGAGGGGAGCAAAGGAGCCCCAACAGGGAAGCCGGAGCCAGGTCGGGCCAGGGCTTTGCAAGGTGGGGTGGAGTTTGGATTTTGTCTGTTTTTTGGCAGATCCATCAGAAGGTTTAAGCAGAGGGCTGTCATGATCTAATGCCAATGTTGTAAAAATTGCTAAAATATGAGGCCACAGGTGAGTGGGCTGTGGGGGCAGTAGGGAACCGAGGAAGCTGTGAGAAGTGACCTCAGTAGCGGGTGGAACCTGTGCCTCAGACAAGGCTGGCAGTCATGGGGATAGAGGGTGATGAGTTGGGGTAGGTTTTGGAGGAAGAGGTAATGGGACATGTTGATGAACCAGTTAACGGGGAGTGGGAGGCGAGAGGTGATCAAATGCGGGGGAGCCAGCAGGTTCGTGGGGTGGGAACGCAGAGCTGTTTTGGCCGCACTGGGCTTGAGATAGGGACCGGGCATCCGTGGGTGATGTCAAGTGTGCAGGGAGCCACGGGTCTGGAGTTGAAGGAGGTAGACAGAAGTCATCCGCTGACATGCTTCTTCACGTCCGCTGACATGCTTCAGCACTACACGAGGTCGCCTAGGATAAGGGTGTAGAGAGAGATGAGAGATGAGCCCAGGACAAAACCCTAAATCAAGGGGACATTCAGAGGGTGAGCCAAGGAGATGGGTCCCCACAGGAACTGCCAGTGACTGAAAAGAAAGACCAGGAGGGTGTGGTGATAAAGAAGCCAAGGCGGAGAAGCCTTTCCAGCAGCGAGGAGGACGTTTGTCATGTGCTGCTGAGACCCCAAAGTGCAGATGCAAATAAAACAACGTCACCACTCATACCAGTAGGACAAGAATTTGCAAAGTCGGTATTTCATCACTCAGCACAACACAAGCTTGCCATCCACTCAGTCTCCAAAGGAATACAGTACATACCTGTTCCCTTTATTAATTGTGTCTATAAAGTGGGGATTTAGAAAAACAGAAAAAGTGCTCCAAGTTGAAAGAAAAATACTTCCTTTAAAAGCGGAGCGCTTTCCCCTTACCAACCTGACCCGCTTTAGACAACTGATAGGCTCAGTGGGATTTCTCTGGTTTCTGCATCGAACACATCATCAGTCATGATATTGCTGTCAAGTGGAGAATAAAGCCAGCACTGCTGACACCCCTGGCAGGGTGACAAGCCCCTGACCTTTGTCATAGTCTGTCCTGTTTCCCATCCGCCATTATCTGCCCCACAGCACCAACATAAAAATGAATATTTGAGTTTGTTTATTTATATCAGATGTACCAAAATGACAAAATTGTTTCTTCATAAGTAAAATAACAAAATGAGAAAAAGAGAAATGGCATCATTAAGGTGAAGATAATTATAAATAAACTTCAGTCATCTCCTTCTGGGGCAAATGTTAATGTCTTTTGCAAGCATTAGAAAATACATTTGTGATGTTCACAGCATTTCACAAAGTGATTACGCTCCTGGCCATATAAAAATTCGCATAGTGTCTTTGCTATGGCCTTGCGTAGATGGCCTTGGGAAATGAGATTTGGGGCCTACCCGTGAAGCCAGTCCAGTTGTTGAGGGCTATTTAATGGCATGTTTCATTAAGCATGAAAAAACATGCTTCGGAATTTCATCAAACAGAGCTAACAGTGACCACAATAAAGTTAATACAGATAGAAAAGCTTTACATACAAGAAAGCTCATCATGACGTCATTTATAATGGCAAAACCAAGAGAAAACAGAAGAATGGATGAATAAATTATGGCATAGCTATGTACTGACATATCATGCACACAGATGATTTTGTAGACTTTTAGGTTGTGGGAAAATGCTATGTAATGACATGTAAGGTTTTTCAAAAGAGCAATAACTGAATAAAAAGATGAGAGGAGATATACCATGGATTAACAAATGTTATTTCAAAACAGAGGGACTGTGGATGACTTTTTTTCTTTATTCTTTTCTGTATATTCAAGTGTCAATAATGGACTTATATTTTATGAAGTAAATCAGATTATGTCACCCTGGGATAGTTTCCTGTTGCAGGGGAAAAACACTCCAAGCTTTGGCAAATCTGAAATCTGCAGGGCAGGCTGGAGACCCAGGGAAGAGCAGATGCTGCAGCTCGAGTTTAAGGCCATCTGCGGGCAGAATTTGCTGTCCAGGAGGGTCACAGTCTTTTTCTCTTAAAACCTTCAACTGATTAGATGAGGCTCACCACACTATGGAGGTTGGTCTGCTTTACGCAGAGTCACCTGATTTAAATGTTAATCTCATTCACAAAACAACTTCACAGCAACATCTACACTGGGGTTTGACTAAACAAGTGGACACCATAGCCCAGCCAAGTTGACACATAAAATTAATCAGAGATAGAAGCGATCAATCACCTCTGATGGGAAGGGTCCGCAGAAGCGTGGCTCCCTACCAGAGGGAAAGGGAGAAAGCAGGGGTCACAGGTGGGCAGGAAGGTCTAGCAACAGCAGCACGACCCAGTTGGGACACTAAGCTGCTAACTTGTTGTTAACCTCTGAACTCCATGGCTAGGAGCCCCGAGTTAAACTGCTCTTTATTAACTGCAAACCAAACATGACGTCAGCCTGCCTACAGCGCAGAGGCTGCAACAAGATAATTTTTACAGAGAATTCTTTTTTCTCCTAGGGAAAGGTCAGGATCTGAATTGGTGGGCATTTGACATCAGGATACGTAGACTCTTTAGCTGAAGTGGATACATGCAAAGGAAAGGCTCGGGGAGAATCAAGGGAGACTCCTGCGACTATCCTGCAAATGTCGTGTGGTTTCATGAGATGCAACTCCTCCAGGACTTCTTGATTACTTCCCCAGTGGTCCTTGGAGCCCCCCTCACCCTCTGGGGATGTTTGAGTAGTAATAATTGCCTGTCTTGCATTAATGTTGAACGTTAGAGCTTTTAGATGGCTTTCACTCGTATGACTTCACTCTACTTTCTATATGCTCGCCCTAGCACTTCTCACACTCAGGAGGTCCCGAACAAGGCGGGAGGCTTAACTGTAAAACAAATATCATACTACTGGGATGAGTTTGATCACAAAGAGCAAAGCCCATTTGAAATGGCTTAAGCAATAAGGACAGTAATTATAAAATGAAGTCCTGAAATAGAGTGGGCCAGAAGGTTCCAGCAGGGCTAGCCCCCCAGTCCTATGTAAGGTCTTGACAGGAAAGTTCTGCTCAGCATGGACATGACATACTGGATGATGACTGATGGAACCCCTCTCTTTCATGACAAATTAGAACTTGAGACATCTGGAGCCATTTAGCCACTAGTGGCCATGAGCAGAGAGAACACAGACGGGAGCTGTAGGCAGAAGCCACATGGTAGAGAAGTTAGCACTTAGCAGGTGGTGGCACATACAGAAGGGCAGACAGGGGAGCGCCAAGTCATCTAAGTGCAGGTGTACCCAAGTGGCAAGCAGGAGACATGGGCTTGTACGGCGTTTCATGATAACTTGGTTAAAAGACCCAATTTTAAGCCTATATCAGTCAATATATCCAAGGTATGACTGATTTCCACTGGGTACAGCCTCTAAGGGAATGTTTACACTCGTTTCCTTTTTTCTTTTCATCCCTAGACATCTGTAAGATAAACAAGTTGAACATCATTAACTATGGTAACCTATCCCTTGCTGTCTCTGCTCCTTGAAATCAGATAGAGCCCAGGCAAACAGGCAGGTGGCCTTTCTATAGGACATAAACATGCCAACAGCTTGCATTAGTATCTGTGGAATGGAGAAGTCAATGGGGTGTTTCCCCGAGTTGCAGCTGGGTGGGTTTTCATGGGATCGTTACTCACAAAGGGTAAAGGCCAATTATGTTAGGAAGTAAAGATTTTTGTCAGCTAAGCACAGGACACTCAGGTACACTTCCCCAAGGCTGAGTAGAGCATGACTTTCCTGTGCTTTTTCAAGCATGCTGTCTTCCTGCAAAGGCCACACCTATTCCTGAATGCTGACATTGACTAGAAGGTAGAGACTGTTTATGTGAACTGCAGTGTTTTAAATTTGAGCTAATTCTATAACATGCAACATCAAACATGTCACTGATTTTGAGTTTACCATAGTGCATGCATATATTTTTAAGACTTGTTATTGTTTCTGTTTGCTCATGTAAAGAGTTTGATGCATGGCTGAGCATGTATTTACTTACTCAAAATTAAAAACTTCCACGAAGTATAGAAATGGCTCCACAATGGCAAGAATTTTAGAAATCATGGACACGATAGAAAAAAGCTGACAAATTATTAGGGAAGAAAGCAGATAGACTGCGAGATAAAAATAAAGTTTTATATTGGTGAAGCTGGCAGAGTTCCTCGAGAGAAAAAGCGCCCACAGAATGGGCAGGGCGGTCCCAGGCCTCACCAGATCGGAGGCTGGGTGCTTCGACGGGCGAGGGTGTAAGCTCGCAGCTGTGAGCGCTACACCAAGGAGCCTGGTACTGGGCCAGGAGGGCAACCTGTCAAATAATTACAGTTTTATTATTGTGGTTGGCAGAAAAACGCCCTCCTTTCCCAAAGATGTCCAAGTCCGAATCCCAGAAACCTGTGAATGTGATGTATTACATGGTAATGGGGAATTAAAGCTGCAGATAGAATGAAGGTTGCCAATCAGCTGACCTTAAAAGAGGAAAATTACCCTGGATTATCCAGGTGTGCCCAATATAATCACAAGGTCCTTAAATGTGCAAGAGGGACGCAGAAGTGACAGAGCAGCGATATGAGGGGAGAAGCTGACTCCCTGTTGCTGGATTTGAAGATAGAAAAGGCAAGGGAACGAATTCTCCTTGGAGCCTCCAAGAAGGAACAGAGCACTGCTGACACCTTGATTTTAGCCCAGCAAGACCCATGTCAGAATGTAAGATAAGGAATTTGTGTTGTTTTAAGCCATCACATTTGTGGTAATTTGTTACAGCAGCAATAGAAATCTAATACAATTATATTAATAATTTTGAAGGTGGTATGTTTTGCCAGGTAGAGCTAATTATCATTTTTAGGCTATCAAGGGGATTCTGGTGAATGGTTTTAGAATCTCCTTCCCCTAAGACCTTGAATCCAGAAGAAAACCCATTTTAGGAGATGGTTGAGTTGAAAACTAAAACATGGAAGCTCTCGGTGGCTTTGAGGGTCTTTCCTAGGACTGGAAATTGGTTGATCTCCCCTCACACTTTGGAATCAGTATAATTGGAGGGCCACGCCTGATCCCTTGGTCTCCCTGTGAGGTACTCTGGTCATATGCTGTACTTTACCATGTGGTGTCTGTGAGAGCCTTACCCTGGACTCCTTCAGGACTGGGAACACATTCTCTAATCCTCAGGACCAAGTGCAACATTCAGCCTGTAATCGGGGCTTAAAACGTATTTGTTGACCGAATATTTCCGGCATCACTGATGCAATATTCTAACAAGTAGAAAGTTCAAAGTCGGGTAGAGGGCACTGGATGGAAGGAAATGAATGATTTATTTTTTAAAGGAACAAAACATCAGACACAGCAAGTTTCAAATCTTCTTGACTTTATCTCTACAGAACTGGACTTCTGTGCTCAGCTGAACGGAAGCACCCAGTGGGCCAGATTGGGAACACTTATTTTCAAATCGTGTTCCTACGCATATTAACAACTGCTCGAAATGAACCACATATAGCAAGTGTTTAAAGTTGAATCAACTCTAATCCTCTGTACAACTGGAGTTTAAATAAGAGAATGGAAACCATATACAGACACTGAGCACTGTGCCTCTGCTTATACCATTATAACACATAGAAGGAAAAGTATTACTCAGGGAGAAATATGTATTCCAACTCCACGTAAAGTGAGACCCTTCAAATTTAGGAAATGGAACCCACTCGATGTAGACATGAGTAACATGAGCTACTAAACAAACGGCCTCTATGAATCCCAGGGTCCAGGGTCCTAGCAGGGCTTGGAGCTGACCGCCCCGCTTCCCAAGCCTGTACACACACGCCCAGGGTGCTGAGGCCCAGGCCCTATCGTTAGGGTTAGAGGGACGTCCCTCGTGCCGCACAGTTGGCCACAGCAATGATGGGCAGCACGTGGTGGGAAGAGGGGTGGGCACACACAGGACCTGGGCCTCGCTGGTGATGGCAGGTGGGGGTGGGAAGAGTCGTGGGAACCTGCAGGTGAGCGCACAGGGGTTCTGGCAAGAGCAGGCCCAGGGGCCATTTATGAAGGGTTCCCTGGGCAGCTGAGCTGGGCTGGGAGTGAGGCCACAGAGAGGGTGAGCAGAAGGCCTGGCCCTGAGGTGGGAAAGCTGGGAAGTGGATTTAGGAAACTTGTTCCCTTGACTCCATGCTTGGGGACACAGCACAGGAGAGCCTGGCTGGAGGACTGACTGAGGCGTCCCTTTAGCCCAAGGTGCAGGCTAGTCCCCGAGAGCCCACCCCATTGGGCTGTGACTCCCTGGGATCTTGCCAGCTTCCCCTGCCTTCAGCCTTTACCTCGGAAGGACCAACGAGGCCTGGTGACCTGCGTATTGCCAGGGAGGGGATCCCGCCACACTGGGCGTGCTCTGCGGGTGTCTATTCACTTAGGCCAACAGCTCACTTCACAGGAGTTTCTGTTTCACTGAGTTATCTAGAAATGAAGCCATCAGAGCAGCAAACAGGAGGCAGCATTAAGATGCAGAGGACAACATGGAGTCCCCCACCACCCCCTTGCAGGTGCCGCACCCTAGGCCACCCATCCACTTCCCACGGTCCCACCCAACTCCCCGTCCTCGTGGGATGTAGACCCCACCTACCCGCAGAACCCACTTCCTCAGAGGCCAGCGGCTGTCCTGGTACCCTGCCTGGCAGGTGGGGGGCGGGGGCTGAACGAAGCAGGGAGAACACAGGCCCTGAGGTTTCCTGTACCCGGCGGGAGCCTGCCCTTTGCGGTGCCCCGAGGATGCCGAAACAAATGCAGGCGACAAAGATGTTGCAGATTAAGCGATAAGTGTTAACCAGCTCATCTTTCTTCCCCACGAGGTCCTCTATTTGAAAACGGTTGCACAAGCCAGCTGGGAAGGGCAGCCTTTGCTTTTCTGCACTGAGCACGGGTGGACAAGGGCCACAGAGTGACCCGTTCTGTCCCAGTGACTTGGACAGGTCTCAGGGCAGAATGACACCGCCGAGGTTCTCTTCTCCTCCCTAAGAGGAGAGGATGCAGAATCAAGGACAGGACTCTTGATTCAGGAAATCACCTGCCACTGGTGGCCTTGGGGCAAGTGGAGTGTCAGCGTCTTCCCTGTGGGACGAAGCTCCTCACTCAGCACACAGGCTACTCTGCCCGGTCCCCAGGAACCCCTAGAAGTTTCCAGAAGTGGCAAGAGATTGGGGGGAGGAGGGTTGGCCTCTCCACCCTCCAAACTGGCCGGGTTCCTCCTCCCGTTTCTCTGCAAGCAGCAGCCTGTGGTTTCCCAAGGCGGACAGTGAGAGGGAAGCAGAGGAAACGCTGCTGAGACCGGCAGCCCCCGACCCAGGGCGGAATCGAGCTCAGGGGGGCCCTCCCTACACAGCTGAGGCAAATCCAGAGGGAACGGCTTCCTCCTCGGAGGCAGGGCACGGATGCTTCTTTTTTCCTGGGCAGCTGGGTGGCATGGGATCTGAGCCCTGGGTCTTGGAGTTGCAACACCACACTGTAGCCAACTGAGCTAACTGGCAGCCCCGGGAACAATTCCTGATTACACTGAGCATCGATATTTAACAGATTCCACAAGAGCCAAACTTCCTATGAAGTACCTTTCAATAATTTAAGGCTTGATTGTTTAAAATGTGTCTGAGCACACCTCGGGGCAGATGCCAACATCGATTGACCCCACTGTTGGCCTCGCCCTCTGCCTTGTGCCAGGAGCCGCTGCTGCTTCTAGGGGTCTGCATCCATCAGTCTGTCTAGCAGACCCTCCCTTCTAGATTATTCCTCTCATCTTCCAGGCAGCCAGTCACCTGAATGACCCTCTCAGAGAGGGACCTTTGGAACTTTGATGCACACAAATCCCCCGAGGGAGAGAACCTCCTGATGTGCAGGTTCTGGGACCCCGGGGGTGGGATGTGGCCCATGACCCTATGTTTCTGGCACATCCAGGAGTGCCAATGGTGGGGCCACACCTGGAGTGGCTAAGGTTTCAGGGCACTACGCTGTATGGGTCTCTCTGGCTGGGACGTGCCCTTTCTCTCAAAGCAGGATGGGGTCTGCTCCTCCCCCCACCTCTAAATGCTTCCTAAGTGTTTGCTGGAAGCAAAGCTTGACGGCTCCTCACCTTCCACCCCCTCTCCCAGCCCCCACGCCACCCATCTGTCTGCTTTCGAGTCTGGCTGCTTGTTACACATCGTGATGAGTTTGCCTTCATTCACGTTATCTTTTTTGATTTTTCACAAGCTTTAGTTGAGATAACTAATTGCTGCTAAGTAAACCAGTTGAAAGTAATTTAATCAACACTTCTGAGAGAGGGGGAAAAAACATGCTCCTCAGAGGAACCTGAGAAACAGAGAATCGTTTAATCGACAGCTTTCTGATGCCTTTCCTGGAGGCTGCAAACTTCAACCCACATCAGCCCCAGCAGGAACTGACAGTTGCCACCAAGCCTCCGGCAATGTCACACAGCGAAGTACCCAGAGAACCAAAGCCCCACAACTTTTAATAGCTGTTTCCACTGCACACATTTATAGAGGTTTATCTAACCATTTCCCTGTTGTTGGACATGTTGAATCCAACTCAGCAGTGGTTCTGTGGAACTTTTGAAAACACAGAGATACACACATACACAGACACACCCCAAATTGTATTTGCTCCTTTCAGTCCTTCAAATATGGAAGTAGATGGAGACCATGTTATTCATTTGTCCACCCACATTCCACCAGCAGATTTCACAGCACACACCCATGTGCCAGGTATTCAGGGAAAGCCAGACTGCCAGCGACAATGAAGAAGTTAAATATTAATCTGTAGGCTTCAAGCTGGGCAATACCTCTTTGAAGCATGTGAGATAAGAGCCAACTTTGTTATAAACTGCTCAATATAGAAACTAACAAGAGCCTCCCAACGTGCAGCAGCAGAGGACAGTGCTGAGGACCCCTGCTGACATCTAGCTCCACAACAGGAGGCTCCCCACATTCTCCAAGGCAAAGATGAAGAAAGAGTCAGCCAGGGTCTGTTCAGAAATCACTTTTAGGAAGCTGTGCCCTCCAAGGCCAAGCTGTTGGGGTGGAGGAGATTTCTCAAGGGCAGGATACGGGCCAGAAGAAATGCCACTTGTCCTTGTTATAGAACCCTTGCGTCCTGACTCCCTATCTGCATCTTCTAGAGTCTCCTGGACAAATCCTTCTGGATGACCTACTTCAAGCTCATTAAAACAGAAGTGTGACGCCTTCCTCCCCGACACTGTGGGACCTTCCGGATGTCTTGGAGTATCCCTGCTGTCTCCTCTCCCTTTCACCTGGTTACAGGCTCACATTGGCCCTGACCTCTAAGGAACAGAGAGTTCATCACTTTATTCCCCCTGGGCCCGCCTGGCCTGGCTACCTTTTGTTCCCTGACACTTGGCTTCCCAGGGATACCTGCTGGCATCGGGGAGGGGGGCACCCTAATTCACGCCAGAGAGGATTCCCTGGCCTTTCATCCTGGTGAGCTCTGCTGGTCCACATGCAAATCAAAGCCTCTGCTCCCTTCTGGGAGGCGTGTACAGTGACTGTCATATGATAAAGACTCTAAACATGAATGGATGAATTAAGACAAGTATAAGTTCAATTGTAGCGATGGATAATGAGATATCTACCTTCCTCACTGAATAATTTTCTACCTTGTCTTGATTTTCAAGTGCTCTTTGATTTGGTTTTATTTTGTTTTACCTGAATACACCCATCCAGAAAGAAAAAGGGTCATCTTTCACCATTGTTCCAGAACTTTCCCTGTTGTGTCACATTGTATTTTACAAAAACAGCCTTAGAAATATTTCTGGTTGCACAACCAAATATTTCTGCTCTTCTTAAACGCTGACACTCCCATCAGGAGGTAGACTCTATTTCCCCTCCCTTTGCACCTGGGGGCTTGTGACTGCTATATCCAAGAGTGTGGCAGAAATGAAGTTACGTGACTTCTAAGCCCAGGTCACGAAAAGGTACAGCCTCCGCCTGTCTCTCTCTTGGATGCTCTCCCTGGGAGCCCAGCTACCATGCTGTGAGGAAGCTCACACTGGCCCATGGAGAGGAACTGAGGCCCTCAGCCAACAGCCAGCATGAACCACCATGAGCGAATGGGTCTTCAGATGATTCCAGCCCTCAGACTTTTGAGTTTTCCAGCTGATACCCAAATACCAAGGCATAGCAACAAAAATCCCTGCTCTAATCTGCCCCAATCTCTAACAGATTAAATTACTGCTTTATGTCACCGAGTTTTGGGGTAATTTGTTTTGCAGATATAATAACTAGAACACTGATTTTTCTTACTGCCAAGATCCAATGAAACAGTGAATCTGAAAATGAAGTTCACTGCCTAATTACACTGTCCCTTGCTCTCCCTGTACTAAGAAGTAGTATTTCTTTAGATGAAAAATAATTGCTTCATTCTGCACCATTTCCTTCTTTTGCTGTTACTAATCGGCTGCTTTCAATCTCATTTTTCACATTATTTAATTTTGAAAAGAATGAACATATGAACACAAAATTCAACCCCAGCAACAGATATCAAGCTGTGACCCACACAGAAGCTCCAAACCTTCAGCCCCCTGCAAACAGCTGTTCTTCCAGGACGCCTTTGCTTCTCATGCACAAAGTTACTGTCCCTCCCTTCCTTTTCACAAAATGCTCTGTAATTGCAAGCATTAAAAAATTTCTTAAGTTTATTTTTTAAACTGACATGCAATTAATGGGTCAATCTTTGACAAATCTAATCAATAAAAAAGAAGAAAAAAATAAAATTAGAAATGAGAAAGATGTATAAAAACAAATAAGACGAGATTACAATTTATTTTAAGGATGTACACTGAGACTTTCCCCAAGAAGTCTGCGATTTTTAATGAAATGAAAGATTTTTTTCTATAAATGTTAACAAAATTGCTCAAGAAAAAGTAGAAAACACAATAAATAGACCAGTAATCATGAATAAATGTGAAAGACTAAAAAGAATTATCTCCCTCATAAGTTCCAGGCCTAGGAAGTTCTCTTCTGAGTTTTTTAAGCTTTCAAAGAAGTTTTCCAGTTCTATAAACTCACTCAGAAAACAGAAAAGAACTATAAGTTAGCCTCAATTTACTGGATGAAACTTGTTTAATGTAAGACCTAAACTTGATAAAGACAGAACAAAAAAGGAAACTATAGACCTTAAAAAACACTTTATCTTGATAAAATCATTCTGTAGATTAGCTTGAAAAAACATGAGTGAAAATAGTTTTCTTAGAACAAAGTAAAACATGCTACTAAATTGTAAAACTTAATAAAAAGGAAAGAAAATCATCATGTTTCTCACACAAGAAAAGTCAGATCAACAGAACTAAAGGCATAAGCCAGACACAGGCCAAATACATGTAAGAACTTATATAATTAAAAAAAAAAAAAAGAGTCACCACAAATTCATGGGTAAAGAATAGATTATTCTATAAATGGACTACGAAAATTGACTATTTGGGGTATAAAATTAGATCTTCACCCCATATCATTGAAAAAATAAGCCCTAAATGCATTTTAAAATATAAAACCACA
Source organism: Cynocephalus volans (assembly GCF_027409185.1). NCBI lineage: Eukaryota > Metazoa > Chordata > Mammalia > Dermoptera > Cynocephalidae > Cynocephalus > Cynocephalus volans. Next base: position 296,302,067 of record NC_084460.1, read on the forward strand.
GAAAATTAGAAAAAATATTCCTAGTTTATATTTAAAACAATATATGTAATTATATATCTACAGGGAAAATTTTCTCTGTATTAGAAAACAAAAGTGAGAGAATATTGATAACAAATATGAAAGACAAAGCATTAATATCTCTAATTAATAAAGAACTAACATAGGCTAAATAAGAAAAGTGCAATAACGCTAAATCGATGGCAAAGCTACCTTGGCAAGGCTTCTTGGAATGATAAGCCACTGGTGTAAATGTGAACCGGCCAACTTTTCTGGAAAGGAATCCGACAATTGGTATCAAGAGCTGTAGACAGGTTCATACCTTTTAACTCAGTAATTCCATCTGGAAACACACCTTAAGGAAGCCAAAATGAGGACAGGGATTACACACCCGCAAGTCGATCTGTGTTATTTGTAACAGAGAGACATGGCAACCAAACTAAATAACCTCCAAAGGGAACGGCTAAGTCAAGTGAATATTGGGAATATTTTTTTAAAAAAGCATTTTAGATTTTTGTATGAAGAATCCTTGCTAAAATGTGACAATGTCAATGATACAATTTAAGCAGGATACAAATCTGTGTAACGATGGGATTTCAAGTAGGAGCAAGCACAGGGGACTATAGGAATGTGGGATATATATGCATGGCTCCTGCCCTGGTGCCTGAAACAGTGGCAAAATGTATGCATTTTTTCCTTCTCCTTTAGATTTCTCTGAACTTTAAATTTTTCAAAAATAAGTATATGCTGTCTTTATAATAAGAAGAGAAAAAGAATATAAAAGCAAGCACGACTGGAAGATTATGGAGACAGGGAGTCAACACAATTGTCTGAGCAAAGAATGGGGTCACGGCTGGAGCGGATTGTGGTGTGCGTGTGCGTGTGCGTGTGCGTGTGTGCGTGTGTGCGTGCACGCGTGCTAGAGCATGCATGCTTTCAGGATAATAGGAACCTGAGCATGATCGTCGGGAGTGAGCAAGACTCCACTGGGAAGGAAAAGGTTGAAAGGTAAAAAGCAGCAGCAGAGATGGAGAAATGCCCTGTAAGAGTGAGAAATGGGATTGAAGGTTCCCGTGAAGGTATTAGCCATGCCACATGCAGGAGAAAGAGTGTTTCTTCCTCAGAGATGGAAGAAAAAGAGAGAAGAGTCTAGCTGATGTTTCATGTCGGAGGCAGGAAGGTGAAGGAATTCACGTCTCACACCTCAGTTTTTTCTCTTTCTGATTCTGGGTTATCTGCAAAGGTGGGATGGGGATGTAGAAGGGCTACAGACCTTGGGGATAGAATCTGCAACAGAATAAGTTCCTGATGGGAGAGGAGCTCAAAGGGCCACACAGGAGGTGGCTGAAAGATAGAGTGGGTCCATGTGAAATGCAGACCATAAGACACACTAGCAACCAGCAGCAAGGCAGTGTGGTTCCAGGGAGCCCCAGATGGCATCGGGGTAGACAGAGCACAAAATGGCTCTGTGCCGCCTGGCTGCTCCAGGGTCCACACCCCACTGCCCTGCAAGGTTGGGATGCAGTTTCCCATAAGTTAACGAAGAAAAAAAAAAAAAAGAGGGTGGCTCTGCATCTCTTTCAGCTCTGCTCTCCCTGGCACTGAGCCAGCTACCCAAAAGAGGCATTAAATGAAGGTGGACTGGACTGAAATGAAGACAGTGTTCTGGTTAAATGAAGTGAATTTCACTTGCGCGTTGAACTCCACATGTTACCTTTGCTGGGGCTCAGAAGCTGTTACCCTCAAATACAGTGCTTCAACAAGCTGGAGTAAAGAAGTAGCCTTAGGTCTCTCTGACCTCCTCTCCCCGTCCTGTCCCTCTATCCTCTGTCACTCCCCAAAGCACAGGAGGAAGCCTGTCCCTTACCTGCCTAAAGTCCAGACCCACCAAAGAAGGCAGCAGTTCCCTCTGGTCTTTTGCCTGAGTTTTCATTAGCATAACTCGTATCACAGCAAGGAAGACTAGAGTCTGTCAACACACCTAGAGGACTTTTTGTCACAGACCACTGTCTTCTATTTTGGTCCTATTTAGTACTTTGAGGAGAATCATTTACCAGTCACCATCTGCTCTGCAGCCAAACAGACTTTGTCCCAGGCCATTGTATGTTCCCCAGGCCCATGGAGCCCCCTAAGAGTCATTTACTCTACACCCCATCACCCCTTTCCCTCTGAGGAGGGCTATATAAACGTCTGTACCCCACTGGGCAATTGGGTAATCATTCTGTGATCCCCCCACGCTATGCATGTTAAAATAAGAGAATTTAGGTCCTTTATTCATATTAATCTGTGTTAATCAGTTGATTTTTCAGAAAACCTGCAGGGGGTTGAAGGGAACATCTTCCTTCAGCCCCTACACCTGTGTGTTCAACGCCACACTTGGCCTTTAAATTTAAAAATCCAAGTAGCCAAAGAAACATTAGAGTACCAAAAACAAAAAAAAAAAAAGGGAAGAATCATCAGCCTGGAACCTCAACGAGTGTGTCAGCCGTGCACCAGAAATTGTGTGGTGACTCTGCACGTGACATGGAAGAGCCTTGTGTGACCTCCCCACCAATGTTCTTTTGTGTGCTAGTAAATGAAGTCAGGTTCTGTGGCTGCCCCTTTCAGCATCAGGCCTGGCCATTTATTGGAGGATCCCAAATTCCCCAGTGAAATGGGATGGAATGGAACGTCCACCTGATGAGCTGGGGTCTCAGGGTTCTGATTGTCACCTGTTTCGCGGGCCCTCCTGTCTGTGATTCCCAAGGGCCTCCTCCACAGTGTCCGCCTCCTTCCCATCTCGTACCCTGCCCTATCTTCCCTCTAAGCACCCACCGCCACCTTTGAGGTTTATCTGTCTGCCTGCCCTGGAGTGCAGACACTGGGAGAGGCGCCTCCTCTTCTCACTCCCTCTGCGGAGTCTGCAGCAGCGTGGAGCACAACAGCACTACTAAGTAGCTGTTGAAGAAAAACGTCCTAGTTTTCTTTTCTTTTTCTTTCCCGTGTTGGATTTAAGCCAGGAGACTGCTGGCAAAGACTAAGAGAAATTGAAGGTGGTAGTGGGGGTGAGTGACCGGTGCTGGCCAGGCAGATGGCTACATGCTAAGGATTTTTAATGCTAATTTTAAGGGGAGTGGTGCTTTTCTGGAACAGGCTGGTGGGAGGCTGTGCTACCTCCCACCCCACCCCAGGCCTTTGCAGATCAGTGACTAAGGCTATTATCTCAGGCCCCTCAGGGCCATTTCCACTTCCTGACCCAAAGCCCCTGTCTCTCCCCCCTCCCCTCTGATACACACCCAGAGGGCAGAGATCCATTTCCTGCTCAACTACAACTTTCCAGGTCTCCCAATGCTTCACTTCTCAGTTTAAAAACAATCCTTTTTGGTTCATTACCAATGTGTCTATCTTTGGTTAAATACCATATGGATGGCTTCAATGTGAAAACCCATTTCCAGTACTTCCAGAATATAAAAATGTGACCAGATCCAATGGAATTGTCTCTGTAGACATGGGGCAGTGCCGAGAGACTATTTTTAAACTCTCTTCTGCTAGTTTGGTGACCTGCCTGTCTCCCATGTTATCCCGCTGAATGCCCATGCTGGAGAGCATTTGTGTTCCCAGGTTTGGGGTCAATAAATGCGTGCCTGGTGGACCCAGTGTCGCCCTGACAAGCTTGCTGTGGGGCTGTCTTACCCACAGAGGAGCAATGACAGAGAAGCCCAAGCACCCCCGGGAGGCTGGTGAGCAGGGAGCTGGGAGGAGACCATTGCTGCCGAGCTCCTGGGAGATGCTGGGGGGCTGTGGGAGCACCTAGGGGGTGAAGATTTGGAACCAGGCTCCTCACAGGCAGCGAGGTCTGGAGGGAGTGGGGTGTTCCTGGAAAACCACCCCAGAATACCCTGTTACTCCCCACAAGTCTCTGCTCCTCCTCTCTGCAGAGCAAACCCCTGGACATTGGTCCAAGCCTTGGCGCTCACTTTGGGCTGCCCAAAGGACCTCCAAGCACTGTCCAGTGTGTGAGGGAGCCCTGGAGTCCGTCTGACTGTCCTGAGGGGTAGGTGTCCTGGGCCAAGACTTGCACATGGACACTGAGTGGAATGGTCTAGTTGCTCCAACGTCCTAGAGTGGCAGAGAGGCTATTCTAACCTAGATTTCTTTCTTTGATTATTAGATAATCAAAAAGAACAGATGTCTCCTCCTTTCAGAATATAAGTACCACAAAGGCAAGGACTTCTTTTTATGAATGTATCCCCAGCTCCTAGAATCACGCCTGGCATGACATACATAGGTGCTCCATAAATATTTGTGGGGCAAAGAGGGAGAGAGAGAGACGGAAGGAGGAAAGGATGTAGCAGCTTGTCGGTTTCTCCTTGAGTGATACTGGCAACCCTGGGAGAAGCTGGAAGACCAGCACTCTGTCCCCCCATGGTGATGAGGACATTGCTGCTGTGGCCATCTGACTCCAGTTCCTCTCTCCATGGATGTCACCCTTGGCTCTGAGCCCCACCCTGGATCTCTGCTCCCTGTAAGTTGCCCCTGGTCGCGGTCTCCCATGAACAGCAAGACTGAGAGCATCACAGCTGCAGGAACATGACCTGCAGAGAGTGCAGGAGTGGAAGCGAGTTAGGCCGTCCAGGCTGAATGACCACAGGAGCCCTAGCGCTGCTTCTCCTGGTGGAGGGGCAGGCGCGGGGAGAGCAGTGTCCCCCCGGATTTGTTCCTTGTAAGTTCTCCTGGTCTGTCTTCACTAATGGGCTGGGAAAAGTCCCCAGACAGGCTGCTGCGCCCACCCTTCTTTCCAGGTTCTCTTCATTTTGCATCAGACCTGTCTCTAGGACCACGAGCAGCTCGGCTCAGTGATTCTCTGGGCTGTCCCTTAGGACACTCCTTGGTGGCAGGCTTGTCTCCACATCCTTGCTCCCTGCACAGGGTGGGTGCTCAATGAATATGGGGTGGCTGTGCAGGCTGAAGTAGAGAGGATAGAAAAAAACCCACCCCCGCCAGGAACCCTCAGCTCGCTTTCCCTCCAGCGGCCCTTCTCCGTCAGACTCACCTCCCCAGCCCACCGCACATAGGGTGCGTTTCATGCTCCAGGCGTTCAAAACCAAGTGTCCACATGACTGCTCCCTTTGGGATTTTCTTCAGAACAAAGACAATTTTCACTCATGCTCTTCTCTCCCATTGCTGGATTCCCTCCACCTGCTGTGGACTGAGCCCCCTTCTGAAGTAAGACGTGTGCGTGGGTGGAAAGGGTGGAAATTGCGCTGTTAATGCATGTGCGTGTCCGCGCTGCTGCTGCTGGGCACCTGCTTTTCTGGGACAATTGCCATCTGGAATCAGGCAACTTCCTCATTGTGTGCCTATTTCTGGACAAAGAAGAGGAGAACTGGACGAGAAGCAGGCCTCCTCCCGCACATCCTCCAGCTGCCGGGCAGGCCTGATAAAGACGCGTCGCTCCGGCTCAGGTAGTTTACTTGGACAGAGAGCAGGACGAGTGTGGACTTTCTCCCCAGTTCTGCAGAACAGCATTAGCCAGCGGATGCTCGGGTCCAGCACAATGAGTCCCGACAGGCGTCCTCTGGGCCCACCCTTCTGCAGTATGTGTGCGTCTGCCTGGGCTGGCTCCTCTCCTGGCAGCTCCGTGGCTGCCATGGGTCAGGAGTTCTTGCTTGTCCCCATACCACCCAGACAGCAGAGTCCCCTCCAGTAGTTCTTAGGGTCCAGAAGGGGAGTGGGATGTTTGTCCCAGCAGCCAAGGCCACCATCTCCCAGTCTCCTGGTTCACAGCGGGCTGGCAGCCAGCCCTGGACAGCAGCTGTCATAGGGGAGACGTGGCTCACAAGGTGGGGACTGGAGCCAGATGCCGAGACCTTCACCGATGTCCACTCGGGGAAGACTTTTTCCTGTTTACAACACTTTTTTAAAAAACTATGAGTAGGTAATGGTTTTTTAAAAGAAAAGTAAAATGTAAAACAACTCCACAAGGAGCAAGATGCTCAAAATTTAGACCTGACCACGTCTTTCCAGCTCAAGCTGGTGTGGGGGTAAGAAGGGAGACTGGCTTCTTTGGTGGGAAGGCAGCGCGGGCCAGAGGGGCTGCCCGGAGAAACCAGCACCTGCTCAGAGGAGGAGTCGGGACAGAGAGAGCTCGTGGCTGGGGTGGGATGTGCAGGAACGAAGCCCTGGGGAAAAGCCAGCTCAAGCGCTGACGTGGGAACTGAGAGCTCGTTTGTCTCAGGTAAAACACTACACATGGAGAGGAGTCACATTTCTAATAACAAATATTTGGAAAGCAGCAGTTCAATTCTGCTCAGAATCTTATTTTCTTATAATTCAGTATTTTTGCATCAGTACTTGCTTAGAGTGATTTGTTTTAAAAATATCAAATTCTGTTAAGTTTTTATAAATTGTCATCAGGAGTGATTATACAAATGGTGCTATGTTTTAAATAAGTCAAGACCTAAATGCAAAGGAAATTAATAAAATTAGAGAAAATAGGAGACTATACATTGAGGAGAGTTTATTACTCTTGAGAGGAAATAGTTGTATATGTGCAACTATATGCATATATGTATCATTTATATTTATCATATATGTATGTATGTGATATGGGGAAAAATACCATTAGGCTAATCAAAAGAAAAATGATAGATTGGAAAAATATTTTCTGCACATGTGTCAGACAGAAAGTTAATATGCCTGTTATACAAAGAAATCCCACATATTGATGAGAAAAAGACATGATCAAAGAGAAAACATGGTCAGAGGGAAAAGTGTGCCTTTCACTTAACATGGGGACCCTTCAATAAAAAGGCGTCCCACCCATGTGAAGAGGTGAGTTTCATGGCAGCAGTTAGGTCTGTCGGTAATATGGGGAGAGGCCTGGCCTGTGGTACTGGGGAGCCCTAGTGGGATTGTGGGGGAGACTCTTGGAAGCAGTCAGAGATTGAGCAAAGGGGATCTGAAAGAAGGGTTTACAGTACTGAAGTTTCATAAGGATCAGGCGTGTACTGAGCAGAAAGCAAGTGCGTGTGCTGGAGCTTAGCACAAGGAACTGAAAAACTACACTTGCCTTCAGCAAGGACTATCTCTTTCCCCGTTCTGCTTTTTGGAGCCTCAGCTACCGTGGCTCTTTGCCCACCCTGGGCCCTCTCACTTTCTGACTCTGGGATTCTCCTCATTAGCATTCTCTCCACCCTCAGCAGGAGCTGGAGGGACGTGTGTGTGTTGGTCAGCCTCGCCAAATAAGACAGGGTGGTGGGGGTGTACTATTCCCACAAGACCAGCATGTGTTTCCTAGTAAGGAATGGTCAGGGAACCATGGCCATCGCCAGCAGGGAGCCTCGATGACTTTGTGGCACATGGGCCGGTAGGACCATGCCAAGGTAGCAGATGGTACCTGTTTTTACTGACACCCATGGGCAGCCCCTGGGTTAGTCGAGTGAACAAATGCTAATGCCTTTAGGACGGCAGAACCATTGACTTACTTCCCAGTGGAATTGACCATGACATCACAACCTACAGAGCCCTGGTCTTCTCCCATGTTCACTATCTCAGGCAGTGGCTGCTTTCCTTCCAGGTATGCAAGCCAGAGACCCAGAACTCCTTCTGGACACACCCTCCCCCTCATGCCTCATAGGTAGGTGGCCACAGAGTTTATTGCTCAAACTGGACAATCTGGGGAGAAAGAGGACGGTGTCTTTGTCTGTTCAGTCTCCTATAACAAAACAGTATAAACTGGGTGGCTCATAAGCAATAGAAATTTGTTCCTCAAGGTTTAGGGGACTAAGAAGTCCTACATTAAGGTCCTGGCAGATTGGGTATCAGGTGAGGGCCACTTCCTGGTTCGTAGGTGGCTATCTACTCACTGTAACTTCACATAGAAAAGGACCAAGGAATCTCTCTCTGACTTCTTATATAAGGACACTAATCCTGTTCATGAAGGTTCCACCTTCATGACCTAATTACTGTATCTCCCAAAGGACCCACCTCTTGCCATCATATTGGGAATTAGGTTTCAACACATTAGTTTTAGAAGGTACAAACATTAAGATCACAAGCAAAGGGACCATTAGTGATTACATTGTACCCACAGTTAAACCTGGACCGTCCAGGAAATCAAGGCTTAAGGTCAACCAATTCAGAGCCAACCCAATCCCAGTTAATCTGGGATTCAACTGATAAACACCTCTCACATCTTTCCCCTTTCCTCCTCCACCACCACCCCAGCTCCAATGACCATCATTGCTTCTGTAGACTGAGGTCCACCCACACTCTACTAATGATCATTTCAAATGCAAATCTGACCATGACAGCCCCTACTTCACCATTTTCAAAATCCTTCCAAGACTCCTCTTTGCTCTTAGGATACAATTAGAAGGACCGGAAAGTTCTCAATGTCTGTGTCCTCCACAAGGACAGTCTTCCAACAAATACAGAGACCCTAATGGCTCAGTCACCATTCTTCCTTTAGCACCTACTACATGTGAGGTGCTCACTGAATATTAGCTAAATGACTGGATGAATGATTGAATGAATGAATCCATCAGTCCCTTCTCTGATGGAGAAGACTGCCTCACATACGTGATATACTCATGTATACTGAATATACTTGTAAAACTTTGAGCTTAAAAATGGCCCTTATCTACAGCTCCAATTTGGTGTCCACTGATGACTTCCACTGTCATGTGCCTACAATGTTTTGATTTCCATTGAGGCTCCAGTATGAGTTTGGCTATTTGTATATTATCTTCCTCTTCCCCCAACCCCCTTAAATTTGTTGTTTAGTTCTGTAGCTTTAGAGGGTCATTTGAATTCAAACAAAACAGTAAACTGTTTTTTTGTTTTATTCTTTGAACAACAAATTCTAGATTTCACTGAAAAGATATATTCTCTTCCAGATATCTTTCTAAGGGGAGAGCTGACAGCCAGAAGAGGAACTGCGAATTACGAATATGGTTCCATTTTTATTTAATTAACGTTACATAGAAGTAGTGTTGTTTTAACAGATAGAAACAAATGCTACTATCGCTTTCAAAAGTTAACAGAAGGCATTATTACCAAAAATCTGCATAACATCTAAAAGAAATAAAAACTATTTTATAACTCTGAAGCATACATTTTGATAACAGCAATATTTTATAGGGTGGATTGAACATATGCTCCTGTGGTGAATGCACACACATGTGTTCCTACACACCAAATACATTCAAGACACTTATGGGGGAGACAGGGGATGGAATTTAGCAGAAATGGCATCTAAATAATGCATGGTTATGGCTCCAAGGTAAAACATGCTGACGTCAAAACTGTTTAAGAATATTAATTAACCTAAATGCTTTTGATAGGAAATGTTTGGGGCAATATTTCTTAACATATCGTGCTTAAATTAGATATGGAGAAAAATCACACATCGTCTGGGTGTTTCTCCTTATAAGGGTCTAAAGCATTCCGTGTCAAAAGCATACGAGTTACTTAGTACCTCTAGCTGCAAGGCGGGAACCCATAAACAGCAAAAGATGGAGCAAAACCAAGCAGACGCCAAAGGCTCTGGGTCCCTGCAATCCCTTGTCATTCTTTCTTTCTGGGCCACACTGCATGGACATTGGTGTGTGTAGGTCCCACCAGGTTGATACAACGAGCATTGTATGCATCATCCTCAAAAAAGCAACAAATATAGATTGGAAAAACAAACCTCATAAATGACAGCTAAAATAGATTGAGCAATTGCCCCCACATATATCAAGTACTAATCGTTGTAACCTGTAGATGGTCGTGGTAGATGGGCTTATGTTAAGGATTTTGAGATGGGGAGATTATCCTGTATTAACCTGGTGGCCTTTAAATGTAATCACAAAGGTCCCTGTAAAAGAGAGGCAGAGGAGATTCAACACACACAGAAGAGGAGAAGGTGATGGGACCGCAGAGGCAGAGAATGGAACGGTGTGGTCACAAGCCAAGGAACGTGGCTGCCCCGGAAGCTGGAGGAGGCAAGGAATGGGTTCTCCCCTAGAATTCCCAGAGGGAGTGCAGCCCTGCCCCCATCTTGATTTTGGCCCAGAGAAAATGATTTTGTACTTCTAGCCTCTAGAACTGTGAGAGCATAAGTTTCTGTTGTTTTCAGCCACATTATTTGTTGCAACATTTACAGGAAATAAACACAACTGATTTCTGAGGCAGGGTTCTCAGGTTGCAAGCAAGGGAAATCACTTCGGGCTAACTTTAGTAGGAAAGCAACTCATGAGATGTCTACTGGAGAGCTCCAAGAACCAAGAATGTATAGAAGTTCAAGGTTGGGTATCTGGGGCAGAGGGTCCCATTGATGTGTTTTTAGGGAGTCTGCACTGGAATGATAAGCTCTGGCCACGTGTTCTTTCCCACCAGACATGCTCTGTGTACCAGGCACTGTGCAAAGACCTTTATGTACACTTTAATCCTCACAAAACCCTGCCACGGCCAGGCTAAACCACTCGACTATGCTAACATAGTTAGTGACTGAAGAGATCCTAGCACTCTGGCTCCTACCGCATCAGGTCTTTTTCCATTGCATCAACTGGCCTCCTTTTAGAAGTGCAAATAAGATCTGTTTAACCATGAGCTCTGAGACACAGAAAACAGTGAGCCAAGATTTCATGGCATTTCTTAAAGCCCAGTTCTCTATATTAAGACTCCTAAAACCATGGAGAGGAACATTAGGCTTCAGGAGATTTTAGCATTGTGTGACTCGTGCATTCAACACCTTACCATGGTCTGTTTGCAGGGCCAGGGCTTCCTCAAGCGTCCTGGAGAGCATGGGGTAGTGCCTCTGCAGATCAAGCTGTAATTCATGTGCAATCAGGTTTTTCCATCTCCTTCCTCTGTTAACAAGCATGGACGTACTTCATCATAGCAAACTACTAAATTAAAGACTGACATTGAGAGTTTATATTCCGATGTATTGGCTTTTTATTACATCTCATTACAATGAAATCTTCTGGCGAGTTCCCCTGGCTAACATTTTCTGTCCCTGCCCCATGCAAGTCAGCAGCCCGGGGTGTATGAATCACCCCACAAATGGTTTATGCCCCTGCACCACTGCAAGCTAAACAAATTCTTTCCACGTTAGGCTTAGGGTTAAAAAAAGAAGTTGTGCTCTAAAGAAGAGAGGTATAATTTTGAAAGGAGCACTAGAAGGAGAAAAAAAAAAAAAAAAAGAAAATGAGACCTTAGTTGACCATGTGCTGGATGGGCCTCGCCAGACTTCCTTCCTTTGTGACTTCTGATATGGTTGCCTCTGGGGAGGGGCTTTCCACGGGAAGCTGTGGGTCCAGGACAGGGGGCAGGAGTTACAGAACTCGCTGAACTGTGACCAAGGACAGAAATTCACTGTCACAAAGAGAAACCTTGTCCAATAGTGAGCTCTAAGTTCTGTACTTAAAATGCTCCCTTATGGGGTGGGCGGAAGGTGCTGTGTGGTAAAACAAAAAAATTATTCGAGCACTTAATACGGTATGGAAGCCTTTATTTACGAGCATTGCCACAGGAGTCTGGACTATCACAACAGAGGAGAGAGACCGAGCTCAACTCCAAAAGCAACCAGAACAAGGGGGGACTTACAGCGAGAGGGGGGTCAGTGGATAGAAATCACCAGGAGGAGACATTAAGGGTAGGGGGTTTTGCTAAACTGACTTAAAGAGATTTTTGCTGAAGGTAGGACAGGGTGATCAGATACCAAGGGTGGGGATTCTCATTAAACCAATGGTGGGACTCTTGCTTCAACCTGGATATGCAGGCCCAGCAAGGACAGGGGCCAAGGTCAAGGACTCAGAGGAGCCTGCCTGAAATTTGGTCAAGGAGAGAGTCTTTGTCAGGGTTATGCGGTTTTTATCTTCATGTTCCCTTCTGAGGAGCGTGCCCGTCAGGAGGAGGCCTTCCTCCTTACATTCAGTCACCACTTACTGAGACTCCAATGTGCTTGTGTAACTGCAAAGCCAGAGCAAGACGCATGGGTGGCCCAGAGTGGAGAAGGTTCTGGAGGTCTTCAGACTGAGGTTTAGGAATGGGCAAGGAGACTGGTCCTGCCTGGGAGAAGGTGGAGGAGACAGTTGGTGGCTGGAGTCTCTGAAGGCCCCTGCCTCCACCCAAACTTGTGCCCTCTCCCCCTCAACAAAACAGAAGCCCTGCACAGCAGACCCTACCCTCCTTAGAAGGCGATATAGCACCTGTCAGCACATGCCCTTTGTGGGGGTCCTCCTGTGGCTTGACTGTGGTCCTCTCTCTGAGAGGCCCCCTGGTCATCTCGTCTCCTCCCCTTCACAGGATCTGAGCCCAGGCCCACTGGCTCCCTGGCACCCCATGTCCCCAACTGGCTCCTTCCCCTTCCCCCCATAGAGAGCAGGCAGAGGTCAGCTCCCCTCCTGGTCTCTGAGACCCCCACTCACACTCAGCCCTGCAGCACAGACAGTCACAAAGCAGCTTGCTTCACATTCTCCTGCAGCTTCTTCTCTGAGCCACAGGTAACCTATTAAACACAGTATGGAGTTTAGCAGAGCCCTTTTTTGTTGTTGTTAAAGTCACAAGATTTGCAGTGTTAAAAACAGCTATTAGAAATTAGGGAAAATTTCATCTTGGAGTAGAAGAATCATGATGGACTGGGCTGAAAAATGTCCCCCAAACACCTGTCCACCTGGGACCTCCGAATGTGACCTGTTTTGGAAATAGGGTGTTTGTGGACGTAATTAGTTAAGATAAGGCCATCCTGGCTTTAGGGTGGGTCCTAAATGCAATGACTGGTGTCCTTATAAGAAGGCCACGTGGAGACACAGGGACACACAGACAGGAGAACATGCTGTGACAATGGAGATGAGACTGGAGAGAAGCATCTACCAGCCAGAAACATCCGGGATTGCTGGCGGCCGCCAGAAGCAGGAGGGGTCCTGGGATGGGATCTCTCTCAGAGCCCCTGGCAAGAGCCAACCCTGCCAGCCCCTCGCCTTTGGACTTCTGGCCTCCAGAAGTCGGACAGAATAATTTCTGTCATTTTAAGACACCCAGTTTTATTTTTTTATTTGTTATGGCAACCCTAGGGCACTAGTATACAGCATAATTCAATGCTTGGGCTAAATCCACAGCAGGATTGATTCCTCATGTTACCTATGATCACAACAAAGCCCACATCCAAGGTAGGGGTCACAATGCAGGGACTGTCATTCTTGAGCTTCAATAATGATGCTGGAGGAGAAGGCATCTGGAAAGGCCCAGTAGTTGGCCTTAATTCACCACGTCCTTTTACCAGGTTCTTGACTCTGGCACAGGAAAGAATTCAAGAGCAGAGTCACAGTAGAAAGTGAGAACAGGTTTAACATAACGAATAAGAGATACAGATGTCACACACACAGAGAGAGTACAGTCTAGCTCCAGAGACCCAGCAGGACCCGCACCAGGTCCAGTGCAAAAGTAAGAATACACACTTAAAGTCTAGTGCAAAGTGCAGGCTGGCTCAAGACAGAGAGCAGCTGCCTGCCGAAAGTGAGTTCCATACAGAAGCTACACACCTTGGACCGCAAAGTACAGGCTGGCCCCGGGAAAGTGAGCAACAACCCAGCCTTCTGCCAGGATTCAACTTTTATAGTTTTGCTATCTAATACATATTTATGCTAGCTAATGAATATAAATTCCACTTTACTGAGCATGCTTGGCTATTAGGGTTATAGAACCCCTTCCAACTGAGCATGTCCAGCCACTGGATTTGCATCAAGTCAGCCCCCTGAGGTCTCATATTAGTCCAAAAATAGGTTCAACTAGCAACAGTAACTCTTTTCTAGGGGAGGGCCTACAGGAGTGCCCTAAGACCTTAGGGAATGGCTTGAAACCCAGAGGGGCGTCCTGAAACTCCAGGGAAACTGAGCACCTCCTATCTCAATAACACTATGCTGGAGACAGTGTTATTTACCCATATTGGACAGCCTAAAGAATCTTCCAGTCTGAAATAAGAAACAGCAAGTGTTTTAGTAACAGGGATTACAGGGTAGTAGAGATCCTTTCTCCATAACTATTCAATGGTTGAAAATTATTTTGCAGCAGATTATTTAAGTGGTAGCTTGAATGCTAATTTTTCCTATGTTAGAATGCCCAGCTTCTACCTACTGCTTTGAGGAGTAGCAGAAATCCCTGCAGGGACAGCAGTAGGATCGCTGGTTCAGGGGAGCTGCTTCCTGCACCCCCCAACCCTGCACCCTGACCCCAGTCATATCTCAGCTATGTCTTTTGATTGATTGCAAAGAAAAGAACAGGTGTCAGGTTCAAGGCAGGTTTTCCTACAACCAACCCAAGCCTCTGCTCAGCTCCCCTTCTGTCACCACCCTGCCCCGACTCTCTGGTTCTTCCAACTCATCTCTTTGCAAATACAGACCCGCGCAATCAGATCTGCACACACAGTTAGTCCAGCTGTGTGCACGACAGGGTGGAGTTCAGTGGGGTTGAAATTATTCCTTTCAAAAACCTGATGAGCTTCTCTGGAATGCCAGCCTTCCAGAAGCTTCTCTGCTCAGTGTCTGTTAATCCTCTATCGACAGCTGATAATTTTGCTTTTTTGTTTTTTTCTTTGAACGGACAAAAGGAGCATTCATTTCTTTTCTTTTCCCTTTAGCCTCCAGGGTCATTGTTTATCACATTGGTTTTCGCTTTTTATGAGATGATTAGCAATTGATTTTTCTTTGTTAAAAAGGGGAAGTTTCTGCCCTCTGGCAATTGCATTCAGAAGACAAACCCTGACTCAAAGTTCCACACACCTCTTCTTCTTTTTTCTTCTTTTTTTTTGGTCATTTTTGTGACCGGCCGCACCGCGCTCAGCCAGTGAGCGCACCGGCCATCCTTATATAGGATCCGAACCCGCAGCGGGAGCACTGCTGCGCTCCCAGCGCCGCACTCTCCTGAGTGCGCCACGGGGTCGGCCCCACCTCTTTCTTTTTACAGTTTTTCCCCCCTCCACTTAAGTCTCCAAAGCAAACTCCAGGCTGCTGCTGGAATCAATCACGTACTACTGTACAAGGTAGCCAAATAACCGGGATTGCTTTTGTTTTTAATTGTGACCCTCGGATGAGCTGAGAGTGCTGAGCCAAAGCTTGTCTTTTTTTTCCAAAAAACTTTTCGAAATTCCTCTGAGACAAGTAGGGGTGAACGTTTACACTACCTACTCACTGAGGAAACCCCTGTGGTGGAAGAGGATTAGTGGGGAAGGGGTGGGGGAGGAAAGTCTCTGGAATCCTGTTTGTGCTTCATTAAAAGGTCACAAAGGCCTCTGTGTTCTCTCCCTCCCAGGGTCCAGACCTGCATGTCTTTTTATCTGAGTCATCCAGCTCTTCACCGTGCAATCAGGCAGCCCTTGAAACGGGGCTAGTGTGAATTGAAGTGTTCTGTGAATATAAAGTTGATACAGGGTTTTATAGACTTAGTACAAAAAAATAAATGAATTAAAATATCTCATTAGTAATATTTTTGAGTTGATTACCACCTGACGTGCTGAGTTTTTATGTATTTGCTTGTTGGTTTATTACCTAACCTGTTCCACTGGGACACAAACTCCTTGAAAGCAGATCTCCCCAAGTACTGCGAGGAATGCCAGCCCCATGAGACTCCACACGAAACAAAAGGAGTCTGGGGTCAAACTGGGAAAAGCCGCAGCAGAATTCCTCTGGGGATTTGAAAAGGCTTGAGCATGTAAAAGCCTCCTGAAGTCCCGCAATCAAGAAACATGTCCAACTTTGTTAATACGGCATTTCAGAAATGCATGCCCACAGGACTCCTACCCCCCTCTTTTTTAATGTTGGCCTAATACCAATTAACATCTCAAGAAACTACTATTCAGCAGACTCAGTTGAGTTAGTATGTAAGGACTTGAATAGCTTTGCTGGGAAAATGTGTAGTCAATGGAAAAACAGGGCAAAGCCTTGGACCCACAGGCCAGAGTTAGAGAACTCCTCTTAATCCAGTGGGTTATAGCAAGAGCGTGCTGGGGACTCATGTCTGGGGACTGCAATGGCCTTTCGTTGTGTGAGCCTGTACCTGTGCCTGGAGGGCCGGGCTGCAGGGACAAACGCTCCAGCCTGGCTCAGTCTGAGCACTGGCGCATTCCAACAGGACTTCCACGCCCTCCTTTTAAAGGAGCTTAAAATCAACAAAATAATCACTTCAACAATACAAAACGAAGAGGAAATTCTGAGTGTTGTGCTAAACATCATTTTGTTGGCTCGACATCTTTCTCAACAGCAGCCCGCAGTCTGTGTAAGTAGCGATGAGCATCTCATGTCTCAGAAAGACTCTTTAGCCCAAACCTCTCTCTGTAGGATGGAACAACAGGGGCCTGAAGAATAGGGACATTTCAATCTTCCATGCAGAGGGAGGAAGGGAAGGTGGGAGAGAACCAAGCTGAGAAGCATGGGTTGAAATGGAGGAGCCGACTCAAGCTCGGGTCGGGATGAACGACCGATCAGCCGTGGGGCAGCTCTGCGGGCACCTCCAATATGCCCAGAGAACACCTGACGGCCGAATTTTTTTTTTTTTTTTTCAGTGTTGGGATAAGAAGGAGGTGAGTCTGGGGAAAAAGTCAGCGCACTTTTGGGTGAAGGAATGGGAGGCATTCTATTAAAATTCCTTCTTTGTAGCCTGATGTTTGCTTGGGTTTTGAGAACACACACACACAAACAAAAAACCCTCCACAAATGTGGTTTCATATTTGATAAATAGAATTATTGAAATAGAGAGGATAAAAATCACTTCATAGCATTTATTTTTACCTTTTTAAGGCATATAGACGTGTATTTAAAAAAAATTTTTTTTTTCCCTCTAGTTTTACTTGACCAAGATGTGAATAGAATTGAAAGAGAAGAGATAAGCTGCTGTCTGATCCTCACCCGTGCTTGGCTTTGAAAACATGAACGCATTTGAACTCAGGCTCCTTCTCATCTGACTTATTATGCTAGTTGGCTTTGGGGCAGCCTCTCACAAGCATGTCGGTCTAGCAGGTCCCTAGAGTAATGCTCAGGCTCTCAGTTACATGGACTCTTCTTTGGAGTGTGAATAAAACAGGAGGTTCATTCTCTCCCCACTCGGGCAGACTCAGCCTCCTGACTAGCTCTCCTGGCCTTTGCCTTTGTCAGCCACCCATATCCATGGCCAAACCACGGAACTCATGATGGATGGAACTGCACTAGCTCCAGTGTCCTGCTCCCTTCCCTGATAATACCAGCCATGGGGGAAGCCAAATCTAATTAGCCCCTATGAGGTCACGAGAGTGCGTCAGTAGTGAGCTGGTGGAGCCCTAGTGGTCCCTGTACTGGGTCATCCCACTAAGAGCTTGCAGGGAAGGCAAGCTGAAATCTTTGAATCACTTCATGCTATTTCCTTGACATAGGCTGTGTTCTGGTAACCTCCTGGACAGCAGTGTCCTGTCTTGTTCTGGTTTTCCACATGCCTAATAGAGCTCCTTGCATGGGTTTGCGTGTTCTTGGTGTCTAGTTCATTGCTGGAACCTGACTCAAAATCCTAGACCAGGAGTCCAGAGAAAGGTCTTTGGCCACGTCATCTACCTGTTTCTGTTCTCCAGGCAAACAGGTAGGAGCAGAGCGGAGGTGGGGACTGAGGACCAAACCGCCTGTTAAATGATGTCAACTTCTGTGTTCTGCTTTTCAGCTTCCCGGGGACCCAAGTGTCCATTCCAAATGGACAGATTGAAAAATTTAATTAGAGTACTTAAACATCAACCCCCAAATACGAGGATTACAGGCCCTAAGAAAACAAGCTCCTCAAATCCTAATTCACAAGAAAACTATTTGCACCAGGATGAGGAAAACTTTATCTCCTGTGACTCACAGAATTTGCCTGGACCAGCCCCTCCGCAAGAGCTCACTCAAAAGTTGAACTACAGATTGAAGTTTGCTGGGTGATTATACCTATGACCCAATCTCACCCATCACCTGGAATCAGAACGTTCTCTTTCTTTGCCAAAGTTTGTTGCAAATTCTCACTATTCCCTTTTTTTACTTTGGACTCAATGTCAACTGTTGCTTAATTCAGCTCATGAGTCACCAGATGTGTGTGTGTGCGTGTGTGTACACAGGATTTATCGTTGTGTAATTCACGTATCATAAAATATTTGGTGTGTTACATATGCACAAGCATACAATTCAATGGTATTTCATAAACTTCCAGAATTTGGCAATCATTACCACAATCCAGTTTTAGAACAATTCCATCACTCACAAGGACTCCTCTTATCCCCTTTCAATCAATTGCTTTCTTACCCTCACCCCCAAGCAATCACTAATCTGCTTTCCATTCTTACACATTTGTCTTTTTTGGACATGACAAATAAATGGAGTCACACAATATGTAGTTATTTTGTGTCTTCTTTCACTTAGCATAAGGTTTTTGAGGTTCATACAAGTTATAACATATATCATTCTTTTTTACTGCTAAGTGAAATAATATTCCACTGTATGGGTATACTATATTTTATTTAAAAAAGTTTACTTTGAATATGAACTATTTAGCCCTGAGATAGACACGTTAGGAGTCCAGAGAAAGTCTGAGATATGGTGCCTAATCTGAAGTTCCTTAAAACTTAATTGGAGAGGTAAAATGAAGACACATGGAACAATAATAAATGAAAAATACTTTGAAGAGAAAAGTAATACCAAGTAGTGGTGTTTAAGGAAGATAAATTGTCAGAACTACGGAAGATCGATTGGAGTGGAGGAAGCTGGAGGTCAGCGACATTAGATGGATGATTCTAGAACAGATTCTGATAAGGGACAAAGTAGAGTCAACTGCAATGGGAAAGAGAGGGTCTGTCCCACATGGACCCCCCTAGTTGTCCTCGCCCAGGTTCCTCCTGCCCTCACCGAACGGGCTTCTCCCAGGTCCAAGGAGAGAAGCTCCCTCTTCAAGCATGCACTTGCTACTGCATCTCTTTCCATGGCCTCTTGGCCAAGCTGGCTCCTTCTCTCCCTCAGCCCTCAGTTCTCCTCAGAGAGGCCCCCTATGTAACTGACTAAAACTCTCTAGCCCCGTTTCTCACTGCACACCTCCCTGTCTGTTTTCCTCCAGAGCACTCATCACAAGCCATGACCATCCTGTTTGCTTGCTTCTTTCCTACCTCATGCTTTGGAAAGGCAGGGGTCTGCTTTCCATATTCTTTATCTCATGTCCAGTACAGTGCCCAGCCTCACTCAAAAACTATTTACTGAATGCATGAAACCTGCATATGAGACATTTAATCTGCTCTTATTTTGCAGATGGAAAACTGCGAGACAGAACCAGTACCTGGTTAGTGGCAGAGGTGGGTCTGCAATCTGACTCTCTGACTTCTCAGCCTAGCACCCTCCCTGCTTCCCATATTTCTTAAACTTTTAATTAACACAACCATATTCTGAATATACAATCTGTATATTGTCTGTAGGATTAATTCCTCTCAGGTTTCCTGACAATCTCTGGGGAGAGAAAATAGTGAAAACAGAATGACATGTAATCATTTCAGTATTGGAATCACATTTCAAGGAGTCCACTAAACTAAGAAGAGAACATGAAATGGTCCATAAACAATGACTAGACAGCACACATGAAAAACAGGACACTTCCTGGATGATTGACACTGAATCCAACTTTGACAGCAAGCTAACATCTAGGAGAGCTAGTGGCCTTGGTTTTAATAAACCCCACAGACTGGACTTCCAGTACTGACTACTCAAAAGTGCCAACTAATGTGAAATGTCTCCAACTACAAATATCTGAAAATGTTAGATAAAATGCGATGGTTTCTTTAGAATACGTGGTTGAATTAATAAACAAGAGAGAGAGACTCTCAGATGCTTGAAACAGAGGAAACCAAAACCTAGAACAATAAAGTATGAGTCAAAGATACAGTCTCCAGGGTTGGGAGCAGGGTGTCATCTGACCCAGATACAGCCCCATGGCTGATCTTGTGAACAGCCACATGAAGAGAGGAGACGAGGTTTGGGGTAGAGAGTCAAAACTGAGAATTTTACATAAAGCTGAGATCCCTGGAACTCAGCTCCCTCAAAGAAGAGAGAACAAAAAATGCTACCCACCAGTGTTCCTCTCTAAAAGGGAAAAAAGTAAGTCTGAATTTATATTATTTTCATGGTGTAGCAATCCCTAAGTTAAGCTTGTAACATACAAATTGGTCCTGGGTTGATAATACCCCTTTAGCAATCCAGGACCTTGAGATAACAGAGTTATTTTAAAATACTGCATATTAGTCAGGGTTCTCCAGAGAATCAGAATCAATAGGATATGTTCTAATTATATGAGAGGGATTTATTAGGGAAATTAGCTTGTGTGACTGTGAAGATAAGTTCCACGATAGGCCGTCTATAAACTGGATGCCAGTAGCGTGGCTCAGTCCAAGTCCAAAGGCCTCAGAACCAGGGAAGCTGATGGTGTCCTTGGTGTAAGTTCTGGAGCCCAAAAGCTGAAGAGTCTTGAGCTCTGATGTCCATGGACAGGAGAGAAGAGTGTGTCCCAGCTCCAGCGGACAGAGAGAGAGCTTCACCTCTTTCCTCTGTCTTTTGTTCTCACCGGACCCCCAGTGGATTGGATGGTTCCCATCCACACTGAGGGTGGGTCTTTCCCACCCAGGCCACTCAGACCCTCATACTAATCTCTGTTGGAAACACCCTCATGGACATACCTGAAAAGATCGCTTTACCAGGTTTCTCAGCATTCCTTCATCTAACCAAGTTGACACCTAGAATTAACCTTCACAAGTCCACCCCTTGTCAACTTGGTGTCCATACTATCTCCTTAAATGACACTTAATTTCCAAATGGTGCAATAACATAATAGTTTCACCTAACATGGTACACTATCCTGTGTACAACTGGAAACACATTAATCCCTTTCCAAGAAGAAAAGGTAAAGTCCTTAGATGATATTTGACCTTCTCCCCATATCCCATAACTTAAAATTGCAAATACAGTGAAGTAAGGTTAGTGACATTTAAATGCTGGTATAACGTCAGTAAGTCTTATGGTACATGATAGAGAGCAAGAGGAACACAAACAAAGATAACTGCTTAATATGTGTACAGTGTATATACATAGAGACATATTCTTATCACAGCAGGGAGAACAATTACAATTCTCGTTTCTGTAACTGGTCACGTGGTTGAAGCTGGTATTTATAACTACCTTCTTCTACTACCCGTTCTGTATTCCCTTTGCCTTCAGCGAGCGCCTCAGCGGGTCGTGGTTCTTTACCTGGTGGAGTGACCCAAACCTTCATCCCTGAAGAGTCTGGGCCATTTGTAGTCTTGCCTGGATTTGGTTGTGGTAATTTTCCATTGACCTTAACCACAGGGCATGGTAGTACTAAGAGACGTCCTAAGGGATCTCCTGTGTTCCAGACGTAATCCTCTGTACCTCCATTGTGAAGTAGTGTCCAACTTCCCCTTGGTAGTCTGGGTCAGTCACCCCAGACAACACCATAGCTCCTCTCTTAGCCTGTTGACTCGGAGGCACGAGGAACCCAAAGTGGCCAGGTGGCAGCCTTAACTTCCAGTTCAGTGGGATCATTTTTGTGTCTCCTGATGGAAGCATTCCTCCCTCTGGAACCAAGACCTCTAGGCCAGCACAGCACAAAGTTGTGGGGACTTTGTGCTAATGGGTCCCTGGGGGTAATGGTTAGTGGTGCCACTTCTGTTTCCACCCCTTGATTCCTGGACCCATGAATCCTGGCTATGGGAGAGACAGTACCATATATCGGGTGCTGATTTAGAGCATATACAGCCTGCTGGAGAACTTTGCCTCAGCCCTGCAAGGTATTGTCACCTAGTTGGTGCTGTAACTATGACTTCAAAAGGCCACTGTCTTTTGTTCTCTCCGGACTGCCAGCGGATTGGATGATTTCTGCCTACATTGAGGGTGGGTCTTTCCCACTCAGTCCACTCAGATTGTCATACTAATCTCTGCTGGAATCACCCTCATGGACACATCTAAAAAGATCACTTTACCAGGTTTCTCAGCATTCCTTCATCTAACCAAGTTGACACCTAGAATTAACCTTCACAGACTGGAAATGAGTATGCTTAAAGTTATGAAAGCAATTTTAAAGAAAGAATAAAAAATGGAAAGAAGAACACCACACGGTGAAAACAGAATAGGCAGACTGATAAGAGAGACAAATGGAAACGTGCGGGACAATTTGAATTAAGGTAGAGTGAATAGATTGAGTCAGGCTCTCTATCTTTACTTTGTCACTAAATCTTCCTTTGACTTTTTGGTTTCATAAAAACTTACGTTTAAAAAATTATTCAAATATTGAATATTGTACTGGTTTGAATAATGTCTCCCCCAAATTCATGTACCTGGAACCTCAGAATGTGACCTCTGCACATAGGATCTTTGCAGGTGTCATCACATTAAGATGAGGTCTTATGAATGGGCCTTCATCCAATCGCTGGTGTCCTTATAAAAAGTCCATGTGAATACAGAGACACAGAAACACAGAGATGTAATGTGAATTAGTGCACTTCACATGTGATGTGAATTAGTCCGTTTCTGTTGCTTATACCAAAATACGTGGAATTGGGTGATTTATAAGAAAACAAAATTTACTGATTACAGTTTCTGAGGCTGGGAAGTCCAAAGTCCAGGGAACACATCTGGTGAGAGCCTTGGTGGTGGTGACAGTGACAGCAGAATATCACATTGCAAAAGTGGTGGAGCAGAGAAAGACTAACCTCTCACATGCTCTTCTTTAAAAGCCCCCAGAACCACACCCCTGACCACCACCCCCTTTTAATCCATTCACTAGGTATGGTCTCAATCCAATCACTCTTCAGGTCCCCACCATTAAATCACCATAACAGGACTCCCCACCCTCCCAACAGTCACAGTGGGGTTCATGTTTCTGATACATAAAATTTGGGGGACACAATTCAAGTTTCAATGAGTCTGGGATGACATTCAATGCAGTACATGATGACAGAGGCAGAGATTGGAATGATGCAGGTGTAAGCAAAGGAATGCCCCAAATCACTGGCAAATGCCAGAAACTAGGATTCTTCCTTAGAGACTTCAGGGGGGAGCACAGTTCTATAGAATCTTTATTCCAGATTTTTAACCTCGTCAACTGTGAGAAAACAAATTCCTGTTGCCAAAGCCACCCAGTTTGTGGTACTTGGTTGCAGCAGCCCTAGGAAACTAATGTAAACATGTACTCAGTCAGAATTCAGAAAAAGGGAATAGAGAAGTTTGAGGCAACGCAGTATTTGAAGAACTTACGACTGAGAATTCTCTAGATTAGGTGAAGGGCAAGAATCCTCAAATTTCAGTTTGCCAAATTTAGCAAATAAAAAGAAAAGAGTCCCAGTTAAACTTGAATTTTAGATAAGCAAAAAATAAATAAAGTTTTAGTAAAACTATATCCCATGAAATAGTCAGGTTATACTTACCTGAAATTTAAATGAATCTGGGCTTCCTGTATTTTACCTGACAATCCTACTCAAATTGGACAGTCACAGAGAGTCCTGAACAGGATAAATAAAAATAAATTTATGCCTAACTGAATTACTGTAAAACTGCTAAGCAACAATAACAAACAGAACAATCCTATCAACATGTAGCCAAGACAATGGTATGACAGCTGATTTCACTCTAGCAACAATAGAAAACAAAGAATAATGGAATAAGATATTCAAAGGGCAAAAAAGAGATGTCATCTTAAATACATTTAAACAAATTATCATTCAGGAGTAAGGACAAAAATAAAATATTTTATGACAAAGGCAGAGTACTTTCCATTCATAGACCTTCATTTGAAGAATTATTAATCGATGCATTAGGAAGTAATGACAAGCGAGTGGTTAAATGTAAATATTGCTGCAGGTGGTCTTTAACATGTCCCCCAGTGACCTCAGCCTCTTGATAGTCAAGCCATGCACAATCTCCTTCCTCTGAGTGTGGGTTGGACCTGATGCTTCGCTTCTAACAAATATAATGCAGCAGGATTAATGGGACACCACTTCCAAGGTTGGGTTATAAAAAGACTGCTGTAAAGACTGTTGGGTTATAAAGAGACTGTTGGTTCTCTCTCTTTCTCTCTCATCACTCCTGCTGGGGGAAGCAAGTTGTCATGTGTGATTAGCCCTATGAAGAGACTCACATGGCATGCGGAGAAACTTTGTCCTCAGCCCAGCAGTTTGTTAGGAACTGAATTCTGCCAGAACACACGAGTGAGCTTGGACTCAGATGCTTCAGCCACTCTTGAGCCTTGGGTGACCGCAGCCCCGGCCAACAGCACGACTGCAGCTCGTGAGAAGCTCTAAGCCAGAACCACCCAGCTAAGCTGCTGCCAGATTTGTGATCCATAGAAACTGATATAATAAATGTTTGTTGTTTCAAGCTGCTAAGTTTTGAGAGTAATTTGTTACACAGCAATAAGTAACTTATACAAGTGCTATCTGCAAATAGCAATAACAGTAACAACATTAATTGTGGAGCAAGAGAAATGGGATGTCACTAAAATACTAGATAACAAAACATGGGAAATGCTAGCCAGGGACTAGAGTTAATGTGTTCTAAGTTCCTTGTGTTATCAATGAGGGTAGAGATGATTTATTTTAAAATCTATTAAGCAAGAATGTATATTTAAACTTTAAGGAAACCAGTGAAGGAATAAAAATATTATTTCCAAACCATTGGGGCAGAGGGGGGAGAAAATAAAGAAAAACCATCAATTCAAAAGAAGGCAAAAAAGGGAGAAAGATAGGGGCAAAGAAAAAGTATAGTAAAAAAAGAGAAAAGCAAATAAGCTGTTAGAAATTAATACAAGTGAAATAATTGTCCCAGTAAATGTGAACAAAGTTACCATGATAATTAGAAGACCTCTCAAATTAGATAAAATAAATTCTAGAGCTTGTCATTTTCTCCTTTACACCACTCAGAGGAACTTCTAAAATGCAATCTGCTCATGAACTATATTGTTTTGAGGCAAGAACATGCTGGCAAGAATCAGAACTGAGGACATAATTAAATTCGCTGCAGCCAGTGTGAAGCGTGGAGTACTGGAGGCTGCGCTGTACAGGAAGTCAAGGACAGCTCCAGCACTCTCTGGCTTTGTGACCCTGGGCAAGCATTCCAGTTCCTCATGTGCAAAACAGGGTAATTCTTGCCTTAACCTCTTCACTTGATATCTGTGATGCTCATAAAAGGACATTCATGGGAAGGTCCATAGTCAGTTCCATACAAACATCTAACTTACGCAGTCTAGACTACAGTGCGGTTCATTGCTAGGAGCTAAAAATTCATCTACAGTGATTTTTGTCTCAGTTTTCCTTGTTATTAAATACCACCTTGGCCATATCAGACTATCTCAGAACCAGTTTTAATTCAGATGCCACGTTCATCTTTGCAGGAATTTGCAGTTCACGATTCTAGTGTGCTAATTCTTGGGTCATTCATTCCTTCACTATTTATTAATCCATCCACAAAGCATGCTACATCCGTGGGGTAGGGACGCAGAGGCAGGCGTGAGGAGACGCCATGCACTGCACACATGGAACGATTTGCCCAGACCCCACCTGTCACTGAGAAGGGTCAGCTGTGGGGGTGGGGTGGGGATTTTCTCCCTCACAAACCCTGTGCTCCTCCTGCCAAGTCTAAGTGCTCCGGGCTGTGCAAAAGATCATCAGAGAAGCTAGAAACTTGATTAGCTTGTTTATCCAAAAGTGCCGGCCTCAGTACACCCTACATTCTCTTCCACTTTCTTTTCTCCTTTCATTGGCTAAGTTCCTCTGAGTGTTCATCTAGACAGACTCGTTGTGCAGCTTCTCCCAACAGCCTGGAGCAGCCGGCACCTTCCCATCAACACTCCAGGGTTTGTTATAAATAAATCAAACCTGCCTTCTGAATTGCATCAGTAGCCATAGTCTGCCCATGCCTGCCCATGCAGTGGAAGCCTGAACGGGCCTCCTACAAGGAACTGAAGGAGTGAGTCTCAAAGAATTCAGATATTCATTCAGGGTAGATGTCCCTAAAGTTCAGATTCTATCTCACCCATATTTAAGCTTTTTTAATGGGCAAAATTGCCTAGAACTACCACCAAAATCTTTATAGAAGGAACTGATGGTCCAGGAAACTTTAGTTACAAAATATGAAGAAAAAAATTAGCCATTTCAACTTCCAAAAAAGTCCACTCTTATGGGAGAAGGTTAAGTTCCTGCAAAGATTTAAAAAGTTTTTGTACATAAAACACATCGTACAGCGCCTGGCCCCTCATGAGCCCACGCGTGCTAGCTGGGAGTATTATCAAGTTGCCATGTAACAAGTATTTCCTAGACCCACCATATCTATAAAACCACACACAGGCTGAGTTTTCTTTTCTTTTGCTTTTAATCACATTTGCAACTTGTTTGTAAACCCCAAATTTATATCAGATTTTTAAGAAAATTCTTTTAGAGAACTTAAGATTTGAGCTTTTTGTTTCCTTAAAATAAATAGATTTAAACCAGTTTGTTATGAGGCATAACCTTTAATAGTGTTTTTAAATTTATAATAGCATAAATACTAGAAATATGGAACTTTCTAAATCACATTTGAGTATATGTCTTGGAGCTAGTAGTCAAAGGATGAATTCCCTTACAGGACTCCTCTAGAACTTAGAAATCTAATTTTCCTATTTCAGAGTTAAACTTTAAGATCAATCTGATGGATCAGAGCAGAAACACAACCACGCTGAGGGATAAAGTAAGAAGTCATTGTAATTACAAAAAGGGATTAATGCAGCTAAGAAATTTTTCTGATAGAGCACTTTGGTTGAGTTGTTCCATCTTTAAACAACAAAGGAAAACAACCTGGGGGGGGATTCACTGGTCAGGATGATATGAGTTTCCAATCGACCTGACAGGTGTGGTTCTTTTTACAAACTAGTACATTGGTATTATGGTTTTGATCAGTTCTGGGTCCCTGAAGAGACAGAGTTCCTGAGCCTGCAGTCTACGGGTCAGATTCTTGACTGCAGTTACTTCACCATGTGGGCCCAGACTTGGCTACCAGCGGCTTCTCCAAGGTAGCACATTGTACATCCTGGAGCATGGAAGACATGCTAGTGACAGTCCCCAAACTTCCACCAGTCATCTTAGTAGGTACGCCATTGGCCAACTAACCTATGATCCCACCTCCTTTCCAAAGTTCCCATGATGAGAACGTTTGCACTTTCAGTCACTCACCTCTACCACTTTGGGCTGTGATAGGGCCACAGCAGGCACAAGTCTTAGCCAGATGGTGTGGCCTCACAGCAAGACTCTTGCCTACAACCCCATGGCTGCATCCTTCCTATGAGCACTTTACACAGATCTTGAGAGCATGCTTCTCCTGCTTCATCCAGCACCTTCCCTCTGGGCAGACTTCCTGGCTTCCATCACTGACCCCCACCCTAGTTCATAGCGCTGAAGAACTGGCATTTCCAACTGGTCCTTCTGGTATACCCTTGAGATCACCCCCTGGATCTACCCAATCTTCTAACCTGAGAACGTTGTGCAGGCATCACACTGGTTATCCAAGGTGAGGCACTGAACCTTGGTTAATGGGTCACCTGGTTACCCTAAACTCTAGCCCAGTGACCAAGAGAAGATGAAGCACAGATGTATTTCCCAGGGTGAAAAAGAAACAGAGGTGCTTTGAAAGGGACACAGTGAATAATGCCATAGAGTGAATAGATGCATGAGAAGAGGAGAGACGGAGATGTCAGCCAGGTATGGCCATGGGTTGGTGATATTCCCTGGCCAGTAACTTGCACAGCACATCCTCCAGAGAGCTTTCCAGGGCATCCGAGTCTATCAATGCCATCCTCTGAGCAACTTTTGTGTCCCTGTCCATTTTCAGGGGCTGTACGCATTACATTGTTTTATAGTTTATTTGTCGTTCTGTCCGCAGCCTCCTCCAGGCTATCAGGGCATTGGTCCTGTGTCTGGTTCATCCTAATATCTCAAATACCAATAACAATGCTTAGAATATGGTGGTTGATCATTAAAGTTGTATTTAATTGAATGGGATCAGTTTCCAAGGCTTGCTTTCCAGTGAGAATCAGTCATTCCTTCCTTGACTCTCTCCCACCCCTATTTTCCAAATGATACTTTCCTCTAACTTCCGATGTCCCCATGCTCCTGAGAGGAATGCAGCGTGGGCACTCAGTTCATCCTGACCCTCCTCAGCTTCATAAAACAAGTGCGCCTAAAAATGCCACCCAAGTGTTTCCTGGAGAAGCTTCTCTTGGGGGCTCAACCTCTTGCTCTAATTTTTAACTTCCTTAAGTTTCACTGTGTTAGGTAAGGAGCTCTCCTTTCGGATTGAATTTCTAAAGTTTACCACTCAAAACTGTCACTTTTTGGCTCCCCAGACAATCAGGCAAACATGTGTTCACATTAGCTACTGTCTTCTAGGAAAAATTCTGCTAAAGTATTATTTAAAATCTGCTCCTTGATGGGTAATGGCTTGCTTTTTCTTTCCCCTTTTCATAATTGCTTACTGCACTCTGAAGTTTGCCAAAGGTGCAGGTGGGAGCCATTCCATGGCATGGAAGGTTTATCATTCACGTGCGTTTGTACCATGCGGTTGAGAGCTGATGGCATCGTGGCAGCAAGAGCACTGCGGTATCCGTGGGCGAGCACAGAACAGGCAGAAGCGATGCGCCAGCTCATCAAACCAGACCACGCAACTGCAGCCCTCAGGTCAACAGTCACACACAGCTGTTCTCTGCCAGTGTCTGCAAAGTGTTCTGAGAACCTGTCTTGAAAAGGCTTAAAAGTGAAAGGTGCATGTTTACAGAACAAAATTACTCCACCCCTTGTCCACAGACATCTCCAAGATCTTCAGTGTAACTGATCTTGGTCACAATAGTGAAAATAAATCGGAACCATGTGGATAAAACACAGCTGGGGACGGGGTGCTAACTTCTTGAATTGGTTGCATTAGTTTCCAACCGCCGCTGTACTGAGTTACCACAATGTTAGTGGCTTAAACAACACACATTTGTTATCTTTCTGTTGTGGAGGTCAGAAGTCCGACATGTGTCTCACTAGGATAGAGTCAAGGTGTAAGCAAAGCTGTGTTTTTTCTGGAAGCCCTAGGGGAGAATCTTTCTTTGCCTTTTCCTGCTCCTAGCGGCTGCCCACACTCTTCTGCTCAGGGTCCCTTCCTCCATCTTCAGGGCCACCAACGTTGCAACTCTGACCTTGTGTCCACAGTCCCACGTCCCTCCAGCTCTCCTGTTCTGCCTCCCTCCTCCACTTACAAGGATCCTTGCACATTGGGCCCTCCTGGATAATCTAGGATAATCCCTCCATTTTTATCAGTTGGTTATTAACGTTAATTCCACTCACAACCTTAATTCCCTTCCCACGTAACATAACACATTCATGTTTTGGGGGATTATGAAACGGACACCTTTGAGAGGCCACTATTCTGCCAACCTGGGGGTGGCCTTCTCATCAAAGGCTGTGGTCTCAGTCATTGCCCAGCAGTGCTGGAGCATGTCAGCAGGTGCCAGTTTAGCGTGGTGGTGAAGAAGGCGCTTGGATCCAAATCCTGGCATTGCCACCTGCTTGCTGGTGTACAATCTTGGGCAAGTTTCTGCTCTTCTCTCTCCATGTTCACTTGGGTTCCCAGGGTTTTGGGTGCAAGGAGTTTATCTTGGAAGTGATCCCAGGAAGCATGTGAGGGAGTGGGGACATCAGTCAGAGGGGAAAGCTGAAAAGGGTGTGAAAAGTAGCAGGTCACCACTGTGGGCAGTATGGCTGCACAGAAACGCTCCTCAGAATCGTCCTGCTGAAGGGCAAGGGGACCCTTTATTCCCCAACTCCTGCCCTCAGTGATGGAGCGCTGCTCCCAGCTCTCCTGTCCTGCCCTGCATGTGGGCCGAGCCTGATCTCAGGGCCAGAGAACACCCCAAGATGAGAGGCACAGGAAGCCATCCTCTGTCTGCAGGTGACTCCAGGCAGTCCGAGCTGACACCGGTGGGGCACTGCCAGCAACTACCACATTCTCAGGGCCTCAGTTTCCTCAGCTGTAAGTGCCGGACAGTTAAATAGGGCAACGAGAGTTAATGAATTAGCACCCAAGACTGTAAGTTGTGGTTATTGTTACTCCACTGACTCCCTGGCTGCATGGCCCAAGACGAGCCACTGTGTCCTTTTTTGCTCTGTTTCCCCTCCCGTGACCTGAGGGAGTTCATTCGTTCATGCCACCAGTCCCTGCGGACTACGAGGCACAGCACATGCAATGCCGACCCCGCTCACCTCCGTGTGGCCCTTCCACGTCTGCCAGGAGAGACCCATGACCGCCAGACAATGCACAAGTAGTGGGAAGTCGCAGCTCCTATGGTGCTGAGAGACAGCAGCATGAGAGCATGACAGGGCTACAACTTCCTCAGGAGCCGCAGCAGAATCTTCCAGAGGCCCCTGAGGATGTGCCGCCCCAGGAAAGCCCTTCCAGCACAAACATCAAAATGCTCCCCTCCCCAGGTCCCAACCCAGGCTGATTGCAAGGGGGCCTGTTGCTCTGAGCATTTAGCAAGCATCCAGGAGACCCTTACAAGCAGGGGAGTTCTGGAAACACTGAACGGGGCACCCCTCCGCACCAACGTTCCCACATTGGCAGCTACATGTCTTCTATAAACCTCCTTTATTTCCGTCCAAAGCAGTCCAGAAGCCAGGGGCCCAACGTCAGGCCCCCATTTCCCAGCCCGCACCAGCCTCTCCCCAGCCCTGGCTGGATGGACCGCTGGCACGTCCCCCTGTAGGAAATGATCCACTGAGACTGTGCCCTCAGGAGCTTAGGGGACCCCAACTTTTCCTGTGTCCCCTCTGGTCCCCTGCTATTCTGCCCAGCTATTGGGGAGTTCTTCCTCCTCTCCCCATCTTTGTAGCTTCGCGCCACCACCCACACAACTATTTGGTGGCAAACATGGAAAATAAATGTGTGCTCTGGGCACTGGCCATCTCAAGAGCAAGAGCACCAGTCACCGAGGTCCAGCAGCTCTGGAGCAGACAGGCACATGCGCAGCAAGCTGTGACTCAGTGGGACGGGCTCTATCGTTAGAGGAACAAGACAGGCCCGTGTGCACCTGGGAACTACTGATCCTATCTGGGAAAGAAGGAATCGGGAAGGTCCGCAGGGTCTGACACTGAATTTCTTTGGGGGACGTAGTCCGTGATACTGGTCAATGATTCTAAATTTGTCTGAGTGCAGCCGAATGCAGGAAGTGCCTACTCTCTGCCAAGCCGTGAAGTGAGGACACAGAGACAAAAGGGTTACTATCTCCAGGGCCTTCAGGCTAGAGAGGGACAGACACAGAGAGAGAGAGACTCCGAGAGATGTGGCCCGGGCCCTGACGGGGTGTGAATAGGACACCTGAGGAGGCGGCGTGGAGGGCCTGTCTCAGCTCCCACCCCCCTCAAAGGGAGTTCCTTCAGGGAAGGATGCTGCTCACCATCGTCCTGGCTCCCCCTCAGCTCCTGAGCCAATTGCTGTCCCCAGAGAAGATGTCAAAGAAATTTAAATTAAATATGACACTGACCCGAAAAGTTAAAAATAAACATTTGGGAAAGAATGTGTATATTTTGGTGAGAATTTTTGTCTCCTGGGTACTAAGTATCCTCAGAATTATCGGAACATATCTCAACACAAAGAAATGATACAGTTTTGCAATGAAGCGTGTGCCAGTTACCCTGATTTGATCATCACACATTGTGCCCATGTATTGTGATACAAATTTGTACAATGAATACGTGCCAGTTAAAAATAAATAAATTCCTTTTACAAAAACGAATGACTGGGACAGAGATTCTGCAAGTTGTGCTCAGAATGAATCAGCTTTAGATTTGAGTACTGCTGGCTGGTTTTAAGGTTTGTCTGGTCGTAAGTGTTCTACCTGCTAGGCTCATCAGCGGTGGGTCAGCACTTGTCCTAAGTATTGATTACATTCCAGTCTGGAATCGGGACACATAATTGATGGTTTGAAGATTTGAGGAATCATGCTCGGCACATGAAAACAGAAGTTACCTGAATGACATTGAAGGATACACTCACTTTATACCAAACTCCAAGGTAAGCAGGGCTGCCATATAAGTCAGTTAGAATCAAAGGTCATGTTGGAGAATCTGGCATGATGGATCTCCATGACTTCACAGATGCATAGAATTTCAGGGTTGGAAGTGTCCTTGGCCTAATCCAATCTAGCCTCACCCTAAAACATGCATCCTTCTATAATACCGATTACGAGCATCCATTCATGAGCATGCCCATTCTTCAATGTTTACTTCTCAAGGGGACAAAGAAGGCAGAGTCTGAGCAAGCACATGTCAGAATCAGACCTTCTCATCCAGGACCCTCACACACCCCTCTCCCATCAGATAACCACCTGCCAGCAGCCATAGTGACCCAGCCCGTGAGAAGCATTCCCCTGGCCCCTCATAGGATATATATAAACTCAGGACACTTCAAGACTAATAATTCAGTCATAAATCCAGTAAAAAATGTTCTGTCTTCTAGCTGTCCCTTATGGTTTGGATTTCACCAGAATACAGTGTTGAGGAGAAACTGGAACCAGGAACGAGACACTGTGATGGCCTTAGCTTTACCAAGATCACAGGTTGGAAGGAATCTCCCTTGGTGTAGGTGCATTGACAAGCACAGGGAGTTAGATGGGCCAGGTGCTACCTACCTGTGTCTTCCTAGGTAACCTGGGGCCTGTGTCTCAGCCGCACATGTGTGACATTTTTGCTCTTTTTACGTCAACGGCACTAGGAGTGATGAAGGATACTTCTCTTAAGGTGTGTTGAGTTCTCTGAAGGGAAGAGCAACTTCACCCCAGTGACCACATGTGACTGAGTTGGGAAAAGATACAGATGCTGACTATACTGGAACTGAGGAGCCCCTCTCTCTCTTTTGGAAGCTGCTCTTTTTGTAGAACAGAGAGTTCAGTTGCTGGTTTCTTTGGTTTTCACCTGTGGACCTCATCTCGTGATTAACTGGCTAAGCTTCTCTGACCCAGGAAGCCTGTCTTAAAATGACCCCAAAGGTCTGCCTAGTGGGACATTCTGGGGTGGTCCTTCTCCCACCCAAAGCCTCTTTGCTCCTGGTTCCCTCTGCCTCCAGATCTGGCCACCTGGACCCAGGCTGCAGCTGATCCCCCTGGACCCCGAGCTCTGGGGCATGCCTGCCTGATCCTCCTGTCCCAAGGGAAGCAAGTAAAGCTTGCTCTGGACTCAGCACCTCCCTCCTTCCCACAGACTCAGATGTGTCCTCCGACAGTGCCTCTGCCAGCCTGCCAGCCGGTGCAGGCTGCTGCACTCCACAGACACCCCTGCAACACCGCTGTCATCTGGGCTGACCTGCAGCTGGGATGCATCAGTGTCACTGTGCGACTTGTTACTGCTGAAATACTTCCACACCAGCTGGCCACTGAGGAGGCTGCGTGGAGGGTCTGTCTCAGCTCCCACTCCCCTCAAAGGGAGTTCCTTCAGGGAAGGATGCTGGTCACCATCGTCCTGGATCCCCCTCAGCTCCTGAGCCAATTGCTGTCCCCAGAGAAGATGTCAAAGAAATTTAAATTAAATATGACACTGACTCGAAAAGTTCTGCTTGGATCTCCCCCCAGACCTCCCCAAGATCCAGCAACTATAAGGGTAACACCTGGACATGCAGAGAGCCCTCAGGACCCTGCCCCAGTGACACAGGTACATCTGCTCTGATTGGCTAATGCTTGCTGTGGGCAGAAAAATGGCTCCCAGTGACGTCTGTGTCCCAATCCCCAGAACTTGTGAATATGTGACCTTACATGGCAGTATAGTACCCGAGAGATGACCCTGGACTCTCTGGGGGGCCCAATAGTCACAAAAGTCCTCATAAGACAGAGGCAAGAGGGTCAGAGTCAGAGAAGAAGATGTGACGGTGGAAGCAGAGGCGGGGGTGGTCCCAGCAGGGGCCCCTCAAGGCCAGAAAGGACACAGAGTGGCTTCTCTCCTGGATCCTGCAGAGGAACACAGCCCCACTGCCACCTTGATTTTAGGCCACTGAGACTGATTTGGGGATGTCTGATCTTCAGAATGGTTAGATAATAAGTTTGTGCTGTTTCAAACCACTAAGTTTGTGGTTATTTGTTACAGCAGCAACATGACACTAACACAATGTCCATGTCATGCCAGTTGTTAAATATTTCGAATATCACCCCAGCTCTCACCCATACATTCCCACAGAGGCCCCTTGCGAGTATGTGTAGCCCGTGCCTGAGAGACTATAGGTAGTATTGGCCAAAGCGGCACCATGGCCATGCAGAGCAAAGACGCAGGGTCCCCTGCACTGGGGTTCAGAACCCCAGGGAAGCCATGTGACCTCTGCAAGCCTCAGCACCTCATCTGTCAAAAAGGATAACAACTCCCACCTGTTCTCTGCATTTTCCAGTGCCTCCCGCCTTGTGCGAACAGGCCCAATTCCACAGGGTTGGTGTGAGTCCTAGACGGGCCACACTCTGGCCACAGGAATTGGCCCAGGACTGGGCCCTGCATACCAGCAGGGTAAGAAGAGTCTTTCTCCAGAATTTCTTCTCAATGGACAATTGAAGAAACCTCACAATGGAAGCAAAGTTGCTTACTTTTGTGTTGTACGAAGACAGCAGAGATGGAGACCCGCTCCTGTCTTCTAGTCCCCAGGGGATGTCCTGGTTTTGGTGACTCTTCCTTTAGTTTCTCGAGGGACCTCAACATCCTTCCCATCATTTCCATTTTGAATTTGACCTAATTTGTTTCTTGCAACTGAGAAAGGGCTGACTCATGTTCCACCCCCCAGGGTTGCTGTGAAGATGAAATGAAAAAAAGTACAAAGTGTTTAGCACAATCGGGAACACAATGTGGCCTCCATAAATGGTGGCTGTTGTTATTATGACACCAGACTTCCTGGAGTTTCTCTGGCACCCTTGAGCCCAAGGGAGGACTGATGTCAGTGGATTCCAAAGGTTCCTCAGCGTCTGTTCCTCTTCTCTTTGCCTTTTGAAGTCCAGGCTTTTGAGCTTGCGGGCATCGGTCCTACCTCTGTGCGCACCCCCTCATTCCAACCCCAAGCCATCCCAGAGCCTTCCTGCCCAGACCATCATCCTCTCTGCTCCCACCAGCCTCTGTCTTCATGTGAGCTATGCTCCCGGCTGGCCTTGATCACAGACATGTGGTCCACGAGGGTGACCTCGGCCACAACACTGAGTTAGCAGCAGGGGCTTCCACAGCCCACGTAGGTACTCTAAGTATCCTCCAGCAGCTTCCACTATGGGGATACCCATCATTTTTAGGACGAATGAGAGAGACCCTTGCCAGCATCCTACCAGGACAGGGGCATCCAGGTTCCTTTGATGGAGGCTCATAGGATCAGAAATCTGTAACCGCATGGGACACAGAGATACTTACTGATTAGAAGGTGAACCGAGAGGGTCCATGCTGAGCATTCAAATACTGGAAGAGAATAAAATTCCGTCATGAGCATACAGCATCCTTCTTCACATAGGATGTGAATTGTGTCAATTATCTTTCACAATGACTTGGTGTCATAATGTCACTTATGTGGAATTAAGTATGAAAAACTCACAGTCATATAATTCATTCCATTTCAGTTTCAGTGCGGAGCTGAGACATGGCGTGGCTGGCCTCCCAAGGCACGTCCAGCATGCACTTCACTCCCCTCCTGTACCTGGGGTCTACTACCTTGAGTGAAAAGCTTCTTGACACACATCTCAGGTGGGCCACATGTTTGACACCCCCAGAGGGTCAGGACAGCCTGCCTTGTTTCCCTCCACGTGGCAAATAAGTTCTCTGCCTTTTCGTCAAATGTGTGTGCTCTGAATTAGGTTCCCATCAACACAAATAGACTAACAAAATCTATAGAGAAGCCCACAATCGCAGCAGCACTGTCCCTCAGGCAGAGCACACATCAAGAGGGGCAGGGCCCCACCAGAGACTCACAGGGGGTGACCATATGGCCATACCCAGTCAGCGTAATTTGGAATCAGAGATACTTACACAGAATGAGCATGAGCCACGTAGTGAAGTCAGTCATTATTTCAACAATTCCTTCTGTGGTACTATGGGTTAAATGTGTCCTCCCAAAGTTCACGTATTGGAATCTTGACTATCATTGTAAGAGTGTTAAGAGGGTGGGAAATCCAGTTATGGGATTTAAATGGCGGGGCCTTTGAGAGGTGATTGGATTGCGAGGACTGTGCTCTCATGAACGGATTGATCCATCCATGGAGTAATGGGCATCGTTCTGATGGCTTTATAAGGAAGGCAGGTGAGAAGGTTGGCTCTCTCTCAATCGTGCCATTTTCTCGCACGATGTGATACCCTGAATTGCTGTAGAGAGTCACCACCAAGAAGAAGGCTTTCACCAGATGTGCTCCCTGGACCTTGGACTTCCCAGCCTCCAAACGTTAAGAAATAAAGTTTGATTCATTATAAATTACCCAGTCGCAGGTATTCTGTTATAAGCAATGCAGATAAACTGACACAGGTGGTATGCCTCTTTTCATTGCCTCTTGCAGAGGATTGAGTGGTGGCCCCTAAAAGATATGTCCACCCAGAACCTGTGAACATGACTTTATTTGGAGAACTGGTTTTTGCAGATATAATTAAGGATCTTGAGATGATATCATCCTGGATTTAGCATGGGCCCTAAATACATTGACAAACGGCCTTAGAAGAAAAAGAGGGGAAGCCCACGTGAGGCAGGAGGCGGAGACTGGAGTGAGGAATCTTCAAGCCAGGGAATGTCAGGGATCATTGGCAGCCCCCAGAAGCCAGGAGAGAGACAGGGAGCCGATTCTCCCTCTGAGCTTCCAGAAGCCAAGCCTGATGACACCCTGATTTCAGACTTTTAGCCTCCGGAACTATGAGAGGGCACATTTCTGTTGTTTCGAGCTACCCAGTTTGTAGTGATTTGTTATGGCAGCCCAGAAAATGGATATACCTCCCAAGACAAGTTTTTACTACCCAGTAACATCCCTCACCCCCTTTAATCTTAGTTTGGTTTTGTGCTGGGGTATAATTAGACACACCTGCCAGGGAAACTTAAGATTCAAATAAGCTGATGTCTGCCTGATGCTGACCTTTGATGCCAAAAGATGAGGAGGACCTGGAAGGACCTAGAAGTGTCAGAGGGCAAATGCACTCTGTTATAAAAAGTGAGAAATAGAAGGTGATTAAACAGGGGGAGGGGGAGAGGGGTAGGGAATAATTGGGTTAGGGACACAAAAAGTAATTATGATTTGTAATGATGAAATTGCTGATAATATTGATTTGATCTTCATATACTGTACACAAATACTGATAGTCAACTCAGTACCCTGTAAATATATGTAAATAAAAAAAATAATAATGAAAAAGAAGGTGATTGAATAAGACCCCTGAGAACAAATGGCTAAAAATTGGAGAAAATTTTGCATGTGCAGGCTCATTGTCACCAGCTTTCCTGATAACCAGCTGCTTGCCATAGTTCATGGGTTCTTGTGGTGGTGTGTGGGTGTATGGGGCTGACTGTGCTAAGCTCTGCTGTGTCGACAAATAAACTCTGAAGTCTCCATGGTGTAACTTGGCAGAGGTTTGCACAGCGTGACTCTCCTGGAAGAGGTGACTCAGGTGTCCAGGCTGTTCACATCTTGCACCTCAGTTATCTTGGGACCCATTGCTTTCAGTCCTGCAGAGGGGGGTGAAAGCTTGCAGAACGGATGTCCCCATGGAATGGCCCACTTTTACTCTAGTCACATTGGTGAGAATGGCATGACCTCATCTCAATCTAAGAGGCTGGAAAAAGTGTGCAGTATGCACAGAAAGACTCTGCCTCTATGGGATGGAAGAGACAGGAGTGGCCACGAAATAGGAGCAGGTGCCGGCCGCCAGCCTCTCTTGAAACTCTGCATTGCCCGCTGTCATGCAAGCAGCTATCCCAGGGCTGGTCAAGTATCTTAAGATTCTGTTTAAAAAAAACAACAACAACCCAGGAAGGTCATCACTACTGAAGAATGTCCCGGGAACTGGACAAATTAAGTCTCATGTATACCTGGGGCCACACTCACAACCAGCAGGTATCACTATTCCCTTTCCAACACCGTGCGTCGGCAGGGGCCACAGTAGTATTCAGATCATGGAGGCAGACGGATGCATTTTCTAGAGCCTCTCCTGGCACAAGCATGCATTCCCCTTCTGCACTGTTCACTGTCTACACTGGGCTGGCAACTGTAAGCGCAAGAGCGGCACAGCGCACGTGCATCTGCCTCCTGCAGTATGCAAACCGTGGCTTCCTTCCTTGCTACTTAGTGTGGTCTGCAGAGCAGCAGCATCAGCACCACCAGGTAGCTTGCTAGAAAGGCGAAAGGTCCGGCCCCACCTAGGCCAAATAAACAAGATTTTGTGTTTAAGCAGGTTTCCCAGGTGAGTCCTATCCCCGTTACAATTTGAGAAGCAGTGGTCTGTAGAATCTGTTAATTCCAGAGCAAATTGATAGGAATGGTATCTCAATGTCTGACTTAAATGGTGTTGATCATAATCTAAAAGAGGAACCAGACAGACAAGAGTTAGTAAGAATTAAAGAAGATCAAGACACAAAGTCTACGTGCGCAGTGAGGAAGAGCTCGAAACTCAGGGGTCATAACCCTTTTTATAGCCTATTGGATCCTTGGCTGAATTATAATTGTAACATGAGTCCCTTATAGGAGTGTAAGAGTATAAATGTACACGCTGTGTGGACATTCAAACACTTTCACTTAGCAAAGAGCCTGCAATTAGAAGTAGGACCCTGAGTTCATTGCAAGACAGGCTAAAAGGAAATAGCAATATTAAAATGTTGTTCTGGAATCAATACATATTCCTGGGAGGGTGAAAACCTAAGATCTGAGAAATGAAAGAGGAAATATGAGAAAACATTGGTCAATAGCATCAGGTTAGTTTTTTTCGCCCAAACTTCTTCAACCCTTGAGTTTTACCAAAGGAAATCTCAAATGTGATTTAGTATTCAAGAGCCCAACTGTAGCAGTTAATGAATAACAGAAACTCAAACACAGCCCTCATTAATAACTTAATTAAATCTGCCTGAGATATCATTTTCCTTGGTTATTCAAATGTAGTGTTATAGGAAAGGCACTCTCTACTGGATACAAAAAGATAAACACTGACACAATTATCATTTTGTCAAGCTGACTAGAAATAAATATGTTACCAAAGGTCTCTGAAGATGACTTCACTGTCCATTAGATATCATGCTTGAGGTTTTTTTTTTGGGGGGGGGTTGCAATTTTAAAAATTGATATATAATGCCTTTTGTGTCTGATTTCTTTCACTTAGCATAATATTTTCAAGGTTCCTACATGTTGTAGCACGTGTCAGTACTTCATTCCTTTTTATGGGTGAATAATATTCCATCATATGTATGAAATACATTTGTTTATTACATTGTATGAAATACGTTTGGTTTATCCATTCATCTAGAGATGGACATTTGGGTTGTTCCCACTTTTTGGCTGTTACGAATAATGCTACTATGAACATTTGTGTACAAGTTTTTCTGTAAACATGTATTTTCAATTCTCTCAAGTGTGTAGCTAGGAGAGGAATTGCTGGGTCCTGTGGTAATTCTGTTTCCTTTTTGAGGAACTGCCAAGTCGTTTCCACAAAGGCTACCCCACTTCACGTCCCCATCAGTAATGTATGAGGATGGCCAATATTTGTTATTTTCCAGGTTTTTGTTTTTTTATTTTTAAATTGTGGTCATCCTAGGGGGTGTGAAGTGGTATCTCATTAGGATTTTATTTACAACTTCAAAGTGACTAATGATGTTGAGCATTTTTTCATGGTTTTTTTTTTTTTGACCATTTGTGTATCTTCGGAGGCATGTCTATTCAAATTCTTTGCCCATTTTTAAAGTGGGTTGTCTTTTTGTTAGTGAAGGTTTTATTTTTCTAAGTTTCATAATTAGCAAAATTAGCTAAAGTTAAATGACTTTTATTTATATCACGGCCTTTAGCAAAGACATTTTCACCTGGCAAAGTATGTGAGACAACATGACTGTTGGAAACACTGGGTTTTGATAGCCACATCTGAAGAAGTTTCTCTTGAGACTACATATCTTATTGAGTTGAACAAGGAGTAATTCTTAATGAGGATTAACTTGATTTGCTCACAAAACCATGTTACATCAACAAACATTACCAGCAAGAGAAGCAATCTCCATGGCTTAGCTCTGGAATATCCGGTCTAGAATAGTAGAGGACTGTTTGCACTTATTTTCCAGGCAGTTCTCACAGGCAGATTTTTTAACTTGTTGAAGAATGAACATCCCAGCACGGCTTGGGGGCTGTCACGAATGTCTCATACATAGTCCCTCCAGGGATGTCTGTGCCACCTGATAGGTTGTCCTGACTCTTTGCAGCCCATGAGGCTGGTCTTATGTACCATCTAAATACAGGGACGCACTCAGAGAGCGTGAGGTGACTTCTCGAGGTCACACAGCTAAGAGGCAGAAATGGAATGACATTATTGTTCATTTATTTAGCATCTTTTATGGATGTAGACTAAGAGAAGTTAGGAAACTTAACCCAATCATGTACCTGAGCTTGAACCTACACACGCCTGATTCTGAAACTGCTGCCTGCTCTGGAGCTGCATCGTCTCTCCCGGTATTTTCGTTCATTCATACCATGTTTCTCATTTTAAAGAAAAATCCATCTAAGAATGGCGACAGGTGTTTTCCCAGCCCTGGGACTTGACTTACCTCACTCCTGGGATAGCAAGCTTATTCTTCTGCTCCCAAACATATATGTCAATAGGTTGTGTATCAGGATGGCATTTCAGCACTCATGTCTACTTCAAAACTCAGCTGTGAGACATTATATGATATCAACAAGATGAGAGCCCCACGAATGTAAGGGGGACTGGGAAGTGGGTGCAGCAGCCATCCCAACACCGATTGGTGAATTTCCCAAAGTTCATGGTTTTCTCAGTGACTTGAAGCTGATTAAACTTGGAGATTCAGATACATGTGACCTCAGTTCACAGAAACTATATGATCTGGGTTGAATTGTGTCTCCCAAAAGATATTGAAGTTCTAATTACCAGTACTGTGAATGTGACCTTATTCGGACATAGGGTCTATGCAGATGACCAAGACAAAATGAGGTTATGAGGTATTTAGGTGGACCTTAATCCAATATGACTGTGTCCTTACAAAAAAGGCGATATTTGGATACAGCAAGCTGCACACAGGGAGAACGCCACGTGAGGGCTGGAGAGATGATGCCACCAACCAAGGGAGACCAAAGATCGCCAGCAAGCCATCTGAAGCCAGGGACGGGGCTTGGGAGCAGCCCTGCTGATACCTCAGTGTCAGACTGCAGCCTCCAGGACTGTGAGACCATTTATTTCTGGTTTGAAGCCCCTCTGTCTGTGGCACTTTGTTACGGCAGCCCTAGGAAACTAATACACCTATGCACAAATCGATATGCCAGTGGATTAATTGGCAATGAGAGATGTACCTGCCAAGGGGCCATCTATTTGTATCTTCCATCTGGACTCTCTACCCCATGCTGGCCATTGGCAGCCACACTGCCTGTGGAAAGTACCAGGCCCCTGCTGTCAGGGGCTCCTGGGGACCCCTGTTCCTCATGCCTTTTTGGCTGACCTGGGCTGATCAGGTGAACAGCCTCCTTATTTAGAATTCATTGACTGCTCTGTCCAAATCTAACTCTGGCCTGGACACAATTCTGTCTCTTTAACTTTACTTTTTATATACTGGTTTTCATCTGCAATAAATTGACTTTACAGTTGGACTTTTACAGGTGAATCTTATTTTTACTGGGGTGGGAAGGTTGTCTTCTGTTGCTTCCAGTTTTATTATTTCCTCTGAAAACTGAGTCATTAGTCATCCAATAAATTATTTTTCCTAAAGACCTGGTACTTTTCTAGGAATTGAAGATTTAGAAAGGAACGAAATGAATAACAACCTGTGCCTTCATATGCTTTCGTTCTAGTGGTGTGGTAGGCAGAATAATGGTCCCCAACATGTTCACATCCTAATCCCTTAAACCTGTGAATATGTTACACCGCAGGGCAAAAGGAACCTTGTGGATGTGATTAAGTTAAGGACTTTGAAATGGGAAAACTACCTTGGGTCACTTGGGTGGGCCCAGTGAAATCACAAAGGTCTTTAGAGCAGAGAGGCCAGAGGGTCAGAGTCAGAGAGAGATTTGAAGCTGCTGCTCTGCTGGCTTTGAAGATGGAAGGGGCCATGAGCCAAGGAATGTGGGCAGCATCTAGAGCAGATTCCTTCTAGAGTCTGAAGATGGAATGCAGAGCTGCTGACAGCTGATTTTAGGACTTTTGATCTCCAGAACTGTAAGGTAATAAACTTGTGGTCTTTTTTTTTTTTTTTTTTTACAGTAGCAATAGGAAACTCATACACAGGGGAATACAGACAGTGAACACACAATTTAGGAAAGTGCATGCTGTGTCAGGGGGATTGTGTGCCATGGACAAAAACTATGCAGGGAAGGAAGAGGGGGTGACAATTCAAAATAGGATGCAGGGGATGGCCTGGCTGAGAAAGGGATGCTGGAGGAAAGACCTGAAGGAAGGGAGGATGGAGCCAGGCGGTCAGCCAGCAGGAGAGTGTTCCCAGGAGAGGGAACTGCCAGTACAAAGCCTCAGAGCAGGGCACCTGAACCTCAGCACTATTGACATTCTGGCCAGATCCTTCTTTGTTGTGGGGCTGTCCTATGCATTGCGGGATGTTCAGCAGCATTCCTGGCCTCTACCCACTAGATGCCTGTCTCAGGACCTTGCTTTTGCACCTGAGAGATAAAAATCACCCCCAGTTGGGGGCCACTGTCCTAGAGGGACCAGAGTAACATGGCTCGGGCATGAGGCTTTCTGGGGTGCCAGCATGACACAAAGCCAAAGTCTGGCATCTCCTAGGGAATGAATGGCTTCTGCACTTGCATTAAGATAACAGCAGCAGGGCTGGCCCATGGCTCACTCGGGAGAGTGCGGTGTTGGTAACACCAAGGCCACGGGTTCGGATCCCATATAGGGATGGCCGACTTGCTCACTGGGTGAGCGTGGTGCTGACAATACCAA
The DNA here is from genome assembly GCF_027409185.1 of Cynocephalus volans. Lineage (NCBI taxonomy): Eukaryota > Metazoa > Chordata > Mammalia > Dermoptera > Cynocephalidae > Cynocephalus > Cynocephalus volans. The sequence continues at coordinate 296,345,199 of NC_084460.1, forward strand.
GTCAAGGGTTAAGATCCCCTTACCGGTCATCTTTTAAAAAAAAAAAAAAAAAAGATAACAGCAGCACCAGCCTCTCTGGGGACTTAGTAGAAAAGCAGAATCTCAGGACACACCCCGTCCTTACTGAATTGGGACCTGCCGTGTCATAGGATTCCCAGGTAAGCAGCAACACATTCAATTTGAGAGATGCTAGTTTGGGGAGCTGCAATGGGGGGAGACACAGCCAATTAGGAGGTCATTCATTTAGCAAATATTCTGGGATACCCATCAATGCCAGATTCTGGCCCTGCTGGGTAGAGCTGCTTGGTAGCAGGTACATAAGCTCTGTAGTCAGACTGCCTAGATTCAAATCTTCACTCAGCTTAGTAGCTCTGTGACCCTGGCAAGGCAGCTGGCATCTCCAAGTCTGTTTCCATATCTGTGAAATGAAGGTAATAATCAAAACAGTCCCTATCCCCTAATGTTTATTAGCAGGGATACATAGGGTAGTTCATCTAACATATTTAGCTCAGTGTTGGCCCTCCACATGTGATCAGTCTTTGTTATTGAGATTATCTGTCTGTCTGTCTTTCCAAAGGAGGCAGCTAGTGCAGGCAGGATGAACGCGCCTACCTCACAGCATTTCAGAGAGGATTAAATAAGATGACTCTGCCAAGTGCTTAATTCAGCATCTAGTATAAAACAAACACTCCATGAATGGCAGCACTTAATATGATCTTAATCATCTCTTTTGAGAAAATGAGCAGTGGTAAAGGGCTTAACATTTAATGATATTCTCAGCTGTTTACTGTGAATGACATTCTCCTGGCCAGAATGTCCTTGGCTACCCACAGGTAATTGCCAAACCAGGATGGAAGCAGTCAGTCCTTCCATGCCCCCAGCCTGAGCCAAGCAAGGCAGGTTTCAATCTGTGTGTGGCCTTTTGACACAGAGGTGGTGGAGAGGTTTCTCTTACATGACAGCTCTTATGAAGAGCTCTAAATGTTTTTCAACACCAAGGGTTGGTTATGGTGTCTTAGGGAACTTATCAGCTGAGAATTTTTAGCTGCAAGTAGCTGAAATCCCAAGTAAAGGATGATTTCTCACATAACCACAGTCCTGAGTTTGGGCAACCCCAGGGTTGGTTATTCCAGCAATTCAATGATATCATCTAAGACCCAGGTACCTTTACTATTTCCCTTCTGCCATCCTTGGTGTGTAGGTAGGCTGTCCTCATGATGCCAAGATGGCTGCAGATACTCCTGGTATCACGTCTTTGTTTGCTGAAATTCAGAGGCAGCAAAGAAGAGCTGTATGATCCCTGTGTCTCATTTTACAACATAAGGAAAATTTTCCAGGCCTGCTCACTCACCCCTTTCTAACAAGTCTTCCCCTTCAGTCTCATTGCCCATGGCCCTTCCTAAGCAAATCATGAGGAAGAGGAAGGATTAATTTTGTAGGTCAGATGAATTCCCCCTGAAGCTAAGGATTGGGTCACCTTTCCTGAGCACGGAGCCATGAGGCAGAGAGTACCCTCCAGGCAAAATCAGGGCTCTACCAGCAAGAAAGATGACAAGGCATTGATTTGTGTGGGTTACCACAGTGTCTCTTTCTGAGGACTTTACCCCAAGTCAGACTTGTTAATCCCTGATCCTAGTATCCCAATTATCTGTGCATAGAGCTATAGGAAGAACAGAATTAAGACACGGAGTGGATTTCAGGGGGATGTGGTCAATTTCAATACTTCTGCAGAAAATTCCTAACTATGTGAGAGCACGTTGATTCAGGACACACCTCTCACCTCCTTTTAGGGTGATGGGGTACTGGTTTAGAAGGCTGAGCTGGGCCCATGCTAGTATTCATATCTGTCTCAGGATTTCTAACCAGTTAAGGCACCTCTTGGAAGGAACTCCCCAGAGGGAACTAACTCTGATGCACCAGCTAGAATACCAACCCTCTGTGGTCAAGAACTAGAGCCAGATATGTCATCCTGGCCCCTCTGCCTAGTGGAGTGTCCCTAATATAATGGGTGTCACAATTGTTTGTGGATAGTCTTTAGCAGCATTTTTATAGGATAAATACAGCATCCCAGCACACTTCAAATTATAGCAATGCACAATTTTATCTCTGTAATAATGCACTCAACCACACATTGATGAAATAATGCAGTTGTCATTACTTACCATGATGACTTCTAAACTATACACTGAAATTATTTTAGGTTTTATGAGACATGGGCAGTGGAAATTAGTTGCAAGGAAATTAGTGTTTAAGGAAATGAGACCAATCCTGAGTAGCCATTAGAAGAATAAGAGTTCTGCACACAAAGGGACAGAAGGAGGCTTATTTTCCCCAACAGTCACTGAACGGAAACTTCCATAAAGGTTCTGTGTCCAGAATCTCACAAGAAGAGATGTTTTCCTTTGGGAAGTCTCCTTTCGTTTACTCTCCATGAGCTGCAAGTTTTCTTATCAGTGAAAATGAAGAAGGGGCACCAGGGCTGATGGGCCTGTTCATGAAAAACAAGATGAGCAGAGTTCCTCTGCCAGCGCGAGCTGGCGTCTGCCGCAGACGGGCTCACACGCAGTGGAAGCACAATATGTGTCCCCACTTGTGTCCAGACTTGCCTCACAGGTCTCTCGTTTTATCTTTAAAGCAACCCTGAGGGGTAGGTCCGGTGGGGACCTCGGTCTCATCAGGTAGTTGAAGGATCTGGGGTTGAGAGGGGTTAGTTCAAGGCTGCATCCCAAACACAGGCCTGCCACCGCCCTCCAGGCCCGTCCACTGGGGTATATAAATGCCCCTGGAGAAAGCACGGTGGCATCGTCCCCAACACAGCCTCCTGAAAGGAGCACCGAAAACACAATTACCCAAGGACAGAACCTCCTACGAGAGGGCTTATCTTTGCTTAGACACTGGGATGCCTTCTCTAAGGAGGGAAAGCAGGGTATGCAGCTTGGGGTCAGGCATGTCAGCAGAGTCCTGGGGAGGGGCGAAGGAAGGTGGCCCTCCCTGTCATCGGCACAAGGGTGGCCACGCAGGCAGGCCACACAAATGTCTCCTTCCTAGATTCAGAGTCCCAGATTCCTTAAACTGCAGAACCTTCCCAATCCAAGAGCAGCAGGTTAGTGGAGCCTCCAAGAGCCCAGCCTCCGGGTTCGAGGGACCGGGTTTAAACCAGGTTCCACTCTCACCAGCGAATGATCTTGGAGGAGATTGTCTCCTCTTCTCTTTCCTTCGGTCTCCTCATCTATAAGTGCAGGTAAAATTAGTTGATCTCTTGGGGGCCCTTGAGAGGAAAAACTAAGATTAAGCACTTGAAGCACTTGGCATGTTGCCTAGCATATACCAAGTGCTCGACAAAGCTTGCAATGGCTATTCCGATTACACAGGACGAAGAGGGAGTATCAATAGGTCGTGCTGAATGTTACCATGCTAGAGTAATTTTAATTCAGGGACGCAGATGAGATGACTGTCCTCTCAAACCCATCCTATAAATACAACTTAGAAAATGATTCGTCTCAGTCCTTTTTGTTTTTAAAAGAATATCAGATCTTTCATTGTCATTTGGTTGTTCTTTCCTGCTGTTGCACTCCGTGCAGAAGGCACTTGCTGTTACTCACCTTAGCAGCAGTTAATGCCCAGCGTTGCATATACGCTTGCAACATTCAAAGAAAGCCACTTCACATTCTGAAAACTTAGGTGGGTGAGGCCTGTGTCCTTCTCACTTCTAATCTTGGGGGAGAAATGATAGCTTATTTCCTCAGAAACCCTCAAATAGCAAGCACCCCTCAGAAACTGACGCGACCTCACCCTTAAGTTCAGAACTGGTGCAAAACCAATGTTTAAGTGCTCTGTCAACATCTTGTGCAAATTTGATTCTCAACAGCTTTCAGCTGAGCCGGGGAGAGCCAGAAGAGAGAGCTGTTTTAAGGACAAGTGAACAACGAGTACGAGACAGCCGAATGGGGACAGGGAACTGCCTGCGTACCAGCCAACACAGCGATTTCTCTCCTGGCAAGTGCCAAGTCGGGGACATCAGACATGCATGAGGTTGCAAAGGAGGAAAGGAGAGAGGTTATCTAGATGGGAGAAAGAGCAGTTAAATCAAGGAGTAGCAAGTTCTGCGTTGGTTCTCTTCTTACTTTTTTCATCATTTCAGACCTCTTGTCTTTTGCTCTTTGCATATAATTTTGTCCTTCTTTGCTATCAGACGACCATGGTAGCAGAACAGTCTGTAATGTTGGTGACAGGATTGTTCCCAGAGCCCAAGCTCTGGAGACAAGTGTAAAGGCCCAAAACAATAAGGTGAGACGTCCGTGGTCTATTGAAAAACTCACAAATGAGGAATCAAAACATCGAGGGAAAAGTTCAGATTGGGGCAAGGATGGCAGTGGCTTAGTATTAAGGTCAGCCTCCTCGGTTGCTAGAGATCAGAGTGATGGGGCCTTTTGAGGTTACTTTTCTGGAGAACATAACATAAATGATTTCATCTAAGTATCAAAGGTCACTCGACTCCCCAAGCACTTATTAGTCAAATCAAGGTTAAATTAAGGTTGCACCATAAAGCAAGGGTTTCAATCTTTACTTCTTTTCATTTCCAATATTTTTACTGACATGGAGCCACAATGGTCCCTAAATGATTTGTCAACCAGATTTCGGCGCTTAACAAATGGCATCCAAGCTCTTTTGATACAATCTAGCTCCTAATAATTAGCTTCTGCAGCAATGTGAATGAAGTCAAGGCTTTCTCATTTTTTAAGAAAAACCTCTAAAGCCACATACATGTTTACCAATGTGTAAGTTTCAACATGTTTCTACGAGGTGAGGGCAATGTTTCATCTCACAATAGTGACCTGGAAAAATGATATTAATATTTTGTCTATTTTCATTTTAATATAAACATTTAATGGGAAGTAGTGATTTATTTTATATAATGTCCATTTTAAAGTTTACAACTGAAACTAATTGACATGCATTAAGTCATTCAGCCAGTATATATTGAGCGCCTACTCTATGCCCAACATTATGCTAGGCAACTGCAATCAGAGGATATCTATTCTCTGTCTTGAGGGGCTTACAGCTTAGTGATATGGGGTGTATAAAAAGTAATAGATTCAGGAGTCTGGAGACCTAAGACTGACACCTAAGGCAGCCTTTCACAGCTTTGGATGAGAAGACAACTCAGGATGTGCAGAGATTCCAGAGCTGCGTGTTTGACTCCTTTCTGGCCTGGGCCTGGAGTGAGCAGCCTAGGTTTTAGCAGAGTGAGGATACTAAGAGGTGTGGATAAAAGGGGAATTGCAACTACCTGACTTAAAGGCTTGCAGGCAGGTTCAATTACCATGTAGGCCACAAATTGCTCACAGCCAATAAGAATAAAAACTAAAGCCATCAAGCACTTGCTATGTGCCAGGCACTGGGCTAAGCACTTCCCTGTATTACTGAGCTTTATCTTCCCAACACTCTTTGAGATACCATTATGTTGCCATTTTACATATGGGGAAACTGAGGCTCAGAGGGCAAGAAACTTGAGCAAAATCACGGGAGCCTAAGCATTTGAGCCAGAATTTAGAGTGGGATCTTTTTAGTTCAAGACTTAAGAGACCCCCCTGGGGTCTTCACCATCACTTAGCAACCATTAAGCTTGTTGCTTAGTATCTGCAAAGCGCCTGCACGTGCTACACACTGCACCTGCTGAAGATTCTACCAAGTCTGGCCTAATCACTTCTTTCTTTAGAAAGTGGATCTTTTCTCAACAGCATGTACAGAGCATGATGGTCTTGCCGCACCTACCACTTAAGAGTACTCCAGTCTTGAAGTACTTCTGATGCCCTCAAAAGTGATGGACTCACCCAGGTACTGAGCAAAGACACAGCCAAGATATTGAGCAGCTTTACAATTACCAATGTTGTGGTATTAGTATATGGCCATTTCCAATTTCATATAATCAGGTAATATTTTTGAACTAGTTAACAATTCATGACCTTTTAAATAAATGAGTGTGCCAAGCAAGGGCTAGGCATTGAGGCCATTGTCTTGAAGGATTGAGAGGACTCAATGGACAGGTACCCAGTAGGGTGACAGGCACAAGTGGATGAGCCTTGGATTCAGTTTAGACCTAGACACTAATACCAAAAAAAGCAGATATGATTGATACAGCCTTAGGACCCACCAGAATCCCACATACCATCTTGTGATCCATCCCCTCGCTCAGCAAAGGCCTAGAGAATGAACATGACCAATCTGAAAAATCATCCACAGAAAATGTCCCCAATCGTTTGATTGTATAAATAATTTATTTCTGTTCACAGCATCATATATGCATTATAAAAGGGGATGAAAACGAAAAGGAGGATGACCAAGACAATTACAGCAGTAGAAACAAAAACTGAAACCAGAGGACACAGTCCCAACACCATAACAGAGAATCTGTGAATTGTTCTGAAATAAAACTGGCCTCCCTGTGTCTGGTAGAAAACATTTCAAAAGCTCACATGGGGAGGCCACCTTCCTCTATGTGGAACCCATTCATTCTCCAAAGGGCAGAAGGCATAATAAGTCACTGATGGATGTGTTGGGGGGACTCCCCCTGGATGACCACTCCAAGGTGATTTTATCTGTGCTTCCTCTGTAGGGTCAGAGACGAAATGGGCTATTATTAGGTCAAACATTACAGAAATCAACTGAGACTCTTAACTATTGATACACCACAGGGCTTTTACTTTACTGCACAATTACTAACAGTTGACTGCACCCTTAAGTATTGATATTGCAAGAAAACAAAATTATCTCTCATCATTTTTAAAGCATGACAGGATTTGAACAGTGACCTTGAACCTATGTATTGTTAGCATGAGAAGGCTACAGTATTTGGCATCTGCAATGTCACAAAATAAATATATTATTCTCTCAATAGTGTAGAACTACCAAAATGTCAAAGTGCTTAAGAAATTGTTGCATGTGAAGAAAATAAAGAAAAATGGATTTTTTTTAATTTTAATAATTCTATACAGAATCTTCAGATGATGGGACCAGCCCATTTAGAAATCAGTGAATAGGCTGTCAATATGTAAACTGAAATCTTGCAGGCTTTTCAACACTGCTTGCTATACTTTCTCTACTGAGTTTCTACAAAAAGACCAGCATTGGAGGGGTACCAAATACACTGACAAAAGAGAAAAAGAAGATGGGCTGCTAGGTTTCTGCCTTTACAAAATTTCACGTAAGAACTGGGTTTCAAACAGGAAGCCAGAACTTCTGCCTCTGGTTCTTAAGTTAACTTTCAGAGTGTAATGACAATAGGGATGGACTTATAATTTGACTAACTCACATGCTCAAGCATGATCATGTCCAATTTCTATAGGCCTCCTTTGTAAAGAAATATATAAGAGTGGGGCGAAGTCTTAATTCTACTCGAAAACATGGATTGGAAGAGGAAATTAAAAAAAAAATCAAACAGTAAGTTTTAAGTTTCCTTCTGATACTGTGTTTCAGGGTAAGTGACAGCTTCTGCAAACCAAGACTCAGTCCTGATTATAAAGGATTTTTAAAATTACATTATTAAAAATACGCATTTATTCTTCTTTCACTTTATCTACTTTCCAAAGCCTTTTTCAAGTAAACTGTGAAGTGCCTGAGTACAGTGACCATTACGTCAGGTGCTTTCTTTCATCTCAAGCACTCATTGTGGTTTGCTTTTGCCCCGCAAGAATGAATTCCGGACTTCATCCTGTGCTTTCTCCTTCGCTTTTAAATTCCATGCAACGTGGTCAGCTTTTGCAACAAGGTGGGCTTTTATTTTTTGGTGCATGACATCGAATATTCTAATGAGACATATTTAATGAGAAATACTTAAACCAGATAGGCCACAATGAACCAAATTAGAAATCTGAACATGTCGCCACCTGCAGCGTAAAGGGATATAAAAGGGCAGAGCAAAGTCTTTTTTCCTAAGGTGAATATTTCTAAGGTGAGTATTCACTTGTAAAACTTTTTTTTTTTTTTTAAACATGTCTAAAAACCCCATCATCACGCGATTAGTACTACAAGAGACATCCCTTGCAATTCAGCACACATCTGCTGCTGGTGTGCACACCCAAACCAATCATTAGGCTAGGAGAATTTAAAATTCCACACATATGGGTCTAGGTATTTATGCTGATTACACAGTAGAGGGAGGTCCCTGTACCCACACACACACCCCATCCAGCATTTACGCAAAAGAGCCTTACCCTTTAAACACCTTTAACCATCCTGCAAATAGTAAATGCATCATTTGCCATCACCTCTGACAGGTTTTTCTTTTCTTTTTCTTTTTTTTAATTTTTATTTTTATTGGTCTCTTCATGTGATAATGACCTACACATGGACAGGGTCCAAACCATCTGAAAGATGTCTGATTCCAGGCTGAAAAGAAGTTCTCAGCAAAACTGGTCTTCTGTAGCCCACCACAAAGCACCAGGAGAGGGGCATCTGCGCAGCCATTCCCAGCCAAGGCCAGCACAGAGCCTGAGCCCTCCAGCTGCCATGCCGCATTGTCCCAGGCAGTCCTCTGATGGCCCAAGCCCCAAGACAAATGACATTTCAACAGGGGCCTGCCCTGTGACATAAAACTACTCAGCTTCCACAGCCCCTGAATGCAAGGGGTGGTGGTACCCCCCAAACCACCCCCCAGTGCCAACATGCGCCCAGTTGGGTCCCGCCAGCACTCTGGGAGCTGCATACCTCAGGTAACTCACAGGTGCATCCCCCAGTGGGGGCGGGGCAGCCTGAACTTCTGGCCCCGCTGGAGTAAGAAGAAATCGCTTTTGTCTCTCAGACATCTAAGCCTTCCACCTGGGCCTCGGACTGGATGGCAGGACCGGCACGTCCACTCCCCACCGCGGCCCCCCACCCCATCAGTAGCTCTGGCGTTCAGACAAAAAGGTCCCCTGAGCCGGGGGTGGGGGCAGGTCGAGAGCCAGGCGGGTTGTCACCAGTTCCGCGTGTGGGTGCAGGGATTCCGTGCTGACAATTCTAAGCATCGCTTTGGTTCGCTGTCTTTGTTCGCGGGTTCTCGCGCGCCCACCCATCCATTCATTCATTCTTGACTCGCTCGCCCGCTCCCCCCTCGCTCCCGAACGCTGCCGGGCGCTTTACCGCTTCTTCTTTTGCTTGAGGGACTTCCTGCGTTTCAGGATCATCTCATAGAGCTTGTCCATGCCCTCGGTGAGGCCCTCGCCGATGATGGCGCACGCCGGCTGGACGTGGTAGGTGGTGGCCGGGATGAGCTCGTGCAGCGCCAGCTGTTTCTCGATCTCGGCCACCGGCAGCGACTTGGGCAGGTCCTGCTTGTTGGCGATGACCAGCAGCGGCGTGCCCTGGTTCTCGGCGAACTTGGTCACTTTGTGCAGCTCCGTCTTGGCCTCCTCCAGCCGGTCCACGTCCACCGAGTCCACCACGTAGATGATGCCGTCCGTGCAGCGGCTGTAAGACTTCCACAGCGGCCGCAGCTTCTCCTGGCCGCCCACGTCCCAGAAGTGGCAGCTGATGCCCTTGGCCGTGCCGTTGCTCAGCTTGATTTTCTCGGTGTTGAAGCCGATGGTGGGCACCGTGTTCACGAACTCGTTGAACTTGAGCCGGTACAGCACCGTGGTCTTGCCGGCCGAGTCCAAGCCCAGCATGACTATGTGCAGGGACTGGAAGGCCGAGATGTTGGAGGAGATGTTGCCCATGGCTCCTGGCTGCGGCGCCGGCCACTGCGGCTGCGGCGGGAGGGCGCCGCCCCCCGAGCGGTCACGGGCCCGACGCGGCCGGGTGCACCTGGGCCCCGCCCGCCGCCCGCACCGGCTCGGGCCTCGGCGTCCCCGGGGCGCACGGCTGGGCGCGCTCAGTCGCCGCGGCCCGCGCGTCCTCGCCGGGTGGGCATCGCGTCTCTCCGGGTGGCTTTTGTCTCCCGCGCAGCCGCCTCGGATGCCGCGGCGCCAGATGCTCGCTCCCGGCGCCCTCCCCAGGCCCGGGCTCGCTCTGCGGCTTCCTCGGGCCGCGCCCCCCGCGCTCCGGCCGCTGCCCGGGCTCCCGGCGCCCTCCCCGGGCCCGAGTTCGCCTGGGTCTGGGGCGGCGCCGCGGCCGATCCCGCTCCCGGGCCGCACCTGCGAGGCGCAGGAGGGGCGCGGGCTTCCCCGGGCGTCGCTGTCGGCGCGGCCGCCTGGCTGTCCCCGCAGTCCCCTCGCCGCCGCCGCCAGCCTGCAGCGGCGGGAGAGCGCCTGGCTCCGCCCCGCCCGCGCCCCGCCCCCGCCGCCCGCGCCCCGCCCCCGCCGGCTCGCCCCCCACCCGCCCGCGCCCGCGCCCCGCTGGCCGCCCCGCCCCCGCCGCCCGCGCCCCGCCTCACGCCCCGCCCCCGCCGGCTCCCCCCCACCCGCCCGCGGCCCGCCCCCACCGCCCCGCCCCCGTCCCGCCTCACGCCCCGCCCCCGCCAGCTCCACCCCGCCCTCGCCCCGCCCCCGCAGGCTCCGCCCCGCCCGCGGCCCGGGGGTCGGGCAGGGGCTTCTCGGCCCGCGGGCCGTTTTCGCGCGCTTGCTGGCGTCGCGACTCGCCGTCCGCGTCCCTCTCCCGCGCCGCGCCGCGCCGCGCCGAGACAATGGGCCCGGGCGCGGGCCCTTCCTCCCCAGCAGACTGACGCGGCTCACAAAAATAGCTCCGGCTCCTGGAACCCCCGCCCCGGCCGCAGCCCTGGCCGCCGCAGCCTCCCTTGGGGAGCGGGTCTCGGGGTCCCCTCTCTGCCGGCGCTGGCACTGCCAGAGCCCGGAGCGGGGCGGGGAAGGGCAGCGTCCGACCGAGGGGCAGGGGGACGTCAGAGGTGGCGGTGGGGGTGCCGCCCTGGGGAGTGAGGGCGGTGGGGTCACGTCCCCGTTACACCCCCTGGAGAAGGGACAGGACGGCGGTGGCTTCGGTGAGCTGCCAGCCTGCCCGAGCGGCGCCCCCGGACCCAGCCAAGCCGCGTTCCCACCCACCCTCGCGCCCTTGCCCTGCCCTGGGCCCTGCCCTCCCCCAGCCCCGCCATGTGACACCTGGGCTCTCTTTCCTGACGAAGTTCCAGGGGGCTTCACCCGGTCGCCTTCACGCTGGAGAGCCCAGGCCTGTGCCCAGGGCGCCCTGGAGGCGCAGCTCTTCCTGGGGGGATAAGCAGACCTGCCTGTCCCAGATAACTTTTCCTGACCTTTGCCGGACACCCCCCTTGGCTGCCTGGTTTTGTTCCCGCTGACTCAGCGTGCTGACATCCCGGGTAAGGGTAGCATCTGGGGAGAGCACCCCCTGCCACCCACTATGGGAGCTGAGAACCACCTGCCCGCAGGGGAACAGCTCAGCGGGAATCGCAGCGCCAGGCTCAGCGTGCGCCTGGGGCTTCAGACATATCCGGGGGGCTGAGATGAAATGTGTCTGTAGCTTGGAGTTGGTGGCACCGTGGGTTACAAACACCACTGTTCCCTGGGTTCCACTTCCTGTCAACCCGATTCAATGGTTTCATTGTGGTTTGTAAACACAGGGGTGTAAACACCCCTGGGTGCAGAGGAAACTGAGGGTGTGTTATGAACACCCACATCTGGTGTAGAGTCGCTCTCCAGGGGAGGCAACCAGCGTGAATTGGGTGGCCACGTCTTCCCAGCTCTAGCTTATGAGACAGAAAAGATGGAAATGGGGTCACGGGGGAAGGAAATGAAAATGTTAATCATTTATGAATAGAAACCAAAATTTTATAAAAATACTCTATCATCTTCCTTTCATAAGTTATGATAAAATATACGATATCGTTAGTACCAAAGCATGTGAGTAGACTCCATCTGCAGAAGGCGGGACAAGCCACCCCATCTTTGGAATTCCCAAGGTGAGCCACTGCATCCCCCACCCTCTGGGATGAGTCCAGGGAATGGAAATGGAATGTCAGGGCTGGAAAAGACCCTTCAGGGTCTTCCGATGTCCAGCCCGGCCAATGAGGAAACCGAGACTTGTCCAGCGTGGAAGCTGCAGGTACTTTGCTGCCTGCTCCAAGACCAAAGGCTGAGGGCCTCCTGCTGTGTTCGTCACTCCACCCTCCAGCCACACGCTGTTTTAATTCAATGGGGAATAAAGTTGTAAGTCACCTCAATTCAGTTGCAAAGGACAGAAATGCAACTCAAATTTAGTTGGACAAAAAATATTCACTAACATAATTGGAAAGTTCAAGATAAAGGTTCTCTGCAGGCACAGCTAGATCCAGGAGCTTGAGAAGTCTTCAGACTGGGCCCCTCTCCATCTCTCCTCTGTCTTCTTCTGTGTCGATTCTTTCTCCCACTGGCAGCCTATGACTTAGGCCCTTGGTTTAAATCCTAGGATGGCAAAGGTCCATCTCTTTCTCAGTAAATCTAACAAAAGCCCGGGGCATACATCTCTTTGGCCTGCCTGGCCCACACCGAATCAAACACGATTGTCCAGGAGGGTGAACACGGCCCTGGGGGCTAAAACTGGGGAGGGTGGTTTCCAAAGAAGAATCAGGGATCTGTTACCAAAACGACAACTGATAGTGAATAAGCAAAAATAACAGATGTTAGCATAATTCATGAGGATGTCATTTCAGTTATTGGAAACCCTGGGAAGGCAGGATTTTGTGTTTTGATTTTCTGGGCTCTCTTCAAGCCCTGCCCCATAGGTAGCCACGTTCTCATGAAACTGTTCTTTTTTTCTCTTTTCTCTCTGCCACAGACAGGGCTGAGGCCAGGCACCAGCCCCAAATGGGACTTTGCTTAGTAGCCTGGGACCTTTGGAAAGGGACAGACCAGTATGGAAGCCTCTTCATCTGGCTCCCACAAATGATCTCAACATAATACTCCTTTACGTCACTTGCTTCTACCCCAGTCAGGTCTTGCTTTTATTGTAAGGATAGTAGGAGAGACGGATTTTAGTAAAACACCTGATGTGTTTTCTCCGTGCTGTACTCATTACTACCAACAGCCTTGGTGGTTTTGACTTGCAGCCCCCACATTTTGCGCCCTCATGGTGGGGTTTAGTAATACAGGGCTGTCTGTTGTTCAGTAGAAAAAGCAGACTAATAGACATTAATAGAGCCTTCCAGAACAGAGCCGTTAAACAGCAACTCACCATAATTGAATAGCAACCATTCTACGTTCTAATTTTGCTCACCAGGTGATAAGTTGATCTTACAGTTGATAATTTAACTTCTCACACATAAAAATGTCATTCAGTTGAGTCAACTAGGACCTTTTTAAAAAATATGGATTTCAACTGAAAAGCGCTGGAATTAGGAAAAGGAAAGTAATGTTTGCCACTCACGTCAGACATGAAAGGCCTGCTTCCAGCTCATTTCTCCATGGACATCCATCTGGGCTAATAGCTTGGCACTGCTGACAGACCACGTGGGTGCTATTTATTCTTCCCCAGGTTCCAGGTATGTGGCAATACCTACCTCACCATTCCTCAAGCTTCCCATCTCTAAAATGTATCTAACACATGGTGGTTGTGAAGATTAAACGAAATGACACATGTAAAGAGTTTGACACAATGCCTGGCACATGGTGTCTAATAAATGTCAGCTTTTATAACTGCAAGATGTACATTGCCATTTAAATACAGATGCCGCTGACTTACGATGGTTCAACTGAATGATATTTTTTACTTTATCGTGGTGCGGAAGCTGTACTCATTCAGTAGAAACTGTACTAAAAAGTGTCCACACAAGTGTTCTGTTTTTCACTTTCAGGACAGTGGTCAATAAGTTACATTATTTATTTTTTATAGTCAACAGTTCATTATAAAATAGGCTTTGTGTGAGACAATTTTGCCCAGCTGTAGGCTAATGTAAGTGTTCTGAGCAGGTTTAATATAGGCAAGGCTAAGCGATGGTGTTTGGTGGGTTAGATGTATTAAATGTATTTTTGACTTACAGTATTTTCATCTTATGGTGGGTTTATCAGGATGTGACCCTGTGTTAGGCCCAGGAGCATCTGTAATGATGACCATCCCATCGATTACACCGAATGAAAAATATTGGCCACAGTGTACCATTTTTTCATTTTAATAATCAGAATAAGACATTTCTCAAAGAATAGCATGCACCTAGGTCCTATCTGAAAAGAATTTCACTTCTAGCAGCATCGATATGTCAGGCCCTCTCTCTCCTGTTCTGCACCACGATGACTTTACTCCCAGAGAAGAACTCATTTATATCAAGTAAACAGAATGCAATAACCTGGCAGTAATTTTGAAATTGCATCCTAAAATATTTTCCTTTTTTTCCCTTTAAAGTCTTAGAAATAAAATGTGCCACCAATGAAAATAACTTTTGAGCGAACCTAACTAATGGAACAATAAATTACATCATTATTATCTTGGCAAAGGTGCGCATCGTATCTATGCTTGAGTATGTACAAGGGTAAAGATCAGAACGTGGGTGTGTGTGCCTGTACACACACAGATGAGTGTGTCATTCTTTGCATGTTCAGACTGGAAATCTGCTGTGGAACGCTGGGTTCAGGTTCACTGCCCCATGCTTAACTGTTATAATACAGGAGTGCCCTCTACCGAGCTTCTGGTATAATAGATGAAGCCCTCTCTAGAGGCACATTTGCCTAATGCATAGTAAACATTCGATCCATTTTTAGTGAATGAATGGGTGGATAAGTGATTCCCTAACCACGTTCTCTATTTGGAGTTGCAGGACTAGTTCTCTTAAAGCCCCACTGGTTAAACTGAGAAAGTGCCTAGGGCCCACGATGCTTCTGTTTGAGAATCAGAGCTTGGGGGCATCCGTTCTCAGATGCTGGCTTGTCTGTGACACCTGTGGGGAACAGGAGGGGTTATTTGCCAGGAGAGGGGATCCAGGAAGCTGGCAGAGCAGGAAGGGATTCTACCAGGAAGCTGTTCAAAGAATCATGAATTAGTGGAAGAGATCAGAAAACAGCATCCTAGCTGAGATAAGAGATGGGAAGAAACCAAAGTTTTGCATCTAATGCAATGGGCAGGCATGGGCAGCCATAAATGGAGAATGGGACCGGAAGTCAAGAATGAAGGTCTCCTAGAGAGAGATGGCATCACGGTCTGCAGCAGCCAAAGCCAGGTGTCCAGGGTTGAAACCCTCCACAAGAACCACCGAACATTTTCTGAAGCCCTGGGGAGTGCCGGACTGGCGATGTCTTCACGGCCTCAGCCACCTGTCCCCAACTCCAGACTACACGTGGAGGTGACTAAAAGACACCAGCGCCAAGGGAAGCTTTGTGGATGGGGCTAGATTTGGGGAGAGGCAAATAAGAATCTGTGATGCTTGCAGGCTCTTGCTTCATTCAACTGGTCCAAAGCCTGGAAATAAAAAGAATCCATTACTCTATTGTACATTCCAGCTTATAGTTTTAAGAAACAAACAAACAAAAAAGCCAGTGAGCCTTATGTTGGATTTTGCTAAGCAACAGGGCTGAAACAATTCAGCTTCGTACTCTTCCAACAACCACTACTACGAAGGTTTTGTGGGCTTGTTGCTGTTTTTGGCAAAAAAAAAAAGAAAAAAAAAGCTGAAAGACTTTTCCCCCATTCAAGTCTTCATTAATAATTATCAAACTCTATTATATGCATGAGATAGATATGAAAATTTAGAGGCCATTATCTTTTCTATGAATATTATTTTTAGATATAATTCTTACATAAGATTGTTTTAAATGTCTCCCTAATACTTAAATTGCATTCATTAAGTGAACTGTTATCAAGGACATTAAGACCCTTAACTTTGAAACTCAGGACTCAAGGCGATTAAAAATGACAGAAAAGTTCTTGTGTTAGTGCCAGTATCCTTTCAGTTGAAGGGGAAGAAAAGGCTTGGTATGCAAAAGTTATTTCTGATTCCTTTAATAATTCAATCACCATAATTAAATTTCTACTCTAATAGCTACAGTGAAGAAAAAAGCTGGTCACAGTAAACACGGGGTGATTAGAGAGCTGTGCTATGAACCAAGAAGCATTTGATGGAAACTTGATCAATTTCATTTCCCCTGCCCCCTCCTCCCCAGGTGAACTGGGATGCCTATTATTTTCATTTAATTAAAACCCAGTTGGCCGGACCCAAGAGAAATGAGACAATCGTGCTTTTGTGCCTCTATCAAGCCCCATCGCTCTCTTAACTGCAGCCTCGAGGACGGGGTGTGTTGCCAGGTCTCCCTTCCTGTGCTGTGTGGTCACTCTGGATGACATTCCCCTTTCCGTACAATAGTTGGCTTTTTGCGGAACTGTCCTCTCTGACTGTGGCACAGACATCCGAATAGAGCTCTTTGGCTCATTGCTGCATTTGTTGGAGTAATAGCCACTTAAGATGATTATTTCTTCCTTCTGAGTTACACTGTGCTTATGTAACATGCCGCTTTGTTCCATCAATCATAGAAAATCCCTTTTACTCCCTTACTCCCTCCAATCTCCTAAAACTGCTTTCCTAAGGTCATTGGTGACCAATGGAAAAATCCAGAGGCCTGTTGGTTCCCTTCTCACCTGGTCTTTCATTCGACCCTGTTGACCCTTCCATCCTTCTTAAAATTCTTCCCTAAGGAAACTAACTGGCCTGGAAACTGGCAGGAGTTCCCTCACCCTTTGCCACTCCTCTTGCTGCCACTAAGATGCGGGACTGAGCCGTGCTGATGACCGTCTGGGATGGAGATGCTCACAGGTGCAGGGGGTGCACCACCCCCCAGACACGTGTCTGCAGCACTGTGCTTCCCTCCCCTCTCTGGTCACTGTTAGACTCCACTTGTCTTCTCATGAGTCATCAGCCCACCGAATGTGGGTGGCCCCCAATGTCTGGTCTTGGACATTCTCCTTTCATCACACAGGAGTGAGTCCCCACTATCTCTATCACTGTCAAAAGCCAGAAGAACTGAACATGAGGTATTGCCCTCAGAGCTCACTCTACATGTACATCTCCACCAGGATCGTCCAGCAAGTGCATCAGACCAGCAGCAGACAACAGACCGCAGCGCCTTTCCCTTCCCTCTGCTCACCCCCGACATCATGTCAAGCAGCCTGGATGATTCTACTTCAGAAATGGTTCTTGGGAATTTTAAATCACATTTATTGGTTTTTCTTTGTTTAAGACAGTCCCCTTTATTTATGTCTTTGAGGAATGCAGAATATACTTCCATTCTTGCATTTGAAAAGGAGTAAATTCACCCAGGCACATGCCTGTATCCACTCTGCTTGCATACCAGGAAAGAGGGCAGCTAATCCAATTGGCCTGAACCTAATACTTTCTTGGGTCCCATTTCATTGGTGAACAATAAAGGGATACACTTCCCAGAGTAGGCTCAATGTCCCTGTCACCACCTGTCATGCGGCAGGTAAGCTCTGTGGGACTGGCCTTGGTATAGTCAGGGATAGAGAAGGTAAGTCTGGCTTAGATACTTGACTTAAGCTGCTTTCTTCAGTCTAATTTTTATCACAAAGTTCTAGGAAAAGGTGGGAGAAGTTGGTCGTCAAAGTTTGCCCACCTTGCTAAAGCAATGCTACTTGGTTCATACAGGAACGAAGGGATTTAGGCCTCAAAACCCAAACCTCAACCTCTATCATGACCCAAAAGGACATTCCAGTAAACTTTTTGGCATCCCATATAGAACATGAAGAGACATGACCTCTAGCCTACAGTAGAGAGAACTCTAAGGATTGTTGTGTGTATTTTTTCCCCCATTTATTTATTTTTATCAGCTCTTGCATATAAGTGAGAATATGAGGTATTTCTCTTTCTGTGCCAGGCTTATTTCACTTAATATAATTTTCTCCAAGTCCATCCATGTTGCTGCAAATGGTAGTATTTCATTCTTTTTTACAGCAGAGGAGTATTCCAGGAATCACAATAATTCCTTGAACTGGTTAAGGTAAGTGAACAGATATGATGTTGATGGGGTGGGAGGAGGGAGAGGGGGAGGAGGAAAGGAGGACTTGGTAAAGGGACATGAAAATCAACTACATTGTATACTGATAAATTAAAAAATAAAATGAAAAACAAAGAGAGAGAGAAAAAACTCTAAGGAAAAAAGAGACCCAAATAAAAAGGCACCAAGATAAGATAAAAGGACAGTGGCACACAAAATAATGGAGGAGAATTTAATTATTCCTCTTCCTCCCTTATATTCCTCTTTTTTCTTATTTTTTGGCTTTTATTCTGTTCAAAGACTTCGCAGTTCTGTGGAGGACCTAGCCCTTTAATTGTTCATAGTGGACCAGACTTCTCTTTGCAGAGAAACGGATGTTCAAGAGAACTGAGGAATGACTGAGTTGA
Organism: Cynocephalus volans; assembly: GCF_027409185.1. Classification (NCBI taxonomy): domain Eukaryota; kingdom Metazoa; phylum Chordata; class Mammalia; order Dermoptera; family Cynocephalidae; genus Cynocephalus; species Cynocephalus volans. The sequence continues at coordinate 296,363,461 of NC_084460.1, forward strand.
TCATTTTTAGTGCTTTCTGACCAGGTAAAACATCCAGACGGCATAACGTTTATAGGTACAAAAAGGTATTCGGTGGAAAGGAGGTCTCTGTCCCACCCCCGCTCACTTGGTCCTCCTTAGAGGAGACCGCATTTATCATTGATTTGTGCCTCCTTCCAAAGATGTAATTACTCTTTTCCGGAGAGCTGTGTCTTAGAATGTATTTAAGCTTCTCCAGAATCCTAAGCAAAGGAAGCAAAGGAAGAACAGTGTCCTATATTAATTTGATGCTGATAGTCTGGAAGAGCTAAAAAATGACCACGAAACACCAGGGTAAAGTATTCCAGAAGCTACAAGCCTTTTTTTTTTTTTTTTTTTTTTTTCTGTTTTTGAGAAAGGAAGATGTTACCAAATCTTTCCTGCTGCAGTTACTGAAGACCTTCAATTCACCGCCTGGCCATGCCCAGGCCCTGAGCCCCAGAGGACTTCTGTCCCAAGAGCAACTGGGCCCTGGAGTCACCTTGAGAATTGAAGCCCCCTGTGCATTTCTAGGGCACCCACCCCTGGTCGTCAGCCTTCCACAGTGCCACTGCACACCCACTGTCCAGAAGACTGGGCGTCTGCTCCATCCTTCTCGGTGGGCACGTGAGAGCCACCAGCTATTTGGAAGCAGCCTCCCCGTCCCTTGTCTCTTGTGTCTGTATCTACAGCTGCTTGTCAGCCTCTTCCGTGACCCAGATGCAGCCCAAGTTTGTCCCATTTTTGATGGACTGGCTCAGACAGGAGAAGCAAAGATAACTGAAAACGGTAACTCCAGAAAATGAGCCAGCAGTTTTCCAGCCTGTTATGGCTTAGAATGAAAAGACAAAATAAAGAAAAACAAAAGCAAAAAAAAAAAAAAAAAAGAGAGAGAGAGAGAGAATACATGGAAGAAGCTGACTTACCTGTTGTTGAATTCTAGTTTATTTATCTAGAATTTCTTAACTTAATTTTCAGCCTGCTGCTCACAGACCACATCTCTGACATGATTTTATCTAGTGTTCAATGGGCAAAATAATTGAAATAAAAACAATCTTAGGTTTTTCCTTGCCAAAGAAGTCATAAACTCAAATATAAAAATTTAGGCTTAGTGATAATTCAAGAAACCAGCATAAAAATCATATGTAGCCATGGGGACACAGAGTTGAGTGTAGACAGGAGTCTTCCCTAAAAAGTTGTTTGTACTAGCCCGAAACTTCAAAACCTATCTGTAACAATACTGTTAGATAATCTAAGATACTTCCTTGCAATCAAAAACTTCAGAACTGTTAAAAAGAATGAGATGAATTTTTGTGTGTTGATATGAAGATAGCCCAGATATTACTAAGTAAAAAAGCATGGCACGAAGTCTCCCATCTCTATGAAAAAGGATGTGTGTGTATGTACGTGTGTGTGTGAGAGAAAGAGATGATATGCTGGGAATTTTCCAAAACATACACAAAAAACTATTGGTAATGCTTCTCTGTGGACAATTGGAATTGAGTATGTGAAATGGAAAGGGGCCTCATGTTTCATTGTAAGCCTTTTATACAGCTTGACTTTGTTTTCTATGTGCATGAAAATATTATTTTCATAATAACAAAGAAAGTCAAAAAACCCTATTTAGCTAATAAATGATGCACACAAAGAAAAAATGCCTGCATACATATGCAGATTTAAGAAGCCATAAATTTTGTACTGTATTCTAAAAAGAATTAAAATAAATATAACAAGTGTCCAGAGACTGAGTTGCCACACCAGCAAATGTCAGCAATCCACAAGTAAGGGAGATTCATGAAAGCAGCCTTCAAGCATGACTGAGATATGGACCTTGGGAAGCTCTTTTGGGGGCAGATTTATAGAGAGTATCATTTCCCTCTAGAGCTGCTATTCTGCTACTTCAAGGTCAGGCTGACAAGGTTAAATGAAACATTAACATTTAGCAGTACTTTCCAGTGTAGGTGTAAGTGCAGAAGAGGTTTAGCTGTTCTGAAACTTTTAACCTTCTGGAAAGGTGCAATACTGCCAAAGTCCCAAGTTCTTCACAGGGTTTTCAAATGATTCTCTCCAGGGCTGACCCTGAGATACAAAACAATGAACTGAAACATGCCCAAGGTACCGGACACATTTTGGGCTGTTACTTAAAAATTTACCCTTCTGCTGTGTATGCATGCAAATTATGCCTCATAATGACATTTAATCTACATATCATTAGTACTTTATCACATGACAGTGTTGGAAAAGTAGTTTCCCATCAGTTTCTGTAGGAAGTAGAGAACTAACCTCACACAAAGTTTTTTCACATATTCTGTATTAATTTAGACAAAACTATATACACCAATCTTAGAAGAAGAGCAGGCAGAGAGGAAGAGTTGGGTCTTTCACATTTGGTGCATGACTTATGAATATCTAGGCAGTTTCCTGTGTTAAAAAAAAAAGGTCACCTTTCATTTTAGAAGGATGTGTGTTATTTATAGTTTTTCCTTCTTTTCTGCCCAAAATAGAAGCATTCTCTATCTTGTTAAATGCGTACAATAGTAACAAACACTCTTCTCTCTTTCAAGCCTCAATGCATCTTGTTGAAGTAACATTTTCTTGAAGAAATCATTCTTCCAGACCATTTTTAATTTTTAATGAAATTCTTAATGAAATTGTGCGAGGAACTGAAATGTGTAGAATAAAACATCGTCATTCAGGGAATAACTGAGTATGCCAGGGTGGTAAAACATGTCAGTATGACTGGTATTGATCTTGTCTGCTCACATCAAATCGACCTTTGCCTTCTCCACAGTAATTTCGGTAAAGTCATTACCTTTTTTTCCCCTAGGGTATCATAAAGACCCAAGCCAAAGAACTTAGTCAGCAAGTTTGATTTGCCCAGGATCTGTCTATACAGTTGTCTGCTTTTCTCATTCCAGAAACTTCTGTCATAATCACCAATACATAGAATTGGAAATGTTGTAAAAAAGTCAGAGGATTCTCTAAGGCACCTGTGCTTCATGTGATCTTATAATCAAATTGGTGACATCATCATTTCTTCTGATTTTTAGTGTTATTATCTCTTCTTTGTTGAAGTCATCCTCCAGATAAACACTTTCTGCAACAAAGAATTGATTTTTTAATCCTGTGTTTAGGTTGCTTGAAATGGACCTGTGGTGTTTATAATCTCTAGATGTTAATACAACACTAACAGGAGTGTTAACATAAGTAGCCAAAGTATATTGTTTCCACAGTTAATCTTGTTTCTGTAAATGCACTGGATCTTCATTTTTCTACTCCTCAAGTTACTTCTAGTGAAGGAAGTTCCCTCACTTTACTTGAATTACTCAGCATAAAACACTTTCCTTATTTTGTATATTATTAGAGGGTAAATGGAACCAATAAAACACTTTCCTTATTTTGTATATTATTAGAGGGTAAATGGAACCAATGCCATTTTGTGTCGCACTTGCCATGTTGACTCCTGATTAGCCTCATTCCTTTGCTTTGCTGACTAGTTACACCTTATCCTTAGGGCAAATGTAAAGGGAACATAGGTTTCAGGGAGTGAGTCATTTATTACAACAGGGAGGATCAGTGGTCTGAGCACTAAAATCACAAAGGCTCCCTCTTCCTCCCCACAACCTCAGGGATCACAAGACACCTGGTGAATGATGTTATAACCTTATTTTTCTTAGGATATTTCCTTGAAATTATTCTTAGCAGCAGGGTTTTTTGCTATATAAACATTGCCTAGCCTGCAGAGAGAAAGTTCTCATCTGCCAACATCTGATTCTTCACTGCATCCAGCTTTCCTGTCTGTAAGTCACCCAATTAATAAATATCTCTGCCTATTGAATGAACCTGCCCACTTCCTTCTTTGGTCACTTAGTCCTTTCTCAGTTTAGAGGGCATTATACATTAACCCCCTCCTCAAACAGATATGCATGAAGATATTCTATGTTAATCTGCAGTGGAAGAACCATGATTGATTTATTCACAAATATCTATTAAGATTATTTAAACCTTAATAATGACCAAGATCCTCACTGGCTGATAATGGGGGAAAAGATGTCTACAATTGTCCAAGATGTGATGTCTCTACTCAGGAAATTTACTATCTGTTGAGGAATTAAGTAATTATACATTTTTAGAAAATGAATCTCTTTCATTTCTCCCTCTTGTGTTTTTCCTTTGTTCTCATTAACCACCCCCCTCACCCTTTCCTTTTTTCAGATCTCCAGCTTCCTTTCCTTCTTCCTTCCTTCTCTTCTCCTTCTCTGTTTATATTGTATAGGAACTAGTACACGAACTGGTACCACTGGGGGGGGTCTTTAGGGCCAAAGAATGGCTCACTTACTGTTTTGGATTAAGCAGTCCTGTCTTCTGCTGAGACTTTGTCCTCCTCCCACCCTGACTGATAAATGGGGCTTCTCTCAAGAGTCACAGAAAGTCTGCAATGACCCCAGACTTGCAAGGTCTTTCTCCCACCCTTCTTGTGGAGTCACAGCTCCTATTGCCAACCTGGGCCATGGGATGTGGCTAAAGTGTTTGTCCCACCTCCATGCCAAATAAACTACAACAGAAACAACAAAAGAGAGGACTTTCAGACAGATAAATGAGAAAACTACCTGCAGACAGGTAACTGAGAGAACTACCTGACGGATAGCCAAGGGTCATTTGCCATCACACACCTGCTGCTGTGTGAGGGCCAGAAAAACATACCTGCACATGCAGTAGACACATATGCTCCCGAGCCACAATGTCATAGTCCATGTCTGTAATATAGGAAAACCTTCAAGTGAAATACAGGGAATCAGTAAATCATTGTTTCAAACATGTTCTCTGGGGAAATAATTCAATATTCATTCATTTAAGACACAGTTTGTGAATGTACCTTTTGTGTCAGATGAGTAGATTGTAAAACATAGTCCTGATCCTGAGGGAGTTTACAGACTAGTGACAAATAGAGCCAAATCATCTGGCAAGGACAGCAGAGTGGGTTCTAAGGGAGAGGTGAGCCTGAGCAGGCATGGGGTGTGGGTGGGGGGGCTGGAGAGGGGAGGTGGGGGGGTAGTGAGGCAAATATTATCAAGAAAGCTTCCATGAAGGTGACATCTAAGCAAGGAATGTAACTGACAGACACTCAGGTAATTAAAATACATTGTCAGCTCTTGGTGTCTGCAGTTCTAGTGTCCTTATCTGCCTGAATGCACTATGGTCCTGATGGTCACAGGGAAGGAGTGCTATACTGAACCTGTACAAGAAGATGCAGGAGCCCTTGCTTGAGAAGGGCTCTGCACAGCATCTTTGGGGTGGGACAGCCACTGGGTAACAGCACAGCTGATGGCAAGACCCCTGACAAGTCCAGGTGGCAACCAAATCAGTTTTCTCTTGGACCCCCAGGGACCTCTATGTACAAACTTCAAGTGGGGTATTAAAAAATTAGAAATTATGCTTATAATTATGCTCATTTTAAAGTCCATCCATGAAGATTACTGCATTGAAGGATAATCGTGATAACAGCAACAACACAAACAATTTCCACTAGTTCAGTAAATATTATATGCTAGTTAATCGATAACACCTCTCCATCACAGTGTGTTATAACCTCAAGGATTTAGCACTTTATATTTCAAACATTTATTTTGATAATATATCTTTTAAAGTAGATTCATATAAAAAGTAAGCCAGGAGAATTATGAGGCCATGGGAACGTGCTCCTGGGTGGTCACAGGAGGGGCTGCACGTGGTGGAGAAGGCCGTGAAGTCCCCTCCGTGTGCATCAGACCCCTCCAGCCCACGCATGGGGAAACATCCCTCACCATCCCCTCCGCACCATACTCATAAACACATCTTCTTCATTTTTTGTTCATCAGGTATTGAGTTTCCCCTGTATGGAGGGGGCTATCTTGGCCACAAGAGCACAACATAAAAATATAGCCCCTATTTGAGTCCCCTCTGTCTCAGAACAACTCTCTCTCTTCCTATCTCTCTGTCTGTCTGTCTGTCTGTCTGTCTTGATCTGGGTAGCCCTCTGGCCATGCCCTGCCGTTTTACTCTTGTCCCTCCCAGGAGGTCTCTGCTTCTCCCCACACACAGCCCTCGGCCTCTGCAAACCACCCTGCCTCTCTGTCCTCTGAACCTGTGCTGGTCAAGGCCACCTCCTCATTGCTGCACCACGGGATCTATTTTGGTCCTTGTCTTACTTCTCGTCCCTGCGGCATCTGGTGCCATTGACCACGTTCTTTCCTCCAAACTCTCTCTGCCTCGGCTTTTGTGTGTTTCATCCCAGCCCTGGCTCCCAGCTCCCCTGCACCTGCTGAGGGTCCCTCACAGGGCGACCTTCCATCATCTGCCCCTGAAGTGTGGGTGCTTCCTGGCCGGCTGCCCAACTCTGCCCACAGCATCTGACCTCCAGGGATAGTCTTGCTGCTCCGCCAGATTCTTCTTTCTTGTCCCCCAATTTATTTTTGTTGTTGTTGTGGTAAAATACACATAACATATAACTTACCGTATTAACCATTTTTAAGAATACAGTTCAGTGGCGCTAAATGCATATGTGATGTGCTGCCGTCCCCACCGTCCACCTTCTTCACTCTTTTCATCTTGTGAAACTGAAACTCTGTACCTATTAAACAGCGGTGTAGAATCACTTCCCCTCCCCTAGTCCCCGGGAATCACCATCCCACTTTCTATCTCTGATTTTGATGACTGGAAGTACCTCGTATAAGTGGACTCACACAGTGAGTCCACTTATTTCACTTTGTATGACGTCCTTACGGTTCATCCATGCTGAAGCATGTGCCAGGGTTTCCTTCCTTTTTAAGGCTGAATAATACTCCATTATAGGAATACATTACATTTTCCTTGTCCACTCATTTGTCGATGGACACCTAGGCTGCTTCTACATTTAGTTATTGTAAATAATGCTGCTGTGAACATGGGTGTGCAAACATCTCTTCAAGACCCTGCTTTCAGTTCTTTTGGTTTATACCCAGAAGTGGGGTTGCTGAGTCATATGGAAGTTCTATGCTTAACTTTTTAAGGAAACATCACACTGTTTTCCATGACAGCTGCACCAATTTTATAATCCCTCCAGCAGTGCACAAAGTTCTAATTTCTTCACATCCTTACAATACTTGTAATTTTGTTTTTGTTTTGTTTTTGTTTTGATGCTAGCCATCCTGATGGATGTGAGGTGGTGTCTCATCGTGGTTTTTTGATTTGCATTTCCCTAATGAGCACCGATGTTGAGCATCTTTTCATGTGCTTATTGGCCACTTTTATGTTTTCTTTGGAGAAATGTCTATTCAAGTCCTTTGCCCATTTTCAAATTGGGTTAATTGTTTTATTGTTGTTGTTGTTGAGTTTTCAGTGGATTCTTCTTTCCCTCCAGTACCGATGACTCAAATCCCATCACAACCCAGTTATCCACCTCTACTGTGTCCTGAACTACATTCAGTCTTCCATTGGGAGGTTCCACAGACACCCCTCACCAACACCCCTCTTGAGTCTCCTTCCCCTCCTCTATTCCTCTTCTTACCTCTTTCACTACCGTTGGCTCAACCTCACCGCCAGAACTTGGTGGAGAAGTTGGAGACTGGGAGAGCCCTGCCACACACCTTGGGATGAATTAAGGACAAGGCCTCCAGCTCCAGGAGGAAACAAGCCTGTTTCTCTGCACTTGGCTGAGGATGAGCTTGATGATGTCATGCAGGCCCACAGGTGGTGGGAGCCCCCTGCAGCATTATTGACGGGCTGTGGGGAAGGTGGGGAGCCAGGTGTTGCTGGTCATCGTCAGACCCTGGTCTTCAAGCCAGGTGTGGTGGGGAGGGGTTGGAGACAACTCTCGGCCATCGGAAGCCCTCACTTCCAACTTACTCTTAACCCACAGTACCCTGTAATAACATCTCCAGTTTAAGAATGCTGTAGAATGACTATTTTGAATATAGTTTGTTGGGTGTGAAAATTATAAAATTGGAAGTTATTCACTAACTAGAACATTATAGTTGATGATAATGCACAAAGTCCACTGCAAGTTGCCTAGCAGGGTGGCAGAGAAGAACGTGTGCTTTGCCCAAACATAAAGCCCAGGATGGTAATGAAGACAGAACCCACGAAACATCACCTGTAGTGCTCAGCGAGGATCACCTAGGAAGACCCAGTGTACTGGGAGATGGACAGGGAGACCTTCTGGCTCAAAGGGAAAATTGACTCCTCGGCCAGGATGGACAGTGTGACAGAAGGGAAGGTGAGACCAGCCTGTGGACCCTTGACTTTGTTTGTGAAACTGCAGACGGCTAAGTGGATACAAATGAGGATCATCCCATCCAATGAAGAGTAACTTCCTAGACCCCTTGTCTGGGAATCCCAATGGCACTTGCCCAGGAATCACCAGGGATGTGGGCACTGGTAGGGCCATCCTCTCTGCATCTCGCCGAGGCCTAGAGAGCCGGAGCAGAGGCTGCTGGGTCCTAAGGCAAGCTGAGGCAGAGCCAAGCTGAGAAGGAACAGCAAACACCTTTTGAACAAGATCTTGTTCTGCCTTTGCTCTTGAATTTCTCTAAACAGCCTCGGGACAGTTGGACAAATCTTAATCAGGATGTTTAGACGTTAGCCCAGGACAACACAAGAGGCCCTTTGGGAGCATAGCCAGGGGAGGGAGCGATTGACAGGTGACTGATGGGTCCTTCCAGCAGCCCCTGCTGGGTGTGTCCAAGCAGAGGACCAGCTGCCCACAGGCAGTTGGATGAGCTTCTTGGACCAAGACACAGCTGGTAATTTCCACGTGGTCCAGAGTCTAGGCCCCCTTGATGGTGTGGGTACCCATGTAGTAGCAATAGAGAAACAGTGGAAATCGGTGGAGAAGGGTGTCTTGGCTATGTTGACCTGTAATTACAGGACTGAGTCAAAAATAACCCCGGTTGGTATTCAAGTAGAGACTCTCAAGTAGACAATAGTTGGGGGATATTTTTGAGTGATATGTCATCAAAAAAAATCTGCCACCCCAAAACTCAAATATCTGCCACAACTAAATGCTTCATCCATTTATTGGGAAGATATAGGAGTAGGGAAACGTTTTATGTGTTTGGTTTGTGACTTACACTTTTCTGGAAGGGGCATTTGGCTTAGGTTTAGTAGTTTTAGGTTTTGCTCCCAGCGTCAGAAACATGGGCTCCAATTCCACTCAGTGATATGGTGTGGGGCGAGGGCCAACCACTCCAGCTGCGGTTCCGCCATCTGGGAAAGGGGATAGAAGAGCAGCCAGCCCACATGACTGCAGGGATGGTTGTATGGGCCTGGGCAGGTGGAGGGCTCAGAGCTCTGCCTGGAGAAGAGGAAACAATAATATCAGCTCCCACGACTTCTATATCTTCTGTCACTATATGTCATACCATATTATTCTTCTCATGTCCGTGCATGCTTATTTTGTGGTTTGCCTGTAAGTCACCAAAATAACCCTTTATTGCTGTGGCATAGGTCGGTTTTCAGGCCTGTCATTATTTCAGTAAGTGGTTCTCTGTAGATGTAATGTAAGAATGTTTCCTCATTTTATAAGAGAATAAAGAGTTATAGTCCCTGCTTTTGATTGGGGAGTGGACACCATCTATGACCTTTATCTAGTCCATGTTCCATAGATACATGAAATAAGTGTGTCATTGAACTTACATATTCAAATATCTCCTTTATCAGACCCCTGATTTTGTCTACTGAAATCTGCAAAAGATCATCTTCATCTGAAGTCCTGAGTATGATTAAATGACTATAAAAATTATTGTTTTGTTACAGCAGTTACCTTTCTTAATAATTTAAAACCAGTATTCCACAAGGTTAAAATGATGTTTTTTCTGCTTTTAATTTTTATGATAATGTATAAAGTGGGCGTGTGTACAGTGGTGGGGTGTGTGAGTGTGTGTTTGGTGTGTATGTGTGTAGTGTGGGTTCTGTGGTGTGTATGATGTGTTTGGTGTGGTGTGTGGTGGATGTGTGGCATGTGGAATGTCTGTGTGTGGTGTGTGTGTGCGTGGTGTGTATGTGTGGTGTATGTGTGGTATGTGCTGTATATGTAATGTGTGTGCTCTGGTGTATGTTTGTGATGTGTGTGGTGTGGTGTGTGGTGTGTGTGTGTGATGTCTGTGCAGTGTAGTGTGTGGTGTATGTGTGGCATGTGGAATGTCTGTGTGTGGCATGTGTGTAGCATGTGGGATGTCTGTGCGTGGTGTGTGTGTAATGGGGGCTGTTGAATGAGGCACGGCCTTCGGTGTTTCCCAAAACCAGGGTGTGCTTCCTCTAGGCTTGCGTGGGAGGGAGTGAGTCTGTGCTCTTCCTCGGGAACCACTCTGCCTCACTGGAAGGGTCAAGTGTGGTGAATTGACCTTTCTTGGGGCTCTCACAGGCCCAACTCTTGGCCAGGGGCTGAGGGAGCTCTGACCACTGTGCAGAAGAGTTGACACCACAGGCCTGAGACTGCTGTCTTTAGAAAGGCCTGCTTGCAAGGTGGCCCTTGGCTGTTGTCTGAGCTGTCGAGGTGGCATGAAAAGACCCCTCTATTCTAATATCTCCTGACAGCTAGTCTCACAGTAACTCTCTTAGGAAAAGTGGGTTGCTTTGCACCTGGAAAGTCTCATTCTCTAAGCAGAAACATGGAGAGGGCAGAAGAGAGATTTTGTATGAAGATAGACAAGCCACAAAGCTGCCAGAGCCATTAAAAATTCCAGGGAGTTCATTTTCCTAACAGTATAATATATAGCAATGTTTTTATAATTTATGTTTTTAATTTTCAAAAAGCTAAAAGTTTTTACAATGATAATTTATGTTGTGACTAAAACACAGAAATTTGAAAAAGTTAATTATTTTAGTAGATGGTTAAATTTTTTTTAAAAGCCTTAATGTTAGAACTTGTGCTATTTTGAAATAATATGAAAAGCTACTACTCTCTACCTACTTTCCAAGAACCACAATCACATCAAAATCAACCTGAATGTTTGAGAAGAGACATGGGCTGACTTTTTTTTTTCCTTTTTTTTTTTTTTCTTAATGGATTAAACCTTTGCAGTTCGGTAATCCCTACAGATGGCTGACTCGCAGGAAACATTAAAGCTGTGATTAGCAATCACGATGCAGCCTCAGTCATGTACTGTGCAGGTCACAGATTATGGACGGCTGGAAACTGCATTCGCTTGTAGCACAGTTCTATGATTACAAATATGCAGTGCACATATATGCACACACACACATGTCAATCCCAGAGTAGTCGAGAGCAGAGGCTCTGTTGTCAGATAGACCTGAGTTGAAATCTGGAATTTTCTACCTGTTGGCTCTGTGATCGTAGAGAACTTTCCTACCTGCCGTTAGCCTAATTTTTCTCATGTATGAAAAGTGCACACTGACTCCAGCATTCTGGGTGTGTTGTGAAGTTCCACTCACGGAGGCATTGCATCCACAGGAGGTGGTCTGTGGGGGGCTGGGAGGTGATTCACATGCGTACCGACAGGAGGCAAAGGGAGGCTGGAGCTTCACGTCTAGTAAGTGTGGGGCTCCCTCTGCCCAGAGGCTACTGAGTCACCTAACTTCTCTGTGCCTCAGTTTCCTCAACTGTAACATTGGCGTAACAATAAAGCCTACCTCGTGTTCCTTTTAAGAAACACATGAATGAATACACGCAGAATACTCAGAAGAGGACCTGGCCCAGCCTCAACACTCAGTAACTGTTCGTTACTATTATTACTATTACCCCAAAATATCTCAGAGCCCCGCTTTCTGACATCTTGCTTTGTACGGTTTCTTGCATCCAATCTGTTTCCCTCATATCAAACAGATTGCAGATTTTTTTCTGAAAAATATAAATGAATTAAGAGAGTGTAGTAGTCCAGAAAAGAGGGGGGAGATAGGAGAGTGCCAGCAGACGTACAAAAAAAAAGAAGTGAGAATCTAGAGAGGCAAGGGAATATCATCGGGTGAGGACAAGAGTGCAGGAGGGACATCTTTGGCACCAGAGGTCAGGAAAAGCAAATGGGCCCAGATTCAAAATATCTGGACGGTGGTGGGAGGCCCCATTCTGTTATGACATGTGCATGGAGTGTGTTCTTCAAGCATCTCATTTTTCTTGTTCAGGTGGGATCGCCAACTAGACTGCAAACACCTGGAAGGTAACGATCGTATGTCATCTTCATCCAGAGTCTCTCCCCGAGGACTTGGCAAGAGAATGAATGTTGAATGAGTGACCAGGAAGTGTTTAGCCCATATGGAAGCACTTACAGCTAAACTCTATCAGCCGCCTTCTTTTATATTAACAAGCAATGTTCATGACAGAAGGACTCACAAGAATCCATCAAGTGCTTTCCAGTTTCACTAGAAGCATCACTAGTGAAAGGATTATCAGCAGTCATTCTGCATCAAGCATCGACAGAGACCTGGTGTATACAAGAGGCCAATTTTGGTAGAAATTCATGACCTACATGCAGAATACGGCTGATCTGCAGGAGGCATGTTCACATTCCCAACTGAGCCGTTTGAGCAAATGTAATGTGAGAGAACTCCATGCTACGAATGATATAGATGGGACATTGAATTATGATGCCATCGTTAAGCTATGTTTCCAGGTCCTCTTACAACAAAGGCTCTGAATCACGCCGAGGCTTAGGATGAGTGTCAGCCAGCACTCAAATGGTGTGGACGTGTGAAATGGTGACTCATTTACTGGTTTTATCATCCATCAGAAAGTATTTACTGAGCACCAGCCGTGCATCTGGCTCTGTTCTCAGAGCTGGGGCTACAATGGAGAGTAAAGAGAGCTGAGCCCTGCCCAACTGCACTTATCAACCACGACCACAGTGAGTGGTGGCCATGAGTACTGGAGTATTGCTCAGGCCAGAATTTGGCTGGAAATAAATATACTGGTAAATAGGTAAGGAGGAGGTGTATAGAGAAGTCGTACTTTAAAATGAACACTGTTTTAGTCTGTTTGTGCTGCTAGAACAGAATACCATATGCTGGGTGGCTTACAAGCATTGGAACTTTATTTCTCACAGTTCTGGAGGCTGGCAAGTCCAAGATCAAGGTGGTGGCAGGTTTGAGGGCTGCTTCCTGGTGCCTTCTCTGTGTGTCTTCACGTGGTACATGGGGCCAGGGAGTTCTCTGGGATCTTATAAAGGCTTCAATCCCATCCATGAGGACTCTGCCCTCTTGACCCAATCATCTACACCGGAGATTAGGATTTCAACATATGAATTTTGGGGGGACACAAACATTCAGTCTATAGCATACACACACAGGAAAATACAGGATTTAAAGTCAGGTTTCTTAAGCTGGCATGTAAGAAGCATGCCTGAAGTGTATGAAGTCTGAATAAAGTTTACTTGAAAATTTGAAGAGGAAAGCACAGGATCTTTTCATACAGATAAGGTACATTGGGGAATTAAAAAATTGCACTAATTTTATGGTAAAACACAAAACTTCAAAGAAATTCCCCACTTGCAGACTATGATCCCAGATTTCAGGGGGTACGTGTTTACTGTCCTCTGCCACTAGGGTAGTTCAACCGAAAAAAATCTGAGGAGTCCTGTTTCAGTGTATTTCCCCTGGTCCTCCATCTGGTTAAATTTTTCATTTAAATTTATAAATACCACTTTTTGTAGTAGAATGGGTGTCATTTAGAAGGTAATGGTATGTGGCGTTAATAAAAACAAGACAACTAAGCTCTTGGTAGGCCTGCACTCTCAGATGAGAACTTAATTGTCGTTTTTTATTGCTGTAACATTAGTATAAAAGTTGTTCCAAGGAAAGCTGTCTAAATGGCATGTTGTTTTTTAAAAGCAAAAACCTCATAAATAAGAGCTGACATAAAAATATACCAAAGTAATTGGTTTTGGGAACACTCAAGGAAAATAAGATGTTAGATGAGCCAAGTTATCTAACTGCAGCTAGAGTCAAGTTAAGAATAGGTCACAAATGTATTACCTGGTAAAACATAGTATTTTCCTGTAGAGATCAGTTAAAAATAAAGTAGTTTGAATAGTTTTGGAAACAATGAGATTAGTTTAGGGATTGGAGTAGCTGGGTCCCTAACAATGCTTCGAAAAGTTTACTGTGAGTGAAGAGATTGTCCAGGATGTTTATTAAACATGCAGATTCCTGGCATTCATTCCTGATGATTCTGATTTAATACATTTTCACTCCGTTTTAGGACATGCATGTTCTAACCAGCATCTCAGGGGATTCTGATACAGGTCATTATCTGACTACATCTTGAGACAATCTGACCCTAGGTGGCCCATTATAGGATTCATCACAGTCCCATGAACTCCTCAGACAGAAATCCCGTTTTGTGTGTTCATTTTCCTAGGGAGAGGATCCATATCTTTCTTCACATTCTCAAAGTAGTTCTGACCAAATAGCACTTCTGGGATGTAGGAAAGAGACCCCGTAGCTCGACTCTGCAGTTAGCAAGATAAGGAAAGAAGAGTTATATATATGTATTTTGGCATGGTCATTTTAGCTCATGAATAGAAAGAAATATGTTTGGTTCTTAAAATAAAATATTAGACTAAACAAAAAAAAGGAGAAAAGATATTTGATAGATGTCCCCAGGGCCCAGGCAATCAATGTCTCCAGGACTTTGATCGGTCTCCTAGTCAACAGATGCACCGTTGTTATGACAGCAGGAGGGAACGTGGCAATCGCTGGAACTGTTGCAGGCAAGGAAAATGTGTGGTCAGACTCATTGATTATTTTTACCTCACCTGAGAGACTGACCAAGAGATCCAGAATGCAGAATGATCACAGTTCTGGAACAGAGATCTTCATTTCTGGCTTTCAGGTATTTCTTCTACCCATTGGCACTCTCAAGTGCAGTACAAATCAATGTCAAAGAAAGGTTAAAGAACTGAAGATGATAAAATTTAATCAGAGCCAAAAACAAAAGACCCAAAAAAGAAAAAGAGGAGGAGAGAGAGGGGATAGTGTTTACATTCCTGAAAAATGGATTTCTCATTCAAAGAAATTGTCTTACCTACGGATCAGATGCTGGGAATGGAGCTTCCTGTTGCTAGGAGGTTGCCATGTGCTGGGAAGGGCCTCCCGCCTTCTACAGAGAAGAATCGTAGTGAAAGATCCCTGCACGAGGAGGAAAGAGACAGGCTTCCACCCTTGTGAGTGGTATGAGTTTTGCACTAGAGGGTCAGCCTAGGCTGGCTCTCTGTGCCCTCCCAGCCAAGCTCCTTGCCCCAAGTGCTTCATTGGGGACCTGGCCTTGCTCTGTGCTCTCTCCCTATGGGCTTGATTTTCTAGAACGAGGCTGTTTTGCCTTGTCTAAGGGCAAAGTGATAGAAAATGAAGGGCCTTTGTTGACAAACCCTCTGGCTAATTCTTATGGATGTCCGAGTCTTTATCTTACTCTTTAAAAAGAGACCAGTAAATAACTTGGGGGTTGACCAAAAAGGGGGGGGGGGCAGTAGTGTCTTCTTTGATCTTTGGTGAAGATTTCCCTGAAATAAGCAGGAATCAGCAATGAAGGAAGCCTTTGGGGCAGGAAGGGTCCAGGCACCCATGATGGGCCTGGAGCAGTTATGGGGGGCACAGAAAAGGAGCTGTAGTCAGGAGAAGGTGGGTGGCTCTCTTTGAGTTGGCTTGGGCCAGTCTTGGGTTGGGCAACCCAAAACCTCACTGTGGCCGCACTGGGTCTTACCTGCGGTCCCTGGGATGGTCTGGCAAGAAGGGTGGTAGACTGTCTATCAGCGGAGTCTGTCTGAGATCTGGAGGTGGCCATCAAGGTGTCCTTGATGGGTGACAGCACTGAGTTGTCCAGGGAGAAGTGGCTTGATAGCTAATTGTGCCTGGACATTGGAACCTCCTTTCACGGTCCTTCTTATTTGGAGCTTATATTTGAAACAGTGTCAACTTGAACTAGTCACAGTGTCTTGATAATATAACAGACTTCTGATCAACAGCCATTTGGACCTCTTATTTCTACCTCAGTGTCAGATACTCTGGTGACAGTAACAGTCAGTCCCTATCAGGTACCCCTAGGTAACATAGAGTAAGCCACACAAATGTCCCAGGACCAGACATCCCATTGCATCCTCCAAATTCAGTGAAAAAAAACACAACCCGACACTATTTTCACATGATACGACGAAAGGATGCTATTAACTTTGTTCATAAAAGTTCCCTATGATAAAATCCCCACGATGAACTATATGGCTTAGACATGCTGTTGTTTTCATACACTACTTAACTCTTTTTGCTTGGATTCCATCTCAGATTGCTGCTTCTATATTTGTGAATGTGAAGGGAGTAGAGTTTCCTTTTCTGCATTGTCTCGGTAAGCACTTGGTATGGGAATTATGCTAGCTTTGTAAAAATTCATTGACCTACATGAAGAAAACTACAAAACTTAACCAATACAACAAACATAAACTGAGATTTCAGTACTGGATGGGAAGAAAAAATTTTAAATGTTAATTCTTCAATTAACACTTTTAGGTTTTATGCAAATTAATTAATATCAATTTTTCAGGTTTAATGCAGCCTTCATTACCCCTTTGGAATGACCTTTTAGGATTTGGTAAAATAACTATAATGTTCATAAGGAATGAAAAAAATACAGATAAGAGTAATTTTGCTATGCTGGGTTCTCAGTGTACCTGCAAGAAAACCTGCAAGAGATGGTGTGATTCAGGCTTCGCCTGCAATGAGGAGCCACATACTGAGAATGTGCTGGACCCTCAGGACCCCAGGAGGCAAGAAAGAAACCTCCCTACAACCCCTGCCGAAGAGCTCGTGGTCCAACTGGAGCAGATAAGGGGCTCCAGTAGGCCTGTGCTGCGCTGCGGGAGCACCTGGAGGGAATAGGAACACCTGTGGGTGAGACCTAAAGAGTGAGGCAGCATGAGCCATGCTGGGGGTGGGGGTGATGGAGGAAGAGTGTTGCTGGCAGAGGGAACAGAAAGTGCAAAGGCCTCATGGCAAGAGTTGTCTAGGAGCTCAGCCTGCCAAGTGGAGGGCACCAGCCAAGGCTTTTGGATGCAAACAATAGAAGCTGATTCTGGCTCCTTTCAGCAGAAAAGAGTACTGGGAAGTCACTGGGACATCTCAGAGAATAAAAGCACAGCTGGACACAAGGCTGGGCAAAGTTTCAGAAAGATCAAAGGGATTGGTAGGCTGAGACCAAGATCAAGTTCACACTGTATCCTCGCTGGATGGTGGCTAGAGACCACCAGCAAGACGGGTTCCTATTGCTGCTTCCTGGATTTTAATGCCACTTGCTCCAGAGTCGAGCACTGGTGCCTGCACTCCATTTGCCAAAACTTATGCCTGGCACAGGCTGTCTCTGCCTAGAGGAAGGGCACCTTTGCTGATTTGCACACTGTGTGGACTGGAGGGAAGCCTGGGGCAGGACACCTGGTTGGCCAAGCCCAGGTCACACGCCCATTCCCAGACTGCCAGGGAGCGGGCAGAGCCAGCATCCAGATTGGTAGGGTTCTGCAGTGAGAGGTGGGTGCTAGCTGCCACCTGACCTTAGACTGTATGAATTCACCAAAGGAAAAGAGCTCAGCAGCCAGGCATCCGAGAAACGACAAATGTCCTCTGCAGTGGGAGGATAGAGTGTAGAGGGAGGGGCTGCAGGCAAGAGACAGAGCTGGATCAGAAAGTAGGTGGTTCTTTTGATCTTCATGAGCAATGCAGTGGGCCCTTAAATAGCCACAAGGGGGGGGGGGATGATTTTGAACTGGACAAAGAGATTATGTAGCCAGCAGCTCTGTTCTGTCCTTGTGTGTTGCAGACAAGACAAACGGTTCTGGGCAAGGAGGGCTGCCTGCTGAACTGTTCCACAGGGGCTGTCTATTCAAGAACTGACCCAGTGCGGCCTCTCTCCAACCAGAACCTGCAGGGAAGGACCCAGAATCCATAGCTGACAGCAGCAGCTCCAGAGCACTCTGCGTCTGGGGACAGAGTGACCATGTGCAGCAAGGTCTGTGGGGAAGGGGAGGTCACTTGTATGCCCCACAGGGCACTGAGCTTGAGTTTATGAAATCTGTTCCTTGTGTGTGTCCCTACGCAGAGAGAAGGCACACAACACAGAGCCCAGAGCTTGAGCCACTGCAGCCAGAATGTAACAGTAAAAGGGACATCCCTGAAGGCCTGGTTCATGTGGGACTGACCCTTCTGTCCTGAACCTTCCATGCTGTGCTATGAGCAGGGACCATTATGTGGGGCAGGAGGCAGCAGGGCCACTGGCCACACACCTAAATAAATCCACAGATACCTACATAAATGTCAGAATATTGATGCTGTTGGTTTGGGGGCATAGGTGGGGATGACATTCAGTTTTCTTCCTCTAAAAGAAAGAAAGGAAGGAGAGAAAGAGGAAAGAAGAGAGGGAGGCAGGAAGAAAGATGAGGGAAGGGAGAAAAACAGTAAAGCAAAAGACAAAGCAGATGTGAAATCGGTCCACAAGCAGCAGAAACCTGTCGGTACAGCGTAAAGCACAACCTACCAGCTTAGAACATTCGATCCACTCCCTGCCAGGAGCCCATCATGTCTGGGCATTTACGAAAGGCAGGTGCGAGCATCTCCTTCCCCGTCCCTAACCTCCAGGACGTTTTCACGCAGACTGCTCCCCAGATTCCCAGCCTGTGTGTTACCATGGCAACCAGGCAGGCTCCTTGGGAGGGTGAGGAAGGAAAGACGGCCACAGATTCCACAGGACACTCCCGTGAGATCCACAATAGGGCCAGGCGCAAGCTTGCAGGGACGGGAACGCATGGGGCTGTACGTGTTAGCAGCATACCCAGCTTCTGCGAGCCAGGCTGGTGGACAGCATTGGTGTGTGTGCATGTCCTCAGGGTGGTTTTCCAAAGGACATCTTCAGACGGGAAAAATTCTCACAGTACCCCTGGTCTAAAGGAGACAGCCCTCCTGTGATCTGCCTTCCCCACATGTCAGAATGTCATGTGGTTTTTGTTTGTTTTTCATATACAGCTAGGTTAAAAAAATGTTTAAAATTTTTTTTGTAAATATAAAGTAATGCACTAATGTCTGTTAGTTGTGGGAAAAGAATTAAAAGACTGTTAATATCGAGTGTGGACATACAAGCTTCCTCTCCTGCCCTCACCACCCGCCCCACTGCACTCGGGCTTGTAGCCTCCGGTCCCTCTCCTGGGCTTGCACATGTGCACAGGAGCTCCCGTCGGTCCTCTCCACACCCACCCTACACTCTGCAGTGGAGGTTGCAGCTCCGCAGTCCCCATCTCTGCTTGGCCACCTGCTCCCTGTCCACAGGGGGTGCTGGAGGGAGACTCGGAGGCGGGAGGAGGGACAAGGACTGGCGTGGCCTCATCGACTTTCTGCTGCTGACAGTGTTGCCTCCACCCTCCATGGCCCCTCAACCTGACCGCTGCCATTGGTTTCAGTTTTCAGCTTTGTCCAGCACAGCCAGATCCCAAGACACCAGCCATAGCCAGAGTCCCCTCCTCAGGGGGCTGTGTCCCCCACCATGAGACTTCCTCCGAGCACTCGAGGTCCAACTGCAGCCTGGCACCCCTTGCTCAGAGGTGTGGGTCTGGTGCAGGGCAGGGGCTGCTCCTCCAAACTCTGGGTTCTGATAAGCCCAATTTCTTTCCTTTGCTTCCAGCCCCAGAGGTGGCAGCTGCTTTCTCTGTTTCCTCAGTGTTCCCCTTTTGTCTTCTTCATTCTCCATGGCTCGTTTAACTAATTCCCTGTATTAAATTCTCTCTGTGCAGTAGGTGGTGCAGCTTCTGTTTTCTGAGTGGCACATACTATTCCATGATAGGTTTTATTCCTCTGACCGTATAAAGAACGTTGTTCCATATTAATACACACAGCTTTTCCTCACTCATTCTCATTTCTGTCTCCTCTGTTATAATAACAAAGTATAACCCTTCCTCTGTTAATGAGCATTTGGGATGCTTCCAAGTTTTCACCAGTACAGTTACTACTGCTATGAGCAGCCTTGAACAGGATCTTTATTCCTAGGCACAAGCATGTCTGCAGGAGAGATGTCTCGGAGGATTGCTTGGTCAAACAGCGTGTGATCACTGAATTTTGATAGACTTTCTATATCACTTTCCTAAAGGCTGTAATTTAATGAAATGCCACCATTTGATGAAAAGTTCCTTCCTTGCCTTTTTTCTGATTCTCTCCCCATCACTCCTGCTTCATCCACCTGCTTTATCTGCACGTGCTGAGTCACCGGTAATGTTCATTTCTCTCATCGTCTAGTTGTTTCAAATGTCTCTGTAACCTATTACTGTTTAAAAATATTGTCCTATAGTCAAAATCTCTACCACTAACAAGGTCTAATAAACTTGATTTTCTACAACCTTTTGTTAGGTTAACATGCTCTTGTCTCTATTGACTGTTACAAAGTATGAAAATTAACAATGTATCAAATTCATGCAAATTCATGTTATTTACTATGAATGCCCCATCATACTTAAATTGTTAAAAATTCTGTTTGGTTTTTTTTTTGTTTTCTACATAGGAATAAACACACTGTCTAAATTCCTTAGTCAATAGAGTTGAAATTTGCCTCAGGTAATGAAGTGCTATGACATTTTTCTTAACCCAAGGAAAAAAACTGATTAACTTCTGTTGTATTCATAGATTAAATAAATATATAGAAGCAAATCCTTTATTATTTTTATTCCACATTTTGCTCTTTAGATATATACCGCATCTAGGAAATTGTCAGTGACCATAGAAATCCCTCTTCCATTGTACTGAATATTATAGGTTGAACTTCAAACTTTTTAATTTTGAGAGTTTAGTGTAATACCCATTCAGCTCCCTCGTGTGTGCTGAGAACTTACTCTGCGCCAGGCCCCACGCCAAGAACAGATGTGCTCACTCAGTGTCCTGACCACTACTGCACGGTCACTTTCCAGATGAAGAAACTCACACTGAGTCACTTTAAGTCACTAGCCCAAGGCATGCAGACTGGAAGTGGCAGTGTTGGAAGTGGATCCAGCCCTGCCTAATTCCCAAGTGTGTGAACCTGTCCCAGTCCACGTTGTGTTTCTGCTGCCTGCAAAGAAGCAGCGGCTCAGTTTGTCCCTGTCGCGCTGCCACTGCGCACATCCATCGGCAAGAACAGCATTGTTCTGAGTGTCCGAGCCTAGAGGGACATTTCTTCCCTTTGCTCCCATACTCCAGTGACACTGGGCTATTTTTAGCTCTGCCAAACAATTGTGCTTGGCTGAACCTGGAGCTTCCGGGCATGCTGGTCCCAGTGGAATGCCCCCAATCTCACCCTTTCTCCCTTTCTCCTTGAGAGCTCTTACCTGATCTTCCAGATCTCATCTTCACAAGGGGCCTGGTCACAAAGCCTCAGCGCTCCCCGCGTGGTGCCTTTTACTTGCCTGTTATTGGTTCACTGCATTGTTTAGGCTTATGGTTTAATGAATTGCTGCTCCTCTAGGTATACGCCCCATGGGGACAAGGACTGTGGACGTTTTATGACCTCCGTGTCTCCAAGGCCCAGGGCAGTGCTGTCCAAAGCTAGCATGGCTGGATGCCTTGAACGGGGGCCATGTAGGCAGGTTGGGGGTTGGAAGTTGGGACCCGTGACTGGGCAGGAGCCGTGGGCACAGGCAGCAGGTGGTGAACAACCTCTGGACACCTCAGCCTGACTTCTTTAGTTCTTCTTTGACTTGCAGACAGTGGCACAGAATGGGATGTAAGGGCAGGTGGTATCCATCCCCTCTCATGTGGCTCTTCTTGGGATCCTCGTTTATTTCCCCTCTTCCCCTCTGCCTACTCCTCTCTGTGGCATTCCAGGACCTGTAGTCAGAGTCTGGTAGTCTCGGGATGAAGATACCGTTGCGGGCTGTATTGGATTGAATAGTGTCCCCCGACTACCCAAACCTACAAATATGACCTTATTTGGAAATAGGTTCATTAAGATGTCATCAGATGAAGATGAGGTCACACTGGATTAGAGTGGGCCCTAATCCAGTGACTGGTGTCCTTATACAAACACAGAGGGAAGATGACTCCATGAAGACAGAGGCAGAGATACAGTAATGCATCTGCCAGCCGAGGAACACCATGGGTGGCCAGCAGCCACTGAAGCTGGAAGAGGCCAGGAAGAATACATCCCTACAGCCTTTGGAGGGAGTGTGGCCCTGAGGACACCTAGATTTTTGGACTTCCAGGCTCCAGAAAAATCTCTCCCGTTTTAAGCCACCCAGTTTGTGGTAATTCATCAAGGCAGCCCTAGGAAATGCATGCAGGGGCCACAGGAGGGGTAATCCCTTGGAGGCCAAGCTGACTAGGCTAGACTAGTGCTTGGAGCAACTGTGCTTGGAGGCACACTGGGGACGGAACATGTTGAAGGATAAATATTTACAGTTGTGTGTCTTCCCACCTACTCCCCACTTCCATGAAATTCTGCCTTTAACTTTTAGGTTTTCACCACTGTTCCCCACCCACGCCAGCTCCCTGTCTGCCCCACCTCCCCACCTCCCATTCAATCCCGAAGCCTGGATGAGATCCGGCCTCTGCCAGCGCTCCTCCTGGGCCTCATTCTGCAGATGGATAATCAGGATAATAAGTGGGATGAATACGCGAGATGCAAGAGGGGCCATTTCACTAGCAAAGAAGGAAGTGGGAGGAGCGACGAAGGAGGGAGAGTCAAGTGTGATCAGGTGCAAAAAGAGTTTTACTGCGAGATCAAGAGAGGGAAGGGAAGTGGGAGACGTCTGGGCAGCTGTGGGAGCTGCAAGGATGCTGAGAGTGACAGAAATGAGGCAATAGGACTGTGCAGAGTCCTGCTGTATTTTATCAGTTGGAAATCATTCAGAAAGCACCGTCTGCTGTTGGTTACGTGTGGTTGCTAGCCCTCACGTGTGTGGCATTGTACACAGACAGGCCTAAATGTGGCACTGGCTTATATGCAGGTTACAGAAGGAATGAATGTCTTCTTTCCTTGAGGGCAATGTCAAAATTACTACAGTGCTGGGGTCAGGAGCTTCCTGAAATGAACAAGTTGTGGACCTTGACAGTGTGCATCCATCTAAACTCAACTGGCCTGGATGCTCTGAGGGTGGGAGGTTTCAGAAGGGAGAAAGGCATTGGGCCATCAGACAGCCACAAGAAGCGATGGGGTTAGAGCTCCAGGAACTGTAAAAAACATGAATGAGGGCTGGAACCAAACACTTCTTTGTTTACAATCTGGGCCCTGGAAAATACAAGTGACAGGTATAAATGCAGAATATTTTAAAATTATTTAAAAAATAGTTTCCTACCCTTCAATAAAAAAGTCACTATTCACTTTTTTTAAAAACTACTTTATTGAGATATAATCACCACACAAAAATCTGTAGCTGTTTAATGTATACATTATATAATGTATATATTTATGTGCATGTGTGTGTATAATGTATATATTTAATGTTTGGAGTCCAGTATACCCAGTGAAACCTTCAAACCAGCATCACTTTAAATGCTATAAACTTGTCCATCATCTCCAAAACTTTCCTCCCATTCCCATTGTTTTATCCCTTTTGTGGTAAGAGCACTTGGAATGAGGTCTACCTTCTTAGCAGATTTTTAAGCATACAATGCCGTGCTGTTAATCGTAGGCCCCTAGTATGCAGCAGCACGCCAGACTTATTTATCTTGCGTAACTGAAACTTTGTATCCTTTGACCAGCACCTTCCATTTCCCTCCTGCCAGCTCCCAGCAACCACCATTCTACTCTCTGCAGCTATGTGCTTGACTGTTTGAGATTTCACATGTAACTGACATCATGTACTTTTTATTGCCTGTTGATTCTTTGTACCTCTTCTTTGGAGAAATGTCTGTTCAGATCTTTGTTCATATGTTAATTGGATTATTTGGTTTTTTGCTACTGAGTTATAGGAATTGCTTATATGTTTTGTTTCTTTTCTTTCAAAAATTTTTATTAATGCTAATTCAGTATTAATTTTACTTTTTAAATTTGTTTATTTTTATTGAAACAATTGATTGTACATGTCTGTGGGTACAGAGTTGTATATCAATATCTATGTGCAATATGTGATGCTCAGATATGGATAATTTGTATATTCAATGTTATGCAATATTATCATTTTTTATGGCCGTTTACTATTCCTCCTTTATCCACCCCCGTTCCCACCCCTGGTAACCTCTGTTCTGTTCTCTCCTTTTGAAAGCTCAATGCATTATTGTGATTGCTGTATCTTTCTTTTTAATTTTTTATTTACTTTTTGTTTGTTTGTTTATTTTTTTAGTTCCCACTTATGAGTTAGAACATGTGGTATTTCTCTTTCCATGCCTGGCTTATTTCACTTAACATATTTTTCTCTAAGTTTATCCATGTTGCTGGTAATGGAAGGATTTCATTCTTTTTATGGTGGAGTAGTATTCCATTGTATATATTTGCCATATTTTCCTTATCCAGCTGTCCAACGATGAACATTTAGGTTGGTTCCAACTCTTGGCTATTATAAAAAGAGCTGCATAATCATGGGAGTGCAGGTATCCCTTCAACATGATGATTTCCACTCCTTTGGGTATGTACCCAGCAGTGGGGTTGCAGGATTATATGGCAGTTCTATCCGTAGCTGTTTGAGGAAACTCCATACCATTTTCCATAATAGCTGCACCAGTTTACAATCCTACCAGCAGTGTAGGAGGATTCCCCTTTCTCTGCATCCTTGCCAACATTTGTTATTCTCTGTATTTTTGGTAATAGACAGTCTAACGGGTGAGATGATATCTCAATGTGGTTTTGATTGGCATTTCCCTGATGCTGAGTGATGTTGAGCATTTTTTCATGTGTCTGTTGGTCATTTGTGCATCTTCCTTTGAGAAATGCCTATTCAGCTTCTTTGCCCATTTTTTAATCAGGTTCGTTAGTTTTTTACTGTTAAGTGGTTTGAGTTCCTTATATATTCTGGATATTAATCCTTTGTAGAGTTTGCAAATATTTTCTCCCATTCCGTAAGTTTTCTTTCCACTCCGTTAATTGTTTCTTTAGCTGTGTAGAAGCTTTGTAGTTTGATGTAATCCCATTTGTTTATTTTTCCTTTTGTTACCTGTGCTTTGGGGGTAACTTTTAATAAAGTCTTTGCCCAGTCCTACTTCCTGAAGTGTTTCCCCTGTTTTCTTTTAGGAGTTTTATAGTTTCAGATCTTATATTTAAGTCTTTAATTCATTTTGACTTGATTTTTGTATATGGCAAGAGGTACAGGTCTTGTTTCCTTTTTCTACATATGGATGCCCAGTTTTCCCAGCACCATTTATTGAAGAGGCAGTCCTTTTTCCAGTATACTTTCCTGTTGCCTTTGTTGAAGATCAGGTGGCTGTAAGTATATGGGTTGATTTCTAGGTTCTCTATTCTGTTCCATTGCATCAAGTGTCTGTTATTATGCCAGTACCATGCTGTTTTGGTTACTATATCTTTGTGGTATAATTTGAAATCAGGTAATATTATGCCTCCATCTTGACTTTTATTTTTATTTTTATTTTGCTCAGGATTGCTTTGGTTATTCAGGATCTTTTGTTATTTTACATGAATGTTAGGATTGTTTTTTCTATTTCTGTGAAGAATATCATTGGTATTTTGATGGGGATTGTGTTGAATCTGTAGATTGCTTTGGGTAGTATGGACATTTTTGCAGTGTTAATTCTTCCAATCCAAGAGCATGGAGTATCTTTCCATCTTTTTGTGTCATCTTTAATTTCTTCTAACATTGATATGAAGTTCTCATTGTAGAGATCTTTCACCTCTTTGGTTAAATTTATTCCTAGGTATTTTATTTTTTTGGTGACTATCGTAAATGGACTAGCTTTCTTGATTTCTTTTTCTGCTAGTTTATTGTTGGAGTATAAAAACACTACTGTTTTTTGCATGTTGATTTTGTATCCTACAACTTTACTGAAATTGTTTATCAGCTCTAAGAATTTTTTGTAAAGTCTTTAGATTTCTCTCTGTATACAATCATGTCATCTGCAAACAGGGACAATTTGACTTTGTCTTCCCCAATCTGGATGTCTTTTATTTCTTTTTCTTGTCTGATTGCTCTGGCTAGTACTTCCAAAACTATGTTAAATAGGAGTTGTGAAAGTGTTCCCATTCTTAAGGGGAAAGCTTTCAGTTTTTCCCCATTCAGGATGGTATTGGCAGTGGGTTTGTCATATACGGCTTTTATTGTGTTGAGATACTTTCCTTCCATATCTAATTTGCTGAGAGTCTTTTTCATGAAGGGATGTTGAATTTTGTCAAATGCTTCTTCTGAGTCTATTGAGATAATCATATGGTTTTTGTTTTTGGTTTTGTTGTTGTGGTGTATCAAATTTATTGACTTGTGTATGTTGAACAACCCCTGCATCCCTGGGATGAATCCCACTTGATCATGGTGTATAATTTTTGTGATGTATTGCTGTATTCTGTTTGCTAATGCTTTGTTGAGGATTTTTGCATCTATGCTCATCAGAGATATTGATCTATAGTTTTTTGTTGTTGTTGTTGCATCTTTGTCTGGTTTTGGTATCAAGGTGATGCTGGCCTCATAGAATGAGTTGGGGAGAATGGCCTATGTTTCAATTTTTTGGAATAACTTGAAGATAATTGGTATTAATTCCTCTTTAAAGTTTGGTAGAATTCAGCAGTAAAGTTGTCTGGTCCTGGGCTTTTCTTTGTTGGGAGACTGCTGATTACAGCTTCAAACTCATTGCTGTTATTGGTTTGTTCAGGTTCTCTGTGTCTACTTGGCTTAATCTTGGCAGTCTGTATGTGTCCAGAAATTTATCCATTTTCTCCAGGTTTTCAAATTTGTTGGTGTATACTTGTATATCACAGTCTCTAATGATTCTTTATATTTCTGTGGTATTGGTTGTAATGTCTCCTTTTTAATTTATGACTTTAATTATTTGGTTCTTTTCTCTTCTTTTTTTAGTTAGGCTAGCTAATGGTTTGTCTGTTTTGTTTATCTTCTCCAAAAACCAACATTTTGTTTCATTAATTTTTGCATCATTTTTTGGGTCTATTTCAGTTAATTCTTCTCTGATCTTAATTATTTTTTTTCTGTGTACTGATTTTGGGATTGGATTGTCCTTGTTTTTCTAATTCTTTAAGGTGTGGCATGAGGTTGTTGATTTGAAATCTTTGTGTTCTTTTGATGTAAGCTTTTACTGCAATACATTTTCCTCTTAATACTGCTTTTGCAGTGTCCTACAGGTTTTGGTATGATGTGTCTTTATTTTCATTAGTTTCAAGAAATTTTTTGATTTCCTGTTAATTTCTTATTAGACCCATAAATCATTCAGAAGCATGTTGTTTAATTTTCGTGTGTTTGTAAAGTTTCCTGAGTTTTGCTTGTTATTGATTTCTAGTTTTAATCTGCTGTGGTCTGAAAAGACACTTCAAATGATTTTAATTTTAAAAAATTTGTTGAGACTTCATTTTTGATCTAACATGTGGCCTATCCTGGAGAACACTCCATGTGCTGATGAGAAGAATGTATATTCTGTGGTTGTCAGATAAAATGTTCTGTAGATATCTGCCAAGTCCAAATGTCCAAAGTGTTGTTTAAATCCTGTTTCTATTTTGATTTGTTGCTTAGATGACCTGTCAATTGTTGACAGAGAGATGTTCAGGTCCCCAATTATTATCATATTTGGGTCTATCTCTTTCTTTAGGTCTAATAGTGTTTGCTTTATATATCTGGGTGCTCCAGTGTTGGGTGCATATATATTTATGATTTTATATCTGCTTGCTGGATAGATCCCTTTATCATTATATAATGGCCTTCTTTGTCTCTTTTTATGGTCTTTTATCTGATATAAGTATAGCTACTACTGCTTGTTTTTAATTTCCATTTGCATGGTATATCTTTTTCCATCCCTTCACTCTTAGTTTGTGTGTCCTTACAGGTGAGGTAAGTCTCTTGTAGACAGCATGTAGTTAGGTTTAGTTTTTTAATCCAATCAGCCATTCCATGTCTTTTCAGTGCGGAATTTAATCCATTTACATTTAGGGTTGTTATTGGAAGGCTGAAGCTCTGCAGTCACCTGGCACCACATGGGCAACATGGGCTGCAGGGTGAGATGCACTGCACAGGATGAAATCTTAGCTGTCCTTTCCTTGCTCTGGTCCCTTTCTGTGAGAGGATAGTGTGCTGGGCACCTGTAGTCCACTATCTTGGCCTGCCTCTTTTCCTGCTTATATATTTTGGCTATTAACCTCTTATCAGATATATGGTCTGCAAATATTTCTCCCATTCCATATGTTGCCTTCTTATTTTTTTGTTTTCTTTGTTGTGAAGAACTTTTTAGATTGATAAAATCCCACTTGTCTATTTTTGCTTTTCTTGCCTGCACTTTTGGTGTCATATCCAAGAAATCATTGCCTAGTTCAATGTCCAGAATGGTTTCTCTGTTTTCTTGTTTTATTGTTTCAGGTTTTACATGCATTTTAAGTTGATTTTTATATGTGGTGTGAGATACGGGTCCAATTTCATTCTTTGGTGTGTGGACATCCAGTCTCCCTCACACCATTTATTGAAAAAAAGGCACTCACTGTTTGTGACTTGTGCCATTTCAATCCATGTGTTCTCCTTAGAAGGACTCGTGCATGCCTTTGGCTTCAACTAGAATGTGTATGCTGATGACCACCATATACATCTCCAGCTCAGATTTCTTCCTTGTACATCTAAATACATATTCGATATTACCCGCTGGATATCCACAAGCATCTCTGATTCAACACTTGTGTAGGGTAAATGCTGGGCATAGCACTATTCCCCCTCCCTGTGCATACCAGTGTAACAACCCAGTGAAACTACCCCTGGCCAAGATAGTTACCCAAGGAAAGGCACATCCCCCTTAAGACAAACAGAAGACTGGAGGAAGCAGGGACCCTAAGTAAATGAATTAGCACACTGGTGCTAAAGCACTCTGCCACGAGGACAGTAGTGAGTTGATTAACTTATCTACTCAGCCAGATCTCCCATGCACTCTGAGTTATATGAGCTGGGTGAGGGTCTGCATATAAGCCTGAAAATTATTTACACCCCTACTTTGATCTGTTCACTATATAAATTTGTATGTACCCTTTGGTGTTATGGATATCCAGCTGACAGACCACTGTCCGTAACTCCTTTAGTATAGTGAACCAATGTCTCTACCCATTGGGCCACTGGGTGAGTTCTTTGGAATAGACAAACATTATGTGAGTGCCCTCTCAGATTTGGGGCTCCTGCATTATACCTTGCAAAATGAAACTCATCCCCTCCTCCTAAAGACTTTGCCCTTCTCCAACCTCAGTACACGAACCAACCTTCACCCTATTTCTTGCCTAAGCTGGAAACCAAAAAGTCACCCTCAAATCCTCCTTTTTCCTCAGCTTCCATGTCCAATCACCTCTGAGCTCTGCTGAATTTGCCTCCTGGTCCATTTTTCTCTCTTCCCATTGCTACTCTACTCCCGCCACCGTTACTTCTTGTGACTACAGCAACAACCTCCTAACCCATCGCCTGTTCCTGTCTTTCCCCTGTGCGACCCTTGACCTGGTCTTTGTGCTGCCCACCTAGAGCATGAGTCCAGCCCTTCACAGCCTTGTGCAAGTCCCTGACAGACAAGACAAAGTCAGTTTCTTAGCGTGGATCTCAGCAAATGTGTAACAATCTTCTCTTCCCCGTCGCGTGGCCGTCCATCATTCAGGGCAAAGTCTACACCTGTAACTTGCCTACCCAGAGTTTGGGCAGCAGCTCCTGTCTGCTTTCCTCACTCAGGAATTTGTCACCCAAGGGTAGAATGGGACCCAGGCCTCTTGCTGTCGTTCCCTTGGCCAGTTAGAAACAGACTGGCTGTGGTTGATTGTAACTGGCCAGGGTCCCTCTGAGGCCTCATGTGCATTTTCCTCCCACTGTGTAATGGAAGAGACCACCTGTGAGTAGTGCTCAGTGGGGCACTACGCGGGCTTGATGTTGCAAGTGCTTCCCTGGAGCTTTCTTGGACCCTGACCCCATGAAGCAAGTCTCATGCTTGACACCTGTGTCACCTGTTGGCTGTCCCCCCCAAAGCCCTCTAAATTTCCACTACTTACATGAACCAGAAAACCCGAGGCTTGTCATGCCTCCACTATGCCAGCTGAATAAAATCACTCAGTCTTGCAGAATGATTACCACAAATAACTTTATCTAAAGAAGCAATTAATGTTTACATCGAGCCTTACCATTCTGATACAGAATTTAATTTTACCCCCATAACAACTCTGTGAAGGGTACAAATGGGGTTGTCATTGCTGTTGTTATGGAGATGTGTAGAAGAGTGAATAGAAATTCCAAATAGCCAGCTTAATGCTATGCTGCCAGTCAGAAGGGAACCAAGTCTCCAACCCAGTTTGCCCAATGTTGCACACCACAGTGCCTTCCCACCATATCACGTTGCCTTTCCACAGACCTGGCATACGTGAGCAGGACGCCAGTCACTCTCTCATCCTTAGGGACCCATTGCCTGGTAACCTCATCTTTCTGGAACATGGCTAAGACCAGGAAGTGGGGACCTACATGGGGGCCACCGGTCACTGTGGGTGTCTGCATTCCTCTCCTGGGGTCACTGGAGACTGGCTTGGTGTGGCTTCCCCAATGGCTGTGTGGTCCAGGAGGCCAAAACAAGTGTGGAGGTTCAATGGGAGGCCAGGAGAGGCAGAGGCCACGAAGCTCAAAGGAACCATGTCTGAGGTATTAGCCTGGGAACCAAGGCAGGAAGTGAGGGGAGGACCTGCGGCAGGTGCAACTGGGCAGTGCAGCTGGGAGGACATTCTGCAGAGATGGGTGTGAGGGCCCAAGTTTTCTCTGGCTTCTGTGGGTACATCGCGCATGGGGGATTAGGCCAGCTGACAGAACCCAAGAGCCCGAAATGGGAGAAGAAAGGCTACTGAGGGGTCTTGGCCTCAGCTCAGGGGTCTGGGGAGCAGAGCGCTGGGTGCACACAGAGGCAGAAACTCAGTCTAGCACTGGAGGAGCATGATGCGGCTGGAGGAAACTATTTTGTTTCCAGTGGCCCCCAAGCTTCTGGTTGCAACTAGATACTCTACATCCACGACTTTGTATCTGTGGACACGTGGCCTTCCTTGGCTAGGCCTGGGTCCTGGGCCAGCCAGATGAGCTTGCAGCCTGCACCCAGCAGCACCTGAGGCTGAGAGAATCTCTGGAATTCTCTATTCTGGCATCTCCCCATCGCTCCTCCCACTCAGAGGCCTCTCAGGCCTTCTCTCCCAAAGCTAGCTTCCTCTGTTTGGGCAATTTCTACAGAACCATGCTCTTAACTCTTGTTTCTCAGCCATAAATGTCTTTGTCTAAGAACGAGCCTCTCCATAGTTACCGCTGGATCTGCAAATGAGTACAGATAAAATTGTGGATAATAAAATGACATGGTCGCCCCAGCAGGCCTGGGATGATTCCATGGAGGTGGATTCCACGCTGGCCTGTAGGACCCAGGGGAATTTTACTAATTGATGGTGCCTGACAGGATGTAAGAGGCTTCAGCACAGGGGCCTGGGTCCTTGCTCTAAAGTGGACATTCTGAGGAAGCCTAAAGAGCATTTCTTTCCTTGAAATAATGTCTTGGAAATACCCATGACACTCCCTGGTTTCAGCCTCTGCCTCTCACAGAAACAGCAGAGGCACCAGCAAGGTAGGGCCAGGCAGGGACCGAGCTCCTGCTGCAGCTGGGGGTGTGTGCCTCGCACACAGTCAGCATCTTGAGCTGTTGAGCACGGAGGCACTGCGGGACCCGCGTTTACCAGACATCTTGGCCCTGGTGGTATCGCTGGGGCCGTCCTGTGTCCAGCAGCAACATGAAACAAATATAAAAATTACATGGATTCTACTTCACACCTAAGGAAAGGCAGAAGGCTCAACATTCTAACACAAGGAGGATTTCAGACAAGCTTTGAGTGATTCTATGGAATAGATGAGGAGATAGAGCGTGACTGAGATTGTTGCTCACATGACATGAGTGTCAAACTGGGGTATTGCTTTATCCCGAAAGAGCTTTGCTTTGAGACCGCTGCCCAGAAGAGCTGTCCTGGACTGGCCAGAAGCCAACTGCAACAAAGTGTCGCATCAATTTTGTTTCACACTCAAAAGGCCACTGTGACCTTCAGATTAGAGTAACTAAGATGTCCATCGATCACTTTTATTCCCCAAATGGTGTCAGGCCTCCTAGCATGTGACTACAGCTGAAATATTTTCAGGGCCATGAGTTAAGTCCACAGATAATTGACAAGAAATGCAAATTAGGTGCCAATTCATAGTGTTTAGAAAATTTCCATTTAAATTGCTAATCAAGTGGAATCTGCTTGCAAATGTAGAAATCAACATGTACATAAATTATTTGGAAAACTGTGAAGCTTTGTAAAAGGCATGGCATCCACGAGTCTGCGTAAATAGAACAGAGAAACGACAACGTCTTTGGATACAGATAACCGCCCCCCCCACAGCCAAATCATCCAAGCATGTCGTTATTGAGCTCTTTAGAAAGCCTCTGGACCAGCTCTTCCAAAATGCATTTCTCAGAACAGAAATGTTCCGTGAGATGGTTATTCATAAATGTTTTACACACTCACACACACATGCACTGAAATACATCTGAAAGACACGGCATCTTGTATCCCCTCTAGGAAAATCAAAGCATATACTGGTACATTCTCGATTCTGAGAAGCCCTGCAGGACAGAAGCCCCTTCCCTTGGTTGATTTAATGCAGCATTTGCAGGAAGTAGAAGACGAGGAAAGGCTCATTTTTGGTGGAACAGCTTGGGATGTGCAGGTCAGGAAGTGCTGCTCTGCAGCCAGCTGAGAGTTTCTCCGTTACCAATTTAATTGCTTACACTTTCACGGGGCGACAACTCCCGCACCCACGACTGGGGAAACAAATCACAGCTGCTCCTCTTTACGCTGACACCCGATTCCAAATGAGCGACTGCTGTGCAGGCTTCTCATCCACGCTGTTTACGTCGAAATGAAACCCTCCTTCAGACTGAGAACCGGACCATCTGCGTTACAACCTCTAATAATTGCACTGAGTCGACAGCAAATGTCATCTCTCCCCTACTCCACAGCCCCCAGTGGCTCCCCGTTGCCTAACAGGTGACCTCGTATTCCGCCTGTCCTGCCTTGTCTCCCTGCCCTCATTGGCCCCCGTCTGTCCCTTCTCCTAGCCCCTCACTGCCGGGTCCTTGTCCCTGCTCCTAGGGCATGCTCCTCTTTTCCACTTATCTGGAGCAGGGGTCAGCAGCCTTTTTCCTAAAAGACCAGACAGTAAATATCTTAGGCTTTGAGCTCAATTCTGCCGTGTAACGTGAAAGCGGTCAGTGACACAGTGTAAGTGCATGAACGGGGCTGAGTTCCAATACATCTATTTACAGAAACAGGCAGTGGGCTGGAATCGGCCTGCAGGCTGTAGTTCACCAACCCTGATCTATAGGACTGTCCATCTGTAAAGATGATTTCTAGTCTTATTCTGTGAATCGTTCATCCATAACTTCATCAAACATCTCCATTTTACTTCCTCACTGGTCACGAGGAAGAATCAGAGATTGACCAGGAAGCACCTAGTGTGTTCTAGGTTTTACATAGACTATTTCATCAAATGCTCCCAACAATTTTTATTTCTGCTTTGCAGAAGGGCTCCCCAGGCCTGGCGTGACGTGCCTGTGGTGACACAGCTAGCGGAAGGCACTTAGGTCCAATCGAGGTCTGCGTGATTCCACGACCGGGAGTCCACTGCGCCCACCCTCAGTTCACAGCACCTCGTGGGGCGTCCTTCCAGTGCATTCACAGGCACCGTCTTGTTTGAAACTTATCACACCCCAGGGATGTAGGTCCCCATTTGCAGATGGATAAACTGAGGCTCTCAGACAATCAGCTATGTGCTTCAGGTCACAGAGCTGGTTGCCATCAAGGCTGGGATTCAAACTCACATCTTCAGTCCCCAAAGTCTATTTCCCTATGTCGGGCTGTTTTCAGGTAATAACCAATTCCTCAAGCACAGGTAGAAACCCTGGAATAAAGGGAGCAGAGACCTGATCGAGCCTGTCATAGCAGGACCTGTTTGGTATGTTTACTGCTTAGAAACGAAAGCCCGTGTTGTCCTTGGTTCCATGGAGTGGCTCTGTCCCATGGCTAACATTCCCAAGGGAGGGCAGGCCTTTCCAAGGCTCATCACTCAGGCTACTCTCTGAGGATTCCTCGGAAAAGATGTAAAGAGTGTGTGTGTGTGCGTGTGTGCGTGTGCGTGTGTGTGTGCGCGCGTGTGTGTGCGTGTGTGTGTGTGTGTGCGTGTGCGTGTGCGTGTGTGTCTGTGCACGCGTGCGCGCACGTGTACGTGTGCGTGTACGTGTGTGTGTGCGTGTGTGCGTGTGTGTGCGCGCATGTGTGTGTGTGCGCGTGTGCGCGCACGTGTGTGCGTGTGTGCGTGTGCGTGTGCGCGCGCCTGTGTGCACGTGTGTGCGCGTGTGTGCGTACGTGTGCGTGCGTGTGTGTGTACGTGTGTGCGTGTTCGCGTGCGTGTTCGCGTGTGCGAGCGTGTGTGTGCGCGTGTGTGTGTACGTGTGTGCGCGTGTGTATGTGTACGTGTGTGCGTGTGTGTGTGCGCGTGTGTGCGCATGTGCGTGTGTGTGTGTGCGCGCGCGCGTGTGCGCGTGTGCGTGCGAGTGCGCACGTGCGTGCGCGCGCGTGTGTGCGCGCGTGCGTGTGCGTGTGCGCGCGCGCGTGTGCGTGTGTGCGTGCGCGTGTGTGCGCGTGTGTGTGCGTGCGTGTGTGCGCGTGTGTGTGTGCGCGCACACATGCGTGAGACAGAGAGAGAGAGATTGTGTGTGCCACCTCTGAACTAATCGAGGGAACAGGAAATAGAAAGCGAGGGGAGTCTGGGTGCCCTTTCTTTAGTCAGCTCTCACTGGGTCGTGCCGTGTGACGATCAGCCCCTCACACTGCAGGACTTACAGCTACAGAGGGCCGCTCTCAGGCAGCTGCACATGGGTTGGCTGCCGTGCTTCGGCTCCACTCCACGTGTTTTCCCTATCCCAGGATTCCCGAGGAAGCAACCCCATCTTGATCTCTTGTCAGAAGGAAAGGAACAAGAAGACTGTCAGAAAGCATGGACATGTCATGATCAAAGCAAGTCGCGTGACCAAGCCCCACCTCAATGGAGAGAGGTGCGGTTCTCTCACGGGAAGATAAATACTGGGGGAGAACAGCACAGGCTACCACACTCCCCCCAGGAACGAGTCTCAATCAGAGTAGAACAGGAGAATGC
This sequence comes from Cynocephalus volans, assembly GCF_027409185.1. Classification (NCBI taxonomy): domain Eukaryota; kingdom Metazoa; phylum Chordata; class Mammalia; order Dermoptera; family Cynocephalidae; genus Cynocephalus; species Cynocephalus volans. The sequence continues at coordinate 296,398,728 of NC_084460.1, forward strand.
GCTTCCTCTAAAGGAAGACAAAGTGAGTTGTCTGACTTCACTTACACAAGACGACGGATCAATGATCAATTCCAGACATGTCAGGAGTGATGCATATACATTGTCCATTGTAAATTTAAGGCGACTTCCCAAATGCTCTTAAAACTGTTCACTTCCATTTATTACAACGTCCCCATCCTGTTCCATGTCACCAGAGCCTCTCCCTGGTCCCCTTCCTTGAGGTCAGCCCCTCCAACCCATTTTCAACACTGCCCCCAGAGTGAGCGTGCTGGACTATAATCCAGTCTTACCTTTCTCTGTGCAAAACCCTTTCCTACCTGCTGTTGGACTAAAAAGTATAGCTAATAGTTTTTGCTCACTTACTACATTTCAGACATGTTCCTGAGATCATTTATGTATTATTTCATCTCCACAAGAACATCGTTAAATACTACTGTGAGTACTAATACTTAACAGACTTACTTCATACTTAATAGGAGCAGAGATGCAGAAAGATGAAGTAACTATCCCCTGTCCAGTCTGGGTTTTGAATCCCACAAGAGTGACTCTGTGGTAGCCAGACTCTAAGACGCTCCCAATGAGCCCTGCTCCTGGTATTCGCACCATTGTGTGTTCCTCTTCCACATTGTGTCGGGGTCGGATTGACCCATAGATTACGGCAGAGGTGATGGTTTGGGACTTCCGAGCCTACCTCATAAAAGACTTTGTGACGTCTGTCTCGGTCTTCTCTGGGATCATTCTCTCTGGGGGAGGCAGCTGACATGTTGGGAGGATGCCCAAGCAGCTCCATGGAGAGGCCCCGTGATGAGGAACTAATGTCTCCTGCCAATGGCCAGCAGGGAGCTGAGGCCTGCCAAGCTTTGTGAGCGAGCCATCTTGAATCACATCCTCAGGCCTTGAGATGACTGCAGCCCTGGCCAAACCCTTGGCTGAAACCTCATGAGAGACCCGGAGCCAGAGCCATCCAGCTAAGCCACCCCCAAACTCTTGAGCCACAGAAACTGTGAAATAATTAACTGCAAAGTCTGTGGGTAACTTGTTACACAGCAATAGAAAATTGATAACTGTGCAACCTTCACACTAAACTCAGCTCTCAAGAGCCCCGGGCATCATCCCGTTGTATCCACTAAGATGTAACATGGCAGTGGGAGAACTTCCCACGGAGAAAAATTAAGCTAGGAGAGGGAGAGAAGTGCAGTAAGATGTCACAGTTTTAAATAAGAGGGTCAAGAAAAGACTCACAGAGAAGGCGGCATTTGATGAGAGACCTGGGGCTGCTGAGGAAGGGAGCCCACTGGGAGGAGAACTTTCCAAAACAGGGGAACAAGTGCAAAGGCCCTGAGGTGAGACCACGCTGGGCAGGTCCACTGGCTGGAACAGTGAGTGCAGGGATGTGCATCAGGGGATGAATCTGAGAGGGAAGAGAGGGCCAGATCGAGCAGTGGCCTTATGGGTGACTTTCAGGATCTTGGCTTTCAGTCTGAGTGAGTAGAAAAGCCTTTAGATGACTTTTGATCCAAGGAGTGACACCACTGGACTCATGTTTGATGCCTTCTTTCATCCTAACAATAATTGTTGAACAGAATTAAATAATAGTAGCTAATATTAGCTCACTGATAGTTATGTGCCAGGCATTATACGCATAGTACCTGATTTACCTGGATCAAAGGTGTTCATAGTAGATCCACGAACATCCCCATTCTACAGGTGGAAAACTGAGTCTTGGGAAGATCAAGTAGCCCATCTGCAGTCACACAGCCAGCAAGTGGTGGAGCTGGGCTCTGAACCCGGGCAGTCTGGACTTACTGATTCAGCAGCTATTGTTAATATGGCTAAAAGACAAACATGAACAAGTGTTTGAAAAAATGCTCAATATCGCTAATCATCAGGGAAACGCAGATCAAAACTACTATGAGACATCGCCTCACCCGTGAAGATGACTATTATCCAAAAGACTAGAGAGAACAGTTCTTGGTGAGAGTCGGAAGGGAAGGAGATTCCTGCACACTGCTGGTGGGAATGTAAATTAGTACAGCCATTGTGGAAAACAGCATGGAGGTTCCCCAAAAGATTAAAAATAGACTTGCCATATGATCCAGCAATTCCACCTCTGGGTATAAACCCAAAGGAAATGAATCAGCGTGTTGAAGAGATGTCTGCACTCTTGTGTTCATTGCAGCGGTATTCACACTAGACAAGACGCAGAACCAGCCCAAGTGTCAATCAATGGATACACGGGTAAAGAAAACGTGGCACACATTGGAATACTGCTCAGCCTTAAAAAAGAAGGAAATTCTATTATTTGTGGTAGCACAAATGAACCTGGAGGATGCTGTAAGTGAAATAAGCCAGGCACAGACAAATACTGCATGGTCTTACATACACATACGCTTACGTGTGTAATCTAAAAAGCTCGAGTTCATAGAAGCAGAGAGTAGAATGGTGGTTGCCAGAGGCTGGGGGATGGGTACAGGGAACAGGACAATGTTGGCCAAAAGGTACAAGGGTTCAGTTAACAGGAGGGATAAGTTGCAGTGATCTACTGCAGAGCATGGTGACTGTAGCTAATAACAACGTAGACTCAAAAATTACTAAAAGAGTAGATTTTAAACATTCTCATCACCAAAAAATCAGTAGGTAACATGATGGAAATGTTAATTAGCTTGATTTAAACTTTCTGCAATGGATGCGTGAATCAAGACATCACATGGTACCCCATAAATATCTGCAATTATGATTTGTCAATTAAAAATTTTAAAAACCATCTTGTACAATGTAAATATATATAATTTTACTTGTCAATTTAAGAAATTAATTTTAAAAATTAAAAAATTAAAAAATTATAAAAAAGGTTAAATAAGGGGCTGATTATTACAAAAACTGAAGTATTCTTCTTTAAAATAATACTTAGTCTGTCCAGACCTTCTCTGACACGTGCTCCCTGCCCCCTCTTGGTGACTCTGCCCGGGAGGAGCTGCAGGGCAGGTAGAGAGGACACCTGCTCTGGAGACCAGTGGCAAGTGGATAGTAAAACTTCCCTGACCTCAGTTTCCACACCATTCAGGCTTTTTGTATGAATCTTGTAGCACATGATAAATGCCAAATTAATATGAGTGGTTATGATTTTATTACAATCATTATTTCAGGGGAAATCTAAAATCCAAACCTACTCATTTCTCCTTTTAGATGATTTATTCCAGTATTCCCTAGGGCAAAATATATTTTAAGTGTTTCTGAATAGCTGCAAAAAAAAAAAAAGGAGCTAGGCTTTGTTTCTGTTCTAATAACATATAGGACATTGTTGATTTTTGCCCAGCCATGTGACTGCTCTAAACAACGGTGAACACAAAGCAGCTCTTTATAAAGACAGATTCTTTCTGTCAAAACCATTAGCATTTAATGTACTCATTTCTCAGTGGCCAGAGATGTGATAATGGAGATTTTTAAAATGGCTTTGTCACCAAGTGTACCAATGACGTTCGTCTTGCCACAGAATCTCACCGTCTAATGGGGTTCTCCCTGGCTCTGCTGACGCGGCTCTTTTTTTCAATAGACCGACTTAGTCACACGTGAGCGTCAGTGGGGACACAATCCATCAGGGCCTGATCCTGCTTCCTGGAAACACCCCCGCACTGGTGCTGGGGTCTGCCAGGCTCTATGAATCATTATTTTCAAATCAATCAGTGGTTTCCCAGATCATTATATGGAGCCTTCAAGTGGCAATGATATTCCTGCAGCCAAGACGTTGCACTTGAAAACATTCAAGGTTTCCCAGGCACCAACCGTGGAAAATGGGTGGAAAATGGGTGTCAGGGACTTCCTAAGGACTCAATCATATCATAAGGTTTTGCAGACAGTTTCTTAGAGAGAAAGGAGGAAGTCTCTTTGTCACCTCTTGGAGAAAAAATCTCTCGGAGAAGACTAACTCAAGTAGGACCTTTGAGGGTCAATCTTTTAAAATAAAACAAGATCCCGGGGGTCCTCGTCGCACATTCCCGAACATTTCAGCACCTCCTCAATATTTCCACCTGTGTGAATGAATCCAGGCTGGAGGGCCAGGCAGGTGCCTCCCCAGTCAAGGTCTTTTTATTCTTCTTGACATCGTGCACTTTTCACGGAGCTCCGTGGAGGTGATGCCCCGGGTGCAATGTCTAATATGAAAGAATAATGACAAATAAGGGGGCTCAGGCCCCAAAGGTGAGGATGGAAGTTGTGGGTGGGTGGGGGTCGTCAGAGGAGAAACCGGGTTCACAGGCCGTGAATGTTGGATCACGCATCCTCTACAAAGCCAAGTGAAGGAGAAAACGGTAGGTGGCAACAAGGTCCGTTGAAAGGGATTGAAAAGTAGGGCCAGGCAGGTCTGAAACAAAGTGGCCACACCTGTATGAGGAGGTGTTACCTGCGTGCGTGGCCTGGAGCCGCTGACAAAGGCCCTGCAAAGGCCTCTCCCAGGCAGGTTCTACCCCGCCTGTCTCCCCACCTCATCTCCCCACCAGGGTCGTCCGCACCACACCTTTGTGCTTTCTAGGCTGTTCCATGCCTCCTTGTCTCTATTTACTCAGCAACCCTTAGGCACGTACAACAATCTTATCCGACAGGTACTTTCTGAGCACTTGCTGTGTGCCAGGGAGTGTTCTACATGCTGGAGATGCATTGGTGAGCAGACTGTGCACCGTGGAATTTCTGTTCTGGTGAGGGAGACAGATGATAAACAGAGACTGCAGAAAAGCTTCTCCTTTCACCTTGTACTGAGTACTGCTGATGTGATGACCAGGGCAAGCCCTAGAGACCGAGGAGAATTGACTTGGATAAGGTGGGAGGAACCAGTCATGCAGAGTCAGCAAGGGGTGTCCCGGCACAGCCGAGCAGCCGAGGAAGGGCCTGCAGGGTCCAGGGAACGACAGGCAGCAGGTCAGAGATGCCCTGAACGCCGTGGGCAGAGCAGGAGGGGTGGCAGGGGTCGCAGGGTATGGTAGGCCAGGGTGAGGAGCCCATTTGAGACACAAGGAAAATCCCTTTCCTCTGGCTGCTCATCCTCACCTTTCTGGATGGTGCTAAGTCATTCTTCAAAACTCCCTTGAGGCGGGGCCCCTCTGCGAAGCAGTGACCAGTGTGATCCACTTCACATGGTCACTGTGTGTAGGGCGCACTCCCGTGGCCTACCGAGCCCTGGCAGGTGGGCTGCTGCAGATCAAAGTTAATGCCTTCTCTACGGCCACATGCAGGTCCCGCGTGGCGTGCGGCAACCCAGCACATTCACACCCTTGTGGAACAGTGATCTCCACACCTCCTGACTGTTCAGTAGAATTTGGGTCTCTAGATACGGTTTTTTGGGGCCTGGGATGCTGAATCGGTAGCCAAAATAATGGAAGGCTATTCCTCAAGGATTCCTTATGTGGATGTGGGATCTCCACAAGTCCTCCAGCATCAGACAGCGCAGGGCTGTCATCTGGCGAGGAGCCTGTCCCCTGGTGGTGAAGAGACGAAAGCATAGTGAGAACCCGAGCTGGCTTAAGTCACATTCAGTTGTCCCTGCGATTCAGCACTGCTGTGTGTATTGTCCCTGCGATTCAGCACTGCTGTGTGTACCCGCTGACTGTAAACTCGTGTTGGCACATTGCTGAGCAAAAACCTATTTGGGAATATAAACGAGCGTGCAACGCATGGTATTTTAAAGCTAAACTGGTTGATTTTGAATTAAGTACTGTTGTGCTGTCGGTATTTATGTTCCACACTGTCCCACGCACACAGAGGAGCTGCGCGGTGATTATGAGGAGGGTCAGAAACTGCACCGTTCACTCGTCTAAGTAGATCCGGACTCGCTGACACGGACGGGTCGTCAGTTTACCCTTAGGTCAGAAGACTGGCTGTAGAATAACTTTCTCATTGTCTCTAATCAAGTATCTGAGCATTTGCATGTGAATGAAAACGTGCCACAGGGTGACGATCAAACACATTTTTCAGTCATAATATTTAAGCACTTTTTTGTCTGTGTTTTCTGACTTCTCTACAGGGTTTTTCTGCATCTATCAACCAGTTTTCTTTAGAGAAACACTGATGGAGACTCTAGCAAATTCCCAAATATGGCAAGTGCTTGAAAAAACTTAATGTTTTTAACCAGAAGAGGAGGTAACTTGACATTTTCATTTAGTTTTCAAAAGCTCTTTCCCGTTCCCCTCCCTCCTCACATATGAGTCTTTACAACTTTTGTAAAACCCCGAGGACGACAGAGCGGTTGACTCGTATGAGACCCAGCGGTCAGACCTCCTAAAATCCACCTGCGTAATGTTCAGACAGTTTTTTTCAATCGTTAGCATTGCCCGGAAGATGAGCGGGGGGTTCCTTTCTCCCTTCACATGTGTTCTTGTTAAATAAGCCAGAGGCAAGAAGCAAGGAGGAAAGGGAGGTACAATGAGTCTGTACCGTCCTATCACTGCACTACAGGCTGTGAAAATAACCCTCGTGATTAGTCACCTTGTATCCTGCATGCGCGTGTGCGTGTGTGCGCGTGTGTGCGTGTGTGCGTGCATGTCTCTGTGTGTGTACGTGCATGTGTGTGCACACGTGCGTGTGTGCGTGCATGTCTGTGTGTGTGCGTGTGCGCGTGTGTGTGCGCGTGTGTGTGCGCGTGCGTGTATGTGTGCGTGCGTGTCTGTGTGCGTGCGTGTGTGTGCGTGTGCGTGCGTACGTGTGTGTGCGTGCATGTGTGTGTGAGTGTGTGTGTGTCTGTGTGTGTGCGTGTGCGTGTCTGTGTGTGTGAGTGTGTGTGCGTGCGTGTCTGTGTGTGTGTGAGTGTGTGTGTGTGTTTGAGTAAGAGAGACAGGGAGAAAGAAACTGTACGTGTGTGTGGGGGTGCAGTTTACACTGACTGTATACGGTGGTTTTAAATAAATTTCCTTGCCGTTTAATAATGTCTGCATTCTCCATCCTTACACCTCTTCGCGTTGTCTTCATTCTACCTAATTGCCCTGCTTGCCTGTGTGTATTTCCTAATATCAAAGGTTATATTTTAAGAACCCTTCACCAATCCTCTCTGAGAGTCTTTCCTGAGCAGTTTAAGGAACTCACAACCCACCCAATGTGTTCACAGGGAAGGTTTGCAGATTAGAAAAAACTGAATAGCACTGTTGCTGGGAATTTTCTTTTCCTCCCTATTGTAGCTGGTGAGGAAAAGAGACAGGCATTTCACAAAGATCCATCTGCCTGTCTCTCTGTGTAGACAGCAGGAGGTGCCTGTGTGCACACAGTGAGCTTGTAGCCTCAGCTCACCAGAGCGCCCCGTCCTCCTTGCTTCCTCGAGGGCAGACCCAGCAGTGCCCGGAGGAGGCCGTGCCTGGTGCATCCGGGATGGCTCATTCCTACCTTCGTTTGTTCATTCTGCAAACCTTTACCGAGCCCGTCCTATGTGCCAGACACTTCCGGACAACAGAGGGACACTGGTGAAGAAGACAGCCTTTCTGCCCTCGAGGAGCTTATGCTCTGGGGGTGAGACCAGCAAGTGAGGGCTGATGAATGGCCTGGGAAGTGTGTGACAAGGAGAGTGGCACGGGTGACCCTCACTAGTCTTGGGGGATCTGGCTTTCCTGGTGGTGTCATTTAAATCAGGCCCTGGGGAGGGTAAGTGTCATTCAGGGAGAGGCTGGAGGGGACAGCGGGGGTCGGCTCTGGGAGGGAGACAGCAGGCATGGAGCTGAGGGTCTGCCTTGCTCACCCCACCCCGTTGCCTGGCCAAGACCCCCTTGCTTTATGAGAGTAAAGTCGGAATTGAGAAAAACCGCGTGCAAGTGAGCGCTCACTCGTGAAGGGTGGGCGATGCTGACTTAGCTGTGTCCAGGGGAAGGGACTCGGGAGGGGCTTGTGCCACAAGGAGAATGACATGAGAAGAAGGAAATGACCTCGCTGGCAAAGGGTCGCCTGAGGTGTGGGTTCCGTGTCTTCTCAGGGCTGCTGGGCTGTGCATCTACTGTGGACTCGAGTACAGTCTGGGTTGGTTACAAGAGAAGTCGAGTGGTGTCACATCCGTGTTGTGTCATCTGTTCTGATCATTAGCATCATGGGCTGGAAAGACAGTGGACTGGAGAGAGGTGGAAGGCTTTCCTGGGGAGAGTTGGCCTGGGTTCCCGGGAATCCAGACAGCTGGCTTCTCTGCCTGTCCCCTCGTTACTCCAGCGTGGAGACTGAGACGATGGGCCATTGTGTTCCTACCACTGATAAATGAGATAGTTTTTTGTGTGTCTTGCAAATAAAAGCATCCGAATGGATTTGTTTGAGGTCCGTCCACCCTCTGCCAGGGCTGCTCTCAAAGGAATCACTTTATTACGAGGTGGGTGGGCTGGGTTTCAACTTCAAGATTCTGCTATTTCCTTAGTATGATTCAAAGTAATATAGGGTTGTTTTTTAAAAAATATAGGTGTGAAATATCTTTAAAGACACAGTTTTAGCTATTTTATCCTCACAAACATCACCAAGACAAAAAGTTGTAGAGCATTTTAACCTAATCTGCTACAATCTAGTAATACTGACAGGAATGTCATCACGGTCTTGGAAAACTTAAGGTAGAAACACAATTGCTCAGCACACCGGAGAAAGCAGCATTTTTGGTCTAATTTAAACCACAGCTTCAGAGGGCAAGTTCAAGTTAACATCTTAGAATTGTAAATGGTAGTATAAAGAAATTCTTCACATATCCTTGGGTTTAAAATGCAGCACATGAAGCAGACAAATTCTAATTTATATTCAACTGTTAGATATTTGAACACATGACATAAATTATGGCTATTTTTAACAGGATTATGAAGATTAACTAAATCTCTTGAGATTGTAAGAAATCCATATTGGGAAGCAAGTATAATGTACTTGTAAAGATAAGTATAATTAGTGTGGAAAGGGCAATGAAAAATTAATAGACTTTTAAGGTCAAAGATACATGCAGAAGTGTAAGATCCTCCAAATCCTTTCTTGGAAGACTCTGTCCTAACAAATTCTTTGATCTTGACCTTTTCCAAAGTGTTTTCACGTTCTTCAGGACATTCTCCAAGAGTGGAGGGTACAATCTGCACCCCTGGCTGGGGCGGGAGAACAGAGGACCCCACATCACGATGGTGACCCCAGCCCTGAGCCCGTCTCTGCTGTCGTCGTGCGGGTGATCGATTGCACCACTAGAGGGTGCACGGGGCACACACATAATCATAGTGACTCCGGAATTAGGGCTGGAAGGAGGGTGTGAGAGAAAGAAGAGGTTATGTTCCAAAAACCTGTCTTCCCACCCTGACACCACTTCATAAGCCTAACAATAAAGGCTAATTACATCGAGAACCAAATGTCTCTTCTTTCAAATACAAAAGAAAAAACTTTCTATATCTATAAATATTACGTACAGATGCTCCTTCAATGGGTTTATGTCCCAATAAACCCGTTGTAAGTCAAAAATGCATTTGATACCCTAACAAACACAATTAAAGTTGAAAATCATAAGTCAAATCATAATAAGTACAAACGTTCCTCCATTTATGAGGGGGTTACATCCAGATAAACCCATCACAAAGTCAAGAAATCGTAAGCTGAGGACCGTCTATATTTATTAATGTTAATGTAAATTTGTTAATGTTATTATATATATTATAATTAGATAAATTATATTACAATTAGTATAGTACATGAATATCATTAACATATTACATATAATTCTGAAAGATAGAAAATAAAAGGAACAACAGTTGGCCCCCAAAGAAAGAAAGTGTGAAAACACATGTCAAGAATGAGTGAAAGAAAATTGTGTGAAACTCATAATTTAAAAAATTAGATGTAGATACCCGGGGTCCTCGGGAGGAGCCGGGGGCAGCATCCCCCGCTGGGAAGCAGGCTAAGAGCTCGCAGAAAACAGCACTTCCTCGCAGGAGGCCCAGCACAGCCACCGCCACAGCCACTGCCACTGCCACAGCCACCGCCACAGCCACCGTCACAGCCACTGCCACCACCACAGCCACAGCTGCCGGAAAAGCACAGCTCGACACCATAGTAGCAGCCACAGCTACCGTGCAGGCTGCCTGGCGGACACCCGACTGCAGTGACACAAGGACAGTCACCAGTGGAGACTAGAAAAAGAAGAGGACGTGTCTCTCCTCAAAGCCCACTCCAGTGTAACAGAAGCAGCAGCTGCCCCACCGTGCCCCTGCTTTATTTCTGATTTTAGTCGTTTCTGTCTTCTCTCTTTTCTCCTTGGTCAGTCTAAATAAAGGTTTGCAAATTTTGTTGATCTTTTTAAAGAATAATAAAAAAAAAGCCTATGAAGCAGTCTTCAAAGGACCATTGACGTAAATATTTTAACTGAACATGAGCCTCACATAATTCTTGTAGGGTACAACAATCCTCACGTATATTGTGTAACTTGTTAAATATGTAACTACCATTCATTTTCTTTGACAGACTCTGTTATGGGAGATTGAAATCAAGCTCAAAACTCATTTCTCATTATGATCCCAGTTTTCTTCCTTTATTTCTTTTCTGCATCTCTTATGACAGTTTTGAATTTTCTAAATCAGATGGTTAAGAACATTTTTGTTTTCAAGAGTTCATCAGAATATCTTTCTATATTATAAAATAAAATAAAAATAAAAACAAATTAGACTTAAATCATATTTTCAAAAAATGTAGCCATTTTCTGTTTGTAAGAGGCACACAATGCAAAAGATGGCGAGAGATTAAAAATGAGAGGCTGGGCAGGTGTATCAGGTAAGAAAACAAGCAGCAAAGAAGAGAGAGGAAAACTGATGTTAGGCAATACAGGTGCTGTGGTTCAAATGAGTCCCCTCCAAAATCCAGGTGTCGCCAACGTGATCGCAGTAAGACGGGGTGCATTTAGGAGGTGAGTAGGCCATGGGGGCCCCTCCCTCAAGAATGGGCCTACTGCCCTCATAAAAGGGCCTTCCCACAACAGTCCACCTGCCACCTTCCACCAGGTGACAACTCAGCGTCCCTCCGCCAAGAAGGATGCGGCCCTCACCAGACACTCAAACCTGCCGATGTCTTCATCTTGCACTTCCCAGCCTAGGAAGTGTGAGAGGCCTGGTCGTTAGCTCAGCTAGTTAGAGCACGGAGTTTTAGCACCAAGCTTAAGAGTTTGGATCCCTGTCCCTGCCAGCTGCAAAAAAAAAAACCCAACCTGTGAGAAAATAAATTTCTCTTCTTTTTGAATTCCCCAGTCTGTGGCATTCTGTCACAGCAACACAAAATGGGCTTCTAAGACAGAAGTACTAGTGGTGATTGATTTTGGGTGTCAGCTTGACTTGATTAAGGGACGCGCAGAGAGCTGGTGAGGCACTATTTACTCTCCATTCATCAGAACGCCCTGAGCCCGTCCCTCTTCGGCTGAAAGGGAAACCCAGGTGGTTTTTCTTGTCATTGGAACGACTGGGCTGCGCAGGTGTGTGTGTGAGGGTGTTTCCAGAGGAGACCGGCGTGTGAGCTGGTGGCCTGAGTGGGGAAGACCTGCCTTCAGTGTGGGTGGGCACCGTCCATCAGCTGGGGGCAGGGACGGAACGAAGGAGTGAAGGAAGGGTAAATTCTTAGTCTCTCTTCCAGATCCAGGACACCCATCTTCTGCCCTTGGACATCAGAACTACACATTCTCTTTGGACTCTGGGAATCGCACCGATGACCCTCTGGAGTCATGGGCCTTCAGCTTTGGATTGATAGTGCCACCATCGGCTTCCTTGGGTATAAGGCCATGGGATTTGGACTGAGCGACGCTACTGGCTGCCATGGGTCTCCAGCTTGCAGATGGCCTGTTGTGGGACTTCTCAGCCTCCACAGCGAGTGAGCAAATACCGCTAATAAATCCCTTCTCATGTCTTTCTCTGTATGTCTCCTATCAGTTCTGTCTCTCTGGACAAGGCTGGCTAGAACAATAGGTTTCTCTACACTTGTATACTTGTAGATCTCTGTTCTCACGGTTTAAATACTGTGAACAGGTCAGTGACTCACAGTCCAGACCTGTGCATCCAACAGCCTTCTTGACCTAACACAGTGGCCTGGCTGTCGCATGAAACCTCAGACTCCACCTGTGCGAAATCGCACGCTCGATCATGTTCCTCAGACCTCTCTTCCCCTGGTCCCTCCCATTTGTGCATTCAACCCACACACGTGCACGTGCACAGACACACACACGCACACGCACATGCACACAGAGAGTAAGAACCAACTACGTGATATTCATACAGTTTACATTTCTGTGGGGAAGATGGTGATAAAAGTGTAAACAAACTAACCAGGTGATCTCAGAGAGTGACAAACAAGAGTGTCGAGAAGCCCAGGACCAGACTGCAATCAACATGTGCTTCCCTTTTCCGATTTTCTGATGATTCTCTTAGAACGGATTTCCTCAGTGGCGCTGGTGTGCTGAGGGGTGTTTGGATGAGGTTGTCTGGGAAAGCCTGTCTGAGGAAGTGACATTTGGGCTGCTGATGGGGGAGCTGGTCTCTCAAAGAGGTCAGGGATGAGCTTGCAGAACAGAGGGAACCAAGTGGGAGTGAGCTGGGCACAGACACGGAGCAGGAGAGAGGGTGGCTGGAGGTGAGGTCAGAGGCTGGGCAAGGCGAGGTCTCCATGGCTTGAAACCTACATGTATCAGTCAGGACAGTCCAAGTTAGGTGGCAGTAACCAACAGTCCCCAAACTCCAGTGATTTAGAACAGAAAGGTTATTTTCCTGCTCACTCCTTAAGTTCACTGAGGGTTGAATGGGGGCTCTGTGTTACTGTCCTCGCCCTGGGGTCCATGCTGATGGGAGGCCTCTTGCCTTGCAGAGACCAGGGGCAACAAGGTGAAACATGCCTTGTGTATTAGTCCATTTCTGTTGTTTGTAACAGAATACCTGAAACTGGGTAATTTGTAAAGAAATAAAATTTATTTCTTACAGTTTGGAGGCTGGAAAGTCCAAGGACCAGGGGATACATCTGGTGGGGGCCTTATTCTGGTGGGAACTCTCCACAGGGTCCCATGGTAACCAGGGTGCTGCATGGCAAGAAAGGCTGAGCAAGAGAGAGCTGACCTTCTCAAGTGCCCTCCTTATAAAGCCAGCAGAGCCACGCCCATTACTCCATGCACGATCAACAACTCACCAGGGCACGGTCCTCACAATCTAATCACCACTTAACAGACCCATCTTTCAAATACCGTAATTGGATTTCCCACCCTCTTAACACTGTTGCAATGCAGATCAAGTACATGAACCTTTGGGGGACACATTTGACACACAGCACATTGTCTCTGAAATCTTCCCCCTTGAGGTGACACACATCACCTCCACTGCATTGTATTGATCCCGAGTCCTGTGGCTGAGCCTGCCTGCCAGGGTCAGGGAAGTGTGACACTTCCACGTGCTTGGGAGGAGTGAGAGCAAGACTGCATGTGAACAGTGGTATGACGACCACACAAAGGCAAAGATTTGACTTTCATTCTAAATGCAATAGGAAAATGTTGGAGTATAGTCGGCTTGTGATTGACACAATATAATTTAAGTTTTTAAAAGAGCCTTCTGCATGAGTGGCAGAGGGGAGGGTGTGAGTAGAGGGGAGCCGGGAGCCCAGCGGGGCTGCTGCAGAGGTCCAGGCAGGGAATGCTGGTGCTGTGGCCTGCGGTCATGACCAAGACGGTCAGAGAGTGGAGTGATGACCCATCCAGAAGTCAGAAGCCTGGAGCCACCCTTGACAGCCCCTCGCCACCTCCGCCATCTGCCCACTAACAAGCCAGACTGGCCCTATCTCCAGAACAGAGCTCAAGTCTGTCCAGTTTCATTGTGACCACCACAGCTTCAACTCCTCTCTCCTGGCTTCTTGCTGAGGCCTCTGGAGTGGTCTCCCGTGGGGCACCAGAGTCATCTCAGGATAGATGTGGGATCCTGTTGCTCCCTCCTGCTCAGAACCCCTCATTGGATGCCCATTGTCCCCTGGTATAAAATCTCAAATCTTCAACTTGGAGTCTTCTCCCAAAATCACTGTGCAGCACCCACCCCAACCCTAAGCTCCAGCCTCCTGGCCCCTTCTAAGTGCCCTCGATGTGCCCAGCGGGTCCCCTCACTGGCTCTTTCTCTGACTGCACAGCCTCCGTCACTCCCTCCCCTCCCTGCTGCTGCAAACGCACACACACTCGCACGCACACACACTTGCACACACTCACACACGCACACACACTCTCGCACACTTGCTCACACACTCACGCACACACTCACACACACTCACGTGCAACTCGCACACTCACACACTCACACCCACACACTCACGTGCACACACTCTCGCACACTTGCACTCTTGCACATACACCCAGACACATACTCATACTCACACACACACACTCACAACACACACACTTGCACATACTCGCACACACACACTCACACACACTTGCACACACACACAAACTAGTGCATTCTCACACACACTCACCCACTTGCACACACTCTCACACTCACACACACTCACGTACACACACTCACACACACTCGCACACTTGCACACACATTCACACACGCACACAGTTGCACACTCGCATGCATAAACTCACTCATGCGCACACTCGCACACACTCACACTTGCACAGATACTCACACATGCACACACGTGTGTGTGCTCACATGCACACTCACTCACACTTGCACACACACACTCATACATACACTCATGCACACACTCCCACACTCGCATGCACATACTCGCACACGCACACACTTGTGCACCCCACACTCTCACACACTTGCACACACTCACACTTGCACACACTCACGCTAGCACACTCACTCACTCACACACACTCACACTTGCACACATACACACTCGTGCACCCACTCAGGCACATACTTGCACACTTGCCTACCTCCTGCACTTCTTACCATCCTGGATTCAATTTCATCATTTTAGAGGAGCCTTCTCTGACCATCTTTCCCAGCAATTTGAACTCCATGCTTTCATAGCATCCTAGACTTTTCCTTCACAGCACTCTAGTTTATAACTCTGTGTGTATGTGAGTGTGTGTGCACACATGCATGCTCATGTGTAATTTATAACTGTGTGTAGTTTGTAACCGTGTGTATACAGTTCATAACCCCGTGTGTGTGTGTGTGTGTGTGTGTGTGTGTGAGCATGTGCACCTGTGCATCTGCGTAATGGTGTAACATCTGCCAGCATGTCAGCCCCAAGAGAGCAGGGGGCCTGCATTTTGCTCACTGTGGAATCACCAGTGCTGAGCAAGGTGCCAGGTGCACAGTGGGCAGTTGATGTTTCTAGAGTAAATAAGCAGAATAAATATCCACAACAATGACAACTATCCAAAGTATATTTCTAAACAAACTATACAGAATATACTTAACAGGTGACATAAATACAACTTTATATAAAACAAATTATAACTAAGTAAACAAGATCTTGACATTACCTTCTGACATCCCCTGCCCATCCTCTAAAAAACAGGAAACAATTTATTTGCTGTTAAAAATCCTTACCAACCAATTCCAGTCCTGCTTGCCACATTTACTTCGTGTCTCAGCTACAGACAAATGAGAAATGGCAAAGTGACTCGGATCGGACCCATGAGTGGCCAGCCCTGGGGAGAAATTCTGGCTGCCCATAGCAGTGACGAATCACAGGAGCAGGAGGAAGGTGGCCCTGACCGCCAGGTCTCCAGTGGCCAACGCCAGGCAGGATGCGCCTTAGCCATGCAGCCCTGCTGGGATCCTGTGTCTGACCCTGGGGCACCTCCCTGTCCTCAGGTTCACACACAGAGAAGAGAGGGTGGCCTGGGGGAGAGTTCAGAGCCATTCTGGGTGTGTCACATTTATTAATAGAGTCGCTGTGAAACGGTTTGGACCGGAAAAAGAACAGCGAAGTGACTCAGTTGCAAAATTCTTGCATCAGCCGATGCTGAGCCAGCCTCGGCAGTAATGGAAGTGGCTGGAAATGTCCTGAACCAGTCATAGAGCCCAGTCAAAATGTCCACACTGCCGGTGTGAGTGGAGCCCAGCGCGGCTGCAGCCAGGGAGCTGGACACAGAAACTGAAGGGCCGAGTGCACGCGAAGGCGAGCTCTGCCCGCAGAGACAGCGGGCCTGGCGGCCGGGACTCATGATGGATTCCTGCCGACAGGCTCAGGCAGCCCTTCTGAGGTTTCTGGACCCCATCTCACTTGGCTAAGACTTTCTCCATCTCAACACAGATCTCCCAAGGGGCTTTTCAGGAGCAAGCGGGAATTCTCTGGAGCATGTTCAGCCCTTGTATGAAGACTTCTGGAGGCATCCGAGCCAGGCTGAATGTTTCGTACCAAGGAAAAATCTATCTACCGGAATGAATTCTATTCTTAGGACTACCAAGAATGCCCAAACTTCCCTTTTTAAAGAAAACTGTCCTAATATATGAGGGTGACTGAAGGCCTCGCTTTTCCAGGCTGGGCAGCTCCCAGAGCCTTCAGACATTAGTTGTAGGGTACAGTCCCCCGACCTAGAGCACAGTTTTCCGCAGAGGCAGCAGAGGCCCTGAGAGTGCACATTGGCATCAGAGGGTCTCAACTTGAACCTGAGCACACCCAGCTGTGCCGCCTTGGACCAATCACCATCTGAAAGTTTCCTTCCTTTAAAATTAGAATAAGTGTTCTTACCTATAGGGTTATTTTGAAGATTAAATAGGTCATGACTATAAATGGTCAGGGTAGCACTTCGTAAACACCCATCTGTGTTTGTAAAGAAAGGACATCATGCAGATCGCACGGGGTGCTTAGAGCATATCGATATAAGGTCATTGCGTCATGCCACGTGCTGGCACTCCGGCAGCCACCCTCCCGGGCTTGGTAAGACCCTCCATCCCTCATAGGCGCTGCAGTTAACTCAATCTCTGGCGATAAGTGGAGCTCGCACGTATCTTGGCCCTGAGTGGCAGCTGTCCCCTTTTCCCCATTAAACTGCATCTCACTTCCCCAAGTTCCAGTGTGCAGAGGTCCCATGACAGAATATATAAGAAATGACCCCAAATTGGATAAATGTATGTTTCAACCCTCCCTTCCCCCTACCTAGTTGCTGAGAAACCTGTACATGCACCTCTGCCCCAGGCCATGAGCCTCGTTTGGGCGATGCGGAGCCTGCACACCCTTCTCTGTGCACATCGATCAGCCAGCGGGGAGTGCACCTGAAGGCGCTGGCTGCTGGGCCGCGGATGTCTGCGAGGACTGCCCTGTGCCACCCCGAGGGGCTTGTGATGCTTTCTGGAGTCAGTTTACAACAGCGTCCAGCTTTCCTGTGACCCAGCCTGGAGGCTGGGAATGTGGCCACAGGGTGCTGGAGTCATGCCTTTGGCCACACATCCTGCTTCTCCTGCTAACCCTGTGGGGCTGGGCAAGTTGCCTGTTCAGACCCTGACCCTCTCTCCCAACATTTTCCTCATTCTGATGCTGCCCTGGGCTGTGCTCTCCTGGGATTACCCATAGACCCTGCTTGAGCTCCAGCCTGGTTCTCCCCTCATCCTGTCTCATAGATGAGGTCACTGAGCTGTGACCTGTCTAGGTGACCTGTCCCAAGGGAGTGGGGCCAGGACCCAGAGTCAGCTCTGTCTGCCTCCAGCTTTATTTTTTTTAATTTTATTTATATTCAAAAGGTATTTTATCAAGTAAATGTTATCAGAACAGATTTTTTTCAAAAAAATTAAAAAGTGTTAAAAAGGCTTACAACAGAAACAACAAAAATCAGGCCTCTCCCTTACGGCTCCGTGCTACACAGTCCCAGAAGCACGGGAAACTCCGCTGTTTCTTCTGGTGTATTTTGTTATATAGGAACATTAATGTGCTTGTGTTGCTAGTTACTAATTTGTTCACTTTTAGACATTATCTGTCAACTTCCAAGTGAACGTTTTATATGACTGAATAATATCCTGTTCATAACCTCTCATGATGTATCAGCCTTCTCAGGCTGCCATGACAAACACGTAGACTGGGTGAAATAAAAGCCTAATTAGATGAGATAAACCGTAAGCTGTGGGGAAAAAAACTGATGAGAGAATTTGTGATTTGTAAGGCAGAATTGAAATAAATCAGAATGTGGTACAGAAAGATAGACAGATGAGAGAGCAGGAAAGAGACGTGGGGGACATACTGAAAGGCTCACCTGTACTGGACAGAGTAGGGAAGAGGCAGAGCTACAGAAGATCATGGCTAATTATTTCCTAAAGGGGAGGAAGATATGAGCTCCTCAGACGGAACACATTGTATCACAGTGAACCCACAGCTCAGAGACGATAAATAAACATTTTCAAACTACTAGAAAGAAAAGACATTTCATACTAAGGACTGGCTATCAATAGACAGCAGACTCTTCATCAGCAAAAGAGGCCAGAAAACAATGGAGCAAAATGCTGAGGGGAAATTACTAGCAACACAATATTCTGTGCTCAACTGAAACATCTTTTCAGAATTACGGCTACATGTAAATATCTCTAGACATGCAATCCTACAGTTCTGATGATCTGGTCAACATGGTGAATGAGCAGATGTCAAACAGTGGTAACATGATAAATGAGAGAAGAATTTGAAGAAAAGTTTGAGTCTCTCATTTTGATCTGGGTGGTAAATTCAACATGATTTGCATTTATGTTTGTTAAAGCTCACAACAGAAATGGTGTTTGTTTTTTAAAGCTGGCTGCCTTTGTCTTTTCAGGAGAGTTTGATGAAATTTAGGTTTTGGCTTCAGGAAAGTGCATGGTGTGGGCGTGTGTATCTCACAATAACGTGAACCTCTCAATGGAGAAGCAAATCTGCCTCTCTCAGTCTTGTCTTTCCTTATTGAAATAATTTGAATTGGAAGCATCTTTTTCTTCCTTTTGGCAATGACAAGATCTAGTGTATAATCACGTTTATTTTGCACATGGCAATAAACATTCAATTACAGTCCCCAGCTCACAAGATCAAAATCCACCAGCTAACACACAAAGCTGACATAATTACCTACCCTGGAACACTGGTTTAGAAGAATGGGAAATTACAATTGTTAAATTATCCACAGGAGGGCTCTCCTGATGTTCCAAATACAAAAAGAGAAGCTTGGTTAGAAGGAGAAGGAAATAATTTGGAGGTGGGGGTGGGGTGGAAATAGGCTGAACCGTCACAGTTTCAACATTTCAATAAATTACAAGATTCAGTAGAGTGCCACGTCTGACACAAATTAAACTTCAGCTTTGTGCCACTGCACACATGTATAGCAACACAGGAAAGGCACATTGGTAGAAAGGAACACAAGTGTTTCCCTGCAACCTCGTAGTCTGAAAGTCAATGGAACGATTTCAACACAAAAACTAGAGCCCACCATCTCTTTTTCTGAATATCTTATTGCCCAATCCTGCTTTTACTTAAACAGTCCAATACCTGAAGAAAAGGCATCTGGGAAGATAATTGGTGAAGAGCACTTATTTTCTCTTTTTCTCCCTTTCTTTCTTGCACACTTACTCATTTGCTAACAGGGCTATTAATGACAAAATCTACTATTGTGTTTCAAGGGGTCGATCAATCACAGCCTCCTCTGTCTTGGGTTCTGAAGCCACAGAAAAATTAACAGCAAAGTAAGAATGCAATACAGTATCCTACTGATTGTAGGGAAGCTGGGCTGGAGAATGCCACTTGGACTCAGTGAAAGATTATGGATTCCTTCCCCTCTGCCCCAAACTGAACCTTCCCACTCAGTCAAGGGCTGAGCACTGGGCTGCAGACTTCTCTCCCTCTATGCACAGTGACAGGCCACGGGCTTTGTTCATTAACAGGCAGCTCCGAGTGACAGCAGAGCCAGTGCCTGACCGGGCAAGCATGACCATCCTCACGCCAATCTCACCATCCGAGGGTAAGTCCCGCCAGACATCTGGGGACGAGGGAGGAGGCCACCTCTCCAGTCCTCCTGACTGGGCAGAAGGGTTGTTAAGTGTCAATTTTATGGGTCAAGGAAGAAGCAAGAGTATTTCATCTCTATCACCTGAGGACTGGCCCGAGGTGTAGGTCACAGGAGATTACTAGTTACTCTAACTAGATGGGAGCTCCCTGAGGGCAGGCTCTGTTGGTTTCGTCCTCTATCGTTTCCCCAGTGCAAAGCCTACTATTAGGCACATATCAGGAAATCAATAATTTTTTGTTGTTGCAGAACAAGCTAAATTCTACTAAATATATTTGAGAAATATTGCATTAAACAGGCTTCCTAGGGTAGGATTTCTAATGGATTTTGATACAACAAATGCATGGAGTGACGCTCTGAAGGGAGAATACAGGAGGCAACGTTCCCTAAACTAGCTCAACACGGACACTTTCGTCACAGAGCAGTTCACAGGCACATGGTCATATACTGGATTCCCCATGTAAAATGTATTCTCAGGGTCATGGTCAAGACAGTTGACATTCCCACTTGTAGAAAGGAAGTCCATGAGTGTGTGTTGCTGAGACTTGTTGAGCTTCCTATCTTCTTGCTCTTCCCATGGCCACGTGGTTCTGTAAGCTGTCGCATGTCCTTCCAGTGCATCTCGTTTCCTGCTTTAGTTAATCTGTTGCAAGCCGAGAACTGTGATGGTTACACTGCTCCACTTAAGTGGCTCCATCAAGAGGACTTTCTCAGCTGCTGGTCACAGAAAACTACTTAAACAGCTTAGACACAAAGAGACAATTTCTCAATCGGTTCATGTGGTTGAAAAGACTTCTGCTTCCTTTCATTTCTCTACCACTGTCTTCATGTGCGAGGTCTGATGGCTGCTGAAAGCCCCAGACTCACATCTGACAGTTTAGTGGTCTGACCATGATAGAAAGCATTTATCTCTACAGATCTGGCAGAGAGGTCTCAGGGAAGCATCTCATTAGTCAAGCATGGATGGGATGCTGTCCCTAAGACCATCACTGCCATCAGAGTGCGGGGGAGGGGAAACCCTGCTGTGTGCATTTCTTCGCCCCAAGCTAGTGACGGAGGCAGCCCAGATAGACTCGCTCCTCCCTGAAAGCAATGCAAGTCCTTTTGACAACATCACAGTCTGACACTACTGGAAAGGGGGATTAATTGGAAGCTCCAGGAGCAATAAGTGACTAGAGAAGCCACTCCTTTCCCTCAGGGCCTGAAAGTCCCTCCATCATGTGAGATGTTAAAGTGGGTGGGAGAACCGGCAAAAAGGGACTCAGCCACGTAAAACGGCACAGGAAAGCTCTTCACATGCATCTGCAGTGCTTCTCCCTCACGGACAGACACCAGGAGGTCTGTCTAGGGAAGCCACTTTTGCCCTTGCAGATGACACCAGCAGGGAGCAGTAGGAGCCCCAGCATCACTAGATAAACCACAAAAACCAAAGTAAGACTGCAAAGGCTCTGAAAACTGAACTGAGGCTTTATAACCCCTAGGACCTAGATGCTAACCCCACACTAGGAGACTGACCTCTAAGAGAAAAGATATAAATAGAGACTCCTGATGGAATAGAATGTTCAGGATAGAACTGAAAATCACCTGCCATATCAAGAATCAGTAAAGCCACGACTTAAATGAGAGAAACACACACACACACACACACAGAGATAACAACATCGAGATGAACCAAAATAACTGACAAAGATTTGAAAAAAATTGACATAAAATTCCAAATAATTGAAATAATATGACAAAGATTTGAAAGAAACTGCTATAAACATCAACTAAAAATTCTCTTGAAACAAATGAAAAATAGAAAATTTCAACAAAGAAATAGAAGTTATAAAAAAGAGCCAAATGGAAATTATAGAACTGATAAGCACAATAAGCAGAATGTTTACAAAGTCATTGGACGGGCCAACAGTAGACTGGAGACAACAGAGTGTGGAGTCGGTGAACTAAAGACAGATCGACAGAATCCACCCAATCCGAACAGAGAAAATACGTACTGAGAAAGACTCAGAAAGCCTCCGGGGCCTGTGAGACAATCACAAAAGAGCCAACACTCATATTATCAGAGTCTCAGAAGAACAGAGGAAAGGGAGAGGAGCCAAGAGAGTATCAAAAAATAGTGAAAACTCCCCAAATTTGGCAAAAGACACAAAACTACAGCCTCAAGACGCTAAGAAAACCGAAAAGGATAAACCCAAAGAAACCCATGACAAGGATCTTAGTCCATTTCTGTGTTGCTATAACAGAATGTCCGAGACTGGGTGATTTATAAAGAACAGAGGTTCATTTGGCTCACGATTCTGGGACAGCTGCATCTGGCATGGGCCTCAGGCTGCTTCTACTCATGGTGGAAAGTGGCAGCCACCGGAGGGTACAAGCAGATCACATGGTGAGAGAGAGGCGGGGGGAGGTGCCAGGGTCCTGTAAACAACCCACTCTCACAGGAACTAGTAGAGTGAGGACTAAATCAGTACCCCCACCCCCAGGGTGAGCACTAATCCATTCGTGAGGGATCCGTTCCCATGATCCAAGCAGCTCCCAACACTGCCACATTGCCAATCAGAGTCCCACATTGGCTTTGGGGAGACAACATACCCAAATTCTGTCACCAAAAATACCTAACAGTTAAACTTTTAAAAACTAAAGACAAAGAAAAAATCATGAAAGTAACCAGAGAAATGACACACCAGTCATGGGACAGCAGTGGAATGCTCATCTGAAACCCGAAGTCCAGAGGAAGTGGTACATCTTTCAATTCAAGTCAATTTTTCAACAGCAAGCTCTCAACTGGGAATTTTATATCTGGCAAAACTATCCTTCAGGAAGACATTTTCAGACTAAGAAAAATTAAATGAATCTGTCACTAGCAGACCTACCTTTAAAGAGGGACCAAAGGAAATTTATCAAAAAGAAAATGATCAAGAAAAAAATTGGTACATTAAGACAGAGGAAGAAACAATAGAAAGCAGAACATTGGCACGTGCAACTAACTATCCTTTTCCTCATGAGTTTTATAAACCTTATTGATTAATAATCAAATATTGCATAATATCAATACATAATATTATAATTATACCATATGATAATTAAGAATTGTAAAGTGTGCAAGATAAAGGAATGTAAGAGGGAGTAAGCTTTTTCTGCTTAATCCAAAATGGTAAAATGTTGATATCAGTAGATTGTGACATGTCACATGTATATATTATAATACCAAAAGCAACCACTGTGAAAACTATACAGAGATGCATTCCAAGACAATATAAGTAAAACAAGATGAAATCCTAAAACATATCAATGTAATCCATAGGAAGGCAAGAAAACAGAAATAAAACAGAACCAGAGGCAACAAGCAGAACACATATAATAAAATAGTAGACTCAAGCACTAACGTGTTGACAATGATCTTAAATGCAAATAATCTAAATGTATCAATCCAAAAAAAAGAGATTGTCAGAGTGGGTAGAAAAACATTACTGTAAAATTTACATAGAAAGGCACAGACCCTGGAATAGCTAAAACAATCTTGACAAAGAAAAATAAGTTAGAGGAATCCCTGTACCCAGTACTAAGCCACCGTAATCAAGACTGCATGACATTGACAGATGGATAAACACATCGGTCAATGGAACAGAATAGAGAGCCCAGAAGTGGACCCACACACTTACGCTTACCTGCTTTTTCACAAAGCTGCAAAAGCAATTCAATGGAAAGCAATAGCCTTTTCAACATATAATGTTGGAGTAATTGAACATCTATAGACAAAGGAATAAAATTAGACCTAAGTCTTACATCTTATGTAAAACTATCTCAGAATGGATCTTGAACTTAAATGTAAAGCATAAAACTATAAAACTTTTAGAAAAAGTCAGAAGAGAAAATCTTCAGGATTAAGTCTAGGCAAAGATTTTAGACCTGATACCAAAAGCATAATCCAAAAGAGAAAAGCTGATAAATTGAATATCATCAAAAATAAAAAATTTTATTCTTCAAAACCCCATTTGAAGATGAAAAGACAAGCTAGAGACTGGGAGAAAATATTAGCAAATCTCATACTGAACAAGGACTGGATTCTAGAATGTACAAAGAACTCTCAGATCTCAACAGTAAAACAATACACAGTCCAATTGTAAAATTACCAGAGAGGAGATAGACGCAGCAAGTAAACACAAGAAAAGATGCCTAACATCATTAGCCATGTGGGAAATGCAAGTTTAAACCACAATTAGAAATCACTACACTCCTAGCAGAATGGCTAAAATCAAAAAAACAAAACAGACAAACAAACAAAAAAAAACAATGACAACACCAAACGCTGGTAAAGATGTGGAGAAATTGGGTCAGTCCTGCATTGCTGGTAGGAATGTAAAAATGGCTCAGCCATTCTAAAAACATTCGGCGATTTCTTATATATCTAAGCATGCGCTGTATATAACCCAGCGACTGCACTCTTGGGCATTTATCCCAGAGAAATAAAAACTTATGTTCCCACAAAAAGCTTTACAGGAATGTTTAAAGCAGCCTTATTTGTAAGATCCCCAAACTGAAAACGACCCCGATGCCCTTCAACAGATGAGTGCTTGAACAAGCCACGAGGTGTGTCCCCACCATGCAATACTACTCAGCAAGGAAAAACAACAGACCTTCAGTACACTCAGTAACTTGAATGAATCTCCAGAGAACACCTCTGAGTAAAAGAAGCCAATCTCGAAAGGTTACATACTATGTGACTCCATTTATACAACATTTTTGTAATGACAAACTTTAGAAATAGAGAACAGACTAGTCATTGCCAGGGGTTAGGGACAGGGTGGAATGGGGAATGGGTGGGGGCAGCCACAGGGAGATGGTGTGGTTATGAATCTGCAGCAGGAGGGATCCTTGTGGTCACAGAAACGTTCAGCATCCCGACCGTGGTGATGGACACGTGCACCTGGACCTGTGACAAGATTGTGTAGAACTGAATGCACACACAGAGGAGCACAAATAAAACTGGGCAACTCTGACCCACGTGGGTAGATGGTACCAGTGTCAATGTCCTGGCTATGATACTGTGCTATAATTTTGTCAGATGTTACCCTGAACGAACTAGGTGAAGTCTTCATAGAATTTCTCTGGCTTATTTCTTAAAACTGCATGTGAATCTGTAATTATCTCAATATAATTTTAATGTAAAAAGACGTTTGCTTTCTGGCACTCTGAATGGAAGACCCATTAAATGTTGAGGCATCAGCAGAAAGTGATTAGTTAGAAAATACATGTTCGATGGGTTATCTTGAACCAGTTCCATCACACATAGTATCACCAACTCTCTCCCTCCTCTAAAATTTATACTAAGGATTTGCTTTATTCAGGTACGGTAAGAAACGCAGATACAGAAATGACTGTCATACACAAAGAGGTTTATACTCATGAACCCCTAGAAACAGGCGTGGCTTGCAACGTAGGGCCGTGTGGGGAAGGGCCAGGCATGGTCGGAGGCAGCGGGCGCGTGAGTCAGGCATGGCCCAGAGCCTTCTTGGGGGTTTCCATGGGAAGGAGGGAGCAAGGCAGCATAGGTACCTGAGTCAGTTTAGGACTGGAGACTCTGGGTAATTTGGGCGGGCTCTGGGATAGAGGGACGGTCCCTAGTGGTCTGGTAGCTGGTCCTGGGGTGACTTAGGGTGAGGGGAAGATTGGCTTTTTGTATGGGAGTTTGGTGGAGAAGATGATTGGGGTGTGGGCTCAGGATTGGTCGGTTTGTGTTAAAGGCCGGTTGACAGAGGCGTTTGCTGTCTCTAGGAACTGGGTACCTGGGAAGGGCAGTCTCCGCAGGATCAAGGCCCCAAATGCCAGAGCATCAGGAATAGAGGAAATGAGAAAATACGGTCAGTAGCTCTCCCAGCTGACTCTGTGACACGTTCTTCTTCACAATTGCCAGACACAGGCTCCCCCAGCACTGAACATGCAACACAGGAGACAATCCTGGGAAATTCAGGGGGAGGGGGACAGTCTCTGCAGGACAAACTGGGATCACGAGATATATCACAGCTTTTATTACAACTCAGAATAACCATAACAATCGTACCCCACTTCCTCTAGGTCACAACGACAGGCACCCAAAGGTACAACTAAATGCACGCAGAAGAAACAGAAAGCCTGACTGAGTGGACCTCAGTTCCCTGTCGCACACAGCAGGAAAATCCCGCTGACACGAGCAGAACTGCAATACTTGGCCCCTCTGGGGTATTCCACAGACCAGAGGCACCACATTCACCTGGGAGCTTGTGAGAAAAGCACGTGTCAGGCTTCACCTAGACCTGATGAATCAGAATCTGCATTTGGACAAAGTCCCACAGATTCGGACAAGAGCTGTCTTAGTAGCAACTTGCTGATGCTCTGACTTACAGTAGCTTTTCTACATCCAGGTGAAGCTGGGTGAGATGATTACACCTACGATAGCCCAGGAAGAGTCCTTAAAGGCCATCAAGAATAACGTACTACAAAAAGTCTTTGTAAAATACCCATTTTAATTTTCGCTAATGGCTCCTTACGTGACATGGCTGAAATCTGAGGATGACCCGGCAGTCTCCTTGGTCCCCACACTGAGGGCATTTTGATTGTCTGGGCAGGTGTCTCCTTCCTTCAGCTCCTTGAAGAGTGCTGAGCTCAGCTGAGAAGGACTAACCTCCCTGGAGAGAGGCTGGGTCTTGAGACAAGAATGTACAGACATTACCAAATCCATAAGCCAAAATGCATGCACTAGTTCTCGAGGGAGACATTTCTCAGGTCCTACAACTTCCTGCTTGTGATAATAATTGTCACATGGTCTTGTTTTTTATTCTCCCCAAGTTTTACTGTCCACCTCCTCATCAGTATGATTCATCTTGATCCTTTTTATTAAACCTCTGTAAGAGAGAGAGAGGCGTTGAATTTTTTTTAATAAGATACACTGGGCGGTATTCTTAGAAGTTTCCCCATTTCTTAATCTGACCTCTATCACACTGTTCGAAAATCAGCTTCTCGTGATATTTCCTGTGATTGCACTTGGGAGTCAGAGATTTGATGTTGAAGAAAGCTGAAGAGCCAAACACTTTTGTCCCAACAATAAGCTCACATCCCAGAAAGAAAATGCATTGGTGTCGTGTGAGGAATCCACTTAGCACAAGAGTTA
Organism: Cynocephalus volans; assembly: GCF_027409185.1. Lineage (NCBI taxonomy): Eukaryota > Metazoa > Chordata > Mammalia > Dermoptera > Cynocephalidae > Cynocephalus > Cynocephalus volans. The sequence continues at coordinate 296,425,775 of NC_084460.1, forward strand.
CATAACGGCTAATTATCATCTTCCTTGTAGTTAAGAGAGGAGCTGGAAAAAAGAGAGCTACCAGCCAATAAGAATAATGGATATTGACCCAGGGAGGCTAAAAATACTGCAGAGCTGGATATTATATTCAGCTTGCCCTTTAGTGAGCATGATGCACAGAATAAAGATGGCTCAAGGTAGTAGCTGTAGGAGACCCCCAGTTCCAAAAGTACTCAATTCCAGTAATTACAGTGAGAAAACAAGGCTGTCCTGCACCTGCAGTGATATTTTTCTTTCGGTGACAGGAAAGACTCTTTAAGCAGTTTTCCTTGTGCCTTCATCCCACCCCAAGCACCTTGTTCTCACCACCAGGAGCAAGGAACATATTTAGAGCTGGTGTTTTGCAGATTTCAGGCACAGGTAGGAATTCAGCCTCTGGCCAGGTGATGTGCTTGTACCTGAGGGGTGTTTGGAAGCCAGCACAGGAGACATTTATAATTTCGGTGCAGTGGAGACCTCCTACAGAGGACAGAGATTATTTAAATGTTCCTGGCATGAACCCCTATATCTGCTACAGATATAAATGCAGTCATTTCTCTTATTTTTCCAAAGTGGTACAGGGCTGCACATTAGAAATCAAGTATTTTACTGTTAATTCCACCAGACCAAACCCAGTCCCAAACAAATCATCCACATTTTCTTCATCCTGGGGAAATCATCTTATTTCAAAAATCTTAATTTCCATTACTATACCATGCAAAAGAACCAAACTTCTCATCAGACCAATAGTGCTGTCACTTCTACCACAGCCACAAGGGGTCGCTGTTGAACACCAGCCCTGCATCGTCTGGAGGAGGCTGGTTCACGGCTGTATAGACGCCCCACGGCCCAGATGCCAGCCATTGCCGTGGTGGGCTTGTGTTGAGCTCTAAGTGGTTAGCTCTCAGTCCCCCTTCATGTCTTTAGCAATGCTTCCCAACCACACCTAGCTCTGTGTTAGATCAGCCCTACTTTGCCAATGCCCAGGCCAGAGGTGTGCAAACCCTAGGGCCCTGAGAAGCACTAAAATAAGTTTCTTTACTTAAAATGCAAATTCCCAGAGTCTTTCCCAGCATTTTATGATTCATTGTTGAGGATAAAGGTGGAGCATACATTTTTAATCTGTCATGCCAGGACTGCAGATACTGATTGTCATCAGATCACACTTTGAAAAACCCTGCCTGTGACCTTATAGTCAGACAAGTTTATCAGCCCAGATGTCCTTCCTTTCTTATGATGACCCTGTGGTAAACTTGGGGTCCTTTCTGCCAGTGAACCTTGACTGGACCACATTATCCCCCAAGAGGGTTGCTCCACTGAGAGTCGTGGGAATAAGACTTTGAGGTTTTCATTCTTTTTTTAAAACCTAGGACCCTCCTGCTGCAACGTGCACATGCACATGTGGTGCACAGTGTTCTTGTGGAAATGTTTTCTCTCCCAGACTTTAACAGAAGCTTTGCAAACTAACAGCCAGCCTTGCTCAGGGAAACAAGTGTCCCCATGGCAAGGGACCACTTATATAACCAATAAGGGCAGGAGACCTACTCCAAAGCGATTTTCTACCTCTGTGAAGAAAAAGTCCTTGGAGCTTCTCTCCTTAAAATTAAAAAAAAAAAAAAAAGACAAAGACAAAGAATGTAGGACCCCCCTCAGGCTCACAGAGACACGGGCCAATCTTTAACTCACCCTCCGCAGTGTCCCCTGCATCCCTGCAATCATCCCAGCACAGGGGCCATGTCTGTTCTGTTTGTTGCTCTATTCCAAGTGTGCTAGGCAGAGCGTTGGGAGCATAGGAAGGGACCAGCATCCATGTGTTAAGTTTAGCTGAATTTAGGCGATCACAGAAGTGGCACAGTCAGAGCTTGGGCTGCTCGCTAGGAGCTCCATGGTCCACCTGTGCTGGTCAGCAAAGCTGCTCACTGGACTCTCCTGGTGCCCGTCCTTCCAATATATGACAGGACTGTTCGTCCTGGCCCCCTGGGGTTGAGTGGGGTTGGAGACCCCGTTCTGACCACTGAATTGTGAGCAGAAAGAATGAGTGTCACCTCCAGACCACACATTTAATTTCTGACTTGAGAACTTTCAGGGCTCACTTCCCCCTGTATAACCACTAGCAGCCTCCAGGATGGTGACCTGGCCTGGGCCTGAGTCACCATAAGGAGCAGAGCCTTTTGTCAACATGTCCCATGCTGATCAACATGCCTGTGCTTTCAGTGGCTAAGACTGGGCAGTGTTTGCTGCAGCATCATAACCGAGCCTGTCCTAGCTGATGACAGCCTCCATGCCGGGGACCAGGCAGGTCAGAGGGCCAGGAACTCAGTCCTGCAGAATAGAGGGCAGGGCACAGGGATTAGAGATTAGGAGACATCAATCAGTCTAGACGGCAGGGACCCGGCAGGCTAGCTGTGTAGTGGGCAGAGGGTCACGGCCAGCCCCATCTATAACAATAATGGAATTATCCCTTAATCTCTCCCTGACTGTGAACCATGCCCACTCCAAAAATTAGGAAAACCGTGTTCCAGGCAGACCCATGCAAAGATAGTAAAAAGCGGAGTCTGTCTTCCCTCCTTTGGAGCAAGTGTCAGGAAGTCCACAGCTAGACATGCTGCCAATGGCTGACCTACATGTGTTTCTCCTTATGCACAGGAGAAGCTTGCTGACTCTGCTTAGACTTGCACCAGGGGCAAGGACTATCCAGAAGTGCCGAGGCCCAGTGTCGCGCGTGCTAACTGAAGTGAGTAATGTGTTCCTCTTCCTGAAGAACGAAGTGTCTTCCTCGGTGTTATTCAGTAGCTTTAAACATCCAGCTTCACCACCCCTTTTCATTACAAACGCCCTCCTTAGATTCAAAGGAATTACAGCTCATTATCTTGCCTGATTTGCACGCCTCCCAATTACATACCTAGCCATACAAAATACAAGCATGCAAATGTTCAGTGGCAAACAATGATTTAAGTCTGAAATAAACAACTTCCCTTATTTTCATCAGCTGTGTAGTTCTCTGTCTTGCTCCAGACACAAGCAGGAGAGCGAATCTGTTTTGGAAAACAGGGCTATAGGTCTTTGGGGTGCTCTTTTATCCCCTAAATCTTCAAGCCAGGGAGAAGGCATTTAGACAAAGACCAAATCCACGCAATGGAAACGCCTTCCATCTATTAACTGGAAGTTCAGAAGGCTCCACTGCAGGGAGTTTGTTCTCGCTGGCAGCTTCCCTGTTCAGCCTTTTCACCCTGAAAATTCTGGAATTTGAGGGCGAGAGGAAGTTTTGCTGGTTTTGGCTGGGATGTTAGGCAGGGGAGTCCAGGGGACAGAAGGAAGATGGCTCTTGGGTAGCAGGATGGTAAAAACGGGCCTTGAGAGGTGGACTCATTTCCTGCAGCTGCAGTAACAAGTTACCTCAAATGCAGTGGCTTAAACAACAGAAATTTACCCTCTCACAGTTCTGGAGCCTGGAAGTGCAAAATCAAGGTGTCCTCAGGGTTGACCGAGAATCCGTTCCGCGCCTCTCTCCTGGCTTCTGGTGGCACCTGCAATCCTTGTCCGTCAGCTTGTGGAGGCAGCACTCCAGTCTCTGCCTCTGTGTTCACATGCACTTCTTTCCTGGGTCTTCTCTCTGTGCGTGCCCAAATTTCCCTCTTTTTGCACCAGTCATTGGGTGGGGGCCCACTCTAATTCAGTATGACCTCATCCAATAGGATCTTATCTCAACTTGATTACATGTGCAACGTCCCTATTTCCAAACGAGGTCATAGTCCTAGGTACCAGGGGTTCAGACTTGAACACATCTTGTTGAGGGACACAATCCTACCCACTACAGCAGGTGTCTGGTATTTAGAAAGCACTTCATAGATTTTGCTTTCTTTTTAAGAAATCTATATCTAGCCCCCTGTATGCTCATTGGATAATTTGCATTTTCTTCCTTAGAGGAAAAGCTGTTAAATATGTGATTCCTCACCTTCCCCACACCTCACCCCCATCACCACACAGTCCACTCCTGCGCTGCGGGGCCTTCCTCTGTCCAGCCCTCCACCTCTGTCTCTTCTTTATCCCTAGTTTCCTGACATTGCTGAATACTGACTTGACACCACCTGAATTAAAGATTCATCTGACGGACCCATTGCCTGCAGGACATGTCATTCCTTCAGGAACTGCTAACACACATGTCCTTCTTAGGAAGCCAGCCTCCTACCCCACGGGGAGGTCCTCTTTGTTGGCTTTCCCGACATTCAGAAGCTCACCGCACCTCTTGCGCATGATACTCCTACAAATAGGATGCTGTGAAGTTCAAGGTCATTTTCCCAGCACCTGGTGAATGTGCTAGAAGAACAGCTCCTTCTTGAAGAAACTATTACCAACTCATCTTCAGGGTTATTGTAGCATTTTGCACTCTTTGGCCATTTCTCTGGGAACCTTTCACAGACACATGCTTGGACATCAAGTCTTGCCAAGCTTCTGATTGGTTTATCCCATATTTCACAAGCACTTAGGCTACAGTTAAGAGAAATCTGTATAAAATTGTCAAGTACCTTGCTTTGGGTTCTAAATCTCATGGAAGCACCCTAGGAAGATGGAAAGAACTGGGTTTGCACAGACAGTTGACTGGAGGGTTTTACATGGACCATGGAGTAGGTGGCATCTTGGAGGCATTGCAGAGACCAAGAGTAAAGTGCACCGAAAACGAATGACTTTCATTTTTACTTCCCCCAAATGTGAGTAGGTGGACTTTGCAAACTACAGCTCCATGAGCTTCACATTGATTCCAGAAATAATTCTAGAATACGTTGTGGAAGAAGTAAACAATAAATCCCAAATAAGAAATCAAGAAAAGCCTTAATAAACCACACTCGTTTTCCCCTGTGATGGGATTGCTAGGGGATTAAAAGAGGGAGACGCAGTGGCTGTCGACTCACTGACTTTCGTCCTGGTGTGTTCCGAGGTGTTGCTGTTCTGAGCACGCTGCAGCCTCCAGTGGAGCAATGACGGGGCACTCATTCCCTCCTGAAGCAGATCGTTCCATCTTTTAGCTGCTCAGACTTGAAACAAAGTGAGCCAAGATGCCAGGTAGCGTTCAAGCTTTATTAAAGAAAGAAATCTGCCGGGCTGTGCTGAAAGTGGGGAACAGCCCGGGGCTGCCCTGAAAATGGGGGACAGCAGCTAACATAGGGCAGTGGGAGCTTATGTTCGTGTGTTGGAGCCAAGAGCTGGGTGATGTAATTCCGGGGTGGGGATCGGGGTAGGTCATGGGAATGGAGAGTTCTGCACATGCAGAAATGCCAAAAGTTTCATTTTCTCCAAAACCGTGAGGCTTCTTGTAAAAGAGACTTGGGGAGGGGACGGGTGGAGGTGGATGGTGCCATTTTGTACTTTGGCTTGTCTAAGATGGCGCTGGTTATGTTGCAGATCTATTAAGACTGCAAGAAAATTTCTTTCTTTTTCTTCTCTTGTGCCAGAATTGGACACCCTGAGTCTTCTCCTTATTGCTATTAATTAATTTAAGCACTTACAAGTTTATTATGTGGAAGCCATCACCACCTGCACCCTAACACAGAGATTTTCTCCATTTAGCCCAACATCCAATCAGTCATGTTGGCAGCCACATCTCTCTGTGGGCCCTACTGGGATTCCTCTTAGCTAAAACTCCAATGTTTCTTACACGTAGCAGTAGCTCAGTCAAGGCCGCCATGTCTTCATGTGTACCATTGGATTTCTTATTCAAAGCAGGATCTGACATTATCTGTGTTGAATTTTCTCATATTTAGTTCAATTTCCTAATGAGTAGTTCTTAATCAGGAGTGGGTGCCAGAACGATCTGCAGAGGCTTCTCCAAATACAGGTGTCTGTCCCTCTCTTCAGATGGCATCAGCCCATGTAACACAATATTTAGTACCCATGGAGAAGGTACGTCATTTTCTCCATTTGGAGGGCCCTGGAGCCCAGAACACACACAGCAACCTGTAAAGAAGTCTGAACCCAATGTACAGAAGGTTCTGCAATAGAGGGGGAGATAAACCCAAGCAGTATAGCTTTATTAAAGTTATTATTATCATCCTCAAGCTGGTGCATTCCAGAAAAGCATGGGTTATTAAAATTAAGAGGCAGACAACAAACAGGGAGCAAATTTGTAATAATCGTGGGAGACAAAGAACTAATATTTTAATGCAAACAGAATTCGTAAATGTCAATAAGAACAGTAGAAACCACAGAGGTAAACATACTACTGATGTTAATAGATAGTTTATGAAAAGAGAAAGAGAAATGATGAACAAATATGGAAACGAGGTCACGATGCCTAGTAAACGAAGAAATACAAATTAAAACAATATCGAGATGTTTTGGAGGTTTTTTTAGTTGTGTTCTGTGCTCTCTGGAGTACAATGAGGGGCGCTGACGTGCTGCTTCTGCAAATGAACTGGCAGTAAGTACCGCTTTGGGGACTCCATCACAAAGAAGAACAATATGACAAAAGTATCTGTACCTCTAAATGTTAATTTTCATAATGTTTAATAGCCTTTTTAACAAAGGAAGAATGGAAATAATCTCAATGTCCCCCATCAGAGGATGGGCTGGGTAAACTGTGCTTATCTCCTGCAGAAAGCTTTCTGGTCCCCACCTCCCCTGTGAGCACTCGGGATTGCTCGATCAAAGCTCTCGTATTCTAGGTCACATCACACTGTGATTACCTGTCTCTGTGTCTGTCTTCCCCCTACCCTGTGAATTATTTGTGGCAGAGATGCGGTTTATTTATCCGTGTATCTCCACTACCATTCAGTGTTTCACCTGTAGTAGCTACTCAGTAGATGCTTATGAAATGAACAAGAACAAAGTATAGATGAAATGTCCTGTACTTACGAAAATACTGACAGTATGTCATATAACTTAAAAATGCTTGTGTGCTAAGGTCAAGTAGAAAAAGGCAGAGTGCATTCTTGTATTTGTAGTGATAGAAGAGGTCATGTTGACTAAGTGCCTTCTGGGTGAAGCACAATATATACATATTTGTATCTGTATGTATATATTTTTTCTTTTAATTTTTATTATGATCCTTTGAGGTTCCATCTGCTTTTAAGATAAATAGCGTTTTTATCTTTTATCTTTACTGATTAAGAAGCTGAACCTTTGGGAGTTAAGAAACTCGGTCAAGATGACACTACCAGGAGGTTCAGCTGGAGCACGTACCCGGGACGTCTGACCCCAGAAGCTGGCCTCTTGAACAGCATGCTGTACTGTCTCTACTATGAATACGGGCAAAGCAGAGACACCGAAAACCTGCCTGCACTGAAAAAATGTTGTGCAAAACTCACCAAACTATAAACCATGATTGGCTTTGCTTGGTAGGACTATAAAGGGTCAGTTTTTTCTTATGATACATTTTCTGTATCAACCCTCTATGACATTCACAATCGGAAAAATAATAGCAACTTTTGGAAAAAAGGAGAGCAGTGGCAAATAAGTGGACATATACTCACTGCAAATAAAAAGGTGGCTTAGGACCCACCCAAAGGGTCCTGTTTGCTGAAGTATTAAAAGAACCTTGTCAATAACCCAGAGCTGGATTGCCTAGCAGCAAAGTGCCCGTGTGTTTAGGGCTCCAGCTCGGCTGTAGCAGCAAAATCAAGAGAAAATCTTAGCTTGAGTCAAATACCTGGTGATCAAAAAATCTAGAGAGGAGCTACTTAAATGTCAGAATGCATGGAAGGATCATGGTACAATGTGGTTTTGCTTTTATTTTCATTACAGATGGCATGTAGGAACTTTTTCTGCGGCGTTTAAGGCCTCCAAATACTTTTGTGTGGCCCAGAAAGAGCTGTGCATTATGCAGGGGAGTTCACAGAACGGCTTCAAGGAGAGAGGAAAGTCGTGGTATGTTTTCAAATCACAGACCAGACACGGATGGTATAGAAGGACACAGAGGGGAGGGAATGAAAGGACTTTTCCTGTCACGTGTTCAAGATGTCCTGGGCACGGTCCCATGGAACTTTTCTCTGGTGCTATTAACTGGGGGAGCTGAGACTTGCCTTTTGAAGTACATCCTGCCAAGGAGCTGAGTTCGTGTCAGCAGGATACAGCTGCACAGGCTCCGGGGTGGCCAAGCAGTTATTGAACATGACATCAGTAGTCCTGTTGATATTTCATTGTACTTTGCCATTAATTTCAAGCTGATGCCAATGAAATAGGACACTGGGACAGGCTAATGGCTTCCTGCCCCATGCTGGTGGCAGTTGACATGTTTATTTTCCTAGCTGGAGGCATTGATCCCACGGCCAGACATTAACTACAAAGACTACCAAGTGAGTGATGACAAATTTAAAAATATTTTGCAAGAACATAGTTGGGTTTTACAAAAATGTGACAAACATTCACGGAATCTTTGTTAAACACAGACCTCTCAGTAGGACTGCAAGAATAAATGCTGTTTGTTTCAGGCAAACTGAGAGAAACATGAGCAGTTTTTTAGTTTTCTCAAATTCAAATTGGATCTTTTGTCCCACTAGGTTTTTTCTGTTTTTTTGTTTTAAGGAATTAAAACAGTGATTAAAAAAAAAATTATTTCTCTTCTCTTTCAAAAGGCATGGCCAAAATATTGGCACAACCCATGAACTGTGATTGGTGGACACCTTTTTTAATCAATAGAGATATATTCCCATCTCTCAGTCAATCAAAAGTCAGGCTTTCTTAAGTTTCATCCAAACTGTTTGTTAATTTTTTTTTCCAGTTTGCATTTTTATTATTTTCCTGTCTTTTTCTTCCCCCCAGTTTTACTGAGGTATAATTGACACACAAACATTGTATATATTTATGGTGCACAACATGATGTATGATATGCATTGTGAGGTGATTACCGCAATCATGCTAACTAACATATCCATTACCTCCCATAGCTACTCTTTTTTGTGGTGAGAACACTTTGAGATCCACTCTCTTAGCAAATTTCCAGTGTGCAATACAGGACTATTCACTGCAACTGCCTGGCTGTACATGAGGTTTCCGGAACTCACTCATCCTGCACGGCTGAAGCTCTGACCACTGTCCCCTTGTTTCCCTCACCCCCAGTCACCCCCAGCCCCTGTCACCCACCACGCTCCTCTCCCTTCCTAGGAGTTTGGCATTTCTAGATTGCTACCACTGTTTTTAATTTCACCTTTAAAAGCCCTAAGCACTGAACAGGTTCGAACTGAAATAAAATTACAGATATGCATTTTTTCTTTTACCTTCATATTTTCCCTTTTCCTTTCCCTTCTCTCTCCCTCCCCTCATCTAAGTAAGATCTGTAGCCTTGAGCTAAAGAGGAGGAAGGAGGCAGGGCAAAAATTATCAATCAATCCATCAAATAAAAGTCTAGGTCCTTAGAACACCAGAAGGGGCTTACGGCATGGACGAAACATTTTGAGAAATATGAGTGGGTTTCCTCAGAGACAGGAAAGAGCCTCTGGATGCGGGAAGGGAGACAGGTAAGAAGTGAAGAGAGCGATCAGTGCCCAAGGACAGGTGCGAGCGCACCACAGGGGTTGGTGGCCCAAATCTATAGCACCTGGTCTCTGCGTCCCCACCAGCACATGGGGTAAGGTGCGCATGTAATTCCCAAAGGACCTACATTTTCTCTGGGGAGAGGCGGGAGGCCCAAGTAGAAGGAGATAGTTCCTTCATTCCTGCAGAACTGAGGACCCACACAGTAACTAACTTGAAGCTGTAGAATAAAGTAAATCGTATTTCCCACATACCCAAGGTGTGGCCGGAGGTTGCTGACCAATCAGACATTTCGTGTCTGTGCCCTGGCTGGCTACAAATCCTCAAATCAGAGCCATGCCATTTTCAGGCAATGGCCATGGAATTTCAGAGGTGAATTCTGATTTCAGAAACACCAGTGGCCTGAGATGAAATTTAGTTTCAATGTTTCCTGCAAAATCTACATTCCCCAGACATATCACGATGGCAGGCAGAAGAAATGAAGAGCCGGCCAATGGAGATTTTTCAGCATTTCCTGCTGACTTTAATTCTTTGATTTCTGGGAAAATACCTAGAAAGGATGAGGGGCATAGAGAGTAATCTGGAAGGCCCCTAATGTGAAGTTGGAAATTCTTTAAAAAATAAAAGCTGGAACCTTTATTCTGAGAGAGGGAAGGGCAATTCCTGTGACACCAGCTCTAGGTGTCAGGACAAGGGCACCTGGAGACCCCATTAAATTGACAGTCCCTTTAAGCATCCATAAATTCATCAGCTCACACCATGTGTGGTGAGAGGGCTGGACTGAAGAGCAAATCAAAAGAAAGTCTCCTGAGCAGAAAGCTGTCCCAGGCAGCCACTATGCATTTAAACAAGCAAAACGTTTCACCTGTGTACTTTGCTTGTGGCAAAACCAGCCATTTCCTGCAAACTGTACCCATGATGAGAACCAACCATGAGCAATGCAGCAGCCGAGGTGGGCTCCGGGCAGCTAGGATTTTAGAGGATTCTAGAGAAGCATGTTACTCTGGACCTTAGTCACCACCAGAGAGTCAAGGTTTTGAGACTACACATCGACAAAGAGAATGCAGCTGGAGGCCCAGGCAAGGACACCAGTCCTGAGCTTCTGCTTTAGACTAAAGGCAGCAGCTTCCCAGGACTTTGCTCATACATGAGGCTCCGGGCAGACTTGGACCAGGAGAAGACGTGCCTGAACCAGTGGCTGAGCTTCTCGGGGGAAGTGGAGCCATGCTGGAAGGAAAGACAACCCTCTTGGAAATGGGTAGTGGCACCAACTCCTCCAAGTGGGAGCTAAAGCTTCAATTAAGCCCACCAGGAACCAAGCTGCCTGCCAATTTCTCAGAGAGTTGAGGGCCCTGACCACCACACAGCATGTTCAGCTGTACAGGAGGCAGGTGCTATCCTGGGAAACCAATTTGGGACACAGACCCACGTTCTTTTCCATGTGGATGGGAAGTCTGTGCTTGCTAGTGTATTTGTGCATCCGTACACGTGCATGAGAAAGAGCCAGAGGGAGAAATGGGGAAAAGGTGGGAAAGTGAGGAGAGAATGGGGGAGAAGGGAGAACCCCATTTACCACAGTACATGAGAGTTAAGCGATTATGAAACAAGCAGCATCAGAGACAGACAAGCTTGTCCTGCGATGCTTGGCTCTGAAAATGATGAGGCTCCAAGACAATGCAGCTTGCCAGCCTTGGCCACAAAATGCACACAGGCCTTGCAGTCCGGGGCCACGAGGAGTGTGGAAAGGAGGACAAGGAAAGAGGGCGAGTGGAGCTGGAGCCAGAGATGGCTCCTGGGCTCTTACATAAGGTGGGCACAGGGTGGGCAGTAGGTGAGGAGATGAGAGCAATAAAGGGTGGTTTCCCACCGCTTCCTGTTCGCTGAGTGTGTTCACGTTGACTTGAGGTCATCGGAGCTCCTGCTGATAACAGACGTGGCCAGCAAATCTTCAGAGATTACTTAAGCTTGCTGCTCACACATGCACACACAACACATGCAACACACCCCACATACACAGCATGCACATATGACATGCACACACATTTGCTCTACAATTTTTTTCTGAGTCTCTCTGAACCATCTGTACCTAAACCCAACCTCTGTTCCTTCAGGAGCCCCCTTGTGTTAGAAAACACTTTTGTTTGTCTTTTATTGTGAAAGTTCACGGAATGGTGTCCTACTGAAAAGAAAACAATTGATGCTTGGTATAGGAGGTGAAGCCAAATGTTACCAGCCCTCTTTGTCTTTGGGAAATAATTTGCAATTGAGAGAGAAAGGGGCTTTAAGTTTTTCTCTTTAGACCAGCCAGCCTACAACTTTGCTACTTTTTAAGCCCTCATAGAGCCTCTTCATTTCTGAGGTTACACACCTGTCATCCACGGCTCAATAGCTGGGGTTCTTCCGACATAGGTTAAGCTCTGCTCCTGACTGCAGCTGCAGAGAACCTTCTTTTGCCTTCTTGACCCTTGAGGACCCTTACGGTTTGCTTATAGACATGATGCCTTTCCTGCTAGCTGGATGGACATTGCTCATTTTCCCCCCACTCCCTCGTGAGAAAGTGTCCGTTCTTCAGTGGTAACAGGCACATTGAATCTTTCCTCCAAATAAGCAGCTAATAAAAAAAATCATAAAGCGGGGAGCTGGTGCACACACCCATGTGACTGTTCTCGCTAATGGATCCCGAGGCTCTATCTGCTTTCCTAACCAGGCACTCTGTCTTCATCAGACGTCAGGATGAGACACCTCCTCTAAAGACTATGTTTACGGCTAAGGAAGCCTTTTTCCTGGGTTTCCAAGTGTTCATGTTTCTTTAGGTCTTTATAGACTCCTCTTTGGAAGAAGAGCCCTAGTCTAAGTACCACGATGGAGGTGGAAAGACCTTCCTTAAGCTTCCCGAAATCTTTCAATCAGGAACACTCCCCAGGGCAGACTTCATTTTATGCTGTAGCCAAAGTTCATCAATTCAGTAGGTAATGACAGTGAGTGACCCTGGGTTGACCTTTTAGAGTACACGGACTGAGGAGGTTCCGGAGGTCGAGCAGACCCACCTCAAAGTTACAATGAAGATGCAGAAAAGAAATAAGCAAAAGATGTCAGATCAATGTGTTTCATTTTAAGAAACACATTGTGATCTCCTAATGGGAGATCTTCATGGAATCTTTCATATGATGATAGATTCACGGGGAAATGATGATTTCTAAAGAGGTGAAGGCCCAGAATTTAGACAAAAATTTTTCTACATAGGCCTAAACCATTTTATTTTCTTAAAAATGTCTCTTTCTATGCCATACTTTCATACAGTATCGATAATTTTCCACGCCCATCCAGTCACCTAAGGTTGCACTCATGTTCTGAGAATCACAACCTGAAAGATATGTCAACTGAGTGTGCACTTTTGTGCTGAGCCAGGCTTCCTCTGGGATCCCATCTCCACCCTCCCTCAGTGCCTGGGCAGGGTGACATAGAAGGGAAATCAGTGGGTCAAATAAGAACAACCATGTGTATCTCCAAAAGTGACCAGATGACCCCTGAGTGGAGTGGGTGGAGCGGGCAGTAGCCCACAGCTTTACCCGCAGACTCTTTCCAAGCACAATGGTTGTTCATTTTTCTACATTATTAATTGGCTTCTACAGAAACATTTTCATGAAGACAGGATAGGATTCTGAGTCATCAACCACCTTCTGTCCCCAAAAGCGAAACCAGTGCCCTAAAGCCCCTAAGTTCAGTGTTTCATTTACTGACTATGTGGACAGGCACTAGTTGTCAGTTACATTAGTTCGTATTCTGTCACTGATAACAGAATATCTGAAACTTATAAGGAAATAAAATTTATTTCTTAAAATTTTAGAGGCTGGGAAGTCCAAGGTCCAGGGAACACATCTGGTGAGGGTCTTCTTCTTGGTGGGAAGTCTCTGCAGAGTCCCATGGCAACCAGGGTATCACATGGCGAGGACGGCATTAACGTGAGTTAATGTGCTCACTTGCTGTCCTCATAAAGCCACTAGAGCCATGCCATGACGGCCCCTTAAACCATTAAACCATTACTCTATGAATGGGTTAATCCATTCACAAGGACACAGTCCTCTCAATCCAATCACCTCTTAAAGGCCCCACCTTTCAGATACCATAATCGGATTTCACACCCTCTTAACACTGTTACAGGTGGGGTCAACTTTCCAATACAAAAACTCTTGGGGGACACATTTAACCCAAAGCATCAGCTAATGTCTTAGTTTAGGATCCCCCAAAGGCAGATCTGGTCACAGAGACTTGAATATAGGAAGGTTACTTGGCACCAAGAAAGGGTGCATTGATGAGCCTGCAACCACATGGGCAGCTGTGACTGACCCTGTGTCATCGTGTAGAACATGCTTCAGGGCTGTCCCTCGACGGAAGGAGAGCTGAGGTATTTATCCATAGCGCTCATCCCCTCATTTGGTGAGGGTATATCCCAGGGACGTTGGATCCCCAGAATTTCTGGGCTTCCTGAGCTTGGGCTGAGCAAGGTCCATGGTGCCAATCAGGCTCGTGGGCAGAGAAGAAGTGAGATGCAGGTGGGAAGCTGCCAGTGTGCAGGGGCCAGTTTACTGATGCTCCAGGGACACACAGGTGTGTTGGGGGGAATTGGGGGGAGTGGATGCTGAGTGGTTCATGAACAGCATCGGCTGCAGCTAATTTTCATAAGTTAACACAGGCCCTTGACTTCTGATGTTTATATAGAACTCGTACATTATCATATTCTGAGTCATAGAGAAAAGCTCTCTTGGATGCATCAGGAAAATAAAACTTTCCAAACTGAAAAACAGGCTGTGATCCTTTGCCCCTTCTTTTTAACTTTAACATAGTGACTTGTTACCGCTGTGGGATGTTTTGCATGGAAGACATTCACACTTGCTCTGGTCCCACACCCTAGCAGACCCTCCCCACTATGGGAAACTAGAGGCCCATCGTAATGGGGAGGGAGAGTTTGGAATGATTAAAGCTTTTTTTCTTTTATCTTTTCCTGAGCAGGACATCCTTCTGCCTTGGATGCCCGAGAGACCACAGAGTTGGAATTAACAAGAAAACAGAGAGGATCCAAAGAAAAGAAAGTAATTTCAGCTTATAAAATTCAAAAGAGGATTTCACAGTAGTGCTCCCTCCAAGGCCAGGCGTGACTCCGAGGAAGGATTAGCACACCAAGCACCAGGCCAGGCCTATTAGGCCATGACTTTAATCTAGGTAGAGTGGCTGGTTCCCTTTCCTCTCTGGATGCACAGTTTGTTTAGATGTGGCCCCAATTTCCCTCTCCCAGAGCTAACTGAGAGGGGAAATTGCTAGAGACAGGCAATGGCAGGGGTGGCCCAACACGTCTGTGACCACAGAGGGCCGTGCTCAGAGACAGCGCTCTAGGTGTGAATGGGCGAGCCTCTCTTGGCTCCCAGAGGCCGGGACACGTTGCTAAGGCCAGCAGGCCTGGGGAGACTCTCTCTGGTGGGGTGAACAGCTGGATGGGGACATGGCAGAGACTCACAGGTGTCAGTCGATAGCTCTTCATGAGCCTGGGGGAGACCACAGGGACAGGAAAAGGTCTTGACTAGCAGGCAGAGAAGAAAACACGAGCCTGCCAGCTCTAGCAGTCAGCAGAACGCCCATGGAGGGGACTAGGCTGATCCTGGGACAGCAGACCTGCCACACCTCAGGCAGGACCTTCCT
Organism: Cynocephalus volans; assembly: GCF_027409185.1. Classification (NCBI taxonomy): domain Eukaryota; kingdom Metazoa; phylum Chordata; class Mammalia; order Dermoptera; family Cynocephalidae; genus Cynocephalus; species Cynocephalus volans. The sequence goes on from NC_084460.1 coordinate 296,440,952, forward strand.
CCCACCACCCAGAGGTCTTAGGAGCCAGTGGGATGGGGGCTCCAGAAAGAACAGAAAAGGAGAATTTGTCCCAAAAGACCCAGAATCCTGAAGTGATTCTTTAAGAGCTGAAATCAAACTACATGCAATGCTGGATTAGACTCTGAGTTCAGGTTAGCCTAATTTTTTCCCAGCCACATGCTCTGAATTAGGTGCCGTCAGAAAGCAGAGACAGTTCTAGGATTGCATAGGATAAGAAACCTTATCTAGACAGAGGACAGACTAGAGCATGGCTAAGGCTGCAGCTGAGGAGACAGCAGCCACTCGTGTGAGCCAGGACGTGCATGTCACTTTGTGGTCTGTGCTCAGCCACGCGAGGCAGTGGTTCGGGTCTTGCTCCACTGCGGTCACGGAGTGACCTTGTCTCATACTTATGTTTCGTGAAGTCATTTGTGCTCAGCAGGAGAACCCCAAGGCCTGGCTGGGGGGTGGGGGGACAGCTTCAATTAAAATCCATAATAAAGGTACAGTAACAAAATGAGTTTGGTATCAACAAGCATATCGATGTAGTCCATTAGACAGCTCACCAGCAGACTTTACTGCAGAAGAAAGTGCAGCCTCTCAGGAAGGAGGACTGTAAATCAGGCAGAAATGGAAATCTCCTTCATCAAATAGCTTCGTCTGTTGACGATCTATAAAAAGAGCAGCTGAGATGCAGACTTAACAACACGCCGCACTATAAATTCCAGTTAGGTTACAGAAAAATATGCTTTTAAAAATCTACGTGCTAACATTTTGGAAATACGCATTAAATATATTTCTCAAATCCATGAATGTCACAAGATTTTCCAAGTTTAAACACTAGTGTTTATTTCCAAGGCAGTCCTCAGTATAGTTGAATCCATTAAAATTTAAAATAATATGTGTCAATGCATACTAATAATAAAACTAAAAGTCATAAATCTGATTTAAAAAAATGTTTCAACATGAAAATCAACTACATTGTATAGCGACAGATTAAAAATAAAAAATAAATGTTTCAAACAAATATGAAAAATATAAATATCAATAATATTTAAATAACGTGTACACATCAATTGAAAGGTAGTAAAATGTCAACAATATGGACAAATGCAAGGTCAAGTATATACAAATTATGATACACAAATGACAAATATTTGGACAAGTGCCTTGTTTTGCTAATATCCAAAGAAAATGAAACAATAATAATATACTATTATAAACAATCATATAAACAATAATAAACAACAATTCTATGTATGAAGCCACAAACAATTTTTAAAAATTGAAAATGCCAAACAATCAAGAGAATTTGTTTAAATGAACGCTCTCTTGTACTGTTGGCTTATAAATTGTCCCAGCTTTCCTTCAGAATAATCTGACACTAGACACGCCCATGCTGTTTGATCTCCTAATCCCACTTCTAGAAATCTAACCTCAGAAAACGTTTCAAAATGCAAAGGTTTCTGCACAAAGTGGTGATGGTCAGAATATTTATCACGGAAGAAAAGACTGGAAATAACAAATAGGTAACAGAGGAAGGGTGAAAGAGGTTAACATTTGCTATAAAAATAATGTTACGAATCATATTTCACAGAGTTCGTAACGGCTTAAAGGAAATCTTTCTCCTTAATATTTATTTACCCTCAGCCAAACACCCTCAGCACGGTTGTGGTTGACCTTTAAGACTTAAGGATTTTTAAAGTACGGTTATTATATTTTATCATGAGAGTGATAAGAGTAAACTTTCATTTGTTATTAAAGATGGTGAAAATATGCTGATTTAAAGAACACTGAAGTTATTTATTTATTTATTAATTACTGGTAAGGGGATCGCAACCCCTGGCTTGGTGCCATCTGCACCACGCCCAGCCAGTGAGTGCACCCACCAACCCCATACAGGATCCGAACCCACCGCCATGGTGCCACCAGCGCCGCACTCTCCCAAGTGAGCCACGGGGACGGCCCCTAAAGGTTTACTTTTGAGGATTATTTTTCTCAGCATTTGAGGCAAATGACTAATTCCTTCTTATCTTAAGCAACAAGACTCTACCTCCAGATTGAACCACATATTCAGAACAGTTTTAAAATAATTACAAATGATACACTGTGTAAAGCAGCTTGTGTTTTTTTCATTCTGACATATGCATAAATCCTTTTTCTGAGGAAAAATAATTTGGTCTTTATTATTCCAACACAGGGTGGGGGTCTGTCATGAACAAAAATGTCAATGCATTTTCCTAAGAGAATACACCTTTCAGTATCAGCCAGGAAATTAATTATTCGTCACACACAGCTGCACTCAGAAGTGTCTCTCATCCAGTGCGACGTGTGAGCCAGAGCTTTGCATTATTAACATGCACCGTTTACAGGTGTGCAACGCGGACAGCAATTTCCTGTAAAATTGCCAAGTGTTTGTCTTGCTTGTTTGGAATGATTTGGAAAAAGGTCATTCAACCAGATTACTATGGTAACATTACAAATTCATGTGATATTTTAAGACAATACTGTAAAATTTGGTGACACAGTGAATCACAAAAGCAGGTGTTTAAAAATTACCACCATCGCCTCTGAGTCAAAGATAAACTGTATTCCGAAGGCCACAGGTGGCTCCTGGGAATCCTTGTCAAGCTAGATGCCTGCTGTTCCCTTCTTTTTCTTTTTTTTCAATTTATGGCTGACATAATAATCATACATAATTATGGGGTAAAATGTGATGTTTAGATACATGCAAACATTGTGTAATGATCAAATTAAGGTAATTAGCATATTCATCACCTTAAACGTTTATCATTTCTTTGTGATCAGAACATTCAAAAACCTCTCTTCTAGCTATTTTGAGATAAACAATACACTGTTGTTAACTAGTCATCCTACTGTGACCTAGAGCAGCAGAACTTACTCCTCCTGTCCAACCGTAGCTTTGTACCTGTGGACCAGTCTCTCACCACGCCCGTCCCCGCCCCTCCCGTCCTCTGATAACCACTATTCTACGTTCTACTTCCATGACAACAACCTTTTAGATTCCACATATGAGTGAGACAGTGTCTTTCTGTGCCTGGCTTATTTCACTTAACATCTCGTCCTCCAGGTTCATCCATGTTGTGGCAAGTGACAGGATTTCTTCCTTTTTTATGGCTAAGTAGTATTCCATGGTGTATATATACCACATTTTTTATCCATTCATCCACTGATGAACATTTAGGTTGATTCTATATCTTGGCTATTGTGAATAAAGCTGCAATGAACATAGGAGTGCAGGTGTCTCTCTGACATACTGATTTCATTTCCTTGGATATATACCCAGTATGGGATTGCTCAATAGTATAGTAGTTCTATTTTTAATTTCTTGTGGAACCTCCATACTGTTTTCTATAGTGGCTGTACTAATTTACATTCCCACCAGCAGTGTGTAAGGGCTCCCTTTGCTCCACATCAACATTTGTTATCTTTTGATTTTCGATAATAGCCCTTCTGACTTCTTTCTATAGGTCCTCTTATGGTGCTGCTGGGGCAGTCCCTGGTATTCTGTGCCACCCTCATCCCCCCATCTTGCCCCAACCCCCACTATACGTGCAAGCTGATTACACCAGGAGCAATGCCCATTGCCACTGGGCCAATTAGCTTGTCTAGCCACAGAATATGGAATTTGACGTGGGAGGCAAGTTGGCATGCAGTGTGGGGCACTGGAGCTGTAAACTCACTTGGATCCTCAATAGGTAAAACATAGAATGACCGTACGGTGCAGCAGTTCTGCTCCTAGGTATAGTAGTCTCCCCTACCATGGGGGATATGTTCCAAGACCCCCGTGGATGTCTGAAACTGCAGATAGTTCTGAGCACTATATATACTATGCATTTTCCTATACATACATACATACATACTTCTGATAAAGTTTAATTTATAATTTAGGTTCAGTAAGAGGTTAACAACAACAATAATAAAATAGAACAATTATAACAATATGCCAGCGTCACTATTCTTGTTCCTTGGGGCCATTATTAAGTAACATAAGGGTTACTTGAACACAAGCCCTGTGATACTGTGAGCCAGCAGTGGTCTATGACATTCCAGTCCCTACTATCAGGTTCTTGGAAAAGTCTCCTTTATCCCAACAGTGAATGCCCTTTTATCTCAACTGCAGTGGACTTCTGCCTCTGACAACCCAACAATTTCAGTCTAAGACAGCCTCTTTCCAGCAAAATCATGGAGAAATGTACCTCAGTCAATAGACCAGGTCAGGACCAAACATGAATAGCAAATTTGGTCACCACTGGCTCATTTGCTGTATTCAGGGAATAACAAGCTGACTCAGTCAGGAGGGAGACAGCAGACAGATTAGCCCTGTCACTGTTGGAAGCATCTCTGTGCTTTCTGCTGTTGATTATGAATAGACCAATGGTTACACCTCTGGTGCAGGATCCAGATCAAAGAGCCTCTTGCGTGGGAACAAGAGGGTCTCACTAACAGAGAAGCTCGGCAGGCCTCAGAGGGAGACGCCCACCTGCCCCAGCTCAGATGGGAAGCCCCAAGGACCACACCTGTACTTAGGCACACCTAACTGACCCAAGCAATACTTCCTGGTTCCTCTGCATACACAATTGCATTTGTAGGAAGGACCTTCTGCTTGAAGGACTGCAGAAGAACTCTCTGAATTTTTTCCTCACTAACTTGATGCCTTTGAATTGATTGAATCAATTGGGTGCTTAAGCATTTTTACAGACATGGCTTTCTTTCAGTGTTTGGGTTTGCGATGTTTATTCTTGCCACAGTAATTGTTTCTTAAATGTCTCTGGAGCCCTAGAATGCATCCAACAGGTTCACCATCGAGGTATTCTACATACTTTCACTTAAGGGGCCCAATGAGACCCAGCCACCTGCAGGAGAATGTTGAGGGTCACTTCACAACCACCTGTGATTCAGGGTTTATTGAGTGCCCAACACGGGCCAATCATTTGCTGAGTGTCAGGGACCCTGGGCTGAAAAAGACCTTTCCCTGCCCTCTCAGGTATTTTTAGCACCTGTGAGATCAATATCGATTAGCCCTCTGAATGTTCTGGAATTCTAGCCTGTCCCCTCCAACCCCCTCTGCTACAACCTTAGCTCAAGGGCTTCCAACATGCTGTGAGAGCAATATTTTTAAAACTCAGATTTCATCCCCTGCTTGGAATGATCCAGTATTTTCGCGTAGCCTACAGAAGCAAGTCCAAACTCCTTGCTCTGGTGTGTTGACTGCCCTCCTTGTACTGGCTGCCTGCTGCTTCCCGGTGTGTCCTCAGGGAGGTGTTGCCACAGCCCCCTCAGCCCTCGAAGTAGGGGGTGTCTGTGGAGGACAGCTCGCCCTCCTCAGACACACCCCACCCCACCAGGGACCTGGGCCTTTGCCCACACTGCTCTCCAAATCCAGGGCATCATCCTTCCGTGTCTGCCTGATAAACGCCTACCTCTTTTCAAGAAGACTCAAGGACCACATTTCCACATGGGTGTTCATGAGCATTTGCCATGTGCACTGTGGATGTCTGTGCCAGGACTTCGCCTCACGGAGCTGCCACCTCTTTGTAGGTGGGACAGAGACAGGAGACATGCAATTTACATGTCTTGACCATTGTCAAGGGGAAGGGTAACCAACCACCCCACTTAGCCCAGGTTGTCCCCATTTTAGCAGCAAATTTTCATCTCCCAGGAAATTCCTCAGTCCCATCAAACTGAGACGGTTTGTCACCTTACACCTTGCAGGGTCAGTGAAGTGAGACCCAGAAGAAAAGTCAGTGTTAATGAGAACAGAGGACAGGAGTTGGGAACAGGTTTCCGTACAGACAGAACTACCTGAGAAGTACCTGAGAGGGGGGGCGTGATGGGCTGAAACACGGCATGTCCAGGGAGCAGAAGGAAGCCTGGGCAGGCTGGTGTGAGCCAAGCCTTTCTGGAGTAACCCTTCGCCTCTCATCCCCACGCTCAGCTCCACAGGTGACCCTCCTCCTCTCCTCTGAGCCCCACAGAACCTTATGCCTGCATCACACATAGCACGTATATTTCCTGATGTTTTACTTTATTTCTTCATTTGCTGCTTTTACCAATTTTCCTCTAAGTGACTTCAGACCAGAGACCATTATCCAATCCCCTCTGTTCCTGAGTTGACGGCAGGGGCGTAGCAAATGTCTGGGGAGGACATGATGCTGCTATTGTGCTCCTGTCTCCAGAGCATCTTTCAAGCATCTAAGGAATCAAAATTGTGTCAAAGTGAAACTATTTTTACATGACAGTCAGGGAAGCATCAGTCCCAGCGATGTCTGTTTCTAAGGCTCCACGAGAGCAGAATGGCAGAAGATACTTCCAGCCAGGAGTGTTTAGAGACAAAAAATATACCAGAAAAAAAAAAGTGACAATGAGTGCAGGTTTAGAGGAAGATTCCAGATCAAACTGAGATGACAGACATGAGGCCTTGCTTTTCCCTGTTATTGTCAATGTGAGAAGTACCCTCACCTGTCCAATGCCGAAGAGTGGACATGGAGACACAAGGTACAGCAAAGTGAGACTTTAATAGCGATCTTGCAAGGTCAGATGTGTGATGGGCAGGCACACCTGAAATGGCCACATCTGGCAATTTATTCCCTAGTGTGCAGGTCCATCCCCTGGTTCCTCATTGGCTGAGTACTATGGGGTGTACAATCTTCCCAGACATTGCCTAAGTTTTATTATTTCCTTATAAGGCATTCCTTTGTCTGATGGCTCAGGACAAGCACAGGAAAAAAGGTCCACCAAAAGTCCTGAGAAGGGAGAAGAACCAGGAAATGAAGAGGACATAGGGCTGGTGACTGGCCACCATCTTGAGAAGTCATTTCTCAAGGGTGACGTGCTGTTCTGAGCTCTGTCTGTTCAGGGTCTATCTGGGAATGGTTTAACCAGTTAAACAACTTTTGTTAAGCTGTTCCTGAGAATGAATCACTTAGGCTATTTTCTTACAGTCATCAGTCTCTAAATCCTGTGGGGACAGAGACTGCCTTGGTCATGTTCATCGTGTACCCCAAACTCACAAGAGTGTCTGGCACCTGGCAAGTTTGCTCCCTGTACTCTGCAGCTGCTTCAATAAAGCCTTGCTGCTCAAAGTGTGGTCCACGGCCACAGCGTCTGTGCCCCTGGCACCACCCCCACACACCGATTGAATCAGAATCCACATTTAACAAGGTTTCTGTGTGATGCATATTAACTTTTGAGAAGAACCCTTTTAAAGGACTTGGTCATCCCAAGCCAGTACCTCAGTTGGCTATAAAAACTAATTAGAATGGAGGCCTCCTTGCCCAGCTAGGAAACACTTCTTTATCTGTGGAAACCCTGCTCAGGAGTTCCTCTTATGAGAAACTTCCCAGACATCACCCCTTTCTCCATCAGGGGTGATTGCTCTGTCTGCCAGGCTGTGTATGTTCCACCCCAGTTTCTCTCTTCTGCTGCAATGTTGATCTCATTGCAACACAGTTTGGTTTACATGCCTGCCTCTGCACCAGATGGGTCAACCAGACTGAAGTCCTTATGATAAGAGAAGGAATCTCATTTATCTTTGCATCCCAAGTCTGTTCCCACACTGGGCTGTCCAGTGTATGCCAGCCTGTGGGCTCTCCCTTGAGTCCCACATTCTAGAATCGCCAGCTTGGCCAAGGCAGGTGTATTAGCCTGTTTTTGTGTTACTATAACAGAATTCCTGAAACTGGGGAATTTATAAAGAAAAGAGGTTTATTTGGCTCACAATTCTGGGACAGCTGCATCTGGTGTGAGCCTCAGGCTACTTATATTCATGGTGGAAAGTGGCAGGCAGCCAGTGGGTACAAGCAGATCACATGGTGAGAGGAAGCGAGAGTGGGGGGAAGTGCCAAGATCCTATAAACAACCAGTCATGAGGGATCTGCCCCCATGACTAAAACAGCTCCCAACACTGCCACATTGGGGATCAGATTTCCACATCAGTTTTGGGAGGACAACACATCCAAACTCCATCATTCCACTCATGACCCCCCCCAAACTCATATCCCTCTCACATACAAAATACAATCATTCAATCCCAACAGTCCCAAAAGTCTTAGCTTGTTCCAGCACCAGCTTAAAAATCCAAAGTCCAAAGTGTCATCTGAGACCAAAGGCAAATCTTCTTCCAGCTGTGAATCTGTAAAAATCAAAACCAAATTTACCTACTGCCAAAATACAAATGGTGGAACAGACATTGGGTAAACATTCCCATTCCAAAAGGGAGGAATAGACCAGAAGAAAGGAGAAACAGGCCTGAAACAAATCCAAAACCCAGCAGGTTTCATTAAATCTTAAAGCTCCAAAATAATCTACTTTCACTCCAAGTCCTCTATCCTGGGCATAATGGGGCATCTGGGCTGCCAAAGCATTGGGCAGCCCACCCCCACAGCTCTGCCAGGCACAGCCCACCAGGCTGCACTGGTGCCTATGGCTTTATCAGGCTGGTGTTGTACGTTGCCAGTGGCCCTACAGTTCTTGGGTCCTGGTGGCAGCCCTGCTGTCTTGGCTCTACTAGACATTTTCCTGGAGGTGGCCGTCTGTGGGGGCTCTGACACCATACTTCTGCTCAGCATTGCTCTAGTAGATGGCCTCTACAGCTCCACCCCTGCACCAGGTCTCTGCCTGGGCCCCCGGGCTTTTCCATACATCCTCTGAAGTCTGGGTGAAGGCTGCCATGCCTCCGCTGCTCTAATGTTCTGCCAGCCTGCAGATTTAACACCACATAAACACCACCAAGGCTTCCAGCTTGTATCTTCCAAAGCTGTGGGTTCAGTCACATTTGGGGCCAATTCAGACACAGCTGGAGTAGCCAAAGCACCTGGGATGCTCGTGCTGGAATCAGCTTTTTGAGGTGGCCCTTGGCAGTGAGCCCACAGAGGGTGCCTCAGGCCTGTTCCCCCAGACCATTCTGTGTCCCTAAGCCTTTTGGGCCTGAAATGGAAGGGCTGGTCCCAGAGGCTTCTGCAATGACTTCAGGGCCTTTTTACCCTTCTCTTGATAATCCCCTCCTTTTGTACTAATCTTCTTAGCGCCATTGCATCTTTCTTCTGAAAATGCTCTCTGCTTCTCTACCACATGGCCAGGCTGCAAATTATTCAAATCTTTACACTCTGCTTCCCTTTTAGTTATACATTCTGGCTTTGTGTCATTCCTTTGCCACCATTACTCAGCATAAGCTGTTGCAAGTAGCCATGCAGCTTCCTGAATGCTTTGCTGCTTAGAAATTTCTTCTGCCACATACTCTGGTTTACAACTCCTAAGTTCTAACTTCCACAAAGTCCTAGGGCATGGACACAATGCAGCCAAATTCCTTGCCAGTTCATAGCAAAGGTGGTCTTTCCCCAGTTTCCAATAAATTCCTTCTTATTTCTATCTGAGACCTCCTTAGAATGGTCTTTACAGTATATATTTCTATCAGCATTCTGCTCGCCACCACATACCCAGTCTCTAAGACATTCCAAACTTTCCCTCATCTCTTTGTCTTCTTCTGAGTTCTCCAAATCCCTCCAACCTTTGCCTAACACCTAGTTCCAAAGCCGCTTCCACATTCTCAAGTATTTGTTATAAGTAACACCCCAATTCTCTGGTACCAATTTTCTGTATTAGTCAGTTTCTGTTGCTTATAACATAGTACCTGAAATTGGGTGATTTATAAAGAAAAATGACATTTATTGCTTACAGTTTCTGAGTCTGGGAATTCCAAAGTCCAAAGAACACATCTGGTGAAGGCTTTCTTTAGTGGTGACTTCGGTGATGTCAGGGGGTCACATTGTGGAAGTGGCAGAGCAGAGAGAACAGAGAGAGAGATGGTTCCTCATGCACTTCCTTTTTAAAGCCCTGAGAACCACGCCCCTGACCACCATTTTTAATCCATCTACTACTGCATGGTCCTACAGTCCAATCACCTCCTCAAGTCTCCACCTTTCATCCACCATAATAGGATTTCCCACCCTCTTAACAGTCACAGTGGGGACCAAGTTTCTCAAACATAAAACTTGGGGGATACAATTCAAGCTTCAATGAGTTTTGGGGGGACATAATTCAATCCACTACAGCAGGTCTTTCTTCCCTCCTTCCGCCTCTTTTTTTCCTTCTATGCCTTTCTTTATTTCTTTCTTCCTTCCAATGGAAATGAAGAAACCCAAGAAAATTTTCCTTTATGTGACCTAGGTACCTAAATTACCTTGGTACCGTCATGACTAGGTAGAAAACTTATTCAAAATGGCTAAGGAAATTTCCAAGGTGATTTGCGAAGGCAGGGTGGGAGAGAGTGCCATGTCATGACCCAGGGCTGCCAGACTCTCATGGCCATTCCTGGATGCCGAGGAGTCTGGCCACTCTAACCCAGGAGTTATGTTGCCTCATCCCTGTGGACTTCTGAGAGTGCAACGACAGCATCTAGGGATTCCAATAGAACACAGTGCATGTGACAAGGCTCAGTGTTCATGCTGCAGGTCTTAAGTAAATTGGCATGTTGTCTGCTTAGACTCTAAGCTCCTTAAAGACACCTACTCTGCCTTAGACCATGTACGTTCTTGGCACTTGACATAGCACCCAGCTCAACAAATGATTTGTTAGCCAGGGAAATCCAGGAGACCATCACAAAGTGCTCACGTGTGTGCAAGAACAGGTGGACATGGAGCTCCAGCTCAAGTCAGGCCCTCAAGCAAACCACTGCCCTGTGCTAGGCTGCAGGGTCACTGTCTGCGACGTGAAAGCATAGCCGAAAGAGTTCTGCCATCACCTCCAACATGCAGACCATGGACGGCGCTAGGAATAAGGTCAGAATTTCATGACCTTCTTCCTCGATTTGGTCACTTTTGGCTGAAGTACTGGTGAAATTGCTGAAAATTCAAATGAGTCCATAGGATATTAAAATCATGTTAACTGAAGTATGAGAATGACCGCTGAATAACCCTCATTCTTATTATTTAGGCTCTTGCACATTCCATAAATGCAAAAAAAAAAAAAAAAAAAAAAAAGCCTGTAGGAAAAGGAAAACAGAAAAATTTCATTATGTACATCATCCAACAATGCAGGTTAGGTTTATGTTTTAATCTCAGGAATCTCCTCAGAAAGATCTTTTCTTAAACTAATGCAATTAATTTGACCACTCCTGTGCTAAAACCTGGCTGTGCTTCAAGATTATCTGGGGAGCCTTTTAAAATTTTTTTTAAATACAATTCTGTGCAAGGTGTCAGCTAACAGATATGAAGTCTTTGTATTTGTTACTAATCTCCCCAAAACATCCCTTCCTCTGATCGACCCAGCCCCGAGCCAGGGAACGTAGTGAGCAAGCTGAGTGCAACCCGCGTTTCATTTCCCGTTGCTCTCCCCAGCCAGGTTCCTTTGTGCAGTGCACAGTATTTACAACTGTACATGGCAACCCTGTCTTTGAGTTTCCCAACAGATTCTGATTCAGAGGGTGTGGATGAAATTTGGAATGGATAATTTTAACAAGTTCCCCAGGTGAGTCTAAGGCACAAGCATATCTGAGAACCACTGCTTTATTATGTATTTCCTCAGGAATTATGTTTACAATGTATCTCCGTTCTTACTCTCTCATGTGTAAGTTAGCTGTCATGACTGACAGCTTGCTAGTTAGGAGTTCCTACATGTGGAAGAAGACAAGTGTAACTTTTGGTTGAAGGTATTATTTCAAGATTTTATATTATTTCACTTCTGTGTTGTACAAAATACCTCTGGAGTCATTGTTGTGACAGAGAAGCACTCATGTGGGTGTCATTGGAACCAGACTCTAATGTGAACTAACCAGGCTCAATAGTGGAGCTGGCACCAGCTCACCTTCCAAGCGAGGCACATGTCCCCCTGTGCAAGAACCTTAGTCCCTTTCAGCACAATTCCTGCAATACAGAGCTTTGCACCTGTTTCTCTGCACCAGCAGTCACCTGGCGATAGGTAAAATGCAGTCTCACCAGCCTGCCAGGTGAGTAGAAACCCTCCCTACACACAAGAACACATTATGCACTTCTCTGCTTCTCTGCCTTTGCCAATGTTCTCCTTAAAAGAAAATTCTAGGAAAAATCGTGGCCTGCTCTGGTAGCGGGAATGCCAGCGACCAAGTCCTGGCCCCTCATCTTCCAGCTGCTGAGAAGAGCAACATCCGCTGCGTGGACCATGAACCTGGCAGAGCTCGGTGGCCGTCAGTAGGGGCGTGGACACAGGGGACCATGTCAGCCGCCGGCAAGGGCGTAAGTGAAAGGGTGGAGGGGGGCCTGAATGGGTTTTGCTGCTCATATGTCACCAGAAGCACTGCTCGTCTGAAGGGAAGGTGGCTGCTCTGTGCCTTGCTGTGCCAAGGAATGCGGGTGGCTCGCAGCATGCCCAGGCTGCCTCCTGTGACAGGAGTCAAAGGCACAGTCATGTCTCACCCATAGTGCTCACTTGAACCTGGGTCATACACCAGCTTATTATCTATGTTACATTTCCTCTGGGAAAGCAGTCTTTTGTGGATGTGCTTACTTTACCGAAATCCCCTGCCCCACCCCCAGCTGTTCCCCCAGGCCTCTCCCTGCCTCTGGTCACCGCCTTCAAGGCCCTTTGCCTGCTGTGCCTTCATTGACCCCACCAACTGCCACCTACTTCCATCCCTTCCAGCCAATGCCTTCTGACTGTACCTTCCCGTCCCCTGGAGCAGTATTGTAAGGGTCCCTGGAGGAGACTGACAGACGCATGCTCCAGCAGGCCCTTGCTCAAATTCCCTTTATGCCTAGTCCAAGATCACTCATCTCACATTAGATGACATTTTTCACTTCTTTCAGGACAAAGATGATAATAAATTGTGATTGCCAACTGTTGCTCTCAAGCAATTCTTACCAGGAAACAGGAGTATCTTTCTCGCAAAGATAAATTTTACATTATTGCAACATAAGGAACATGTCACAGCTACTGAGTCCCGGTAGGCAATCTTATGTCCCCAAATGGTGCCAGCTTGCTGTTTAATGTTGCTATTAAGAAGCAAGAGAGACATCTGTCTTTTAAGTCCTACAACTAAATATGAAATTATGATTGGATGCCATTATTGCCAATTACTTTAGTCTAAGGACAGGCTATAAAATGTGCCGAACAGCCCTCTTCGGCCCCCGATCTTGGTTTCTAAGACCATTCTCCAACAAAAGGAACCAGGCTCCTTGGGAATATGGTAGATTCTAGGGCTGGGGCAGGGAATATACAAGATGATCCTGGAGCATTTTTTAGTGCCAGGAAGTAAGGGAGCACTAAAAAAGCAAAAACAAAAACAAGCAATAACAACACAAACAGCAGCCATTGATGTCAGAGGGCACAGGAGCCGACGGAAAGAGCTCCTGGTGGCCAAAGCTGGAAGAATGTGAACAAGAAAATAAATAAGTATTGGATTATAAACCAAAGCATAAAATAAACATCCATGAATCATACTGATATGAACTGTTAAATAAATTATATAAATGGGGGAGAGGAGACAGATCTGTCCAGAAGAATTCCAGAAATTACATAGAGACTCCACCCTAGAGGAAGAACACAACCCCCTTGTCTTACGTGCGGGCCACACACAGTGGCTTGCATCAGAGCTCAGCAGGAAGGAGGCTCCATAAAGCTGTGCTAACGTCCCTGTCCTGGTGGCTGTGGGGGCTGTGGAAGCCACCACACTGAGTGCTTACTGGCAGCACAGGCAGTCTTTTCATCAGATCAGACCCGTGGAATGGTCTGGGCCATTATTCCTGGAAATAGCCTTGAGTCCTTTTCTCAGGGCCTCCTCATGATTCTGTAAACTACCCAATATCTTTGAAATAAACTCCTTCTATGTAATTAGCTAAAGCCATTTTCTGTTCCATTTAACTAAGAGTGTTGATACATCTGGCTAGAAAAATAGCCCCAGGAATGGCAAGGCACATGTGACGTAATGATGAGCTCAGAAATTAATATAAACCATGGCAGAGAGGATAATCTATAATTGACTGTAAGCATAATTTGTGTGTGTGTGTGTGCGCGCGCGCGCGCGTGTACGCATTAAAAAAGGATAAAATAAGAAGTCTTCAGAACAATATTAAGAGTTTAGGGTTTTTCAACAGGTAGAAACAGCATGACAAAATTCTTGCCATAATTTGAGGGAGGATAAAGATAGCGATTAGTAGAATTTGCTAGAAAAAAACCCTATAGTTAAGTTAAAACTTTAATGGCAGCCATTAAATCAATGAAAATTAATCTACAGTTTCTTCATTATAAAAGGGCAAAAAGGAGAGAATAACATTTTTAGGTATCCAGTGGTGTGGGGCATTCTAGGACACCTACTCTAGAGTAAGAAACAAACTAATGTACATTGTCCTTCCAAACACAAAGAGGGAGGCACACACCTGGTATTTGGGCACTGTTGGCACCATATATCTCAGCACATATACCTGTATATCAAACAGGAAAATCTGCCACCTAGATGAGCTCTAGAGCAAAAAAGGAAAGATGTGGTTTATTAACAAGACACACAAAAAAAGCCCTCACTAAACGTTCATGGTCTTCGTGATTATTACACCTCCTGTTCATATTTGGAAGCCACAAATGCTGCAGCGAGATGCCGTCAGCAGAGTGCCCTTGTGGCTTCCGAATATGAACAGTAGGTGCAATAATCAGGAAGACCATGAGCCTTTAGTGAGGGCTGACTGTGTCCCAAACACCTTCTGAGTGCTTTATAGTAAAGAATGCAATAAACACAGAGCACTTAGTGTGTCTGGCACCTGGTAAGTGCACAATAGGATACCACTGTCATCATCTTTGCTACTGTCATTTCACAGGCAACGTCATATGAAACAAACCCAGCAGAGCACTTCCAGGCAGATGGATGAGAAGTATGGACCAACCCGTGCATCCTGTCTTCCATCAAGGGGCCTGGAAAAGCCTTCTTTACTCCAAGATGAGTCAGCAGGGACGATATGGAGCCTTGTGGAAAGTTCTGCCCCATGGGAAAAGGCATTTCTGCGAAGCCTTGGCTGAAAGCTGCAGGATGCCGGCCAGGAAGCATGCTGCATTTGGCCCTCCCTCAGTTGGCCTAACATTAAAAAGTCAGGACATCTCACCTAGAATGTGGGATTTTCAGCTTCAGAGGATAAGTCCAATGAGCAGCTGATGGTTCTTCCACCTGGGAGCTCCACTCAGTGTTGCAGATGCCTGCCTGGCCCCAAAGGTGCTGGGTTCCTGTCTCCTGACCCCAGCCCCTGCCGTCCAAGGAAAGGCCTCCCATGTAACAGACATACTCTACTAAGCAGAGGGGATTTTAGGAAACACCTGCTCAGTATTCTCTGTGCGGCTCAAGAAGACACGGGTCTTGTGTAAGTCTCCACGGTAAGATGATATAAGGAGAGCAGAGTCCTAGGAGCAAGTTTATAGATATTAACAACAGAGGCAGATATTAAATCCACACCAGGAGAAGAAAACTCAGGCCCATTGTTGAAAAAAATCAAATCAGTAAAGCTGAACTTGAGCAACCTTATAAGATTGCAGAGGAAATGAATAAAGAGATTAAAAAGACGAGAAAGATCAGATAACAGAAGCAGAGGACTGACGGAAGGGATCCAATCCTTGAACAAAAGCCGCTCCCAACAAAGCACATCCTGGATATTAGCCTGATGCAATAATGAAAGGTATCAGCACAGACTTTTCTGACTTGGAAATGGACTTGTCCACCAGAGAAGGGAGGATTCACAGTCTCGAGGCAGCGTTTATGAACCGAGATGGGCACCAAGACACTGCTGACCATTTTTCATAGTTTTAGAACAACAAAAGGATGACTTGGAGCTTATCCTCAAAGAAATGAAAGTCCAATTAGTAGCGCTCAAATTTCTCCCCTGCTGCATGAAATGCCACGAGGCAATAGACACATTGGCAGAGCTGAAGCAAAGAGTACCCGGACCAGGAGCCCCAGGACGTGGCATCAGGTGGCTCCTTGTCCAGCTTCTCCGTGGCAGGATGAGGAGCCATCAGTCGGCATGCCACTGAATGTGACTGACACGTGTCACCTCCTAATGTCCTGCCCCCTGGACACAGTTCCAAAGGGAGCCTCTGAAACCCTGAAGGAAGATGAGCCTCTAACTGTCCCCATCAGATGGCCTGATCTCCGCTTTTGGCTGATGCTGGGATCTGATAGCATCTTCCTGCTGGTTTAGCACCGTCTTTGAGATGGGAGAAACAAGCTGCAAAGCCCATGTCACTGGGAGAAGAAATCCAGTGCTCACTGATGTCACAGGGGTGAGTATGCTGATGTGTCATAATGAACCAGACACTTTGTGGGGGAGGCTTTTGGGGGTACACCACAATGGCCACTAAGGAGTAGCAACCTCTGCAAATCCTGGGGCAACAGTCCGGATGGAGATTTGCATTTCCGCCAGTTCCACGCCTCAGCAGAGCCAATGTTCTCAAGCTTCTGGAGTCTCCTCCAGGGTCTGAGCACAGCTTTCGATCCTCAGCTCCATCACGGGGCCCCTGCATCCTGGGGCCTGTGCTCTAGAGGTGCCAGAAGACTGGCAGGAGTTGGTAGAGCACCCTCTGGATGTCCCATCCCCGTGCTCCATCACAGGGACATTCGTGCCTTCTACCCGACCCTCCCAGACTCTAGGAACAGGTCATTTGCTTGGCTTGTGGCTGGAGGAGCCTGAGGCTCTCTGGGCATGTCCACGAGGTGAAATCTCAACTATCAGACCCCGAAGCTGGGGCATCACCTGCATCTCCACCAACTTAGCATGTGCCTGTGGAGCCGGCCCTGTCCTTCTGTTTAACCCTGCCTGCTGCAGCTGCAAATGTCTTCAAGAGTCTCCTTAGTCATCGCATTGCCAACCTGTCTTTCCTTCTGTTTACTTCTTTTCAAACTGCCATTCTAATTTGAAATGTTTCACTTCAAAGATTGATTTTGGAGATAGAAAAAGCAACCTAGCATTTGATATAATTAAGTAACAGCCCATTGCTTTACCTACCGCTATAAATATGCCCTCTATTCTGATTTATCCTGTTAGTTCCTAATGAGTTTATTCTTAAACAGATATTTATTAATGTCTTGACAGCAACAATTGTAAGCTGCTCAGAGGCCCATCCACACACGAGCCAAACTGAGCTGATATTCATAATTCAGATGTTTCCTGGGTGTTGTTTGTTCCTTGCTGTCTTTATGAAACCAGCATGAAAAGGGTTGGAATTTAGAAAGAAACCAGGTTCTGGTGTTCCGTATACTGTAAGTGAAACAGAGCTTCTGACAAAATCAAGTCTGTTCTGACAGTTAACACTCATGTCCCAACCGTGTGTCGTTTAATAAGCAAACTGCTGCTCTTTTTAATAAAGCCAAAATGATGAGGGAAGCACAGTTGGTTCTATCCCCAGAAAGGAGGGAAGGAAATGTTAATCACAAAGCAGTTCACATGGCAACAGCTTGATAAATGAAGCTGATAAAATGACCCTCCTGCTCATGCTCTTCTCTCTCTGTTAAGGAGAAGAGACTTAGAGACTGGAAAAGGCGGCTTGACGTCTCATTTGCCCTTTGAACATTTTATTTGCAGACCCATTTACGTCGGTGGCTGGAACCAACACAGAGGACAGAGATGCTGCAAGAGGAAGATGGAGACGTCCCGCTGCCTCTTCTCCCACTCACCTGTGCTGCCGTCACTGACGCTCCTTCCCAGGAGCTGAGTGTCAGGAAACCTCCACTCCTGGGGCACCTTAACACCCAGGGGGCTGAGTCCTAGGTAGACATGGCAGTCCTATATTGACAAAGCATGGCACCAGCTTGGGCTGTGAGCATCGGGGGCAACAAGGTTATCCTTCCCTGTCCTGAAGCTGCTTTCACTGCTTAGGCAGAGCCAACCTTGCGTGGAGGCCGGACCCCTCCTTACTGTAATCTCTGAGTGCCTGCCCATTTGCCCTTCTATGCAGGGTTTATATTCCCGTGTGCATGAACTACTGGCTGCATTGGCAGCCCACATCCACCTTCCAGAGGCTTCAGACAAGGGCCACTCTGTCCCAGACTCCAGGACTGGAACGTGGCACCTAGAGGCAGCCAGTCAGCATTCCCACCCCCTGGCATCAGTGACTGGCTCACGGATGGACCCATGACCCAGAACAGCTCCTCAGGACCCATGAGATTCAATCACTAAGTTTGTTTGAAGGACCTGGCAGAGGACTTCTTTTCTAACAGATGTGTAGCTGCCATCTTTTCCTGTCTTTCTTTAATACCTAATATTCATAATTTTTGCTTCTCTTTTGTCCTGATCAGTCTGACAAATGTATTGACTATTTCAAAAAACACACTTTTGGTTTCATCAATGTTCACAATTGTATTTCTGTTCTTAATTTCATTGATTTCTGCTGTTAATGTTATTAAGTATTTTCTTCTGTTTGCTTCGGGCTTAATTTGCTCTTCTTTGTTTAGTTCCTTAAAGTATACGCTTAAGTCATTGATAGGAAACCTTTCATTTCTAACATGAGCATTTAAAGCTGTAGATTTGCGCTCTAAGCACTATTTTAGCTGCGTTGTACAAATCTTGACATGGTTTTCATTTTCGTTCATTTCAAATAATTTTCTAATTTTTCTCATGTCTTTTTCTTTGATCCATGGATTATTTAGAAGTGCGTTGTTTAACTTCCAAGCATGTGGTGGTTTTCTATATTTCTGTTATTGATTTCTAGTTTGAATCTATTAAGATCTGTCACAGAGACAGCAGAGAAGGTCCCAGGTGTGTTTCATGCCTTTATCCCAGAGGCTGCGATTTCGCCCAGGCTGTACCATGAAGATGGTTTTCCCATGTCTCTTGTCCCTGATCTTTCTGGTGACCACCCAGTGAGGTCTGTGTCATGGGAGTGAATTTCTCTTTTGTCCACCACTCTCAGGGGGTTTCTGCTCTCATGCTGGCCCACGCTTGGCCTTTAGCATTTTATCAAACTTTTTAGCTTAATTCTTCTTACCTGGCTTGTCTGGCATCTAATTGCTTCTGCTCCCGGTGAGCAAGGGCTGGCATCCTGTCACTCCTTGAAAGCTCTTTCCATTGATTTTTCTATATTTTCGAATTGAGGTAAAATTCACAAAACATAAAATTAACCATTGTAAAGTATACAATTCAGTAGATTCACAGTGTTGTGCAACCATGACCTCTATCTGATTCCACACATTTTTCATCATCCCAAAGGAGACCCTACACCCATTAAGCATCACTCCCCCAGCCTCCGGCAAACAACAATCTGCTTTCTGTGTCCTTGGATTTTCCTAGTCAGGGTATTACACACAAGTGGAACCGTACAATATGTGACCTTTTGTGTCTGATTATTCCTCAGATTTTGGGTTCGTATGGTTGTTCTGCAACATCAACTTTCTGGTAGGGTTTTAAAAAGTTATGATCTTGCGGATGACCTGCTGTTTTGTTGTTGAAGTTGTTAGGATGCCCTTTCCATCTTTCTGCATCCTAAGCAGAAGCTGGAAACTTAATAAATTTCCCTTTGCAATCTTCCCCAGATCCACATCCTCTTCCTGAGTTGCCAGATTTGCTATGGTTACTTAAAGCAATTTCTTAATTCAGTCTTGAGCTTTTCTGGTGTTTTGTTGTTGTTGTTGGGGAAAAGTTACATGATCTTCTGTAGAATATCTCACCATTTTTGCAAAGTCACAGTAAAGACAGTATCTGACAGATTGTTGTATAAACCTGAAGGTGTATGAAGATCAACTTAATGAATTCCATATAGATTTTAGTGTCAAGAAAATGTTTCTTTTCAAAAGCCCTGTTGACTTTGCCTTATCACATAATGAGAAATGTAAAACTTGTCATGGTTTCCTATTCCCTTGGCTGTCAAGAGGCTAAGTTTAGCTTTAGCTTTCCATTGGATTAACTAAGTGATTGTATGTTTAATTTTTAAATTTTATTCTTTTGAAAAAGAAAGTTGTGAAACAAAATGTGTATAATGTATCAAATGTTTGCATTTAAATATCTGCATATGTTGATTATTGTAAAATTATAGAAAATAAAAAATAAAATTATATAAAGCTGTCATAAACATAATTCCATAGCAGTACCTGTAGAAATAACTCTTCTATAAATTTTCTCAAGAAATCTGTGACTGAATACAGTATACACAGTAAACGAGATGTGCATCTCGAAATCATGTACAACTGAGCAGTTAGGATAAAATGAAAACTGTTTCTGAAAATGACCTGTAAGGATATATGACGATGGTAGGAAGGAATGGTAAAGGGTTATTTCTTTTATTATTCTTTAACCTCTGAGTTGTTTGAACTGGTGAGCACATTTCACTTTTATTATAGCAAGAGGAAGAAGATACGAATGTAGTCTAACATATCACCAGCTCGAAGTACTTGCAAACATGATGCTGAATTAACCACAGCCACTAACATCCTCATCGTTTGCCCTGGGAGAATGCCTTTCTTCTGAGGGATGTCTTTCTGTCCACTACAGACATGAGATTCCCTAAATAGTTCCTTGTCTGTCGAAGTGTCCAGGCGGAGGCTCGCTGTGGGTCCTGCTGTTGCAGAGACTGTTGTGCACCAGACTTCACATGCTTTCCGATTCCTCGATTCTAGGGCCTGCCTCTCACGCCACTGACAATTTCAGAATCGCTTGCAAGGCCATGCACATGCAGATCAATGTCAAGACAAATGAAACCCAGGAGACCTCTTCTTAACAATGTTTCTGTGTCAGATGAGCCTGGATTTTAATTCTGTTACCTAAATTCCATTCAAGAAATCTTCCGAGGGAAGAAGTTGCGGTGGGGATTGCTGAGGATGAACGCGACTTCCAAAGGCAGGCCAAGGAGATATGAATTGTTTTTTTAAATTAAGATCGTGGTCATCTTCACTGTGCCTAGATTCATAAGCATTCACCATAAATCTTTCCTTGAACTCTCTCAGTTCTTATTAACTCTGGAGCCCTTTTTAATATTTCCTTTTTGGAAAATTCTTCAGTGCCGTTGGATGTGCGTGTTTTAATAGTTGACAAACACACACAAAAACCATCACAACTTTTCACTGTGGAAACACTGATATTGTCCAAAGACCGAGTTCAACCTTGTATTATTAAAGGAGGTATTTTGGGTTTTGAATCATTATTTGCATGCATGTATAATTTGGGGCTGCCTTATTTGCATGCATGTATAATTTGGGGCTGCCTAACTGCCAGGTTTTCTAGGGTTGCAGAGGACGAGATGGGGATGTCGGATCTGAAAGGCAATTTTAACATTTTAAAATCAAATTGCATAATGGGGGAAAAGGAGGCTCGACAAAATAACTTTTCATGACTGTCATAGTGCGAACTCTAAGAAATGTAAAGGACATTTGCAGGAGTCTGGACAATAAGAAACCAGCTCATGAATTAAACAATGGATCTAATGTAAAACACCTCAGGCTAGAGGTTAAATTCCGAGCCAGCCACTCTGCTGACCCATTCCTCTCCGCATAGTAAGGAAAAGCTCGTCCTGTGCAACAGTGGCCTCTTTCAGCAGGGAGACTGAAAGGCTGTCTTTTCTCAGCCTTACAAGCTGAAACCCCACAAAGAGAAGGAAAACAATTAGTTGGTGGTAAAGTAATAACTGAGACAAAATAATAATAAATCTGGTTGTTCCATTCCCATTGCTGGTTTTAAATTACAGGAACCATAGCCAACTGGCTCCTGTGTCTGCGGGGCAGGAAAGTCTCCATGCTGGGAAGCCTATGTCAGCTTTCAGCTCTGGGACTCCACCAAAGGTTCCCAGGCTGCTGCTCATCCCTCCCCTGGGGAGAAGAACATCTGTTCCCACTGCCTTTCCAAACCATGGCTAAGAATTCTATGGCGGGAAGGTCCCGGAGCCCTACAGGGTCTAACACGACACCTGCCTTGGTCGGTGGGCAGCTGCTTCTCAGGTGCCCTCTCGGGGACATCTCTCGTGGCACGTGGAAAGCCCCTGGGGACTCCCACGTGCCTCCTCTTCCTTCTATGTTTAGAACTAGTAACACCTGGTAGAGTTTTATAATTTATTTATTATCTACTTGCTTTGAACCTAAAATGAAAATTACTCATTTCACAATTTGAGATCAAGTTTCTGCTACAACGTTCTTAAGAAGTCATAAGAGGCTAACTTAAATTCACCTTCATGATGAAATGTGTCTACTGGCTCTCAGATCCCAGAGGGCAGAGCCCTGAAGGCCTCAGGTTTTCTTTTCTTTTTTTTTTTTTTAATGTTTTGTTAGGAAATCTAAGTGTCTTAAGGCTTGGCCACATGGCTCAAGTCACTTCTAACAGGACATCCATCTGGGATGTCCTGCAGCCAGTGCGGAAACAGCACCTACCAGCTCACAAGGGCAGGTTGTAAAATTCTCATGAATTGAGCGATCTGGTTGTTAAATACAGCCATTATCATAAATTAAATAACATAAACTTCTAATTACATAAATTATTTTAAGAACCAAGGTAAATACTCGAAACTCATCCTTTCCTACATATTTTACTACAGTTATTACCTCTGCTGTGAGGTTGTGTGTCTGTTGTAGCTTGTGATGGAAATGCCATCTCAAGGTGTGCTGCTGTGCAAATCTTCCCAGCTCTGCCCTCGGAGAGCCTGTGTAGTAGCTTGAAATCAGCCTGGGTGGGAGTATTTGCACCACACTAATCAGCAAATGCTACACAGTGTGGCTTTTGTTTTTCCCCCTGAAAACCCAGTTGTTAAACATGTACTAGCACACCCCAACCTCCATTCTTATCCCTCCAGACAATTACAGCATAAGGGTTACAATTTTAGAGATAAATCTGTGTTCCGAGACCAGATCCCCACTCCCACACACTGAACTTTTTCCCAGCACAACAGTGTCTGTGCAGGGCTCATCTAGGAGTTGACTGATAAGCGTGAAAACAGACAACTGTGAATCCCATTTTTCCACCATCAAGTGTCAAAGCTGACAGTCAGAGGGGCAGAAAGGTCAGGAATTCAAACCAACTACATAATCAGCGCCTGAGAAATGGATTGGTCTCTTTTTTCACCATTGCTCATTCAAAGCCTGGGTTGGCCAATTAAACAATAGATTTTGCAGAGGCGCAACATGTAAAAGAAGCGCAAGCAGAGCTGCCCTGTGACAAAGTGGAAGGTCAGAGCCCACCAGCTCTGCATCTGCCTGCTCCCGGCAGGAGCGAAAGGGGAATTCCTCAGCTTCAGGGTACAGCATGGAAACCTCTGCACAAAGCAGCAAACTGAGAGAAGATCGTTGTTTGTTAAAATTCACAGAGCACCCTTGTTCCTCCCACAAATTCTTCCCCAGAAGCTGTTTACAGAGGCGGCTGGTTTCACCCAACAACCTGCGGCTCTCCACAATGAGCATCTGTTTTGAACAGAAAGAAAGATTTTGTTTAATGATTTATAGGCCCAGGTGAGCAGCCCGGTTCCCACACTGACAGCAGGAAGGGCCCTACCTACAGCATCCTCCACTGCAAGTGGGTGAATGAATGTAAGAAACCGGGAGAGATCCAGAGGACGGCGAAAAGTCTTGGGATGTCTTGTTCAACCATGTAGCCAGCAGCTTGTGAGAAAAATCCCAGCCTCGTGCATCATCCCAGTAACATCAGTAAGGTTACAAACAAACTTTCCCTTCCAGTTTCTTGCAAAGTATCCAGGACTCTCGTCGAGTGGGCTGGCAGATCTATGCATGCATACAGAGGTTAGCCACAGATCCGTCTGTCATGGGAAGATAACCCCATGAATGTGTGGAACACTTCCAAACATTGGTGTGTCCATACCTTTGACAGTCATCATAAAAGCCACATACTTGGTTAATCTGTGGGCTTCATGGTTTTCTTTCTATACTGTATAATATAGTCTCTGATCTTGTGCCTTTAAAACTACGAGTTATCGTCCACAAGGTCTTCATAAGTACCCATGTGGACATAATTCATGGCTTAAATTTTTTGCTGCCAGTTCTAAAGTATTCCAGTATATAGAATTGTCCAGAACTGAATATTTTGCAGATGTGTTTATTTTCTTTGAAAATAAACAGAAATAATGGAAGTCTGCATGTGTTTTTCTGTGAGTAGTTTAGACTCTCCAGTGGCTCAAAATTCTGATCTCACCTCTTCATGAAAGTGTCAACATCCATGAGGCTGGATCCCTTCTCCCACCAACCAACCAATCACCCCAAATTCCTGTGCTCCTTTCCCACTGCCACTGCTGCTAGTGCCAGCTCTCAAAGGGACAAAGAATGGGATTTGGAGGGGTGAGAAGAGGTGGGGGGTTGTGAAGAGTCAGCCATGGTCCATCCAACTTCCCCATTATAAATTCAGAAAGCAGCACTCTAGTTCTCTACATCAGTCTCTCATGAGTTGGGATAGTATGTGTCACATTACCCTGTCTGCTCATTTAGAAAAAAAAAGCATCTTTTCTAGGGCAGCTGGATCTAAACACGCATTGTAGAGGAAAACTGTGTCTTTGCTTCTTTCTCCCTTTCTAGCATAGAATACTTGCCCTGAAGGTTAGACTCCTGGGGGAGTGGAAAATTCCACGTAGGCCTACAATCCCAGGCTGAACGCTCCATTCCAATCTAATCAAAGAAGGCTGAATTAAGCCACTGAACCAGGTACTGGCTGGGTCACTACCTAGGAAGAACTTTTATGTCCAGTTGACTACTGTCCCTCATGGATATGGCTCCTGAGATGGGACTCAAATTACATAGGGGAGTGTTAGAAATTGAACCCTTAAACCCCTAGCTCCTCTCACAGACACAACATCCAATTGCAATTTAAACAGAATCTGAACTAAGGAAAACATTTTACCCTACGGATAGGAGCATGCAAACAAGGTGAATCAAAACAAAGAAAACCTGTTTGCCTTGTCTTAACCATCCAGGGCTATTTACCTGTCTCCTCACCAAGGAACTCTCTGTATAAATATTTCCCCAGGAGCCTGCTTCTGGTGACTCACAGATCATCTTCCATTGTAGGAAGAGAGATGTTACCTTTTTTTTTTCTATCACAATTTCACCTCTTGATGGAAAGACTGATGCCCATAAGGTACCACCTGTCTCCAACAGGTAAACCTGGAACTGAGGACCCTGCCCTCATTTCCACTTGAAAATACAAATTTATTCATGAGAAATCAACAAAATGAGCAGAACACCAGCAAGTCTGGGTGACGTTTCTATTGTTGTAATCCAAATTTTCAGTACCAGAGTTAATGTAACCCTCATACTTTTTGTAACTACTTTGTACTATTCCAGAACACTTCCATTCACTTGCAGCTAGGGCCTGATTGCTGGATGTTCAAGGTCTTAGATAAATACAAAAAAATGTCTTGGAAATTACTTTAAATCCTTCGAAAATGGCAAACCAATTTAACCCATTTTCACCCACTCTAAACAACAACTCTTGAGGGTATAGAAATGCCGGATTTGGCAACATAGTCATTTAGAGAGCAGCCAGATATTAGGGGAGGGGGGGTTGAATTATTGCCTTTCTAGAAAGAAAATAGGTGGAAAATTAAAAATTGATGATAGGATAGAAAGTCTAACATTCATCACTGCAACTCTATGTAAACCATGTACTTGCTAGGGCTCTGACAGCAGAAGAGCCCTGACCTCCTTACTTTTCTCTTCTACTTCCATCCTTTCTGCAAAAGTTTGTTACCTCTATATTCTCATGTATTCAGCTCAATTTCATTTAGAACAAAAGGTAATAGGAGCTATGATTTATTGAGCAGGCAGGCAACTTCACCCCTATGATTTCATTTCCCACAGCAGCTCTGCAAGTGAGAGCAAGAGAGCCAAGATCATGGAGGCAGGGTGATCCAGCAGTCTGGCGATGGATAGTCTCTCCTAGAAGGCACATGGGCCCTACCCGATTGAGCGCTGCTTGGATGGCCTTGGTTTGGTGTTCTGGGGAAAGGCCAGAGAGTCTTATTTTGTCCTTGGTACCTTGTCTTTGACCTAGCTTATACTAGGATGGAAACTTTATGCTATACAGTTGAGAAGAAAACACAGCATTGGGTTTATATACAATTTAGCCTGAGTTCATTTACTTCCAATGCTGGAAAGACGTCAAACATTTGTTCTGGGCTAGAAATTATTAAGAAATAAAAAGAAAACTTTTTTCCTCCATCTAGATGCTGATTGGAGTTCAGGTAACGGAAGGTATAATCGAAGTCAAGGAAACCATGCCTGTTGGTAGTGGGTGGCTTGTCTGGCTGAATATCAGTTTTGTTCATCTGTAAAATGGGAGTGCAATCATAAGCATGCTTCTCAAGTGTGTGGCCAAAATCAGTGCCTTCAAAATGTCTCATCAACTTCTGATGCAAACAATGCGTAATTGATCATTTTATTTTAACGTTCTTAGATCTTATATTCATTAAAGACCCACCAGAGCTGGGCATCTCGGGTGTAATGAGTTTGCTTGAAAGGTTTCCAAAAGAGGACCTGTGAGCTAGAAACACAGATAAGCAATACCATTTATTTAGACAATTTGGTCAATTATCTGCTGGTAACTTACCCATGTTACATCTTATGTTTAAATGCATTTTATTGATTTAACAAATAGGTATCGTGCACCTACTGTGTGCCAGCCACTATGTCCTGCTTTCATGGACCTTACAGGCCTGCCCATCTGTGTGTGATGTCTCAACTGCATCACCACCCACTTCCAGAATTAAGCTGCAATCTGCCACAAGCCCAAAGCTGAAAGGAAAGACAAGTGAGGTCTAATTACTTATAAAACCACACACACGAGGAAAAGCTTTTAGGAAGTAGAATGGTGTGAGGAAGTAGGTGGACAGCAGACAGGATGGGGAGAAGGAGCACCTTTCAACCGTCCATCCCTGAGCTGGGTTACAGTGTGTTCACCTGAGCCTAGGACCTGCTTTTGTTAACATGTGTGAGATACCCACTAAAGGGAGCAGCAGGCCAGTTACCCTGTAAGTGGTAACTGTGTGTGCATTTGCACATGTGTGCACACTCATGCAAGCATCTGGGCCTGGCTCACCAGAAGGGTCAGACCAGGTATATGTGGAGGCAGGGTGGGGGGGTGTGGCTTCATCCTCATGGTCTTTGGAGCTCTGATTTCAATAGTTACAATCTTTCCCCTGCACAGGCTGCTTAGCAACCAAGGAAGAGGAAAGGGACAGAATGCTGTGCTTGTGCAAGATAAGGGGAATGATTCTAGCAACCCCAAGGATAAGCAACAGGTGGCTGTGAGGCACCCGAGAATCTTGCACTTATGCAGCTTTTCTCTCTTTGGCATAGCTCCACTTTTGTCCCTAAGTTCTTTATATGCTTCAGTTCCTCCCCACCAGGATTGTGAAGAAAGCAGCTGTGCAGCACCAAGATCAATAGTTTGCCTGATACATTTCCTATAAGTAACCACCTGTCAATAATAATAATAATAATAATAAACTCCTTGTAAGCTGTATGGAGTGGCCTCCTTCATTATTTGGTCTCAGGATACCTTCTCAGTTTGGTGGGCATTATACAATGAGCTCACACTCGGACAAGATTCTTAATATTTTTTAATGAGGGTTCTACATTTATATTTCACACTGAGTCCCACAGATTATGTGGCTTGTCCTGGGAGTGTGCATCAAGTAGGAGTACGGGGAGAGGCTGAGGAGGATTCAGTATAAACAGGAGCCAGGACAGCCAAATCTGATGGCCCTCACTACCCAGGCATGTGCATCAATAGGCTCTGCAGAGGCAGATGTGAACCAACAGGGCTGGGGCAGCTCTTCAGCACTCGGTGCTGAGCCCGACAATGGGAAATATGAAATCATGATTAAATGTTTAAACTGGAAATAAGGTACTGTGTCTACCAGAGTCTGTCCTAACACACCTTTGAATTTTTGTTACTCAGAGTAGAATTCTCTGTTATTCACGTTTTAAAGTGAACATAAACAAGTCATTAAAAGAATGGGATTTATCTTGCCCTGGAAGATAGGGTAGAATTCCAGTAGCAATGATGGAGGGGGTAGTTCAGCATGGATAAAAGGTATAGAAACAGAAGATTTAGAGGCATAATCAAAAAACCAGACAATACACAAACTTGGCTTCAGCAGGGGTCTTGAGTGTGGGGAAAATGAGAAATAACATTAGAAACGTAGGTTGCAACCAGATTATGGAGTTTTTGGCAGGCAAAGCTGAGGAGCTTAATTCCTTTCTCAGACCAATGAGACAGAGGCTCCTATTTGTCTCCTCAGGAGCCATCCTTCCCTTCTTCAGCAGGAGAATGAACATTTGATTTGGGTAACACTGCATCTCACTTAAGTACCACATTCCCAGCTTCCCTGGCACCTGGGCATGGTCATGTGACTAAGTTCTGGACCACAAGTGGTAGGCGGAAGTGTTGGATGGGGCATCTCAGAAGGCTGCCAAAAGTGTTGATTTAGTCCCCAGATGCATACCTTTCACCCTGCTGCCTGTCCTTTTTCTACTGTCTGCACTCAGGCACCATGCCTGGTATGATGCTATGAAATGGACTTGAGAGAGAAGCCGTGTACCAGAAGGTAGAACAAAAATGTGGGACAAGCCAGGCTTCCTAGTGGCTCTGTGGAACCGTACGCCAGCCCAACATTGCCTGGATTGTGTGTTTGAAGCATAGCTATTTTTTAAATTTGGTTTTCATTATATGTAACTCTACCTAATCCTAATGGATTCAACACAGCAGCTCTAAAAGTTTGCCCCTTTAGAACTTTGAGATGCTCGAGGGCTCCGTATATAGCCAAGTGAGTTGAGAAAATGCAACCACGTTCTTTTACTGTTGGAAGTTCATGATGTAGAGTGGCATGATGAAGACTGAACTTTAAAGGTCGTTTTAGCATAAAGAGGAACCAGTATTGTTGCAACACTTCTGGGAAGTACTACTGTAGGCAATGGAAAGTCATTTAAATTTTTGGAGCAGAGGAAATCTATGATCCGAGTAACAGAAGTGTGCATAGTGAATTTGAGGGGGACTTAGGAACAAGAATATCAGGCTGGCAGCTAAGACAAAGAAGGCAGAATTAGGGTTGTTTGAGGCAGAAACGAGAAATGCTTCCCAAGACAAAGTGAGATGAACCACTGTATTGATAGGATATGAGGGGGTTATCATGCCATGCGCTGACATAAGGGGAAGGCAAGAAAAGAACGTTACAGGAAAGAGATTTGGTAGAAACTAAAGTAATTCCATATGTAATGAGTTTAAGTGTCAATAAAAGACCCAGGCATAGCTAACCAGTAGATTACTGGAAATACAGAGCTAGAGGTTGGGAAAACATTAGGTTTGAATTTGGGATCCTCTATTTAGAGACGATTTTTGAGGTGAGAGTGTGGACAGAAGGAAGAAGGAAGACCAGATGGGAGGACTTAAAAAAACGCTTGGTTCTCTTTATATTATAAAAGGAGTGTTTTGTGTTGTGTCAGATTGTCCACCAGAACCCAATCCGCCACGCTTCTTTGTCCTGCTTGGTTTTACTGGAGCTGGACCCTGAAACGTTTCTTTTTCCAGCTGCTGGCGTGTTAAGCTTTGTCAATAGAGGGCGCTGGAGTGGCCCTGTGCGGCCACGGCCGGAGGAAGATTCTTCCATTCTGTGATTTGGTTCTTCATTATTAATATTCAGTGTGGGAGCCCAGCAGCCTGTGCAGAGGAGCCCTTGGGCTATGTTCTCGCCACTGTGGCCACTTCTGAGTGGCTCCAGCCTGCCCACACCCTCTGTCGGTGCAAAGCTGCCTCCGAAGACCAGCAACAGCCTGTGCCCTCTGACAAAGCTTCTTCCATAGGCCACGCTGTGAGCTCCTGTCATAGCCACGCCCTCTTCAGCAAGGTCTGGATCTCAGCCTCTGTGCTGAGGTCAGGCTCTCCTAGCCTTTTGCTCCTTTACTGTCCTCTCTTCCGCATCCTGGAGGTAAGAGCTGCTCCTTTGGCACCTGCTTCTTCTAGACACCTAAGAGTCCTGTTTTTTTTTACATCTTTAGTAATTAGCCACCGTCTATTAATTAGCAATTTATTATTAAATTTTCCCTTTTCAAATGAATGGTGTAATTAGTTTCTGTCTCCAGCTAACATACATGTGGAAGACAGATTAGGCTTTTTATAAATGATTGTTTATTATAGAGCTACAACTTGTAAGTAGAAAGTACAGAATCAAAACAAGGAACTTTCAAAGGTCAATGCCATAACAGTTAGAATAGATTGCACTGAATTCTAATGATTTTCCCACCAGTGGCACAGCCCTCCAGCAGGAATGCCATAGAGAGGTTCAAACGAGGAGTCAGCGTGGATAAGAAGGAAGGTCACTTTTAACCTGAGAGTCTACGAGTGTAGGATGCATTCTGTATCCTGTTCTTGCCTCCACTAATAATTGACTCACCTAATTTCCATTAGTCTCTCCAAGGGCATGATTATAGTTTGGCATCATAAAGCCATAAGCTCAATGTGAGAAAGACACAAAAAAGTTATTGTCAAATTAAAGTGTTTTCCTAGGGATTTTCCAAATGGTCCTGTAACGTTCCACATCAATGTTACTGTCCAGGTAAATATATTTCAATTCACAAGCACCTGGATTTGTAATTTGTAAAATTACTCTAACCACCAACAGCTGGATATTTCGGGAGGTAAGTGACCATCAGATCAGATTGTTCTTCAGTTGCAAAACAGTCTTGACTGCCCTTCTCCTGTTCCTGTTCCAGGCTGTATGTTGCATCTGTGCAGCACAGTTGGAGAAACCAAGTAGAATTTGAGTGAATTATCCAAAGTCATGCTAGGGGGAAAAAGTCTCCTTAACATCTGGTATATCTTGATTCATTCCTCCCATAAATGAAAGCTAGTAACAGCATATTCTTTTTTGTGCACATTAGCTTCAACATGTAGGCATAGAACATTGTCATTCCTGAAGCTCTACCTCGTGGTTGTGCAAAAGTCTACAACCACCACCATCTGCTTCCTAGCTGTTGCTTCTCGATGTTCTAACAATTTCACCTTTGATTTTGATGTAATATTGTTCAGAGAAAAATGATTCATAGAAGTTGTAGGTCACTGTGAATGAAATCCTTTAGCAATTGAAAATGGTCCTTTGGTCCCATTAATTTTTCCTTGGATTTTACTTTCATGTAATTTTTTCCTGCTTTCTCTTTGTTTATATTCAATTTTTAAACCCCTGTTCTTTTCTTTTTAATTTTTTGAGTTATTTTCAGTTATTTTATTCTACATTGGGCATTTTAGATGCACCACTTTTGTTTTTGGTGGGCCTCTTATAAACATATATAAATAGATTTTGTTTTCAATCAGTTTTTAATTTTTTAAAAAAGAGTATTGAACACATTTAGGCTTAATTTCTTTGGACATTATGTTCTTTATACTTTATTTACCATTCTCTTGTTTCCTGCCTTTCTCAAGTGACCTAAGTTTCATTTCTTTTACCTTTTGTAGCCCTACAGAGTAATTTATTTATTAAATAAATATGGCAATTAAGAAACAGGAGATGTAAGTCATTGGAATAGAGGAGATATTTGAAGTTATGGGAATATTTGATTGTCTAAGGAGGTGTAGAAGAAGAAATAAAACAGGGACACGGGGCCTATCCTTGAGGAACGTGTACATTAGACAGAGGACTGGAGCTGTACCGGGAAAGCCTGGAGAGCCTGGATAGCACAAAACCATGGATACAAAGGGACGGGAGAGTTTCAAGGAGCAAAGTCTGGTTAGCTGTCTCCACAGCTTCAGGGAGCCCAAGCAAAATATCAACTAAGAGGGGATCACTGCATTAGGTACCTAAGACATCACTAGGGAGCCCTGAGAAGGCATCATTTGCTAATTGATGGAGGCACAGGCCAAGGCTAAGTAAATGCTGAAAAATTATTGTAAGTAAACTAGACTATTCTTGCAAGACATCGAGCCAGGAACAAGAGGACAGAAAAAGGTTTACAGCACCAGTGGACAGCGGGTACTCGGACCCAGAACAGGGTATGTGTTCAAATATAGCCCTACAAGACTGATAAGGCAAAGCAGAGAAGATATTCTTGATAGAGCATAGTCTCCAAAGAGAAATGTTAATAGCTTGGGGATGCCACCAAAGAATGAACATCATTCACCCTCTTTCCTAACTTGAGGGTAGGATTAAGCATGGAATAATAATAGGCCAGACTCCATTAAGCGTCCCCTGCTGATGTCAAGGGTTTGTAGCAGGGACTGCCAAAGCAATCTCAGGGAAAGGCAATTATCAGCACGGCAGGGATCAGGATTATTTGCAAGTCAATGGCTGCCGTATCTGAGTGTGAGGATGAACACAGCATTTGGGGGTGATATTCTTCACATTTCTATTTCATTTGGGTCTCACAACCACCCTGTGAGATTTTTAATTTAACCAACTTTAAAGAGTAGGCTCAGAAGTTAAGTGACCTGGCCAAGGAGGCAGATTGTTAGGTGATGGGAGCAATACTCCAACCCAGATCTTTTAGCTCTCAGTTCAATGTTCTTTCCTCAGCCTGACAGTCCTTTTCAGCACTCATCTCCTCAACAGCCAAGCCACATAAAGGTGACAGAACAGGAGTGTCAGCACAACCAACCATGAAAGTGACATAACTGGAGAAGTCTCTCACCCTTTTGCACTCCAGCCCCCATTTTGAGTGATTCTCCCAAAACACACCACCTTTCTTCCTGGAGAGAGGTTTCTTGCCTGAATTGTGCCCTGTTCCTGCAGCTAGAGAACTGTGTGGTACAACCTGTAGAGACCCCACTGTCCAACCCCTTTCCTGGCCCATTTCCTGGAGATTAAAAGCAGCCCTCAGATCCTGCTGATGACTTTTTCCTCTTCTCCTCTAACCCTCCATTGTCACAGGAGGCTTTCAAGCAGAAGCCTCCATGGTCAAAAGAAGAGAGAAGGGCAATGGAGGGAATGGGGTGTCAGAATGATCTGAAATGCTGCAACCCACAGTTCAAACAAAGCCATGTAGGATGTCCAGAACTAACCAGCTAGCTTTTAGAATATTCATAACAATTGCATGGTTCTAAAATTTTTTGAAATGTAAAATTACATCAAAACCAAATGTCATTAAAGCAAAGTAGAAAACATATATACATAATTTGGAATCCTATTAAGTTCAAAGGTCTGCATAGCTTGGCTGAAAATGTATTTAAATATCTTTAAAATGAAAAAGAAATACAAAATCTGCACACGTGATTGTCCTGGGTGGGAGCTGTTGACATCTGACACTTGAATGAGAAAAGAGTAATGAACACATCTTGAGTCCTGGTACAAGGGGTCCACGAGCTTTGAGACCAACCCCTTTGCAAGTTTGTGCCTCATGATCCAGTGACTCCAAAAAGGTGCTTTTTTGGCCCAGTGAATGTGTCAGTAGATCTCTCACACAGATAAAATCTATGAATATAAATTATCTCAGTTAACTAAGGGTTTTAGTATACTAAGTTTCCTTAGTGTTATACATTGTGAATACTAAATATTGTTTAGAATTACATAACTTCAGTTAAACAGGATCTTAACAGTGTTCTTTAGTGAATAGAAATCTTTTAACTCCAGAAAGTTTTAGAATTAAATATAAAATGGTTTAAAAATGAGAGCCAAATCTATAGACACTGGATAACTTAATATCCTTATAATATTTAAAAGAATGGGGTCTATTAGTGTGGTCACCTTCTTTCTATCTTTTGCACTCTATAATTGATGAATTAATTTAGGCTCTTCATTTTAACTTGAAACCTTAACAAATTTATCCACAGATTTAGAACATCCAAGAGAACTTTAGGTTGTGTGTGTGTGTGTGAGTGTGTGTATTTAAAATAAGATTTAAAGGAGTTATTTATACTAGGGAATATTTTTGTTATGACTTTACTCTTAAAAATAATAAGACTGACAGCTGATTTCTAAACCAAAATAGTAGGAACCAAAAGGCAATGGAATTATGTCTCTAAATTGCTGAAAGAAAAACAACTACTAATGCAGAATTCTGTACCTAGCAAAAAATATTTTTCAAAAATGAAGGAGAAATTAACACATCTTCAGATATACAAATGCTGACAGAATTCATTGTCAACTGATACAAGCTAGAAGAAACACTAAAAGGAAGGGGAAAAAAGGAAAAAAAAAAAACTAAACAGAATTCTTTGGGCAGAAGGAAAATTATTCCAGGCAGATGCACAGTAAAACAAGAAAGAATAATGAGCATTCAAATAGGGAAATATGTAGGTAAATTTAAAAATATCACCAACTGTATGAACAACAATAATAACATATAATGGGATTTAAAATATAAAATCAAAGTGTACGATAATATCACAAAAGGCAGGACGGGTAAACAGGTTTAAAGTGTTGTAAGCTTTTTATACAATCCTGGAAGTGATAAAATATATAGATAGATAGATAGATAGATAGATAGATAGATAGATAGATAGATAGATAGATAATAGATACATAGATACATAGATACATAGATACATAGATATAAATATAGATATATATTGATATATATCAGATTCTAATAAGTGAAGGATGTATATGATAATATCTAGTCACCACAAAAACATAATAAAGGAATGTATAATTAGAAAGCTAATAGAAGAGAACAAGGGTATAATAAAGAATAATTGATTAAACTAAATTAGGCATAAAGGGGAAACAGAACAAACTACCTTCCCCTGCATAGGCTTTTCAGCAAATTTTATATTTATAATGACTCTGTCCTCTTTTTTCCATTGTAATAATCTACTATCAATTACATTGTAATAATCTACCTATGGTTTGGTCATAGCTACAAACACCATCTTTTCACACTTTTTCTCACTTAATCTTTATAAAAACTTTGGGAGGCACGTACTGTTATGTGTATTTTTCTAATAAAGAAACAAACAGTTGGAGTAACTTGCCCAAGAAGTCACAACTAAGAAGAGCTTTAATCGTACACCATAGCCTCACCCACCCCGCCCCGCAGAGGCTGAGGTGAGTGGAGCAGGTGCAGGACACCAGTGGTTCAGTGGACGAAGCCCTTCAGGCTCTTCTGACTCGTGATTCGTTTTGCACCAGGTGTTTTACTTGAACAGACACTTATTCAATGTATTAAAGGGGTACCATGCTAGACTCTAGAAATGTCGAAACTATTCAACCTGGTTGGCCACTAGCTGGAAGCAGAATGAGGTTTTTTTCATTAAACTTTTTATTTTGAGATCATTGTACTTTTACACGCACTTGTAAGAAATGGTACAGAGAGTTCCTGTGTATTCTTTACCCAGTTTTCCCCCAATGGCAACCTCTTGCAAAGCTACAGTCAATATCACAACCAGGATATTGACACCAATAGTCAAGATGCAGAATATTTCCATCTCAGCTGGATCCCTTATGCTGCCCTTCTAAAGCCAACCCACTTCCCTCCCACTCACAGTGCCTCCCTAACCCCTGGTAACCACTGATCTGTTCTCATGTCAATAATTTTGTCATTTCGAGAATGTTATATAGGTGTAATCATATAGTACATAAACCTTTGGGACTGGCTTTTTTCACTTAGTGTAATTCTCTAGCAAGTCATCCAGGTTGTTGCATGAGTCAATAGTTTCTTCTTTCTTTTTGTTTTCTAATTGTTGAGTGGTATGTTCCATTGCATGGATGTACCATAGTTTGTTTAATCATCTATTAAAGGACATCTGGGGTGTTTCCACTTTGGGGCTATTCCAAATCAAGCTGCTATGAGCATTGTGTACAACTTTTTGTGTGACCATAAGTTTTCATTTTTCTTGGGAAAATGTCCAAGAGTGCAAATGCTGGGTCTTATCGTAGTTGCATGTTTAGTTTTTGTTTTTTGGGTTTTTTTTAAAGAAATGGCCAAGCTGTTTCCTACAGTGGCTGTATCATTTTACACTCCCACCAGCAGTCTGTGAAGGTCATGGTTTCTCCACATCCTCGATAGTATTTGATGTTGTCACTGTTCCTGGGTCAGATAGGTCTAATACGCCCGTGCTCTTGATTTTGGCATCTATTGATTGTTTATTTTCATTCCATTTGTTATCTTCCTGGTTCTTGATAGGAGATGCTTCTTATTAAAACCTGTACATTTTGGGTAGTATGTTTTGAAACACTGGATCTTTGTAACCCTCTATTTAACTGTCTTCCCTTGACATTGTACTAGTTGGGAAAGCAGAGGTGCCCCTGCCAATGATTCCTGAGTAGGAAGGGCTTCTTGATACTGCTGAGCAAGGGTGGGAGCCCAGCACCCCACAGGTCTCCCTGGTGCCTCCCTGGCTGGGACAGATAGTAACACCTCATTGTTGCTCCCCGGGCAGTCTCCATTGATAACAAGGGGAAGGTGATTTTATTACCACGAGGTGGTGTTGAAGTCCTGACCCTCCAATAGGCCTCCTCTGACACCACTCATTGGGGGTGGGGTGGGACACCTTATTTCTACTGGACAGGAATGAAAGTCCCGTCTTCTTACTCGACTTTCTCTGAAACCACTCAGGTGGGTGTTGGAGCTCCTTGTTACAGTCTAGCAGGAGTGCATGTCTGGGCTTCCTACACAGCATTTGCTAGTGTGGTAAATGGTGGGGCCACAGCTTTTTTCTGTGGTGTTTGGCTGGAGTAGAGCAGTCATTGTCTAAGTTTTCTGTCTTGATAGGCTGCCCTTGCCTGGTCATTTGGCTAGTGTATTATTAGTCTGTTTTCTATCTCTTATAATAGCATACCTGAAACTGGGTAATCTATAAGAAAAAGGAATTTATTTCTTACGGTTTTGGAGGCTGGGAAATCCCAGGTCTAGAGAGAGCATTTGGTGAGAGCCTTCTTCTCGGTGGGAACTCTCTACAGAGTCCTGCGGCAGTGCAGGGTATCACATGGTGAGAGGGCCCAGCAAGAGTGCATTCACATGCTTTCTCTTTCTCCTTATAATGCCACCAGTGCCCCTCCCACGATAGCCTACTCATTCATTAACCCAATAATCCATTAATGCCCCAACTTTCAAGTACTGTATTGGGGATTAAGCTCCAACACGAGCTTGGGGAGGACATTCAAACCAAAGCAACTAGAGAAAGCAGGCTTTTGCTGGGACTTTTGTTTGTCTGGACCTTTCCATATTACTGGCTTCTTCACCTCCAAATTTTATACATATGAGGCAAAAAAAGAACCTAGAAACTCACCACCATATCATTCCTTGGATCCCTTTCTGATCTGCCTTCTGCCCACCTTTCAAAGTCTCTTTATGTTTGTTTTATACATAATGTCCAGGGTTTCCAGTTGTACTCAGCATGAAGAACAGGAAAAAGTGCATCTACTCCATCTTCCCAGGAGTAAATGTTTGACAAGAACTGAGTTTTGAAAGCTCAGTTTAACCCTAAAAGCATCTTCCAGACCTCCCGTTAATGGGAGACTTTAACCCTATTGTAGAAGAGCTGCTAGGACGAAATGCTTGTGTTGCCCTTCTCGGGAACAGCAAACTACATTCTTGTTCTTTACTGCTCAGTGTTTGGTTCCTTCATTTCTAAACAGCCTCTGGAACAACATGAAAAATGCCAACCAGAATGATCTGCGTGAATGTCTTGAAATTAGGATTTCCAGTTCAATGCCACATTCTCCTAACGAATCTCAAGCTGTCTCTATGGCAGGCTTAACCACAATTTGTCACTGCACTGTCTATCTAGTCAGAAAAGCTGTCATACCCTTGTCCTAAAAGACAGAAAGGATGTAGACCTACAATGGATGTCAGCAGCGTTCCAACCAAGGTCCACACAGCCACCAAGCAGCCATATGACCTGGGCCCTCAGCGTGCCTTGATTTCCCCAATTTTATATAAACATCCCTATATCCTTCTCCAGACCTTGGATTCTACACACAGGACAGAGGACCTGCAATGTGCTATAACAACCATAAAAATGTCTGAGTGTTTGAAGCCAGTCTTGGGCTGAGTTACATTTATGTGCCAGTTTCTGTGGTGTCAGTCCATTTCCAATGGATTCAGTGGGTTGGGTTTATATTTCCAGGAACAAGGGCTTATGCAAAACTGTACTCAGAGAACCTGGTAGGTCGTATCCGTTTGTACTTACTAGCATTAACATTAGGAGATACCTCTATTTAGAGAGGGTGGTCCAGCACCCCTCCCTGTTCTCTTGGTAGAAGAAGCCCTCCTGTGGGGAGACAATGCCATATGGAGCATGAGGCCAATCCCATTCTTCTTGGGCACAGATATGACATGACCCAGGCCTGACCAATCAGAGTAGCCCATTTTCCTGGCCACTGTGACTGGTCAAGAAAGAACATGTGACTCCAGCTGGGCCAATCAAAGTCTTTTCTTCATCCTGATGTGCAAACCTACAAGATTAAGAGGCCAGAGCCACGGTGCCCACCCTCTGGCCATGCAAAGAGAGCCCACCTGAAGATGGGGCCTACTCGGAAGAGAAAACGTCTGAGAGAGGGACTGATAGCATCCTTTGGATACTATGGTTGGGTGACTTCCTAAAAGGAATTTCCTTAAATTCCTTCTAATTTAAAGGATTAAATTTAATTCCCTAGTTTAATTTAATTCCTAAGATTTATTGTTCAGGAAACTTGGTTTAATGATAGTGAGCTTGCTAGAAACAACAAACAGAAGTCTTCTCATTCTCTCGGCTCTTCCCAGGTGTGTACACTCCATTTCAAATTTACCCTATACAGCTACCAAGAATAGACCTGCCCTTTGAGGAAAAGGCTTGTCAGAGTAGCCAAAGCACTGATTCTCAGAAAGCCATTTGTCTCCTGTTTCTGAAAGACCAGACAGAGCCTGTGGCTCTTTCTGGACAGCAGCTCACTGTAGGCCCAGACCTTCTGCAATTCGACTTTAAGAGACCAAGAGCTTGCTGAGTGACTGCACTGAGTGACAAACTGGTCACTCTCCTTAATTCCTTAGTCGTACTACAAGCATAAGCAACGGTGCTAGTAAAATCAATCCCTGCACTGGGGCGAGAAGCCTGGCCGTGTATTGTTCGTAAGTTCTCCAAGTTTATCTCCTGTGAAGTGAGTGGATTGTGCCACATAGGGAACGGCAAAGAGGTTTCGGTTCCTGCATCAACTCTGGACAGCTGGGGGTGCGGGGCTGCTTGGTGAATAGAAAGTAGGAAGCTGCCTGCAGCCCCAGTGGAACAAGGTCTTGGCCAGTCTGCGATGTACTGTGGGCTAGATTTCCGAAATGTCTGCTCAAACCCAAGTAGCTTTTCTGATTCCATCTGATTCTAAAGATAAAAATGTCTGTGTCACTTCATGCACATCCAGATGTTTCTGCTGCAAAAGTCCACGTTCCCTCCAAGCATAAGATATCACCAACTAATCAACAGGCAGACACACGGCATCTCCTTCATGAGAGTCTGTTACAATTGGCACCCAAGCTTGATGCTCTTAACGACTTGCTGTGCAAATAACTAGAGAACCTCCACCTCACCTCAGCTCAGGCAGGCCTGCTCTCTCAGATCTTGGCTCTGTAGAAATAAGGGAAACTGTTGGGAGGTTTTGGATGCTATTTCTTCACCACTCTCCGAATTTTAACCAACTGAGAATGGATACCAGGACCCAGCTGAGATCCAAGCAAAGCTCTATTCATCTGCTGTGTAGAGCCTAATAACAGCCACATGCAGTGTAGGCTAGGTAGGAAGCCCTCCTTGTCCTGGGTCCAAGATGGAGCATCCTCCTCCTTTGTCCAGGAGCTAAAGGCAGCAAGATCCCCTGAGCCAGGCCTTCCTGGCCCACCCAGGTTACAGACAAAGAATCTCAGTGCAAGAGGGCAGAGGCTGGCACCTGCTTGAGGCAAGCCTTTGCTGTCTGCTCACTGCACGAGGAGGAGAAACTCAATACAGACTCCCCCGGGCCAGTCCCCGCCAGGCCTTAAGCAGTGGGAACATGGGGAAAAGGAGCTGGACTTTTTTTGACACACCCCAGAGTAAAATGTACCAAGCAGATTCCCATATTCATCTCTGTGGGATGCAGGAAGACAGAAGCTTCCACTCCAGGTCTTCAAAGACCCAGGGGCTACGGGGGAAGTTCTTATTTATGGACAGAAGAAAACACAGGAGAAAAAGCAAGGCATTTCCCCTACAAAAACCAACGAGTGGCAAATCCAGCCTTACCTGCGCTCTTGACATCCAGGACTGCGGCTCCAGGATGAGAGGTGAGGCTTGGGGTAGCCTGCAGCCCTGCATACACAAGGCAGGTTTTCCAGGCTTCCTGCCTTCCTGCTGGATTCCAACAGAAAGCAGAGTGTGCCGCACACAGTTCCTTCATCAGAACTGATGGATCTTGGATGCGACTGGTGCCATTTTACACACACTGGGCACAAAATAGCCACCAGCCTTTCCCTTGTGAGAAACCTCGTGGTTTCTGAGAAATAGAAACTCCTGTATTTCCGCATGGGTGCAACCTTGCACCTGATTGCATCAGCCAGCGTTATCTCCCACTCCAGCCCCAAACCGCTCCCTGATGACATCAGCCTTCCTTACAGCCTATATAAGCTCTCCCACCACGAGCCGGCTGCTGCTCTCCATTTTGAGTGCAGCCCAGCAGATTCTTTTCCTTTAATAAAGCTTGATCGGTACCAGCATTTCAGCTCACTTTCTTTCAAGAACCTCGGGATATGGAACAGAAAGGCCCCAACCGTGCTTCCCTCCAGCAGGAAGAGGAGTACTCCAGGCTCCTGGGGGTCTGAGATCCCCTGAGTCCACTTGCTGTGCAGACAGTCTTGTAGATAGTTCTGTGGTGGTAGCTCTCTGATCATGCCGCCGTACAAAGACCATAAACTCATTTTCACAAGTACTTAGGAGAAGTTTTCAAAACTCAAAACTAAGAGGGAAAAAAAAGATGATGACAACCTTTTAACATTAGGTGAAATGATTTCCTAATGAGCCTGTGTGAAGCTCATATGACTGTTATGGAATATACTGGCTTGATTAATAATTGATTAGGGCCAGGTTAACCTGAAGAAAACTGACGAGGTATAATGACCGATCCATAGATAGGATCACCCTGAAGGTTATGGTTTAATTGCTCATGGGAATATAAACCAGTTTTGTATCTAAATCACCACTTTTTCAGCATTCCTTTCTTCATTAACTCTACAAGTCTCATGTCCTCATAGCATCTTTGAATCAGCTCTGTTATTTCACTGTTGTTTTCTTTAAATTCATGAGTTAAAAACAACTCTCCCGTGCATTGTTATGTTTGTATTAGAATTATGATTTTAACAACTTGAGAAATATCCTCAATCAAGAATGTGTCATAATTTGCAACAATTCTTAAAATACAATATTAATTTGTAATTGTATCCATAGAACTGAATATGATCTCTCTTCTGTTAAGGTATATTTATCTATGTATCTAATTCTTTATCCATCTGTCCATCAATCTGCCCATTCATAACCATCCATTAGAGAATGCAGGCTCTGAAGTCTGAAGAATGTTGGGTTTTATACCCTTTCTAAGTTCTTCCCCTTATTCACTCCATGACTTGGGCAAGTCACACATGCTAAGAAGTGCGCTTGCTCATTTGTAAGTTGGGGGCATCATGAGATTGTGGAGCAAAGTAAAAGAGAATGGATACAGGTTATATCTTTAATCAGTAGAAAACAGTTACAAACATGGTAGTTATGATTCCAACGCTCAATAATCACTTTAAATATGAATGGTCTAATTATACCAATTAAAAGACAGATTGTCAGAATGAATTCTTAAAAAAGACCAAATTATATTCCTTACAAGAAATCCACTTTAAATATAAAAACTCAGGTTAAAAATAAATGGTAGAGAAAATTATACTACGCTAACACTAATCAAAAGAAAGCTGTTAATTTTGGATAAAGCTGACTTCAGAACCAGGAAAATAAACAGAGATAGACAAGGGCATTTCATATGAAAAGGGGTGAATTCTTCAAGAAGGAACACACCCAATAATGCACCTAACACAGAACGTCAAAGTATGTGAGGACAATCTCTGGTTGATATGACCATAAATCATCTTATTTTATTTTCCAGATATTCACCAGAAAACTGCATTAGTTTTAAAAAAAAAGTAAACTTCGCTATTTACCCATTTTGCTTACCCGCCCCTTCCAATGATGGAAAGTGGAGGGGGCCAGAGCAGCTACGGGAACAGAAGCCCCGGAGATCGAACGTCCATGCAAAGTCATTTTAAGAGCTATTCTTTGCATTTGCAAGTTCACCTTGTCTAGAAGGAAAAAAGGCAGGAGCTCAGCCCGAACAGATGGCATCTCAGCGGGTGTTCACCACCGCAGAAATCTCAGACTGTCATCTAAAACTCCAGTCACTGTCTCATGCTTCTCTGTCCATCTAAGACCAACGGCCCCAAGGACAGGTTTCTGGGAAGCGTTTGGGCACACTGGCCACTGAGGTTAACTCGCAGAGTGAGGATTCAAGGCACAGAAACGGGCCAACCTGCATATATTTGTCCTTCAAGAGGGTTTCAAGCACTAACAAAAGGTTGATATTCAGCCTTCAGGTGTGGGAGACAGATTGGCCGGCCAGTGGCTTGGGCAGCTGAGCCCTTTGCAGCCTTCACCTGGGAGTCAGCTGCTGTCAATCAGACGGCAAAAGCTGTTTCCGGGAGTGTTTATAATTCCTGAGCAGCTTTAAACTTTGAGCTCTGATGCCAAATCCTAGCTCTGGTGAAAAACAGCAAATTCTTGGCCTTAGAAAAGTGCTATACAACATCCTGTCTTATTGAATTTAAAAACTTTTTTTCTTAATTTGGAATATATATTGCATATACTAAAATTTAGGTCAGTAGGAAAATTAGGAAAATAAATTTATGCATCTAAGATACAAGGATACTTCAAAAACTCCTGTTTTTCTTTTTTAAGTTTTTACTTATTTATTTTTTTAAAGATAATTTACTATACATATATGTGGGGTACAAAGTTGACTTTTTAGTAGTTGTGTATGACGTGTGGTGGTCAGATCAGGACAGTTAGCTTATCCGTCACTACAATACGTCATCATTCTGTGTGTCC
Source organism: Cynocephalus volans (assembly GCF_027409185.1). NCBI lineage: Eukaryota > Metazoa > Chordata > Mammalia > Dermoptera > Cynocephalidae > Cynocephalus > Cynocephalus volans. The sequence continues at coordinate 296,483,893 of NC_084460.1, forward strand.
ATTAACCAATTTCTCATTAACCCCCTCCTTCTCACCTCTCTTCCCCTTTTCCACCTCTAGTAACCTCAGTTCTTTTCTCTCTTCCTAAAAGTACATCATATTATTGTGATTGTTCTTTCTTTCTTTCTCTCTCTGTCTCTCTTTATTGTTTGTTTGTCTATTTATGGATTCAGCTGCCACTTATGAGTGAGGGTGTGCAGTATTTCTCTTTCTGCACCTGGTTTATTTCACTTAGCATAATTTTCTCCGCGGTTATCCATGTTGCTGCAAATGGCAGAATTTCGTTCTTTTTTATGAGTGAATAGTATTCCACTGTGTATATATACCACATTTTCCTTATCTAGTCATCCATCGGTGGACATTTAGGCTGGTTCCATAGCCTTGCTATTGTAAATAGAGCTGCGATACACATGGGAGGTGCAGGCATGCCCTCAACCTGATGTTTTCCAAACCTCTGGATACATACCCAGCAGTGGGATTGCTGGATCATACGGTAGTTCTATCTGTATTCGTTTGGGGAACATCTATACTGTTCTCCACATTGGCTGTACTAATTTACAGTTCCAGCAACAGTGCAGAAGGGGTCCCCTTTCTCCACCTCGTCACCAGCATTCATTATTCTCTGTCTGTTTTATAATAGCCAGTCAAACTGGGGTGAGGTGATATCTCAAAGTGGTTTTAGTTGCATTTCCCTGATAATTAGTGACACTGAACATTTTTTCACATACCTGTTGGCCATTTGTATGTCCTTCTTTGAGAAATGCCTATTCAGCTCCTTTTCTCATTTTTAAATTGAGTTGTTTTCTTACAGTAAAATTGTTTGAGCTCTTTATATATTCTGGATATTAATCCCTTATTGGAGGCTTAGTTTGCAAATATTTTTTCCCATTCTATAGGTTGTCTTTTCACTCTGTTGATTATTACCTTTTCTGAGCAGCTTTTTAGTTTGATATAATCCCATTTGTTTATTTTTTTCTTTTGTTGTCTATGTTGTCTATGTTGTTGTTCTTATGTTGGGTTCTTACAGATGACATGATTTTATATACAGAAAACCCAAGAGACTCTACCAAAACACTTTTAGAACTGATAAATGAATTCAGTAAGGTTGCAGGATACAAAATCAATATGCAAAAACCAGTAGTGTTTTTACACTCCAGCCACAAACTAGAGGATAAAGAAATCAAGAAAGTGAGCCCATTTACAATAGTCACTAAAAAAATAAAATACCTAGGAATAAATCTAACAAAGGAAGTGAAAGATCTCTACAATGAGAACTAGAAATCACTGCTGAAAGAAATTAAGGAGGACACCAAAAGATGGAAAGACATTCCTTGTTCATGAATTGGAATAATCAATGTAGTAAAAATGTCCACACTGTGTAAAGCCATCTACAGATTCAATGTGATCCTCATCAAAATACCAATAACATTCTTCACAGGAATAGAAAAAACAATCCTAACATTCGTATGGAACAACAGAAAACCCTCAATAGCCAAAGCAATCCTGAGCAAAAAATGTAAAACTGGAGGCATTACACTTCCTGACTTCAAACTCTATTACAAATCTGTAGTAATCAAAACAGCATGGTACTGGCATAAAAACAGACACATGGACCAATGGAACAGAATGGAGAACCCAGAAATCAACCCATGTATTTACAGCCAACTGATCTTCAACAAAGGTGCCAAGAACATATATGGGGGGAAAGACAGCCTCTTCAATAAATGGTGCTGGGAAAACTGGATATCTATTTGTAGAAGAATGAAACTTGATCTGTACATCTCACCATATACCAAAATCAACTCAAAATGGATTAGAGAACTGAATATAAGGCCTGAAGCTTTAAAACTCCTGGAAGAAAACATAGGGGAAATACTCCAGGGTGTGGGACTGGGAAAAAGTTTTCTTTTTCCATTAACTTTTTGAAGTACACCTCATATGTTTCTGGTCAGTTGAGAGTTAACAGGACCAGGGCTCAAAAACAAATGAGACAATGATTTTCTGGTAGGCAGGTATGGACAAGAAGAGGATCTTTGTGAGGTGTGTGCACACGTGTGTGTGGGTGGGGATGACAGGAAGTGACATTTTGTTTTAGTTCACGTTGATTAAAAAAAAGAAAAAATCTTTCCTATTTTTTCCTCCTGAAGCATTGCTCACCACCAATCTATTTTTGTTGAGAAATTAAGCTTTTCCAGTGATTTGTGGGTGGATTTCCCATGCTAAATATGTATTTTTCATTATACATCTTGGTCAATGAGAATGAAGGAGCTTTAAATGAATATATACTAATCCCAAGATTTACCGTGAATGTTTTTAAATTCCCTATATCAATGTATTCAGTTTTAATCCCACTTTATCCTAAAAGTAAATTGCAAATATTTCCAAAGAAGTAACAGCATTGCTCTACAATTGCTGATGGGATCTGGTATGGTTTAAATGTGTCCTGCAGAAAACAGGTGTTGGACCTTAATCCCCAATGCAATAGCATTGGGAGGTGGGGCCTAATGCAGGGTATTTAGGTCACGAGGACTCCACTGTTGTGAATGCATAAATGCCCATTATAGAAGGGCTTGAGGCTGCAAGTTCCATCTCTTGCTCTCATCTCCTTTTCTTTCCCTTCCACCTTCCGCCAGGGGATGACACAGTAAGAAAGACCTCACAAGAAGCAGGCCCCTCAACCTTGGACTCCCCAGCCTCCAGAACTGTGAGTAATAAATCTCTATTCTGCATAAATTACAGGTGTTGTGTTGTATATAGCAGCACAAAATGGACTAAGACAGTGTCCAGCCATCTTAGGCCTGGAGCAGAGTACATACATTTATCCTCTCTCCATGCCAGAGTTGCAGCAGCTGCAAGCCCAGACTCTAAGCAAGATTGGAGGGGCTTAGGGAGCAGATGGCTGGCAAAAGTCTCCTCCCTTCCTGTCCCCACACATACACATGTGCACACACCTCACAGACATCCTCTTCTTGTCCATACCTGCCTGCCAGAAAATCATTGTCTCATCTGTTTTTGAGCCCTGTTCCTCAAAGAGTTCAAAACCATTTCTACATTTGGCAAATACACACCAGGCAGCTGCTATGTGCTAGGTAATGTTTTAGGCACTGATGACACAGTGAATGTGACACTTTAGGTCCCTGCTTTGTGAAGTTTCCATTCTAGCTGGAGAAGGCAGGTAATAATCTATTCAATAAATGAATAAGTGATCATTCATGATGCAATGAGCACTGCAAAGGAAATTACACAGGGGTGGGACAGAGACCTGCGGTGGGGTTGGCAATGCTGCCTCGGGGCAGATGCTCAGAGGGGGTGCTCATGGAGGAGGAGACGGACGTGAGAGGAGCATGACAAGAAGCAGCCAGTCATTCAAGGACTGGAAGAAAGAAAAGGAAACCGTGTGCTGAGGAACAGTACCCACAGCGCCCAGCACGGCCTGGCCAGTGTGAGGACCTGGCCTTGGAAAGCAGCATGCACAGCACTTGCATCTCCATGTTCTCAACATGCAGCCACTGAGACACTTGAAGCTCAGCTGGGGATATGGGAATTGCCAGGAGAAGACCAACCAAAAGTCCTCATGGGATGACATGGCTTTGGCAGCCTGTGCACAGGGAGGGGAGGGCCTCTCGCCTCCTTCTCTGCTGTGGCGTTTGCTCCCCCACTGACGGGCACAAACCAGGAGTGTGGGGTGGGGGTGGGGAAGAAGTGCCACAGCCTCCCCGTAGGGTGGGCCCCTGCTGCCTCGCCTTCCACATGGGCCCTCAAAAGCTCCCCAGCAGGACGGACCCCCACCTGCCACACAGCCACCCACTCTATTGGCTCTTCTTCCTTGCCCATCTCCTGTTCTCACTTCCTCACCTTTAGTTCCTGGAAAAATTCCCCAAATAAACTGCTTTCACTCTTAACAAAGACTCTGAGCAAGAGGATTTGATCAGATGGTCTAGGACAGAAGTCAACAAAGTTTCCCTATGAAGAGCCAGGTAGTAAATATTTCACGCTTTGCAGGCCATCGTCTCCGTTGCAACTACCCCACTCAGCCACCACAGCACGAAAGCCGTCATCCACCATATGCAAACGCACAGGTGTGGGTGTGTTCCAATAAAACTTTATTTGCAAAAATAGCTGGCAGATGGGACTTAGCCCATGAGCTGGAGTTTGCAGACCCCTGGTCGAGTTTAATGTTATTGAGCTATGACAGTTGATGTGGCCTTCTCTGTTGCAGGGATTCACCTGCCACAAGTACCAGGCAGGTCACATTCATGCCTCAGGGAACTCCTTTTTCTGGACAGGTCAAGAGACACAGGCAATGTTTGCTTCTCTACCTCAGGGGTTTAAGGTCCAAGAGGAGCCTTTCCTGTTTCCCGGGGGTGCCCTGCATTCCATTCCCAGGAATAAGTGCTGTGGTGGTCACCGTGACGTGGCTGCTGTTATTGCAGTAGAACCAGGGCTTCAGGTCCTCCTCCCACCTCTACCACCAGCCTCCCCCACTTGTGTCCAAAACAGAGTAGAGAGGGAGAGTGGGGTGGTCCTTCAAGGAGGGAGGCTTCACGAATCCACAGCCATCCCCACCCCTCTAGTTCCTCTGGCGAAGGGCAGGAGAATTCTGTGTCAGCTCCACGGGTGCCTGAGGGTGAGGATTCCAGAATCTTTCACCCGGCCACTTGTTCACCAGACCACCTCAGTGCCACCAGAGGACAGCCGTGATGAGGGCATTTGATCCCAATGTTTGGGGGCACCCATGAGTGAAGATCATCAAGCCAAACTCTCAGCTGAAGGTCCCTGAAAGTGAAGGACTCCTGTGCCATTAGGATGTGAGTGGGTCATAACGAATGTGCCTGCCAAGAGGAGGTTGAAGGTCTTGGTATCTCTGTGTCTCTCAAAGAACACCAAAGGGGCCCTAGTTTGCTCCCATGGCATCTCCTGGGGAAGCCCAGAGGTTTGGGAAAGGGATAGGAATCATAGGGCTCTGCAGAAGCTGCTCAGCCAAGCCATGCAGAGCCCACCTCAAAGGAGAGCTTAGAGCCCAGGGCTGCTGTGGTGGCTCCCTGAGGAGAGGGGCAGGAATGGGGTCTGCACAGGGTTGATGCCAAACCAAGCCAAGCTCAACCCACATACCACTCAGGTCATGAGCACAGCACTAGGGGTTCACAGCCCTTTCCCTGCCTCAGTCAACGGGAGGAGTCACAGGAGCAGGGTCAGGGAGTGGCTGCTGGGAAGACCAGGAGTCTGAGGGGCAGGCGTGGAGGGACTGGCAGGGACAGGCTTTGTCCTGGAAACTGCTGCCAGTACTGCTTTGGAGTAAAAGGTGAGCTACCGGTGTGACATTCTCCAGCCAGTAGGCTTCAAAGAAAGAGCAAAGTTTACAGCAATGATAGGAAAAAGGGCAATCATTCCATGTTTCTACCACAATCGGTGGACTTTCTCTCACCAGTGAGTTATGCTTCTCAGATTGATTTTTCTCAGTGCCCCAGACACCCTGCCTTCGTATAGCAGATTTGGTTTTAGACCGGCTAATACCACGGGTGTGGGCAAATCTTCGCACATCTCTCAAGTTATCCATTGTGTATGGAGTTTTTATTTTAACTCTCAGGGTTTGGGGGGTTGTCTGTTTTGCTAGTATGTCAAACTTTGATGTTTTTATTATTTTTTTTACAATTATAGGATTTAAAAAACAGGCCACCCAAGTCCTCTCTGTTGTGCTATTTGGGGGTGGCTGGCCATGCTGGTTCTCAGGCACAACGGGGAGCCTCAAGCTCTTTGCAGAGCTCAGTGTCAACCTGCCTAGAGACGTCCAAAGGCCCCAGGAAGCGGGGGTGGCTGGGATTTATTCCTTTATCTCTGTCTTTTGCTGCCTCAAAGTTTTACTTCCGTTTGTTTAGTTTACTTAGTCTGTTCTTTAAGCTTCTGGTTTTAGCATTTGCTTTTGCTTGTATTTATCCGTTTGAAGTATTTTTGGTCTTCTTGATTAGCTCACGACATTTTAACTTTGCCTTTTCCACGCCGTGCTGATGCTCTGGCGCAGCCCTCGCGTCCTCAGAGTGCATGTGCCGCACGCTTTGCATTTGCTTCCATTTTTCTATCCACCTCGTCTCCTACAGTTTTGCTCGTTCTCACGGAGCTTCCCCTTGTCCCCCTGTTGCTTCATTACCTATTTACCATCTATTTCATCCTGTTGTTGTTTAATTATTATGTAGAGACTTTGCTCTTGACTTTAGGAGCTCTAAGCATGGAAGGCTGGTGGCAGGGTGACCGATGAGGGGAAGCTGTCACGTGGCACTGAATGCTGCCAAGCCCGTTTGATCAGGAGGCCGATCGAACATGAGAAGAAGAGACACATGTCGTGTTTACCAAAGATCTCATAAATGGGTCCAATGGAAATGACTGAGCAACATTTATTCCCATGACAGTCAAAAGAAAAAAATCTAATTTGCTTTTAAAACTGTGCTTTTTTTCTTTTTAATGTATAATATTAAAAGTCAGGAGGGAAAGCACAGGTACGTCAGGACATTGTATCGACGTGCGTCATAGGTTGTCAGGAGGAAGATGCTGATAAGCAGGCCCCTTCCTTTCAGTCCACGCACGACAGGCCTTTAGCTGTTGTCTGAAACGAGGGGACAGAAACAGGAGGAGACAGAGGAAGCTATGCCAATAAGTGGGCAATAACTTGCTTCTTCAATTTTGAGCAAAGGTTTCCTTGTCCAAGTCAGATTTTGAAGGGGATCGTCTCCTTTCTTGCTGTTGAAGGCACCACGGGTCAAGAAAGCCACTGGTGATGCAGCTGTGCCAGTTGCACTGCAAGGTCAAGCTCAGGATTCTGCGGAGGCCTCGGCCAGTGAGGGAGGCTCCTGATTCTCTTGGGATCAAAACTATTTCCACTTGTGTCTCTTGTACAACAAACTTTACACTGGCTCCAGTAGGACCTTTCTGCAATGCTGTATTTTAATTCCTGGGGGAGGTGAAAGTCTTCAGAAGTCTTTCAAGTGAACCACGATGTTAAAGTCAGCATTTTCCAATGTGTCATGGACATGTGTGTTTACAATCGTCCAACGCTTCACAGCAAGTCCACAGAGCCTGGTGGCAATTAATGTGATCGGAAAAATGGTCGTAACTGCAAAAATGGAGAAAGTTCAGATGCAGTGTGCTCTGCAGACAGCAAATGAAAAAATAACTGGATCAGATTCTGAATTTGATAATCCCAGGAGAAAGTTTTTGAAATAATGAAGGGAACTAAAGCTAGATAAGATGAGAAATGGGCTCACAAACTGAAAGGCATCAGTCTGTGTCCTGAGTAATATGAGATTCCAGACATCGGTTGAAGCATTCACATTGCCCTGATGCCACCTCAATAGTCTTCAATAGTCTTCAAATGTTTATTACATAGAAAGGAAAAAAACTGACAGGCAAAATATATTAGCAAAAACAGCAGTGGATTGTAACAAGAAGTAAAATAGTGACCATTAAGTCTGTATGGTGTGTCCAGCACATCCCTAAACATTTTCAGTTGATTGTACGATTTCTTTTTTTGGCGGCTGGTGGGTACAGGGATCCGAGCCCCTGACCTGGTGTTACAAGGCTGAGCTCTAACCAGCAGAGCTAACCGGCCGCCTCCACTGTGTGATTTCATCCTCTCAGCAGCTCTGTTGCTATGAAGAGTAATTTGAGGCTAAACATTTGAGCTCCTTGCTCAAGGTCACACAACTAGTCATTGGCACCACTGGGTTCTAAAGCAAGGATCTCCCAAAACAGGAGCTTTTGCACTGAGTCCCACCTTGCCCAAGATTCTCGGCTAGGGTAAGCCACAGCCAGCATTGTGACCTCCGTGCCACTCCCTGCCGTGCACCCCTGCAGGGAGCTGTACCCTGCTGGTAGCAGGATGGAGGGCTGGGCAGGCTGTCCCTGCCTCGCGGTGTTGCCATCGGTTCCAGCGGGCAGCGATCCCCGTGGCCATTAGTGCAACTTCAGCGGGGCCGTTTCACTTCTTTATCCAATCTCTGCACCTGCAGGGTGAGGAATTTGAACCCTTCAGAAATTCAGAACTAACAAAATCACCTACAAAGCTTTTAGAAAATTTAGTCACCAGAGCCCTACACCACACCAACAAATCAAGTTAGGTCAAAGCCGGAAATGTGCAATTTGGAAACTTCCTCAGACCGTTTGAATTCAAACTTCTATTTTAAGAACCAATGAAAATGCTGACTCCAAATTCCTTCCTCGTGCTCACATTCCAGCTTTATCTTTAGAAGATCCTTAAATATCTCTCTGTTATCCAACATTTACACTCACGAGCTGGCAGCAGAACGCCCACTGCCGTGGCACTGCCAGGCGTTGGAGCACCTTGGAGAAGGGGGACTGATGAGCCATCTTCATGTGGGTTACGTGGTCAAACTCCACTGAGCAGAAGTCACAGTTAACAAGAGCATCGATGACCTGAGCTCACTCTCAAGACTGATCACAGCTTGGTGTCCCAGCCTCATTTCAGGCACTCGGACCAGAGCTACCAACCCAAGGAGTCCTTAATGCAAGGTCCCTCCACCAAAGAAACTTGAATTCCAAAGATGCTGCTGGGGGAAGTGTTTCTTCCCAGTAAAAGGATCAGTATTTGGCCCAGGATGATGACGGAAGAAGCAAGATTAGGAATTTCCAGATATCCCAGGCAGGAAGTGAGTGTCAGACCGTGGAATCGTGGGTATGAGCCAAGCTGCACTAGTTCTTGGAAGTTCTTCTATTTCGCAGAAAACATACTTCAAAATAAGGAAATATACGGTGATAGTAAGTTACAATTCAAGTGAGTACTAGATTAATTTTATTTTTTCTATTAGATTTTGTTTTCCTTCTCTGCTTCTACAAGCTGAGTTTGTGAGAACAGGGGCTGTCTCGCTTCACCACCTGTGCCGAGCATGGTACACGAGACTATACAAAGGCTGACAGTCGGCACTGGAGGAAAACATATAAGGCTATGAATTAGCCCATTCACTGTCTTCCTCCCTCATCTGTTCCCACACGGCCCTCTTTACCCTCCATGAACTCAAATGGCCAGTTGCAGAAGTTCAGGAAACCTCCCCAGTGTCACTAATCATGGATCTCCAAAGAGCTTGATCTGTTTCTAAAAGGCGGCCACGAATCCATGCCCAGGGAGAGCAGCCACAGCTTCAATGCCCTCCCTGCATAAATATTACAGCCATTCCAGGGCTACCCCTTGGCATGGATGAGCAGGTCCAAAGTTGGAGGACACACTGTACCAACCCTGAGAGCACACCTTGAACCCAATCCAAGAGAGCAGAGGCAATATCCCAATGGAAGCCACCAGGTGCAAATCAGGGCAACCGGCGCTAAAGTCAGGAAGCTGCCAGGCAGACAAGGGGGTGGAGAACAGCGACTCAGAGCTGACTCTGGGAGGTCCTAGCTCGATTCTAGGAGACAACAAGACCCTCATCACGTCTGGGGTGCAGATGCTTTCAAGAAGATGCTTGTGTGTGTTTCCTTCGGCACGACTGGGCATTTTGTGGGTTCAGTGTGGGATCCCACTTCCGCCTGGTACCTGTGGTCGAGCTACCCCTTCCAGTAAGAACGCAGGGGTCAGCTTCATGCAGTGACCCTTCTGAAAGGTCCCCGACACCTACGCTGGGCTTTCACTGTGTCTTCCTTTGAGTCTGTGCTGTGAAGTGATTTTGCAAAGTAAAAGCACTTCTTGTTTGCTGTTATTTAAGGGTATGTCTTAGCTCGATTATAAAGTCCTTGAAGGAAATTATTTGTGTCTTAGTTATCTTTTTATTCATCACAATCACTACACAAACTATGTGCTAAACACTGGCTGATTAACTGTACACGACTCCCTTAAGTGGAATCCAAGGACTGTCACTCACTTCCTGAATGTGGGGTTCCCATAAACAGCGAAGCATCCTCAACTCCGATTCCAACCCTTATGCTCTTGAAGGATTCCGGGTAAAATGTTTCCCTGCTTCTCCAACAAGGGTATAGAGAGGGGGCAGCAGGTGGACAAAGTCACAAGGAAGGTGGACATCAATACACTTCCCCACAGCATCAGTTTTGCTCATGCGTTACATAAAAACGTTCTCTTTGTTATTAAACAGATAGGAATACATGGTGGAAAACGCAAAACCCCACGTATTCCTTACATAGGACATGAGTCATCACGTGGAGTATCTCAGTATCGGTGAGATGCTCCATGATATCAGTATCAATGGAGTATGTGAACATCTTAATTCACGCTGCTCTACCACTAAGACGGTTCACCAAAACACGTGATCCTCAAATCAGAAAAATGAGCAGAAACGTGATCTTGCTTTACATCGTTGCTAGACCTGGGCCTTAACAGATAAGCTCTCAGCTGCTGGGCCAAACAGATATGAATTTGAATCCCAGCTCAGTCACTTTCCAGCTGTGTGAGCTCAGCAGGGCACCTGTCGTTTCTAAGCCTCAGTTTCTTCATCTGTTAAGTGGGGATAAATGGGTTGTAAAAGGCTCCGCATGAGATCATTTATTTATACGATGCTGCTTTATACAAATGAGACACATGACTACCTTAGGGCTTAGCGGACAGGAAGCCCAGAGGAGAATCTCCCAGAGAAGATCAAATGCTGAACCTATGTAAAAGCCTGCCTCATCCACGGTGCTTGGCTCACGGGAGGCTTTCAATACACGTCACTGTGACGTCATGGTCACCCTTGTTGCTATGTGGAATGGGCTACTGCCCAGCCAGGCCCAACTCTATCCCCCTGAGAAGGTCCCCCCGAAACTGTATCTTTGGTCTTTGCAGGGGACTGATTTGTTCACACTTTGTCACAAGCTGCCAGGCAAGCACCAGTTCTGAGATGGAGGCAGGATAAGCAACAAGACCACCCAGGTGACGAGCAGGGGGCTTAGGACTCCTCCTGCAACATGGTAGGGAGGGGAGGCTGCTGCAGGATCCCAGCTCTGAGGGGTGGGGCGGGGTGGGGCGGGGTGGGGATCCCACCCAACTCAGTAACTCTCTTCAGTCGGGAGACTTTCAAATTAAGGACGCCTTCAGGTTGCCTTCAGCCACGATGGTGCAATCACTTTCTGAACATTAAACAAGTTTTGTTTTTAGTGTACATTATGTAACGTTTATTACAGGTGTGTTTATCCCATACTTGCTCTTTATTAACATTATACAGTTTCATGGACATCAAAGGATTTCAGACTCGGCCCTGCCAAGCCCCCGACGGAGCTGCTGTGGGAAAGGAGCCCCCAGCAGGCCAGGCCCCAGCACAGACAATCCCTCAGCCCCAGGCCTTCTCTGCCAGGAGCTCGCTAACGTTTACTTTTCTTACAAGTCCTTTTAAATGGAGGTTCTGCCACTGTGGTGTCAAAAGCACGGGCTGACATAACGAAGCCGTGTTAGCCATCAAATCCATATGCCTGCCCTGTCCGTGCTCTGACCCAGGTGGCCCCCGTCAGCCTGGCCTTCTGGACCACCTGGCCTTTCCTCTCTGTGCCTCATCTGGGGACCCCAGAAACCTCAGGTTCTGGACACCCATGAAAACTTGGCAGAGGCTGGTGCTCCTGATGGTTTCTTCAAGGTTGAGGGTGAATCACAGAGTGGCAGTTCCTCCCTGCCCCCCAGAGGCTGATAACCAAACCCACGCAGCTGCTGGCGCGGGGACTGCTTATCGTGCCTCCCCGGGGCCTCAGCACGAACAATGGAGCTCTGTCTGTGGAAGGCCGGTGACGGTGACGGCATTTTTATCAAGACTTCAGGGCTGAAGACTCGGGGAAACCAGACAGCTTTGCTCCCCTGCCCTGCCCAAGTGCAGCTGTGGTCACCTCATGTGCACGGCCCGCCCCCTGCCAGGCACCAGTCAGGACTGTAGCAGTGACAGCCATGTGGCAGTAGGGCCTTCAAGTTCCCAAATGCTGGACATTTGAGCTGCAGGTGCACAATGGCTGAGACCAGGACAAGGCTCGGACATCCTCCACTGATTCTCACCCAGCACAGACGACAAACCCCAAATCCTAGTAGGGAGGCAGGGAGCCCGACATTCCCTCTCAGGTCCTGTAGCTGTCTGTGCTCAGGGGGATTGAAGCAGTTCAGTAATGAGGGGCTGGGGTGAGGGGCATGCATAGCTCTGCTCTGACAGTCCGGGGCTCGGTGAGTCTTTCCTGCTCCAGCTTATAGACCAAAGCCCGACCTTTGACAAATTCCTCAGCTGTAGGGGAGTGCAGGAGTACCTACCTGTCTGGGAGAATGCTGCTCCAGGTGAGTTTTGGTGGAATCTTTTAGATCCTGTAGAAAGGTTGATCTCCTCAAAGCAGCCCAACTGCACTGGAGCCCGGGAGAGCACCAGTAGTGTTTTGGTTTGGGACAGAAAACAACTATGCTGCTGCATTCACCTTCCGGAGTTGGCCAGTCAATGTGTGCTGATACCATCTGTGAAATGTGAATTGTGTTCCTGTCATCAGTGCAGAGGGCACCCAGCTGACTCCTTTAGGAACTAGGTGTTTGTAAGGAAGCAAGATTGACCACTGGACATGCAACTGGGAGCCTAGGAGAATTGTTGGCTCTAATTATGGGAAATGGTTGGGTCCTACAGGCTATGACCTCAAGGGTCCATGAAGATTTCTTTGGTTCGAACTAACAGATATTCAGGTCATACTAGTTGGAGCAAAAGGGGGACCTGATGAGAAGGAAATCGAGTTGTCTCCCAACTCAGTAAACATGAGCTTCAGGAGCAGCTGCAACCAGGACATGGTCCACAGGCCTCCACTCTCGATCTCCAGTCTCCACTGTGCTCTGAGTGCCAGCTCCCTTTCCTCTCGGCACAGACGAGCTTTCTCAGCAGGGCCTGGGATTCATATCTCGTGGCTTCCCTACTAAAGAGCAACTGGTTCTTTCCCATGTTCATTTCCAAACATTTCTGGGGAAAAACCCACTTGGCCAGGCTTGGGTCAGGCCCAGCCCTGGGCCAAACAATCGAGGCCAAGCATGAAAGCCTCACCGAAAAGCAGAGAGCCACCTCGGCAGAGGGGATGCGGTCTGGGCAGACCAAATAGGAGGGGTCCCAGCCCCTAGGGTCATCCTTTAAGTGCTGAAGCAGGGACTGGCAAAGTACGACCCCCAGAACAAAGCTGGCTGGCTGCCTGTTTTTGTAAATAAATTCTTATTGGAACACAGACCTACCCAGCTGCCTTCCTACAATGGCTGAGTTCAGTAGTTGTGACAGAGACCTTATGGCCAGCAAAGTCTAACGTATTTACTGTCGGCCTTTAACAGAAAAGCTTGTTGACCCTGTGCTAAAGGATAAGACATCCCAGGAGAGAACCCCCGGGTTGTCCCCGAGGGCTGGAACAAACTCATAAGGAGACTGCCATTTTCCTGATCTCAGGATTTATGCTGTTTAGAAGCACCCTATTAAATAAAAAAATAGAGACTTTGTGACGTGGGCTGAATTTGGCGAACATGGAGTCAGCCCAGTGATTTTCTTGCGCATCTGGATCCTCTGGATTTTGGGGGATGGGAGACACAGGAAAGACCCAGGGTGGGAATAACCCAGCTTTTGAGTCTCTCAAGGAAATATGCCAGTTCCGGTGATGTGAAAAGAAAAATGAACTTTACAGAGTGAAATGCTTTTGTATCTAGTTGATGATTTTTTACAAGGGAAAATGGGGAAATATTAAGTTTTATATGATAGCAACAAATTTGCATCCTTTTCACTGTGCAAAATTGCACTATTTAACTTGTGCTGTCATGTGCTGGGGTTACCCCGTGTGACTCTCCCTGGAGCCCAGGACAGAGGGCATTCATCAGCCAGTCTTACCCGAAGGCATATTCCGGCCAGCTGGAAAGATTTCGGTGGCAAAGCTACCAGAAGGCATTCACTGATCCTCTATGGATATGTGTTGGTAAGGACTGGGGAGGCTGCCTCACAAAGGTGTGGACAGGTCTCACCTGAAACACTGCTCATCTCTGCATCCAGAGCAGGAAAAGCAACATTCCTGCTTGCTCCCAGGATGGGTATTAAGTCCGTTGGACTCTCAGAAAGAGAGAACAGGAGGAAGGGACTGTTGATCGCACCTGCTCTCTCTCCCCTTCTCCTATCAGCAACCCTGTACTACCTGGATCCCACAGGTGAGGCAGGGAAATGAGTGAGGCTGTCCCTGGATCAAAGCCCCAGGGTCAACAAGTTAAAGGTCAAGTAGAGGATATGGACTCTCTCTCTCTCTCTCTTTGGGCGGTTTTCCTTTTAGGAGCTTGGCTGGATTCCCAGACCATGCCTTTCCTTGACTTTTCTAAGCTCCCTTTGTCTTCTCCTTGTTGGCTGAGCTTAGTTCATGTGTGAGCTTCCCGGGCCTCCAGATGGCCTGGGACGGACACCCAGGGCCAGCTATGTGTCGGCCTCAGGATGAAACCGTCTCTCTGGCTTCATCTTTCAGGCCAAGGTTGGTTCATCATGTGCTCCAGCAATGACCACGTGCTGTTTCATCACAGGGCCAGGTGGCAGGTGAGCCCTTTGTTATTGATCTTTCCTCTACGATAAAGAGGGCCAGAAACCAGTGGTTAATCTAAGGAGGAAAGAAAAAACAAACAATCAACAACAACAAAAAACCCCAAGCATGTCTGTAGCTAGAAACAGCTTCAGGACAATGAGGTAGAGATTGGCTTCCTTCAATATCTCACAGTAGGATGGTCACTGAGACTCCATCAGTCCTCGAAACAGGGATAAGTGACACCTGTTACCTTCTCCATAGAGTTCTGATGTGTGTCCTCGCAGGTGAAAGCCAGACAAATGAGTGGGAAGGCTGCCCTTCAGTCCCCAAATAAAGCAAGACTAAATGACAGCAAAGTACGATCTCCTTCAGGGAAACTGACAGAAAGGATGGAGTTGTCAAAATGAAGATGGACAACCTTAGTTTATAAATTAGTCTGCTTTCTTGCAGGCGTCATTTTAGTGGTTGGCACCTTCTAGAGACTTGTATTTACCCATCACTGAGGTTGAAGCCCAGATGAGAGCTGGGGGTGGGGAGGCCAAACCGTCACTTAAGAGAGAGATGGCTGTTCTCCGTGGCTGTCGTTGTGTTTTTTTCTTCTTCCTGAGCCGCATGCCACATGCCTGTCTCCTAAAGAAAAGGCAGAGATTGTTTAACCAGCAGAATTAGCATGTTTTCCTGCTGTTCTGAATGGACTGCTTATTCTTGCATGCAGAAACTTGCTGCTCTAAACAAATGCCACCCGGTTGTTCCTAAATCTGCACATCTGAGATACCTGGAGGGCTTGCTATGAATATAAATTCCCAGATTCTACCTCTCCCCCTGCCAAAATTCTGATCCAATGGGTGGGCTGGGCCCAGGAACCTGAATGTTCAGCAAGCGCTTGTGTTTTGGGGAGTGCTGGGAGCCGGGTACAGCACAGTTATGCTACATTCCCACACTCTGCATCAGCGCTTTAGACAGGAAAAGGGCACCTGGAGGTCATCTAACTCAGCCTCTTTAGGTAACGGCTCCATAGCTCAGGGGTTAGAGCACTGGTCTTGTAACTCAGCCTCTTTGCTTTCCAGAGCAATAATATTGAAAGTGAGAGAAAAGACCTAGCTTAAGACCCTGTTAGAGTCCAATATTTTTGCAGAGAATCTACTGTTCAGGCTGCCTCTGTACTCAATTGAGAAGTTAGGGATCTATTTCTGAAAAGAGTTAGAAACAAATAACCTTACAGAAAAAAAGAGGGTTTATTAGGATTCATCTACATAGAAAGAAGCCTTTGTTCAGAAAAGATGGCTCTGAAAAAGCAAATGTTAGTGAAAGATGCTGTGTTAGAGGAAGGTCCCGGGCAGATCTGGCCTGCAGCACAAGGACCTCTCTTTGTCCGGCCATCTGCCGTCTGCGCCTGAATGCCCAGACACAGGCAGGAACTGCAATGGCTAATGGCTTTTGGACTCTAAATAAAGGAGAAACAAAGCAGTGCTTAAACAAAAGGACTGCAGTCTGAAAACAATTCTTAAAGAGAAAGGACCCTGTTGATATGCATTCCTCCCAAATAGAGCTTAATTAGGCCACACACACTAATACACTTTGGAGATACCCCCAAATCCAATTCCTTTCTGTATTTCTGGATTGAAGCTTGGGGAAGGCTGCCTCAGTGGCTGTATGTGAATCATCAGAGACATTAGAAAATTCATTATGGTACCTTGGAGTTACCCGTAATGACATGTAAAGCCATAAACGAACGACTTCCACCTGCCCTACGCCCACCCTCCACCCCAATTTCTGTCGAACCATAGGATCCAGAAGAACAGACCTTTCTGAGCACCTCGGCCATGGGCCTGCCAGACGGTGATATGCAGATTGTGGGCTCGGTGTGGATTGATGGACATTTGTGGCATAGTTTAGACCTAGCTGAAGGTAAATATAATTATTTCAAAGTGCTGGGCCTCCCCGTTTCCATTCCACTGAAATTGCATCATGACATGGGGATGCTTTGAAGAATTCTTAACAAAAGGGAAACAGAAAGTGGGGTCTCCCTGTGCACTTGCCCCACAGGTTGAGTGATTTGGAGACCAACTGTGATCCTCTGAGTTCACCACTTTCTTCACTAAGAAGTGTCTGCCAGGCACTCATCTGTGGATGTCTAAACATGTAGCCCACTGTGTAGAGTCTACAGAGTTGAGGCCCAGTGATGTGCCCCACAGTGATAGAACTGGAACGAGGACTGAGGTACCTGACACACAGCCCAGAGTTCCTTCTACACCAGTACACAGCCCTGAAGACCCATCCTCTGTTGACATTAATTTCAAAATTATTAGATCTTTTCTGAGAAATCAGTGACATCTCATCTTCCCTATGTTTGCATGGAATCTTCTGGAAGATTTGGGGTAAGTAGTTATAGCAGTCACACCTTAATGTGACCGCCCCCTCCCCCAGTGAGTCATGCCCTGTGTAATCCCCTTCCCTTGAGTGTGGGCAGACCGAGTCTTGATTCTAGCCAGTAGATGACGAGTATGTCAAAGGTGATGGACATCCCTCCCTTGAGTAGGTCACACCACATGGCAGAGGTGATGGCAAGTCACTCTTATGATAATGTTATGCTGTCCTCGAAGGACTCCCTCGAGGCTGACAAGAGTGAGAGATTCTCTGACTGGTCTTCAAGAAGAGAGCTGCCATGCATGGGAAGGCCACGAGGTGAAAAGTTGTGGGGGACCTAACAGCCAGCTGGAAGCAGGTCTTTACCCCGAGAGCCACAAGGACTGAATTCTACCAACGACCACGTGAGCTTGGAAGTTTGGGAGATACCTGACTGCCGCCTGTGAGACCCTGAGCAGAGGACCCCGCTAAGCCTCGCCCAGACTCCTGACCACAGAGACTGTGAGAGAATAAGTGTACAGCTCATCGTTATTCACGGTGCTGTGTTCTATAAGTCCCTGTGAACACTGAATTAGCGAATACTGAGCCACTGCAGCTACAGGAGATACAGGGCTAGGTTCCTGCGAGCCTCTAGGCACAACATTTTCATCATCCGATCAATACACAACCTTGCTTATGTGTGCTTCTGTTTACAGACACTGTATTGCATATATATGGTTGATTCATTACATTGAACTCATGGCCAGGAGCATTATAACTCATGCCTGAAGCTTTTCCAACACACGGATTTTCTCCGTAAGGCACATCACAGCCTCTCGTGCTTAGGAGCCTGACACAGCTCTTCACACTGCACTTGGGGACCACTTTAAACAGCAAAATCACCAACAAAAAGCACAAAAATGTGAAAAACGTGACACTAAATAGATCGCAAAAAGGACGCTTGTTTACAGTTTGAGAGCTGAATCGCGAAGGCAGAGTCACCGTGTCCAGCCTCAGTAGGGAACGCGTGCTTCGGGGGACTCCGATCTTTCATGGATTTGGGCATGTCTTCAAATGGCCACGAAAGCACTGTGAGTATCAATTTGGGGGTCACAAATCAATTTTAGCAGGTAGGTGAATTCACAAACATGGAATCTGCAAATAATGACAATAGACTATATGTTGTTTTAAGCTGCTAAATTGGTGATCATTTGTTATGCAGCAATAATAGGAAACTAATTCAGTCTCTAACTTCAGTCATTCCACCTACAGATAAATCCCAGCCAAGGCCCTTTTCAGAAATAAAATTCTGTTTCTGGCAAATATTCTCTTTTGACCCCCCTGACTTCCTTTGCCATACGTCTTCCCCTGAAAGTGACTCGTGTTCTGTACATAAGAGCACATTAAATAAATCCTGCTCTTCTGATGTAACCTTCCAGCTATGACTGTGTTTCACAGAACATTCCCAGAGCTTCTCGGCATTGAAAGTACAGGAGTCAGAAGGCTTTGCTGTACTTCATGGAGACACTGTCTCTGCAACAGACACGACCCATCCCTCGGCCTGGTTTACACATTAGGTCAAATCTCCTTTACTCTTATTCTTTAATTATCAAACGGCTCAAGGCTTCTTTTCATCCTGCAAGAAAATTTCCTTCCTTTTTTACGGATCCCACCTCCTTTCCCTGCTGGCTCCCGCTGGATCAAGGGATTCCGGGAGCCCACTCCTCACGACTGCACCATGCCCAGCCCAGCTCAGAAGGGCAGAAGGAAAACCCGGGAAGCCCTCGGCGGCGCTGCTGGGTCATTGCCTGGCCGGGGGGCTCCCAACCCCAGGCTCGCTGGCCACCAGCTCCTTCCCTTTGCTCCTTACCGTGTGCTCAGAGCAAATTGGATTCATACCTCAATGAGACAGAAGCAGGGCCTGTCCTCGCTCACATCCGGTCCCTCAGAACAGACGAACTTGCCCATGGGGCATGACCCTGAACACCCGGCAGGACAGATGTGCCCCCCCTTGGTCAGCTGAACAGCAGCGCAGGGGCCCCACATCCCACGCCAGACAGCTCAGGCTCAGCTCTCTCTCCAGTAACTCAGTTAGTTGGGTTGACACATGTGCATGAAGCCACTGCTCCTCCCAAGGCTTGTACAGAGGACCAAGCACTTTCCATTCTCAGCTCAACCTTGTCTCAGGGACCTTATCTAACTCCCCATGTCTGTGCACCCGTCACCATCCACATGTGAAGCTGCCTGTTCTTCAGTCAGTCTTCTAGCCCGGCCTGCCCTCAAGACAGAGGAAAAAAACCCCACCCAGTTGTATATATTCAAACTATTATGATAAAGGAGATTGGAAGGAGACGCAAACATTTCCACATTGGACCGCACAACTGCAGCAGAAGACAGATAAATGAAGAGAACAAAGTTACTTTTATAAAAGAGGAAGAAAAATCCGATTGTCCATATACAATGGCAATGTCTCCCCATCCCAGGGGCTTCTTAGCCTTAGTCATCTCCGCACGTGGCAAGGTTAGTAATCATCAGCTGCTTCAATGCAGCAAAATAGGACGGGAATTAACGATCCATTTCATGATAAGCCCTCAGTGCATCTCAGCACAGGCTTACGGGGTAGACTCAAAAAATAAATGGCACAGACCGGCTCCATGCTTGCCAAACACAGGGAAGATCCAGCAGAGCCACAGTCTTCTCTTCTTTAAAACATCTGCACAAAATATATAGTTTTCCGCTTCAGTTGATTTCCCCAGGGTTTTGTATTGTGGTGATTGATTTTCTTCTTTTATCATTATCAATTGATGCTGTGTTCTCAGATCGCTGAGCATTAGAGATGTTCCAATCCCATTTACAGAAAGCTGTAAAAAGCTAAATTTGGAGAATGAAGAACAATACACAAAAAGCATTCTAATGCATATTAGCACTTTGACCCCCAAAATAAAGATAATTATAATAATCTGTAATTCGATTCCATTTAAGATTTTATTGTTATGACTTCGAGTTTTCCTCTTTCAGAATTTATAACTGTAATGAAAATTAAAACAATGTAGGAACCAAAAATAAAAACAGAAGAAAATTCTTGATGTAAAAAAATATGGAACCATGGGATTCTTCAAGGAAGAAAAAAGAGCAGAACAGATTGTACGCGCCAGTGATCACCCCAACTCAATCATTAACTTACCTGCCCAACTTTCTCATACGTCACCTGCTCGTAATATTCCACGCAGCTTCCTGCTCCAGAATCCTATTTATCTTCAGGGCTGGACTGATTTGACATCATTCTCATTTGACTTCTTTATCCTAGACTTCTCCTTAATGGTACGTTCCAAACTAATATTAAGAACTGTCACACAATGCCATTTTAAATATATAAAAGTCATCTGAACCACTCACGGAAGTCAAAAAGAATAAAGTAGCACTCTCCAAAATATTTCATTAGCATTATTATTTATACTTCATCTTAAATTCCAAAAAGTATTTGAGACATCTCACCATTATACATATAATGAAATATGATTTTTAAAAAGTAAGGGAAGAAAACAGTGGGAATAATGGAAAACAGGTAAAGGAAAAGTAAGACGAAGTGGGTGTACCTGAACTAGTCAACTTGTCCCACAAAAGCGCTGTGTGATGAACGACGCCACATCTCAGTGGCACACAAGTATAAGCATTTCTTACTCACTCACCAGCTTGTGAGTCAGCCCAGAGTAGCTTGTACTTCAGGTTCTGGTTGTGAGTCAGCCCAGAGTAGCTTGTACTTCAGGTTCTGGTGGCTCTGCTCCAAGTGTCCCTCACTGTCCTTCTGGACCAGGGGCCATTGGGACATATCCTTCTCATAGTGATGGCAGAAGCACAGGATGATAAATGGAAATGCATGATGCTTCTTAAGGACTAGGCTCAGAGCTGGCAATGAGCATTTCCACTTTCCAGTCTTGTGGAAGCTCTTCTCATGGGCAACACCATGAAGGAATGGGATTCTTGGAAATATAGTCCCCAGCCTTAGATACACATAGCAATGAAGGTGGTGATGGTGATGGTGATGGTGGTGGTGATGGTGGTGGTGGTGGATGGTGAGGGTGGTGGTGGTGGTGGTGATGGTGGTGGTGGTAGTGATGGTGGTGGTGGATAGTGACGGTGGTGGATGGTGATGGTGATGGTGGTGATGGTGGTGGATGGTGGTGGTGATGGTGGTGGTGGTGGTGGATGGTGGTGGTGGTGGTGGTGATGGTGGTGGTGGTGGATGGTGATGTTGGTGGTGGTGGTGGATGGTGGTGGTGGTGGTGGATGGTGATGTTGGTGGTGGTGATGGTGGTGGATGGTGGTGGTGATGGTGGTGGTGGTGGTGGATGGTGGTGGTGGTGGTGGTGATGGTGGTGGTGGTGGATGGTGATGTTGGTGGTGGTGATGGTGGTGGTGGTTGATGGTGGTGTTGGTGATGGTGGTGGTGGTGGATGGTGATGTTGGTGGTGGTGATGGTGGTGGTGGTGGATGGTGATGGTGGTGGTGGTGATGGTGGTGGTGGTGGTGGTGGATGGTGATGGTCGTGGTGGTGAATGGTGATGTTGGTGGTGGTGATGGTGGTGGTGGTGGATGGTGATGGTGGTGGTGGTGATGGTGGTGGTGGATGGTGATGGTGGTGGTGGTGATGGTGGTGGATGGTGGTGGTGGTGGTGGTGGATGGTGGTGGTGGTGGATGGTGGTGGTGGTGGATGGTGATGGTGGTGGTGGTGATAGTGGTGGTGGATGGTGATGGTGGTGGATGGTGATGGTGGTGGATGGTGATGGTGGTGATGGTGGTGGATGGTGACGGTGGTGGTGGTGGTGGATGGTGATGGTGGTGGTGGTGGATGGTGGTGGTGGTGGTGATAGTGGTGGTGGATGGTGATGGTGGTGGATGGTGATGGTGGTGATGGTGGTGGATGGTGGATGGTGAGGGTGGTGGTAGTGGTGGTGGATGGTGATGGCGGTGGTGGTGGATGGTGATGGTGGTGGATGGTGATGGTGGTGGATGGTGATGGTGGATGGTGGTGGATGGTGAGGGTGGTGGATGGTGATGGTGGTGGTGGTGGATGGTGATGGTGGTGGATGGTGGTGGTGGTGGATGGTGATGGTCATGATGGCAATCATGGTGGTGGTAGAGAAGATAGTGGTGATCATGGTGGTGGTGGTAGTGACCTGTTGACAGTAGATAATCCATCACAGTACGAAAATATTAAATCACTGCACACCTTTCTAGATCTGTGCCCAAAATTTAATCTTTGAAAAAAAATTTAATATCTGCACTTCTTGGAGTTCAATGCAAAGCAGAAGCATGACAAGCTAAACAATCAAAGAGGTTGGAAGATTTGTTAGGGTTGGGGTCATTTCTAATTCACTGCAGAGCAAGTCCTTTCCATCTGAATTTTTATGTCTTTTGTCAATTTTGAGTCACTACTATCTTTTGTCTGCTAATCCCACTGTTTTCTCTGTTTTATTTTTATTTTTATGATCTTCATGTCTCATCATCTCTCTCATATTTTCCATCTCTTTATCTCTGGGGGGAATTTCTCTGAGTTCACCTTTATTTTTTAATCTCTAAAAGCTGTCCTTGTTTTCCATTTCTTTTTTGTCAGAGCATCTTATTCTTTCTTTATGAACTACAAATCTTAAACCATTCTATTAACTGGAGTATTGTTCTTCATTTTTCTTCTAAAACTAATATCCTGAATTATTGTATTTCTTCTTAGATGTACTTTTTTCTGTTCCTTTGTCGAGGTCTCTCTCATTGGAGTCTAGGTCTCCTCCTCTGCCTGGTGATCCCTGGATCTCTGTGGTTATGGTATGTTCAGTTATTTTAGGAAACAGGCGGCAGGGTTTTTGCCTGGGGCATCTACAGGCTGCCACATTCTACGGATAGGGGAGGCTGGAGTGCTGCGTGGAGTCTTGTTACTTAGAACTTCAATGACTCCTATGCAGGCCTCACTGACATATTCCAGGGAACCTCTTCCCCACGTATTTCATTAGTCAATGCAGCTCCCACTGACTAGCAGTGTCTGCGCTCTCCATTAAATAATCCATACCTTCTCCGACTACTTGTCTTTACCGACTTCATCATATAATCAAATTCCTTCTCTAATAATAGGGCCATATGGACTAAAAATTAAAATAGCTTCACAGTACTTTTAATATTTAAAAATGCCACTTACTACTTATTTGGAAGTGCTTTTATTTTACCTGTAATATCCAAGTAATTGGCTTATCCTCTCTAAACGTTTATTATAAATTTTGAATTTTAGAAGATTATGTGAGTGAATAACAATTTTTGCTTCCAGGAGTTTATAAAGCCAAATAACTTTTGTAAATGTTTCATGGGCCCTTGAAAATAAGTAGTCTCATCAGTGCGAGCTTGATCTTTATTAAGGCTTACTGTTATCATTGTGATAGGCTAAGGATACCCAGGTCCTAATCCGTGGAACACGTGAATATTACTTTAGATGACAAAAGAGATTTTGCAGATGTGATTTAGTTAAGGATCTTGAGATGGAGAGCTACTGGAGTAAATGCAGTCACAGGTATCCTTCTAAGAGGGGAGGCAGAGAGAGACCTGAGGCAGAAGAAGGCGGCCATGTGACCACTGAAGCGAGATGGTACGCTGCTGGCTTTGAAGACAGAGGAAGGGGTCATGAGCCAAGGAATGCAGCTCTGGAGCTGGAATCGGCAAGGATGGATTCTCCCCAGAGCCTCTGGAGAGAATGTAGCCCTGCTGGCATCTTGATTTCAGCCCAGTGAAACTGATTACAAACTTCTGACTTCCAGAACTGTGAGAGAGTAACTACACATCGTTCTAAAGCATCAAGTTTGTGGCAATTTGTTACAGCAGCCATCTGCAACTAATACAAGCATATAACTTTAGTCCCTTTTCATTGACGCTTAATCTATCATAGAATAGTGGCATTGGGAAATTCTCCCCAGTGGTTCTATTTTTTATTATTTTTTCTTGACTTTTAAAATATAAATTTATAAATGCCAGTGCTGTTTACCGGTACATGAATGTTAATGACTATTTTCAGTATTACCTTTCACAACATAGCGTGATTCCTATTGCCACATCAAGGCTCCTTGAGACAATGTCTATATTTCCTTAATATTGAAACCATCACCCTTTCTGCTGTGTGACATTTTAAATTGTAAAAGAGCTCTCTTTCATGTCTATTTCTCGTATCATACAGTTCAGTTTTTGCTTCCTATCACAAGCCTTTGCTTCGATGTCTTAAAACTCTCAAAACTCTCAAAATTTATTATCAAAATCAGAATGCTTGACCCTAATGTTTCTCACTTTGCTTTGTTGTGCTTTTCATTTTGTGCTTTACTGTAGCTTCCTTTTACATTTTATGTTATGGGCACAATGGTAATTTTTAAAATTATACCCATGAATACCTTCAATTTTTTAAAATATCAACTTAAACATAGACTTCTCCAATTACTTAAGTCAAGAATAAAGCAATTACTTTGGCTCCATCATTACATAAGACTTAAAATGTATCCCACTTTATCTTTTCCTGTGCTCCCCGTTATTTCCTAGTCTTTGTTAATTCAATTTTACATTATAGACTTAGACTGACATGGTATCTTTGCTCATATTTAACAATTTCAATTAAAAACTACTTGGGGTTTTTCTCTTTTTGGGCCATTTTTACATAACTTGTTTATTCGTTCAGCAAATATTTATTGAGGACCTACTATGAGCCAGGCACTGAGCTCAGAACTGGTGATACGACAATGATCAGGGCCCACAGGGCCTTGCCTGGTCCTCGCAGGCCACGCTGCTGTGCTGTCTTCCCGTCTCTGATCGGTTTACTTCTCACCACCTTTTATCCCATCCACGCGGTGCTAGGTTTGGTTCTTCAGAGCCCCCACGCCCTCTCTCGCCCTTGTGTTCATCTGCTTGTGCTTCCCTGGGATGCAAGATTCTTTCTCCAGCTCTTCTGCCTAAATCCTCCTCATCACTCAGGTGTCAGACTATACTTCACTTTTTCCAAGGAGCTTTCTTTTGACCATCCCCTCCCAAACCTGGATCAGGCCCCCTACCTCTAGATTTCTACAGAAGCTTATGCTTCTTACACCAAGACACCATGTCACTATGCCACCATGCCACCACACCATACCACACACCACCATCTCACCATGCCACCACCTCACCACACCATGCTACCATGTCACTAAGTCACTATGCACCATGTCACAACCTCACCACACCACCATGCCACCATGGTATCACCTCAGCAAACCACCATGCCACCAAGTCACCATGTCACCATGCTAGCCATCACGCCACCATACCACCACGTCACCAAATCACCTAAGCCAACATGTCACCAAGTAGTATGCACCATGTCACCGTGCTACCACATTACCTGTCCTGCTGGTAGGTGCTTGCCTGTTTATTTCTCTCTGTGCCCCTGGACTGTGGGCTTCACAAGGGCACAGACTTCTATGGTTTTGCTCAAAATTTTACTTATTTGCACAGTGTCTGGCACCTTGAAACCATTCAATAAATGTTTATTTTAACTGAAGGAGAAAATAGATAAAGTGCTCTTTTTTGTAACTGATTGTTGATACCGACCGGTTTTATGTTGGCTAGAACATCCCTTAACTAATTATTTCAGAAGGAGAATGTGAACGGCAGCTTTCCGATCCCCAACATAACTGCGATGACTTTGTGCTGTAAGAACTTCGCTGGGTATGATATTCTCTGTCCTCAATTTCTGAAATTAAAAGTGTATAAATTTCCTCTTAGAAATATATAAATTTGGGGGAATTATCTCCTGGATTTTATGTTGCAGAGAAAATGTCTGATTTTGGATTAATTTTTGTTTCTTTTAAAGTAATCTGCCCTACTTCCTTCTTTGTCTAAATACAAAGAGATTTTTATTTTTTTCCTTAAAATATATTCCCATATGTCCAGTGTTGGTTTGCTTTCATTAATTTTGCCTGGTATGTGATGAGCTCTCTCCTCCCAGCGGATTAAATCTTTGTTCCATCCAGAAAAGTTTTCATGAATTACAACCTTCCCTGAACCGCCCGTGTCTTCGTGGCAGGTGGCCAAGCAGATCACGGTGATCGTTTACAGCCCCACGTCAGCCCTCCTGAGAACGAAGAGTTGAAGACGTCGAGGAATAACAAATGTGGGTGACAGCAGCAGCATCACTCATTGCTTCAGAGATCACTCTTGTGCGGTGAGGGGCGTCTGCTCTGTTTTCTGATGAATGTCCACTCAAGCACGGAGCACCCAGGAGGTGGAAGTCTCCTCCTCTCCTCCAGGACCCACCACGCGGTTCTTTTGCAGACAAAGGCCTGGGAGTAGTTCTCGGGTCCTTCAATCAAACCCATTCTCTGCTAAAGTGTACAAATAATCGCTCCAAACTCTAGCTCCAATGTTGGCCCTAATTTTCAAAGCCATTGGACATTTCTATCTTTGAGGTATTGTAATGGGAAGTGGAAGAGCCTGGTCAAGCAGCTCTACATCAATCATGAAATCTGCATCCTTATTTATCAGGGAGACACAGAGTCCAAGGAGGGTCTGTCCAATCCCCAGGATGGGGCAGCACCAGCGTGAGACCTGCAGCTGCTGACTGTTAGCCCAGCACGGATGAGAAGACCTTGCAGGTGACTTTTGAGCACCTTTGTACGTCGTCTGTCCTGGTCTCCCTGCCTGTTTGTGGTTGTGTCTTTCTTGGCCCAGGCCCGTGTCTCTTTATCTCACGGCCTCTGTGGTCCAAAGTTAGGAGAGAGTTCTGACCAGGTATGGTTAGTGCTTGGTTTCTGGGGCCTGAACTCTCACACACAGGATCTCAGTGAGCCCCAAGTCCTGCAGCAGTAGCACGGTGCCACTGGGCACCCTGCAGACAATGCCAACGAAGCAGGCTTCAGGCCCCAATGCTCCTTGCAGAGATCTGAAGCTCCTGTGGACTGCGGCTGAGGACAGGACCTATGAGAGCCCAGGGAGGTTGAAGGAAAAGCAAAGCACCCATAGCAGCATCCACAGGGAAAGGGGGGTTGACCTGTCCCCTGGCCGCAGCAAGATGGGTGACCTTCCCTTTGAATTTATGGCGCTCTCACATGTCCACAGTTCATAAAACACAGGGCATCTGCGTATTGTTGCCTGGAGTGAAGACACCCACCTCCGGCAGGAGTCTCTGGCTAATGTGAGATGCAAACATGAATTCTCTGCATCTGTGCATCTGGGCAGCAGGATGGCTAGCAGCGAACCACAGACAGCTCCATCATCCCGTCTGCAGCAGGAAGCCCAGCACGCAGCCTGATGGTCAGGCCACACCGTTGCCACTCACCAGTGCGGCAAGCTCCGGCAGGTTACTTAACTTCTCTCAGTTCCTGCTTCTGAAAAATAAAAATAATTGGGTCTGCATCATGAGATTACCTGAGGATTAAATAAGATAACAAACATAAGGCACGTGACGTAGAAAGTGTACCCGAAAGGGGGGTGGCTCCCTGTCCCCTCTCCTTGTAACCCCCTGCTAACCCCACATAACAAAGGCTGGCTGATTTTCAGTAGATCACATAGGTCTGGAGCAGCTAAACTCCGCATTTCTAAGCCTTTTGAACAGGAAACCTGAGCTGAGAGAACGTTTGAATTGGCTCATGCTAAAAACAATATTTGCTTGAGGTTAGCGCCTGCATTATGAATTTTTAACCTCACATAAATCAAACTGTAAAAATGGACAAAGGCTGAATTTCCTGTGCCAGGACTGAAATAGAAGCCGCCTGGGTCTCTTAAACAATTCCGATTATGTTTACATAACCAAATCATGCTGAGATGAATAGCTGGAATATTTATATTTAGATCCTAATGTATAATGTAAAATAAATGAAAATAGTCTATCTTCATAGCATTGAAGTTGCACCACCATTTCCCTTTGCAAAGATGACTCAGTGACCAGGCGGCTTGGCACAGCCTGGGGCAGGATTTTGCTTCTCAGCTCTCATTGCTTTTCCCACAGCTGTCGTCACCAGGTCCCCAACACTAAATGATTAATAGAAAACCCCCAGGGGAATCAGTCCACAGCAAGGTCCAAAGTGAATCCTTTTGTGGATGCTTTGTACTGAGAAATATAAACACCTTAAAAGACCTAGGGGACTGAATCTTATAACTGCAGAGGACAATATTTTAATTAGAGGATACTGTCGTTAGTTCAACAAACATCTTTCTTTAGCAACTCCTATAAGCTAAAAACTTAGAAAGATATAAAAACAACTAAGAGATTTTTCTTCTTTTAATCTAGTAGGAAAGGAAGATATTAAAGTACCTGATTTACTATAAGGCAGAAAGAGACGTGAGCTCCAGAGCATTACAAGCAAATGTTCTGAACTTCTAGAAGCAGGAAAGACAGCACCAAAGCAGGCAAGGTTGGAGCTGAACTTTAAAGGATGATAAAGGTTTTAATGGGAAAACGGAGCTGCAGAGGCCCAGAGAATTGTGCCTAGGCTATGTGAAACTGACGACAGGGTGTGGAGTGGAAGTGTGGGACATGAGGCTGGAAAAACAGATGGGAGGCAAGTATGGAAGCAGCATGGAGTGGGGAAGATAGAGCCGTATCTTATAGGAAACTGGAGGTTTCTTAAGGCATTTAACAAAAGGGTAGGTATGACGTCAGCAGCGTGAAGGATTCGCTCATTCCTTTATTCACTGAACAAATATTTACTGAGGTCCTTGATGAGGAATAAAGTGGTGGGTAACAGAACTGACAGGCTCCTGCCCCCATGGACTCTACAGTATGTGGGGTGACAGCATTGACAAATAAACCTCTAAGTACATGTGTAATTACATGCAGAAGAGAAAGCTAGGGAAGAAAAGTGCTTAGGGTGGCGTCTGAGCACAGCAGGGACACGTGACTCACGCCGCGGGTGGGAGAGAGGGACGGAGGTCATTGTGGAGTGTGGACTCTCACACTGGGTGCTGGGGGATCAGTGGGCGTGGGAGACAGGGCGCGTGCTGGGGGTGAGGCTGCAGCACGGGCGGGAGCGCTGCGAGTGCAGGTCTAGGAGGGGGATGTCGGGTGAATGAAGAGTCGGCATTTTCAAGAAAACCAAGGAAAAGAGAGTGGCCGAAGATGGCTCTGGAGGGATCGGGCACCTGCAGGGCCTGCAGGGCGTGTTCAGGATCTTCAGTGGGAAGTGCAATGGGCTGCCGCTGCCACGTCTGGAGCGCTGAGGTGCTGCAGAAAGTCACTCGGGCTGCTGTGGGGACAGCAGGGCCGAGAGGGCAAGTTTGAAAGCTACGGTGGAGACCCACAGGAGATGCCTGGGCAGTGTGCGCAGAGCCATCCTGTAAACCCAGAGGGAAGTGGCCAGTGTGAGACACACTGCCCAGGCAAGACTGACAGCTCTTGGTGATGGGTTGGCACTGGGAACTGCAGAAGAGGGAAAAGTCGAAGATGACACCATGTTCTGACTAGAGCCACGGAGCAGAAGATGGCAACATTTCATAGAGACAGAAAAGCCTGAAGGCATTTTAATGCTCAGGCAGCAGGAGAAAGAGATCAAGAAATACGAGCGTGGGATACGGGAGAGCTGAACGCCGGTGAGACACCCAGTGATGAGGTCAAGTGCACAGTCCACAGCACGGGTCAGGAGCTGAGAAGAGAAGTAGATCGCGTGGGAAGAGGGCGGAGAGGAAGCCATAAGGGAAATCTCTCATCTCTGCTTCCTCTACCTGGCATCTGCCCCAGCTGGCGGCTCCAGGAAGGCCTCAGGGGCTCACCTGCCCAGCCTATCACAAAGCTCTGCAAAACGTATCAACCTTAATTTGTGGCTCAGATTCATCCAAGAAGGAAAATTGCAGGTTCTCTGTATTAGACCCCTTTGCAATCAGTTACTGTCTCCCAAATATGAACCCCAGGCAAGCAATGATTTTCCTTCTTCCACGATAGCTTAGCTTTGTCTGTTCTCTTGGGTTCTCTGGACATGTCTCTGATGGGTCCCTTGCTTGATGTTATGACCAGCTGCAGGCTAAGCCCGCATTTGCCTTGACCTAGAGTCTGTATCAACCAAGGAGCCCTGGGTCCTTTTCGTGGGAAGTGGTATTTAGAGACCACAGGCAGCGTTCCAAGGGCGATCATCAGTACTCCCTGGCTGTCATTCCGAGGCCTGTTAATAAAGCTGGGACAATTTTAACAACCAAGACAAAATAACTCTTAATCATACTCATTTCCAATCCAGATCAAGGATCCAGGACCCAGACTGATTCATTAATCTTACTTCCACATCTTTCTCCCACTGAAAATTCTGGTTCTTAATGACATCAGCATCATTACTCATTTGCTTTCCTCTAAGCCACGAACAGTAGCCTCGGAATAAAAATGCCGACACCCCCAGAAGCATAATTGCTGAAAACCGTCGGAGATGTTAGCAGTTTCGTGTTGTTGTTGTTGTGACAGCACATTCCACTAGGGACACGGAATCAAATTACTGTGTTTCGAAATCACTTGAAATAGTTTTTGTTCGTGCGGTTATGACCTCAAATACATACATTGTGTAATGTGTTTCGTTTCGTTTTCCATTTTTATGGATGGTTCTAATTGTGATTTTTTTACAATTACGTAAATATCCACATGGTCCCAAAGTCGACTTACAAAACAGGGCACATTCAAAGAATCTTAGCTTCTCCACCTGCTGCTCCGTTCTGCTCTATTCTACTTTTTCCTTAGAGTAGCCTTTTTTTTTTTTCACTTTTACAATGTACACTTCCATTGTTTTACACACACACATATTCACATTCCCTTCTGAGATGTGTGGAAGCACCCTGCACACACTGTCCTCTGCTCTCATCTCCTAACGGTATCTCAGTCCACTGTCACCTACAAATGTCTTCTCTCCTTTGCAGGTGCAGTACCTCATTACACACCACAGTTTATTCAACCAGAGTCACCTATGCATAAAACTTTGTGATTTCTAATCTTCTGTTATTACAAGTAGGGTTACAATAGCCTTGCTTATCACTTTTTGTCTTCTATTTTTGCAAGCAACATACACTTTTTGAGCACCTACTACATTACAGTCCTTAATAATATACTAGTGAAAAACATCCCAGCTGTTATCATCTGAATGTCTGCATCTGCCTAAAATTTGCGTGTTAAAATCCTAACTCCCACAGTGCTGATATTAGGAAGTGGGGCCTTTGGAAGGTGATTAGTTCATGAGAGTGGAGGCCTAATAAATGGGATTAGTGCCCATCTATCAGAGGCCCCAGAGAATGACCTCACCCCTTCTGTCATTTGAGGACATAGTGAGAAGACACCAGGAAGCAGTTCCTCACCAGACACCCTGATCTTGAACTTCCCAGCATCCAGAACTGTGAGAAATAAATTTCTGTGGCTTTTAAGCTACCCAGTTTGTGGTATTTTGTTAAAGTAGCCCAAATAGACTGAGACACCTGCCCCCTAGGAGCTGACATTGTGCTGGGGTTGGGAGAAGAAAGGCAGTACAGAACACAGAACCTACTGGGCTGTGGTGAGAGCTCTAGGAAAAACGAAGCAGGTTAAAGGGCAATGGAGAGGGATGGGATGGGGCAAGGGGGAATGCTATTCTGTCCAGACAAGACCTCTCAGATAACATGACAGTTTAGCAGGAGTGGAGGGAGTGAGGATGGCAGGGAGCCACAGAGGCACGTGGAGGAAGAGCATTCCAGGAAGAAGGAGCGGCTGATGCAGAGAAGAGCATGCCTGGAGGAAAGAAAAGCGCAGGGTCAGTGCGGCTGGAGCAGAGCGAGCGAGGGGGGAGGCAGCCGCAGATGAGGTCAGAGAACAACTGCCGGTCTCTGCACCCTGACCCAGCTGCTCCCTTAAGTCACCACTTGCTTGGGACCCAGCTTTGCCTCTCACCCCAGAAGAACCCTCCTTTGCCTTGCTGACCCGATTGGGGCATCTACCTTGGCTCACACCTTGTATTCCTTTAGGTAATTAGAAGTAATTATCCACCAACTCCACATGCCACAAAGTTGGGTAAGAAATGCCCCACCTACTGCACCCCAGGCCCCAAGCCCAGCCCTAATTGGCCATGCAAGTTTCTCTGGCCTTCGCCCACTCACGATGCCTTGGTTCACATCTGGAGGTTAGAGACGACATCATGGGGCACCAGGTAAGAGTGACCTCATTGCGGAAAAGGAATCAAGCTGAGGAGAGAAATTAAAACAAAGCCAGTAGACATCCAGTTGGCTCTTCAGCCTTTGGACCCTCTTGGCCTCTGTCACCAGTGCCCACATCACAGAGTAAGTCCTTGTGGTAACTGTTAATACAGGTAATGGAGCAGTGCCTAAGAGATGCTGTGTGCAGGAAGTGTGTTAGGCGGAGACAATTATTTTTATTATCGTTACCATGGTTACCATACTTGATGTCTTGGTCAGTGTGGGCTGTTGTAACAAAACACCATAAGCTGCGTGGCTGATAGATGGGGACATTTATTTCTCCCAGTCCTGGAGGCTGGGAAATCTAAGATCAAGGCACCGGCAGATTGGGCGTCTGGTGAGGACCTGCGCCCTGGTTCATTGACCTGCCGCCTATGGGTCCTCACATGGTGGAAGGGGTGAGGGGCCTCTCTGGGGTCTCTTTCATAAGGGCACGAATCCCTTTCATGAGGACTCTACACTCATGACCTAATCACCTCCCACAGGCCCCACCTCCTACCAGCATCATCTTGGGGGTTAGGTTCCAACGCTTGGAAAAGTCAAAAAGCTGCATCTGTGGCTGGAAGAATTTCACACGATTCTGGAAAGTCTGTCGTGTTCTGATGGTGCCATTTATCTCCTCCTGGGGTCATCAGTGAGATGTCTGCACCATTCAAAGGGCCAGGGAGGCGGTGCAGGGAGGCGTGGAGAAGAGCGGGGCTGCGCGACAGCCTCCGACTGCACTTTGGAAGAGAACCCCGGTGGACAAGGGACTGGTGTTGACACGTCCCCAACTTCTGGGAAGGAAAGGGGAGAGGTGGGCGGACACCGGGGATGAAGCAGCATCGAGGGAAAGACGCGCGGGTCTTTTAAAGAGGAGGTGCATCCCTCAGAGCGCCAGGAAAAGCGAAGCCACTGCGGGTTTCAGGCAGAGAGAATGAAGCCAGGACTGTTTCACAGGTGGCGGAAGGGGACGGCGACTAGGCCAGCGTTCGCACAGCAGCAGTCACTGGGCTGCAGGGGCAGCAGCAGCGGTGATGTGGCCAGAGCCCAGAAGCTGGGGCTCCAGGGGAGCAGGACGGGGACTGGGGAGCTGAGCCAGGCAGAGGGGGCTGCTGCCACAGACACAGCAGCAAGCACAGGGGACACGGGCCCCATGACCACACCCTGCTGCTGAGCTCTCAGGTCCCTCCAGTGCCTCCTATTGGCCAAACCTGCCCAGAGACCAGAGGGCAAGAGGGCTTTGAAAATACAGAGCAAGGGGACAAGGACAGAGGGAACCTCAGGGCTGAGGGGAGGAAGGTGAGAGGCAGAGCCCATGCTGCAGGCATGGCAGGAGCGAGAGGAGCCGTGCAGAGCCGTGACCCCAGGGGTGCGAGGCTCCACCACCCACCTCACCTCAGGAACAAGCTCACACCGCCCCAGCATGGCCACATCAGGATCGGGGGCCAAAGACCAAGTCCCATAAATGAAGGGAGTGTGGAGGCAGGCGCTGGTAAGTCCCTATCCCCACCCTCACTCAAGCCCACGTCCCCTTGGCAGTGCCCCCCGGCACCCTCTGTGCCTGGGCCTGCCTCCGCCCACACACACTCACACGTGCATGCACATCCCTCACACACTCGCCGACACACCCTCACATGGCACACACACGGGAACACACACACCCCACACACGTGCACTCACACGCACCCACACTCACAGACTCAAGCAGTCACACACAAACTCAAAGTCCCATGCAGCCATGAATACTCGCATGCTCTCACATGCTCACATTCTCACACTTGTGCACACCTCACACCCACTCACACCTTCACACACATGCATACTTGTCCACACACTCACAAGTGTCCACACCCCTTGCACACTCACACACAGCCCCTCACACTTGCACTCACACTGTAGTCCTCGAGCACTGGTTCTCCTGGGGGATGCGCTCGCTGATGCCACCACAAGGTCTGCACCCCTGGCGGAAGCCCTTGAGGACAGCACAGCTATTCCTCCTGCCCTTGCCACAGTCACGCCTTTGTAGGATCATGGGAAGGATTTCTGACCTGCTTGTCCCTTGAGCTGGGGTGAGCTTCACGAGGACAGGCACCATCTGCTGTCATCCCCAATGCAAGCCCATCACCCAGCCAGGCCAGGGATGTGCCGCCTAGGAAGCAGGTGCTGAGGGATGGGTGGATGCGTGGAGGTGGTGAGATGTTTGTTGTCCTAACACCTGGCTGGGAAGTCCTATGAGGAAAGGGCTGGGCTTTGTTCAGGATCCACTGTACGGGGTGCGTGGGAGGTGGGGCAGCTGTGTCCCCTGCTCCAGAAGCACCTGAGAGGGAGGGAGACCCGGCAGGAAGGGAAGCAGCAGAGGCAGGCGACAGGTCAGGGCTGGACTGGGCCAGGGTGGGGGACCGGGGGAGCAGAGCCCCAGGGCCTGAGTGCACCTGCTGCCTCTGTTCAGTTTCTGCACTACTGCCTTGAGAGACCCTTCTGGAAAGTCTCCCCTTCATGTTGGGATGATGATGCTTGTGATACTGCACAGAGGTGGGCATGATAAGTACATGAACAATAGTGTCAGGTGATAAAATGTCACAGAACTCAACAGTGGTGTCTTCCTGGCACATTTCATTCCAAAAATAAATTTAATCCAAAAGGAAAGTAGGCAGCAGAATGTGAACTATTTTTTAACTTTCTTACTATTTTTTCAATGCTTCTTCCCCTTTCTCCAAGATGCTCTAGCAATTAACTGGTTTTGATTTTACAAAGGACCAGGGCACGTAGACCATTGTCTAGCTGAAAAATTGTACCTTCTGTGGTGGTTACGTCGATCCTCCTGTGCACGGAAGCACATGGGGGAGTTTTCAAAAGCTGCGGGTGCCCAGACTTCATCCGGGAGATTCAGGATCTGCTCATCTGGGCTGGGGCAACTGTGCTTTTAAACAACTCCCAGGTGCTTCAACTGGGCACCCAGGGTGAAGAACCACCACTCTTCAGTGTTTAAGCTGGTGCCATCTCACCCACAGCCTCAAATATAGTTCAGGTGCCCATGCGCTTCTGCAGAAATGGCCTTCTAGAAAACACACGACAAACCCCTCAATGTAGTTAACAAGGAGAACCAAATGTTTTGAGTTCATCGGTAGTTTAACCTAATTGCTTTGGAGATTTTTCTTTCTGCAAACCAAATCTTTAACAGACCACATGGTAGCAGAGGAAAACGTGGGAATCCGGTTCAATAGTAGAGCGCGTGGGAATGAGACTAGAAACTCTGAATAAGAGTGTGCCCTGGCTTATATTAATTATTTGTGTTTCTATATAACTTGAATAACTCAAAGTGTTTTTCTTTTCTTGTTCAAATCCAATGAGATCCAAACGCTATGAATTCCTCAAAATATGGACTGATGCTTAGAACGTCATGGCTTCATTTCCGCCTGGAACGTGCTAGGCCTCTGCCACTTTGATGTAGTCGCTGGCACAGGCTTTGTAAGTGTGACCATCTAACTTTTATTCATGTTCAAGAAAAAATGAGCTTCTTTTTGAGAGTGCAAGCCACTAAAAATCCAGCTTCTGTAGTGGGGGAGAAAAAAAGGTTTCCTACTTAATCCCAAATCTCTTTGGCCATGATTAGATTTCAGTGTGAAAAATTGGGGCAGCCTGTTCAGAGTGAGCTAGGAAGTGGAGAATACAGAGCCGCTGGGGTCTAAGTACCATGACTCAGTCAGCCATCATCCCACGCCCCGCTTCCCCGTGTATGACAATGGACGTTGGAATAGGTGACGCCCAGGTGGTGACCAGCCCAGAGCTCCCACCCTGTGGTCTCAGCACACTGGGGGCCTGAGGACAGGATATGTGTCTGCGTACAGAATCCTGTCCCCACATCCCATCTGTGTTGTCAAGCTCACCTGTCCCTAGCAGGAATCACAGATGACACCATTCCTGGTAAATTTGCATTATTTCCCCTTTCACTCACCTTGTACCTTTCTTCTCACCCTCTGTTTTAGGAACTTACACATCTGAAAGTGTCAATTAATGCCAGTGGTAAATATATCTGGTGAACTGTGCAGTACTTGTTTTATTTTGTGCTAGAGGTCACACTCCACTTGGGGAAGAGCTGGGACTGTCTTATTCACTGATATATCCCTTAAACCTAACATGGCTTTTGGCACATAGCACGTTCATCTGTTCAATGGATCCACTTGCATGTAACTATCCATATTTGCAAACGAATCTATGTAAAACTTTGAGGCATGTTTGGACTGGACATACCAGCAAACAATGCATTTTTCACTCTGTCTTTCTGGACTCTATTTATAAGAAGAAACTATTTAAGACTCACTCAAAATCTCCATTTTGTTGGCTCTGATTTGAAATAAACAAGATTTAAAATAATTAAAAAATTGCCCAAGTAAGGACTAGTTTTTTTGTATGTTTGCTAACAAAACCAAATGTTCAAAACCGCTTAAGAAAGTCAGTCTTCTAGTGGAATTAATTATTTTGCTTATTATGCTCATCATGAGTGAATTTCCTTTGTTTCACCACAGATGTCTTTGCAAGGGTGTTGACATGTCACCCAGATTCGAATGGTCCTCAGTGCTGTTTTCTATAGTTAACAAACCATCCACAAACATTCCTGTCTGTAAATATGGTTTCTCCAAGTCGCAGTATCCTACAGCCAACGTGTGGTAGGCAGAACAATGGTCCCCCTAACACGTCCCAATCCCCAGAAACTGTGAGTGTCACCTTATACAACAAAAGGGACTTTGCAGACATGATTAAGTTAAGGATCTTGAGATGGAGAGATTATGCTGGACTATCTGGATGGACCCAGTGCAATCCTTATAAGAGGGAAGCAGTCAGAGAAAGTGATATGAGGATAGACACAGAGGAAAGAGAGAGAGAAGCAGAGAAAAGGGAGGGAGAGTAAGAAATAAAGGGGGACTGGAAGAGGCCACACGACTGGCCTTGACGATGGGGAAGGGGCCAACGAGCCAAGAAGGCAGGAGGCCTCAGAAGCTGGAAAAGGCCAGGAACGATATTCTCCCCCAGAGCCTCCAGAAGGCTCTGCCAACCCATCTTAAATTCTCAACTCCAGAACTGTAAGAGAGCAAATCTGTGTTGTTTTAAGCCACTAACTTGGTATAATTTGTTACCGTAGCAGTAGGAAAACAACACAGGAGGAGAGAGGGTGAGCTAATGCTTGACAAAGTTCTGGAACGCAGTTTGCCTTTACCCTCTCTGGCCTCTCTCTGTCTCTCCACTTTCATTCGATCTAACAATCAGTCACTGAGCACGTGCTAAATCCTACACACGCAGTTCCTGCCTAATGCTTTCTGTCCACACCAGTGCTGTCAACCCAGCTTTCAGGAAGGAAGCCTCCACCAGGCACCTGTATCTCAGGGGATTATTCTCACTACGGAGTAGGAATCCATGTGGGCCCTTTCTCAAGGGCATTTGCAATTTTTGAAATGATGTTTGATTAGTCCTTCAGTTATGAAAGGAACACATGCTCATTCTCAAATACTTCAAAACTATAAAAAAGTATAAAGAAAAAAATTAAAAGGGTCAATAATCCCAAATTGGTCATTCTTTGCATGTTGATGCATTTCCTTCTAGACTTTTTTCTGAACAAGTCTCACAAACACCCCCGGGTCTCCCTTTTGTGTGGGTACTCAGGAGGCACCGGTAGCATTTGTCCCCCTGTTCTGGCTCACATGCCCCCCTCCTCCCCTGACTAATTTGGGTGTCCTCAAGGGGCTCTTGTGCATGGGGAGAACCAGCGCTTTCACTCCGGCCACCTCGTGATTACTAGGGCAGGAGGGACTCTGCTTGGTACTGCAGCCACTCCATCCCAGAGGACATTGCCTCCCTCACCAAGGAGCCCCTAAAGCAGCCCAAGCACTGCAAGGGCCACATGTCATTGTGCTCTTGCTGGGCCGTCCTTGGCCATGGCCCTATTCCATACACTTTGAGGAAAGAGAGGAGTGTCCTTTTTCCCAATTTCTTTTGAATTTGTTATGTGTCCTTCAAGAAATAGCCCCCTAAGTTTTAGTCTGTACTCCCCCTCCCCAAATTCCCTCCTCATAGGCCTTCCCAATTACTCAGGCAAAGAGATACATGGGGGGACGGGGGAGGACGGCAGGGACATCACTAGCTCCACACCCAACCTTTTCTTCTTTCAAATTTATTTTTAATTGACAAATAACAATTGTCCATATTATGGAGTACAATGAGATGTTCTGATATATGTATACATTATGCTGTGATTTAATCAAACTGATTAACATATCCAGCACCTCACACTTATCTTTTTGTGGGTGCAAACATTGAAATCTGCTTTCTTAGCAACTTTGAAATACACATTACCTTGTTATTAACTATAGTCACCATCCTTCTGTTTAACTGAAACTTTGTACCCTTTGACCAGCTTCTCCCCAAATCCCCCCTCCCCAGCCCTTGGTAACCACAATTCTACTCTCTACTTCTATGAGTTTGACGTTTTTAGATTTCATGCATAAGTGAGATTGTGCAGTTACTTATTTTTCTGTGTCTGGCTTATTTCACTTAGTGTAATGTCCTTCAGGTTCATCCACATTGTTCCAAATGGCAGGATTTCCTTCTTTCTTAAGGCTGAATAGTGTTCTACTGGGTATAGACAGGACACTTCCCTTACCCATTCATCCACTGATGGACACTTAGGCTGCTTGCACATCTTGGCTATTGTGAGTAGTGCTGCAATGAACATGGGAGTGCAGACAGCTCTTCAACACACTGATTTCAGCTCCTTTGGATACACAGTCATGCAACACGTAAGGACGTTTTGGTTAAGAACAAACCACAAATACATCGGTGGTCCCATTAGAATAGAGCTGAAAATTCCTGTCTAGTGATGTAGCCATTATAATGTTGTTGTCCAATTACTTTATTTTATAAATTTAGTGTAACCTATGTGTACAGTGTGTATAAAGTCTACAGTGTGTACAGTAATGTCCTCGGCCTTCACGTTCACTCACTGCTCACCCACTGACTCACCCAGAGCAACTTCCAGTCCTGCAAGCTCCGTTCACGGCAAGTGCCCTATATAGGAGTAGTAGCATTTTAAAAATCTTTTTTACTATTTTTTTACTGTACCTTTCCCGTGTTTAAATATTTTTAGATACACAAATACTTACCATTGTCTTATAATTGCCTACAGTATTCAGTCCGATAACATGCTGCACATAGCCTGGCTGTGCAGTAGGTTTGTGTAATTATGCTCTAGGATGTTTGCACGGGGACAAAACTGCCTAAAAATGCATTTCTCAGAACATGTCCCTCTCATTACACAACACATGAATGTGTACCCAGAAGTGGGATCACACAGCTAATTTTGATGTAGCCTTAGAATAAAGCTATGTGTGTGCATCTGTCTGTGTGTGTGCACGTACAAAGGGTCTTCAAAAAGTGCGTGGAAAGATGCATATTATTTTGTAATTCCATGTTTCCATGAACTTTCTGAAGTACCTTTGTATATGTGTGGGCACGCATGTGCCTGTGTGTTTTACATGTTAACATAACTGTAATCTTGCAATAAGCACAATTTTATGTCATTTGCTGTTTCATGTCATTTAAGAATATATTATGAATATTTCTACATGTTAAATTTTGGGGAATATTTTTTATTGGCTGCATGTATGCCAGTGCGTTGATATACCATGATCTGTTTCTCCTTACTGGCCATTTGGGTCCTTTGCATATTTTTCCATTTAAAATAATCCTGCAAGGAATGTGTTTCCATATCAACCTTTGTTATATGCCTTGGAGTGAAATTAATGGGTCAGAGGCATTTACACGTGAGCCATCACTCTGCTTACAGAACAAAAGGCTTACGTACAGTAACAAATTGCCAAGCAAAGCAAGTGCAATTTTCTTCTGGGGGCTGGGGACAGTCCCCCTGGATTCATAGCAGATGGTCAGCTGTCTACTATCCTCGTCCATCTATAAGAACGTAGATATTGTATCTCGGAAATATTTTCTTTAGAAACAGTCCCAGCAGCTTTAGTCTGCTGCTCCTCTCCCTTTTCTCCAGAGACTTCTCTTATGAGCGGTGGGAATACATTCTGTGGAACTGCTGTTAGGCAAGGCAGCTCCCCATAATAATGTCAGGCGTCAACTGATCCCAAGAGGAGCCATTAGGGGCTGTCTGGACAAATGTTCAGCGTGGCAACAGCACACAGCGGACCACCAGTCCGTTATCTCCGGAATCTTGGTATTCAGCCCAGGATGCATTCAATTGCTAAAAATGTCATGGCACTCACTGCCAGCTTTCAGGCAAGAAAATGTGCGTTCCTTCCAGAAATTCAGGGAAAGCCTTTGTCTCTATAAAACAAAGTCCAAAGCAATTGAGCAACTGGACAATGTTCAAGTTACTGGTGTTCAGCAGATTACATGGGCTCTTCTCACATCTGCCTCTTCATTAAGATGTGTAAAAATATTATTACGCAGTTCTAAAATTGGAAACCCACTTTATCATATGCGCCAGGCATTCAGCAGGAATTTTTATAACATATTCAAGAATATAAAGTAGTACCAGGACACTGCTCTCTCTAGCATAACTGTGAAACTGCTGAATACATGAAATCGGACTACCAAAGGATCGGTTTGTTTCATTCAATACAAATTCAGTGAACACTGAGTCTGCGTGAGACCCTGTGCCAGACCCATGCAATGCAGTAGAGAAAACCCGGCACTGTCCCACCCTATGCACTACGCTTTTTGCCGCATACACCAGGGCTCCTGACGAACAGAGTGGTTAT
The DNA here is from genome assembly GCF_027409185.1 of Cynocephalus volans. NCBI lineage: Eukaryota > Metazoa > Chordata > Mammalia > Dermoptera > Cynocephalidae > Cynocephalus > Cynocephalus volans. Next base: position 296,524,642 of record NC_084460.1, read on the forward strand.
GGCCTGCCTTGGTCCACTGCTATTGATCTTTATAATAAAGTCCTGCAGAAATAGTAGTGAGGGCCTGCCTTGTTTTTGACATTCCAGCTCATGTCCATACCTACCCCCCACGGTGAATTTTCAACGTGCCCTTGTACTGCTACCTTGTCTCAGGTTTTCTTTCAATCTGAAATGCCAACCTGCACCTTTTCTACCGCCATGTATCATATGGCTAATCTTTCCAGGCCTGCCTACAGCATTTTTTATGTGGAGTCTTATCGGAGACTCTAGGCAAAAACAGTCACTCTCTCCTTCACGCTCCTGTGGTGCATCATACGTGCTGTGATGGTGTTACTGTGTTGGTACATGTAGCCTGTCATTTTACATGTATTCGTCTAGCAAGACATGAGCTAATTGAGGACTAGGATATGTATTATTTATGCCTAAGGCCTACTGGTTGAATGAATGAGTAAATAAATGAATATAAATCTGATGCATATAGGCTTTAGCCACAAAGATAGTTTTCCTGAGCCATTATTAATAGAGATGAGCTTTGAGTTGTTCTCAAATAGGAGGCTTTTGCCTGACCCCAGCTCTGCCTTAGGAGCAGCGGGAACAGTATGTAAGGTGGCCAGATACAGAGGTATAACCTGTGTCCCTGAAGCTGAGAAAGACCAATGGCCTGTAATGAGCTTGGATTCATAACTGCAGACTCACTGCCTCATTTGTTGACAAACAGGACCCAGAAAAATAGTGCCATGAAGCATGACACATCAGCCATTGTCACCACTCTAACAATAAACTAGTACTGAATGTAACCCACACATTGTCTGGGCCCTCCAGCCCTGGGGGATCTGGCTGAACTCCAGGTCCACAGCCTGTGCTTTTCTCTCCTCTGTGCTCCTGTGACTGCATGGGCTGGCGCTAGTGGACACTAAGACATGGAATTCCGCCTCTTGGGAGTTTCCACAGGAAATCCATTCACATCAAGTGTTTCGTGACTTTTGTTAAACTATACTGAAGATTGTCAAAAAACAGTCATATCACACGACACAAATAAAAACTTGCACCATCTCCCTTGTTTTGATAGTGCTTTCTTCTGTCTTCTCTCTTGCCCCTTTCTGACTAGCACAGCCACCATATCCCCACTGGACTCTAGCCCCATAGCTAAGTCTATCTTCAGTCCTTCAGTCAATGTGTTAGTGACATTCCTCTGAACAAATACAGAGTTCTCTCATTAAGGACTTTTGGTAATTTCTGACCTTGTCCCTCCCATGTTACGAAGTACTCACTAGAGTTTACTATCTACCTCCTCCAGCCTCCAGTCCTACAGGACTCTTCTATAGATATGAGTATAAACAAAATCAGGATAATTTGAGAAATAATTAGTATTTTCACATTTACCTGGTCAGGGCTATCTGAGCAAAAAGTGCTGGCAACCTGTGTTATAGGATGTTGGAAAATTGATGAGCCTCGCGTGCTAAAGAGAGTAACTTCTGGAGAGGTTGACACCGTGATATGGGTTGAAATTGTCCCCCAAAGTTTCATAATAGAAACATAATCCTCACTGTGACAGTATTAAGAGGGTGGGAAATTCTCTTGGCAACTGAACGTTGGGGCCTTTAAGAGGTGATTAGATTGTGTATTAGTCCATCTCTGTGTTGCTTGTAACAAAATACCTGGAACTGGGTAATTTGTAAGAAAACCAGTGCATTGCTTAGTTTTCAAGGCTGGGAAGTCCATAGTACAGGGAATACATCTGGTAAAGGCCAAGCGGGTAGTGACAGTGACACAGGGGTCTCACATGGCAGAAGGGCAGAGAAGAAAGAGTTCCTCATGCGCTCTCCTTCTAAAGCTCTCAGAACCTTGCCAACGACCACCACTAAACCATCAAGTGGCTTAATCTATTTACTTGGGCATGGTCCTTTCAATCCAATCACCTCTTCAAGGATCCACCTTTCAATTATCATAATAGGATTTCCCACCCTCTTAACACTGTCTTGTTGGGGGTTAAGCTTCTAGTTCACAGACTTTGGGGGACACAAATTCAGTTCACAGCAGATTGTGAGGACTGTATCCTTGTGGACAGATTGATCCACTTATGGAATAATGGACATAATTCTGACGGCTTTATAAGGAGAACGAGTGAGAAGTTTAGCTCACTCCCTCTTGCTCTAGCCATTTGCCGTGTGACACCCTGCCTTGCTGTGAAGAGTCACCACCCAACAAGGCCCTCACCAGTTTATTCCCTGGACTTTGGAATTCCCATCCTCCAAAACTGTAAGAAATAAATTTTATTTCTTTATAAATTACCGAGTTTCAGGTATTCTGTTATAAGCAACAGAGACAGACTAATACACAGCTCTATCTCCCCTAGAGACAGATGTTTACACCCCAAAGGCTGATGGACCTAGAGACCTTCTCCTCCTGTCCCCAGAGAGCAGCAGTTTACATTCCAGAGCAAAAACGCTCTCTGTCTGGGGTGGGAGGAGGAAGACCAGCTGTGACAGCTCCTAGATAAGCCCCAAGATTCACAATCTCAGAGTTCCTCTCCTGTGGCCCAAACTCCTGCACATCTGGATTTTACTGCACCATCCTGTGGGGGATTGAGGCATAGGGGACAGGCATGATAGTGGCCATGTGAGTGATTAAAAGTCTGTCTCTGATCTAGAAACCTCATGTTTGTCCAAAAAAGCTTCACTCTTAGGAAAAATAAATAAATATAGATATAAAAACGTAACAGTGATGATATAAGGTGACATGGAATGAGGACCCATTTTCTGCAGTTTGACTGAGGATGGATTTCTCAATATGAACTTCATTATTTCTTATATAAATATCCTGGAGTGAGGTAGCAAAATGGAATGAGAAAGAAGAAATCATTAAAATATGTTGAATATGTGAATATGTTTAATATGTGACTATGTTGAATATGTGAATATGTTATCTGTGAATATGTTACATGGCAGTGTATCGTGTATTTCATCCACTCTAGGATACCAATAATTATCAGTTGCACCGTAATTTTGTACCATTAACAAAGAAAGAAAAGGGCTGCCCACTAAACTATGATACAGAAACTTCTAGTACCTTAGAATTTTAATTTTATTGAAAAAACTCTTTTAGACTTATTTATAGATGCTTATCATATGCATGATATAATTTAGTCAAGGCATTCCTAAAGCTTTCCCTCATTTAGAGTCTGATACAGGTTTCTTTTCAACCTAGTGTATGTTGCTGATACAGCATTTTCTTAATGTTTGAATTTTACTCCAATTTTGCAGATTTTAATACTGGCACTTTCTCAGTCTTGCCAGAAGGTGTCAATGGAAGGTTTTCAGGCAACAACCAGGGCTCATGTTTCTTTTTAAAAACATCTTCAAATGGGCTGTCGACTGAAAACTGAGGAGTTGCAGTTGTACAAACGGTTACAGAAATACTTACAATTGCACCTCACATATGTGCATTCAGTGAGTGACATCCTGATTGTTGCTGGGCCAGCAGAGATTGAGTTCTATGCATGTGGAAACGCTGAAAGTTTCATTTTCTCCAAAACCATGAGGCTTCTTGTAAAAGAGAATGGGGGAGGGGAGGAGAGGAAGTGGACAGTGCCATTTTGTACTTGGGCTTGTCTAAGATGGCTCTGGTTATGTTGCAGATGTATTACTCCTGAAATAGATGCCCCAGTCTTAGCAGGGGACACTGGTGAGTCTTTGGTCTGCAAAGAGAGGCCCAGAACATAGTATTAACCATCCGACAAGTAAAAAGGATTTGCTGTGAAGAGGGAGCTGGTCTGAGCAGACTAGAAGACAAGACCCTAGAGCCAAGTTGGTGAGAACTGTCAAGGGATTTTAGGAACCAGAAGTCCCTGTGCTCAGTTGTCAGGCACATAAACAGATGGTTGCATAAATCAAGGAAAAGGAGCTGGGTTTTACGTGTAGATCTGCACAAAGATAAGAAGCAGCTGTGGAAGGGAAGAGCCCAGGGAGGTTTTGAGTTCTGCCAAAAGCCAAACACTGTGCAGAAATGACAAGAAGACTGTGGGAGGGGGCTGGAGATGGCACGTGGATTACTTGGTAAAACTTGCAAGGATGTTCCAAGAAAGCTAATCTGATCCAAGGCCACCCTAAGGGCAGATCAGCATTAGCCCTGCAGAAGGAGACAGTCTTGCCCCACCCAGACCACCCTCACAGCCAAGACGTTTGCAGTCTAGAGCTTGTCCATAAGTTAGAGAAGCAGGAGTGGAAACACAGCAGGTGAAAGCTGATGGAAAGAATGTGGGATGTTTGGGCTAAAAAGAGAAGGCCTGGGAGGGACGAGATGGTCCTCTCCAAAACATGGATGGGACTGTGTTTATTATTTGTTATGACTGGGGTTAAAAGATAAAAGTGGCAGGAGAAATAACTTGGCTCACCCAGGCCAGCTCCCATTCCCCGGAGTGGCCACCGTGCTGCTGCTGCGTCACCTAGGACCAGGAGCAGGGAACCTGAAGCCTCTGATTGTGGAGAGAAGTTTTCACGGTCATGGGCAGCACTACAGCACCTTGGCCTGGGCCTGAAAAAGAAGCAGACCTGGTGTGAGGGTTCCAAAATGACAGGAGCACACCAATTAGAAACCACTGCTTTGACCTTTCTGTGCTGCTAACGCTCTTGGCCTTATTTCGCTCTTTTCCTGCACCTTCCCCCAGCCTCACCTCACCTGCTGGGCTCTATAACTTTTAAGGATCATGCTTCAGGGTGAAACTGGCTCCCAAAGACCCAAGGCAAGGAAGAATTAAACAGCCGAATAGGATTTGCAAGTACCAAAGAGCAGGCTGATGGACAATGTCTATAATGCTGCCATATGCAATTTTCTGGATCTTTAGATACAATAGAACAGGGAAAATGTGGTTTATGTAGCTAAGCACTGCTTTGACAGGTATAACAAGAATATTGACTTAAAATTTACTGGCTCGTATTTAGAGAAATTCTATAGCAAAAGTATCTCATCAACACGAGACTGACTTGAGGCTCTTTTAACATGACTGAGTTAAAAGATTCCAAAAGAAAAGACATGAACAATGTAATTTGCTATTATTGCTCCTACTATTATACTTAAAGTGACATGTTTATTTCCATTTTAATAGAAGTTAGAAGCTAAAAGTCTCTCAAGCACAAAACAGCTGGGTTTAGAGAGAGTTTGATTAATTAAGCGAGTAAATGATTCACAAAAATACTACCATTTGGCTAGAAGGTAGTCGCTGCTCAGGAGAGGCCTGAGACAGTAATAACGAAAAATGCCGTTTCATTAAAAACAGGGCGCGTTGGCAGAGAGCAGACTGAAGCCATAATCCAATTTGTCACCTTAAAGTAGGCTAGTTTTCTGTCTTAACACAGACATTAACTGAATACAAGACAGCACCAACTAACACGGCAATTTCAGTCTACAGGTAGACCTGTCTTCGTTGCCTCCACGTTCCACAGCTTTGGAAAGAAGGCAGCAGTTTTTGGAGAAGAGCATTGTGCACCCTGACACACCGACACACAACCCGTCTCACCATGTTGAACTTAAAAAAAAAGTATAAAAGCCAAGAATTCGCAAGGGAGGAAAACCAACTCTAAATAAGTGGAAAAGGAAAATTATTAGCTTGTGAACCCGCAGAATGGAGTGGAGCCAACAACAGGTCCACTCATGCAGTGAGCGTTCTCTCTCTCTCTCTCACGCGGGTGCACACGCGTGTACACACGCACTCACACACCCACTCTCTGAGCTGGCCTCATTCCCTCTGGCCAGCTGGCCCCATGAGTCTTCCACACACTGCAGACAATCCCACCCTACAGCCTCACCACCTCTTAACCACACAAGACAGAGATTTCTCTCCGATTCCATTTTGTAAATCACAGGGAAGGACCCTAAAAGCATAACTGAGGTCACAAGCCCAGGCTGGACCTGTCACCCAGACAGGTGCATGGATACCCTAATTGACAGCCCCACCAGAAGAAACCCAGTTAAAGTGGGAGGAAGAGAGTCTTCAAAGGAAAAGGTTGATATTCTGAGAAGACAAAACATTACTACATCATGCTGGCAAAATTCCTACTCCGCCTTTGTTCTGGGAACACGGACACAAAGGGCACAAAAAGCCAAGGCCATTCCTTCCAGGGCTGGGCTATCCCATGTGGCAGCCACCAGCCACATGCATGCAGTACGAGCCCTTGAAATGTGCTGAGCTGTGCTGTGCTGTAAAATACACACTGGATTTTGAAAACACACTAAAATTAGAGTGTAGAATATATCATTAACAATGGTTTATAATGGTAATGCTGGTTGTATTTGATCCATGGGCCCCTTTGATTCTGACGCCGCCTCTGCAGCAGGGTTCCCTTCCATTTGCCTTGTTGGTACAACAAATAATGATGGCTGTGTTAGAGTGTGAGATTAAGTGTTATCCCTCCCTCCAAGTTGTCCCCACTTTCTTTTTTAATTTTTTTGTATTATGTTAGTAATTTATGAAATAGTTTACTTTTTTGTTTACTTACTGTGTATTTTGGTTTATTTGCCAACTTACTGCCTTTTAAAAAGCCTGTTTTAATCTTCATAAAGTTTGAATTTTTGTTATTCCTACCATTTTATTGTGTGAGTCTGAACATGTATCGGTAGAAAAATATTTTTCTAGGGCAATATTAGAGGAAGAATCTATTGCTCATGGAATGATCTGAATAAGAGAAGAGATTGCAGCAAGTATATCTGAAGCATTTATTTAACTTCTTTTAGTTACGTGTTTGCATGCATAATCCTTCAAAAGTAAACACAACAAAATTAGCTCTTAACAGTAGCTATTTTCTGGCTAGTAAAACTCACTGTTATTGATTTGTCAGGATAATTTTTTGAAGGATGATGCAAATAAGGCATTTATAACACATTGGGCTAGTTGATTGTATTATTTTGTTGTTGAAAGACGTATAAACATAAATTATAATTACATAAATATTTTATATTTTATTTTCAAACATATAAATCAGCGATTTTAGAGAACATGTCTTATTTTAGAATGTTAACTTTTTATTTAGTTGGTCAGTTTTTCATTCATTCATTCAACAAATATGTCAGGTACATTCGTATGTTCCAAAATTAGGGTGATTTTAATACAGTTAACATTTAACTTGAATTTATAACAGAGATAAACAAAAGTTTACTTAAGTCCTTAAGAATAGTTAATTGGCTAAATATTCACGTTTGGCATATGTAATTTTATTCTTGTGTATAGTATAGTTTCCTCTACCACTGTCACGATTTTAATTGCTACTCAAAATTTAGTAGTTCAGTAAAAGAATATGGAGCTTGGTGAAAAATTGGGTAAATAGGCACATTTTCAATTTGCTGTTTATTGCTTTTGGGGGTTTTTTTAGTATTAACTACCTAGGGATTTGTGTCTGAGAAGTGCTAGGTTTAATTAATTGGAGCTAATGATATATTATTCATTTTGCATAAAAGTATTTGTTAACATAGAACTGTCAACCAAATGATACAGATGTTTATCTCTTCTGATAACAGTCAACGAATTTATGGAGTAATTTGTGGGTGCTGTATCTTTAAGTCAGGAAGCTTAGTCTTGTGAACAAAAGATTAAATATATAATAAAATACTAAATTAGATAGTAGTTTTCATACTATACATTTAGTAGACTACTCCCACCTCTCCAAGAGCCCCCAGACCTCTGCTTCTACACTTGGTTCCCTATGTGTCTGTCCCTAGGAATCTTTAACCCAGAACCAAACTGGGATCTCAATAAAGGAAAAAAATTTCTATCCAGCAGAAGACAGGCTGTCTTGCTTTTCTCCTGGAAAAATATACCCCAATCCATCTTCCCACGAGCAGTTTCTGCACCATGTGTGCCCTTCCTCAAAACGTGGCCCAGTCCTGTGCACAGCACTGAGACCCAGAGGCCATGAGAGTCTGCTAAAAGCAGCTCTCAACATTCCCTGCCCTGAACTAGGTGCCCAAGGCGACTTCACTTTGACCTTGGAACACCTCAACTCCCCTCCCAGGCCTCAGTTTCTCCACTTGTAAAAGGATGAGGATGGACTAGATGCCATCTTATTCTCTGCCCTCAAGTGAGACAAAATCAGAGAGAGCAACATGCATCAAACTCTGGGAGCTCCTGCCGCCCTGTGCAGGCAGGGCCCTTCACTGGAGCCTACATGGGATTGGCGTTGTGGAGGCAACCTGGGGCAGGTGCATACTGGGGCAAGATGCTGGGGCTAAATCCCATGAAGAATGATAATCTGGTCCAGGCCCCAGGCCTGACCCTTTCGGGGGCCGTTTACACACCCTTGGTCCCACCGCCCACTGGAGGACAAGGGCACATTCTTCAAGCAGGACCAACCATGCAGGGCCCCAGGGAGTCCTGGGGTTGGGGGAGAGTCTCTTGCCCTGACACCCAGCAGGCAGGACGTGCCACCCCCTCCCCCCCATGGTCCCTCCCTCGGGTCTCCTCCCCAGGCCCTGCAGGACCCAGTCCACAAGGATGGGTTGAGCAGGCACTAGACAGGCCTCTGACCCCTGGCTCCAGTCCAAAGGGAAAGTCCAAGGACCCAGGCTTGGGGCCTCCCTCCTGCCAGGCCAGTCACAATGAAGGGCAGGTGGGCTGCCTCCACATGCCCTCACCCAGGGGTCAGGTTAGTTCCTTGACCCTCCACCTCAGCCAGGGACCCCCACCCCACCAGCAAGCCCAGGGCTTCACACTTACATACGACTCCAGGACAGAGGCACCTCAGGGACACCTGGGGAACAGCTCAGCTTGGGAACCTGTAGGGCACCCCGAAACCTCGGGGACTTCATGCCCAAGCACTGCTGCCACCCCCAGAAACTCTCTAGGGCCGTCCTCACACCTCCAGCGCTGCCCCTGCCCAGAAGGCCCACCGGGTCAGGGGCTGCTCGCCCCCAAGGCTCTCCGGCTCATGGGCTTCAATCCCAGGGCCTTCGGGTTGAGACCCTATGAACCGGTGGCCTCACCCCGCTCATCCCCTGACCCCAGGTCCCCAGTCACCCCGACCCCGGCCCCCCAGTCCCCCCCCCCCGACCCACAGCTCCTCGGGTCCCAGCTCCCGAGTCCCCCGAACCCCCAGTTCCCTGGCTCCCCGGTACCCCCAACACCTGACTCCCCAGTCCACCCGACCCCCAGCTCTCTGGTCCCTGGGACCCCCGGCTCCCCAATCCCCCTAAACCCCCAGCTCCAACCCCCAAACCCCGGCTCCCCGGTCCCCCCAACCCCCGGCTCCCCAGTCGCCCCAACCCCAGGCTCTTAGGCTCCCCAGTCCCCCTAAACCCTCCGCTCCCAGGTCCCCCCAACCCCCAACCCCCGGCTCACCAGTCGCCCCAATCCCCGGCTCCTCGGCACCCCAGCTCCCCAGTCTCCCCAAGCCCCCGGCTCCCTAGTTCCCCTGACCCCCGGCCCCCCAGTCCCCCCCCGACCAACAGCTCCCCGGGTCCCAGATCCCCAGTACCCCCAACCCCCGGCTCCCCAGTCCACCCGACCCCCGGCTCCCCGGTCCCCCCAACCCCCGGCTCCCCAGTCCCCCTAAACCCCTGGCTCCGGCTCCTCGGTTCCCCAACCCCCAATCCCTGGCTCCCCAGTCCCCCAACCCCCGGCTCCCCGACCCCCGGCTCCCCAGTCCCCCCGACCCCCTGCCTCTCCTCACCGGTCGAGGAGTCTCCGCAGACGCCGGACAGCGCAAGCGCCAGCAGCACGAGCAGCGCGGCCGCCATGTGACAGTCCGCGTTCCGCCTCCACTCGCCGCCATGGCGCCACCGCCGGCGCTCTAAAAGCGGCGCAAGGGAGGCCGGGAGACGGGGGTCACAGAGGTACGTGACCCCGGAGTGCGCGCTCCCAGCCTGGAGAGGCGCGTCCCGGCGTTGCTAGGATACGGGGGCGGGGCCTGCCAGGAAGGGCGGGAGCCTGGTGCATCTAACCCGGGTCTTTCAAAAAGTTACAAAGAAGGAGCTGTACGCTGAAGAGTAGTCACAGTGTCGTCGTTTGTGTGAAGGTGAGAAAAAATAAATAAAAAATGATAAAAAACGGGTGGAAATGGTAAACTTTATTTATTAATTATTTTATTTTATTTTATTTTTAAAGATGACCGGTAAGGGGATCTTAACCCTTGACTTGGTGTTGTCAGCACTACGCTCTCCAAGTGAGCTAACTGGCCGTCCCTATATAGGGATGCGAACCCGTGGCCTTGCTGTCATCAGCACCACGCTCTCCAAGTGAGCAAGCCGGCCATCCCTATATAGGATTCGAACCCGTGGCCTTGCTGTCATCAGCACCACGCTCTCCAAGTGAGCAAGCCGGCCATCCCTATACAGGATCCGAACCCGTGGCCTTGGTGTCGTCAGCACCACACTCTTCCAAGTGAGCCACCGGCTGGCCCCTGTAACTTTATATTACTTAAATTTTAACACAATTAAGAGAAAAAAAATAATTAAGTCATGGGAGAGGGAGCTAATAAAACCTGACCAGACAGAAGTGCAGAGCTGGTTAGAGCCAGGGCGGGAAGGAGGCTGTGGGTGGCCGGGCGCCTGGGCTGGGCTCCCCCGGCAGCTGGGCCGCGTGCCCGCCATTCCCTGTGGCAGGCTCATCCTCTCGATGTTGGGGCTGCGGGCACGCCCAGGTGCTGGGCCAGGCTCGGGGGCAGCGGGATCGCCAAGGGCAGGCTCAGTTTTCCCTCTCCTTGCAAATCCTGCTGATTTTTGTGTGTCTTATTAGGTCCCAGGGACTCCTGCAGTCCCGGTGAGCCTCAGGGGTGGGGTCCACCCGGCTCTGCAGAGGGACCTTATCCCTGAACCTAGGCTGTGCTGGGGGGTCTCAGCCTGACTGGGAGAGATCAGGCCACTGTTGCCTCCAGAAAAACTAAGGGCCTTCCCTGGGTGTACCCCCTGCCCTTGAGCCCACCTGGCCCCCTCCTGCACCCCGTGCTTCTCTGTTCTGTGAATTAGTTCAGTTTGTGGTGGGGGGTGGGGGCTGAATTGTTCTCTCCCCTTGGCAACCTGGGGCCTGTTTACCAGGGCAGGTTAATCTGGTGATGGGGCACACTGGCCCTGGAGGGGTGGGTGGGGATCCGTGCAGGGCAGAGCCACCTCATCCCCCTCACAGGGCCCCGTTCGGCTGAGCTTTGGGCTGGAGGAACACGCTCCTTTCTCCACATCCAGCCTGACTGTGTGATGGTGGCTCCACTCGTGTGTGTGTGTGTGTGTGTGTGTGTGTGTGTGTGTGTGATGGGAATTCCAGGCATCTTCAGGCAGGAGACCTCTTCATTCGCCACAGTCACAGGATGGAGCGACCCCTGCCCAGGGCCCGGAGGTGGAGCTGACTCCGCAGAGGCAGGTGGGGCAGGTCTGCGCCACCTTGGTGCCCACCTCTCGGCGCCTCTGAGCCCAGGCCAGGCCTAGGGAGCAGGGCTGATGGGGTTCACCCTTATTTAATCCTGTGTGACTCCTGAGCAGCTGCAGGCCACCCACATGCCCTCCACACCTCCTCTCCACGGCTCCATGGCAGGGATGGCCCTGCCATAACTAGTGCTCCCCCTGGGGCCTTGGCTTCAGCTGCAAAGCAAGGAGAACCTTAGGCATCTCCAGGGTCCCTCTTTGCCCCCAGCTCTGAAATCCTGCCTGCAGTCGCCAATCCATAGCTGATCCTGGGCCTCTCTTCTGTGCCAGGGCTGTTCCATTTGAACTTTGCTGCTTGAGGGACTCCAGTCTCAGCCCATGTCTACGTTTCCATTGTGAAAAAGAGCCAGTTGCAAAAAAACTTCTCCCCCATGGCATGGACAGGGTAGAAGGTAGTAAATGAGAGAAGAGCCAACATTGGCAAGAGCTATACCCAGGAACTGGGGTGGGAGGGAGGGTGGGGAGAGAGGCCGGGGCCAGGCACCCCTCCTGGTGGAGGTGACCCAGTCACTACTTCTGAAAGGCCAGAGACGTCCGACACTCACCTCAGGACTTGGTTCTGTGATGTTAAGACCCCATTCCTCCAATCTTTTGGTTTAGCCTGCCCTCCCACTAAGAGTGCCCCTGGCCTTTCCTGGCCTAGCACTATGGGCTGCCCTGGCCAGATCTGCTGCTAAGGACCCCACTGCCACTAAGGGCAGGCCTGTCCAGCCCTACACAAGAGACCCACTGGCCTGGCCTGTCTCAGAGCCCCTGTTTTAGTCCATTTTGTGTTGCTATAACAGAATACTTGGAACTGGGTAATTTATAAAGAAAAATGAAATTGATTGCTTATAGTTTCTGAGGCTAGGAAGTACAAAGTCCATCTGCTGGTGGCAACAGTGACCCAGGGGTCTCACATTCCAAGATGCTGGAAGCAGAGAAAGCAGAGACAGACAGACTCCCATGTGCTCTTCTTTTAAAGCCCGCAGAACCATACAACTGACCACCATTTTTAATCAATACAATTGGGCATGGTCTGCCCCTGGCCCCCCAAAACTCATGTCCTTTTCACATGCAAATACAGTTATTTCATCCCCACAGTCTTAACTTGTTTCAACTCAAGAGTCCAAAGTTCAAAGGCCCATCTGTGAAATCAATACAATTTATCTATTTCCAAGATACAATGGTGGGACAAACATAGGGTACATACTCCAATTCCAGAAAGGAGACATAGGCCAAAAGAAGGGGTATTGGGTTCTGAGCAAGTCCAAAATCCAGCAAGGCAGGCATTAAATCTCAAAGATGTTACATGTCCTCTGCACGCTGGTGTGGAGGTTGGGTCCCTACGTCCTCGGGCAGCTCTGCTCCTATGGTTTTCCTGCTTGCAGGCCACACTTCAGCAATCCCAGGCTGTCATTCCACTCTGTAGCTCCTCAGGTCTGAGGTCTCCATGGCAGTCCTGCTCTCATGACCCCACTGGACATGGTGCTGATGGAGTTTCTCTGCTGCAACTCTGACCACACGTTTCCACTTGGCATTGCTCTAGAAAAGGCTGTCTACAGTGACTCTGTTCCGGTGACAGATCTCTCCCTGGGCCCCCAGACTTTTCCATACATCCTTTGAAATCTAGGTGGAGGCTCCCAAGCCTTCTGAGCTCAGGCATTCTGTGAGCCTGAAGACCTAACACCACGTGAACTCCACCAAGGCTTCTGGCTGGTATTGTCCAAAGCTGTGGGTCCAGCCACACCTGGGGTCAATTTAGCCACAGCTGGAGCAGCCAAAGCAGCCGGGGTGCTGGTGCTAGAAGCAGTTTCCCAAGGTGGCCCTGAGCAGTGAGCCCTTGGAGGGCTCTTCAAGCCAGTTCCCCAAGACAATTTTGACTCCAGAGATCTTTGGGCCTGAAACGGAAGAGGTGGCCGGAGCCTTCTGCAATGCCTTCAGGGCCTTTTTCTCCTTCTCTTGATAATCCCATTCTTTTGTGTTAATCTTCTTAGTACCACTGAATTTTCTTTCTGAAAATGCTCTTCTTCTTCTTCTCTACCATGTGGCCAGGCTGCAAATTTTCCAAATCATTACACTCTGCTTCCCTTTGAAGTTCTGCCTTTGCTGCCATAACTCAGAGCAGGCTCTTACAAGTAGCCATGCAGCTCCCTTAATTCTTTGCTGCTTAGAAATTTTTTCCGGGCCAGCCGTGGCTCACTCGGGAGAGTGTGGTGCTGATAGCACTAAGGCCATGGGTTCGGATCCCATATAGGGATGGCCGGTGAGCTCACTTGGGAGAGCGTGGTGCTGACAACACCAAGTCAAGGGTTAAGATCCCCTTACCGGTCATCTTTTTTTAAAAAAAAAAAAATTTTTTCCACCCAATACTCTGGTTCACAGCTCTTAAGTTCCAACTTCCACATTGTCCTAGGGCATGGACACAATGCCGCCAAGTTCTTTGCCAGTTCACAGAAAGGATGGTCTTTGCCTCAGTTTCCAATAAACTCCTTATTTCTATCAGAGACCTCCTTCAAATGGTCTTTACACTCCATATTTCCATAAGCATTCTGCTCACAACCATTTATACAGTCTCTAAGACATTCCAAACTTTCCCTCCTCTTTTTGTCTTCTTCTGAGTCCTCCAAACTCCTCCAAACTCTGAACACCCAGTTCCGAAGCCATGTCCACATTTTTGAGTGTCTGTTACAAGCAACAGCCCACTCCTGGTACCAATTTTCTGCGGCTATAACAGAATACTTGGCACTAAGGGCCCCCATGGCCAGGTCTACTATTCTGGGCCCCCTTGCTGCTAATAGCCCCCCTTCTGCTAAGGGCCTCCCTGGCCTGGCCTGGCACTAGGATGCCCAGTGGCCTTGCCTGTCCCTAGGGGCCCCTGCCCAGGCCTGTAACTAGGGACCCTATAGGATGGGCTCGCCAGCGATTATGGCTCCCCTGGCCAGGCAGGCTTACCTCAAGTGCCCCCTAACCTGGCATAGCCTGCTCGTAGGGAACCCCTTGTCCTGCCTGTCCTGCCCTAACAGCTTCCCTAGCCAGGCTTGGGCTGTCACTAGGACACTGCTGGTCTGGCCTAGCCTGGTTCAGAGCCAAGGACCCCCTGACCTCTCCTGGGCTGTCCCAAGGGAACTGCTGGCCTGTCCTGGCCTGGCATGTTGGGCCACATCTGTCTTCACCTGATATGCCACTAAGGGCACCCATGGCCTGACCTGACCCTAGGGCCCCTGTGCTCTCACCTGCCACTAAGGGCTGCCATGGCTCCTACATTGCCAAGGGCTTCCTATTGCTATGGTCCAGGCCTGGCCTGCCCAAGGAACCCACTGGTTGTTCTGCCATATGGCCACCCTTTAATAGTCTGCCCCTAGCAGACCACAGCTATAAGGGCCACCCTACCACTAAGTGCCCCACTTGACTGGCCTGTCCCTGGGCCACCTTGGCCTGTCTTGGTGCTAAGAGCCCCTCGGTTTGCCTCTAAGTGATCACCTGGCATGGCTTGCCCTGGTGATCTAGGGGCTCTCTTTGAAAGGCGTGGACCATGGCCCCCTTGGCCTGCTTACTACTATGGCCCCCCTGGCCTCGCCTGCCTGCGTGTAAGAGACCCCCTGATCTGGCATGGCCTGATCTGGGGGTCTCCTTCAGGCAGGCCAGCTCAGGCCAGGACAGACCTGAGGCAGGCCCAACCAGTGAGTCTCTTCTCTACACCTGGTCAGGCTCACCCATAGTGGCGGTGGGGCCGTTAGCAGGCCTGGCCAGGGACCGTTAGTGGCAGGCCAGGAAAGTCCAGGGGCACCGTTAGTGGCAGGACAGGCCAAGTGAGGCCAGGGTGCCTCTTAGAGGCAGGCCAGCCTGGGGGTGCCCTGTGGGGGCCTTTCTTTCTTTCTTGGGGGCCCAAGGGGAGGTCAGACCAGGGCCTCTTGACTGTTAGTGGCAGGGCAGGCTAGGAGGGACATAGGTGGGCTAGAGGAAAGAAGGAAACAGAGAAAGAAGAGAGAGAGAGAGAGAGAGAGAAACAGGCCCCAAAGAAAGAAAGAAGGAAGGAAAGAAGAAAACAAAGAAAGAGCCCCCGAAGAAAAAAGTGAAGGATGCAAGGAAGGAAAGAAAGAAAAGGCAGGCAGGAAGGAAGGAAGGAAAAAAAGTGCCCCCCTAGTCCCCCCTGGCCTGGAATGACCTGCCTCTAAGTAGCCCCCTGTTCTGGCCTGGCCTAGTCGGGCCTTCCAGTAAGGGCTCTCCTGGCCTGCTGTCCCCTAGGGTTCCCAAGAAAGAAAGAAAGAAAAGGCAGAAAGAAAGAAAGAGAGAGAGACAGAGAGAGAAAGAAAGAGACAGAGAGAAAGAAAGAAAGAGGAAGAGAAAGAAAGGAGGAAAGAAAAGAAAGAAAGAAAAGAAAAAAGACGAAGAAAAAAGAAAGAAAGAAAGAAAAGGAAGGAAGTGAGAAAGAAAGAAAGAAAGAAAGAGCCCCCAAATTAATAAAGAAGGAAAGAAGGAAGGAAACAGGGGAGGGGAAGGGAGGGGTAAAGGAAATTAAGGGAATGTTAAGGGAAGTTTAAGGGAAGGTTAGGGAAGGTTAAGGGAGGGTTAAGGGAAGGTTAGTGAAGGTTAAAGGAAGGGTAGGGAAGGTTAAGGGAAGGTTAGCCAAGGTTAGTGAAGGTTAGTGAAGGTTAGTGAAGAGAGGAGGGAGGGAAGAAGGAAGAAAAAGAAAGATCCCCCTAGGGTCCCCTTGGCTTGGCCTGGTCTTCCTCTAAGGGGGCCCCTGGCCTCACCTGTCCTGCCACTAAGGGCACCTCTGGCGTTTCCTGGCCCACCACTAAGGGCTTCCCTAGCCAGGCCTCTTAATGGCCCCTCTGCCACTAAGGGCGGGCCTAGCCAGGCCTGCACCAGAGACCCACTGCCTCGGACCCACCCTGGCCTGGCCTGGCCTATCCTAAGGATCCCGCAGGCCTCACCTGGCCTGGCACTACGGGCCTGTCTGGCCCAGCCTGGCTCAGAGTCAAGGACCACTCTGGCCTGTCCTGGGTTGTCCCCAGGGCCCTTCTGGCCTGTTCTCGCATAGCACTATGGGCCACCTCAGTCCTGGCCGGGTGCTATGGTCACTCCTGCCAGGTCTTGCCTTCCACTAAGTGTTCCCATGGTCTGGCCAGAACCAAGGTCTCCTGTGCCCTCGCCTGCCACTAAGGGCAGCCCTGGCTCCTAGGCTGCCAAGGGCCTCCTACTGCTATGGGCCAGCCTGGCCTAGCTGCCCAAGGAACGCACTGGTTGTTCTGCCATATGGCCACCCTTTACTGGTCTGCCCCTAGCAGACCACAGCTATAAGGGCCACCCTGGCACTAAGTGCCCCACTTGACTGGCCTGTCCCTGGGCCACCTTGGCCTGTCTTGGTGCTAAGAGCCCCTCGGTTTGCCTCTAAGTGATCACCTGGCATAGCTTGCACTGCCACTAGGGGCCCTCTTTGAATGGCCTGGCCCATGGCCCCCTTGGCCTGCTTACTGCTATGGCCCCCCTGGCCTCGCCTGCCTGCGTGTAAGAGACCCCCTGGTCTGGCATGGCCTGATCTGGGGGTCTCCTTCAGGCAGGCCAGCTCAGGCCAGGACAGACCTGAGGCAGGCCCAACCAGTGAGTCTCTTCTCTACACCTGGTCAGGCTCACCCATAGTGGCGGTGGGGCCGTTAGCAGGCCTGGCCAGGGACCGTTAGTGGCAGGCCGGGAAAGTCCAGGGGCACCGTTAGTGGCAGGACAGGCCAAGTGAGGCCAGGATTCCTCTTAGAGGCAGGCCAGCCTGGGGGTGCCCTGTGGGGGCCTTTCTTTCTTTCTTGGGGGCCCAAGGGAAGGTCAAGCCAGGGCCTCTTGACTGTTAGTGGCAGGGCAGGCTAGGAGGGACATAGGTGGGCTAGAGGAAAGAAGGAAACATAGAAAGAAGAGAGAGAGAGAGAGAGAGAGAGAAACAGGCCCCAAAGAAAGAAGGAAGGAAGGAAGGAAAGAAGGAATGAAAGAAAGAAACAAAGAAAGAGCACCCAAAGAAAAAAGTGAAGGATGCAAGGAAGGAAAGAAAGAAAAGGCAGGCAGGAAGGAAGGAAGGAAAAAAAGAGCCCCCCTAGTCCCCCCTGGCCTGGAATGACCTGCCTCTAAGTAGCCCCCTGTTCTGGCCTGGCCTAGTCGGGCCTTCCAGTAAGGGCTCTCCTGGCCTGCTGTCCCCTAGGGTTCCCAAGAAAGAAAGAAAGAAAGAAAGAGAGAGAGACAGAGAGAGAAAGAAAGAGACAGAGAGAAAGAAAGAAAGAGGAAGAGAAAGGAAGAAAGGAAGAAAGAAAAGAAAAGAAAAAAGACGAAGAAAAAAGAAAGAAAGAAAGAAAAGGAAGGAAGGAAGGAACGAAAGCAAAGAAAGAAAGAAAGAAAGAAAGAGCCCCCAAATTAATAAAGAAGGAAAGAAGGAAGGAAACAGGGGAGGGGAAGGGAGGGGTAAAGGAAATTAAGGGAATGTTAAGGGAAGTTTAAGGGAAGGTTAGGGAAGGTTAAGGGAGGGTTAAGGGAAGGTTAGTGAAGGTTAAAGGAAGGGTAGGGAAGGTTAAGGGAAGGTTAGCCAAGGTTAGTGAAGGTTAGTGAAGGTTAGTGAAGAGAGGAGGGAGGGAAGAAGGAAGAAAAAGAAAGAAAGATCCCCCTAGGGTCCCCTTGGCTTGGCCTGGTCTTCCTCTAAGAGAGCCCCTGGCCTCACCTGTCCTGCCACTAAGGGCACCTCTGGCGTTTCCTGGCCCGCCACTAAGGGCTTCCCTTGCCAGGCCTTTTAATGGCCCCTCTGCCACTAAGGGCGGGCCTACCCAGGCCTGCACCAGAGACCCACTGCCCCGGACCCACCCTGGCCTGGCCTGGCCTATCCTTAGGATCCCGCAGGCCTGATCTGGCCTGGCACTACGGGCCTGTCTGGCCCAGCCTGGCTCAGAGTCAAGGACCACTCTGGCCTGTCCTGGGTTGTCCCCAGGGTCCTTCTGGCCTGTCCTGGCCTGGCACTATTGGCCACCTCTGTCCTGGCCTGCTATGGACACCCCTGCCTGGGCTTGCCTTCCTCTAAGTGCTCCCATGGCCTGGCCTGACCCTAGGGCCCCTGTGCCCTTGCCTGCCACCAAGGGCTGCCCAGGCCAAGCATGCTGCCAAGGGACTCCTACTGCTAAGGGCCGGCCTGGCCTGTCCTGCCCAAGGAACCCATTGGCCTGGGCTGCCACATGGCCCCCCTTTGCTGGTCTGCCCCTAGTGGACCAGTGCCATAAGGGTCACCCTGCCACTAAGGGCAGCCCTACATGCCCTAAATGCTCCCTTGACTGGTCCGTCCAGGGACCACTTGGCCTGTCTTCATGCTAAGGGTCGCCCTGGCCTGCCCTGGCTCGAAGACTCCCCTGGCTTCGCCTGGCCTGGCTGGCCTGCCCTAAGTGTTTTCTTGGCCTGTTCTGGCTCTAAAGGCCCCTTGCCCAGGCCTGAGCCTACGGCCCCCTGGCCTGGCCTGCCCGAAGGACCAACTGCACTGGTCTTTCCCTACAGGTCCCCAAGACTGGACTGCTGGTTAGTGCACTCTGCTGCTTTCTTTTCTCCTTTTTTTTTTTTTTTGGCTTCTTTTTTATGGTGTTTTTTCTATCTTTTTTCTTGTTTGCTTTCCTCTCTCTCTTTTTTTTTTTTTCTATTTTTCTTCTTCTGTTTTTTCTGTTTTTTTTTTTTAATTTGTTTTTTGTATTATTCTGTACTCTTTTTTTGTTTTCTCCTTTTTTTCAGCATTCTTTTTTTGGTTTTCTTCTTTTTGCTGGGGTTTTGTTTTGTGGGGGTTTTCTTTTGGGGCTTTTTGGGATGTTTTCTTGATTTCATGGGGGGATATTTTTCTTCTGGGGGGCTTTTCTTCTTTTCATGGGTGCTTTTCTTCTTTCTGTTGGAGTTTTTTTTTCTTTTCTTTTTTTAAATTTTTTTCTAAAAAGATGACCGGTAAGGGGATCTTAACCCTTGGCTTGCTGTTGTCAGCACCGCGCTCCCCCCAGTGAACCACGGGCTGGAACTGGAGTTTTCTTTTTGTTAGGCTTTTGTTCTATTTTTCTTCTTCTTCTTCTTCTTTTATGGAGGTTTTCTTCTTTTGGTTGGGGTTTGCTCATTGGGGGGGATTTTTCCTTCCTTCTCTTGCATTCTTTTTGTTGGGGTTGTCTTCTTTGGGGGATTTATTCCTTTGGGGCGTTCTGCTTCATGTTGTGTTCTCTTCTTTTTGTTGGGGTTTTCCTGTGTGGGGTGTTTTCTTCTTGTTGTGGCTGTTTTCTACTTCTTTGGGGTGTTTTTTTTATTTTTGAGGTGTTTTCTTCTTCTTTTGGGTGATTCCTTCTTTGGGGTGTTCTATTTGGTGTGTTTTCTTCTGCTTGGAGTTTTCTTCCTTTTGGGGTTGTTTTCTCTTTCTTCTGTGTGTTTTCTTCCTTTGTTGGGTATTTTCTTCATTTATGGGTGTTTTGTTCTTTTGGGTGTTTTCTCCCTTTAGGTGTTTTCTCCCTTTAGGTGTTTTCTCCTTCATCTTGGTGTTTTCTCCTTCTTCTTCATAGTTTCTTGTCTTTTTTGTTTGTTTGTTTTCTGATTTTCGTTTTTTTTTTTCTTTTCTGGTCCAACTTCTCAGCCAGCTCCGTCTTCTCATGCTGCCCCGACTGCAGCACTGGGGACCTCTGTGTTCTAATTGGTCTAATTGCCCCCAGGGGGCAAGTGTGAAGGGCAGGCTGGCAGGGCAGGTGGCACACCAGGCTGATGAAGCCAGTCTACAGCTCAGCCAGCTGCTCCTGGAGCTCACGGGCCTGGGACACACGCAGCTGGTGGTGGCATGGTGGCACTGTTGTGCCCTCCAGCACCTGCCTATGCTGCTTGCCTCAGAGCCCAGCAGCCCACTCCAGCTCCAGCGCTGCTCCTCCTGCTCCCGGTTCAGGTGGCTCAGACCCTCGTTGTCCTTTACCTGAGCCTGGAGCTGACCTGCCAGGCTCTCCAGCTGCTTCTGCAGCTGCTCAGCCTCCACCTGTAGCCTCTGTTCTTCCTCGCTGGGCCCTGCTGAAGGCTCCAGGGATGAAGGCTCAGCTGAGAAAGGAAACAGATGATGAGAGATTCTGGCCTCTGAAGTTGCACAACACCCTCTTCTTGCCCCACAGCTACTAATTCAGCCTCGCCCAGACCATGGCTTCTTGTCTAATCATTCCTCATGCCCAGATGATGGTCAATCATTCAGACAACTTTCAGATAGAGTTCTTCACATTCTTATGCTCAAGACAACTGTGGGTGGCTGACAGTGGGCACCCCACCCCTCTTTGCAGATGGGGAAACAGAGGCTCAGGTGAGCAGACTTGACGTCTGCTGGTGCACACCTCTTTCTCTTCCCCCCACCTGCTCCCAGGACACACCAGCCCCAACTTACCTGTCCACCTGCTTACATCGGCCTAACAGGTCTCTGGCTCCTGGACCTGACTCAGGCCATGCTTCTCCCTTGAAGCGTGCACCTGCCCAGAGCATAGGGGGTGAGCCATGGAGGAGCAGCTGTAGAACGGACAGGCTGTCACCTCTCTCTCTACCCCACCCCCATAAAACCAAAACCCTGTGCTGCAGCCGCTCACCTGTCGTGGCAGGAGCTTGGATGTCTCAAGCTTCTTCATCTGGAGCTGCAAGGCCGCCTTCTCCATCACGAGGACCTGAAGCTTCCTCTTCAGTTGGGACTGGTGACACTTGTGGTCCTCATTGTTATTCCTGTGGCCAGAGGTGGACGAGAATGGAAAGAACGAGGAGCAGAAAAGACCACTTTGGTTATCATGCACTGACTTTGCCACACAACCAGACGACCACGGCATGGGATGGGGGCCCGAGAAAACAAGAGTCACAAGTGCCAGAGAGTGGACAGGAATTGCCTGAGGCTACACGAGTCACTGGCACAGCTGGGCCAGAGCTTGGCTCTGCACATGTTGAAACCTGTGCATCCCCCTCATTGTGCTCATCTGTACCCTCCCACCTCCCACCACATCGACTGTGCTGAGGCCCCCAGATCTGCCATCCACCGTCCCCCTCCTACTTCTTGTCCTCCAAGTGCAGGTGGAGAGCATCTTGCTCTTTCTTCAGGTCACGGTAGGACTGCAAATGCAGAAAGGTGAAGTCAGGATTCAGCAGGGAGAAGATGTAGTCGGGGCACACTAACACTGACACCTGCAGCAACCATCCCGCAGTGACATTTCCTCCCCTGAATCACACATGACATCTTTTTCAAGCATTTCCAAGCCCATGTTCTCAGGTGCTTTTACTAAGAACTCAGTAAGGGTGGAAGAGGCAGGGAGAGAGATCTGATTTACAGCTGGCTGACAGAGGCCCAGAGATATCGGGTCATGTTGTCATTGTTATGACTGTCATCACCGTCATTTGACTCTGTATTGAGTGCGTCACCAGGCACCATGCTAACAATGCACTGAATCCTCACAACCACCACAGGAGGCAGTTACTATTACTATCTCCATTTTGTAGAAAAAATAAAGTATTAGAGGTTAATTGCTAACATCACTTACAGCTGGGATGTGAACATCCGGGTCTATCTAATTCTCTAAGGCCATTTTTCCCCCAGGGGTGGAGGTGCAAGTGTGAGGGCAGGTGGCTGGACTCACCCTCTCTGCCTCCTTCTGTTGTGCAGAGACAGTGGTCAGACTCCACTGTAGCTCTTTTATCTGCACTCGCGTGAGCACAGGCAGATCACCAGATGTTCACACTCCCCTGGAATGACAGAGGTCAGGATGGAGCCCAAAGGACTCCCCCAAAGGCCTGCCAAGGCACCAGGTTGAGGGGGGAAGGGTGCCCAGATTCACACCTGCTTTCTGCCAGACTGCATGGTGAGTGTCAGCCAGGGCTCTCTCTAACTGTGCCTTTTCAGACATTAAGACATCAGTGGTCCAAATCTGAGCCTTTGGGAGAAAAGCCAAATAGGTGCTGAGAGAGGGAAAGGAAGGTTCTCCAGGGGACATGAGGGATGCCATAGAGTCCACTCACCTGCAGTTGTTCCTGCAGGAAGTTCACCTGCTGACACCTACTCTCCTGTGGTAGGAAGAGGAAAAAAACGTCTCTTACCACGTAGGCAGAGATGCAGCAGCAAGGGACAGGACCCCGGAATGCCAACAGTGGCCCAGGACAAGCCCAGCAGTGAGGCCAGATTCTCAGGGACCTTGTGGGGCTGAGGGTGGGGTACAGAGCTGAGCCTTCTCCAGGTTGGGAGTGGGCAGAACAAGCCTGCAGCTCCCCATCTGAGTCTTTCCCCAAACCCATCAGACATGGAATGAGCGAACAAAGAAATCATGTTCCTCTTTCCTGTTGATCCAGAGTTTCCTGGTGCTGTTTTTTCTGTGTGGTTAATCACAGGAAAGTGACTGAGGTTGTCCTCGTCAGCTCCATTCCACAGACCAGAGTGGTGGGCAGGGGACAGGAATGGATTTTCAAGGAAAAGCTCTCACACCCTACGGGGACGCAAATTGACAAACTCTCCTCGAACTCCCAAGGAAAGAGAATTTGGATCTTTGTTGCTTTTCACTCACAGCTACAGAGCTGAACATCTGAATCTGGATTCTCTTTAAAGAACAGCTACGGAAACTTCTAGAAATGGAGGCTGAGAAAGGAAAGACTACCTTTCTCCCAGGTTGTGATTCACAACGGTGCATGTATTCACCACAAACCACACTCTACGGGACTGGAGCTGCTCTTAATAGCAGGGATCCAGGTAGTAAAGGACAGGCAAGATTCCTGTCTCCCTGATGTTTCAAGTGTGCCTAGAAATTTTTCATTCTTAGACCTGAAAGGGGCCTTTGATACCCTCTAGTTCTATCTCAGGACACTCAGGCCCTGGCAGGAGAGGTGTCTTGTCCAAAACCAAAGACAAAGCAAAGCAGGAACCAAGTCAGGGTGGGAACACAGGACTTCTGACAACAGTCAGCCTAATGTTTCCAGCAGAGGGACAGCCGAGGGCACATGTGGCGGGGAGTCAAGCAGGGATGTCTGGAGAAGAGACAGTGGGCAGACAGGGCAGCGCCAGAAAGAGCCATGCCACACGGTCTGGGGTCCCTCCCGCTGAGAACTAGGCCCCCAAGCACCCCATTCTCCCTTGGCACAGGAACCCCCAGCCCCTTTTCTTCTGATCCCCAAGGGGAAATTGGAGCCCAGGATTGGCAGCGTGGAATCAGGGGACCCCAATGGACTCTTACCAATTCCTGGATAATGCTCCTTCGACGTTTGTTTTCTACACAGCTGGAGTACTGGGTACTGCTAGATCTAGGCATCTGCTCTGAGGCACCTGCAGAGAGGAGGACAGTGGAGGAGGTTGGGGGAGAGGTAGAGAGAGCAACCATTAGGGGTGGGTGTGGGGGCTGTCTCAGCTGGCAGAGGGGCACCCAGCCCCCACCATGGGCGGTGGTCAAGAGGCTGGTCCACAGGGCACTTACTGCCAGCTCCTTCATGTAAACTGATGTCACAGAGGCCTCCCCACTGATGTATGATGTGGGCTAGAAGAGATGAGAGTGCACATGGAGACGCTCTGTCCCCCTCAGTGGCTAAGCCCTCTGCTGTCCTTTCTTCCCCATCAGCAATCTCTTAACTGTGAAAAGGAAAAGCAGTGATATTCAGGGGACCTATAAGCCCCTATACTTCCATCCTACTTTACAGTTTTTCCAAAATATTCTTCCTTATACCATCTGATTTAAGGCCACCAGCAGCCCTACAAGGGGTTGTAATGATCACTAAATGGTTGAAGGAATGGACTGATAACATGACTAAAAAAAGGCAATAATGGAATTTAAGTTCAGTCTTCTGGGACTTGGTCATGAATCTGCAGCTGCCAGGTGGCAAAATACAAATCAGACATTGGGGTCCTCGCTTACTGGGCTGTGAGAAGTGCACACTGGTACTTCTTAAATGTTTATGTCAATGTCTCCTATTGGCAGAAGTAATGAGGGCACACCCGTAGGGATCCGGGGACCTAACGAAAATAGGACAACCCAAGCGTCATTTCAGAGAGAAGTCTGTTACGATCTTACAAATCTAGATGAATGTCACACCTGCGTTCATTAATAGATTTTTCCTCTCTCAAAAGAATTGAGCAAATCTCATTCTTTAGAAAGATGCCCCCTATGAATCCTGTGGCACCCCAGCTTGAGATGATCTGGGCAAGATTCAAGCTGTGAAGTTCAGCTGCCCAGGATTTGTCCCAAAGAAGATAAGCACATCTCCCTCCAGAGGGCCCTGACTGAAAGGCGCTCTGGTCCCAGAATCCTAGGGAATTCTAATGTGATGTGAGATACAGATTCAGAAATACATTGTCAAGTGTCTCTAGAGAGTAGAAACCTGGGAGAAAACCAAACTAAAGCCATTGTCCCAATTGTCACCCAAAGATATTGTCAACATTTCAAGCTCACTGGTGATATGCAGGCTTTTCAGGTAGTAAATGTCTAAGTAAAGGGAGTGAGGGAGACAGAAAGCTCTCAGTCCTGGTTCCCCTAGTCCTGAGTGCCCTTCCAAATGGAAATTTGTGCCACGACCAGAGAAGCTGGAATGAGGATGAAAACACTGAGGGGACCTGGCCATCATATCAAAGGCTGGGCTCCAGGCAGTAATGACAGGGAACAGCTGATGAGGGCACGGGCTGGGATGGCTGAGGGCGCAGGGATGGCTGAGAAGACTTTGGTGAGGGAAGTCAATAGGCTCAGAGGGACAAGCCCCGTGTGCCTCAGAAGTGACACTGAGTCCTGCCCCTGTCCCACCATCAGAGGGGCCTCGGGCTTGGTCCAGGGCCTGCGACCCAACATGATATACCTTATTCTTGGCCACAGCCAATTTCCTCTGTCAGGTTTCCTCCAACATCTCGAGGCAGCGAAAAGGCAAGGAAGGCCGCCTCACCACCATCCAGGCACTGGGGACTCACTTCCTTCAGCTGACGGCGCAGATGGGCAACTGAGCCAGAGCCGGTGGGAGCGGGCAGTGCCAGGCAACAGTGAAGTAGGTGTGTCCTCAGTGCTCACAGCTCATTGGTGAATGAGAAAGATGAAACAAATGGGGGCATGGCCAGGACACAGGGAAGGATGGAGTCACAATGAAAGCTGCGGGTCACTGGCCCCACCCACCCCCGGGAGAGACCCCCCTTGGGGAAATGGGCAGGGCTCTTGCTTGGTGCCCATGCAGCACCTGTGTGACCCTTCATGACAGTTGTCAGAGAATTCAAGGCACCTGGCTGAGCAGAGAGGCCACTGTCCAGCCCCAGCCCTGGCCCCTCATGTGCCAGTTCAACCCCTGACCTTGGGCGCAGGACCCCAGGGCTCAGGAGGTGGGTGAGGAATGGACAGCAGGGGAGAGTGTGTCACTTCACAGTCCCTTTCTAGACTCCTCACAGCTCTGCCCCAGACTTTCTTATCCCAGAAACCACCTCCAAAGACCCCCATCGAGCCCTCCAGGTGCTTCTCCACTTGCCCCCTTCCTCGAGGATCCCTTCACTGATCCCGGGAGTGTAGCTGCCCTTTCCCAGCTGGGTCCCATCCAGGTCACTCCTGCTTGCCAAATGCTCCTCCTCTCACACCCCACAGCACCCCCTTCCTCCCAGCACGGGCTCTGGGTCCCATCGGCCTTCCCCTTGGGTGCCTCAAGACCAAACCGGGGAGGTGGGGATAAAACTGTAAAACTCTCCGAAGAACACAAAGGGTAAATCTTCATGATCTTATATTAGGCAATGGTTTTCTAGGCCTGACATCAAAAGCACAAGCAACGAAAGAAAAAAGCACAAGCAACGAAAGAAAAAATGAATAAACTGAACATCATCAAAGTTAAAAACTTTTGTCATTCAAAGAAAGCCACAGAGAAAGTGAAAAGAAACATGAAAGAAAGAAAGTGAAAAGAAAACCACAGAATTGGAGAAAATTTTTACAAATCTTCTATCTTATCAGGTTTTGTTTTTGTTTTTTAAAGATGACCGGTAAGGGGATCTTAACCCTTGGCTTGGTGTTGTCAGCACCATACTCACCCAGTGAGCGAACCGGCCATCCCTATATGGGATCTGAACCCGTGGCCTGGGTGTCATCAGCACCACAGTCTCCCGAGTGAGCCACGGGCCAGCCCAATCTTATATCTTAGAAGGAGCTTTTATCCAGAATATATAAAAGGAGATTGGAACTTGATATTAAAAGATAAATATCCCATTTTTTTAAATTGGCAAAAAATCTGAATACATAGTTTTCTAAAGAAAATATACAAATGACCAATAAGCACATAAAAAGATGTTTGACATCAGTAGACATCAGAGAAATGCAAATCAAATCCACAATGAGATATCACTTCACACCCACTACCATGGCTATAGTCACAAAGATGCCTAAAAACAGTGTTGTAAGGATATGGTGAAATTGAAACCCTCACACACGGCTGGGAAAACTGTACAATGGTGCAGTCACTTTGGAAATGGCCTGAAAGTTCCTCAAATGATTCAGTGTAGAGTTACCATATGATCCAGCAATTCCACTTCTAGGTATATGGCAAGAGAAATAAAACTATGCATCCACACAAAACCTTGAATATAAATGATCATAACAGCATTATTCACAATAGTCCAAAGGTGGAACTAGCCAAGTGTCCATGAACTGATGAATGAATAAACAAAGTGTGGGATATCCATGTAAATAAACATTATTCAGTCATAAAAAGCATTGGAGTGCTGACACATGCTACAACTTCACATGAACCTTGAAAACATTATGCTCAGTGAAAGGGGCCAGTGACGAAGGACCTCATAATGTATGATACCCTTTTTACTAAATGTCCAAAATGAGGAACTTTGTAGGAAACTAAAGCTTATTAATAGTTGCCTAGGGTTGGAGGGGATGGAATAATTGGGGATGATGGCTAAGGGATTTAGTTTTGGAGTAATGAAAGTGTTGTACAATTGCTGTGATGATTGCAAAACTCTGAGTGTGCTAAAATCCATCAAATCACACCCTTTAAATGGGTGAGTTGTATGGCATGGACATTATATCAATGAAAGCTGTTCAAAAACAAATGTGGGGGCCTGCCTGGGGCTCACTTGGAGAGTGTGGTGCTGATGACACCAAGGCCACGAGTTCGGATCCCATATAGCACTGGCCCATGGCTCACTTGGAGAGTGTGGTGCTGATGACACCAAGTCAAGGGTTAAGATCCCCTTACTGGTCATCTTTTGAAAACAAAAACAAAAGCAAAAACAACAAATGTGCCTGCCTCCAGCTCCTCGTCAGGATATAGATGTTGCAACAGCCCAATGCCCAGCACAATGTCTAGGAAAAAGCCAGATAAAGCATAAAAATCCTATTTCGCAGGCATCACAGCGCTGTGGAAAGGACAATGAGATGAACTTGAACTTCACAGCGGGTCGCGCCCCTGGAGGCCCGGTGTCCGCGGCTCGCGCGCAGAGGCCGCTAGTCGTCCCGCGTCGCCAACCGCCGCGTCCGCCAGATTCCAGCGCAGACGGAGATTCGAATTCTGGCGCCGAGCCCTGCGATTGGGCGGGAGACGCGGTCGCGGCCAATGGGAAGCGCGGAGGGCGGGGCGGGGGCGGGGCCAGCCGGCGTCTTTCCCGCGCTTCCGTGGTGCCGGCCTTTGCAGCCCCAGCAGCAGACACCCGAGCAGACAGACAGACAGACAGACAGGGCGAGCGTCACCCGCGCGGGGGTCCGCGAGGCGGGCGCGCACACACAGTCCCGTCTGGGCCAACGCGCCGACCCGAAGGGCATGGCAGGCGGGTGGGCACGAGCCCCGAGGCCATCCCCGCGCAGGCCGCGCCCACCAGGCTCCGGCCCCGCCTGCACCCTGGGGAGGGGACTCTGTGTGTCCCCCCCCGCCCCCCGGGCCGGCGGTTGTCGGGCTCCCCCGGGTCTCCTGAAGCTCTCTCTGCTTCCACCATCTTGCAAAGTGAGACCCCTGGGTTGCTGTCACCACCACCGAATGGACTTTTGACTTTCCAGCCTCAGAAACTGCAAGTAATAAATTTCATTCTTCTTTATAAATCACCCAGTTCTGTGTATTCTCTTATAAGCAACAGAAACAGACTAATACAGGGTGCTCTGGCATAGAGTGGGTGGAGGCCAGCGGCGCTGTTCAGCACCTGCAGTACCCAGGACACCCACCAGATAGAGGGAGTTGGTGCGAATGTCAACGGTGCCAGGCAGGAAAGAGCCTGCTCTGAATGAACAGGCTGATAGGGTCGCACAGGAGACCCTGGGGGGAGGGGGGGACGCTCTTGCTGATGACAGGGGCTTGGGGTGGGGGAAGCTCACACTCTCCTGAGGCCGGCTTAGTGCTGGGTGGTTCACTGGGGCCTGCCTGCCCTCCAAGGACAGCTGGGGAGTGCCCTGCCCTTCCATGCCCTGGCCTAAAAGTGTGTCTTGTCCGCAACAATTCATGGAGATGGAGCCTGAGATGCTGGCCATGGAGACCATCGTGCCCGTGTACTTTGCCATGGAAGATGAGGCTCTGCTGTCCATCTACGAGCAGACCCAGGCTGCCTCTGCCTCCCAGGGCTCTGCCTCAGCCATGGAAGGTGGGCTGCAGGGTCAGGTTGGTGGGTTTCAGGGAGATTTCCTGTCCCAAGAGCCATAGTCACCCAGTGGCCCAAAAGCCATGTCTCACTGTGTCACTCAGAGCGAGTGTGTGGCATCCCATCACCCGTATTTCACGGTGGAGATTTCTGGGCCCTGCCTTGGACCTGCTGTGTCACAGTGTCAGGCTGGGGGCCGGGAACTGGAACTCTGCATTTTTACAGCCCTTGCTCCTCCACCCTGCCGCTGATTCCTGTACGGACAAAGTTCAGAACCGCTAATTTAGAGGAGGCATTTCCCAGACTCTCATGTGGCTTATGAAAAGCAAAGGCATCTATCCATTTTTCTCTCTTGTCTGTTCCACCTCCCAAGTGACCTCTGTGTCCCCAGCTTGCTTGAGCCCTCAGGGAGGATCAGCAACATTCTGAGGGAAAAGGACCAAACATTTCCTCCCCCAGTGAATGCAGGGGTGGGCTTGCAGTGTGAGCTTGGAGCAGGAGCCCAGAGCCTCCAGTTTGTCAAGGGGAAAGATGGTAAATGAGCCACTAGGAGCCCCCACCTCTGATCAGCCTTGAACCCCCTGTGGCCTGCTGGGGCGTTCCCCAAATTTCAGAGCCTGAGCTTCTAGGCTCCAAGTGAGGTCAGGTGGCAGCTGGTGACAGCTGTTGTTCAAATGGCAGACATTTGCTTTGGGTATCAGAGGCGCATCCAAAAATGGAGTTCATGAAGGATTCACCATCCCTGTAAATCTCAGTTTTCTAACCTACAAAAGGAAGCTCAGTGAGGTTCCAAGGTGTCTTCCCCACCTCACAGAGTAATTAAGCAATCAGGGGACATAATGTCACGGAGAGCCCAAGTGAATCACCATGATTATCAGGAGATGAGATAGCCCCCTTGTGTGGTAGTCAGCTGTCACACGATTTAAATTACCCACGAGGGAGTCAGCTGTCCCAAGGGCTTCCTCTCTCAGTAGCTACTTTTTAATTTTCTTTTTTCAACAATTTTCTATTGTGCTAAAATGCACATAACATACAATTCACCATTTTCACCGTGTTTAAGCACACAGTTCAGCAGCATTAAGCACATCTACGTTATTGTGTGACCATCACACCATCATATCCAGAAATTTCTCATCTTCCCAAACTGACACCCTGTCCTCATTAAACACTCACTCCCATTTCGTTTAAAGTACCCACTAACCCACCCTCCATGTCTGTGGATTTGCCTGTTCTGGACGTTTCATGTAAGTGGAGTCACACACTATGTGGCCTTTTGTGTCTGGGTGATTATGCTGAGTGTGGGTGGCTTCCTTCTACCTTAGCATTTGATTTGTATAAAAGGATATGTGTGTCCTGTACCTGTGAGTGACAGTGTCCTAACATGATGGACACCCACAGCCCACCCCTCAGCTTAAGCACAAGAGTCTCCCCAATCTGTCACATTCACCTCTGGGGCTAGAGTGAAGCCAAAACGCAATGCGACATCTGAGCCCATGACCTTGGTGTTGCATCACCATGCTCTGCCCACCTGAGCCAGCCACCAGCCCTGATGCAGCAAACTCTGAAAAGGAAAGTCTCTGAGCCATGGAGCTGTCCTAACGTGTGAGGTGTAAGGAGAGGATGAGTATGCCTGCTGTCCAGTGACCCGATGTGTGGCACTGACAGGCAGCCCTGCACGGAAGGCCAGTGTCCTTTCCCACCGGCATTGGCACCTCTTAGATGTATCTCATGATGTATCTCATTTCATCCCAGCAAGAGCCTCTGACTTGCAAAGTGGGCTTGGTCCCATTTTATAGATGAGGAAATCAAGGCACAGAGGCTGCTGCACAAATTGCCAGGGTCCCTGCAGCTCGTGAGTGCAGCGGCCAGAGTACCCAGCCTCTCTTCCCTGATGGCTCTATCTGGTCAGTGGCGTTGCCCCTTGGCCTGGATCCTGAAGGGCGTCATGTGGGTCGGCATCCTGACAGGAACGTGCGCCTGGCCCTGCTGTGCTCCCAGAAGCCCACTCATGCCCTGCTATGGAGGATCACCCTGCAGCTGGCCCTGCAGCTCCCGGTAAAGTCCCTTTGGTGTCTGGCCGCCAACTGCTCCCAACAGCCCCTCGGGCTTCCAGACGGGGGTAACTTTGTTTCTATGCAACTTTAAGAAACAAGAGACATCGCTTTTAGAAACCAACCAGAGTTTATAGTCACAAAGATAGAGGGCTAGTAACTTTAGGGTCCCTTTATGAAGAGAGTTCAATTTAAGACTTAAAAACACACAGCCTTATAACCCTAAGGTCACGGATTCAAATCCCCTTATCTGGCCAGCTGCCAAAAAGAAAGACTTGAAAACAATCTAAATATCCCTCCACTGAGGAATGAGAACTCATGTGACATCCACCCAACAGAAATGTAACCTGCCATTACAAAGGGTAAATGGGGGCTGGCCGGTTAGCTCAGTTGGTTGGAACGTGGTGTTATAACACCAAGGTCAAGGGTTCAGATCCTCATACCAGCCAGCCACACACACACACACACACACACACACACACGCACGCACGCACGCACGCACGCACGCACGCACAAATTAAATCGATCATCTTAGGTTCAAAATATCTGAATTCATCATCGCTCCTCTCACATGTCCACTGCGCACTGGGTGCAGGGGGCCAGGCAGACCCTGGTCAGGGAGACAGAATAAACGGGCACAGGAGCCAGCTAACTTCAGTTCATCTTCTGCAAGGAAATAAAAATTGGGTGCCAGGTAGACAGCAGCTGGGGAGAGTGGGGGCTCCTTCACACAGGATCGCGGGAGGCATGTGTCCCTGAGAGGACGGGACACGTGAGGCAAGACCTGAACAATGAGCTGTTGGATTGTCTGGGGTGGGGGGTATTCCACATAAAAGGCCCAGCAGTTGCAGAGGCCAAAGGCAGGAGGCCTGGGGAGAGGAGAGGTGGGCATGAGGGGACGAGAGCCTGGATCAAGCCAGACCTGAAGTCCATACAGGGAGGGGGGATTGCTTTCTCAGGGAAATGGGGAGACTGGAGGGTTTTCAGCAGCGGACTGGTGTGCTGTGACTTCACTGACTTAATCTCCCAGTTTTTGAACACTGGTGACGTGACATTTTTCTGCTAACTGCCATGGGGGTGTCAAGGTTGCTCAGATGTAGGCCCTGCTGTCTGGAAACTCACAGCCCAGTTGCACAGACAGGTCCTAAGCTGCACAAAGATGGCTAAGGCTGTAGGAAAGCTGGCAGCGCACCCACGCCTGTGGTGGAAGCAGAGACCCCAGGGGCCGCTTCACAGCAGGGAGCCTGATGTGGAGGGGCTCGGGATGGGGAGGAAGGTGCGTTTCAGGTGGGAGGCTGGGCTCTGGTGAATGCAGGTGACTTTGAGGCTGGTGATGATGGATGGGGAGGCTGGGCTGCTACAGAAACCACTGGAACTTTGTCCTTCTCACAGGTGACAGTGGCACTCGTAGTTTCAATCTGCTTCTCTCTGGCTATGGGGGTGATTTGTGTCATTGTGTAAAAAGGGTCATTTGCGTTGTCTTTGCTGACTCTGTCATCTCATTGGCCAGTTTTTTATTGGGTTGCTGGTCTTGTCCTCATTGAGTTATGAGCGCTTATGGAGTTATGGGATACGGGGGTTCACGGGGGACTTGAAGCCAGATTTGCAGTACCTGGGAGAGTGGAGACGGTGCTGGGAGGCCAGAGGGCCACGAGGGCCTTGGTCACTGACCGCGGTGAAGGCCAGTGCCAGGAAAACCCTGCACGCCTGCGCTCCCTGGAGTCTCAGCCACCGTGGAACTAACTGGAATAGTCTTTAGGAATATTCTCCAAACTCCAGTAATTGCTAGTAATTGCTAGCGTCATGGGATGACATTAAGTGAAAAAAGAGGATAAAGCATTGGGCCCCTCACAGGAGCTGTGTATCTATGCACACATGGGCACACGCACACACGTGCACCCACGTGCACACATGCGCACATGGTCAGGAGGAGCCCCGCCCAGAGTGTCTGGTGGGGCCATGGGGGACTCCCGCATGCCCCCAGGTGGGACCTTGTGCTGGCTGGGGGGGGCTGGCCGAGTGTGGCCCATTGGTCAGGGGTGTCATGGGCACACGGGCAGATCTCCTGGGGTCGCCTGATGTGGCAGAGTGGCCGTGTTGTCGGCATTCTTTCACGAGGGTGTTCTCTTGTTCTTTGCTGCCCCCACCTCCATCCATGAAGACGGGCCCGGACTCCAGGATCTCTGCGAGACAGACCAGATGGATGCCCTTGAGCCCATGACCCTCCAGGAGCAGGAAGACGTGACAGCCAGTGCCCAGGTAGGAAGGCTGGGCCCCAAGGCCACCTGACTCCAGGCGGGGGTGGCACCCAGGTCCCAACCCTGTTTGCAGATGAGCACCACCCCCTGAAGTGGTCTAGGGCTCCCCTTCCCTCCTTGCAGAGCTGTGTGGGGACAGGAGGGAGGCCATGGGTGTCAGTGCCAGCCTGGCCTTGAGCCAGTGCTCAGAGCCATCTCAGAGGGTCTCACTGGCTGGGACTGTCCTGGGAACCCCCCACCCACTGTGGTCCACAAACACGTGGTGTGGCCCAGCCTGGCCAGCCTCGAGCACCAGGGAAGGGCATGGCCAGCATCCCCTGTGGGTTCCTTGTCTGCAAATTTGTGGATAAGAAAAGTCTCCTGGCGGTACAAAAATGAAACCACGTTGCATCTGATGTTTGTGTATTGGCTTTAATAGACAAATGGGCTTGCTCGCACTGCAGGATCTGGGTCCCTCTAGTGAGGCAGGAAGAGCTGGTGCTCTGAGGGCATCAGGGCACCGAGCAACTCATAGTGAAATTCCTCTCATCCTGGGGTGACTGGAGCTTGGCATTTGCAAGAAGAGTTGTCCCAAAGGGCCCAGAACAGGCCCAGCTGGACCTCCTGTGGCCCCATTCGCGAGCCCCCCTGGGTGCTCCACAGCCCCGGATTGTCCTGATGGCCACGTCTTCGACAGCATGTCCAGCACATGCTGGCCTCCCAGCAGATCCATAGGACCCTGGGCATGGGCCCCCTGCCAAAGTCCAGGAGCAGGCCTGGGGCCCGCTTCTGCAAGAGGCCCCAAACCCAGCCTGTTCCAAAGAGATCCCCACCCACCTGCCAGCTCCAAAGTCTGGGGAGGGCCACAGGGCCAGGCAGACCCTGCTGGGCCACCACCTAGAAACATCTGTGACCCTACAGTCTGACCCTGACCCCAGAGCTCCCCAGCCCCCAACCCCATACCACTGAGTGCCTTCTACAGAGAAGAGACTCTCTGTGACTGTCATTGAGACCTGGATTTTCCCTTTTGTTGGCTCTCCTTGATGGAGGTCTTGGCCAGGCTACGGCAGGGGTTCCTGGTGTCCCACCTTGTGGGCGCAGGGTCCAGGATGGGCAGGCAACTCTTGGCACAGGTGGACATGGGGGACCCCTGCCTGGTCCCCGCCACATTTCACCCTAATCTCTCCCTTTGTGAGGAGTTTTTTTGACAAAGTCCATCCTTGAACTGACACGATCTGTGGTCATTCGATTCATTCTGTTCCATTTTTACGTGTTTCAAGGACACCCGTGTGTGGCCAGCATCTGGATGTCTTTGTAGAGCTACCTGGAAATGGAGGGGTGGGGGATCCAGGAGATCAGCTCGTCCTCTGGCATGGGCCATGCAGTCCTTCACTCGGGGGGCAGGTGACCCTGGACTCTGGGCCCTCTGCCTCCTTCCGGTCCTGGGTAGGGAGCTCAAGCCAGCAGGCCTCACTCCCGGAGGCTCTGCAGCCTGAGCACTGGCAGAGAGGAAGTCCGAGGGGTCAGGGCTGCCCAGTGGCTGCTCCCCAGGTATGGGCACTCTCAGGCCATCTCCACACAGGGGTCCCCTGTGGGCACAGAGAAATCTGGCTGAGAAGTGCTGTCTCAACGAATCCCACAACCCAGGACTGTGCCTCACTGTCCAGGACTGTCCCTGGGCTGTTCCAGGAGATTTGCGGCCACCCACGCACAGTGAGAGAGTCAGGAGGCCCCCGAAGGCTTCCCGGAGGAGGGGGTGGCAAGGCTGTTTGCACCTCCCCCGCAGTGTCCCCAAAGTCTCATGGCAAACCTCAGGGGTGGAACGGGTACAGATTGACGTTTGCTGGGTCATAGTGGCAGGGGGATGGAGAGTGGGGGGGACGTGGACAGGGACAGTGTGGCCGTGGCACTGGCACCTGTCATGGGCACAGAGCATGGGCTGGTTGCAGAGGGACTGGGACAGGGAGACCACTGGGACCCCCTTCTCAGGCCCAGGCCAAAGGGAGGACCCACCTTCCTCGGGCCTCTGTTCCTCTGTCCCTCGGCCAAAACATTTCTTTCAGGCAGGCACATTATCTGTCAAAATAGGAAATGGCTCTCTGGGTCCTGACCGCTCAGACCGCCCAGTTGGGCAGGCCGCTCTTCTCTGCCACAGGGCCCCTTCCTGGGGCAGTGGGCACCATTGCCTCTTACAGGCACCCCTACAACACCGACAGGAAGAGCCAGCCCCTCAGCTGGTCCCAGCCACAGCCACAGAATGGGCACAGGGACGGGTGCAGGTCGCTCAGCCCGGCCTCCTACCCTGCACGGCCTCTCTCCTGCTTTCCCCTGCTCCCCAAATTCCCTAAACCCTCAGCCCCTGCACATGGCCACTTACCCAGCAGCTGCTCAGGCTGGCCACCGCCACCACCACCAGGGAGTCCTCCTGGATCCCTTTGCAGTTGCAGCCGATCCATCTAGAAATCCTGTCGCTTCCACTTCTGTTCTCTCCATCCCCAGTGGCACTCGCTGCTCACACCCTCGAGAGGCCCCACTGCACTGCGTGTAAAACCCCAGCTCCAAACAAGGCCCCACAAGAACCAGTCTGAGGGCTGGCTGGTTGCTCAGGTGGCCAGAGTGTGGTGCTGATACCACCAAGGTCCAGGCGTCCGTGCCTGCACTGGCCAGCCGCAGAAATAATAATGATAAATAAAATGTTGACAGGAGAGGTTCAGATATTTAAAAACAACAACAACACAACCACAGAACCCATCTGCCGCCCTCTCCCTTGACCCCTCCACTTCAGACCTGCTGTTTCTACTGAGCTACCCCAGGGCCTTTGCACGTGTGGTTCCCTCTGTCTGGTGAGCTCTTCCCCTGACCTGGTGGTCTGCTCTTCCTCCTGTCCTTCAGGTTTCAGCTTAAATGTCACCTCCCCAGAGAAGTCTCCCTGATTGCCTCAGCCTGTCACATAATCCTATTTGCTGTCGTTATTATGCCACTTATCACCAATTAAAATGACCTATCTGCCTTCCTCTCGAGGACATGACTTCTCTGTCGGCAGGAAGCGAGTGTGCCTTGCTCGCCCCTGTATCTGCAGGTGTGGAACAGGCCAGGCACACACTAACAGCTGGATACGTCTTGGTTTGAGATGCTTTGAGCCCTTCTCTGACCCTCAGAGAGTCCCTTCCCAGCAGTGAAGAGGACACTGTTTCTTTCCATCTTGACCCGGGAGAGAGACTCCAGCTAGGACAGGGGGAAGAAAGGAAAGGGAAGGGAGGAGGGGCTTGCCTCGGTGACAGGAAGGGACATGGCAGGTGCAGCACAACTGTGGGCCGCGTTCACAGACTGACTCCCTCCCTCACATCCTGGCGGGGCAGCTCTCGGAAGCCTCCCCACCCTGTCCACGCTTCTGTCCCTGGCTCCCAAGGGAGGCAGACGCTCTCCTTCCTCCCCATCAGGTGGCTGAAAACCAAGCAAGTGACAAAGAGTTAAGTCAGTCCTAGCAACTCCAAAAGCTGAGTTTCAGTAACACAATAGCAAAACCAAGCAGCTAGTTAGGAAAGATCTGGTCCAGATGGGTGAGCCGTCTGGGCAGTGCCACTCACTAAAGGCCTAAAGAGCAGTCGCTCTGGCCGTCTCCCCTTCCCCCACCTTGCTACAGCCCTCGTCCCTCCAGGCAGCGGATCCAAGGGCTGACCGGTGGTGGCAGGAGGACACCAGACTGCTGGGGCTGGAGAAGCCCCCCCATAGAACCCGAGTTAACGGGGACCTCAGGCTGCAGGATGCAGGCTATGAGCTGGTTGCTAGGAGACTTCGGTGAGTGTGGGAGGGGTGATGTGGCTGTGTGGGCAGAGCTGGAGCTGAATCTGGCAGGAGACACGAAAGGGAAGGGCAGATCTGTCATCTCCATCTGCAAGGTCACTGATAGCATGGAAAGGTGGCTGCCTAGATGCACTGAATGCCCCAGCCCCGGCAAGTCCCAATCCGTGGTTCAGGGAGCATCCCCAAGGCCCGGCCAGTTCCCCTGGCTTCTTGGGGAAGGGTTGGCTCCATGCTCTCCCTGGTGTCCTCCTTAGTTGGGCTTCTGGGGCTCACAGATGTCTCAGGAAAGCAGATTGAGGCTCTGCTGGGCGAACAAGCCATAGGACCCACGTTTCTCGTTAAGGTGGAGGAGACATCTGGGGGATGCCTTCCTGTTCATGTCTGTCCAAGTTTTGAAAATAAAATGTATCGGGAAACAGATATTTGCACATCCATGTCGGTAGCAGCATGATTCACAGTAACTAAAAGGTGGAACAACCCAAGTGTCCCTCAGTGGATGAATAAACACAACGTGTGCATCACACACTGGAATACTATTCGGTCTTAAAAAGGAAGGAAGTTCTGACACACTCTACAACGTGGATGGACCTTGAGGACATTGTACTCAGTGACAGACGCCAGACACAAAAGGACAAACACTGTGTGATTCCACTCATAGGAGGTCCCTAGTGTTGTCAGATCCATAGAGACAGAAAGTAGAATGGCGGGTGCCAGGGGCTGGGGAGTGGATAGGGAGCGAGTGTTTAATGGGGACAGAGTTTCCGTTTGGGAAAGAGAGAAAGTTCTGGAGATGGTGATGGTGATGGCTGCACAACCATGTGGATGTGCTTAATGCCACTGAGCTGTGCACTTAACATGGCTGAGAAGCCTTATTCACGGCTGAATTTTATGCTACGTGTTTTTTTACCACAATAAACTTTTTTAAATGTATTGGTTTTTCCCCTTATAAAAAACTTGGAAAATTCAGAAAAATAAAAAAAGGAAAACAAAACAATCAACTGCTATTAATGCTCTATCTCCCTTCAGCTGTTTTTTGTATATTTGTTTGTTTTTAATGCACTCTTGGTTATGATGGACCGTTTATACCATTTAGATTCCTGCTTTTCTTCACTTAACATTATAACAACTTTGATTTATCACCTGTTTACTGTGTACTTTGCATTTGTACTTTATTTGCTCCTCATCCCCTCCCCCAGCCCCCAGCAATCACAAATCTACTTTCTGTCTCTGTGGATTGGCCTGTTCTGGACATTTCACAGAAATGGAATCACACATTGTGTGGCCTTTTGTGTCT
Source organism: Cynocephalus volans (assembly GCF_027409185.1). Lineage (NCBI taxonomy): Eukaryota > Metazoa > Chordata > Mammalia > Dermoptera > Cynocephalidae > Cynocephalus > Cynocephalus volans. The sequence goes on from NC_084460.1 coordinate 296,562,952, forward strand.
GGCATCTGTCACTGAGCGTAATGTGTTCAAGGTTCATCCATGTTGTAGCGTGTGTCAGATCCTTATTCCTTTTCATGGCTGCGTGATATTCCAATACGTGGATACACATTGTGTTTACCCATTCATGAGTTGATGGACACTTGAATTGTTTCTACTTTTCAGGTATTATGAAGAGATGTAGAGTTTTGGATAGCTGCATCATATTGCATCAAACGAATGTTCTGGGGGACATTGCTTAACTATTCCCCTGCTAGTGGACATTTAGATTGCTTTTGTGTTATAAATTATACCACAACAGACTGTTCCTGAGCAGTTGGGATGCAGTCCCTCCAATAGATGCCCAAGAATGGACTTTTTTGACCAAAGGGCATGGACATATTTAGGCGTGTGAAACTTACACGCAACAAATTGCCTTCCAAATGAGCCTTGCCAGTGTCCCTGTCATTGTAAATGAAGGGCCCTCATTCCCTGCTCCCAGGTCAGGACTGTGCTCATTTTAAAAATGCTTTTCTGCACATAGACACAAGTTTAACAGTTAGGTTTCATTCTGGGATGTCTTCTCTCCTCGACCTCTCTTTCATCTACTCATTCATTTAACATACGTTTATTGAATGCCTTTGTTGTGTCCTGGGCCGTCACTCACGGGGTTTCCCTATTTATCCCACTGAGAATGGTGAAATGTATTCAATAGACAATCAGGAAACACTCACCATCTGAAAACAGTCATGCGCCGGCTGGTTAGCTCACTTGGTTAGAGCGTGGTGTTGATAACACCAAGGTCAAGGGTACAGATCTGTGTGCTAGCCAGCTGCCAAAAAATAAAATAAAATAAAATAAAAATGAAGTGAAAGTAGTCCACAGGATGGTGACCCTAGATGCTGTCTCTCTCTCGGCTTTCAGAGCACTGGCCACCAGGCTGTGAGAAAAGCCCTACAGAGGCTGTCGATGTTTGGGGATTCCTCTACAGTGGCTGGCTCCCCCATAATGGCCCCAGAGGGGAGCTGCCTTTGAGGCAAGGAGCTTTCTGTCACCTCTGTAGCACTCCAGTCATAAATGCCAGCCAACAAAGAGACCCAAACCCACAAAGAGAAAATAAAAGTAACTTGGAGGAGAGAGAACATTTCTAGAAAAAACTCTTACGTACATTATCCTCAAAGAGATAACAGAAGATACAATAGCCAGGAAACAAGTATAAGTGGGCCTTTTAAAGAGGAACAATCAAAGAACAGGAGCAAGCCATTGGAAATCAAAAATCTGATAGTCAAAATGTCAATAGGACGGTTGGAAGAAAAAGTAAAGGAAATTTCCCGAAAAGTAGAATGAAATGACAAAAAGGAGAAAAAAAACAAGAAAATGAAAGTATCCACCCAAGAAATGCAACATATGACAAGAAAGTGTTCCAGAAAGAGAGAACAGAGAAATCAAAGTGGGAGAAATCACCGATTATATCATTTAAAGAAGTTTGCCAGGAAGAGAGGGGGAGTTTTCGAAAGCTGCGGGTGCCAAGATTTCATCCAGGAGATTCAGGATCTGTTCATCTGGGCTGGGGCAGCTGTGCTTTTAAAAAACTACCAGGTACTTCAACGGGGCACCCAGGGTGAAGAATCACCACTCTTTGGTGTTTAAGCTGGTGCCATCTCACCCACAGACTCAAATATAGTTCAGGTGCCCATGCGCTTCTGCTGAAACAACCTTCTAGAAAACACACAACAAACCCCTCAATCTAGTTAACATGGAGAACCAAATGTTTTGAGTTCATCAGTATTTTAACCTAATAGCTTTGGAGATTTTCTTTCTGCAAACCAAATGTCTTTAAAACGGACCACATGGTAGCAGAGGAAAACGTGGGAATCCGGTTCAATAGTAGAGCGCGTGGGAATGAGACTAGAAACTCTGAATAAGAGTGTGCCCTGGCTTATATTAATTATTTGTGTTTCTATTTAACTTGAATAACTCAAAGTGTTTTTCTTTTTTTGTTCAAATCCAATGAGATCCAAACGCTATGAATTCCTCAAAATATGGACTGATGCTTAGAACGTCATAGTTTCATTTCCCCCTGGAACGTGCTAGGCCTCTGCCACTTTGATGTGGTCGCTGGCACAGGCTTTGTAAGTGTAACCATCTAACTTTTATTCATGTTCAAGAAAAAGTGAGCTTCTTTTTGAGAGTGCAAGCCACTAAGAATCCAGCTTCTGTAGTGGGGGAGAAAAAAAGGTTTCCTACTTAATCCCAAATCTCTTTGGCCACGATTAGATTTCAGTATGAAAAATTGGGGCAGCCTGTTCAGGGTGAACTAGGAAGTGGAGAATACAGAGCCGCTGGGGTCTAAGTACCATGACACAGTCAGCCATCATCCCACGCCCCGCTTCCCCGTGTATGACAATGGACGTTGGAATAGGTGACGCCCAGGTGGTGACCAGCCCAGAGCTCCCACCCCCGTGGTCTCAGCACACTGGGGACCTGAGGACAGGATATGTGTCTGTGTACAGAGGCCTGTCCCCACATCCCATCTGTGTTGTCAAGCACACCTGTCCCTAGCAGGAATTTCACTGCCCGCCCAGCCCTGCCCCAGGACTCAGGAGAGGAAGCTTCCCTCCTTCTTAATTTCCTCCTTCAATTTCTCATTATTATGACATATTCTTGCAACTAAAGATTGCTATCTTGCTTTTTTATACCTTACTTACTTTCTTTTGATTCTTTCCTATTTCTTGAAGATTTTTAGATTTCACCTTAGATGCAACATCCAAACCCTGGCTATATGTGTCTTTTTAGAAAAAAAGAAAAAAAAAATCAAAGAGGCCAAAAGTTTGTTTTTGACTTAAAGGTATAGTGGATGAAGTTATTAGCTCCCTCCCTATTTTTTATTTTTTTAAAGGAGGATTACTAACACAACTTAATTTTGAAAATACTGCATTTCTCAAATGCTGACTCATTTAATATTAGGGATTTATCTTGACTTGAATATGACTTCTTTGATTAAGAAGTGCATAATTTTCTCTACTTAGTCTGAATCCAGTATTTTTTACGTATATAGGAAGTTAGGGTCTAGAAAATAGGATTTCATTGCATGCTTTCATCTGAGTAAGAAAGAAACATTCTTGTGTAAATACATGCAGAGGTCAAATGAAACACTATTTTGTTGTATCATAGTATCTTTTTGGTGTGTGGCAAGGAGCTAATATTTTAGCACATTGAAGAAATGACTCCATGAGAAATAACCAACCTGAGATCACTGAGTTTTCAATAATTCTTTTCTTATATTGCAGTTGTTTTTAGCCATTTCAATAAATCCAGATTATCAGGAGAAAAACAAAGCACAAAAATCAATCCCCACTATCTTTCTCTTTATATCCCTCTCTGAACTGCTCATTCCTGCTCCCCAGGATCTTAAATGCATTTTTTTTTTTTTTGCAGGTTTTCTCTTCAGCGATGTTCAGATATCTTTGGCCCTGACTTCAATGACATTTCCATGGCTCAGGCTATTCAGGACACCAATGTGTTTTATGGGGGCCTGAACAGCAATCTTGTTACTCATTAAACTGACGTATTTTGTCTAGATAAGTTTGAATGCTAGGCAAATAATGCGTCCAATGTTGTATCTGCCTAGTTCTTCATGCGATCAGTTCATGGGAGATGCAAGGGTTTGCTGACTGAAAATTAACTTTTGTTTATTAGAAGTTACCAAAGTAAACTTTAAAATAATCTGAATAATCAATTTTTAGTAATTCATGAGATGTTCAAGTGTTGTCTCTCTTGCAAAATAAAAATCTTCTGTTTATTATGTTAATATGGTATTTGCAAAGCTATCATCTTGATTTCAAGCCCAAATTCTCCCCGAATCCTTGCAAATCAATCACAGAAAAGTCAGGGGCATGTGCACAGAGGACGCCCCCTATAGTTCTAGATCACTGAGTCAAGACTGATAAGCCCAGGTGAACTGGCTTCATCAACAATTGTCTTTACAAGTCACTTAATCTATTGGAGACTCAGGGGTTTTTTTGTTTGTTTGTTTTGTTTACGTTGTAAAATAAAGGAAGCAAATGTATTTAATTAAACATATCTCAAATTTCTACAAAATTATAAATCATGCTTGTGTTCCTATTTCCAGTAGCTGATAACTTTCTACTTGCACCTTCCAGGGAATAAACTCACAGCCTGGAAGCTCCTGAGTTAAAGAATAAGCCTAAAATTTAAAACATTAATCTCTAATTTGATGAGATTCGGCATTTTCGTATAGCTTTCATTTATTTGTACCATTTAGTGGTTAGTAACAAACATTGTGTTTTTAATAAACGTTAAATCAATTAAAAGAGAATTTCCAGGAATCGTCCTGTACATAGGTGTTTTTAAAAACTCCCCGGCTGTGTTAATGTGCAGCCAGGGGTAAAAATACTTGCCATAGAACTTTCCTTTTTACATTTTAAGTGAAGCTGCCTGTGCAAATATGTATCCAGACCAAAATAATGATTCCTCTGAACCAATTCATGCACAAGAAAAAAATCTTTGCGTTTCTTCCTCAGTAGCTAACCTAAGAGATTGTTGAGAAAGAATAGAGCGATGGAATGCACAATCTATCATCCATTTTCTTACTAAAACACCAAACCACTGCAAGGATAAAGTTAGAGCAAATAGAAGAACAGTAGTTTGGGGATTTAAAATGTGTGTGTGTTTGATTAGGAAAACAATTTGGGACCAGGTACCCCTTTATACATTCTTTGTACCAGGGAATTTGGCCATTGACCTCCTGTGGCCACATCAGCTAACGAGAAAATAATTGGTAAAGCATACTAGAATCCCTGGGTAAAGCATACTAGAATCGCTGGATCAAAGTCCTCTTGGAGCTTGGAGAATGGAACAGCATGTTTGTTGTATACTCACAATTACACCAATGGGTACATTTCATTAACATTCTGTCCAGACCAATTTATTTTCATTTCTGAAAACACACATGCATTTAAAATTCTATGCATTTAAAAAATTTTTTTAAAGTTGGATTTTTAACGCACCCAATGTTGGAGCAGCCAGATTTATAAAACAAACTCTATTAGACCTAAAGAAGGAAATAGACACTAATACCATAATAGCAGGGGACCTGAACACTCCACTGTCAATATTAGACAGATCATCTAGGCAAAGAATCAGTAGAGAAACACAAGATCTAAACAAGACTCTAGACCAATTGGAATTGGCAGATATCTACAGAACATTCCACCCAACAACCTCAGAATATTCATTCTTCTCATCAGCACATGGATCATTCTCCAGGATAGATCACATATTAGGTCACAAATCAAGTCTCAATAAATTCAAAAAAATTGGAATTATCCCATGTATCTTCTCAGACCACAATGGATTAAAACTAGAAATTAATAACAAACAAAACTCTGGAAACTATACAAACACATGGAAATTAAACAGCATTCTACTTAATGACATATGGGTCCAAGAAGAAATCAAGCAGGAAATCAAAAAGTTTATTGAAACTAATGAAAACAATGATACATCATACCAAAACCTGTGGGATACTGCAAAAGCAGTATTGAGGGGAAAATTTATTGCATTAAATGCTCACTTCAGAAGAATGGAAAGATGGCAAGTGAACAACCTAACACTTCACCTTAAAGAACTAGAAAAACAAGAACAATCCAATCCTAAAGTTAGCAGACGGAAAGAAATCATTAAGATCAGAGCAGAACTGAATGAAATTGAAAACCAAAAAACAATTCAAAAGATCAACGAATCAAAAAGTTGGTTTTTTGAAAAGATAAATAAAATTGACAAACCATTAGCATGGCTAACAAAAAAAAGAAGAGAGAAGACTCAAATAACAAAAATAAGAAATGAAAACGGCGATATTACAACTGATTCATCTGAAATACAAGGAATCATTCGAGACTACTATAAACAACTATACGCCAACAAATTTGAAAATCTGGAGGAAATGGATAAATTTCTGGACACACACAAGCTCCCAAAACTGAACCGTGAAGACGTAGAAAATTTGAACAGACCAATAACAATAAAGGAGATTGAAGCTGTTATCAGAAGGCTCCCAACAAAGAAAAGCCCAGGACCAGATGGATTCACAGCAGAATTTTACCAAACATTCAAAGAGGAATTGACACCGATTCTTTACAAACTATTCCAAAAGATTGAAACGGACGCAAATCTCCCAAACTCATTCTATGAAGCAAACATCATCCTGATACCAAAACCAGGTAAAGATATAACCAAAAAAGAAAACTACAGGCCAATATCCTTGATGAATATAGATGCAAAAATCCTCACTAAAATACTAGCAAACAGAATACAGCAACACATACGAAAAATTATTCATCACGATCAAGTGGGATTCATCCCAGGGATGCAAGGTTGGTTCAACATACGCAAATCAATAAATGTGATACACCATATTAATAAACTCAAACACAAGGACCATATGATCATCTCTATAGATGCTGAAAAAGCATTTGATAAAGTTCAGCACTCATTCATGACAAAGACCCTCTATAAGTTAGGTATAGAGGGAAAGTATCTCAACATAATTAAAGCCATATATGCCAAACCCACTGCCAATATCATCCTGAATGGGGAAAAGCTGAAAGCTTTGCCCTTAAGAACAGGCACTAGACAAGGATGCCCACTCTCACCACTCCTATTCAACATAGTGTTGGAAGTACTAGCCAGAGCAATCAGAGAAGAGAAGGAAATAAAGGGCATCCAGATTGGAAAAGATGAAGTCAAACTGTCCCTGTTTGCAGATGACATGATCCTATATATCGAACAGCCTAAAACCTCTACAAAAAAACTGTTGGAATTGATAAATGATTTCAGCACAGTAGCAGGATACAAAATCAACACACAAAAATCAGTAGCATTTCTTTTCTCCAATAGTGAACATGCAGAAGGAGAAATCAAGAAAGCCTGCCCATTTACAATAGCCACCAAAAAAATAAAATACTTAGGAATAGAGTTAACCAAGGAGGTGAAAAATCTCTATAATGAGAACTACAAACCACTGCTGAGAGAAATTAGAGAGGATACAAGAAGATGGAAAGATATTCCATGCTCTTGGATTGGAAGAATCAACATAGTGAAAATGTCCATACTACCCAAAGTGATATACAAATTCAATGCAATCCCCATCAAAATTCCAAAGACATTTTTCTCAGAAATGGAAAAAACTATTCAGACATTTATATGGAACAATAAAAGACCACGCATAGCCAAAGCAATGCTGAGCAAAAAAAATAAAGCTGGAGGCATAACACTACCTGACTTTAAGCTATACTACAAAGCTATAATAACCAAAACAGTATGGTACTGGCATAAAAACAGACACACTGACCAATGGAATAGAATAGAGAATCCAGAAATCAACCCACACACTTACTGCCATCTGATCTTTGACAAAGGCACCAAGCCTATTCACTGGGGAAGGGACTGCCTCTTCAGCAAGTGGTGCTGGGATAACTGGATATCAATATGCAGGAGAATGAAACTAGATCCATACCTCTCACCGTATACTAAAATCAACTCAAAATGGATTAAGGATTTAAATATACACCCTGAAACAATAAAACTTCTTAAAGAAAACATAGGAGAAACACTTCAGGAACTAGGACTGGGCACAGACTTCATGAATACGACCCCCAAAGCATGGGCAACCAAAGGAAAAATAAACAAATGGGATTATATCAAACTAAAAAGCTTCTGCACAGCAAAAGAAACAATTAAAAGAGTTAAAAGACAACCAACAGAGTGGGAGAAAATATTTGCAAAATATACATCTGACAAAGGATTAATATCCAGAATATATAAGGAACTCAAACAACTTTACAAGAAGAAAACAAGCAACCCAATTAAAAAATGGGCAAAAGAGCTAAGTAGGCATTTCTCTAAGGAAGATATCGAAATGGCCAACAGACATATGAAAAAATGCTCAACATCACTCAGCATCCGGGAAATGCAAATCAAAACCACATTGAGATACCATCTAACCCCAGTTAGGATGGCTAAAATCCAAAAGACTATGAACGATAAATGCTGGCGAGGCTGCGGAGAAAAAGGAACTCTCATACATTGTTGGTGGGACTGCAAAATGGTGCAGCCTCTATGGAAAATGGTATGGAGGTTCCTTAAACAATTGCAAATAGATCTACCATACGACCCAGCCATCCCACTGTTGGGAATATACCCAGAGGAATGGAAATCATCAAGTCGAAGGTATACCTGTTCCCCAATGTTCATCGCAGCACTCTTTACAATAGCCAAGAGTTGGAACCAGCCCAAATGCCCATCATCAGATGAGTGGATACGGAAAATGTGGTACATCTACACAATGGAATACTACTCAGCTATAAAAACGAATGAAATACTGCCATTTGCAACAACATGGATGGACCTTGAGAGAATTATATTAAGTGAAACAAGTCAGGCACAGAAAGAGAAATACCACATGTTCTCACTTATTGGAGGGAGCTAAAAATTAATATATAAATTCACACACACACATACACACACACACACACAAACCGGGGGGGGGGGGGGGAGAAGATATAACAACCACAATTATTTGAAGTTGATACAACAAGCAAACAGAAAGGACATTGTTGGGGGGGAGGGGGGGGGAGAAGGGAGGGAGGTTTTGGTGATGGGGAGCAATAATCAGCTACAATGTATATCGACATAATAAAATTAAAAAAAAATAAAAATAAATAAAAAAAATAAAGTTGGATTTTTATAGCACTTTTTTTTACAGACAGCAATACTGTTACTGTTAAATCATATTAATTCAAAATTCAACATTTAAGAGAAAGCCTTCTAAAACAATATGCTCAAACATGTTATTGGATTATTTTGCAGCATTCCTTACAGATGCATTTTGTCTAGGTGAATTTTTATGCTGTAAATGAATTGTTTTCAATGTCCATTTGAGCTGAGGCAGTCATTCAATGGCTTGCCATTGCTTTCAGGTTGAAGGGAACTTCACTCATCTGGTTTACAGGGCTCTGCAAAGTCATCCCACTACCAGCCTCTTGACCCTCACTTTACACCAGTTCCCTTCCAGCCACACTGTATTCTTCAATCCCTCATACTCTTCAAGCTTTGCTGCCCTCGGGGCTTTTGCCTGTGCTATTTTTATTGCCTGGAATGTTTCTCTTGGCTTTTATGACCTTGTTAACTCCTATTTATCTTTGAGATATCAGCTCAATCATCTCTTTTTATAGCGAAGGCTTACCTGACCTCCTTTACTAAATAAAAGCCCACTCAGATAAGTCAGGATTTTTAATTTCATCTACGGCTAATTTCCTTTTTCCATGTAACCTCATATATTCATAGTTTCCCAGGATTAGGATGCAAATATCTCTGAAGGGGACCATTATTCTGCTATGGGTTCCTAGTATGTGTGGGGCCCTGCCCACAGAGGGAACTTACTGCAGGGTCTTTTCCACTCCTGGAGATGTGTCATCCTCATTTCAATTTCTATATCTTGTGCTTTATTGCCAGGCTTGACAACAGGACTGCTTACAAACCTGTCTAATTTATTATATGCCAACATGTATTCTGAGAAAAAAATCTTAGAAGGACAATGAAAGAGAAGGATGTAACTTTACATAAGCTGTTTGACTCTTTGGACCCTGGTTTTACTATTTCTAAAAGGTAAGGATGGAATTAGGTATTCTAGAAAATATGTTGAGGTCTAAATCTAGGAATCTTCAAGCATAGTGTAAGAACAAGAGTTAATGAAGGTTGTGACTTAGTTACCTTGAGAGGTTTAAGTTATATTGTTTCTGAGAACTGAAAACAAAAATTGCTAAATATCTCTATATCTTTTTTTTTTTTTTTTTGGTCTCACACTTTCTACAAATTGATTCACAGAAAATTTAGGTAAAATAAATGAGTATAGTTGGAATCTAATTTAAAGAAATGCTTTGGTAAGCTTCTAATTAGTTAAGGAAGAATTTGAATAACATAACACAGATGCTGAGTGTTTTACTATCTATACATTATTTTTAGACTAATATTAAGTGGTTCTTTGACATACACCCATTATTGGCTCAGCTCTCAGACCCTCCCTCTACTAAACCTCAAATAGAGGGGATTCTACCCCAGCTAGACTCCCAGGGCACTGATTTTGTACCTCTCTTAGTATCATCGCGTTCTCAAGGTTAAGTGCCTTTTTCCTACTGCTAGATTCCAAAGAACCTGAGGGTTTTATTCCTCAATGTTTCTCCTACTGAGCCTTTGAATATAAGAGGTGACTAAGCAAGATTAGTTGAATGAACACATTTATACTAAATGGTGTTTTGGGGAAAGCTGGAGGTAATAAAAAGTACTTAGTATCAATGCGTGATAGCAAATGGGTGTCACAGGTAATGTGCAGCAGCTCAGCAGTGCTCTCCAATGAACAAAGGAAGTGAGCATATCCACCAAGGGTTGGTCAAGCCTGTAATTTAGTGGATTAAATAGTTCCCACTCTAAGGTCAGCAGAGGAGACATTTCTTCAGCTGAATATCGTTGGTCATGGTCATTATTTTATGAAACTATTTCTGTGCACAAGTCACTGGTAAAAGCACTGGTTAGACAGGCTTTTTCCCTTGATTTCTTTGGTCTGGAATACCCTTTCCCCCAGATCTTTCAGGCTGGCCTCAGATTAGATGTCACTTTAGGTTCTGGTGTAATATCACTTTTTAAGAGACACTGTCCCTCTCCACCCTAGGAAAAAAGCTCCTGTTCCCAGCCCATATGTGTCACATCATGATTGCTTCTTGAATATTTTGTTCAGTTAATGCACAGCCAAGGATGGGCAAAAAAAAAAAAAAAAGAAAAAGAAAAAAGCTTCCATGTTCTGGATGCCGAAGGTAAACCGTGAACCATCTGCACAACTGTCTGGGTTCTGGAGCTCCAGCTCCCTCCAGATCCCTCACTCCTGCTCCCTCTCCATTCCCCAGGCTGTACTTTTCTTGCTTTCCTGTTGGTTCTATGCAGAGCTGGATACTCAATTTTCCTGGCCCAGAGCAAAGTGAAAATGTAGGGCATCTCATTCAAGAGCATGTGTAATTAAAGTACCATAAGTTGCATATACTTAAAAGTATAATTTGAGGAGTCTTGACATAGGAAACCACCATTACAATCAAGATAATAAACATGCCATACCCCTGAAGGTTTTCTTGTGCTCTTTCGTAATTCCTCTCTTCTGATTTTGTCCATGCCACTACCCTCTCCTGTCCTCAGGCAATCATTGACCTGCTTTCACCATAGATAAGCTTGCATTTTCTAGAATTTCATATAAATGGGATCACTTAGTAGATATATATTTTTTTGGTCTGGTTTCTTTAATTTTAAGATTCACCCATGTTGTTGTATGCATTAAGAGTTCATTGCTTTTAATTGATGAGTAGTATTCTGTTACATGGATATACCAAATTTGCTTGTCCATTCATTCATTGACGGATATTTGGGTTACTTCCAGTTTTTGCAAATAAAGTTTTTCCCACTTTTGCAAAAAAAGCTGCGATGAACATTTATATATCAGTCTTTGGAGAGACAGAGCGAGCGCCCGACCTGGCACAGCACTGTGAGTGATCCCTGGCACAGCTCTGTTCGGGGGGTGGATGCCCACGCGGCTTCCGCCTGCACCACCAGGCCACTCACTGCCCCGGTGCTGCCTCCATTTTCCCAGGTGCGGGCAGCTCCGCCCTGCTCGGCCATCACTGAGCCCATTTGCTTGGCCTGGCGCGGGGCTTTCCGGACCCTGCGGGCCGGCCTCCTCTCCCACTCCCTCCCCCACTCCCTCCACAGTTCTCTGGCGGGGCTGGGGGTGTGGGGCATCCCGACCAGTGTTGGGAGGGCTAGGAAGTACGGGCGGGCCGACTGTCACTCCACCACACCCTGGACTCCGGCCCCGGTAAACTTCCTGTTACTGGGAGGCAGATACCATCTCTGCGACCACCAGTTTGGAAAAAAGCCTAACGAATTTCTGGTTGGGAATAGTGTGGTAGGAGAGTTCCCAGGTCCGCTTGAACCTGCTGGAGAGCAGGCTACAGGCGGGCACTAGACTCGGTTTATACCGGGGGAATAAAAAGGTGAACAAGACCCGAGAAAGATCTACACAGTGCTACAAAGGCACCCAGAGAGACCGGTCGTCTGTGCCTAGCAGAAACCTGGTAGACTTCCTGGGCGAGGCGGTGCTGAGCAGGGTCTTGAAGGCCCAGCTGATAGACGAGGGGTGCAGAAGACACACCCCAGCCCAGCACAGTGTGCACAGAGTGGGGAGACGTGCGGCCAGGGAGGCGGAGACTCGACAGAAACCACACACCCGGTGGGGTCGCCACTGCACGATCTAACAGCCTGGGCCAGAGCACACGGAACGGGGAGAAGTCCTGTACAGAAAGTGAAAGCTCAACAGAGATCACACACCCAGTGGTACATGATCCACCAGCCTAGCAGAGTACAAGCTGACCAGAAAGGTGGATCCCCGGAGAAGCCCAAGACCCGAGGCAACCACACACACAAGACACTAGAGGCCAACTGAGCAGTCACGGAGGGAGCCATACCAAATTGGCAACCACAGCAACATCCTAGTTAGTCATTAGTCTCAAACCGGTGGACTGTGAAACCCCCTGCCACAATGAATAAACACCAAAAAAAAGACACCAGAAATACAAAAAATCAAGAAAGTACACCACCAAAAGTTAATAAATCTCATACTCTAGATCCTATAGAACAAGAAGCCCTTGAAATAACTGACAAGGAATTTCGAGTGATAATTCTAAGGAAACTGAATGAGATACAAGAAAACTCAGCTAGACATCATGATGAAATGAGGAAAAGTATACAGGATCTGAAAGAGGAAATATACAAGGAAATCAATGTCCTGAAAAAAAATGTAGCAGAACTTGCTGAACTGAAGAAGTTATTCAGCGAAATAAAAAACACAATGGAGAGTTTAACCAGCAGGCTTGTCGAAGTTGAAGAGAGAGCCTCTGAACTTGAAGATGGGCTATTTGAAATAACACAAGCAGACAAAAAGAAAGAAAAAAGAATCAAGGACATGGAAGAAAATCTGAGAGAGATATCAGACAACCTCAAGCGCTCAAATATCCGAGTCATGGGTATTCCAGAAGGGGAGGAAAATGGAGATTCCATTGAAAACATATTCAACAAAATAGTGGCAGAAAACTTCCCAGGTATAGGAAAAATCACAGATCTTCAGATCCAGGAAGCTCAACGATCTCCAAACGTATTCAACCCAAAAAGGCCTTCTCCAAGACATGTCATAGTCAAATTGGCAAAACTCAGAGACAAAGAGAGAATCTTAAAAGCTGCAAGAGAGAAGCGTCAAATCACCTATAAGGGAGCCCCAATCAGGTTAACATCAGACTTTTCATCACAAACCCTAAAAGCTAGAAAGGAATGGGATGATATTTTCAAAATACTAAAAGACAAAGATTGCCAGCCAAGAATACTCTACCCTGCAAGGCTATCCTTCCGAAATGAGGGGCAAATAGTATATTTCTCAGACAAACAAAAACTGCGGGAGTTCACTACCACAAGACCACCCTTACAAGAAATCCTCAAGGGAGTACTGGGTTTGGTTCCTGAAAAATAACTACCACTGCCATAAAAACCTAAGAAAAATCTAAACCCGCTAGTACAATAAAAATGGCATTCATGAAGAGAAAACAAGCTAACAAAAACACTATCTACAACCTAAGGAACCAACAAACACAGAAACCAAACAGTAAATCAGAAAGCAAGGAACAAAAGACACCTAAGACAACCAAACAACCAATAAAATGCTAGGAATAAATCAACACCTTTCAATAACAACTCTTAATGTTAAAGGCTTAAATTCCCCAATTAAAAGACACAGACTGGCTGACTGGATCAAAAAGCAGGACCCAACTATATGCTGCCTACAAGAGACCCACCTCACCCATAAAGATTCACACAGACTAAGAGTGAAAGGATGGAAAAAGATTTACCATGCAAACAGAAAAGAAAAACGAGCTGGAGTGGCTATTCTTATATCTGACAAAATAGACTTTAAACTAAAAACCATAAAAAGAGACAATGAGGGACACTACTTAATGATAAAAGGACTGATCCATCAAGAAGACATAACAATCATAAATATGTACGCACCCAATGTTGGAGCAGCCAGATTTATAAAACAAACTCTATTAGACCTAAAGAAGGAAATAGACACTAATACCATAATAGCAGGGGACCTGAACACTCCACTGTCAATATTAGACAGATCATCTAGGCAAAGAATCAGTAGAGAAACACAAGATCTAAACAAGACTCTAGACCAATTGGAATTGGCAGATATCTACAGAACATTCCACCCAACAACCTCAGAATATTCATTCTTCTCATCAGCACATGGATCATTCTCCAGGATAGATCACATATTAGGTCACAAATCAAGTCTCAATAAATTCAAAAAAATTGGAATTATCCCATGTATCTTCTCAGACCACAATGGATTAAAACTAGAAATTAATAACAAACAAAACTCTGGAAACTATACAAACACATGGAAATTAAACAGCATTCTACTTAACGACATATGGGTCCAAGAAGAAATCAAGCAGGAAATCAAAAAGTTTATTGAAACTAATGAAAACAATGATACATCATACCAAAACCTGTGGGATACTGCAAAAGCAGTATTGAGGGGAAAATTTATTGCATTAAATGCTCACTTCAGAAGAATGGAAAGATGGCAAGTGAACAACCTAACACTTCACCTTAAAGAACTAGAAAAACAAGAACAATCCAATCCTAAAGTTAGCAGACGGAAAGAAATCATTAAGATCAGAGCAGAACTGAATGAAATTGAAAAACCAAAAAACAATTCAAAAGATCAACGAATCAAAAAGTTGGTTTTTTGAAAAGATAAATAAAATTGACAAACCATTAGCATGGCTAACAAAAAAAAGAAGAGAGAAGACTCAAATAACAAAAATTAGAAATGAAAAAGGCGATATTACAACTGATTCATCTGAAATACAAGGAATCATTCGAGACTACTATAAACAACTATACGCCAACAAATTTGAAAATCTGGAGGAAATGGATCAATTTCTGGACACACACAAGCTCCCAAAACTGAACCGTGACGACGTAGAAAATTTGAACAGACCAATAACAATAAAGGAGATTGAAGCTGTTATCAGAAGGCTCCCAACAAAGAAAAGCCCAGGACCAGATGGATTCACAGCAGAATTTTACCAAACATTCAAAGAGGAATTGACACCGATTCTTTACAAACTATTCCAAAAGATTGAAACGGACGCAAATCTCCCAAACTCATTCTATGAAGCAAACATCATCCTGATACCAAAACCAGGTAAAGATATAACCAAAAAAGAAAACTACAGGCCGATATCCTTGATGAATATAGATGCAAAAATCCTCACTAAAATACTAGCAAACAGAATACAGCAACACATACGAAAAATTATTCATCACGATCAAGTGGGATTCATCCCAGGGATGCAAGGTTGGTTCAACATACGCAAATCAATAAATGTGATACACCATATTAATAAACTCAAACACAAGGACCATATGATCATCTCTATAGATGCTGAAAAAGCATTTGATAAAGTTCAGCACTCATTCATGACAAAGACCCTCTATAAGTTAGGTATAGAGGGAAAGTATCTCAACATAATTAAAGCCATATATGCCAAACCCACTGCCAATATCATCCTGAATGGGGAAAAGCTGAAAGCTTTTCCTTTAAGAACAGGCACTAGACAAGGATGCCCACTCTCACCACTCCTATTCAACATAGTGTTGGAAGTACTAGCCAGAGCAATCAGAGAAGAGAAGGAAATAAAGGGCATCCAGATTGGAAAAGATGAAGTCAAACTGTCCCTGTTTGCAGATGACATGATCCTATATATCGAACAGCCTAAAACCTCTACAAAAAAACTGTTGGAATTGATAAATGATTTCAGCACAGTAGCAGGATACAAAATCAACACACAAAAATCAGTAGCATTTCTTTTCTCCAATAGTGAACATGCAGAAGGAGAAATCAAGAAAGCTTGCCCATTTACAATAGCCACCAAAAAAATAAAATACTTAGGAATTGAGTTAACCAAGGAGGTGAAAAATCTCTATAATGAGAACTACAAACCACTGCTGAGAGAAATTAGAGAGGATACAAGAAGATGGAAAGATGTTCCATGCTCTTGGATTGGAAGAATCAACATAGTGAAAATGTCCATACTACCCAAAGTGATATACAAATTCAATGCAATCCCCATCAAAATTCCAAAGACATTTTTCTCAGAAATGGAAAAAACTATTCAGACATTTATATGAACAATAAAAGACCACGCATAGCCAAAGCAATGCTCAGCAAAAAAAATAAAGCTGGAGGCATAACACTACCTGACTTTAAGCTATACTACAAAGCTATAATAACCAAAACAGTATGGTACTGGCATAAAAACAGACACACTGACCAATGGATTAGAATAGAGAATCCAGAAATCAACCCACACACTTACTTCCATCTGATCTTTGACAAAGGCACCAAGCCTATTCACTGGGGAAGGGACTGCCTCTTCAGCAAGTGGTGCTGGGATAACTGGATATCGATATGCAGGAGAATGAAACTAGATCCATACCTCTCACCGTATACTAAAATCAACTCAAAATGGATTAAGGATTTAAATATACACCCTGAGACAATAAAACTTCTTAAAGAAAACATAGGAGAAACACTTCAGGAAATAGGACTGGGCACAGACTTCTTGAATACGACCCCAAAAGCACGGGCAACCAAAGGAAAAATAAACAAATGGGATTATATCAAACTAAAAAGCTTCTGCACAGCAAAAGAAACAATTAAAAGAGTTAAAAGACAACCAACAGAGTGGGAGAAAATATTTGCAAAATATACATCTGACAAAGGATTAATATCCAGAATATATAAGGAACTCAAACAACTTTACAAGAAGAAAACAAGCAACCCAATTAAAAAATGGGCACAAGAGCTAAGTAGGCATTTCTCTAAGGAAGATATCGAAATGGCCAACAGACATATGAAAAAATGCTCAACATCACTCAGCATCCGGGAAATGCAAATCAAAACCACATTGAGATACCATCTAACCCCAGTTAGGATGGCTAAAATCCAAAAGACTATGAACGATAAATGCTGGCGAGGCTGCGGAGAAAAAGGAACTCTCATACATTGTTGGTGGGGCTGCAAAATGGTGCAGCCTCTATGGAAAATGGTATGGAGGTTCCTTAAACAATTGCAAATAGATCTACCATACGACCCAGCCATCCCACTGTTGGGAATATACCCAGAGGAATGGAAATCATCAAGTCGAAGGTATACCTGTTCCCCAATGTTCATCGCAGCACTCTTTACAATAGCCAAGAGTTGGAACCAGCCCAAATGCCCATCATCAGATGAGTGGATACGGAAAATGTGGTACATCTACACAATGGAATACTACTCAGCTATAAAAACGAATGAAATACTGCCATTTGCAACAACATGGATGGACCTTGAGAGAATTATATTAAGTGAAACAAGTCAGGCACAGAAAGAGAAATACCACATGTTCTCACTTATTGGAGGGAGCTAAAAATTAATATATAAATTCACACACACACATACACACACACACACACAAACCGGGGGGGGGGGGAGAAGATATAACAACCACAATTATTTGAAGTTGATACAACAAGCAAACAGAAAGGACATTGTTGGGGGGGAGGGGGGGAGGGAGAAGGGAGGGAGGTTTTGGTGATGGGGAGCAATAATCAGCTACAATGTATATCGACAAAATAAAATTTAAAAAAAAATAAATAAATAAAAAATAAAAATAAAAAAAAATAAGTCTTTGTATAGAGATCTGCTTTAATTTGTCTTGGGGAAAACACCTAGAAGTGGAATAGCTGGATCATTTGGTAGGTTTGTGTTTAAATTTTAAAGAAATTAACAAACTGTTTTCCAACACTGTTGTGCCATTTTACATTATCCCCAGCTGTGAATGAGTTCCAGGTGCTCCACATCTTTGCCAACACTTGATACGGTCGGTCTCCTTTGTGAGTAGTGCATTTCTAATTTGTATGTAGTGGTCTCTTGTGGTTTTAACCTACGTATCCTGATGGCTAGTGGTGCTGAACAGCTCTCATGGGCTCATCTTCCCTCCGTGTATTTCTTTAGTAAGTATCCATTCAAATCTTGTGCCTGTTTGTTTTTATCAGGTTTGCTATCTCATTAGAGTTTATTAGAGATTTTATATATTCTACATTCAGGGCCTTTGTCAGGTAGGAGATTTGAAGATATTTTCCCCCAGACTGTTGGCTTGCTTTTTATTTTATTAACAGTACTTGTCAAAGAGCAGAAGTTCTTGATTTTGATGAAGTTTAATTTTTTCTTTTATGAACTGTGGCTTTTGTCATACCTAAGAAATCTTTGCCTAACTCTAGGTCATAAAAATTTTCTCCTATGTTTCTTCTAGAAGTTTTGTAATATCATGCCTTTGCATTTAGTTCTGTGATCATTTTGAGTTTAGTTTTGTATGGTGAGTGTAATGCATAAGCGTTGATGTTCTACATAGGAAACAGAGCGTACTAAAAATGTGGGTGAAAATGACATAGTTTTTATTATTTAAATTTCTTGTTTAAAGCAAACAGTAATAAAGTAGTGTGGTGTTTAATATATATATAAAAGTAAAATTTATATCAGTAGCATACAGACTTAGAGGGGAGAAATGAAAGTACTGGATATTGTTTTAAAGGTCTTATACAATACATGGAACCTACCTGAAGGTAGACTCTGATAAGTTAAAGAGTATTCTATGAACTCTAAAGCAACCATTAAATAATGACACAGAGTTCCAAAAGCATGCAGAAAACATGGAAAGGATAGCAAAGAACAGATGAGACAAATAGAAAACAGGCAACAAGACAGTACATTTAAACCCAACTATATCTGTAATTGCATTAAATCTAAATGGTCTAAAGATACTGTAAGAGTTGTCTGTTCTACTTAATAAACTACTCCCCAATTCTAGCAGCTTAACACAACAAGCACTGGTTATATCACACAGTTTCTGAGAACCTAGAAACTGGGAGCAGCTTATTAACTGGATGGTTCGGGCTCAAAGTGTCTCATCATGTTGAAGGTCAAGCTGTCAGCCAGGGCTGCAGGCATCTGAGGACTCGGGTGGGCGGAGGATTTGTTTCTAAGGTTGCTCACATGGCTGTAAGCAGGAGGCCTTGGTTCCTCAGCACATGGACCTCTTCACTGGGCTGCTCATGACATGACAGCTGGCTTCCCCCAGGGCAACTCAGCAGGCATGAGAGAGAGACAGAGAGAGAGACAGAGAGAGAGAGAGAAACTAAGACAGAAGTCACAATGTCTTTTATAATCTAATCTCGAATATTCACCCTAACAGGAGGGATGTGGGCATGTGGGTAGACATGGTCTGTTAGAATTGATGGAAATTTTCTTTTGATTTTTTAGATTTTGAAAAGTTGAGCGTAAGACCATTAGCTGAAAGACATTTATGTAATGTTGCTCTCTGCCTGAGAGCTAAGCATCATCCTGAACTTATTTTTATTTCTTAATTTGGTCCTGAACAGGTGAAGCATGAAGAAATTTCAGATAAGTACTAGCCTGACTCTCATTAAACAGAAAAGTAGGCAGATAAAATTTGTTTTTAACAGCCCTAAATCTAAAAATTAAAAAAAAAAAAACCAAAAACCAAATACTCAACACACAGCTAGGAATCTGCTACCAGCGCAGTGCCTCATCCATCTAGAACACTTACCGGGAATTAATATTAATGTGGTAGTTTCCATGTAGACTTGCACAGCTGCAAAGACAATTAAATCACAGCAGCAATGCCCCCAGTGGCTTTGAGAGCTTGCGTGTGTCCGTCCTTGTGCAATGTTTAGTTTCCAACCAGCCGATCAACAAACGCTTCTTGAGCTCCTACCATGCAAGCAGCGCAGTGCTAGACACTTTTAGTGTTCCCCTCGTTCAGGGTCAAGGGGTGTTAAATTAATTTCTCTCGCTTGCTCCTTGAAGAACATCTCTCATAAATTCAGAAAAAAAGTGGCCCTTGTACATTGGTGAGCTCTGTTTCAGTTGCTTTGCATGCCATCATGTCAAATGAGCAGAGCCTTAAAGGCCACATAGACACGGGGGGAATGCTCCCATCTGCAGACTCATAAGTCTAGTTCTGTAGACCTCACTTTACAAGTTCTTACATAGCAATCTTAAGAAACAAAAAGTGGCATGGGATCAGAACTCCGAGAAGGGTGTACATTAGTGAGAAAGCACCCACTTGAGTTGATTCTTAGTTGTGACGGGCCAAAGTTGGTTTTCAGTCATACCTGTGAAGGCCTCAGTGTGTTTGGAGCCAAGGAATTTAACACATAATTTAGCTATGTGAACATTCGCAGTTTGCAAATTGAAAGAAGACATTCCAATGTGGGAAATAAAATTTTCTTCTTAAGACATTTCCCTTAATTATGATCCTATAATTTAGGAAAGATGGAGAAGTATAGATGTCTCCTGAATAATATCTCTTAATTTTAAAAATGCTTCATCTGCCACCTCTTGATCTAAATAGAGAGGATACCATTTAGTTATTCTAAAAATGGCATAGCTCTATCCTACCATGTACTAAAACTGGTATTATAAATATCTTAGCTTTTAGGCAGTGATTGTGTCTGTCTTTGCTTCTATGTGTTTGTGTGTGTGCGTATATTCACACCTACAGAACTGACACCTGACATGTAACAAATTAATGTTTCTTCTCGACTGGCACATAGGACTGTGATCACAGTTCGCTGTTACTAATGGGGATTGTGAAGGAGAAGGGGCTCAGAAATCAGGCAGAGTTGGGCACAGCACTTCAGCAGGGTGAAAGCTGAAGGGAAGAAGAGAGAATATTCAGACGGGTTCTTGGCATGTGATGCACAGGGCACCACACTCAATGCCAGCTCAAACCAATAAATATTTTTTTGTTTTTCATAATGGGAAATGAGTTGAGCTTGATTTCCATCTCCCATAACAAAGTCTGTTAAAGAAAATGGATGATAGTTACATATTCAACAAGTTACACTATATATAAACATTATTTTACCCTAAAAGAATGATATGATGTTTAATTAAAATACTTACATCAATGGTGCTTTGTAGATTGCTTAATAGTCTTTTTATTATTATCATTTTTCTTTAAAAAATCAACAAAATTTTCAAACCTTTATCTGGACTGACCAAGAAAAAAGAGAAGACAGAAATCACTAAAATTACAAATAAAGCAGGGGCGTGGTGGGGCAGTTGCTTCTTCTGTTACGCTGGAGTGGGCTTTGGGAAGTGAGACGTTCTCTTCTTTTCCAGTCTCCACTGGTGACTGTCCTTGTGTCACTGCAGTCGGGTGTCTGCTGGGCAGACTGCGTGGTAGCTGTGGCTACTGCTGTGGTGTCAAGCTGCGTTTGCGGCAGCCGTGGCTGTGGCGGTGGCTGTGCTGGGCCTCCTGCGAGGAAGTGGTGTTTTCGGCGAGCTCCTTGCCTGCTTCCCAGTGGGGGGTGCTGCCCCCAGCTCCTGCCTAGGACCCCGGCTGTGCTCTGTTTCTTGTCTGCATCCAGGCAGAGGGGGCTGGCCCTCGGCTCCTGCCTTAGGACCCTGGGCGTGCTCTCAAGCACAACGATCATTAAACATTAAAGTATGTAAACTTAGAAATAAGTTATATTAAAAATAAAATAATACATACTCAAAATGTATCTGTTTCTGCATATTTTACTATTATCCAATGCTCTTGAGGCTACTTACATCTACTGGGTCTGTGTGGCAGAAATCCTGTATAACCAGGGTGACTGGTGTGCATTTTCTTCCCAACTCCACATATAGTGATGTCGTGTTGGCAGCATGAAATTGGTTATGGTGGGAGTATTTACACCACGGAAACAGGCAAACGCTGATCAGAGCTTTTTTCCTCCAAGAAGCTGGTTGGTTAACGTTTACCAGCAAACCAGTCCTTTTGACTCCACCCACACACTTTTGACTGCACAGAGGGGAATGAGAAAATGGACAGAATGGTGTGATCCCTGTAGCCCAGACAGAGAAAAAGATGTCGAAGACAGAAGTAGTAGTAATTTATGCCCAAGAACACACACACACACACACACACACGCACACACACACACACACACGTGCGCACACACACGTGCACGTACACACACGCACGCACACACACGCACACGCGCACGCACACACGCACACACACGCACACGCACGCACACACGCACGCACGCACGCGTGCACACGCACGCACGCGCACGCACACGCACGCACGCACACGCACGCACACGCTCCTTCCTGTGGCTGGGATAGCTCTTTGAAATAGATGGCTGGCACTGGGCTCTCTCACTTCTGGCATCACGTGTGCATGCAGGGTGGCCTCTGCACCTGCTCTTTTTAGCCACAGTGGAGGAGGGCACAGAGACAGCTGCTGGCCTCCTGAGGAGTAGCCATCACAGAGTGTTCTTTCTCCTTGGAATTCCCAGCCACCCACCTTCGATGAGCTCAATTTGGCAGGTGTTCGAACTGGCAGTGCGGACCAAGGATAGGGGGAACAGGAGCCAGGGAGGTGATGCGTGAGCTGCAGAGGGAGGCAGGTGAGCCCTGGCTGTGGGCACCCACGAAGGGCTTTCCAAGCAGACCCGGGGTCTGGAGACAAGCCCGCCTGCTGCGTGGGGACTATTTTTAGCTGATGACGGTGATAGATCAGACGGGAAGAAAGCAGCGGCAGAAGCAACCGTCTGGAATAAGATGGGATGGAGCTTTGAGCTCAGTAGGAGTCTGACTTCAAATCCTGACATTTAAGGAACATGGAGAACAGAATCCCAGAACAGAGGGAGTGGAGTGCGTGTGCCATTCACAAGTGTATGAAGTAAACAGGAATGTGGACCTTCCCAGTCTTACAGCCCAAGCCGCCAGTGTGCCCAGCTTGCAATTTTTCATTCCAGACATCTTCTGTGCCTGTTAACCTGCTCAGTAGTTCTCTGCTCTCTTGTACTTGCTCTTTCTCTAGTCTATTAAAGCTATATTATAGACATTTCCCCAAGTTTACAGTTACCAATCTACAACATTCTTTCAACATTGCAGCTGTCCTTTGTATGTACATACAGGGCCCTATTTAAGGGTCATTTAGGTTGTCACCATTTTTCACCATTGCAAATATCTCTGAAAGTGTGTCTGCAAGACGAGCTGCCGGCTCAAAGAGCATCTGAATTTTTAGATGAGATAGATATTGCTGAATTGCCTCCACTGCTGGTCTTATGAATCTTAGCACTTTAGGCCCCAGGATACCTCTATCTTTCTTCTTCTACCAAAGAGAATCTCCAGCCCATCTCCCCATCCACACAAACTAAAGAGAAGCCCCTACTGGCAAATGTTCACCACCTCCTTGCAGCCATGGGCAAGCTTGCCCCCAACACACGCAGCCAAGCATTGCACCCCAGGAGAACACACAGCCAGAGAATGGAGACAGTGGCCTTTATATTTGTGAAGGATGCTTACAACAGCTACCAATACTGATAAGTCTAGATCTTCATCAGTAAACAGAAACCCACAAGCAAGAATCACAAGACATTTAAGGGAAACCAACTGCCTGAAAGCGGCAAGCACAGCAAAGGCTTGCAAGGAAACAAGGTGGCTACAAGAAAGGGAAAGAAGTTTGTTAAAAGACTAATTGATATCCTCAGAGAATTTTAAGAATCAATAATGCATTCATTAAACAAGAACTGGCTTCTTTGAAAATGATTAATGGGAGGATAATAAATATTTCTTGGAAATTAAAAACAATAAACAAAAGTAATAATAATCTAAACAAGAACCTCAGTGGAAGAACTGGAGAGTAAAACGGATGTACTTGGGAAACAAATTAGTGTGTTAGAACATAGAACACAAAGCAACATTACAACAAGAACAACGTCACAACAAATTATCTGGAAGAAATCACGTTACAGGGAAGAGGAGGACTGTTATGTTTGACTTTAGACACTTAATATTGTTTAAATTGTCTACCACGAGCATGTGATATTTTGTAACTTTAAAAAAGTAATAAGCATAAACTTGAATCGTAAGATTTCATTTATAAAATGAATGAAAGCTCTATGTGAAAAACACATAGAGTTTATAAAAACTATGTGTGCATTTGCACACTACGAGATGGTTAAAGGATGCTCACCACAAACGTTGACAGCTCTTTTCTCTGAGTGATGGGATTTAATAAATCGGTGTTATTCTTATAGGAAACTCTAGATTACCCAGTGCCAGTGATCCAGTTTGCAGACTCATTGGCCACGTGTTACCAGGAGCCAGGTGCTTGCTGACTTTCACAGTGGGGCTAGGGGTGAGGGCTGAGTGCTGGCTCCTAAGAGGGCCGTTGACTGAGCCAAGGATTTAGAGAAGGTACTCCACTGGAGGCTCGATTGGGAGGCTTGAGTCTTTTGCCAGCTTGGTCCCCTCTTTGTCATATCCCAGGTGCAAAGCCCTCTTCTCTTCCAACCCTGTGGGCGCTACACTCAACCTCATTAACTGCTAGTTACCAAGCCCGTGAGAACACACCACAGGGCCTGCTTCATTACACCCACAGCCAACACTGATTGCAGTTTGACTTTTATCATGATGTGTGTCATCTGTCATCTCTTTACCCTCAATGACCCTTATAAAGAGTTGTCGGTTAGTTATTGCTGTGTAACAAACCACCCCAAAACTTAGCAGCTTAAAGAAACAATCATGCATGACTTCCTAGAAGCCCACAGTTTGCCTGGACGGGTTCTGCTGGGCTGGTTCTTCCACCTACAAGCTGGCTAGAGGCCAGCTGGTCTAGAGAGGCTCAGCTAAGAAGACTCAGCTCTCTCTGTTTCACATGGTCTCTCCTCCTCCACTGCTCAGCCTGGGCTTGTTCTCGTGGTGGAGGCAGGGGGCCAAGTGAGAGAGCAGAAGTATACAAACACCTCAAAGCCTAGGCTCAGACTGGCTCAGTTGCTTCCACCCCATTCTATTGCTAAAGCAAGTCAAAAAGACCAGTCTGGATTCAGGCGATGCAGAAACATAATCCAGCTCTTGACAGAAAGAGTGCAAAGTCACATCGCAGAAGTCATGAGTATAGGAAGGGGTGGAAAATTAGGGCCGTTTTTGCAACCAATCTACTGAAAGTCGATCCCGTAACCCTGCTGGTGTGCCCATAATCTCTGCAAATGTGTGTGGGAACAGAACATAAATGTCACATTATTGGGCCATTTTGTGAATTGCCACTTTGTCATCAAGGTAGTTTTTGCTGCACAACACAGAGTTAAATCCTCATGGGTGTCTAGAAGTCTCCTCTCTGTCTGGTCTAATATCCCTTCCTTTTTCTACCCCATCTGTCTTCTCTTTCCCATTCCTCCTCAAGAACCGATTTTTGAAAAGCCGTCGAGACTTTAGTTTCCCAGAACTGTCCTGTAAAGCCAGAACCGAGCCAATCGCTGTTCCCCTGGAACGGGCTTCTCGTGCCATGAGCTCCCTCATGCGGAGTTTCTGCAGCCCAGACATGTTCCCCCTGCTGGTTCTCGCCACCTCTCATGAGACAGCTTTACAGCTTTATTGCCCTAAATGACTTTTTCACCAAAGGTGAAGAGAGAAAGGAACCATGGAGTGAGGGTGGGGGGATTCCACCAGACTTACCATAAAAAAAATGAGCTCTTTATTTGGGGGTGACAAGAAAGCAGGTGACAGATGGAGGGCCTCTTTGGAAATGTGGAAATTTCACATCCACAAAGCCGTTCCGGCAAATTCTCCCAGCGTTAAGATTCCAGCCACGTTTATGGACGGGCAGCCGCAGATGTGCCCACCTCTCTCTGGAACAGAAAAAGCCAGTGCCACGTCCCATTCAGCCACTGTGTCGGGGAGACAATGGTGCCCTTTAGTTCCATTGGTTCTTTTCTGAGCCAAAGGATGACATCATGAAGGCATCTGATTTTCCCCCTACATGAAAGAAGATTAATGGCTGAGACCACAAGAGGGACCATTGTTTTGCTGGCTTTGTTCAAATCGGTGGTTAAAATACTTTCTTTTACAAAATGCAACATTGCCCCAGAGGTAACAAAAAGCCCTTCTTCTGTGATGTGCCTTCCCTTCTGGAGAAAGACCACACACAGGGAAACTGAGCCCACGGTCCATGCCCCTGACTGTCGCAGGTCCAGATTCCTCACCAGGAGACCCAGCTGCCAGGAAATCAGAACTGAACATGGAAAAGCCAAGTGAAACAAACCCACTTGAGCTATGGTCAGAAAAAAAACTCTATTTGTCAAATCCTAGGGTCTTTACTCATGGAGAGGGCCAGGGATGCTGCAACTTGAAACTTCGAAAGTGTCCGGGCAGAACGGCGATCTGCACTGCATCAGTTGGGCTCTGTGCCCTGTTTTATAAGTGATGAATAGAGAGCATCTAAGAAGCAATGGATACAGCTTATTTCTGAGACTGTGATTCCAATCAGTTTATCACGTTACCTGTCATGGAGCCTCTGGCGTTTTCCCAGCTGTGAGCAGAGCCCCTTCTCCATTCTGTGAGATCCTTGGGTCCTGAAGCTGTTTCTAGGAATTTGCCGAGGCCTGGAAGGCAGTGGGTCTCCATGGGTGGCTTCTCCACAGGCACAGCCAGCTGCTCCAGCAAGAACAATAACTTCTTCAGGCTGTCGGACTCTTTGGTCCTTGGGCTGCTCCAGACATTTGCTCTGCAAAGCTAATATAAGATGGGATGGTTCCTCTTTGAATTAGACCTGGCAAGGACCTTATTGTTTATGAAAACGACCGTGAGAAAGACTACTCATGGTTTTTTAAGAAAATTTTGCCCAGATCAATGAAAAAGTTACTATTCTGAAACTCCAGGTTTTACATTGTACACCAATGCTGCCCTGCAGAATTCCTGCAATGATAGAAATATTCAGCGTCTGCACCAACCAGCACAGTAGCCGCACAGAGCACTTGAAATGTGGCCACTGCAATCGAAGAACTCACTTCTAAATTGTATTTTGCTTTTTAAAATCTAAATGTGAATAGCCACATGGGTCATCTACACAACGTTTACAGTTATGCAGTTCCTTATAAAGTTTAACCTACATACACCTACTATATGACCCAGAATTCCTCTTCGAGGTGTTTACCCAAGAGAAATGAAAACATGTGAATGTACACAGAATTATATTCAAATATTTGTAGCAGCTGTACTCAGAATGGCCAGAAATTGGAAACAAGTCAAATCTCCATCAACCGATGAATGGAGAGACAAACTGGTGTATCCACACACTGGAACACCACCCAGAGGTAAAAAGGAACACACTTCTGACACACAGCAACATGATGCTACGCAAAAGAAGCCAGGCCTCTAATCGTGTGATTCTGTTTATCTAGAAAAGGCAAAACTCCAGAGACAGAAAGCAGATCAGTGGTTGTCTGGGAGCAGAGGGCGGGCTGTGGGGGAGGGGAGCTGGCAAGGGGCAGGGGGGACTTCAGGGGCGGAGACGTTCTATTTCCTGAAGGCAGCGGTGGTCACGCGACTGTGCACAGTTGTCAAAAAACTCATCAAAATGGATACTTAAAATTGGTGAATTTCATCCCATGTAAATTACATTCCCATAAAGCTGGCTATTTGAAAACTCTACTTAGCTTTTAAAATGAAAATTATAAAAATTCATTTCCTATGGGTTTCTAACTTCCTTCTACTTAGATGACTACAGAAAATGCTAAGAGGCACTTCACCAAGTGAGCTGGTGAAATCAAGCCCTCCAGCTCTGTTACGTCCATCATTTGACAGACTACAAATGATTTTCCAAGGAACCCCTTAACCACTTGGAATGGTAGCTCCAGGCACTAAGAAGAAGTCAAGCCAACCCAGACATGACCCTTTCTCGAGCCTCCTTTGCCCTCTCTGAATTGGACCTCTCCATGCTTGGGGGAGACCAGCACCAGGACCACAGACAAGTGCCCTGTAGGGACCCATCATGCCCAGGCTAGCCCAGGGGCAGAGACGGAACTTCAGAGCCAGCACCCAGACCATCCCGGCCTCTGCAGCACAGAGGCTGACTGTTGTGCTTCGAATGCTCCCAGCATCCGGGATCCTCCAGTCAGCGAGGGACCAGTTTTCACTGATGGGAAGAAGCTCACTTTGAGGCACGAGACCGGCCCGCTAGACTCCTGGGGAGGCCGTTATTAGTGGAGGCTGCAATCAGAGCGCTGGCTGTTAGCTGTACAGATCGCTGCAGGCCAAACTCTTCCCAGAGCAGTTAGGGGCTGAACACCACCTCTATGTTCAGATCACCAGAGTAAGTCCTTATCACACACTCTTCGTCCCAGTCTCCAGCAGCTAGCCTCCGGAAGAGGGCTGAGAATTGCTTGCAACTGGAGTTACTTCCGATCCTGAACTTCTCTCCTGCTGGGAAGAGTGTCCTTCCAGAAGCCACCCTCCAGGTATACCCCGCAGGAAACGGGCTGCTACACGTACAGAAGGAAAGTGAGGGACACACCCTGTAAGTGTCACAGAATTGAACATTTGCATTGAAATACAGCAAAGGTTTTTACTTTTGCCATTTGTTTTGGTTGTTCTTTAGTCGTACATCTCCAAGGGCAAATAGAACAGAAGACAAGACAACAGCAAAAAAGGCTCGAACGCTGAAGAGCAGCGGGACTGTTTGTGACTGAACTAGCCAGAAGAGAAAGGGGGTCCTAAATCAGTGCAGAGAAAACTGAGCACCAGCTGGATTCTAACCGTGGAGCCAGGAAGCTCAGGGGGTGGTGGCCTCGGGGAGTGGCTCCCTTGAAGAGGGTGAGGGGGGCTAAACACAGAGGATGGCTTGAAAGTTGGTCAAGAGTGCAGAGACCCCCAGGTCTCATTGCCCTGTCCCCCTACAGCTGGTGACCCCACCTCCATCCTGGCAAAGACTGGAGGTCAGTCTCTAGAGGGGAGAACAGACGGGCTCTAGACTCGGGGTCAGGGGCACCGTCCTGAAGGCACCCAGGAGAATGAGGACCGCCATCCTGCTACTTGCACGTGACTTCCAGAGCCTCAGGCTTGGAGACTGCAGGAATGAGACTGATGGAGTCTGGAATCTGAACCAATGTGAGAAAGCAACTCTCCAGACTGAAAGGCTCAGGCTCTCCCCCCACAGCAAGTGCACTTCTGTCAAGTCCATCCACCTACACAGAGCTTCCAACGAGCTTTTTGGAATGTGCAGGGAGACAAAAGCTTAAAAAAAATTAAGTGATCAAAATCTTAGGAAGGATTAAAGAGCTATTTCTTCCATGAAATAAAAATATGATGCTTAAAAAGAAGTAATGTAAGAGAACAGCTCTCAGAATTTAAAAAAAAAGAAAAGAAAAGAAAAGAAAGATGGTAGAAATTTAATACTTGATAAACATTTTGAAACTAAAGTTGAAAAAAAAAATCCAAATCAAAGTAGAAAGAAAAGAGATGGAAATCAGGACAGAAAAGATAAGAAAACTGCAGAACCGGCTCAGGAGGGCCAGCATCCAAATGATAGGAGTTCCAGAGGGCAGGACAGAAGGCAGGTGGGAGGAAAGCCCAGAATGGGAGGACCTGGGTTTCCAAATGGGAAGGGTCAGCCCGTGCCCAGCCCTGGGTGGCACGCAGAGCAGGAGCAGGGCTTGGGGCCAGGCTTGAGGAGGACAGGGGAGCATGGTCAGAGGGAGAGGCGAGGGCAGGGCGTGGGACAGCTGCTGCCAGAGCGGGTTCTGCACGTGTGGACTTCAGGAGGAACTAGCCAGGTGCTGGGCACAGACCCAGGGCAGGTGCCTGGCAGCACCGGGCTCGAAGGGGAGGAATCAGAAATCTGTGTTTAGCCAGGAGAATGCCCACCTCTGACACCTCCACCTTCAACTCCCATCAATGGGCTCTGGCAGAACAAAGAGCCTCCACGAGAGAGAGCAGAGGGCAGGTGCTGGAGAAGGTGGGGAGGTCCAGTCCAGGTGCGGAGATGAGGAGGCCACCATTGCGCATGGTTGTTGTCTGTCATGCTAGACGGGGGATCCTGAGGGTGCACAGGGAAGCTGGAGCAGCCCTGGGAGGAGAGCTGAGGGGAGCAGAGGGGACCTTGAGGTGGGGCCAGCAGAGAGGAAGATGGGATAAGATGCAACAACCAATAACCAAACCACCTTGAAGCTGCTGGGGTGCAGAAAGCTGTTACCCCAGAAGGTGGTGCTTTGACAGGCTGGAATAAAAAAGCATCCTCAAGGTCTCTCTGACCTCCCCCCTCCTGTCCCTCTATCCTCTGTCACTCCCCAAAGCACAGGAGGAAGCTTGTCCCTTACCTGCGTAAAGTCCAGACCCACCAGGGAAGAAGGCAGTTCCCTCCGGTCTTTTACCTGAGTTCCCATTAACATAACTCTATCACAGCAAGGAAGACTAGAGTCTGTCATCACAACTAGAGGAGCTTTTGTCATGGACCACTGGCTTCTATCTCGGTCCCATTCAGTATTTTGAAGAGAACCAGTTACCAGTCACTGTCTGCTTTGCAGCCAAATAGACTTTGTCCCAGGCCGTTCTATGTTCTCCAGGCCCACTGAGCCCCCCTAAGAATCATTTACTCTAAACCCCCACCACCCCTTTCCCTGTGCAGATGGGTATTTAAGTACCTGTATCCCAATGGAAAATTGGGGCATCACTCTTTCGTGATTCCCCTGCGCTTTGCCTTCTCCCAGTACGTTAAATAATAAAATTTATTATGCCTTTTCTTCATAATGATCTAAATTTGTCAGTGATATTTCCTAATGAACTTTCATAGGTAGAGAGAAAGTTTTTCTTTGGCCCCTACAAAGCCATGTTCATAGTCAATATCAGAGGGGGCTGATAAAATCTGTCCCTTTGAGTCTTATTTGGGTTGTAATTTTATTCTTTCTATTTTGAGTTTGTAAACAGCCTCAAATCACTTGTAAAGACCTATACACAGCCTAAATAAAAATAACAAACTAATTCACCACCTTTTGGTTCAATGAATAAGTATAGCCAATTCCCAAATGATAAATGAGCCTAATAACCAGCAATTATTAGTTACATATTGAATTTATTTGGGACTCAAGCTAAACATAAACTGGAACAAATTGTTTCAATTTAGAAGACAGCAACGAACAGACCGGAGCTAATATTTTAAAATTATTTTTCAAAAATGGCAAGAGAGCCCAGTAATAGGTAGAAGAACAAGTGCCTTCCCAAATGTCCACGTCTCAATCCCTGACACCTGATCTCTGAATATCTTACTTTGCATTTCGGACTTTACAGTTGTGATTAAGCTAACGGTCTCGAGATGGGGAGGTTATCCTGGATAATTAGGGGGGCCCAATGCCATCACAAGGGTTTTTATAAAAGGGAGGTGGGAACAGAGGCAGAAGAGATGTGATAACAGAGGGGGGAGAAGGGGCCATGAGCCAAGAGGGACAGGTGGCCTCTAGATGCCAGAAAAGGCAAGGAACGGACGCTGCCCTGGAGCCTCCAGAGGGAACCCAGCTCTGCCGACTCCTTGATTTTAGCCTGTGAAACCCATGTCAGACTTCTGATCTCCAGAAGTGCAAGGCAATGCTTGGGATGTTTTAAGTCACCGTTGGTAGCAGTTTGTTACTGCAGCAATAGGCAAGTGATACGAGGCCATGTATTAGGATAAAATATTAAACCTTAAGAGCAAAGAGTCTTCAAACTGATCCTAGACTCACACTTCATGTAGATACGTTTCCTCTCCGGGCCTGGCCACTGGAGCATTATCCAGACTGCCAGCTAATGGGGACGTTCCACTCCAGCGGAACTGGCCTTAGTGAAGAGATGGAGGCTTAAGCATGAGGCCCTCCGTCCAGCCCCCTCCCTGCACTGTGAGGTTGGAAGGACGCAGGGCCCCTGGGGACACGGATCCGAGGTTGAGGCCTGGGAGTCTAGTTTTTCTCATCTGGGCTTCCTGCTCCTGGGGCCACTTTGTCCCTGCCTGCTGCAATGAGTCTTGAGCTTCTGGTGGGCACTGTCCAAAATCCAGCTCAGCCTTAGCCACACTCACAGGTTGTGGAGGTTGGGAGTGGGAACGTCCCTGGGGGAGAGGGGCTGTTATCCTGTTTACCACAGGACTCTAGTGCCATTTTTGAGCAATAAAAACTTTGATTTACTGAAAAAAGTTCAATCTTGTGTGTTTATTTCCCCGTCTCCCAAATTAGAACAATTTATCCCAGTTTATGTTTAGCTTTAGTCCCAAAGAAATTCATTACGCAACTGATGATTACTAGTTATTAGGCTAATTTTTCATTTGGGATTTGGAGGAAGTGGAAAGACTTGTGGAGGTCTGGATGCAAGCTGGGATTTCGGTGGGTGTGGACACCCGGCCTGGGATTTTCGGGGAGGGGGAGAAGAGTGGTTCAGTTTGGTTGATGAGATATTTGAGCCACTCTGCAGAGAGCCTGCAACCTCACCATGTCCACGCCTTTTCTCAATACCTGTCACAAGGAAACCCTCATTCCCCTACCCTGCGTTGATTTCAGGAGCAGCCACCACCGTAGGGCAGGTGGCCTGTGGCATTATCCTTGGAAGGTTCAGGAAAGATTTTTTAGGACTTGGTATTAAAAACAAACAAACAAACAAACAAACAAACAAAAAAAACGCTTGAGGAAGGGCTTAGGGAAGGAAACCTTCCTCCTACCAGATCTGCAGGTGAGGTTCACGTTGCTGATTTGTTCATTTGTTTGTTTCTGCAAAGCAAGTGGCCACATTCTCAAGGCAGTGGGAGGGTCTGCTGGGTGCGACAGTAGTGGGTGGGGTGGGCACTGTCTGAAGTAAGTTGAAAAGAATAATAAAACCAGCTAAAAGCCCAACTGCTTTTTATTATCACTGTGTGCCATTAATTCTAAACAATGTCAATGGTAAAAATACTCTTACATGAAAAGAATCTTTTTGGTCTAAGTTGAAAATAATTTCTGTGGTCATTGTGTTAAGAATATACATGTAAGATCCAAATTAGCACATTTATTATTGCTCGTATGTTCCTAAACATTGTATTCTGCATGGAAGTTAATTCAGAGAACTCCCAGTTATGCAGACAGGATTTTCCCAGGCTGCTGGGGTGCAGTTGGACCTCCAGCCCCGGGGCTCCCTGTACCCCTTTACAGGAGGGCTGCAGTAAACCATGGCAGCACAGAGAAGTGAATTCCCAGAACCAAATTCTATGGACTTTACCTCTCTTGTGCTGTGTGCCCACCTGGAATGTTTATTTTTGTTTAAAATTTAGAACGGTGAGTGCCACCTTCAAGGTGTAATATTTCTGTTTGGTAAGTGCTCATTTTAGTTCATACATCAATGACTGGCTTAATTTGCATAATATCTTGAAAATGAAACGTATTCTCTTGTCATTGTCAGGTTGTTTGAAAACGAAAAGCAAATCAAGAAAATAAAATTTACAAAAATGGTATGTTGCCCAAACTCTACCTTCTGTAGATGTTTCTGTTTTAAGCATCCACTTATTGATTCCTGGATAATTATTTAAATAAAATATCATATCAGACTTTAACCCACTGATCAACTTTTAAACTGTTATGTAGATTTTTAAACTGCTGGGAAAAAAGAAGAGGGCTTATTTTCTTTTTTGTACCATAATATTTCCTTTATTCTTATTTTTTTACTGGTATAATTGTATCTACGAAGTTCAATAAAAGAAAAATTTCACTGGTTATGTTTCTTTTAGAGCCGTCATTATTATCTGTTCCATTTTATTATTATAAAAAATAATGTAGTCTTACAGAGAGGGGGTTGTTGAGACATAAGTCACTCTGAGTACACCAAGTGACAGCTCCACCTTCCACAGTCCTATGGGATGTCATTTCCCCAACTGGAAGATGGCATTAAAGTTCTGCTCACGATCTTTGGGGTTGGACCCCTTATACCATCTGGTGGATGGGTGGGTGTTGGTTGCAGAGATTAACAGCTCTGGAAGCTCCAGCACGTCATCCATACTCTCAAGAAACAAAGAAAGCATTTGATGGAACCCACAGTATGGGGTTTGCCTACTGCCTCGTGGAGTCAGGCATCATTTCTTCCTCAACAATTCGAACTCGGATGCTACAGGGCTGCTTCCGTTGCCTTTATAAGTGTGTGTGTGTGGGGTGGAGAGTGTGGGATAAGCTCAGGGAGAAAGGAAACTGAGACCCACTTTCCTTTACTTCAGGCTCAACACACTGAAACATGCCTGAGGGGCTGGGGTGTCCCTAATGGTGTGGATCAAAGGAAAGGACTCCAGGGAGGAAATCCACCTCCAGAAAGAGAGGGATCCGGAGCTATGAGCACTGAAAGCTCAAGCCACCAGTCTGAAAGCCGGCTCAGGGTCAGCTGGATAGTGATAGGGACATTTTAATGCAGCAGCTTTGGTACTATTTGTGTCTGGAGGAAGGGCTCACCCAAGTTTGAATTGAAAGAGGCTTGTCCAATTGTGAATTGTAAGTGTGAATTGAAAGAGGCTTGCCCAAGTGTGAATTGGCAGAGGCTTGTCCAAGTGTGAATTGGAAGTGTGAATTGGAAGAGGCTTGTCCAAGTGTGAATTGTAAGTGTGAATTGGCAGAGGCTTGCCCAAGTGTGAATTGGAAGTGTCAATTGACAGAGGCTTGCCCAAGTGTGAATTGTAAGGGTGAATTGAAAGAGGCTTGCCCAAGTGTGAATTGTAAGTGTGAATTGACAGAGGCTTGCCCAAGTGTGAATGCTAAGGAGACATTACACCTGGGGATGGGCAGAATTTTTCTGTGGGACACCCCAGACTCCATATCCTCCTTTTCTTAAGGATCATCACTGTCTAGATACAAAGGGGATGGTGTACTTAACCATTGATGGGAGCAGGCAGCTTTGGGACAGCTCAGATGCTGGACTGATTCGTGGACTTGTACATGCACCTCTAGGCTAATTTGGGAATATTTAAGCAAAGAAATATTCATAAAAGGTTTGGATCCATTTAAGAAGTGCCAGTGGGGGCCATCAGTCTGGGCACAAATGTCAGTGTGGCCTCATTTGTATTCCAGCAGCACAGACTGCAGCAAAGCTCGAGTCATAAGGTGCAAAGTCAACCCCGAAGCAATAGCGTCCAAGTCACATTATCCACCACAAGGCTGAGCTGATGATAGGAACTAATCAACTCAGCCATTTGCAACCCACTTCTGGAGAAACTGGTATGTGTCCAGACCCTGGGCTATCTAAGTTGTAAGCATGCTTACTTTTTCAAAAGAGCTGCAAACACTTTTGGTCAATAGAAATAGACTGCATTCAGAAAAGTGTCAGCAGAAAGATGTCTCTGATGGCAGTTTTTTGAGAGATCAGAAATGGTGGATGTACAAGAGGGAGAAGAGACGCCCCCCCCCCCAAAGGGAAATCGATCAAAGCGAACAAGAAAAAGTGGTTGCAATCTCAGGACAAGGGCAAGAGGGAGCCGCTGCTGGAAGGAACTGCCAAACCATAGCTTGGACTTAACTGAGCTCTAGGAGTTGCTAGGACAGTGCTGGAGGCCCAGTTGCACCCCTGGGACCCCTGAGAATCCCAGCCTGCTTAGTGTCAGCAGTTCCAGCAGCAGGTCCTGCCCTCCCTCCATGACTGCTCTGGGTCTCCACAGCTCAGTCTCTTATCCTCTCCAAAGTGACTCCCTCCCCCAACAAAGAAGGAAAACTACTCAACTCAACCTCTTCAAGCCCTATCTTCAAGCAGTCAGGGCTACGCTACTTCCTGACACTTCTGCTCGTTTCCAGATGTTTGTAACCTTTCCATGGATTCATGAAGAGCAGACAGACAGAGCTGTTCTGGGGGAAGGACAGAGGCTGCCCTGGGGCGGGCGAGCTGAGGGCACCTTGTAGCAGCTTTGGCAAAGTCACAGCATGGGAAAAGGAAGTCTCACAACTATTTGTCAAGCATGGTTTGAATGTGAGCCAGGACAAAATTCTAATTTTATTCGCAATTAAAGTCATTAGCAAAACGAGTGTCCAGCAACAGCCATGAACAGTAATAAACAAACAAATATTGAGCGTCATCTGAAGTCCTAACGTTTATGACAAGTAACTAGTGACATTTATTACTGCATAATCTACAAAAAGCTTCTGGTTTTGCTCAGTTAAAGTGCTCTTTAATTATGGTAAGACCCAGGAGGAACAAGACCAAGTAGACTACATCTCTTTAATGTAAAAAGTACTCAGTCATCCAAGGCAGGAGACTTGCTGAGTCCCAGGGATGACCTTTGACACTGTGTTGTCACAGTCCCTCATCCCAGCCCTCCAGAATCTTCCAGTGAACTGGGCTCCCCAAATACTCCCTCCGTGAGAAGTTATGTTCTGGGGAAAGAAAAGAGATAGAAAGGAAGAAAATAAGTCACATGCGCTCTGGGGGACATGGAGGAGGCCATAAAAATCACTTAGCGCTTTGTTTTAGATTTCTTGGGGGCAGGAGGCTGCTTTGAGCAATTCACCACTTCAATATAGAAAGCAGTTACTAAGTCCTATTTGTATGCCTAGGAAAATAGCTTTATCACCAATAACCAATCAGCAATCAAAACATACTAACTTCTGCTCTAAGAAAATAGTCGAACTGTGAATTAGTAGTCCCACCTGAGCCCCTGCTCAGGAGCAGGCATGTGTGAAGCAGTTAGCAAACTCCAGGTGGCTTCAGAAAGTTTGAAGTATTAGTGCTGATGCTACATTTAAAAATGTAACTGCCCTCAGATATTCTTTATTTTTCAAAAAAGCGTTACCAGACTCATATCATTTCAGACACTGTGATATAGTTCAAATCCCAAACCTCATTGACAGGTGGTATTTTTCAGTAAAAAGCACACTAGTGTCATCCTATTCCTGGCAATCTTTAGCTGTGTGATGTGGCAGATTCCCTTTTCCAAAGATGGCCTCAGCAACGTCTCTCATTCCACATGCTCTTCTGTGTTGTGATGTTGTCATGCCGCCATCAAGAGGAAGGGTCTAAGTCTCCTCCCCTTGAATCTGGGCTCATCTTAGTGACTGCTTGGCCAATAGAGTATGGTGGGAATGATGCTCTGGAACTCCTGAGAACAATCTGGAAGACTTGTAGCTTTTTCCTGTGAATCTTGGTAGTGTCCCTGTCAGAAGCCAGCCTCTATGCTGACAGGGGCCTCAGGTAAGTGCTTAGTTGAGGGCCCAGCTGAGCTCCCAGGACACAGCCAGCATCAACTGCTACCCCTAGTGTGCCATCTTGACGGCAGCCCTGTGGGCCTTCAGATGGCTGCAGCCCTGGCTGACACTTGACTGCAACTGCATGAAAGGCCCCAGGTGTGAGCCACCCAGTGGAGCCTAGCCAACCCACAGAGCCACGAGAAGTAATAAAATGATTGTTGTTTCAAGCCACTGAGCTTTGAGGTGGCTTGCTATGGGTGATAGACAACCAGAGCAGTGACTTTGAGCAAGCTCCTCAACTTTCAGATCCTGTTTCTGCATCTGTTGAAAAGAGAGAGAAAATGATCTTCTGGACTGGCCTATACATAAGGCTTTCCTGAAGATCAAAAATATTTTAATATCTAAAAAGCAGTGTAATTATTACTACTTTTGCCTCTATATAAGTTATTCCTTTTCCTACTTCTAATTTTATTAGTATTTCCTATTTTCTTCAATGCACTTCCCATCAAAATACCAGTGACATTCTTCACAGAATCAGAAAAAACAATCCTAACATTCATATGGAATGACAAATGACCCTGAATAGCCAAAGCAATCCTGAGCAAAAAAAATACAGTCAGAGGCATTATGCTTCCTGACTTCAAATTATACTACAAAGCTATAATAACCAAAACAGCATGGTATCAGCATAAAAACAGACACTTGGACCAATGCAACAGAATAGACAACCCAGAAATCAACCCACATATTTACAGCCAACCAATCTTCAACAAGGGAAGCAAGAGCATGCAGTGAAGCTCTCGCATCTTCAATAAATGGTTCTCAGAAAACTGGATATCCATATGCAGAAAAATGAAACTAGACCTGTACTTCTTGCCATATACCAAAATCAACTAAAAGTGGATTAAAGACTTAAATATAAGGCATGAAACTTTAAAACTCCTTGAAGAAAACATAGGGGAAACACTCCAGGGTGTAGGGCTGGACTAAGACCCCAAAAGCACAGACAATAAAAGAAAAAATAAGCAAATGGGTTTATATCACACTAAAAAGCTTCTGTACAGCAAAGGAAACAATCAACAGAGTGAAAAGACAACCTACAGAATGGGAGAAAATATTTGCAAACTGTGCATCTAACAAGAGATTAATATCCAGAATATACAAGGAAATTGAACACCTTTACAGTAAAACAACAAATAATCTGATTAAAAAGTGGGCAAAGGACTGAATAGACATCTCTCAAAGGAGGATATACGAATGGCCAACAGGAATATGAAAAAATGCTCAACATTGCTAATCATCAGGGAAATGCAAATCAAAACCACTTTGAGATATTACCTCGCTCCAATCAGACTGCCTATTATTAAAAAGGACAGAGAATAACAAATGCTGGTGAGGATGTGGAGAAAGTGGAACCCCTCTGCAGTGTTGGTGGGACTGCAAATTAGTACATCCATTATGGAGAACAGTATGGAGGTTCCTTAAACAACTACAGATAGAATTGCCATATGATCCAGCAAGCCCACTGCTGGGTATATATTCAAAGGAATGGAAATCATCATGTCGAAGGTATACCTGCACTCCCATGTTTATCACAGTTCTATTTACAATAACTGGCTAGGGAACCAAACTAAATGTCCATCGATGGATGACATGGAATACTATTCAGCCATAAAAAAAGAATGAAATTCTGCCATTCACAGCAACACAGATGAGCCTTGAGAAAATTATGTTAAGTGAAACAACCCAGGCACAGAAAGAGAAATACTGCATATCCTTACTGATAAGTGGGAGCTGAATTAATAAATAAACAAATAAACAATAAAGCAAGAGAGGGAGGGGGAAAGAGAGAAACAACAATCACAATAATACGTTGAACCTTTAGAAAAGGAGAACAGAACTGTGGTTACTAGAAGTGGAAAGTCGGAGGGAGGTTAATGAGAAATTAATGAGAAATTGGTCAACAGACACAAAGAATGATTACGTATTATGATGACGAATAAGCTAACTATCCTGATTTGACAATCATATATTGTACACAACTATTGATAGTCAAATTTGTACCCCACAAATATGTATAATCAATTATGCTCCAATAAAAAATAAATTTAAAAAATTTCCCTCTGATTACAGGAATAATACAAATTTATCATAAAGATTTTTCAAAGAGACAAGCTGTAAGGAGATATAATTATGTGTAATCCTTTCATGAAGG
Organism: Cynocephalus volans; assembly: GCF_027409185.1. Lineage (NCBI taxonomy): Eukaryota > Metazoa > Chordata > Mammalia > Dermoptera > Cynocephalidae > Cynocephalus > Cynocephalus volans. The sequence goes on from NC_084460.1 coordinate 296,602,367, forward strand.
TGGAAGTACTGTTAACATTTTAGAAGATTTACCATTAATCTCTTCTATAGGTATACTAATATTCACACATATGCAGTAGGTGTCCTCTGATCTAAACAGTTAAAATGATTAATTGGTTGGTTGACCAAATCTCAAAAGTAGGAAATCAAAAAGAATGAATATATATATATATATGTATATATGAATATATATAGTGTAAATATTTTATTATGATTTAAAACCTACAATAAATAAAAGTGTACAATATTTTAGTGCAACGCCTTCACTCTGGAATTGAATCATTTTTCTTGCATAGACCACACCAGGATGCATTCTTTAGGATGCCTCGTTTTGTTTTCTGTAAAGCCAAGCAGGTCCTTAAGGACACCCATAAAAATCTAACAGCAGAACTTTTCTAGATTTTACACTTCCTTCCCCAGCCTTTGCAATTACCTTGCTAACACCTCACCATTGAATTCCATATACATTTTTAAGCGAATCACTCTTGTCTTTCTAAAGAATTCACCTGTGATTTCACAGAAACACTATTTTAATGGCCATATTCCATTTGTTTATACAAAAATTTCTTAGAATAACAAGTACAATAAACAAAGACAGATTTGGGAACAAGTGCAATGCCTTAGTTTAATTAGAAGAACTGAATAGCACAATATTGAGCTGCGAATCTCTCCTCAACACTAGCAAAATCACATTATTTTCAAGTCCCCATAAAATACCCACAAAAGCATGGACCATGTTTAGACAAAAAGAAGCCATAATAAATTCCGTATGATGGAATAAATTTTGAATTAAAAAACAAAACCTAAAAAATCCCATATGACTGCAAACTAAACAATATACTCATATTTCTAAATAAGGATTGAATTTCATGTTAAACATTCTTAAAATAATGAAATACTTAGAAGTGACTAGTAATGAAAACTCTGTGGGTCAACATTTTGAAAACCAGAGACATCAGTACTTATGGGAAAATGTATAAATATATTTACAGGAAACAGAAAAGATTGCAAACAACAGTTTAAATATTCTGTTTAGAGAGTTGAAAAAAGAACAACAGACCAAAAATAAATTAAAAAGGAGTAGAATAATAAAGATAATGCTAGAAATCAACAAAACAGAGTAAAAATAAGGAGATCAAAAATAAAAAAGGTGGTTTTATGAAATGAAAAATTAAATATACCAAGATGAATTAAGAATAACAGATAGAAATGCAAATATTTAATAAATAGAATGAATAGATGGAAAACCACAGATTTTTTAAAAAGAGAATATCATGAATAAGTATGTTCTAATATATTTTAAAAGCTGGACAAAATAGATAAATTTCTGGAAAAAACATAGAATGTGAAAATAAGCACAAACAAAAAGTAGAAAATTTGAACAGAACAGCAAAAATGTAAAACCTTGAAATGGAAATTAAAGACCATCCCCTCTTGGAAATAATTCCTACGTTCAGTGTGACAAGTAACCAAACTTTCAAGGATCAGATAATTTCTACCTTATATAGGTTATTCTAGGAAATTGAAAGCTGCCATATTAATTTTATACTGCTTGTGTAGCTTTTATTCAAAAACTGGATAAAGCAGTAAAAGAAAAGATTAGTATAGTCTCATTTCGCTTCTGAACACACATGCAAAAATCCCAAATTAAATATTAGTTAACGTGATCTAAGAAGATACTTTAAAAATTACATTTTATCAAGTAAGGTTGATCTGAGCATTGTAAGGATGGTTCAACATGGGAAAAATCCAAGAATGTAATTTAATACATCATTAGTTAAATTTTTACAAAGGCTAAGAATGATCTCAACAGAGTCAGAAAACACTTTTAAAATATAGATGGGAATAAGGGTACCCACTATTGTTTGAAGAAATATTGGTGGTACTGACATAAGACAATTACAAAAAGTAAGTGGTGTAAGACTTGGAAGGGGTGATGCAAAACTACGTTATCTGCAGAGGATGTGATCCTGCTGGCTAGGACTCTCTCCTTGACCACACTAGTCGGGCTCCTCTGAGCGCTCTTCCCCACTAGGCCTCAAGCTTGGCCTTTAAGAACTGCAAAACCTCAGCACAAGCAATTTGTCCAAGCCACATGCTAAGAGCCTTGAACAAACTCCAGGATAGTTTCCATCAGCTCGAGGCCATGGCCCTAGGACGACAGCCCCAGCCCCCTTAAGTTCCTGTCTGAGAAAGCTCGACACTGCCCAAAAGATTTTACTGTTTCTTCAAGCCAGAATCTGACTCTAGGCCCCTGACTTCCCTTTTCTTTAATATTTACTTTAGAAACTTGCAATTATAAATACTTTCTCAGTCTGTATTAGTCTGGTTTTGTTGCTTATAACAGAATACCTGAAACTGGGTAATTGACGAAGAAGTAAAAATTTATTTTTTACAGTTTTGGAGGCTGGGAAGCCCAAGGTTCAGGGAACACATCTGGTGAGGTCTTCTTCTTGGTGGGAACTCTACAGAGTCCTGAGGTGACCAGGGTGTCACATGGCCAGATTGGGCTGAGCAAGAGAGAGCTAAGCTTCTCACTTGCTTTCCTTATAAAGCCATCAGAACTGTATTAGTCCCTTCCTGTTGCTTATTAACAAAATATCTAGAGCTGGCTAATTTATAAGAAAAGGAAATTTATTGCTTAGTTCACTCTTGTTTTAAAGCCCTTCAAACCACACCCCTGACCACCATTATTAATCCATTCAGTATGGCAGGGTCCTACGATCTGATCACCTCTTTGAAGCCTCACTTTTCAATTACCATAATAGGATTTCCCACCCTCAACAGTCACAGTGGGGATTAAGCCTCATGAGGTTGGGGGCATCCAGTATACATCATTCCATCCATGAACCCCCAAACTCATGTCCTCATTATACACAGATACATTCGTTTCATCCCCAAAGTCTTAACTTGTTTCAATTCAAAAGTCCAAAGTTCAAGGTCCCATCTGTGAAATCAAAACAACTTATCTACTGCCAAGATTCAGTGGTGAGACAAACACAGGGCACATATTCACATTTGAAAAGGTAGAAATAGGCCAGAAGAAAGGGGTAACAGGTACTAAGCAAGCCTGAAACTCAGCAGGTCAGGCATTAAATCTCAAAACTGGTGAATCATGTACCTCGACTCCATGTTCAATATCCTCTGCATGCTGGTATGAGGGTTGGGTCCCCAAGTCCTCAGGCAGCTCTACTTCTATGGCTTTCCTGGTCTCAGGCCATGCTTTAGCTCTCCCAGGCTGGTGTTAAATGCTGGTAGCTCCACAGGTCTGGGGTCTCTATGGTGGTCCCGTTCTCACAGCTCCACTAGGCATTGCACTGATGGGGTTTCTCTGCTGCAACTCTGACCCCACATTTCCACTCGGCATTGCTCTAGCAGAGGCTGTCTGCTGTGACTTCCACCCCTGTGACAGATCTCTTCCTGGGCCCCTAGGCTTTTCCATACATCCTTTGAAACCATGGTGGAAACTCCCAAGTCTCTACAGCTCTGGCATTCTGCAAGCCTGCAGACCTAACACCATGTGGATGCCACCAGGTCTTCTGGCTTGTATTTTCCAATTTAGCCATGGCTGGAGCAGCCTATGCAGCTGGGATGCTGGTGTGGGGAGCAGCATCCCGAGGTGGCCCTGGGCAGCAAGTCCATGGAGGGCACCTCAGGCCTGTTCCCCAAGACCATTCTGTCTCCCTAGACCTCTGGGCCTGTAATGTAAGATGCAGCCTCCAAGATCTCTGAAATGCGTTCAAGGTCTTTTTTTCCTTCTCTTGACAATCCCTTTCTTCTATACTCGTCTCTTTAGGAAGGTTTCCCTGGCTGTGCCATTGCATTTTTTGGCTGAAAATGCTCTCTTCTCTAACACATGGCCAGGCTGAAATTTTCCAAATCTTTACACTCTGCTTCCCTTTTAAATTCTGGAGTTATGTCATGCCTTTGCTGCCATAATGCAGTGTAGGCTACTACAAGTAGACATGCAGCTTCCTTAATGCTTTGCTGCTTAGACATTTCTTCTGCCAAACACTCTGGTTCACAACTCCAACGTTCCAGCTTCCACAAAGTCCTAGGGCATGGACACAAAGCAGCCAAGTTCCTTGCCTTCATAGCCCTCCTGTCCAAAAAGCTTCTCGTTTACATCTGAGGTCTTCTCAGAACGGCCTTTATGTTCATACTCTGTAAACATTCTGCTCATCACCACTTAACCAATCTCTAGAAAGTTTCAAATGTTTCCTGGTTTTCTTGTCTTCTAAACTTTCACCACCATCTAGGTTTTTTTCTAGCCTGTTCCTCCAAATTCTTCCAGCCTCTGCCTATTACCCGGTTCCAAAGCCACATCCACATTTTCAAGTATTTTTTATAAGCAACACCCCACTTCTCTGGTACCAGTTTTCTGTATCAGTCCATTTCTGTTACTTATAACAAAATATACAGAACTGAGTAATTTATAAAAATACAAAATTTACTGCTTACAGTTTTGGAGGCTGGGAAGTCCAAAATCCAGGGAACACATCTGGTGAGGTCTCTGTACTGGTGGTGACTAAGTGATTCGGGTATCACATTTCAAAATGATGGAGTAGAGAGAGAAAAAACTAACCTCCTCATTCACTCTTGTTTTAAAACCCTCTGAACCACACCCCTCACTACCATTATGAATTCATTCACTACTGTATGGTCCTACAATCTAATCACCTCTTCAAGGCTCACCTTTCAATTACCATAATAGGATTTCCCACCCTCAACATTTATAGTGGGGATTAAGCCTCAGTGAGGTTGGGGGGGATCTAATCTACAGCAATAACCACCCCCATACCACCCATTAAACCAACAATGGATTAATCCATTCACTAGGGTACAGGCCTCACAATCTAATCACCTCTTAAAGTCCCCACCTTCCAATTACCGTAATAGGATTTCCCACCCTCTTAACTCTGTTACAAGGGGGGTCAACTTTCCAGTATGTGAACTTTTGGGAGACACATTTAACCCACAGTTCAGTCCCTTTGAGATGTGTCTTCTACACCCCAATAATGTCTTCCTCAAGGAATCATCCCTGTGGAATGTAATCATCAGGAAATACAAGGCCTGTGCCTCCCATTCTCTGTGGGAGGGTAGGAACCTAACTTTGATAAACATCAGTTAGCAGGCACAGATAGACTAATATTCACCAGCCCCCACCTTCTTCTGCAATTTGCTTTTCCCTAACTCTGCTCGAGCCCCGCCCATTTCCTCTTCCTACTCCCTAGTCTCTCTTTTAAACACCCAGTCACCTCTGCACAGATCAAAGTTGAGCTCAGTTCTATACTGAACTCACTGTCCCTCCTACTGAAATAGTCCACATGAAATCTGTCTTGCCATTTTAAACAAAAATCTGAGAAATAATTTCTCTTTGACACTATTCTTAAAAAAAAATAGCTGACTATACAGAAATAAGGAGAGTTTTGGAAGTTTACTAGATGCTAGATCAAATTATATAAACTCAACAGCATTTTTCTACATAGATAAAATACAACTAGAAAATATAAAAGAAAATAAGGTATAATTTACAACAGTAACAAAACTATACAATATCAAAGAACTTCCTAATACATGAGAACTCTATGAAAAGAAAAAATGCTATGAAAGAATATACAATAAAACTGAAAACAAAAATTTGAAACTACTCTATGGATGAGGTAAATTAACATATAAAGATGTCAATTCTCCCCCAAATTTTCTATAAATTCCAAGCAATTATATTAAAATTTCCAGATGAATTTTAACAAAATTTTAAACATCTTATTCACCTCTATGGAAGAATAAAGATTCCCAATAGATAAGTAAATCTTGACCAAAGAAGAGAAAAGAGGCAGCCTTGCCCACCAAATCAGCACAAACACATAGTGACTCAACAGTGTTGGGTACAGTGTTGATGACAGGTCAGGTAGTGGAAAAGGGAACAGCAGAGCTTGTAGAATTCCCTTGAAAATTGAGAACTTGATGTATGACACAGATGGCATCAACGGAGAAAGATTGTTTGTAGATAGTTTTGGTAGAACTGGCTTATGATGATGGCCGAGCCCATGGCGCACTCGGGAGAGTGCGGCGCTTGGGAGCACAGCGACGCTCCCACCGCAGGTTCGGATCTTATATAGGAATGGCCGGTGCACTCACTGGCTGAGTACCGGTCACGAAAAAGACAAAAAAAAAAAAAAAAAAAAAGAACTGGCTTATGATGTAGAGAAAACAATACTGGATCTTACATAATAGCCTAAATAAAGGCTCACTCCAGATGGATCGCAGACCTAAACAAAAAAGGAGAAATTATAAAGTCAACAGAAATAAATGAGGAACATCTGATTCTAGCCAAGATGGAATAATGGGGACCGGATTTACCCTCCCATCCTAAAGAACTAAAATAAAGCAGAACAAAGTGTATGAAACAATGGTACAGACATTGGACAATAAGCAGTGATCCCTGAGAAAGAGAACAAATGAGACGACCCTCATGATCACTGCAGCTTCCTGCCTGGAGAGAGTTGCAGGGAGCAGCGCAGAATTGTGAAACCCAGGACAAGCCCAGGGGTCTGCCCAAGTAAAGGAGATGGAGGTGAGAATCTCAGGAGGTTAAGGTGATGTAAAGAATATCTCAGTGACTTTGGGTTTCACAGCGAACTCTTAAACAGGATTTAAAAATAAAAGCCACTAATTTTAAAAGAGAAAAATCAGCAAATTTGACCTCATCAAAATGAAATACTTTGTTGTTTAAAAGACAGTGTTACAGAAATGAAAAGGCAAAGCACAGACTAGAAGAAAACATTTGCACAGAGTTCCCAGGACAGGGTTCCAGAAAGGAGAGAGTTGGACAGACATAAAGATCTCTGGACACTGATGGAAGGTTCCCCTCATGCCTGCAGCTGAATATTGATCAGCACAGGTGTACTGGCATTTCTACATACTAGCAAAGAACAATCAAAGACTGAAATTGAATGATTAATACAGTTTGCAATACCATAAAAAATATGAAGTACTTATGTGTAAAGTTGACAAAAGATGTGTAAGCCTGGTGTGCTGAAAATGCAAAGCATTGCGAAGAGAACTTAATGAAGACATTAATAAATGGAGCATTCTATCATGTTCAGGGGCTGGACGACAATATTGTTAAGAAGTCAGTCCTTCCCAAATTGCTCTATAGATTCAGTGCAATCCCCATCAAATCCCAGGAATTTGTTTTTTTCTTCTGGCAGGAATGGACGGAGTTTTGACAAACTGATTCTAAAATTTGTATGGACATGTAAAGGACCTAGAATAGCCACAAAACTTTAAAAAAGGAAAACAAAGTGGGAAAATTTATGCTGTTTGATTTCAAGACCTATTAATAAACTAGAGTAATCAAAACAGTGTGGGATTAGAATAAAGATGGACATAGATCAACAGAAGGGAACAGAGTCCAGACATAGATCCATATTACATGGTCAATTGATTTTTGATGAAGGCGCAGGGGTAATTCAGAGACAATGTCAATATTTTCAACAAATGGTGCTAGAGCAATCAAAGAGCCATATGTGTAAGAAAAATTCTCCCCCACCCTTTCCTTACATGGTATACAAAAATTAACTCAAAATACATCATAGACCTTAATATACTCTTGAGTTAAAACTATAATACTTCTAGAAGGAAACATAGAAAAATATCTTAGTGACCTTGGGTTTCACAGCGAACTCTTAAACAGGATTTAAAAATAAAAGCCACTAATTTTAAAAGAGAAAAATCAGCAAATCTGACCTCAACAAAATGAAAAACTTTGTTGTTTAAAAGATAGTGTTACAGAAATGAAAAGGCAAACCATAGACTGGAAGAAAACAACTGCAAATCATTTATCTAACAATCGGCTTATATCTAAAACACATAAAGTACTCTTAAGAACCCACTTGAAGAAGAAAAAGAATGTGATTAAAAAAATTGGACACAGGTGACCAGTTAGCACAGTTGGTTGAGAGTGCAGCCTTGTAACCCCGAGATCACAGGCTCAGATCCCCAGACGGGTCAGCTGCCAAAAAACAAAAAAAAAATTGGATACGTCACCAAAGAACATATGAAGTTGCCAAATAATCACACAAAAAGATACTCAACATCATGAATCATTAAGGATATGAAAATTAAAACCACAGTGAGATGCTACCACACGCCTATTAGAAAGGCGAATATATATATATATATATATATATATATATATATATATATATTTTTTTTTTTTTAATGGCAATACCAAGTGTTTACAAAGATGCAAAGCAACTGGAATTTTCATCCACTTTTGGTGGAAATGGAAATGGTACAACCACTTGGAAAAACAGTTTGGCAATTTCTTAAAGGTTAAATATATATTTATCATACTGGTTACCCATTCTACTCTTAGGTACTTACCCAAGAAAAATGAAAACATGTTCACTCAAAGACTTATGCACAAAGTACAAATATTATTACTTGGAATAATTGTGTTCATTAATTTTGTGTTCCTATAACAGAAATACCTGAGACTGGGTAATTTATAAAGAACAGAGGCTTATTTGGTTTATGATTCTGGGACAGCTGCATCTGGCACTGGCCTCAGGCAGCTTCTACTCATGTTGGAAAGTGGCAGGCAGCCGGTGGGTACAAGCAGATCACATGGTGAGAGGAAGCAAGGGAGAGAGAGAAGGGAGGCAGCAGGATCTTTTAAACAACCAGCTCTCATGGGAACTAATAGAGCGAGAACTCACTCATTAATCTCCCCTCCCCCAGGGAGAGCATTAATCCATTCATGAGAGATCCACTCCCATGACTCAAACAGCTCCCAACACTGTCACATTGGGGATCAGATTTCCACATGAGTTTTGGGGGGACAACACATCCAAACCCTATCAATTATAAATTTAAAATTATAAAAATATTATAAATTATTAGTAGTAATAATAATCCAAAACTTCAAACAACCCAAATGTCCAACAAATGAATGGATAAAATTGTGGCATATCTATGTGGTAGAATACCACTCAATAATAAAAAAGAGTGAACATAGCAACATGGGTAAAACTCAAAATACTTATGCTGAATGAAAGAAGCCAGACCAAAAAAGAGTACACATTGTATGGTTTTATTTATTTAAAATTCCAGAAAATTCAAACCAACTTATACAGACAGAAAAAAAGCAGTGATTTCTGGAGATGTGAATCATGAGAAAACTTTTGAGAGTGATGTACAGGCTCATTATCTTCATGGTGGTGATTGTTTCAATGGGGGGAAATATATATATGAACTCATTAAATCTTATGTTTAAATATGTGCAATTTATTATACATCAATGATACCTTGATAAATCTGTGGAAAAAAAGAGAAGGAAACAGGGGGAATCCCTCTGGTCCTAGGCAAGTGTAGGGGTTCATAAAGAAAGCCTAAATAGTACAAATATAAGGGGGAACATTATGATTTGATTGTATCAAAATTAAAGATTTCTGTCCACTAAAGTACCATATAGTTAATGTCAACAGACAGGTGAGAGATTGGTTAAAGATATTTGCAACATCTAAAACTGATAAGGGATCAATATTATGAAATTATAACCTTGTTTATTTCTTGAACAAGTAATTCATAGAAGGAGAAATGCGAATAGTTAGCAAGAATATAAAAAGATGTTCAATCTTGTACAAATCAGAGAAATTAAGATAAAACCAGAATAAGATACCACTTCAGTCTCATCGCTGTGACAAAGTAGAATAATATCTATCTTTGGCAGGGATGTGGAAAAAGAGGAACACGCATGAGCTCCTGATGGGAGTGATATTGATGCACCATTCTGAAGAGCAACCTGCCAGGATTTAACCAAATTACAACCCCCCTTGCCACACACACACACATCCTGTTCCCTTGCAATCCCATTTGTAAATATATGTCCCGAGGTGATTCCCACCCAGTCCATGCGGGAGCTTGTAGCAGGATGTTCTTCACAATATTTTGGGGGTAGACGGAAGCAACCTAGGTGTCCACGACTAGGGGAATAGGCAAGAAAATGGAGAGGAGGCAGACAAAGGAACAGCTGCCAGAGTGAGAAACAATGTACTAGATATTCACACTGTAACACAGAGATCTGAAAAGATACAGTGACAAGATAAGAAGCTATTTAAAGCGAGAAACCTATAATTTATAATTTATGTGAGTTAGCCTGCCCCCACCCCCCATTTATAAACTTATTTTCCAAGGGCATATATAAAACCCTTTAGGGCAGCTCCAACTGAGGAAAGGAATAAAGAGCACAGGATTGAAGAACCAGGACGACGGAATAAATGGTTGTGTGAATAAAAGCCAAGAGGGAGCCTTGACCAAATCGTGGTGAAGGTGTACCCGGAACTGGGAGGGTAGAAAACTTAAAGCTCTGCACCTGAAGTCCAGAAACGAAAAGGGAAAAAAAGTATCAGTATGTTCCTAGGCTACAAAATTATTATTTTTATCAAGAATGAATCTTTTTTTCAAACAAAATTTATCCTGTATTTCATTTTTATCTTTCATTGACTGATTAAATTTGTTAGCATAATTCCTAATATTGGCATCTTTAAGTTCTTTCAGTCAATTACACTTGGAGGTGAAGATATATTATTCTAATGTTCTGCTGCTCATGATTTTGCAATATTTGCTTTTTTCTTTTCTAGTACCTGCTTAGGAAAAGGACATTTTGGTTTCTGGATAGTTAGTATTTTGTAATTCAAACTTGATATGGGATTTCCAGATTGTTTGAATCGGGGTCACAGAATTGCATTTCTACAATTTGGCTTTTTGAGTGGAAATTTTCTGCTTTATCATGTATATGATCCAAGAGTTTGAGAGCAGAGGAGGAAGAATCCATTCGTATGGACCAGATGTAAGACACACCTATGTTTTATTCTTTTACGACTTTGAAGTTGGCATCCAACATGTGCTTCTGCAAGTATTCAAGTGCTAAGTTCATAGCTCAGTGAATTATCACAAAGAGAGCACAGCGATGTAACCCCCATCCAGGTCAAGAAGGAAAACACTGTCAACCCCATCGGAAGCTCCCCACGTTCTCCCTGCTCATCATTACCCTCTCCTCCTCAGACATAATCACCACTGTGAATTCTCAAATGCTGTCGATTACTTTGGCTGTTTTTGAACTTTATACAAATGTCATCATACTTCTTTTTTATGTCTGACATCTTTCACTCACCATTTGTTGGTGAGATTCATCCATGTTGTTGTATGTAGCATTAGTATGTTCGTTCACTTTTACTTCTGTATTGTATTCCATTGTATGACTATACTGCAATTTACATATCAATTCTACTCTTGAGGGACATCTGCATTGTTTTGCATTTATGGCTTTATGTCTGATGCTGCTATAAACACTTCTGGACATGTATTTTGGTTTACAAGTGCATGAACCATAGGATATATGTATACATTCAACTCGAATAGATAATACTAAACAGATTTCCAAAGTGCTTACACTATTTAATTTACAATTCCACTAACAGTGCATGTGAGTTTGTTACTCCACCTCCTTGTCAATATTTAGTGGAGTCAGTCTTTTAATTTTAGATAATCTAGAGTGAATTTAAGAATTTACCTAGTGAGATAATAGTACCTTACTGTGTTTCTAATTTGCATTTCCCTAATAACAAATGAAATTGAAATTCTTCTTAGACTCTTGTGGTAAGTTCCTGATCAAATTTCTTGCAGTTTCCTTTTCGTTTATATTGGATATAAGCTTTTGATCAATTACATGTTTTACAAATACAAACATATAAATTTGTTGATTTCACATTTTTATTATTTTATTTTTCTATTTTTATTTACTTATTTATTTTTTGGTGGCTGGCTGGTGTGGGGATCCAAACACTTGATCTTGTTATTACAACAATATTTTATTCCTTCCTTTATGTTTAGTGGGTTTTATTGTTTGTTTGTTTGCCCTGTTTCAGAAATCTGTTCTTACATGAAAGTCATGAAGATATTCTCCTATGTTTAATATTTCTTTAATGCAGGGATACTGGACACAAATTTTCTCAGCTTTCATTTGCCTGAAAATTCCTTATTTTGCCCTTATTTTTGAAGGACATTTTCAATGTGTATAGTACTTTAGGTTGGCTGATACCCAGCCCTTTAAAGATGTCATTTCATTGTTTATTTGCTTCCATGCTTTATGTTGTAAAGTCAGCTGTGAGTTTTATTCTTACTCCTTTGAAAGTAATGTATTTCTCCCACCCTCACCCACTTTTAAGACTTATTCTTTGTCTTTGGTTTTCAGAACTTTGACTAAGATATGCCTTTTCTGGTGATCTTGACTGGTGTTTGCTTGGACTCTTGAATCTGTAGGTAAATGTCTTCCATTATTTTTCAAATATACTTAAGTCATGATCTTTTCAAATATTGCTTATGCTCTTTTTCCTCCTCTCCTTCAGGAACACTAGTTATATGTATCCTATATTCCATACTGTTCTTTCCATTGTTTTTCTCTCTTTGCTTCAGTTTGAATAAATTATATTCACCTGTCTCCTTCTATACCCAATGTGCTGTTGAATCCATCTAATAAACTCTTTATTTCAGATATTGCATTTTTCACTTTTACACTTCTCATTTTCTTCTTTCTTATACATTCAGTTCTGTTGAAACTGCCCATGTTTTCTTTTATTTTTTTCATGTTATCCTTTATTTTCTTAAACATGCTAATTGATTTTTAAATATTTGTCTTTGATAACTCTAATATCTAAATCATCTGTGGGTCCATATATAATGTCTATATGTTTTCTCTTAGCTTTTTATTATTTTGATCTCATTTTTTTAGCATGCTTTGTAATTTTATAATTTTATTTTTCTCATTATAGATAAAAAAAATTGGAGAGGCTCTGATGATGCTTTCTTTTTTTTTAAAGAAGGTTACATTTTTTTTTTTTTTTTTTTTTGGTCAGGTGGAACTCTGCAACTGATCCTACCAAGGCCTGATTTTAAGCTTTTTTAAAGCTAGAAGCTAGTCTCTATTCCCTGTGTGAGGTTTTGTTTTGTTTGGGTTTTTTAAACTCGCTGAGGGGAAAACACCAGGGTTAGTGTTGAAATCATCCGTGTGCTTTTCTTCCCCCACGACTATGCTCTTCAGTACTGTCTACATTAGTCGCTGCTTCAAGCAGTTGTTTTGCACATTTTACTCAGCTTTTGTGGGACTTTCCCCCTGGCATAAAAGTTAGTCCAATTTAAGTTACTCCATTATTTCTGAAACCAGACACCTCACTTGTCTGGATTATATATATATATATATATATTTTTTTTTTTTTGTAATGTTTTTATGGTCTCACTTTTATATACCTGATTGGTCACAGAATGTTAGGGTTACTTGTATATATTTCTACTGCTGTCTTGCTTCTGTTAATTTCTCCTTGTTTTTCAAACAGTTTTTGGTTTATGTATTTTTAAAGCTGTAGATAGCACTTTTGGTACAGGGATCTGAACCTGTGACCTTGGTATTATAAGGCTATGCTCTAAACAACGGAGCTAACTGGCCAGCCCCTCATCTTGAGTATTTTACTTGAGTATTTTATTGGAGTAATTTATGAAATTTTGTTATAAAATTTCTTTATCTCATCAGTGGTTTAGTAGCTCAGAAAAAGATAGGAAAGGAGATATTGTCAAGAGGTAGTAACAGCAGGGAGTCACCTCCTTACCACCATCGTTTCTTACCATCTTGACAAACCATTCAAAAGTTTCCCTGTGTTGCTCACCATTGCCTGTCAAATTTTCCATAATTAATAACCTTTTAATGTCATTTAATTATAAGTTCTCTTTAAGCAGCAGTTCACTGTGATTTTGTGTTTTAATAAAAAGTGAGAGCCTTTGCCTTATAATAAATAGTACTAATGATTTTCAGATTTTTTGATTTTTTTGGGTAACCTTAGTATTTCTTTTTTGTTCTCCCATTTGCTCTAGGAAATGGTGGCTCGTGTGCACACACTAAACTGAACTGTTTGCCAGGCACACGATCTACTATTAAGTCTGCTAGGGGTCCCCTTAACTTTTAAGTGAGGTAGTTTGGGAACAGCTTTCTGCTTTGCAGTCAATTGATACATTTTAATCACAGTTCTACCCTTTGACTACTGTTGTCACTTAACATAAGGTTCTTATTTTTTGAGTCCTTGGTTTTGTCCCCTATAAAACAAATCAATCAGACAAAAGGACTCATTCACTAAGAGTATAAAGATTTAAAAAATAGTGTTCCATTATGCTTTTTTGCTTGTTTTGTTTTCCTAATGAAAATATTTGCCCACAATATGGCTAAAACAGCAGGTTTCATAGCTTTAGCTGAAATCGTAGTAAGCAAAGACACTATTTAATGTATGGTGATCACATTGGATTGGTTGGTTATATGTCTACACTAGGCTCCCAAAGGTAAAAGCATTATTAATTAATAAATGAAATTTCAGAAGATAAAAATACCATTCAAAATCTATGCCTTTTCATTTGAATAACATTGCAAAAAATTTAAGTTGCACAACATCATAAAGAGGAAAATAAAGAATAAAAACATATTCTAGACTCGTGACAACGGGAAGGAAATTATTAGTTTTGGGGGTGAAGAGCCTGGAAACAGACTAGATATTTTTCTTCCTAGTCTTTCCACAAGCTGCTGGATTTAGGAAAAGATTACAGCAGCTATAGCGTGTTTATTTCCACGAGGGAGAAGTAGAGTATTGCAAATAAAGTAAACTAATTTCACAAGTAGGGTAATAGAATAGCTGACTCAAAACTAGTTTTTGTGTGTGTGTTGTTGGTTTGTTTTCTTTTTTCTTGGCCGGTTCTGCCAAGAGAATGTAGGAAAAGAGCAATTCCAAGCTTATGTGAATTAACCTCTCTCAATTAATTTCTGTACCACGTGATTAGTGTAACGGAAACTACTGTGGAGGGATTCAATAAAATTTGTCGTGCTTCTTCAGAAAAAAACTTCATACAAGACACAACAAACACAACAATTCCTTGAACTTGTTAAGATAAGTGAACAGATGTGATGCTGATGGGGGAAGGGGGTGTGGGAGGTGGGGAAAGGGAGGAATTGGTAAAGAGACATGAAAATCAACTACATTGTATATCAATAAATTAAAATTTTAAAAAATTGTAAAAAACTAACTAAATAAATGAATACCAAATGTCATCTAATTCTGAAAATAAAAGAAAAAAGTTCATACTATAATTTTGAAAACATAAAGTGTGTTGATATAAACCTCGCCTTCTCATAACCCCTTTCTAATGAATTCATATGTGTCATTTTTTACTGAAATCAATTAAACTTTAATCAGGCTAACTGACCTATTGTAAGCAATGTATAGTTGGGATTCTACACATGAATTTGAACTTTAGAATTTATCAAGCACTGGTCCACAAGGAAAGGATACACACAACTCGTAACTAAAGGTCGCTGCGCAGAAGGCACCAGCCATGAAAGGCTGAGATCGTGCTGTGGCAGATTAAAGGGAGGTAAGAAAAAAGGGGAAAGAGTTTGGGTCGGATTCCATGGAGCCTCCAGAGGTGGGAGCAGAGAGGCAGGTGTAAGTGACAGCTTAGGGGAGGGGGTGACTTAGCAGATGGGTGGGAGCCCCAGGAGGGCCTAGCCAGAGAGAGCGGCCGTCCTTCCCTTTCAGGAGTGGCAGGAGCTGAGGCAGGACTGAGAGGGGTCTGCACTGCGGGTGGCCTTGAGTGCCAGGCCAGGGATGAAGGATATGCCCAGATGTGGCACGGTGCCTGTAGCATCAGGTAGGGAGCGTGGGTGGGAGAGGACTGAGCATACTGTCTCTGAATCTCAAAGCAGAGAGCCAGGCTCAGCCAACACTTTCTCACACATCTCCGATCAAGTCAGAGAAAGACCTGGCATAGAACAACAAGATCCCCAAACAGACACATCATTAACAATTACCCAGCTGAATTTCTCTGCCACGTGAAACCAAATACATCTGAATGGCCCACATGGCCACTCTCACCACAGTGTCATACAAGTAACACAGTCACTCCAATGCCAACCACAGTGGTGTCTCTCAAAGAACACTAAAGGACATATATTCCACACCCTATAGTAATCTTCTGAAAACTTCCTTTTCATCTTTCCACTCTCCCTCTCTACAACCCCAGGACCCCTCCAGCACCCTCCCAGGGGCCTTTCCTGGGCTCCTTACCAAACAAGCCTGCTCAGCCTTTCTACTCTCTTTGAAGTTTCTTTCATGTGATAACCATGACCAGCTTCTCCGCAACCAATGAGATCTTGGATCTGACTCAAGAGAAGTGTGACATCTGTCATGTAGCCAGCACTTTTTATTTTTGTTACCCTTGCCTTATCACACAATATTTCAATGTAAGGCTTTAACTACCTCAATATTACTTTTATATTTTCAGCATCATCCTTAATATTTTTCAGTGGCCTCTGCTAAAATAACAGTGAGGCATATGATAGTGCCTCTCCGGCCTTCTTAACTTCTGTTTCAAGGACATGGATTTTCATTTGTCTTTCTCAGCATTGGAGCCACCGCTTTGTGATGGCTTGGATTACAGGAGATAACAGCAACATTAAAATCACAGCACAATGATTGCTCACAGAAGCTTGGATGCAAATGAATAGCCACGTGCTTCACATAATTTTCTAAAAGCATGGATAGGAATTTCTGTTGACAGTTAAAATGTCCCTTCCATATGACAACAGCATGAAGACAGTTTAGAATTCACTCCGCTTGCCCGCTTTGAAATTGCAGTGTGCAATTCTCAGTGATGTTTTTTCTTAGTTTAGGGAGGATCCATCTCATTTGGAGTGAGATTTTATTAATCTTCTCTTTATCGCCTTGTTTTTAGTTTGTATGATTCAAACTCACAGGAGGATGCTGCGTGGGATGGCTTTTACTTTGCAGCGTAAAGAAGGTGGCGGAAGCGAGTGAGGTTGTGCTGGACAAGGCCTGAGGAAGTCTGGAAACAGATCCCAATTGTGACCCCAAACAGCTGGGGCTGGGGCAAGGGCTGGGCTCTGCCCAGGCTGTACAGCAGGGAGCACGGGGCAAGCCCGATTGGGGTCCTGGTCCCCTGTGGCCACCCTCTCCCTGCCGTGCAGCCAGCAGATGGTCCAGGAGGGTGCTAGGCCCGTTCCTCCATTGCTCCCTGCACAGCAAGAGGGACCCCAGCTCTAGCATGGGTGGTTGCCTGGTCATTGGCTGACCTCCAGGGGCATGTCTACACTTACCACCACCCTGATCACTGCCATCCGAACAGCGGTGGGGCTGGCAGTCCTGGAGGTAGGGGCATGGGAATAGACTGAGCAAGCTCAGAACTCCGGGCAGGGCAAGGGCCCTTTACTCATGTCAAATCTCACAGATCATGAGCCAAGGACCGTGGGAATGGAGCCCAGAGGGGACAGAGGGAGGGAGGGAGCTACCAGGAGATGAGGCTGCAGAGCCCAGCAGGACAGAGTAAGGACTGAAGAAAATTCTAGGGTCTTGGAACAGCCCTATAATAATAAACTTGTGAAATAAACTCACCATTTACATTAAGTGTGTTTTATCAAAGAAAATGCCAAGGTACAAATCAGTTACCAATTAATAAAACCAGGTATTTTCATCTAAAAGTATGACTCATAATTTTCATAATGAGGACCAATGATTAATTTCCAAATGTATTAGTCAAGGTTCTGCAGAAAGACAGAACCAATAGGAGATATATTACACACACACACACACACACACACACACACACACACACACACACACACACACACGAGATATACATGTATACGTACTTCAAAAGATTTGTGGAAACGTAGAATTAAAGGATAATATGTATATATATATAATGCGCGCGCACACACACACACACACACGGAGGGGGTATGTTAAAGAATGGGCCCAGTGTGGGGGCTGACAAGTCTGAAACCCGCAGGGCAGAGCAGCAGGCTGGAAGCTCCAGCCAGAGCTGATGCTGCAGACTCCTGAAGGCATCGGGAGGCAGAATTCCCTCCTCTTCGGGGACCTCAGTCTTTTCTCTTACGGTCTCCAACCGCTCGGGTGAGGCGCACCCACATAATGGAGGGTAATCTGCTTTACTCAAAGTCAGCTGATTTAGACGTTACTCACATCTAAAAAACACCCTCACAGCAATGTCTAGATGGTGCTTGACCAAATAACTGGACACCATGGCCCAGCCACACTGACATGTAAAATTAGCCATCACACAAAGCAAGCTCCTTTTTGATAATTTCAAATTTGAGTCCCATATCCTCCGTCTAAATTTTCACAATTTTCAGACTTCGGGGGGAAGGAGTGAAGGATCTGGAAAAGCACCGGGAGGGGTGATGAGCTTACGCTGAGCTCGCTCCCACTGCAGCCTCCTGGTGTGTTTCTATTTCAAGAGAGAGGAAAGGGCCCGTGTGCATTTTTATCTTGCACACCATAAAGACTCTGCCTCCTCCAGGGAATGAAAGGCCATTCTTGGTAATATTAAGATCACAAATCTATGCTAGAACTCTCAGCTTCTTAATAGGAAGGCATTTCAGAAATGCTAGTTTCACCTTGAAACGTCTTCCTATTAAGAAGCTGAGAGTATGACTTCTGGGCAGAAGGCTGCCCGGGACTGACATAAGGAGTCTCAGTCTCTGAGCGCTCACCGTGGGGCTCTTGTATCCAAGAAGCACGTGGTGTGCAGGCGTGGGGTGTCACTCATGTTGGCGTCACTCCTGCCAGCCGGGGTTCTCCCCTGGACACCTCGGCCTTGCCTCACTGGAGGGTCCATCAGGTAATGCCGACTCCCCAGGTATAATATACTGACTACAATGGAGGGAGGAAAGCTTTGTGGAAAACGCAAAAAAGCAGCAGCTACATGGTATTATATGCAATGAGTCACTGGCCGTGTGACCTTGAGCAGGTCACAGGAAACTGCATCACAGTGTCCTCCACAATAGAAGGCAGCTGTTGTCCTAGTGATATCTGAAGACATTTTTCAGTCTCAGATTCCATGATCCAGAGATTTTAAATGATACCAGACCAAATTCTCAAAATGAGCTTTCCTCAATGTTCCTTGTCGATCCTGGAGAAGTCATTTCATCCTGAACCTTCAGTTCCGGGACCCTTATTACCTCCTCCCAAGGTCTGTGCCTGCAGAAGCAGGGACCCTGGTTCTTCTTGTTCACTGCTCCGACCCTGGTTCCACCATAAAAACATCTTTTGATGAATGAGAGAGTGAAGGAACGTGTGACTTCATAACGAGTCATTTCCAAAAATTGTGGTAGAAAACACACAACACTGAACACCTTAGCCACGTCTAAGTGCACAGTTCAGGGGCATTAAGTGCATTGCAGCTGCTGCACAACTGTCACCACCATCACTCTCCTGGACTCTACCCACTAAACACCTCCCCACTCCTTCCACCCCAGCCCCTGGCAACCACCGTTCTCCCGTCTGTCTCTATGAATCTGACTACTCTATATGTACTAGTCAGGGTTCTCCAGAAAGGCAGAACCAATGGGAGAGATAAATCCGGCTGCAAGCTGGAGAACCAGGAAAGACTTTGGTATAGTTCAGTCTGAGAACAAAGGCCTGAGAACCGGGGGAGGTGATTGTGTAAGCCCCCAGCAGAGTCCAAAAGCCCAAGAAGCAAGAGCTCTGACATCCCAGGGCAGCAGAAGTGGATGTCTCAGCTCAAGCAGAGGAGCAAATTCTCCCTCCTCCTTTCTGTTCTGTCCAGGCCCTCAAAGGATTGGATGATGCCCACCCACACTGGTGAGGGCAGATCCCCCTTACCCAGTCTACTGATCCAGACGCTTATCTCTTCCTGCAACACTCTCATGGACACACCCAGAAGTAAACTTTTACCAGCTATCTGGGCATCCCTTAGCCCAGTCAAGTTAAGACATAAAATTAGCTGTCACGCTAAGAGCGTCACATAAGTGGAATTTTGTAGTATTTGTCTTTTTGTGACTGGCTTATATATTTTCCCCGGAGTGGAATTGCTGGATCATATGGTGACTTGACGTTTAGTTTTTTTAGGAACCACCACAGTAGTTAGTAGCAAGTGATTTTGAACTGAAATTGTTTTATGAAGGGATTTCCCTTTGTGGAGCTAGAGCTGAAGAATCCACTGGGGTAGAGAAAGTCCTCATTTCGTGTACGCTCGGAATGTGAACCCCTACAGATGTCAGCATCAACTACGGCATCACACTTCTGCTAAGAAAAGAGAAGCGAGCTTCCTGGAAGCTGACTTGAGAATTCCTGAGCTCACTGAAGGCTCCAGTAGCAAAACTCATGTCACCTCCTCATAGAAGCCCACATGGCATCCTCCCCACGACACGTCAGTGATTCAACCTCCGTTACTTTGAAATTCTGAGCCGTGCTCGAAATGTCCTGCTGGCATTCCTCGGCCTCCTTGTGCCTAGGTCAGACAATCCCCTTTCGAGATAGTGCCCCTAATCCAACATTTTACTAATCTCAATGTTTAACCCAACATTTTTATAAACCAGAATGTTATATACTAAAGCCAACTTAAGCAAGTTTTACTATTAAAAAAATCAGTAACAATGGGCTTCCCCTAATATTCTTGGGGCCTGGAGCAAGGGAAACTCTCACAGTGTGTGTGTACAGACAGATGTAGATGCAGCAGATAAACAGATATTTAAAAGACGTGACTCAAGTTAACAAACTAATAAATATGTTCAATCATTCTATCTTTAAAAACACCTTTATAATAACAAAAATTGAACAATATATGTAAAGCTATTGTTTTAAATGACTGAAAGTTGGCAAAATATCAAAGACACCTGAGTTAAATCATTATTGTACATGCCCGAATGTCCTGTGGATAGGCTATGCTGTTTGAATAAGTAATTAAATAACGACATATGTAATTCATAAGTTATATATTATTCATAAGTTTTTGTCTTCTCAGTTCAGCAAAAAACACTAATTACGTTGTCATAATCAATATTTTTATATAATTTGCATTTTATTGATAATGACAAATTAGACAAACTCTCTAGAGTCATTAAGCTTCTTAGACCATTTTTTATTAGTTTCGTTTTAAAGAAACTTTAATCTGCTAAAGCTGTAGCAATGAGAATTGTTGATAAGTCTTAGAACAATACTTAGGTGCAGAAATGTACCAGGAATTTGCATATCTTATTCAAACATTGTAATAGTTTGCATAAAAGAGGTTATCATTGTAGCATAAAAATACAAGATGTTTTAATTTTATCATTTAAATTATTACCACTCGCATGATTTTCACTATCCCTTAAAGCACTATTAAGATTCATAAAGAAAGAGTTGGCTTTAGCTTATATCTAGACCTACACATGCACAAATTTAAAAGTGACACAAATGGCTTAATACTGAAAAATGTTTCTCAGACACCGGGTGCAAGCCTCTGAGTACTCTGCTCATCCATGAATATTTCCAGAATCTCTAACAGAAAATCAATGCTCGATACTGCTGGGAAACGATACTTGGTTGTGCATCCATGCTACCTGCGAGGAAGAATTTGACAAGTGAGTCATTTTGTGTCTTCTCTTTCCTAAATGCTCAGTGCAGTGACCATCTCTGATAGTCGCAGGTGCACAACCTTCAAACCTTCACAGATTTGGGATAAAGTCACCTTTGGTCTCGAGGCCACAGACCTATGGAGAAGCATTTCCCTGGGACCGGCACAGTGTTACTCACCGTCTTGCGTTTGGAATCACTGTGCCAGGTCTGAGTGACAAATCCTGAGAAACGAGGACCCCACGTGTTCTTTAACATATTCGGGGGGAGGGGGAGGTTGTAATAGTTGCGACCCTCTAAAGCTTGGGGTCCAAGGACAGAGCTCCTTCCGCCTACATCAAAGGCAAAATCAATTAGCAACTTTGCCCAAGAACTAGACGGATGGGAACTCTTGTCGCCAGGCCCAGAAACTTACCCAAGAAGCTCCCGCGGCCAGCAGGTGGCGCTCGCTGTCCAACCAAAAGCTCCGGCTCCGCCCCAGGCCACCGCGGGTCCAGGGTGACTTTCACACCCATCCGGAAACGAAGAGGAGGGGTGCAGCGTTCCTAGTGGGAGGGTGGAGAGAAGGGGTCACCAGCTAAATTATTAACCTGTTTAAATCCCTGCTGGGCTTCCCCGCTAAGAGCGCCCGCGGCCTATTGCAAGAGAAGTGCACCAGCCCTGCGCAGCTCCCAGCCCACTCGGGGGCTGTCCCAGAGGTGGGACCTGGAGGGACATGACCACTGTGATCCCAGTGCCAAGGGCAGGTCCTCGCCTGGGGTCCCTCTAGAGATGCAGAAGACAAGACTTTTTAAACCTCCATTTTAATTGAAAGGCAGGGCTGCCTGTAGGGCTGGGGCTGGATTTGGGGTTCCAAGGCCAGGCCAAAAGGAGTCCATTTCTGGGCAGATGACCCAGGAAGTTCTGGACCAGCAGGGCCCTCAAGTCATGTGAAAGCACCCAGGCAGAGAGACAGAGGGTCCACAGAGGACCACCCCCCAACAGAAAGGCATCTGCACGAAAGAATGACAATTGCCACCATGTGCCAGCCGCTGCTGCACTCCAGGCCTGTGCTTTACACACACGTGTCCTTTGGGGTCCTCACACCGCCCTCTAACGTGCATCTTATCATTAGCACCTCATTTTACATGTGTGGTCACCAAGGCTTAAGGACGGGTTAAATGGCCCAGGTGGAAGTAACATTCAGATGCAAAGCCCGTCCTGCCAGCAACCTAATGATTTTCCTGCACACAGGTGGGGACAATAACCTCAGCAACAGACCGACAGGGACAAGCTGTAGTCCCCACTGTCCAACAGGTGGGGCTGGATATGCCCTAGTGACAACTCACACTATCAAGTTAACCCTCTCTCGCTTATCTGGAGCAGATGTCAGTATAAACAACAAATTGTCACAAAGTTAGGGGCTTCAAACAACAGCGCTTTATTATCTCACAGTGGTGTACGTCAGAAGCCCAAGGACAGCTGAGACAAGCATCTCATGAACCTGGAGCAAGATGTCAGCAGGGCCGCACTTCTTACCGCAGGCTCTGTGGATAGACGGCTTCCAAACTCGCCCAGGTGGTTGGATGAATCCAGTTCCTCGTG
The DNA here is from genome assembly GCF_027409185.1 of Cynocephalus volans. NCBI lineage: Eukaryota > Metazoa > Chordata > Mammalia > Dermoptera > Cynocephalidae > Cynocephalus > Cynocephalus volans. The sequence goes on from NC_084460.1 coordinate 296,625,444, forward strand.
GTTGTGGGACTGAGGTCTCTGTTGCCCTGCTGGCTCTGCTGGGGGCCAGTTTGTGTCTCTTGAGACTGCCCACATCCCTTCTCCTGCCATCCATGGGGATTCCCCTCCAGCAACAGCAGGTCGAGTCCCTCTCACACTCCAAGTCCTGCCACATCCTCTGCTGCGGTGTCTTTGGACTCCAGCCGGAGAAAGTTCTCTGCTCTTAAGGGCCCGTGGAATTAGATTGGGCCCACCTATGTACGCCAGGAGAATCTCTCTGTCGTCAAGTCTATAGTCTTACCCACGTCTGCAGAGTCCCTTTAGTCATGGAATGTATTCACAGACTGCAGGATGTGGACACTGTGGGAGTGTCAGGGTGGCATTCTGCCTGCAGGTGGGGTTGGGAGAAAGTTTTATGAATTTCACGAACTTTAGATGATAAAAATCCTTATTTCCAGGTTGAACGTGGCCTGTAAGATTTCCCTCAAGTCCTTTTTCCTAAACAGATTCTGCTGGGTGTAGTTGCTCCTGGTAGGGAGGACGGGAGGCCTGGAGAGAGGGAGGCAGGGAGGCTGCTTCCTTTCACTGTTTCCTCTTCTGGATCTTGTGATTTATTCCATGGGCATGTTTCACCTGTTTAAAAACTTGTTTTTTAAATGCCACTTTCTCTGTGACGATTTTCCATTTCTCATTACCAATGGCTTTCCCTCACCCACCCACCCACTTGGACTGCTACTTGGAATTGAAAAATGTTCACTTTTATAGAAGTGCAGCCTCTGGTGTGTGTGTGGGGGGGGGGGATGCTGTTTAATTGTTTCATGACCATTAGGATACTGAGCCTTAAACTTTAAAATCACTCACTTAGAGAATTTGCACTTTGAAAATACAAATTCGTGTCTCACTTGGGAGAGTGTGGTGCTGATAACAGCAGGGCCACGGGTTCGGATCCCTGTATAAGGATGGCCGGTTGGCTCACTTGGGAGAGTGTGGTGCTGACAACACCAAGTCGGGGGTTAAGATCCCCTTACCGGTCATCTTAAAAAAAAAAGAAAAGAAAAAGAAAGAAAATGCAAATTCCCGGGCTTCACTAGGACCTCTGGGGATTCTGGTACAGGAGGTCCATGGACCTGCCCCTGCCCCCTTAGACATGTTGCTTAGAAGAGAATGTCACCTCTTATCTCCAGCTAGCTATGGGACTGGACAAAGTCATAACATCTGAACATCTCTGGGGCACAGGTGCCGCTCCTGAATATTGGGGTTAAAATAAAGCACCTGCCCCTGTGCAGGGGAATGGACATTGCCTGAGGAGCACAGGGTCTCAGAACTCTGACTTCCACGTGTACGGGACGGTTATTCCTCCATTTCATTTACACCAACATGTGCTGTTTGGGGCGATGGGGACACCCAGTATATGGATCATTCACAGGATGTGAAGGAAAGAAAAAATTAGGAAGAAACTAAAAAGTCCAGTGGTAGAAAACACTGAAGAAAGGTGTGTTTGGAAAAGGAGTCATTAAGGAAGGAAGGCGAGGGCTGGCTGGTGAGCTCAGCTGGTCAGAGCACAGCCTTGTCACACCGAGGTCACGGGTCAAGGATCCAGGGGGTCGCTGGTCACTGGGGAGCGTCCTCCGGGTGGTCTGGCAGCACCCACAGCCCAGGCGCCTGACAGCGGCCCAGGAAGCCGCGCACACAGGCCGTGTCCTCGGAGGTGGGTTGTCCTGGCGTCCAGTCTTCTTGTTCCACCAATCAACGTTGTCTTCATCCACATCCCCTTCCCTTACACAGAAACACTTGTCAACAAAACTCAGACTCCAGCGAACATTGGCTTCAACACTATCTTCCAGCACCAAAGGCCAAAGAAGCGGCTGAAACTGGGTCCCCTATGTACGTGTCTGTTTAAAGTAACTTGAAATGCCCTGATGAGATCTTCTTCCTGTGTGTCAGTCTAGCGTGCAACAAAATAAAGAAAAATGGGGGGAAAAATCCCTGGAGAAGACTGGCTGGAGGCAGTCCTCTGGCACAATAACTTCCCACTGAAGAGAAATGGCTTCTGAATATCTCCAGATGAGGCACCGTGTTACTGAGCAGAGGATCCAGCCTTCAGCACCCTCCAGGAAACATGGGTGCAGGCAGCCACGTCCCTGAGGACGGCAGTGTGACCCCCTAATTCCCCAGTGCAGATGGCATTTCCCTGTGGGAGCCTCAGTCTCCCTCAGCAGGAGAGGTGAGAAGGCAGAGCAGGAGGAGGTCTGGAAGCGACTTCCCTTGTTCCGACGCGGTCTCCAGTAGCTGCAGAAGTCAGGACTGAAAGCGGGTGCAGTTTCTCACCCACTTGCTGGTGGCTCCACCTGGGTCTTCTGCTAGGGTTCCTCTTCGTGGTGGATGATGTTCTCCGTCCTGGGCACTAAGTCCCAGGAAGTGGTACCTTTGCCCGCATAAGCAGCACTCGTGGATGGACAGCTCCCGCTGAAGAGTGTTTTCGGGGCATCTTGTGCTGTGATGAGAGAGGAAAAGCTTTGCCTGAGCTGGAGAATGAAAGGCCCCCTGGAGCTGGAGGGGCCGTGAGCGCTCGTGAGCCCTGTCGTCCCCGGATTTTCTTCACCAAGGGGCCTGTGATCATGGCCCTCTGCTTAGAAAGAACCTCCACTTGAAACGTGTTCTCATGCAGTAATAATTACTTATCTGTTTTTAATTACTCAGCTACACTGCTGAAGATGATGCGATTACCAGCATTAGAGAGCTGATATGACTCCAGCCAAAAACAATGAAAAAGTCACATGTAAACTGTTTAAACGGGGCTGTCTTTACCTGTATTACATGTGTGTGACCCTGTGCTTCCCCTGTGTCCTTGTCATTGTCTTCTAGTGTGTCAGGCAGGTCTCCCACCTGCTCCCCACCTGCAGCTGCTCTCAGGCCGCCTTGTCCCCACCCCTCAGGGCTCCACTGGGGACCTTGCCCATGTGCCCAGAGCTCCAGGGTGGACTCACTCCTCCTCAGAGCCACGTGGCCCCACCTCACAACGAGAAGAGCATGTGGCACATTGTAAGCACGCAGGACAATGCGTGGAATGAATGAGTGACTGGAGTGAATGAATGTGTGGAGGCTGGTCTCAGCATGGGACCCCCTTATTCTTTAATTGTCCCACCACATCAGGGACCCTGGGATGTGCATGTGTGGCAGACTCAATGTTTAGCAATGACTTTCTAATATGGAAAAATACTTTAACCTGGATTCTAAATATAATACTTCTCAGAATCCAGGAAACAAGGAAAGATGAGTTTAGCCTTCGTGGAGTTGTTTAGGGAATCTCCTTTCTTCCTCTTTGAAGACAATCCCTTCTTTAGAAATACATCGCCCCTACCCTCTGGGGTTGGACATATCCGACATGAGCTTCCTTGCTGCATCCGTGCAACAGGATGTGGCCAACAAGGACAGACCATTTCCCGAGTGTGAGCCGTGCACCTGGGAATCCACCTCAGTGTCTTTCTACTGTGCGGCAGAACCACTCCCAGACTCGGCCTCCGAGGCCGGCCTCCCTGGAGCTTTACCAAGACCCTCTCAATCTGCCTCCGGTTCCTTGTCTTCTGTGGGGAACTATAGGTACACACACACACACACGCACACATCTATATCTATGCACATACACAACACACGTGCACATACACTCATACACACATACCTACATCTATGCACGTACACAACACACATGCACATACACACTCATACACACATACACATACACCTACATCTATGCACATACATAACACACATGCACACACACCTACATCTATACACACATATACACACGCACATGCACACTCATACACATGTGTACACACACATACATGCACACACCTATATCTATGCACATACACACTCATACACACATACCTACATCCATGCACATACACAACACACATGCACATACACACTCATACACACACATCTACATCTATGCACATACATAGCACACATGCACATACACACTCATACACATACATCTACATCTATGCACATACATAACACACATGCACACACAGCTACATCTATACACACATATACACACGCACATGCACACTCATACACATGTGTACACACACATACATGCACACATCTACACCTATACACATAACATACATATATACACATGTACAGACATTTGTGCACATCCATATACATGTGTAATACACATATACACATGTACACTCATACACATACACACATGTGTATACACCAATACACAATACATACACATACACACATGTACACACACATCTCTATCTATATAAATACATAACACACATGCACATAACCACATGTACACACATCTACATCTATACACATACACACACATACACATACATAACACAGACATACTCATAAACACATGTACACGCACGTGCGCACATCTACATCTATACACATAATACATACACATACATGTATACACACTCGTGCACATCCATACACATATGCAATACATACACATAGATATGTACACACACTACATCTATACACATAATACACATACACATATACACACTCGTGAACATCCATACACCTATGCAATACATACACATAGACACGTACACACACTACATTTATACACATACGCACATGTACACACGCTTGTGCACACCCATACACATATGCAAAACACACATATACACATACACATTCATACATGTACTCATGTGTGTACACCCATATACAATACATACACACACACGCGAACATACACACACACATATCTACATCTATATACCTACATAACACAATCCATATACACACTCACATGTACACATACTTGTGCACATCCATACACATGCACAATACGTACACATATATACATGCACACATCTACCTCTATGCACATTCATAACACGTACACACATACACACTCATACACATACACACACACACTTGTGCACACCCATACACATATGCAGTACATAAACACACACACGCACACATCTACATCTATACACATACATAACACAGGCATATACACACTCATACACGTACACACACATCTACATCTATACACATACATAACACAGGCATATACACACTCTTACATGTACACACACACTTGTGCACACCCATACACATACGCAATACATACACACATGTACATACACACAAGCACACATCTACATACACAACACATACCCATACACACGTGCATACAACATACACACATTCACACGCACATGCAAACATACACAGGCTCTCACACACATACGAATACATACACAGAAACACACACATACACACACACACACACACACACACATATACACCCCTCAGAAGGGCAGTGGTCTCAGAGGCAGTCCTCGGTTCCTGTTAAGGAAGGGAAATGCTTGTCCAAAGGCAGGGTAAAGTCCAAGTTGCCCTGCGCACCAGCAGGCACAATCCGCATTGCTATGTGGCGCAGGTCCACCTTTCCACTGCTTCATGCCCCAGGCCACGTCCGAGGACCCACCGGCACACGGAGGGTCACTGTGGTGCCTTCCTGGTAACAGTCCCCAGACCCCGCTCACCCCTCTCAACCACGCAAGGCCTGGGAGAAGCTTTGAACACGTCGGCTTTGCTTTACCTCGGGCTGGGTCGAGTGTCTGGGAGTGACAGTGGCTGTTTTCCACACTGACGGTAGATAGGTGTCCTGCCTGCAGTAGTTTTTTTTTTTGAGAAACGTTCTTATTGGAGTATAACATTCATACAGAAAAATACATAATTCGTGGGTGCCAAGGTCAATAAATTATTACAAAATGAACACCCCTTGTTACTATGCCACCCAAGACAAAAGAGATCACCAGGACCCAGTGGTCTCTCCACGCCTCCTCCTGGCAGTCCCCGCCTGCTGCCCAGAGGCAGGGGCTCCGCTCTCTAACACCATGGGTTACTTCTGCCTGTCTTTGAACTTTTTATAATTGGAATCTCATAGTATGTGTTTGTGGCTTGTCTTTTCACTCTCTTAATGGTGTCTTTGATGAATACAAGTCAACTTGATTTTTTCGATATTTGTGCGTACATATTTGTGGGGTACGGCTGTTGTTTCGGTACATTTCTTCCTGGACCCTTTAGAGGTCCAAGTCTGCAGTTGGAAATCACGGATTAACTCCAACTTCTGCTCATACATTGAGACAAAGGGGGCTCAAAGGGGCAGAGTGACTTTCTCAGAGTCGCACAGCAAGCCAGTGGCATTGGTTATAGCTTATCAGTGACAGGTTAGGTCTGTCAACCCCCGAACCACATCCTGTGATTTGGCAAAGCTCTCCAGTCCTCCTCTGAAGAGGAGCAACTTCTTATCTCTCAACCGAGTCAGTCATTCATGGACTTTTGTCCTTTTAAATTATTAACACTAGTCCCTGGGGACGGTCCCGCAGTGCTCGGGCCTCCATGCTTCAAGCTGCTCAGCTCAGCACCGTCGCGGTTCCTGGGAGAGCGCTGTGGCTTCTCGCTGACTGTGCTCCGGCCTCCCCGGTCTCCTCCTGCGCTCCTGCAACAAGCCGAGCACACGCCCGGCCCCAGCCCTTGCCGTCCCCTGTACCTGGATGCTCTCACCCCAGGTGGCTGCATGCCACCCCCCCGCCCACTTCATTCAAGTCTTGTTGAAAATTTCCCCTTGGGGAACCGATGGGGACCACACAGGCCTTCGGGGACCACCACATATAGAAAATCAGCTCCAAAGGCGGGGGAGTTTGCATAACTCGCTCACTGCTGTAGTCCCAGCACCGAAGGGTGGGTGACACAGTGCGGGTGCTTAATAAATGTTGCTGAAGGAAGGGACAATCCTGTGAGGAAGACAAGACGGTGCTATTACCTGTGTTTCAGAGATGAGAAAAGTGGGATACAGAGAGGTTAGGTAACTTGTCCCAGGCCACTAACTTGTTATGTGCCAGGGCCGGGTGGTGCATCCACAGGTGGGGACGGGTGCGACACCTGCGTGAGAAAGGTGGCCCTCCAAGGCCACCAGCTTAGCAGCAGCGTGAGGGAGAATGGACGGAGCAAAGGGACAAAAGATGAGATGCAATCACTGACGAGGCCCTGTAGTTTGGACTTTTAAAAAGAAACCATGGACGCCGCCTGCTGCAGTAGTTGAAGCAGGCACGTGAATGTTTCCATCGATACCTTTGGAATCGAGAGAGAAAAACTTGGGGACTGTTGGCACAGTGTTTGCAAACTAGAAGGGAGCTTAGGGGGCCATTTTGCTGCACCTCTTCATTTAACAGGGCCCAAAACTAACACTCAAAGCAATGAAGTTACTCGTCCCACTTAGCCTGCAGCAGAGAGAGGACCAGGCCGTGGTTTTCGACTCCCGGCACATGCTCTTTCTTTTTAAATGACGCATTCATATTTCTCAAGTTTTTAATCCAACAACAGCAATTCTCTATTCTACTATGTATGCATACATTTTTTAATAAAACTCTTATTAAGATGATTTATACTGATTTTCTGATATGATCTGTGTTAGTTTTCTACTGTTATGTAACAAATTGGCAAAAACTCAGCGGCTTAAAGAAATGCAACCTATTATCTTACAGTTTCCATGAGGCAGGGGTCCCAGATGGGTTAATAGGGGTCCTCTGCTCAGGATCTTGCCAGGCTGAACTCAAGGTATCAAAGAGTTTCTCATCTAAGCCTCAGGGTCCTCCTCCAGACTCATGTGGCTGTTGACAGACTCTAGTAGTGTGCATTGGTAGCACTGAGGTCCCCATTTTCCTGCTGGGTGTCAGCCGGAGGTCTCAGCTCCTAGAGGCCCCTCAGGCCCTGAGCCATGTAACCCTTTTATAGCACAAAACTCACTGCACAGCTGTTTGGTTGATCTTCAAGACTGACCAGTCAGCTGATCTTGGGGTCCTATCAAACATAATGTACTCACAAGTGACTAACCCATCACCTCTGTCCTATGACACAACCTAATCAAAGGAGTGACTATCTCCTCGCATTCCCAGGTCTCAAGGGGAGGCGATTATTCTCGGTGTGTGTGCCCGGGGGCAGGAATCTTCCCTGCCACCTTAGATTTCTGCCTGCCACACCATTTGTTTTCAATGGTATTTCATTGGAATTCTTTTTAGTTCAATTCTTACATGATTTCTGAGAAAGAGTTTTGCATACGAATTTGCAAAGACCTCCGAGTTGACCTTTAGATATTTCACAGCTACTTAACCATGTTTCACTCGGACATTACGCAGATTCCTCTTTGCACCCGGCTTTATTGAATATGTTTATTTCCTACCAGCAGCAGTATGCAGGGAATGTGATTTCATTTTGTATCATCCGCATCCCCAACTGCGAAAGCACTGGCAGAGATCCCTCTCCAGGTTGCGCAACACTCTTATTTTTAGAAACCTTCTTCCACCACATTTGCTGGTGACACTGTCCATGAAAATTCTGGACTCATCCTTCTTCTCAGGTCCCTCCTCCCCAGGCTGACTTTAAGCCTCCTGCTGTCTCTTGAAAGGGGAGGAAGATGGGTTAGAATCAGACAGCTTCTAGAAACTTCTTTGTCTGCTTTGATGTTTTGGAAATTCCATGATTAAAGAATACAAGGTTCTTTTGTTTCTAGAGCTCTTAATTAATAAAAAAATCACCAGTAGGTAGAACTGTGGGATCAAATTAACAAATCCCAAATCTAGGAAGCAGATGCTTTGACAGCTTATTTATTTGTTCAGCATGTGTGGTGTTTGCAACTTGGCTCCATAAATGCTCTTACAAGAGAGGAAGTTTTTCCCTGAGGGATTTTTGTACAAGAGAAAGAAAGGCTGCTTTCCCATCCCCAGTTGCATACGCTTTACTTTGATGCTTCATACCTGGCTCTCAATCTCACAGTTCTCTCTGCTGCTCCAGTCACTGTCATCTAACCCTCAGCCATGACCCACTTGTTACAGCGACCTCCCAGACAGTGACACAGGTTATAAATGACCACAGTCTGCCTGTGTTTGTGCTTACTACTGTGTTTGTCTCTAAGAGAAATAGTTATTTCTCTATTAAAGGAAAGTGGCTTTGCACTAAGAGAAAGTGGCTTTGCACTACCACATTTATGTCCAGATAAGTTATTGCCATCAGCACAATAGATAACAATTTTAGAAAACTTAAGGGAATGTGGAGGAACAACTGTTACCAACCCATAAGATTATGCTTTTTGCTTTTATGGATCTTGATTTATAATAACATAAAACTCTGATTCTCAAAACGCTTGGGGATTTGATGCTTTTGTTAACTTAATTTTCTAATTACGTAAAAGCCCATCTAAACATTTGTTTCAGCCCCTGTTGTTGAAAATCTTCCTAAAATGTGATGGTTGGAAAACATGTGTTTAATTCTATTGTTCTAGTAAGTTTATTGAACTGAATATAAGGTGCTTTAAAGACTTGTGTGATAGATGCATCTTGGGATGTCAGCTCAGCTCCAAATGACCACTTTAAACAGTCGTACTCTGGTGAGCTCTGGCCACACTTGTGTAAAAATGATCCTTTCCTCCGGCCACAGTGGAGCTGGTACTCTGACTCCCGAGAATGCCAGGGCATTTGGGACTTTTCCTTGGGAATTTGGGACTAGGACCAATAGCAAGAGGTCAGGTTCTCCCAGTGCTGGAATGACTACACATGCATTTGGGAGCTGGGGGCAGCCACTTTCTATCCACCATGTGGACTAAAGAAGAGGGAAGGCCGGCCTCTGAAGGAACAAGATTGAAATAAAGGTGGAAGACACCCACTGGCCTCCCACGTCCCGGCTCCAGCCCTTCCTGGGCCCAGAGCATTTCTGCCATTAGCTTCAATAGGTCTTCCCTCTAGCCTTATAGGACACCCCATTCCTGCGTCAGCTAGCTCCAGCTGCCTGATGTTACTTCCGTCCCAAAGACATGCAGTTCCCGAAGCCGTCATGCTGACCACTGGTCCCCTGCTCTGGCCCTGGTTTCCTCCTTTCCTGTCCTCTGTCATGTTCTGGTTCCGCCCATCTCCTGCCATCCAGACATAAAACCTCGCTGCTACCTCCAGTGTCTCCCCTGCCCCACAGCCAGTCAGACACCAGGACCTGTGAGCTCTTCCTCTCTCTGTCCCTCTCTATGCCAACTTTAAAAAAAAAAAAAACTTTTTAGTTTAAAATAGCTGTACGTTCATATGCAAATGAAAGAAATACTACAGAAAGAGCTCATGTAACACTCACCCAGTTTCCCCAGAGGTAGCATAACTATAGCATGCTATCACAGAATATGACAAAAATGACACAGATACACACAGAGTCACAGGGAAGACGGTCATGTGAAGATGGAGGCACAGATTGGAGTGATGCGGCCACAGCCAAGGAAGCCAGAAGCTCCCCAAAGCAGGAAAAGGCTGGGATTCTTCCCTAGAGGTTTCAGAAGGAGCTGGCCCTGGTGACAGCTTGATTTCAGACTTTAGTCCTCTAGAACTGTGAGAGAATATATTTCTGCTGATTTAAGCCACCCAGTTTGTGGTTATTTGCTACAGCAGCCCCAGGAAACTAATTCTAACCTTAGTCAGATTTCATCACTTGTGCAATGCACTTATTTGTGCGTGTGTAGGTTTAGTTCTATGCAATTTTATCACATTTGTAGATTCATGTGACCAGCACCACAGTCAGGATGCAGTAAAATTCTATAAAAATGATCCCTTGTGCTACCTCAGGAGGTAATCTCTGGCAATCCGTAATCAGTTCTCCATCTGTATAATTTTGTTCTTTCAAGAATGCTATATAAATGGAAGGATACACTATGTAACCTTTCAAGATCGGCTTTTTTCACTTTGCATAATTCTCTCGAGATCCTTCCAAGTAGTCTCATATAGTAATAGTTTGTTCTTTTTTATTGCTGATTAATATTCCACAGTATGGATGGACCACAGTTTTTTGACCATTCATTTGTGAGGGATTATTTTGGTTGCCCCCAGTTTGTGGCTATTTCAAATATATCTGCAATGAACATTTAAGAACTAATTTTTGTGTGGAAAAAAAAGTTTTCATGGCTCTGGTATAAATGTCCATGGGTACAATTGCTGGGTCACATGGTAAGCTCGTGTTTGGTGTTGTAAGAAACTACCCCCATTCCTTTCCAGCGTGGCTGCACCATCTTACAGTCCCACCAGTAATGCACGAGTGATCCGGTTTCTTCTCTTCCTCGTCAGCATTTGTCGAGGTCATTATTTTTTATTTTAGCCATTCTGACATGTGTGTAGTCTTCTATCTCATCGTGGTTTTATTTTGCATGTTTCTGCCTAGTGATGTCGAACATCCTTTCATGTGCTTATTTGTCATCTGTATGTTCTTGACCATGAAATAAATGTCTGTTCATGTCTTTTGCCCATTTTCTAATTCGAATGTTCTTTACTGTTGAGTTTTGCGAATTCTTCATGTATTCTAGAAGCAAGTTCTTCGTCAGACAAGTGGTTTGCAAATATTTCCCCCTAGTCTGTAGCTTGTCTCTTTAATCTCTTAACAAGTTCTTTCACAGAGAAAAAGTTTCTAACTCTGATGAGGTCCAGTTGATCAATTTTCCCTTTTATGGGTCACGCTTTTGGTGTCAAGTCTAAGAACTCTTTATCTTTAGCCAGCACTAGATCCTAAAGATTTTTATCTTGAGCTGCTTCTAAAAGTTCATAGTTTTGTGTTTTACATTTAAATCAATGATCCATCTTGAGTTAATTGTATACAGTGTGAGGTGTAAGTCAAGGTTCTTTTTTTTTTTTTTTTGTCTATTGTCTTAGTCCGTTTTCTGTTGCTATAACCGAATTCCTGAGACTGGGTAATTTATTTTTAAAAAATTGTTTCTTACAGTCCAAGGTTGAGGGGCCACATCTGGTTGCCTTCTGGTGAGGTCCTCCTGCTGGGTCACAACACAGGGCAAAGGGGCGCCCTGAGAACCAGGCTGGCTTTTACAACTGACGTGGTCTCCTGATAACTAACCCAGTCCCGTGATAGCCTATGAATCCCTTAATCCAAGAGTGGGTTAATCCATTCACCCCTGAAAGGCCCCACCTCTGGAGATGAAACGTCAACGTGAGTTTCAGAGGGGACAAACACTCACACCATAGCGTGCGTGGGTGTCCACGCTTGTCCTGTGCACGGGTGTCCACGCTTGTCCTGTGCACGGGTGTCCACGCTTGTCCTGTGCACCGGTGTCCACGCTTGTCCTGTGCACCGGTGTCCACGCTTGTCCTGTGCACGGGTGTCCACGCTTGTCCTGTGCACCGGTGTCCACGCTTGTCCTGTGCACGGGTGTCCACGCTTGTCCTGTGCACGGGTGTCCACGCTTGTCCTGTGCATAGGTGTCCACGCTTGTCCTGTGCACGGGTGTCCACACTTGTCCAGTGCTATTTTTAAATCATTGATTCCCATCCAGTTAGTTTATTTTTTGTTTTTTTGTTTTGTATTTTGCTCTCACAGGAGCCCCATGCTGAGTGGGGAGAAGTGGAAGAAAGGGAAAAAAGAGGTGATTGGCAGGTCAAGGTTAAGATCAAATAACATATTGGATCAAATAACACAACACTACATTCTAACCACGACCCCCAGCTTGCCCCACTTGCAGCGCTCGGAGGAAAAAGCGAGGGCACGTATGAGAAACCATTTCATAACCTTAAAACTCACAAAGCAGACTTGGGTTACTGTTTCCACGCAAGTCCTGTGCTGTGTGTGGCCAGTGTCAGAATAGAATCCCACCAGGAAATTTACAGTCCCCTCGTGTTTATAAAACATATTTCTCTTAAGGTGCTTTCCCGTACAGTCTTCCTTTTGCCCTCACATATTTATTCATTTTCAGTCAAAAATATTGAACCTATTATTTACCCGTCCGTTTATTAAGTAAATCAGCACTTATGGAACATTTTATTTGTGCTTACAGTCAAAACAAAAGTGAGACTAGACAGGTAGCAAAGTAGAAGCACAGATATTAACAAAAAGACTTGGAAATGGGGTCAGATAGTCTTTAGCAGTGCTTCTTCAGTGACCACATACACCGAGCTTCAGGAGAAGCTGGCTCCGAGTGCAGCCGAGCTGGCCACACGAGCAGATGCCCCGGGGGCCCTGACCTGGCTGAATTCTCTGCAATCCAGTTCTGCTTTTCAGAAACCTGATTTTGTTATTACCCTGTCTGTGGTTCTGTTTTCAAGGACAAACACAAGTTAACTAAACCCATAGTGACTGATATATGCACGTGACGCTGATTTATCCACCAATAATGACAGCCGTGATTGTTGACGGGATGGGATGGTGTGACACGGCTTGCGAGGCGCACTGTCCTTCCATAGCTGCTGCCAGGGCAGCTGGATGACAGACACTGCCCGATGCACAAAGAATTGGAAGAAGGCTGGTCTTGGGGTGTTCCTCCTGGTCGAGCTTCCTTCACCCCCAGCAGAGCCCTGCCGATGTTTGTGCCTCAGTTTCCATACCTGCCCACTGCCGTTCTTACTCCAACATGGCCTAATAAAATGGTTTAGGTTTCTGTTGATTAGTAAAACACCATTATTCCTGCTTTTCCAGTCTCACTTCTAGGTGGCATTTGGTGTGTTCCCGAACCCTTCATCCACGTCTTTTGGGAAATCGCCTAAGTTTGCTGGCTCCACAGCTAGTGATGTCCAGTTTGTGGATTTTACCAGCTCTGCTCCAGGTGTTTAGAAAACGATGTCAGTGCAGCCCCAAGTTCTGGCCGTAGGTGACATACTGGGTTTGGTTTGCTATGGGCATAGGCTTTCTGAAGTGACAAACAGACTTTGGAGGGAGACAGCTGGGATTTTTTATAATAGCACTCTTGTCTCTTTTTTTTTTACTGCCATGGGTGGGCCACGCATGATTCATCCAAATACCTCGTTCTGAAGCAGCTGCTCATCAGCAGGAAGAGGTACCCGGGCTGAGAAGACCCACAGCGGGGCCCAGATGCAGCCGCAGGGCCAGTCGGCCTGCCTGGGCCGCTGCCAGTGTGTCACCTGGAGGACACTTTTCCTTGTTTATGTCACATCACTCTGGTTTTGGGGCAGCTGATGAATACCTGCAATTATTCCCAGATCTCATTGCCTTTTTGGAAGACTTCAAACTACCAGGAAACTCACATCTGATTAACCATCGCTTTCTGCCAGGGGCAGGCATTCACTCCAGCCGGCTGCAGTCGTATTTGCAGAGGCGGAAGCAGTTTCAAACTCTTCCACAAACTTTGAACCTCACTTGGTGCTTGTAATCACCCCAAAGGGCAGATAACAGTATCCATCCCACGTGAGAAACGGAGGCACCAGTGGCTAATAAAAGGTTGCCAAGGTTGCTCTGGAGCTGAGACTAGAGCCGGCCTCCCGACTCCGGGCCAGGGCCCCTCTGGGCTCGCCTCCTCTTGGTGCACGGGGCGACGACAGCGCAAACGCGATTTCCCTTGTGTCTGAGGCCCTCCTGCTGGTTGCGAGGGAGGAGAAAGGAGCAGTGTGAGTGAGAACAGGGCTTGCGGGACAGCGCGAGTGTCCTACGCAGCAAAAAATGTCCACGTCTCTGCAGCGTTACTGAACTTGGGAAATGTGCACGGCCTCCAGCGGCGGCACGTTCAGATTGTGCCCCTCTGCTGCTGACACAGAGTCCTAAGAAAACAGAAAACGTGGGGCCAGATTCTCAGTGCGCCTGGGGGCTGTCTGCTGGGGATCCCAGAGACGGGCCCCCACCTCCTCCTCTTCTTGGGCGATGGGCTGGGGCTCTGACTCTCGCTGCCACTGGCTCCTGGGGTGGAGACATCTTAGGACATTAATGCTGACCCTTGCTCTCGAGTGGCCCCCTTGCTCCTGCCTTCTGCGGCCGTGCTGCCCAGCCAGGCACAGGCGGGGAGGCTGCCGTCCTTGCAGCCAAATGCCACCTAATGGAGAATAGGTTTGTTTGAAGTCATCATTTAACACCCACTCAACGAGTGGCCACTGACCCACCATGCTGGCAAAACTGGGTGTCAGGAAAGGACTGTGAAAAATAACCACCCACAATTTGGCTATTAGGGTTAAAAGCTGGTGACATCATGTGCCAGGACAAAATTCCCATTTTCAGGGACTCTTGGGATGGGGAAGATCCGAGTTTGTTCTTTCTGAATGGAGAGAAACCACACATCGATAATCAATTAACATTTCTCCCCATTTGCATGAGCACCCTCTCTCTACATATATACATAGATAATATGACAGGATATATTATATACATATATAATGTACACATATAATATGAACGTATGTTAATATTAGTATTATATTAATATATACTATATTTTATACAATGTAATATTGTACATTCACATATATGTCTATACATATATGCATACATATGCATATTTATACTTTATACCATTTATAAACATATATGGTTATAGTATATAATTATATGTTATAATATGTTTATATATACATGTATTACATTGCATATATGTAGTATATATGGATTTTATGTGTCTATATGTACACTACTGTGTATATAATGTGTATATTATATGTGGCATATAATATATACAACATGAATTATATTATTCACATATTCATATGTAAATATACAGCCCCGGAACGATTTGATGCTGGAGGTTGAAACTATTTGGCGGTTGCTGGTAACCTGGTGCTTTCCTCTTAAAGACTAAGAATAAGAACATTGTCTTCTATAACCATCATGCTACTATCCCACCCAAGAAATTTAACTTTAATATAATAATGTTATTTAATATTCGATCCATATTCAAATTTCCCCAACCGGCCCGGTTGCGTCTTTCATAGATTTTTAGAATCCAGGGTTCAGTCAGGATCACGAACCGTCTCGGGCTGCCGTGGCTCTAATCTTCTCCGATCTAAAGCGGCCCATCCTTTCATTGTCTCTCATGACTGATTTTTCAAAAATCCAGACCAGGCTCTTTTCTTTTTCTGATGTGCCGTAATTTGGGTTGGACTCGTCTCATTGTTTTCTCATGATAGGTTTGAGGATAAACATTTTTGGCTGAATTCCACAAGGATGATGCAGTGTGTGGGTCAGGACTTCCCATCAGGAGGCACCCGAGACAAACATGAGTTGGTCCCATTATGGTGATGCTAAGCTACCACCTGCAAATATGCTTCTTCCCTTAGTAAGACATCTGTGGTGTGACATTGTGAGACCATTTGAATATCCTGTTTCTCAGCAGCTTTCCACCCAAAGCTTCAAGCATCTAGATAATCCTTCCCTGAATAGATGATTACATCGGTGGCTACCAAATGGTGATTTTTCTAATTCTGTTGTTTCTTCATTATTCTGTAAAGATCACCTGCCTCTCCACCATTATTATTATTATTATTATTATTATTATTATTATTATTATTATTATTATTATTATTATTATTATTATTATTTCATGGTTGTGATTACTTTTTAAAAAATGCAATATGTCATAATCCATTTTTTTTAACATTCAAATGGTCCTAAATTTGGCCACTGGGAGGCCCGTTAAGTCAACTCTTTTCATGAGTCTTTGGGCACCTTCTTCCTCCTGACTCAGATATTTCAGACCAACCTGGTACTTTCCCAGCTGCAAGCCTGGAATCACCGTTTTTCGTTTTGGTGGAGAAAGCTATTTAGGAAACAGGATCTGGGTGCCAGGTGTGTTTATTGCTGCTGTGTCATTGTTTCCATGTCCTTCCAATGAGCAGAGACATGAAGGATGTTTTTAAGGAAGTCACGAGTTCATATGATGGCGTCCTTCCCTCCTACCTCCAGTCTGGCATCATGGGCTCCTCATAGCCCCGCGCCTTACGTTAGTTTATCTCTGTTCTCCCACAGTGAAGACCCAGGTTTCCAGCATCTGCATGTTTATTCATTTGCCCAATACTACAATACACACATAATGGTTTAGTGATTGCTACACCAATATCACTACTGAAAGTAAACATACTTAGTAAATTTTAACATTTCTTTGTGGCTCTTTTGCCCTTAAAATATATCCCACTGGAAGGTGCACAAAGTAAACTTCTCAAAAGTTACTTGAATTAATTGTTATTTTCTCATGTGGTTATGATAACAATTTGATATATTGTTAGATTCATGTGCTTCTGCTTGTAGTCAGTTGTATTTGATTCCAACAGCAAAAGCCAAGGAAAACAGAAGAATGTCACTTTATATGAAGCATGTGTGAGCTCCGTGACAATGGAAACTATTACTCAGGATTCTAAAATGCAAATTTTAATTTCAATTAAACAGAAAATAGTTCTCAAGAGATGTGGTGATACAAAATTGACTGGACTGAGAGGATGCTGGTACTTTGATTTTCCTTCCCTGTTCTTTTGTGCAATCTTCAGAGAGCTAGGGGACTCCTTAAATGGCCACACTACAAAGAAGGGCAAAAATGAACCTCGATGTGTGATTGTGGATCAACCATGAAAAGAAAAATATTGCCTGCCCAAGGAACTCAAAAGCACCTGGTGGTCTCAATAGAAAAAGGAAAAGAAAAGATAAAACGATTAAAGCCCGGTATGCGTGGGATGTGCAGACTTGCCGATTTTTGGCCGGTGAATAGGGTGGGAGTGACTGAGACAGCCACTGCGGGATGGCCGCGAGACCGCAAGGCTTTGGTCATTCCTGGCTGAGCTGATTTGCCTTTGTACCATTTCCCCTGGGGACACTGCTGTTGTTTGATCCACAAACTGCTCTGGCCAAACTTTGGCAACTGGGTTGTTCCTTTAAATCTTTATTTTCCCTAAGTGTAATACAAAAGTTTGATTCTCATAATTGATTCTATAATTTTTAAACATTGAATAATTTCTCTAGTGGTGATTCAAATAATGCTGACCTCCCTGAGGAGTTACAGAATTCAAAGCTGAATTGGCGATAAAATTAAAGTGTCAGATGTGAGCGAAATATACTTTTCTGCCTTAATAAATCACTGAATACTTGCATACTGTGAAATACGTTCCCCTGTGCTGCTGCTTAAATTTACCTAGCAAGGCCTCTGTTCATCATCCTGCGTTTCCCTGGAAACCATTGATAAGATTTCAAAACACTTCAAAACAGCATAACTGTTCTCTCAAGATGTTTCCTCGGTTGCCGAGGGAACCTGTCTCTCTTATTTTGGCTCCAGGAGTGGAAGGCATGGAGGTTCCTAGGCCAGGAGCAAAACTATCTGCAAATTCTAGAAGACAAGATCAGCCCTGAATCTGAAGACCCTCGGGCGTGTCCAACACCCTCCTGCTAGTGGCCCTGCCTCGGCAGGATCTCTGCCCGACGGCCAGGGCCCTTGTTCTCAACTGCCTCCAGCAGGGCTGGAGATGCCAACTTTGGGAAGACAGATGGATAGTGCAGGGTGCAGCCCTGCGGGTCTCTCTGTCTCTCTCTTTTCTCACTTTCTTGCTGTTTTCCAGATAATTAGTGGAAACCAAGCGTGCAAAACCGGGCCCCACCCTCTCCTTCTGCTCCAGCCCACCTCCCTGGTTGTGGGAAAGGGTCTGGGTGGGAGACAGGGAGTGGCTAAGGCCACAAAGAGGAAATGGAAGCAGGGCCTGCCAGGGGAAGCCTCTCCCATGCCCTCTGGGCAGGGCTTGGTTCCTGCCCCGTGTCCCCAGGCAGCAGAAGCTCAGCATCTGCTCAGATGGTTCACGGGGGCTGCAGGGGCCGGGGATGCGGTGCGTGGAGAGAACCGCATGGAGACCCGACTGGCCACACGTGTGCAGCGGCAGCCGGGAGGTGGAGACCAGCACCCATGGCAGGAGGCTCTGCAGGAGGACAGGAGGGGCTGAGGACCTGCTCCTGGGATGGGTGTCCCAGAGGAGCTGGAGGCTATTTGTAGTCGCAGGGTCAGCGGCCTCCTCGCAAACAGATGACTCCACTACTTAGAGAAAGTATAAAGATTTTTGGGAAAGTAAAACTATGTATAATCAGGCTCAATTTGGCCTAATGAGTTGGATTCAGGGTTGGGCATGATTCCTGGTTGCCCCAAACCCTCTATAAGGGGGAGACAGGGATTTGTGGGGAGCGTCAGGACCTACATTGGGTGGATGGGCAGGCAGAGGAGGCCTTTGGGATCCTGGCTGCCTTTGGGCACATAGAGATGACCTGGACGTGGCTGAAGCCTCGGGGAGTCACATGGGGCAGGGGAGAGACCAGCCTAGGGCAGGAGAGGTAGGAGCGGGATGGGTAAGTGCCATTAGAATCGTCCAGATAGCACCTAGCAGGGGATGGGGGCGTGTGCGGGCATGGGGGACTTAGCATCTGAACTCAGCCTGAAATAGTATTTACTGTTTCTTACAAATGGGAAGGAACAAAAACCTTCCAGAAACAGTGTGCTGGAGAAAGTCAAATGCCCAGCTGTCTGGAGTTCATGGTTTGTAAATGTGGAAGCTACAGGGTGGGTCCGAGCAGGTGCAGGGGGCCTTGGCCACCGTGCTGACAGCCAGGGCTTCGTGCGGTGGGCAGGGGAGCCTGGGAGCCCAGAAGCCAGGTGGTGGCTTAGCAGCTGCTAAATGTGCCCCCCTTGGAAAAAGTGGGGTATCTTTCTTCTCTCAGTATAATGGGAACAGAGGCAGGATTCTGAGGAAACAGTCAATGCAGAAGGATAGTTTGGGTTTGTGGCTTTCCAAATCCCCACAAACGAGAAGATGCCTTCTGCGGGCACGTAGGTGGGTTTGTAAGGTGAGCCGCACGGATGCACGGTAGGAGTCTCAGGTGAACACCCGACCCCCATCTACGTCCCTCATATTTGAGATGATGCCTCGTCAGGCTGTTGGGTAAAGATGTGGTCAGGGATCTTGTGGCCTGTTCCTGGCCACTCACTACTTGATAATGTGCTGACTCTGTTGGAATTCCCTCCAAATCAGTGGATGACAAAAGCCAGTCAAAAAATACACCAGACTCCAATATGCATCCTGAATCATGACCTGCCGCTGGAGGGGGTTTCTCTGGAGGGAAAGAGAAACAGAGCCTTTCACATGTCCTCCACAGCCCCCAAGGGTGCAGGCGACAGCCACCACAGTGCTGAGGGAGTCTTTCTTTCCTACAAGAGATCCCAGGGGGATTTTGGACATTTTTCACAAAGAAAGATACCTGGATTACTAAAAGGAATTTTCACATTTTTAAGGAAAAAACCTCCACTGGAAAAACATTTCTTTGCAAGCGACATTGTTCATACCTCTCTGAAGCCCCGACCTCTCCGCTGTGTGTTTAGGCAGGGGCAGGGCTCCTGTGTTCACCCTGTACAGGCCTCCAGGGCTCGTCTATAGGGCCCACGGGCTGACCCCACCAAGGATACATTTGCCGAGAGACCTGGGAGCTTCCAGGGAAACAACCCATCCTAAGAGAAAGGAGAGTGGCGAGCACAGGAGGGGCCCCAGGCCAGTGAGCCAACGTGGGAGGGGAGGGTCACTGGAGTCCAGGACAGTGTCCGTCCCACAGACTGCTCTGTGGCCCAGACCACACGGAATCACACCTTCCTAAGAAGAGGGTCCTGAAATAAAAAAAATGAATAGGAATGAACAGACTTACTGTTTCCCTAAATCTCTCCCATTCTGCAGTCTTGGCTGTGGTAGGGAAAGGACGTTGAATTTGCAGCTGGTTCATGGAGGCTTCTTGGTGACTTCAGCAGCTCTCTTGCAGCACTGGTGGCTTTAAAGATGTCGTTGATCTTGACTTGGGCTGCAGAAATCGCAGCAGGGAGCTGGATTCGGGGTCTGTCCTCTCATACCTACTTGTGGCCTGGAATGTGAGGACAATTCCTAGGAGCTGTGCATGGAAGGATTTCTGCATCACATAGTCCAAAGGGCTTGACGGGAAGGGCAGGCCAAGGAAGAGACCAGAGATGGCCAAGACCCAGTGAGGGGGCCTGCCGAGGACGAAGTGAGCTGCATGACCCAGGAATCCCCTGAGATGACACACAAGCAACCAGTGAACATTTACCAACTAAAACAAACAGGTCCCATTTTTCAGCTCTCAAGCTGGCAAAGGTATCTTAAAATTATAATGCCAGGAGAGCTACAATCATTAGGTGAACACTTGATGGGAACCTTCATAATGGATGGATTCGGCTGACAATGCCTGATCCCTCTCATTTATCTTGACTTCACCAAGGTGGGACAGCCTGGCTTCACGTGCCAACTCATGCTCTGCAGTGAAAGGTCACAGCACCGCCTGTGAAGTGTTACGGTCTATAAGCTGAACCTGACCCTTATGGAGCCTCAAGATTTAACAGGAAATAGGAGGGATGGAAGAAAAGCCTTATACGGTCCCCTAACCATTCAACCAGTCAAATTCAGAAGTGAGATATTCTGTAGGACAAATGACCTGGAAAATAATCGGATTGTTTCCAACAAATAACTGGCATGGAAAAACTGGAGATGGAGGTGGAACTGTTAAGCTCACAAGAGAATTAAGAGACAGATTGGCTAAAAGCTTTGAACACAGCAAATGAACTGTAAAAAGACACTTTGGAGACAATCAGAAAATACTGAAGATAAATTAGTTAGTAGATAATATTAAGGCTTTATGCTAATCTGTTGGGTGTAATAATGGTATTATGTGTGTGTTTAAGCTTTAATCACTTATTTGTTGAACACTGCAGTATTTGTTAGGGAAATGGTATGATATCTGGGATTTGTTTTAAAAGCTCCAGAAACAAAAAACTTGAATAGTTTTGGGGGGACAGATGAAACACAGAGGACAGAATGGGAGTAATTGTTGGAGAGGGTGATGGGTATCGGGGGCTCATGATACTGTTCTGTATGCTTTTGTGTATGCTTGGAATTTTTTTCATATTAAAAGATAAAACAATAGTCCCCCTGAATTGGCAATGATGTGGAGAGGCCCTGTGTTCAGTGGGCTCCCTGTAGGGGATGTTGAGAAGCAGATTCATGTGAGAGTGGTGCATCAGGATGTGCTCCAGAAACGATGGGGGGAGGAGAGGGAACGGAAAAGGGAGGGGAGAAGCCAAGCCAGGAGGACTCTGCGGACAGTCGAGCTCACACTGCAGAGTTGCCTCCATCAGGGTAAGGAAGAGGGAGTATGTATATATTTTTTTCTTCAAATGCAGAAGTAATTATTTTAAAATTATATGTATAGAGTATATACACATAGCAACATTCACTGGTTGTTTTCTCTAGTTGAGGGAGGTACAGGTGATTTTAAGATTTTTATACATTGGCAAATTCTCCACAATGAGTGTGTACTTGTAGTATAACTGGGGAAAAATAATGAAAGATATATGACATAGGATTTTTTAATTCAAATAAACACCTGGCAAGCTGAGATCAGGGCTAGCTCAGAGCACTGACATCAAACATGAACATGGGTACTGTGGTAAGACAGAAGATGCCAGAAACATGCCCTTGTACAAGGCTTGGGCCCTTGGATGAATCCTGATGCCTTTAATGTTAAGTGGGGAGCTCAAGGAGGGAAGCAGATTTTGAGAGGAAAAAGATAATTGCATTTTGGAAATAACTAGTTTAATATGCCTATGAGTCTTCAAAACCACAGAGAGACACCACTTCATCCTCACTAGGATGGCTAGAATCAAAAAGCCAGATAATGACAGGCACGGGCAAGGATGTGGAGAAATTTAACCCTTGTGCACTGTCGGTGGGAATGTGGAAGAGTGTAGCCACTAAGGAGAACACTATGGCAGTTCCACAAAAAACCTAAAAATAGAATTATCATGTGATTCAGCAATTCTATTTCTGGGTATATACCTAAAAGCATAAAAAGTAGGGTCTTCAAGACATATTTGCAAACCCAAGTTTATAGCAGCATTACTCACAATATCCAAAAGGTAGAAGCAACCCAAATGTGCATTGGCAGATGAACAGATAAACAAAATGTAGCATATTCACGGGATATTACTCAGCCTTAGAAAGTAAGTACTATGCATGCTGCAACATGCACGAGCCTCGAAAACATGACGCTAAGTGAAAGGAGCCACACAAAAGACTACATATTATATGATTCCATTTATATGAAATATCCAGAACACTTATAGAGAAACAGAAAGTAGATTAGTGGCTGCCTAGGGCTGGGGGAAGGGGCTGGTAGAGTAGGATGTGGTAGCTAAAGCTTACGGGGTTCTTCTTGGGGTGATGAAAATGCTCTAACATTAACTGTGATTGATGGTGCATGTATCTGTGAATATACTAAAAACCACTGAATCGAACACTTTAAATGGATAATTCATGTGACACATGAATAATAAACTGTTAAAAATATAAAAAATAAACATACAAAAGATCTGAGTCTTTCAGGAGGCAATTAAAATTCAGGATTGGACTGAGCATGACTCAGGTATCAGTCAGAGGCTCACTGAGGCCTTACTCACACCTACTTCCACAGAGACAGAAATTTCTCTTCCTGCCTGTGTTCTGTGATGCACTTTCAGTGAAATTAGATTTGAATTGCTCACTTTTTCAATAATTAATTATGTGCAGCCTTTATTACATTATTAGTGACCCAAACTGCTGTCACGTGCATGGTGGCAGTCAGCAACCTAACAGCAGCTGCTGGCCGCTGGGGCTGTTCTATGGGGCGTAGCAGGCTGAATGGGAAACGCCCATCATCTCTGTTGGATGTTCATCAGGTTTTCTTTCCTGGGATTTTTAAATTTGTGGACACCAAAACTAAACTATCAGTCGGGGATGAAGTGGGGGTTCCTGTTGACTTGAGGCTGGGTCCCCCTTTGAGGATGACCATGGCAGGACCACGTGCAAGTGGTGGAGGGGATGCGGCTAGTGATGGGGAGAATGGGCGAGACGGGCAGCAAGGAGAGCTGACCGGCAGGCGACACTGAGGGCACAGTTGCCTGCATTCCTGAGGGCTTTCCAGTCCTGTGTTTAGCTCTTCCTGCATCCTGACTGTGTTTCTTGTCTTAGGCTGCTTATGATACCTTACATCTATATTGTAAACCTCTCCTGACTAAGCTGCTTTAATGGGCTTCTCTCTCTTGAAACCAAGTGTGATATTGTGAAATATAGGTAGCTGGTCTTCCTCTGTTTCCTGGCATATGGCTCCTGAAACCCCTGGAAACAGGAGTGCTAAAGAGTGTCTTTTGCATGCTAATGATAGACTGATGGGAGGCCACCTTTTAGGTAGGTCCAGGATGGGGGCTGGTCACAGAAAAGACCAAGACAGGATTATACATCAAATAGCTGAAAATATCTTGGTTTGATTTTCTTTGTGTTTATCATGATTGAGATTCACTGAGTTTCTTGGATCTGAGGATTTCATCAAATTTTAAAAATTTCAGCCATTATTTCTTCAAGTAGCTTTACGCTCCACTTTCTGTGCACTTTTGCTGGGACTCTAATTATAATCACTCATCCCTAAACGATGAGGGCACATTCTGAGAAATGCATCAGGAAGCAATTTTGTGGTTGTGGGAACATCAGAGTGCACTTACACAACCTAGATGGTATTGCCGTCTACACGCCTAGGCTGAATGGTATAGCCTGTTGCTCTGACCACTGCTGTATGTGCCGTCCATCACTGACCAAAACATTGTTATGCTGCCCATGACTGTATATATCTATTAGGTCACTTGATACTATCTTATAGGTCACTGAAACTGTTCCTTTATTTTCCAGTCATTTTTCTCTCTGGTCCCAGTTTAGGTAGTTATTATTGCTATATCTTTAGGTTCACTCTCATTTTCTTCTCTAAAGTCTGATCTGCTTTCAAACCCATCCAGTGAATTTTTATTTCAGATATTGTATTTTCCAGCTCTAGCAGTTCCCTTTGCTTCTATCTTCTGTTTCTTTCCTCATTATGTTATTTTCCTTAAAAATCTTGAGCATTGTCTTAGTCCATTTGAGCTGCTCTAACAAAAATATCATAAACTCAGTGGCTTATAAACAACATAAATCTATTTCTCACAGTTCTGGAGGCTAGGAAGTCCAATATCCAGGCACCGGCAGATTCCATGTCTGGTGAGGACCTGCTTCCTGGATCATAGATGGTCCTTTTTTTGCTGTAACCTCACAGGGACTGCAGGAGCTAGAATGTTCTCTGGCCTCTTATAGGAGCACTAATTCCACTCATGAGGGGTCTACCCTCATGATTTAATTGTCTACTAAATGCCCCCACTTCCAAATACCAGCACTCTGGGATTAGGTTTTACCATATGAATTGGGGGTGAATAAACATTTAGTCTATGGGAAGCATATTTATCATAAAGTCCATCAGCCCCATCGTCTGTGTTGTCTGTGGGTCTGTTTCTATGACTGGTTTTTATGCTGGCTATATATTACGTGTTCTCATGTCTTCACGTGTTACTTAATTTTGGTTGGATATTGGACGTAGCAGATACTACATTGAGTGTCTAGATTTAGTTTTCCTCCTTTAAATAGTGTTGCAGGGTTTTTTGGCAGACAGTTAAATCATTTTTGAATCAGGTTGACCTTGTTGAGGCTTGTTTGTAAATTTTGGGGGGCAGGTTTAGGGCAGCCCTTACTCTTGGACTAATTTTGTCCTCTGACTAAAGCATGACCTTTCTTAGTTCTTATCTAAGTGTCCTGTGTATTCAGTGAGGTCTCTCCGCTTGAGTGGTTGGGACCGCGTGATCTCTAGAAATTGCTCAGCTCACAGATCCCCAATTTTTCCCTCCCTGACCCTGGCAAGTTGATCCTACGGTGCACAGCACAGTATCACCCAGAGTCTCAAAGAAATGCAGAGACACCTCTTTTCTGTTTTTTCTTCTTTTATTGGAGGATGGCCAGCACGGAGAACCAAACCCTCGGCCTCGGTGTTACGGGCTGTGCTCTAACCAACTAAGCTAACCGGCCAGCCCCAGAGACACCTCTTAAGGAGCAGTTTATCTGTGTAGCTCATTCTGCTCCAGTACTCCGCTTCACAAACTTTAGCCTCCTTGGCCACCCTGAACTCCAGTCTCTGGCCCTCAAGTCAACGATACCCCTGGGGTCTGCTTGGGTTCCCTCTCTGTGTGTTATGATGCAGAAAGTGCCTCCAGGCAGAAAGCTGGGGTGGTCGTGGAGTTCACCGCATTTACTTTCCTCCCCTCAAAATCCTTCACTAACTTTGGTCCAACGTCTGAAAACTGTTGTTTCGTGCATTTGTCCAGTTTCCTACTGTCTATGGTGGGCAGGCAAGTTCAGTAATGGCCATGCCTCAGGGCAGGAAGCAAGAGTCCAACTGTACCATTTCTTTAAAAAAAGTTATTTCACCAGTCTAGAAGCTTCTACCAAATGAACCAAAGCAGCAATGAGATCTTGCCAAAAATACGCTCAGTGTTTTTCAGCCAGTACGAGGGATATTTAAGGGAAGGAGTGACTGTTTCTCGTTATATTGTCTTATTCCTTCAGTGGAATCTTTGCAAGAAGAAAAAATGGAAAAATAGAAAAAACAAAACAAAACAACAATAAACCGGAATTAGAAAGGGAACAAGTTCCCACAGGCCCGAAAGACTTTTAAAGGAAATTCAATCCTTAGAATGAATAGTGAGCAAGTTAATCGGTAAGAAAAGCTGGAGTGTCCTTCCTCCCAGCCCGTGGCATCTGGATCCAGCACATTATAGACTCGCATCGTCTCTGGGGCACGTGCAGAGGGCTGTGCATCTTTAGTAACAGTACTTCATTTGATCGGTGTGGGTATAAAAGCACTTTTGTCAAGAGTGTGAATTCAAAACAATCGAGCTTGTTCAAGAGCAGTAAACAAGGACTAGAGGAGACAGGAAAGCCCCACGTATCTTCCTTTTAGGAAAACTTTCACCCCTGCTCTCTCTCTGAGGTCCTCAGGCCCAGGACAAAAGCTTTCTCTGGGGAGGAGCTGGCCCGGCCGAGATCACCTCTGATGTTGCAGGGTGGAGGAGCATGTATCCTGGAATGACGCTCAGGCTGGAGGATGTCAGCCAGCCACCGCCAGGCGCTGCCAGGGGTACAGCTGTACCTCCACGGTTATGCGCCTGCCTCTTTACCGATTGCCACGTGCAACCCCAGGAATCAGATTATTTCCTTTATGTGAGGTTCAGGTTGACTTCTCAGAGGTTAGAGATTGTTTTGTCTTTCTTTGTTCAACTCTGGATATGAAGGTATAATCCAGGAAGCAGCAATGTATAAATTTGTTGCAGAGCAATATGTGGCAAATGCAGCTAAAGGCTGCAAGTTTTCCGAGAAGATGGAACTTCGGCTGAGGTTCTGTTGGTCTATGGCAGCCTTTCATTTTAAAGTTGGGCCATAGAGTCACGGGTAATGACATTAGAGCCAGACGCCTGCAGGCAGTTTTCAGGAATCTACCATACATTCAGGTCTCTGGGTATGAAATGGTTTTATGGAATATGATGGCCGTTTTGTTCCTTTAAGTACCCTAAGCACGATAGAGGATGCTGCTAAAAGCCACACCAAGACAGGCAAATGGGCAGCGAGGAGCTGGCTATGTTCTTCAAATGGAGGAAATTCTCTCTCTCTCTCTCTTTGATTATTGAATCGTAATACATTTTTATGGAAAAGGGGGAATGGTTCTAATTTTCCTTCATCTTCACATAATGCCTTTAACTTAAAAAAAAAAAATGCAGATGTGCAGAGAAATGTGAAAACCCAGGATTCAAACCCAGTGTTCTGGTCTGGAGTCTGTGCTCCTCACCGTGACATTTCGCTCTTTCCAGCTGTTTTCCACTGTTTCTGTCTGTTCAGAATGTCAGGAATAGACCCAATCACCTGAGAACCTCAAATGGTTCTTGCTAGGAAGCAGCAAAATCCACATAAACAATATTGGTTTAGTGATAGAAATTCAACTCATTTCTGTAACTTGTCTTTTCCGTTTTATAGTTTCTTAACATGCATATTTATTAGAAGAACCATAGAAACATAGGAAACATGTATTTTGTAAGCATGAAGTTTCTCCCAAATATTCCTGAACACCTAGTGTTCAGTTAGTATTATTTTAGTTTATTACTTAGTTTTACTTTAAAATTTTTTATTTGATAACAATGAATATTTCTTTCTACTTACAGTCTTTTAATATTTTTTTTCCTTTTGGATTATCAGTGCCTCTGATTTAAACAATATTTTATTCTTCCTTTCTACTTTTATAGCTCTTGATCTTTTTGGTTCATTCATTATTTTCCATAGTTTCCCATTACTTTGCCATTTTAGAATTCTTTATTTCCCAGTCGAATCCCTCTAAGCCAATGTCATAGATGGCTCTTCTCACAATCTCACTGTAGCACTGGCAGTGCCTGGCTCTTTGCGTTTGGATGTAGTCAGCAAAATAAATACTGTGCTCAGCTCCAATTTTGAGCTGGATAGGGTGTGAGACCAGACATTCCGTACAAGGATTCGGATGACCCAGCAATGTGGTCCTTCCTCACTTCTCTGTTCCTTCCCCCCCACCATCTTCCCTTCCCTTTTTCTACCAGTGTTTATTGTGCAGGTTCCCATACAAGGCCCTGCTACCAAGGATGTGGTGGTGAGCAGAGCCAGACGGGGCACTGCCCAGAGCCTTGTGGGGAGGCAGGCGTCGAGGAAATAGTCACAGTGGAGGCTGTGTGAATACAAAGTGAGCTAAGTCTGGAGGAAAGGGTCACAGGCCTGAGAGGGTTTGACAAGGGGACCTGACCCAGGCCAGGTACTGGGGAGAATATCCCTGTGGAAGTGTTGAAGGAGCCACCCAGGGGAGGCATGGGACGGGGTGCAATGGGGAATGTGATCTCCAAGGTGGGGACCCCCCTCCCCCACGTGTCACAGAAGGTCAGAGCATCGAGAGTAGCATGCAGATGTGCTTTATCAGATCTGGAATGTGACTCTTTCCTTCATCTTGTCCTTGCAGAACCTTCAGCTAAGGAAGTGAAATCCTGGTTGACAAGATGTTGTTTGGAGTCCTCCTGAGTCTATCCAGATAAGAGACTCTGTCGCCTCTTATCAGAGTGACTGGGGCCAGCCAGACGCTCAGTAACGTCTGTGGGCTGACTTCAGAAGCAGCGCTTACGCCGCCTGACATTCCTTTACTGGATATTTCTTCAATTTTTATGCAGCACCCACAGGGACATTTTAAAGATTCACAAGCTGTTCACAGGATGCTTCAAAATATTGTAAAGGAGAGGACGGCATGAAATATACCTCTTTTAAAATATTTTAGAGCTGTGATAAACAAAGAATATTTATGTTAAAGAAACAGGGATTTTAATTCATCCTTAGACCCTTAATGAAAGGACTGATATTTCCCAGAATTACAGCTTTTGAATCAGCTTACAGCTATTCCTTTGGGTGTATAAAAAACATAAATCCAAGGTACTTCGGGTATTTTAAAGAATCATTCTCTAATAATTTCTGATAAAAGGCTGAGCAAGTATCCCTGTACCTTGGATTGAATGTCTCCCCAAAACTTAATCCCCATTGTAACTGAGGGTGGGAAATCCTATTACAGTAATGGAAAGGTGGGGCCTTGAGGTCATCGGATTGTAGGTCCATGCCGTAGTGAATGGATTAAAAACGGAGGTCATGGCCTGGTTTGGCCAGCTTTAAAAGAGTGAATGAGGAGGTTAGTCTGTCTCCATCACCTTCTCAGTGTGATACCCTGCTGTCATGGTTGCCACCACCAAGGTCTTCATCAAATGTGTTCCCTGGACTTCGGACTTCCCATCCTCAGAAACTATAAGCAATGAATTTCATTTTCTTTATAAAATACCCTGTTTCTTGAAATGGACTAATACACACTGTATTTTAGTTTTCTCTTTTGGAAACTAGGGAAATCTTACTCTTTTTCTTAAACTGTGGGTATTTGCAAGGATATACTCAATAATTTTTCTCTCCTGTATTGAACTCTGATCCACACAATTTCTACCATGTTCAGGAGAACCTCTTGCAATAAACAAGGGGGGAAATTTGAAGACTATACTTTCCTGTTGCATCTCTTTAAAACATGACGTTTTCACATTAAAATTTTGGAATGAACGTAAAGAACATGGAAGATTTTCAAGGAAGAGAATGCCTTTAAGTTTACATTTGTAATAGTTTCTGGTGAAATGTTACTATCAGTTTGGGAGTTCTTGGCCTTTGGAGAAATATCACATTATAATAATTTCTTACCAACATATCCCCCAAACCTTCTCCAGAGGAAAGGTAGCTCAGTCAAGAAGTTCACCGGCAGTTTGCGGGTGCGGCTGGGACCATGGGCTGCTTGGAGTGTGTGAGAGACGGCAGGATCCCGGGAGGACAGCTCTGCGTGGGAAATGCTTTTAATCAGAATTCAGGACAACGGCACCGTTGTAAGAACTTGACCTTCAACTTCTTAGACATGAATTCCAATGTCAACTTCATTAGACATGAATTCCACGTAAATGGAGCTCTGATGCCTTGACGGACAGTCCCTCTGTGCTCTTAAAGACCTGTGTGGTCATTTGGTTCGAGACTCACTCTGTGGTCACTTCTGGCTCCCACCTTCTCCCATCAACGCCTTCACTGGTGTCCAGGCAACAATGTCCCTGCTCCAGCCCAGACCTTGTGTCCTTAGGGGAAATTCATTCATGTTTGCTTTGGTATCCTGGTGGTATGCAGGAAAATTGCTCAGAGAAAAGGCATCCTTGGTTTTTCCAGTGAAAAGAATCTGCATATGGGCCAGGCTCAGGGACTCTTTTGTGGATAAAGGGGGACAGAGAGAGTCTACACTCAGAGTGGGAACCTTGACTGTGTTTACAAGTGAATCAAGTGGACCAAGCACAATTGGTTGTTTTATTCATTCTTTTTGGGTATCTTGGTTTTATTAAAAAGCATTTTGCTCTTGTCAGGAATCCTTTACGATGTCCCAACGGTGCCATGCAGTTTCATCAGAATTAAACTTGAATAGTTAAAAATCATGTAATTATACATATTTATCTTTGATTCCAGTGGCATTAATGAATGCAGGTCGGTGAGTTAAAACCTCTGGTTGCACTTTCACAATGGGGCTATCAGGCAAGTTTTTAGGCCCAATTAATCCACTAATCCAGGCTTGCCAGCTCATGGGGCGAAATAGATCCACACACACATATGCCCGTGCCTATGTGGAGGCTCCACTTGGGGCCGCACAATTTCCATCGGCCCCTATTCTTCCACACTAATGAATCCCTAGTGCCTTATGGTTAGATCGTAACCAACTGGTGAACATAATCCTCCCCATCCCCAAGCCCCAGGCTTCCTTAAAACCTGGTAGCTGTGTGGCACCGTTCTGGCTAATGAAATGCAATGGAATTTACTGAGTGCAGTTGTCAGCAAGGTCTTGTTTCTCTTGTAAAAAGAAACAGACTTAGCTGGCAGACCCCCCTATCCTGTGCCCTCTCCTCTTCTTCCTGCCTGGAAAATGGACCCAAGGCCCGGACGTGCAGCAGCCATCTCTACTGTGGGACAAAACCACTCGCTAAGGATGGCTGTGCAGGGGATAAAGGAGGCTGGGCCCCTGAGCAATTGCATCAGCCCCAGACAACCCACTCACCCTGGACAACGCGTTAGGTAAGAAAAATAAACCCCTTCCTCAACATAGGTAGTCTTGGTCAGTTTCTGCTGCAGTCAGCCAAATGCAGCCCTGCAGATTGGTGGAATGACACATGTCATAGTATGACATGCATGGTATGTGTTTACTACAAACATCTGGGCAGGGTGGGCCTGGGTGCAGGCAGCTACATGTCATCGTGGCCAGTGTGCGGGTCCCTGGAGACTAAATGCCTCACACCTTACTTTTGTTTACCTGCAGGGTCCCTCTCCAATGTCTTTTGTACTGACATTGTCTTTTTCCTAGCTTGTAGGCTAGTGGTTGTTAAGCTTCTGTGGATCATGAATCTGTGTGAGACTGTATTAAAAATGCTGGATATCTTCCTTAAAAGATGCACAGACCAAAATGAACAAAATGCACTATTTTGAGGGTTTCATAGACTTCCCGAAACCTATCCATGGGCCCTGGCTGGAAAAGTCTCGTTCCAGGCATCTACGATCCATGTTGATTATCTGCCTATATATGCCCACTTTGTTGATTAACAACATGTAAATTAGGTGCTTGTTTGATTTTTAATTTTGCAAATTGGAGTATTCATTCTATTCCTTGTGTACTTACCACCAATTCTAAATTGCTCTCATTTCATAAATTATTATCTGTAGCAAAAAAAAAAAAGCATAGAATTATGAAAATAGCACTGGCACTAAACAGCACAAAAGGACACACAATGGAAACTGAGTCCTTCCCCCATATGCTGATTTCTAGGCCCCAGCAGACCCACAAGCAAGTTCCTTGGGTGCCATTCTAGAGATGCTCCTTGCATGGCCCTATTTTGTTTTTCCTTCAATATAAATGAAAAACTGTTCTATTTCTTCCCCTTCATAGGTCTTGGAGATCCTTTCAGGCCAGTACTTACAGAGCTGCCTTCTGCCTTTTGATGGCTGAACAGAACGCCACTGTGTAAATGTGCTGCGGTTTATTAAACTGCCCGCTATTGAGGGACACTTGGGTTGCAGCAAATTTTAAAATCACTCTTGGTTCAGCAGGCCTCTGAGCTGTGTCCATGCCAGCCATTGGAATGTGTAGAGAGAACGCAAACTAATTACATCTGCTCAGCCAAAGGAAATTAAAAACAAAAGAGGCGTACGGCAAACCCTCCTGCACTTCTTATCTCCATGTAAAATATTTACTCAAATTCAGAAATTACAATTTTTGCTATTTACCACTTTGAATCAAGTCACAGTTTCCTTCTTTTCTTTTTAATTGAAACGTGATTGTCGTACGTATCTGTGGGTTACTTGATTATCAATACCTGTGTGCATTATGTGATGCTCAAATCAGGATAATTATTATATTCAACATTGTACAATGTACTCATTGTTTGTGGCCCTTTACCAATTTCTTGTGATCCACCTCCCCCTTTCCCACCGCTGGTGGCCTCAGTTCCGTTCTCTCCTTTTGAAAGTTCAAATGAATTATTGTGATTGTTATATCTTTCTTTCTTTTTTTATTTATTTGTTTATTTTTAAACTCCCACTTATGAGTGAGGACATGAGGTATTTCTCTTTCTGTGCCCGGCTTATTTCACTTAACATAATTTTTTTCCAAGCTCATCCACATTGCTATGAATGGCAGAATTTCATTCTTTTTAATGGCAGAGTAGTATTCCGTCATGTATATATATATATACCACATTTTCCTTATCCAGTTGGGCATTGATGGACATTTAGGTTGGTTCTTTATCTTGGCTATTATTGTAAATAGAGCTGCGATGAACATGGGAGGGCAGGTATCCCTTCGACACGATGATTTCCATTCTTTTGGGTACATACCCGGTGGGGGATTGCTGGACCATATGGCAGTTTCCTTCTCTTGCTGGAGTTTTTGACTCACAGAAAGTCATCACCTGGGCACAGTGGGAAAGGCAGCAGGGACCTTGGAGCCCGGCTGCTTGGGGTTAGATCTCAGCTCCACTCTTCCTAGCTGTGTGAGCCTGGGAAAGTTACCTGACCTCTCCATGCCTCACTTTGTCATCTGTAAAAGGTGGATAATAATTGTATCTACCTCACAGGATGCTTGCTGCCAGGGTCAAATGAGTTAAAGTCTCTGATGTTCTCAGGACTGTGGCCAGCACAGTGTCTTGGTCACTTTTGTGTTGCTATAACAGAATACCACAGACTGGGTGATGATAAAGAAAAGAAATTTATTTTTCAAGGTTTGGAGGCTGGGAAGTCCAGTATGAAAGTGCCAGCATCTGGCAAGGGCTTTCTTGCTGTGCCATCCCGTGGCAAAAGGTGGAAGGGAAGAGAGGGGGGGAGAGCAGGGGAGCAGGAGGGGGCAAATGTGCTTTCGTGACAACCCACTGTCTCCATTCATGAGGGCAGAGCCCTCGTGTCCTAATCACCTCTTAACATTTCTTAATACTGTCACAGCAGCAATTAAATTGCAACTCGAGTTTTCGAGGGGACATTCAAACCACAGTGCAGAGTAAGCGCTGAGTCAGTCTCAGTGGCTGTTATTAGTCTAGGTGGCTTAGGGATAAACAGGGGACCAGTTGCTTCTCAGTAGAGGTGCTGCCCAGGTGAGGAACGCCAGCAGCCAGGCCTGTCCCAGAACCCTCCTGGTGTAGACACACACGCACACACACAAGACTAACCCACATACATACCTCCCAGGCCCTTGCAAAGGCCTACGGAGCCTGCACCGGTGAGCAGGAGGGACCACTGCAGAGTCCTGTCGGAGGACTCCCATGAACCACAGGTGAGAACTGTGGATCTGCCCACACGGAGCCTTCTGCAGAGACAGGAAGCCTCTGTCAATGCAAACGGCTGTGGACATCAGTCCCTGAATACACCTGAGTAAGTGCCAAGCTTCACTGGCTGGGAGCACACACTGTCCAGAATGTGGAGTTGCCAGCCTGAGACAGACACAGGGAAAACAGAGACGGGTCTGTTGCTAAGCACCGGTCGGCTCGTTTATCCCTCAGTGAGGGCCTAGTGACACAATTTGTATCAGAGAAGACTCCCTGAAAACAATTGCTTGGTTTTAATTCAAGTCCAGCAGGAGGTGACTGCGCGTGGGACAATGGCTGGGAGCTGGGAAGTGCAGAGAGTCTGGAGCTGCCTCTGCTGAAACATTTGGCAATTACAGAACAGAATCCATGCCCATCCCCTCCTACCCAGAAATGGAGGTTGTTCATTTCTTTTCTGTGTGGTGTTTTAATATCAAATTAAAACTGAACTTGTCCTCACACTTTAGGGCACGTAAAAACCAGATGGAAATCTTGCTGAAGAGAAGACTCCTGGGCCACACAAGCATCAGCTCCAACAGGCCTGGGAAGCTGCATTTTAACATACTTCCTGGTGAGTCTTATTCAGGTGATCCATGGGCTACTCTTAAAGAAGCAGGCGAGTGTTTTAAAACAGCAATTATGTTTTAAAAAAATAACCTTAAATAGTTGAATTCTTTCATTTTCTCTAGAATACTAGGCTGGTACCAAGTCCTCCTCCTCCCACAGCTGCGAGTGGAAGAAAATATATGGGAATCCAAGATAATAATTATACTTCAGCCAGAGCTGTGTCGCGACCTGATTGAGTTGCAAAATACCCAAATAAGATAAAATATTATATACATTTGAATAATGCAAAGAAAACTGTTATAGTTTGGACACATTTCAAAAATAATGATGCCAATAATGACACTAATAAGCTGCTTTGTTTGAAGTAAAGTCTGAGTATAATACAAAGCTCTTTCATTGAGGGAGACGAAACTGCCTGACTGCATCAAAGGTATCCAGTAATATTTTAAGCATTATTTTGGAACATGTTACACGCATGTCACAAACAGAAAGTGGAGTTTCTTTTACTTGGGCATGAATTTCTGAATGTATTCTTGTTCTAATAGCTCGAGAAACCCTGTGCATGGCATAGTGACATCAACTATCCCTACAGCTCTATGGATTTTGTACAAACCTAATATTTGAAAAATGGTAGCTATCTCCCAGGTCCTGGGAAAAATACATACATCTCTAGGGTCTGTGTGAATTATTTTTAACTAGGTCAAGTGCCCTGGGTCCCTCAACACACATTCGTCACCGTTTCTATCTTTAATTTCTCAACTCATCTATCACAAGGAAAATGTGATAAGGAAGAACACATAAAGGTGTTGTGCAAAATGCCCTGGAGAGCTGTAATCTGATTTTCCAAACAGATTTTTAATGCACAGTTATATTCTTGCGAGTTCACTGGCCACACAAAGAATCCACCTCCCTGCAGCACTTCTACATATGTGCACAGGGTTGTGCTTGTATATTTCAATGTTAGAAATTGTTATGCTGACACGTTGGCGTGGATTTTACTATAAATTCCTCATTGTGTGTATGTTGATTCTAACCAGGCTCAGAGTCAAAAATGCACGCGATTCAGTTCTCTAGATCTTTTCTCCTCTAGACAAGGTTGGCTCTGTGAGCCCTGAGGTTGCCAGGCAACCACCCTGCCCCCTCCTTTCTGCCTCCTGCTTGGCTCAGGTGTCAGGGTGACTGTCCAGGGGGACCCTCAAACACCCAGACAGCTCACCCGAGGCTATATTCACCAAGTGTACCCACATCTGCTATTCTCACCTAAGTGGGATAATCGACACCTTTTGTGTGAACCGATTTTGCAAAAAAACACGTGGGTGTGTGAAAAATACAGCAGGCACTTGTTATTCCAAAGTGTGAGCTTCAGCTGAGCTAAACATATGCAGTATTACAGTGGAAAGACCAGTGAACCACAACGAGGAGAACTAGAACTTTCTAGAAAACTTTCTAGTTTTCCCCACACAACTTGTAATTGTTTGATGAAGGAAAGAAAGAGTGGCATGAGGTGCACACGAAACTGTTCAGGCACTAGTGCCTGGCCTCCCTCCCCCCACAGGAATTGCTCTGCATGCTCATTCCATCAGTCACGCACCCAAGGGTCCACTGCATGTGAGCTGGGCACTGTGAGGCCCTCCCTGCCCGTTCACAGCCTGTGGGATGCACCAAGCAAATGCACAGCTGTGATGCAGAGAGATTCGGGATATATGTGTGGTAAGGGTTGAGGGCTGTGGGAAACAAAGGAAGGGTCTCTACCTGGATGGGACATCTGAGAAGATGCCCCAGTGGATCCTGATCTTCAGAGCAGAACCTGAAGGAGTAAACATAGAAGTCAAGTTGCTTATTTGCAAGCAACAGGAGTTGGCAAGGGCTGATTCTTCACAAAAGGGGCTTATTAAAGGATAATGGGGTTGTTCACCAGAGGGCTGGAGGGCTGAAGCCCCACACTCCAGGCTAAGCTCCCAGGAACAGTGTCCAGAACTGACCTGATGAGGAATGTGCCCACCAAGCACCAGGGCCAACTGCCAGGGTCATGTGTGCCCCCATTGATGCCACAGCTGGGCCAGGAGCTCGATGATCACCACCACTGCCCTGAAAGCCAGATGCTTCTGCCAAGTCTCTCACCTTCTTCTGCAAGTGTCTGACCCTGAATCAGAGATCCACATGATGCAGGCTCATCCCACACATATGTTTAGCTGCAAGGGAAGCTGTGAGTTTGCGTTTTGAGGGTTCCAAACAGCAAGAGCATCTCCAAGACGCTGAGCACCCAGAAGATGTGATAAAGTCACCCCACTGCCCCAGCAAGGAGGGGTCTGGGCAGAAGCAGCCACCAGTGCAGAGTGACGGTAGTAAGCAGTTGCACGGTGTACGTCCCTCATCTTTCAACACTGGAAGACCTTGGATGCCTGTCATCAGCCAACCTTTTACTTTGCCCAGTAAGGCATTGAAACAGCAGCAACAACTACTACTACAATCCACTATCATTATCAGTCACCAAAATAAAGGACGTTTTAATCTCAGGTTAAGGAATAGTTATTTAATTTGCATAAATCTGGCTTAAGAAAATCCTCAGCCTGCCATCTTTATTTCTCTCATTCTGCATGTATAGGCGGCAGCTTCATTGGGCCAACGAGCACCTGCAGGCTGGCACTGGGGGCCATCGGCTCTGTGCTCTAAACGAGGAGGCAACTGAAGGTGGATGCGGAGCAGGAAGGGACGTGAGTTTCTATTCTGGTGGCCGCGTGTGGGGTGATCTGAGGGGACAAGGCTGGTGTTGCAGTTACAGGGCCGAGATGACAGTGGCCGGGACTGAAGTAGCAGCCGTGAAGAGGGAGGTGGCCAACACGACGGGTGGATGTGTTGGGCAAAAGGCAGCAGGGAGGCCGTCGGGGTTTCTGCGGCATCTTCTTCCTCCTCTTCTCGCGCCTTCCTCCAAAGGCCTTTAGACTCAGATCTGAAGTCTTCCAGCTAAGCCTTTAATCCTATTTAGAGCCAAATCCTGGATTTGCTCACCCGTCCCCACACCCCACGTCTACAGCTTCCTCCACTCCTCCCGACTGCAGCTCTGAAGCCCCCTCTCCCAGCCTGGTCACTCCCTTCCTTGACGCTGGGGCCTCCAGTCCTGAGACCCAGACACATCCTTGGAGACCACCTGCCCCTGCCCAGTCCCATTCCAGACTGAGCTGATTCTCCCTCTGTCCCCGCATCCTGCCCCACCACTGCTGGGCCTCTCAGGCGTCGCCAGACCCTCCTCTGAGGCCCCAAAGCCTCCCCTCCCTCTGAGCACACGCAGGGAACCTAAGTCTGAGGTCAAGGACGTTCACCGCAGGCGCGTCTTCCCATCTGTCTCAGTCCTTTGTGCGACTATCACAACATATCACAACATCCCTCATGGTTCTGGAAGCTGGAGGTCCCAGATCAAGGCAACAGCAGGCTCGTGTCAGACGAGGTTTATGCTGCACCTGAGCTCCGGCAGTCTGTCTTCCCCCCAAATGAAAATGACATCGAAAGTTGTAATGTGAGGACACTTCAAAAGTTCACGGAAATATGAAATTAAAAGATTATACGAATCTTTCCGGGAAGTTTTTGAAGACCCCACATGTATATACATCGCACGAGCATACGGATAGTTTTAAAAAAGTAAACCAATTGAAATGGAAAATTAAGAAAGATCACTTTAGATATTTAAAAAGTCACAGGCACAACTGATTAATTCTTTAAATGCTTCTTCTCCCCCATTAGGTAGAATATTAGATCGGAGAAGCAAAGCTTTAAAAATACCATTCTTGCTAGCCTGGAGCAGAAAATACTAATACTGTACAAGCAATTTAAAACAATGTGTACAGCAAATCTGGGTGACTTCAGTTTCCTTAGGATGAGCTTTTTTTTTTTTTTAAATAAGGGAAAAAAATTACATATTTATTTCCATTAACCTCTAATTGAACATGAGCATTTCCTTCAAGAATTATATTAGAATTGGTATTAGAAGTTCCTGTAATTTGTCAATGATAGAAATCGCAGGTATTTTTATATCCACTAATGTTTTTGCAGATATATAAATGCTCATCACTATTTTGAGTTTCTGGTGGATATGAGACCAACTACTAGACTGTATTATTTAATACATAAAGAAGCACTTATATTACCACGTCACAATTTTTAAAAATCTTTGGTAACTGTATGTAAATATAATTGCTTTAATTTATGGTTGCAGGTTGGTTTTATTTTTATTTTTTAAATGCATTTACCTAATTCTAAGGAGTCTATACCCTTCATCAAACTGCCATGAGGCAAAACAGGTTACGTGTTCATTTTGCTCTATTTTACATAAAACCAAATTTTATTGCAACATAATCATGGACCAGTCTGACTGTTTTCCTCTTAATGGGTCATTAAGAAATGTTATTGCTCTTGATAGTAGGCACTTAATTGAGCTCCATCTCTGTAATGCTCCTCTTCGACCTCTTAAAATCTAAGCTGGTTTTGATGCATTCATTGAAGTTTTCACTTATTTTTTACACTGATTATAAACACAGCACGAAGCCCATTCTACACACTCCAATAACTAAAGCCCTCACATTTTGAGATGCATTTCTAGCAGAGACAGGACCATTTCCCTTGTGCCTCACACATGGTCTGCACCAGGCTCTTGGGATTCAGAGATGAGCTAAGACAAGGTCTCTGTCCTTAAGGAGGTCAGTGTGTGACCCTGCCAGGTAGAGGAGGAAGAAAAGGTGTCACAGCCCAGGGAACAGCATAGACGAAGGCAGGCAGGTTTGCAAAGGGGAAGCGATTGAGGGGGTGCTGCAGGAAGTTGGTGTGTGTGACGGCAGGCACGGGGCGGGTACAGCAGGAAGCAGGCCGTGTCCTGTGGACGGGGGAGGACAGAGATGGTTACAAGGTGGACTAGAGGAAGGGTGTTGGAGTAGTTTGCCCAAAAAGGAAAAAAAAAGATATGAGAGCAAGGGAGAAAGAAAAGTTCTTAAGTCCAGTCTCAGCAGTAGGAATGGTTGGGAGACTCATGGGTTGCTGGGATCTGGTGACAACTGGTGGGGAGGAGTCCCAGGACCAAGCCTGGGTTTGGGTGCTGCTGCCAAGTGACACGAGGGGGTGGGGGGTTGAGGATTACAAAACAAATGATTTGGCACATGTCCCATTTGATTTGACTGAATGACAGTCAGGTGAGGGTCAAGGTAAGAAACTGATCAGGCACAAAATTGTCCTTTTCTCCAGAAACCAGAGCACAGTTTCTTTCCAACTAAATCTTTTTCCCTGAATATTTAGTGTTGTAGAACACGGTAACTTTTGTTAATTATCATTGCCAATAATATCAGTGTCAAACTCAATATCAATAAAAGACCACAGGTTTTAACGGAGCTTCTTGAACTGACCTAGAGAATATTAGAAAGAAAAGTTATTCATATACAGGCTGATACCAATTCTGGACTTGTGTGGGCCAAGAAAAAAAGTGTGAAAAGGCTGTTCTAATCTTTACCTGAAATAATCCACACGTGGTAGGTACGCTTCCCTTTTAAGAGCAAACCCCTTTCCTCTCCACCTTTTATATTAAAATTGTAATCTGGGTACACTGTGCCTGAGATCACTGGGAGAAATGCCAGCCGCTGTAACAAACCACCCTCAGATTCTCAGTGGTCTTAGGATAGTTTTATCACTCTGGTCACAATCTGATGAGGACGATGCTGGACAGAGAACCTTCCAGGGATCACTCAGGGACCCGGGGTCCTTCTGTCTGGCTCTACTTCATGTTTAGGTCCTCAGAGTTCTTTCCGTTCAATTGGAAGAGCGGAGGATGGCCCGGAAGACTCCCTGGACCAGGCTCAATGGTGGCCCCTATCATGTCGCTCACCTTCCCAGCCACGTGGCCACACCTAACTGCAAGGGAGACTGGGAAATACAGTCCAGCAGGTGGCTGGGAACATGGGTTTTGGTGGGACAGAAGTGGTTTCCCCTTTTAAGAATGACCTCCGTCCGCCCCTCTGGCTTTTGCATTGGGCAGGGGGCACCCAGAGGGAACGAACTGGATTCCTTCACCGTTCTTCCCAGGCAGGCCCACCCAAAGGCCGAGGCACGGGAGGCAGTGTGGGGGGTTGAGTCGTGCCCCTCAGGAGGTACGTCGAAGCCTGACTCTCGCTACCTGTGAATGTGAGCCTACGTAGAAATGGGGTCTTTACAGACATTATCAAGTTAGGATGCTGTCCTGCTGGGTTGGGGTGGGCCCTTAACCCAGTGATTGCTGTCTTTATAAGGAGAGATTTGGACAGACATATGGCCTTTTGACACCTTACTTCAGACTTCGGGCCTCCACAACTGCAAGAGAATACACGTCTGTTGTCCTAAGTCACCCAGTGTGTGGCATTTTGTTCCAGCAGTCCTGGGCTAAAATCCTTGCCTCTCCTATTAGCCATGTAAGTTATGGGCCTGTCCTCAACTGCACACTGGTGTGAGGCTTAGCTGGCACGGTGCTGACACGGCTGGAGTTAACCTATGCACAGAAGGTAGATACGGTCACCGTCACAAAAGGCTCGTGCTCAACAAGCCCCGGCCCCACGGGAGGGTTCGGCCTCTTCTTGTCCCATGCACCCTGTCTGGCCTGTCTTTGGTCTAGCTGCTTCCTACTCAGCCTTTGGACCTTGGATCAAAGTCACTTTCTCAAGGAGACTTTCCACGAGCCCCACCCCTCCCCAGCACTGCCTGGTGGGGCTGGTCTCTGGAAGCAGCTTCCCTGTGTTGTCAATATTCCTTGAGCACGATCTGCTGTTGCTCGCTGCAATCAGCACCTCAAGGACGATGCCCAGCACACCAGAAGTGGCTCGGTTCTAACCTTCACATTGCGAGACTGGAGCTGCTGGTTCCAGGTGCACAGACCCAAGAAGGCAGCAAGCCATGCACCCGCTTCCCTCTGCGTGCTCTGGCAACACTGACTCCTGTCCGGTAGCGATGACTGAGTTACCCATGTTTTGAGAGCAATGACGTTAATCGCAAGTAGATACAATACCAATTGTCACGCCATCATCTAGGGGTGACTGTTTAGCAGAGGGAGCCATGGGTCTATGCAAAATACTTACGCTAGGTTTTATTTGTTTTATTTAAAGTTTGATTGGGTACAGAAACACACACACACTTATCAGGTTAAAATATCCAAATAAAGTTTACTGCAACTTTTGTAGAATTTAATTTGTGCTACAAGTCATGTTGCATAGGAAACTATTTAAAGCCCCTGAGGAAAAATATTCATGGTTTAAGGTGCAACTGGTTTTGTTTCTTCTTTGGGGAAAAGGTGAGAGATGATCTCTGGGAAAGATGACGGCGAACTGTTGAGAAGCAGAATTTCAGGTTATTTTATGCGATGGCTGGAATCGTGTGCCCGGTTCTTGCAGCAAAAAATATCCAGCGTTTGCGTCTTTGCTCTGTTGGTCTTCAGTGCCTGAGTCAGTAGCTATGTAACAATGCTTCAGCCCCATAAGGGATTATACACTGATTATACTGAGTAGTTAACTAGCTTCAAGAAAGCAGTTTTAGAGACTGAGATTCAGGGATGCCATGTGACCTGATACCACTTTGGACAGAGTGTGTGTCCTGGCCCATTGCTGGGGGTCACCTCACTCTGAGACTTGCCAGGGGTCAGTTCTGCCTCCTGCTCCCTCCCAAGCTGCCACGACTACAACGTGATTGCAGAATTGAACCCAGCACACCGCACGGATCCCCCGGACCTCTGATTAATGACCCTGACGGTTATTCATGCAACCCTGTGCTGCGTTCCTGATTTTATGTGGGAAACATTTTCATTTTTAGAAAGTGTTCGTCCTGCTCAGATTAGCTTTACATAATACAAAATAGTTTTCCCTACACTATTTCTGAGGGGACACAGGTACACCAGGAAGGGATTAAATCTCAGATAAAGTGAAATGAGAGTTTGGCAAAGGGCAGCTGGTGGAGACACTCGTGAGGCCAAACACGGTGTCTATGATGGGCTCAGGGTCAGTGGCCACGAGGGCCTGACTCGGTGGTGCAGTTTTCCTCTGCTGCAGAGGGCAGTGAGCTCTGCAGGAAGCATTCCTCTGCTCGCGGGAGAAGCAGTACAGTGGCCTCCTCGAGCCACGGGGAGCTCCTCACACAAGTGACCTTGTCCTTTTGAACGACTGACTGCCCACAGGCAGGGGCCATAAAGAACATCAACTCCCAGCTGCCTTCTCCTGCGTTGGCAGAAACACCTCACTGGGTACCTACTTGCTACCGTGGGATTTAACTCTGCCAA
The DNA here is from genome assembly GCF_027409185.1 of Cynocephalus volans. Lineage (NCBI taxonomy): Eukaryota > Metazoa > Chordata > Mammalia > Dermoptera > Cynocephalidae > Cynocephalus > Cynocephalus volans. Next base: position 296,668,418 of record NC_084460.1, read on the forward strand.
CTCAAGCTCACGAGACACTCACATGTCCTGTGGATGAGCACGTAGTATGGTGTGAGGCTTGTGGGGAGCAGAACCTTGGGCCTTCTCGGGAAGAGTGGGCGCCAGCTGTACCCACTTCCCGAAAAACCACTTTTCCTGTTTGATTTACCTTTTTACAACTAGGGAGTGAAAAAGGACCAACACTCAGACAAGCATCTATCCGTGCTGAATGTTGAAATGCAAAGTACGGCTGGGAATCAGAAATGCCCCCGTGACCTTTAAATACCTATATACATCGCAACATAATTTAAAAAGGTCTTTATACAACATGAAAACCTCAACAGCATCTGCCCCTGTTAACTGTTTGGTTTTTTTAACCTTTGTGATCCATTAAAAAATTAGGTACAACTTTTCTCATATGGCCCCTCACCCCATTTATTAAAAAAAGTGATTTTAAATGTAGATTTGTAGTTAACAAATAGAAAGCTATTTGATTGGCAACGACCTGCAGTAGAAAATCCCTTCGAGCCTACCCCTCGATGGAGGGGAAGGACTGACTGAGCCTCACATGTGCCGGTCCTCGGGTGTGGGTCCAGCTGGCAGACCCTGGATCTGTCTGAGCAGCTGTCCCACCCTCCTCAGTGCCGTGGTGACGGCGCGGGCACCCAGGGCAAGTGGTGGGCTCATGCTACAGCGCAGGAGGTGGGAGGGAGCCTGTTCAAATCACAAAGTCGTCGTGGTCTGCGGGGCTGAAGGCAGCTGCTCTGAGAATGTCCAGGGAGTTCACCAGGATCAGAGTCCCCGTGAGGTGCTTCCAGCGCTTGGTGATGGGGTTTTTCATCTTGTCCAGGCCTGTGTGCAGCTCCTGGATAACATCCCGATAGCTGTCCCCGATCTGGTGGCTCCAGGTGAGTAAGAAGTCATATGCGGGCTTCCACATTGCCTGGGTGTGGGATAACAGAAGGAGGGAGAGGGGAAAAGATTAGGGGACACTGAGGGATTTGTTCCCATTACCCGGTCCAGCTCCTTTAGCCACTGTTTATGACACTCTCTCAAGAGTGAGAAAAGTCCACAGAGGAAACACGTGGGACCATCCCCGGGCTGTGACAGCACAATGCAGAGGGAAGAACGGAGCAGGCGTGTAGCAAATGGTGCCTGAATAAACAGAAAGGATTTCTTTCCCTCCAGCCCTCTAGCACTTTCTATCTGTGCCCTTCAATTAGAAATTCACCGTGCTCATAAAAGACACCCTTATTCTTGGGATTTCCTGCTTCCTGGGTCTTGCAAGCCTCCCGTCTTTCAGGAAGTGCACTATGGTGACCTCCACAAACACGTGAGAGTACAAAGAGCCTCTGAGCAAGAAGCCAGCCACACCGGCTCTGGCCAGAGTTACACAACACAGCAGGTGTGGGTCCAGCAAAGCTCCTGGCTGGAGACCCAGGCCAGAACACACCATGAAGGGATCTGCACGCAGTAGTCAACCTTATCGAGCGTAACCTAAGAGCAGAATTAGCAATGGACGGGCAGTTCTGCTTATGGGGTTCCAGTGGTTTGTCAACTTAAAAGTCAGGGCCCATGCAAATCCTGAGGACGGTGCAACTGCTCCCACTTAGTGAGGGCGTGTCGTGTGCTGGGCACACGCTCACACACTCACACTCATCTGATCCTCTCACATGCTATGAAGCAGACCTTTCGTTACCGTGACCGAGAAGCTCGGCCCCACTCACCTCGCTGTCCACCACCCCATTCCTGTCCCGGTGGGGAGACTCATATGCGTCCATCTGCTGCTTGGAGACCTTGGCCAGCTTCTCGGCCAGCTCCCTCCAGCGCTGCGCCACCTCGACAGCCGTGGTCAGAAGCACGAAGTCCTGGATGAGTCTGACCACCAGGCCCTGGCAGTCCATTTTCAGCAAGGCCTGCAGGGGAAGAGGCACAGCATGAGGCAGAACGGCGGAGGCTCTGGCTTCACTCGGACTCCAGCACGACGATGGTGCAGAAACAGCAATGGGCTCTTGACCCTGCATGTTCTACAGCAGTAACATGTGCCCTGAACGCTTTCCAGCACTGCCGGGACTCAGAGGAAGAGATGCTGTGCAGGGTGTACCAGGCCAAACAGTGTCTCCCTCCAAATTCACGTCTACGGAACCCCAGAAGGTCACCTTACTAGGAAACAGGGTCTTTGCAGATATGATTAGTTAACATGAAGTCATACTGGAGTAGGGGGGCCACCAGTGACTAGAGTGCAGAAGGCCATGTGAAGACAGAGGCAGAGATTGGAGTGATACAGCCACAAGCCAAGAACAGCTAGGGCAGCCGGAGCCACCAGGAGCTGGAGAGAGGCCCGGAGCAGACTCTCCCTCAGAGCCTCAGAAGGAACCAACCTTGCGACACCTTGTGGTCTCCTGAACCGTGAGCGACTGAACGTCTGTTCCGTTAGGTCCCCAGTGTGTGGTCATTTGTCTTGGCAGCCCCAGGGAACTAACAGGTGAGTAAGGATTACAGCTGTCCACCGTTTCCACTCCTGGCTGGGGAACCTGGAGAGAACGTGAGGCCCTGCGCCAAGACAGACAACGGGACCTGAAGCTCAGCAGAGGACGAGAGGACATGCCTGACCTGCCAAGCCTGAAGTGCTGACGACATCAGCCAGACAGAGATGCAGACGGTGGGCTCAGACGTGGACTGGAACGCAGACTGAGACTGGGGACTCTTGGGGGGACCAGCCAGGGAGGATAAAGAAAACAGAAGAGGCCCCGGCTGAGACCCAGGGTGCACCACCAAGAACCACACCGACCAGATGAGAAGATCCTGAGGCGTCGGCTTCCCTGGACTGTGAAACAGGAAGCATTTTCCAGAATCAACAAGACTGCTCCTTCGTCAAAGCTGCAAGAAATTTCCAGTGTGTCCTTAGGGCAGCAGGAATTACAATGGAAGGACTCAGGAGGGAGAAGAAGCCCGACTCCCAGGAAGGAGGCAAGAGCTCAGAGCTCTGCTTGGACGGTTCAGGTCTCAGCTCTGCCCTGAACAAGCACGTGGTGACCTGGGACCCAGTTCCCACCTGGAAAAGCACTGGATCAGACAGGCATCGAGCATAAGGCACAACTGCCTGATGTATTTGTTAATCAGATCAGCTAGCACGAGCTGGCAGGCCCGCTGGTCTGCACTGCATGGTGTAAGTCACTTGCTGACCCAAGTCCAAGATCATGTCCCATGACACGATCGCTACCAGTGTCATGCAAGTGGCTCTGGCTTGATCCTAATCATAACTGAGGTCAAACGTGGTTGGCACGGGGCTTTGAGCCAGTCAGGGTGTCACGTGTGCTGGGTGTGACTTCCATCCACCTCTCCTGTGCCATGGGAGGCACCTCTCATCCCACCCTCACCCACAGAGCTTTCTGCTGTCTGGCATGCACTCTGATGATACTGCAGCAGCGGGGAAAGACTTGAATCCCAGGAAAGCAGGCCTCAGAGGCGCCCCTAGAGATGGCTTCTGAGACTACCTCAGACCCTCAGACAGGCGAGGACAAGACCAATGAGATGTTGAGAGTAGAAAAATGTCCCCACGCCTGGCGTTCCTTCCGTCTCTCTACGTGCTGCTTGAGCACCTGAGGTTGTCATTTTAGGACTCCAAAGAGTGCATTAGAGTGTTATCCCCAGCCCCAAGCACACAGCTGGTGCGAGCATGCTGTTCAGCTGGTTCATGAGGACTGATGGGCAGCCATGAGCCAGCGCTCCTGCAGGTACAACCTGATGGGTTGCTCACTGTAAAGAGGGCACCGCTATTTTAGACTGAGTACTCTAACGTCCATGTTATGTTTATTTGGGGGAGGTAATAGCACAGAGGAATGGTGATTTGGGAGGTGACTCTCTGCATGCACTAGCCAGGTGGGTGACTCAAAATCCTTTTTAGCTGGACACCCCAGCACCTCCATCTCTGCGATTTAAAAAGAATTAGGAGTGATAGATGCATCGGACACCTCTCCAGATCTGAGAGATTGGAACTAGCCACAATAGATGTGGTGAGCCAGAACGGGGTGTGACGACCACGCAGTCCCTTTCTGTTGTTTTAATAAGCTACTATGAACCGAGTACTTGCCGTGAGCCAGCACGGGGCTCACTGCTCCTCAGAAGCACCTGGGAAGCAGGCTGAGTCTATCCTATTACACAGATGCAGCTCAGAGAGGGCAGGTGGGGCTGCCACGCCTAATAGAGTCAGAGCCAGGTTTGCCCCCAGGCAGCCTGCCCAGGCCCCTACCCACTGGGTGTTTGTTTTACATATAAGCACGAGACACCCTCAGATACTGCAGCTGGAAGTGACAGCGGTGAAAGCAGACCCAGGCTTCTGGGCGCTCGGGCCAGTGGCCTTTCCATTCTCTGATGACCCCTGACATCAGGAAGTGAACCAAATAAAATACTGGTCTGGATTATGGCTCATTTAAACTATACAGGGCCGGCCCGTGTCTCACTTGGGAGAGTGTGGTGCTGACAACACCAAGTCAAGGGTTAAGAACCCCTTAACAAGTCATCCTTAAAAAAATAAATAAATAAAATAATTTGTACACCTCAGAAAATGATTAGTTTCAATTTGAATTTTGATAGATTTGAGATAAATCATTTTTAAAAAACATTCACTACATTTGTGTTACATAAGAAAACAGAACATATACAGATGGTCCGTGGGGGATGCAGGATGAAGTGGCAGACAGTCAGGTTTTAATGTTTTTGGCATGGTGGGAAGGGTCCTGGGCCCCATCTGCTGTGCTGGGAAGGGATGCAGAGTGACAACACGGTTGGACATTAAGCCACCTCACGTTCCCACCTGGCTTTCGCTCACAGCTTCCCGCCACATTCAGCAAACACATGCGCTGTGAGCTCAGCTGCCCGGCTCGAAGCTGGCCTCATTCTCCAGGTACCAGAACCCGTCAGAGCCGCCGCTTCTGACTTGAGTCACCCCCGCTGTGAGCGATCAAAACCGCTCTCCCCCCAGAGGCACCGGCCACCGGACACAAAGGTCCTGAGAAATGCAAGCGGCTCTCCGGCCCCTGACGGGCCATCCGTGGAAAGGAGAGTGCCTGGACCCTGTGTGGGGACAGCCACGGGCCCATTTCCACGGATGGTGGAACAAGAGGTCGGCGCTTTCATTCTGAAGGCAGGATGAAGGCGTCTTCCATTCATTCACTTGAGCTCCACTTATATGATTTTTCCTGAGCTCAGCACAGGCTCAGTTTGCTACAAAGCTGCCCACGCCATCCACAAGGGGCATTTTACACATTTTTTAAAGGGAAAATTTAGGTGCCCACCAGGTCTTAGCGACAGAAAAATTCCACAGCAGGAGGCTCTAGCGCTGGGAACCTTCTCCCTGTAGCTTTGTCTTTCATTTTTGTGCCCACACAGACACACGAAGGTATACCAGAAAACACCCAATGCAACGATGCACGGTGCTGATTCCAGCTGGAAATCTGTTAACTTCGGTGAACCATGATTTAAGTCAGGGTGACCAAACTTTTATCTATAAAGGGACAAATATGTTTGGCTTTATGGGTCATTTTTCGGTCTCTGTTGCAAGTGCTCAATTCTGCCAACGTGGCCTGAAAGCACAGACAATACGTAAATGAATGGGCACGGCTGTGTTCCAGCCAAACTCCATTTGCCAGAACAGGAGGCCCACGGCCATGGTTTGCCCACTCCTGTTTTAAGAGATATTCTTAGGAAAACGCGATGAAGTACCATTTCAGTGTTTGCTGCGTGTCCTCCCCGCCCATCCTGCATTCCTGAGAGGCTGGAACGATGGCCGGGAACCTCCTGCGCACAGCACCCAGGACGGCGGGCCCAGCCTCCTCCTCTCCCACTTTAACAGCCAGGGCAGCAGAGCCTCCTGCTTTGGGGCCACCTGGAAGGAACCCCCAGGAACCTGTCCAATGCACAGCTCTCAGCTGCCTCCTCTTCTGCAGCACAAGGTGGTTCTTCTCCCAGTTCACGGAGAATCCTCCACGCGATTTCTTCCAGCCCTGACTCTCCCCATCCTCCCGCAACCCCCATTCCCGTGAGCTTTCAGGCCTCCTTGGGTTTAGTCCAGCCCCCACCCCTCTCCTGAAAATCACCCCCACCCTCAATTTGCAGCATGCAGTAACCTTTGCTCTTTCTTTTCTGTAGAAACTTCTCTACAGAGCCCACGACACCCCTATTTCCTTACTTCCCACAATGTGACCAAAACGATCCTTGCTACAGCCATCACCAGTGATCCCGGTCACCACACCCAATGGCTCTGTTCTTGGTGGTGGGTCCAGTCACGACAGCTGGCCTAGGCCCCATCAGGAAATGCCTCCTGGGCTGTAAGCCACCACGGCTGTTGCTGCCCCGTCCCTGACTGCCATCTCCAGTGGACTCCCTGTCCCTCCCACCACCAGGACAGAGACTGTGCATCCCACCGCAATGGTAGCCTGAAAATGAGGCAGAGTATCTTGCACAGAAAGCACATGGATGAATGAAAATACCTGCAGTTCTCAAAAAGCGGGGCTCCTCAGGGTTCTGCCTGCTACCCCCTTCTCCCCGACACCCTCCACACATTCTCTCATGAGACCCCTAGATCTGCACAGGTGCACACGCAGCTGGAGCCAGACCCTCTCCTTCACCTGGTGTTCTCATAACTTGCAGTACAAATACAGAGCTTTCCTTTTGAACACACAGAAAACCCATTCCATAACCCACAAAGTATATTTAAAGACCCATCAAAGGACTTCGATGCCCTAAAAATAAAGAACAGAACCTTGTAGTACCTTCCCTTCATAAAACAAAGCAAAAAACCCCGACATCAAATCCAAGGCTTACCAAAGTGAGCGGGGTGTGTACACAAACACGGACTTGGTCCAATCTCTATAGCAACAGCACCTGACACTTTCAGAATTTTTGAAGTATTTCCTGTCACTCTGAGGTCTGACTCTCCCCAAAGTGACACTCACTACCATGTACCCAACTGATGGCTTTTCAAGTCCTGGAGAGGGCCTGTAGGTCCCAGAAACATAGGACATGGGTGCTCTTGTCAGCCGGGTCTGCGATGGCGAGAAACAGCCCCCAGGGCCCTTCGCAGACACTGAGCGCAGCCAGCCCTTGCCAGCTGTGCAGCCGCGGGCCCTCGTGGCGGCACCCAAAGCTGAGGCGCAAGCTCTTACACGGGAAAAGCAGCCTGTGGAACAGCCCGTGGCAAATCCTATTGAATTCAATAATAACCCCAGTGTAAACACTCCAAACTGTTAACAGAGGTTACTGCTGGGAGGACCTTCCATGCTCCGCTTTTGTTGTGCAGTGTTTAAAGTATCAATGCCAGAAACATATGCTACCTTTACAAATATAAAAATCAATGAGGATGATTTTGATTCTGGAAAAAACAAAACCTGGGGTGAGCCAAAGCAGCTGTGCAAACCCAGAGACCCATGAAGCTTGGAAGGTCAACACCGATGTGCACACAGCACGAAAACAAACAGAACCTTCCACCGCGGGCCCCAGGGAAGGTCCTACCGCAGGCGCAGGCCGGGGCCGTCCAGTCCTCACCTGCTGGGACGCAGGAGAGCGCGCTGCAAACCAGAGATGAAAGGGCCGGCGGCAGCTGCCCCTCCTACTCCTGCCTGCCAGCTTTGAAATCTGATGGAGGGTCAATGGCCAGGGGACTCTGCACGAGCTTGTCAGAGCAACCCCACCTGGCAGCCCTTGGGTCTGACCCGCACCTCTCCAGGATGGGTATGAAGCGTAGGCTCCCCACCCTCAGGCCTCCTGGTCTCCTGCAGGCACCACCCTGAGGGGGAAGCACCCCACTGACGTCTGCCCCGGGACTGTGGAGGCAGCAGGAACAAGGACTCACCTGCCCACAGGTGGGGCCCACCTGGCACAGATGCCACCGACTATCATCACATCCCCCAAAAGACGCAAACCCTCAATGCCCACAGAAGAGTGTTCTCCGCTTGACAGGCTTCATTCCATCATCCCACTGCCCTGTACCCCACTATCCCGAGTCACCCCCAGCTCCTACTCTCTGAGCCTCCAGTAGTCAGCTCCATTCCAAACTCCGTGCACCCCAGCCCCTGCTGTGCCCTCCGACCTGACAGCCCCTCTCACACCCCTCAGGCACCTCCCCCGCATGCCTTTCCTCCATCTCCCCTCTCCCAGGAGGCCCTTCTCTTTGGGGCTTTTCATGTGTCTGTCCCCTGTCCCGTGGTGTCTCACTCCTGGTCTTCCCCAAGTGAAAGGTCCATGTGCTCTAAAAGTGCTGCACCCAGCGGGCACTAAAGGGTGTCTATTGGGCGCTGAGTATAACACTCCTGCCCTGGCTGTGCCATTCCTGGCTCTGCGTTAGAGGCTGTGATAGAATCTGCCACTGTGACCTTCTGCCCAGTTAGCCTTGTTACACCTCCAGCAACAGAATTTGACTTCAAAAGTTCTTCAAACATGTGGCACACATTTCCCTGTATCCCCAACTCACGAGTCCCACCCTAAAGACTGCGGGCTCTGGAGTCTCCTTCCACCCTGGTTGTGTCTTCTGTGTGAGTGCAGCCACACTGGGATTGCTTACACATCACCCCCTCCCCACGACCTCCCATGTGGCCGGGGTGTCAGCAGTGGGGACAGGCACGGCTGCTGACGGGGCTGGGCGGCTGGGACAGATGGGCATCCTCTGAGAGCAGCTGCACCACGAGCGTGGAAAGAGGCACGTGGCAGCTCTGCAGGAGACCCACATGGTCACATGGGACACTTCTTGCATAGGCTCCCATGTTAAACGTAGGCGACTGAGACAACAGAAAGAGGGAAGGGAACCAGAGAACAGGGCGGGGCACGACTGCACGAGGACGCGCTGGCTCAGATTCCAGGCTCAGGCCTGCACTGTCACTCGGCCATCGGACATCTGAGCATTTCCAGGGTCCCTCCCCTCATGGAGTATAATCCGGTTAGGGCAACAACAAGAAACAGGGATGCCACTAAATAAACAAGACTGTTTCTGAGTCCAGAAAGCACTGTGAAGACAGTACTAGGGACCATGAGGTGCACAGTGACCTGGGGCACAAGGTTCATCATGGAGGGTTGCAGGAAAGGCCTCTCTGAGGTGACATTTGCACAACACCTGAGGGAGACGAGAAGTCAGCCTCGGGAAGATGGGGGAAGAGTCCTCCAGGCAGAGGAACAGCATCTGCAAACACCGGAGCCTGGGTGAGCTGGGTGTGGTTCCAGATCCAGAGGAAGGCCAGAGTGGCACGGTGGGCCCAGCGGTGAGGGCTGGGCGGGAACAGTTCTTGGAGGGCCTTGTTCTTACGGAGAAGGGGGATGGACCCCATTCTGCTGGGAGTGGAGGCACAACTCAGTTCTTACTTGATTCCTTTTCCTGCCCATCTCCCTGCAAAACGACTGTCCCAAGCCCTCACCCTGCCTATTTCATTTAAATGGTTTCCAAACCAAGGAATCGTAACAACTAAACAGAAAGCTATCTTAAAAATGGGAAGTGGTGGGGAGAGGTGGTCTGGCTGTGACACGGCTGGGGAGGGGCAGGTTAAAGCAGTGGCTGAGGCTGTGATAAACTGGACTGTCCAGTGACGACAAATCCACAGAAACAAAACAAGTGGTTTCCAGTGACTCCTCAACCATGCTGGGATTAAACCAGCCTGTGGTTTCTAGAAGCCTGGCCAACCATTCAAATTCACCTGCTCTGGAGATGACAGAGATGGGGGGAGGGGTGGCGGGGGGGGGGGGTACGTTGCAAAACCAGTTTTCGTTTATTACCACAAAATCTAACCTTGCCACAGGGGAAAGTCCCAGCCATGGTCAAGTTTCGTTTCCTCCTCTTTGGGCACAGAAGCAGGGGGCAGAGGGGCTCAGCAGCACACAGGACCCCCGCCCCTCACATAAACTAACCTAAGGGAGCCAACCGGAAATTCCCCCTGCAGAGAAGGTTTGCCAAGTTGAAAAGAGTTTCATCCTTTAAGTGATATTTTAAAAAAATAAAAATAAAAAAAATAAGGGCACATAAGCACCTCCTCAGTCACAATTATTCCACAGCTGCTTAGGTGCTGCTTAAGTGGATTCTTTAGTTTTTCACCTTTGCCCATTCAAGGTAAGCATTTTCTTAGCTGCAGCAAAAGGACAATCAATACCACTTATGTTACACGACAGCCCAGAATTCCATCATCGGTGAGAACGCCAGCCGAGGGCTCTCCCGGCTCTGGGAGCCCAGGCTACCAGGCTTGGTGCAAGCTCCTGGAGGGTCATTTTCACACGTGGGCTGGAGGTGTGCTCTGCACTGCAGGTGGGACACTGGAGGGATAAGTCACCCTGCGGGCGAGTCGCATGCAGGGCCCGGAGAATGAGGGGGTTTCCACCACTGCCTCTGCTCACTCCCAAGCCTGACAATCTGGCTTCCTCCTCACAGAAACTGCCCTTTCATGGAACCCTGGGACTTCCTGCTGGTCGAGGTGGCCCTTCTTCCCACCTCCCTCCCGGAGCAATCGCAGGTTCTTGTCCCTGCACTCCTGGTACCTCACATTATTGTGGGTCCTTTTCCACGGCCCCCTCCTACCAGGCTGCAAGTCACGTGCAGCTGTGCCACAGAGGGGTCCTCCCTCCTGTGTCCCTGGCTCAAGGGGGCAGCTGAGAGACATGTGCCACGTGCGGGCCCCCGCTGCACACCTGTGTCAACAGCAGCCACTTTAGACTCTCAAAGACACACCTGGCGCCTCCCTTCTGAGACGCACTCACACGGGATGGCAGGTGTCGGGTGGAACAAGTGGAGAGAGAGCCAGCAGGAAGACTGGTGGCACCGAGTCGCATCTCACAGCAGTCAGGAGGTGAGAAGGGCTGGCTGCAGTTGGTGGAACAAGAGAAGTGGTGACAGAGTCACAAAGGCCTTCCCACACACAGGAACTACACTAGTGACATGTTGCTACCAGGAGGACGGGAGCTGAATCTGCTTGGATCGTAGAAAGCAGTCAAGGGAGAACGTCTACCCCAGACACCTCTAGGGCTGGACGAGCTTCTCCGAGGGAGTGAGTACAACTTCACATTTAAGGGAGGCCTGTGGGGAGCAGCCCTGGGGCAGAGCCAGCCCTGCTGGAGGACCCGGGAAGGGTTCAGTCCATGCTTCCTCGCTGGCTTGTGGGTCGGGGTGTATCCCACAGTGTGACACTACGTACCCCTTTCTATTTCTTTGGATTCCAATTCACGGCTATGCTGGCCAAATGAAGGCTGCTCTCACCCCCAACTCAAACAATGAAAGGGAGGAAGAAACCACAACACAGAAACATGTTGGAAGCTTCACATAAGACAAAATAAAGTCAGACTTTGGGGCAGTGGGTCTTAAAATGTTTGTCACAGACCCCACTGGGAATCTGATGAAACACAAATCTGTCCCCAAGAGATCTAAACAGAGGTGGCTGCAGCACAGGGCCCCTGCATCCTGTACCCTGACTGGGTCTGCTCTGAGACCACTGAGGAGCTCACAGACTCAGCGGGAAAAGAGACTGGAATGATTCTCTCTGCAGGGGCTCCTGAGTCGTTTGGGGTCCCCTAAAGATCACACAGGTAAACCCCTATCCCCAGGGACACCCTTGAATCCCTGTCATGTGTTCCAGGCAGCTGAACACCAGCCAGATATGGTCCCAGATATTTGTCACACCACAACCCACGACCAAGCGGGTCAGGGAAAGGCTGAACTGAGCCCCATCCCTGTAAATCCAGACCCCTGCCCTGCACTTACCATCACGAGCTCCTTCTGGAAGGACTTGCGGTCTTTGTTCTCCATGTTGTTACAGTCCTCCTTCAGCTTTTCCAGAACGGACGCCACCCGCTCGGGCTCACTGTCCAGCTCTGCGCGGCAGAAAGAGGTGAGTGGCAGGTTCCCGTAGCCCAGGGCGTCGGCGAAGGAGCGCCAGCTGCTGATGTTCTCCATGAGCAGGGTCCTCACCGAGGCGTAGATGTAGGTGAGGAACTTGCAGGGCCTGAGAATCTGCTCTAACAGCACCGAGGTGCTCAGCTCGGGCCCCGAGAACAGGCTGGGCCTGGCCTTCCCCACCACCAGCACGTTCTTGGCATGCACGAGGCCGACCTTGCCCTGGTAGTAGCCGATGTACCACTCCTTGGTCCACAGCTGCCCCTTCAGCCGGATGCGCTCTTCGCTGAGCAGCGCGACCGTGTCGCCCTTCTTGTATTCCAGCAGGTAGTGGTTCTTGTTCTGTCGCACCACGGTCTTCAGCAACTTGCCGAACTTGAGGCTGGACACCGGGCGGTCCTGGAAAGTGGGGTACTTTGTGGTGGCGGCAAAGGGGGACAGAATGATTTTCCCAACTTCGTTCTTTTTGAGAAATCTCCTCTGCCCGGACGGCTTGATGGCGCTCTTGGGGGGTGGCTGAGGAGTCTGCACGCAAAACTGGGTCAGGATGGCCTCCTGGTCGTCCTTCACCTGCACCCTGAGCGTGAAGTCGGAGAGCTCGCCAGGGTTGTGGGAGATGATGGGGAAGATCAGGCGGCTCACCTTGCCCAGCTTCATCTGGAAGCCTCTCACGACCTTGGCTTGCTCGCTGGCTCGGACCTCGTAATTGGTCATGTTGGAAAACATGCAGACTTTGAGGTCCTGGGGCCTAGACAAAATGAACTGATGCTTACCCCACAGTTGCAAGGCCACTGGGGCAGGGCTGGGGGTCTGGCGGGTGACCTCGCTGACCAGGAGAGTCTTTGGGGCACAATCATGCCCAAAAATGGTCACCACTGTCTTGAAGGATGGGTGGATGTGTTTGGGACCATAGAGACCCACGGTGACTTTTTTATTGATGAAGTCCCATACGGTGGAAGGATAGAGGATGTTCGGGCCATGGGCAACAATAGCCAGGTACATGCAGGGCTCTAGGTTGTCCAGCTGCACCTGGACCGTGTCCCCATAGCTGTAGGTGAGCGGGATGGAGACATATGGCCCTTCCTTTGAGTCGCTCCTCAGGCACTGGAGGCCCACTGTGCTTTTGCTAAAAATATCATTTTTCACCTCAGCTGAAACTTTCATCTCCAACATGATAAAGGTTTTCACTTCCAGGTTGCTGAGCTTGACTTCTAACACGGGGCTGATGCTGCTGGACTTGTCACTGTTGAGTTCCAGCGGAGGGTCCAGCAGGGCCTTCATGGAGATCTGCTGTGTTTCCCCAGGGGCCACGTGGCCCTCGGGCACATGGATGCTGATGCTGGTGTCCGGAAGCTGCACAGCACCCCCAGAGCTATCCAGCTTGCACACGATGTTTGTCTCCACAGCTTGGGTCTGGCCCCAACCGGGACTTTGGCCAAGCAAGTCCAAGTCATGGCAAGACCGGGCCAGCTTCCGGTGGTTCAGCCATGCAGTTCGAAAATCCTCCCGGCTCTGAAACTGCTCGGGGGCGGGGGACTTCAAGCCCGTGAAAAAACTCGATGACGTGGGAGCATCGGACTTGGCTTGGAGGACAGAGAGTTCTGACAGACTGTAGGAGCGCTTGCTCCTGAAGAAGGGGTTGTCCCGCTTGACCGGAGGCTCTGCATGGAGTCCACTGGTGGCCGGAAGCTCATCGAAGATGTTGCCGGTGCTATTTGTGGTCGCTGAGCTGGATTCAGTAAACGAGGATGTGCCGGTGTCAAAAAGCAGCAAATCCACAGTACTTTTGGGATTCAGCTCATCCAAGCTGGGCATCACGGTCACATTCCCATTCAGAAATGGATTTGTCTGGACCCCACTCCAGAAAGGGTTATTACTATAGGTTTTGCCCGATCCTCTCTTGTCATCTGTCCATCCCCCGAGCAGGTCTAACTCCTTGGCCACTTCGTCTGGGCTGTCTGGGAGATTGTCAATCATACCGCTGTCACTTAATGTTGAGTTCCGGTAGTTTAAGGGCTGCACGTAGGAGGAAGGGATGTAGCCTATTTCGGTGGTGTTGTGTGCGTACCACCACTCACCACCCGATGTGTCCAAGACGTAGAGGTGGTCGCCCTTGGAGAACTTCAGAGTGGTGAAGTTGGTTGGGCAATAGTCCTTGATTGCGATCACTTCCTTTGCGTTTCCAAAAGGTGTGGGGCTGTCAACGAGCAAGGCACTGGGAGAAGGCACTGCGCAAAACAAAGAAACAGATGTGAGGGTCTGCACGAGGGGCCGCAGGACACTTCCAAACTAGGGAGAGAGGGGGCGTAAGAGAGACGTGGACAACAGCCAGGCAAGTAACCTACAGAAACAAGCTGAAGAAATAAGCCAAATTCACCTGCTGATGAACTGACGCACGACAGTACCATCCCATGGTCACTTTCCAATTTGACGGTCTCTGCCAGGCAGAAAGACCAGGAAGAAAGTCTCCTGATCACCCTCAGAAAGGCAAATCAGCACATGTAATGTTTAACATGTCCCCATGTTCTAAACATCTCATTTTGACCAAATTTTTCTTTATCTAATTTCTAACAGAACTGCTACTATGTAGAAAGAGAAGCCGAAAGTGATTTAGTTAGCACGGTGATGTTCTGAGTTAGGTGATCCACTGCATGTACCCAGGGACTGGAAATGAAGACTCAAAAAAAATCTCTCAATAGCATGTATGAGCCGATTCCGTGTTCTGACTTCAGCACGAAATACGGAAATGGAGTGAAAGGTTCCCTTGACAATCAGTCTGGGTTCTCAAACTTCCAAGTTCAACCCATGCTCGCCAAACTGTTTCTTCAGATGAAATACAATTTTTGAGGTCTCTTTCAACCTCTTTTAAATGATCATTCCAAATAACAACATGGAAACCAACTCTACCACGCACCTTGGAAATTACACGTTTATGTCTGGTGGTGTTCATCTTACTGCAGAACAACCGTGTAAGTAGTCTGAAAAATTCCAACACTTTAAAGAGTGAATCAAGTTAATTTATGGTTCTTGGCATTAAACTATATATGTTACCAAGGTACACAGCAATTGGAACAGCAAAAAATAAGTCATCTAAACAAGTGGTGTGTGTTTAGAGAATAACAGGTATGATTAAATACCCAAGTATTTTCTCTCCCTCCTATACATGAGAACGTGTATCTAGAGGATGAATTAAGTTCTTTCTGATGGAAATAAAACCATATACTTGTCTCCAGGAACTCCCCGTCCCCAATCACCTTGTTTAGAGTTTGCTGATATTCTGGCTTACTGTAACAAACAATTGAAAGAAATAAAACTTTTTTTTTCTAGTTGCACATGCCACAAGCAAAAAAAGGACAAAATTTTTGTTTGAATGAAACCTACATTTTTTTCTCATATGTGGTTAAATCCAAAGTCATCATATTATATCCAATTAGCCCTCCAAAAAGATCATCTGTCAGTTTCCATTTCCTTTGAAAGGAAATAATGAAAATTAAATTACATTTTCTTGGCAAAGTCTTAGGAAAGAAGATAGGAAGTTTCTACTCATTGACGCTTACCAGGTTACAGAGTTACACCTGGCTGCGAGCATACGTGGGCCCTGGAGTCTCACCTACCACCCTCCTGTAAAAGTACCACTGAGCCGGGAGAAGCTGGCTCTGGGGTCAATAGACCTGGGCTTGAATCCCAGCCCTGAGAAGCTGTGTGGTCCCCAGAGTCCAAGATACTTCACGATGGAGGAAAAGCATCCTTGCTCAATGGGCTGTGGTGAGCATTACATGAAACAATGCAGGCAAAGGTGCTCAGCGTAACGATGCTTAACCCAAGGTAAGGACATACAACATGTGACGCAAAACAGACATCGCCATCCCCCTCCCAAATGCTATTTTTCTCCATAGCACTTATCATCAACCACCATATCACGTATCTGATGGGGTTCAGGACACCCCAAAATATGGCACTGTGAATATTTTAAGCTGAAGGAATTTGACACACAGCAGGTGCAGGAAGGACTCACAGAGCTTCTCCTGAAGCTGGTCGTAAGACCCTATGTGAGAGGTGCCCTCCTGATACACAGAGGACAGGACTATCCTGTCTCCAGAGACACAGGGGATCTGAATGCACAGGCCTGGCTGTTCCCCAGTTAACTATACGTCTTTCTCTTGTTAATCCGTCTTTTGTTACAGAAGCCCCAGCCAAGAGCTCAGAAGGGTAAAAGGAAAAGATATTTTTCCTCCCCCACATACCTTACAGAAGTGCTCTGTTTTGGGGGAAGGGCTTCCTCTCCCCGTCAGAACATAAGCTCCACTGCAGGCTGGTTTGTTCACTGCTGCACGCCTGGCGTCTAGCACAGGCCTGACGTCTAGCACAGGCCTGGCACACAGTGGGTGCTGAATGAACATTCATGGAATGAATTGGTCACCGTGCTTGCTTAAACACCAGGGAGAGGCCATGTCCACGTCACTGAATCAAGGTGTTGGCCAAAGTCAGAAAACCACAACAGAGACCAATCCTTAACACTGAAGGATGGCAATAAACAAAAACAGCAACGTGAAAGAAGATGGGAAGAAGGGGGGGGGGGCTGGGTGGGGGCAGAGGACAGCAGAGGCTCTTCTCCCCATGCCTGTTTGCTAGTCATGGTCTCCAGTAATAGGAACCATCCTGTTCCCTTGACACGTCTACTGGAAGTGTCACATAAAAACTAAACCCTAATGAAAATTAAATAAAACGTGCCAGCCATTAAAATCTCGTTAGGATCCCTCAAAAGTTATATCCTTATTCAGCTCCCTAGATAACTTACCTTACAGTAATATTTTCAAAATTAAAAAAACCAAAGCAATTAGGTATGCTTTGTGCACAGCCTAAAAGGTATCAATGCAAATTATCATTTCAGTTTTACTGGACTGAAGAACAGACATGGTTTTGCTTTAAATTCCAAGCACTCTCCTGCGAAGAGAAGCGATAATAGATTTCACTTAAGGATCAGGCTCACCCGACAGGAAACGACCCTCCTTCCCTTCAGGACCCCCACGAGGTACACGGTGGGGTGAACTCCCTTCTACAGAGGCCCCATCAGTCAACTGCCACCAAGCACCAGGGGACACGAGGGAAGGTCTTCCATCTCATCAAATACCAGAAAATCCCTATCGAATTCCATCTTAATGGATTCTGAGCAGTGTTGCTCAGATCACAGCTACCTTGATTTTAATACCAAAAATATCCCTGGGTGTTAGGAAGTCCAGTGCACAGAGTAATACTTTTTCTATCCCTCTGCCTAAGTTCATATGCAGGCAAAATGTTAATCAGGGCAGAAGACTTCACAGCAGATATTTCAGCTGGAATAAATTCCCACCTTGAAGTCTCTACCATCAGGGTGTGTGTGGAGCTGCTGTCTGGAATGGTGCCTGGGTCACACGCTGCCTCCCCTCCCCCCAGGAGAGTCCATAGGGTCCCATGGTCCTGCCCAACCTCAGATTCTCAAACCCCCTCCCCCCAGCAAGCCAGCCCCTCCTCACATTCCAGGCTGTCTAGCTTGGCTTCCTCTCCCAATCGCCATCTTCTTTTAGGGATAATAGCCAATATTTCCTCCCAGATTGTTATCAATTTTCCTAAAAAAATTCAGCTCTCTGCCCCTTGCTTTAAGACTTTGGCTCAAACCACACAATTTATGCTCACATTTTCTAGCTTTAACTCTGATTAGTTGTGCCATAAAGTAAGAATACAATGCCCATTACCTGGTATAAAAAATAAATGGTTCAGTGATTTATAGCAACACCCAGTAACTCTATAATTATCTTATCAATAAAATCTCACAGTTCCCTTTGCTAGTCTTTTCTTTTAAAGAACATGTAAAGCAATGCTCAGGGCTGCAAACATAAAGCAGACACAGGAAGAGGATGTGTTAGAGATAAAGTGAAAGGGAGAAGCTAATCAATTAGAAACACATAAACATGGTATGTATAATCTTCAGTGTATCAGAGGAGAGGGCCACTGTTTTATCTGGGGGACAGCGGTTTAGCACAAGAAATATTTTATTTAGCACTGACTTTGTGCCAGGGGCTAAGGATACAAAGGTAAAGTTGCCGCTGTTCACCTGTGCTCCAGGAGGACTAGAGAATGAGGTAAATGCCCTGAGAAAGCCAGGTGAAGAGGATATTGCTGCTGCTGCTGCTGCTGCAGCCACACAACCAACCTGAGGCTGAACGTGGCCTGGTGAGGTCAGGGGCGACTCCTAGGAAGAAAATGAGGCACTTGCTACCCACCTCCATGTCCAAAAGATACGTCTTCTCATCAACCCAATCTTATGAAGCTGTTGGAGAAACTCGTGACCCAAGGTGATTAAACCCTGGGGCCACCTTCTAAATCCAGGTTCCCAAACCATGGCACCCGGGCCGAATGCAGCTGCTGGCTGTTCTGTAATTAATCTTGTACTGAAACAGCCACGTCTGTTTGTCCATCCACTTCTATGGCTGCTTTCACGCTACAAGGGCAGTGCTGAATGGCTGTGATGGAGGCCTGATGGCCTGCAAAGCTTAAAATACTTATTACTGGACCCTTCACAGAAAGAGCGTGCTGACCCCTGTCCTGGGCCACCTTTTTCCTTCTCTGGAGGTCCTCTGTATTTCATCTACTCACCATGCTCTCCTTTCCCCTAGATTTCTACACCACCAAGTTCCCTGCCTTATCAACACCAAAACGCATCAAGAGAATATAAACACGCAGGTACTTCAAAAAGTTCATGGAAAGATTCACATTATCTCTTAATTCAATTTTCTCAAGAACTTTTTGAAGTGTCTTCCCATTTCATATTAAGGAGGGGTTTCCTTACTAAGGAGGGGCATTCAAAACCTCCTCCCAATGCACCAAAAGACAAGTGACTATTGCTCCAAGGCTGAATTTATAATACAGTGAAGTTCAGACAGCTACAGTTTAATCACCTGGAGGCTGAATCAGGAGCCTTTATAGCAGAAAAGCCCTTGGGTCTGCGAGCATGTGCAAGTCCCAGTCACTCCTGGCCACGGTTCTGTTCCCCTGAAGCTCACCTTTTACGTCATTAAAGCTCGTCTCTGAAAACCCTTCACTCAGGTCGATCAAGGTCCCCTCGGACTTGCACCGAGGGAGCCCACTGGAGGTGGCAGCTCGGATCCGCTGAGCTGCCATTCTGAGACTCTCTTCCTGGGAGAGCAGCTAGGGCTGCATGTTCCTTCCTCCAGTGACTCTAGCAGACGCCGAGGCTTCCGTCTCAAGCGACCACGCTGCACACCGGCGTCCGCTTGGCAGTGTGCTTCTTCCTGAAAGTAGGGGAGGAAAAAAGACAATTTCCCTTGAGCAAGTGAAACATGGCTTCAATGGTAATTTTATGGGAAGAGGGAATCCTCTTTCTTCCAGGCCAATCCGATGAAGATAGACCCATTTCATCTCTCTTGGCCCAAGACCGCAGAGCAGCACCCGCTCCCTGGGCACACACAGCCCGGGCAGTGTTTCCTGGCCTGCTGTCTGCACCTGCTCTTCCTGCGGGGCACAATGAGGTTTGTGAAGTCTCTTCCAGCACCTGGCCAGCCCATTCATTCCAGTCAAAGAGGAGGACAAAACAGGCCTGTACAGTCCACCCGGCTAGTTCCAGGACTCAGAAAAGGAGAAATCAGCTTCTGACTGTCCGAGTGTCTGGTCCCACTGGAGGAATGGCCACCGTGGTGACTCAGCACTTGGGAACAGGGAGCTGTGAGCACAAGTCACTCTCCCAGACCCTCTTGCAGAGGCCTGGAGGGGATGCTCCCCAAATTCTCCCTGGACCCCCAGTAAACAATCATAAATACAAGGCACTGTGGCCAGAGGGTATTCCTGGTGTGACTTATGCAGATGAAATCAGGCATATTTACTGACCCCTGCGGTGTTACTAAGTCAGCGGAAGATGTTTTTGTGGGAGAGAATGAATACAAGAATTGCCCCTCGGCACACAGAACTTCAGCATTTGGGGGACTCTGGATACAACTGAGGTGACTGGCTATGAGTGGACCCTTCACCAGGGCCTTGGACAGGAAGTAGGAACAGCTGAGAGCTGATTTCAAAGCGGTGAATTTCATGCACTCTCCAAGAGAAACGGGCAGACACCACCACGGCTGGCCATAGCACTCCGAGCTAGAGCAGGTGAATCTCACCCCAAATTAACTGGGCTCATATAACACGGCCTGAGGTCCCTTATTCCTTGATTACTCTATCCAAGGGCAGCTGAAAGTGTGGTGCTGAGCCAGATGTGCTGGCTTTGCATTCAGAGACACCTGGAGGTCCTACCACTGTCACCAGCTTCTGCAGTAGGGGACGATGTGGCCCTGCCCATGGCTCAGAGGGGACTGTGTGGTGAGTAGACCCAGGTTTGCATCCGCACTCTGCGGCATTTGAAGATGACCTTGTGTTCAATATCTAAACCTGCTAAGCCTCAGTTTTCATGTTAGTAACCTGAAATAATAGTGCCGCCTTGGTTTGATTTGTGTGAAGAATAAATAAGATAATCCAGGTAAGGTCTTGAGACATGGAACAGGGGCTCAGTGGATGCTGGTCATCATGCCGCAGCTGTCACCACAGCCAGGGTATCAGAAGATAGTCCCAGTTCCCAGTGACCAGTGGGCAGGGGCTTGAGAGAGGCTTCCTTTCCATCCCAAGTCTCCAGAAGGCTGCATTCCTGCACCTGAAAGCTCTCTGGAGAGAAGGCATGTGCTATGGACTCAGGGTATACCCCCCAAAATTCATATGTTGAAGCTCAAACCCCAAAGTAATGGTATTTGAAGGTGGGGCCACTGGGAGGTAGTACAGTTGTCCCTGGCATCCTTGGGGGACTGGTTCCAGGACCCCTGTGGACACCAAAATCCATGGATGATCAAATCCCTGATATAAAATGATAGTATTTACATGTAACCTCCACACATCCTCCTGTATACTTTAAGTCATTTCTAGGTTACTTGTAAGACCTAATACAATGTAATTGCTATGTAAATAGTTGTTGTACTGTTTTTTTATTTGTATTTTTTTA
This sequence comes from Cynocephalus volans, assembly GCF_027409185.1. Taxonomy (NCBI): domain Eukaryota; kingdom Metazoa; phylum Chordata; class Mammalia; order Dermoptera; family Cynocephalidae; genus Cynocephalus; species Cynocephalus volans. Next base: position 296,689,282 of record NC_084460.1, read on the forward strand.
TTATTGCATTGTTTTTTTTAAAAATATATATTTTCAGTCCCTGGTTGGTTGAATCCATGGATGGGACACCCGTGGATACGGAGGGCCAACTGTAGTTGAAGTTAGGTGGGAGGTCACAAGGGTGTAGTCCTGGTGTGGGATTAGTGCCCTTACTCAAGACACTCGAGAGCTCGCTCCCTGTCTCTCCACCATGGGAGGACACAGTGAAGACGCCAGGAAGAGATCAGAGCCTTCACCAGGAACCGAACCGGCTGGCTCCTTGATCATGGACTTGCAGCCTCCAGAACTGTGAGAAATTAAAATTTCCCTTGTTGAGGCTGCCCAGTCTGTGGTGCTCGGTTACGGCAGCCTGTGCTGGCTAAGACTGTGGGAGCTGCAGGCGAGAGGACAGCAGAGGCCTCCGCAGCGACAAGCAGCAGGGGAGCTGCGGCTGCCTCTCTGGGGAGGAAGGCTGCTATCCAGGGATCCCCTTCCCTTAAAACATGCCCACCCGAGCCTGGCACCACTGCCCCCACCCCTCCCCTGCTCATCCTGGGGTCTCTAGCACAAGGCGGGGCTGGCTCTGATCTGCACTCGCACGTATGCACATAATCTAAAGGATGGAACAATGCCCCAGGTTCTTCCCAAATCCATTTAGCCCCGTTTCCATTCATTCCCTGTGAAGCTACGACAGAGAGAACTGTGCGCTCTGACTCCCTATCCCGGCCCCAGCTCTTCTCTGCAGAGAACTGTGCATTGGGGAGACAATGGAGTGTCCTAGAGATGGCACCCTGACCCCCAGGATAGAAAAGACAGTGCCGATGCCTAAAGAAGGCCTCCTCCCACCCTCTAGCTGGGGAATAGGACACTGAGGCTTGGCACTGATGGGGACCGGGGACTCAGCTCCCCTCCGACCCATCAGAAGCAGTGACCGAGTGGCTGTCTGCCCAAGGCTGTCTGCAGAGCTGGACACGGATGCCCAGTCACCACTCCAGAGGCGGTCTGCAGAGCTGGACACGGATGCCCAGTCACCACTCCAGAGGCAGCTCTGCCATGGCAAGGCAGCCTGTGAGCCCGAGCAGCCCCCAAGTCAGAGGGCCATGTGTCCAGGCCCTGCTGAACCCCAGCGATAACCAGCCCCAGAACAGCCTGACTTCAAAAGGCTCAGAGAAATGAATGAAAATCCTTCAGACCCAAAACACTTGGTATCATTTGCAAAAGAAACCCACACGGGAAAAAAAAAACAGATTTGAGTGAGTGGGTGGGGGAGGGGAGCTTTAGGACATGAGAGCCCGTGGCCTGAGTCTGCCACGTGGACTTCGAAAAGTAACAATGACTTTCTACCTGAGATTCTAAGTCTGACCCTGCCTCTGGGGAGGTGGCAGACGGCCACAGTCAGGGGAGGAGAAGGCCAGCCGGGAGACGTTGGTTAGCAGTGACAGCTGACCTATGCCCACTTGGCTCATCCCATAAGGGCCTGGGGCTTCCTCCGCCTGCCTGCCCGGTCCAGAGTTGCTCTGGGGACTGCATGAGAAGGAGGGGACAGGCTCTGTGGATCACGCTCGCTCTAAGAATGCTAGTGTTTACCACCAACACCGGCTCTTCCTACCACACCCTGTGTCCCCCCAAGGGAATGCAAGGGCCGCCCCTGCCACCCCACCCGCCTTCACAATGTCTAGGCGCTGGATTTCCAGCTCACAACCTAGAGAAACTATCTCGTGGAGGGTTAAAAAAAAAATTGAAAAGTCAAAGTGGGCCCAACAAGGAGGCGTTACTGCAGAGCTTCCAGGAGTTTCCCCTGTTGTCAGCAGAGACCTGCCTTTGCTCCCAGTCCAGGCTGCTGACAAATGAAGTGTGGCAAAGGTATGGACACCTGCTGGGCTGGGGGGGGGGGCTGGCACTGGACACAGCCCTGCCCATAAGAGCCCCCAAGCCTGTAGGGAGCCTGTGCTGTAACGGATGGGTCCTGGGGAGCCCGACCAGCTGCCCAGAGAAGGCGAGGTGCAGGATGGGCACCGGCGTGGCCAGCAGCGGCGAGATGAAGGGGGTGGGGGGAGTCAGGACGTGGAGGGTGACGTGCTCGGGCTTTGCCCTGGACACTGCTGGAGTTTCTCTTTGAGAAAGGCAACTTTGGCTGCTGTAGATAAAAAAGAAGTGGAAGCACCAATGTGGCTTTCTTTGAAAACTATCGACATAGTTTAGGAGAGAGGCTGCTGAGAAGGTTGGTGGTGGGTGCAGGAGATACAGTAACGGAGAGGAGACCTCTGGCCACACCACCAACACAGGAGCATGCTGCAGGCTGGGTGGGGCTGACTGTCCGGGCAGGAGAGTGGCGGCCAATAGCGAGTGGCTTTGCTAAGTGGAGGCACCTGCAGAACAGCTTTCCAAAAATCACTTAGAAGAATTTGGAGGTCAGCAGAAAACAATGAGGTAAACATTCACGAGAGACCAGATTCTTGCAATTCCCTATCACGACCAAGAAGGTGGACTGGGGTGAAATCAAGGCTTTAGGGATGGTCAGAGGAGAGAGAATCACAGAACATTACAGTGTGTGTTCTGGAGATTAATCGTTGTTTTTATTATTGAGGAATGGGATATAGTTCTTACACTGAGCCAGTGAGACAAAAATTTAGTGTTAGCAGTTATATAAAGAGAACTGCATCCTTTTAGAAACATGAGGAGAAAACCAGAGTTTGCCTTTCAAGCAACTGATAAATCACTGTGTAGTCCCACTGCCCTCACCACGTATCAGCCAGAGAGGCCACACACGAAGTCCCGTCCCCATGACCAGCACGCTGGGCATCAACACACTCATTCACATGAGGCCACCTCTCCGTGGGCCGGGGACCTCTGTCCCTGGTCCTCAGTGCTCTGTGTGAATCCCCAGAATGGCAGCTTTTTCTCCAGGGGCAGTGGGAGACCACCCTTGGACGGAGTCCTGATCCTTGTCAATACATTCATGGTGTAGGTGAACAGAGATGCCAAGCATCCCACTCTGGGGGGAACTTTTTACAGCAAAGGAGGACAGCCAGCCCCTCTCTGGACCCAGCCCAGTGGGCTCCCTCCTCCCAAAACCTCCCCTGGCCAGATGCAATAAGAATGGAAGTTAAAAGTGAAGCTCTGCACCCCACAAACTCCACTGTGTCTACACAGAGCCGGGCACGGGGGAGGATACCCCACAGCCCCCCACCCCGGCTCCTCCTCTCCTGGCCTCAGCTCCACTGGCCGCCCCTGGGCAAGGACCTCCCAGTCTCTGCTTGGACCACCCCTTCCTTTGCCGGACCCTCCAGCAGAGTCTCCTGTATCAAGTGGAAACAGATGCTGACATTATGGGCCCGGGTCTCACAGCAGCAACTGTGCCACTCCACCAGCCACCCTCTGCCACGTTCTCCAATAGCCCTGTGTGGCAGGGATGAGGATCGGTGCATTTTGCAGATTCCATGAAATAAGGCTTGGAGAGATTACTAAATCGCACAGGGTTATGCAGCCAGGAGATCAAGGGCCTGCCAGAAGGCTCTGTGCTCCCCAACTTGCTAACATTTCTTCCCAAACCCGAGTTCACCAGACCTTCACAGCCCCTGATGCTTCTCAGGTGGACCCCTAATTTTCTCAAGACGGTTTTCCTAGTCATGCCACTCCCCCTGCTCAAAAACCTCTGGGTGTTTCTTGCTGCGTTTAAAAAAGCAAAGTTCAACGTCCCTTGAACTGGTTGTTGCAAAGCCTCTGCTACCTGGTTTCCACCTGTACCTGCAGGCTTATCTCTCACTTACCTGGACCCCCACACCAATCGCTGCCGTATTCAGACCTGCTGTTTAAAGCTTGCCCAGCACTTTCAGCTTCTGCACCTGTTGTTCAGCTGCTCCTTGGAACAGCACAGGCCTCACCTGTGCCTCCAGGAAACCCCGTCTTCTCTCTCCTCCCTCTTGCCCCCACCACCCATCTCCCCACAATGTTATTTCTACAGTGACTCACGTGGGTCGGCCTCAGGCTGAAGAGCCGAGGTCCTGGAGCCTCTAATCCAAGCCGCCCAGCACCTCACCCCCCAAATTGTTCCCCGCTTCTTTGGAAAAGTGGTGTTGGGGTAAACAGCACGATGCTCCGATTTGCTTTAAAGTGAGTTCATGAATCTTCATTATATTATTTTCCCTATTTATGTACAAGCTTGGAAGTGCGTGCAATAAGGCATTTTAAAAACTTAGAAAAGATACATCCTAATGTAATATTGGGAGACATACGGCATCTGCCTTCCTTAGACGTGCACCAGGAGTAAGTGTGAGTGTGAGTGTATCTGTCTCCTCTTGACTAGGAAACTAAGGAGCCAGGAACTCAAATGCCCAAGCGCCTGGGCTCCCTCCTGTTCACTCAGTTGACTAGTGACCTCTGAACCTCAGAATCAGAAACCTACTTGGCCGCTGAGGGCTCCCCTGCAGTGCCTGATGGGTATCTCGGATTTCCTCTACTGTGGGGCTTGCCCCAGACCTCCTCCCCCAGGCTTCAGCATCTCAGCCACGGCAGCTCCATTCAGCCAGGTAATACCCGTCCCCACCTCTGACACACACAAGCACACACCCTGGCAGCTCTGTCTTCAGGACATCACCACCACACCACCATCGATCTCTCAACTCAGTCACTGTCACCGGCTCCTTCCTGACAGCTCTGCCTGCGTAGGCTCTGCCCTCCCGTAGTTGGCCCCTCAATCAACAGCCAGAACATTCTGAAAAGTCAGATGCAGTCAGGACTCTGTTCAAAACCCTCCAAAGGAGGCTTCTGAGCTCTCATAGCAGCTTACCATGCCCTGGGACCCTCCATTATCTGTCCCTGCTATCTCTGATCCCATTTCCTCAGTCCTCTCTTCCCTCTGCTGACTCCTCTCGTCTCCTCGAAGTTCCCCAGATATCCAGCCCCTCGCAACACAGGGCCTTTGCACAGTCTGTCCCCCCAGCTGGAAGACTGCGGCCCAGATACTCACTAGACGTGATCCCTCACTTCCTCATTCTGCTCCAGTGTCAACGCAATGGGAACACACCTTGTCCCTCCTCTTTCCCCGCTTTTCTTATCACCACTAGACATACCTGTACTTATCTGTCCCCAGCCTGATTGCTCCCAAGAATGTGAGCTTTGCTGTGCTGTGAGGGACCTGTGCACAGTCTGCTCTCAAATAGGAACAAATGAATGCATTCCATTTAAATAAAGACGAACGCTTCAAAGGTGTTTGGGTAGGTGTCTCTGGGATAAGCTACAAGGAGTTAAATGGCTGATGTGACTTGATTATACACAGCAGGCTGAATGTGAGAATCCTATTCTGTTCTTGAAATCTAAGTTACACATTCCTAAAACACTGATAGGTTACCTGAGTGGGCACCTTGGATGTCCCTGGATGGCCTGGCCCTACAAGCTCGGCCACCCTCCACTCATCAGGCCCTAGAGGTCACCTCTCCAGGACGGCCTTCAGCTGCATGGCCCACACTTGGTCAGGGCAGCCAGCACTGGATCTCCGGACACCTGGAAGAGCAGACTGCGGTGGCATTTCCATCCCCTGTCCCCTCCAGACCACGCCTAGATGCAGTGGGGAAGCCACCCTCTCCTCCTGTCTCCAGGAAGACAGGAAGGGGCATTGAAGCTTATGAGTACTTGACTCATAAGAGTTTTTCCTTTTTCATGTGTACAGGCTGATTCATTTAGAGAAAAAACCTTGCATCTAAGCTCCTCCCAAGAAACCAGGCTGTGAGCCTCTGAACAGATGACATCCTTGTATACAGACAGAATTATTGACAGATTCTGGTGGCAAACCCAGGAACCTGCACACAGCCCTGCAGCTACAGTGCCGACTGGCCACAATGCGGTTTCCAGAATCACAGAATATTCTCGTGGTGGCCTATCTGCCAATGCTGTGCCCCAAGGAACAATTACACAACAAACCAAGCCAGAAAAAAACAACACAAGAGAAGGCTGCCTTAGCGGACCCGATGTGTATGCACAAATGGTTCATGTCCTCCCCTCCCGCAGCTGTGACCTGTGACTGTGAGGAAGGGGTGCCGCAGGCCTGGAGAGGAACAGGCATAAATCCTGCCCTCGGCTCCTCGCTTGCCAATCCTGTGCGTGCTTCGACGGAAGATGACTCACTCTCCACATCTGATTATAATGTCTGGAGTATCATGTTGATTTCATCAGATTTCCTCCAGGTTAAAAAAAAAGTGTGAGTTTCGACCTGCTGATTGCAGTCACCAGCCTCTGTTGACATAAACACCTCACATCTGTCCACCTCCCTCACTCCCCAAGCAACAGTGTGTTCTGGAGGACCCCCAAGTCCAAAGACAACCCCCACCCCCCAGTTGGCTGGTCTTCCTGTAAACACAGCCTGAAACCCAACACCCTAGACTTCAGACCCTATTGCCAGACTGGGAAAGCCTGTGGGGGCGGGGGGGGACCTGTTTTTCATGGAATCACTTTATGGGACTGTGAGGAGTCACTCTGATGGTTGCGAAGGTAACACCCCAGGCTCCCTCTCTCGCTCTGAAGCAAAGAAATCTGCCTCCAAGTTGTGACCTGCCAGGTCTGGCCAATAACCAAATGGAAAGCCCACATGTGACTGGTGTTCCCTGCTGGTGATGCCATAGGAGAGGCTGGTTCCGATTCTGAGAGAGGACAGACCCTGCACAGTGACATTCAAATCTCCCCCACCGCCTTGGCTGCGGGATGCTTCCTCCTGGACAGGAACCTGATCACAGAACCTTTCTTTGTGCACGTGCTGCCTGTGACCTCCAAGGAGGGCTGCCTTCTTTGGGAGAAAAGAGCCTGTCCCCATCAGGGGTTACCAACACGCACACCAGATCCATTCACCACTGCCCATGGGGAGTGTATTTCCTGAACTGAGTTCAGTTTAGGAGGCAGCAGCGGCAATCTGGAACCCTGAGAGGCATCTGCAATACCATCTGGGTAACAGAACGAGGTGGGTGGGCAGACTCTTGTATTCTATTCCCCAAGCCTGAGAAAGCTGGACATCTCTCAGGTCCCACCTCTCCCTCAGACCATCGCACAAGGTCACCTGAGCACTGACTTCTAGGAACAAGTCTCCGTGCTCAGCCCTGACGACAGAAAGAAATGTGAGAGAGTTCGTGTTGAAGGAACCCATATCTGGGGCAAGCACACACAGGAATGCCAAACTTGGCAGAGGAAGGAGAGTGAGGTTCTGTGTGTCAGATGCCGAGTTAGTAGCATGCACACATCCAAGGTTTAACTGCTGTGCAAAGCTGCTGACTCAAAGACGACCCAGCACAGACTTGCGGAAGACAAGGCCCAGGCCCAGTGGGCAGCTGCAAGGCACTCCCTGCTTGCTGTTTTTACTGCGGAAAGTGAGATGGTGGGACGGGCTTGGAGCAATGACTCCAGGGACAAAACGAGAATCTGAGCTCCCCTCCTGGCCTCCCACCATCCGCGCGATGCCCAGCTGTGGGATTGTTCTTCCCAGGAGGCTGGACTGATCCCATCACTTCCACTTGTTCACAGTCTGCAGGTGACGACGCAAACTTCTTGGCTCCTGGTTCCAGATGCTCCACACTCTAACCCACTTCCCATCCCCATAGCACACCTACTTCTGCACACCTGTGCACTCACCACACACAGCGACTGTTTCCTTCTAAACATCTCCCAAACTTGTGCCTCTCTCTCCCCACCCCACCCTCTTGAGGGCCAAACAGGGATCCCCGGTTCTGCTACATGAAAACCCACCCATGAGAATGCCCCCCTGAAATGTGCCTATGCAAACAGAAGTCCATGTCCTTTCTGAGCTCTCCTGGGACTCACCATGTTCTTCTCTGGGCATTTATTGCTTTTAGCCTGAGCATCACAGCTGTTATTCTGCTTGTTATTTTTTCTTGGCTCCCTAAACTACACTCATTTCCTTGAAAGTTTGTTACATGGCTGCTCTATCTTTATAATTCTCCAGCACTAAGCACAGTGCACAGCCCAGGTTGGCGCCTGCTGCCATCTGCTGAATGGATGACTACTTCGTTCCAACATCTGTTCAGCACCACATGCATTAGGGACTGCCAAAAACATGAGGGAATGCAGGACCCGGTCCCTTCCCGCATAAAGTAGCTGGGAGGATGACACACTGACACGGTCACCCACAGGAGAGGAAGGGGTGGACATTCCACAGTGTCATCTGGGCACACACGAAGCTGGAAGCCCATGGACACCTCAGCTTGCCAGTCACATCATGATGCTCTTCACTGACAGCTTCCCCTGTCCCATCACCCCGCTGCTGAAAGACTAACCCACGTGTGGCCTGTCAAGTGCTCGCCAAGCATGGGACTTGGGAGAACGTTCATCACGATGGTGGCTCGCAGTCTTCCCCCCAAGTCACATGGGAGGACGACCCACCCGTGAGATGCAGCTGACAGCAGACAGGCTGGGAAGTAGGATCTTGTGATCAGCCCACACTAGAAACACTTCCAAGCTCTGGTCCCCAGCCAGAGACCAGAAAGAAAAAGCACAATTATCTCTGAAGATGTTATAAAAGCAGCAGGGAGAGAGGTCCATTCATCTGACGGGGCTGGCCAGGGGCTGGACTCAGATTCCTGATCCCACCTGATGCATTAATCAAGGCTGCAAAACATCAGCTCTGGGTGGATCTGTGCTTTCCAAACCCTATTCATTGATTTATCAACTTCCTTAATAAAAAAAAAAAAAAAATCAAATATTATTTAATACTTCTCTTAAATCAACCCACTTTTTACAACTTATTTTAAAGGAAGCTTTCAATCACTACCTTAAATAGATTTATCTTTTCTAGTACATGATAAGTAGAATATTCTTTCAAAGTTCATTTTAAATACTACTCCAGGAAATGCAGAATAGCCGGCCCCACCCATTTTACAGGTGAGGAAATTGAAGCTTGTCTTTTATTGAAAGGGGTTTTCCCTGAGGTTTGTTTGTTGAAATGCTGAATTTGGACAAACTAGGCAGGAGAGGCAGCTTCTAGGGTTTGATGCTGTCCCTGACTCAGTTGACAGTTCTTATTACTGGTACACGCATCCTGTGTCTGAGGCTCATGTTCAAGATGGCAATCTAACACCGTGAAGACATGGCAGGAGCCACTAAAACCAAAGCAGACATGCAGGTGAGTGGCAGCCAGAGAGCAAAGCCAAGCCCATGAAATGGCATAGCTGAAAAATAACCAGCAAGCACACTGGGATGCCTGACATTACTAACCCCACGCAAAGTGCAGACAGGCGTCAGGGTGCTGCTGAGGAGAGATGGTATGTAGCACTCCTTAGCTGACTGTTCTAGTGTCTGCCTCTCAGTAAGGACTTCAGCCACACAGAAGGGACGGATTTCAATTTTATCCACCAGTAAATGGAGGATCCGGCATCTAGCACAGTAAGCAATCAATAACATTCAAGGAATAAATGAATGGATTTCTTTACTGAAGAGCTACCAAGTCCATAAATCACTCATCAAAAACTCTAGAGCAATAAACCAATCACAAGTCCATATTTCACCAATATTTACTAAGGGAATGAGGGAGGACAGAATTCTTGTCCCTCTTGCCATCTCACTGCCCCTCAAATATACCTGTCCTTAGGAAATCAGAGATGTAGATAAAGTGTTTACAGTGATACAGAAATGAAAGCAACCTTGCTTTCTTAGAATATTTAATAGAATGGAAACTCCCCACAACATAATACTGAGGAAAATTAAGCCCACAGACTTTACAATTAAAATCTCATTCCACTTTGTTTTTTAAAATGTACATTTGATGGAAAAAGAAGAGTGAATTTCACACTAAATGCTGGCATCATCTCTATGTGACAGGTGCATGGAGAATTTTTTGCCTCTAAAATTTTCTTAATTTTCCTAAATTTTCTACTTTTTAATAATAAACAAATGCATTTTATAAAATAAACTCCCATTCTTACTCTCAAACATCATGCCTTATTCCACCAGATTCCCTACAACTTTGCAAGGCCATTTCTGAGCATGTCAAACGTGTGCCATCTGAGCCAATCTGCACCCTTTCAGATGCTTGACTGAACACCTATAATGATGTACTAATCCCCGTGGATCTAAGTCCAGGCTTCCTAGTTCCAGCTCTGTGATTTGGGGTAAGTCATTTTACCATTAAATGAAAATGCAAGGTACATCTATTCCTCCTGGCCTTATGATTCCACTAATTAGGAGACACCAGCTACCTGCTAGAAAAGAGATGCGGGAAGGGACAAAGTGAACACCAAAAGTGTCAGAAATGAGGCAGGCCCACCAGACCAACGCCCCTCCCCCGCCTGCTTCTCCCAGCAGGCTTCCAAATGTTTGCTGCTGTAAATGGCACAGTAATGACCACGGGCATAGCTAATCTGTATCACTCCAAACAGCAGTGGGTGCCCATTTCCCACCTCTGTGCCTGCAGTTCAGGAAAAGCCTGGCTAACCCGACGAGTGGGGAATGGAACACCGGAGTTGAAACGCACCTTCCATGGACCGTGAGTCAGGAGTTTTTCAAGTGTCTCCTCCTTCTTCCTTCCTACTTCATGGACTATCATTTTGAATCCTGTGCTCAATCACATTTTAAAATTGCATCAAACCCACTGCAAATACCTTCCCCACTCTGTCACTTGCACTAATTTGTTTTCTAACTCGATCAAGTCTCAATTATGTAACCATATCAGTCTTTCCTTTGTGATTTCCCCTTGAAGCACAGAAGGGCCTCCCTTCATGAAAAATTTGATAAACCTTCACACCTATTTGCCTTTACTTAAAAAAATGGTTTGTACACTGACATTCATGTACAAAGAATTTATTTTGTTTCTCAGTGAGGAACTTTATAAAGTGAATTAGCAAACAGAGAAGCAATCACTCCTATGTGAGTTCCTGAGCAATCTGTCCCCTTCTGACTGATGTGATGTCATCTTAATGCATTTTAAATGTCTATAGACACTAGGGTATGAATTGGGGCTGTTCTGTGCCATTAATCTGCTTCTTTTTATAACAAAATCAGCCTTTATTTAACTATGATAGTTTTACCATTTTTGGCTACATGGAAGGACTTGATTCCACCCACCTATTCTATTTGAAAGTCCTACTAGTTATTTTATTTTTTTCTTCTAAATGAACTTTAGAATAGTTAAATAAAATGTCTTCCTCACCGCCTAATTCCCTCAAAAACATAACTCCACTGGGATATTTTTGGTATTGCGTTGGTAAGAACTGACATCTTTATACTATTCCTTCTTTTCTTCCAGAAACATGGTGAGTCTCCATTTATTTAAAAGTGAGTCCTGGAGCAGTGTAGAGCAGCCAAACTTTTTCTGTAAAGGGACAGAGAGTAAATTAAGCTTTGTGGGCCTTACATTCTCTGTCACAAAGACTCAACTCCACCCTTTGTGATCCAAAAGGAGCCACAGACAATACTAAGCAAATGGGTGTGATCGTGTTCCAATAAAACTTTATTTATAAAAAATGGGTGGAGGGCCATAGCGTGTCCCTGCTTACAAGTGTGTGACAGAGGATCTGTCTAGAGTCCGGCTGACAGACTCAGAGCTCGGCACCACCACTCAGCAGCTGGGTGGCTTAGGGCAAAAATCACTTGACCTTGTAAAGGTGTCCTCAACTGCAAAATGGAAACAATTAGGGCTGTTATGAGGATACAAGGAGACAATACAGGAAAAACACTGACTGCTGGGCCAGGCACAGGGTGAGTGTTGAGTCAATGCTGACTAAAAGCAGTAACAATAATATCCGGGCAACACTAGCACAACGGCTAACAAGCGCAGCAGTGTTAGTAGACAGAGGTGATGGACGAGGACTCTAAAAGTGTTTTCTTTCCAGGAAACATTTCCAGAACGTTTAAAAATTTAAATTTGGCTTTTGCTGTTGTCACTGTGAATGCCATCTTTCTCTCTTTTTGTTGTTGTTGTTACATTTTCAGGAATTATTGCTGGCAAAGAGAAGTCATTTAGAATACAGTCTGGGCTCTGGGCCTCTAATCTCTCATCTGGAAAATGAGTTGCTGAATGACATGACTCCTGAGCCCCTTTCCATCTCTCCACTCTCGGGGACCAGCCTCTCTTCTGTTTGAGATGGTAGCAGCAGTAATAACAGTGGTGACAATAAAATCCATCCTTTCTGTGGTCAATGCCATTGAATTTCCTTTGCCCCGTATCCAGCCCATCAAGTCTGGCAATATCACCTCCAATGTATTTCAGTCTGACCCTGTCTCTCTGTTACCTGCTCCTAGCAAAGCACTCCATCTCTCCCCTGGTTTGCCATAGCAGCCTCCCACCTGGTCTCTCTGGTCCCACTCCCTTCACCCCCTGCCCCCAACAAACATAACTAAACTGTTCTTCTTGGAGCAGCTGGGGGTCTTTGAGGAAATTAAGTCTCCAGTGGCATCTACTGGGGCACCATGGCCCTACATGACCGTGTCTCCTCCTTGGTGCACAATTTAACTCCTTTCTGCCCCAGGACCCTTGCACTGGCTGTTCCCGCTGGCAGCCAAGCTCTGTCCCAGCAGAGCTTCGCTTGGCTGACACCTTTTGCCACTTGCTTCGGAACGGTTCACCTGACCCTGCAATAGCGCGGCTGTGCTCAGCCTGTTTTACCGCTTTCTTTATGCTACTTGACTTACCTCCACCACATGCGCTTTGGGTCTTGTCCATCTCCTGGCTCCCTCCAGAAGGTAAGCTCCACGAACAAACTCTACCTTGTTCCAAGATGTGTCCTGACTCCCAGAACAGTTCTGGGGATGACTCAGTCCCAAGAAAATGGGTTTAAAGAAGTAAACGAAACCCAAAGCTGGTGTCCCACACCCAAGGGGGCCTCCAGAGGACCTGGTTCCAACCTCCCTTTCTCCCAGAACTTCACTGATGGAAAGGGATCTACATTACTCACACGAACGTCTGTCTTTTTTGCTCAAAATTTTCAGGAACTTTTGCTTGCAAAGATTATGGACGGGTGGACAAGTGACTTTCTAGTCCATAACGGTTCACTGAAGGCAAGCTTACGCCAGAATTACATCAGACGTGATGGTCACTGGAGTTTTTAAGAAGAAAGTGGCAGCTTTTCTCATCCGTCTGCCCAGAGGCTGAACCCGGCTACTGCACGCGGGCCTGGGAGGAACAGCTTACACTACACCTGCCCCCATTAGGCTGGAATGGGTGCCAAGACTGCTGTTTGATTCGTTGCTCGGCACCTGGAACCACACCTTGCTCCTAGCAAGCACCCAGACTCTTGTAGGAAGAACTCATGACGTGACCTGATATGAGAGTTACGGGAAAGGGACTGTTCTCATACAGCTCCTCCCTACTCCCCCATCCCCACACCTGGGGTTTGGTAATCACATAAACCACCCCAGACACATGAACACAGGTGACCCATGGCCCTGCAGCTCTCATCTGCCCCACCCTCCTTGAGCCATGGATATCTACCCCTGGACCCCAGAATCAGAACCTGCACCTCCCTCCTGCACGGGACTGCTTCTACACACCCAGACTGTGTCTGATAGGGCTTAGGACGTGAGGCAGCTGTGGTGCTTTCTGCTTGCACGGACCCCAGCAAGTGTCAAAAACTCGTTGACTATTGACACTGACGATGTGGTTCAACCTAAAACCCACATCCTAAAATAATTCATTACAAATACATTCATAAATGTGATGCTGCCTATAATTTCCTGAGAGGGGTTTTAAAGCAGGAAGCGGACAGGCAAGACTCTACCCATAAGAAAAGGCAGGGGTGGGGGCCTGCCATGTGGCCACCCCCACATCTGCACGTGGAGGAGGGCAAGTTACAACAGGACCTCTGGAGGACAGGGTTGATGACAAGCATGTTTGCAAAATTATCAGTACCCATCTGCATCAATAAAGCAATTCATGTCTAGCCATTTATCCTAAGAAGATGTGTGGAAAGAACCACGTACACAAATGCTCAGGATAACCAACGGAGGAGAGTGAAACTGACTGAATTCTCATCTGCAGATGCCAGAATATCAAACAGCCAGGAGTATGCCTCAGCCACTGATATGCTTCTCAATTTAAAACACAAGAAATGTTAATACATTACATTTTAAAGTATTTTACTAAACAATCCTACAGCATATTTCAATTTTTTTGTGCATGAGAAGGATACATACCTCCTCCTCCTCCCCCAAAAGAAGGCAAAGAGAAACTAGCTGCGGGAAGTGAGATCTGGGGGATTTATTTCATTTGTAATTTTTCCTGTGCTCCCTAAATCTTCTAAAATCAATGTGTTTTACTCTTGAGGAAAAATGTCAGGTGGCATCTCCTTCCCCACAGACAGAAGCCCGTGTCTGTCATCATTCTGCAGGGATGGATGGATGGTGACAGGATGGTTCTGCTCTGCAGGTTCCAGCTCTGCCTGCACAGTTACTGGAACAGCTCCAGCACAGAGGAAGTCGTCCCCTTTCCAAGCACAAAAAAACATTTCACAACAGCTAAGCACCAACGCTCAAGCAAATCCCTTCTTACACAAAGAAAAGCAAAACGAAGGCATGTCTTACTCTCATTTCTCAGACGTGCCTGGTGTTTAGGGCCCTAGCCTCTGTCCATGTGGTTACGTCCATCACAGACAGATCACCTGGGCCCAATGCAAAGGCTGCCCCATCTGCGAAGACCTGCCCTGGACCAGTGTCTCTCCTGTCTCCGTCTCTGCTGCTCCTGAGCCCAAGGAAGGCACGTGCCCCTCCTCCTCTTCAGGGCTGTGCTAACTCTCACCCTCTCAAATCGAGGCCTCTCAATGTGTGGAAACAGAAAATTCTTTTCTGTGGGTGTTGTCACGTGTGTCATAGGGTGATTGGCAACATCCCTGGCCTCTACCCCACTAGATAACAGGAGACCCCCTCCCCTGATTCCCCAGTTGTGATCATTAGAAACGTCTCCAAACATCCCCCCATCCAGAACTACAGCTCTAATCTGAGTGTCTTAATTTCAGTCAATTGCGTGTCCCCCAAATCCCTGCAACATGCCCTCCATGTGACTCCCAGTACAGAGGACCCCACTGGGCCTTCTGTATGCACCTTCCACATCCCTGCTGAGCTCGGTCACTCAGCGTCAATATTAAGCAGCAAAGCACCGTTGGGAATGGTCTCTTTTATGGCAATGCCAGGCAGAAAAGCACCTGAGGGAGAGACACCTCGATGAGGTACTACACCCACGCCAGGCATAACCGAGTGGGCCAGAGCCTTTTTAGGCACCACATTGAACAATCAACCTCCTCCAATGGCTCACGACTTTACCCGTTCTCAGCCTGTCCCCGCCTCCTGGCTCCCAACCACTGAGGTCCCCCACCAGCTCTTCTTCCCCTACCTACCTCTACCTTCCCAGGAAGACCCCAGCCTACCCAGAGTGGACTGTGCCCCCCACAGTTGCATGCACAATCTCACTGCCAGTTCTTCAGGGTGAGGCCGGACTCAAGCCATCCTTGCATTCCTGCAGAGTTGCCAGACAACCAAAAGGAAGCAGCAGAGCACTGCCACCAAGGGCTCTGGAGTCCAGCCCAGCTCTGCAGCTGTCAGCCACATGACTGGCAAGCAGCCTGACCTCTGTGTCTCACTGTCTCCATCTGCCAAGTGGGACACCAGTAGCTCAGGCTCACACAGGAGAAAATGCAGCACAGCGCTGACCTTGGGGCCAGGCACAGGGAACGCTCCGCAGAAGTTGGAAGTTGGAACTTTAACAAATGCTCTAAGCCCGTGCAAGGCACACCCTTATTTTCACACAGGATTGCTTCTTCCTGGCTGCGCCACTGTGGTCTGGAATGCAAAGAATTAAACCAGGGTGCGTTTGCAGGTGCTTCATTAAATGCAGTAGTATAATTTCTTTATAAACCACTAACTGCTTCATAAATTTCACCTCCATCGGTCATTATGACAACTGTGGGTTGCATGTAGTGAAGATTTAACCATATTGACTGCACGTTATTCCCATGTGTTTGAGCTATTTAAGGACTGGCCAAGGGGCTCAGGTTTAAGGACAACACAGCAGGTCAAGCTTGTGAACAAGTATCTTTTGGCTAAAACCTAAATGTCACCAAGCCAGGGAGAGGATGATAGTGAGAAGCCATGTACGTTCACATTGTTCTAATACCCTGAAAGGCTGAATTGGGCCCTTCCCAAGGACAGTGAAGTCCTAATCTGCAACACCTGTAGATATGACATTATTTGGAAATACTGTCTTTGCAGATGATCAAGTTTAGATGAAGTGATTAGGGTGGGCCCTGATCCAAGAGGACTTATCTATAAAGAGAGGAAATTTGGACACAGAGAGATGCATACAGAGGAAAGATGTGAAGACACAGTGAGAAGGTGGCTGACTACAAGCCCACACCCTCCTGAGGACCTGGAAGCCAGGAGAGAAGAGCGGCAGGTCCTCCCCAACAGCCTCAGCCACTTTGCTGACACTGGCTGTGGACTTCTGGCCTCCAGAACCACGAGAGAATGAATTTCTACTGGTAGCGTCACTCAGTTAGTGGTACTTTGTTACGGCAGCTGCAGGAAACTAACACACCAACTGAGAAGACACAGATCCGTCTTCCCGGGACCTCATCCCCTCTCACCCTGCTGTGGCCCCTGCTCCCCATGCCTACCCCCATTTCTGTCACATCTAATACAATGGAGACTCCAAGAAACACACAAAAGTCAAGCTCCCAAAACAGAGGGACGAGGCCTCTGTTGCAGAATGTGGCCTCACCTCGACACTTTGTGAACATCCCAAATGATCAGGGCCACGCCCGATCTTGCTCACCGCACATTCCTGAAGGATGAGTCTGATGTCAGCAAGCAACGGGTCATTACACCTCTATATCCAAAGTGTAGGTTAAAAAGTCTTGCCAAGTCATCTCCAGAGCCATGCCAAGGCATTTCTTAATGGTAACCAAATAATTAGGGCTTGCAAACAAACTTTTGCTAAGATACCAGAGCTGATTGACTAAGAACACGCTCAAACCGTTAGAAATAGGAGGGGAGAGGTGTGGGACTAACAGCACAGGGCAGGAGGGCGTCCCTTTAAGCGACTGTGGGCACACCCAGGGCAGGCTGAGCAGTTACATCACCGGCTTGCGAGGCAGTGTTGATCCTGCCAGAAAATCAAGGGGGCCCAACCAGTCTAGTAAATGCACCAACTAAAAAAAAAAAAAAAAAAAAAAAAAAGGAGTAAAAAAATAAACACACACACAGGCCACAGCACTAAAATCAAAAAGGCAAAACCCCGAACAGAAATTTCCAGCAGCTGATAGAAGCTGAGTGGGAAACTGGCTGAAGGAGAGGGATAAGGCTGCGGGGAGGCCAGTGGGCTACCCAGGGCCATGGGACTCGCTGTCTGCAGAAAAGACGCGACCACCCTCAGTGCAGGCAGGGAGGGCTGGCGGCAGTTGCAGCGGGAGCACGCGTGGATGGTGGAGGCCTGAGGGGCTGCTCTCTTCCCCCTGGCCAGACAGGCCTGTGGGTGGACATTTAGGGTTTAATGTTTGCTGCCATAAACTGAATCTCACCTCTATGGCTTCATCAAGAGTCAATAATTTTGGAAAAAGCCCAGGGAACAGAAAAGCTGTTTGGAAACATTTGTTTTTATGGTGTCTGCATGCCTGTCCCCTCCCCACAGGCCAACGCCTCTGCAGCCTGGGATGAGCAGGCTGTGTCATCGCCAGGGCTGTGCCCATTCTGTGTCCACCCCAGCCCACAGCTGAGACACAGGAAGGCCCAGCTCTGTCCCCTGAGCCCTGCGTGGCCTTCCAGCATGGTCCTTGGCTTCCTTCCCTGCCCAATCTTTAGTAAAATATTAAAACATCATCAATGTCATCTTCTTCCTCCTCCTCAGGGTGCAGTGGGGACTAAGCTGGGGGGACGGATGGCACAAAGGAGGAAACTCAGGGATGTGGAGCTAAATGCGAGTGCGCACAGACTCAGAGGTGGCGATGCGGGGAGTGTGGTGTGGGTGAGGGAGCACACACGTCCTGGTGCCAGGTACGACACACAGACACGGAACACAGCAGTAAGGAAGGAAATTTAGCCGGTGACTTGGTGTCTCCCTCGGCTCCTGTTTAAAGAACTTTATAGAACACGTCCAGAATTACCCCCTTCTCAATGGGTGTACACACAGAGCCAGCCAGCATGCTCTGCCTGTTAGAGGGAGACTCTGGGGCACTCACGTGGCTGTCAATCACCGAACTGTGCTGTATGCAGGAGATACCCGGTGACCTGTCCGCAGAGGCCCAGGCCCTTCCTGTCCCAGTTACTGTTCTTGCTGTCTCCTCTTGGCCTGCTGTCTCTTGGGGGGCTCTGAACACAGCCAGTGCCCCAGGTCACCCAGGGGGTGGGGGGAGAGGAGGACACAGAGGGAAGTTGCCAGAGTTCATGGAATGTGCAGAGTCTTTAAACCAATAAGCTGCTCTGAATCAGCATCAAGTCTGTGGCCACCAGCCCTGGCTCCCTGTGCTCCCCTGCGATAGGACCTAATGACTTTACTGTAACTGCTGATTTAATTGTGTGTCTCTCTGGCCAGACTGTAGGCTCTGGGTCTGTGAGGACTCTGCCTGTCTCTGTGTCCCCGGCACCCACCGCAGGGCCTGGAAGACAGCAGCAGTCACTCAATCAACAGCAGCGAGCTGTGTGAAGGGCCTGTGGGTTGCTCCAATCCTGCTCTAAACACAGTGGCTGCCTCTCAAAAGCAAGACTGCCCACGTTCCTCACTTTTGTGGAGGGCAGGCTTGTGTTCTGCAAACTGAGTTTATCGAGGTGGAGTCTTCCTCAGTGTAAGTCAAGCAGCAGCACTTTTATTAAACACACAGGTGCTGAGCATTTGCAGGCACACAAAGAAAAGCAAGACCACTGCTGCTCTCAGCAGGTTTGCAGAAACGTGGAAGGTGGAGACGTGAGCTGTGAGAGAAACCACAGCACATGTAATATAGACAACTACAGCAAGGGTTGTGGGCTGGACTGTGTCCGCCAAAAAGATGTGTTCAAGCCCTAACCCTGGGTACCTGCGAACGTGTTCTTATTTAAAAACAGGGTCTGTGCAGATGTGATCACGGAGGTCATACTCCTGCAGCCTTTGGAGGGCAGGTGGCCTTGCCAGCATCTCGATCACAGATCTCTGTCCTCCAGACTGTGAGAGAACAAATTTCTGTTGTTTTAAGCCCTGTGGTTTGTGGTACTTTATCACAGCAACCCTGCCCACCTACGACATCCAACAACATTTGTTGAATACTGGGTGTGAGTCGGGCACTATTCTAAGTGCTATCCATGTGTTAATTCATTTAAACATCACTGATGCCCTGAGACACATACGATGACCCCCATTTTACAGGCAAGGAAACTGAGGTGCTGAGAAGCTAAGGCACTTGTCTGAGGTTTCCCAGCCACTTCATGGCAAGGCTGAGTGGCTCCGGGGCCTGCCATCTGGACCATGCATTGCCCGGCTGAGCCCAGCGCCAAAGGACGCAGATGGAGCAGGGCAGGCCTGGGGATGGGTAGAGGGGATGTCTGCAGAAACTTCCATCATTTCTGGGTGCGAGGAACGCACTTGGCTCAAGGCTTAGAGGGATGAGCTGAGGCACGGGGCAGACAGAACCTAAACAGTCTGGGGGATCTCAGGGAGGGGATGGAGGGTAGATACACAGGAGGTGACCCCCAAAGCAAGGTGACTCCTCAGGAGGTTCAGACACTCACCTCCACCAGGGCAGGGGGGCTTCAGGGAGAGGCATGGCTGACATGCTTTCTCTGGTCAAAGATGCAGGGCTTGGGGACGGCACTGTGGAGCAAGGGACAGGGAGCCCCACACAAGGACACTGTTACCCAAGATCCCCAAGCCAAGGAGGATGTGGGCGGCACAGAGCTCAAGGAGGGGCTTCCCGCAGACACGAGTGTGTGGTACCTGGAGAACAGGGGGACATACACTCTTTGGCAGCGACAGGTAAATCTTGGCTAGAATCTGGAATAGAGTTTGGAAGATACCCATGTAGAGAGTGGATAAGACCAAACAAAGATGTGGGCAGGAGTGAGGGTCACGGCAGGACCCCAGAGAACAGTCACCATCGATGGTGAGACAGGGAGAGATGCGGAGAGGGACGAGAGAGAAGCGGCATGATAGAGAGAAGCTGGGAAACAAAGGCGGGCCCCATAGCACCCTTGGATGCGACCAACCCAGGATTCTGTCCTCCCTGGGTCCCAGGAACACCCCGGTCCCTTTTCCTGACTCTCCCTTAGAGTCTCCTATCTCTGGCTCGCTAGTGACACATCTCTCCTTCCAACAATCCTGCCGTACTGGGCCAGCCTCTGAGTTTTGTTCCTTAGAAGCGGAGGAGCCAAATGTCTCTAGAGTGGAGGCCCAGGACAAAGGGGACACACACATGTAGGATAAACATCACCTGCAGAGGTTGGAAGGGGAGCTGGGGGCAGGATGGACCAGACAGCACTGTGGGGAGTGTGTTTATCCCAAGTAATAGTCCCCATGGTGCTGGGAAGGCAGGTATATTGTACAGGAAACCATTTCCATTTAAACAGACTTTACAAAGGGCCAGTGGTGACGATTAAGCTCTCAGCTATGGGGAAACATTCTTATGCAAATCAGCTGATTTCTTAGCAATCTGGGGAGGGCAAGCTGCCCTCAGAGCTGGATGCCCAGTGTCTGCTGGTGTGGCACAGCTAACAGGACCATCGGAGAAAAAGCAGCAGACATCTGCTCCCACTTTCTTTTTTTAATGAAAGCATATATTAGCAAACCCTGTGTGAATCACCCTGTTTTTCAGTACAGCCTCTGCCACCAGTCCATACCAGGCGGAGGTAAGGCGGCACCCCACCTATGAGACAGGTTTCCTAGGAGGAAAATGAGTTCACCAGAGGCTGTGGCTTTAGGGTAGTTCATAGCTTGTTTTCCTGATAGTTCTGCGGTGATGCAAGGAGAGGTGCTTGCAAAGAGAGCCAAGTGTGACGTGGAGGCCCGGAGAAGCTTCTCTCCTGCCTCCCACCAGACAGTGCCTAAGGAGCATTATTCTATGACGTTGGGAGACACAGAAAACAGAACAGAACAGAGAATCATGAGAGGAAAATGACTACCTCCAAGAGAAATGTTACAAAGGCAACACCTCAGGTGTGTCTCTGTCCTCTCTTTTTTTTGTGTGACCGGCCGCACCACGCTCAGCCAGTGAGCACACCGGTCATCCCTATATAGGATCCGAACCCGTGGCGGGAGCGCCGCACTCTCCCGAGTGCGCCACGGGATCGGCCCTCTGTCCTCTCTTTATTTCATCACAGTCACACCCAGATTTCTTGCTGCTTCTTCCTGGCATTTCTGTCTGGCCCTCCTGGCCCTCTGCAGGATGCTGTGTGGCACCTGGTGCAGACACCAGGGCTGGAAGAGCAGGCGGCCGTGCGCAGTGGGGCCTCTGTTTCCCCAGGCCAGGCTGTCCCAGCCCAGGGCTCCATGCCACGTGGTGGCTGTGGGGTGAGGCTGGAAGCATCCCATGGCTCCTGGGCTGCTGTCCTCCTTCCCTGCCTCCCACCTCGAGGCTCAGGGACACTGTTCTCACCCAGGCTGGAGATGAGGCCACAGGGAGCACCGGGTCCAATGGCGAGCCTCCCTAAGAGCTGCCCTACTATCTAAGCCACACGGGCGCACCCACCTGGCTCTCTGATCTGGCCTTCAAGGGCATGTCTTGCAGGGTGTCTCCCACCCCCGTGGCTGATCCTTCTCACCCTCCTTTGGAGGTTCCCCAAGTGTCCACGTGGGCCTGGGCCACTGTCACAGCCACCCCAGGGAATGGGCAGAAAGCCATCTAGCCTCTGCTGCTGCCCAGCACTAAACACACATAACAACCGCCCCTACTCCCAGCCTCATCCTCCTCGTCCCAGCCAACGGCATCGCCCAGAACCAGTCACCCCAAACTCCTCCTCCCTACCAACCAGTCAATCAATTCCCAGTGGAAATAGCAAACTTTTCCTGGGAAACAGGGTTGCCCGGCCTCAGCACAGTTAACATTTCGGGCCGGATCCTGTTCTACTGCGGGGCTGTCCCGTGCATCGTAGGAGGAAGGAGCAGCATCTCTGGTCTTGATCCGCTAGATGCCAGTTGAACCTTCCTCCCCAGCTGTGACAACCAGAATGTCTCCAGATGTTGCCAAATATCCCCTGGGGGGCAAAGTCACCCCAGCGAGAAGCACTGCTGCAGAGGATCTGACAGTGAATATCTTGGGCTGTTCCACCTGAGGGAAGGGGTGAGGAGCTGCTCCGGACTCCACCTGCTCGCATCTCAGACCAGCTCCCCTCTCCCATCCCAGCCCCCCTCTCCCATCCCAGCCCCTGCCTTCCTCCAGGTGCTCACCTCCTGGGCGGAATGGGTTCACCTGACCCTAGGAAAACAGAAATCATTTCAGTTATGATTAGGGAGGTAACATCCTTTACCCCGTGCCAAATGCTTTACCAACTAATTTAAATGGCTCAAGCAGGTACGATTAGTAGAAATAATGAAACAGACTTGGAGAATCAACTTGTCCAAGGACATGCAGATACAGCGTGGGACCCCAAATCTTCATTAACCACATACTCCATCAGCCCTTGTGCTGCTGTCACCGTGGCCACCCCGGCCCCCGCTCCCTCTCCCTCTGACCCAGCAGCACCTCTCTGAACAGGGAGCACTGCACAGACACAGCGTTGAGGCTGGAGGCTCTCAGCAGCCATTCAGCAGCTCAGCCTAACACCACCATTCAGGAACAGAGCCTTGGCCTTGTTGGTCCTGACCTCAGAGCCCCCAGACACGCAGATCATGCAGTCCCCAGGGCAAAGCAGGGTGACGTGGGCTCTGAGTCCGCAGACCCATGGTTCTGAGAATCCTGCGGTACTGACAACTTTCTCCACTGATTTCCTTCCTGGAAAGTTTCCGTATCACAGCTAAAAACCCATTAGAAATATAAGACAGTATGCTTTGTTTCCCATAGAATTGCTACCCCACAGATTTCTGATCAATCCACTCTTTACCCAAACCCAAGAATGTTTGGTACCATCCCCCGAGGGAGCAAGCAGCCCTTCTGAGACTTTCTGAACACACCCATTCCCACCCCAAAGGAAAAGGAAAGGAAAAAACAAAAACAAAAGCAACCCTGCTGGAACAAAGCAAGAAGAGACAAAGGAGACTGACTCCTGCCTCCCACCTGCTGTCCCTTCTCTGTTTTGTACTCTGGGTAGGAACAGCCGGTGGCCAGCACGCACTCTGAGCACAAAGCAGGTGGCGTTCTCAGGTTTCCCCCACTGCAGCCGCCCTGCATGAGGCCAGGACTGTGGCTACCGCACAGGATTAGCGGCTGGAGCCAGAGGGCCGCGGCCAAACAGCTGCGGGGGCTGAGACTACTCCCCACCCACCCAGAGGCCAAAACCTCCACTGCCAGGAACACCCAGGGATACAGCAGGATTCCAACTGCTGGAGCTAAAGAGAAGCTCAGTGATCAGTGCGTGGGACCCTGCCAAGCAGGTCCTGCCTAGGACCCCAGGCTGGCAAGCGCTGGCTTGTTGATCACGGGCTTGTTCTTCTCAAAGCCAACATGTTCTGGCCATCTCTTCTCCGTTTGCCCCCACAGCACTTTGTCTGTAAGAAGACAAACCTGGGACCCTAGGAAGGTTCAATAAACATTTGCTTCCTCTGAAACTCTAAAAAGCAGAGACAGCACAGGAGGGGTCAGCCTCAGGCCTAGACACAAAGAAGTTGAGAAGGTCAAGGACCGACAGCACGGGGGCTGGCCAGCTCTGAGCAGCTCAAGGTGTCAGGGGAAGCTTGTTGAAATGCAGGTTCCTGGGCCCCACCTTGGAGATCTTCACTCAGTGTGGATAGGATGAAATATATCTCAGGATCCCAAAAGAAAAGGGACAATTGACAATGGTGTGGGTGGGGTCAGGGATGCCCTGGGGGGAATGAGAGCACAGAAGAGGGCAATTTGAGAAGCAGCTACTAGAACTTGGCAGAAATGACCTCCAGTCAAGAAAACCCGCGTCAGCCCCAGAAAACATTGCAGGGAGGGGCTGCCCTGACCTCCCTCCCTCCCTCCCTCTGCGCTGCTAACCAGGAGGCAAGGGAGTCCCATCTGATGCGGTCATTTCAGATCAACCCCGCCCAGACCAACACCACAGCAGGTGCAGCAAGGCTGGGAGGGGCAGGCAGACAGGTGCTGGCCAGCCTAGAGGAGGCCCAGAAGCTGCTTTTTCATAGCAAGCTTCCCGTGGGAGCCTGATGCAGGTGATCAAGAGACCACACCTGGACAAACACCTGGCCTAGGTCTGTTATTGACCAGTCCCCTCTCAGTAAGCAGCAATCCTAGGTGGTGGCTTCACCACTTCCTGGCATTCCCGTGCTAACTGCATCTGTAGGGACTGGACCAAACACAGGCCTTTGTGTGACAGTGACCCATGTCACTCCACGCCAAGGGTGAGTTCAACAGCAGATCAAGCCCTGGATCCTTGGAGAGTTGTAAGGTTCTGGGGACAGATGTAGGGGGAGGGAGTGGGAGTTAAAGTGAGGTTTCTCAACAAACTTGGAAATGAGAGAAGACAGCTCTTAAATAAAAGAGAACATCAAGATACAATGAATCCTTGCAGCACTGTTAACAATAGCCAAAAGGTTGAAACAACCCCAATGTCCATCAGCAGATAAATGGACAGACAAAATGTGGTACAGCCACAAAATGGAATATTATGCAGCCTTAAAAAGGAATGAAGCACCGACACACGCTACAAGATGGATGAACCTTGAAAACATTATGCTAAGTGAAAGAAGAGAGTCACAAAAGCTCATATATTATACAGTTCCATTTATAAGAAATAGCCAGAATAGGCACATCTTATTGATAAGAAATACCCCAACTAAGCAAATCCACAGAGACAGCAGATTCGTGGCCGTCAGGAGCTGGGAGGAAGAGGGAGTAACTGCTAATGAGTCTTGGATCTCCTTTCAGGTTGCTAAAATGTTTTGGAACTAGATAGAGGTGGTGATTGCCCAACTTGTGAATATATTAAATATGAAAAATATTACTGAATTGTGACACTTTAAAATTCTTAATTACATGTTATGTGAACCTCACCTCAATAAAGTTAAAAACAAAAACGAAACATTACAAATAAGCAGAGTCACCCTAAAGAGGCACAGTGCCACCAAGGCCTTGGTGGTAGTGATACACATAACTTAATTAAAAATGTGCCCATCAGAAACCCAGCTGGGGCTAGAAATTACATAGATGCAAATAAAGTCTGAAAAGATACCTTTACAAAAAAATTGTATGGGCCAAGAACATTTTTTGTTATTATCAGGAATATACCACTAATGGATAGAAAAAGAAAACCACTGTTTAGGCAGGAGGGGACTGAAGCACAAGCCCCTTGATTAGCAGCCAGGACACAATGAATGGTTGGTCACAGCCAGTGGCCCCATGGGAGCAAAGCACCCAAGTAGGGACAGGTACCCGGGGCCATCCTGGGTGGTTTTTAAGACTTTAAAAACCCAACTCAAACTGCCTAAGCAGAAACAGGAATAGATTGGGGCACCCAAAATCAAGCCCAGGGAAAGACGGGGTGGGACTGGCCTGGAGCAACCTGGACACAGCACAAACACCTGCAGCTTCCAGCCTCTTCCTGTCATCACTACGGGCTCAGCGTCTTTATACCAGATCCGCATCTCCATAGCTGGGTGTAGGCTCTACACACATAACTGTGGCTTCTCATTCCCATTTTACAGACAAGCAAACTGAGGCACAACAGAGCTGTCAGTGGAGCCATGCAGCTGTCAGTGGCCCACATTCGAACCCAGACCCAGACAGGTTAGGTCCAGAATCTAGACTACACCCCACCAGAACCCATGGGTGAAATGGGAAGAAAAGGGTCCCCAAGCAAAGGGGGTCTTCTTCACAGATCCTGCGAGTGACCCTCATCCTCCTCTCACGCCACCCTCCCACAGAACAGCGAGGATGTGCTTTCTGCATCCCCAAAGCATCTGCTTTTCTCACGTCAAATTAATAAACTGGTGCCCTTGCCTCTATGGCCAGTGTGCGTAGCCTATTCACGTGTGGAAGTGTGAAGAATTTCTACAGAAACATAGCATCCCAAGTTGGGCAAACTATGTCATAGTGACTTACACGCAGACTTGCCTCCTGGCAAATATTTACGCCCTGGCAGATGGAGGTCAGGTTCAAGTTACATCAAGTCCTTTTGAAATCAAGAGATCAAAGACAGGCGGGAATCTGGTGTCCAGCATTCCGGGCAGAGGCTCATCCAGGCGCCCCGTGGGTTCTGCCCCTGTTGGGCAACTCCCGCCTCTGCTGGGCCGCTCTAGGACCTGGCCTAGCCTTCCATCACTTGAGCCCAGGACTATTCTGGGGACCCTGTGTCATGGCGCTGGGATCGCCAGATTCCCTCTGGGCCCACCCCTGCCTAAGCGGCCAAACTTGGTTCATCACTGTTCAGCTTCTCTGAGGCACAAGTTTACTTATCTGTAAAATGAGGCTACTCATGAATACCTGGCCCCACCCACCATCCTTGAGAAGATCAAGCCGAATAACAAATCGGAGAGCTCTGCACACTTTTATGAATGTTTTATGTTTAAAGTTTGCAACCACAGTGCAAAATTTAAACATAAAATAAACCCGAAGAAGAGTTCTTCCAACACCGGACAGTAACTTCTCTCCCTCGGGCTTCCTCTTTGCCAAATCTGACTGTGGCCCCAGAACAGCATCATTTAAAAACACTGCCCCTGCTTAAGGGCCAATTCATAATTCCTCTTCAAATGCTGCATGGAGACCTGAACAATGTGCAGCCTGAACAATTCGAGACCTCACTTTTCAGCCATCTGTATGGATGGCCTGTTAGTAACCTGGACGCTGCCCCTTGGACCTGGACCCTGGGTTTCTATTAACCATCTGGGGAGCACCTTTGATTTTCAGGTGTTGTTTCAGAGTAAGCCCAAGTTCAACAAACATCCAAAGACAGTTTTCATCAGCCAGGTCTTCCCCGTTCTGTAAGTGAGCAAATACTATCTGGACTTACAAAATGCAAAAGAAATAAATAAAGGGAAGTAGTGTTTTCCACTAGTTTCTGTGTGGTGTCATCTTGGTTTGAGCTGAGCACTCCAGCCATGGGGGGACAATCAGTCCCTGTCAGATCCCAGCCTGGTATGGCATGTCTCCAAGTTTGATAAGCTTGTCTTCAGCTTTCCTCCAAGTAAGTCAGTAGCTGTTAACTCTTTTGACAGTGCAAATCCTTTGAGAGATCTGATAAAGGCTCTGAGCTCTGGGCTTTCTCTTTAGAAAATCACCTCTACCTGTAAAGTTTTGCATGTAATTTCAGGGGTGTCACAGACCCTCTTAAGGGACCATGTTAGGGGTCTGTGAGCCCAGGATAAAAATGCCCAGGGACAGTGAGTGATAAAAAATGTCCCACAAGCCAAAGCCCAGACCTGTGTTTGTGGTGCTCCATCAGAGGAGACGCCGGGTCAGCCCAGAGCCTCTGTCACTGCTTTTTATGACTGATTTCATTAAATACTATGGGCAGAGATGAGGTTGTACATTCCAGCTCACATGCAGAAAGTGAGCAATGTGCAAACAGGAGTTACGGGCAATGACAATGAAAGAAGGAAAAGAATCAAGTTGTGGTTACTTAGAGTGAAGTCCAGGTCTGCCAGGGATGTAAAGGGTCAGAATGAGGTAGCCGCTGCCCGCAAGCAGCCACGGTGACGGCGCAGTGAGGGGACCCTGGTCTGTTGGGCAGCAGATGGCGGGTTGTGATGGGAAGGCTCGGTGAGGCCTCCGACAAGCCAGCAGCTTTTAGGTCTCTGCTTCCTCCTCTGACAAATGCAAGGCTTGGCTCCATGGCCTTTCCAGTCCCTACTAGCTTGTTAGCAGAGTGGAAAGGAGATATCGGGCAACCACATGTGGGACTCCAGGACCTGCCTTTACACAACAGGGGCCTGAGCATTGAAGCTTGGTGTCCTACACATTAACCATTCAGAGACAGGACACCATCAGAGCCGGCCGCCAAGATCCAGGCTTTCCCCTACTGCCAAGCCTTCCCAGGAGGCCAGCTGCTTGCCTCTTGGAAAGAGGGGTGGGTCCCAAGTCATTGCCTCTGGCCAGTGGATCGTGTTAACCCCTCCACTGACCTTTGTGACTCTTGGGACCAAAAAGGCAGCTTCAGGTCCGGAGGGCAACCTGCATGAAAAAATAGCATGACAGCAATGTCAGGACGGGCCCCCTTGGGGCAATAACATGTCCAGAGAAGCCACACGACTGATGCTCGGGCCTTTCCACAAACAGATGAGTACAGTGAGGCCCAGAGAGGCTAAATAACTTGCCCAAAGGGTCAGGGTGTGGCACATTCTGAATGAAGAAAGGAGGGAGGGAAAGGGCAACAGGAAGCCCACATGGAGGCCCAGCTGAGGATGGACGCAAGCCACCTCCTCAATTTCCTGGGGGTACCGATGGCAGTCACTGCCTGGCCCAGGCACACCCACAGCCCAGATACCCCCGTGACTCTGCCTTCTCCCCTATGGATCAGCAATACGTACCAATCCACAGCTGACCCAACGCTTGAGGACTGGCTCAAAAAGGTGAGCTGGCCCAGCCAGATGCTTCTGGAAACTGGGAGCTGAGAAACTCAAAAAAGACCCAGGGGCTGGTGCTGCAATGGACTGCTGTGCTTGGCTGGTGGCTACTCCTGGGCCAGATGTGTGCTGGCTGAGTGGCAGAGGCCAGGGGAGGGGGCACACGCAATCCTTGAAGAACAGTTTCATTTCCCAAAGTGTGGTTCCCAGGGCCTGCTGTGTTCGGTCTCTGGATCTTTCCAATAATCCTCCTCTCTGTTTTCTTCTTGAGCAAGTTGAAGAGCATATTTAACTCCTTTTCAGTCTTTGAGAACCTTCTGAGACACTGGCCCCGTTTTTATTGATGAGGAAACCAAGGTCCAAGGAAATTAATTTATGCAAAATGCTATTGTGCCCTTAATTGAAATTTGTCTACCCTAAAAAAGAGCAAAAGCTCTATGCTCTTTGCATAGACATTTTTCTGACCCAAGAATGAAATGCCTCCATTTGCCCTTCCTAAATTGCAGCCTGCCCAATCAACTTGAAATAATGAACTAACAACGCGTAGGAAACTCCAGCCACCAATAGAGAAATGAGAGCTCTTCTGAATAGACTGGAAAGTTGTTCAAAGTCTAAGCATATTTCATCAAGAGACTGGGAGACTCTTGAAATAAACAATAGCATAATCTTTCTTCAACTCACACCTTTTATGCCCAAGCCTCAAGTATGTTAAAAATTCCTCCTCTGTCCTCATGATGCACCTGCTTTCAGAGGGGTGAAGAAAGGCAGGCTGGTTACAAGACTAAAATATGAGGCTTTCAGGACTGCAG
Source organism: Cynocephalus volans (assembly GCF_027409185.1). Taxonomy (NCBI): domain Eukaryota; kingdom Metazoa; phylum Chordata; class Mammalia; order Dermoptera; family Cynocephalidae; genus Cynocephalus; species Cynocephalus volans. The sequence goes on from NC_084460.1 coordinate 296,718,643, forward strand.
GTGCTGTCTTCAGTCTAGCAGGTTGCTGGAGCGCAGCTCAGGTTTCTTTTCATTTTTCCAGACTCCCCAGGCTTCACTGTGTCAGCCCACGACCTCCCCTACGTTCAACGGAGGCCCCTATTTACTGGGGCAGTGGGGCTTTCATTGACATTGAATGCACAGGTTCTGAAAGGTGCTGAGCACAGCCTCACATTCAGCTGCCTCTCTCTGCTACTGGATCATCTGCTGCTGATGACTCCGAGGCCTGACCCCGAGCGGGGCCCCTTGCAGGTGCAGAATCAGTCTAGTAGGTCACCTGGCTAGAGACAGTCCAAGCAGGCCTGGCCATCATGTTGTCGAGGATGCTGGCGTTAGTTGCTCTGTCCCAGGGACGACTGAGAGCTGAGACCTGCCCCACAGATTTGAGGCCCTAGGAGTTGAGCTCAATTCAAACCTCAAAAGTAAACCAATCAGTGGTTGCTGGAGGGTGGCAGAGGAGCAATGGGAGTGATTACTTAATGGGGATGGGGTGCTCTTCCAGGGTGGTGAGGCAGTTTTGAAACTAGACAGAAGTGCTGGCTACACATTGTGAATGCACCAAATGCCACTGAACTGTGCACTTTGAAATGGTAAATTGGATGGTTATGTGAATTTTATCTCAAAAGCAAGAAAACAAACACTCCGTACAATTAGAAAAGCTTGGAGACCCCCAGTCTGAAAAATGACCCCTGAAGAGCAAGAATTTGTCAGTGACTTTCCCCATGGTCCAGACAGAAGGTGCCTGGCCAGTCAGCTTGACAAGTCGCCTCTACAGAGTGGACAAGCCCGGCTACCACGGCTCGATGGTACCTCCTTTAAGATTATCCAGCTCATTTCTTAACTGTACCCTTGACTTTCAAGGAAATTTACAGTTCTAAGTTCTATTTTGCCTGTTTATTTCTACTTCCACATGGTTCATGTGTGTGGCTCGCAATTTATTTCTAGTGGCCGGTGCTGGAGTCACTTGCCCCTGTAGCTCATGGGCCCTTCCAGGACCAGCTAAGAGAGAAACGAGGGGGTGGCGTGGGGGGCACACGAAATTGGTCAGACTACACCTGGGCTATGCTATTTCTTCATGACCCTGTGACCTTGAACTTGAATGAGGGACTCTCTGAGGGTAGTTTTCTTATCTGTGAAGTGGGCAGGGTGCACAGAGTGTGCCCAGGGCTGGAGGCCGAGGTAAGCTGGAGCTCACCCCTCACAGCCATCAGTGGAACCTTGGGAAGAACCTCCAGGCGAGGTGCTCCAGAAGGAGCTGTCAGGCTGTGTTCCTCATCTGCCTCAGTGACACTGGTCGTTCACACTGGTCTTTAAGAGAACTGAGGCAGGAATCATGTCTGCTCCCCTCCTTATCCTGAACAGCAACATCCACGGGCACTGGAATAAACTATTTCTGGTGGTGATAACAGGGGATCAGGAACAGGCTAAGAGCATGAACCCACACTGTGTGAATTACATGCAAATCACAAAATTAGGCACCAGCAAAACTCTGGGCACAGAAATCGAAACCCTGGGAAGCTCTGTCTCACGATGACCTTGAGGGGAATCAGACAATGAGGATTAAGAAGCACCAAGGAAACACTGCATTTATGTTTCTGGGAAAAAGCCAAAATAAAAACTGGCCCAAAGTGCTACAGCCAGTGCATGGTCTCTGTGGATGCTATGATGACCCATGTCCAGCTTCTGAGCTTTACGCACAGATGCATCCTGACGTCTCCAGACAACAAGGGCCCAGCCTCCCTCCTTGGGCTCCTGGGAAGCCTGTGTGCCCAGGATGGAGCCGAGCAGGCACCCTTTGGATCACCTGAGATGGCAAAGCCTCCTCTACCCTCCTGTTCCTCTTCCCAGATGTCTATCTGCACCAGTAACCCTGGCACAGTGCCAAAAAAGCAAACCACATTAATGCCACCTAAGGAACTGCTGTCTCCACCCCACCCCCATAACTTCCTTCTGCCTTGCCTAGGATGGGACTGCCCTGACCAAGCTACACCCCACATTCAAAGCCCAGAGAGGGGAGACCATGTAGAGGCAGAGAGGGAGTCATGCTGTACAATGCACTGGTGTATACCGAGCTCATCTAGCGAGCAGAACCAAGCTGCAGTCCTCACCCTTTGATTTGAGAAACTCCCGCTTTCTAGCCAATGCCAGGCCGAAAGAATGCTAGGAATGTGGATGCCTTTCAGGAGGTCTCACCCAGCCCAATCAGACCAGAGCCTAGAGGGCAAGAGGTTGCACTTATAAGGCAAAGGCCTGCTGGCCACTTCCTGGGCAGAAGTATTTCCAGCCTCTGAGACCTCAAGGGGCTGGGGATTGACCCCTGGGACCAGAAAACTGAATTACTCACCTCACTATTAAAAGCTCCTGCAGACATCCCAAACATTTTCTCTCCTAATGCATGTGTGGATGTTAGAAAACAAAGAGACATGACATAAGAGGCAGGGAGGGAAGCTGAAACAAAACCCAATCAGCTTCCGTCAGGATTTACAAAAAGCCTGCAATAACTCAAGCAGCCATCCACTTTATATGGAAAGGCTTTTCAGCCCCCAAAACGAAGCTCACTCTCAGCTGTTGCTTCTTAACTCCCCTCTTTGAGGCTGAGTACCCAAATGATAGGTTTCAATATATCCAAACCTACGTGGTGAGGAAAGACTCATCTGTTATTTTTAAACAAATGAAAGCTACACCGTATTATGTAGATGATCCTACCCAGCTAATTTTACAAAGGACAGCATTCCTTCTATTGCCAGCCAAGAGGATAAAAGTTCAAGGACAGCCAAGGAAATGTCCATGAGCGTCTTACCAGGATACCATTTAATGCGGTTCTTCCTCGTGAACACCAGCTAATGCTCCCTTTTAACATTTTCTGCCACTGTATTTCAAGGACAACTGCTCCCCGCAAAGCCCCAGGGGGGTGACCTGTAACTGCGGGGCCATCTAGTCACTGGCTGCCATTGTCTGGGAAAGTCATAACCTCTTACGTTATGAGAATAAGAGCTCCTTTGTGCAAACACAAAAGGACAGCCAACCTGGGCTCTTTCCCATGGCTGCCAGGAGAGAACAAGCCACCGCTCTGGTTTCTCAGTAGACTGAGAACGTTCCACTGGCAGCAACGGAAAGGAGATTCACTGACAATAAACAAGGCCAGGGACTGTCTTGGGAGTGCACTGGTGCCTGGCTTCTGAGCCACTGCACCGATGACAACGGACCTTCCTGCATCAGGGACGACACTATGGGCTGATGAGGATGTGAAGAGACAGCCATGAGGGAGATGCCCGTAGTGCCTGAAAAAGGTCAGGAGGCGTCACCAGAAGCTTCCAGAATCACCTATTCTCTCCTGACAATGCTCTACAGCCGTGCGGGGCCTGCTCCCCACATAGGTCTGTGGCCTTGGTCAGGACACAGCTGCCATCACAAGCATCCCCCATGCCAGCATATCCTACGTGCACTGCCTGCTGCCATCACAGGGGAAGTCCCAGGCCCCAGCCTCCTGCCCAGGAAAGAAGGGAAAGGCTGCAGGACAAAGTAAAAGGGAAGCAGGAGTAAGATTCAGGTCCTGCTCAGCAGACACCTCCCTTCTGTGCTCTCCTCTGAGACCCTCCCACCCTCTAGAGAGTTGACTGTGTTCTCAAGGGCACTGATGTGCTTAAGAGGACGGAGGTGGACACCGCACTGTGGATGCTGAAGGACCTTCACCCTGGGCACGCCAGAACAGACTTGCTGGAAGGAGCCCTTGCCCGGGCCATGCCAGCCTGCTCTGGGCTAGCCTGCACCCAGTGACGGATCCGATGGCTGGTGCCAGGGTCACAAGACCTGCCCTGCCCTGCTCCCAGCTAGGATAACTCTGAAGAGCCCTCCCAGGCCAGAGGAGAGGGCATTGCAGCCCCGCCCTCCCTCTGCCTGTTACCGCTGCCCTTCCCAATCAACCTCTGCACCACACAAGGGCGAGGGCAGCTCATTTAGCCTTTGTGTTTGCCAGTGCTGCGTCTCCCTCACCTGCCGCTACTTTTGCTGCAAGGACTGGCGGTGCCAGTGCAACAGAATAATCTTATCAGCTGAACCCTGATGACAAATTCCAGGCACATCATGGCAATGGAAAGTCCTCCCCCCACACAAGACATGGTTCAAGTCCCCTAGTGCTAGCACAACTAGAGCTAATGTCTTCAAGATTGGACTTAACCGCAAGGAGAGACAGGCAGGACTGAAGATGACCACCAGGATGCCCCAGCTCCTGTGTCCAGGCTGACTTTCTAGGCAGGAGGAACAGAGCTGTTCTGGGCCGTTAGAGGAACCCTGGACCTCACCAGTTGCGAAAGAGAGAGGGGAAGGTTTGATGCTGGACACTGAGACTGCAGTAGCCCTGCCCTGGAACAGAGAGCACAGAACGGAGCTTCATCCACGTACATATTTAACATGCAATCAAAAGGAGCATCACAGCTACCCATGGAGGCAAGAATTATTCCCTGCGATGCTGAGGCAGCTGGCTAGTTTTCAGGACTAGTTTCCACCTTTTGGGCTTCAACTCACATCCAGAATAAAATGAATTCCAGATGTACAGAAAGGTGTGGAGGCGGGAGAGCGGAGGGAGGAAAGGAAATCACCATTAGGAAATGGAAAACCTAGTCCATAGCTTATCTCTAAATAGAGATGGACCTTCTAAATGTAAAGCAATGTATGAAATGACAAAGGTGAAAGGAAAAGCTCTATTAAAATCAAAGAACGCTATGAAAAAGGCCACAACCACGTGAGAAAATATATTCACAAACATGACAAAAGATTTTGATCCCAAAGAAGACAAAAATGAGGGGTAAGGAGAGGGTGTCCATGACACCGAGAGCAAGATGCCCCCACCCGCCCACCACACTGATTAGACATGGTCTGCCACGTGCAGGGGGCAAGGGGAGGCGCTCAGAACCTCAGGGGTTCTTCAGTGTCTGCGGCTCTCCAAACACTGCGTCAAGACAGAAGAGTCGAAAAAGGTAAAAGGAAGGTACTGGAGAATCCAGACAAAGTGGAAACAGTAACAAAGGTGACCTCTGAGAAGCGGGTTCCTGGGTATGCTTTCTTGCTTTTCCAGACTTATCCAACATTTCAAGTGTCTTTTACAGTAAGCACACATTTCCCCTTTAAAAAAAAAAAAACAGAAAGATTTTTAAAAGTCACTCCTCAAAAGTCACTCCACCAGCATATTCAAGACGCTTTTTTTCTTTACACCTCAGCCCCCTGGGCCTTGGTTGGGGTAATCGGAACCTCCAACCTAGATTCTGACCAGGCACCAGCACCCTGGGGACACTGCCGCAGTGGGGTCCTGCCCGAAGTGGACACAGTCACTGCTGGGCTGGCGATTCCAGTGAAGGGGGACAGATCACCCCCAAGGAACGGTCTCTCTCCCTTGCGTCTCAGCCTACCTCCTCCTCCCAAAGCACTTCCCAAGACAAGCCCCAGGGGGTGACAGCAGATGCCATCTCCCCACTCCACCCAGTACTCCCCCAAAGGGACTCCGCAGCACTCCCAGGCTGTGGGCAGCAGGGCCTGTACCCCAGCTTGCTGTGATGCCGCGTCCAGATGCTTCTCTGTTTGGGAGACATCACCCCACCCGAGTTCTCTCCAGTGCTCGTCTGAGAGGCTGTGGCCCACGGGGGCTGGCCAGGTTCAGAGCCCCCGGGAAGAGGATCCCGTGGCAGCACCGAGAAAAACAACACCTATGTGGCTCAGTGCCAGCCTAATGCACCTTTGCTATCACTCCCCTGAGCCCGGCCACTCAGCTCCCGTCTCCTATGCACAAAATAAACGTTTGTGCACAACCCCAGAGCGCTGCTGGGTTCCCTGTGGAGAGAGGCACTCACACTCTGACTGTGTCCACAGCCCCCTTTGCGCACTGCTGCTTTAAGCAGCGACTCTCAGTGTTTCGGATGAGTGCCTGGCAAGCCCTCTGAGCTCTGCACTTCCTCATTCTGGCATGTTCTTCACTTATGGCCCCATGGCTCTGAAAAAGCTGAGATCTACTTCATCACATAAATCCGGCACAGGTTCCCTAGGCAAGGGACAACTAAGTAAACTCAACCTCACAGCTGAATAGGGGACCACCCAGTGTTGCCAAACCAGGTTGATGCAGAGACGTCCCTGCTGGACTCGGGGCAGGCAATGGGTGCTCGCCTGGAACCCTCTGCCAACTCGGTGCTGGGGGCTGGGGGTGTCCTGACTGTGAACTGTCATGCCAGGGAGGCCCGGGGTCCCTCTCTGCTTTCTGCCTCCTAACTCCTGCTCTACCTCTCTGGAAGTCCACGGTCCCTGGACAAAGACAAGCTTTTCTGAGAAGGGGGCGGGGGGCACAATCTTTTGACCAAGCACTGTTCTCCTGTGAGAGCCGCCACATTCCCTCGAGGGCCCACCAGTCCTCGTAGCCCCCAAAAGAAAACCATGCGATTTAGTGTGGGTGGATCAGGTTAGCATAAAGTCTGGAAGATGGTTGTTGGTTTCAAGAAACATCAACGTTGTCATTAACCAAAATTTGGGGGAAATCTCCGCGAACCACAATGCCAAGAAGATAAGATTCCATTTTCTTCAGGAGTCTCAAAACCCAAGTGTCTTCTCCCACAGTCCAATGAGAAAGGCACTTATGTCCCCTTTGTGCATCTCTTTGTGGCTGTTTTAGCAAGAGCTCACAATGTCAGCTGATGGCAAGACTTCAGAGAGTTGACCCAACCTAAGGAGGTCTGGAACGCTTGATGCATAAATGATAGCAGGCTCATGGTCCTCAACCCACCAAATGTAGACAGGAAACTACATTCATAAAAAGAGTTGACAACTCTGTCCTTACTTCTCATTCCAGGACAGTCACCAGAGAGACACTCATCTTTGTGGAATATACTAACATTTATAAAGCAAATGTATTTCACAGGACCTAGTTTCCAAAGCCCTGTAGTTTCAGGTATAACCTAACTTTTTAAAATTACATATAGAAATGTTAAGCTTTCAAAAGACAGAAAACTTTCCCCAGGCTAAAGTCTCTGTTGTGGATAAAGAATTGTAATACAGCAAAATTGCTGGCTCAAGGACAGATGCCGTTGGAGCAGGTTAACCTAAAGTTACTTTATTGTTATGTAAAAATACTGAGGAAACTGCTGTAGGAAAAGACAGTATTTGCTAAGAACAAGCTTTTGTTGGTGGATGGACTTAACCTTTTGCAAACTGCATTATGGAATGTCACTTTGTTATTTCACTGATGTTACCAGCCTCTATTGTTAAACTATAACTCCACCTATGTTCTTTTTCTGTAACTTTCTGGCCTGGAGAATAAATACTGAGAAGGAATCCCAGTCTGGGTTAATTTTCCAAGGAGGAATGCCTCTCTCTTGAGGGTTCCTGGAAATTAACCCCTTCGGGGTTTCTCACTGCTCAAAGGAAATGGGCTTTGAGTAATCCTTTTTGTGTCTCTGTCACCCCGTGTGAGGCAAAGCAACATATCTTCACTTTACTGTATGTCATGGGTTGAAATGTGTCCCTCCAAACTTGTATGTTGAAGTCCTAACCCCCACTACCCTCAGAGTATGACCTTATTTGGGGATAGGGTCCTTAAAGAGGTAATGAAGCTAAAATGAGATCATTAGGGTGGGCCCTAATCCAACCCAAGTGTATTTCTAAAAGGGGGGAATTTGGATACAGGCACAGGGAGAACATCATGTGAACTGAAGACAGAGATTGGGGTGATGAGTCTACACACCAAGGAATGTCAGCGATTGCCAGCACACCACCAAAAGCTGGGAGAGAGGCCTGGGACAGGTTCTCCCCCACAGACTCTGAAGGAACCAGTCCTGCCGACACTGTGAGACAATACATTTCCCTTTAAGACACCCAGCAGTTTGTGGTTCTTTGTTATGACATCCTATATCAAACTAATACACCATACCTGAGATTCTCCATCTGCTAAATGCGGAAAGGAATCCTCATGGCCCTGCCCATCTGAGAGGCTGTGGAGCGAGTGACAGATTTGAAAATACCTTGTGAACTCTTCACCCACCTCCACCCGCAGGCTGGCCTGTGCTGACCACACCAAGAGTTGGTCCAGGCTGCAGAGCTAGGTGTCCCAGGGCAGGACCTGAGTCGTTCCTGATCTCTGCGAATAACCAGAACCTCATACTTCATTCCAACAACGTCAGTATGAGCTTGATCCACTAGTTAGGTCCAGCACATGGTTCTTGAAGGGTGGGTCAAGGTGAAGAGATTTTAGGGTGGCTTTGGGGAAACTGGAAAACTCGTAAGCCTGTCCCTTGGGTTTCTAAGCTATCACGGTGGACATCTATGGATCCATCAGCCAAAGAATGCTCCGCATCCTGCATCTGCTGTTATCTAGACAGGAGTGTGTCTGGGGCAGGAATGGGCATCCCCCACCCCCACCCCCTACCACACCCAAGTGCCAAACGAACTAAACTAAAGTACAAAGTAGAACTCAATAAATTCCTGTCCCATACCAGAGGCGAACAATGGCCTACGGGCCAAATCCACGACAAAAAACGTTTTTACACTTTTAAGTAGTTGGGGAGGGAAGGGATCTACAGAATAATATTTGAGCATGTGAAGATGTTATGAAACTCTACTCGCAGTGTCCACAGTTGATGTCCTATTGAACACCAGCTCCCTGTTCATTCTCATGTTGTCTATGGTCCCCCTTCGGGCTGTCACAACAGAGTAGCTTCAACAGAGGCCTTTAGCCCACAAAGCTGAAAATACCCTCTGGCCTTTTACAGAAGTTGGCCAACCCCTGTTCTCTACCAGTCCTTCCTATGCAGTGGGCAAAGGGCAGGTGCACCGCGGGCACTAGCCACAGGGAAGTGGTGTTCACCCCAGGGCGAGCAGCAGGTAAGAGATGGCAAGAGGGATGAAAAAAAAAAAATCAGGAGAGGGTGTGTGGGAAAGGGAAAGGGGAACAGGCCCAACGCCAATCTCAGCATTTTTACTTAGAGCTGGGTCCCACCTCAAAAGAGGGGAGGCATTTCTGGCCATCACCCAGCAGCACAGTGACTACACCTCCTCCAACTGCAGGTGAGCACGATTAGTCCTCATGCAAGTGACGGTCAAGGCTACACTGGGAATCCATGGGCTGGCATGGATGTAACCCCAGGCTTTTCACTGTTTATGGGGGAAGATTATTTCACTCTGCAGTGGACTGAATTATGTTGCCCCAAAACTCACTGAAGCTTGAACTGTGTCCCCCAAGTTTATGTATTAGAATCTTAGCTCCCACTGTGACTGTTAAGAGGGTGGGAAATCCTATTATTGTAATTGAAAAGTGGAGCCTTGAAGAGGTGATTGGATTGTAGGACCGTGCAGTAGTGACTGGATTAAAAATGGTGGTCAGGGGCGTGGTTCTGAGGGCTTTAAAAGAAGAGGAGAGTCTGTCTTTGCTCTCTCTGCTTCCACCATCTTGCAATGTGAGACCCCTGAGTCACCGTTGTCACCACCAGATGGACATGGACTTCCCAGTCTCGAAACTGTAAGCAATAAATTTCATTTTCTTTATAAATCACCCAGTTCTGTGAATTCTGTTATAAGCAACACAAACAGACTAATACACACTCTGAGACAACCAATTTACAAAACTGAGAAAATAACCCTTCGGTAGACTGGCAAGAGCCTTTACATTTGATGCTATCAAAATCAACACTATTAGAACTGTTAACAGGCACTGAAAAAGTAGATAGTGTTTAGGCAAGTGATGGGTCATGTGGCCAGGTGAAGGTGTCCAAAATCTCACCTGATATATGGGGTTAAATTTTCTCATGCAGAATATAGAACTGGCTCACGTACCTTTTCTATAATTACATCATAAAACTTCAAATTTTATAGAGAATGTGATAGGAACATGACATAACCTTCCTCTAGCCTGTACTAAACTTATTTCGAATATTAAGCACAAAAAGTGGGAGGGTGTTGAGACAAATAACCAAACATCCACTGTGGTCTCCCTTACATCTCACCCATTCACTGCACGCTGCAGTGACCCTACCTGGTAGCTCTACAGTATCAAGAGTAGTCATGCGTCGCTTAAGGACAGGGATACGTTCTGAGAAATCCATGGTTAGGCAATTTTGTCATTGTGTGAACACACAGACTGCACTTACACAAACCTAGATGGTGTAGCCCACTACACACCTAGGCCATAGGGCGTAGCCACTATAATCTTATGGGACTATCATTGTGTACGAGGCCCATCATTGACTGGAACGTCCTTGTGCAATGCGTAACTGTAGACAGTTTAGTTAATACTGTGTTAATGTCACAGTTAATATTGCGCTGTGACCATGGACAAGCTAAGCTTTATGTTCCTTCCTCAGCGTTGGATGGGGTGGGTGAGACACTGCTCCACCAGCGTCCTTAAGTTGTCACTCCACTTGAAAGTGGAAATCAAAGATGGATGCGTTATGCTCATGGTTTACACCAAAACACTGTCGTCCAACCCGCACTGACCATCACCCAACAGTTAGAAAGAGTGGAAGATCCACATACATTTGGCTTTTTCCATTTTTAAGAAAATTATTCTTCCAAGTTTTGACTAACTTTTTCAACTCACCGACCAATTACTTACGGACCTTCACAATCTGACCGGGTTCATAATTTTTGGCTCCACCAGCTGGGCTGAAGGTTTTTAGCCAATGCTTTGGTAATGACCACCTAACATCTAGTGAAGAAGAGCTTCTCTAGGAAGGAGTCCTAGGCTTTGATTCTGACCTCGCAACCTTCTGCGGTGAACACACGGGGAGCATCGCCGACGGGGAGCCAGGTCTATGAGCCACCACGTGGTGAGAACGCAGCTCGTAAAGGGAGGACTCATGGGACTATCACGAGTCAAGCGTGTGGGTTCACACTTCAGACCAGCTCCATGACCTCTGCTAAAATTCTAACTCTTCTGGGCCTCAGTTTCCTCAGCTATAAAACAGTCCTCTCTGCATCATGCGGGAATACACCCAATGAATGTGGGTTTTTTCCTTCCCCGCTCCTCCTAGCCCATGCAGACACCATGGTGAGGGCAGGGACGCTGTTTTTTCTTCTCTGAAACATAAAATACCAGACACTTAGTGCCAAATGCACAGTAGAAACTTCACAAAACACTTCTGAAATAAATGGTTAAGCACATTTGAATTAGGCAGCGGTTCTCAAACATGAGCTTGTATGGAATCATCTGGAGGGCTTATTACAACACAGACTGCTGGGCCCAACCCGCAGTTTCTGATCCTGTAGCTCTGGCGTGGGCCTGAGATTGTGCATTTCTCGCATGCTCCCAGGTGATGCTGACACTGGGGCCACACTTTGAAAACCACTGGTATAATGAACTCTAGTTGATAATGTATTTTCCCGCTTGGCCTCTCGGTTATTTTTCTGAACAATCGTGAGGTGAACAAGACAGGTGTCATCGTGCCCATCGAGCAGATGAGAGAACCAAGGCTGACCAGGGTTTCAATGATTCACCCGAGATCAGGAAGTGAAAAGCTGGGACCATAACCCAATGTAAGGGCAAAGCCAGCACCAGCGACCTTGATAAGCAGATAATGGCCAAACACAGAGAAAATAAGCCAAAGACAAAACAGGTGGCAGAGAGACAGGATGTCTAAGTGAGGGCGTAAATACCCGATCAGTTCCGACGCTGCATTTCCTTCCTTCTTTCTTTTTTCCAGAACAGATTATAAAACCTCCCAAGTCTTCAAAACTAGGAAGAAGTTAAATATCCTGCCTGAATCAGGTTAAGGGAGTCTGTGACTGTATTGAGAGTTTGTGCCTCTCAACAAACGTTGAGGGAAAGTCAGAGTGCTGATGATGCAGACCGCATCTGATCTTGGAATTGAACCCTAGTTCTGCCACCAAATGCTGTGACCACAGGCAGGCTTTACCCTCCTTCCTCAGCGTCTGGTGAGGGGACTGCCGGGCAGCCCATGTGAACGTGGTCCCTGCACTTGTGAGCGTTCACCCAGTGCTGGTCCCTTTCTTCCAGAGTCCCGCACAGCTAGCTCCGTCCTCAGCTGCCTTCGCTGGCTGCGCGCCTCTCCTGACAGCAAAGAGGGCCGTCACCAGGGCAGGCACACCGGGACGAGGCAGCCCTACCGTCTGGCCTCTTAGTTCTCCTTCCTGCAGGTCAAATCTTCACCCCGGAAACCTCTCACCTCAGCAGCAGGGAAAGAGGCCAGAGAGGGAAAAACGCAGCCTGGAGCCGCCCAAGCCGGTCTTTCAAAGGAATCCAAATTCCCCTCCATGCCTGACTCACTGCAGAGCCCTCTTCTGTACTCAGCTTTGCGAAGGGGGCATTGGGCCCCCCCGCTTACTACTGGACTGTGTGACATCCACACACAGTTCATCAAACCTAGTCAACGCGGTGAGCAAAGGGTGGGATACTTATTTGATAAGAACATCAAATGATTCGTAATTCATTAATTTGATGAGATAGCACGGACCACCCCTACCGATAACAAGACATATCCTCAAAGTGCACGTAGAAACTGAGTCAAAAAGGGAATCATCGGAGCGAGCATTTGCTGAAGGTCAAGACCCGAATAAAGGTGCAAGGAGACTGCTCTGTGTTTTAAAATATTCCACCCAAAAGAATCCTCAGTTTCTAAGTAGCCTCATCAAGATGAGTGTAACATGTTATCCTGAAACAGAAGGGAATCCCCAACCTCAGGGAATTTCTTACTTTTGAACCAGACATTTTTAAAAATTGCAATCTTCAAAACAGCTTTTTTAAATGCAGGCTTGAAAAAGCCAACCCGATGGCCAGCTGTCCGTGGCAGTGGTGCACATTTGGGGAGACGTTTCCATCAGTGGTCATGGTGCTCAGTGACCACCACCCCCAGCCCGTGAGCAAGGCTAGCCAAGGGGCACAGCTTACTTGCAAAGTCATTTCCCTTCACGATCCCACAACCTCCTGGCTTCAACCCAGGTTGAAACAAGTCTAGAATCGGGTCTTGGCAAGAACCCACCAGCCCAGGTAGTTATTTTGGGACGTGAAAGGTGGGTTCAGTCCACCATCCCTCACTCCCCAATAGAGCCACCTGAGCCTCTGTGACAAGTTTCTCCACCCAGTGACTGCTCTAGATAGTTATTTATTCTTGCCTTCACCACAACCGTAAATTAGGCATGAAAGTTTAACACAATATAAACACAGTTCAAACTCTCACGACTGGGGCTTATTTGGCTTTGAGGGACATGAGGTTAGAGGATGTCAACCAATCACTCCATCATCTCACAAACCCTGATTCAGCTTCTACTCCTTGTAAGGTGCTGAGACTGGCAAGATAAATATAACACTTGGGCCCTGCACTCTAGAAGTTGGATGTCAGAGCAGGGAGATACCTACATAGAAGACGAGGTTGAAAACGGAAGCTGCCAAGACATAAACTGCACGGTGAGAAGAGACTCCTGGGACACAGGCGTGGGCTGCCTGGGATCTGCATACATATCGACAGAGAAGATGCTGCATGTAGGGTAGTCAGAAATCCCCACGCAGGGGAGGTGTGCGGTTCCTCTGTATTTCTCTTCACTGTCCCCACATCTAACCTTCTCCAGTGTCCCTCTAGACATCTTCTGCCTCACTGATGGTCTGTAGTCGTGACGGCAGATCTTGGTAGCTGTCTCAACTCTTGTTGGATAGAGCTGACATATCTGCCTTCCTTGTGACCCACAGGGGTCACGAAGTAAGGGACTTGTAGAAGGCCACACCACACGGGATCCCTGTACCATCAGCTACTCTCTCAGTGCGCTGTCAAGATATCTCCAAATGCTCCCCCATCCCAGCACACCATGGCTCAGCCCTCACTCAGCCTGCAGGACCGGAGAGGATGGGCTGCAGATATGCAGCCCTGGGGTCAATGTCCCAGCCTCCCATTCTCCCGAGGGACAATGCTAAGGCATTGTCTTTGACCTTCCCTGAGAAGCTCCCCAGCATGATGGAGCCCAGCAGTCGGTCCACGATGACCATTAGATCAGCAGCTCACCCTTTACTTGCTTCTCCTTGCTCACCACACCCTCCTGACACCCTACTCCTGCTTGCTGGGACAGGTCACCTCCAAAACATCAGCACGCAAGTCTTAGGCTCTGCTTTTGGGGTGTCACAAACCAGAACAGATAGCAAATGCAAAACTGGCACTAGACCACTGGGGTTTTTGGCTGAGACACAAACACACAGCTGAGAGACCTAACTGAGCACCCGCGGTAGGTTCTGGTCAAAGCCAGTGGGCTATTGTGTACTGTTAGAAATTCCTCATTTAGAAAGCCAAGCAAATATTTTGTTCAACTAATGAGATATATTTATACTCAGCTAAATCTGGAGAAAAGCAAAGGGTATTTATACGCCAACTGACATCTTCACATTAAAAATCTATAAATTCGCTGTGCACCGCTTCTAGGCTGAGGGCAGCTATCAGAGCCCATCATTCCCGACGGATTCCTGACTTTCAGCTGGGACTGGATCCTGCTTGAGGCCCTGTGGCCCCAGCCCACATGTCAGCAGGGAAGCCCACCTGAGAAGAGAGTGTCAGACCCTCCACGCCCACCCTGACTTTTAGAGGGCTCTGCTCAAATGTCGCCTCCCCAAATCCCGAGACCCCCGTATTATTCTCCTATTGCTGCTATAACAAATTACCACAAACTTAGTGGCTTAAAACACACATTTATTCTCTTACAGTTCTGGAAACTGGAAATCTGAAACCAATCTCACTGAGCTAGTCAAGGTGCTGGCAGGGCTGGTTCCTTCTGGAGGCTCCGAGGGGAGAGTCCCTCTCCCTGCCCTTTTCAGCTTCTAGTGGTGCCTGTATTCCCAGCTCACGCCCTCCCACCTGCCCCCAAATCTCTGCTTTCACCAGCACACTGCTTTCTCCTCTTCTGTGGTCACATCTCTCTCTACCTCCCTTACAATGACACCTGTGGTTACACTTAGGGCCCATCTGGGTAACCAGTCACCATCTCAAGATCCTTAAATTAATCACATCTGCAAAGTCTCTCTGCCAAATAAGGTAACACTCACAGGTTCTGGGGACCAGAGTGTGAATACCTTTGGAGAGGATACGTCACTTAGCTGACCACACATCCCATCAAAACAGCACACTTCGTCCACCCCACTCCCTCGCCCACCTCGCCTACCACTCATGACATTCTTTTTTATATCATTTGTTTATTTCCTTTCTCTTCCACCAGAATAAATGCTCCACGAAGGCAAGGACTTTGTCCTGTTCACCTGAGCACCTAGAACCACCTGGAACAGAGCAGGCACTTGGTAAACAAGTGTTGAATGAACAACATCTAGAGTATCCACAAACTATGTACACAAAGGTTCTCAAAACTAGTCTGTGGACAGGCAGAATGGGAAGCACCCTGAAGGGGCTGCTATAGAAGCCCCCCCCCAAGGAATCATCATCTCCATGTTTTTAACAAGCTGACCTGCCTGGTCCTCGGGGCAGGAGTCCACCTGTCTCACTCATTAACGTAGCCCCAGCCTCCAGGCCTGCACCTAGCATGCCTAGTAACATCCTGCACTAACAGTTTGATGTGGCCTGAACAGAAAAGAAAGCCCCCCAGGTGCCTGGACCTGCAGCTGGGTTTCAGATCAACAAATCACCTGCCTCCCAGCTGGTCTCAGCTACATCTCTCCACCAAACCTCTGGCCCCACTACCTCGCCTTTGGTGCATTATTCCTCGGCTCATGAATGCAAAGTGCCCCGCATCTCCCTGGCACCACCAACTGCCTGCCCCCTTGGAGCCAGGCCTCCCTGCCCCATTTCAGGGTTCTCTCCCTTGTTGCCCTATCCTGCATGTTAGCCTCCTTAGCAGCCAGTGCCCACTGCCTTTACTCCACCAGGTCAGCTGCCACACTTGTAAACTCTACAACAAGCATCCCACCTCCTCTCCCCCTGCGTCTGTAGGGAATGCCTCCTTGGTCCCTGTGAGAAACACCCTCACCCATCCAAGGCCAAAGGATGGACAGAGAGACATGAGGTACAGCGATGCGAGACTTTAATTACAGCCTTGCAAGGTTCGGGTGTCTGACAGGCAGGCACCCGGAAAAGGGCTGTAGCAAGCAATTTATTCCCTAGTGTGCAAGTCCCTCCCCCGCCTCCTCATTGGCTGAGAGTAATACGGGGTTCACAATCTTCCCGAATGTCTAAGAGTACCCCAATTTCTAAGAGTATCCCTTGTAGGAAATTTCTTTGTCTGAGGGCTCAGGACAAGCCCAAGAAAAAGGCCCATTAAAGCCCTGTGAAAGGAGAAACATTAGGAAATGAAGAGAATACAGGGCTATTAACTCATTACCATCTCAAGGACAACTTTATCCATTGGAAGTAAACAACTGAGGGCTGGTAACTCATTATCCTCTAAAGGAGAACTTTATCTATTCAGCAACCCCTTTCTGAAAATGAATCACTTAGATTATTTTCTTACAGTCCCCTCCCTGCCTGTGCAAAAGCTACCTCCTCATTAAGGCCCAGCTCATACCGATGCTCCCCCAAAGCCCTGTCCCCAGGTCTCAGCGACATCCCCTCCTACCATGAGCTCACAGGCCCATGGCACTTCCTCCCTGTGGGTGAGTTTCTGTCAATCACTTCTGCTCTCCAGGGAAGACGATGGTTGCATTCCTCCTGTGCCCTCCAGCTCCTGGGCTTTGAATCCTGCAGCCCCAGAGTTCAAACCCTGACTCTGCTGTTTAGGAACTGTGACCCCCTTGCCTCTCCACTCCTCATCCATACAACGAGCACACTTGGCATGTAAGAGCAGCAGCCCCAGGCAGGCTTGAGGAGGTGTGCCAACACAGAAGTGAACAAACACAGCCACAGGTGTGCCCCCGGGTGCCACCAGCCAACCAAGAGCAGGTGATGCCCCTTTTCACCTGGGAGAGGCCTGGGCACCACCAGAGACCAAGACTGAGGACTGCAAAGTGTAGCCAGGGGGGTTGGGGTTTCCAGACAAAATCCAGGACACCCAGTTAAATTTGAATTTCAGGTACATAACAAATAATTAATTAGCGTATTTCCCAAATATTCAAATATACTCAGTGTGCTGTGCTTTATTTGCTAAACCTGGCCCCCCTCCTGGGCTGCGCCAGAAGAGGTTTCCCAAGAAGTCCAGCCTCCAGGGGGCCATGGGAGGTGGCCTCCCAGGGAGGAGGTGAGAGGGGACAGCGGCTGCCAGACTTATACCACCACAAGTTGCTTCCCATGAAAGGGCTGCTTTCTTAAAAAAACAAATAAAATAGAGATTTTCTTGCTAACCATCAAAAGGGGTCCTTTTCATATTTCTCCATTCCAGTATAACTCTGCAAGAACTCAGAAACAAAGCAGTGACTCCCACAACAAAGATCGCCATGGAAACTGTTCACCTCCATCCTGAAAATCATGACTTCACCTCCCATTCCACCAGAAACCACTACAGATTGTTACCAAAGAATCCTTGTGCAAACAAACACCAACTGAATGGCAGGAAATTGAGCAGCTTTTTCTAATTTTAACTTTCTCCAGGAATGCGTTTGTTCTAAACATGTTGGGCAAATTCTCCCCAGACCCCCAGCCGACCCTGCATTCCTTTGCAGTCAGGCAAACACCTACAGGGAGCTCAGAATGAAATGCAGGCTTCAAGCTTGCTGGCTGTAGAGGTCCCTGGGCCCAGGGTATGATGTTCTCCAAAGTGACTAAGAGACTAGAATGAGTTATGTGGACGGGAAAGCTCTCCCAGACCAGCCAAGCAGACTCCAGCTCAGGAAGGCAGCTCCGAGTAATTACAGCAGGAGCCCAATTACACAGGCACCAAGTGCACCACCCGACAGCAAGGACACACAGGCCAGAACTGGGAATGCTTGGAAAACAGAATTCTGCAAATTATCCCCCTCGGACAAAAGGATGCAGAACGTGCCTCAGTTGATTCTAAAAGCCTGTGGGAGCAAGGGACATACTGGGAGGCAGTATTTGCAATGCTCACAAACAAGAAAGTCTTATTTTCCAAAAAATTCAAAGAACTCAATATAGGGAAAATCCAGCTTATCAATTACAAGTCAATAAGAAAAATGGGCAAAAACCACGAAAAGGATCTTCACATTGGAAAAAAACCAATAACCATTAGTTTATGATTAATAATCAGAACATAATTAAAAACAAATCAGATACCATCTCACACTGTCAGACCCACACCCCCCACCCCCAGAATTGAAAAAGGCAGATGATATGGAGTGAGGTGAGGACATGGTGGAACCTGGAGGAATTTGAACATGCTCGTGAAAAGTAAAGCTGGATTAGAAGCCAACTCCCAGGCCGGCTCTCTATATAGGAATGTGCATGCACACCTGGCTGCAAGTCACAGACAAAGATCTTCACAGCCAGGGTGGTCGTGATAGCCACGGACTGCAAACAACCTACCGTCCTTCAGGAGTAGAAGGGATAAGGTACATTTCGGCATTAACACCAATGGAGACCATGCAGAGGTGAGAGTGGACGGATTCCACTACACGTACCAACTCAGATGAACCTCAAGAACATAATGTTTAGCCAAAAATGTAATTCTTGGAAGAATATGTCATAGCTACCTAATGCTACATAACCAGCTACCACAAACAACAGACATTTATCATTTCACAGCTCCTGCAGGTCAGGTCAGGAATCTGGGTGTGCCTTAGCTGGGTGAAGAAGAGATGTTCCTCTTCAGAAGGGTCTCTCATAGGGCTGCCATCAAGGTCTCGGATGGAGCTGGGGTCTCATCTCAAGGCTCACTGGGGAGGGATCTCTTTCCAAGCTCCCCTGGTTGTTGGCAGCATTCAGTTCCTTGCAGGCTGCTGGTGGGGTGCTGCCCTCAGCCCCTGCCACACGGGCCTCTTCACATGGCAGCCTGTTTCACCAGAGCCAGCAAGGGAGCCACGCTGCTATCAAAGAAGTTATCATCTATGTAACCCAATCATGGACGTGACATCGTCACTTCTGATGAACTCTCATTAGTTACAAGCAGGTTGCTAGGCCAGCCCACATGGTGGGGAGAGGGGATTACATGGGATGTGAACACCAGCAGGAGGAATCACTGGGGAACGTCTTAGAGGCTGCCGGCCACAAATGGATGCCGTATGCTTCCATGTATATAAAAGTTCAAAACATGAAAAGGAAACAACATTGCAGCCCTATGTGGGGAATGTACAACCCTACGTACTAAAAAACAGCAGGGGAATGGCAGTCGCCAAATTCAGGACAGGGACTATCTTGAACGCTTAAGGTATATTAGAAAAAACACATTTCGGGGGGGGTGGCAGATGGAAGAGAGCTGGGATTGGCAGGAACATCAGGAATGTTCAAAGTTCAGGGTGAAGTTCCCTTTCTTGGCCTGGGTAGTGACTACACGAGTCTGTACACGTGCTCACTGTTTTTTTGATTCTTTAATCATTCCAAATACTTTCAAATATTATTTGTACATACTCCTTGGCACCCCAAAGAATGGTGTGGACAGGTGCTTTGCACACTGTGGGCCGACTCCTCCCGCCTCCTGCTCTAGTTGCCCTGCAAAGAAGCAGATTGGGGGAGCCCAACGGAGGATGCCAGGACCTCCCAGAAGCCAGGAAATGGAAAAAGATAGGATGCCCAGATGTATTAGTCCATTTTTGCTGCTATTACAGAATAGCTGTAACTGGGTGATTTATGAAGAAAAACAGCATTTATTTCTTACAGTTTCTGAGGCTGGGAAGTCCAAAGTCCATCTGGTAGTGGTGACAGTGACCCAGGGGTCTCACAATGCAAGATGGTGGAAGCAGAGAGAGCAGAGAGAGCAAGACAGACTCTCTTCTTTTAAAGCCCTCAGAACCACGCCCTTGACCACCATTTTTAATCCATTCACTACTGCACGGTCCTACAATCCAATCACCTCTTCAAGGCTCCACCTGTCAATTATCATAATAGGATTTCCCACCCTCTTAACAGTCACAGTGGGGGCTAAGTTTCTAATACATAAAATTTGGGGGATACAATTCAAGCTTCAATGAGTTTGGGGGGAACATAACTCAATCCACTACACCAGAACACTGAAGATCAGTGCAAAAATAACTTAAGAAATCTAAGCAATCACATTGTAGAGAAAGTCAGTGAAGTTAAAGAAAGTCACACCTGTGGAAAAACCATCAGCCAGGTTCCAGATCTTAATGTGAACGAGAGAAATCCTCCTGGAGTAAAACCAAGGGAATGCAGTTTGTGTGGAAAAGTCTTCCTGTGCCATTCATCCCTTATTAGGCACATCCACATCGAACTGGACCCAAATCACATGAGAATCATGAATATGGAGAGCAGCCATATAAACATCAGCAACGTGGAACAGCCTTCCGTTGTCTCCAGTCCAACTGAACTCAGGAAAGGACTCACCCGGGAGAAAAACCCAACTAATGTAGGGACACGGAAAGCCTCCAGTTGTCTCAGCTCCATTCAAAGACATGGAAGAACTCACACTGGAAAGAAACCCTGTGAGTGTAAGGAATGTGGAAAAGCCTTTAATTTTTCCAGTTCAGCTCGAAAACATGGAAGAACTCACCCTGCAGGAACCCTATGAATGGAAGATATGTGGGAAGCCTTCATTTCTCACACAGGTACAAAGACACATACTAGAACATACGAAGACACATACTAGAACATACGAAGACACATACTGGAACATACGAAGACACATACTGGGGACAGACCTTATAATTGTAAGGTGTGTGGGAAAACCCTTCTCTGCCCCAGTTCAGCACGGATGCATGAAAGGGCTCGCAATGGAGAAAATCTCTATGAATATAAATGTGAAGCCTTCAACTGGTCCAGTTTCTCTCTAATACATGAAAGATCTCATAGTAGAGAGAAACCCTGTGCGTGTAAGAAATGTGGGAAAGCCTTCCCTTCTCTTGCAAATGTTCAAAGACACATGACAGCACACAGTGGAGACAGACCTTATCAATGCAAGATATGTGGGAAAGCCTTTGAGTATACTAGCTCATTTCAAATGCATGGAAGGACTCACAATGAAAGAAAACCCTTTAAATGTGAGGAAAGTGGGAAAGTCTTTAGTTGGTACATATGCTGACAAAGACATTTACAAATGCACACTGGACTGAAACTGTATTAATTTTATAAATACAGAAAGGTTTTAAATTTCAACAAATAGCTCAAAAGTCATGTGAAAATGCGCTGCAGTGAAATTCTATAAATGCCAACAAAACAAATACTCTGAGAACACATTACTGTATGAAATTAATAAAGATCTAAATAAATGGGAAAATCTCTCATGTTCCTGCATTAGAAGACTTGACATTGTTGAGATGGCAACACTCCTAAAAATGATTCATTTTTTAAAACCCTGTGTGCAAATTTGACACAATCCCTATCAGATTCACAGATGACTTCTTTGTAGAAATTGGCAAGATGTTTCAAAATTTATACAGAAGGGCAAAAAACAAAGAACGGCCAAAGCAGTCTTGAAAAAGAACAAAGTAGGACGACTCAGATTTTATTTAAAAACTTACTACTAAGTGTCTACTAAGTGGTCTGCTCTGCCACGTGACCTCCTACCCTGCTGTCACTCAGGACCAGGGTGGGGGGCCATGGAAACTGTCTAGTCACCAGCATGGTAGGGTTAAGTAGACACTGCCCATGTGGCCTGGACATGGCTTCAATGCTCCCACTGCCCAGGAGATCCTGCCTCACCTTTCTTAAGGAGCTGGGGCAAGGGCAGTCAGGGCCCCGTGTGCTTGCCACACCATGCGGGGAAGAGCTCTGTTCCCTGAGTAGGGCTGGGTGCAAGAAGGGACCCCAATTTGCCCACACACCCACATGGGACTTGACCTCAGCAACCGGAAGCTGGGGCAGGTCAAAAAATGTTAAGTCCTGCTCTTCTTGGAAAAAGGCCTCCAACTGGATGCCGGGGGACAGGACACCTTGTGTCCTTGGCTGCACTGTCTCACCTCTCTGTGCTGAGCGGGTAAGGGAAGGGGAGAAGTCAGGGTTCAAATACCACAGACCCACGTGATGCTTATAAAACTGCCATAATTTTCTAAAATACACATTCTTCGCTTCCTTTTTGTCTTTACAACTGAACAGAGATGCTAAACATTTCTTTTAAAATAACTGTCACATTGTCAGTGGGGAGTGGGTCAGCTGAGTGCTGTGGTGTCATGCCACCTGACCGCATTACACATGTTGCCCTCATCAGAACATGCTCTGCAGTGTCATGTATGGTGGCAGTCAACTTGTGATATCACTGGTTGCTGTATTTACAAACAACATTGAAAAAATGAAATTGTTATGGATTGCAAAAATGTGTACTTCATAGTAATTATTGTACAGAGTCTTAACACATAGAGAAGGGGCTTCCCATTAAAAATAAGTCATTTGACTCAAAAACAATTAAAAATACAATGTGGCTTATAGAAAAAAGAAAAAAAAGGAAACAGACCAGCTCTGAAGCCTGACCACCACTGGAAATCCTCTTCTCCCTCCTTGTCACACCAAATTCAAAGGCCTCCAGCTTTACCTGGAGATGAAGCTGTTCCTTGTGGAGTTGTAGGCAGGTGACTCCAGAGTGCTGCCTCTCTCCCTGCCGCTGAAAGGCCACGCGTGCTGCAGAACTCTCGTCACCCGCCAGGGCTCTGCTCCACAACTCTAGCGCCCCGTTGTTGGGGAATTTGTCCCTCTCGAGGCAACTGAAAACAACAGCAATCGATGGCTGGAAGTTGGGAGTGGCCCAGAACCACATCCTGTTTGGCCACAGCCAGTGTGGCCCAAACAAAAAGACTTTTTACTTGGGCTTAAGGGAGAGCCTGGGGCCTGCAGCAGGGAAGGAGCCCAGCCCCGGGGCATCACCGCACCCTCCAGTAAGCACAAAGAGATGGATGGGTGACCTGCTTGGCCCCTGGGCTCTGTGGGGTGCAGGCTGCAGGGAGTGTCTGGTCCCTGCAGCAAGGGTAGCGTAGGGACCTGCACTTTCACCTGCCCTCTGCTCCCAGCCCTCGCACCCACAGGCTCAGAGCCTAGTGGAATGAATACATCAGCATGTGAGTACATGAAGCTCTTCTCCAGATGGGGTGAGGAAATGCCAAAGGGGAGATGGGGCATCTGAGCAAGGTGGCACTGCTGCTGGCATCAGGACAGTAAACCCGGTGACGCCCGTGGCAATGGCAGTTCACCCTGCTCCTCAGCCCCTTGGTCCCATGGCGAGGTGACATTGCGAAAGGAAAAGGGGGACACAGGGAATAAGACCCCCGGAAGCACAACACCCTAAAAATCCTGGACTTCTCTAGAAAAAACCTCCACAAACTCCACAGCCTCTTCCTACAAAAGAGCTAAGGAAGTGACCAAACAACGTGTCTTCTCTAATGCACCTTAAGCATGTAAGGAATGTGAAGGAATTTTCTTCCATAACTGGATGGGCAACGTTGTGGTTCTTAACTGAAATGTGAGGCTAGGTGGGGCTGCAGACCTGCGTGCCTGGGTTTGAGAAGCAGGCTGGGTGCGGGGGGCACTTCTGGGAAACCGAGACAGCAGCCCCTGGGTCTGTCACGTCACAGAGGTTCTCTGAGCTCCAGCGCTCGTCTCTGAGAGGCAGGGCCTCTCAGAGAGTGGACGCCAGATATTTACAAGCTTCACTGCAACAAGCTCCTTTAAAATGTATCCTGATACCTGCCCAGCTGCTGAACTACAATCTCCAGAGATTGCCAGGAGTTAAGCTTTGTATTTTCTTTTTTTAAAAAGCTCCCCCAGTAGTTCTGATCTAGCCAGGATAGCCCCAGAATGCACACTGAGGGGCCAGAAGGAAGGCCTCCAAAATGCCTTCCGGTCACTGCCTGCAGTGTTCTCAGAGGACCCAACCACACTGAACAGTCTGAATGTGCCACTGGTACTAGCACAGCCAGTGCAGGGACCACAGGTCCCGTCTGATGCATGCCAGTGTAAACACAGCACTGGGAACTGTCCCACCTGAGCGGCTGCAGGTGCTTGCAGTCAGAGCACACCCTGGACTGCCTGGGTCCAGGAGCCCAGCTCCCCCTCCTCCCTGGGGGCCTGAACAAGCCACAGAACTGGCCTCCAGCTCAGCTTCCTCATCTCTGAATAGGGTAGAATCGGCATCCATCTCAAAAGGCTATTGTAGAGAGTGAATAATTCTCGCGAAGCATTTAGAACGGCACCAGGTGCTTAGTCGGTGCCCCGTAAGTGCTCAAAGTTATTCATCTGATGGCGGGACCACAGGGGTGCACACAGGCCAGCAAGGACCACTCCCAGCTCTACTGCTCCACCCCCCCACCACCCCCTTGTCACTCCTCATCCAGGCTTATTTCCCAATCGATCCATCAGGCAGAACTTCAGTCCCAGGCCCCAGGGAGTGAAGACCAACCAGCCTCTCTCCTCCTGAAAGCCCCACCACCCCCCGCAGCCCAGACTGAACCTCTGCTGATCACGGAGCCCCTTCCTACTCCAAGTGCGACCAGGACCAGCAGTATCCACCTGAAGCTATAGGTTACAGCAATAACTATGCTAATTGTCTGGTTGGGGTAATTCATAACTAAAGCCAAAACGTTTCATTTAGTTACACTGCGTTTTCCATTTGTATTGTCAGGGCTAGGGGTAACAGAGACCCTTCAAATGCCAGGATGGGTCACCAGACATGCAGGTCCATGCTAGGTAATTGAGAAAGATCCCAGGAGCCAGTGGCAGACAATGTGAGCTCAGTCCTCAGCTTCTGCAGCAGCAGTGGCCTCTCAGGATATCCCAGGGTCACTGGCAGCAACAGCATGCAGCAGCAGTAGCAGCCTCGCTGTAACCCCCCCACCCCCAGGCAGGGGGCCTGATAGATCAGAGCCACTCATCCTTTATACTTAAATCCATAACACAGGACACCTGGGTGCACACGTGCAGTTACATTAGACAATAACCAACACCTGGGCGCACGTGCATATTTACATCAAATGCTCAGCAAGATTCTGAACAGCTGAGGGGCCCTGACCATTTTCCTTCACTTTCCCTATACTACCTCTGTCAGAAATGCACCCAGGCCCACAGGGTCAGGATCTGCATTTTAACAAGATCCTCAGGCAATTCCTGTGCACGAAAGCAAGATTTGAGACTTCAAGTGGAAACCACATTTGGCCACATCCTCTCCTAGAGCTGAGTCCTAAAAGAAAGGCTTCTTGCCTGAGATGATTAGAGACTCAAGTGTGGGGTCCGTGTGCGTGTGCGTGCGTGCGTGTGTGTGTGTGTGTGTGTGTGCGTGTGCGTGTGCGTGTGCTTAGTTACGTACTCTCTCTGTGCTGCGCTCAGTCTCTGCAGACTAATCGCATGGGTAGAAAACATCTAATGTTGCAAGTGCCTCGATGTGGCCGTGAATATCCGTACACAGTCTAATCAGCCATCTCTGGAAGAGAGACAATCTCATCCCGTTTTCTATCCACCTGCCCCTAAGTTGCTAACGAGATTAGTGGAGGCCTGGGCATGGGCTACACCTGCCATTCCACTCCAAAGCCTGGAACTCTGGGCTTTGAACTTCAGAGCAGTTTATTAACGTGCTCATTGTCCCTGCTGCTCCGCTCCCTTTCTCAAGTTCACACAACAAAAAGATGATCTGTGTCTGTGTTTAGAAGCTCCCTCCCTGGCGGGAGAGCAGTTCACCTCTGAATGTCTGGGCTGGGAGAGAACAAAGGACGTACTGATGGGAAGAAGCAAGCCCTGCTGGGCCTGAGCTCCACAGCCTACTGAGCATGGCTTTGTAGAAGAGGGAGGTTACTGGTGGGGCGTGGGGACCCTGGGCTTCTCCCCGGTAAGGGATGCTCGGTATCACGGGTGGCCCTGGTAGGGCACCAAGATCTGGACACCAGCCATGGTGGCCCTGCGTGAAACAGACATAGGCACAGAGGACTAGGCCCAGTCTGAGGGCTGTTCCTCCCACCCTCCCTCTCACTCACACTCTAGTTTCTCAAATAAACTTATTCTTTAAGAATAGATTTAAATTTATAGAAAATCTGTGGAATAACAGAATTTCCGTATACCTCCCAACACACGGTTTCTCTATTAGCATCCTTACACAGGAACGGTACCTTTGTCAGAACTGATGTGATGCATCGTTATGAACTGAAGTGCATTCTTTATTAACATTGCCTTAGTTTTTCCCTAATGTCCTTTTTTTCTTTTCCGTGACCCCAGCTGTTGGGAAAATATATGAAAATGGTCAGGGCCCCTCAGATGTTCAGAATCTTGCCAAGCATTTGATGTAAATATGCACATGCGCCCAGGTGTTCCTTGGTTATTGTCTAATGTAATTGTGCATGTGCACCCAGGTGTCATGGATTATGGACTTAAGTATAAAGGACGAGTGGCTCTGATCCGCGGCGCCCCCACCCCCGGGGTGCCACTACTGCTGCTGGAGGCTGTTGCTGCCAGGGCCCCCGGGACCCTCCAGGAGGCCTCTGCTACTGCTAGACCTGTAAGCGGCTGCTGTTGTTGCTGAGGACTGAGCTCATGTCGTCTGCCAATAGTTCCCAGGATCTTTCCCAATTATCTAGCGTGGACCTGCGTGTGAGGGGTCCGGTGACCCAGTCTGTACAATCGGTTTGAAGGGTCTGAGCTCTAGCCCTGACAATACAAATGGAAACTTAGTATAACTAAAATAACGAAACATTTTGGCTTTAGTTATGATTTGCCTTACTCGGCAATTTGTATAGGTGTGTAGCTTTACACCAGCCAAGATAGCACATGACATTTCATTGTTATGTCTTCTTAGGCTCCTCTTGGCTGTGACAGCTGCTCAGTCATTGCTTGTTTTTGATGACCAGTTATGAGGGGTAATGGTCAGGTATTCTGTGAGACACCAGCAGCTGGGATGGGTCTGACGTTACCTCATGGTTTGACTGGGGTTACATATTATTGGGAGAAAGTGCCCTTCTCATCACATCACATCAAGGGTGCACACTGTGAGCACGACTTATACTGATGTTGACCTTGGTCACCTGGCCTGGCTTCGACTCCCTTCTCCAGGTCCCTCCCTCCCTCTCTGTGCAGAGATCCCCCTATGCCCACTGCCAGCCAGATGGGAGTAAATACGAGCTCCTATATTTACTACAAAACACAAGTCCAAGAGGAAGGGTCCCCGCCCCGGCTTAACATGCAGCCATGTGTAAGATGCAAGAGAGAGACTTTTTAACCCCATACACACCTGCCTGGTCACCCACAGGGATTTAAGTTAGCTATTGAAAGTGATTAGTTGACTATAGGATCAACAGCAGTTTAAAATCTGAGTGGCTGAATAAGTAAAGGTGATAACCTGGCCTATATTTATAAAAAGGCAATTTGTAGAAGGACCCAGATACCACCTGTCCAGGCCACTTACGCAAACCTGGCCAGTTGTGCTGGTTCCAGAGTGACCTTGGCCCCCGCAGGAGTCGCTCTTTTTGGGTGGGTGAGTTACCAGACAGAGATTCTTCAAGTCCTTTGTAGGGGTCACCAGGTGAAAGCCAGAGCCCTTGTCCCTGGAAGATACAGCCACACACACAACATCCCAGGTACTGAGTTCAGCCTTGGATCCCTGGGCTCTGGGTCATCGTTCAGTTTGGAGAGATCAGGTTCTGAGGGGGGCTTGGAAACACTGGGCAGAAGGAAAGAGACACAAGGAGGCGACAGGGATGAGAACATGTGCTCCTGAGCAGGGAAAGCAGCGCGGGGGTGGGGAAGCCACCATCGAATGCTCCAGGTCAAACCACTTTTGCTCAATTTCTGACCCTCAAAGCTCAGGCTTTGACCTGCTCGGTGCCTCAGTTTCTGCATATGCTAAACGAGGATGCTTACAGTGCCTGCCTTGCCCATAGGGCTCTAGAATTAGGCATGAGTTCCCAGGCGAGGGGAAGATGAAAGGCCTGTGACACAATGTCATTCAGATGCCGGATGGGAAGAGGATGGGAGGACACCGTGCTTAGGTGCAGCAGGCAGATTCTGGGCTCAGGGCCTGCCACTGCGACCCCCGACGTGACTGGCCCTCCGTGGGCCTGGCTTGGTCTCCAGGCAGAGTGCTGTGTACTCAGTTACTGCTGCTGTTGATGTTATCACCACTTCCTAGACGCAGGAAACTAATTCAACAGCAAAATGTCTGTCTCCCGGGGAGCTCTCCAAGACCTGGACTCCACTACGGAGTCCTGCACCTGACTAGTCCAGAGAAACCCGTCTAACTCCAACTTGACCCCTGTCAGTTCCCAGACTTCTGCACATCTCAAGGCAGCTGCTTGCCGGCTGAGTCCAGCCTGCTCTGGGAGCACGACTGAGCCCTGCACTGGCACGCTGCACACGCGCCTCTAAGCAGGGTGAGTTCATTATGATCCCCATTGCAAATCGCCACCTGTCACAGATGTACAGGGTTCCCGCGGCGAAAGACGCACGACTCCCCCAGTGTGAACGTAAAGACCAGTTTGAATTACTTCCCTGCCTCCCACTCTTGGCCAAAAAGCACCCCAATACCAGCCAGCGAGCAGACGGGTCAAGGGGGGCGCAAGGAAGTAGAAATATGCCAGAGAAGCTGTGCAGGCAAGGGACCCCCTGCTGCTTTGAGCTAAGAGAGCCTGTCAATGCCCTGGGCTGTAGGCTGTATCTAGTCACGCCCATAAAATACAGTGATGGAACAAAGCCCCCAAATCTCACCAATACATGGGGCACCAGAAGGCCGCACCTGCCGTGCAGGGCCCCCAACATTCCAGATGCTTCCCTGGGCTTCCGAGTGGGCCCAGCACAACCACAGCGGGAGTCAGGATATTCTCATTGGCCCTAGCGCTGTGTGTCCCCAGGGAAATTCATCCCATCTACTCCACCCAATACAGCATTTCAGGGGGCAGCAAAGGGATCAAGTTGATGACCTTCAGAATCTCTAATGACACTTTTCTCAAGGCTGGTCAGCAGCTGCTGAGTTCTGAAACCCTGCTCCCCCAATCCCTGGCTGACCTGGAAAAGCAGCTGGAGATTGGCCCATGCTTCATGTCAGCAGTGTGACCTCAGCCCCTCAAAATCCAGGACTCAGAAAGGAGAGAAGGGTTTCTGGAAGCCTTTAGCTGGGCTAAGTGAGAGAAAGCATTTACTGTCTGTTCCAGAGAGTTTATAACATGCACATCTTCCCTAGAAACTCAGGTTGCTTTAAGACAGTGGCTGCCACGTGAAAAGTGGTCAATAACCCTCAATGACTCGACATCAGGACTGAGCGCTGGAACTACTTCTGCAGAGTGAAGATGTCCAGCTTGCTTAGAGATGCCGCTGATTCCAATTTTAGAGAAGACTGGAAGGGGGATGTTAGACCCAAGAGTGTGCATGCTGGGGAATCACAGCGCTAAACCAGGGAGGGCTCACAAGGAAGCACTGTAAGCAATTCCCCCAGAAGACAGCATCCCACCTTGTGCCTGGGGTGGCGTGCAAGTGACTTCAGGGCTGCCCACAAACACTGTCCCCCGCTTACTGCCCAGTGAAAAAAGCAGGTTGCAAAACTGAGCACGAATAACCCCATTTTAAAAACAGTGTCCATGGGATTTACCTTACAGTAATGGAATTACAGGTAGTATTTTCTAAATCTTCTACAATAAGCATGTATTACTCATAAACACAAAAAAGACAACAACAGTCATTCTTTAGAGTCACAGGGAGGCTTCTAATCTCAACTTCAGGTCTGATGTTGAGATCTATCAATATGACAATTCAGATATATATATATCAACAATGTATATACATATCTCAACATCATACAGATATAAAAACATGTACATGGGGCAGCTGGTCAGTAAAGGGATCTGAACCCTTAACCTTAGTGTTATTAGCACCACACCCTGGTGACATTCAGCTCTGGTGATGTTTATATTTCTGTACATGTTATTCATCACAACAGACTCTAACTATATGGAATTGTTTAACTTCAACAATTTGCAGGGGTGAAGGCAGCTTTTGGGGAGTAACTTTGGGAGGATGCCCGTTCCCACCTTGCATGCGAGGACCCCCTCCTTTTATGTGGTCTAGTCAGAAATAAGCGCCCCGAGCGCACGTGCAATGGGAGAAAGCTCACTATCTAAAGTGATCCACCTGAGTCCTAGTTTTTACTGTAAGTTGTTTTTGTGTCATCAAAGGAACTTGACGGAAAATCAAAGTTCATAACTGCTGTTTAAGGGGAGGCTGACCACCAAGCATATGCTCATCACCACGAATCCCTGAAGAAATGCAAATCAAAACCACCATGAGACATCACCTCACAGCCACTAGGATGGCTACTATCAAAACAAGAAAATGACAAATGTGGCAAGGATGTGGAGAAACTGAAGACTTGGACGCTGTCAGTGGGAATGTAAAGACATACGGGCACCATAGAAAACGATATGGAGGTTCCTCAGAAAATTAAAAATATGTGTACCATGTGATCCAGCAATCCCACTTCTAGGTATACAAAGAATTGAGAGCAGGGTCTGGAAGAGATATCTGCACACCCATGTTCATAGCAGCATTTCACAAGAGCCAAGAGCTACAACCCAAATGTCTATGGACAGATGAATGGATAAACAAAATATGGTATAAACATACAATGGAATACTGTTCAGCTTTAAAATGTAACTACATATGCCACAACAGGGATGAACCTTGAGCACATTATGCTAAGGGAAATATGCCAGTCACAAAAAAAAATATGTTTGATTCCACATAATAAGGTCCCTGGTAGTCAGCTCTGAGACAGAAGGTAGAATGGTGGTTGCCAGGGGCTGGGGCAGCGGGGATTGGGTACAGTTTCAGTTTTGCAAGATGAAAAAGTTCTGGAGGCTCTGTTACACACAGTGTGAAGGTACTTAACACTACTGAACTGTACACTTAAAGAATAGTTAAAATGGTAAAATTGACATTGTCTTTTACCACAATTAAAAATAAAGAGAATAAAGTAAAACAGGGGAAGGGCATACATAGTGGCCTATTTTGTTTTCTACATGTAGTTTCTGAAGAAATTC
The DNA here is from genome assembly GCF_027409185.1 of Cynocephalus volans. Classification (NCBI taxonomy): domain Eukaryota; kingdom Metazoa; phylum Chordata; class Mammalia; order Dermoptera; family Cynocephalidae; genus Cynocephalus; species Cynocephalus volans. The sequence goes on from NC_084460.1 coordinate 296,749,622, forward strand.
GTGTCTGGTAACACACTCTAACCATCACCACATCTAACTCCTTTCAATTCCGGCCAGTTAACCCATAAAACAGGTCTAAAGCAGTTAAAAAAAAAAAAAAAAAAAAAAAAACTTAGCCCCCTCTCCCCTTCTCCAATTGCTTTTATGAGGCAAAAAGCTATCCTGATCCCCAGAGCTAATAAAAAACAAACAAACAAAAAAATGATGCATAAATCCCACTTGGGAATACAGACATGGAAACCTAAGTGATACACGTCAACAGAAGAATGTGCCACCAACCCAAGGGAATCAGCCAGGAGCTCAAAGTCAGCTAAACCCAGGAGAGTCTGCTCCAGCATAGGAGGTGACTCACGCTTCACTCTCTACATGCCTGTAGTACTTGGAATTGTTACAAAAGCATTTGTTATTCCTACAATGAAAAGATTTAGGCACACCCAAAGTTCTGAAAAACCACCATCTCAAAAACAGTACCACTCAAGACACGCATTCCACTGGGGGCAACTCTGAGCAGACCATTTTCAGTCTTGGTTGGGCAGAGTCACCTAGGATGCTTTTAAAATTAAAGAGGCCTGGGGCTGGGGATTCAACTGAATCTCTAGGGGAGGGACCTGAGCAATATTTTTAACTCTCATGGGTGATTCTGATGTACAGAGAAGGAGAAGCCCTCCAAGGTTTGGAGATAGGCCAAGGCTTCCCTTAAATTCAGGAGCAAAGTAAGGATGCCAGCCGGCTGGTCCTGAGATCAATGTTTGCACATGCTTTGAGCTCTGACCAAAGCAGCTGAAACATTATAGGTGTCTGTGTGTGTGTGTGTGTGTGTGTGTGTGTGTGCGCGCGCGCGCGCTTGTGGGGGTGTGTGTGTGCGTGTGTGTGTGTGTGCTTGTGGGTGTGTGGGTGTGGGTGTGCTTGTGGGTGTGTGACATGTAACCTGAGGGCAAGAGGAAGGCCCAGGGGAGCACACTGTTTACTAGAGGGACAGCCTGGAGGACACAGGGAAGGGTAGGCTGGAGACAGCGGCTGGGGTCACAAAGCCACACTATTCACAGTGGCTACTTGCACACGGGGATGTCACACAAAGACCAATCAGGGGACATCACACAAAGACCAATCAGCACACGTGAAAACACACAACCTACAAACTTCAGAGTAGGGGACGTGAGACCTAGACTCTGACCATACCCCTAAGCCAGCCCCACACAAAAGCATTAAACAAAATCAAAACCACACACACAAAATACTGCAAAAACTCAACAAATTAGATATCCTAAGCAACAAAAAAGCACCTAACAAGATTGGCAGATTCAACAATACAAAATTAAAACTTCTCAATGAAAACTTCCCCTGGCTACTGGGAAGAGGAGGGGTGGAGGAGGTAGCACAGGGCTGAGATAAGCCTTAACAATTGAGTTGACAAAAACAAAGGTAGTTGGTCTAACTTAATCATAAGGAAAAATGAGCTCAACAAGAAGGCATGAAAAGCAAACCCTTCAAATAAGAGGGCAGCGGTAAGCCTACCTTAAGTGTCTTGCACCAAATATGAAAAATCTAGAAAAGGGCGCTTTAACCCCATGAAAAGAATCACTCACACCCCGTTTACATGAAATGAAACAAAAACAAAATGACCCAGAAAGAGAGACAATAAAGGGGTATCAGAAAAAGTAAAATTCAGGACTGAAAACATTAAATACACACAAGAGAGGATTTTTATATTGACAAAATTGTAAAGCAACAAAAACATCCAATTATCATGCTGAAAAAAACTAAAATAGATGAAGAAAACGGTTAGTGTTGGATCCAGAGAAAATAACAAAACAGAAGTCATACTGGGAAACATAGCCCACCTCTTGAAATCTGACTACCCAACAGACAGAACCCGTGGCGTGCAACATGAAACATAACGTAATCAATGAGCTTAAATTAACTGTCTATATCAAACTCCATGTCCTCAAGAAAATACAATTGCTTTGCAAGTATCCAAGCATATTACTCCGTTTCTGTTGCTTATAACGAAATACCTGAAACCGGTGATTATAAAGAAAACAAAATATATTGCTTACAGATTCTGAGGGTGGGAAGTCCAAAGTCCAGGGAACATATCTGGTAAGAGCCTTGGTGGTGGTGACAGTGACCGCAGAGTGTCACACTGTGAAAACAGTGCAGCAGAGACTAACCTCCTCATTTACTCTCTGTTTAAAGCCCTCCAAACCACGCCCATGACCACCATTTTCAGTCCAGTCACTAGAGCAGGCTCCTACAATCTAATCACCTCAAGGCTTCACCTTTCGGGGGACATTCAACCCAAGGCACCAAGAAATAATCACAAACAGAGAAAGCATTCTTGGCCAAAGAAAATTTCAATGAACTTCGCAAGGTAGGAAACTGTACTGAATACTACCTGGCCCCAATGCAACAATACTAGAAGTTAACTAGAAAATAAGAGGGGGAAAAAACTTCAAAAAAAAAAAAAAAAAAAGCCTTGAATTAAAGAGGACATTAAAATAAAAACTAAAGACTCTCCAGAAGGTACAACAAGAACACTTCAGGGTCCCGCTGGCTGTTCAACTCACAGTGGAAACAGGTGCCCCTGTCTCTGGAGCACCCCATCATGGAAACACAACCCTTCATCCTCCACCTCATTGTTCTACTGATGTTGCGACACCAAATAACCCCTCTGAGTTCAAACTTCAAAAGAGGAAAGATCTAGAACATTCCGTTAGTCATCCCCACTATCACCAAGCTGACTTGAGTCCCTGATCACTGGGGAGACTACAGCCCAGTGGGTCCCCACCCTTCATTCCACCAGTTGAAGACTGGTGGGGGGACAAAGTGAACCTTGTGTGGTCTCCCTCACCTGAGAGGAGGAGGAGTGGGCTTCTGCACAGGTGGCACGAAACCCACTGTCTGGGCGGGGAGCTCCCTGTACTGCACTAATTTGCAGAATCTGTAAGATAAAGACTTGTCTCTAAAACATCCACCACCTGGGGTCACGAGGATCTGTGACTCTGATCATCTCCACCAAGTGGAGCCTGACGTGGGGCAGCCACTGATGGAGAGGAAGTGGCCACAGGAATCCCCATCACAAAGGAGGACCGAGCAATACCAGGTCCCTGGGGTGAGGGGGTTTCAGAGACTCCACCTCTGTGGAGAGGTGAGGACAAGACCCTGACACACCTGTGGAGGGGTGGAAAGAGGAAGCAGGTTGGCAGGACAGGAGCCCGATGGGGGACACGGGATCAGTCTGATGGGAGCAACGTCAGTATTGTTGTGCTAAGGTCATGTGTAGAGAAGCGCAAGGACAGAGAAACTGCAGGGCTGAAAGGAGAGTTCATGGCTGCAGAGGGGAGATTCCCAAGGCAGGTGGGCCAGGGATGGCAAAGTGTCAGGTGCCCTGGGGGGAGAAGATAACGACCCCTGCCCCTGCTGCGTAGCTCCATGCCCTCTTGGTGCTGGGGTCTCTCCCCACATTCTTCAGCCTTGGCTCCTGCTGCTGGACTGGACTCACAGTCCCCCTAAGATGACCCACCTGCTATCACCTGCCCACCCTCCCATCTCACCTGAGACCTCAGGGTCCCTGCCTCCCCAACGCTCCTCCCCGCAATGCTCCTTGGTCTGGTTCCAATAAGCGCCTTGTTCACCTGGAATTTGAAGACCTGGCACCCAGCGTGGGGCAGGAACCGTATAATGATTAGACAGTCTGGACTGAGATCCCAGCTTCTGCACTTCCCAGCTCAGACAAGCCCCTTCGCTGTTTGGTGCCTTAGTTTCCCTACTTGTTAAACACAGATGGTAAGAGTCCCTCCCCTCCTATGCGTTGTAAGGCTGAAGAGTTTATAGATAAAGCACAGAAGACTCTGGAAGGCCCACAGCAAAAGCCCTATTACTGTTATTATACAGAGCATACTATGTGTGTTATGCATGAACACACCACAAGAATCAGAAGGAGAAAGGGAATACACAAAATAATTTGTTAGCAAAGTGGGATCACATATTTTTAATACTTCTGTTATCAAGTACAATGTTAGCTTAATTGAGCAAAGCTTTTGTACATTCTCTGCCAGACAGGCGACATTCACTTTAGTTTGATACCAGGGCTATTACAATGACTTTATTTCTGAAGTTTCTTTTGTTTTTTTTTTAAAGATGACTGGTAAGGGGATCTTAACCCTTGACTTGGTGTTGTCAGCACCACGCTCTCCCAAATGAGATAACCGGCCTTCCCTATATAGGGATCGGAACCCATGGCCTTGGTCTTATCAGCACCACACTCTCTCAAGTGAGCCACGGTCTGGCCCTTATTTCTGAAGTTTCTGAGGACTCTTATAATTCAAAGGAAGATAAGAGAATCAGAATGGTATCAAAGGCACAGGCATCCTCAAATGCAGAATGTGAAAGTCACATAAAATAAAAACAATATGTGGTGCCTTGTACCTATCTACAAACCCCTCTGCTAATATCCAGGCCTGAGTTTACTCCTGGTATTCTCAGATACTCCCTGTGTCCAGAGACACATTAACTGTCCTCTTGGCTTCAGTGTCATCCTCAGTAAAATGCAAACACCACCATTTACACCGCTCGGTTTTCCTGAGGACTAGATGAGGGAAAGGACCTAGAACTGTACAGCGACTGCCCGCAGGTGCTTTACAAACAGAAAACTTCCCTTTCTCCTCTTTTCTCCCAAAACAGTTTAAATTTAAAGTTTACTTTGTTTCCTTAAAGAAATGTGCGGAGAGTGGGCTGGGCAGGAGAAGACCATCCAGAAGCTCACTGGGCGGGATCTCTTACCCAAACAGCAGCTGCTACATCCGTACATTCCCTTCCAGGCCCCCTGTGCAGGCTCTCCCAAGCTGCCCATTTGCAATTCTTAGCAGGACAATCTGAAGGTAAAGGACAAACACATACAACCTGACATATTCAAAGTCACACTCCTGCAAGTTTTTCCCATAATCTCTAATGAACAATCCTCTGCTAAAGCAGTAAACCTGCATTTTGTCCTGAACGCACTGCTCACCTGTTACGACCTCCCAACAGTGTCCACCACGGGAACCACCGCTCTTCTCTCCATTTTCCTGCTCAAAATAACCCCTCTTTTTCTTCTCAGAATAATAATCAGATGCCCAGTTTAGCAAGCAGCCAATTTCTAGACAATTTCACTAACGACAAAATATCGGTTTACAACATCATTTGCCAGCTTTTCATTATTTCCTTTTAACCTTGAAAAAGTCAAGGTTTTGCTCTGAGCATGTGGAGGACGGCTGGCTTTCCTATTGGAGCCAGAGGCTGCATTCAAGTTTCCCCAGAAGTAGAAATGGGATTAGCCAGGTTAATGTGGGTTAAACAGAGAAATCTCCCCAGATGGCCAGTCAGCTGCACCTTCTCAGCAGTTCAGTGTAGGGCACAGGGAAGGCGACTGTCAGAGGGGGCTGACCGCCCAGCCTGGGGAGTGTTGGAAACTGACGATGAAAGCCAGGGTGCACCTTGACTGCTGACCCCACAGCGGGGGACAGCCACCTTCCAAGGGGAGTCAGGGGTTCAGCTAGCTGGGGAGAGGTGCTGCAGTGTGGTTTTAACTGGGAAATCTCCGCTTCTTCAACACCTTTTTCTCTCTGTGATTTTAAAATGCCATGACTCCTTTAATAAACCAGCTGTCAGTTTAGTTTCCAAACTGTCATTTTTGGTAGTAAAAGTAACTTTTAAAAAACTGTACAGAGTGGTCATTTCATCAGGAGCTGAACTTATGAGAACTTCACAATAAGCCCGAGGGAGAAGTAGCACGTGTGGGTCACATATGCGGAGTCAAGGGCGTCCTGGGCGGCGAGCTCAACTCAGCTGCAGGGGTGCCGAGGACCAGCTGCGGCCTATCAGGTCATCCCCTGGCTGCGTCACCTCCCTGACCCCTTTCAAGTCATACTCTCATGTCTAACCGAGTCTTTCCAGTGCTCTTAGATAAAAGTTCAAAGCTGATCGTAGCCCATAAGGACCTGTCCAATCCAGCCACCTGCCTCTGGCATCCCTCCCAGGTGCTCCCAGAAGGAAAGCTGTCACCACTATGTCCCTCTTCTGGTTCCCTGAACTCACCAAGCCACCTGCCCGGAACCCAACCACCCACCACCCCCCAAAATCCCCGTGAGCACCCACCCAATTCCTGGCCTGCTCATTCCTTCAGGTCCCCTCAATTAGGGGGCTTCTTTGGGGAGCCTTCCTGACCCCAGTGCAGCCTCCTGGACCCTGGCCTCCTCCCCTGTACACTTCAATACCCTTTCTCTTCCGCAAGGCAGCAGAGGCTGTCTCTGGAGGTCTCCCCATCACCCCTACCCGGCATGCAGTGGGGGCTCAGTAGCACATGAGGGAATGAATGGATTAAAGTTACAAAAAGAGTTGGCTCTCAGCCTCTTTGAGTGAGTGAAGATGTACCTGTACTCGGAACAAACAACCAGAGCTCATGAGCGGTCCTCCTGCCTTTCCGGGAGCCTGAGGCGCCTGGGCATGCCAGCCAGTCCTTCCCCCTCATCACCAGGATTTTACAAGGTGCCCAAAGTGCTGCCTCATGGTACCAATAGGTGCATGACTCACAGACACTGCGGGTGCCAAGACCAGAGGAAGCAGCCAGCCCCTTTGCAAAACCATGCTCAGGAGACTGGCCAAAAAATATTCCACCCATAAATTAGTTTTCCTCTCTTGCTGGAATGAAGAAGCTCTGTGACACCAGACCGCAGTTAGAAATCAAAATTACAGCCTTACCATCATCAGACGGTATTCAGAACTTTCTCCTCTTAATAAACCCTGAGGTCCTGAGCCAAGTATGTGGTGAGCCACTACCAGGTGCCAGACAAAACTGCAGCTTGTCACAGTGGATCAAGTGGCCCAGCCCCACAAATCACCACTGACACCCACGACAGCACGGCCCTGGAGAAGCTTGACACCATGGTTGTGAAGCTGGATGCACGGAAATCATCAATTATCCCCTTTTTAGAGGGAGCAGGCCCTGCAGACCTCTCAACAGAAATATCTCAGCACATTCCGGGGCACATTAGGATCTGGACAAGCAGAAACCAATTCCACCAAAACAGGGTGCCGGCCAGCAAGTACACCGGTCTTAAAGCGCACCAAGTTTTATATGACAAATTTAGAAACTCTTCCCCGTGTCACTCCCTTCTGAAGTTATTTTCTTAGTGGCGATTACACATTCACTCACTGAACAATGAAGATAATGAAAAGTTCTTTATAGATTTTAAGCACAATAAAAATAATAAAAATAAATAAAAGATTCATCCCAAGAAGAAACAACATGTATTGAAGGATGCAAGTATCAAAGATGTTCACTGCAGTGCTGTATATAATTCTAAAATAACTGGGAACTGTCCACTCATAAGCACTGGTTAAATAAACAGGGTACATACCTATACAAATCTGACATTAAAAGTAAGGATGCAAATCTGTATTTACGTCAACAAGAGTTTTAGATAAGAAGCTGTTTTTTAAAAGCATATTATTCATTCAACAAATACTTATTGAAAAATTACTATGAGCCAGGTATGCAGGGAAGTCCCATTGCATCACCCTGTTTTTATTTGGAAGATCTATATTTACATGTGAAAATATCTGAAAGAGGGAGGTGGGGATAATTGGGTGGGGGACACAGGGTACAAAGCAATTTCTGGTAATGGGTACGCTGTCTGTAGAAATCTGGCCCTCACATCATGCCACGAGGGGTAACAATCAGTTTTGTATCTCATGAATATTCATAATAAAATAAATAAAAAATAAAAAGAAAATAATCTGAAAAACTCACACAATAACATCCAGAGTAGTTATGGCGGGTGGGAGAATTCCACTGATGTGAACTTTTTCTCCATTTACATTTTCTAATGTTTCTAAAATGAAAGTAATGTGATTACTTGAGTAATAAAAGAAACTTAAGTGGAAAGAGATTTTTAAAAGAAGAAAGAAAAATCACAAGAAACTACTCCACAAACAATTCATGTAACAAGAAAGTACTTATACTGGACACAAGATGGTTATCACCCCCCACCCTCCAAGTAGTCGGGGCAGGTAAGGACCTCTTGCAAACACAGGCATAGAGGCCTCCAGCAACCTGCATTGGTCCTTCTATGCTACCAGCTAGAGCCACACCTGACTTCAGGTCTGGGGACTGGAGTGCAACCTAGGGTCTCACCACATATATCTTCCTCATCCTCCTGGGAACTCAAGGAATGGGGCAAGGTAAGCATGGAATGTCTACACTTGGTGCAGACATAAGGGATACGTCACGCCCCTAGTTCACACCTGCACACTTTTTAAAGGTCACATTGATCCCCTAAAAATACCAAACCCCTACACTCCATTCAATTCAGATGCTGAGACATCACGAGAATGCTCTATTTACTCAATATTTAAGAACAAACTACAGTGCATGCGCACCAGACTCAAAAGAGGCCAAAAGTTGTGAACTCTCCATGCTGGTAAATATAAGGCCCCCAAACCAAGGCGAGATGACGATGCCAGCAAATCCACAGCGAACAACCTGGTGCATTTCATGTGCTCTCACTTACAGCTCACAACTCCAGAAGGTATCACTTTTGCAGATCAGAAAGCTGAGCCTCAGAGAAGTCCCCAAAATTCGCCAAAGTTCAAAACAGGAAGTAAACAAACCAAAACTCGGAACACAAGTGTGTACTGCCACGGAGCCCCTGGCTCCTTCCCACTGTGATGCCTCCCAAAACGAAACAGACCCCAGCAAAGGGCCATTGGAGATGCCATTGGGAAAAGGACCTTCTCATACTCGTCTGTGAAAACGTCATTTCAGCTACTGTTCTCCCACAGTGGCTTAGGTATAAAAGACAGTTATGTTAGGAGAATATGATAGCTAGTTGGTCAATTAATTCTTCATAAGGACATTCCTCAATATGACCATTTTCAGTTGTGCCTGACACAGGGAAAAGTCCCATAAAAACCAGAGAATCTGAAACCACAGAAATATTCCTATGTTAAAAAGTGCCACTGAGTATTTTAAGTGTGTGTGCACAGTATGCGCACGTATGTCCCCAAATAGTAACATATACTTTCCCCCTAACTGAACAGTTCTGAAATCACAGGTGGTCTTTGATAACCAGCCAGTGACTGATCTGATGTCACTCTCCTGTGGCCACCCTCCAACACGGAGATGGGACCAAAATTTGAAATTTTGTTTTCCTAGCCCCACATTATCAAGGTGAAATATCCAATGGCTGCCAACCAGTACAAGACAGGAATATGGCATTCCTCTGGTGAACATTTTAAATACACTTCCGAAACCAAAAAACAAAAACAACTTTTGAGAGAGGCTACTCGGCACAGGGATAAGTAGGAAAAGTGAGACCAGACCACAGCAGTAAGGACCATGACTATATTTTTATTTAGTAGCACTGCCTTCAGGAACATCTGCTGAGCTGCACTGGGCCACAGACCCGGGGCCCAGCATCCTGCATGAATTAGTAATGTGTTAGCTCCAACTATCTTCAGTTAGATTTGAACACAGGACCTTGATTCTCCATTCACGCATGGGACACATCCAAATATTTGATCTCACCTGCCCATCAAGGCTATGAATCTTAGGGTGATTTTGAAATGTTTAAATGTACTTGCATTTTTAGGTTATTCCGTTTACCTCTTTGTCATAAAGCTATTAAAAATTCAAATCCTTTCCCGAAGGGCAATAGTGTAAAATAGGTAAACAAAGGCAAGGTAAACCTATCTGGATTAAAAGTTCAATTGCATGGAACTATGGGAATGGCCGTATTTATAAAGTAAGCATTATAAATGCCAGCATTTATAAAGTAAGCTGATTATTATTCATAGGCCAGAATTCTTAAAGCCAGCAATTACTGCAGTCATATATTGTAAGTTTTAAACTGTCAAGATGTCTAAGAAGAGGATATGAGTTGTCGCTATGTGGTTGTATGAAGTCACCACCCTAGGCCCGCCCCTCTCTGCCAGTTCTTTCATTCACTGGGATATTGTCTGTAAATCCTACAGGGCACGGAGGATACAGATGATAAAATGCACCCCACCCCCAAGTGGGACAGCTGTCTGGTGGGTCACAGACAAGTAAGGAAGCTGGACAGAGTCCAACACCGGTGCAGGGCCAGCTCCTGACCTCAGGGAGTCGGGAGAGGTCTGCCTGGGAAGGGAGCCTGAACTGGGCCTGGAAGGGCAAATGCGTCCCATGAAGTGGGTCTGAAGGACCGATGAGTCCCCCAGCCAGCCCTCCACAAAGGCTGGTGGGAAAAAGTTGCAGACATGCACCCTGAAAAGGCATTTGGGGCAGTTCTTTTTGCCAGCTGCTCCCGATGACCCGTCCCTTCCCTCATGGCACCTGCAGCCAATTCCTTGGGACCCTCTATCCCACTGCTCCATGCCAGGTCAGCCCCCCCAACAGGCCTCCCCACCCCAAGAATTCCAGGGCCTCTGGCCCCAACCCTGGCTCACTTCTGCCATCCTGTCTCCACACCCTCCAATGACAGTCTTTACTTCTTTTATCACTAACATTCTTCTAAGTGGCCTCTGCTATGTGTTCCCTTATTTCTTCTAGAAGTTTCCCCCCTATCACATTTACAAGGTTCTTACAGACCAAACCCAGAGGCCTCCAGTTCTCCAGGTCTTCATTTCTCTGTGCCATCATTACCCAGAATTGTCCTGTTTGCATGGGGCTCTCACCTGCTCCTCCACACACACCGTGACTTTCTCTTCCTTGGCTTCAGGGACACACACAGCACTCCTGCCCCCATCTCCAGCGGCTTCTTCATGGGCTCTCCCTTAGCCATCATGGGGGGACCCAGAAACGTGATCCTGGCCCTGCCTCTCACACTCAAAGCTCCCATGGGGGAGCTCCTCCACACTCATGGCTCCAACTCTAAGGAAATGAGCCCGAGCTTCCCTCTCTCAAATGCTCCTTTTCTGACCAGCACTGCAGACTCTGAGAGCGAGCCCCCCCTGAAATTCTGCACCCCAGGGGCCTGGCTTGCCTCTTTCCGGTCCCCTAACCAAGACCAGCTCTGAGGCTGAGTGACAGTTCCCTCCCACAGGCTTACTGCCTCCTAAGAGAGCTCTCCCATTTAAAAATGATTTTACTGCTAATTATGATGGAGAAAAAATAATCAGCTTATGTGTGCGACCAAGCTCAAGGACTCTTACAAAGTCCTCAGCTACGGTCCTTAGCGGTCGAGTTTCTCTTTTCTCCACTTGGGTGGTCCTGGGAAGCCCTTCTGGACTCCCACTCTCTGCTTTAACATCGAGTTCAGCTCATGACATCCACCCAAGGAGACATCTGCCTTGCTCCATCCACACCCCATCTCCCTTCCGTGAACACCCTTCACCTTTCTAGCAACCAAGGCAAAACAAGGCAAGTCAACCACCATCCATGGAGAAAGACCACTGGAGTCAGATGGTTGACAGCTGGGAAGATCAGACCTCTGGCCACCTCTCCCAAGATCCAGCACTTCCTCACATGCTCGAGCCTTCTGCAGAAAAACTTCCCTCGCTCCACAGGAGAAGTCTCAACTCCTGGGCCTCAAACACGGGGTGTGCCAGGCCCAGCCCCCAACTGCCTCTCCCACTTTCTTCTTACACAAGTTCATCACCACATCAGTGCTGTTCAGCCTGTATACACATTAGAAGTACCTATGGGGCTTTTAAAAATTACAGACTTCTGGCCCCACACTCAGAGATTCGCATTCAATTGGGGGAGGGTCCTAGTAATTTTGTTCATTGTTTTGGGTGTTTTCTTGACACTTCCTGGTGAATTTAATGTGCAGTCTGAGTTTTGAAGCATTCTACTCTTGCAGGCCAAATTAGGTTACTCAGTGACACCCAAAGCCTTTTCCAGCAGTGCTTCTAAGCAGACGTGGACCCAGATGAAGCTAGGCAATTATCTCATCCATTATATAAGAGGGCTCGGGCCAGGGGCTCAGAGCAGTGACAAGTTGCCAGCTCATATTGGCTCACACAGATTGTTAAATATTTGGTAATGTTGCCAGCCCATACTGGTGGTTTGAAATCAGCCACGGTGAGAGTATTTACACCACGGAAATTGGCAGGTGCTACAATCTAGGCAGTCTTTTTCCTCATAGAGCAGGTTTACCAGCACACTGCTAGCTGAGGGACCTCCTATACTGGAGAAGCTAGAAAAGCTGCCAGCTGCCTTTCAGGCCTGCAGACTTTAGTAGCCTTCACATTCACGAGAATGGGGCAGGGTTTTCCTATCAGTTTCGCAGACTTAGTGGGGAGGAGATTTAATAAGAATTTGGAACCATAAAATCCTTTCAAAGGAAGTATTCTTTTCAGAAGAGTAGGGCTATCAGGCATCAGCATAGAAAAGTTGCCCCAAGACAAGTTTTTATTGAGTAGATAAGAATAATCTCATTAGTAAGTCATTTATTTGATTGTAAATAGGAAGGTGGAACCCTTATCTTAACATTTATTTAACAGCCTTCCTATAATCTCCATGTTATTCTAGTGATCTCATCTGCCCCAAATACCCTCTTCTATAAGGACAGTCTTCATACCAGATCCTGTCTGAGTTATCCCAACTTCAAAATTGCAATCTGCCAAATAAATCAAGCTTTGCCCTGCAGACAGGGTGAGCCGCTGGCTTCCGGAACAAAGGTACAAACCAGCTGCCTTCCATTTGGGCCGAGAAGGTTTCGCAGGTTTTAAAGATTTCATCGCCTTCAGAGTACGAGCTGTTTTATAACTGTGGAAGAGAGAGAGACAGGCACCCTGCTATTTTCATGCCTGTGTCTTAATGTTCCCAACATGCATGACTGAGAGCCGTTTGTTCCTTTAATTTTCAGACACCGGGAGACATGCTTAAGAGCTCTGGACAGAGCCAGGTTCAAGGAAGTCCCAGCGCAAGCACTCACTCAACTATTAGGTTGCAGGAATTATTTAAATTCTCATGGCTTCCCTGTAAAATGAAACCCTCTCACTTACCGTGAAGATTCGGAAGTATGCTTACGCCCTCAAGGAGTGATAACTATTTCTACCCCTTACACACCCCAAATCTTGAGTTAAATTTAATGCACAGTTCTACCCCCTCAAATCCACATTCGCTACTGATGGTTTAAGAAGGCATTGTTCACCTGGCAGATGGGAGACTGTGACGTTCTATATGGAATCTTACCCTTCCCTCCTTAAAAGACACCACTCATACCTTTTATTTCTAAAACACATTCTGCATTCCCTTGCCTTCTAAAGACCAATCGCTGACACCCTGTCCCCTACGAGCTAGCCATGACTGCATAAGGTGCTGAGTTATGTAACACATGGATGCCCTAGGGGTCCACTGAGTAGCTGGCTCAGGCCTCCTGGAGGATACTGAATAAATAGCTGGATTGTTCCCTGGGTGTTTGGAGGCTTGGTGAATTATTCTTCTGTCATTCTTCTATAGGGTGGTGGCAGAATGTGGGACTTCCATTGTGCAAATAGCTGGGGTGACAGGAGACACAGCTCGGACCCGAGTATAAACACGGTGGCAGAGGCTCCGCTCCCCATCAGGAGCAAGCCAGCCAGTGCACTCGGTGAAGTCTATTTAGCTGCTCGGTGACCTTTCTGATTCCTGGTTGTCAGCCAGGACCTTGGGACAAAGAAGTCCTGGTGCCCATCTCCAGGGCCTTAGGAAATGTCCCAAGGACCTGACTCCAATTCTCAGAAGAAAAACTGCAACACAGTCCAATTCAGGTGTAGAATTTTAAAATAATGAAGCTAAGGGAACCCCACATGGCTTCCACCTGCTAAATAGCAGCTTCTATTTGGTCAAAACAAGGCTGGGGCCTCCAACAGGGAAATGAGAAGATGATGCCCAGAGCCAAGGATGAGCTCAACAGGGACTGAACTCCGCGTTCCTAACCTTGCAGGGTCAAGTGCTCCAGAGAGACACGGAGTGAAGAGGGGTGGCCTCCTACCTGGGAAGAGAGAGCACACACACCTCCCACACAAAGCCAGGGGAGCCAAGGCTCTTAACTGGCCTGGATCCGAGGATTTAAACCCAGAAGCGCCTCCTCGGACTCAAGGGCGTAAACCCCATTCACAATTTGCATATCTTATTATCAGACTAGAAACCAACATTAAAATAAGAAAGTCTGCTCAAACGGCCCAGAGGGAAACAATTCCAGGCTGCTCGATGAGCAAACACAAGGAAGAAACTCCAGGAAGGCAAGACTCCCCCTTGCTCCCTCTACCCAGAAAAATTAAAAGCACCATATTAACAGACAATGCACCGGTTAAGGACACTTATTTTATCCAGCCCACTTTCTGGGTCCCTCCAAAAACCCCCTATCTGAGCTGTGATCAGCCAACTAAGCATTGGTCAGATCAAAGTGTTAATGACAATAAAAAAATGAAACTATCAAATGGCGAACTGGTGGAGCTCAGGAGACCTGTCACGGAAAGATGATCTTCCACCCTGGTTGCTTTGGGGGGAGGGGGTTGGGGACAAGAGGCAATCTGTGAGTCACCTCTCCCTACATGGGCTTTGGTATGTGGAATTAACAGATGACATGAGACCCTAATAATTGTTTTATAAGGTCACTGAAGTGTGGTGCCTGAGTCTTGGGATAACAGGAAACAAAATTAAAGCTCACAGAAGCTTTTCAGACTTCTCCACGGCCAGGTCTCGGAGCTGGTCATTGTTCATTTAGTAAACAAGTGAGCTATAAAACAAATCCCAAGGAAGCCGGGTTTGTTCACTTTATGTGTCCTCCTAGAACTCACTGTTCCCTCTCGGATCAGCACGGACACAGCATTCCATAGATCAATGAGCAAGAGGCTGTGTGCAACTTCGGGCCACCTTAACATCAGTGCCCCCTGACTTTAGGAAATCCACCAACATGCAGAAAGCAGAGGTGGGGGAGGGGAGTTTCAGAGCACCAGCTCCTTCCAAACTCCCCACTTTGAGGGATTTTTGGCCTGGACCAGACTGCTGAGCAGCGAACCAGGAATGTTCTCCAGGCTCCATTCCTGGAGTCTGTTTCCTGGGCTGGATGGCCAGGTTGGAGGTTGCCTGTTTTATGTGATGACAGCAGCAACACAGAACAGCAAAATGCTCCCCAGCACCTTAAAGTACAGCCGCTGTCCATCCAAGGATGTCAAAACACTCTGCAAACCACCCATTAGTTTTTATGGTGGCCTGAGAAGCAGATTGAGAACCATTACCTTTATTTTTATGAGGTAAGAAGCCCAAACCATCGGGAGGGCAGAGAGGCATCAGGTCTCGCCCATCTCTCCATGTGGGCCCACAGATCTCGTGGAGAACCCCAGCTCATGGGAAAGGGGGCTCATGGCCAGCAGAAACTCTCCCTAGGTAGGGGCCAGGCCAAAAAAAAACCAAACTTTGGAGCTCAGAGACAATCATATTTGGAAGAGTGGGGAGGAGAGAGCTGCATAAAGGGATCTGGTTTAGGCAAGAAAGGCTCCAGTTGTAACTTAATGATTAAAGCTGCAAGGCTGAAACCCCAAGAATGTAAATATTGAAGGCTGGTTGGAACTGTGGGATCAGAGATGGTTTCTGTTTCGCTGTTTATATTTCTCTTTATTTCCACGTTTTCTGTTCTGAGCATACATTGCTTTTGTAATCAGAACGAAAGTTATGCAAACTTTATTACTATTACTGATAAATCACATAGTACCAATCTGCTGCACTAAGTTGTAAAGAACAAGCACGAATAAAATTCAGCAGTCTTCCTCTGCAAATCTCACTGATCCAGGAGGCTCCACAACCCTCTGCGCGCGCACAGAGCCCAGCCGGCTTTCCCGCGGCTCCTCCCGCGCGGCATCTCGGGGCGCCCAACACCCGGGTAGGGCCAGCGCGGGACGGCCCCCCAGGCTGCACGGCCGGCCCCGGCGAGGAGCGGCCGGACTCTAGGTCGGGGTGGCAGAGCCACCCCCACCGCGGAGCGGGCTTCGCGGTAAACATCACCTCGAGAACATGCCTCGACCCCGGCCGGTCCCACCCGCGGGCCGCCGGCGTTGTCACCTCGCTGCTGCTTGGACACCCGACCGCCAAGCCACAAACCGGAGTTTTCAATTTCATCCTCAAACCAGGGATCTCCAAAGAAGTTGAAATGTGCATTGTCACCAACAAGTTTAACCGGGGACCGCGGCTCTTCCTTTCCCCCAAAGCCCCGCCAGTGGGGCGCCCCGACCCCTCCACGACCTCCCCGTGTCCACGGCCCCCGACCCACGCCCCGCGAACGCGTCCAGTCGCCGAGGGGGGCCGCCCCGCAGGGCAGTGGCCCCTCGGGAAGTGGCCAGCGCCGGAGGGGAGACCTCCTGGGCTCACTCACGCAGGGGGCTCCGAGGGCGTCGCGGCGCTCTGAACCCCGGCCCCCGCCCGCCTTCATGGGGACGAACCGGGAGCCCCTGGAAGCCGCGAGGGGCGCGCCAGGCTGCCCCGAAACCGCCCCTCGCCAGCCGCGCCCGTGTACCCCCGGAGCCCCGGAGCCCCGAACTCAGGCGTCCGCAGGGGGTGAGAACCCGCCGAGCCCGCCTTGGCGCCGGCGAGCGAGGCCGGGCGCGGGCTGGAGGGCCGCAGGGGACCGGGTGCGCCGCCCGCCCGGCCCCGAGGGCCCCTCCGCGCGCTGCGCTCCCGCGCCGCCGCCGCCGCCTACCTGGCTCGCATGGCGTCCCCGCGGGCTCCCGCGGCTCTCCTCGTCGGCCGGCGGCTCGGCCAGGCCCGGGGCGCGCGCGGCTCCGCGGAACCACCGCGGCGGGGAGGTGCCGAGACGGCAGACGGAGCCCGGAGCGCTGGGCCCCCGCCTCGGCCGGCTGAGGGTGGTCCCGCGCCGGGGCGGGACCGCGGGAGGCGGGGCCCAGGGAGCGGAGGGGCGGGGCGGGACCCGAGTTGAGGCCGCCCAGGAGGCGGGGCGGGCGGGGGCCGGGCGCGGGCGGAGGGTGGTCCCCGCGCCGGGGCGGGGCCTCGGGCAGCGGGGGCGGGGCGGGCGCGCGGCGTCTGGGCAGAGCCGGGGCCGCCGGGAGGCTGGGCGCGGGCCGTGGGTGGCGCGGGCACGGGGCGGGCGCGGGGGCCGGGGGCGGTTCCCGGGGGGGGTCGGGCGGGGTGCCGGGGGATGGCGCGGGGCCCGGGGGCGGGTCCCGGGCGTGGGGCCGGGGGTTGGCGCCGCTCCTCCCGAGCCCTGGCGGGGATCCCGCCCGGGCGCCTCCTCCGCTTTCCCCTTCGGGCGCCGGCCCAGGGAACGGACCCCGGGCGCTTCCCGGATCTCGGTCCCTGGCACCGAGAGGATCTGGATGCGTCCTTCGATCGCGTCCTCCTGGCCGCGCTCTTGTACCCCGCGCACCCCGATCCTCCCACCCCTTCTCCTGGGACCCCTAGCGGGGACCCCTCGGGGAGGTTGGGCCCGCGAGCGGGCGCTCTGGATGCCGCCTGGGGCTGTGCCTGCTTCGGAGAACCTTGAAACACATTGTCGAGGACCGTGGAAGGAAGGCTGGGTGCGAGGCTGTGCGGGCAAGCGAAAAAGTTAACAAAAAAAAAGGCAGTCACGTTGAATATTGCAAAGGGTGGAGAGCTTCCTGCTAAGTAGATGCAAACCGAATACACGCGAAGGTCAGAGCCATTTACACTCGGTCTGACCGGGACGCTCCTGGGCTCCCGGCGCCTCCACGTGCCCGGCACGGAGCAGGCGCGCCCTAAACGCTCAGTGAACGCACGCACCGCTCACTGTGCGGCAGGACCTCTGCATGACTGACAGTCCTCAGAAGTCCCGCACTTGGCTAATCTCATTAGTGCCTTTTACACATGGGTCAGCTGAAGCCCGGAGGGTTGACTTGCCACCCAGAGGGGTGGTAGAACCAGGAGTCCACAGGCTGGGCTCTAACCACTGTACTACGGCCAGCCCCCCGCAATGCAGAGCCCAGGAGAAAGCACAGGTCAGGTCTTTACGGGGGAAGAAGCTAACGTTTGTTCTTCGGGTCCAGAGCTAGACACACACTGAGTCAGTCCGTTACCCCTGAGGCAGATATTGTTCCCATTTTAAAGGTGACTTTAGACATTAATACACTGTATCACGATCACATGGGGCGTGTCAGAGTTTGTAATCGAGCCCCGGATTTTCAGACTCCCAAGCCCTTGCCGCTCCCTCTTGGAATTTGGAATTTTCCTAAGGAATCTGGTTTTCTACCACTCGATTTGAAGTTCATGTTGCATTTTCAGGAGACACAGATAGATAGAGACATGAATCTAGGGCTCAGGAAAGGGTGGAGATTGGTGTTCTGATTTCGGTGTCATCTTTTTGTAGATAATTGAATTCATGAAAATGGATACAATTACCCCTAAAATGTATGCTGCACATTTTAAACGGAGGCAGTGACCACAAGGGTCAGGGGGAGGAAGCAGAGAAGCCTCAATAGTGCTTAAGTCTCTGGCACATTAATTTGCCTCTCTGCGACTCAGTTTCCTATATGAGAATGTAAATTAAATGCAGCATGTACAGTGCTCAGCAGAATGCATGGTGCAATAGTAGCATTTTAGCTACTATTATTAACTGTTGTCCCAAATGACTAACATCCATACCATGTAAAGGAAAAAAATGCCTATCAAGTATTGAAAAAGACAAGCCAGTAGAAAATGGACAAAAAGTATAAAGAGACAATTCCTGAAGCATCACCAATGGCCCCAAGCATGAAAAGCTTCTCAGCTAGGGCAAAACACAAAAAAGCAATCAAATAAGAAAACCAAAGTCTAGTTCAGACAAATCTTGGTTCACTGAGCAGTGAGGGAGGAAGATACACTAAAAATCACAAAGCACAAAGAGCTGTGGAAATGCAGCACACAACGTGAATAAATGAAGCATCTGCACATTTTGCCCGAGAGAGCAGAGAGCATGCCTTATGGTGTCCACATATATATGCACAGGACTGGGGACAGTCATGCCACGAGCATCTTCAAATCAGTCTGCATCCTAGGAGATGAATTTATGAAGGTCAAAATGTTTAAAGAAAATGGCAAAAAAAAAAAAAAAAAAAGACAAGAAAGAACACATCATCTTACAGTCTTACTACAGGAACTCAAATTCTGCTTCAGCTGTTATGAGCTGGTGAGATAAGATCACGTAATTGCATGTAAGTCACCTGTGAACTGATCTGTCTTTTGTGTCCTGGAAGGCAAAGAGGTTTCTAGATGTTGCTTCCTGTTGAATTTATGCTTTCTTGTTCCACCAGTTTTTGTTACTTGCCCTTCTGAAGGTCTCTAAGGCAAAAGCAAAGAAAGAACAAGAGCCATTCATAACATTCAATTATTCAGTAAGCATTTCCAGTGGGAACACATAACAGCAAAACCAGTAGCTTGTTTTAAGTAAAAAAATAATACATGTTTTTTTCAAAGGATTAAAATGATTAGAGAAATGTGTAGAGTAAAAAGTAAGCGTCGCTCTTAATTTCATAACTTCTTCCAAGACTCCACGGTTAACAGTGAATTATATGTCTGTCCAGAGCTTTTTCTAAACGTTTACATATGTGTTAATGAGTGTGTGCATGTATATTTGATACATATGAATGTAACATATGTGTATATACATACATATATGCATACACATGCACAAATATATAGAGAAAGACAGAGTATAGTGGGTTCTAAAATCGGGCTGCCTGGATTTGCATGCCAGCTCCACAGCTGGTTAACAGAAGTAAAGGCTACTCTATTCCTGCTTTCTCATGTCAAGATGGGTACAAGGCTCGCAAGGATTAACTGAGGTGATACATGGAGATTGCTTATCATAGCGCTAGGCACGCAGGATATCATTTACAAACATAAGCTATTATCATTATTTATACACTCACACATTTGCAAGTTATTCTTTGGTTCACAGAAAACCCAAGAGAATGTTCTTAGCTTTTAAATAGATATTTCTATTTAAATATCTTTTTCAAGAGAGGCTGACAACATTGTTTTCAAGAAAAAGGGTAGCTGAGACAGTGCAAAAAAAGTGAACTTCAGATTTCACAAAGAGATCCCTCTTGGCAAATCTTTCCATGAGCATGGGCTCCGCTGTACTGGTGTGTACTTGGTGTACAGTAAAAATGCCATTTTAGGAAGTTTCCCATGTCTAGGAAAGTAAGATGCACAGAGAGGACAGAGAAAGAGAACGGGGTGGGTTTGGCCTGTCAATATGGCATGTCTATTACTAAAACCAGCCACAGTTCAATCCACACCAGTCATCACCACCAAAGATTCATTCTGGGTGCTTCTCAAAATAGATATAGCACTCCGAGAGACAGCAGCTCAGACCAGAATAACTCCCCTGTGGTGTATACCGAACTCTACAAAAGCTCTCTAATGTGTTATGACATTTTGGCCACCTATAGAATACACTTCACATTAGGAAATAACTACTCAGAAATCTCATGTGGGCCCGTCTCTCTTCGTACAAGGGCATTCTCAACAATGAAATAAAAAGTAATGTAGCTTTGGTGGAGTGAAATCAATAAGGACCAAAAATGTCCATGTCAAGGGGGGAAATAGATTAAAAATGTAAGAAACAAACTTTAGGAGCCAAGAAGGAAAGCTTAAGGCACATGGTATTTTTCAAATGGGATCTCTAACAATGGCAATAGAATCGTCCATGTGGGTGAATGGAATTTCAAATTTGTTGTCCCTGACTCAGAACGTGGAGAGGGCACCCACTATCAAAACTCTAGCCTGGGTACCTCCTCTCCGTGGGTTTAAAGTGAGAGAGAAGGTGCTCCTTGCAGGATTACAAGCCTAAAGAATGACAGGTGTTTCTTCAAAAAATCTTACTGAACATCTACTCTGTGCCAGGCCCTGGGCGTGGTCCTGAGAGTATGAGCCCGAGCGACACAGACACAGCTCTGCTTTTGTGCCGCTGCGATTCCAGGGAGGAGTCAGGCTGAAGGAGAGCCACGAAGCCTGCAAGGGGTGGTGGGTGCCCTAAAAGAAAGCACAAGGGGCTGTGAAAGAGGATGACAAGAGAGATCTCTAGGTAGGACAGCTGGAGAAGGTCCTCAGAGGAGGTGACATCAGACCGAAAGGGAAAGGAGTTCAGGAGCAGTGCACTGGAGGGACAGCATGTGCAAAGACCCTGATTTACAGAAGACTTTGCATCGTTATAGAACTGAAATGACACAAGTGAGGTTGGTGAATGAGAAAAGAGTGAGATGGAAGTGGGGAGAGGTAAAGATGGAGACATTCACAGGGGACTTTGTGGGAAATGAAGAGTCACAGGGCATGCAGACACTGTCCCGTGCTCTGTCTCTTCCCCAGTAGCTCAGAGAAAGTTGCTTTGCCAAGAATTTAAGAAAACACTAGCTGTACGAGAATCCCTGTTTTAGTCAGAAAATGTAGGTTGACCTGTTTACCGCTCTAGGAAGGCTCTATCTTTCTAATTCTAAATGTTGTGACACAGAGCCCCCCACACTGCTGGCTGTCCTTAATTAATTCACTGGGGCGTAACTAGGACATCATGGAGCATGAGACTCTGCAGAATCCAGAAGGGATGAAGAGTCAAAATGATCGGCTGAAAGGAGTTCTGTGGCTTTAAGGAGGCTTCTGAAAATACCTCTGAATAAATATTCATTATCTTATTTATTCACTTATGCATTCAACGAATATGTCCAGAGTGCTTACAGTGTGCCAGGCAGTGTGCTAGGAGCTGGGGATAGGAAGGAAGATAAGTCTAATCTAGATGCTTCTACCTAAGGAGCACATAGCTGTGGGGACAAGCAGCTGATCTATACAGTAAGTCGTCAGATAGGTGTCAGGTGTATATAGGAAGGCCACCTGGACCCAGTCTGGACACAAGTGGGCATGAGCATCCTCAGGGCTAGATGGTGAAGGGTGAGTATAATGTGTTAGTAGGCTTAGAAGCGGGGTGGGGGTGCAGGTGGGGGAGAAGGGGCATCCCAGGCAGAATCTGCAAGTGCAAAGCAGGGAGGTTTGAATGGGCTCTGGAGGAGCAGTTGGCTTGCTGTCTGGTGGGGAGGGTGGGATGTGTCTGCAGAGCCGGGGAAGAGACAGCCAGACACACAGGCTAGCCCAAAGCCTGGGGAGCCCTGCGTGGCACAGAGCCCTGATTGTGCAAGGCCGGTTCTCTCCACAGTAAACGTTGCGATGTCGAACTAAGAGAGTTGAATAAAAGCATTTCAGACAGTTTGGGAATTTAAGAGAGAGGTGACTGTTTTGCAACCCATGGCCAGTTCTGTGATGAGGACAAGCACGAACAGCAGAAAGTTCTGCCCAGAGGTCCGGCATTTACCCAGACTTGTTCCTCTAGTTTGCACGTGGCTTTTCCACATGGTCTCGGTCAAGGTTGCTTTAGTTTTACTTTTTCCAAAACAATTAGTTCCTACAAGTCATGTCAACATGGGCTTCAGCTGGTTTTAAATACAAGTTTAAACTGGCATTAGCATTTTCTAAGGCCTGTGGAAACTCTAAAAATGCTGCAGTCAGAAGCTCAAATTCCCCTCTGCAGTGCCCCTACTATAAAACACATTGCTTATCTGCTTTCTGGGTCAGTTAGGAAGGATCTCTGGATTGTTTTCAAGCATTTCAATGGGGTGGGAAGGAGAACCTTGGGAAAGTTTAGAATCCTGGGTGTCTAATGCATTGCAGGAGGAAATTATTGTTTATAAGGAAAGGAGAATCACAGTGGAAAATATTATCTCAGTTCCAAAACCACCAGGTCATAATTAAAGCCCTGACGACCGATATGAATGTTTAAATCCATATTGTAACAGAAATGGCCACAGGCAGTATTTGGATCTCTACCTAGTGACAGGGCAATGGTGTGAACGCAAACTCCTTAGCAAGCTTTTCTTCTGTAAGGTTTTCTTCTGTTTTGCTATTGTGTCTACTGGTGGGTTGGGCTTTTGTCTCTATGTACGGGACGGTGAGAAAGGCATACTCGCTCTCTCTTTTTCTCCCTTCGTCCGCTTTTTTCTTTCTTCTCTCTCCCTCCCTCCCTTTCTTCCTTCCTGGCTTCCCTCCTCCTTTCCTTCCTTCCTCCCTCTTTTACTCTTGTGTGACAAGAGGCTTTCTTCACCTCTGAGCCATCTTAGCCCCATTTCTGTATTCATTGCCCTTTTGGGGATCAGAGAGAGAAATGGACTTGAGGTTACTGTTTCAATAGTTTGTTTCTCACTGGGGAGAGGTAAAGCTCTAGGCAGCATGTGGTTTTTAACATCTTAACGATTTATGAGGTCCCTTTGCACTACTGGCTTCTGGTGCATGTTTGGATTATGCCTTGTGTGTCATGGAACCCCCTCCATTGTGTACCGAATCACACTCTCGGATGTGTGCTTCTGGGGGAGCTAACAGCTCCAGGCCCAGCCCATTAGAACCTCCAAGCCTTTGGATCAGACCAATGGGACGCAAACCTGGGACCCTTTCTGGAAGCATGCTGGGAGCTTAGTGACCTTTGTCATTTCCACGTGAGGGCTCACCTGAGCCCACAGAGGGGAAAGAGGAGCCTGGGAAGGAAAGAGGCACATCCTGGCAGCATCATTTGAAGCCCTGGGATGCAGGAAGTTCCAGGTGGCAATGATGATAATAATCACACCATTCATTGGCCCTGCCAGGGGCCTTGTGCCAGGCACCTTAGGTGGCTGACTATACTCAGTTCCCACAGTGATCCCCACTCTCTTTGACATGGGCTTAATCCCCACCATCCCCACTTTGAAGACATAGACACTGAGGCTCAGAGAAGTTGAATGACTCGGCTATGATCACAGCTAGGACACCGCAGGGACAGAGCTTGATTCCAGGTCTGTGCCATTCTGAAATCTGAGCTTCTGGCCACTGCCGGGAGGCTGACTGGGGAATGCAGGCATGAGATGTGTCAATTTCTTGTTTCCATCTTGTTTTGGTTATAAAAAGGAAGAGCACATATTCCTGAGGAGGAAATGAGTTGCTTACTCATGTTTACGTGTGCAGCAGGTGCCTTCAACAGACAGTTCAGAAAAGAAAAGAAAAAGCAAGTACCCAGGTGGGGATGCCTGTTTTGCATGGGGACCCAATTCTCCAGCCTGCTCAGCATCGAGGGGAGCTCTCGCTTGTTGGGACTCTAGGACAGACTTGGTCTTGACCTCATAATCCATCCTTTCCCAGCTGGCAACAGACCTCAGAGCTGATGCTGGGCTCTCCGTTGACAGCCCACTCCCAGAGATGAATCCTGAAGCTGTCAATGGAGAGCCCAGCATGAGCTGGGACTGTCACCTGGGAGAGGACGAGGCAGTGAAGGGAGGTGGGTTTGGCTTTGGCTGGTCTCTCTCAGTGATCTCCCTTTGAGCTGATTGTTTCCTGTGTCAGCCTGAGGGTCTCCAGCCATTCTCCCAGAGGGCCCAGGAGGGCAGAAGACCGGTGGCGGCCGGCCTGAGGCAGTAACCCTGCTCCCTCTGCAGGTCACTAGGCATGTTCACAGAGGGCTGCGGGGGCAGGGTGCTGGGGTGGTGGGAGGCTTGGAAACTTGAAAGGGGCTTCCTTGTTTTCCCCTCTAAGCATCAGAATCTAAAGTTTCCTAGATGGGTAGGGGTAGTCATTTGTTTCTGGAGTCTAATATGTGAGCATTCTTTTAGATAGCAACAAAAAGACTAGTTCTCAAACACCTGTGACATGTTGACAATGTAGGATTATATACTGCACACTAAAAGCACCCCCACACCCCGAGCTTCCGATACCCATTGCCCAGAACGTCCTCACAGAGGTGCCGAGGGATGCTGGGTTCTGGCCGCTGCCTAGTCCTTGGTGAACCTGATCTGTTTCATCCGCATGAGGACCCCTCACGCATATCTCTCAGATGTCCAGGATGTCCAGGCCCAGGTGATTGGCACACTGTTTATGTACTTGCTTAAAATGCGATCTTTGGATTCCGAAACTCTATCAGTTGTTTACACAGAAAACTCTTCCCGATGTTTATTCTGCTCTGCATCTTGCAGGTGGACCACCCAGCCTGAGCTTGGGGACTCTCTGACCCCCTAACTTTTGGGTCTAGCTTCTCAGTAGCTGCAGAAAGAGTCAGGCAAAGGCACAGACTGTCACCATCATCTCAGGATCCCCGTATCTGCTTTCCAGGGTAGCACCTTCCCCAGTAAACACCGAGTCAAATTAACTAGCAGTTCTCCTGTGCTTCTGGTGAGCCGGACGTCATGCTGCAGACGTTGCCTCATGTCGTTTTCATTTTTATGGAAACCATTCTCAGTGATTGAATACTTTTGCTCCAGATCACACATAGCTAGGAACTGGCACAGAAGAGACTCAAACCCGGGTCTCTGTAACATCAAATGTTCTTCACCAGCAACTCCTGTACCTGCTGCTGCTTCCTAGCAGGTGAGGGCTATGTAGTCCTGAGTGTGCCCACAGCTGCCTGTGTCACCCAGAATTTGTTGCTTTTCTTCTCTATGTTTGGGTCAAATAAACCGATGTATTAGGTCATCTCTGAAGTCCCCTCAAGCCCCAAGATTCCAGATTCATTTATTAATTTAATAAATATTTAAGAGCCCACTGTGTGCCAAGTGTAGTTGTAGACTCAGGAAATAGAGCAGTGGGCATGCTCACATGGAATTAAAATTGGGTGAGGGAAGCAGATGATGAATAACCACATAAAAAGGTCGAGGTGGGTCATCTCCTTTTTCTCTTCCCCAAACATGACGAGCATTGTGAAAGATCATGAAGGGTTCCAGGGGAAGAAAGAGCAGTTCAGAAGGAGAGGGGGCTGTTACCACAAACAGAGACTCCTGGGGCTGCAGGTAAGCACAAGCCCTGGCTGGAGGCCGCACACTTCTGGAAAGGCGTGATGGAGTGAAGGGAAGCTCTTTTCAGGCTTATTTTTCATGCCTATGTGTCTCTAAGGGGAGTTAGACAGTTTATGGTAAATAACACAAAGGCCTTAAAGCCATTAAAAAGAAAATATATGTTAAAAAGCCTTGTAATATGAACTAAGGACAGAAGGAGTTTTTTTTATCCCAGCAAAACTTGGCTGAGGAAGATGCCTACAACTGAACATAGGGTTTAAATGAGCTAACCAAAGAGGAGGAAAACACAGTAAGTGGTGAAGAAGTTTATTATCTGCCAGCAAGAATGTCATCATGTCATCCAGGGAGATATGCTTTTTTCACATCTTGTGTGCAGAGCCCATCTTAAGGATGTATTTTTTCTCAATGTTAAAAATTTCTTTATTCCCAGGTTTGTGAAATTTCTTGAAACGCCTCTTTGTGTTCTATTTTCATCTATTGTGATTTCTGATGAACAATTTAACTGCCTTTCAATCTGGAAACACATGTCTTTAAATTGTGGGAAATTTTTCTGATTTTTTTTTTTCTTTAATAAATTGAGTTCCTCCATTTCCCCATTTTCTCTTTCTGGAACTCCTGCTTTTGGATGTTTGACCTCCTGGATTGTTTCCTTACCTTTTTCGTAACTTATTTTCTATCTCTTTGTCCTTTTGCTCTGCTTTTATGAGATACTGCCTCCATTTTATTTTCCAAATTTTCTACCAATTTTTTTTTATTTCTGCTGTTATATGTCTAATATTCTATTCTCTTTTTTTTAAAAAAAGATAGCATCCCATACACACTATTCTGCACCTTGCTTTTTGTGTAAACAGAATAACCTGGAGATGATTCTGAAGCAGTTTATAGGGTGTTGCCTCTTTCTCTCTGGTGGAGATAGATTGTTTCATTGTATGGTTGTGCCAGAATTTATTTAAACAGTCGGGGTTGTATTCCGAAGGATGACAGGCATGAACTAATTGGAAAGGTTCTGGGCATTACAAGCAGGGGCAGGTAGGTGGGGAGACACAGGGCTGTGGAACAGCCAGGGCTATTGCAAGGGCTAAGGATAGGCAACTTGGGGCAAAGCGGGAGAGTGTGTGGTGTGTGATGTGTATGTGTGTGAGTCTGTCCGTGTGTATGTTGGGAGGAATATGGGTTGTGGGCCAAAGGAAGGACCAACCACTTTTCCAAGTGATTTTGACTGAAAGCTCTAGAGTTAAAGCAGAGGAGGAACACAAGGCCATCTGTACTTTAAAAGTCCCCTCTGTCTGGAATATGGAGGGTGAACCAGAAGGAGGGAAGGCTTAGCTCAGGGAGGAGAAATCAGGGCAAGGAGTCCTGAGACTTTTGATGAACGATGAGAGTTGGGACTAGGCTGTGGCAGTGGGAGCACAGTGGAGAACACAGGCACAGATATTAGATATGGTGGAGGTGGAAATTGTCCGGTTTGGCGGCTGCATGGAGGGATTGAGAAGGGCAAGCCTAGAGTGACTAGACTAGTCTGGTTGACTTAGTGCATGGTGTCTTCTTGCTTTACATGATGGGGAACCCTGGATGAGTAGTTCTGGGGGCAATGATGAGGTCAGGTTTGGACATGTTGAGTCTGAGATATTTACGGGACATTCAGATAGAGATGTCTTATCTATAGGAGTCTGGTTCTTAACTGAGGGGCGTGGGCTGAAGTCATAGATCTGGAGTCATGGGGACAAAGGAGGAGATTGCCAATTACCCCGGGACACCTGGGCTTTCACTCCCCCTCCACTCTTTCCTCTCCCCCCAGCTGTTCCTTGAACACATCCAGCAGGTACTTGCCTCAGGATCTTTGGACTTGCTGTTCTGTTTGCCAGACGCATGCTCCTCGACGTCTTCATGTGGGCCACCTTCCTGCGTTGTACCATCTCTGAACAACTGTCTTCTTCTCTGATCACCTTAATCCAGTTAGAGCCTGCCCCAAGTGCTACTGTCCATCAGCCTTGCCTTGCTTTGTTTTGCTGCCAAGCACTGATCCCCGGTTGACCTCCTGTTATGCACTAACTCACTCGTTTTTTCTTGCTCTCTCTCCCTGAGGGGAATGTAAGTTCCACAAGAGGAGGGACTATTGTCTCTGCTGTATCTTAGGCCTGCAACACTCCCTGGCAAATAGTTCATGCTCCAGAAATATTTGTGGAGTGGATGAATGAGCATCTGCAGATAAGCTGAGAGAAGGCTAAGAAGGGATAGTCTGAGAAACAGAAAGGAAGTCAGGGTAGAGCGAGGATTTCATGTAGGAAAGAAGGGTCAGCTGTGTCAGGTGTCAGTGAGATAATAAAAAAGATAAAGGCAGAGAAGCATCCATTGGATGGGCAACAGGACAATCACAGGCCACTTTTGCAATGACCATGACAGAGAGCAGTGGGCAGAGGGCAGTGCATTGAGGAAGGAATGAGCTCTGGATGACCACATTGCAGGACGTCTTCAAGAAATGGTCTGTGAATGGATTGAGAGGACAAGTAGCTAGAGGGTGACCAAGTTTTTTTGTTTCTCCCCCCAACTGTTGTTTATTGGTTTAGGGGTCCAACAGCTGGATAAATGAGAGGGTACAGCCTGAATGGGAGTTTGGGGAGTCCGCCCTTTCAAAACTGGAAGCACCTGGGAGGGTGGCCATAGAGGTGGGGCAATGGCAGGTCCCACGGGGGCTCTGCCTCTCCTTTCTTCAGCAGTCAGCACTCCCACATCAGAGGTCTAACCTGGATTAGATTCTCCCCTTGCCCCACCCCTTCTGCTGCTCCTGATTTCCCCTACATAGCATCCTGATAAAACGGGCCCCCATAAATATCTATTTTCACGCATTATATGTTGCATTTGCTAGTTTAACTGCACTGGAGGCAAGAGTGAAGGATGCCTCTTTTGGCAATCGTGCACAGTCTGAAGTCCCCACATTGGCCAGAGGACCAGTGCTGCACCTTTTCTTCTGCCTGCACCTGAGCTCTGTCCTATCAGAGCAGAGAGGAAAAAAGACTGCCTTTTCCCTGTCAAAAGACTGCTCTTCAGGCAAGCCAGATCAGTCAAGTTTAAGAATCAGTTTAGGAGGAGAGAAGGATGGGATATCCAATGCCCTTCCCATTTTGGAAGGAGACTTCGTGATAAGATGGTAGAATGAGCACAGGAGCTGGCTTCTCATGTTCCGTAAGGGGACAGCTCTAAAGATCAGGGAGAACAGGTCAGGGAGATCAGGAAGAGAGTCCAGAACGGAGATGGAGCAAAACCAATAATAAAAAAAAATTGTAGAATAAAATACAAATCAACCCTAAAATAGAAATCCAAAATGAGGAAATTATGGCTGGAGAGGGCAGGCAGTGAGTGGAGTTAAACATACCAAGATAAAGCCATGTAATTTTTAAAACTCTATTTTAAAAAGTATTTCTGTTGTTGTTGAAAGAAATGATTTGCCGGGTAAAATAAAAATGATGGTGTTTACAGGCCCAGAATAATTTATCAAAGACTGTGGGGTGGGGGTGGGGAGGCCAGGAAGAAATTCTCCAAACCCACTGTTTTCCTCACCGAAGGGTATTTCAAGGCTTGTTTCCCTGCTGACTTTAATGGTTAGTTTCCTTTAAGTTTAAGAATGCATTTAAAAGTATTTTGTGTAACAATTATTAGAATTCAAGGAATATCTGCCTAACAAATCACTACCGAAGTCTATACAGTGAAAAGAAAAACACAACAAAATAGGATAGAAACAACCAGAAAACAAACAAAAGAGCATGAAACAAGATGACAGAAGCAAGACCAAATACAAATGATGAGGATGAGTATAAATGCATTAACTCTCTAAGTTAAAGGGAAAAAAAATTGAATTAAAGCAAAATCCCGGATGCTGAGTGATGTTGAGCATTTTTTCATATGTCTGTTGGCCATTTGGATATCTTCCTTAGAGAAATGCCTACTTAGCTCTTTTGCCCATTTTTTAATTGGGTTGCTTGTTTTCTTCTTGTAAAGTTGTTTGAGTTCCTTATATATTCTGGATATTAATCCTTTGTCAGATGTATATTTTGCAAATATTTTCTCCCACTCTGTTGGTTGTCTTTTAACTCTTTTAATTGTTTCTTTTGCTGTGCAGAAGCTTTTTAGTTTGATATAATCCCATTTGTTTATTTTTCCTTTGGTTGCCCGTGCTTTTGGGGTCGTATTCATGAAGTCTGTGCCCAGTCCTATTTCCTGAAGTGTTTCCCCTATGTTTTCTTTAAGAAGTTTTATTGTCTCAGGGTGTATATTTAAATCCTTAATCCATTTTGAGTTGATTTTAGTATACGGTGAGAGGTATGGATCTAGTTTCATTCTCCTGCATATCGATATCCAGTTATCCCAACACCACTTGCTGAAGAGGCAGTCCCTTCCCCAGTGAATAGGCTTGGTGCCTTTGTCAAAGATCAGATGGCAGTAAGTGTGTGGGTTGATTTCTGGATTCTCTATTCTATTCCATTGGTCAGTGTGTCTGTTTTTATGCCAGTACCATACTGTTTTGGTTATTATAGCTTTGTAGTATAGCTTAAAGTCAGGTAGTGTTATGCCTCCAGCTTTATTTTTTTTGCTGAGCATTGCTTTGGCTATTCGTGGTCTTTTATTGTTCCATATAAATGTCTGAATAGTTTTTTCCATTTCTGAGAAAAATGTCTTTGGAATTTTGATGGGGATTGCATTGAATTTGTATATCACTTTGGGTAGTATGGACATTTTCACTATGTTGATTCTTCCAATCCAAGAGCATGGAATATCTTTCCATCTTCTTGTATCCTCTCTAACTTCTCTCAGCAGTGGTTTGTAGTTCTCATTATAGAGATTTTTCACCTCCTTGGTTAACTCAATTCCTAAGTATTTTATTTTTTTGGTGGCTATTGTAAATGGGCAGGCTTTCTTGATTTCTCCTTCTGCATGTTCACTATTGGAGAAAAGAAATGCTACTGATTTTTGTGTGTTGATTTTGTATCCTGCTACTGTGCTGAAATCATTTATCAATTCCAACAGTTTTTTTGTAGAGGTTTTAGGCTGTTCGATATATAGGATCATGTCATCTGCAAACAGGGACAGTTTGACTTCATCTTTTCCAATCTGGATGCCCTTTATTTCCTTCTCTTCTCTGATTGCTCTGGCTAGTACTTCCAACACTATGTTGAATAGGAGTGGTGAGAGTGGGCATCCTTGTCTAGTGCCTGTTCTTAAAGAAAAAGCTTTCAGCTTTTCCCCATTCAGGATGATATTGGCAGTGGGTTTGTCATATATGGCTTTAATTATGTTGAGATACTTTCCCTCTATACCTAACTTATAGAGGGTCTTTGTCATGAATGAGTGCTGAACTTTATCAAATGCTTTTTCAGCATCTATAGAGATGATCATATGGTCCTGGTGTTTGAGTTTATTAATATGGTGTATCACATTTATTGATTTGCGTATGTTGAACCAACCTTGCATCCCTGGGATGAATCCCACTTGATCATGATGAATAATTTTTCGTATGTGTTGCTGTATTCTGTTTGCTAGTATTTTAGTGAGGATTTTTGCATCTATATTCATCAAGGATATCGGCCTGTAGTTTTCTTTTTTGGTTATATCTTTACCTGGTTTTGGTATCAGGATGATGTTTGCTTCATAGAATGAGTTTGGGAGATTTGCGTCCGTTTCAATCTTTTGGAATAGTTTGTAAAGAATCGGTGTCAATTCCTCTTTGAATGTTTGGTAAAATTCTGCTGTGAATCCATCTGGTCCTGGGCTTTTCTTTGTTGGGAGCCTTCTGAAACCACATTGAGATACCATCTAACCCCAGTTAGGATGGCTAAAATCCAAAAGACTATGAACGATAAATGCTGGCGAGGCTGCGGAGAAAAAGGAACTCTCATACATTGTTGGTGGGACTGCAAAATGGTGCAGCCTCTATGGAAAATGGTATGGAGGTTCCTTAAACAATTGCAAATAGATCTACCATACGACCCAGCCATCCCACTGTTGGGAATATACCCAGAGGAATGGAAATCATCAAGTCGAAGGTATACCTGTTCCCCAATGTTCATCGCAGCACTCTTTACAATAGCCAAGAGTTGGAACCAGCCCAAATGCCCATCATCAGATGAGTGGATACGGAAAATGTGGTACATCTACACAATGGAATACTACTCAGCTATAAAAACGAATGAAATACTGCCATTTGCAACAACATGGATGGACCTTGAGAGAATTATATTAAGTGAAACAAGTCAGGCACAGAAAGAGAAATACCACATGTTCTCACTTATTGGAGGGAGCTAAACATTAATATATAAATTCACACACACACATACACACACACACACACAAATCGGGGGGGGGAGGGAAGAAGATATAACAACCACAATTACTTGAAGTTGATACAACAAGCAAACAGAAAGGTCATTGTTGGGGGGGAGAGGGGGGAGGGAGAAGGGAGGGAGGTTTTGGTGATGGGGAGCATTAATCAGCTACAATGTATATCGACAAAATAAAATTAAAAAAAAAAAAATAAAAAAAAAATAAAGCAAAATCCAATGATAGGTTGCTTGCAAGTCGGACCTGCTACTTGCTGACAAAGGGAGAGACAATTGTAAGCAAACATACCGCAGGTGGACGAGAACCAAAAATGAAGCGAGCCGGGATGTGTTAGTGTCGGTCAGGAGTTCAAGGTGAAAAGCATCCCTGGAAGGCAGGCTCAGTTTGCTTTGATTGATGAGAGGCAGTCGACACTCTCCCCCTGGGGAAGTCATCCACACTTCCTCGGATAATTATCATCTATATGCTAATGATCCCCAATTTACATCTCAGGCCCAGATCCAATCTGTCACATCCATGCCCCCATTCCTGTTGTCTGCCCACCATCCCTTCCTGACGAGGCCATTCCTACCCGACTCAAGTTCCTCCAAGGGTAACCAACTGTTCTAGTTTCCCCAAGACTGAGGGGTTTCCAGGGATGTGGGATTTTCCATGCTAACCCAGGACAGTCCCGGGAAAGCCAGGACGGCTGGCCAGCCTAAGTCCCTCTGTCCCAGAAAAGGGGAACGCCCTGTTGCTTTGCTCCAGGATGTTCAGCACAGATTGTCATTCCAGGCTCATTTCTGTTTCCTTTGTCTCAAAGTACAAGGAAGGCAAAGACTGTGCATGGGTGTGTTTGCCTCTGTATCCACATTCTCTCCCACAGTGTCTGATGCTCCATCAATATCGGTGGGATGAAAGAATAAACGGATGGTGGCATCTCAGCCAAGACCCATCATGTGCTTTATAACAGCATCAGAATAAGCAAGGCAACTTCCAAATAATTTGCTGATTTAAATACATTAAACAAACAAACAAAAAACTGGTATAAAATGGCGTGTGTGTGTGTGTGTGTGCGCGCGCGGTGACCCATTTGGCCATCTTTTCTGCAGAGATCATTCAGGAATGCCTCTGTTTCCCCACAACCCTCCACAGCTTTTCAACTGCCTGTATCCATCTGTTTTCCTTCACTAAGGCTTAACTTTTGCAATACAGTTTAGTTTCATAAGATTTTGGAATTTCTTCAACTTTGTTGAGTAAGTTTGCATTTTGAAAACAAAGAATTTAAATAGATTCACCTTTTATTACTAATGAAAGATGTTTTTCCACTTGATGTAGGAATTGCTCATCTTGGTATCATTTACAGAAACACTTTCTTTTTCCTAAATATTTGTTAGTGAAATATTTTTATCACTAAACATGCCTTCTAAATGTTTACGTCTTGGGGATCCTCTTGCCAAGTTCTGTTTATAAAATGGCTAGGAGAAACTGAGGGCAACTCTTAACTTCACAGGACTAGAGTAGTTTTCACAACAGCGGTGAAACGTTGTTTGTCTATTGGCTTTGCTGCAAAATAATAGAGTCAGTTCTGGCATGTTTTGTGTGGTTCTAATGTTTAAAACACTTATGCAAGAATAGACACATACGCATTATCTGCAAGAGGGGATCTAGCTATAACAGTCCCAAACAGAGGAGTGAAACCAGAGAATAAGGAGTGGGGATCCCTGTTTTTGGTTCACAGCAAGCGAAGATGGATGGACATGGCCCAACGCCTGCCTTACTAGGCACCAGGGCAGGAGCACGCGTGCACACGCACTTCATTCTCACATATGCAGGACACCGCTGGGGTTCCTCTCTGCCTTCCAGAACTTTTTCTATTCCTAACCTGCATCCCCATGTTGGCTGAGCAGCACAGCCACTGTCCTACAAGTATAGCTGCAACACCTCTTGAATTTTATAGGAACATCTTGAATTTAAATATTTAGGCAGTTTTCTGATTGCATGTAGCAGATTCATTGCAGTTTTTGGCTGAAAAAATGTTACCCAACCTAACTGGGTGTCTTTCTGAACTTTACTTGGCAAGAAATAATGGGTTTTCTTAAGCAAGTTTATACACAAATGTCCTATGAGAGGTTGGATGTAAGTTTTGAGTGTGTAGTTAGTGTGCAAAATAAATGCCTTCTTTTTCGGGGGGTGGGATGGGGAGTCTGTTACTTAAAATGATGGGTTTTATTTTATTATACACTTTGTATCAGCTCTTCCCAAATGGGGTGTTGAAATGCATGGGTATTTTCACATAGGTGGTGCATTACTTCAAGTATTTTGTTATTGGCGATACGTAAAGTACCAAAGTTGGCAAGTGATTTACTTTAAAACAAATTAGATACAGCTAGATAAAATAAGTTCTATTGCTGTACAGTCAACCCAGGAATCTACAATTAACAATGATTTACTGCATGTTAAACGACTAGAAGAGAGGAGATCAAATGTCCACATCATGAAGAAATGATTAAGTTTTGCAATGATGAATATGCTAATTACTCTGATTAGATCATCATACATTGTATATATGTATAAAAATATAACTCTGTACCCCATAAACATGTAGAATCAATATGTTTCAATTCAAACTTAAAAAACAAAAAACAAAATAGAGCTGTTACCTCCTTGGTGGCATCCTTGTATTTGTTTGGCTTTACTGGGTGGGAGAAAGGGGCTGGAGTGACAGCTAGCAGCAACCCCCGGACTGTGTCACACCTGTGAGCATCAGCTGGTCTGAGTGTCAGGGAAATCCAACTTGAAGACTCTTGCATTAAGTCATCTGTTTTCCAAAAATGCTTCCAGCTCGTTCCTTTCTCTCTAAGGTGAAAGAGGCGTTTCTGGGAAAGGCGCTTGTTGTCTGATTGGAAATGGAAACCTTTAAGCAGAGCTAAAGGAAATAGTTTATTGCAAGATTTATATGTGCATAATAGTTTCAATGTACTTTATAAAACTAAATTATTTGTGCTAATGGAGGAGGTAATGAGAAGATAATGCAAAACGGGAGTATCTAATGGTCTTTATTTTAGGTTCTAGAGAGTGTGTCCGCCCAGTTGTCCTGCCCAGTGCCGTTTCTGAGACCGGTATTACACTGAGTGTGCACTCCCATTTGCAGTGAGCGACCCCAGCTAATCAGAGGAGATATCTCCCAAATGGCTAAAAAGAAAACCTGGAACTTAATATTTGTTTATTGTCAAAATCCACAAATTATATAATGTACATGCCCTTTCTTGAGTGTTGGTTAGAAACAAACAAACAAAGGAACAAACAAACACTAACACTGTGTCCAAGTAACAGGAAATGTGATAGTTTATCAAGGTAGTGATAATGACTAATGTCACTAAGATTTAGTAAGACTAACCACTTAACCAATTGGTCCTAATTACTCATGCTGCTGGCAGATGTTTTCATCTAAAATTCAGTTTTCTTCAAATAAGAATGTTACCTTTAAAATTCATCTGGCAATTATTCTTGAATTGCCGTATGGTGTCCACCCAATTGTAACCTTAAACTGTTACTTAGAATTTTAGTTATTGAACTTTTGATATGTATATTTTTTATCTTTTTAATTATAGGGACTGTGTCTTCTACTATCTGGAACCCTCCGATGTGCTAAGAACAGTGTAGAGTTCCCGTAAATTTTAATTCAATTTTCTGCTCTTCTCCCTGAAAGAGCAACAGAATAGATTTGACATCACATGTTTGCAGAAGGGTGCCCATGGCCAAGGTCACCTGACCTTGAGTCCCTTTTCCCACCTCCCTGATCAGCCTGACCAGCCTCTGCTTTCACACTTGTAGAAGTGTGAGGTTTCTCAGTCTCTGGTTGTATGGGGATGTCAGAGGCAGCTGTTGCCAGGTGTGGCTGGCAATCTGCCTTCCTGAGACTTCCAGACACTGGGCCTGTGTGTGGCCCCTTGGCATAAGCAGAACTTGCACCTCTTCTTCTGATGAGAGCCCCTTTCTGGCTTAAAGCGAGCCCTTATGTCCTCCCCAAGTCCTCTTTGGCCTGGGCTCACCAAAGACTGGCTGTTCCTGCCCACCCTGTTTGAAGTCATTCCAAGTCACCATGCTCCATGGCTGCGGCACAATGAAGGTTTTCCAAGGCTGGTTTCTTTCTGCTGCCCAGCATTGGAATCTCCTGCTATGTCTGAGGAATATCCGTCTTATGGGTATTGTTGGGAGATGGGGCCTACCTCCCACTGCGGAAGCCGACCCCAGCAGGTAGAGAAGCCTTCAGCCATCTACACCAGCTCCTGCTTTCTTATCCTGTTGGAGCCCGTGCCTGGGGTGTGATGGAGGCTCCTGCAGCCACGTGGACCCATCTAGGCTTTGAATTGAGATGCACGGAAGGACCACCAGGATGCTCTCCCGAGGCAATGAGGGTGGTGTTTGTGGAGGTCTTCAGGGTCCTGGATGCAATGGCTGGAGCAGGCCCCTCCCATCAGGGCGATTTGGGCCATTGGTTCCAGCTCTGTGCCCACCAGCCAGGCTTCAGGTCTCCCGGTGGTTCTGTGTGCCACCCAATATTCTTCTGCAGAGAACTTTTCTGCATAAGTCAGCCAGAGTCAGTTTCTGCTGCTGACAACCAAGAATGTTGACTGATGATTCACGGGACAGTGTGCCGAAGAGCTCTGGCATGCAGCCTGGTTTTGGAGTTTCCCATTGCCTGGCTCCCACCTATGGGACCTCAGGTATCAGCTCCCTCTTCTGGAGAATGGTATAATAATAGTAATCCTACGTTCATAGGGTTTCCTATTAAATAATTAAATAAATTCATTAAATAATTAAGTGTTGCATTAATTTACAAGGGCTGCCATAACAAAGTACCACAGACTGGGAGGCCTAAACAACAAAGTTTATTTGATCACAATTCTGGAGGTCGGGAGTCTGCGATCAGCGTGCTGGCATGGTTGGTTTTTTCTAGGGCCTCTCTCCTTTACTTATAGATGGCTTTCTTGTTCCTGTGTCCTCAGATGGTGTTTCTCCTGTGTCTTTATCCTAACTTCCTCTTCTTAAAAGGACACCGGTCATAGGGCCCACCCATATGACCTTGTTTTACCTTAATTACCTTAAAGGCCCTATCTCCAAATATAGTTGCATTCTAGGTACGGGGCGGTTAGGAATTTTGAGGACACACAATTCAGCCCAAAACAAATGTCACAGTAAATGCGCAGAGTATGGCATGGTCTGAGGTGCTGGAAGCATGCAATCAATGTTAAATACCATCCTTACCCTTTGTACAGATAGGCCTCACCCCTCCAAACTGGCTTCAGAAAGCATCATCTCATGACTGGACAACCACCCGCAGGGCTGTGCTCGGCTGATGGAAATACATTGTTGCTGTTGTCATTACTATTGTTTTTAACTTCGGCCACTTTGATGGTGTGGCTGAAGAGCCTGGATGTGTTCATGGTTCGAGTCTCACGGACAAGTGGGGGGTCGAACCCCGTCCCGCTGGCTTCCTGCACTGGCTTCTAGAGCTTGGTTCCTTGTTGGCGTACCCTAAGGAGGAGGCAAAGCAGCTCCTTCGTCTCCATTCTTGGTTTATCTCTGAACAGCGGGGAGCCATGGAGGTCCGTTGTCAAAAGCACTGCTGAAATGGTGGGCTGTTCCCTCAGCTGGGCACCTAGGATTTGGTATGGATGGGCTGGGCACCCAGGAACTGAAAGAAAAGCCGATTTCTCTGGAGCTGATTCTTACGGGGCGTCACTCTTCCCTGAGCTTCAGAGGAGGTTCTAGAGAGAATGACAGATAATGCTGGGCACATCTTCTGAGTCAGGATGACCACCCGAATCTGGCCCAGGACTCTGAACACATTCCTCGGTCCACCTAGCCCAGGCCTGCAGGCCCAGCTCAAGAGCGTGGAGGCCGCCTGCAGGTGCCCGAGTCCTGTGCTTCGTGCCTGCTCTTTTCTTCTTTTTAATCCCCCGATGATGAAAGTCATGCAGATGAACACATTTTCTACAGAAATGGAAAGCAAACCAGGAGCAAGTTGCAAGATGCTCCGGGGTCTTCACGCTTGGTTCCCTGCAATAGGCTGAATATAAAACTATGTATGTTAAAGGCTTGCTGTGCAAGTAACAGGCTTTGTGATTTGGGATTATGTTTAGAAGCAAGTGGTAAACATGGGTCCGTCCCTCTGGTACTTCCAGGAATCAGCACTCCAGAAAGGACTGGGAGATGGAAGCTACTTGTCTCCACCCCACTCTGCTGTGGATGGCTCTGAGTGAGCTCAGAAGAGAGCTAAACCTGCACCTCCTCCTCTGAGTGCTGTATTTAACATGCCACAGATGGGCTTGATGTAGTGAGTGCATAGCCTTTTGAGTTTCACCGTAAAATGCCTTGTCAAAATGATGGGCTGTTCGCTCAGCCGTGTACTGAGGATTTGAAATCAAATGTCACAGTCCAGTTATAAGGGATCTTAGAAAAAGTCAGGTCTGGCTGGAGATAGGACATCGCCACAGAAACCTGAAGCTTCTGACTCACAGAAAGTAAAATAATTAGGATCATATTATCCTGGAATACTGAAAATGCAGTTTTCTTAAGGAATTTTTCTGTCTGTCTGTCTGTCTCTCTCTCTCTCTCTCGTCATCCACATATGTAAGAAGGTGTGACTTTTATTAACTTATGTCTAATCCCAGAATTAATTGTTCTTGGGAAGGGAGCTGTCCTTGTTTAAGAAAATACTGTCATAAACTATTTGGTGAAAATCTAAAACCCTGAGGGTGTTGCCTGATAAGGTACAAAAGGACAAAAAGATAGCTAATCTGCCTCACTTTAAAAGAATGTACAAAAAATAGTTAAGAGGAATCTGTGAGATGGGTCATGTACAGTGATGTTGCTGGAGTCTCAGCTGTGGAATAGATGAAGGACTTCTAAGAACTGGAATGCTGCTATTATATTTTTAAAAATTATTTTAAAATTGTGAAATATAACATGCACACCAAACATGAGTGCATGTTTTAACAAGTGGTTATGAAACCATCAAGGACACATCGAGGGGTCTGGGGTCCTGGAACAATCTCATTCCCTGGACCCAGGACCCCAGATATGTCCTCTCCCCATCCCAGCACACCCGCTGCCCTCGTTTTGTGATAAATTCTCTTCCTTGTTTTGACTTTTACAGCCCCCCAAAATATAGCTTAGAATCTTTCAGAAATATCTACAAATAATGTAATACTCAGCTCCAAAGTGTTCAGTTTGATGGTTTTGACAAATGTAAAAGCGGCACCCCCATCAACATGTAAAATATTTCAGTCACTCCAGAAAGTTCCCTCTTGCCCGCTTCTGGTCAATCATTCAGCTGTTGGAGGCCACGACAGCTCTGATTTCTATAACTGGGTTCAATGATCCAGTTCCCTAACTGCACATAAATGAATCATACAGTATGTACCTTTTGTGTCCAGTTTCAGCGTGTTTTTGAGATTCATCCACGTTGTACGAATTGGTGGGTTGTTTTTTTTGACTACTGAGTAGTATTCACTGTATGAATACACTCCAGCCTTTCTTTTTACACCCAGTTCTCCTGGTAATGAATATTGGAGCTGTTTTCTCTTTTTCTGTTTTGTTTTGGCTATTATGAATGAAGATGCTGTAAATGTTCCTGCATAAGTCTTTTTGTGACATATACTTTCACTTATTTTGTATGAATATCTAATAATAGAATTGTGGGGGCATAGGGCAGGTAGGTCTTTGACTTCGTAAGAAACTGCTAAACAGTTTTGCAAAGAGGTGGTATCACTTCACACTCTCCCTGCTGTTCCACTCTTCTCCAGCACTTGGTACTGTCAGTCTTTTTAGTTTTAGGAATTTCAGTGGGTGTGGAGTGGTATCTACTAAAATGTGATTTTAATTCACATTTCCCTGATGAAAAATGATAATGAGAAAGTTTTCATAAACTTTTTGTCCATTCATAAATCTTCTTTTGTGAAGAGTCTATTCAAATATTTTGCCCATTTTTTTTTTTTTTAAAGTGGATGTTCTGTCATATTATTGATTTGTAAGGGTTCTCTATATATTTTGGTTACAAATCCCCTGGTTATAGATATTTATGGTAATTATTTTCTCCCAGTCTGCAGCTTGCCTTTTAATTTTCTTAAAAGTATCTTTTTTTCAGAGCACATTTTAATTATGATCAAGACTAGTTTATTAATATTTTCTTTTATGGTTTACATATTTTGTGGCCTAGCTAAGAAATCTTTGCCTACACCAATGTTAGAAAGATTTTCACTTATATTCCCTTCTAAAAGCTTTATGATTTTAGACTTCACATTTAGGTCTAAGATCCATTTTGAGTTAATTTTTGATGGTATGAGATAAGACTTGAGATTCATTCTGTTTCCCCAAAGGGATATTCAGTTGTTCAAACACCATTTATTGAAAAGACTACCTTTTCCCCATTGAACTACCTCAGATTCTTTGTTGCAAATCAATTCATCTTATATGTGTTGATCTCTATCTGGACTCTCCATTCCATTCCATTTATCTGTATGTCTGTCCTTAAGCTGATACCATACTCTTGATGACTGTAGCTTTGTAAGTCTTGAAATTGTGCAGAGTTAGCCATACAGTTTGGTCCTCATTTTCAATACCGTTTTGTCTATTCTAGGCCCTGTGCATTTCTGATAAATTCAGAATCAGCTTGCACATTTCTATAGAAACACCTTTTAGAATTTTGTTTGGGATTACATTGAATCTATAGATCAATCTGAGAAAATCTGACATTTTAACAATATCAAATTATCTAACCCATTAATTTTACGTATCTCTTTATCTATATTGTTTCCTTTAATTACTCTCCACACTTTGTAGTTTTCAATGTAGAGGCCTTACACACAGTTTGTTAAATTGTATTTCAGTTTTTGATGCTGTAAATGATCCCATTTTGTTTAAAATTTTATTTTTCAATTATTAGTTGGCAGTATACAGAAATACACTAGATTGTATATATTGTCCTTTTAACCTGTGATCTTGCTAAATTCACTTAATAGTTCTAATAGCTTTGTTATTGGATCCTTTGGAATTTCTTTATACATAATCTGAAAACAAAAGTTTTGCTTCTTTTTTTCTGATCTGCAAGTTTTTCTTTCTTTTTCTTTTCTTGTTGAACTGGCTAGTAACTCTAGAAAGATATAGAACACAAGTGGTGAAAATGAAAATCCTTGTCTTTTTTCCAGTATAAGGGGAGAAGCAATTAACCTTTCACCATTAAGAATTATGTTAGTTGTAGTTTTCACAGAGGCCCATTATCAGCTTGGGGAGGAACCCTTCTATTCCTAGTTTGTTGAGAGGGTGTTTGTTTCTTTTTTTAAATCATTAATGAATATTGACTTCTGTTAACTTTTTTCTGTGGCTACTCGTATTATCATCATATGGTTGTTCTCCTTTATTCTGTTTATGGTAAATTATATTGGTTGATTTTTAAACGTTAACCCAACCTTGCATTCCTGGGATAAGTCCAACTGATCGTGATGTAGTTTCCTTGTTATTTGTTACTGAATTTGATTTGCTAAAAAAGTGATATTTGTAATTATGCTCATGATGAATGATATATGTCTGTAGTTTTCATTTCCTGTAATATCTTTGTCTGATTTTGGTATAAGGGTAATACAGGCCTCATAGAATGAACTGGGGAAATATTCCCCTTTTTCTATTTTCCAAAAGAATGTGCAGAGTTGCTATTATTATTTTTTTAAAGTTGTGCTAGCATTTACCAGTAAAGTCAGCTACATCTAGAGTTTTCTTTATGGAAAGTTTTTTTTGTTATTATCAACTCAATTTTTTAGTAGATATAGAGATATTCAGATTTTCTATATTTTCTTGTGTCAGTTTTGGTTATTTGCATTTTTCAAGGAATTTATCTAAGTTGTAGTTTTTGGCATTAAATTGTTCATTCTATTCTTTTATTATTCTTTTAGTATCTATAGTATCTGTAGCAATGTCTTTTTTATTATTTCCAATATTGGCAATTTGCATGTTCTTTTTTTCTTAATTACTTTAGCTAACAGTTTATCAATTTTAATAATTTTTTTTCAAAGAAACAGGTTTTGGTTTTATTAATTTTTCCTGTTGCTGATCTATTTTCAATTTTAGTCATTTTTGCTTATATTTATTATATCCTTCCTTTTACTTGCTTTGGTTCTAATATGCTTTTCATTTTCTACCTTGAGTTGGAAACTTAGGTCATTGTTATCAAATTTTTCTACTTTTCTGATATGAGCGTATAAAGCTATACATTTTTAAAGCACCATTTTAGCTGCATCCCACAAATTTTGATATATTGCATTTTTATTATCATTCATTTTGAAATATTTTCTTTTATCTCTTCATTATTTTCTCTTGAATGCATGGGTTATTTGGAAGTTTGTTGTTTCATTTCCGCAAGTTTAGAGATTTTCCTGATTTCTTTTTCCTATGGGTTTCTAATTCAAATCCATTACAGTTAGAGAACATACTCTGTATGATTTCAGTCCTTCCATATTTATTCAGACTTGCTTTATAGACAGCACATGGTTCACCCAGGTGAATGATCCATATGCATTTGTAAAGATGTATATTCTGCTATTTGGGTGAAGTGTTCTACCAACATCAGTTATGTCATGTTGGTTTACAGTGGTGTTCAGGTCTCCTACATCCTTCTGATCTTCTGTCTTGTTCTATCAGTATCACTTTTTAAGTTGTTACTAGCACTGCCACAATGTAATTATTTCCATTTTCCTCACACAAACACCTTTTCTATATGTTTAGTCCTAACTCAATTTAAAAGGCTG
Source organism: Cynocephalus volans (assembly GCF_027409185.1). NCBI lineage: Eukaryota > Metazoa > Chordata > Mammalia > Dermoptera > Cynocephalidae > Cynocephalus > Cynocephalus volans. Next base: position 296,792,488 of record NC_084460.1, read on the forward strand.
AATTTCAATGCAATTGGAATGGGGACAGCCCAAGTAACATGGAGACAAGGTACCTAAATTGAACCACATTAGAAATCCCAGATGGTAAGAACAAGAAATGTCCACAAAATGTCTGGACCTTCCTAGATTTGGAGAAGGCTTGGGGGAGATAACTGAACTATTATATAATATGTGGAGTGTGATTTAAATCCAACTTTATCTGGAATCCAAGTGACAGAGTAACACTAAGTTGTAAACATTAATCAAATATTTTTTTTAAATTATTTTTTTAGAGTAGTTTTAGATTCATAACTCATATATTTTTAACTGAGCATCTACCATGTTGCAAACGCTATTGAAGCATTGGATCCCAATAGTGGAGAAAACAGTTAGGCCCTGTGTTAGTCAGGGGTCTTCAGAGAAACAGACTCAAAATGATATAGAGAAAGAGATTTATTGGGAAGGATTGGCTAAGCAGTAATGGAGGCTGAAAAGTCCCATGTTCTACTGTCTGCATGCTGGAGGCCCAGGATAGCTGGTTGTGTAGTTCTGGCATAAACCTGGAGGTCTGAGAACCAGGGGAGCCAATGGTATAAGTCCTGGTCCAGCTCTAAATGTCAGAGAACCATGATTGCTGATGTCCAAGGGCAGGAGAAGATGAATGTTTCATCTCAAGCAGAGAGAGATAAATTCACCTTTTTTCCACATTTTATTCTATTTGGGTCCTTAATGGATTGACTGACACCCTCCCACATTGGTGAGGGCAATCTTCTTTACTTAGTCTACTGATTCAAATATTAATCTCTTCCACAAATAGCCTCGTGGACACACCCCAAAACAATGTTTAACCAGCTATCTGGGCATCCTTAGCCCAGTCAATTTGCCACATGAAATTAACTATTGCAGTTCCTTTCTTAGTATAGATTATATTTTAGTGGAGAAGACATATATTAAGCAAATAAATAAATGTATAAAGTATAGGTAATAATAAAGCTATGAAGACAAATGAAGCAGAGTGTGAATATGAAGAGTTATGGGGAAGTGTATTTTTAGACATATTAATTATGGACACTCTCTCTAAGGAGATGATATTTTCCTGAGATCTGAAGTGCAGAAGTGAACCATGCAAAGATCTGAAAGGGAAGAAAGTATTTCACATAGAGATAACAGCTGGTGCAAAGGGCCTGAGGTGGAAGCTCGCTTGATCATGCAGAAAAAGCAGGAGATATGTCTGAATTTACAATGTTTTATGACACCTGGACAGGAATCTCCCTTTCCCATTGACCTTTATTTTGAGATGGGCATTGGGGGGCATGGATCATTTTTGCTACACCCAATGCCTCTTCAAACCAAGAGGAGTTATAATTTGCTGCACCTTGCAGCACTGACAGAAGAGGGAAGCTTCTGTGTCTTGTTAAAAGTTTTAAGAGGGGGATGGCTGGTTAGCTCATTTGATTAGAGCACGGCCTTGTCACGCCAAGGTCAAGGGCTCAATTCCCAACCTGGCCAGCTGCCTAAATAAATAAATATATAAAAAAATACAAAAAATTGTGGGAGAGAACAATGTTGGAGTTCTCATGGTTGTATGGACACTCATACTGAATTTGAATGAGGCTGTTCCAGGAAGGAAATACTTTCTCCTAGGAATACTCTGATATCTTTGGGAGAATAGGTAGGAAAGGCCTCCCAGCTTCAGCTTAGGCATCTCTAAAACAGAGAAACAAGGACACACTAAGTGCAGGTAGGGTGACCACCTATCTTAGTTTGCTCAGGAATAGGTTGGTCCTTGGGACACATCCCAGGACTGTTGGTCACTCTACATGCAGACACTGGCTAGGGGCTGAGCCTCCCTGTTCTTCTGAGGCTCAGTCCTCTCCCAGGGAGCCTCAGACCTGTTGACCACCCACGGGTGATTCAGGACACTCCAAGCTTGAAGTTCTTTACAACTGGGTAATGCTGAGCTCTGTGACAAGAAGCCAACTTTCTTCTTCCTTTTTTTTTTTTGGTGGCTGGCCAATAAGGGGATCTGAACCCTTGACCTTGGTGTTATTAGCACCAAGCTCTAGCCAATTGAGCTAACTGGCCAGCCCTAAGGAGCCAGTTTTCTGGATATGCCTGTCAGTTAGTGAGCCTGGGAGCCAACACCAGGAGATCTGCTGAGATCCCATGGCAAAGATTGTCCGTTGTCCCATCCCTCCTTGCAAAAGAGGACCCTTGGGAAAGGAAAGTAAAATTTGCAAGAACTGAACAGTACTGCTCAGGGGCCTCAGCTTGCATCTGAGCTTTATTGCCCATGTCTGGACACTTAGTTGCAGTCACGATAGGAAACTAGAACCTGAACATGGTTTCCCTGGGAGACCCCAGCAGAGACTGGCATGAGCAGGTCTGGTAGCTGACATAGCAGGTGGTGGTCAAAAAAACCCCCTAAAATTCTGTGAAAGACCACTGTTGTGCTTGTAATTTTACTTCCAGGGTGGTGTTGCCTGGATCATTTACCTTGCACAGATCTTCAAAATTAACAAAGTACTTTTCTTTTTATTGTTATTGGTTTTTTTTTTTTTTTTTTGCTGCACATATTTAAGGTGTATAACAATGTTTGATATACATAGTGAGATGGTTCCTATTGTCAAGTGAATTATCATATCCGTCATCTCATATAGTTACTCTTTCTTTTGGCGGTAAGAGCATGTAAAATCTACTCTCTTGGCAAATTATCAGTGCATAATACAATATTATAACTATAGTCATCATGTTGCACCTTATCTCTGTAGACTATTTCATCCCACATATCTGCAACTTGTACCCTTTGACCAACATCTCCCTATTTCCTCCTCCCCTCCCCTGCCCCTGGTAACCACCAGTTTATCCTTTATGCATTCAACTTAAAAGAAAAGAATTCCACATATAAGTAAGAACGTGCAGTATTTTTCCTAGTCTGGCTTATTTCACTTAGCATAATTTCGTCCAGGTTCATCTATATTGTTGTAAAAGGCAGAATCTCCCTCTCTTCTGAGGCTGAATAATATTGAATATATATATATATCCATTCATCTGTCGACTGACACTTAGGTTGTTTCCATATCTTGGATACTGTGAATAATGCTACAATGAATACGGGAGTGCAGATATCTGTGTGATACTGATTTCATTTCCTTTGGGTATATGCGCAGCAGAGGGATTGCTGAGTAGAAAGTACTTTTCCTTTGTCATGCAGATAATAATGAGCATGTGCCAGAAAACTAATGTTTGCTCTTCGATACTTTTTTGAGTCAATGAAGAATACTGTAAGTATGACACCTAAAATTAGAGACTAAAAATAACGTCAATAGAGGTAGAAAAATGTTGCTGAAGGAGCATAATTCAGAAGTCAAGGCCAAATGTCCCTTGGACGTGGCTGTGGACTCATGGCAAATACAACACGGAAAGAGAGCATGTGAGTCGGAGGACTGCACCAGTCGAAGTGGAAGCTGCGCTCTGCAGACGCTGGAGAGCGAGGCCTACCTGCTGCTGCCATTCCACTGGCTGGTGACTGCTCCTTTGCAGAGGACTGAGGGCCCGCTAACAGGGAGCGAGTTGTAAAATATATACAGGCTCTAGGACCTGGATTTTAATGGCTCTAGGGACAACTTCAACTTAGGACAGTGGACTTTCCTAGATAAAATGTGATTTTTTTCCTAGTTTAGTGAAGATACTAGAAATGTGACTTTCCTTCAAGAGTTGTTTAAAATGTATTTCATGTTGATTCATGAAGCAAAGTAAGAGGAATAAAAAAATCTAGTTGCCTTACTTGAACCATGAACATGCAAACGACTGGGCATTTAAATCATGGATAAAAAGGAGGACAGTAAATAAAGCCAAGAGAGAACTGTAAGTAAAGGCCACAGGAACTTTACTGTGTGCCGGGGCTTCTTACACACCTTCTGTGTCTGTGCGCTGACCACAGTGGCCCTTGCAATGAGGGGATCTGGTCACAGCTGTGTCACTATCATCTTAGGACCCACCGTGGTGGCTACACCAGTCCCTGTGTGGCTCAAGGGCAGGACCTACTATGCCTGGCCTCACACCCATGCCATATGCCCCTTGTCTTTTGCCTCTGGGCATCCCTGTTGTCACCAAGGAGTAATGATGTAGGTCCCACCAGGTCCATTCATGCCCAGCCCCAAAGTTCAGGGGCATCGGGGCTCTGGGGAGTGAGCTTTGAGCAAAGGGGCATGGAAGCTGGATTGTCCCTTATCCTTCCCTCACCCTCTGGGTGGACGGTCTGGACTTGCAGTCACTTTGTAGAGTCTCTCTAAAGCTGTCCTGCCAGGTGAGTGGTCAACTTGTCCCAAAGCTGTGGCCAGCTGGTGATGGCTCTTTCACGGGCTCCTCTCCCTGCCCAGCTAAATCTAGGCCTGTAAACACTCAACAAAGAGTTGCAAATAAATAACTTGAAAGTTTCATAGACATTTGGAACATTTTACTGCAGCACTGAAATTTATATATATGAATATATATATATATATATATATATATATACTCTGAATATATGTATATTTTCAAAACTAATGGACTGCAGTCTGTTAATTTAGTTATCCTCCCTCCTTTTTTTCAGATTAAAATTTGCAAGATCTGCTGTATCTGTTGATTCTTTGATTCACTCATGGTAGTCCTGGAGTCAGGACGGTGTTCTTTCTACCACAGGATGGTTACATTAAACCCTCTCTGGTTGAAGACGGGTCTGGGCTTGTGGACACTTCCCGTGCTGTCCACCAGCCTTGCCCCTCCTTCCCATGCGCCTCTTTTAAGTGAACAAAGTCCTGTTGGTCTTCCCAGCTGTAGTGGCTCTTCCTCAAGGAGTGCCGAGACTGCAGTCTGGCTGCCAGGAGCACCTGGCACTGACATTAGTGATGGGTAAACAGAGATTTTGCTCTTTATTTAGGAAACCATATGTTTTAACTCAATTTTTGATGTTTTGAATTCATGCTTTAGGATAGGACAGGATTTTACATTTGTACTAAATTATAAGCCACATGTTAAAGACAAATCTAGTGAAATTGATGGTGTAGAACCACAGGAATCAGAGCTATTGTAGTTCACCTTCATTTCTCCAGAGTGGGAAACTGAGTCCCAGAGAGAGGCACGGACTTGGCCACAGCTGCACAGCCAGTGCCAGCACTGTGAGTGGAGCCCAGTCTTCCAATGTCCATTTCTCAGATTTTCTGGCACTAATGCTACCTCTTTTGGCTTTCTTTATTCCTATTCTAATACATGTAAATACAGCCTTTCACCTCTCCAATTGACTGAGTATTCTTAACCCTTCTGTTTAAAGAGAATCTTTAAAAGAGAGTTTAATCGTCACTCTTATACTTTTAATTTATTAATGAATGAGGGAATCTGTAAGATGTTACAACCTGTTCAAAGAAGAATTCCAAGAACTCTTCACGTAAAGGCACATAAGGGATACAGAAATGATTGTACCAGTAGGTGCAAAATGGGTCAGGAATCAATTGCATTCTGGCTGACACAACTAATTTGCACTTCTATGGGCAAATATAATTTGCATAAGTATCAGTTTTCTTATACAGAGTTGAAAAATAGCTCAAAGACTGGGAACAGGGACCCCCAAAAGGCATGCTAGACAGAATACACAGTAATCCTTTTTTGTTTGTTTTGTTTTTGCCCATTTCAAAGTCTTTCACAATTTCCCTGAGCAGCAGTAGGAACTAATAGCTGTAATTTAAGAACTGACAGTCTGAAATACAGGTTTTTAAACAAAAGTTTCCTTGTCTTGCTATATGCACTATTCACTTGTCTACCACAAGTCCAATTTTGAAAACTGTTGAGTTTGGAGGGAAATCCTATTTAACGCTTCCCCTTTCTCCCTGTTTTCACAATAGGGGATTTTACAATCATATTGGGTCAAATGAAATGATTTTATAGCCCAGGTGGAATGACATCAGACCAGTTGTAATTATCTGTGTCAGTTCCACATTTACATAGCACAGCCTCAGAGTCCCTCTTTAGCTGGGGCCCCAGGGACATTCCTTTCCCTCTTTCCCTCCTGGACAGATATTTAAACTCATCCAAACCAATCGACCAATCCAAGTTTTCCCCTTTGTAGCTAGCCCAACTCTGACTTGGTGGTTCATTATAAATGAGCCCCAGATCACCATACGCACTGCTGGTCTGAGTAATTTTGCCTAGACTTTGGCCTTGAGCCTTGTTTTTGTTCCTGTAATGGGTCTACTCTCTGACCCACCTCCATTCATGAACCTGCCTCAGTGGGGCTGGGTGTCTCCACCCTGGGGCCCTGAATCTAATAAACCTCTGTGCTCCCCTCCCCCCACCCAGACCAGTGCTATCTTCCTACCTGATGTCTGGCCATTTTCCACCCACATCAACATGCCCTTCACGATCTTGCCTTAGATTTCCCGAGCCATGTCTGGATATCTTTGCATCGCTTGAATGTGGTGGTTCCCATTGGACTGAGCATCTCTTTAAGTACCATCAGCACCTGCCTTGCCCCAGTGCAGAGTCTAGTGCAAAGCCAAATGCTCTCTACTGTACAATCGGCCATTCCTGCCAGAGTCTGAGGCTGAGGCTGGGAGCGAATCATGAAATAATGTAGAAGGTCAGTTAGCAGTTCGTGATCTTATGAACTTATTGTGCTTCTGAAATAGTTGTAAAAACAAAGTGATCCAGGTGAACCTGCGTTTCATTAACATTCATTAAACAGAATTTAACAAGCACCTACTACGTGCCTTCATGCTTAGGCTTATTATTTTTAACCCTTAGAATACAGAAGTGTCGGGTGTGATGTAAATTTAGCCCACTTGCTCATGTGCAGCCACACACAGACACCAGCACTGTGGTCCGAGGTGAAGCAGCATCTCAGGATTCTTTCTTTAAAACATTTAGTAAAATTTATAAAATTACATTATTTACTTGTCTAGGTGTATTAGTAGTCTGGCTATGCATACTATGTCAACTCTTTTCATGAAAATTATTTAATCATTCTATCTCGGTGGCAGAACAGCACAGTGCAAAAATAATGATAACAAATGACAAAAACAATATCAGTAACAAAACCTTGAGATGGGCTGTTAGAGAAGAGCAACACAGAGATGAAATTTGGTCTTCTTAGGGCCTTACAGTGTGTGTGGCTTAGAATGACCACAAGGGACGTCGACGCTGTCTCTGTGAAGCTCCCAGGAGCAGAGGAAGTGACCTCAGCCAGAGTTAGTTGCCCCATGAGGGATCTTCAGGGTAAACTCCCTCCATGCACTGCTATACCAGACTCAAAAAAGGTCTAAATTTACACTTTTCCTGGTTCTTTTAGACAGTGCTTATTTAGCAAAATCAGGTACAATTTCAGATGTAATCCAGAAATTCTGCTTTAGAGACCACCCTTAAAAGGTGGCAAACGATTAACACCTTTGGAGAGTTCCTCTGCAAGTAGATGGTGATTCGTGGATGAGAGGCCCAGGAGAGCAGCAATAACTGGAGCGTTGTAATTATTTCAGTTTAGTTACATCGAGGATAAAATTAGTGCCACTTACGTTAGCACAGTATTCTAGTGAGAATGTGGCTATAAAAAGGATGACTTAGAAAAGTGTTATAATTTGATCTGGCCCTATATTCTTTAATATACAAAACTATGATATGGTGGCAAATAAGATGGTTTCCAAGGCTTGGCTCACCTAATATTTCCTTTTAATAATGACTTATAAAGTCTCTTGTTAAGTAGAAAAGTGCATAGCACAGTTAATGGCAAATAAAAATAAGTTATTTGTAGGCTCTCTGGCTATTTGTCATGAAATTCTAGTTAAATGTTTATTGCTAGTTTAAGTTAATGACGATATCAGAAAATTTCTAGCTATTTATTTTATAAAAGAAGAAGTGATGTGTTAGATGTAGCATCCAATAACCTAGGCAAAAGCTGGCGATTTTACTTTCTGTGCTTGTAGAGGAAGTGGTTCATTATAATAGCTTCTGGTCCTGGTTTTCAAATCTGCAGTTAGCAAAGCCGTTGTTTTACTGAGTTGGCTCCTTCCAAGGTCACTGGCAAATGAGAAAAAGCCTGCCAGGTTCCAAAGGGGTGCCCCTGAAGGTGCCTTGCATGGTGGTGGCTCATAATGTGCCCTCAGGGCAACCATGATGAGGACTGACGAGAGCACAGCCTCTCCTTCCCTTCAACTCCTGACCTGAAGCCAAAGTAAGCTGTCCCTTCCCTCCCGGGCCTCTCTACGACATTTGACAGTGACCGCCCCAGCCTGCTTCCTTGAAGTGTATCCCGGGCGCCCTAGGCTCTCCTATCATTAGGATTCCCCTGGTCCCCTTCTCCCATGGGCTCCCATCAATTCCTGATTCTCTCAAAAGGCTGGTCTTCTCTTAAACTTGCAATCACAAGGCCTTTAGCCCACCCAGGATATTAATCAGGGGCTCTTTTACCTGGAAGGCAAGGGCTCCTCATAAGTTTGAATGACTTGGGTTTTTTTGTTTGTTTTTCTTTCATGTATTGTTTGGTGTCGTTATCTTTACGCATTTTCATTTGGGGGTACTCTTAAAAACATTTATTTATTTTTTACATAGTAATAATACTATGGCTTATACCCTTGGTTTGTCATGTATGTTGCAAATATATTTTCTCATTTGCTTTTTAATTTTATTTATGGAATTTTTTGGAATTTTTGTTTTGTTACGTTTGTTTTATAAAACAGTGATTTTTGAATGTTGTCAAAGCCAGTGCTCTCTTAGGGATCGGGTGTGCCTGGCACTGGTACAGGGGGGTCCATACCCTAAATAACAGCTGTTTTGACTAATGCCATTCAGGCTTCCTGGAAAAAATTTCTCATCTCTGTCTCACATTCTTGAAAAAAAGTGGTCAAGTCCCAATGCTAAGACAGTGTGTATGCTGTCCTACCGCAGCTGAGAAGACACAGTGCTCTTGAGTGGGGAAAACTGGGTCACGCAAGCATTTGGGTGAGAAAAGAGACAGACTGGTCACTTAGTCACATTCTGCCTCTTGGAGAGTATGACTTCAATACGTTCTTGAATATTCAAGAACAATTTCTTGGTTGGGCTGAATGTGCATTTTCTTGCGTCTTTGCCTTTTCAAATTCTTGAATCTGGAGATCTTTCACAATTGCACATGGTGGCCAAGGAACATGTTGTAATACTGAATAATTTGTAGCTTTTTTTCTCTCTCTATGTGTACACAGATGCACGCACACACATACACACATGCCCTCTCTATAAGAATTAAAATCATTTCTATATATATAGTATCTTATACTCCCACACACTATTCTCTCTATAAGGATTAAAATAATTTTTGTACATATAGCATTTTATACATACTTACACGTCTAAACATAACAGGTATAAAGCACAATTCTATCTCTTTATATTAGCAACAAGACTGTGAATACTAAATTTGCATATCGAGTTATTTTTATTAAAACATTTAGTAAGATTTAATTAGTGAAAATAAATTTAAAATTTCAGCTCTGTGTAATTTTGATTTAAAATTCTGAAGCCATTTATTAAAACTTTGTCTTTTAATTTCAATAGATAATTTTGAATAGTTTAGAAGAAAAATATTTTTTGAAAACCCACGAAAATAATTTTACACTTGATCTTAGCCAAAAGGCTGAGAAGTTGATGAAAATAATTTTAGATTTTTACCTTCATTCAATTCATACTCTTGAGGAAAATAATTCAAATTCGTGGAATGCAATTAAGTTTTACTTTTTCATTAGTGTCAATGGAATACAATTCATGTTGAAAACTTTTTTCTTTAGCGGCTTTATAGAGGTATAATATACATACCATAAAATCCACACATTGTAAGGGTATGATTCACTGTGTTTTTAGCAAATGTTTACAGCTGTGCAACCATCAACACTATTCAGTTTTATAATGTTCCTATCACCACCAGAAAGATCCCTCACACCCATTTGCAATCAATCCCCTTCCCACCCCGGACCATGTACATTTTAGTATTTTTACCTTCTTAACATTCCCCAAATCTTGTATTGTCTTGAATGTTTTAAAACTATAGATAGAATCACACTTTTGAGATCTATGTGGATGCATGTAGCTTCAGTTCATTTTCACCACTGTTTAGCATTCCACGTATGAATCCCCCCTCCCACCATTTATTTGAGCTCCCATTGGGGACTTCAGGATGTCCCCGGCAGTTAACCATCTCATAACTGCTTCCTTGCACACCTGCCCAAGGTAGAATTACTGGGGCTTTGGCTTTGCGCATTTTCAACTTTGCATTTGCATCCCAAGGAGTAGTGGCTGTGGGTCCCCTTTGCTCCGTGTCCTTGCTAACACTCTGTATTGTCACACTTTCCAGTTTTTGCCAATCTGATAGGTGCAAAATCGTATCCCAAGTAGGTATTTGTTCACATTTCCCTATTTGCTGATGAGGTCGGGCAGCTTCTCACACCTTCCCTGGCCATTTGAGATTTTTCTTCTGTGAATTGCCTGTTCTGATCCTCTTCCTCTCCTTCAATATATTGGGTTATTTGCCTTCTATCGATTTGAAGGAGTTATTTATACATTCGGGACACTAATCCTTCTTTGACACAGGTGTTGTTCTTCAGCTGGTAGTCCTGAGGGCAGTCACACCACAGCTGGGCATCTGCAGCTTTTGCTGGTGTTGGCCTTGGGTGGCCACAGCAGGTGCATGGCCTGGCACACAGGCATTGCTTCCGGTGTTCTTCCCCTTGTAATAGCCCTGCGTGTCCATCAGCCCTGTGAGCTGGCCCGCCAGAATCTCCATCTGGGACCCACAGTATTTGGGAGCTTGGAATATGCTGAGCTGTGGCCAGTCATCCCAGTAGATTTTATTCTTAAAGATAGCAAAGGCATGGGGGTGTGGGATGCTGTTCAGGATGACTGAGTGCTGCTGGCCACTGAAAGTCATCCTGTCAATACAGTTCAGATAGTCACCGGGCCAGTGGATCCATGGGTCATTCACGGAGATGCCAGTGGGCCACTTCACATCCTCTGACACATAGTGGAGCCATCCATATTGCTTCGATAAATACCAGGCTTCTGGTCTCTCCAGTTGGTCCAGAATATCACCCCCACTTGAGGCATGAGAACTAGAGCCCTGGGCTGATAGAGCATAGAAGAACCGGTGATTGTGACTTGGAAGTCACCATCTGGAGCAGCTACCTCAGTCTTTTCAAAGCCAGCATCTACCCAGTAAAGTAACTGGCTGAGGGGCTCAAAGCTAAAGCTTCTACAGTCTCTAGGTCAGCACCAGGGACCTCCGCTTGCCCTGTACTCCCATTCAGACAGAGGTGCTGGATGACACCCAAGGCCAACTGGACCGAAAAGAGCAGCTGTGCCCATCGTCACAGTCCAGGGCCACTGCTGCCCACAGCCTGGTGAGAGGAAACGCTCAGTGGCTCCTGTGGCCAGGTCACAGCAGCAGATGGACTTCTGTGTGGCATAGAGGATGGATTCATTCTCTTCTGCCAGGGGACAGGAGACCTGTTCTCCTTCAGTCATGCTTCAAAACTTCCTCCACTACAAGTGTCCCCAGGAATCTTTCAGTATCCTCTAGTTTTCTGGAATGGGAGCCCCCAGGACAAGGCTTGGGAGGGGAGTATGACTTCCCAGAAAATTCTGGAAATGCAACACAAACCACTCATAACAAGCCTTCACTCATGATGAAGCCAATGTCACATTCATAGTCTTCCCAGGTGCAGGTGCAACTGGACACAACCCCTGGCCTGTCAAAGTCTTACCCATTAAAGCATGTTGCATGAGGTGTGTGTATGTGTCCTGCATTTGAAGACAGCCTTGTGACCTAGCAAACACTCATTCCCCTGCTCATCAGACACAGTCTGTTGTCATTCTCAGTGCAAGAATCCCCAAGGCATCTGTGGCATTGGCCTGGAAGGTCAGCCAGCCACGGATATTATCTTTGTTCAAGCCAAAGATGGAGAAGACCACACTCTTCTCACGGGGTTCTGTGACGAGGCCACATACAGTCACTGGTTTCTCAGAGGAGATGAGCGTCTCCCAGGTCTCCCCTGCATGGCACTGTATTTCAGCTTGGTGGTTTCTACACCCTGCACAATGACCAAGCTGACGTTCTCCACATGTATAGTACTGAGGTCCAGCCAGTGCCCCTCGCCACCTGGCTCCAGCACTGCTGGAGTTGTGCATGTTTGTCTTATTGGCCAAGTTCAATCCCGCTGAGCCAGAGACAACGATGACACCGGAGCTGATACTTGGCCAGGACAGGCATTCCTGGGGCTGGAGGCTGAGCAGCTGATGGAGGTGCAGCGCCACATGGAGGGACCAGACCTGGGAATGCTCATGATTGATTTTCTCTCCAAATACAGTGAAGGCTGGAACCTGAAGGAATTCCCAGGTACCCCCTTTGTCAAAGGTGACTACCGACCTCATGTTCTCCTCATTTATAGAACCATCAATCAGAGTAGCATAAACTCCTTGCAGGCCTTCCACTAATGATTCATTTGCAAAATACTTCTCTGAGGTGTCACTGCCCGTCTTTCCTGGGCTGTAGTAGAGTACATTTCCCAAGGGCAGGGACAATTTCAGCCCTTCTCCCTCTGAGATGTATAAATTGGTGCAGTTATTACTATGACTGACACACACAAACACCTGGTGCTCAAAGCCATCCTTGATGTAATGTTCATTAGTGGAATGTCTTGTGACAAACTGGGCTGCTTGTAGGGGTTTCTGGCCAAAGGAGACCCAGAGCTGGATGGAAGACAGCTGCTAACTGCCCAGCAAACAGATGCACCACCTTTGCAGCAAATACATTATTAGCCTCAGAGCTGGACGTCTTTTCGCTTTTTCAAGGACCACTTCCTGGTTTTCCTGGGAATGGAAGAAGTCTGTACTCTGGAAAAGTGTGGAGGAGCCAGAAGGTTCTGGCTGCTCCATGTAGATGATGTTTGGCTGGTCATAGGGATCAATCCCCAAGAAAAGAACTTCACATGTTTCTGAATCATGATCTAGGTCTGACCAAAATCATCTGGCTTCCATAGCTTCTTGTTGGGGTGAGACCTGTGGAAGCCCAGAAGAAGGGTGGAGGCTTTACTATGTAGGAGGAGGTCGGCTGCCTGGAATGGGATGAAAAAGCCTTGGATAGTGTTGCAGAAGTCAAATGTGATCCAGATGTACCGGACATAAGCATCTGCAAAGAGATATGGCTTGTCTGCAGGGCTGTGGCAGAACTGGGCGATCACAGCTTCACTGCTATTTCCCATGTCGAAGTTAAATTTCTCTGAAATTTTCTTGAGTGATTCTCCATGGTTGTAGGATGAGTATACATCATTGCTCTTGGGCCTTGCGAATGCCAGGCTCTCTAGGCCTAGGGCCACAATCACCAGCCCGGTGCACCATCATCTGATAGTGGGAGTCATTCAGATTCACCTGTCCATGCACCTTGATGGGCAGGGCTGCAGGGCTGCACCTGGTCTCCTCTTCACTGGCCTGGCAGTCCTGCACCATGAGGGAGCCAGGGGCTGGGGCTTCCAGACTTTGCAGAGAGCCTGGGGTGGCGGCAGTGCGACCAAGGTGAACAGGCAGTGTTGCGACTCCTTCCTGCTGATCCCTGTCTCCACGTTCCCATGAGCTCTACAGCAAGTGCCATGGGGCTCTTGGAGGTGGCTTCTACCCAATGTGAGACTCGCAGCAAATTTTAAAAATAATGAAGTGATTTTTGTCTAAGGCAAGGCAAGAAAATAATTTTTATGGAATCAATATAACATCTTATTAGTCATGTATGTATTTGTTTTATGGCCTTCCCAAATATTGCTGGCTCAGCAAGAGAATTCCAGACACAACATGATCATTATTAAATTCAGTCTTTGATATTTGGCCAACTTCCAGTCAGAAAACCATAGCTTTATGTAAACATATTTACTTTAACAATCTGTTAGCTGGATTTATATCTTTTAGGTATTTACACATGTGATATATGGACCACCATTTGCACCCTGTGCTTCTGACCTTTTGTCTGGACATCCTGGTCAAGCCTTCCTGTTGACATGTCTGTCTCTGGTGTATTGATTGGAGAAGTCCTTTTTCCACCTTGATATAATATAAATCTTTCACTGGTATTTTTTTCTGTTATTGTTATGGCTTTGTTTTATATACTGGAATCCTTAATCCATCTGGAATCCATTTTCGTTGAAGATGAAAAGTAAAGATTAAATCATATCTCCCAAACTCTCAGCAAATAGTACAAATATGACTTGCTGGAAAATCTTTCATTTCCTCATTAATTTGTAACTCTGCCTTTGTAATGTGTTATATTCACTTGTTGCATGTGCTGAGTGCTTTGTATTTTGTTTGATTGTTTCTGGGCCATCACCGTACTCTTTTGATTGTTGAGATTTTTTGTTTTTTGTTTTTTTGGTCTTTGTTGTTTTGTTTTGTTTCACAATATTTTTTAGTGTGGAATATACTAAAAAGCATATGTACTTTACAGGGCCTGGTTTTCCAAAGTCTTGCAGTTTCAAATATTGACCTTGTGGAGGACTGGAATTTTTCCTCAGGCTATAAGTCTCTGGTGTAAGATAAAGATTTGTGGCACAGCAAGGTTGCTGGCTCAAGGACAGACTAGTTACTGATTGTTATGTAAAGATACTGATAAATTGCTGTAAGAAGGAATGTTTGCTGAAATCAAGATTTTGTTAATGGATCACTTAATTGCCTTACTGGAATGTCATCTGGCTTGTTTCACTGAAAGTTACCAGCCTATATTGTTAAACTATAACCCCACCTATGTCTCTTCCTGTAACTTCCTGGTCTGGAAAATAAATGCAGGAAGAGAACCCCAATTCGGGGTTAATTTCCCAAGGAAGCAGTGCTTCTCGCTTGAGGGTTCCAGTGGGAAACTAACCACTTCCAGATCTCTCACTGCTCAGAAGCGATGGGCTTTGAGTAATCCTTTGTGTCTCCATCATCCAGGGGAAGTGGGGTGACAAATCTGTGGGGGGTGAAGCAGCACAAAGCAACACTTTAGGGTACATCCTGTCTCATTGTCTTTACTTTTCAAATATTTATCAGATATTCTTGAGAATATACTTTTCAGGTGTACTTTAGAATGTTTGGCAAGGTGAATACAGTTTTCTTCTTTGTTATAACAAGAACAAAATATTTGTGAAATTTTGGAAAAAAAAGAGAAAGTCATGCAACAGCTCATCTGCTGTTATAGCATTATTTTCAAAGTCTTTCAGGCTTTGGAGATCATGGCAATACATTTTTGCATATTTATGAGCTCTGTTCTGCTTTGCTTTCTAAGGAGAACCTGCTCAGGCACGCCAGGAATGTGTGTTGGGGATGGAGCCCTGCGCCTGGGGCTGAGGGACTTTAATCAGGTTGGCGAGGCTGGCCTTGGCCATGAAACTGCGGCAGTTAGGGCTCCAGGTGGGAAGGATACAGGAAGCCCACTCCGACTGCCCTGGCTGAGCAAGGACAGTTTCTCTGAGGAAACCACTAGCGAGAAAGTAGGTGATGTTGTGTTTCTAAGGACGGGTTTTGCTATGGCAGAGGCAAAAAAGGACAGTGTCCGGGAAGAGTCAGGAAGGGAAGCAGGCCTGAAACTAGAGACACAGGATGGGGCTCCCTCCCCCAAGAGGGAGTTTGGGAAGGAAGGAAGCCAGAGAGATTGGAAACTGTCGACAGAGGCCAAGACCAGGTCTATGGGCAGAGCAGGGGGGAGAAACCCTGCAGTATAGGGGTACCAGGGAACTTGGGGCTGCTGCTGTGCTGGGATCCCAAGTCTGAGGTGTATCAAGGTCTGTAGACCTAGTGGATCTTCCT
Organism: Cynocephalus volans; assembly: GCF_027409185.1. Lineage (NCBI taxonomy): Eukaryota > Metazoa > Chordata > Mammalia > Dermoptera > Cynocephalidae > Cynocephalus > Cynocephalus volans. The sequence goes on from NC_084460.1 coordinate 296,808,280, forward strand.
GAGTCCTCACTGAGTGCTGGAATGTCATCCAAAAATCTTCGACCTATTATAGAATTCTTTTTTCCCAGTTGTCTCTGTCAGGCATTGGAGATTATGAAGACATATTTTAGCATATTGATGAGTTCCAGCCCTACTGGAAATATGCCATTTTTGAGGCAGGCTGCTTAGGACACTTTCAAGAGCCTGACTACAGAGCCTCTACCATGAAAACCAAGCTGGAAAGTCAGCGACATCCTGCCCAAGCCTTGCTCAGATGGTCCTTTCTTGGTGGAGCTGCTCACATACAGCACAAAGTTGGTGCAACTTTCTCAGCATCCGGTGGTTAAAGATATGAGAGTATGGATTTTAGAAAATGCTCCTGTCTGAACAGAACTAGCTACGTAATTTGCAGGCCCCTGGGCAGAAAACATTAAGAAGTTTGAGACAGCAAGAGCAGAGCATTGCACCTGGCCCAGGCTGTCTGAGCTCATGCCCATGAAGTCTCCAAAAGTGACTTGATGGTGTATGACATATACAAAAACAACACATTCCAAGGATTAGCTGTTTAACCTGCATAAGGAGAATCATAATTGTCCTGGGAAAAATGATTTGGCTCGAGAGTCTCAACACAAACAAGCTGAGAATATTTAGAAATCAGCATTGAGGGAGGTGGAAGATCATGTGAGAGAAACTGAAGAGTAGGGAGAAGGGAAAACGGGCCACCTACCCGAGTGCTTGTGGGGTGTACACCACGGCAGCCACACAGCAAGAGAAGAAGTATCAGTGACATGGACCAGAGTTAGTGACACCAACCAAATTACAGAGAGGACCAGAGGCAAGAGATGATACATGGTACAAGGAACGAAATACACAAAATACAGGAAGCAAGAGAAATACAGTTTGAAGTAATGAAAGAAAAGATTCAAATATTTAGACAGATAAAATCAGATTTCTAGAAATAAAAGTAAAGGAGTAACGACAACACCATCGTATTAGGGTAAAAGAAAGTAAAAAGTGAGAGAAAACAATATAAAATATTTTAAATAATAATATTAATAAATAAATAAACTTAAAATTTTTTTTAAATGATTGTAGTAGTTTTCTAGAGCTGTCTTGGTAAAGTACCACAGGCTGGGTGGCTTGAGCAAGAGGGACTTCTTCTCTCATATTTCTGCAGACCAGAAGTCACGTCAGCAGGCCTCGTGTGTGTGTGTGTGTGTGTGTGTGTGTGTGTGTGTGTGTTTTCACAGACTGGAACGTAGGCAAAGTAGCTAAATTGACCCTGAAATAAAGAGAAAGGTGTCCAGCTCACCCCAAGAGAATGTCACAGTTCGAGCAGGGAGGAGACGGGAAAGTGGAGAGTCACACCTGCCAGGTTTCAGAGAAAGCTTTGCAAGGGGCTTCTTGGGAGAGGACAAGGGCATTTTAGGAAGCAGTGGTCAGTTTTAGAGAGAGGTTAAGAATGACAGAGATGGGGAAAGAGGTTATTAAAGAAAGCTTGCTTCTCAGTGTTTGTTTACTGTCCCTGTGCATGTTTTGAGACACTGAATTATCGATCTGAATTCCTTTTGCCTTTTTGTGTCCTGGGGTGTGACTCCCTGCCACTCGGACGACTGAGGTGCTTCTTTATACCCATTATTTTCTCAGAGTTATTTATGTACCTACTGAACACCTCCTGGGGCAGGAGGTGGAGACAGTAGTCACTGTGAAGGGCATGGCCAGCTCTCGGGAGGGCGTCTTCTGGTGAGCATGTGTCGCATCGTGGGCAAAAGCCGAGTCCACGTTCCAGCTCTTACGTGCATCACCTCCAAACTGTTTCTTACTCTCAGCGCCTCTGACACCACATGTGTGGGGGCCACACCAACCAGTTCTCCTGTGCCAGCTGCTGTCCTACAACTTGATCCAGTTCTGACGCTGTCCACCCGCAGTTGGCACCAGCTGCCCGAGTCAAGGGCTCAGTCTCACAAGTCCGCCCCGCTTTCAGCTGACAATTGATCGCAAGTCCCAGGCCTCCCATACTTCTAACCCACCAGCTAGGAAGCGAGTGTTCCCAAGACCTCCTTAGGTTTGATAACTTGCTGAAATGGCTCACAGAACTCAGGAAAGTGCTTTACTTACTATTACTGGTTTATTATAAAAAATTCAACTCAGAAACAAGCAGGAGGAGGAGACACATGGGTGAGGAATGGGGCAGGGTGTGGAGCTGCTGTGCCCTCTCTGCCACCCCCTTCCACCTGCGTGTGTTCACCAAGCCAGAAGCTTAGGGGTTTAGAGTTTTTATGGAGGTTCCGTTATGTACGCACCAATGATTAAACCACTGGCCATTGATTAGTTCACCAAGCCAGAAGCTTAGGGGTTTAGAGTTTTTATGGAGGTTCCGTTATGTACGCACCAATGATTAAACCACTGGCCATTAACTCGATCCCCAGCCTCTCTCCTCTCCTTGGAGGTTGGAGGGTGGGGCTGAAAGTTCCCACTCTCTAGTCACATGGCCGGTTCCTCTGGTGACCAGACCCTATCTTGATGCTGACTAGGGATTCACCCAGAGTCACCTCATTAGCATAAACTCAGATAAGGTTAAAAGGGTTTACTATGAATAACAAGACCCTCCTATCCCCCATCATTCAGGAAATTCCCAGGGTTTTAGAAGCTCTATGTTGGAACAAAGACCAAACATATATTTCTTTTTATATCTCAGTATCGCATACCTAAGTGACTTTCTTCCATAAAGTTTTCAGATCTTCTCATCTCTTTTCCTCATTGTCATGAGGACAATTAATAGTATTGAATTATTATAATATCACTTATTAAGGTAACAAGTAATAACTCTCTAATGGGCTCCTCATCTCACATTACAGATGGTCAAGCTGAAACACGAGTTGTTACCATCTGGAGTGGGTAAAAAGGAGATGTCAAATACACAGGTTACTTATAACAGCTCTACACTGGCAGCTTCTAAAGTTCTTAGTCCATTCCTGAGTTCGCTTGGTGTGAAGTTGACTCTGTTTTCCCACAGGGGTGCTGTATCGTTGTGACCACTGTTATGGGTTCCACCTGAGCGGTTTCAACCTGGGAAACTCCAAACATTTAGTCTTGGCCAATTATTATTCATCTCACGATCTCAAACTTTCAAACATTGCCGATGATGTACCAAATGAGTTATAAGGACAAACTTGGGGTAGGACATAGGGTACATGATCTCTGGGTCACCAGGGTGTCCGTGGATGGTGAGACAGCCAGCTGCCACGGTGAAATGTCACTTAGCAAAGAAGATGTTGGTTTGTACATGAGATGGAAGGGACACGTGTTAACTTAGACACAAGGAAAGAGAGAAAAGGGAGCTACGTTTTTCAAAGAACGGAGATGGAGGACAGAGTGCAGGAATGGAAGAAAGAATTTCTGGCCTTCCTGGGCCATGGGACCTTGGGAAATTCACAATTTTCTAGACTCTGCTTTCTGCCTCTACTGCCTCTTCTCCAGCCACCTCTAATTCCAGGCTCTCATTTGGCCCTTCCAGAAGGAGAAATAAGAAACAGCTTAGGAAGCAGAATGAGCCTGCTCAGAGAGGGTAAGAACTTAATTATTAAACAAAAGGACTAGAATATATTTGAATGAATCATGAGGACAATATGTCCATTTTTATCTTACTAGAGTATTTGAAATTCAAGATCACTGGTGTTTATACAGCATGCATTGTATGTCCTAGTCAACTGTACCATTTGGAAAGATATGTGCTATCTAACTAGAGGCAGGTGCAGAAGTGGCTTATGATGGATCTGGAGTGTGCTTATCCCCTCCGTTCCCATGCCCCCCTGCTAGGAGTGGGGGTAGCTATACCTGCCTTCTAATCCTCTCAATTTGCCCACTGTGTAGAGTGGCCAGGAACAGTCCTTAGGGGATAACAATCTACAAACACCCATGGGTGATATCAGTCGGGGTGGACTGGGTATATATTTGTGAATGTTGTCAGAATCAGAATGGAGTCACTTATGTCAAACCCTAATAAAATGGAGCCAAGAGACCTTGAAGGAAGAATCCTCATGTGTATTTGCCTGAATACAAAAACTATCACAAGAGACTCTGCAAAACCATCTCTTGCGGTTAAGTTCACATCTATGAGGACATCTTTCCAGTAATAGCCAGTTCTTACCACAGCCTTGCAAGTGGTCTTACTAAACCAGAGCCTTGCAGTCAGGGCTGCTTCTATGAGGACCCTCCACCAGCAATGACCGGTACACATATCTCCACCTGTGATGAGCTCCTGAAACTAATGAACTTTTGTTTCAAAACAACCTGCATATACTTCTTTTTGCCTTTAAAAGTTTCCCCTCACCTCAGCCTCCCTGGATATGCCTATGGTCTGTCATAGCATATATATCCTGGATTATATTATCCCTCTGTTTATTCCTGAATAAGCTCATTTCTTTGGGGAGCCGCTCTCTCTGTTATTTTAGGTTGACATATCTGTTAAGCAATAAAGATTTTTTCTGACTCATATTTTTTTACCCTTACAAACAAACTTTTTTCTGTTATGATATTGCCAACATTTTTTATGGCTTCTTGTGGCAGCCAATGAAAGAAACTTTGAGTGTAATTGTCCTCATTGGAAAATATATGAAAAGTAAGGTAATTCTGACCCTCAGTGAATTCATTTAATTTTCTGCAATATCCAAATGTTTCCAAATCAGAGATCATTTCCAAAGATGCCTGGTGATTTCCATCTTATTGCATAGTGGAAATGAGAAGAGGATATTCAGAAAATAATTATATTTAACATAATGTTTCCTCAGCAAATGACTTTGCCGACAATTGCCATCTCTTTTTGGTACCACCTCCCAACCCACCAGTTTCCTTCTTCTCCATCTCATTGTTGGGGCTGCCTGTGAGGTCTGCAGATATTTCTCAGTAAGGACACCCACAGAATGTTCAAACTGGGCGGCTCCCAATAGTCAAGTCCATAACACTGGCAAAGGCTTTTGGAGTCATAGAAACAATCTGAAAACTTTGACCTAAGAACACTTACTTGACATGGCATTTCCCTAAGAACTTTTAGTTCTAAAAGAATTAGAAATGTTTCTAGGCAAAAGCCATTGGGATCACTGCAGAGAGAAGCAGGGTGGTGTTGGCATCAAACTCACAGGCTCTGGAGATAGACAGGACTAGGTCAAAGCTGGCATCACCACTGCTCAGCCACGTGACCCTTAACAGCTCATGCCACCACACCAAACCTATTTTTCTTCTTCAGAAGTAAAGATGATGAATGTTGAATATTGAACTGAATACTGGCTCATACGGGGATGAAATGGAATAGTACATCAGGCCTGGTACACAGCAATGACTCCGCAGAAGTGAGATGTAGTTGTGGTTGTTTTGGCTTTAAGGAAATAAGCCCATGCTCCCCCGGAGAGACTCAGTGGTCAGAGATTTGCCTTTCATCCATTGGTCTGCTGGTGGAGGGGACGGCAGAGTTGTAAGTGTTACACACCCGGCAAGAGCTCCTCTCCCCCAATTAGAATATCTCCAGCCTCCCAATCAGATGGGAGCTGTTGCAGACTGGCTCCTCCTTGCTTTGCGGGCCAGGCATTGATGTCCAGGGCTGAAGGGCAAAGATGCCTTCTGGTTAATTTGTCCACCACCATGAAGATGCTTTTACAGGCTGAATTGTGCCCTCCAAAATTTATATATTCAAGTCCCAGCTCCCAGTACCTCCAATGTGACTGTACTTGGAGACAGGATCTCTAAAGAAGTAAATTTAAGTTCAAATGAGGTTATTAGGGGGGGTCCTAGTCCGATAGGACTGCTGTTCTTGTCAGAAGATTAGGACACACGGAGAGACACTGGGGGCACACTCACACACAGGAAAGACCACGTGAGGACACAATGAGAAGACGGCCATCTGCAAGCAATGGACAGTGGCCTCAGAAGAAACCAACCCTGCTGACATCTTGATCTCAGATTTCTAGCCTCCAGAACTGTGAGACAATAAATCCATTGTTTAAGCCACCCAGTTTGCAGTATTCTGTTATGGCAGCCTGAGCCCACTAAGACAGGTGCCCTCCCACCTTGATGGAAGTCCTAGTGGTGACAGTGTTGGTGCCCCCAAACCCATGAATGAACAAACCTCTCCCCCAGAATGTTCTGCAGGGGTGGCAAGTCAACCATATGGGCTTTTTCAAACTGGGTCTTCTTCCTGGTTCCTTATCTCAGTTCAGTGCCCCCTCCAGCTTCAGTGGCTGCGCAGTAGAATCTCCTAAAGAGCTTTTGACAAAAGTAGCAATGCCCTTGCATCACCACTTAATTGCTCTGGATGGAGTCCCAGGTGGGCACTCAGGGTTGTGAGCCCCTGTCCAAATCATCCTGGCCTTCCTTTTCCTTCTTCCTGGCAGCAGGTGAGTGTTTTATCTGAACTCTCAGGACCATGGCATTGGCTTCTGGATGCATCTGCTTGTGTCTGGTGCCCACGTCTCTAAGCTGCCCCACAGAAGGGTCCTTCAAGCACCCAACTGTATTTCATATAATTTCCACCATTGACTCTTTTATGTTAATTTTGGGTCTGACAACTTATTTATCTTTCTTATTAGTATTAATAACATGTAGTTAATTTACTTTGTTTTTTCAGGTATGAATTTTTTTTACTGTACCTCTCTAGTCCTCCACATGGTACAGAACACAAGATAGGTCCTAATACTTATATGTTATATGGTTAGTTCAGAAATAAATGTGTTCCTAACTGTCATGGTCTCATCTCTCAGCTTGCTGTGTACCCCACAGAGGTCATCTAAACCCTAGTGTCATATGACACCATTGGGCAGTCCTTTCTAGTCCACAGAGCCCTTAGATGCATGTCAGGTTGAGCTAGAGTGATGCCAGCCTGGATGCTGTTTAACACTGCATAGACAATGCAGGGGTGGGGTGGTGGTGGGGGCACCCTATCATTTGGAGCAACCTCCCCCTCTCCCCGCCTTACCCTGAGTCTCCGTCCTCAGAGGGACTAACTCTTTCTTGTAGAGCAGCAGCGGCAGCTAAAAGTGGGGCAAGGTTCACCTGAGCACAAAACTGCACACAGCCTGGCTAATAATTTATGTAGAGTTTCTATTGCTCACAACCTGAATCCATTATTCAGCCTTAGAACAGGAATAAACTCTGCAAATGCTGCATGTGGGAGCGCATGCACAGCAACCCTGGGCTTCAGTCTTGACAATCACTGGGCCTACTGGAGCTCTAGAAAGAGAGCGACGCTTCATTTCTTCTGCCTGCAAGTCTATCCAGAGAGAACTCAGCCATGGCCTTGGGTGTTCGTCATACCAGAGCGCCGGGCTGCTGTTGGTCTTTAGACCTGGCTACCCTCAGGGGCACACAGCAGGGAGAACACAAGGCCAGTCCCCAGGGAGAGGCTTGGGTCGGCCCAGCCTCCTCGTTCCCCTGAAAGAGGAACTCTCAAATGCCAGTCCCACTTTCCTGTAAAATAATTATATGGATGCCATCTGCATACGAATGATAAGCCCCTTAGAAATTTTTTGTTTGGCTTTTCAGGTGATTGCATTCTGCTACTTATTGGGTAAAGTAGGCATGTTTTCTTCACTCTGACGTTGACCTCTATCAGATAAGTCACTGAGAAGAGGTCTATGCTCGCTTCTGCACCCCCAGTCATGGTTTTAGGGTCCTCATCCATAATCAGGCCTGCATTCTTGGTTGTAAAAGCTCGTCTTCATGACAACTCCTTGACTCTGGCTTCTGCCTCTGGTTCTTCTCCTTTCTGTGGTTCTTCTCCTTTCTGTGGTTCTTACATCCAAAATGGAACTGGCTTGGTCGTATGTCCAGGCTGGGAAGATTTTATCTCACTTAAAAAGTAACTTATTTAATGAAAAGAGGGCTGACTTTGACATCTCAAAATATGGGCTCAGGGACAACTCATGATGGAGCCACCCCAGTGGAGTCATTTTATGCCCTGGAGGGAAATGGGCAACAGGTAACTCAGACTATTGGCGCAGGAGTCAGATGGGATGGTGGGTGTGAAAGCCTTTGGCAAGATGTGTTCTTTACACTGATATCCAGAGCTGTACCCCACTGACATGCTCCAGGACACAGTGCTGGTTATTAAAATGTTGAGGTATTTCTGTACCAGTTTGTAAATAGTTCCCTTGCCAAGCCCCACACCCTTCCTACTCCCCAGGGCTCCCACAGTGCTGGCTGCCCGTCCTGGCTCTATTCCAGAGACTCACAATTTTCTGCCTTTGGCTCCAGGCAACATACATTTATTTTCAGCATTAACTAGAGCTTAACCCCAATGTTAAAAATTAGAAAATGCAGAAATTAAAGCTGGCCGCTTCAGGCAAATTCTCCCTCCCTCTTTCTGAAAGTATGAATTACTGCTTCTACCTTCTGGGTAAGACGAACTGAATATAATAGCCCTGATCTTGTTTGTTCCAATAGAATAGTTCACACGGCAGAGGAAGGCTAAATTATGCGTTTTGAAATCCCCTCAAGCTGCAATTCAAGAAATGTATAATTAAGCCCTGGCATTATCAAAGAGTAGAAAATATTTTTCTTCCAATTTTCGTATGGTTTAGAAACTACTAGAGGTTTTGATTTTTGTTGCAGCAGAATAGGTAACACATCACATCTCTAAGCACAACTGTTAAGTGGCGAACAAAGTCAACAAATGTGACCATGCCTCTGGCAGTGAGGACACATTCTCACAAATCTCGTGTGGTATGGATTGAAGATGGTCTCTCCTCCAAGGTAGCCCTTTGAATTTGTGACAGGTGCACAGCTTTTGAGCCACAGTGCCTGGAAAAGATGTAGTTCAGCCTTTGGACCCCTTCCTGGTGGAGGTAAGACTAGAACTGGCCGTGACAGTCATTAAGTTCATTGCCTTGGTGAGATCCCAGCACCTCCTTGAGGACTGTCTATATTTCTCTAAAGATAAAACTTTACTAAAAGGTGAAACCCTTTAAGGATGAACAGCTAAGAACTCAGGCCGAGTTACGGAGGAGGACCCTAAAATCATGACTGGGGGTGCATAAGGCGAGCATAGACCTCTTCTCAGTGACTTTCCTGATAGAGGTCAATATCAAAGAATAGAATCACAAGAAAAGCATATATTCTTATATCACTTAAATGCTATATTAGTTTCCTAGGGCTGCTGTAACAAATTGCCAAAAACCTGGGGGCTTAAAAACAACAGAATTTTATTCTTTCATAATTCTGTAGGTCAGAAGTCCAAAGTCAAGGTATCATCAGGGCACAGTTCCTCTGAAGGCTCTAGGGGAAAATCCTACCCTGCCTCTTCCAGCTTCTGGCAGCACCAGGTGTTCCTTGGCTGGTGGCAGCATCACTCCAGTCCCTCCCTGTGTCCTCACATAGTCATCTTCCCTGTGTCTCTGATCTCCTTCCTTCTCTTCTGTAAAAGGACACCTGTCATTTAGCGTGCACCTGTCATTGCATCTCATCTTGAGATCCTTAATTACATCTACAAAGACTCTTTTTCCAATTTAGGCCACATTCACAGGTACCGAGGGTTAGGACATGGACGTATATTTTGGTGGCCACAAATTAACAACTCAAGAAAAGTACCTAAGGGATTGATAACAATGGTTACTTACTTGGGGAGAGTGGTAGGAAAAGGGAAGACACAGGGGAGGGAAGGAGAATTTTGCCCCTATTTTATTTTTAATAAAATAATAATAATAACAATAATCTCCCTTACTTAAAGTATTGAGTCCAGTAAATCTGTCACTTATTAAATATTAAGCAAAGAAATCTAATTTGAAATGATAAAGCAGGGTATCGCCACTTATGGTGTCCAGTTAGATATTTAACATAAAGCCTAAAGACAAAATACATGAATTCTTAACCGTCATGATGAAACATATCAGCATTAAAATTTTTGAATAAAGGAAGGCGAAGGTCTTAAACATTGACATTCATTTTACATACTGCAAGCTACACAAAGTACCAGCAAAATAGCAAAATAAAATAGCGGCCTACTGATTTTTGTTACGACTCCCGTTGTTATTTATTCGGCAAGCATGTGATGTCTACGACGAGGCATCAGAAGTTGAAGCAGGAGGCCCTGAGAAGCCGTACTTTTCTTTTTTTATTTTTATTTATTTATTTATGTATTTATTTATTTGTGATGAATATTCATGAGATACAAAGCTAATTGTCACCACTCGTGCCCATGATGTGAGGGCCCAATTCATACTGGGGGCATACCCATGACCAGATATTACTCTTGTACCCCGTGTCCCCCACCCAATTATCCCCCAACCTTCCTCCCCTTCCCCTTTCCCCCCCACTCCACTTTGTAGCCCTAGGAATGTTCCCTCCCTCTGTAAGTCCAACACACCACTGTGGTCTTTCTTTCCTTCCTTCTTTCTCTCTTAGCTCCCACATATGAGTGAGCACATGAGGTATTTATCCCCCTGTGCTCTGCTTATTTCACTCAACATAAGATCCTCCAGGTTCATTAGATCCAGAACTTGTTTCAAATGCAGGAAGAAGTCAATGGACCATAAGAAACACATATGACCAAGGAAGCTTGACATGATACTTCCCCCATCAGCCAACCGCTTATGTCAAAAATGAGGACTTAGAGGAAAAGGGCAGAAGAGGAAAACCTTCTCCTTTGCTTTCAGTCCTTGTTTACTCATCAGTAAGCCAAAAGTAGAGCATGTTGGTAGAAAGTGTGCATATCAAGAAGTGAAATAAAAACAGTTGAGTTAATGTTTGCAGCATTTCCAATGTTCTGGTAAAAGTCAAATACATACTCATGTACGAGCTACGAAATGCAAATTGTGTGATTTTGGAAATTCTGCATGACTTAAATGCCCTTATCTTGCATTTAAAACCAGAATTGCACAATATAAAGTGAAATGGTAAAATTCATGCTAATAATTTAAAGTTTTCTTTCTTTAAAATGACATTAAATAGAAAATAAAAAAAAAGACCATAATTAGTCAAGAGAGAGATTGTGGAAGAAAGGGAAAAGCTTTATATGTTATTACATTTAATGGCCCTTTTCTCCAACTTTTTAAACAAGAAGAACCACATTTTAATTTTGCACTGGCAGCACAAATTGTATAGCTCCTCTGCAGGGAGCTGTATCAGAGTATTCCCATCAGTCTGTGGGGGGTGCATCCTCCTTTAGTCCAATCAGCTTGTGCACTGAGGGTCACATGACACAATGTTTGCAGGCCTCTGAATGAGGCTGGGGCAACTTCCTTAGGTAGTTCCCCTTAGAAGGGAAGGCAATTTTTTAAAGCAATAGTATTTTGACAGTCTCCCCCACCTGTCTTCCCCTGCACGGTGCTTGTTACACTGCTGGTGTACAATACCCTGCCAAGTGCGGGGTGTGATGTTTCCTCAGCCTGCTAAACTTCAGTGTGTTGTTTTTTAACTGCTTTTGAGAATGTAGCTATTAAAATAGGTGGCACCTCCCTTTTACTGGCCTACACTACACTATTCATACACCAGGATTTGCATTAATTAGAGGTAACCACTTATTTTGAGTAAAGGCAAAAAAATGAAATGATTTGAGGGTATTTAAGCATTTCAGGTGAAGCTCAGAGCAATGAATGATTTAAAAGATGATTTCCATGTAGTCTCTCGAAAGGAAGAAAAATGTATCTCAATGACATTTTAGGACTTCAGTTCTTTTTTTCTGTTTTGTCTTTGTTATTTAGACATGCAGACCTGTGAAATAATCCCCCTTCTCTTTCACAGACAGTAGGTTTTAACTTTGGTACCTTCTGAGCACACAGAATTGAAGCTGTGTAAAGCTTCCCTCTCTGGCTGTTTCCTGCTTTTGCTGCAGGAACATTCCTCTAACTGGGCAGTCATGAGGATCCCATTAGCATGCGCATGTCTGTGCATTTCCCAGGCTCCCTCATCCACACCCCTCTCCCCCGCCCCCCCCCCCCCCACCCCCCCCGCACTCTTCCCCCAACCAGAACGGCCATCAGGGACTACTGCTCCAATCCCAAATGCTAGTAACAGCGGAAAGCCCAAAGTTTGAAGGGAATGAGAGATTTCCCCTTCCACGAAGTCCCCCAGGAGCAGATTTTCTAGAAGATGCTATAAATCTCTTGATAACCCCTGTTCTTTTAGGGGAAAAGTGAAAACGTGGACTCATAAGTTGCAGTGGATTGAATTTGTGTACCCCAAAGTTCATGTATTAGAGACTTAACCCACACTGTGACAGTGTTAAGAGGGTGGGAAATCCTATTATGGTAATTGAAAGGTGGGGCCTTGAAGAAGTGATTACATTGTGAGGACCATGCCTTAGTAATGGAATAATAAGTTGATGGTTTAATAGTGGTCATGGGTGTGGTTCTAAGGGCTGTAAAAGGAGAGCACACGGGGAACTCTCTCTCTCTATGCTCTGTCATTCTGCCATGTGAGACACCTGTGTCACTGTCACCACTAACAAAGCATTCACCAGATGTATTCTCTGGACTTTGGGCTTCCCAGCCTCCAAACTGCAAGCAGTAAATTTTGTTTTCTTACAAATTACCCAGTTCCACGTATTTTTGTCATAAGCATCAGAAATAAACTCACACATAGGTCCTCCCCACCAGGTTCCACACAAAGCTGATGTTAGCATCTCTGCAAGTCCAGAAGGAGATTGGGTGACCTCTTTGGAAGCACAAGGTTTGCTTTCCCTGGATTTTCATTACTTGTTCTCAGCTCTTTGATGTGCCTCCAAGCACCTAGTTTGTGACATCATAATTGCTCACCCAGGACAAGTGCAGAGATCTGATTTCATATCATAAAATTCAGTGCACCTGGGTGCCACATAATAGCTCTACTGAGATGCGCATTACATCAGCTATGATTCATTCTTGTGAACTGGTTCTAGGCCAGAATCTGATAACACAAACCAAATACTTCAACTCTTAGAAGATGCTTAACTGGAAAAACCAAAAGAAATCTTTAGTTTTCCTCCCAGCTTTAGTCTACACCATATATGTATATATTCCAAATACTGCACATGACCTTTAAGGACAACAACAAAAACTCAGGGGAATAGGATCTAAAATATATTTTCTATGTTGAACTTGGATGGACTTCAGGGCCTTTAGCAAGCTGTGCCAAGCAGCATATGAAATCAGTGGGATAAGTTTGGATGCATATTAGCTGTGTGACCTTAAGGCAAATGACTCATGCTCTCTGAGCTGAAGTGCCATTATCTGTGAAATAAAGATAGCAATGCCTACCTCAAAGGATTGTTGTCAGGATTAAATTAAGTGATAAAAGCCCTGTGCATAGTGTCCAATAGAGGCTCAGTTCATGTTGGTCTTTTTCTCTTTTCCACCCATGGAAAATACTCATGTAGTGGATGGAGTAGTTTCTCCCCACCATACCTGGCAACCTCTCTCCCTGTGCAGCAGTTTAAGCTCGGTTGGGATTGGCTCCTCTGGGGTATTAGGGGCATGTCTTGATTGATTTCAGCCAATTACAATTATCCTGATCCTCCTCCTGTCAGAGAGATTGGTTCTGCTGACTGCTGGCCAAAATCTATCCACATATGTCTATCACCTGGCCACAGGTATTGGTTCATGGGTGACACAATCAGTGCAAAGATGAGCAATTTATTTTTCTCTATCTGGATGTGAGCTCTGGTTATTGTGGAAGTTGTCTTGTGACCTTAAGAAAAGCCTGCTGGAGGACAAAGCCAAGGACAAAAAGAACAGACAGAATCTCCAAGAAATGGGCAGAATCCCTGTTGGAATGAAGGCTGAGCAGGACTTTTCAGTTATATGACCCTTCTGCCACCCTCTAATATACCACCTACCTCTCTGAGCTTCCATAAGAAGAGCCAGTCATGGGCTCTTATCTCCATGTTTTTTGATCCTGAGCTACAACTAGGCAAGAATGCAGCTGAATCAGATAGGACCCATTCTAGCATTTTCACCACCTGAATCTTTTTCTAGTGGATTTCAAGACCACAAGCTTCACATTAGCTGCATGAGTGAAACTTCCACTATTAGATAACACTCAACTGAATATGGCTGCCTCTATTTTTACCTGCTGGTAGGAACCACAAATCAGAATGTTAAACCTCTCAAATCCCTTTAGACCATGAGAGTTGACACAACACTATCTAAATCATGCCATCTAGCCTGTCAGAGCCCACCACAGCAAATAGTCATAGACAATTAGCCTCAGAAAGGCCATATTTGTAGAAGACAGCTTTAAGCAGAATGCTAGCCTTAAAGAAGTCTTTTTGTAACCTAAGCTCACAGCATAGCTCATGGGAAAACGCTACAGGACTTAATGCTCAGGAAGAGCAGGATGACAAGAGCTAATCAGGAACTTGGTGAACTAACTATTCTTCCTTTGGACTCACAGCTGCCTGGGAACAAGATGGCATCCAACTTGTGGGAGCCAGTTAACACCCAAGCATCACAGAACTGGATGAAAGAGTTGCAATACTGGCCCTAACGTAAAGAAAGCCAAGAATCTGCAAAATTTCACACAGCGGCTTTCTGATGGGACTAACCTCCCCCTTTTGTTTCCCACACTCTTCCCTTTAAAAACCCTTTCTGAGGCTCTCAAGCCTCTGAGACAGTTTGCAGCCTAACTGTCTCCCAGGTTGCGCTTCCTGATGGTAGAGCTTCCAACCTTGCATCAACATCAGACTGTCAAGTCTTTTCTTCTGTGTGAAGGAGTGGCCATTCTTGGTTGCGAGATCAGTTAAGCAGACGATACATGTTAGAAATTTATTATTATTATTTATTATTTATTTATTTATTTATTTTTGATTACATATATTTATGGGGTACAGAGCTGACTATTAGTATTTGTGTTCAGATGTGATAATTAAATCAATATTATTAGCATGTTCATCATTACAAATCATAATTACTCTTTGCATCCCTTACCCAGTTACTCCCCACCCCTTCCCCCGCCCCATCCCCCTTTCCCACCTCTAGTAACTATAGGTCTGTTCTTTCCTTCTGAAAGTTCAACATTTTATTGTGTTCTCTCTCTCTCTCTCCCTCTCTCTCCTTCCTCCTCCCTCCCTCCTTCCCTCCTTCCCTCTGTCCCACTTATGAGTGGGGACATGCAGTATTTCTTTCTATGCCTGGCTTATTTCACTTAACATAATTTTCTCTAGTTCATCCATGTTGCTGCAAATGGCAGAACTTCATTCTTTCTTATGGCAAAGTAGCATTCCATTGTGTATATATACCATACTTTCCTTATCCAGTCATCCAGTGATGGACATTTAGGTTTGTTCCAAATCTTGGCTATCGTAAACAGAGCTGTGATAAATGTCGGAGTGCAGGTATCCCTTCGACATGATGATTTCCATTCCTTTGGATATATGCCCCAGTAGTGGGACTGTGGGATCATATGGAAGATCTATCTGTTGTTGTTTGAGGAATCTCCGTACTGTTTTCCATAATGGCTGCACCAATGTACAGTCCCACCAGCAGTGTAAGAGCGTTCCCCTTTCTCCACATCCTCGCCAGCATTTGTTATTCACATGTGAGAAATTCTTGTACCTAAAAATAATAGTCAAGGGTAGGAAAAAGATGAGGAAGTGGAAATGAGAGGAAAAAGACCCACAGTTCAAGACACCCCACATACACGTCATAAAGGATAGGACAAATGGAAAAGAAGCACTCAACAAACAGAAACCTTTTTGAGTTAAAGAAAGAATTGGACCTCTGGGCTGAAAAAGTTCATCAAAACAAGCAAAATTCATTAAAGAGCTCAACACCTAGACTTAGCTTTGTGGCACTTCCATATTTCAGGTGCACACACACACACACACACACACACACACACTCTCTCTCTCTCTCTCTCTCTCTCTCTCAACAAACAGGAAAAAAATAAACAAAAGCAACAACCACAGCAAAAACAAAAGCAAGTAAGGTAACCCCCAAAGAACCCCAAATCAGTTTGGCTTTAGACTTTTCCACAGAATCAAAACCCAGCAGGCAGCGAAGTTGTGTCCTTAAAACTTTGAGAGAAAATGATTGTGAAAAAAATTGTCTAGAGGATAAAGGTAAAAACATCCGGACAAGTAAGTTAAGAGAACAGCTCAATGTTAGAAATGTAGAGGGAAAAATCTCCTTAATTCTATTTCTTCACGGGTGCAAATTTCAAAGCACCTCTTACAAATAAAAATATTAGTCAAAAAAAAACATAAACACCAGAAAAGAGAAAAACGTAGTAAAACAGTGAAAATAATCTTTCCGTGTCAGATAGCACAGAGAGACGGCAATACTTTTCTTTTAAAGCAACTCAGGGACAATCCCTTTCTTTTTTCTGTTTGGCAGCTGACTGGCACTGGCATCCCAACTCTTGACCGTGGTTTGGTGTTATCAGCACGGTGCATCCAACCAAGTGAAAGAACCAGCAATCCATGACGGATTTTCGCATTCTGTTCAGAAGTAGTCTCAGGAAGCACCCCAATGCATCTCCTCCTTTCTGACATTCCCAGGGCACATCGGTGTTGCCAGGGCAGCGTCTGCACTTCTGCTTGGAGGGAAGCTCAGACCTCCTGATTCAGCAAACGCAATGTTTAACTGGGGAGTGCTGTCCTGCCGGAGAGCACTGAGAGAATCCCATCTGGGTCACCCTGCCTGTGATTCTGTTCCAAAACGGTACCCCAGTGAGAGGCAAGTGGTGATGGTTGAGAAGGGTGTTTTCAGAGCCCCCCCCCCCCCCCGGACCTGCTCAGCTGTCCTCTTTGTGCACCTCCCTCTCCCCTCCCAAGGTGCAGGCTACACCTGAAAATCTCTTTTGTTCGATGTGACCTAGACACCCGTTGAGCTTTTCAACCTCCATTCATTTTATTTCCACACGTGGGATCCACTTCATGCTCTCAATCTGACGCACCAAAATCCTACCCAGACTGGAAATACCTGCTGTGCTTGGTAACCACGCTGAGCGGGGGCCACCCCTGGGAGCTGCATCCTCCCTAGCCCACCTCCTTAACTTCTGGTTGTGAAACAAAGCTAGTTTGGGGACATGTTTTTCAAGGAAAAAGCCTCCACTTTTATTCTCAGAATCTTGGTGTGTTTTTTGGTGACAAAGAATTTCTACTTCATATCTAATTTCTCACATAGTTCGCAACTGGTGCATTTTCAGCTGGCTCAGCGCCTTCCTGCACCTGTCCTGAGGATCGTGTCAGTCCCTATCTCCTCAGAGCTACGCTTCTGCAGGGGGCCAGGCGCAGCCCCTGAGGGCTTTGTCCTGCTAAGTTTCACAGCTAATGCTGACCCTCCTGGGGGCACCCCAGGAACAGAGGCTCCCAGCCATGTGTCCTTACCCACCCTCCCTTCTTAGCGCAGCAGCTGGGCATTTTCTACTCCCACAGGGCTTGTCCTGGCCACCTCTGAGCTGCGCTCTGATTTTCTGAATACCGCTGTTTTCCCAACTCTTGGCCTCTGCTCTGACCCTGAACTCTCTTCTCTGCACCCTCTCAGGGAGACCTTCTGCCATATTCTGTGTATGGAGCCACTGTGACCTTACCACGCACCCTCCTACACCATTCAGGTCAGCCTACGATGAATTGGGTCCCTTACACCAGTTTGGACTGGACATGGCTTTGTTTTCTTTCCTGCGCTGGCTGTATTTTGAAGTCCCAGTGCCTACTGGCCAAACCTTGTCAGGCTGTCCTATCTGTTCTACCACTGACACTGAGGTCCAACCAGATGTCCCTTGAGGACCAGATTTGAGTCATTTCTGAAGATGGTCCATTGCCAGTGGTTTCAGGCATGTTTCTCTTTCTCTCTGACTGGCTGAATTCTCCAATAC
The DNA here is from genome assembly GCF_027409185.1 of Cynocephalus volans. Lineage (NCBI taxonomy): Eukaryota > Metazoa > Chordata > Mammalia > Dermoptera > Cynocephalidae > Cynocephalus > Cynocephalus volans. Next base: position 296,826,037 of record NC_084460.1, read on the forward strand.
CTAGGCCATCTGCTAGATTATTCATCAGGAAGCGGGGTTACTGCTCAAGGTGATGGGCTCCAAGGGACCTCCCTTTGTCCTTTACTGAGGGAAACCACCTGCAGGAAGCCACACGTGGGTTCCAATCCTGAGTCTACTATCCAGAATGACCTTGGACGAGGTATGAAATGTCTTTGAGCTTCCATTTCCTCATCTGTAAGAGAAAAATAACAGCTCCACCTTCTGGGATTGTGAGAGTTAAATGGGGTCAAAGTGTAACAACACAGGAGAGTCAGTAAGTGTCACTTCTCTGTCTCCTTCTGCCATGGCCAAGGCGCACACATCCGGCTTTTCAGATATGGACCCAGAGATACTGTCCTCGGTTTTTAAACACAGTCAGAGAGACTGATGTAAAGCTGTTTTGTATTTTTAAAATATTGGTATTTATAAGAAAGAAATAATTACCTTAGTGAGTTTGGCAAGTATTATTTTTGTATTTTCTGAGATGTACCATTAATGTCGCTGTGGGTAATCCAAAATAAAAAATTACATACTTTAGAATTTCGTGTAATCAGATTCAGGAAGAAAGCAAACTCTGCTTTTTATGCCATTTTAAATGGGACATCGTGAGGTTTATCTAGGTGATTGATTGTGAAACATTTTGCAGCTCAAAAAGATGCAAAAACCAGTTACGTTTAACAGGAGGACACAAGGGGGGTCATCGAGACGTAGGGACCACATGGAAAACAATGTTTTTGAAATGTCATGGAGATGAAATCTGTGACCACCTAAACAAGAAAGAAGCATGGTAAACGAAGACGGATTTCTGTCTCTCGCTCTCAGAAGAGTCAGAAGATGGTCAATTTAAACTGGAAATAGGAATAGTTTCAGTGTAGACTCTAGCAAGCATTTCTTCATATCCTACAAGTAGAAAACAGCTCAGGCAGCACACCACCGTTCTCAGAGAGAAATCAGGCCCCAGAGGTTGACTTAACTCCCACGGAGTGACATCGCTGCCCCTGCACTGAGCGCGTCAAAGAGGTTTCCACACCAATTAGTCTCCCTGCCCCACAGCTCTGAAGCTTTGCTCTGATTATATTCTTTTAAAGAAAACTTTTTAAAGGAAGACTAGGTAAAGCTTGTGAAGGCAAAGCAACTGACAGAAAATGGGGGCAAATCCCTGCAGATTTGGAACAACCGAACAAAGGCAGAGTTCGAAGAGCCTCTGGCTCTAACCCACAAAACTCAGAGATAGAGGCAAAAGCCACAGAGTGAGCATCGACACTTTTTTTGGGTAGAGAAAACAGTGTTGTCTGCAGGGTCAAAGGGGAAAAAGATCATTAGAACTGCAGCCTTTTGTTGTTCTCGGTGCATTCTTCAAAAGACAATGCAACATAAAACAAGAGTCAGTATTAAAGAAGAGCTCCTGAGTCTCTGCTCCCTGGACTGTTGTCCTGGAAACACTGTATGGAACCACGTATGGAACCGGAGAAAGTTGAGCTCTCCTTCAGGGAAATGAGTTGGTCTGAGCTTTGTAATGAATTAACTACGAGAGGAATCATGAAGGCCTGAGATTGTCAGAATTTAGAATCCCTCCTGCTCAGGCCTCCATAAGCTGAGGGAATTGCTAAGCAGGAGCCTTCGTGTATTCAAACCAAGAGCAGCGATGTCCCCAAACCGTCCTTACCAGATCTGATGAACCGACTCAGGCCCTCCCACCAAGATTTATTATATCCAAGGCCATGAAAAGTTTAAAGTAAGATTAGAATTTCATAGAATCCTGAATAATTTCTTGAAGATTTTGTTTTGATTACACCTCTGTGAAATATCCAGTTTTTTCTCTTTCTACCAAATATTCTCCATCCAAACGGATTAGAAGGGCAAGTCTTGAGTTGATTGATAGACAGAGTTGATTTTAATTGCTTGGCAACACATCAGTGGATGTGGACAGGGAAAACTGTGTTTTCTGGAATCGGAGAAATAGGAAAATAGGACAAGGTCACCAGAAACAAGTTTTGACTCTTTTCTTCTCAGCAGTCGATCCAGGAGTGCAGCACACACGGAGCCAGCTACGCCAAGTTCAGTCAGGAGGAGAGTGAGCAACGTGTACTTGGCGTCTCCGGACAGCCTCCGGAGGGAGGTAAGCCAGCCGGGTCTGGGTCTGGGTCTCATGGAAGTGTGTCCGGACCACGGCTTCTGTGTACGTACAAACCCAGCGAGGAAGTTTTCATAGGTGGACACGTCTGTCTGTAGAATGAAGGCCACAGGGAAGTTGTCCTCCTGATTCAGGACTGTCTGTTTTAACCTTTCCTGAGTGCTCAGATGACCCTTCTGAGAATCTAATAAATGCTACGAACCGTTTTTCCTGAGGGGGGATATGCACATCCCAACACATAATATGTTGCAGATAATTTTGAAAGGATTCAGGTGTGCCCTGAAGTGATTCCAAGACTTCATGTAAGAATGACTAATAATAGCGTGACATTAGTATCATTCCCATTTTACAAATGGAACAAAACGATTTTGGCTATGTCTACATGCAGAGAATGAATGGACAAAATCTGTGAAATAAATGAAAACTATTGCTTTAGTATGCGTAATGCAAGCTGGACTGAATTTTTCCTGGCAGTTCATTGACTTGGCTTTGGAAGATGTAAGTCTAAGAACGGAGGAAGGCGTAGCTGCTGTCACTGGGACTGCCTGGACACGTTTGGTAAGAGCTGTTTTATGTCTTGAATGAGGAGAAATTAAAATCTAAACCTATTCTCTTAGAAACCCTATAACAGAAGAATATCAACAACAATCAAAAAGCACAGATGAATTTCAGATTAGGAAACGAATAAAACGTAATATATTCAAATAAACTACAGCAAGAGTAATTTTTGAAATGCTCCGTCACAGTTGTGAATGCAATCGTTAATCACTGTGGATACTTCATTAGTTTTGTACAAAAGTCAGGTGCTTCAGTGCACAGATCTCTCAGATAGTTTATGAACCAGTCAAGGTCTGTTCAATGTGCTTTGACAGAAAAGGGTTCAATTTGTGCCCCTCGGAAGCAATTTGTATCATAATTGGAAAGATACGATTCATTACAACTAAACCAGCCTTATAAATGTCCTACAGTTTACATTTACTGTGAATACCATTCCTAGTTTGTCTTAGCAGTCCTGGCTGGGGACTGTTGTTCTGACATAATTAAGAGTGTCCCATTTTGCTCTAAAAGGTGTCGTAGATAAATGATTTGGTCTTTTTACTAAGAGAGTAAGTGGGAAAGACTATTTCTAAATGGGTAGAATGTGGATTTATGTAACTAAAAAGGAATGATTTGGAGATGAACTTATTTTCTAAATATGTTCTTGCTGCTAATTTCTCAAGGGACCAGTACAGAAGAGCAATATTTAAGAATTGCCACCTTTCATGCACTTTTTGACTCAATTATGATACAATGATATTTTCTGTGTCATGTTCCTCATGCTCAAAACAGCGCAACTAGAAAGATTTCTAGAACAGGTATATTTTATATGGAATCATGGTCCTTTTTTGATAAGCTTCTTATATTAAACAAACCACAGAATTCTCCTGGTCCTTAAAATGTTTGATTAATAGATACATAGTAACACAGTTGAATTAATTACAGACATTATTTCAAGTCACAGCCCCCTCCCCCCAATCTTACAAGAGGAAAATCAGGAAAAACAAGCTATAAGAAGTGTGACTGCCCTGAGCCTGCTGTGCTAAGAGGCCTTATGTGGACCTGAGGGTGGCTGGCAGCCACGTGCAGCCCTGCTGCCTTCTTCGAACAGCCCCAGAGGCAGCTGACCCTCATTTTTTGCAGACTCTGTGTTTGCAAATTTAATGCTCACTAACATTTGTTTGTAACCCCAAATTAATACTTGCAGCACATTTTTTGTTGTATCTTTAAACATTTTAAAAAATTTTTTATTAGCATATTTATTGTTACAAATCATAGTTATTCTTTATGCCCCTTACCCAATCGCTCCCCTCCCCTCCACCTCTCCCCACAGATTTGCTCTCTCCATCTGATAGGTTAACTGTTCCTCTGTGGGTTTGTTGCCTGGATGATCTGTCCAGTACTGAGACAGGTGTGATCAAATCCTCCCCTGTTATTGTAAATCAGATGCTTCTTCTATTACGCTGGAGAGTGCTCTGGACCTATTCTTTTTTCTTTCTTTTTTTGGTCTCCACTGGTGCCTCTCCTTGTGTCAATACAGTTGAGAGTCTGGCTTGCCATGTGCATGGTGGCTGTGACCGCTGCTATAGAGACTAGTTGCCTTTGTGGCAGCCACGGCAATGGTGGTGACGATGGAGGGCTACCCACGTGGAAATGGTGATTTTGGTGTGCTCTTTATCTGCTTGTGGCTGGGTTCAGCTTCCCCCGGCTCCGTACCTCAGGACCCAGGTGGGGCCGCAGGGTGGTGTCATACTTGCAGCACTTTTGTAGTTATTCACGAACATATGCAGAGCGGCAAAAAATTGAGTCTCCCAATGTGCGTGTTCCAGCTGAGGTCAAACAAGGCGATGCTCTGCCTTCATGTTTCAGCTCTCAATACTACAAACAAGCGTCCTTTCTGCAATCTGTTGGGTGCCATGGTTTCTAAATCTTTGTGCTTTTTGTTGGTGATTTTGCTGTTTAAAGTGGCTTTCAAGTATAGTGCTGGTGTTCCTTGTGCCAGAAAGCTGTGGAGTCTTACGGAGAAGATAGTGTGCTAGAGAAGCTTTGTTCAGGCATGAGTTACAGGGCTGTCGTGGGCTGTGAGTTTAATGTTAATGAATCAACAATATGGTGCATCAAGGAAAAGGAAGAGGAAATTTGGCAATTTGTAAGTGAGGCCACTCTGCAAAGTGCTTAAGATCGTTAGTGCATCATGAAGCAATGGACAAGATGGAAAAATGGCTAAATTTGTGGATTTGTGAGATAATGACCAATAAAAAAAAAAAAGAGTAGCAGACAGCGTTGTGATGAGGCTGAGAGACAAAGAAACTTGTGCTCACGTGACCCAAGATCAGGAAAACAAACTTTTCTCAGCTAGCATTTTATTATAAAGCAAGCACTTCGTATAATCAATTCTTTTAAAGTAGTATATATTCAATAAGGTGTCTTTAAACAAAAACATGCAGAAAACAAAGCTGCACATTGATCAGATGACAGAAATGTGACCTGAAGCTCACGGGCAGCTGATCCTGAATTCCCCTGGGAGCGATGGCTCAGTCCTGGCTAGTTCGGTGCTCATGCAGTTCTAGGGAACGCACCTACTGCAAGTGACGAGCAGTGACCGTCAGCAACGCTGTCTCGTACCTTCCGGGCCGGTCCATCACCCGCAGGTACTGCTGAGCGACAGCAGTTGACACATGAGGACTGATGAGGAGTCTCCAAGCCCTGCCTGGAATTCTGACTCACAGAATCTGAGAGATTTCATCAAACGGTTGCTGTTTAATCCACTCTGTTTGGGGGATAGTTTGAGATGCAGCCACAGGTAATCAGAACAGAGTTTGGTACCAGCTGTGGTAACTTTGATAGATATTCTCTCTTTTGTTTCTAACTATTATATTGCAAAGTATTTGCAACAATTTACAGACGAGGAAGCTGAGATTTTGAGAATTTAACTAGTTCTAGCTCTCACAGTTCAGAAGTGGTGGAGTGTTGATTCAAACCCAGCACGGACTACTCAGGGCTCCCTCGCTGTCACACACTGTCTGCTGAGATGCCTACAGACAGCTGATTCCAATGCGACCATTTAATGCGGTAATGATTAGGCCACGTTTTCTCTGTCATGTCGTCAGGCTGTGTGGCTGTGATGATGAAGAAGACTGCAGAGTTGACCTGTTTCCGTAGGCTGGGAAGTGGAGATCCTTAGCAGCACCTTTGGTTCCCCGGGGACCACACGCCTGCTGAGCGCGGTGCACGTACGGAGCAGGAAGAGCTCTTGCAAGTTGGGCGCCCTGTCAGGTGGGAATTGCTTAGGCTTTGAAGGACAAGGATGGCTTGAGGCAGCTCCCGAGGACTGTGGGAACAGCCATGTAAAGACAGACCTGGAGAGAATGAAAATCGGGCTTTACTATACAACCATGTGCGGGGTCCTGGGCCACCACTGTGTCAGGGAAGAGACTGGCCATGTAGCTGTCTCCTGAGGGCTAGGCTGAGTTACTCCAGGTTATACAGAAAGGGAGTGTCTGCTCCTGGAGGGGCCCTGGGGTTTGGCTCCCAAATGCCCGAAGGGTACTTTCCTGGATGTGTGGTCCAAAGTATTGTGGAATTCCAGAGGCGATGCTGCTCAGTTAGGGTGGAAGGTGACGGAGTGGGTTTGGGCGTGCATTTGTTCATCATTCTGATTCCAGACAGAGGCAGAATGGAGGCTGGCTGAGCCATGGCAGATGACAGCCCTGTCCTGAGGTTGGCAGGTGAGGTGGGCAGAGTTGCATAGTGTCCTCACTGGGACACGCAGGTCCTGCGGGACAGTGCAGGATGGTGCACGTCTTCCAGCTTCCTGGTGCGGTGTGTGCCCCGGTGTATCCAGCTTCTGGGGAAGCCACTCAGTTATGTGGCGGGCATTCTGCTCTTGTCCTTTTATCACCCCCACCAGCACTCTAGGAGAGCTATTGTGGTTGGCAGAATAACGGACCCCCCAAAATGCCCACGTCCTAATCTGTGGAACTTGTGAATATGTTACCTGACTTGGCAAAGGGGAATTAAGGTTGCAGGTGGAATGAAGCCTGCTGATGAGCTGACCTTAAAACAGAGAGATTGTTCTGGATTATCTGGATAGGCCCAATGTAATCACAAGGGTCCTTCTAAGTAGCAGCAGCAGCAGCAGCAGCAGCAGCAGCAGCAGCAGCAGCAGCAGCAGCAGCAGCAGTCAGAGTAATACGTGGGAGTGGACTCAAGTGGCCACTGCTGGCTTTGACGATGGAGGAAGGACGACGAGCTGAGGAATGTGGGCAGCCTCTAGAAGCTGGAAGGGCCGAGGAAACGGTTTTCTTCTAGAACCTCCAGGAGGAGCGCAGCCCTGCTGAAATCCTGACTGTAGCCCAGTAAGACCCACATCAGACTTCTGACCTCCAGAATGATAAGTTTGGGGAGTTTTAAGTCGTCCTATTTGTGATAACTTATTACAGCAGTGATAGGAAACTGATACAGGTATTATTAGTCACACTTTAAAGATATTGAATGGAGACTTGGAGAAACTAAGTTGTCCAAATCAGCGACACTCATAAGCAGAAACAACAGAGCTGCCATTTGGTACTAGATCTGCACAACTGCAGAGTCTTCACCGTGCAACCCAGTGATGTTGGTTCTGCACCAGGAACTAGCATTGTTTTCTCACTCTTGGGAATTAGATCTGGCAAATGTCAGGGCTGCCCATGTGCACGGGAGCTAGAGGATTACCTCAGTCACTTGGGATGCATCCTGACAGGGACATTGTGTCATTGCCTCTAGACAGAGTCAGAAATAACTCAATATAAATGCAAAATGTGAGTTTTGGGGGGAAAGGATAAAATAATAATAGAATTCAACTCAACATTTTACAAAACTGCAAGGGTTGCATCTCACTTCAACCCGGCTTCTTGTCCCGGCAGTGCTGAGGCTGAGCTCAGATAACTGCTGAGCCAACGGTCATTAATATTCATGAGGTGTCAGAGCTTGCTGGGTGCTGCCACGTGGGCTCGCGGAGCACGATGTTCCAGGTTGGGCTGCTCTGCCCTCCCTCCACCACTGCATAAGCAGCGAGAGGATGCCCTGGCTTCAGCCTCTCATCAATCCGTATGCTAAGCTGGCATGAATACTTCCCCAAGGGGCCTCCTCTCTGATTACTGCGTTTTTCCCAAGTGCTACTTGAGGGAAAGGTCATGTGGACAGCTTTGTCAGCTTCCTTTTTTACAAAATGACCATATTTGTGTTTCAAACTGTGTTCTTTGTAGCCCAAGAAGCTCCCTGGAGGATTTCCAGCCCCAGCCAAGAGGCATGGGCTTGGGCTAGGCTTGGGGTTGGGCTGGGTGCGGACTCCTCCCCCATCCCCTCTTCCGTCAGAGTAACCCCACTTTCATCTGTTTTGTATTTTGAGCTTCTCCATGAGTTTTTATTTCAAGAAAGCCATTTGCTGCTTCAAAAGCTTGAGAATTGTTGATATAAAAATCTATGGTGGTGAAGCTCTATGCGAAATGTATTCAGATAATAAGTACAAGTATTTACTATTGCTGCACACGAGGCACTTTGCAGAGGCTGGCTGGTTAGCTCAGTTGGTTAGAGCACAGCCTTGTAACATCAGGCACTTTGCTGGTCCCTGGAGTGGAGCATTCGATAAAAGACACAAAGATTCCTGTCCTCAAGTTATCATTAGGGGAACATCTGGATGTTCCTGTGTTCTGTGCTTTCCTGGGCCCCCAAGACTCCAAGTTCAACTTGGTGTAATTTCCACGCTTAGAACAAGTGTCTTCGGTCCCCTTCCCATCCTTTGGTGCCGTTAGGCTGTCCACTCCCCAGTAATTCTTGGGGTCTCCAGGAGCTGTTCCACTTGTACCCTGGCCGCCTCCACCAGGCACTCAGCTGCTTCCTCGGCCCTCCCTGCTGTGGTGGTCCCAACTGCTGGGGGGTCTCCCATGAGAGCTCAGCAGAGGGCTGCTGTGAGAAGTGGTGGGAATGAAGCCCCTCTCTTGTTACTAAAGTGAAACACGACACTTTTCTTATGAGGACATCTCTTTCTGTCTTGGTTCCCCATCTTCTTTCACCAGGATTTTGGCCAGAATCCCTGGGCTGTATCAGGGTCATGTGGGCTGGACTCAAAGTCTTCATCCTCCGGCGACTAAGGCTTCGTTCTGGCCTGGCCTTGCCTGTCTGGCTCTCTTCCCTTGGGAAAATTCTCTCCCAATAAGAAGCTCATCTGCAATTCCTTCTCAGAATGGGCTTTTGCCAGATGTTCCCACCAGTTTGCTGGACAAGCCCTTTCCTGCCCCCATGTCACCAGTGAATTTAGCTTTTCCTCTCAATGCATCCCCTCCCTACATGAGTCTTTTGCTCTTAACCTAGTGGGGAGGTCTCTCTCCTCGCTTGGCCCAGATGCTCCCAAATGACATTGTCATTTATAAGACAGTCACTACCAAGAACCATGAGCAAATCCCAGAAGCTTCAGAAATCTTTCAGAAAGCATCTCTAGACCTGTGGACTGTGGGGGAAAGAGCTTTGCCTTCCATTTTTAGATGGAACTGAAAAAATTTACACACAGTAAGCAAACTAATCCCAACTGTCCACATCTCAGCAAGATCTTATTGAATTCAAATATACAATGTAATAGTCAAAAGTAATTCAATGTTTACCTGAGCTTCTCAGGGAACACTAAAGATGATCTAATCTTAATTCCTGACAATCATTTCCCCTGACAACAACCTCTGTATCCACCAGGTGTCTTAAACATTTTTATTGCATTTAAGAAGTACATTTCACATAAAACCCCAGGTTTCTTCCTGTCTTGAGAAGTTGGACCACTTGGCAACTCCAAGTCCCCAGGGCACAGTCAGCTGGGAGGGTTCCCTCGGACCAGCTCCCTTCCCCAGTTCACACAGCCCTGCTCGGCCCACCCACTCCTTTTCCTGTCCAGCCCCTGGAGGCTTCTGCATTTTCAAGCCCTGCCTTTATTGTAATGGTTTTGGAATAGCTTAAGTTATTTATAGAACTCCCATTTATTTCCTCTAGGCCACACACATTTTGACCCAAGTAAGAACTGTGTACCCAAACATTACAAAGTGGGAGGGAGGACTTTATTTATTTAGTAGATATAGTAGAAAAGAAGGCAAGAACACAGGTCACCAATTGCCTGCCTCACCTTCTAGTTCCATACACCAGCCCATGTGGCTGGTGATAGAAGTGACAGGGCTATGGGTTAGATGCATGCCCCAAAAGATGGAAAACTTGACTCCAGTGTCATAGTCTTAAGATGGTGGGACATTTTATTATGGTCACTGAAAGGTGGGGCCTTCGAGGGGTGATTAGATGTGAGGACTGTATCCCCATGAATGGATTAATCCATTGATGGTTTAATGGGAGGTCATGGGCGTGGTTCTGATGGTTTTAAAAGGAGAGTGAGTGAGCAAGTTAACTCTCTCTTGCTCAAGCCATTTGCCATGTGACACCCAATGTCACCACCCGCAAGAAGGCCCTCACCAGATGTGCTTCCTGGACTTTGGATTTCCCAGCCTCTGAAACTGTGAGAAATAAATTTTGTTTCTTTATAAATTACTCAGTTTCAGGAATTCTCTCATAAGAAACAGGAACAGACTAATGCAGACAGTGTTGCCCTTCTTGGACCAAGTCCTGGCTTTCCTGGACACCATTTCTCTTGCTTGGCTTGAGTCGTGGGTTTGTGCAGGGTCTCAAACACCATCAGACAATGGCAGCCCCCCCCCCACCGGCCCTCAAACTGGGTGCAGCCTTCTTGCAGTGCTTTGCTCGGTTCTGCTCCCCTGTGCAAGGCATTCTCTTTAAGTCCCTGCTCCAAGGTTGGCACAGGAGAAGCGAGCAGCTAAGCCCTTGTGGGCTTATTTCCTCCAAAGCTTCAAGTGAAAGTAGGCACTTAATTCCTTTTGGCTCAGTTGTTCTTTCCTATTTAGGGAGACACAATTTGTACAGTAAAATTCAAAACACTTCTGTGGTTAGGTTGTCCTGAACAGTATAAAATTATCTCTCATTAATTAAGCATCTTTTCTCCCCGTCCCCCCACCCCACCCCTATGGGCCTTGACTCAGGATAATTAAGCATCTTAAAACAAGAATTTATCCTTATCTAAACCATGAACACTTCAATATGATTTAAAATTTTTTAAAAAATTTTGAAATAACTATAGATTTACAAGAAGGGCAGAGTGGATTTGTGTACACTTCTCCCAGTCTCCCCCAATGGTAATATCTTATATATTTATGGTATAATATCAAAACCAGGAAATCAACACAGGCACAATTCACAGAACATTTTCAGATTTTATGAACTCATTTTTGTTTGTGTGTGGGGGAGGGGGTTCTAAACAATTTCATCCCATGTGTAGTTTTGTGTAGCCACCACCCCAATTAAGATGCAGAACTACTCCATCACTCCAGAGATCCCTTGTGCTGCCTGTTTACAGTCACATCATCCTCTCCTGCAACCTCTAGATTGTAAGTGAGATTATATAATATGGGCCCTTTTAGAGATTGTCTGTTTTCACTTGGCATAATTGTCTTGAGATCTCTCCAAGCTGTTGCATGTATCCACAGTTCATTTCTTTTCGTTGCTGAGTAATATTCCACTATATGGACATGCCACATGTATTTAACTCTTCACTTATTGAAGGACACTGGGGTTGTTTTCACTTTCTGCCTATTATGAATAAAGCTGCTATGGACATTCAAGTACAGGTTATTGCGTGGATATTCCAACATGACTTTTCTAATTTTCAGAAAAAAATACATTATTTTTTATAGGGAGATTTCCACAAAAAGACTGATCCTTGATTTATCTTTTACAACCCACCTTCCATCCCCCACTTACCCCTTCCCCAGTTAGATTTTATTGAGCACTTATTATAGGCAAAGTACTCTATGCACAGGGCTCAACAGATTCTACTTCATGAAGTTTACTTTCTAAACACACACACAAATAAGATAATACCAGGTAAGTGCTCTGGAGAAAATCAAACCAAGTAACGTGGTAGAGCATAGGGTCAGCAAGCAGTGGGATGGAGAATCCCAAGCAGACCTTCCTGAGAAGCCCTGTGTAATTCTCAGGCTGGGGTGTTCACAGCACTTCTCAAATTGTAATGTGCAAATGAGTCACTCCAGGATCGGGTTGAAATGCAGATTCTGATTTTCTTGGTGAGAAAGGGGCCAACATTCTGCATTTCCTACAGCTTCCAGGGGATGCTGAGGCCATGAGAGTCAGAGCTCTAAGCTTGCAGCGCTAGGTGTGAGATAGGAGATAAGGTATGAGATGAAGCCTCAGGAAACACACAGTACATTAATTGCGCCTGATGGTAATTTTTTGAATGTTATTAAACAAACATATATATAACATGGAATTGGATTCAGGGTTCCCATGAATTTTAGATATAAGTGAAGAGGCCTGGCTGCAGCTCCAGCCCCCAGGATGTGTGTTCACCCCTCTGTCTGTGGAACGCTTTCGTGGAAAATTCAGGAGGCATTGCCTCTGGGTGCTCACTCGTACACATGCCTGGGAAGCCTGGCCCTGGCCGCTGACCATGTGGCTTCACAGGGCGTGTCTCCTCCGAACCTGGCCCCTTCAGAAGACTATTCTAACAGCATGGCCAGAGCTCAGTGCACCTCTGAAGGCAGCTTGCTGTGGCTTTTGCCCTTGAAGCCTGAGGCACGTTTATTGAATCTCCTCTTTGGGTCAAATTTTCATCCTCTGAGGATCCAATTAGACTTTAAAGAGAGACTTGGCTTCTGAACCCTTTGTCTTCAGAAGGAATTCCCAGACCCCTTAGTAAGATTTGAACAATGAACACATTTTAGTTTAATATCCAGTTCTTGCCCAAGAGTTCGCTGTGGGCTCAGTGTTAGTTCACCCCACGCCCACACCTTCTCTGCCTTCTTTTTCCTTTGGGACCTCACTTGGGCAATCTGTGTGCCGGGGAAGGCTGTGCCAGTTGCATTCTTCACGCAGATGATATGGCCTGATGTGGTTGGGCATAGCCATGGGGAGGCCAGGACAAGGGCTTTGGGGGTGAAGGTAGGAGGCTTATTCTTTCCCCCAAAGTACCTGGAACTTGGTGGCGCAGAGAAAAAACCTGGCTCTTGGTCATCCACTTCCTTGCTATCGATAGCAAGGTCCAAATCCTCCTGTTCCTTACAGCAAAGAGAAGCGTTGGAAATGGGATCAGAGACCATGTCTGCAGCAGAGGATCCCCGGCAGCGGGAAGCCTGACACAAACCCAGATCCAGGCTGCCGAGGGTCATGGACCAGAAATAGCCAAGGTCTGCCTTGTAGCTGGTGGGTTCTGCACAGCATCCAGCAGGCAGGCCATGAGCAGTGGTGGCAGCTGGCCTCGCTCCTCTTTCCCAGCCTGGGACTCCGCAGGCCCCGGGGGTACGTGGAGGAGGTGCCATTTTGCATGAGGGTCTTTAGGCACAGAATGCTGGTGCTCAGGAGAAGCTGCGCTTGTCCCCTTCTTCCTGGGCATCCGGCTAAACTACACTTCCTAGGCTCTTGCAGGTGGGCTAAGATGGGCTGATGGAACTGGGGCAGAAGTATTGAACCCCACTTCCAAGCCTGGCCCACAAAATCTCCCGCAGAAGATTCTCTCCCCATGCCCTGAGGGCCTTGTAAGCCATGTGTTGAAGATGGCAGCACCTCCAAGAGGAGCAAGTTGAGTCCCTGAAGGAAGGTGTGGGACAGGGCCCCTTCCCCCATGTGTCTTCCCCAGTCTCTAAAGACTGAGCTTGAAAGAAACCAGCCTTGCTCCTTACACCAGTCAGCATTCCCGACCTACAGCCCTGGATGGCTTTCCTCTGAAGTTAAGGGACTGGATGGGCAGAAGCCAGCTGGAAACGCCACTGTCCACAGGCCTTCATGTTCCTCAGATCCCGGCTGCCCGTCATGCCCGCGTTCCTCCAGGCACAGGGCAAGGACGGTGCTCACGTGGTCTTAGGTGCTGTTTTCAGAGTATTTCCTCTATACGCCTCCCTGTTCTTCTCTTAAGAAAATTACAATTCTTAGCTGAATGTAAAAGTAATCCTTGTTCAGTGTAGAAAATGTGGGCCTTACATAGAATTAGAAAGAATAAAATGAAGATCATCTGTTACTTCCTTATTCAGAGGTGATCACAGGCAACAGCTGGTATATTTTTTTCCATTCTTGTACATATGCGTGTGTGCGCATTATGTGTGTGCTAGATAATGCACATTTATATATAATATCTCACATTATATTGTGAGCATTTTCTCATGTCATTAAAAAACTTGAAAGGATAGTTTTACGGGGGGAATAGCATTCACTTCATGTCTATATCCTAAACAAGCAAACTGTGCTGAGCATCTTTGTATACAGATCTTTACTAAAATCTCTGCCAGAGTCCCAAGATGCACCTTCAGGCTAGATTCCTAAGAGTGGAGTTGCTGGATGGCAGAATGTGATAGTTCCAAGTCTTTATGAACTGACAGCTGAACTACTTTCTGAGAGGTCATATGATTTACACTCTTACCATCTGAGTATGAGGAGATCCATCTCCAATCTCTCTAGAATTGAGAATACCTTTATTTAACTTTTTCTTTAGGGTACCTTATTGACACACTGCAATACAAATAAAAATCTCATTCTGAGCCACTGGTTCTTAATTTTCTTTGGGGCTGGGTATAGGTTCATTAAGATCTTGGAAAAAGAGATGAACTCTCAACTTTTCTTCATCCCCCGACCCTGCCCTCCATGCATGTATTCAGTGTTTAGAATGGATTAATGGGGGGGGGGGGTGTCTGGTGAGCAATGCTGAAGGGACAGTGATCATGGAAGAAGGAGACATGACTGAGTGACAGCAAGGGGTCCTGATGACCTTCTGGACCAAGCGAGGGGGAAAGGGAGAGAGAGGAGATGAGGATTACTCTTTGGGCTATGGGCATTTCTAATTATTATTATTATTATTTTTTAAGATGACCGGTAAGGGGATCTTAACCCTTGACTTGGTGTTGTCAGCACCGCGCTCAGCCAGTGAGTGAACCGGCCATCCCTACATAGGATCCGAACCCGTGGCCTTGGTGTTATCAGCACCGCACTCTCCCGAGTGAGCCACGGGCCGGCCCATGGGCATTTCTAATTATTATAAGCTGTTGGTTACTACTTAGCTCCAACCCTCACTGCCTCACTGGTTCTGCCCCAGAGTGATTTTCTTGCCTCCCTCCCCCTCTGTCCTTCAATGTATATTCATTGTTCTCGAGCCAGGCCTCAGGCTAAGTGTATGAATTCAACATTGTGTGCACCATCGTGGGGAAGAGGAGAAGCAGCAAACAAAGAAATAAAAAATGAATCACAGCTTCCACTCGTGGTAAACTGCAGTGAGGAGAGAGACTGGGTGCTAGAGAATGCTGAGGGGTGTGTTCGTTATCTGTGTCTGTGTAAGAGATCGCCCTGCATTTAGCAGCTTCAAACAACAACCACGGATTACCTCCATTTCTGTGATCAGGAATCTAGGAGCTGCTTCCCTGGGTGGCTCTGGCTCCAGGGCTCGCATGAGGCTTCAGTGTGGCCCTAACCTGGGCTGAGATCTCATCTTAAAGCTCCACGGGGGCTGAAAGATCCACTTCCAAGCTCCCGCATGGGGTTGCTGGGAAGCCTCAGATCCTCACGGGCTGTTGAGCTGAGGGCCTCGGTCCCTGCACTGTGTTGCTCCAAGGCCTCCTCAGTTCCTTAACATTTGAGACTCTCCACTGGGAAGCTCGCAACACAGCACCTGTCCTCTCTTAGAGCAAGTGATCCGACAGAGAGGAGGGCGAGAGACAGCGTGCCTCTGAGGTGGGAGCCATGGTGCTTCATGACCTGATCTCCGAGATGACATGCCGTCACTTCTGCTGTGTTCTGCCTACCGGGACTGAGTCTCCAAGTCCAGTTCATATTCAAGGAGAGGGACACCAAGCTCCATCTTTTGAAGCGAGAAATAGCAAAGGATTTGTGAGCAGATTTTAAAAACCACAATAAGGGGGAAGGAAAGGGTTGACATTACTTTGCAAAGAATGGTCCTATACAATTTTAAAGATATACTTCAAATATTATTTATAATTTATTGCAATAAACGTATACTCATCCAAAGCCCCCTAGTTAAAAGCCTTAAGGCAGATATGTTTCAGATTTCAGAATTTTTGAGATTTTAAAAAAAGCAATACATTGTACACAACATATGTTATATAAAAACCCCTAGTGAGTTCTGGGACTACAGTCTGTAATTAAATACATTAATATTTGTACAGTGAAACCTATGAATATTCATAACATGCAGGATAAACATAGGCTCTGAACAACCTCCTGTCAGTTAAGGTCAGATTTGCAGACAAATTTATGCCAAGCATAGGAAAAAACCTTTTCTTCCCAGAGCTTTTGAATTTTGCAAGTGCAGGTAGGGAGCTGTGGACCTTTATAAATCTCTCTATAACATACTCATCTAAAATAGAGTAGTTACCTTTTACTTGCTGTGGTCTGAATGTTTGCGTCCTTCCGAAATTCATATGTTGAAAACTAATCCCCAGTGTGATGTTATTTGGAGGTGAGCCTTTGGGACGCGATGAAATCATGAGGGTGGAGCCCTTATGCTGGGATTAATGCCCTGATAAAAGAGGCCCCAGGGAGCCGCCTTGGCCCTTCTCCCATGGGAGGAAACAGCGAGAAGGCCCCATCTATGAACCAGGAAGCAGGATCTCAGCAGACACCGAATCTACTGGCAACTTGATCTTGGACTTCCAGCCTCCAGAACTGTGAGAAATAAATTTCTGTTTATTAGCCTCAGTCTATGACATTCTGTTGCAGCAGCCTGAATAAACCAAGACATAAATTATTTCTTTATCAATGACCATGCAAAATGAATGAAATGGTTTTTAAAAATCCTAAGATCTCTCAGGAGATTATGGAAAGGGCTTGTTATTCTGAAGGTTGAACCTCCTGGGGTGGGGGCAGAGAACAGTGTGATGAGAGAGAGACACTGCAGAGATATCTGGCCCGAGATCTCTGGCCTCGATCCCAGACGTCATGGGGAGTTGCTGAAGAGTTTTGATCCCTGAATACAGAACAATGACTTCTGAACCAGCAGGGATGCATGGGAGAGTGAGAGTTTAATGAGCCACCTTACAGATTTCAGCACAAGCTCCATCCACGTCTTCTCTGTCAAAGCTGTGGCCAGCGCCACTGCCCTGCAGTAAGGCTGTCTTGCTCCTTGAGGGCTTCTGCTCTGCTCTCTCTGCAGTAAAGGAGTTGTTGCAATGGAGATCTCTTCACACAAGCCCCCCTCCCCTCATCTTCCATCTTTTAACTTTCAAAACATCTTCCCAGAGCAGAGACTTCCCCACATGGACCAGAAGAGGAAGGGATGGAAGCTGAGACAAGGCAGAGCCTGGGGGCAGTCAGGGGTGAGGAGACCGGGGAGGCAGGTGGTGGGTGTTGGGGGGATAGAAGGGTGGGAAGCCGTGAGGCGCCATGTGGGCTCTGGGTGTGGTGGGTGAGACAGAGAAAGGGCAGACACACCCCAACTTCATGCCAGGGAGAAGGAAGTTCTCGTAATCGGAGTGGCATCTTCCAGACTCCTGAGAGAAGCTGGACTTGGGTGCAGGACTCTGGGGTTAGACACACCGAGTGTGAAGAGCTGAGGGCCTCTGAGGGAAGAGGGGCCAAGTCACTTGGCAGTTATCATGATGCAAGCCCTGAACCAGGTCAAGTGGCTCCACTGTGGCATGTCCCTTCCATGGCTCAACTGCAGGACTTTGGTGAGGATCAAGGGAGATCTTGCTTAAAAAGAAGCCCAGCATAAGCAAAAGCTAGTTTTGTTGTGAGCTAAGCTGATTTCCAATCTTTCTTTGAATTGGAAAAGAAAGAAATCAAGGATGTGCTAGGGTGTGTCCTGGTGAGGCTGGGAGGGGACCCCCTGTGTCCCCGACGGGGGATTTTCCAAGTCTTTCAGAGAGAAAGGGGTGGGGAGGAACATGAGGAATCAAACCAGTGCGCCTTTCGCTAGCAGCTCTGGTGACAGGTTTACAGAGAAGTTGAAAAGTGGCAGGATAATTTATTGAGATGTTAATACATGTTTTGTTTTGCCTCTGCGAAAGGGTCAAGAGAAAGGAGACGCGTTCTTCTTTCCCCACTCTAGCCTGCTACCCTTTTCTGCCTTAAGTTCCAAAAATTCTGGACACCTTCAGCACCCAGGTCAGAGGTAAGAGGCTTTTGTTTTAGAAAAGAGTTGAGCTGAATGTCCCAGAGGTCGTGTGGGGCTCTGGAGACACAGGACATGGAAGGATGGGGCCAGCTGGCTTTACCCAAGATGGAGCCAAGCAGGTACCTTGCCTTGTTCCCCACAGTACGAGGGAGGCAGCTGGCATGTGGCTGGGTGATGCTCCTAAGGATGGCTGGACCCCGAGTTAGAACATCCCAGCCTGGATGAAGATCTCCTTGTCAATGCTTGAACACTGAGCCTGTCAGAGGTGACCAGTGGTCACGGGCATGAGAAGATCTGGACACAAGCTTCTGGATAATTGCAGTTCCACAGTTGACTCAGAAAAGGCTGCCATCGGATTTAACCTCAGCCCGGTACTGGGGACGAGGAGGAAATTGCACTTGATTTATAGAAATAGAAAACAAAGGCATGTCTTACATCCTGTGCACTACAGGACCCTTTACTCCCTTAGTCCCTGGGTAGCTAAGACCCGTTAGCATTCTGCATGGGCCATCTGCTTCCCTTTCCTCCTGAAGCCTCCTGAGCCTGTATTTGCCCCCTGGTTGTCATGTTCCAGAAGGAAACTTTAGTGGTTATGAAAGCAATAATCTTGAAACAGTGGGTACCAAAGTCCGGTGAGCCTGATTGCAGGAACGACTGCAGTTCTCCACGGCTCCCGTGTGCACAGCCTTTGCAGTGCGACCTTGCAGCCCTTCCTGTCAGGACTGGCATCTCCATCCCTGGCATCTGGACTGGCCTTGTCCCTTGCTCTAGGGTCAAATGCGACAGAAACGAAGGTGGGCTAGTTCTGAGTTAGGCTCAGGGGGCAGGGGGCGCTTCCAGTCTGTTTTGGAAAACTCCAACTACCACGAGAACAATCCAGCCTCGCCTGCTGGAGGATGAGATGCCACATGGAGGTAAGCAGAGGAGTCCCAGCCGAGGCCATCGGAGACCAATCAGCCCACAACTGATCTACCTGCTGACCACAGACACTCGAGCCAGTGTAGCTGAGATTAGCCCAGCCGGGTCCAACCACCCTAAAGACTCATGAACAGCAAACTGTTGTTTAATGTCATGAAGTTGTGGGTGGCTTGCTGTGACTGATACAGCTTGTATACCTGGGCCATCCTGAATTCTCCAGGCTTATGGCAGACAAGCCAGGTAGACACTCATTACACCTCAAAGCAGCTTGCTTTTTCATTATTTTTCTAAAATAAAATTTTTATAATCTGAAGTCTTCACGGTCCTCTGTAGAATTCTTCGCCACACTGCCTTCTATTTTAATAATATAAACTCCAGGATTCAGACGTACCAGATGCAACAATTGATGAACGTGTAAAACTCCACTGCCTTCATTTTCCAGATCTGAGTTGATCTATGATTCTCTTACAGAATTATAACCTCCATGTATTTATCCCAAAGGGAGCTTAAATCAGGTGCTTTGTTATCTGCGGTTCCCAGGGAAGCACACCGCCAGCCAGGTGCTTCGTAGATTTATGTTTCTCTGGCATCTGGTGCAACCGACAGTCAGAATTTCTAAATTAACACCCAAGATGTGCTCAAGGTAGCCTTAAGTTGCTTTCCTTTCTCTTTCTGTTTCTTCCCAGCAATAGCTCTGAGACGCTGGTCCATGCCTCCGTGAGGTTCAGGGCCATGCTGCGTGCCCGGCACTTGGTTCCCAACACATGGGTTTTTAGCTTTTCAATTATCAGTGAGGCAAGAGATATATTTTACCTTCGGCTCTTTGAATGTTAAATAAAACTAAACTGTGATCCTTCTGGTAAAGGAACAGGCTAATATTTCTGGGAAAAATATGAAACGTAAAGCAATGCACTGGATTTTTTTTCTTTTTTTGCAGCAGGACTAAAATGCTAAAGTAAACACTCTTGAATTTCTTTTTAATTTTTTTAATGCCTTTCTGTTTTATCTAGAAATGGAGGTTTAAGGGAAATGAAACAAAGTAACAAAATATACAGAGACAAGAGGAAAAGAAAACTCATTCCTTTGATTCCTCTCAGTAGCTTTAGAACTCAGGGCCCAGATCTCCTGCAAGACAGAGAGTAAGAACGGATGCTGTGAACCAGAAGAGGAAGAGAAAGAGAAGTGAACCAATGCTTACTGAATGGTATTATGTAGCAGAACAGGTTTCTGGGTTACAAATATTTTTCCAGCAGGACGCCAGGAAGCTAAATATCACTGACCACTGGGTTCAAACCAGATGATGCTATGGACTTTAAAACGAGGGCATGGTGGAATGCCAGCAGCTATGGTTTTGATATCTGGATCTCTACGGAAAAGGGAAGCATTGGGCCATGTTTAGAAGCCAGAGGCCTCCCACTAGGATGAAGAGGAGCAAGATTTGATGAAAACAGTAAAGTGAAATTGAAAACCCAAATAGTGAGTGGTAGTTCTGAGGTTTCCAAAGAATGCAAGTTAAAATTTCTGATGCTTATGAAAATATCTGTCCTTGGGATTGTTCTATATTTACACCACCACAGCCTGACCTGAAAGTGTGAGTCAGATTGCATTTCAAAGCACTTCCTTTCCAGAACATTCTTAGCAAAGGATAAAAGGAACAGGACAGAGCCCGCTGTGTAGAAGCTGAGTGAGCAAAGAGAGTGAATTAGCACTCCAAGGTCCTGGGCGAGCTGAAGAGAGGCCGCCATGGTCTGCGTGGGTGGAAGAAGTCCTTTAGGAATACAGCAAAGTTCACTTCCAAACCTGGCTAGTGTTGGAGCCTCCTATGGTGGTAACAGCAGGCAGCCCACCCATGCTGGAGCCAGCCAGGATGGAAAAGGAAGCGAAGACTGACTTTGGGCTAGGAACTCTGTTAAGTGCTTTTACATTTATAATCCTATTTAACCCTGAAAGGAAACCCTATCACATAGGGACTGTGCGAAGACTTAATGAATAAGACCCCAAAAGCGCAAGCAACAAAAATAAAAATAAATAATGGGACTATATCAAACTAAAAACTTCTGCACAGTAAATTAAACAATCAACAGAGTGGAAAGACAACCTACAGAGTGGGAGAAAATATTTGCAAATTATGCATCTGACAAGAGATTAATATCCAGAATATACAAGGAACTCAAACAACTACACAGTAAAAAAACAAATAAATAACCCAATTAAAAAATGGGCAAAACAGCTGAATAGAAATTTTTTGAAGGAAGACATACAAATGGCCAACAGGTACTTGAAAAAATGCTCAACATCACTAATTATCAGTGAAATGCAAATCAAAACCACACTGAGATATCATCTCACTCCAGTTAGACTGGCTATAATAAAAAAGACAGAGAATAACAAATACTGGTGAATATGTGGAGAAAGGGCAATTGTCCTACACTGTTGGGGGGACTGTAAATTAGCACAGCCACTATGGAAAACAGTATGGAGGTTTCCCAAACAACTACAGATAGATTTACCATTCAATCCAGTAACCCCACCACTGGGTATACACCCAAAGGAATGGAAATCATCATATCGAAGGGACCCCTGCACTCCCATGTTCATTGCAGCTCTATTTATAATAGCCAAGATATAGAAATAACCTAAATGTCAATCTGCGATGACTGGATAAGGAAAATGTGGTAAATACACAATGGAATACTACTCAGCCATGAAAAAGAATGAAATTCTGCCGTTCACAGCAACATGGATGATCTTGGAGAAATTATGGAAAGTGAAATAAGCCAGGCACAGAGGGAAAAATACTGCACGTCCACACGTGTAAGTGGGAGCTAAGAGAGAAAGAAGGAAGGAAAGACCACAGTGGTGCATTGGACTTACAGAGGGAGAGAAGAGAACTGAGGTTGCTGGGGTGGGGGGAGGGGGGATGCGGAGAGTGGTTGTGCAGAGAGGGGGTGGGTATGCTGACAGTATTGAAGCACTGTGAGGAAGGCTTATAGCAGGTGAAATGGGCAGAATACCAGTGTGCAGGTTCTGCCTCCAAATAGCTAACACTGCATTATTCACATTCAACAGAACCACCATTTATTCAACATCTACTATGTGCCAGGCACTGCACCAAGTGTTCTCATGTGCCTTTCTTGTTAATGCTCATGGCAAGCATGAGACAGTTATCATTACTTCTGTAAATGGAAGGGTTCAAGCTGAAGATCGGTGTTGGGATATGTGGAAGCAATTCATGTGTCTGGCAGAGATTTGAGTTACAGGACACCAAGATCTATTCCAGCCAGAGATTCCATGATCCAGCCATGACTGATGTGTGAATTCCACCCATCCCTCTCTGGGAGCAGGATTCTGTTCACCTCTCTCTGGACCTCTTTGCTCCCACCACAGCCCTAGTAGTAAAGCAGCTCTCAGTCCACAGAAAGCACAGAGTGTGTCTGGGAGAGTTGGCCAAAGGTCATGGATGAAGACTTTCCTTTATTTATTTATAAAATTTAAATAGGCAGTGTGCAAACCATGTGCATGATTCAGAAGATATAACAGGGGTACAAAGTAACTGTTAGGGTCCCTCCACTGACCCCAGACCCCACATCCCTGGTCCCTTCCCGAGTGGCAGTCACTGCTGTTATTTCTTGTATCACCTTCTGGAGGAAGTCCAAGCACACAGAATACATCCTAAGGACAACTGTCTTTAACCTCTCCCTTTGTATACCCAGAGACTACACACTTCCAGTTTTCCCCCTGCTCTGGTATTTTATGCTACATCTTAGAGCTCATAGCACATAAGGGCATATAGTCTGCTTCCTTCTTTTTTAAAGGCTGCATAGATTCCATTTTATGTGCCCTAATTTATTTGACTATTGCTTATTGAAGGATATTTATGTTGTTTACAATTTTTCCTAAAGCAAACAATGCTACAATGAATAGCCACAAGAATGCAATTGTATAGTAGATTCCTAGAAGAGAAATTGTTTTGTCAAAGGACATGAGAATTTTTCATTTTGACAGATCTTTCCAAATTGCTTCTCATAGAGATTGACATAGTTTAATCCCACTCCCCAGTGCTATTTGAATTAGGCTCCAGACTTCATATTCTGGCTCAAATATTTGGTAGTGGACTGGAAAAAGCACAGGTTGGTCCCAGTGGAATGAATCTGGGCAACTCCCCCGGCTCTGTGAACCTTGATTTCCACAGCCATAAAAAGTAAGACCAACCTGTCCAAGCAGCGTCACACCTCCTGCACAGACTGAGTTAGGAGGTGCTCGGGGTCGAGCTTCGTCCGCTCCAGACGTGTTCGGCATTATTTTGTCTTCTGTAAAGCTTAAGGGGTGTCCACTCAAGGCCAGCAGGAGGTTTTGTCCTCTCTTTCCCAAGCTACGTAGGTTCTGCTCTGTGGGAGTCACCACATGAGCATCAGAACCAGGTAAGTGGGCCCAGTAAGGAGTAACACTTTGGAAAGGACTAGAAATCATAGGTCGGACATCCCTCATAACCCCGCAGAGTGGCAAGCCCAAGGAAGCCAAAGCTGCCAGGGGCACCTTCCCTGCCCCCTGGACATACCTGGTGAGATACCACAATGTCACCTGCACTAAGTAATCAGTGAGGGGACCATTGAACCTATCTTGGCTGCCAGAAGACCACAGCAGAACCGGGAACCATAAGTTTCAGATTTTCATATTGGCCTTTTGGGGAGAAAGAGCAAGCTGAATTCTAATTTGATCATTCTTTTCAGAGTGCAGTTATTAGACGAGTGAGTGCTTGTTTCCTTGCAGATTTCACCCTAGTGTTACAAAAAACAGAGTGTAAATAGTTTTGTTTTTTTTAAAAAAGAATCATTGAATGACTTTCAGAAGTCAATATTTTTATATCTTCGTTTTAAAGATAACACACACTCATTATAAAAACTTCAGTCAGTAGAGAAGTGTGTCAAGTGTGAGATCCCCCAATCCCTTGCCCCCATCCCCAGACTCACCACCTACGTGTGATGGCAGGGAACAGTTAGGCATTCACCCTTTGAGGGACTTTTTTCTGTGCATATTTAAAACTATGTGTATACACATGTATATGACTATACATATAGAACTTTTTACAAAAATGGAACTGGTGCTGTGTAGCTTGCTGTTTTCACTAGATGCTGTCTTAATGTAGGTTGGTAGTTTCAGAAGCACAGCTCGCAGGACAAAGGACGTGGCGTCTGCATTCTGCTCGGTGCTGACCCTGCCTGTGCAGAGAACGGTGTGGACGCCTCCTGGATCTGAGCGAAGGATGTTTACTGCAGAGAACAGAAGAGAACTCAGGGGGCACGACAGCTGCCTTCTATCTGAAGGATTGTTAGAGGGAAGCACTACTGTTCCATTCCGGTGGCCCCTAGAGGGTAGTGACTGTCACCAGCTGATGGAAGCTTCAGGGAAGCGGAGATCAGCGCATCCTATGTGGCATCCTAAATGAGCCGGATTTTTGTTTTTTTTTTTTTAAAAGATGACCGGTAAGGGGATCTTAACCCTTGACTTGGTGTTGTGAGCACCACGCTCAGCCAGTGAGCGAACCGGCCATCCATATATGGGATCCGAACCCGGGGCCTTGGTGTTATCAGCACCGTACTCTCCCGAGTGAGCCACGGGCCGGCCCAGCTAAATGAGCCGGTTTTCAGTCAAACTGCCTGAGTTCTAATCTTGACTCTTACCTAGTAGCTGAATAAAGTCTGTGCCTCAGTTTCCTCATTTGTAAAATGGAGTAATCAAGCACCTATTCTGTGCTATTTCTGTGAAGATTAAATGAGATATTCCACGAAAGCTCTAGGAATAGGGTCTGGAGCAGAGTGAGCTCCACATGAACACACATCACATTGTAGTGCATTTGGTAGTGACCTATATGACCATGAGCTTTCTGGACACCGAAGGCCATATTACCTTTCAGTGCTCAAATGAGTCATTGTCTATGTCCCTCTCCAGTATGACTTTAGAAAATCTTGTCTTTCACTAGCTATCCCTCTCCATACATTTCTGGGAGGCATACCTGATTCTTAATCTGCCCAGCTCTTTCCTGTCACCTCAGTGGCTGCCTGGAACTGACCACTCTGCTCTCCTGGGTGGGCTGACCTTTGCTGAAGCAAAGGTGGCTTCCTCCAGGCTGAGTGGATCTTCCCTGCTCTGCTCCAGCAAGCATGAGCCCAGCCTTCTGGGAATCCCCTAGAGCACAGCCAGGAGCACACTGCATCAGTGAGTAAAACTCACACAGTGTGGGAAGGACCTTGGTTCCTGTGCCCAAACCAGAGGCTTGCTGGTTGCCTGTACGATGGTCATGGCTGATGTCCACTCGTGGGGCTGCATCTTGAGGTCTGGTGATGCCACCAAATCAAGTCTGGGTTCCTCACACTCTTTAAACAGTGATGACTTGCCTCAAAGTCCTGCACCTTGGCCAGATCCATCTCAGTTTTCCTGCTTCTCCAGCTCAGGCAATGGTGGGCTGGCAAATTCTCTCAAAAAAACAAAACAAAACAACCCAGAAAGTCATGATTTGTAGCTTTTGCCGATTTCTGTGGTGTAAATACTCCCACCACCGTCTATTTCAAGCTACCAACCGTTTAACAACTAGCCT
Source organism: Cynocephalus volans (assembly GCF_027409185.1). Taxonomy (NCBI): domain Eukaryota; kingdom Metazoa; phylum Chordata; class Mammalia; order Dermoptera; family Cynocephalidae; genus Cynocephalus; species Cynocephalus volans. The sequence continues at coordinate 296,851,432 of NC_084460.1, forward strand.
GGAATATTCTTACACACTTGATTATTGGCTCTCGGAGGTACGCTGCGGGGCACAGGCTGGTGCAGCATGCCTCATGGCAGAACTGGTTCTGGCTGTGCTGTGGGGTGTTGATAAGCAGGAAGACAGGTAGCTAGGAGCTCACTTTGCACTGCAGAGAGTTTCTGTGGCAACTCCTGTCAAGTTTCAGAACTAGATTTCTGAGGTTGGATGAGCAGAAGGATCTAAACTATCTTTTCCTCTTCACTTTAATCTCCTGTGTCATTGCCACAATTCACACTGGCCCTTCTTTTTGTGTGTCTGTGAGAACACTTCCTTGAATGGACTTGAAAGCTCTAGTTTGGGGGTGAGAGATCAGCCACCAGGGCCAGTTTTCTAGAACTATCTATGCTCTTTTTATTTGCTGGCTATAAAAGAGAGAATCATGCCCCTTGACCTCCATAGGTATCTGTGACCATCACAAGTGCTCCTTTCATAAAGTCCTGTCTATATCTTATTATCAATCAGTTGCAATTTTGTTGAAGAGATAAACAATAACACAAGTCTTTGGAACTGAATACTGAGGACCATTTCTTGTTCTCACGCCTTCCCCTGTGAGAATCCACGTTAGCCACAAATCTGGGTTAAATTACTTCTCACCCAGGATTTTCAGTCTCCAAAAGAATAAAGAGCAACCTCAGGAGACAGACACATCTGCAGCCCTGTCAAAGGGTCACATTCCTTCTCCTCCCCGTCTGGGAGACAGCACTGCCATCCCCATGTCCCCCAGACAGACGCCAGATGCAGGGGAGTTTCCACTCCTTGGCTCCTCTTCCAAGCAAAGTGAGGAATTCTTGGAGCGTGAGTCATCTGTCCTGACTCCAGGCAGGACTGCAGGGCCTGGACCTCCTGGGCAGGAGGAAAGTGAGAGACAGCCGAGCCCGTGTTCTGTGTCTCTGAGAAGGGCTCCCAGCTGCCGCCCGTCTTCTCCAGCGTCCTGCCCACATTTTTTTTTTATCATTATGGTAAAACATATATAACAAAGTTTGCCATTTTAAGCATCTTTAAATATACAGTTCCATGGAATTAATTACATTCACAATGCTGTGTGACCATCACCTCTATTTCCAAAAGTCTTTCATCATCCTAAACATAAAGTCTGTTCTCATTAAGCAATAACTTCTCACTGTTCCTTCCCCCAGTTTCTAATCTACTTCTGTCTCTGGAATTTTTTTTTCTTTTTAATTTATTTTTTCTTAATCGACTCATAATAATTGTATATATTTATGGAGCACACTGTGACATTTGGGTACATTTATATGATGTGTTATGATCATATCAGGGTAAGTAGCGTATCTGTCATCTCAGACACTTGTCCTGCCTTTGTGTTGGGAGCACTCAAAATCCTTTCTAATAGCTACTTGAAGTAACACAGTTATTCGTTGTTGACTGTAGTCTCCCTGCAGTGCTGTAGAACACTAGATCTTGTTCCTTCCATCTTCTGCCTGCTTGTTTCTCACATGAGGGCTGTAGTTTTCAAAGTGAGACTAAAGACACGGGACCACGTATGAACCTTTAATGTAGAACCCAGGGTTGTCATGAGACCCAGGAGAAGAGGAGAAAAATCTGTCCCTCTTCTTTCTGCCCTGGTCAGAGCTGAGGGCCATGTCTGATAACAGGGCATGGCCCTGAGGGGGTACAGCTTGTATTTCAGTGAAAAATCTACCGTCCTGCAGAGTCACCAGGCAAACCCAGGGGCTCCAGAGAATGTTTTTGTAAAGGGGAGTGAGAAAATTTTGGCCCAGATTTCCCAAATGCAAATATTCCCCACTGGTAAAAAGAGCCCATTCAAGGACAAATCTCCTTCATTCCGAGTCGGAGGCAAATTACTACTCTTTGTGGTCACCAGACAGTAGTTCTGCCAGTTTGTTTTATAGCAGATATGTAATTTAGGAGGTGAATATGTGTTCTTCACTTTACCACCAGATTCTTTACACAGGACTGCATAGAATTTTTGAGGGTTTGCTTCAAGTTTATTAACTTCTTGGATGGCCAGAAAAGCCCACAATGTCCAAGTCACTGTCCACTGAGGTCAATCAGGAATAAAGGAATAACAGAGGCCTCTGGAATCCCCATCCACGTCTTGGGTGGCCTTTCCAACAAACTAAGTTCCGCAGAAGCCAGAGACTTAGGACATCAGTGCGGGCTTCTTTGTCACTTGGGTTTGGAAATGCTCCAGTGTATTTCTTTACTGCAAACCTACTCAGGACTTTGCATATGAAAATTTGCTTGTGAGGGTCCTGAAGCCAGTATGTTGCAAGTCCTGTCATCCTATTTGACTACGTAACCCTATGTGTTTGTGTCTATTCTTGCTGATCTTGTTGTGAGGAATAGGATTAGGTGGCTCACCCACCAATCATGATCCACAAACACAGCTGGTATTGTATGCAAGAAATGCTTTTCTGCAAAGCGTGCTTGTTTATTTTTATGCAGATCATTGAAACGCTGAATAACTCTCATATATCTGCTAACGGCATCTGAAGACCCCACCTGGAGAAGCCAGAAAACCCCAGAGAGGGATTCCTTTCCCACACTGTTTCCATTTCTCACCTGGGCTCCTGTCCCCCCAAGAAGCTGGTCAGGACATTGTCATATTCAACATCGTGCCATCCGCCACTACGACCCCTTCTGAGGAAGATACTACCTCATCTTCTTCCAAAGCCTGATTCTGTGTTAGCCTGGATTCTGTCAAACAAAGACAGTGGCAGAGTTTTGGTTTTGCTATAAAAATAAACATTGTGTTGCATAAGTGGTCCCAGGGTGCATGTCTGGTGTGCACTTTAAGCCAATGATCGGTGATCAGGAGGCTTGACCTAATTAGTTTATGAGAATCAGGCTTGGGTGTTCTTTCCCACAAATACCCTTTCCACTGCCTGGGGGCCTGTCACATCCTGGTTTTACCACTCTTATGGGGTTTTCTCACCATAGGCGCTAAGTGTGATAGGAGATTTGATGGCTCACAGAGCTGGTTTTTTAAAACAGGCACCCAGGTTAGGATTGTTGCACATATAATATGCTTCAGAAAGATTGTAAAATTATCCTTCCCTTGGTCATCTCTGGGAAATCATCTTCTGAAGGTCATTTTGAGGAATATAATCACAAAATGAATTAAAACAGCTCACCAAATGGCCCCCGGGATCAGAATCCACATGCATTTGTAATCCTGATGGACTCTTAGAGGCAGGTGTGGAGTCAAGTGCTGGTAATGTGTTCTGGATGGTTTATCTGGCTCTCCATGGCCGCGCATTGTTTGCTGGCAGAACTCTCAGCCCTTCCTACCATCAGTCTTCAGAGTGTGCATGTCTGTGTGAGTTAATCAAAGAATAGTGCAATGAACAGCATCTTTGGGGAATATACTTTAAGGGTTTTGACATAATTATTTGGCTTGGAATTGACTTGAATGGAAATTCCTCTGCCGAACGTGAGAAATTATACACTATGCATTTTTAATTCTACACTGCAATGGACAGTTAAGCCTCTTTGATAACGATTTGTGTAAAACTCACTATAACTGCTGCAATATTGGGTTTGCAGTACCCCATCTGCTAATGCTGGGGAGTATTTGAAAACACCACTAGCAAGGATCACAGCGGGACTGAGGTGGCTAGGGGTTGGGACCAGGAGTCACATGGACTCGGGCTGGGTCCTGGCCCTCTGTTTAGCAGCTGTTTGATCTTGAGCACTTTACTGAAGCTCCCTGAGTACCAGCCCCTTTGTCCGTGAAGTGAGGATGGCACTCATGCCAACCTCATTGTCTAAGCGTTTTTCATTGCCCCATCTCACAAATGGTTCTGTGCCTGGCGCTGGCCTCAGCTCGGGGAAATAGTGCAGAGGAAGCTTCTCACGAATATTCAGTGAATATTGGCTCTCACTCCCAAATCCTGAAAAGAAGGGACAGGTGCTCTTGTCTTGTAAATATCTTCCCTACCTCCTGGGGTTTTCTTGTCCCATTATAATTTCTGTAATAAAGAACTTCCACTGCGAGGAGGCGAAAGCTGCGAGATGCTGTCCTGAGAATTAGAGCCGTGACAAAGTGCTTTCAAATAGCATCCTGTAAGAGCACTGTGTGAGGGACAGTTCTGGGGCTTCTGCTCCGAGGGTTTGTGTGTTTCGTGCCCATCAGGCATGGCGCTTGCCAGAGCCCCTCTCCAAGGCCCCTCCTGAGGCTGCAAGAGTCCTGTAGACCTTGTGTAACCCCACACCGTGCAGCTGCCCTTCCAGCCCAGGAAAAAGGCTGCAGCCTGTGACCTAGGATGACTTTGGACACCAAATACAGATGCAAATCAGGAGAGGTGAGAACGTGTCCCACATTTGCTCACAATAAAGGAAAACTCTGATTTCAAAGCTGACTACCCCTAAAGCCCCTTGATTTTTCACCACACTTCAATGAGTTTTGGAAAATGCAAAGACGGGCCTGTAGTGCCATTTGTTCAAGGTGCGTAGGGGCTCATCTGTGTTCCTAGGAACCTAGGAGGCTTGAGGCTGGCTAGGAATGGAGGAGAAAGGGAGCCCCTCGGAAGCACCGGGCAGAAGCCAGGACCTAATACTGCAGCCGTAAGCAATGCCCTGTGTCAGGCCGCTGCCTCAGGTGGGCCACCATTGGCCTTGCAGTGAGGTGCTTTGAGGGACTGGGGAGGGAGGCTGGCAGGGGCTGCGTGGCTGAGTGCCAGGTTTAGGAGCAGCAGAGAGACAGGCGGGGGCTTGGGTGGCTTAACAGAGGAGAGATGCCTCCTCCCCACGAGGAGGGCAACCCTGGGGAGGGGTGTCCCAAGTCAAAGTGGAAATACAGTCGCTTGGGAATAGCCACATACATGGACACGCTCCTCTCCTCATTTATAATGGCCAACACTTAGAAGCTCTGGATGTCTAACAGTATTGGACTGGTTAACTAAATGTCAGCGTTTGGTAGTCGTGGTGTATAATGCAGTCATTAAAGACAATGGTTATGAAGACTGTGGAGCAACACGGGAGAGCTCATGGCATATGAACGAAAAGCAGGACATAGCATCTGTCATGCAGTATGATGGCAGCTAACAACATCCAGCAAGCTGTAATTGAGCACCTACTGTGTACCAGGGAAGGATGGGCTCTGGAAGCAACACAGAAGTGCTTGTTCTCTTTGAGAATGGGGTCCCCTGTGGGGTGATGAGGCAAACGAATGCACAATAAAAAATGATGGAAAATTTTAAATAAGTAGCCAAAAAGGTGCCTATGTAATGACAAAGTATCAGAGTTCTATGCAATATAAGAAAAGGGCACAGTGGGTGATGGAGTTTGGATGTATTGTCCCCTCCAAAACCCATGTAGAAATTTGATCCCCAATGTGGCAGTGTTGGAAACTGATTGAGTCATGGGGGCGGATCCCTCATGAATGGATTCATGCTCTCCCTGGGGGAGGGGGGAGTAGTGAGTGAGTTCTCGCTCTATTAGTTCCTGCGAGAGCTCGTTGCTTAAAAAGACCCTGGCACCTCCTCTCTCTCTTGCTTCCTCACACCATGTGATCTGCTTGTACTCACCGACTGCTACCACTTTCCGCCATGAGTAGAAGCAGCCTGAGGCCCATGCCAGAGACAGCTGTCCCAGAATCGTGAGCCAAATAAACCTCTGTTCTTTATAAATTACCCAGTCTCACGTATTCTGTTATAGCAACACAAAACGGACTAAAACAATCCCTGAACCTCACTCTTCCTCAGTTTCCTCATTTGTAAAATGGGGATGCCAGGAGCACCTACCTCCTAGCATGTTGTGAGGGCTGAATGAATTAATGTAGGAGCCAGTACTGGGGTAAGTGCTCAGTAATTCTTAGCTATCTTTCTTATTGTGCTGTTGTTTTTCCTAGTCTTGACATTTTTGATAATGTATTGATATTGCATGGATAATTATAATGTCTGAATATAAATAAAATAATTTTCAATGCATTAGTCTGGATCCTCCAAGGAGCAGAGGCCATGGCAGATGAAATGTGCAAGGATCATATGATGGAGCACACCACTGAGAGAAGACGGGGAGGGAGCTGAAGGGGTGGCATCAGACTGCAGTGCAGGTCTGACTGCCAAATAAAGGAGAAATATAATCACAGTCATCCCAGTAATGAGGGATTGGAGTCTGAACCATCATCGTCATAAAGAAACGTAAGAAAGGAGTGGATTCAAGAGATGGTGCAAAGAAAAATATTGACAAGGCCTCATGGGCGAGTGGAGAGCAAGAGAGAGGGCCGCTCCATACCTGGGAGCCTGAGGGGTCACAGTCCGCTGGGAGCGTTCCAGCCTGCTGTGCAGTCTAAAGAGAGTTTGGCAAGGCGGATGGGGTCCTCGGCCAAGGTGGCTGCGGGAGGAATCCTGGGTCTCCCAGCACTGGCTCTGTCTCTGTCTCTCTGCTGTACCCAGACATCGGTGGGAGCAGCCTGGGGGAAGGGTGGCCTCCAGCAAACCCTGCAATGGATTTCAGAGTGCAGCCACTGGGGTTCTTGGGGGTCTGCGAGGCACATCCTCATGGCCACCATACTTAGGTGATGCTAAATTGCTCTTGTCCCACAGTGAGAGACAGGCAGCACTCTGGAGCCAGACTGCCTGGGCTCTTGGATCCTTCAACTTACTGCTTTTGAGACTTTTGGAAAATGAGTAAACATCTCTGAACCTCAGTTTTCTCAGCTGTAAAACAGGGATAATTATGGTATTAGTCTCGAAGGGCTGTTGTGAGGATTAACTGAGTCAATAAATGTGGGATCATTCAGTAAAGGTTACGAAGATGTCTGCAGCTTGAGCTGCCCACATAAATAACAGCTCTCAGATGTTTCCTGCATGCCTGGCAGCATTCTAGGCAGGACAAGTCAGGAGGACAGCCATCTCACAGCTACTTATTGCATGAGGACAGCCATCTTACATCGTGAGGACAGCCATCTCATTGCATGAGGACAGCCATCTTACATCATGAGGACAGCCATCTCACAGCATGAGGACAGCCATCTCATTGCATGAGGACAGCCATCTTATATTGTGAGGACAGCCATCTCACAGCACGAGGACAGCCATCTTATTGCATTAGGACAGCCATCTCACAGCATGAGGACAGCCATCTTACATTGTGAGGACAGCCATCTTACATCATGAGGACAGCCATCTCATTGCATGAGGACAGCTATCTTACATCATGAGGACAGCCATCTCACAGCATGAGGACAGCCATCTTACATTGTGAGGACAGCCATCTTACATCATGAGGACAGCCATCTCATTGCATGAGGACAGCTATCTTACATTGTGCGGACAGCCAGCCTGAGGATAAATCCAGCACATGGAGAAGAGTGGAAGGGATGGCTAAGAAGCAGAATAAGAGCCTGAACTGCATTTCCCTCATGCGGGTCATTAAATTACATTAATTCTTCAATCCAAGTCGAGAGGGTTTCTGTTAATTGGATCATTGTAAAACCTGACAGATACAGCATAAGAAAAGGTACTCGGGGAGCCCCATTTCGTCTGAGGCTTCAGTGAGTGGCTGTGGTCACATTCCTGGCTGTGCAGGCAGCAGCTCTGGTTTCCTGGTTTCTTCGTTGACTCCATGCAGAGCTTTCCTGCCTCCGTCTCTGCTGAAGCTACCTCCATCCTTAGATGTTTTTTTCTAAGTTTTCACCTGCAGTCAGCACAGCAGACTTCTCCTGATCTTGTGGACTTTGAGCAGAAATAGCTCCATCCCCCACTTCTCTCCCAAAACACTTGCAATTGTGAAACCGGCGTGAAGGGAGTGACCTGAGCTGTTCATGCTGCAGCATCAACCTTCTGGCGAATGAAGCCATCATCCTTTCTGAGTTCCCAGGAATAAAACTCCCCTCTCTCTTGCTCTCCACTCAGTCGTGAGGTCCTGTCAATACTTGTATTTGCACTGTACATTTCTTTGTGACAGTGATGGTTCAGACTCTCATCTGTCACCACGCGGGTTATTGTGATTTTATCTTGAATTTCTACGAGTTTCACGTCCATGGAGATAACTTACGTGCCACTGCCTCATTGCCTCTATCTGCATAACCCAGGACTGCAGGCCACCCACAAGTCCCTTCCAAGAGTCAGGTGGTTTCAGTGAGTGAGTCATGTTCTTCTGTGTCGGTCTGTTCCTCCTACCTCATAGCACGCAGCTGTTGGCAATTCTTCACCCACAGCAGGTAAAGCTGTGTGACTAGAGGTGGCTCCACTGTGAGACTAATGAAACTGAGCTTTGCTTGCATGGAACCCTTCTAAGGTCCTGGAGGGATGCCAGCTTTACATTCACATGGTCGTATGTATTTGAAAATTTGCTAAACTAAGATATGTGAATGGCAGTAGTTAAGGCCATCGTCTCTCTCCACTTAGACTTCGCCTTTGCCACACTCCCTCCTGTCAGGTGGTGCTGGAGAGTCTATGGGTATGTTAGGGATCCTCTAAAGAAAAGTTGAGTTGTTGGGGATTCATTTAGTTTTTATTCAGTGGGGTATATATGTGTGCAGTTTGCAGTCAATTTCATGCAAAGTCAAATTATTCTTAGCAAGCTAGTAAACTCGTTAGTGGCAGAGATAGAACTCCCAACCTAGTTGAGTCTGATTTCAGTGATAATGACCTTAGTGTTCGCTTTCATGTGCTTAGGTCTGAAAACTGGCCTTTGGTTCCTTAACTTGAAGGATGACGGTCTGTCTCAGCCATGTGCCAGCATTTAGCACTACTGTCCATGGCCTTACTTGATCCCAGCAGTTTCTTCGCTCTGTCTTCCATCATTGCCCTGTTGTGACTACGTCCCATGGAACTGGACACCTCGCTGTTGCCAAACCGGTCATGATGAAGAACATGTTGTGATGCTCCTCCCTTAGCCTGAAATGGCCTTGTCCAGTCACATCCCCATGGGGTCTTACTCATGGCTTCCCGATTTGATGCAAAATGCCAACCTTGATGAAGATAACATAAACTCATTATCCAACACTACGGTGAAGACGTGACTGCAAGCCGCTTAACAAATGTCACCAATTCAGAGAATATTTACCATAAGTGATTAGACTAGAAACCTTGAAATGCCCCCAAATCTTTCTTACAAATCATAGAAAAATTCCCCCCAATGTGATAATCTTTCTGAAAATTTACATGAGATTATCGATAAAGATTTGTGAAGATGAAAGAAACTTTCGTAAACAACCCACATGAAAAAATAAACTTCCTTCAATCATGCTAGAACAAAGACTAAATTATCCCTTTTTTCTTTCTATAGAAAATGATATTATGAAGTTGTTGACAGATTAAAAGGCTGTGAGAGTATACAGCCAAAAATGTCTGGAAAAAAAGAGAATCATTATACAAGTGGGTCAGGTAGTTAATTAATAAAATATTGTTATTCTGGATTGTTGCAATGCTTGCCTTATTTATTAGTTGTTTAACAATTATAATTTATTATAATTTCCCTTCTCATTCAATATAAGTATTCACTTTCATATCTAATTATATTGTAATTTTGTATTCTTTTTCTGAAAGCAGGCCACTAATGAACCAGTGTCAGCCCCCACATGACCTGTAATCTCCTCTGTATGTGGCCCCTGGCGAGGTGCAGGAAGAGGGTGAACACTCTTCCCTAATCACATGTCACCTGGTTCCCTGGTGATTTAGCTGACAGCTGAGGCCAGCCCAGATCCCTGCAAAGGCCCTCGCAGGAGCAGCTCTTCTGGGTTCTGCATGCAGCCCCTGCTCCCTCATTCCTGGGGCCGGTCTGGGGGACAGAGATTTTGCTGCTCTCCTCTCTGGTCCCCCTTTCCAACTCCAGGTGCTTGAGCACAAAATCTCCTCCTGGAAGGATTCCTGTCTCTTACACAAACCCACTCCAGCCCACAGAGCCCAGTGTCCCTTGTCTCACGTGCCACAGCTGGCCCAATCGATGCCACTGTGCTGTTCAGTTTTAATGAGTTCTCCACCATTTCCTGTCCACCCGTCACCTACGGAGCACTGCAGCCAGATTCATTTTCCTAAAACACCATTGTTCATCCTCATCCTACCACGGGGTAGAGGTGGACAGGATCCTCACATACAAATAAAGTACATATTTTATTTGTTGTGCAATATTTCACTATGAGGATATAGCATAATTATTTTTGGTAACAGCTTTAGTGAGATATAATTCTTGTACCGTAGAGGTCACCCATTTGAAGTGTACAGCTCAGTGGTTTTCACAAGGTTGAGCAAGTCTCACCGCTATGTCAGAACGTTTTCATCACTCCGAAGAGAAACAGTGCTCTTTAGCTAGTCCTCCAACCCTCCCACTCCAGACCTAGGGGAGCACTGGCATAATTAATTTTTAAATACTTGCATTGCTGGTCATTTGGGTTGTTTTCGGTGTTTCACAATTATAAGCAATGCTCCCTAGGACACCTGTAAGGGAAGAACACATTTCCCCTCATATCCACCGTAGCTGTGGTAGCTGTCAGGTGGATTCCATAAATGGAAGCACCTGTGTCCTGCCAAGTCCCCTGCTGGAGCTGGTGTGCACAGGAGGGCCTGGAGAGGAATTTGGCTGCAGGATGGGAGTGAGTCCTGCAGTAATGTGAGAAACGTTTCCAGACTGGGGAGAAGGTGAACAGCGTTGAGGAAGCAAGATGGGAAAGGACGAAAAAACAAGCAGAGGATTCAGTGGACATTCTTCAATGGTATGGTGAGTTGGCCAAAGGATATTTTAAAAGCAGGAATGCCCGAGACAACTAAAAGTGAGTTGTGTGGCTATGATGCAGACCCTTTCCCACATAGTCCCCTTCCCACCCAGGCCAGTCTTCTGTGATGGCCCTTCTGTGACGTGCACTCGTGAATGCTAGGAAAGACGTGCGTGTGTGTGTGTGCACGCGCGCATGCACGCGCATGCATGTGTCAATGAGGAAGACCCTGAGTTTTCTTTCAGAGTGGACGCAATGGCAGTGAGGTGTGCAGAAGTAAAAACCCAAGGGCTGTGCCTACCATGAGAAGGGACGTCCCTGTAAAATCCACAAAGTCCTGGTGGGGCACAGAAGAGCCCAGGCAATACTGATGAGATCTCCAAGAGCAGCGACGCCCTGGGCGGCATCTGGATGACACATCTTCGTGAATAGATCGCTTCCTTCTAAAGATGCTGTTTCTGAAGGAACTTTCCCCAGGACTGAATCTATTGATCCAAAGTGAATCAAGAGTTTTGTAACTTTTGACATGTGAATGGTTTTTGCAAAGGGAATACTCCATGTCCAGGGCCACCAGCAGTATATATGTGCACAAGTTCTAGTGCATCAACTCCGGACACTTGCCCATTTAATAGTTAAAAATGGCTCCCAGTTTTGATTTAAATGTTGTGTCAGTCATGGACACCAGGATATTCTTTATTTCTAAGGTAGGAAATAGTTCTAAAGAACTATCACCCTCATACAAGGTCCCAGGAGAGTAAATTAGCAGAATTAAGTTGACAGATGTGGGTCTTAGACTCATGTTCATTTGTGAGTTTTTCACCTCTAATTCTTAGGTAAAATTCGGCCCAGATTGTCTGGAGAGAGATATTTGGAAGAGAGAAATGGTTTGGATGAGACTTTACTTTGACAGGTGATATAAAATGGTGCTTACGTCCAAGAGCATCAGGGTTGTTAGTGCTTCTGACAATGGCTTCCACTGCAGGAAATTACATACACTTTTAGAGAAAAAGGAAACAAATATTTCCACATATTCAAACATAAAGTCATTAACTAGAAAAGTGAAGAATGTCACAGATCTTTCTACACTTGATTTCATATTGTAGCTTTGCTTATAAGACAGTAACTTGGACTTAATCACATATTATGGCTTCTTCTTTCCAGAAAGTTCCTTTTAGAATGTAATAATTGCCTAAAGAAGAATTATGCTCTGAGCAGAACAGAGTCTGGCACATAGCAAGTGCTCAAGAAATTATTGGTAAATGAATAGATGACCGATGTAACCAAAAATCAAGACTAAAATCACTTCCCAAAGTCGGGGATGTACTTCTAAGTAAGTAATTTTGGTTATAGTCTCTTTGGCCCTTAAGAAAGACTTCTGAGTGTACATATTGTCTCTTCCTCAGTTCTAACACTGGGCTCCTTCTGCAGCCCAATTTGATGGTCTTCATCTAAGTAATGCCAATAACAAGAACTTTTGAAGAACCAGTTGAGAATAGAAATGCTTCTGTGTATGCAATGAGATCTCATTATTAATAAAACCTTATGTATAAATGCCTTTCAAAGACATCTAACTTATTCTGTAGCTGGGAGCAGATTCCATGTTCTGACACTGTCTTTTCAGGCCAGTGCTCCTGCTGTGTGGACCCCTTTAGCACAATTCATGTGAAGGTATCATGGAGGTATCATAATCTCTATGCACAAACTAATGTCAGCACATATTCATTTAAGTCCTCAGTTGTCAAACTAAAACATTTCCTCCTTTCAGGAGTGTTTTTCTCATCTGGATTCAATATAGATCTGCTTTTGCACAGCATCTGAGGAATAAGTCTGGACATCTGGAGGAGGAGGAAAGTAAGAGTAATGGCTGATCATTAAGTTGTGGTGTGGGAGTTGGGTTGGCCGAGGAATGGACACTACCTCTGTTTCACAGACACGGACGGTGACCCCTGTGGTCTGGCCAAGGAGCCACACACTTTTGGTGACTTCTTTGTTTATTCTTGGAGCTTAAATATGAGGCAAAAATGACTTCTTTGGCGAAGTCTAGATTTAATTAAACATGACTAATTCTAATTTTGGAATTGAGCTTGGACCTTTCTTCTAGTCATTGGTCCAAAGCAGTGCTCAAAGGGAAGGGAAGAGGCTTCCTTATGCTCAGCTCCCTCGTGCACACCAAGTGCAGCAGGCACAGAGGAGTTGGGGTGTCTGCACCAGATCAGTCAAGAAGTCCTCTGAACTGTGCAGCAGGGATCCTGCAGCAGGCGCGATCACACCTGAGCAACAGAAAAAAAGAAAAGGGAAAGCATTCAAAATCGCAAATATCTGAAGCCAGATTTCAGTTGAAATATATAAGTTAACATTATCAAGCAGGAAAATCAGGCCTTGGAAGGCCAGTTTTTGCTTCACACTTATTTGGTGGAATTTGGACTCTGGTAATGTTAAACATCATTGAACCTGCTGAATTTAATATTAAGACAAAGTGTGGTAGAGTAAAAGGACTCCCAGAGCTACTTGTTCATTCAGTCAGTCAGAAGACATTGACTGAACACCTTCCTATGAGCAAGGCACTTGGCTTTGTCATGGCAACCTGTCAGCCTTCAGACCCACAAGCTGAACATCATCATAAACGATATCATCACCATCATCATCATCATCACCAACATCATCCTCATCTCAACACCAACACCACCACTAACACCATCAAAATCACCAACGTCATCTCCATTTCAACACCATCACCAGTACCAACACCATCTCCATCTCAACACTATCACCAACACCAGTTCTATCACTAACACCATCAAAATCACCAACACTATCTCCATCTCAACAATGTCACCAACACCAACACCATCTCCATCTCAACACTAGCACCATCTTCCTCAGGAGCTCCAGGCTTTGTTCATACACTAACTCTTTTTATTTTCACTGCAACCCTGTGAAGCAGTAGTGTAGTCCTTATTTGTTTTTGATGGAAATGGAGGCTCAGAACAGTGACATTACTTGCCTGAGTGCCACACTAGTAAACCGGTGGAGTTAAATCAGTTCTTGACTTCCCCGGATTCTCAGTTTGCTGTGGGACGTATCTGGAGACCACAGCATGACAATGAGGATAAAACAACCTTGGTAATCATGTTTAATGTTTAGTAATAATACATTATGTTTATATTTTGAAGTACATTTACATTTACAACATCATTTAAGCATATAATAATCATTGTAAAATAACAGGGATGTATTATTATGGTCAAATTTAAAGCGTGCTTTGCTGAATATCAGTTCCGAAGCAAAATTGCAGTAAATTAAATATCTGACAGGACTTTTCCAAAATTAATCATTGAAGCATGATGTAGATACAGAAGTTATTCCAGGGCTGTTGGCCCATTCTGGATTAGTTTCCTCTTGGAAACTGTATGTCTAAAAAGCTAATCTGAAAGGTTTTTTATTCAATATGGCTAAAGGATTGGGATTTTGGCTGAATTGAAAATGTTTCCTCCCCACCTCCAACAAAGGATTATAAAAAGGCTTCCTGAATATTGGTTCAGTTAATTATTGATTGACCACGTCTTATGGGACACCGGACTGGACACTGTGGATACACTGTGGATACAGCTGCTGCCCCTGAGAGCTTGCCATCTGGTGAAAGAGGCAGATGCACAAGGAGAAATGTCCAACATGGGACAGGGCTGTGATGGCCGTGGCCCGAGAGTCCCATAGGCACATAGGAGGGCACGTAGCTCAGTTACCTTTTAACAGAGGGAAGCCGAGAAAGACTTCCAGGCTGAGGTGCCTCTGGAGCTGAGTCTTGAAGCATGAATAGGAGCTAACCAAGTAAACAGGGGGACCAGAGGAAGGATCCAGGCAGCATGAACAGCTCGAGACAACACTGCAGGTGGGGAAATAGCAGAGGGTGTACTGGGAGCCCTGGCAGCTCAGCACTGCTGGAGTGCATGGCAGCTTGTTTGCCTTGGATTTCCTGGTTTTGTCACAGAAAGCCCCACATCCTGGGAATCTCCTTGGTCCCGGGAATACTAGGTTGGGTGGTTACCCTAGGTGGCAAGGAATGAAGTTGGAAAGATAACCAGTGGCTAAATTATGAGGGTTTGTATGTCAAGTGAAAGCACGTTGGGGTTCATCCTGTGAGCGACAACCTTTCAATGAGAGATATTGCATGGCCACAGAGACTGATGGACACGAAAGAGACAGGTCTTACCAGAGGGGACGGGCAGGTCTCGTAATAAATATGGAGAGGAGGGGGCAGATGAGAAGACTGGGGGTTGGGGGGTAAAAGCAGTGGGATCTGGTGATTGAATGTGAGATGCCTGATTGGGACAATGATTTGGGTTGGGAAGAACAGGTGTATAGAAGGTTGATTAAACGATGATAGTTTGGTTTTGGAAATGTTGTGTCGAAGGCATCTGTGTGACCTTTGTGTGCTTACAAGTGCGACCGAGCAGCGTCAGCCACCTCCCCAGTGTGCCGGTTCCTGTCGCTCTTTTAGGTCCGATTCACCAGGAACTGGAACGATGTGAAATTTCATCTTAACAGCATTTCTTGAGAACCCACACTGAGCTAGGAATTATGTTTCGATGCAGGGGATACAACACTGAAAAGACACCATTTAAAATAGGGCTGAAAATTTCTCAGATTGGAAACATAATGCAATGATTAGATTAAAGCCTAATCTTTAAACCAACATTTTTCTAAAGGACTTCCTCCAGCGCAGAGCTCCTTGAATCCGTTTCCTTTTGTGAAGCTCAAATGCATAGGGTTTGTAGGAATTACACCACTGGGAGTAGGCTTGGGTTTTGGAAGGCATCTGGAGGACAGGCCCGGCGTTGGCATAGCTGGAGTGGGCTACAGGACACGCAGTCTATGAGCTGGGGTGTGGGAACAGACCTGGTGACTGAGCACACTCAGGTGCAAAGCTCTGCCCACCCTCAGCTAACTGGGACTCCATCCTGAGCCATGGAACTGACACTCAGACATTGGTCCGCGCCTGGCCATGAAGGAAGAAATCCAGGTAGTGCTCTACAAGGGGGACAGGGGTGTCATAGACTAGGAAACACAGCAGGTGGGTTTGGGCTACATAACTGAGGGAGAGAAGCAGACAGTAAGCCTGAAAGGCCACATGAGGGTAGATTTCTGGGCAGTGATGTCAGTGTCTGGGAGGGCGATGGCAGTTTCAGGCACCAGTCATGGGCTCTGCTCAGCTGTCACTGTCGCCTTCCAGGCACACATCTGTCGTTGGACTGAACAGGGCTTCAAGGAGGCAGTCCTTGCTTGACAGGTGACCAGGCAGCTCCAGCTTTGGGGATAAAGGGCTGGAAGTTCCAGCATCCAAGAAGCCGAGTGGCCCCCACGACTCCCCTGGGCTCTGTGACTGCTCTGCGTGCCCTCCTTATCTGCAGGGGCTACACTGGCTCTCACAGTGTCCCAAACCTCATGGCTGCTCCTTTTCTGCCACCAGCACCATGTGGGTCACTTGCGTAGGCTGCCAGGGACAGTTACCTAGTTCAAACTTATAAATGGATATTGTGGGAAGGGTACTGAGGTATCACACGTAACTGGGCCTGGGCCTCAAGTGACACTGCTGGAGCAGTCCTCTGCTCCTTATTGCTCATGGCAACCTCAATACTGCACCCTGGAGATGGGCTTGCTTCACCTGGTGGGGAGAGAGGCTGCTGTCTGCTCCCTGTAATCATGTCCTGCTCATCTTAGCTCCAGAACGACACGGGCCACTGTCTCCTTTTGATCCCAAGTCTCAGAGAGAGCTGTGATTGGCTCAGTTTGGGTCACAGGTCTACACTGGAATTATCAGCTGGGGCAGAGGGGTGGGTCTGCCAGTGAATGGCAGTGAACAGGTTTGAAATCAACAACTTTAAGATTTTACACACACACACACACACACACGCACACGCACACACAATTCTCTGTTAATTAAGGTTCCAGGTGGGTGGCCTGGATCCTGCGCGTTGGTTCCCTTTAAAGCCATCCTGGGAGGGGACGCACAGAGGAAGCCTGCTCTTGCCGCCCATCTTATTTTGAGCTTTATCATCATCATCATTATTAATTTGGTTAGTTTTTTTTTTATATATGAAAAGTGCTTTATTCACATGGAATAAAGTCGGTGAATTTGGACATCAATGAAAATCTAAACATTTCAAAGTTTTAAAGGAAACTTCACTTGGCAGACAGGAAGAAACTTTTTCTTTCTTAATGCAAAGAGTGGAGGTAAAGCTGGGGGGGATTTTTGCTGCAGGGAGTGGCAGGCGCTTTTGTTTACAGTAAATTCTAGGCAGGCATTTCTGGCAAAGCCGGATGCTAAACAAGAGCTTCTCGGCCTGTGGGTTTCCTCTTCCACTTTGTGATTGATGAAGAGACCGAGATGTGGAATCTTTGCCCACCAAGAATTGCTGTGACATTATTTATCAAAGGGAATACTTCAAATTCCAGGGACTTTGAATGCAAATTAAAGGGCATTTTTCCTCTTCTCCACCCAATAAATTTATGGTTCTATGTACACATCAAACTCTAATAAAACAGAGCTACTTGGGTGAACCAATTACTGTCCTGCAAATAAGGGAGAATGACTTTACTACCACGAATGCACACCAGAAAATCCCTCCCACAGTACAATCTGACATTTTATTTTTATTTTTTTTATTTGTAGGTTAAAGAAAAAAGGGTAAGTTCATTTTTCTAACTAGCCTAAACACAACCTTCTTTTTTCTTATTCCAGAGTCTACTCATAAAACATACACAATTCTCTAGCACCACTACCTTAAGCAAGGGAGCCCTGCAAATGACAAATGTGAACCCCAAATGAGGAGACTCAATGAAGTGAATATTTGGAATAAATTGAATAGTCTCCTAAAAATAGGCCTTTACTTTTCCAGTTATTTTTCAAGTATTTAAAACTCTAGAACTTTTAGATTTCTTTCTTTCTTGATCTTACTAAAGCATAACTGAGTATCCTTGTCCTGTTATTAATTTAGTTTCACAAAAATCTACTTTAGTAGTCTGCAATACTATAAAATATTTTAAACTAGCAATAGATGGGGGAAAAAATCCCAGTACAAATGCTAGGCAGGGAAGTAAGTTGAGGTCCAAAGAACCCCATATTAGAAATCAGAAGACGGAGATATTAAGGATTTTACTCTGAACAGGAACTTTCCTTCAAGGTGGGAGATTTCTGATTAAAGTTTTCAGATCCAAATGAGCTAGCTTTGTGACATTTTATCCTGTGGTTCACAGCTTTGCCTAAGGACACAAAAAGCTTAGGAACTTTTTGAAGGCATGCTTCCAAAGTGCAGGCCTGAGGTCTGTTCTACGTGTGGGGCTGTGTATTCCACCGTGTATCATGGCACCAAAGATATTTTTCCATCTGAAATTAAAAACAATTCTACCCTCATATTGCTTTAGCAGTAAAAGGGGAACCTCACTCCAAGTAAGTCCTAGACACCTAGCCTAAGGGCTAAGGGACTGCTTATCATCATCTACTTGGCCCTTCTGCTGGGGACTTGGAAGAGGAACCCAGTCTGGGTCAGAGCTGACAGCTTCAGAGCCAGAGGTGACACTCCAGAGGTAGCCTGAACATTTTAAAATATGCTAAAAAAAGCTGAAAAATGTGAGATTTTTTCTCCAAATGCCCTTAAAAACTTATTGACACATTGCCTTGTAAACAGTGTGAATTAAAAGTAAGGTATTTTTCTGATTTGCATAATAATACCTGTTTATTGTGTGAAATATTGGCAGATCCAGAAAAAATATAAAGAAGCAAATAAAATCACCAGAAATCTCAGCACCTGGTAGAATGCGTATTTCTCCTAGTGGCTGGTTTCTAGGCACTTGGGGGTAGAAGCACCTGCCCCAGCCCACGTGGATGGACTTGTGGTGGGGGCTCCTTTCACTTGTCACCTCCCTCCAGCCCAGTCTCCCTTGCTCTCCACATCACAGGGATCTTTGAGACCACCGTTTTCCCAGAGCCATTTCCTGTGAATTCTCATGGGTCCAGGTCTTTTTTCTTCTTCTGGTAAAGGATTCTGACCTTGCATAGCAAACTGAATTTTGATTTCCACATTTAAATGTCATAAAACTAATTTTAGGTGGGGTCAGTGAATACAGGATGGTTAAAGAGATGGATGTCAGATGCTGGCAGAATAGCCTGGATCCTAGGCAGCAGCCCCTGGGCTTGCTGAGCGACTGCTCCTCGCGCCTGTGCCTCACCTTGCTGATTTCTGTGGGGCATATTTATACCCCTGAAGCACCTTGGAAACGTCCGGAGGCTGCAGGAAAAGCAAAACAAAACAAAACCTAACTAAGCAAATACTCCAGAGGCTTCCTGCTCCGTGTCCCTGCCCCTCCCCCACTCATCTACAACAAAATTAATTTAATCATATCTGGAGTGGAGGTGAAATCAAATTTGCTCTTTAGTTCTGCCATTTGGGTAGACACCTTGTCAAGGGGACAGGAAAGAAGTATCTTGCCCTTTGAGAATTCAAGGGACTTTCCTGGCAAGCTGTATTTTCTCAGATCAGCAGTTAGTTGAAAAGAAAATTGTGTAGGGGTCTGAAAAGAGATAATAATTACTCCAAGGAGATCGGCTTCTACATGGCACAGTTAAAATCTTCCAAGAAACCCTGAGGTTGGATGTCCCAGAATTGAGTGGTGGCAGCTCAGGACAGACACCAAGGATCCTGCCTCTCCTTGCCTCTGTGTTCTGAGTTTCCTTGGCTGTAGGCTTAAAGCTCAGGCCTGTCCCCCAGGGTCACAGGACAGCTGCAGTAGCAGCTCTGGCACCTTCTCCTACCACCATGTGGAGCGGCAGAAAAGCACCTGCTCCTTCCTAGTTCTCTCTCTCTCTCTCTGTTAAAATTGTGATAAAATACATATAACACAAAACCCCCCATTTTAACCATTTTAAAGGTACAATTCAGTAGCATGTAGTACATGCACAACATTGTGCAACCACCACCATTATCCAGTTCCAGGACATTTTCATCTGCCTGAAAGAAAATCTCTACTCCTTAAGCAATCTCTCTCCATTCTTCCCCCCTCCTAGCCCACAGCAATCACTGATCTGTTTTCTGTCTCCACAGATTTGCCTTTTCTGGATATTTCATATAAACAGTCATATAGCGTGTGGGCTTTTGTGTCTGGCTTCTTTCACTTAGCATAATGTCTTAAAGTTCACCCGTGTTATAGCATGTATCATTCCTTTTTATGGCCAGGTAATATTCCATTGTATGGATATACCACCTTGTGTTTATCCTGGTTGTCTCTTTTTAAGAGCAACAAAGTCTTTCTCAGAGTCCCTGGCAGATTTGTGTCTCACCAGCCTGAATCTGAAGCTGGTGCCTAATCCAAAGACCAGCAGAGAGATGGGATTATGGGGGTGCTCTTTTACACTGCTGTTGGGGTTGCTGTCCCTTCCTTGGGCCCACGGTAGTCTGGAGGGAGCTCCCTGAGTAAAATTGGGAGTCTGCTGTCTGGAACGGGTGTGGGGAGTTGATTTGGTTGGGCAAGAAACAGCGGCTGGTACAGCATCCGCCTCTGAAGTTTATGACTTGCTTCCCTCGTATCCACAGCAACTATCATCAAATAGGTTATTAACATGGAGAGCTGACAAGGCTTCCAATGTGATGGATGTCATTTACCAAATGGCACACGAGGCCAACTCCTCAGAGGCAGAATTTACAAAAGGAAGTCTTAAAAACAAGTTTTACAATTTCTGCACTCCAACAGAAGGTGAGAAAAGAGATGTATGAAGAGACATGGAAGAAAACTGCTGTGTTTTGTGGTTGTCATGCACCCTGTCCTACCCGCGGTCCTCCTCCCATAACTGGGGAGGGGACAGGTCATGTGCAGGGACAGAGACTGCTCACAAGGCCACTCTGCTTTTTGAAATGTGTTCACTGCAGCTGGCAGATCCAGACGTCTGTGCCTGTGGGTGGGAGAAAGCCCCGGATCCTGTGGCTGCCGCTGCTGAGGCCAGGCTGGGGCTGAAGGGCACTCCCAGACGTGGTCAGGACGAGGAGCTCTGTGTTAATCACGTTTTTATTTTCTGTATTTTATGATACTCTGACATCTTGCAGAGTTGCTGACCTGGGGGCAACTGCCCCTCCCAGGCAGACTGATTCCTAGAGGTAGCGACTCCTCCCCTGCAAGCGTGCCTTCCATATGCAAACCAACCAACCCAAAGTTCTTACTTCCAGCCACCTCCTTTACCCATCTCCCCCACTGCAGACCAATACCCCGTGTCCTAATCACTCCAGGGCCAGGTACCAGCCGACTCAGAGCAACCTGTCCATCCTAGAGCCTGCTGAAGTTATTCCAACTAGCACATCCTAACCCTGCTTACCCTGCCTCACCCATTCCGTCCCATGAAAACCACAATGAGGCTCTTGGCCATGCTTTCTCCTGCTCCTTCTGCCTCCTGACCAGCCCTGGTGCATCCCTGTGGGCCCCTGTGGCATGGTGTGACCCCTCCTCTTGGGAACTGTGAATAACAAACTGTCATTCAGTGGCAGTCATCTCCTGATCTGTTGGCCTTACCATGCCTGAATAATAAAGCCTCATTTTATTTTATTTTACTTATTTATTTTTTTCCTTTTTCGTGACCGGCACTCAGCCAGTGAGTGCACCGGCCATTCCTATATAGGATCCGAACCTGCGGCCGCTGGGAGCGTCGCCGCGCTCCCAGCGCTGCACCCTCCCGAGTGCGCCACAGGCTCGGCCCTAAAGCCTCATTTTAAAACAAGCATGGAAAAGCTTCCTGAGGGCCTGATGTGGCCACACAGAAGAGACAATTGTGAGTCACCTTGAGTCCTGCCACCAAGAGGCCACTAAGAGGGTCAAAGGGGCTCCAGCAGCATGGGGAGTGGCAGATATCTGAAGGAGGAGTGAACACAGGAGTCAACCTGCTCATAACCCAGGTGTGTCTACCTGGATCACAGGAGCTGCAGGAGGAAGCAGCCCAGGAGACAGTCAGCCCTAGCTATGCACAGACCCAACAAAGACAGGGTCACCCTCCCTGCTCTGAGGATTTCTGCACAGGGTTGGTCCTTTCCTGGCATTCTTTCTATTTTAAGCATTTTGACCAGCAGAAGGTACTATGTCCTATGGGTGGCACTGCCTGGGGATGACTGGTCAACCTTCATTTAGTAATATTTCACAAGTGTGTCTGGATGTCCAGCAACTGAGGAAGTTTTTGTGTTTGTTTTTTACTGAATGACTCTTTCTGTTGCTCTAACTTGGCCTGGAGCATGAATAAACAAGTCCAGAGATCTTGGAAGTCGCTAGTGCGATCATCTCTTGTCACCAGTGAGGGGTAGAGGTCTTGGGGCTCCGAGGTTTCCCTGCTCACACAGCAGGACTCAGCCCTCTGCTTCCCAATCCAGTGCACTCTCAGCCTCTCAATGTCATCATGTAAGGAGAGTAAACATCGTTAGGTAATGGAGTAAAAATGATACGGTATGCATCATTGTGTTCCAGAACTTGGGACATCTAAAGCACTGGATGTATTTCGTTACAGGAATGAGAAAACAGTGACCAGCCTGTCCTCTCCTCCAGAATGTAAACTTCAAAACGGCAGCCACCGGATCTCTCAGGGGCCTTGTTACGTCCCTAGCCATGTGCCAGGCATGTTGTAGGTGTTGCAAGAAATGCTTATTCAAAGAAGGGATGAAGAGTGCTATGTTTGAGTATATGTGGCCTTCTAGAATTCATATGTTGAAACCTAATCACCAGGTGACAGTATTGAAAGGCAGGGCCTCTGGGAGGTGGGAAGGTCATGAGTTCCTCCTTCACGGATGGGATTAGCGCCCTTATAAAAGGGCTTGCGGGAGTGGGTCCCCCCTTTTCTGGCTTTCAGTCCCTTTTACCCTGTGAAGACACAGTTTTATTCCTTCTGGAGGACACAGCAACAGGGCACCATCCTGGAAGCAAACAGCAGCCCTCACCGGACACTGTAACTACGAGAAAATAAATTTCTTTTGTTTAGAAATTATCTAGTCTCAGGTATTTTGTTGCAGCAGCTCAAATGAACTAAGACAAAGGCAAATAATAACATGTTTGAAATCATTTTTTCTTTTACCTGTAAAGTTATTTCATGTCTGTGAAGGGATTCTGTCACTAGAAATTTTGTTTTAAAGTTAGTTTGGATTTTATAACATCATTTTATTATCCCTTCAAGAATATACCATGCTTGCATATTCTTGGGTATTTTTATACCTGCTTTCTAGACGTTTTAAAGTCATTTGCTGTGATTAACTGTTACCTTAAATACAAGAAGGAGGTGGGTGCTGGGGCATGTGGGTCAGGGAGCTTGTGTTGGGCCATGCCTGGCTACCCACCTGGTCCTGGAGCTCAGGCCTGAAGTGTGTGCATGTGTGTGAATATCTTCTAGGTGTGGGGTGCCTTTGTGGTTAATTTGGTTAATGTAGTAGGCAGAATTAAAGCCTCTCAAAGATTTCTATGTCCTAATCCCTGACCTGAGAATATGTAATGTCACATGGCAAAGGGGAATTAAAGTTGCAGGTGAAACTAAGGTTGCTATTCAGTTGATCTTGAAATAGGGAGATTTTCCTGGATTATCTGGGTGAGCCCAAAATAACCATCAGGGCCCCTCAATGTGGGAGCGGGTGGTGGGAGAGGCAGAGTCAGAGAAGGAGGGATGACAGGAGGAGTCACAGTGCTGAGCTGTAAGAACTCAGCCCAAAGTAGCTGGCTTCAAAGGTCTAAGGGGGCCATAAGCCAACGAAAGCAGGCAGCCTCTAGATCCTGAAAACGTCAAGGAAACGCATTCTCCCTTAGAGATGTCAGAAAGGAAACTGGCCCTGCTGACCCCTTGATTTTAGCCCAGTGAAACCAGTGCAGGACTTCTAACCTACAAAACTGTAAAGTAATGAATATGTTTATATCATTTTAAGCCACTAAGTTTCTGCTAATTTGTTACAGCAGCCTCAGGAAATTAACAAAGTCAATTTGGATTGAGAGTGAAACAGGCACTTCAAGTCCACAAACACAAGCAAAGATCGATGTGTAAACGCCAGAGTTGAAGCCCTCTATGGCCACTGAAGACGGTTGCACATGTCCAGACACTGGAAATATCTGGAACAGAATGCTGTATGTTACAGAGAGTCGTTACCTGTCATCCTCGTTTTGTCTGTAGAAAAGGTGAACCAGCCAGAATCTTATTATGTTAGGTCTTTCCCAGAGGATAAAGAAAACCTGAGAAAGTGTGGTTTAGAAATCTGAGATCCATGTCAATCACAACTTTTGTGTAAGTGGCATATCACTGCCTTTATCATTTGGATGTGATAGGGCTGTCAGCTAACGATGGGCAGGTGTGTGCGATACATTCTCTGCACTCTGAGAAGAGCATGCGGGTCCCCAAGTGTGCAGAGGCACATGCCAGCTCCTAGGGGCTTTCCCAGTTTGCTCACAATTTCTGTGAAATGAGAAGGAAATTCAGCATGAGGATTTTCCCAAGCTGCTGTAGGAAACCCTTGGCAAGAATGAAACTGTTTCTTCCTAAGTCTTGCACCGTTGGTCTTTGAAGTTTGTAACAATATGGATCACATGTTGAAAATGATCTATTATCAATCTGAGTTTTTAAAACTTTAATACATTTACCGTTTAGCTAAAGTTTTAAGAACATTCAACATTTTTGATTTTCTTTTTTTAAATTCAGTAACATGTTTTAGATAAGCTTAGTTGGCTCCAAGTCAAGCTTCGGCTGCCAATTTTCAGTGAGGCCAGTTTCCTAACCTCAGCTTTATTGATAAGGACAGTGAGGCCAT
This sequence comes from Cynocephalus volans, assembly GCF_027409185.1. Taxonomy (NCBI): domain Eukaryota; kingdom Metazoa; phylum Chordata; class Mammalia; order Dermoptera; family Cynocephalidae; genus Cynocephalus; species Cynocephalus volans. The sequence goes on from NC_084460.1 coordinate 296,875,918, forward strand.
CCTCAGCTCAAGGTTTTGCCCTGGGTGACAGGAGAGCACTTTATCAGCCTGCTGTGCTCGTTGCTTAGGAACTTGGAGTATTTAGACAAATAAACCACATCTCTCCCGAGCTTCCATTCATTATTTCTGAGGCCAGGACCCGGCTGGGGAAGGGTGCTTTGGGGCTGCCTCCAAGTCATGAAACTGTCCAAACAGGATTTCTCAGAAGTCCCGAGAGAGCCAGAGGGAAAAGTAAATAAACCACGTAATGCCCATCTATTTTCTTCCTCCACACGCATTCCAGATGATGAGAATCTCACTTGCTGGAAGGTGATTCTCATTTGTCAGACAAGCCAAACTTTATAAAAACCTGGTGACTTTTCTGAGCTCCACACAGGCTGAGCCGCGTAGCAGTTAGCGCAGCCAGCCGGGTTGCTCCTCCCGGGGTCCTGTGCCAAGGGAAGGCTCTGATCCAGGAGGGTCCCACTCATTCTGCATGTTGGTGCCATGCTCAGCCTTTGGGGACATGTTTAATGATGGTGGCGATGGCGGCAGGGTCTGTTCAGTAGCTGAGGGTAAAACCTGAACAGAGCAGGCTCCAGCTCTGATCTCTCAGAGGAAACAAATTATAAGCAAGTGAACGAGGCTCTGTATTAGATTAGGTGGTCGGGAGAGTTTGGATGGAGGGGAGGTGACATCTGAAGATACGAGAGGGAAGGGAGGGTGTGAGCAGAGTGTACGCCTGTGGGAAGAGGACACAGCCAGTGCAAAGGCCCTGGGGTGTGTGCGTGGGTTGGAGGACAGCAAGGGGTCAGCCTGGCTGCAGCAAGGCCAGGCACAGGGGAGGCATAAAGGACTTCAGATTGTGAGTCTGATGGGGAACCGTTGGAGCTTTTGAAGCCGTGTAGGGTTGTGATTGGATTCATGTTTTAAAGGGCTCCTAGTGGTTGCTGTTTGGAGAGAAGATTTGAGGAACGAGAGAAACCGAATGCAGCAAGGAGGAAACAAGAATCACTTGGGCAAGAGGAGGTGGAAACCCGACTGAGGAGACAGAGCAGGTGGTCAGCGATGGGCCAGTTCTGGTTCTGTTGCAAAGGTTGGAGGCTCAGGATTTGCTGAAGGGTGGATGTGAGGGGGGAGACAGAGAGGGAGACAGAGGTGGGGGAGAGAAAAGAAAAGGAGGAAGGGAGAAGACATGGAAGGAAGGAAAGGACTCCGAGGCTTTTGGCCCAGAACGTTGCAGAATCCTGGTGTCCATTTTCTGAAACGGACAGACTGACAGTGGGGAGGGTGGGCATGTGTGGGAGTGGGGGGTCGGGAGTCTGCTTTGCCATGTTTGCATGACATGCTTGTGAGCTGTCACGTAGCATCCACAAAGTCAGATGTGGAAGGACGTTTTCTAGCGCTGTTTCCAAGGCTCCTGGAAGTCTCTCATTTGCATGTGCTCTTTCCTGCTCCTGTCACCCATTCCAGGTGTGCCCAGAGACCACCAGCTGCCTCCTCACTCTTTCGCTGCCTCCTGGCTCACCTTTCCCCACCAGCTCCTCCTTCACTCTGCTGCCCAAATGATCTTTCAGAAACATGATTCTAATTGTGTTACTCCTGTCCCGTGATCCTCTGAGGCTCAATTCAACAACCTCTGGAATCAGGTTCTGACCCAGGGCCCCTGTCATCCTGGCCCATCCCTCACCCCTCTCTGCAAGTCACACTCCAGCAGTGCTCAGGAAGTACCATAATCATGATTAAAATAACACAGTTTCCTGAGTGTTCCTGTGTGCTCAGCTCTGCGCTGGGGACTTTTCATGGATTATCTCATTTAATGCTCAAACTCTATGAGGTAGTGAGTAGCAGCATTATTCCCACTTTTCAGTTGAGGAAATTGGCACTCAGAGAATTGACAATTAAGTAAATTTCTTAAGATCCCATGGCTTGTCAAAGACTATCAGGACTTGATCTCAGGCTCATTTGAAGTCCAGACCTCTTGACCTCCATGCTCTTGACCTCTGTACCTGTGATTCTTAGACCAGCAACACATGGGCACCCGTTAGAAATGCAAATTCTTGGGCCCCACCCCAGATCTCCAGAATGGGAAACCCCAGGGTGGAGCAACTTGGTCATGCAATGGCAAATGCTTTTCCCCATGTTGGCCTGGTGGACTCTGGACCTTCCCTCAAGACTCATCTCCCAGGTAAAGAGAAGTCTTCTCTGGTCCCTGACCCATGAGGAATCCCCTTTCCATGCTACCAGAGGATGCTGAGCATAGCTGTCTCCCAGGGCACATCAGCTGTATCCCAGTTGCTGCCTTATGGGTCTGTGTTCCCATGAGACTGTATGTTCCTGGAGGGTAAGTGTTGGTTGTGATTCTGCTTCCTGAATATAAAGCACTGATATTGTAAGAACCCTAATGCCTCAAGGGATCACACCCTGATCACATAAGCCCTTCTCGGCCGCACCCCATCATGGCGCTGGTTGCCCTTCTCTTCCGCATTCTCCTTCCCGCAGGCGTGAATCGCACGCCAATCAGCTCCCCCCCAAGCCCCATGCGGTATGCTAAACAGGGCTTGTATTTTAAACCAATCAGCTTTCCCTTAAAACCCTATATATATATGTGTGTGTGCTGCCTAATAAAACGAGCTCTCTCCAGTGGATGTCAACTGGTGTCGACTCATCCTTTTCAGATATAATTTTCTGAACCACCCATATTGACATTAATTATCTGTTGCCACAGTGGGGCTGGGTAACAAACAACCAGCAAGTCTCAGGAACATACAACAATAAACTTTAATCTTTGCTCAAGGGTCTGCATGTTGACTGGGCCATTCATTTGACTGAGCTTGGCTTAGCTTTGTGGCTCTGCTGCTCCACTGAGCTCTCTACCTTATTTGGGCCTCAACTGGGACAGCTGGGACGACTGAGCTTTGGTCCGTGAGGCCCCCCACATCCCTCCAACAGATAAGTGCAGGCTTGTTAGTATAGTGACGGCACAGGTCCCCATGAGCCTAAGCTCAGGACTGGCACAGTGTCACCTCTGACACATTCTATTGACCAGAGCCCACGTGGCCAGCCTAGATTCGAGGGCAGGGAATAGAACCCCTTTCTTGACAGGAGAGACTGCCAAGTCCCATTGCAAAGGGTGTGGATACCATATTTGCAATAAATTGACCAATTTGTGATAGAGGATAAGTGTTCAAAATACATATATTCTATTTTGTTTTTGAAAGAATGAATGAATGAATTTTCTCCATGGGCAGTGGAGAGAATTATTGTTTTGAAGATCTTTGGGGAAAAAACCCAACCAGGTACAGTTCAAATTTCATTAAATTGAAAATCTATATAAATCTCTCTTATTCGAGCAATGTCCAATAAAGTAGAATTCCAGCAAACAACAAGAAAGTGATTGGAAAAGCCATTTGGTGTTTGCTATTTGGAACCTCTGCTATGTACAAGTGTCAAAACCTTTTTTGGAAGTGGTTGTCTTAGGGACCGTGCTTTGGGAATGGCATTTGGAATATCTGAAAGAGGAGGTGACTCGATCTCGTGCTAGGTCCTGGGCAGGAAGGGAGGAACCTGAGCTCTCAGGAGGAGAGTCTGATCAGAATCTGAGGACGTGCAGTGGTTATTTCTTCATATGGGTGATTTGGTGGTGTCACCAGCACCAATGCTGGTTGTACTTGCAGGTGATTGTTTGGAACTAAGGGGGAACCCATTACTGCCAGGAGATGTTGGGTGGGGCAAGAGCAGAGGGAACTTCGTAAGAGCAGAGTCACGTGGTGGTGGTGGTGGTGTAGCAAGAATCCTCTGGAGCTAGGCAGCAGTGGGCCGCATCGTAAGCATCTCTTGCTGTCACTAGATACAGGGCTTGCTCCAGTGACTTAGTTGCTCTGAGCCTCCTCCACTAAGGGTCTACAACTATTCTTGCCCACCTGAAGTCTGGCCCAGGTGATTTTCTAAGTTTCTTCTTGCTCGAAGAGCAATGATTAATGCTTCTAGATTAAAGAGTAAATTTACAACAAATAGCCTCCTTCTTCCCAACAAAAACAAACAAACAAGGCTCTTAACACACTGGGCGGAAGCAAAACAACACATCTTTAGAATCTGGGTGGAGAAAAGCCGTCCTTAGCATGACACCGAGGCTAGCGTAATTGATATATAACTACATACGACTTAAAAAAAAACCAAACCAAAATAAAACAAGAACAACACAAAACGTCTGAATGGTAAGAGATGCCAAAAATATGTAAGGTGCATAAAAACTAGAGAAAATATTTGAAATGATAGGCAGATCAATGAGAAAAATAACAACCCAACTAAAAATTGGTAAGGACCATAGGAGAAAATTCACAAAAAAACCCCAAATGGACAATAAACTTATACAAAAAAATACCCAGTGTTACTGATAGTCAAATAAATGGAGCACTGGAACAGTGAGGTCCTTTTCACTTACGTAGGCAGTGACGCAGCAGGTGAGAACTTCTCGGGGTTGGGCAGGTGAGAAATGCAAACTCCCCTTCGTGGCCCGCCTGGGCTGCCTGTGCTCTTGTCTCAACCTTGGTGGAGAACTGGTGGTGCCTGTTCCCTGGCGTGGGCGGGAGGAAGAACCTCTGATTCCATCCACCGAGTGCCTGTTACAAGCCTTGAGGCCCAGCACCCATGAGCAGCACAGCCTCCCGGGCAATCGTGCGGCTCCTGGCTCCGGCTGGCCCTTTGCTTCCCATGCCCCTCACTATGCTGAAAGCCTTGTCATTCTTATACTTGGCAACAAAACCCGTTTCATGCCAATCCCACTGTTCTCTCATTCCTGGAGCTCCCTGCTTATTCTTTCATGAGGGGTCTTCAAAAAGTACTCGGAAACACTCCTATTACCTTCTAATTTCACTTTTCCATGAACCTTTTGAAGTACCCTCGAACCTTTCCTTCTCTGACTAGGCTTCAAGGAGTGAGAGACACGTTAGCAGGAATGTGAGCAGGACAGGAAGTGCCACAGAGTACAGGGGAGCTGAAGGATGCGTGGATAGAGAGGTCTCAGGAGGACCCGGACAGCGGAGGTGGGGTTCTGAGGTGCAGACAGGAAGAGCTTTCGGGGGTGGTACGTATCATGTTGACCGCCAGTGAGAGCAATAAAATGAAGCCCTACCTCTCATTTTCTCTCTGCCAACTCCTGTGTCCCTCCAACCCCCAATAGAGAAGCGTGGGGTGACTGGAGCCTCAGGAAGAGAGGAGGCTAGAGAGGCAACAGGGGAGGCCGGCCGGTGACCGCTCAGAGGATGGGGCGTGAAGATGCTACGTGATAGGTTCTGAACATAACCGGCGCCATTTTAGGAAAACCAACACAAAATGGCTACCAAGACTCCCTCTGACTCCTTTTGCCCCACTTCCTGCTGCCCATATTTCCCACTTCAGCGCACCCTCCACTCAACATGTCCCAAGTCAGCCAGAGCTTCTTGCACCCTCATAGTCTTACAAAAACCCTTCTACGTACCCACCCGCTGCAGCCCTCCATTTTGAGCGCAGCCTGGCAGATTTTCTTTTAATAAGGCTTGATGGGTACCCGGCCTTTCGGCTCACTTGCTTTCACTACAGACCAAACAGCCCGGAGTGCGAGGCCAGGCTGGGGTGGAGGATCCCTCCTCTTGACTAGACTGCTCGTGTTAGAAATTCAGTGCGGCGCAGGCCTCTGAGGAAAGGGAGAGCCTGGACATAACACACCTAGAGTTTCACTTGCCAGCTCTAGACAAGGAACCGCATCCAGAGCAGGCACAGCGCCCAGTAGGTTCTTAGTAAATGTGTGCTGGGTAAACGAGCGAGAGGCTGCCGCTGAGATGCATTCACACAGGTGCAGACGCAGCTATTGCCTGTCCCCTTACCGCCCCCGTCTTTTGGCTCCTGTGTTTCCGTGTGGCCTGTAGACTTCTAGCTGCCACCACTACACCTCTCCGCCCACTCTGCCCACACACTGGGTAGGCTGGAATGGAAGTGCCAGGGAAACCTCCACCCCACCCTGGCAGTGGGAGCTGGTGGATAAATGTCTGTGCCTTCGCATGGGATAAGCCCTTGGAATGATCCCAGCTGGCTCCCAGCGTTCCCCGGGGCATGAGGCCACAGTGGGCACGGTGGCAACTTACTTGATAGCAAATCCTTCGCTGGCCCATCCCTGTCTCACTTCTCCCTCCTGTGCCTTTGTTTCCACTATCACTTCCCAGATCCACTACTTGCACTTGAACATGTCTCTCTGACTCTACCTCCGGGGGAGCCCAGATAAAATGTCTTGTTGTCCTTAGGGGTCCCAGAGCTGGAAGAGCACCCCCAACAGCAGTGGCACAGCCGGGCGGGAAGCACATGAGCTGCGACGCACAGAGCCGGGGGCCAGAGACTTTATTTCCCTGCCTGAGAGTCTTCTTAGGGATTGTCCTACCTGGCTAATAATAAGACAATGTCTGCCACTCAGCACAGGGACTGCACACAGGAAGGGCTTAATGAAAAGGGATATTTCATTTTAGAACCTACTCAGATTGATGTAGGATGGGCAGAACATGCCATCACCGGTGTGACGTGAGAACGGGGACTCTGTTCCTCTCAGTCCTTGTGTTCCCAGTGCTTAGGACAGTGTCGGGAACAAAGTAGATGCAGGATGCGTGTTGAAGGAATGAAATTCAACCAACCAAAAGGCCGTGTGCTTTTTTCCTATCCAGCATTGTCATATTCTGTCATTTTGCTGTGTCTGTGCCTGAATTAACCATCAGTTCCACAACATGAGCATTTCTTACAGTCACAGGTCTCAGTGGCTCTGACCAAATCTTTGACCAGCTTTCATTGTAGAACTGATTCTGTGATTTACAAAACATCTGTTTCTACCAGTTTTTTAAAAATTATATTTGTAGTCTTTTGGACACTTTTAGTTTCATTCCCACGAAGGGCATGCACTTGTAGAGATAAATTCTAGAAACAGAATTCTTTTTCTAAAATTTATTCTAGAAATATTTATTGAGCAGCTGCTCTGTGTGGGGCAGTGTGCTTGGAACCACTTCACAAAGGCTGGGCCGGAGTGGCCCAGCTCCCCGCTGTCACGGAGCTTACAGTCTGTTAGTATGGAAGCCCCCTTATCCACAGGGATGCATTTCAGGACCCCATGGGTGCCCGAAACCACAGACAGTAGCAAATTCTATACGGGCTATGTTTTTTCCTGTACATACATACCTATGATAAAGTTTAATTTATAAATTAGGGACAGTAAGAGATTCACAGAAACAACTAATAATAAAATAGAACAATCATAACACTATACTGTAATAGAAGTTATGTGAATGTGGCTTCTTTCTCTCTCTCTAAATATCTTATTGTCCTGTACACACCTATTTTCACACTGAAGTTCTCTGTGGGTAACCGAAACTGCAGAAAGTGAAACTGTGAATGGGGGAGCTGCTGTACAGACAGACAAAGAATTGCCCCGTGGCAGCCAGACTCCAGGCTGGCCCCAGCGATCTGCATCTCCTGGCATTTGTGTCCTTGCAGAGGCCCCCACACTACGATACTGTGAAAATAGTGCTGGGCGACTTCTGAGGCTGGGTTCTAAACAGCTTTGCTGCTTTGCTGTTTCCATGCTGCTCTCTCCTGGCTCACTCGAGTCGGGGAGGCCAGGCTGTATCCTGAAGCACTGTGGAGAAGGCCACATGGCGAGGGGCTGAGGCCTCCCGCCTACAGCCTGCACCCACTTGTGGCCAGCTAGTGAGCTGTCCCGCCCCAGGCAAGCCTCCAGATGATGGCAGCCCTGGCCGGCTTGGCTGCACCCCCGTGAGTCATCCTGATCCAAGACCAGCTGGCCAAGCCACCTGCAAATTCCTTTTGCAAGTTTCTATGGGAAACTTTCCCATATTTTGTATAATATGCAAACGTTTCCCATAGAAACTATGTGAAGTAAGAGATGTTCATTACTGTTTTAAGCTGCTGAGTTTTAGGGTCATTTATTTCACAGCAGCAGCTAACTGATACACGTCCTAGTAACTAAGTAGGTAGACAATGAGAAGAGTGCTCTGAAGGAGAGGAATACAATCACACGAGAGGAAAGAATACAGGAAGCTGGCCCTGACATATGCCCTCGCAGGGACAGGGTTCTTACAGGGAATCTGATGGTCTCTGGGTGCCAGTCTTGACTGACCATCACTGAAGATCCTCCATGACAAGGAACCAATAATCAATATTCGCTCAGTGTTTTTAATCGAGGATGTGTGAAAATGACAAAATATTTTGTGGATAATGTACTGCACTGAGTTAAGAACCATACCCTGTATGTGAGCACGAGCCCGGACAGCAGCCAGGCAGACTATCCAGCGGGCCCCATTTCCTCTGCCCTGGGGCAAAGGGGGCTATCTGAGTGCAGAGCAGCTGGTTTTCACTTCTTCCAATTTCTGTTGATTGTTCTCTCTGTACCTCCCACTGTTCTTACCCCACAGAGACCGTGCTAAGAATATACCACCTTAAAAAAGTTTCCTTATAGCTCTTCGGGAATAGCTCTTAGTCTATGCTAATGCAATAGCTCAAAGTTGACTTTCAGTGGAAATCCGTCCACCTCTCCAGTCTGCCCTGCAGAAGTGCTGGCTGCCTGCTTGACTTTTTTTTTCCCCCCAGGCAAATGATTATAGCAGCTTTATGCATAAAAACAAAACAAAACAAGCAAACAACAACAACAAAGCTTTATTTGAACACTGTTTATTATTATACCTGCCAATAATTTCAAAATTCTAAGTTAAAATTGAGAAAATAATACTAAAAGTGGTTGAACAAAAATGTAGCAATTGTTTGTGAAGAGTGCCTTTGTACCTATCTGAAAGTGTTATTATCATCAGTTTTACAGAAATAGATAGATTTCTATTGTCTTCATATATATTTCTAAAATTACTCCTTATTCAACTGCGCATTATGAAATATCCTAGACTGACTTGTTTTTACCACATAATTTCTCTCTTTCATCTGAGTGATCTTTGTTAGGGTGTCTGTGTTTGTTGGGTCTGTTCATGCCCTTTAGGAAGAAGTTTCTCGAGTGGAGGTCCCAACTGAAAATGAACCCTTCTTCAACGTGGACCATGTGACCCACATAATGACTGCAACACTGCCCAAGAGCTGCAGCGCTGGCCTGTTACGGTGGCCCAGCACCACGCATATGGAAGTGTCCTGGCATACAGAAGGGGCCCAATAAATGTTGACTGCATGGCTGATGTTCAAGCATTTCATGCCCAGTATGGTGTAGGTCACCTGTATCTTTTCTCAAAACCTGCATTTAATGCAACAGTCAGCATATCTCTCAAATAATATTCAGCAAATGTTTAGTGAATCCCTACTGTACTCCAGGCACCGCTGGTGGTGAGGCTCCTGCCTGTTCTCAGTCTTCCCACCGACCACAGGAGAAGAACAATACCAACCTTTCAGGGGTGTTACGAAGAGCAGAGGGTGTGCCCATTAAGGTGCCTGGCACCTAGTGGGTGACCAGTCCCTACAGGTTATCTTAAATAACAGTCGTGCTGTCTGTCTGACTTGCATGAGTTGTTTGGTTTTCTGGCCACACAGGTCTGCTGGTGCCAGGTAAGTCTGAGCAGGAGACATCTTTAGATCCCTAATGACTGAAAGGAATAAAACAGGTGAACAAGCTGCACATGTGCTGTCCATGAGAGGATATTTTAGAAATCCTGGGGAGAACCTGGTACACGTTTGTGGGATTGGCTACATAACTGGCATGTCCCAGTGCAACAGAAACACAGGGCCCCTGGTTCAAACATGATTAAAAAGTTTCAGATGGCAACAGCGGAGCCTTAAACCAAGCATGGGCCCTTCTGAGCCGGAGACCTGCGAGCTGCACAGGACTTTGCTCCTCTGGGCATGAGCAGAGAGCTCAGGGTTTGCCCTGGATGGCCTCATCTGTGTGGGCTGGGCAGCAGTTATACGGGATCTTAGCATGACAGCCACTGAGTTTTGGGCTTTAAAATTTGAGTGGCTGGACCAGTCTATGACGACTCTGCCCTCTTCAAGCAACTTTATGATGATCCAGCCAGGTCCCTCCAAAAGGCTGGGCTGATCCCTGCGGCAGGCAGCCTGCCTGGCTGGTGAGCCAGGTGAATAGTCAGGGGGCAAGGGAAAAGGGGGCATGCTCTCACCTGCTTTCTCTATGGCTGGTCCTTAGTGGTCCCACCCCCTGCTGTTATCTTCAGTGGCTCATATAATGCCACCCCCTGCCTGGCTGCTGGTTCCCTAGGACAGCTGGGCTCTTATTAATCCCAGCTATCCCATTCTGAGCACTTGACAGAAAAGCCAAAAGATGTGTCAACCTCCTGAAAGAGGGGACCAGAGACGGCAACTCTGCCCCATCTCCACTACTGGGTTTGTGCCCAGCTTTGTCTGGAGGAACAGCAGGCAGCCAGGCCCCGCCTACCTGTCTGGGCCATATTCACGGCCCAGGCATGAAGTCACTTTGCTGTCTGGACCCAGGCCCAGTGGGTTTATGTACTGATCAGCAGTCACGAATGTTCGTTCATTTCACTGATATTGATTGGGCATCTACCAAGTGCCAGGCACTGTTTTAAGCCATGAAGATACAGTAGAGAACGGGAGAAGCCAAAGCATTTGTCCTAATGGAGCTTGATGGGGAGACCAACTATAAATAAAACAATAAGGACATTGCAATGATTCAGCTGGAAGAGCTGGGCTGATCTCCAAAGCAGGAAACATATAGGATGTTGGACGACAGTGAAGGAAGAAATAAAAATAAAGCGAGGACGGTGGTTGTAGGTGTTGGTGGGGAGGTAGAATTTTAAAGAAGCGTGGCTGGGAATGGGCTGTCTGGGGGATGGTGGAGTAGACCTGGAGGAATTGCAGGTGGATAGGACCTGGGTGCATGGTCGAGAGGCTATGCTTGGGAGCAGGTGTGACAGGTGACACAGAAGTGATGTGCTCTGTAGCCACAATCTCCCCATTTGGCCTGGGCACTGACCCTTGATTCTTGGGATCCATGATCCTACGGTGCTTGGAGTCTGCCCTACCGCTGGTCCCTCCAGGAGATAGTCCTAGCATCTTGAGAGCCCTTTGCAGGAAAGCTGTCCATGTTCAGGCCACAGGTTGAGATTTTGTAATTGATGGCTGGTGTTCCAGCGCTGCTGCTGTTGAGGGAAGGCTGGAGCAGATTTTGAAAGTCCAGATATTTTCAAGAATGGACCTTCAGGGGTGTACAATCTTGCGTATCAATAAGTGCAAAGAATGAAAGGAATCTTCCAAACCTTATCTGGCCCAGCTTTGCTCTGATAATGTCCTGACTGTTTGGTAGAGAAATGGGGCTTTCCTTTGTTGGCCATAGACTTGGCCTTGTAGAGACCAGGGTGTGTGGTCCTGCACCAGTAAAGCCTCCCAGCCTGACGACCATGGAGAGGCAGGTAAAGAACAGGGAAGGACACACCAGATTTCTGGGGACGTAGAGATCTATCTGTACTCATGCCTGGCGGAAGACCATTTGTAGAAAGGCAACATAGTCCACACCAGCTCTCCTAGTCTCCTCCTTTTTTTGAGAATGTCCCTCCCATTATAGGCTGGCCTTTGTATTAGCGAAGACTAGATTTGGCTACCTAGGACAGAGAAACCCAAGGAAAAGAGGTCTGACACAAGAGAGAAGTTTTTTACTCTCATGTAGACGCAGTTCAGAGGTAGCAAGTACAGCCTTAGCGTGGAGGCTCCATAGGTTTAAAGAGATGCAGCCTCCTTCCAAAGCCATATCCCTCTGCCACCTCTAGGATATGGCCAAAAATGGCAGCTGGACTTCCAACACATGTTCGTTGCAGGCTGCTCAAAGGAACAAGGGGTAAGAGCAAGCAAAAGTCACATTCCTGCGGTCTTTTGTGATTATTTTCTGAAAGCTGCCATTCAATGCTTCTGTTTTCATCTTGGTGGCCCGACTTTAGTCATGAGGGGTGGACCCTCACCCACACGGGGCAAGTAGCTTCTCTCTCCCAGGAACCTGAGACTGGGATTCAGAGGCACAGATCAGTCTCCTCAGGAAGGATGAACTGTGGGCAGGTGGGCTTCAGAGTAGGGTGTTGTCTCTCTTCCTGGGGAGACAGAGAAAGCTGGACTGTGGTGAAGAAAGAATGAGAAAGGGCAAAGGGAAAGGGGGAAGGAGCAGAGGGTGAGAGAGGAAAGTGACTGGAGGGGGGTGTTGATGTGTCTGCTAGTTTGAGAAAAAGCCTGACACTTCTGCAGGACTTCACTGTGAGGCCGCCCATCCTGTGGAAGCTTCCTGGGTGTAGTGGGTGGAATGGTGGCTACCAAAAAGATATATCTGTGTCCTAATCTCCAGAACTTGTGAATGTGACCTTATTTGGAAAGATTTTTTGCAGGTACAATTAAGCGAAGGATCTCAAGATGAGATCATGCTGGATTAACTAGGCGGGCCCTAAATCCGATGGCGATCGTCCTGATAAGAGAACAATTCAGAGGAGAAAGCCACGTGAAGACGAAGGCAGTGATTGGAGTGACACAGCCACAAGCCGAGGAATGCCTGAAGCCACCAGAAGCTGGAGAGACAAGAAGGACTCTCCCCTAGAGCCTTTGGAGATGAGCGTGACCCTGTGGACACCTTCATCTGGACTTCTGCCCTCTACGGTGAGAGAATAAATTTCTGTTGTTGTAGACCACTGAGTTCACGGTCCTTTGTAATGGTACCTCTAGGAAACTGATGCACCGTGTGTCTTGTTTCAGATACAGCATCTCTTCTATAAACTGGCATCTGGACGGTCCTGTTTTGGATGGTTAGGCCACTGCTGCCTGGTGGATGAGAAGCAGCTGTGGGTTATTGAAGGCCTGGGGATTTGATGCTATTTGTGCAAATCTTCTTTCCTCCTGTCACTCCTGGCCCAACTCCTTACCCAGAGGGGACACAGGGATTCAAAGAGGAAACCATGGGATCAAAGGGACAGAATCTGTGGCTGGTGTCTCTACATTCTCAGTTTGTTAGGTTCTATGTGCTCCTTTGGCTTTTCTAAATCCTGCGTTCAGGAGTCTTGGCTTCATTAACTGGTGGCTGAAGGAAGCACTCTGTCCCCAGGCTGCAGCTGTGCTGGGGGCCGGGGAGGTGGTGGCAGCTCTAGGACCGCACACTCCACCCTGCCTTCTGTAAGGCTCTGTTCTCTACTGAGGCTTCCTCGCTGGTCACAAGGCCTGAACTACTAAGACACCACGGGAAATGGAAGTCACTGTGGAGCTGGACCCTAGGTGTCCTCCTGTCCCTGGCCAGAGCTCGTCCTCGCTGGTGGAGCTGTGCTGCCTTTTGTGGGAGACCATCCCCACAGACTTCAGTCTCTGTTCTCAGGGGGCTACTGAATGTGCCTGAGGTGACTCCATGGCCCTGTCCGGTCCTCGAGTACTTTTTGTTAAGTTAGCAGAGCTGTGTGATGGGAACACTGTGCGGCACATCGGGAGTGATCTCAGACCTATGCTGTGATGGCTCAAGATGTGAGCTCCTCCAACTGTCAGCACAACTCTGGACCTCCTAAGAACCCACGCTGCTCTCTTCTTTTCCTCTCCTCTGGCCTGTGCACAAGCTGTCTGGTGCAGTGCTCCTTCCCCAGTGACAGTGTTGGCTCCATGAGGGCAGATGTCTCTTACTCTTGTTTTATCTCAAGCACCCAGCCTAGGGCCTGATGCAGTGAAGGTGCTCAATATGTGTTGGGTGAACTGGACAAAATGCCTTTGCATTCCCCAGGCCTACTAAGTACAGTGTCTCGTACATAGTAGGTGTGCAATAAATGCACATTATATCACACTGTCTTCTAGAAAGACTCTTATTGATGAAAATATAGCAGAGCACAATTGCTCCTTATCTAAGGGTCTCAGGTTTGGTTCCCCAGAACCTGAGCTAGAGATTTGTGTGCAGGAGGGATATTGGGGACTGCTCTTGGGGAGTGCTGGGAGCATGACTGGGCACAGGGAAAAGTTGGACTGCAATGCAGTTGTACCAGAGGCCTCACTGACCCTGCAGGAAGCTCTAGTCAGGCATGGTTGGTCAGAGTTGTTCTGAACAGACTCAAGGGGCTGATCCTAGTACTTTTGCATGGAGCAGTCATTGGATGCAGGCTGTGCCCAGGAAGGGTTGTGACCGTGAATGAGGTAGCTCCCTGTTGCTGAGCGTAATTGCCATAGAGGAACTCACTGGGGAATCCTCATCAGTCTTCACTCCTGCAACTGGGGAATGAGGCCTCGGTCCTGAAGGGGGATCTGTGTGTCACACGACAGCATCCACTACAGTCCACCCTTTGTGCCAAAGCTACATGTTTCATGTGATGACTTTGCCCAGTCTGAGAACAGCTCCTCCAGGATTTTGGTTTGTCTGGTTGTCAGAGGGGTCTTAGAAGAGGAAGGTGAGTGGGACAATTAATATCCATCTCTGCTGCAGCTGGTCTTGAAGTCTCAACTGATGCTCATAATGTCCCCCTTTTACTCCCACTCCAAAGTGCCCTGAGCTGGCACCTCTGTTTTTCTGTGTGGTTTACCTGGAGGGCTGACCAGGACCCTCACTCTGAGGAGTTGAGCCCTGGTCACCATGTCCTTCTTTGGCCATGTCTGCTGCACCTGCCCACTTGCCATTAAAACCTTTAGCTGAGTGTGGCCTCACTGTCCTTATTAATAAAGCTGAGGTTAGGAAACTGGCCTCACTGAAAATTGGCAGCCAAAGCTTCAGAGCCAACTAAGCTTGTCTAAAACATGTTATTGAATTTAGAAAAGAAAAGAAAAAACATATGTTTTTAAAACTTTAACTAAAAGGGAATTAGTTGGGCACCAAATGCATTCTTCCCTGAACCGACTGTGGAAGAGTAGCCATACCTCCTATTGATTATCACGGTCAATGCCATTATAATGACATTTTTTTTTTTTTTTTTTTTTTTTTTTGCCTGCTGTGTTCTTGACACGAGGAGCCTGAAATGATGGAGCCTAAAGTTTACAGAACTCTTGCCATGTCTGTGGTGGAAGCACTTTACCTCGGAGAACCGGGACCACTAGACCCATAGAGTCTAGTGGTGAGGACAGAAAAAGCATATTCCCCCAAGTGGGTCACTGAGAATAACGGTGAGAGGAGCCACTTCTACTTGTACCTGTTAGTTCCTGGAGCTACATAGTCTACCCACTGGGAACACAGTGTCACATGATACTTGTTGTTTAAGGGTAGATATTACATGCTGGAATATGGAGTCCCATCTTTGCAGGGTTTCATCTCCAAGATGGAACCTTGGCTTCACCTTAAAAAGGCCATTTTGCCACTCAGGCCAGGAGATCCTGGGTGGTTCCGTGTGTGAAAGGACCCGTGGGTCCTGTGGTCCTGTGCTCTGCTTTGCTTTCGTATGTGCCCCTTGATTCAGAGGGCTGCTCTGCGGTGTCTCATGCAGATCAAGCATTTCTAAGTCCTTAGATAGTGTTGACCAAGGCCTTACAAGCAAAGGTAAACTCACACCTAGAATACATGCCAATTTCAGTCAAGACAAATCATTGTGCTCTCCATGGTGTCAGGGTACATTTCAGTCAGCTTGCCCCCAGGTGGCTGTTTGGACTGAAATTGTGCCACACCAGGGGCTTAACGTTGGTTTCTTTGGCTGGCAGATTAGATATTTGGCTGTGGCAGAGCTAGATTAGCCTCGGTGAATGAGTGCCCCTGGCCATTGAGCCATGAACAGCCTCCATCCCTGCCACTGTGGCTCTGCCCTTCCTAAACCCACTGGGCCAGCACTGGGGTGGGTAGTGACAGAAGCTGCCCGAATCATTCTCTCTGCTTGGTTTTCTGTTCCTGCCCTATAGCAGGTGCTCTCTGGTGAGCGTGAGCTTGTGATCAAAAGGTCTTCACACTTTGTGTCCACTTCTGTAGGCCCATCCACATGCCTCTTTCCCAGACCTCCTGCCTCTAATCTTCTAGTCTTCCCAATTGAGTCCCCACCTTCCAGGCCACTGGTCATCCAGGTGAGCCATTTGCCAGCTTGTATACTCTCAGCTTGGGCATATTTCTTTCCACACGACGTGGGTGACCAGGAAGGCATTTATACATTTAGGATCTCCCCGCCACTGTAATTCAATCTTTAGAAACATGTCTCTCATATCAGCCAGTCATCTGAACAAGCTAGCCTCCAAAATGTTCTTTCAAAAAAGGGATCTGTGGTCAAAGACATTTGGAAAATCCTGAAATGCCAGGTCCCTCATGGAGATGTACAATTCACATTAGCATATCTACCATTCCAAGAAGTTCTAACATAGAGACCTTTTAAATACACCATTTTCCTTAACTTTTAATCATAGAAATCTCTCTCTCGCTTTCTTTTATTAAGAGAATCAACATATGCTGAAAACCACTACTTTTAATTAACCCCTATATTCCAGATTTAAAAACGCACATACTCCCAGGCAGGTTACCACATTATGTCTCATATTTTTGTGTGGATGGATTTAATTAACATTTTCTTTACAGACTGAGTGAGTTAAGCCAAAATAAAATTTCTGGTTGGTAGAGTAGGAGTAGGGGGCCTTCAGCTAGAGGAGGGAGAGCTATCCAAGATGAATTTCTCCCTGTTCACTGTTTCTCTTCCCTGACCCTCTGCCAGTCACTCTTTGTTTATTAAGAGCAGGCTCCACTGACGTTTGTGCAGTGGTGGCAAGTTGTAAGAAGACTTTTCTGAGGCTGAGATTAGCAGCAGAATTGATAGCAGTGCTGGAAATTGCAGCATACAGAACAGGACTCTAAATTATGGCCAGGGCTGTTAATAGGGAGGAAGATTCTTGCGGTGTAGGATCACCTTGGAGACTAATGGAGGCTGCAGTCTGGCCATCCTCTGCAAACTGGGGAGCTGGAGGGACCGTGAGAACAGGCGCTATCAGCCAGGTGTCGGCAATGGCGCAGCGTAGCTAGCAACTGGCATTGTGGTTACGGGGGCAAATGTGAGCCTCTGTCTGGCTTATGCATTGAGCTGATTAGCTGGGTCTCTTTGGTGGGGGCTGCCTCGTGGAATCCTCACTGAAATTGCTTGTTATAAGCACAAGCTTTTTGCACTGGTTACTATCTCCCCTTTATCTGAAAGAGAATGTTTACGACCTGAGGCTATACTAGATCTGCTTCATTAACATTGATAACCAGAAAATAAATCTATGCCTGCAGAAATGAGTAGTCCCCCCAAATGGTGACCAGATTTACATTTTAGTTTTGTTTAGTTTAGTTTAAAAAGAGGGAAAACTTTGGAAAGAATGTAGAGGGCAGAGTCTTATGTCTTAGAAATGCATGCTTTAGGGCATGGCTTGGACTGTACAACCACAAGCAGAGTAGGGTGCAAATAGTAAGCCAATGTGTATACACACACCAAGGCACAGAGACTCACGGGCTGATGCTACGTTCCACCTAATACTTAGCTATACATACCGTGCATACATATTAAAATCCTGTCTGGTCAGCAGCACAACACAGTGTTTCAATAGGTGTTAATGCTACTCTTTAAAGCCAAACCTCAGGCTGCCACAGAGAAGAGTGAAGTGCTTGATAGACACGGGAAGTAACTGAGACCTCTGTGCGGCAAGAACTCAGCACCTGATCTGCAAATTCTCTTCCCATGAAAACACACACACACACACACACATAACAGCGGCCCATCTCAGTGCTTCTGTCCCAGCCCGGAGTCCTGGAGCCAGGGGAGTGTGGAAAGCACCGTGGACAGCTCACCTTCTGCTGTCAGAACACTTAGGAGGAGAATAAGCTTTCTTCGATTCCTGTGCTGCACGTAGCAGCTTTAGGGACTGAAGAACCCAGAGCTGGAGGAATGTGTGCGATGGAGACTTTGGAGCTGTACTTAAATTGTGACTTCAAGCAGTTGAGAGATGGGGCAGTGGGGGAGGGAGGGAGAGAGAGATGGAGAGAGAGAGAGGGAGAGAGAGAGAGAGACAGAGAGAGAGAGACAGAGAGACGGAGAGACAGAGAGACGGAGAGACAGAGAGAGAGAGAGCACGTGCCCCCAAAACAGGGAAGGGGCTGTGATTTGTGTTAAATTCTTGAAGTGAAGAAATCCAGGTAACTGCGGGTCGCGGAAGGCTGTCATGATGTAAACAGAACCAGGAGGAGGAGTAAGGAGGAAAAATCTGCTCCAGAGAAGCAGGGCAGGGGGATTTCTTTAGTTGATAATCTGTCATTTGTTGTGGGCATTATCATACTTAGATGTTTCATATATACCCTTCATATCATACCAATCCTTTCTGCTATCTTGGCAAAATTTTGTGTTAAAAGAACTCCTTTGGGGAGCATTAATTAATAATATCGACCTTTTATTGAGCACTTACCAAGCACCACTGGGCTAAGCACACATCACAATGAATTCCCACAGCAACCCTGAAACTAGGCACCGTTCTGTCTAGTTTAGTTGAGAAAATGAAAGCTTAGGGAAGTTAAGAAATTGGCTCTTAGGGCTATGTACTGACAGAACTGGGAAACTGGGATTTGAACCCAGGCCTTTGGATAAGGGTGAGGGGTCTCACCGAGTGGTCCTGACTGGCAAGAAGAGCTGAGACTCAAGTTTCTAGAGCGGGCGAGCCAGGGAAGGAAGGTCCTTCCAAAGCAGAGCCTTCGTAAGTCTTTCCATTTGGGTTTTTCTCACCTTGCATGAATGTGGCGATGAGCTGGTGATTAGTGCTTTCAGAACTGTGCTGCTTCCAAAAATAGGAAGAAGTCGAGTCAGCAGTGATGGTGCAGTCTGCTTGTTTCAGTCAGGCGAGAACCTATTGTTCTGGAACAATGCATACTTAGGGAGATAATTCTGCACCAAACACAACGCCTGACTTTTAAAAGTTGTTGCAAGTGGTCTGACACAACCAACTTATATGACTCTATGGATCTTACAAAATGAAAATTTCAGTGCATAAATTCTAAAAGAAAGACCTTGGTTTCAGCTCTTTAATGATCCCCATTTGCTGACCAGCTTTTTAAGTCCAGTTTAATTGTAATTTCTGCCTTTGTTTCCCCTTTGAGTCATGCCCTGTTGCGTTCCCTTTGATACTGCAGGATAAATTAAGTGTCTTTGGATCACCAACTATTAAAATGGGTAATGACCACGTTAGGCTTGGAATATGTTTCTCCTCATAAGTGATCTATTTATTTCAAATTATAACTCCCTGTTTCCCAATTCATTTTCAACAAACTAATCAAATCCTGGTCAGCTCAAAGGTATGTGCAAACTCCAAGCATTCAGGAAAGAGAAATAACAAGATACTAATGAAACCTCGTTGTGTAATCAATCACTCCTGCGAGTTCCGGACCCGCGCTGGCGCTGCTGCAGCTCAGCAGGAGGTTCACCGTGACCCACGCTGGCGCTGCTGCAGCTCAGCAGGAGGTTCGCTGTGACCCGCGCTGGCGCTGCTGCAGCTCAGCAGGAGGTTCCCTGTGACCCGCGCTGGCGCTGCCTGCAGCTCAGCAGGAGGTTCGCTGTGACCCGCGCTGGCGCTGCTGCAGCTCAGCAGGAGGTTCACCGTGACCCGCGCTGGCGCTGCTGCAGCTCAGCAGGAGGTTCACCGTGACCCGCGCTGGCGCTGCTGCAGCTCAGCAGGAGGTTCACCGTGACCCGCGCTGGCGCTGCTGCAGCTCAGCAGGAGGTTCGCCGTGACCCGCGCTGGCGCTGCCTGCAGCTCAGCAGGAGGTTCGCCGTGACCCGCGCTGGCGCTGCTGCAGCTCAGCAGGAGGTTCGCCGTGACCCGCGCTGGCGCTGCTGCAGCTCAGCAGGAGGTTCGCTGTGACCCGCGCTGGCGCTGCCTGCAGCTCAGCAGGAGGTTCGCTGTGACCCGCGCTGGCGCTGCTGCAGCTCAGCAGGAGGTTCACCGTGACCCACGCTGGCGCTGCTGCAGCTCAGCAGGAGGTTCCCTGTGACCCACGCTGGCGCTGCTGCAGCTCAGCAGGAGGTTCACCGTGACCCACGCTGGCACTGCTGCAGCTCAGCAGGAGGTTCACCGTGACCCACGCTGGCGCTGCTGCAGCTCAGCAGGAGGTTCACCGTGACCCACGCTGGCACTGCTGCAGCTCAGCAGGAGGTTCACCGTGACCCACGCTGGCGCTGCTGCAGCTCAGCAGGAGGTTCACCGTGACCCACGCTGGCACTGCTGCAGCTCAGCAGGAGGTTCGCTGTGACCCGCGCTGGCGCTGCTGCAGCTCAGCAGGAGGTTCACTGTGTCATGTCCAGTGTTTACGTGCTTGTTTTCCCCATGAGACCCGGAGCCACTCCAGCGATGATGAGCTGTGTCTAGCACGTGGCCTGTCAGATGGTATGTGCTCCATCAGTCTTTGGCAAATGAAGCAGTGGATACAGCAAGCAGGACTGAATTATGAAGAAAGAAGAAAGAAGTAAATACAGGCCATGGGGGGCTCAACTTGATCGAACCAAAGGGTTTGAGGGATGAGGAAGATGAATGGACACACGCACAGACATGAGCTGGTATCGGAAGAGGCACTGACTTAAAAGAGAATTATGATCTCTCCAGAGAGAATTCCCCTAGACGACTTCACTCTCGGTTCCAGTATAATTCTGGGATAAATTACAACCACCATGAGCACATCAAAACACGAAGGCATTCATGATAAAAACCTCATGTTTCTGCAGCACTCTGGTTTTTGCAGCTCTCTTAGAGACATTTCGCTGGAGTGTCTTAAAATATGTTATTATTCCCTTCTGAGGATGAGGAAACTGAGACCAAGAGGGATTAGGAGGGAACCCCAAAGCCACCCGTTTAGTGGGTCAGGGTGCAGCTGGGACCACAACACAGGTCTGATGCTATTTTCACTGCCTGAGAAAACTGGGCACCCCCAGGGTCAGCCTCCCCACCCTGACAAGCATGAGAATGCAGGAGAGCATTGTTATTGAAATGCTCTAATGCTCTTTTTGGGAAAACCACTTTTGAAGGGCTTTGAAAGAGGAAAATTGATGGGGATAATTATGCTCCTTTCAATGCTCCCAGACATCTGTTGGGCTCGCGGATGTCGCGGCCCCCAGCAGCGTGTGTGGCAGTGTCTGGGGGCCCCGCTCAGCCAGAGGGAGCATCTGAGTCATTTTGCAGGTGGCTTGCCAGGGCTCTGCATGCTGTTGTCCACCTTTGTGGGCCCGAGCTCCCCCGAGATGAGATGTGTGCTAAAGGAGGTCAGCAGAGAGGCCTCCGCTGTCATTTTTTACTGCCATTGCCTTGTGTACCTCGAAGTGGTGTCACCCAGAAAAGCCACCCGTTTTCTTCCCACATGACTAAAAAGGGATTTTGGTAGCCGTCTCTTTTCAGGTTTTGCTTCGTAAAACGGATGCTCCCTTTTATGTCTCTCCAGTATCCCTGTGCTTTCTCCATCAGGATCTTACCTGAGCAGCTGAGCCATGTGTGAATTTTCTTCCCTTTCTCTCATCCTTTCTTGCTGCTTTTTCTGGGTTGTAAAGGAGCAACTAAAACAAAGTAAAATTGTAACATGTGCAAGTGGTCAGTTATTGAAATGTACAAAAGGGTGTTTGTGAAAAGCTAGGGTGGGTCTGTTCTGTGGGGCCAGAAGTTTACACCATCCAGGTCTCCTCCTTAAGGAAAAGAACACAACGAATGTCTTATTTTGGCAAATGTAACAAAAATAGATGTCCACATGAGCACATCACAAGGACCCCAGTCCCCCAACTGGGGCCTTGATATTGCTTGTATTGTGAGGGGCCCCTAAGCTTAAGTCTTCACAGTAAATTCTCCTTTGGGGAATAGGAGACCCTCCCACCCCACCCTCTGTCCCTAGTTACTCCCCATACAATCACTGTGGCCACTTTTCAATGCATCACTCCAGAAAAAGCCTGTGCATACACAAAGCAAATATCAGTTTTGACCAATTTTCAGTATTTTTAAGGGGCCTCATGCTGCAGGTGTTGTTTTCAGAGGCCTTGGTGGTGGGAGCAGGAGCTGCTGAGGCAGGGTGGCGGGCCACCAGGACCCCCAACACCCTTTCTACTACTCTGATGACCTGCAAGTCCTGGCAGAGTGACACAGAAGGGAACATATTGTGCAGGGACCTTGGAGTGTTGGCCATCCTGGGGGATAGATATAGACCAGGGGTCAGCGTCCTCACACAGGCACCTGCAGCAATGACAGAGAGAGGGGCCCTGATGCCTGTGGGAGGAGCCCTGCATCATGAGAGACCTGGGGGAATCTGGAGGAAGGTTTGGGATTGTGGGTTAGGGGCTGCCACCAGCAGGGAGGCCTTTGTCATCACATCTGAATTTCTGCTGCCAGGCTGACCAGGGCTTGGGAATTCAGGTTATAACATCAACCAGATGCTCTGTACTCTGACAGTCAAGACAGACAATCAGAATAAGGCTACTTCTTGATAGCTTATTAGCAAGAGCAGGCATCTGAAAGTCATGTACAAACTCCCTTCTCAGGGAAGTCTTGGGGAAAAGGGCGAGCCATTGGCGTGAAGGAAGAGACTCTGCAAGGGTGGAGCCAGGCCTCCCGGGGAGTCATGTCCCCCTGCCCCAAACCCCCATGGGGGCCAGGCCAGCCAGGGAGGAAGAAGCAAAGTCTCTTGCTCAGATTCTGACCGTGTTTGGAACTGAAGGTCCTCTGCAGACCAACTCCTATAGAAGTACCCAACCCTAGGGCTACGTTTTTAATATTTTATGTCTCTCCTTTGTTATGGGATGTCATTTGAATCAACAGAAGAAGGATCAGAAGGGAAAGGATCTTCAAAGGCAGCAGGCAGGCCGATTCCTCCCTCCACGGACGGACGTGGCACGATCATTAGCGTTTCAAGTCCCCAGTGGACGCTTCCTTCTCATTAGAGTTCAACTTTATGTCCCGTTTCTCCATTTAATCTCCTTCACACCTTGGTAGGCTTATTCTCAGTCACGTGAAGACCAGGGCTGAATATCATGTTAAGCTGTACCTTGACTTAATTGAAACTCAGACGTTGGCTGGATCAGGGAATATAACCACAGTGGGTTTGGGACCCCGAAGGAGAATTAGGAAGTGAATCAACACACTGATATGCTATTAAAAGGATTTATTTTTAAAAATATTCAAGAGGATGTGCCAGGTGTCCTTCTTTTTGTTTCTTACCCCTCCCCCCCGCCAGCCCCTCCCCCCACGCCTGCCCCTCCCCCCACGCCATCTGCTTGGCCGTCCCAGCAGTGCCGTCCACGCACGGCACACCCCCTTGACCCGGCCCGTGGCTCTGGGCTGGCTTATGATCCCGTGGGGGCAGAGGAAGGGGGTGTCCCCAGGACCCCTCAGGTGACCTGCAGCATTCTGCACTCTGGAGAACGGAGAGCACTGGGCTGTGTGTTGGCTGATGCTCTTCCAACTCCACCACCTGGGCATGGGCTTGGACACATGAGGCAATGTCCGTGCACTTCCTGTCAGCTTTGAGGGGTGACACTGCATTTTGGAGCATTTCACCCACAGCATCCAGTAAACTGGCCACTGCCGGGGTTCACTTCAGACATTAAATGACAGTGGGTTCGGTACATGGTGAAGCGCAGGTGAGCAGCTTTGCTTACATGTGTCGGTGCTGCTCCTGCCTCCCTGGGCATCCCTGACGGTGGGGAGGCCACCGGAGCAGGATGACCTGGCAGAATCCTGCATGCCCCCCATCATCTGTCGCTGACACACAGAATGGCCGTCCCCACGGCCGTGGGAACAGTAGAGCTGAGCTGTGGTGGTGGCTAATGTGGCACTCTATAAGCAACAAGGATCCATGGAAAGCTGACTTGCCCGTAGATGAGTGATATAATGAAATAATTAGGTTAGACAAAAATGCCCATGAGCGGGAGAGGACGAGACAGGGCTGACAGCTTGAATCAAGTTACTTCAAAAGACAAGAGCTGGAGACTCGAGAGCAAGCCTTAAAAAAGTCTGTAAGATGTGAGCCGAAGTAACTAGTGGAGATGGGTCATCTCTGCCACAGGAGCCCTGAGGAGGGACTGATGGCTGTCCCATGACTTATCCTGGGGAGGGGTCTTGGGTTCAGAGTGTATCACTGCAGGATCCTGCCCAGAGCAGCTAGGGGCAGATGGACCCATGAGCGGACTGCCTCTGCCACCTGAAGGGGGGACCACCTGACCCCGGGTGTGGCATCAAACGTGGGGCTCAGAGGTGAACAAGAGCCTCCATAGTAGATGGCACAGAAGGACAGGAGCCAAGAGACCAGGGCAGGCTCGGGAAGGGGTGTAGGAAGTGAGCAAAGACAAAGAATGGACCAGAGTGTCAGCCGGGAGCAGAGGTCTGGGGACTTTCTCTTGCTGAATGCTGGCCACGATGCTGGGGCTGCTCGGCTGGTCTGAATTCACTGGGAAGGGGCTTTGGCGGATTTGCCGACTCCAGTGCCTGCAGCTGAACGTGAGCGCAGGCAGAGAGGGCTGCCCTAGCCTGGTGTCAGGAGGACAGAAGGATGGGCGCAGTACGAGGGGCTCTACCCTTTGTTGCCCTTGAGGTTGTGGCTCAACATTGCCACCTCTTCCAATTTTTAAAGAGAAACCAGAAACCCAGGTTTCCAGGTGAAATCAAATAATGTTTAAATGTTGGCATTTAATCCAAGCGTTTTAATTTTTTAAAACAGTGTTGGAGAAGAGCACTCATCGTGACAGCACAGCTCAATGAATTTTTACCCATTGAATTGTTCCATGTTCTCAAGATCAAGATTAAGAAATAAGACATTTCCAGCATCTGGAAAGCCTTCCCCATGCTCGAACCCAGTCATCCCCATTCCTGCCGGGCGTGACCACCATCCTGCCTTCTACCACCACACGTGAGTTTTTCCTGTTTTTAAACCTTGTGTAAGTGGAATTGCTTGTGTCATTCGTGCCTGGCTTCTCTCACTTATCATTACGTTTGAGAAATTAATCCGTAACATAACATTTAGTTTGTCATTCAAATGTTAGAAATCATTGTACAGGCCAAAAGGGAAAAAAATTGTTTATGCATCTGAGTCTTCTTTGCAGGTCACCCGCTGGCCACTGCTTTCGTCTCAGTGTAGACTTTGGAGCAAGGTCAGGACGGGGAGGGCCATCCTGCAGTGCACACATGGTAATGTTGGTGACCTGCTTGGGGACAGGGGAAAAGAGCATTTGGCCCCAGCAGAAGATCACGAATGTCAGGGTTTTGGTGCTCATGACCACTCCCCAACATTTGAGGTTTAACATCAGCAAGGGCAAAGAAGCCAGGAGCCCAGTGTCACAGTTGTGGCAAATCAGACAAGAGGCATGACAAGTCTGGCCATACGAGGCAGTGAGGGTGATAATAATAACAGTAACAGTAGTAGTCATATCAATAGCTAACATTTGCATGTACTTAGCACAACAGGTCCTGTAAGGTTTTGTATATAGTAAACTCATTTAATCCTCGTAACCTTATGAGTAACCCCATTTTACAAACGAGGAACTGAGGCACAGTGGGATTGAGTAATTTGCCAAAGGTTACAGAGCTAGGAAAACTCAAACCCAGACGGTGTTGAGCTCTGTACTGCTTTATGATGAATGAAGTGGGTCTGGATACAGACCTGCTCTTCAGGCTGGGCTGACAGGAGAGGGTGAAACTCATGTGAGCCCAGCTCTGGCCTCTTGCTGATAGATGCTTTGTTGGGCTATCAGAGTAATTCAATGGGATCCTGAAAAATTTGCCCTTTGGGTGTATGTTAGAGGGCTGTTGTTCTTATTGAAAATCCCCCCTGTGGGTGGAACCACACTGGCTGGTGTCTACCGCTGTGGTACTGGAATCCCCGGTCTGTGCACAGAGGTCAGAGTGTGTTGGAGGAGCCAGGGGTGGGAGCTGCAGTGCGCCGTGTGATGGTGGTCAATGGTGGTCAGTCCGGAGCCCGCCTGGATCGGGGTGGACTCCGTCTTTGAATGGGCCTCATCCATCCCAGAAAACAAGTGCTTGGGGGTTACAAACCCTCCCAATGGGCTGTGGCCTCCTGATCTAAAATGTCCCAAGATGTATTCATCTGCCTCTCTGCTATGGGCTGAACGTTTGAGCTTCCCACACCCCTGCTATCAGAAGCTGAAACCAAACCTCCAAGGTAATAGTATTAGAAGGTGCGGCCTTTGGGAGGTGATGAGGTCGTGAGGGTGGAGCCCTCATGACTGGGACTAGAGCCCTTACAAAAGAGGCCAGAGAGCTCCCTTGTGCCTTCTACCACGTGAGGACAGGGAGCAATCACCGTCTATGAATCAGG
This sequence comes from Cynocephalus volans, assembly GCF_027409185.1. Lineage (NCBI taxonomy): Eukaryota > Metazoa > Chordata > Mammalia > Dermoptera > Cynocephalidae > Cynocephalus > Cynocephalus volans. Next base: position 296,902,106 of record NC_084460.1, read on the forward strand.
AAGTGGCCCTCACCAGACATAGAATCTGCCCGCGCCTTGATCTTGGATTTCCAGCCTCCAGAACTGCGAGAAGTGAATGGCTGTTGTTTCCGAGCCACCAGTCTGTGCAGTTTAGTTCCAGCAGCCCGAGCTGACATCGCTCTGATGCTCCGCGGCGCACGCTCATCTTCCCTGGCTCTGCTCCTTAGTGAGCTTGTTCTTCAGCTCCTGGTCCTAACCAGGACCCTCTCCTGACAGCCCCATTAGGACAAGCTTCCCCGGCTCCCCTTTGGTACCATCGCTGGGACACCATGCTACCATTTGCTCTGTGAAGACAGCTCTGCTTCCAACCCTACCGGGGCCTCCTGAAGCCCTTTGACTCCTGCTCCAAGCTGGACCCGTCTCTCTTTGTCACCTTGGACTTTCTTCTGGTGAGCTATGGGTAGGATCTGTCTTTTTTCCTCAGTTTCCTTACTTGTCCTGCTGTAGAACATCCTCAAGAAATTTACTCAGAAAAGGTGCCTGGGAGAAAACGCCAGCCTCGTGGAAGCAGAGAGAGTAGGAAGACAGGAGACCCCCGGGCTGCCCTGCTCACCTGCCTCCTCTTCACCCTTTGGGGAAGGGAAAGGGAGACCACGCCCTTGTGCATTTAACTGGGACACCCTGGAAAAAGTCGCTCTGTGGGACCATCAGTGTTCTTGACTTTGATGAATGTAAATAAGCATTTCTTACTGGGGGTGAGGTAGAGTGAGGGCAGGGGACTCTGAGCTTCCCCCATAGCCAGTGAATCCTACAAGAGGCCAACATCGTGAGGATTAACATCACGACAGCATGTGAGATGGCTCGGGGACATCAGTGTGTACCACAGGGCCGAGGGCAGAGTGAGGGAAAATGCTGTCAGGTTGGGGAGCAGGAGAGGAGCCCCCCCCAGAAGCAGTGACGGGATGGTCAAAGGGACGAGGGGTGGAGAGCGTGGCTGTGACGAACCAAGGAGGGGAGGATCTCAGGGGGAAGCAGGGGATCAGGGGTGAAGGCGATTGTCGGTGACTGTTGGGGGCTTTTCCTGGGGAGGGAAGAGAGTGTTGGTCACACTTGGTTTGCCTCTAACTCTTTTTTGCCCACATGAGGCACTTTTACCACCCTTTGTAGTCTCGTCTTTTTCTATCTACTAAACCGGGTGCTGTTCTCCCTTTGTCTCTGTCCTGGAGTGTTTTGCCTTCACCTTTCCCTAGCTGACACACGGAAGGTACCGAGTGTTGATCTTTCTCCATCACCAGAGAGCACCCCATCTTCTCATCCCTAAGTCCACCAGCCACCTGCCCCGGAGCCCTGCTCACGATGCTATAGCAGTTCCTGGGGGGCCCTAACAAAGTACTGCAAACCGGGGGGCTTCAAACAAGAGGAATTTATGCTCTCACAGATCTGGTGGCCAGAAATCCAAAGTCAAGATGCTGGCAGAGGCACTCCCTCTCTGGGGGCCCTAGAGAAGAACATGGTCTGTGCCTCTGTGTGGCTGGCAATCCTTAGCACTCCCTGGCCTGCACATGCGTCTCTCCAGCCTCTGCTCCATTGTCACATGGCCTTCTCCTTTCTTGTATCTACTTGTCTTCACATGGCCTCATAAGGACACCAGTTATATTGCATTAAGGTCTACCCTACTTAAGTATGACCTCATCTTAAACATCTGCAAAAACCCTATTTCCAAATAAGGTCACATTCACGGGTACTGGGAGTTAGGAATTTAACACATCTTTTTAGGGGACACGATTCAATCCACAGCAGACACCTCTCTCGTTCAAGTGGGTGAAGTGTCCCTGCTCCTGTCTGCAGCCAACCCCTCTCATCCACTGCACCCCTCCATCTTCACTTCTCAAGATATTTCTTCTTGCGATTATCCCATGTCTCCCGTCTATTGGATCATTTCCACCTAAATGAAAACATGCTATAATATCTCTCATCCTAAAAGAAAGTGAAAGACATCATAAAGCTACTTAAATCTTATATTCTCACTCCAGGTTCTGCCCCAGTTTTTTGCTCCTCTTTATTCTCTTACTCCTCAAAAGTGTTGTCTTCTTTCTTATTGTACATTCTCTTCTTAAATCACACTAACTTGCCATTTCACTGAAACCACTGTTATAAAGCATGAAGTCTTTTTGAGAAAACAGAAGACTGCATGTCTTGGTTTGCCTGTTACGATCTTGACTTATGGTTTCTGACTCTGGCTTAATTAATTGTGACTCCCTTCTCTCTCAAAACAGTCCCAGTTTGTATGATGACTTATGTGGTCACCCCACTGTTGACCCACATTGCCAAACCAAATGGTCATTTTTAGCCCTCATCTTACTTGACCTCTCAAGAAAATGTGACCCAATTCATTACCCCCTCCTCCTTGAAATACCATTCTCACTTGGTTGTTGTAACACCATGTCTCTGCATCTACTGCAATGCAGCAAAAGATGTGGTTGCAGTGGGGATGAGATGCTGAAACTGGGAAAAGATTTATGATATGCTGAGGCCAAGGGGCACATTTTTGGTGTTCATAAACTACGTAAGTTAGGGTTCTTTGTTTGAAGCAAATAAAATGGACTATTGCTATTTTTAAACAAAAAGAACAATTTTTAGAAGGCTGTAAGAGCTTATGGGAGCAATGGGAGTCCAGAGGCCTGGGCTTGGGAAAAGAGGAAGAAAGCAAAGGAACAGTGGATGGTTCAGAAATGAATGGGAGGGAAGAAAGTGGAGACAGCAAGTGTAAACTATTCCTCTGAGAAGCTTGATGAAGAAAAGTAGGGGAGAGACAGAGAGTAGTAGCTATGGTAAAGTGGGGTCAAATGATGGGTGTTCTTTTAAGAATGGGTGGGGCATGAGCACATTTATTGGCAGAGAGAAAAGAAAAGTATGAAAAGGAAGAGCTTCTCTGATCACCATGGAATTAAACTAGAAATTAAGAACAGAAAATATCTGGAAAACCCTGAAATATTTGATAGTAAACAAGAAACATTTAAATAGCCAACCATGGGTCGAAAAGGAAGTCACGAGGGGCATTAGAAAATATTTTGAATTGAATAAAAATAAAAACACAGCCTATCAAAATTTGTGGAATGCAGCTAAAGCAGAGCTTAGAGGAAAATTAATAGCATTAAAATGCTCATATTAGAAAAGAAGAAAGGTCTTAAACCAATAACCTATGTTTGCAATTTAAGAAATTTAAGAAATTAGGAAAAAAAAAGAGTAAGTTAATTCTAAAGTAAGAAGAAAGAAAGAGCTAGTAAAGAGCAAAATCAATAAAATTGAAAACAGAAATTGTAAAGAAAAGTCTATGAGACCAAATGGGGGTTCTTTACAAGAGACAGATATGTTTGTGTGTATGTGGCAGGGGTTGGGGGCAAGATCTGTGACTAACTAATGAAGGAATATCTGATTTATTATTTTTCTTGTGAAATATTAGGTGGGGTAGTCCACCGAGGTGCATGAGGCTTAGAACTGATGAGGAGAGAGGTGATGTTTTGGTGTATTTCCTGGGAGAATGGGAGAAGTAACTGTTAGTTTCCTATGCCTGCTATAACAAATTAACACAAATTTAGTGGCTTAAACAACAAATTTATTCTCTTACAGTTCTGAAGATGAGAAGTATAAAATGAATCTTACTGGAATAAAATCCAGGTGTTGGCAGAGCTGTGTTCCTTCTGGAGTTTCTAGAAGAGAATCTGTATTCTAGCATTTTCCAGCTTCTAGAGGCTGCCCACACTCTTTGGCTCATGGCCTCATCCTTCCTCTTCAAAGCCAGCAGTGTAGCATCTCCAGACTCTCTCTGACCCCTGCTTCCACCAGCACATCTCCTTCTCTGACTCTGACCCCCTTGCCTCCCTCTTATAAGGATGCTTGTGATGACATTGGCCCATGGGATAATCCAGGGTAATCTCCCTATCTCAAGTTCCCTAACTTAATCACCTCTGCAAAATCCCTCTTGCCATGAAAGGTGCTATGTTCACAGCTTTCAGGGATTAGGATGTGAACATCTTTTGGGGGGGGGGGTTAGGGGTGGCTATTACTCTTCCAACACAGTAGCTAACCAAGAGTGAGTGAAAGAACTGAAGAGTGCTGAGGCTGGAGACCACGAGCTAACTGCGGCTTGAATCTACAATGTAGGACTTGTAGGAATTGGGATAAAGGAACTAAGTTGGCAGACGGTGGGTCTAGGCCAGGGATTGGAATTTTTCTGGGAATGTAGCAGAAGGACAGGGATATAGGGAGTGGGGCTTTAAGAAAAAAAAACTTATTTGCTAAACAGTGGGATCCAGGTTGGGCAAGCAGAGAGGGGAGAATGCTTATAGCTGGGAATGACATAAAAGTACCAAATGATGGTAAAATGCATAATCCAGGGTTTCAGATATGAGAGATGGTATGATAAATGGATACTAACAACTTAGGAGAAACATTCTTAATTTAGAGGATCCCCTCCTCTTCCATTCCAGTATATATCAATTCATCAGACTCCAAAGCAGAATTTTCTGGTAGCATATTTTTCTCCTAAAGGAATGCACTTCATCTACTCTTGATACTGATCATAGGTCTCAGAATAAAAGAGGAGTCCATCTTCTAACACAGTAATTTATTGCAGCCTCTCTGTGCACCTAATTGTGTTCATCCATCAGATATGATCTTGTCACTTCAACATCTTAAGAGAGGTGCAATTTGCCAAAGATCAAACAGGTCTATTTGTCCTGTGTGCTATGAGCAATAATTTAATTCAAAATGAAGACATGTTTATTAATAGGCTACAGAGTATATTTCAGAGCCAAAGAGGAGGAATTGATGACTGTTACCCTGAAGGTGAAGATTTTGTGCTTAAAGAGTGTGGTGGTACAGAGACAGGGTGGGGGGAGAGAGAAAAAAGAAAGACGCAGGAGCAAGGGTTGGGGGAAGTAATTAAGAACCCTGAAGAATAGTTCCCTGCAATTTATTTTAAAAATAGAGACTATTTTTTGCTCCTTCTGCTCCTCCTCGTTTTTCATTTTAGAGGCAGCAGTGTGGAGCCTGGGTTTGGATCCTGGTGAACGTGGGTGGTCCTCTGTCACTGGTGCCATATCTGTAAAACATGAATACTACCTACTTTACAGTTTTATTATGAGGACTACTGAGTTAATATTTGAAAATCACTTAGAACAGTATCTGGCACATATGTGTCTGTTAAATAATTTTTTTTTTTTTTTTTTTTTGCCTCACAATGAGATTCACTGAAAAAACTTCACCATACATCAGAGAAAACTTTGCATTAGTTCAGAGCCAAGAGTGACTTATATATATTGTTGAACTTTATCTGGAAGACAGTTGATCAGTGCTCTTCATTTGGGTCAAATGTTCTGGACAGTTTTCTCTACCTTGTCCGTGATAGTGAATTTATTTCCCCCCATTTGCCTTCGAATTGCAGATAGTTGGCCAGTTTAAAAAACCATCTGTGTTGTTGACCATCCTCTGCTTTGCTGAAAACAGAACCTCATCAACCCAAAGGCCAGCAGCCAAGCTGGTTAGGTTGTTTAAGTCTTTTATGGCCTGCAATCTAGACATTGTTAAAGCAAGGTGAGGGATGTGGCAGGTCAGTCTGAGTGGAGCTAGCTGGTTGGTGTCACATGACAACGACGCGGCAGCCCCAACACAAATCCTCCCACCCCCATCAATCTTGCAGAGAGGGGGCAGCCACGGAGTGCGCATCCATGACTATCACGTGGCTACTGAATTGTGTGCCAAAGAGAGGTTACAGTTGGGCACCAGAAATTTAACTGGAGAATAGTATTTCTTCAGCCACAGCTGTCAAGACGGGTTTTGCCAGGCCGTTGAGGCCAATGCCACATATCATTAGAACCATCGGGGCAGCAGTCAAGCGACTTCAGGTGTTTAAGATGATCTCAGGGTTGAGTTCTTTTCTCCCTATAGTTTTTAAGCTACTTGGGCAAGTTATTCAACATCTCTGAATCTCAGTTCTCAAAAGCTCAAATAATACCTGCCTGGAAGGGCAATTGTGGAACGTCAGTGAAGGAATACCTGTAGCTTCACTGTGCACAGCGCTTTGTGTATAGCAGATGGTCAGGAAATGTTCCTTTTCTCTCCTACTTCCATTTCTGCCCCTCTGCTTCTTGTGTTTGCAGCAGGAACAAGACCTAATGACTTCCCTGATTCTTCAGGAAGTGTTGTATTAGACTGACAAGGCCGAGCCCTTTCTCCTTTAAAAGGTCACTAACTGTAAGCAGTTAGTCCCAATGGCAAGGGAGCCAAGCCATCCTTGCCTCTCTTGTCCAGGAAATTACACGTGAGGGGCAGGAGATCTGGCAAGATGGGGGTTGGCATCAATGTGGTGGAGGTGACGGCTGTGACTTTGCCATGGTCGCTGCCGGACATTATTTCAAGGTCAGGGGAGCTAATTCCTCAAGACAGGCAGGTACATTTCCATAACTCCACACCCGTTTGCAAATTTCCAGGAACTGCAGGTCACTGGGCTCCCTGAACCCTCAAGGGCATTGGAGTGTGTCTGTTCTCCTCTGGGGATAAATCCATTTAAATTTCAGTGTGGGCTGGAGAAGGTCTCAGCGTTGGATGACATTACATCTTGTCCTTCCCGTTTCTTGCTCCTCTCCAGTGCCTCCTCAATATTCCCGCTCTCCTGTTCATTCCTGGACAGCACAGCCTGGTGGAGCCCAGCGCTGGGCTCTTCTGGAGGGTATCTTGCATGTATCCAAGAGGACAGGAGGAAAAGAGGTTTCTGCTACTTTGGGGAAGAGCTCAGTGCTATGAATGCCAGTCTGGGGGTTTACCTGGCCTGCTTCATGGCAGTAATTTCATTCTGTCAGCCCATCAGTGCCCTGTTTAGTGGTGAAAACATCCAAAAGGGGAGGAAGATCCACTTAAGAAAATTGTGACAAGCCTCTAAGTCCATCCCTGCAGCCTTGTCCTTCTTGGATTTCTAATTCTTAGACCAAACCCAGCTGCCTGCTGATAGCTCCACTAGAGCCCGAGGATGGATCTGGAACTGAATTGGCCAAAACCAACTGCTTAGTTTCAACTGTACCCCCTCTCCTTTCTGCACCCCATAAACAAGTACTGTTTCTGCAATACTTCCCACATCTCTGTCTTCTCTGTGCCCCACTATCATCATATTGTCCAAGCCACCATTACACCCCACCTGGATTTCCATGGTAACCATCTAAAAAAAGTCCCTGCTCCTGTTCTTGCTTGTTGTTTGCTAGGGCTGCTGTAACAAGGTACCATAAAGTGGGTGGATTAACAAACAGGATTTACTGTCCTGGTTTTGGAGGCTTCAAGTCCCGGATCAAGGTGTCAGCAGGGGCAAAGCCTTCTGAGGGCTGGGAGGGAGAGGCTGTTCCAGGCATCTGTCCTGGCTGCTGCTGTCACCTTCATGGCATCTTTCCTCTGTGTGTGAATGTCTCTGGCCAAACTTCCCATTTTATAGCGACGCCGGTCATATTGGGTTAGGGCTTACCTGAATCATGTCATTTTAACTTGATCACCTCTGTAAAGACCCTGTCTCCAAGTAAGGTCAGTGAGGAACTAGAGGGCTAGCACGTAAACGTATCTTTTCTGGGAGGACACAGTTCAACCCATACCACCCCTCTATGGTCCACCTCCACACTGTGGAGGGCAGTCTTTGCAAACATAAACTGGAGCCCATCACTCCTATCTCAAACGTGCACCCGGGTGAAATTCTGAGCCCCTTGCTCCCGGCCCCCATGTTTTGTCCCCACCCACCCCTCTTCCTTCATCCCTCCTCCTTTGGCCTTTTGTCTGTCTTTAGACATATCAAGCTCCTCCCTATCTTGATGTCTTTGCTGTAGCTCTCTCTTCTTACAAAGCTCTGCCTCCTGATCGGTCTATGGCTGGCTCCTTCCTGTGGCTTAGATCTCTGCTTAAAAAAGTTGCCTCTGCAGGGGTCCATCTGGACCACCAGATCAAAATCAGACATCTCATTCCTCCCTATTATACCACTCTGAATTCTCCAAATGGCTCTTATCAGCGTCTTGCATTTCTATGAATGGCCCTTGTCAGCGTCTGGCATTTTTCTATTTGTTTATTCCTTTTGTTTCTGTCTTCCACCCCAGCGGGCCCTAGAACATCAGCTCCAGATGAGCAGGGACTTGTCTGTGTGGCTGATGGTTACATCTCCAGCAGTTACAGGAGTGCTTGGCACATGCTGGTGCTCACTAAATACTGGCCATGAATGGTGAGGGCAGTCTGTGCTCTTTAGCAGCATTTTTGGCTAGTTTAGGATACCAGTAGGGACTTTGTTCTGGCAGGACCTCACAGGGCAGGGTTTCTCAGTCTCATCAAGGTGGACATTTTGGCTGAGTAATTCTTTGTTTGGAGGCTGTCCCATGCATTGTAGGATGCTTACTAGCATTCCTGGTCTTTATTCACCAGATTCTAGTAGCATCCTCCCCTCTCCCAGGCTGTGACAACTCAGCATGTCTCCAGCCCTTTGCCAAATGTCTTCTGGGGTTAAAATTGCCCTTCCTCCTGGAGAACCATGCTGTTGTAGAGCCACCTGCAGCTAGCTCTGTGTGGCTAATTACACCTATCTCAAAGTGGGGCTCCTTTGGCAGAAGGATGATGACCACCAGTGGGTGACCCAATTAGGAAGCTGGTGGCCTGTACTGAGAAGGAGCAGAGCCCAGGCTGTGGGGCAGACAGGCCTAACCTTGATTCCAGCTCCATTGCACACTGTCTGGGTGAACTGGGGCATAGGTTTCTTTATTTTCAGAATGGGGATATGATTCCTCCTTGTGGGTGGACAGGAGATGGTGGATGCAAACCTGGGGTCTGGCGCAGTGACCACACCCTGGTTGGGTTAATGCACCTCCCAGCAGGGAGTCCTTTTTTGGAGCTGGGTATTCTGTATGACAGCCACGCATGGTGGGATGGCATGGGGGGTGGGGGAAGGGAGCTTGGCAGAGCTTCACTGAGGCCTATGTGCACATCCAATCAGCAGGCTTGCTCTAATTCCTTAGTCCTTTGATGCACTGATTTTCTGGTTTCCACAAAGCCTGACTGTGCTCTGAGCAGCTGCAGCTGGTCAGGGCATCAGGGGGGCTGTGGGAAGGGTCGTGGGAGGTCTCCTGGCAGCTGCAGGGAAGCCTCGCTGCACATATCTCTTCTTTATCAGGGCTTAATTCCCCCACTAGTGCATACCTCGCTGCAAAGGGGCGTGGGTCCTCTCACTCCCAACTCCTGCGCATTTTCCTTTTGTGAGTTCATTCCCCTTCCTGGATGCTTCTTGGAGGGAGCCGAGGGGCAGAGGTTAGTGGGGGAAAAGAGAGTAAAAATGAAAACATAAGAAAGAGCATCTGATTCTCCTGAAAGACCCATTTCAAACAGTTGCCCCTAAAGGCCTCTGTGAGGCCTGAAATATTTATAGCCAGCGGAGGGTCTTTGGAAACTGTCTGCCGCTCATTTATAAAGAATTTTGGGGAGACTTTCAAAGTGGGAGAGCAAAAGGAAGCCTCATTCTAACTTCTCTTGACTAAAAAAAAAATTAAAGTCAAGGTCTACCTAATCAACTGAATTCTAAGGAGATGAGCAAAATCATTGTTCATTGATTTTAAGTGGATGTAAATTGTATTATGCCTAATGTATTTATTGTACCTTGTTCTGTGGGCAGGGTATGGAAGGGGATGGGGTGTGGCTGGACCCGGACTGTCCTGGACAGATGGTGTCAGCTCTACTGGGTCACATCCAGGGTCAGCTCTACTGGTGTCAGCTCTACTGGGTCACATCCAGGGTCAGCTCTACTGGGCAAGCCTAGCAGGAGTGAAACTCCAGGGGACAGTCAGGGGCTGTGTCAGAACTGAGGCACCGATCGGTGGAGGGTCTCAGGAATGGAACAGGGGCTCCACGAGAGCTCATGGCTGGCTGGCAGGGCTGAAGAGCCAGGCTTGGGGGCTGGGGCACCTCAAGGAGACTGGGGCAGCTCTCAGACTCTGCTGTCTCTGACCCGCCACAAGTCCCTTCCTGGCCTCACCTGCTCTCTTTGGGAGGGACCTTCTTCTTGGGAGCAGGAAGATGACGAGCCTAGTCCCAACTTCACAGCATCCCAACTGCAACCACAGGAGGCAGTACTTGCCGCTCCCAGTACACCTACAGCAATCCTGGGAAAGATTGGATGGACTCTGCAGCAGTCATGGGCCTAGCCCGGGACTGGCCCTTGTGATTGCCATTGTAATGGCCAGGACTGGCTCCCATGTCCCCTCAGGACCCCTCTGGACCCAGAAGGGCTGGTTTGTTACAGGAAGAAGAGAGAGTAGAGAAGTACCTGGCAAGCTGAGTGTGCAGCTAGCACTGCCCTGCAGGACTTGCTGCCGAGAGGGCAGGCCGGTGTTCCAAAATTCAGTTTATTCAGGGAGGGAAGAGTCAGCCACACTTATGAATTGCTTTTGTGTAAACCTAAGAAAAAACAAGAGTACTTGACTGATTTTGTAGAAGGTCTGTGTGTGTTGTCTTATCTCATATTGAACTGCTCTTAGAGACCCAGAGGCAAAAGGTGGGATTGTAACCCTTCCTCAGTGGCTCCCGAGGTACCTGCAGAAGGATTTGCTCAGAGCTCATCTGCTTGCTCTGCTCTCCCTGCAGGAAAGGCTCTGCAGATGTTCCAGTGAGTGGCTTGAGGCAGGAAGTGGATGGCTCCAGTGTCTGACCAGGTGACATTTGCTCTATTAATGACTTTACTGTTGTCACTAAAACATTTAAAGAATGAATATACCATCTGTAATGAGTTGAATTGTGTCCCCCCAAAAGATATGTCCAAGTCCTAGACCCCAGTCCCTTAGCATGTGACCTCGTTTGGAAGTAGGGTTGCTGCAAATGTTCTTAATTAAGACGAAGTCATACTGGGATATGGTGGGCCCTAATCCAATAAGACTGGTGTCTTTATAAGAAGACATACACACATACACACGCACAGAGACTGAGAGCACTGTGTGTAGACACAGTCCCCTGGGGAAGAAGCTGTGTGAAGACAGAGGCAGAGACTGAGGGAGGCTGCAGTAAGTCAGGGAACGCCTGGAGCCACCAGCACCTGGAAGAGGCAAAGACAGATGCCTCCCTAGAAACTTCAGTGGGAATGTGGCTCTGCCTACACCTTGCTTTTGGATTCCAGCCTTCAGAACTGGGAGAGAATAAATTTCTGTTCTTTTAAGCCACCCAGTTTTGTGGTGCTTTGTTACAGCAGGAAACTCGTGTACCACCACAGGAAGTGTCCGCTTGCAGGAGCGTTCATGTTTGACTGATGTGCTTTGTAACCCATCAGATCACATCCTCTCATTCTAGCACTTCAGGGTCCCCAATAACCCCCCCACTTTTGTAATTATGATTAAAAAAATACTTTTTATTTATGTAGTGCTTTGCTTTTTAAAGAGAACATCTAACACATGTTCTATTTCTCTGGTTTTTAAAAGTATTTTCTGCACTTAATGGGACCCTTGGGGAAGGTGGTTTTGGGCACAGTTCACATGCGCTCAGCTCATTCTCCACCACAAGTGCTAAGATGTCACAGGAAGTGTTGACACTCCCAGCTCACAACGAGGCCCAGGGGACTGACTGGCTCAAGTAACTTAAATGTACCAGAGTGACTCTGTTTTCTGACAATGGAAACCCAACTCTCGTTAGCTCCAGAAAAGGGGCCATTGATTTCCATGATCCAGGAAACCTGAGCTGGCCTTGGGGACAGTTGGACGTGGGCTCTGAACCCAGTCTCCATCCTTACTCCCCGTGTCTCTGGAAGCAGGCTGGCCCCTTTCCTCACAGCTCCCCAGGGTGGGACCTGAGTGCTCACCTCACCTCACCTCATCTGGGCCACTTGGGGGGAACTGACCCTCTTCCCTTGATTCCTGTTAGAAAATCCTGGAAAAAGCTGGTTTGAATCATGGTATGTAGGTTCCTGGTCCTGGATCATCACTCATGACAAGATTGGAGCTCTGTGGTTATGCAGATGGACACTGTGTCCCTAGACCATCACTGTGGCCAGGCAGCCGGGGTCTGTGGGAAGATGGTGGTTTCCATTAGAACCACATGGTCGGATGGAGTGAGTCCCAGAGACGCAGACAAATGATGGCTGCTTCTGGGAACAGAGCTGGAAGTGGCGGCAGAAAGAGCTGAGATCCTTCCTTACATATAGATGTTTGCCAGGTCTACTATTATTTCACTCCAAAGTCCTCAGCAAGCCCTTAAAAAAAAAAAAATGATCCTGGTGCATGCCCAGTGATCTTTTGATGATTTTGATGGAATTTGCTAGAAGCCAGTGCCAGGACTGCAGGGAGTAGATGCTCAATTGACAGGGATTAGATAAGCTACAGGGTGGTCCCAGCTGTGTCACATCCCTACCACGCTGATGTGGTTCTTCCCCATTTTTACTCATTGAATGGGAATGTCCCCAAACTAAATTTTAACCACTTATGTATTTGAAAAGAGAAACATACCTTATTTAGAATCTTACAAAAGATATGTATTAGTCAGAAATCTTCAGAGAAACAAAACCAATGGAATGAACCCCCCCTCACATACATATATAAAGAGAGAGAGAGAGAGAGAGAGAGAGAGAGAGAGAGTTTAAGGAATTGGCTCATGCGATTGTGGGGACTGGCAGGTCCAAATTCTGCAGGGCAGGAGGTCAGGCTGGAGACCCGGGAAGAGTTCACGTTGCAGCTGGAGTACAAAGACGTCTGGAGACAGAATTCTCTCTTCTTTGTGGGACCTCAATCTTTTCTCCTAAGGCCTTCAACTGATTGGATGAGGCCACCCACACTATGGAGGGTAATCGGCTTTCCTCAAAGTCGGCTGATATAAATGTTAATCACATCTAAAAAACACCCTCATAGCAACATATAAATTGGTGTTTGACCAAACATCTGGGCACTATAGCTGAGCCAAGTTGACACATGAAATTAACCATCACAGATATTGAAAGTGGATTTCTGCAAAATCAGACATTTTTAGTCTTAAAGATAAGTCTTTCCTTGTTTGAATTAGTTTGAAGGTAAATCAGATAATTTTTGCCATCACATGGAGTTGTGGTTTCTCTATTTTACACACACATAGTAAGCTTTATTATTAAAAGACATAACTGAGATGTAAAGTTTGCAATTTGCACAATACAGAATACTAGTTTCTTCTTTTCTTTTTTCTTTAATCACATGCCTTGCCTTTACATAATGAACTTCTTAAAGTTCTTTCTTAAGAAGAATACTATCATTACAGAAAGAAGGATAGCAACCACTGTAGTTAAGGGTGGAGACATTTCTACAGGGTTAACACTTACTACGTATGTCTACATATTTCAAAAATCTTTCCCTTTAGTCTTCTAACGTTTATAGGTAATACATTTTTAGGCCAAAAATAAATTTGAGCATTTACTCCCAAACATATAGGACAAAAAGTGATGATGGTCCGAATGTTGGAATGTAAGGTAGATTCCTTCACCATTCATTCATCCCTCCGTCCATGAATTGATACTTCCATACATCCATCCTTCAAATATTTATCGAGGACCTTGTATATTCCAGGCACTATCCTAAATGTTGGGCGTGCAACATGAATAAGAGAGTCCCTACCTTCAGGAGGTGTATACTCTAATAGGTAATAAAAACAAATAAAAATAATTATTCTATGTGATAAATGCTAGAATAGGAATACGGAGATGTTACTTTGGGAGCACATTGGGAAAGCCTCTAAGAGTAGCTACACCTAACGGAGCCCTTATTATGTTAAGTGGTTTACATAGATTACCTCATCTAATCCTCACCATAGCCCTGTGATGTAGGTGTGCTATTATCCTCCTCCTTATTTTGCAGGTGAGGCACCCTGGGCACCGTGAGGGTCAGAATATCTTGCCTGAGAGCTGACAGCTGGAAGTGCAGGAGCTGCCCCTCTCTGGTCCTGTTGGAAGAAGAAGGGAGGTGATGGGCTCCTCGTGCTAAACTCAGGGTGGGGACACAGGCAGGTGCTGTTGCGATAGTTCAGGGGGAGTTGATGAAGGGATGAATGAAGGTGGTGGGAGGTGTGCAAAGAGATGATGGACTAGCTGCGGGGCATGAGGGGGCGGGAGGAGTACAGCAGGACACCCCTTTATGGCTGGAAATGCGGTCCAAGGTGGGACTGTTCACTGATTCGGGAAGGTGTGCAGGAGGTGGAGGAGGCTAGGTGGGAAAGCTGGCAAGTTTCAGCTGTAAAATAAGCCTTGTGCAGTTGATGGAAACACACAGACTGGCTGCATGCTTTGAAATCCCTGCACACTTTGAAACCTCTGAGAAATATTTTTGCTGGGTCCCTCTGCAGCTGCTCTCAAGCCAGGAGCCGTAGGGCTGACCCTGAGTCCTTCTCCCCCAGTCTTTCAGGTCATCTTCAGACTTCACATGAGCAGGAAAAAAGGCCAACACAACTAAAAATGGTCTGGAAAAGCCAGCACCCAGGGCCCATATGGAGGGAGAGTGGGAATCTGACAGTGTCCCTGAGGGACTGGGGAGCCCACAGGGGGGAGGAGGCAGGGGCAGAAGAGAAAGGGCTGGGGAGGGGACAGCTCTTCCCAGCCTCACCCATGGGGAGCTGAGATCCAGGCTAAGAATTTCACCCAGATGGGCACTCAGAAGATTGGGAATGTGTCTTTATATTAAAGGTACTTACCCGATTCACCTGCCAAACTCTGACTTTATGTCAATTTACATATCTCATGTTAATTACCTTTCTTAATAACAACATGCCCTAGAGTGTTTGCAAGATACTATGTCTGGGGAAAAAATATTTTCTTGTTCCAAATGAGATGTACTCCCAAACTCATCACTAGGTAAACAAAGGGGATAGTCATAAACATATACCAACAGGGGGTCTTCAGGGCAGGAACCAACAGCAAGGAAATGCAATTATGCAACATATTGCAAATATATCAGATCTGATCAAACTTATTTACATGGCTTCTAGCCTACATTTTCTAAAGTCTGTAACTTACTTTTAAGATTACAAAGATGTTTTCAATAACATGGGCTAATTTGTAGTTACGGGTTGAATTGGGTGCCTCCAGAAGATGTCAAAGTCTAGTGCCCAGTATCCGTGAATATGGTCTTATTTGGAAGTAGGGTCTTTGCAGATCATCAAGTTAAGATGAGGTCATTAGGGCTGGCCCTGATCTAATGTGACTGTCCTTATAAAAAGAGGAAATTTTGACATAGCCCCAGACACAGAGGAAAGACAATGTGAAGAGACACAGGGAGAAGCCTCCATCTACAAGCAGAAGAGAGAAGTCTGGAGATCATTCCCTCAGCCTGCAGGAGGAACCAACCTGCTGGCACCTTGACCTCAGACTTCCAGCCTCCAGAACTGTGAGATAATAAATGCCTGTTGTTTAAGCCACCTGGTCTGTGTGCTTTGTTACGGCCATCCTGGCAAACTAATACATGGGTTATCTCAAAATCTGAATTCCTAGAATCCAATATTCCCACATCTGTGCTGGAAAACTGTAATGGCTGCAGGACTGGGAGTCTTAATTATGCAAGAGTGAGCAGAAACGTATTGGCTCCCCAGAGTTTACAGTTAGGGGCAAGAGAAGACACCTCTGCTGTGCGAAGCTGGAAGAGATTGTGGGAGACGCTGCATTGTGGTCACACTCCACTGTGCTGTGGCCATGCAAGCCCGACACGCTTGCTTCCCAGAACCAGGGGGCTTGTGGTGCTTCCTGCATGTGGAGGCTTCTAACAACGATTTCCTACTCTGGCTCAGCATCGGAATCACTGGGATGCTTGTCCAACATGAGGTCTGGGCTAGACGGTTAGCTCAGTTGGTTAGTTACAGCATGGTGTTGTCACACCAAGGTCAAGGGTTCAGATCCCCACATTGGCCAGCTGCCAAAAAAAGAAAAGAAAAGAAAATGCAGTTCCCGGAGGGTGGGTTGAAGGTGTGCCTTTGAACAACCACTCCCTAGGGAGTTGTGTGTGCGGTGCATGAACAAGGGCCAGCGTTCTGCAGTGCGCAAGACTCAACTTTGCTTCTGTCAAAGAAACTGCAGTGCAGAGGAGGTAAACTTTAAGGAGGGCTGCCTTCTGCTCCGGTTATTTCTGGAATCCCACGACTGTTAATTTATTTAATCACTAATTTGGCATTTCAAAAAATTGTCAGGATTCTTTTCTCTTCAGCAATGAGACACTGCTCTTCTCTGTACATTCCTACATTCTTTTCAGGACCAATTAACATACTTTATTTAATATAAATCTAGACGGCAATGGAAAAGTCAAATCTGCAGGCGTAGTGTGTTTTAAGTCAACTCTACTTCAGCTTAAAGTAAAGAGAAACAACACCATGATACCTCGAGAACAGTTGTTTAACCAAGGAATGACATTCTCATGCCACATGTTGGTTTTCTCACGTTCTGAACAGAAGCCATGGTAACGGAGCCACATTGCTCCGTGCAAGATTAAGCTGAAATTATTAACTCAGAACTGAGGTACGTGTTGCAACAAGTGGAGAGAAATTGTTAAAAATTCAATAATGAATATTTTGGATAAAAATAAAGACTGGGTGATGGTGAGGAAGAGCAAAGTAGGAAACTGCTCCCGGGCAAGGTGCAGGTGACACAGCAGAAAGAGAGAGGTGTTTGGAGGCAAAAATTCAGGTTTGCATCCCAGTTCCAGCCAAAGCACAAATTCATCTGAGTCTATATTATCACTTATAAAAATGAGAGCAGTAAGAACTAAATAAGAGAATGTTTGTGATAATGTGTATCACAATACCTCTCTCAGAGTAGACTGAATTGAATTTCAGTTTCTTTTATTATTAAAAAAAAATAAGCAACATTTTACAAGGGTAGTACATATTTTGAGAAATTACTAGGAATGTTTCTTCACTAAAACCATGTATGGTGTGTGTTGACAATCTTCCAGAAGTGAAAAGATAATTTGCTGACACCTAGATCTTCACTACTTGAGATGTGGTCTGTAGACCATCACATTGACATCACCTGGGAGCTGGTCGACATGCAGAATCTCTGGGCTCACCCCAGGCCCACTGGACCAGAACCGGCATCTTTAACAAGATTCCCAGGTGGATCACATGCACATTAATGCTGAGAAGCCCTGCCCCAGACTACTGGATTACTGGATAGGGGAGAGGTTGAGGAACATTTTCTTGGCCTATAGAAACATAGAAATGTCCCTGCTATTATAAGATAATGTAATGTAGTGTAGTGTAATGTAATATAATATAATATATTCCACTAATTCAAGAATTTCTAATTCTGATTTCTAATTTCTAACTCATCTTTTAAAAAGCAGGTGGAGGATTCTTGGAAGACGGCAGTGTGGTGGAGCATAATTTCTAGATCTTCCTGAATCCCACAGAAAGATAGAGCATCTGGATAGCAAAATTAAAATAATGAATGACATTCACGACAAAGTGAAATGACAAGGAGTTCCCATAACCTCCAAAATTCAGTTGATGGGGACGTGTTACCGATAGGTACAGGACCTGGGTGTTATCAGCATCTGTGGAAGATGAAGCAGGGTGAAGAGCCAGGGTGCCCCATGGAACCCAGAGCAGAAGAACCCACAGAACAGCCAACAGGTGTTCACTGGGCGTGTGGAGGGCCAATTTGAGAAGAGTCACACATTAGTCTGTTTTCCGTTGCTTATAACAGAATACCTGAAACTGCATAATTGATAAAGAAATAAAGTTTGTTTCTTACAGTTTCGAAGCTAAGAATTCCAAAGTCCAAGGAACACATCTGGTGAGGGCCTTTTTCTTGGTGGTGACCCTGTAGCAATGCAGGGTGTCACATGGTGAGAATGGCAGAGCTAGAGAGCTCACCTGCTCACTTGCTCTCCTCGTAAAGCCATTACAACCATGTCCATTACTCCATGAATGGACTAATCCATTCATGTGGGCAGTTCTCACAAGTTAATCACCTCCCTAAAGCCCCACCTTTCAAATACCATAAATGGATTTCCCATCCTTTAGCACATGGGGGTCAGCTTTAATGAGGTTTGGGGGCCATTCAACCGGCAGCAAGTAGATTAAAGTAGAATATTTTTCCCACTATAATGATGGGTAAATGCTCAGCACCCTTGGTAAGATCTCAGGAGCTGGTGCGGTCTGGGCTTCGTGAACACTTGCAGCTGGCCGGCTAGAGCTCTCTTTCTGGGTAGAGCCCCGCACTGCTAAAGCAGAATCATAAGGACACAGAGATGAAGGGAAAGATATTTGAATAAAAATAGAGTAAGAAAACAAAGCCAGAAAAATCTCAGAAAGCAAGTCACTATACATAATGTTTTACATATGTGTGTGTATCTATCTATGTAAAACACTATTTAAAACAATTCCTAAAATTTAGGTTAAATGAATTCACACAAAGATGAGTAACAGAAAAGCATCAAGATCAAATTCTGTACAAAGTTGCTACAGTAACTTATGAGAAGGAGAAGCAGAATAATATCCCATATACCATAAAACCTGCTAAAAACAAACGATCAAAACTGTAAAATGCCTTTTCAAAATGAGCCTAAAGACATTAAGAAAACGATACAAGATATAAATGAGAAAAACTCAGAATGAAGTGACAGAACTCGAGTTAGAAACAAGGACAATAATTGTATGACAAAGACTAAACTGGAAGAAAACCAGCAGCAAATGAATACAACCAATAATACCTTAAGAGAAATGTCAAGTGGAAAGGAGGAACATACTAAATAAAAAAGAAACGAAGACAGAAAATATTTAAGAGAAACTGACAAATATTAAAGGTAGGATCCAAAATACGAGCAACAGGGGCCTGTGAGAAAAGACAAACAGAGCCTAGCCTAAAAATTACACCAGGAAAACTTCTAGAAATTTAAAAATGTAAATTCGAAGCTGTATATTGAAAGGACTCACTGTGTAATTGAGACTATTAATATGGAACAACCAACATTAAGACATTCTAACAAAATTATTGGACTTTAAAGGAAAAGAAAAAAACTCTTTGGGTGAGCAGGCAGAAAGAGCTCTTGAGTCACAAGGGAAAGAAAATTACATGTCATTTGACTTTTTCACTTTATTGCTTTGTGCCACAAATAATGGAGTAGTGTAAAGTAAGGCAAATCACAACTAAAGCCAAAATGTTTCATTATTTTATTTATACTAAGTCTCCATTTATATTGTCAGAGCTAGGGCTCAGACCCTCCAAACCCATTGTATAGACTGGATCCCCAGACCCCTCACATGGCAGGCTGCGTCCCCAGACCCCTCACATGCAGGTCCATTCTAGGTAATTGGGAAAGATTCCAGGAGCTTTTTGCAGATGACATGAGCTCAGTCTTCAGCTTCCTTAGTGGCAGCAGCTTACAGGTCTGGCAGTGGCAGTGGCCTTGCAGAGGGTCCCAGGGGCACTAGCAGCAGCAGCCTCCAGCAGCAGTAGTGGCCTTCCCCATGGGGGGGCATCCCAGGGCTGGGAGGCACCATGGATCAGAGTCACTCATCCTTATACTTAAGTCCATAACCCAGGATACCTGGATTCACATGCACAATTACACTAGATGATAACCAGGAACACCTGAGCGCATATGCCTGTTTACATCAAATGCTCGGCAAGATTCTGAACATCTGAGGGGCCCTGACCATTTTTCCTATATTTTCCCAACAAGTAGCATATTTAATATACTCAAGAAAAGAAATGAAAACACAGGATTTTGTATCCTATAAAACTGACCATCAAGTGTAAAAGGGCATGATATACTGTTATTGACATGAAAACCTTACAGAATACTGTTTTCATGAGACCTTCCTAGGAAAGCTACTGAAAAACGGCTTTCTAACAACCGAAATGACTGGAGAGTCTTGAGGACAGGTGGTAGTCATTAACAATTGTATTAGTCTGTTTTGTGTTGCTGTACCAGAGCACCTGAGACTGGGTAATTTATAAAGAACAGAGGTTTATTTGGCTTATGATTCTGGGACAGCTGCCTCCTGCTGGGCTTCAGGCGGCTTCTTCTCATGGTGGAAAGCAGCAGGCAGCCGGCGGGTACAAGCAGATCACATGGTGAGAAGAAGCAAGAGAGAGAGAGAGGAGGTGCCAGGGTCTTTTAAACAACCAGCTCTCTTGGGAACTAATAGAGTGAAAACTCACCCATTGCTCCCCCCACCTAGGGAGAGCGTTAATCCATTCATGAGGGATCTGCCCCCAAGACTCAAACTGTCACACTGGGGATCAGATTTCCACATTAGTTTTGGTAGGGACAACACATCCAAACTCTATCTATGACATAAGTGCATGTAGGGTTATGGCTAAATGAAGGTTGAAAGGGAGAGAGTGTGATAAATAATGGCTGTACGGTCTGACAATTAAAATACGGCACAGCCATTAAAAAATGGGGGAGTAGTTTTTGCTGCTTTTAGTTATTACAATTGGTGGCACTAGTGTCAATGTTCTGAGCCTTGTGTGTATGACGAGGAATAAAACAAATGAATAATTATAAAATCTTCTGATTCTGTCATCTCTTGTGTCTTTGAAAATGTGGATTCTTTGTATGGAAGATGGGATATGCAGGTGTAATATAAAAGAAATTAATTTTAAAAACGCTTTAGTCCTGAGTTTGAATTTGAAACATCAGTACAAACTCAGGGAGTATTTAAGATGTGTGCATGCCACCTGCCCCGCTTGCCCCACTCCAACGTAAGGAAAGTGTACAGGTGTAAAGGCCTAAATTCTTCATTAGGTACATTATTACAGAAGCTGGGATGATGGTTACTTTTGACAGCAGTGTGGGTCTGAGTGGGGGTGGCTTGGGGCCCTTGGGAGTCTTCTGGGGGGCTGCAAAGTTCTGTTTCTTCATCTGGGTGGTGTTTTCAAGGTTCATACTAATTAAATCACACATCTGTCCAGTGTGAATCCCTCTGTCTGTTTTATTTTATAGTAAAAGGTGAAGCCAAAGAAATCAGCAACAGCACCAGCAACAACAAATCTCCCCGGCACGGCTGGCCCTCCCGCTGCCGTGCACGGCAGGTCAGTGGCTTTAGTGAGGCGGGCACGTGCTATGGTGCCCACAGTTCGCCACCAGTGCTTCTGTTCTCCCAGAGCCTTTGCTAGCTGGGTGGACTTGGGCCTCTCCAAACATCGGTTTTTCTTATGTGAAGTGCGCATAGCAATGCTAATACATGATTCACAGGGATGCAAAGCGGCTCAATGAGAAACTGTAGGTGCAAGTTCTTTGTAAACTACAAAACACCCTACAAACATCTCTTCATGGTATTGCTGTAAGATCAAAGGCAGTGAGTTCCCCAGAGCAATTATTTTCCTGGCACACTGCTGTGTTAGCATATTTCTCCTGGCCCTCTTATGAATACCTGATATATGGGGCAGGTATGTTACCACTCTTAGAAAAAGCCAGCTGAAAGGACATGTAATAACGAGGCCCTGCCTAGTTACAAACTTTAGAGTAAAAGTTCATAAAAACTAGCTACGTCCCCACCTGTGGATGTGGTCTTTTCATTTTATTTCATCCATCAGTGGGGGGAAAAATCCCTGCTCTTGGCTTATAAGAGCTTCTATTAAGGGCAGAAAGAGAGGGGAAAACCAACCAGCCAACCAACCAACCAACCAGCAATGCCAGTAATTAAGGAAAGGGAAGTGCACAGAACGTTTGAAGGTGGTAAGAATGACAGACGAAGAAGCAGCAGATCGGGGTTGTGGGGAACAGGACAGCAAAGGTGGAGTGGGCTGCAGTTTTGCCCTGTGTGGCCAAGTTGACCCAATTGAAAGGATGGCAGTCTAACAAAGACCTGAAGAAAGTGATAGGTTGAGCCATGTGGCTATTCGGGGAAGAGCATTCCAGGCACAGCCCATGACCAGTGCAAAGGTCCTGAGGCAGGAGCGCCTGGCATGTCAGGGGGGCGGGGGAGGCCAGTGTGGCTGGAGGGAAGTGATCATGGGGCTGGGAGCAGGGGCAGGAAAAGGTGAGACCAGGAAGAAGGGAGCCATATCACAGAGCTGGTGAGGTTATTGAAAAGACTTAAGACTTAACTTTTCTCTAAGGAAACTGGGGAGTCATGGAGGGTGAGGGATGGAGCAGGGACACAAGAGGATCTAGGTTTTCAAAGGATCCCTTTGGATGCTGTGTTGAGAGCACTGTAAAGGGCCTGGAAAGAAGCAGGGAGACAAGTTATGCGGCTAGTACGGGAACTCGAGCACGAGGTGGAGGTGGCTTGGACTGGCATGTTATTAGTTAAGGTGGGGCTCCCTCTTAGGCCCTGCATGCAAGTAAAGGCACCTGGGGGTGCCAGGTCTCGGCTGCAGGCTACTGCCTCCCTGGCAAGTGTGTGATTTCAGCCCGACTTCTCTCTTTTATGGACTGTGGCCTTCTTGGCTGGTCACACCTAAGCATCAGTTTGGGGTTTCATCTCCGGTGCTCGTGATGTGCACTGGAGTTTCTCTTATCCATTCTCTTATCCCCAGGCAACTCTGCATGGGGATGGTTCCCTGAATTGTCCCCTCACACCTCAAAGCAACAAATCTTGCTTCTCTTTGAGCAGCTCTGCCCTTTCCATTTGGCATCTCACCTTCTTTCTCCCTTTCTGGATTTTCTTTTTGTCGTCAGAAAGACGTGACTGGTGTTCTTTGCAGGCCTTTCCATCTGGTTACTTTGCAGATTCCAGACTTCACACTCACATGCTGGCACACGTGTGCATGCATGCACACACAAGACAAATTCCTGTGCTCTCTTGCACTTCTAATTGTTGCAAGCCCTGGCAAGATTGTTAGCTAATAAGAGAAGATCTTAATTATAGCTACATACATTATTATTATACTGTAATCCTTTCCAACCATGAATTACTCCAGTGTAAAAGTCTAATATTTGTGGATTTACTGCAGATTTTTATATCAAGCACATGAAAATCCCCAGATGGCATCTCACTTAGCTGCTGTGTTGTCTGGCTGCCCCTGTGGTCGGGCTCTGGGCTAAAGCCGGCTTCTCTCTCAGGCCTTCGCTGGCCAGCTCTTCTCACACGTCTTTCCACACTCTCCCTAAATCTTGAGCAAATACATCACCAGTGTTCTTTCTGAGTGTACATGCACGTTTATGTTATGTTTCACTTATTTTTCACTTTTTTACTTTAACTGTCTGCTATCTCAGGAGTGTAAAAGTTTAAAGAATTATACGTTCACTCAAGTTTGGATAAAGATGGAGTATGATCTTTGAACATATGATTCAAATCAGTGGGTCCTAATAGTTTAGGACTAGTGTTTGAAGACTAATAGTCCTAATAGTTTCAGGACTAGTGTTTAGTTAAATGAAAATCTATGTTTTTAAAAATTAATTTTATTTATTTTAAAAAAACGTTATGAAATTCATATGGTACAAAATTCCAAAATTGCAAAAGGCTGTACAGGGTGAAAAGGAGGGCTTTTCCCAACTGTCCTTATCCACCCAGCTTCTCTTCCCAGAGGCAACCTCTATTTGCAGATTCCCGTGTCCCTGGAGAGGTACGCTACGGACATATAAGCTAATGCATAATGTAATGGTTCAGCAAGGCTGTGCATATATAAGCAAACGCATAATGTACCAGTTCTCGGTAGGTCTGCCCAAGGTGAGAGTAGCAGCGTTGGTGGGCATTTATTTGATGTCAAAGGAATGCATAATTCATAAAATAAAGGAAAAAATACCCAAGAAGACACAAGGCTGGTTCTGTGAGTAACATGACAAAATTGCCCTGATATTCATTTTATTCAGAATACTGTTTTTTAAAATTCTATCTTAGTGATAGTTTGTAAAACAATATAACAGGCTGAATAAAAACCTTAGCACTTAAACATCTTTTCATGCCCCAAATGATTCAGGAGAAATAACAATGTATTCGCGTAACTAAATGAGAATGAAAGCACTGCACTCAGTGCCCGGCACTCTGCCTGTCGCTGCATGCGAGCTTCACAGCTAACCTTCTGGGGCCAGTCCTATCAACCCTGCTTTCCAGATGAGGAAGCTGACCTCATCCAGAGGAAGTCACTTGTCCCCAGTCTCACAGCTGAGAAATGGGTGACCTGTGCTTGGAGCTCAGGCTTTTTTACACTAGTCTCGTCTTTCTCCTGCAGGTGCCGTCTAGGAAGTGGAAGGGATTCTCTTCCTAATGGACGACTTAGGACCCAATGGTGCTGGGGAGGTCTTACAACACAAAGGCTCTGTTTCTTTAAAGTAAGGAGACTCCCTGTGATTCAGACTTATGGTTGAGGAAAGAACATCAATTTCAGGAAACGGGCATTTTGCAAAGTAAGAGGCATGAGTGGTTTTTTTCTCAGAGATTATTTCCATTTCTCCTAAGTGTTTTTACTTCCCCTCCTTGTGTATTTCAGTATTAGCACATGTCAAAATCAGTCCCGGATGTCTGGAAAGTCAAATTTAATTCCCAACTGTCCAATGACATGTTCATTGACATGGGGAGATTTGCTCCTTATAATGTAAAATGGAGATAGAAGAGAGTGCTAAGGTTGCATGGTTCTGGAATGGCAAGGTGGGTTTATCCTGACTGCTGGCTCCCAGCAGTCGGTGGTGGCTGCATGGAGAGAATGAGTTGCAGGCATGAATTCGTTACCCCTTAATACTTCAGCATGTTTTCTACGTGCAGGAATGCTCTTCTACCTACAAGGCTCAGTGATCAAAGTCAGTACTGAAAGACATGTGTTGAAATCCTCTGCTATGATAGTGAATATTTTCATTTCATTTGGTAGTTCTGTCAATTTTTGTTCTCTAAAATTTTAAGCTTTGTCAATAGGTACATCACATCTACCTGGTGAATTTTACTTTTAGCATTATATAGTAACCCTCTGTTACGATCTGAATGTCTCCCAAAATTCATGTGTTGAAACCTAATCGCCAATGTGATAGGATTAAGAGGTGGGGCCTTTAGAAGGTGATTAAGTCTCACAAGGGCTGAACCGTCATCAATGGGATTAATGCCTTTACAGAAGAGGCTTCACACAGTTTTCTCCGCACCCCCATTTTTTGCCTTTCCATCCCTTTCGCTATGTGAGAACACAGAATTCATCCCTTCTGGAGGACGCAGCAATGAGGCGCCGTCTTGGAAGCAGAGAGCAGCCCTCACCAGACACTAAACCTCCTGGAGTCTGGGTCTTGGACCACCCAACCTCTGGAAGTAAGAAATCAATTTCTTTTCTTTATAAATTATCCAATCTCAGGTGTTTCGTTATGGCAGCCCAAATGGACTAAGACACCTTATTATCTCCAGTGGTACTTTTATTTGCCTTAAAGCTAGTTTATCTGCCATTAATTAAATACTCTAGCTTATTTTTTGTTTAATATTTTCCTGTGTATCGTTTTCAACCTTTTACTTTAAAACTCTTTGTTGCCATGTAATTAAGTGTATCTCTTATAAATAGAGGTAGCTGGATTTTGAAAACATCCAGTGTGATCAAAAAATTTAATTTGACTTTTTTTTTTTTTTTTTTTTTTTTGTCTTTTTTTGTGACCGGCCGCATCGCGCTCATCCAGCGAGTGCCCCGGCCACCCCTATATAGGATCCGAACCTGTGGCGGGAGCGCTGCTGCGCTCCCAGCGCCGCACTCTCCCGAGTGCGCTACAGGGTCGGCCCTAATTTGGCATTTTTTAAACCTGGAGTATTCAAACTCCTTTAAAAATTGTAGTTATTGATTTATTTGGATTTATTTTTACCATCCTTGTTTGTGCTTTCTGTTTATCCTGACTTTTTTATGTGTTTCCCCTCTTTTCTTCCTTTCTTTGGATTTATTATTGAGTAATCTTCATATTTCATTCTGTCTCCCTTCTGCTAGCTTGTTAGTATACCCTAATACCCTCCTATTTGTGCTTACTCTAGAGATTAGCTTTAATATGAAAATCAATTATTTCTGAATCTTGAACACTACAAAGCACCAGAACACAATTCCAATTTCTGCTCTTTCTAATGATATATTATGCATATTACTTTTATCATTACAGATTCTCCTAGACTTATGATGGGGTTATGTCTCAATAAACCCATTGTAAGTTGAAAATATTATAAATTGAAAATGCATTTAATACATCTAACCTCCTGAACATCATGGCTTAGCCTAGCCTACCTTAAACGTGCTCAGAACATTTACATTAGCCTACAGTTGGGCAAAATCATCTACCACAAAACTATTTTATAATTAAGTGTTGAATATCTCATGTAATTTATGGAATACTGTGCTGAAAGTGAAAAACAGAATGATTGTGTGGGTACTCGAAGTACAAGTTCTATTCTACTGAATGCATATTGCTTTTGCACCAGCATAAAGTCAAAAAATCCTAAGTAAAACTGTCTTGAGTCAGGGAGTGTCTGTACCCTGTAGAGTATCATTTGTTTACCCAGCATCATGAGAGAGTATTGCACCACATATTGTTAGCCCAGGAAAAGATCAAAATTCAAAATTCAAAGTACAGTATCTATTAAATGTGTATCACTTTTGCACCATTGTAGAGTGAAAAATCATAAGTCAAACAACTATAAGTTTGGAACCGTCAGTATTGTTTTATATTGTCAATTTCTGTGTAGATTCATCTGCACATTTACTGGTGTCTTGGCTTATGATCTTTTTTCGTTTCATACCACACATGTGAAGTTACTTTCCTTCTGCCTGGATGACATTCAATATATTTTTTCTTTAGTGAACGTCTACTGGTTGTAAACTTTCTCAGTTTTTGATTATCCAACAATGACCTTATTTTGTCCTTATTCTTAAAAGCTATTGTTTTTATCCCACAGGATACACAATTTTATGTGACTGTTTTTTTCTCGCAGTTTATTGAACATATCATTCTACTGTCTTCTGACTTTCATTATTGCTGTTGAGAACTCTGATGTTACTCCAGTTTGTCATTCTTTAAAAAAGTAATCTGCTTTTATTTCTTTGTCTTTTGTTAGGTGGATTTCTTTTTATTTATCCTGGCTTGGAATTTATTCAGTTATTAAATTTTTAAATATTACAAATATTGTTTCTTTTTTCCTTACAGAACTGTGAGTTTGTGTTCCAGCTTTTCACTACATTCTCTATGCATCTTAACTTCTCCAATTCTTCATGTTTCTACACTGAAGATTTCTTCCAATCTACCTTTCAGCTCACTAATTCTCTTTTCAGCTGTGTCTAATTGAGTTTTTAATTTGAATTATTGTATATTTCTAGTTTTTTTTTTGTTTCTAAATCTCCTTGTTTATGTTTATTGCCTCTTGCACCAAATCTTATCTTTAACTTTCTTTTCCTTAAATTTATTAAACTACTTATTTGATTCCCTTTTTCAGGTAATTCAATGCCGGAAGACTTTGCAAGTCTAATTCAGCAGTCAGAGGATTCTGCTTTCTCTTGGACATGTTGCTTTGCTTCCTTATGTGTTTTGTGATGTTGAAAGAGCTCCTATTCCTTGGAACTCTATTCATTTTTAGGAATTCTTTGTGGCCTGGCTGTTGGTAGGTACAACAGAACAGATTTGCATATTCTTCTGCTGACACCTACGGGGATCACCAACCTCAGGCCACTTTAACCTTAATTCTCAGCATAAAAAGAAGCTGAATTCACCCAGGTGGTGTGAATTCAGATTTCAAACTGTGGTGAGAGTTGGTTTATTGCTACAAATTCTCTGTGGATTTTCCCCCCTCTTTACCCAGCACCAGTTTAAGAGACTGACAATTCCCTTTGGTGGGGATAACTTTATGGCTGGTTTATCCATACACTTATGAGGTCCTACTTTCATGCATCGAATAGAGATTCCTAGTCAATTTATCACACCGGGTGGTCCCTGGTCATTTTCTCCTGTTTGCTGTGTCCTTGGAGGGGATGGAAGCTGAGGCTCTAGGTCACGCAGGTTTTAACCAATGCCCTCAAAGTGAATGCTGGCTTTCATGCTCCAGCTACCTTTTACATTTTCCACTTCCACTTATCTTCTGGCCTCTGCATATGTTGTTTTAGATTCTCAGGGCTGCCGTAACAAATTACTGCAAAATTAAAGGCTTAAAACGACAAGATGCATTCTCTCATCGTTCTGTAGGCTAGAAGTCTAAAACCAAGGTGACAGCAGGGCCATGCTCTCTTGGAGCATGGGGAGAATCCTGCCTTGCCTCTTCCCATCTCTGGTGGCTCCAGCAATCCTTGGTGTTCCTTGGCTCATGGCAGCACAACTCCAGTCTCTGCCTCCCTCTTCACATGGCCTCCTTCCATTTGTGTCTCTGTATTTCTTTGTGTCCAAACTTCCCTCTTTGTGTAAGGACACCAGTCATTTGGATTAGCACCCACCCTGATCCAGTGTGATCTCATCTTAACTCGATTACATTTGCAAAGACCCTATTTCCATGTAAGGTCACATTCACAAGCTCTGGATGAACAAGAATTTTTGGAGGATGTTATTAAACCCATTAGATATGTCTAATTTCTTGCCAGCCTACCAGTGCATTTTAAATGACACTTAAGCAGGGAGGTGGGGGGAGTCCCAGTATCTTTTCAGTCATGGTTCAGAAAAAACAGTCTATATTTTTCTTTAACTTTTTGCTAGGATGGTAAGTACCGTGATGGCAAGGACTGTGTTTATTTCACTCAGCTTTGTGTTCTCGGTGCACAGTGCAGAGAGCAGGTGTTCAGCAGATATCGGTAGAATTAATGAATGAATGTATTAAGAAATGATTTTCAGAAATTAACCAACAACTGGGTTATAAAATTTGTAACAGACATTATTTGAGAGCCCCATTCCCAGCACTCTAGTTTAAAACTTGGGCTGGATGGTTTCTCATATGACTGGCATCTTTTCTTGGACTGTTGCTACCTGTCCCTGCCCAGATTCTTCTGATCTGCCCTTTTCCTGTAACAGCTGCTCATCACTCAAACTCCAAAAGTATCTCCATCTCCTCTTTTATCAAGAAGTAGCAGCCATGCATTTTTGTGCCTAAACATTTAGTGTTTCACACATTTTATCTGTCGTCTTTACCAACAGTCTTACAAAATAGGTATCATCATGATCATTATCATCCTTATTTTATTGATAAGGAAACTAAGCCTTAGAAAGGATAAGTAACTTGCCCGTGACTAGATGTTTAAAGCCAGAATTAGAACCCCACTGATCTATCTCCAAGAGAGGGACAACATTCTTAATTTACATGTCGTGTCTCCTTGGTCAGTCTTCCACTTTCCTAAGCCTCTGCTCCCTCTCCTTCCTAAACTCCTCTCATGTTCTGCTCTTTTTTGAAAAACCTTTTGACGTCTTCACCCCTTTTCTTGAATGAATTTCTACCCATCTGAATCGGAGTTTTCCTTGATGAGCCACTTACCAACCTCCTTCCAGGTGGATGCCAGTCTTCTGATTACCTGGCTGTAGAACTAGACAGAGGGATGCTGCTGTCCCCTCCTGTCCTGACTGCTCATCCTGCCCCGAGCTGTGCTTCTGTCGCTCAACATCTCCCCTTCTGCCCAAGTCCGCATTTTCCCCTTCTCTCACCCGCTCCCCACACTCCTTAGCACACTCTCCAAAACTCTAGTGTGCTCCCTACTTTGCTCAAATAATGTGGCTTCTGTTTTACAGTATTTCTGTGCACAGAACTTCCTACCATCAAACTCAGTGACTGTAACATGCACTTTGACAATGCTTCTACATCTTTGTGTCTTTCTCTTTCCCCTATATCCTGAAAACCTTAATTACAGTCTACCATGTCAAATTAAAACTCTTTTGTCATTGGATTTAATTCCATTACAGCCTGGACCTTCACTTGTCTATACCTCTCTATATCAGGGGGGAAAAATCCCCTAAAACTGGTTATACCCAACTTCTGGCCACTCCACACACGTGCCATGTCCTCTGCCCCCCTCATGCTTAGATTGTAGGGTTGAGCCAATCTAAGCAGCCTCCTGCTACTGGGGGTGAAGTCACATGTTAGACTCCCTCTGTCCCTTAAGATCCTCTGACAAGAAGGAGCAATCTTTGGGAAATCACCTTCCCTCCATCAAAGGGACAGCTTCCTAACTAATGCATCCATTAGATGGCCCTACCCCAACTTTTCTCTAGATACCACATTTTCTGCCACCACTCACACTCTGTGAGTGTCTCTTGTCACCGGTCTTGCATGTAAGTTCTCCCAGGACATACAGTATGTGAAGTAGAAATAACAGGAGGGAGAGAGGAAGAGAGAAAATTCAGGAGTAAGAGCAAGAGAGAGAGAGAGAGCACAACAGAATGCAAAGAGACAAAATAATAATCATAACTATATAGCTAGCAATTGCTAAGGATTTAACACATGCCAGGCTCTGTTCTAGGAAACACAGCCAGAGGAAGAAGCAGGTGCCAATTCATGAGAAAGTGCTGAACATTCCCAGAATAAACTGGAAATCGACGCAGTTAACTCAGATTTCCATCTGCAGCCTTTCGCGTAGTGAAAAACGTGAACAGACGCTATTCCTGCAGGAGCAGACATCGCCTTCCCGAGGTAACAACACATGGCAGGCAGCTTCTCTTGGCCTGGATCTGTCTTGCTAAGAACTTTGTGCAGCAATAGGTTTTGCCTCTAGCTTAGTCCAACTAACAGAAACTTTCTTGAAGTAAGCAGTTGTTGTCTCTAGAAATCCTGGAACCAAATGACAAATGGTGTGATTCTACTTAGTAGGAATGAATCGTTTATGTTGTCTAATTTAAAACATACAATATTCCTCTTAAAAAATGAGACCCGATTAGGGAAAGCATAAAAGAAAACAGAAAACAGAACAAAAACTATAGAAAATTGGGAAACACTTTGCCAATAGGAAAGGTGGGGAAAAAAGCATTTCTGAGAATATTTTGAATGAGACGGTGTAACTGCGTAAAATCATCTCTGCTCTCAGTAAGTGGGACTAAAGCAACTCACTTATGAGTGACAGGAAAACTGTCAGATGCAAGATAATTTCAAAGACTTAAAATGCTCTGTTATATTCAGTGTGACACAAATATAGTTGGCCCTCCATATCCATAGGTTCCACATGTGCTGATTCAAACAACAGCAGATCGACAGCATTGGGGGAAAAAAACCACAGAATAACAATATGACAATAAGAAACAATACAAATGAAAACCAGTACAGTATAAGAACTATTTACATAGCATTTGCAGTGTATTAGGTATTATAATCCAGAGATGATTTAAAGAATATGGGAGGATGTGTGTAAATTATATGCAGTACTATGCCATTTTGAATATGAGACTTGAGCATCAGTGGATTTTGGTAACTACAGGAGATCCTGGAACTAATCCCCTGTGGAAACCAAACAACGATTGTACCTAGTTTAGAATATAAAGAAGTATAAAAGTTTTATTTGTCAAAAATCAGTTTCTGTTTACTCTATTCAGCAGAACCCCTATATATATACATATACACATACATACATATACATACATACATATATATATATATATTTTTTAAAAAAATTATTATTTATTTATTTATTTTTTCCTACACCACTTACCGATCAAGCAGACCCATCCCCCTGGAGCCTGGCATTCTCCTGGTTAGGGACCGTCAATGATATCCGATGGATCTGAGGTTGCTGTTGACCCTGGCACCATATATCCCTCTGGGTATATGTCTTCCAGCAGTGGAATGTGGAGGTGCAGCCAACAGTCAGGGAACCAGGACTATTCCAAGCTTTCTGGTCTTCACCGACCAGAACAATTGATTGGATAATCAACAATGGTGCAATGAATCACTTTGTTGAAACTTACCAAATCCATTTCCTCACTGAGGATCTGCTCATATATTTTGGGCTTATGTGGTGCTGGGGGTGGTGGTGCGTGGCACTAATCCCAGCTGGAGGACAAGGGAGGGAACCAAGGCTTCCATCCCGAGAAGGTCTCTTCCACGTTTCTGAAAAAGGTGAGGGCGATTGCAGAAGTGCCTTTGGGAAGATTGTTGCTGGCCTGTTGTCACAGGTATAGCTTATTTAATAGTTCTTAACTGGAGCCAGGGATAACCTTGCTGTGCTCACAATCATTAATGCACTGACACAACCATTGCTCATGGTGTGGACAAGAAGGCTGATGTTAAAAGAGTTATATTGATCTTTCATGTTGGAAGTGGCACTTGGATGTGTCTATCTTCCTTTCTGAAGACAAAATCATTTCTGTCAAGTCTTCACCTGAAGAAATCCACTTGAGTGAAAATTTTGACAACTGAATGGTCAATGATCTCATTGCCAAGGTCAAGTGTGAGAAAGACAAGAGGGCCGTCTGGACTTTCACACTCTTGCTGCAAGCAGCTCACCGTGAATGAGATTGAGTCCCCCATGAAGGGACTGATCCTGCATACACATTCTCAATTTGAAGAACTGAATGCTCTCTCATCCACTGGCCCCTGGTGACCAGGCCCTTCAAAATGGCACCACGGTGAATCACAGATTCACGACACTGTTCTGGTGAGGCACTCTATTTGTATGTCCAAGAATCAGAAAACTCTGTGGGACTTCTCAGTGGTAAGATGGGGCTGTCACTTAGGTGAAGCTGTCCAGATTGCCATTTTATCTATGACAGACCTGAAAATGTTTAGGTGTTTTTCCTTTTTTTTCCTTGAGACTGTGTCTCTTGGAATAGAAGTCTCCGTTGGAATCTTTACTGTCCCGATCGGATGGGCCACCAAGAAGGGCAGATTTTTATTGCCTCATACACGCAGCATCATACACACAGGTGATTTTTTTAAAGTGAGAGAGCAATGAGCAGTGACACCCTGACTGGCAGTCCATGGCATCTTCAGGAAGGCCACAGTGGAAGGTGAGAAACTTCTAGGCAAGAACAGTGGAATTATCACCTAGCAGGACAAGAGTCAGTCCACTGAGATGAAACATTTCCAAAAAGGGAAAACTAGACCAAGAGGATGGCCCAGGAGGTTCTGAGGGGCACAGCTCCTTGCTCTGTTTCTGGATCCATCACCAAGAGCAGTGAAGGCACATTCCACCCAGCCGGACAAACACGTGAAGATGTAAGTTCTAGCCAAGTCTGTACAGGGGCAGTACTGTAGCTGTTATATGAATTCCTTGGCATTCTGATACTTGACTGTGCATACAGGAGAAGAAGTGAAGAGTTTTCCATGGCCAACTCTGCACAACAGTAGAAAATGCAATTCATGTCCTTGAGAATAAATATCTTTTTCAAATGACACCCTAGAAAAGGAAGAAATCAGTCCCTCTCCATCTCCCGAGTAAGCGTTAACAAGAACTTAAAGAGTAGCCATCAGCTTGAAGGATCCCCAAGTTTTTAACCTGTCTGGGGTGGACACAAAATTTGCAGCGCTGGAGCTGTGGCAAAGGTGCGGGGTCTGTAATTCTCGCTGCCAGATACCATGTGAGAAGAAGACTGACCTTCTCGAGGTGTTAAATTCAGAGAGGAATTTGCCTTGTGGGTCCTTCTGAAGGGAACATTAAGCAAGTTAATGAGTAATGTCTTTGGGAAGTTTTACAGAAAATTCATAAATGTTTTCAAGGAGGTGGTTCTTAAAGGAATCCCCGAGCAAATCTGAGGAAACTCAGACTCGAGGGGCATCACGTCACTGTAGTTCAAGTCGATATTCCTCGAGAAGCCACTAATGCCAGGTGCTGTGCCAGGTATTGAGACACAGCCATGAGTAACAAACACGCTTGACTTATGTGAAGACCTCACACGTGTGATACGATGTCCTGGGATTTACATAAAAGAAGCACAACAGATCAGTGTCAGCAAAACCTACTCACTGAGGAGAAAGTAAGCTAGACGTGGGTAGAAAATTCTGCAGTACATTAATTCACCTGTTGTTGATTTTAACTTTGTAAATTGTTCTTTATTTTAATAAAATTGAAGATTAAAAAATTTTTTTTGGCATATGCACGGTAATTTCCATTGTGACTTTCTATTGAAATTTTTAATTTTTAATTTTAATTTTAACATGTCTGTCGTTCAAAGGATCAAATGGTTCTTGGAGGCTTCTGATGAAACCAGCAATCCCCAGGCCCTCTCTTCCTCATCCCCATTTCCGCTCCAAAGGGTAATCAATTTCAGCAGTTTTAGTTGTCTTATTTTTTCTGGTCTTCCATATTTCTAAATAACAAGGATAGATCTAGCCCAGCATAGACCCAGCTGCTGCTGGAAGCCCCCCAGCTCCTGAGCCAGAGTTGGGGGGAGCCTCCCCCTACCCCAGGGCCTCAGCCATGCCCCTCAGACATCTGCATCTAGCCCAGTGAGGACCCGGCCACCACCGGCTCCTGAACCATAGGGGAGTGGGGGTGGGGGTGAGGGGTGAGGGGGTGGGCACAGGCCTCGGCCACGCCCCCTCCCCTCCCCTGCTCTGCAACAACATGTTAGAACGTAAAATAATAACAATAACACTAATATGAATAATAAATAAATAAAACAAAGATATTCTGCTATTTATTGATTCAAAAATGTGGACATTATCTAATGCTCTCCTCCATGAAAGAAAAGCATCTTTCAGCTTTCTTAACCCCAGCCTCCTCCTGCCTCCCCACATGACACCCTCTCGACACGTGATGTATCGTTCAGTCGGATCAGCCCCTCAAAATACAGAGCGCCCCATCCTGCTTCCTGCAGCTGTCTATTTAATCAGTGAGCAAGTTCCTTCATCAATTTATTCAACAAATATTCAAGAAGTGCTTTTTAATATCCCAACCCCTGTTCTGTCCACCAAGGATGCAACATTTTACCAAGCAGGTGAAAATCCCTGCTCTCACGGGGCCGCGTTCTCCAGGGCAAGGAGGGCACAAGCAAACAGGTGGGCACACGGTGGGACAGGCCGACTCCGGCCATGCAGGGCAAGGGAAGGGGACAACGGCCCCTGGGGCAGCTGCCTCATCTCCAGCGCTGAGGAAAGTCCCCTCTCATAGGGACCTGGGGAACGAGGGCACAGGGGAGGAAAGGACAGAGCAGGCAGAGGAGCCTGGGACCAGAAGGAGCCTTCTGCGGGCAAGGGCAGTGTGAGCCAGGCCGTCGAGCCACATCAGAGAAGGGGACAGAAGCCTTAGGAGTCCGTTCTCAGGGAGGTGGGAAGAGGTTGGAAGGGGTGGGGAAGGCAGGACACAACCGGGGTTTGAAAAGGGAGACTGTGGCCGCCGTACGAGGCAGCAGGAGCCCTGCAGGGCCAGCAGGCCCCTCGATGGGTCTCCTGCTCGTCTGGCAGCGGTGGACGGTGAACGGCTCAGGTTCTGGTTACATTTGGAAGGCGGAGCCGACAGGATTTGCTGATGACTGGGGCGCCGAGGGAGAGAGAAAGAGAAGTCGTGATGGTTCTGAGCATCAGGAAGGATGGGTCAACCTCTCCTGCTGCGGGAGGAGCCACTGGGGTCCCCCTCAGTGCGGGACGGGTCTGTGTGCAATGCCAGTAGACATGCAAATGCAGAGGCAGCGAGGACGGCTGCGCAGGTGAGTCCGGAGTTCCAGGGAAATTTGGGATTTTGGGATGTTGTCAAAATGTATAAATTTAGAGAAGTGGGATTGCGGTCCATACTGTTTTATAACCGACTTTTTTTTAAAGTTAATCTATTGTGAGCATTTTCTCCTCATTATTGGTACTTTGGATTCAGTTGGGAATTTTCTGTGGCTACTTGGTGAAATCTTGTATGTTTGTGGGGCTGGTATTTCTCCATCTCCCCGGCTCTAGCCAGCAACTGTTTAGCGTGTACTCTCTGTGGGGTTGGGAACATGGGTCGTACAGTACTCAGATGGCTGGTACAGTACAGTGCCAAAAGAAGGGCACAGGGTACCTGGGGGCTAGACAGGCATTGCCTGCCTGCTTGAAAAGCACAGCGTGGGAGGAAATCTGACCCAGGAGATGGCAACAGGGTCCCAGAGCTTGGAAACAGGCCCTGTGAGTGTTCTCAACAGGTAGGGGTGGTCTCCAGGGTGCCTGTGGGGGGTCCAGTGCACCCGCTAGTGATAGGAAAGAGTGGCTGACTTCCGATCACTGAGGGAAGGGACCGTGTGTGTGTGGGTGCACACAAGGAAGGCCCATCCCAGCCCCGAGACTGTGTCACTTCTGATGTAGGCAGGAAAGCTCCTTGCCAGAGCCCAGGGAAACCTGCAGCACAGCCTGTCCCTGTTCCTCAGACCCTCGTCCACACTCAGGGATGCCTTTCTGGGTTCCTGGTAGTGCTGCTCAGCTTGCGTTTGCTTTTCTTTGTCTCTCCCTTCGACTCCTATCCCCCTCCCTTTGGCTCCAGAGAGCCAACATGGGCTGAAGAGAGAGTCTGGACTGCAGTCCATGGAAGACAATGGTAGAAAATATTAGAGTGTCTCAGTCATGGGGAAGCAAGGGTGCACTGGGGTCTCTGTCTCCAGAACAGAAGAGTCCACTTGCAGGGATGTTAGCCCATGCAAGTGGCAGCCTGGACAGATGGCTGGATGGCAGGTTAATTGTACCTCCTAAAGTGGTCATTGATCGGGGCAGGGCAGCTGCCTTGACTGGCCAGACTGAGCCTGGAGCTGGGGTGAGGGGGCAGCGAGTGATGACAAGATCTTCTCAGTCTATCTCTGCGTGTCATTGTCATAGCTAGGTAGATCAGCTGAGAGAGAGCACACTGGAAAAATGGAAAGTTGCTTTCAGAAAATGAGCCAGAGAAGAACAGATGCCCATGTTTTGCTGTTGCCATCGCTATGTCTTCTCTACATAACATAGTCCCCGAAGATGTTTAAAAGGCTTTAGGGACACTGTTTCATCAACATCTCTTGACGGCAGGTGGGAGGTAAGGAGGCGGTGAGACAGCTTGTTCTGGGAGATGCTTTTTTTTCCAAATGGAGGATGAGATCTGGACCACAGCGGGGCTTGTAGGCGCGGGAGTTCTTCAAGGGCACTTGGCATGTGCAGACACACCAAAATGAGTGTCACCGTGATTCACTCACTTATTCGGCAAGTATTTACCGGGGTGTCACTCATGCTGGTCCCTGTGTCAGGTGCTGGGAGAACACAATGAAGAAGGGTGAGTGGATTCACTCAGGTCTGACAAAACAAAGAATATTCTTTCGAAGATGGAGACCTGAGATAAAAAGAAAGATATTCTGAAGGCAAAGAAACAGGTTAGATTCATAGTTTTGACACAGAAAAGAATCATGGGAAAAGGTACTGTGAACATAAATAGTAACTGTGAAACATGGAAAGCACGAATCAGAAAAACAGTTTTTGATTACTAAATGGGAAAGCAGGAGATTTTAAAAAATTAACTTTTGAATAGGTAGCATGTTTACATGATTTAAATATCCAAATAATACAAAAAGTTGTAAACTGGAAAGCCTTGCTCTCTTTCCCCCTTTCTTACATAAATGATAGCAGACTTTATAAAAATTTGACTTAAAAGAACACATACTTATTTTCTCACCATGTCTGGGGGTCAGGAGTCTGGGTGTAGCTTAGCTGGGTTCTCTGCACACGGTCCCACAGGGATGCGATTAACCTGTCACCATTGGCTGGGCTGCGTTTTCATCAGAGGCTTGACTGGGGAAAGACCTGCTTCCAAGCTCCCTTTGGTGGTTGGCAAAATCCACCTCCTTGCAGCTATAGAAACCATGGCAGTTTGCTTCTTCAAAGCCAGTAGAAGGAGAGTCTCTAACCTACAGGAAGGCCTGTTATAAGGGATTTCACCTAATTCGGTAAGGCCCTCCCAGGATAAACTCCTTTTTGATTAACACAGAACCACCTGATCTGGGATCTCAATTACATCTGCAAAATCCCTTCATCTCTGTCATATCCTACTGGCTAAGAAGCAAGTCAGGCTCTTTGTGTACTCAAGGGGAGCAGATTCTATAAGGGTACTGCTCACTGTGGGTCACCTTAGGATATGCCCATTGCTCCAGGGGTTGGCAAGCTACGGCCCATGGGCCAAATCCAGCCTGCTACCTGTTTTTGTAAATAAAGTTTTATTGGAACACAGCCACACTTATTAGTTTTTGTATTGTCCATGAGTGCTTTCTTGCTAATATGGCAGAGCTATGTAGTTGCAACAGAGAGCACCCGTGACCTGCAAGCCTAAAATAGTTACTATATGGCCCTTTACAGAAAAAGTTTGCTAAGCCCTATATACACTTCTGCACTATGATTCTCCCCTTACCATTAAAACTAGATGGTCTCTCTGCATCAGTGCACAGGTCTTCACCCGTTTTGTGGCTTCATAGTCATAGGATTCCATTTGTATGGATATACCACAGTTTACTCAACCAGTCCACAGCTGCTGGACACAAGTGGTTTCCTGTCTTTTGTTGGCCATGACCTTGGAAGTAGGAAATTTAAAACTTCAGATCCAGTGAAAACAAATACATTTGTTTCTCTCTTTATTATGCATTAAGTAAAGCTCTACTTGGTGTTAAAAATATTTATTCTTTTCTGATGAAGAGTATAATACAAAATTATACTAAGTTCAAAACTCCAGCAATAAAAAATGTCAAAAGTACAAGGCCTGGTCATTTCTGAGAAGACAGTAGAGAAAAATCTCACTCCTGGTGCTTTTTTCTCATAATCTCTTGAGTCAACTGTCAACTACCTTTTCTGAACTCATCAGAGGCTACAAGGTACAAGGCGTGAGGGAGGCCTGCAGGGTGTGAGAGGCTGAAGTTTGGTCCTCTCTGGGTCAGGGAGAGTCTGGGTGCCTGAGGCAGGGCCCTGGGGTGAGGCATATCTTGACTGTAGGGAGCTCATGGAGATCTGTGGATCTGTCCAGAAGGGTGGAGCCAGCCTGTATGCTCTGTCCTGGAGGGTCTGCTGGTCTCCCTGACCCCGAGGAGCCTCAGGGAAGCTGATCAGTTGATCCTAGTGGCCCACCTCTGAAACTGAGAGAGCAACAGCCTAGCAGCGAGGAAAGCCAGTAGCCCGTGCTGCTTCCTAGCTGCAGACAGGGAACTGAGCACCTCACGTTGCACAACATGGGCCCACAGCAGCAGAATCCATAGTCATGGTGCTCCGATCACCCACGGCTGCCACTGCCAAGGTAGCCCAGCAGCTATGCCTGGATGCAAGGTGAAGAGAGCTTCAAGAAGGCACGAGAGGAAAACAAGGCATCTAGGGCATCCCAGCAGGCAGGGAGAGGAAGAAGAAACAGTCACCTGGCACAGAAACAGTTCTGCAGCAGGAAGCAGATGGCAGCTCGAACCAAAAACCAGTAAGAGCACTGAAGAATTCAATTACAGCATGAACTGGAACCGAAGAATTATTTTTTAATGTTTAAAAATTTAAGTACATATCTTCAAAGGGACGACATCTTGTATTTAGACACAAATTAGTGGCCTGGAAGATTAAGTGGAAGACATATCTCAAAGCCCAGCAAAACATATTTAGAGATGAAAATTGTACAGGGAAACAAAATAAGAAACTCGGACGCTAGAACCATAAGAGCTAATAGACAAATGACAGAGTCACACTATAGGAGAGGTGTTAGCTAAGCTTGAAAAACTCCCCATGCTGAAAAAGTCTTGAGTCTATGGATGAAAACAGACGACCAAGTTCCAGTGAAGACTCTGGAGGAGACACCCTGGCCTAGGTTGGGCATGTCACTGCCCTCCAATGATCAGTAGAAAATCTTACAGGCTTCCAAAGGAGAAAAATTGTTATTTACAAAATTAAAAGAAAATGGGGCTGCTCCCAGATTTCTCATGTGAAGCATGAAAACTGGGAAATGGCAGGACGATGCCTATGGATAGTGGAAGGAAAGGGCTGCTGATCACGCCTGATGGGCTAGCAGCGGTCCTTTCGGTGTGAAAATCCGTCGGGACCGCACTCAGCTGCCAGTGAGAGGAAGCCCTCCTACCGCAGAGTCTTACTCAAGGGGCCTTCAAATCACTCACGGAAAGCCTCTGGACAGGTGGCTTGGGCACCCCAGGGCTCATGTGTGATTCGATGATAGAGTTTGAGATAATAATATATTTGGAACGTATTTATACTAATAAATTATTCTTTACCTCAAATTCAAATTTATCTGAGTGTCCTGTATTTCTTTTAGTTAATTATTTTCTGTTTATTTTCATTTATTTTTTTGCTAAATCTGGCAATTCTCTTCCATTGTACTGGAAGGGAATCTTTCAGCTCTGCCTTCGAAATGGCTGTGGCACCTGCAGGCATCACACGCAGTTAGAGAGGAGAAGGGAAGTGTTACTAGCAGATTTCTGATTATATGAGCTGACCAGGACAGTGTCACACGGCCACCTCCCCCAGCTGCAAGGGGAGCTGGGACATCAATTGAGCATTTATAGCTTCTAGAGAAAAGGCAGACAAGGGAGAGAGGGCTGGAGATGGGTCAGCCTGCTTGCACGTCCACAGTGCTTTCCAGGGCCACTGCACTCAGTGTGCAGGTTGCCCTGCAAAGCATGGGGGCTCTATTTTTACTGTGCTTTATGTGAAAGCTTCCCCTGGGGATTGTTAATCAGTTAACTATTTCTGAATATCAAACTATTCTACTAGTAGCTTAAAACAGCTACCATTTGGTCCTGCCTGGGCTTTCTGGTGCTTCTGCAGTGGTCTGCAGGTCAGCTAACAGGCTGCTCCAGGGTTGGCGGTCTCTAGCTGGGGTGCTTTGGTCCTCTCCACGTGGCCTCTCATCCTCCAGAAGGCTGGCTTGGCATGCTCCCTGAGTAGTCACAGGGCTCCAAGAGCACGACTGGAAATTCGCATGGCCTCCTGAGCCCATGCTCAGAACAGGCACAGTGTCGCTTCTGTGTCCAAAGCAGATCATGAGACCGGCCCAGATTAAAGAAGTGGAAAAATAGATTCCAGCCCCCACAGAGAACCACTGCGAAGAGACTTTCGGTGGAGAGGAAAAGCATTTGTCAAAGAGGTACTTACCTGTAGTTACTGTGTGTCCATGACTGCTCAGAAATCTGTGACTAATACAAGCCTGGACAGATGAAAAGACAACACTGTCCGCCCACAAGGGAAAAATGAGTTTTGTTTGTTCATTTGCTCAAAAGAAGGAGAACAGAGATGTGCATCTTCATGCTCCTTTCCCTCCAGGAAAAATTGCTCCCCACCCCTGCTTTTGTTCATTAAAGTAGTTTTTAAATTGAAATATAATATACACACAGAAGAGTGCATACATCAAAAGAGTGCAGCCTGATACACTTTTACAAAGTGGACACCCCAGGACAACCAGCACACAGGTCAATCTGCACAGGAACACCAGCACCCCAGAAGCCCCCAGCATGTCCCCAGGACTTCACCTCTACAGTAGCCACTAGTCTCATTTTAGTCACCACGAATCGGTTTTGACTGTTTTTGAATTTTATATGAATGGAGTCATACAGTGCATACTCTTTTGTGTCTGGTTTATTTTATTTAATACCACATTTGTGAACTTCATCCATGCAGTTGCGTATAGCTGTAGTTCCACCGTATTTATTATACAGAATTCCATTCTATGTACATCCCACAGTTTATATATCCATGCTACCGTTGATGGATATTTGGGTCGTTTCTGATATAAAGATATTGCGAATAATATTGTTATGAATATATTGGTACATACTTCTACAAAATCAGTTGGCTGTGTACCTGAAAGAGGAAATGCTGGGTCATAGTGTATGCATATATTCAACCTTAATAGATTCCTCTAAAGAAATCTCCAAAGAGGTGGTGCCAGTGTCCATGCCCACCAGCAGCCCATCAGAGTTCTGACAGTTCTTGCCAGCAATTGCTATTGCCTGTGTTTAATTTTTGGGGTGTAGTGCTATTGCATTGTTTTAATTTGCAATTTTCTTGATGATTGAGGATGTTAAGATCCTTTTTATATGTTTATTGGGCACTTTATATATTCTATGAAGTTAAATTCAGTCTTTTGCTCAGTTTTCTATTAAGTAGTCTGCTTTTTCCTTTTTTTAACTGGTGTGAAGACTGCCCTATCTATTGCAGATTTGAATTTTCTGTCGGATATACATATTGCAAATATTTCTCCATCTTTGGCTTGCCTTTTCACTCTTTAATGTTGTCTTTGTTGAACAGACAGATGTTCTTAATTTTAATGTAGTTTAATTTTTATTACTTTTTCTATTATGTTTAATACTTACTGTGCCCTGCTAAAGAAACTTTTGCTACCTAACATTACAGAGATATTATCTTAAATTCTCTTCTATTAACTTATTTTTTTTAACTTTCACATTTATATCTATAATCCAAATAGAATTGATTTTTGCTTAAAATGTAAGATAGGAGTTAAGATTCATTCTTAATATACTCATATCGATACCCAATTGA
Organism: Cynocephalus volans; assembly: GCF_027409185.1. Taxonomy (NCBI): domain Eukaryota; kingdom Metazoa; phylum Chordata; class Mammalia; order Dermoptera; family Cynocephalidae; genus Cynocephalus; species Cynocephalus volans. The sequence continues at coordinate 296,944,292 of NC_084460.1, forward strand.
TCCTCACTGCTTTGAAATGTAACCTGTCTTATAAATAAAATGACTTTGTGTGCTCAGGTTTTGAACTCCTTTTTCTGTTCAGTTTATCCATAGTATTTGTCCTTGTGTCTTAGTTTCCATAACTGTATAATAAGTCTTGCTATGTAGTAATTTAACATTTCCAACTTTGTTCCTTGAGGTTGTCTTTGGTGGTTCTTAGACCTTGCATTTCATAAACATTATATGATCAGTTTTTTGGTTCATAGAAAAAAAACTTTCTGAGATTTTTAAATCAGAATTGTACTGAATCTATAGATAAATTTCAAAGGAACAAATATCTTTCCATTTTGAGTCTTGTAATCCATGAACATGGTATATTCTTTCATTTATTTATATCTCCTTTACTTTCTGTCAGTGTTTTTTTGTAGTTTTGTATGTAGAAGGCCTGCAATCTTTTGTTTGATTTATTCTGTGGTATGTAATGCTTTCTTATGTCACAAATGGTATCATTTTTCTATGTAATAATTTACACATTTTGCAATTGTCCCACAGTTCTTGAATATTCAGTTTTTTATTCTTTGTTCTCTTTGGATTTCGTTTTATATGTTGGACTGGAAACTGGAAGTTTCTCTATATAACAGTATATCTGCTTGTGTGGGTGTGTGCGAATGCACATTTCATTGATTTTTGAGTGGTATACCAATCTTGTATTGCTAAAATAAGCTGGATTTGGTCATGATGCATTATCCTACTTATATATAATGATATTCAATTTTGTAGTATTTTGTTTAGGATTTTTCATCTACATTCATAGGAAAAATTAGCTGGTAATTTTTCTTTCTTATAAGACCCTCGTTGGGTTTCCATAACAAAATTATGCTGCCTCATCAAATGAATTAAAAAAAGTTTATATTCTATGAAAAAAATGTTTAAGATCAGTGTCATTTTCAATTATTTGAATAAATTTGAGCATAGAGTTTTCTTACAGGAATGTTTACACTTAGAGATTCAATTTCTTTAATAGGCATATAGAACTATTCATATTTTCTATTTTTTTCTTTCAGTTTTGGTAAGTCGTGATCTTTCTAAAATTTGTACATAATTTTTTCATATCATTTTTCAATTTATTCAATGACACCTTTTATTCTTGATTTGGTACTTTATGCCTTATCCATTTTTCTTGAGTGTTTTAAGAATTTATGAATTTTATTAGTTTCTTTGAATGAATCAATTTTTGTTTGTGTTGACTTCTCCATTCAATATTTGTGTTTTAAACCATTATCTCTGTCTTTATCATCCCCCCTTCTACTTTCTTTGGGCTTAATTTGCTTTTGTTGTTCTTACGTCTAAATAGATATTTAGAGCACTTATTTTTCAACTTTCCTTTTTTTCTAATACATATAATAAGTGCTATAAATTTCCCTCTAAGTACACCTTTGTTTAGATACCATGAATTTTGACATGCCATATTTTTGTTGTGATTTACTTCAAAATATTTTATAAATTCTATTGCAATTTCATCTTGACATGTTGGATATTTAGAAGTGAGTGGACTAACTTTCAAGAATGGGGATTTCCATTTTTTTAAAAAATTGATTTCTAAGTTAATTCTGTGGTGATCAGAGAACATATTCTGAATAATTTTAAAACTGAAATTTGTCAAGACTTGCCTTATGGCCTAGCATATGGTCCATTTTGGTAAATGTTCTAGATTGGTGATTCTCAAAGCTTTTGGTCTCAGAATCCCTTTACACTTTTGAAAAGTACTGAAGTATCCAAATAGCTTCTGTGAATATGGGCTATATATATAGATATTTACCATATTGAAAACTGAGAGACTCTTATAACATATTAACTTATTTAACACAATAATCATAGAAATATTCCATATTAGCCTAAATAACATCTTTTATGAAAAATAATCACAAGCATATCCCATATTAGCCTAAATAACATCTTTTTATGAAAAATATAAGAATATTTTTCTTTTTATGAAAAATAAAAAATATCTTTTAATGGAAAACTATGTCTTCAAAAACAAAAATAAAAAATAGTGATAACAGTGACACTCTTTTACAGTTTTTTCAAATCTCTTTGACTGGCTTAATGAAAGACAGCTAGATTTTTATACCTGCTTCTGCATCCTATCTGTTTCAATATGTTGTTTTGATTGAAGTATATAAAGAAAATCCAGCTCCACACAAATATGTAATTGGAAAAGGGGGGAGTATTTTAATACCTTTTTTGGATGATTGTGGTCATTTTTTAATACTACAGTAAAACTCCACAAATGGTAGTTTATTAAAGATTAGTCACAATGTGTAATCTGAAACCATGTCCAGAAACTTTTTGTACTCCTTTACATAAAAATCCATGATTCTATCTTGCACTTTGAATGGAACTTTTATTCATGCATGATTTTATAACATCATGCATGGGTCATCTGAAAAATATTGGTCATTGACTTATGAAAATCTTGCAAATGTTGACACATTTTATTATATAATATCAAAAAAATCATATTCATTAATATCATCAATTATCAGAAAAGTCTTTAAGTATTGGGAAGCTATCAAGATTATAGTGACAGATTGAAGTTTTTCAGAATTCTAATTCTCACTTAAACTCAAATTTATCATTGACAATATATGCTGTTAGTATTTTTCCTTGAAAAGACAAGTTCACTTTGCACAGTTTTTAGAGTGCCTGAGTATTTAAGTCTGATTACCCATAATTTGTCTATCAATTGTTCTCTCAAGTAATAATGTTGTTCCATGAAAAAAGAGGCTAATTCAGCTTGCACCTTGAAAAAAATCCCACAATTACTTTTCCCAGCGACAACCATCTCATGTTTCTGTTTGCATCAGAATGCTTTATGTCTACTGTCCACACAGGCTATTAAAAAGACGTGTATGGAAGGGTCGAGATTTAATCAAGTCAGTCAATTATACTGTGTTGCCAAGGACATGCTTGGGTGACCTGGCTTTGCTTGTCTGCTTTGTGAGAGGCCTGCTAGTAACGGGTGCAGTGATTGCGAGTGGGCTTGGGTGCCACTGCCTTGATTTGTGGTGAGGCACCCACTGTCACCTTTATGACTTCAGGGAAAACGTTAACAGAGTGAAAAGGGCAAGTGTTATTATGGAAATAGTTCTGGCCTCTTGAACCCCTGTTAGAGTGTCTGGCACCCCCAGGGACCCATGGACTGCACTTTGAGAAACACTGGACCAGGATGAGGCTCTTCAGAGCCCAGATGAATGCCCAGGGTGTTTCTCAGGGCAGCTCTTCCTTGTCAGGCCTTGAATTCCATTTTCTAGAAAATCTTCCCCATTCTGGGAGAGTGTCAAAGGCTCTGAGTGGCTCCTCAGCCTTTGGCAGCTGTGTTTTCCCTGCTTCTCTGTGGCCATGCCTTTTATAAACAGGCCGATGTCTGTATGGGGAGAATGGCTGAGATGCTGGAACCGCTCCTTTCCACGTGACTTTTCTCTGGGATCTTGACCTCTCCAGTCTTGGCCGACTCGGTGGCTCTGAACTACAACGTGACTCCCTGGGCCCCTGAAACTACAGACAGCTCTGCTCAGTTCTCTCCCTCTCTTAGCATCCGCTTGGGGCTCAGCTTCCCCACTTTCCTGTCACTCCACCCAGAAATCAGCGAACGCCTTCAGGGAAAGCAGTGTGGGACCTCTCTGAGATCTCAGCGCTTGAAGTGCTGGGTAGGTCTTTAAAGCCTCCAAACAAATATTCCTTCATGTTGCTCTTCTATTTCTCAGGAGGTGGCCTGGTGTGCTGCTGTACGTACCACTTCCAGGCTGGAGGCCACTCGTCTTTGTTTTTTGCCCTCCCCCCCATGGCGACACTCTAAGCATGTCATGTTGCTTATTTATCTGCATGGTCAACTTTGCACTTGTGAAGGATACAAGATCTTTAGGGTGGAGAGAGGGTACCGTTTGTCTGTACACTCACACGGCCCTTGTAAACCTTCAATACATGCTTCAGGAATAGACGGATATCTGAATAGATGAACACAGTGGCTCACAGGAACTGGCAATGTGAGCCCCATTTTAGGAACGGGTTTATTTTGCTGCATGGAGAGGAAGGTGCACCTGCTATATATCAGGACCTCTTCAAGACACTTTCACTTGCTGAGCTGGGATTCAACCTGATAAACTGAGAGGCTGGAAGCGTCTAGGCTTGTCATGATGGAATAAAGTCATGGCTACAGATGTCAGTAACACAGTCCAATCATGGCATTTCAGCCTGTCCTGCTCTGCCCTTTAGGGCAATGGTGATTCCTTTCTGGGGAAAAAACTGTGCTACATGTAAAGAAAAAGAGGATTAATACATGTCCACCACCATAATAAAGCATTTAAATCTGTTATTTGAATCTCATTAGGCCTACTGCATTAGTTTTATAGGGCTGTCCTAACACCATACCACAAACTGGGTGGCTTAAACCACAGAATATATTTTCTAACAGTCTGGAGCCTGGAAGTCTGAGATCAAGGTGTTGGTGGCAGGGTTGGTTCCTTTTGGGGGTTGTTCCAGGCCTCTCCCTTAGCTTCTGCTGGTTTGCTGGCAATCTTTGGCGTTCCTTAGTATATACAAGCATCACTCCCATCTCTGCCCTCATCTTCACTTGGCATTCTCCTTGTGCATGTGTCTGTGTCTGAATTTCCCCTTTTTGTAGGGACACCAGTCATACTGGATTAGGGTCTACCCTACTTCAGTTTGACGTCATCTTAAATAACTACATCGGCAATGACCCTATTTCCAAACAAGGTCACGTTGTGAAGTAGTGGGAGTTAGCACTTCAACATACAAATTTTGAGAGGACACAATCCAACCCATAACACCTACCTAACTTTCCTTTAGGTACTAAGTATTTATCTTCCGTCCTGCCCCCAGCTCCCATGTTTGCGTGTGTGTGTCTGTGTATGCAGGTGCGTGCACAGTCGCTCATGCATGTGCATGCATAAATTTCATTCATTTCCTTAGTGTGCACAGTTGGGGACACTGGAAATCAAGTAGAGAACAATTCCCAAGAGGGTCACTGTCCTCCAAGAACTCATATTTTATCAGGGGAAGGAAGACCATAAACTGCTAAGCAGATGAAAGATAATTTAATCTAGAAATTGACGTGTCCTGAAGAAAATAGGATCCGCTAATGGGTTGGAGTCTGGCTGGATGTGGGGCCGCGTTGTGCTAATTTATGTCTAGGAAGTTCGCTGTAAGGAGGTGGGAAGGCAAGGATCTGAGGGAAGAGTACTCTGGCCAGAGGCACTGGCCAGGCAGAGGCTCTGCGGCAGCAAGGCCTGAATGACGAAGAACTGTGAGCGGTGGAGGGAGGCTGGAGGGGCAGGCTGTGCTCAGGGCTGCAGGGTCTCAGAGGCCTTATTTTACCGGAGTGGGCACCCCTCGAGGCTTTAGCAGGCGTGTTGCAGTTTGCATTTGGAAATATTTTAAGTGTCGTTGAATGCATGTTATACAACTGAGACAGAAGCCAGCAGGCAGGAAGACTGGAGGGCTTCTTTTAGGTCATAAGCTTTGAAGGGCAGCTTTGACTAAAATAGATATCTCTAAATGCTCCTTTTCTCCCAGGGTGCTGGGTGGGGGGGAACTTGGTAACGTAGTCAAAGCCCCGAGTACTTCCCATATTCAGAGAAGCAGGGCTGTGTCGGCTACATTTGTTTTCCAGCTAAGGCTTCCCAAGGGGAAGACGTGCATTTTCCAGCCAGACTTTATTCCCTTTACTACCCTAAATTGGCTTCCCACAGAGAAACACGTCACACTAGAAAATGGGCTAGTTCAAGCAGAAAGCTGCTCAGATTCATCAAACCACCAGTGCGAGAGGCTGTGGGCCAGAGGTGGCTACGTCTGCGATCTGAAATCCTTGCGACACAGTGACACTGACAAAGCACACATTTTACCCTGCATCGCCCTCAGCCTGCTCAACCTGCATGACAGGATGGGAAGACTTGAAGGCTTGTGGGTTTAGAGATGGCTTTGGAAGCCAGACAAAGATTTAAACGGTCGCTTTGTGCTTCCTGGAAGAAATGAATGATGATCTTTGATAAACTCTCTTTAGGGCATGGCTTGAAGCTACCAAAGCAGGGACTCCGGCAAGTGTAAAGAAAAAAACATCCACATCATCTAACCAAACATACTGAGCACGCTTATGACACGCCGGGTAAGAATGGAAGCTAATTCCATCTCCTTTCTATACACCTAGAATTTGCTAGATACACTTGCCTAAAGTGCGTAAGGTGAGGTCCAAAGGCCTCTTCATCCTGCAATTTATAGAGCAGCCATCCCCAATTGAAATAGAGTACGAGCCACATACGTAATTCTGAATGTTCTAATGACACATTAAACAAGTAAAGAGAAACAGTTAAAATTAATTTGAATAATATATTTTATTTAACCTAATATAGCCAAAATATTATCATTTTAATAAGTAATTAGTATAAACCATAATTAATGATATATTCTACACTCCTATTTTAGTGTGTTTTCAAAGTCCAGTGTGTATTTTACAGCACAGCACAGCTCAGCACATTTCAAGGGCTCGTACTGCATGCATGTGGCTGGTGGCTGCCACATGGGATAGCCCAGCCCTGGAAGGAATAGCCTTGGCTTTTTGTGCCTTTTGTGTCTGTGTTCCCAGAACAAAGGCGGAGTAGGAATTTTGCCAGCATGATGTAGTAATGTTTTGTCTTCTCAGAATATCAACCTTTTCCTTTGAAGACTCTCTTCCTCCCACTTTAACTGGGTTTCTTCTGGTGGGGCTGTCAATTAGGGTATCCATGCACCTGTCTGGGTGACAGGTCCAGCCTGGGCTTGTGACCTCAGTTATGCTTTTAGGGTCCTTCCCTGTGATTTACAAAATGGAATCGGAGAGAAATCTCTGTCTTGTGTGGTTAAGAGGTGGTGAGGCTGTAGGGTGGGATTGTCTGCGGTGTGTGGAAGACTCACAGGGCCAGCTGGCCAGAAGGAATGAGGCCAGCTCAGAGAGTGGGTGTGTGAGTGCGTGTGTACACGCGTGTGCACCCGCGTGAGAGAGAGAGAGAGAGAGAACGCTCACTGCATGAGTGGACCTGTTGTTGGCTCCACTCCATTCTACGGGTTCACAAGCTAATAATTTTCCTTTTCCACTTATTTAGAGTTGGTTTTCCTCCCTTGCGAATTCTTGGCTTTTATACTTTTTTTTTAAGTTCAACATGGTGAGACGGGTTGTGTGTCGGTGTGTCAGGGTGCACAATGCTCTTCTCCAAAAACTGCTGCCTTCTTTCCAAAGCTGTGGAACGCGGAGGCAACGAAGACAGTTCTACCTGTAGACTGAAATTGCCGTGTTAGTTGGTGCTGTCTTGTATTCAGTTAATGTCTGTGTTAAGACAGAAAACTAGCCTACTTTAAGGTGACAAATTGGATTATGGCTTCAGTCTGCTCTCTACCAACGCGCCCTGTTTTTAATGAAACGGCATTTTTCGTTATTACTGTCTCAGGCCTCTCCTGCGCAGCGACTATCTTCTAGCCAAATGGTAGTGTTTTTGTGAATCATTTACTTGCTTAATTAATCAAACTCTCTCTAAACCCAGCTGTTTTGTGCTTGAGAGATTTTTAGCTTCTAACCTCTATTAAAATGGAAATAAACATGTCACTTTAAGTGTAATAGTAGGAGCAATAATAGCAAATTACATTGTTCATGTCTTTTCTTTTGGAATCTTTTAACTCAATCATGTTAAAAGAGCCTCAAGTCAGTCTCGTGTTGATGAGATACTTTTGCTATAGAATTTCTCTAAATACAAGCCAGTAAATTTTAAGTCAATATTCTTGTTATACCCGTCAAAGCAGTGCTTAGCTACATAAACCACATTTTCCCTGTTCTGTTGTATCTAAAGATCCAGAAAATTGCATATGGCAGCATTATAGACATTGTCCATCAGCCTGCTCTTTGGTACTTGCAAATCCTATTCGGCTGTTTAATTCTTCCTTGCCTTGGGTCTTTGGGAGCCAGTTTCACCCTGAAGCATGATCCTTAAAAGTTATAGAGCCCAGCAGGTGAGGCGAGGCTGGGGGAAGGTGCAGAAAAAGAGCGAAATAAGGCCAAGAGCGTTAGCAGCACAGAAAGGTCAAAGCAGTGGTTTCTAATTGGTGTGCTCCTGTCATTTTGGAACCCTCACACCAGGTCTGCTTCTTTTTCAGGCCCAGGCCAAGGTGCTGTAGTGCTGCCCATGACCGTGAAAACTTCTCTCCACAATCAGAGGCTTCAGGTTCCCTGCTCCTGGTCCTAGGTGACGTAGCAGCAGCACGGTGGCCACTCCGGGGAATGGGAGCTGGCCTGGGTGAGCCAAGTTATTTCTCCTGCCACTTTTATCTTTTAACCCCAGTCATAACAAGTAATAAACACAGTCCCATCCGTGTTTTGGAGAGGACCATCTCGTCCCTCCCAGGCCTTCTCTCTTTAGCCCAAACATGCCACATTCTTTCCATCAGCTTTCACCTGCTGTGTTTCCACTCCTGCTTCTCTCTCTAACTTATGGACAAGCTCTAGACTGCAAACATCTTGGCTCTGAGGGTGGTCTGGGTGGGGCAAGACTGTCTCCTTCTGCAGGGCTAAAGGTGATCTGCCCTTAGGGTGGCCTTGGATCAGATTAGCTCTCTTGGAACATCCTTGCAAGTTTTACCAAGTAATCCACGTGCCATCTCCAGCCCCCTCCCACAGTCTTCTTGTCATCTCTGCACAGTGTTTGGCTTTTGGCAGAACTAAAAAGCTCCCTGGGCTCTTCCCTTCCACAGCTGCTTCCTATCTTTGTGCAGATCTACACGTAAAACCCAGCTTCTTTTCCTTGATTTATGCAACCATCTGTTTATGTGCCTGACAGCTGAGCACAGGGACTTCTGGTTCCTAAAATCCCTTGACAGTTCTCACCAACTTGGCTCTAGGGTCTTGTCTTCTAGTCTGCTCAGACCAGCTCCCTCTTCACAGCAAATCCTTTTTACTTGTCGGATGGTTAATACTATGTTCTGGGCCTCTCTTTGCAGACCAAAGACTCACCAGTGTCCCCTGCTAAGACTGGGGCATCTATTTCAGGGGTAATAGATCTGCAACCTAACCAGAGCCATCTTAGACAAGCCCAAGTACAAAATGGCACTGTCCACTTCCTCCCCTCCCCCTGTCTCTTTTACAAGAAGCCTCATGGATTTGGAGAAAATGAAACTTTTGGTGTTTCCACATTCACAGAACTATCCATTCCCATGACCTAACTCAATCCCCACCCCGGAATTACATCACCCAGCTCTTGGCACCAACAAACCACTATAAGCTCTACCACCCCCACACCTGGTGCTGTCCCCTTTTCAGGGCAGCCCGGCAGATTTCTTTCTTTAATAAAGCTTGAACGGTACCCGGCATCTCGGCTCACTTTCTTTCAAGGGGCAGCTCCTCCTCCCTTCCTTACCAATGTCAAGAGGAAAGGGTGGAACGGGGATTTAGTTCCACAGCCATGTGGATTCTGTTCTCTGATTCCCACCCTCTAAGAAGGCAGAAAGGGCTGCAGTTACCAGGTTACATTTGGTTTCAAATAACAAGTGTTTCCTTCCATTACATTGTCAATGTATCAACACTGGAAGTCCTGGAAGTGTGTTTCCCAAGGAGGTCTCTGGAACATTTCAAGGAGCCTCAGTGTCCCCCAATGCTGCTAGGAAAAGTCAGAGGGTGGCCCTCTGCTGTGCTGTGTGCTGCTGCACAGGAACAGCACTTTTTCTCAGAAGCATCCTTTGCCTCTTTTACCCAAGGCCAGGAACTGTGCCTAAGTGTGTTAATATTTATATGCTTCCTTGAGGTTCCAGGAATACTATGTTGGGAGAATTAATTCCTAATTGTCTTAGAACTGTGCCACAGTGGTTCAAAACCATTCTTTTGGATTCTAGGGCTCAAGCTTGGATTCTCAGGAGGTTCCTTTAAAACAACTTAGATTTGTGGTCATCTCCATCTTCAGTCATGAATCCAACCAATGTTTATTGAGCACCTACCTACCTGCTGTGTGTCAGGAACTTGCATATGCATGAGAACACAGCAAAAAAATGACACAGAGTCTTTGCTATCGAGTCACTGAGTTTAGAGCATTGTGGGGAATACAGACACCAGAGCAAATTAATGCAAGTGTAATGAGAAACAGGGAAAATGAATACTACGTTATCAGTCGTTCCTTTAAGGAACGTGATATGTCTTCTCTCTCTCTGCAAATAGATTTTAAAGTGTCCATCTAGGACTTCAACATATCTTATCAGGATTGTTCTTGCGTATTTCATATTTATTGTTATGATTGTATATGGAATTTTCCTCCCATTACATTTTCTGCCAGGTTATTTTTGGGTAAAACAAAGCTATTGATTTTTTTGGATTTATATAATTGGACACCTTGTTAAACTCTTCTATTGTGTTTTAAAATTTGGTAATAGCTTTTCCACTGAAAGTAATTTTTATTTACCTCAAGATGATGTTCTCTTTTCAGAACTGTCTTTTCTCTTCAATTGTGTTGAGAGTAAAAATTGCATATTAAAAAAACACTTTGGAGATAGTTCTCCCCTGCCCCTTGGAGCAAGTCCACTTCCTAGGGGACATTGGTTTTAATTCATCAGAATTGCACCCTTCTCTTGACCTCCTTTGCCTTTTTATTTATTTTTTTACCATAAAAGATGATCCTTTGTCTCACATACCATATTTAATTACATCTGGTGACTTCCTCCCCTTTCCATTCTTACCCAGTGAGGCCAGTGTTTGCCCAGGATAGAAACTTGAGGACAACTCTTTCGGAGATTGTATGTTCAAATCTTTAGTCTCAGGTAAAGTAGATGTCGGGGAGTTGGGGTTTGGATGAATCTGGACGTTAGTCCCACACATGTGTGTTCATGTGTTTATTTTTTCAGAGGCATGGCTGGCCCTTGCTGTCCTTCCTTTTTCTACAATGCTGTTCCCACAGGCGTCCATGTGACCCATTCAAGTCTCTGCTGCCACAGCAGCTTGGATGAGCCCTATCCCTGGCCATTCTATTTAAATAACAGCTGTACCCCCTTCTCACCCCGACCCCCTCCCTTACCTGCTTTCCTGTGCTTCCTGGTACTCATCACCACCTGACTTGGGATGTTTTTATTGGTTTTTGGCCTCTGTTAGAATGCAAACCCCATTAGGAGGGACTGACATTGGGCTCACTGCTGTATTCCCAGCAATTCAACCACTGTTTGTCCCTTTCTGGGCTCTCAGTAAATATGTGTGAAATAAACGAATTAACCCCCCCCCCCCCAAGTACCCGCTCTGTGCCTGTTACTAACTTGGTTCTGGGGATAAACCAGACCTTTTTGATGAGCAAATTAGATGTGGGTTTTTCTTTCAACACATGCAGCCAGTGTGTCAGGCTGTTGGCCATGAAAAATAGTGCTGGCCTTTTCCCTCTGTGGGGTGCAGGGTCCTTTCAATGGGAATCCCCACATATGCGCAGGGGTGGATGGCTAGAAGCCAACACTAGCCGGCTTGGTGCGGGGACACTGGAGCCCTTGCTGTGGTCAGCAGGTCTGTTCCCTCCTGATTGGCCACCACTTTGCCCTTATGGTCAGCCCCTCCCACTCTGCATTTGGAGATTTGAAGGTGCTCTGTCCCCATACCATCCAGAAGAGCTTCACTCTCAGAATCAGAACAGCTGGGATATCCTCAACCTGCTTCTATCCTGTACTGTAATTCACATCAAGTCCTCAAAGTTGAGAAGAGGTCTCTAGGTCCATGCTTATATACTATTTCTTGTTTTCCAGCCCATATATTTTTTGCATGTCTGAGTTTTTTTGGTCATTAATCATTTATTGGAAATTTTGTGAAAAAGGAAAATTCGGAAATTGGCTCAAGTCACCTCAAATATTTTTATTGTGATAACCAGTGGTGACTAATAGGCAAGTTTCTCATTAATTTTTTATTAAAATCATGTCAGTCAATTGATGCTTCTGTTTTCTCCCCTGCCCCCTTTTATAGTCAACAAGACTGCCTCCTATACCATGTTTAGTTGATTCAAAGGTGCACATTTTTCCACATTTTAATATGTTCAGAATTGGGATTCATACTACAGTAAATGGCTTCCTATAATCTCTGCTGGCCTAGCAACAATCAGGATGTCACTGTCACTGGGTGCACATTTGTGAGGTGCAATCGTAACTATTTCTGTAACTGTTTGTGCAACTGCAACTCCTCAGTTTTCAGTTGACAGTCCATTTGAAGATGTTTTTAAAAAGAAACATGAGCCCTGGTTGTTGCCTGAAAACCTTCCATTGACACCTTCTGGCAAGACTGAGAAAGTGTCAGTATTAAAATCTGCAAAATTGGAGTAAAATTCAAACATTAAGAAAATGCTGTATCAGCAACATACACTAGGTTGAAAAGCCTAGTGTGTCAGGCTGTAAATGAGGGCAAGCTTTAGGAATGCCTTGACTAAATTACATCATGCATATGATAAGCGTCTATATCTAAATAAGTCTAGAAGAGTTTCTTCAATAAAATTAAAATTCTAAGGTACTAGGAGTTTCTGTATCATAGTTTAGTGGGCAGCCCTTTTCTTTCTTTCTTTTCTTTTTTTTTGTCATCTTTCATGACTGGTAAGGGGATTGCAACCCTTGGCTTGGTGTCGTCCGCACCGCGCTCAGCCAGTGAGCGCACCAGCCATCCCTATATAGGATTCAAACCCGCGGAGAGAGCGCCAATGCGCTCCCAGCGCTGCACTCTCCCGAGTGAGCCACGGGGTCAGCCCCTTTTCTTTCTTTCTTAATGGTACAAAATTACGGTGCACCTGATAATTACTGATATCCTAGAGTTGATGAAATACACGACACTCTGCCATGTAACATATTCACAGATATTTTAATGATTTCTTCTTTCTCATTCCATTTTGCTACCTCACTCCAGGATATTTATATAAGAAATAATGAAGTTCATATTGAGAAATCCATCCTCAGTCAAACTGCAGAAAATGGGTCCTCATTCCATGTCACCTTATATCATCACTGTTATGTTTTTATATCTATATTTATTTATTTTTCCTAAGAGTGAAGCTTTTTTGGACAAACATGAGGTTTCTAGATCAGAGACAGACTTTTAGTCACTCACATGGCCACTATCATGCCTGTCCCCTATGCCTCAATCCCCCACAGGATGGTGCAGTAAAATCCAGATGTGCAGGAGTTTGGGCCACAGGAGAGGAACTCTGAGATTGTGAATCTTGGGGCTTATCTAGGAGCTGGCACAGCTGGTCTTCCTCCTCCCACCCCAGATAGAGAGCGCTTTTGCTCTGGAATGTAAACTGCTGTTCTCTGGGGACAGGAGGAGAAGGTCTCTAGGTCCATCAGCCTTTGGGGTGTAAACATCTGTCTCTAGGGGAGATAGAGCTGTGTATTAGTCTGTTTCTGTTGCTTATAACAGAATACCTGAAACTAGGTAATTTATAAAGAAATAAAATTTATTTCTTACAGCTTTGGAGGATGGGAATTCCAAAGTCCAGGGAATAAACTGGTGAGGGCCTTGCTGGTGGGTGGTGACTCTTCACAGCAAGGCAGGGTGTCACATGGCAAATGGCTTGAGCAAGAGAGAGTGAGCTGAACTTAAACGGCAAATGGCTTGAGCAAGAGAGAGTGAGCTGAACTTCTAACTCGCTCTCCTTATACAGCCATCAGAATTATGTCCATTATTCCATAAATGGATCAATCTGTCCACAAGGATACAGTCCTCACAATCTGCTGTGGACTGAATTCATGTCCCCCAACGTCTGTGTACTAGAAGCTTAACCCCCTACAAGACAGTGTTAAGAGGGTGGGAAATCCTATTATGATAATTGAAAGGTGGAGCCTTGAAGAGGTGACTGGATTGTTAGGACCTTGCGCAAGTAAATAGATTAGGCCACTTGATGGTTCAGTGGTGGTCGTGGGCAAGGTTCTGAGAGCTTTAGAAGGAGAGCGCATGAGGAACTCTTTCTTCTCTGCCCTTCTGCCATGTGAGACCCCTGGGTCACTGTCACTACCCGCTTGGCCTTTACCAGATGTATTCCCTGGACTTTGGACTTCCCAGCCTTGAAAACTGTAAGCAATGCACTGGTTTTCTAACAAATTACTCAGTTCCAGGTATTTTGTACAAGAAACACAGAGATGGACTAATACACAATCTAATCAGCTCTTAAAGGCCCCAACGTTCAATTGCCAAAAGAGAATTTCCCACGCTCTTAACACTGTCACAGTGGGGATTATGTTTCTATTACATGAAACTTTGGGGGACAATTTCAACCCATATCACGCTGTCAACCTCTCCAGAAGTTACTCTCTTTTAGCACGCAAGGCTCATCAATTTTCCAACATCCTATAACACAGGTTGCCAGCACTTTTTGCTCAGACAGCCCTGACCAGGTAAATGTGAAAATACTAATTATTTCTCAACAATTATCCTGATTTTGTTTACGCTCATATCTATAGAAGAGTCCTGTAGGACTGGAGGCTGGAGGAGGTAGACAGTAAACTCTAGTGAGTACTTCGTAACGTGGGAGGGACAAGGTCAGAAATTACCAAAAGTCCTTAATGAGAGAGCTCTGTATTTGTTCAGAGGAATGTCACTAACACATTGACTGAGGGACTGAGATAGACTTAACTGTGGGGCTAGAGTCCAGTGGGGATATGGTGGCTGTGCTAGTCAGAAAGAGGCAAGAGAGAAGACAGAAGAAGAAAGCACTATCAAAACAAGGAAGGTGGTGCGAGTTTTTATTTGTGTCGTGTGATATGACTGTTTTTTGACAAACAATCTTCAGTACAGTTTAACAAAAGTCACGAAACACTTGATGTGAACGGATTTCCTGTGGAAACTCCCAAGAGGCGGAATTCCAGGTCTTAGTGTCCACTAGCGCCAGCCCATGCAGTCACAGGAGCACAGAGGAGAGAAAAGCACAGGCTGTGGACCTGGGGTTCAGCCAGATCTCCCAGGGCTGCAGGGCCCAGACAATGTGTGGGTTATATTCAGTACTAGTTTATTGTTAGAGTGGTGACAATGGCTGATGTGTTGTGTCATGCTTCATGGCACTATTTTTCTTGGTCCTCTTTGTCAACAAATGAGGCAGTGAGTCTGCGGTTATGAATCCAAGCTCATTACAGGCCATTGGTCTTTCTCAGCTTCAGGGACACAGGTTATACCTCTGTATCCGGCCACCTTACATACTGTTCCTGCTGCTCCTAAGGCAGAGCTGGGGTCAGGCAAAAGCCTCCTATTTGAGAACAACTCAAAGCTCATCTTCTATTAATAATGGCTCAGGAAAACTATCTTTGTGGCTAAAGCCTATATGCATCAGATGTATATTCATTTATTTACTCATTCATTCAACCAGTAGGTCTTAGGCATAAATAATACATGTCCTAGTCCTCAATTAGCTTATGTCTGGAGATGGAACTAGATGAATACATGTAAAATGACAGGCTACACGTACCAACACAGTAACACCATCACAGCACGTATGATGCACCACAGGAGCGTGAAGGAGAGAGTGACTGTTTTTGCCTAGAGTCTCCGATAAGACTCCACATAAAAAATGCTGTATGATGCATGGTGGTAGAAAAGGTGCAGGTTGGCATTTCAGATTGAAAGAAAACCTGAGACAAGGTAGCAGTACAAGGGCACGTTGAAAATTCACCATGGGGGGTAGGTAGGGACATGAGTTGGAATGTCAAAAACAAGGCAGGCCCTCACTATTATTCCTGCAGGACTTTATTGTAAAGATTAATAGCGATGGACCAGGAAGGCCATAACCACTCTGTTGGTCAGGTGCCCCGGTGTATGCGGCGGAAAGCATAGTGCATAGGGTGGGACTGTGCCGGGTTTTCTCTACTGCATTGCCTCGGTCTGGCACAGGGTCTCATGCAGACTCAGTGTTCATTGAATTTGTATTGAATGAAACAAATGGATCCTTTGGTAGTCTGATTTCACGTATTCAGTAGTTTCACAGTTATGCTAGAGAGAGCAGTGTCCTGGTGTTACTTTATATTCTTGAATATGATATAAAAATTCCTGCTGAATGCCTGGTGCACATGATAAAGTGGGTTTCTGAGTTTAGAACTGCATAATAATATTTTTACACATTTTAATGAAGAGGCAGATGTGTGAAGAGCCCATGTAATCTGCTGAACACCAGTAACTTGAACATTGTCCAGTTGCTCAATTGCTTTGGACTTTGTTTTATAGAGACAAAGGCTTTCCCTGAATTTCTGGAAGGAATGCACATTTTCTTGCCTGAAAGCTGGCAATTAGTGCCATGACATTTTTAGCAATCAAATGCATCCTGGGCTGAATACCAGGATTCCGGAGATAACGGACTGGTGGTCAGCTGTGTGTTGTTGCCACGCTGAACATTTGTCCAGACAACCCCTAATGGCTCCACTTGGGATCAGTTGATGCCTGACATTATTATGGGGAGCTGCCTTGCCTAACAGCAGTTCCACAGAATGTATTCCCACCACTCATAGGAGAAGTCTCTGGAGAGAAGGGAGAGGAGCAGCAGACAAAAGCTGCTGGGACTGTTTCTAAAGAAAATATTTCCGAGATACCATATCTACGTTCTTATAGATGGACGAGGATAGTAGACAGCTGACCATCTATCTGCTATGATTCCAGGGGGACTGTCCCCAGCCCCCAGAAGAAAATTGCACTTGCTTTGCTTGGCAATTTGTTATTTTACGTAAGCCTTTTGTTCTGTAAGCAGAGTTATGGCTCACATGTAAATGCCTCTGACCCAGTAATTTCACTCCAAGGCATATAACAAAGATTGATATGGAAACACATTCCTTGCAGGATTATTTTAAATGAAAAAATATGCAAAGGACCCAAATGGCCAGTAAGGAGAAACAGATCATGGTATATCAACGCACTGGCATACATGCAGCCAATAAAAAATATTCCCCAAAATTTAACATGTAGAAATATTCATAATATATTCTTAAATGACATGAAACAGCAAATGACATAAAATTGTGCTTATTGCAAGATTACAGTTATGTTAACATGTAAAACACACATGCACATGCATTCCCACACATATACAAAGGTACTTCAAAAAGTTCATGGAAACATGGAATTACAAGATAATATGCATCTTTCCACGCACTTTTTGAAGACCCTTTGTACGTGCACACACACAGACAGATACACACACATAGCTTGATTCTAAGGCTACATCAAAATTAGCTGTGTGATCCCACTTCTGGGTACACAGTCATGTGTTGTGTAATGAGAGGGACATGTTCTGAGAAATGCATTTTTAGGCAGTTTTGTCCCCGTGCAAACATCCTAGAGCATAATTACACAAACCTACTGCACAGCTAGGCTATGTGCAGCATGTTATCAGACTGAGTACTGTAGGCAATTATAAGACAATGGTAAGTATTTGTGTATCTAAAAATATTTAAACACGGGAAAGGTACAGTAAAAAAATAGTAAAAAAGATTTTTAAAATGCTACTACTCCTATATAGGGCACTTGCCGTGAACAGAGCTTGCAGGACTGGAAGTTGCTCTGGGTGAGTCAGTGGGTGAGCAGTGAGTGAACGTGAGGCCGAGGACATTACTGTACACACTGTAGACTTTATACACACTGTACACATAGGTTACACTAAATTTATAAAATAAAGTAATTGGACAACAACATGCTGGCTACATCACTAGACAGGAATTTTCAGCTCTATTCTAATGGGACCACCGATGTATTTGTGGTTCATTGTTAACCAAAACGTCATTATGTGGTGCATGACTGTGTATCTGAAGGAGCTGAAATCAGTGTGTTGAAGAGCTGTCTGCACTCCCATGTTCATTGCAGCACTACTCACAATAGCCAAGATGTGCAAGCAGCCTAAGTGTCCGTCAGTGGATGAATGGATAAGGAAAGTGTCCTGTCTATACCCAGTAGAACACTACTCAGCCTTAAGAAAGAAGGAAATCCTGCCATTTGGAACAATGTGGATGAACCTGAAGGACATTACACTAACTGAAATAAGCCAGACACAGAAAAATGAGTAACTGCACAATCTCACTTATGCATGAAATCTAAAAACGTCAAACTCATAGAAGTAGAGTAGAATTGCGGTTACCAGGGGCTGGGGAGGGGGGATTTGGGGAGAAGTTGGTCAAAGGGTACAAAGTTTCAGTTAAACAGAAGGATGGTGACTATAGTTAATAACAATGTAATGTGTATTTCAAAGTTGCTAAGAAAGCAGATTTCAATGTTTGCACCCACAAAAAGATAAGTCTGAGGTGCTGGATATGTTAATCAGTTTGATTAAATCACAGCATAATGTATACATATATCAGAACATCTCATTGTACTCCATAATATGGACAATTGTTATTTGTCAATTAAAAATAAATTTAAAAGAAGAAAAGGTTGGGTGTGGAGCTAGTGATGTCCCTGCTGTCCTCCCCTGTCCCCCCATGTATCTCTTTGCCTGAGTAATTGGGAAGGCCTATGAGGAGGGAATTTGGGGCAGGGGAGCGCAGACTAAAACTTAGGGGGCTATTTCTCGAAGGACACATAACAAATTCAAAAGAAATTGGGAAAAAGGACACTCCTCTCTTTCCTCAAAGTGTATGGAATAGGGCCATGGCCGAGGACGGCCCAGCAAGAGCACAATGACATGTGGCCCTTGCAGTGCTTGGGCTGCTTTAGGGGCTCCTTGGTGAGGGAGGCGATGTCCTCTGGGATGGAGTGGCTGCAGTACCAAGCAGAGTCCCTCCTGCCCTAGTAATCACGAGGTGGCCGGAGTGAAAGCGCTGGTTCTCCCCATGCACAAGAGCCCCTTGAGGACACCCAATTTAGTCAGGGTAGGAGGGGGGCGTGTGAGCCAGAACAGGGGGACAAATGCTACCGGTGCCTCCTGAGTACCCACACAAAAGGGAGACCCGGGGGTGTTTGTGAGACTTGTTCAGAAAAAAGTCTAGAAGGAAATGCATCAACATGCAAAGAATGACCAATTTGGGATTATTGGCCCTTTTAATTTTTTTCTTAATACTTTTTTATAGTTTTGAAGTATTTGAGAGTGAGCATGTGTTCCTTTCATAACTGAAGGACTAATCAAACATCATTTCAAAAATTGCAAATGCCCTTGAGAAAGGGCCCACGTGGATTCCTACTCCGTAGTGAGAATAATCCCCTGAGATACAGGTGCCTGGTGGAGGCTTCCTTCCTGAAAGCTGGGTTGACAGCACTGGTGTGGACAGAAAGCATTAGGCAGGAACTGCGTGTGTAGGATTTAGCACGTGCTCAGTGACTGACTGTTAGATCGAATGAAAGTGGAGAGACAGAGAGAGGCCAGAGAGGGTAAAGGCAAACTGCGTTCCAGAACTTTGTCAAGCATTAGCTCACCCTCTCTCCTCCTGTGTTGTTTTCCTACTGCTACGGTAACAAATTATACCAAGTTAGTGGCTTAAAATAACACAGATTTGCTCTCTTACAGTTCCGGAGGTGAGAATTTAAGATGGGTTGGCAGAGCCTTCTGGAGGCTCTGGGGGAGAATATCGTTCCTGGCCTTTTCCAGCTTCTAAGGCCTCCTGCATTCCTTGGCTCGCTGGCCCCTTCCCCATCGTCACGGCCAGTCATGTGGCCTCTTCCAGTCCCCCTTTATTTCTTCCTCTCCCTCCCTTTTCTCTGCTTCTCTCTCTCTTTCCTCTGCGTCTATCCTCATATCACTTTCTCTGACTGCTTCCCTCTTATAAGGATTGCACTGGGTCCATCCAGATAGTCCAGCATAATCTCTCCATCTCAAGATCCTTAACTTAATCATGTCTGCAAAGTCCCTTTTGTTGTATAAGGTGACACTCACAGTTTCTGGGGATTGGGACGTGTTAGGGGGACCATTGTTCTGCCTACCACACCCCCTCATGTTGGTTGTAGGATACTGCGATTTGGAGAAACCACATTTACAGACAGGAATGTTTGTGGATGGTTTGTTAACTATAGAAAACAGCACTGAGGACCATTCAAAGCTGGGTGACATGTCAACACCCTTGCAAAGACATCTGTTGGTGAGACAAAGGAAATTCACTCATGATGAGCATAATAAGCAAAATAATTAATTCCAAAAGAAGACTGACTTTCTTAAGCGGTTTTGAACATTTGGTTTTGTTAGCAAACAAACAAACAAAATAGTCCTTACTTGGGCAATTTTTTAATTATTTTAAATCTTGTTTATTTCAAATCAGAGCAAACAAAATGTAGATTTTGAGTGAGTCTTAAATAGTTTCTTCTGATAGAGTCCAGAAAGACAGAGTGAAAAATGGACTGTTTGCTGGTATGTCCAGTCCAAACATGCCTCAAAGTTTTACATAGGTTCATTTGCAAATATGGATAGTTATATGCAAATAGATCCATTGAACAGATGAACGTGCTATGTGCCAAAAGCCATGTTAGGTTTAAGGGATGTATCAGTGAATAAGACAGTCCCAGCTCTTCCCCAAGTGGAGTGTGACCTCTAGCACAAAATAAAACACGTACTGCACAGTTCACCAGATATATTTACCACTGGCATTAATTGACACTTTCAGATGTATAAGTTCCTAAAGCAGAGGGTGAGAAGAAAGGTACAAGGTGAGTGAAAGGGGAAATAATGCAAATTTACCAGGAATGGTGTCATATGTGATTCCTGCTAGGGACGGGGGAGATTGACAACACAGATGGGATGTGGGGACAGGCCTCTGTACGCAGACACATATCCTGTCCTCAGGTCCCCAGTGTGCTGAGACCACGGGGTGGGAGCTCTGGGCTGGTCACCACCTGGGCGTCACCTATTCCAACGTCCATTGTCATACACTGGGAAGCGGGGCGTGGGATGATGGCTGAATGTGTCACGGTACTTAGACCCCAGCGGCTCTGTATTCTCCACTTCCTAGCTCACTCTGAACAGGCTGCCCCAATTTTTCACACTGAAATCTAATCGTGGCCAAAGAGATTTGGGATTAAGCAGGAAACCTTTTTTTCTCCCCCACTACAGAAGCTGGATTTTTAGTGGCTTGCACTCTCAAAAAGAAGCTCACTTTTTCTTGAACATGAATAAAAGTTAGATGGTTACACTTACAAAGCCTGTGCCAGCGACCACATCAAAGTGGCAGAGGCCTAGCACGTTCCAGGCGGAAATGAAGCCATGACGTTCTAAGCATCAGTCCATATTTTGAGGAATTCATAGCGTTTGGATCTCATTGGATTTGAACAAGAAAAGAAAAACACTTTGAGTTATTCAAGTTAAATAGAAACACAAATAATTAATATAAGCCAGGGCACACTCTTATTCAGAATTTCTACTCTCATTCCCACGCGCTCTACTATTGAACCAGATTCCCACGTTTTCCTCTGCTACCATGTGGTCTGTTTTAAAGATTTGGTTTGCAGAAAGAAAAATCTCCAAAGCTATTAGGTTAAACTACCGATGAACTCAAAACATTTGGTTCTCCTTGTTAACTACACTGAGGGGATTGTTGTGTGTTTTCTAGAAGGTTGTTTCTGCAGAAGTGCATGGGCACCTGAACTATATTTGAGGCTGTGGGTGAGATGGCACCAGCTTAAACACCAAAGAGTGGTGGTTCTTCACCCTGGGTGCCCAATTGAAGCACCTGGTAGTTTTTTAAAAGCACAGCTGCCCCAGCCCAGATGAGCAGATCCTGAACCTCCCGGATGAAGTCCGGGCACCCGCAGCTTTTGAAAACTCCCCCATGTGCTTCCGTGCACAGGAGGATCGACGTAACCACCACAGAAGGTACAATTTTTCAGCTAGACAATGGTCTACGTGCCCTGGTCCTTTGTAAAATCAAAACCAGTTAATTGCTAGAGCATCTTGGGTAAAAGAGGAAGAAGCATTGGAAAAATAGTAAGAAAGTTAAAAAATAATTCACATTCTGCTGCCTACTTTCCTTTTGGATTAAATTTATTTTAGGAATGAAATGCGCCAGGAAGACACCACTGTTGAGTTCTGTGACATTTTGTCACCTGACACTATTGTTCATGTACTTATCATGCCCACCTCTGTGCAGTATCACAAGCATCATCATCCCAACATGAAGGGGAGACTTTCCAGAAGGGTCTCTCAAGGCAGTAGTGCAGAAACTGAACAGAGGCAGCAGGTGCGCTCAGGCCCTGGGGCACTGCTCCCCCGGTCCCCCACCCTGGCCCAGTCCAGCCCTGACCTGTCGCCTGCCTCTGCTGGTTCCCTTCCTGCTGGGTCTCCCTCCCTCTCAGGTGCTTCTGGAGCAGGGCACACAGCTGCCCCACCTCCCACGCACCCTGTACAGATGATCCTGAACAAAGCCCAGCCCTTTCCTCACAGGACTTCCCAGCCAGGTCTTAGGACAACAAACATCTTAACGCCTCCGCGCATCCACCCATCCCTCGGCACCTGCTTCCTAGGCGGCACATCCCTGGCCTGGCCGGGTGATGGGCGTGCATTGGGGATGACAGCAGATGGTGTCTGTCCTCGTGAAGTTCACCCCAGCTCAAGGGACAAGCAGGTCAGAAATCCTTCCCATGATCCTACAAAGGCATGACTGTGACTGTGGCAAGGGCAGGAGGAATAGCTGTGCTGTCCTCAAGGGCTTCCGCCAGGGGTGCAGACCTTGTGGTGGCATCAGCGAGCGCATCCCCCAGGAGAACCAGTGCTCGAGGACTACAGGGTGAGTGCAAGTGTGAGGGGCTGTGTGTGAGTGTGCAAGGGGTGTGGACACTTGTGAGTGTGTGGACAAGTGTGCATGTGTGTGAAGGTGTGAGTGGGTGTGAGGTGTGCACAAGTGTGAGAATGTGAGCATGTGAGAGCATGCGAGTGTTCATGGCTGCATGGGACTTTGAGTGTGTGTGTGACTGCTTGAGTCTGTGAGTGTGGGTGCGTGTGAGTGCACGTGTGTGGGGTGTGTGTGTTCCCGTGTGAGTGTGCCATGTGAGGGTGTGTCGGCGAGTGTGTGAGGGATGTGCATGCACGTGTGAGTGTGTGTGGGTGGAGGCTGGCCCAGGCACAGAGGGTGCCGGGGGCACTGCCAAGGGGACGTGGGCTTGAGTGAGGGTGGGGATAGGGACTTACCAGCGCCTGCCTCCACACTCCCTTCATTTATGGGACTTGGTCTTTGGCCCCTGATCCTGATGTGGCCATGCTGGGGCGGTGTGAGCTTGTTCCTGAGGTGAGGTGGGTGGTGGAGCCTCGCACCCCTGGGGTCACGGCTCTGCACGGCTCCTCTCGCCCCTGCCATGCCTGCACCATGGGCTCTGCCTCTCACCTCCCTCCCCTCGGCCCTGAGGTTCCCTATGTCCTTGTCCCCTTGCTCTGTATTTTCAAAGCCCTCTTGCCCTCTGGTCTCTGGGTAGGTTTGGCCAAGAGGAGGCACTGGAGGGACCTGAGAGCTCAGCAGCAGGGTGTGGTCATGGGGCCCGTGTCCCCTGTGCTTGCTGCTGTGTCTGTGGCAGCAGCCCCCTCTGCCTGGCTCAGCTCCCCAGTCCCCGTCCTGCTCCCCTGGAGCCCCAGCTTCTGGGCTCTGGCCACATCACCGCTGCTGCTGCCCCTGCAGCCCCGTGACTGCTGCTGTGCGAACCCTGGCCTAGTCGCCGTCCCCTTCCGCCACCTGTGAAACAGTCCTGGCTTCATTCTCTCTGCCTGAAACCCGCAGTGGCTTCGCTTTTCTGAGGGATGCACCTCCTCTTTAAAAGACCCGCGCGTCTTTCCCTCGATGCTGCTTCATCCCCGGTGTCCGCCCACCTCTCCCCTGTCCTTCCCAGAAGTTGGGGACGTGTCAACACCAGTCCCTTGTCCACCGGGGTTCTCTTCCAAAGTGCAGTCGGAGGCTGTCGCGCAGCCCCGCTCTTCCCCACGCCTCCCTGCACCGCCTCCCTGGCCCTTTGAATGGTGCAGACATCTCACTGATGACCCCAGGAGGAGATAAATGGCACCATCAGAACACGACAGACTTTCCAGAATCGTGTGAAATTCTTCCAGCCACAGATGCAGCTTTTTGACTTTTCCAAGCGTTGGAACCTAACCCCCAAGATGATGCTGGTAGGAGGTGGGGCCTGTGGGAGGTGATTAGGTCATGAGTGTAGAGTCCTCATGAAAGGGATTCGTGCCCTTATGAAAGAGACCCCAGAGAGGCCCCTCACCCCTTCCACCATGTGAGGACCCATAGGCGGCAGGTCAATGAACCAGGGCGCAGGTCCTCCTCACCAGACGCCCAATCTGCCAGTGCCTTGATCTTAGATTTCCCAGCCTCCAGGACTGGGAGAAATAAATGTCCCCATCTATCAGCCACGCAGCTTATGGTGTTTTGTTACAACAGCCCACACTGACCAAGACATCAAGTATGGTAACCATGGTAACGATAATAAAAATAATTGTCTCCGCCTAACACACTTCCTGCACACAGCATCTCTTAGGCACTGCTCCATTACCTGTATTAACAGTTACCACAAGGACTTACTTACTCTGTGATGTGGGCACTGGTGACAGAGGCCAAGAGGGTCCAAAGGCTGAAGAGCCAACTGGATGTCTACTGGCTTTGTTTTAATTTCTCTCCTCAGCTTGATTCCTTTTCCGCAATGAGGTCACTCTTACCTGGTGCCCCATGATGTCGTCTCTAACCTCCAGGTGTGAACCAAGGCATCATGAGTGGGCGAAGGCCAGAGAAACTTGCATGGCCAATTAGGGCTGGGCTTGGGGCCTGGGGTGCAGTAGGTGGGGCATTTCTTACCCAACTTTGTGGCATGTGGAGTTGGTGGATAATTACTTCTAATTACCTAAAGGAATACAAGGTGTGAGCCAAGGTAAATGCACCAACCGGGTCGGCAAGGCAAAGGAGGATTCTTCTGGGGTGAGAGGCAAAGCTGGGTCCCGAGCAAGTGGCGACTTTGGGGAGCAGCTGGGTCAGGGTGCAGAGACCGGCGGTTATTCTCAGCTGTGCACGGTGTCCTCTGTGCTTTGCGTGTGGCCCCACGGTGGCCTGCCCAGACATTCCAGGCAGCATGCACTTTACCACCTCAGGCCTCTGCCTGTGCGGGCAGGGCTAGTGCCACAGGTGGAAGGGACAGGTTTCAGCTTTCAAAGGCACTGGGGAGCTGGCCAGGGGTGTGGTGCTGAGCCAAAGTATGTGGGTAGCGGTGTCATGGCCCCTGAGGGTCCCCTGCTGTCAAGGATCTTGGCGTTCTGGAATGCACCTCAGCCTGCCCGTGCCTCCTGACTGGGTCCACAGCTGCGTCTCTGACCTCGTCTGCGGCTGCCTCCCCCCTCGCTTGCTCTGCTCCAGCCGCACTGACCCTGCGATTTTCTTTCCTCCAGCCGTGCTCCTCTCTGCATCAGCCGCTCCTTCCTGGAATGCTCTTCCTCCACGTGCCTCTGTGGCTCCCTGCCATCCTCACTCCCTCTGTTCCTGCTGAACTGTCATGTTATCTGAGAGGTCTTGTCTGCACAGAATAGCATTCCCCCTTGCCCCATCCCATCCCTCTCCATTGCCCTTTAACCTGCTTCGTTTTTCCTAGAGCTCTCACCACAGCCCAGTAGGTTCTGTGTTCTGTACTGCCTTTCTTCTCCCAACCCCAGCACAATGTCAGCTCCTAGAGGGCAGGTGTCTCAGTCCATTTGGGCTACTTTAACAAAATACCACAAACTGGGTAGCTTATAAGCCACGGAAATTTATTTCTCACAGTTCTGGATGCTGGGAAGTTCAAGATCAGGGTGTCTGGTGAGGACCTGCTTCCTGGTGTCTTCTCACAATGTCCTCAAATGACAGAAGGTGTGAGGTCACTCTCTGGGGCCTCTGATAGAAGGGCACTAATCCCATTTATTAGGCCTCCACTCTCATGAACTAATCACCTTCCAAAGGCCCCACTTCCTAATATCAGCACTGTGGGAGTTAGAATTTTAACATGTGAATTTTAGGCAGATGCAGACATTCAGATGATAACAGCTGGGATTTTTTTTCACTAGTATATTATTAAGGACTGTAATGTAGTAGGTGCTCAAAACGTGTATGTTGCTTGCAAAAATAGAAGACAAAAAGTGATATGCAAGGCTATTGTAACCCTACTTATAATAACAGAAGATTAGAAATCACAAAGTTTTATGCATAGGTGACTCTGGTTGAATAAACTGTGGTGTGTAATGAGGTACTGCACCTGCAAAGGAGAGAAGACATTTGTAGGTGACAGTGGAGTGAGATACTGTTAGGAGATGAGAGCAGAGGACAGTGTGTGCAGGGTGCTTCCACACATCTCAGAAGGGTATGTGAATATGTGTTTGTATAAAACAATGGAAGTGTACATTGTAAAAGTGAAAAAAAAAAGGCTACTCTAAGGAAAAAGTAGAATAGAGCAGAACGGAGCAGCAGGTGGAGAAGTTAAGATTCTTTGAATGTGCCCTATTTTGTAATTCAACTTTGGGACCATGTGGATATTTTACATAATTGTAAAACAAAATCACAATTAGAACCATCCATAAAAATGGAAAACGAAACGAAACACATTTCACAATGTATGTATTTGAGGTCATAACTGCACGAACAGAAACTATTTCAAGTGATTTCGAAACACAGTAATTGGATTCCATGTCCCTAGTGGAATGTGCTGTCACAACAACAACAACACGAAACTGCTAACATCTCCGACGGTTTTCAGCAATTATGCTTCTGGGGGTGTCGGCATTTTTATTCCGAGGCTACTGTTTGTGGCTTAGAGGAAAGCAAATGAGTAATGATGCTGATGTCATTAAGAACCAGAATTTTCAGTGGGAGAAAGATGTGGAAGTAAGATTAATGAATTAGTCTGGGTCCTGGATCCTCGATCTGGATTGGAAATGAGTATGATTAAGAGTTATTTTGTCTTGGTTGTTAAAAATGTCCCAGCTTTATTAACAGGCCTCGGAATGACAGCCAGGGAGTACTGATGATCGCCCTTGGAATGCTGCCTGTGGTCTCTAAATACCACTTTCCACGAAAAGGACCCAGGGCTCCTTGGTTGATACAGACTCTAGGTCAAGGCAAATGTGGGCTTAGCCTGCAACTGGTCATAACATCAAGCAAGGGACCCATCAGAGACATGTCCAGAGAACCCAAGAGAACAGACAAAGCTAAGCTATCGTGGAAGAAGGAAAATCATTGCTTGCCTGGGGTTCATATTTGGGAGACAGTAACTGATTGCAAAGGGGTCTAATACAGAGAACCTGCAATTTTCCTTCTTGGATGAACCTGAGCCACAAATTAAGGTTGATACGTTTTGCAGAGCTTTGTGATAGGCTGGGCAGGTGAGCCCCTGAGGCCTTCCTGGAGCCGCCAGCTGGGGCAGATGCCAGGTAGAGGAAGCAGAGATGAGAGATTTCCCTTATGGCTTCCTCTCCGTCCTCTTCCCACGCGATCTGCTTCTCTTCTCAGCTCCTGACCCGTGCTGTGGACTGTGCACTTGACCTCGTCACTGGATGTCTCACCGGCGTTCAGCTCTCCCGTATCCCACGCTCGTATTTCTTGATCTCTTTCTCCTGCTGCCTGAGCATTAAAATGCCTTCAGGCTTTTCCGTCTCTATGAAATGTTGCCATCTTCTGCTCCGTGGCTCTAGTCAGAACATGGCGTCATCTTCGACTTTTCCCTCTTCTGCAGTTCCCAGCGCCAACCCATCACCAAGAGCTGTCAGTCTTGCCTGGGCAGTGGGTCTCACACTGGCCACTTCCCTCTGGGTTTACAGGATGGCTCCGCGCACACTGCCCAGGTATCTCCTGTGGGTCTCCACCGTAGCTTTCAAACTTGCCCTCTCGGCCCTGCTGTCCCCACAGCAGCCCGAGTGACTTTCTGCAGCACCTCAGCGCTCCAGACGTGGCAGCGGCAGCCCATTGCACTTCCCACTGAAGATCCTGAACACGCCCTGCAGGCCCTGCAGGTGCCCCATCCCTCCAGAGCCATCTTCGGCCACTCTCTTTTCCTTTGCTTCCTTGAAAATGCCGACTCTTCATTCAACCGACGTCCCCCTCCTAGACCTGCACTCGCAGCGCTCCTGCCCATGCTGCAGCCTCCCCGCCAGCACGCGCCCTGTCTCCCACGCCCGCTGATCCCCCAGCACCCAGTGTGAGAGTCCACACTCCACAATGACCTCCGTCCCTCTCTCCCACCCGCGGCATGAGTCAGGTGTCCCTGCTGTCCTCAGACACCACCCTAAGCACTTTTCTTCCCTAGCTTTCTCTTCTGCATGTAATTACACATGTACTTAGAGGTTTATTTGTCAATGCTGTCACCCCACATACTGTAGAGTCCATGGGGGCAGGAGCCTGTCAGTTCTGTTACCCACCACTTTATTCCTCATCAAGGACCTCAGTAAATATTTGTTCAGTGAATAAAGGAATGAGCGAATCCTTCACGCTGCTGACGTCATATCCACCCTTTTGTTAAATGCCTTAAGAAACCTCCAGTTTCCTATAAGATACGGCTCTATCTTCCCCACTCCATGCTGCTTCCATACTTGCCTCCCATCTGTTTTTCCAGCCTCATGTCCCACACTTCCACTCCACACCCTGTCGTCAGTTCCACATAGCCTAGGCACAATTCTCTGGGCCTCTGCAGCTCCGTTTTCCCAATAAAACCTTTATCATCCTTTAAAGTTCAGCTCCAACCTTGCCTGCTTTGGTGCCGTCTTTCCTGCTTCTAGAAGTTCAGAACATTTGCTTGTAATGCTCTGGAGCTCACGTCTCTTTCTGCCTTATAGTAAATCAGGTACTTTAATATCTTCCTTTCCTACTAGATTAAAAGAAGAAAAATCTCTTAGTTGTTTTTATATCTTTCTAAGTTTTTAGCTTATAGGAGTTGCTAAAGAAAGATGTTTGTTGAACTAACGAAAAAGTATTCTCTAATTAAAATATTGTCCTCTGCAGTTATAAGATTCAGTCCCCTAGGTCTTTTAAGGTGTTTATATTTCTCAGTACAAAGCATCCACAAAAGGATTCACTTTGGACCTTGCTGTGGACTGATTCCCCTGGGGGTTTTCTATTAATCATTTAGTGTTGGGGACCTGGTGACGACAGCTGTGGGAAAAGCAATGAGAGCTGAGAAGCAAAATCCTGCCCCAGGCTGTGCCAAGCCGCCTGGTCACTGAGTCATCTTTGCAAAGGGAAATGGTGGTGCAACTTCAATGCTATGAAGATAGACTATTTTCATTTATTTTACATTATACATTAGGATCTAAATATAAATATTCCAGCTATTCATCTCAGCATGATTTGGTTATGTAAACATAATCGGA
Organism: Cynocephalus volans; assembly: GCF_027409185.1. Lineage (NCBI taxonomy): Eukaryota > Metazoa > Chordata > Mammalia > Dermoptera > Cynocephalidae > Cynocephalus > Cynocephalus volans. The sequence continues at coordinate 296,973,553 of NC_084460.1, forward strand.
ATTGTTTAAGAGACCCAGGCGGCTTCTATTTCAGTCCTGGCACAGGAAATTCAGCCTTTGTCCATTTTTACAGTTTGATTTATGTGAGGTTAAAAATTCATAATGCAGGCGCTAACCTCAAGCAAATATTGTTTTTAGCATGAGCCAATTCAAACGTTCTCTCATCTCAGGTTTCCTGTTCAAAAGGCTTAGAAATGCGGAGTTTAGCTGCTCCAGACCTATGTGATCTACTGAAAATCAGCCAGCCTTTGTTATGTGGGGTTAGCAGGGGGTTACAAGGAGAGGGGACAGGGAGCCACCCCCCTTTCGGGTACACTTTCTACGTCACGTGCCTTATGTTTGTTATCTTATTTAATCCTCAGGTAATCTCATGATGCAGACCCAATTATTTTTATTTTTCAGAAGCAGGAACTGAGAGAAGTTAAGTAACCTGCCGGAGCTTGCCGCACTGGTGAGTGGCAACGGTGTGGCCTGACCATCAGGCTGCGTGCTGGGCTTCCTGCTGCAGACGGGATGATGGAGCTGTCTGTGGTTCGCTGCCAGCCATCCTGCTGCCCAGATGCACAGATGCAGAGAATTCATGTTTGCATCTCACATTAGCCAGAGACTCCTGCCGGAGGTGGGTGTGTTCACTCCAGGCAACAATACGCAGATGCCCTGTGTTTTATGAACTGTGGACATGTGAGAGCGCCATAAATTCAAAGGGAAGGTCACCCATCTTGCTGCGGCCAGGGGACAGGTCAACCCCCCTTTCCCTGTGGATGCTGCTATGGGTGCTTTGCTTTTCCTTCAACCTCCCTGGGCTCTCACAGGTCCTGTCCTCAGCCGCAGTCCACAGGAGCTTCAGATCTCTGCAAGGAGCATTGGGGCCTGAAGCCTGCTTCGTTGGCATTGTCTGCAGGGTGCCCAGTGGCACCGTGCTACTGCTGCAGGACTTGGGACTCACTGAGATCCTGTGTGTGTGAGTTCAGGCCCCAGAAACCAAGCACTAACCATACCTGGTCAGAACTCTCTCCTAACTTTGGACCACAGAGGCCGTGAGATAAAGAGACACGGGCCTGGGCCAAGAAAAACAACCACAAACAGGCAGGGAGACCAGGACAGACGAAGTACGAAGGTGCTCAAAAGTCACCTGCAAGGTCTTCTCATCCGTGCTGGGCTAACAGTCAGCAGCTGCAGGTCTCACGCTGGTGCTGCCCCAGCTGGGGATTGGACAGACCCTCCTTGGGCTCTGTGTCTCCCTGATAAACAAGGATGCAGATTTCATGATTGATGTAGAGCTGCTTGACCAGGCTCTTCCACTTCCCACTACAATACCTCAAAGATAGAAATGTCCAATGGCTTTAAAAATTAGGGCCAACATTGGAGCTAGAGTTTGGAGCGATATTTGTACACTTTAGCAGAGAATGGGTTTGATTGAAGGACCCGAGAACTACTCCCAGGCCTTTGTCTGCAAAAGAACCGCGTGGTGGGTCCTGGAGGAGAGGAGGAGACTTCCACCTCCTGGGAGCTCCGTGCTTGAGTGGACATTCATCAGAAAACAGAGCAGACGCCCCTCACCGCACAAGAGTGATCTCTGAAGCAATGAGTGATGCTGCTGCTGTCACCCACATTTGTTATTCCTCGACGTCTTCAACTCTTCGTTCTCAGGAGGTCTGACGTGGGGCTGTAAACGATCACCGTGATCTGCTTGGCCACCTGCCACGAAGACACGGGCAGTTCAGGGAAGGTTGTAATTCATGAAAACTTTTCTGGATGGAACAAAGATTTAATCCGCTGGGAGGAGAGAGCTCATCACATACCAGGCAAAATTAATGAAAGCAAACCAACGCTGGACATATGGGAATATTTTTTAAGGAAAAAAATAAAAATCTCTTTGTATTTAGACAAAGAAGGAAGTAGGGCAGATTACTTTAAAAGAAACAAAAATTAATCCAAAATCAGACATTTTCTCTGCAACATAAAAGCCAGGAGATAATTCCCCCAAATTTATATACTTCTAAGAGGAAATTTATACACTTTTAATTTCAGAAATTGAGGACAGAGAATATCATACCCAGCGAAGTTCTTACAGCACAAAGTCATCGCAGTTATGTTGGGGATCGGAAAGCTGCCGTTCACATTCTCCTTCTGAAATAATTAGTTAAGGGATGTTCTAGCCAACATAAAACCAGTCGGTATCAACAATCAGTTACAAAAAAGAGCACTTTATCTATTTTCTCCTTCAGTTAAAATAAACATTTATTGAATGGTTTCAAGGTGCCAGACACTGTGCAAATAAGTAAAATTTTGAGCAAAACCATAGAAGTCTGTGCCCCTGTGAAGCCCACAGTCCAGGGGCACAGAGAGAAATAAACAGGCAAGCACCTACCAGCAGGACAGGCAATGTGGTAGCATGGTGACATGGTGCATAGCTACTTAGTGACATGTTCGCTTACATGGTGATTTGGTGACATGGTAGCATGGTGGTGGTGTGGCGTGATGGCTAGCATGGTGACATGATGACTTGGTGGCATGGTGGTTTGCTGAGGTGATACCATGGTGGTATGCTGGTGTGGTGAGGTTGTGACATGGTGACGTGGTGCATAGTGACTTAGTGACATGGTGGTTGGCCTGGTGACATGGTGGTTGGCATGGTGAGATGGTGGTGTGTGGTGTGGTGTGGTGGCATGGTGGCGTGGTGACACGGTGGCTTGGTGAAAGAAGCATAGGCTGCTGTAGAAATCTAGAGGTAGGGGGCCTGATCCAGGTTGGGAGGGGATGGTCAAAAGAAAGCTCCTTGGAAAAAGTGAAGGATAGTCTGACACCTGAGCGATGAGGAGGATTTAGGCAGAAGAGCTAGAGAAAGAATCTTGCATCCCAGGGAAACACAAGCAGATGAACACAAGGGCGAGAGAGGGCGTGGGGCTCTGAAGAATCAAACCTAGCGCCACGTGTATGGGATAAAGGTGGTGAGAAGTAAACCGATCAGAGACGGGAAGACAGCACAGCAGCATGGCCTGCGAGGACCAGGCAAGGCCCTGTGGGCCCTGATCATTGTCGTATCACCAGTTCTGAGCTCAGTGACTGGCTCATAGTAGGTCCTCAATAAATATTTGCTGAACGAATAAACGAGTTATGTAAAAATAGCCCAGAAAGGGAAAAACCCCAAATAGTTTTTAATTGAAATTGTAAAATATGAGCAAAGATACCATGTCAGTCTAGGTCTATAATGTAAAATTGAATTAACAAAGACTAGGAAATAACGGGGAGCACAGGAAAAGATAAAGTGGGATACATTTTAAGTCTTATGTAATGATGGAGCCAAAGTAATCGCTTTATTCTTGACTTAAGTAATTGGAGAAGTCTATGTTTAAGTTGATATTTTAAAAACTTGAACGTATTCATGGGTATAATTTTAAAAATTACCATTGTGCACATAACATAAAATGTAAGAGGAAGCTACAGTAAAGCACAAAATGAAAAGCACAGCAAAGCAAGGTGAGAAACATTAGGGTCAAACATTCTGGTTTTGATAACAAATGTTGAGAGTTTTGAGAGTTTTAAGACATCGAAGCAAAGGCTTGTGATAGGAAGCAAAAACTGAACTGTATGATACGAGAAATAGACATGAAAGAGAGCTCTTTTACAATTTAAAATGTCACACAGCAGAAAGGGTGATGGTTTCAATATCAAGGAAATATAGACATTGTCTCGAGGAGCCTTAATGTGGCAATAGGAATCACGCTATGTTGTGAAAGGTAATACTGGAAATAGTCATTAACATTCATGTACTGGTAAACAGCATTGGCATTTATAAATTTATATTTTAAAAGTCAAGAAAAAATAATAAAAAATAGAACCACTGGGGAGAATTTTCCAATGCCACTATTCTATGATAGATTAAGAGTCAATGAAAAGGGACTAAAGTTATATGCTTGTATTAGTTGCAGATGGCTGCTGTAACAAATTGCCACAAACTTGATGCTTTAGAATGATGTGTAGTTACTCTCTCACAGTTCTGGAGGTCAGAAGTTTGTAATCAGTTTCACTGGGCTGAAATCAAGATGCCAGCAGGGCTACATACTCTCCAGAGGCTCTGGGGAGAATCCATCCTTGCCAATTCCAGCTCCAGAGCTGCATTCCTTGGCTCATGGCCCCTTCCTCTGTCTTCAAAGCCAGCAGCGTACCATCTCGCTTCAGTGGTCACATGGCCACCTTCTTCTGCATCAGGTCTCTCTCTGCCTCCCCTCTTAGAAGGATACCTGTGACTGCATTTACTCCAGTAGCTCTCCATCTCAAGATCCTTAACTAAATCACATCTGCAAAATCTCTTTTGTCATCTAAAGTAATATTCACGTGTTCCACGGATTAGGACCTGGGTATCCTTAGCCTATCACAATGATAACAGTAAGCCTTAATAAAGATCAAGCTCGCAGTGATGAGACTACTTATTTTCAAGGGCCCATGAAACATTTACAAAAGTTATTTGGCTTTATAAACTCCTAGAAGCAAAAATTGTTATTCACTCACATAATCTTCTAAAATTCAAAATTTATAATAAATGTTTAGAGAGGATAAGCCAATTACTTGGATATTACAGGTAAAATAAAAGCACTTCCAAATAAGTAGTAAGTGGCATTTTTTAAATATTAAAAGTACTGTGAAGCTATTTTAATTTTTAGTCCATATGGCCCTATTATTAGAGAAGGAATTTGATTATATGATGAAGTCGGTAAAGACAAGTAGTCGGAGAAGGTATGGATTATTTAATGGAGAGCGCAGACACTGCTAGTCAGTGGGAGCTGCATTGACTAATGAAATACGTGGGGAAGAGGTTCCCTGGAATATGTCAGTGAGGCCTGCATAGGAGTCATTGAAGTTCTAAGTAACAAGACTCCACGCAGCACTCCAGCCTCCCCTATCCGTAGAATGTGGCAGCCTGTAAATGCCCCAGGCAAAAACCCTGCCGCCTGTTTCCTAAAATAACTGAACATACCATAACCACAGAGATCCAGGGATCACCAGGCAGAGGAGGAGACCTAGACTCCAATGAGAGAGACCTCGACAAAGGAACAGAAAAAAGTACATCTAAGAAGAAATACAATAATTCAGGATATTAGTTTTAGAAGAAAAATGAAGAACAATACTCCAGTTAATCGAATGGTTTAAGATTTGTAGTTCATAAAGAAAGAATAAGATGCTCTGAAAAAAAAAGAAGTGGAAAACAAGGACAGCTTTTAGAGATTAAAAAGTAAAGGTGAACTCAGAGAAATTCCTCCCAAAGATAAAGAGATGGAAAATATGAGAGAGATGATGAGACATGAAGATCATAAAAATAAAAATAAAAATTAAAACAACAGAGAAAACAGTGGGACTAGCAGATAAAAGATAGTAGTGACTCAAAATTGACAAAAGACATAAAAATTCAGATGGAAAGGTCTTGCTCTGCAGTGAATTAGAAATGACCCCAACTCTAACAAATCTTTCAACCTCTATGATTGTTTAGTTTGTCATGTTTCTGCTTTGCATTGAACTCCAAGAAGTGCAGATATTAAAATTTTTTTTCAGAGATTAAATTTTGGGCACAGATCTAGAAAGGTGTGCAGTGATTTAATATTTTCATACTGTGATGGATTATCTACTGTCAACAGGTCACTACCATCACCACCATGATGACCACTATATTCTCTACACCACAATGATTGCCATCATGACCATCACCATCCACCACCACCACCACCACCACCATCACCATCCGCCACCACCACCATTACCATCCACCACCATCACCACCATCCACCACCATCACCATCCACCACCACCATCACCATCCACCACCATCACCACCACTACCACCACCATTACCATCCACCATCACCATCACCATCACCATCCACTATCCACCATCCACCACCACCACCATCACCACCACCACCACCACTATCACCATCCACCACCATCACCATCCACCACCATCACCATCACCAACATCACCATCACCATCCACCATCACCACCATCACCATCCACCACCATCACCATCACCACCATCACCATCACCATCCACCACCACCACCATCACCATCCACCACCATCACCATCCACCACCATCACCATCCACCACCACATCACCATCCACCATCACCATCGATGACCATCACCATCACCAACATCACCATCACCATCCACCATCCACCATCACCACCATCACCATCCACCACCATTACCATCCACCACCATCACCATCCACCACCACCACCATCACCATCCACCATCACCACCATCACCATCACCATCCACCATCACCATCCACCACCATCACCATCCACCACCACCATCCACTACCACCACCACCACCACCATCACCATCCACCACCACCACCATCCACCACCACCATCACCATCCACCATCACCATCCACCACCATCACTATCCACCACCATCACCATCCACCACCACATCACCATCCACCATCACCATCCACCACCATCACCATCCACCACCACATCACCATCCACCATCACCATCCACCTCCATTTCCATCCACCACCATCACCATCCACCACCACCACCATCACCATCCACCATCACCACCATCACCATCACCATCCACCACCACCATCCACTACCACCACCACCACCACCATCACCATCCACCACCACCACCATCCACCACCACCATCACCATCCACCACCACCACCACCATCACCATCCACCATCACCACCATCACCATCACCATCACCATCACCATCCACCACCATCACCATCCACCACCATCACCATCCACCACCACATCACCATCCACCATCACCATCCACCACCATCACCATCCACCACCACATCACCATCCACCATCACCATACACTACCACCACCACCACCACCATCACCATCCACCACCACCACCATCCACCACCACCATCACCATCCACCATCACCATCCACCACCATCACTATCCACCACCACCACCATCCACCACCACCACCATCACCATCCACCACCACCACCACCATCACCATCCACCACCACCATCCACTACCACCACCACCACCACCATCACCATCCACCACCACCACCATCCACCACCACCATCACCATCCACCATCACCATCCACCACCATCACTATCCACCACCATCACCATCCACCACCACATCACCATCCACCATCACCATCCACCACCATCACTATCCACCACCATCACCATCCACCACCACATCACCATCCACCATCACCATCCACCACCATCACCATCCACCATCACATCACCATCCACCATCACCATCCACCACCACCACCATCACCATCCACCATCACCACCATCACCATCACCATCCACCATCACCATCCACCACCATCACCATCCACCACCACCATCCACTACCACCACCACCACCACCATCACCATCCACCATCACCACCATCACCATCACCATCCACCATCACCATCCACCACCATCACCATCCACCACCATCACCATCCACCACCATCACCATCCACCATCACCATCCACCACCATTACCATCCACCACCATCACCATCCACCACCACATCACCATCCACCATCACCATACACTACCACCACCACCACCACCATCACCATCCACCACCACCACCATCCACCACCACCATCACCATCCACCATCACCATCCACCACCATCACTATCCACCACCATCACCATCCACCACCACCACCATCACCATCCACCACCACCACCACCACCATCACCATCCACCACCACCACCACCATCACCATCACCATCCACCACCACCACCACCACCACCATCCACCATCACCATCCACCACCACCACCACCATCCACCATCACCATACACCACCATCACCATCACCATCCACCACCCTCACCATCCACCACCATCACCACCACCACCACCACCACCATCACCATACATCACCACTATCACCACCTTCATTGCTATGTGTATCTAAGGCTGGGGACTATATTTCCAAGAATCCCATTCCTTCATGGTGTTGCCCATGAGAAGAGCTTCCACAAGACTGGAAAGTGGAAATGCTCATTGCCAGCTCTGAGCCTAGTCCTTAAGAAGCATCATGCATTTCCATTTATCATCCTGTGCTTCTGCCATCACTATGAGAAGGATATGTCCCAATGGCCCCTGGTCCAGAAGGACAGTGAGGGACACTTGGAGCAGAGCCATCAGAACCTGAAGTACAAGCTACTCTGGGCTGACTCACAAGCTGGTGAGTGAGAAAGAAATGCTTATACTTGTGTGCCACTGAGATGTGGCATCGTTCATCATGCAGCGCTTTTGTGGGACAAGCTGACTAGTTCAGGTACACCCACTTCATCTTTCTTTTCCTATACCTGTTTTCCATTATTCCCACTGTTTTCTTCCCTTACTTTTTAAAAATCATATTTCATTATATGTATAGTGGTGAGATGTCTCAAATACTTTTTGGAATACAAGGTGAAGTATAAATAAGAATGCTAATGAAATATTTTGGAGAGTGCTACTTTATTCTTTTTCACTTCCATGAGTAGTTCAGATGACTTTTATTTATTTAAAATGGCATTGTGTGACAGTTCTTAATATTAGTTTGGAATGTACCATTAAGGAGAAGTCTCGAATAAAGAAGTCAAATGAGAATGATGTCAAATCAGTCCAGCCCTGAAGATAAATAGGATTCTGGAGCAGGAAGCTGCGTGGACTATTACGAGCAGGTGACGTATGAGAAAGTTGGGCAGGTAAGTTAATGATTGAGTTGGCGTGATCACTGGCGCGTACAATCTGTTCTGCTCTTTTTTTTTCCTTGAAGAATCCCATGGTTCCATATTTTTTTACATCAAGAATTTTCTTCTGTTTTTATTTTTGATTCCTACATTGTTTTAATTTTCATGACAGTTATAAATTCTGAAAGAGGAAAACTCGAAGTCATAACAATAAAATCTTAAATGGAATTGAATTACAGATTATTATAATTATCTTTATTTTGGGGGTCAAAGTGCTAATATGCTTTAGAATGCTTTTTGTGTATTGTTCTTCATTCTCCAAATTTAGCTTTTTACAGCTTTCTGTAAATGGGATTGGAACATCCCTAGTGCTCAGCGATCTGAGAACACAGCATCAATTGATAATGATAAAAGAAGAAAATCAATCACCACAATACAAAACCCTGGGGAAATCAACTGAAGCGGAAAACTATATATTTTGTGCAGATGTTTTAAAGAAGAGAAGACTGTGGCTCTGCTGGATCTTCCCTGTGTTTGGCAAGCATGGGGCCGGTCTGTGCCATTTATTTTTTGAGTCTACCCCGTAAGCCTGTGCTGAGATGCACTGAGGGCTTATCATGAAATGGATCGTTAATTCCCGTCCTATTTTGCTGCATTGAAGCAGCTGATGATTACTAACCTTGCCACGTGCGGAGATGACTAAGGCTAAGAAGCCCCTGGGATGGGGAGACATTGCCATTGTATATGGACAATCGGATTTTTCTTCCTCTTTTATAAAAGTAACTTTGTTCTCTTCATTTATCTGTGTTCTGCTGCAGTTGTGCGGTCCAATGTGGAAATGTTTGCGTCTCCTTCCAATCTCCTTTATCATAATAGTTTGATAAAGTAATAGTTTATATATACATAATAGTTTGAATATATACAACTGGGTGGGGTTTTTTCCTCTGTCTTGAGGGCAGGCCGGGCTAGAGGACTGACTGAAGAACAGGCAGCTTCACATGTGGATGGTGACGGGTGCACAGACATGGGGAGTTAGATAAGGTCCCTGAGACAAGGTTGAGCTGAGAATGGAAAGTGCTTGGTCCTCTGTACAAGCCTTGGGAGGAGCAGTGGCTTCATGCACATGTGTCAACCCAACTAACTGAGTTACTGGAGAGAGAGCTGAGCCTGAGCTGTCTGGCGTGGGATGTGGGGCCCCTGCGCTGCTGTTCAGCAGACCAAGGGGGGGCACATCTGTCCTGCCGGGTGTTCAGGGTCATGCCCCATGGGCAAGTTCATCTGCTCTGAGGGACTGGATGTGAGCGAGGACAGGCCCTGCTTCTGTCTCATTGAGGTATGAGTCCAATTTGCTGTGAGCACACGGTAAGGAGCAAAGGGAAGGAGCTGGTGGCCAGTGAGCCTGGGGTTGGGAGCCCCCCGGCCAGGCAATGACCCAGCAGCGCTGCCGAGGGCTTCCCGGGTTCTCCTTCTGCCCTTCTGAGCTGGGCTGGGCATGGTGCAGTCGTGAGGAGTGGGCTCCCGGAATCCCTTGATCCAGCAGGATCCAGCAGGGAAAGGAGGTGGGATCCGTAAAAAAGGAAGGAAATTTTCTTGCAGGATGAAAAGAAGCCTTGAGCCGTTTGATAATTAAAGAATAAGAGTAAAGGAGATTGGACCTAATGTGTAAACCAGGCCGAGGGATGGGTCGTGTCTGTTGCAGAGACAGTGTCTCCATGAAGTACAGCAAAGCCTTCTGACTCCTGTACTTTCAATGCCGAGAAGCTCCGGGAATGTTCTATGAAACACAGTAATAGCTGGAAGGTTACATCAGAAGAGCGGGATTTATTTAATGTGCTCATATGTACAGAACACGAGTCACTTTCAGGGGAAGACGCATGGCAAAGGAAGTCAGGGATGTCAAAAGAGAATATTTGCCAGAAACAGAATTTTATTTCTGAAAAGGGCCTTGGCTGGGATTTATCTGAAGGTGGAATGACTGAAGTTAGAGACTGACTTAGTTTCCTATTATTGCTGCATAACAAATGATCACCAATTTAGCAGCTTAAAACAACATATAGTCTATTGTCATTATTTGCAGATTCCATGTTTGTGAATTCACCTACCGCTAAAATTGATTTGTGACCCTCAAATTGATACTCACAGTGCTTTCGTGGCCATTTGAAGACATGCCCAAATCCATGAAAGATCGGAGTCCCCCGAAGCACGCGTTCCCTACTGAGGCTGGACACGGTGACTCTGCCTTCGCGATTCAGCTCTCAAACTGTAAACAAGCGTCCTTTTTGCAATCTATTTAGTGTCATGTTTTTCACATTTTTGTGCTTTTTGTTGGTGATTTTGCTGTTTAAAGTGGCCCCCAAGTGCAGTGTGAAGAGCTGTGTCAGGCTCCTAAGCACGAGAAGCTGTGATTTGCCTTACGGAGAAAATCCGTGTGTTGGAAAAGCTTCAGGCATGAGTTCTAATGCTCCTGGCCATGAGTTCAATGTAATGAATCAACCATATATATGCAATACAGTGTCTTTAAACAGAAGCGCACATAAACAAGGTTGTGTATTGATCGGATGATGAAAATGTTGTGCCTAGAGGCTCACAGGAACCTAGCCCTGTATCTCCCGTAGCTGCAGTGGCTCAGTATTTGCTAATTCAGTGTTCACAGGGACTTATAGAACATAGCACCGTGAATAACGATCAGCTGTACACTTATTCTCTCACAGTCTCTGTGGTCAGGAGTCTGGGCGAGGCTTAGCGGGGTCCTCTGCTCAGGGTCTCACAGGCGGCAGTCAGGTATCTCTCAAACTTCCAAGCTCACGTGGTCGTTGGTAGAATTCAGTCCTTGTGGCTCTCGGGGTAAAGACCTGCTTCCAGCTGGCTGTTAGGTCCCCAACAACTTTTCACCACGTGGCCTTCCCATGCATGGCAGCTCTCTTCTTGAAGACCAGTCAGAGAATCTCTCACTCTAGTCAGCCTCGAGGGAGTCCTTCAAGGACAGCATAACATTATCACAAGAGTGACTTGCCATCACCTCTGCCATATGGTGTGACCTACTCAAGGGAGGGATGTCCATCACCTTTGACATACTCGTCATCTACTGGCTAGAATCAAGACTCGGTCTGCCCACACTCAAGGGAAGGGGATTACACAGGGCATGACTCACTGGGGGAGGGGGCGGTCACATTAAGGTGTGACTGCTATAACTACTTACCCCAAATCTTCCAGAAGATTCCATGCAAACATAGGGAAGATGAGATGTCACTGATTTCTCAGAAAAGATCTAATAATTTTGAAATTAATGTCAACAGAGGATGGGTCTTCAGGGCTGTGTACTGGTGTAGAAGGAACTCTGGGCTGTGTGTCAGGTACCTCAGTCCTCGTTCCAGTTCTGTCACTGTGGGGTGCATCACTGGGCCTCAACTCTGTAGACTCTACACAGTGGGCTACATGTTTAGACATCCACAGATGAGTGCCCGGCAGACACTTCTTAGTGAAGGAAGTGGTGAACTCAGAGGATCACAGTTGGTCTACAAATCACGCAACCTGTGGGGCAAGTGCACAGGGAGACCCCACTTTCTGTTTCCCTTTTGTTAAGAATTCTTCAAAGCGTCCCCATGTCATGATGCAATTTCAGTGGAATGGAAACGGGGAGGCCCAGCACTTTAGAAATAATTATATTTACCTTTAGCTAGGTCCAAACTTTGCCACAAATGTCCATCAATCCACACCGAGCCCACAATCTGCACATCACTGTCTGGCAGGCCCACGGCTGAGGTGCTCAGAAAGGTCTGTTCTTCTGGATCCTATGGTTCGACAGAAATTGGGGTGGAGGGTGGGCATAGGGCAGGTGGAAGTCGTTCATTTAGGGCTTTACATGTCATTACGGGTAACTCCAAGGTACCATAATGAATTTTCTAATGTCTCTGACGATTCACATACAGCCAATGAGGCAGCCTTCCCCAAGCTTCAATCCAGAAATACAGAAAGGAATTGGATTTGGGGGTATCTCCAAAGTGTATTAGTGTGTGTGGCCTAATTAAGCTCTATTTGGGAGGAATGCATATCAACAGGGTCCTTTCTCTTTAAGAATTGTTTTCAGACTGCAGTCCTTTTGTTTAAGCACTGCTTTGTTTCTCCTTTATTTAGAGTCCAAAAGCCATTAGCCATCGCAGTTCCTGCCTGTGTCTGGGCATTCAGGCGCAGACGGCAGATGGCCGGACAAAGAGAGGTCCTTGTGCTGCAGGCCAGATCTGCCCGGGACCTTCCTCTAACACAGCATCTTTCACTAACATTTGCTTTTTCAGAGCCATCTTTTCTGAACAAAGGCTTCTTTCTATGTAGATGAATCCTAATAAACCCCTCTTTTTTTCTGTAAGGTTATTTGTTTCTAACTCTTTTCAGAAATAGATCCCTAACTTCTCAATTGAGTACAGAGGCAGCCTGAACAGTAGACTCTCTGCAAAAATATTGGACTCTAACAGGGTCTTAAGCTAGGTCTTTTCTCTTACTTTCAATATTATTGCTCTGGAAAGCAAAGAGGCTGAGTTAGATGATCTCGAGGTGCCCTTTTCCTGTTTAAAGTGCTGATGCAGAGTGTGGGAATGTAGCATAACTGTGCTGTACCCGGCTCCCAGCACTCCCCAAAACACAAGCACTTGCTGAACATTCAGGTTCCTGGGCCCAGCCCAGAAACACTGGATCAGAATCTTGGCAGGGGGAGAGGTAGAATCTGGGAATTTATATTCATAGCAAGCCCTCCAGGTATCTCAGATGTGCAGATTTAGGAACAACCGGGTGGCATTTGTTTAGAGCAGCAAGTTTCTGCATGCAAGAATAAGCAGTCCATTCTGAACAGCGGGAAAACATGCTAATTCTGCTGGTTAAACAATCTCTGCCTTTTCCTTAGGAGACAGGCATGTGGTATGCGGCTCAGGAAGAAGAAAAAAACACAGCGACAGCCACGGAGAACAGCCATCTCTCACTTAAGTGACGGTTTGGCCTCCCCACCCCCAGCTCTCATCTGGGCTTCAACCTCAGTGATGGGCAAATACAAGTCTCTAGAAGGTGCCAACCACTAAAATGACGCCTGCAAGAAAGCAGAATAATTTATAAACTAAGGTTGTCCGTCTTCATTTTGACAACTCCATCCTTTCTGTGAGTTTCCCTGAAGGAGATCGTACTTTGCTGTCATTTAGTCTTGCTTTATTTGGGGACTGAAGGGCAGCCTTCCCACTCATTTGTCTGGCTTTCACCTGCGAGGACACACATCAGAACTCTATCGAGAAGGTAACAGGTGTCACTTATGCCTGTTTCGAGGACTGATGGAGTCTCAGTGACCATCCTACCGTGAGATATTGAAGGAAGCCAATCTCTGCTTCATTGTCCTGAAGCTGTTTCTAGCTACAGACATGCTTGGGGTTTTTGGTTTGTTTGTTTGTTTGTTTCTTTTCTCTTTCCTCCTTAGATTAACCACTGGTTTCTGGCCCTCTTTATCGTAGAGGAAAGATCAATAACAAAGGGCTCACCTGCCACCTGGCCCTGTGATGAAACAGCACGTGGTCATTGCTGGAGCACATGATGAACCAACCTTGGCCTGAAAGATGAAGCCAGAGAGACTGTTTCATCCTGAGGCCGACACATAGCTGGCCCTGGGTGTCCGTCCCAGGCCATCTGGAGGCCCGGGAAGCTCACACATGAACTAAGCTCAGCCAACAAGGAGAAGACAAAGGGAGCTTAGAAAAGTCAAGGAAAGGCATGGTCTGGGAATCCAGCCAAGCTCCTAAAAGGAAAACCGCCCAAAGAGAGAGAGAGAGAGAGTCCATACCCTCTACTTGACCTTTAACTTGTTGACCCTGGGGCTTTCATCCAGGGACAGCCTCACTCATTTCCCTGCCTCTCCTGTGGGATCCAGGTAGTACAGGGTTGCTGATAGGAGAAGGGGAGAGAGAGCAGGTGCGATCAACAGTCCCTTCCTCCTGTTCTCTCTTTCTGAGAGTCCAACGGACTTAATACCCATCCTGGGAGCAAGCAGGAATGTTGCTTTTCCTGCTCTGGATGCAGAGATGAGCAGTGTTTCAGGTGAGATCTGTCCACACCTTTGTGAGGCAGCCTCCCCAGTCCTTACCAACACATATCCATAGAGGATCAGTGAATACCTTCTGGTAGCTTTGCCACTGAAAGCTTTCCAGCTGGCCGGGATATGCCTTCGGGTAAGACTGGCTGATGAATGCCCTCTGTCCTGGGCTCCAGGGAGAGTCACACGGGGTAACCCCAGCACATGACAGCACAAGTTAAATAGTGCAATTTTGCACAGTAAAAAGGATGCAAATTTGTTGCTATCATATAAAACTTAATATTTCCCCATTTTCCCTTGTAAAAAATCATCAACTAGATATAAAAGCATTTCACTCTGTAAAGTTCATTTTTCTTTTCACATCACCAGAACTGGCATATTTCCTTGAGAGACTCAAAAGCTGGGTTATTCCCACCCTGGGTCTTTCCTGTGTCTCCCATCCGCCAAAATCCAGAGGATCCAGATGCACAAGAAAATCACTGGGCTGACTCCAAGTTCGCCAAATTCAGCCCACGTCACAAAGTCTCTATTTTGTTATTTAATAGGTTGCTTCTAAACAGCATAAATCTTGAGATCAGGAAAATGGCTGTCTCCTTATGAGTTTGTTCCAGCCCTCGGGGACAACCCGGGGGTTCTCTCCTGGGATGTCTTATCCTTTAGCACAAGGGTCAACAACCTTTTCTGTTAAGGGCCGACAGTAAATACGTTAGACTTTGCTGGCCATAAGGTCTCTGTCACAACTACTGAACTCTGCCATTGTAGGAAGGCAGCTGGGTAGGTCTGTGTTCCAATAAGAATTTATTTACAAAAACAGGCAGCCAGCCAGCTTTGTTCTGGGGGTCGTACTTTGCTAGTCCCTGCTTCAGCACTTAAAGGATGACCCTAGGGGCTGGGACCCCTCCTGTTTGGTCTGCCCAGACCGCATCCCCTCTGCCGAGGTGGCTCTCTGCTTTTCGGTGAGGCTTTCATGCTTGGCCTCGATTGTTTGGCCCAGGGCTGGGCCTGACCCAAGCCTGGCCAAGTGGGTTTTTCCCCAGAAACGTTTGGAAATGAACATGGGAAAGAGCCAGTTGCTCTTTAGTAGGGAAGCCACGAGGTATGAATCCCAGGCCCTGCTGAGAAAGCTCGTCTGTGCCGAGAGGAAAGGGAGCTGGCACTTAGAGCACAGTGGAGACTGGAGATCGAGAGTGGAGGCCTGTGGACCATGTCCTGGTTGCAGCTGCTCCTGAAGCTCATGTTTACTGAGTTGGGAGACAACTCGATTTCCTTCTCATCAGGTCCCCCTTTTGCTCCAACTAGTATGACCTGAATATCTGTTAGTTCGAACCAAAGAAATCTTCATGGATCCTTGAGGTCATAGCCTGTAGGACCCAACCATTTCCTGTAATTAGAGCCAACAATTCTCCTAGGCTCCCAGTTGCACGTCCAGTGGTCAATCTTGCTTCCTTACAAACACCTAGTTCCTAAAGGAGTCAGTTGGGTGCCCTCTGCACTGATGACAGGAACACAATTCACAGTTCACAGATGGTATCAGCACACATTGACTGGCCAACTCCAGAAGGTGAACGCAGCAGCATAGTTGTTTTCTGTCCCAAACCAAAACACTACTGGTGCTCTCCTGGGCTCCAGTGCAGTTGGGCTGCTTTGAGGAGATCAACCTTTCTACAGATCTAAAAGATTCCACCAAAACTCACCTGGAGCAGCATTCTCCCAGACAGGTAGGTACTCCTGCACTCCCCTACAGCTGAGGAATTTGTCAAAGGTCGGGCTTTGGTCTATAAGCTGGAGCAGGAAAGACTCACCGAGCCCCGGACTGTCAGAGCAGAGCTATGCATGCCCCTCACCCCAGCCCCTCATTACTGAACTGCTTCAATCCCCCTGAGCACAGACAGCTACAGGACCTGAGAGGGAATGTCGGGCTCCCTGCCTCCCTACTAGGATTTGGGGTTTGTTGTCTGTGCTGGGTGAGAATCAGTGGACGATGTCCGAGCCTTGTCCTGGTCTCAGCCATTGTGCACCTGTGGCTCAAATGTCCAGCATTTGGGAACTTGAAGGCCCTACCGCCACATGGCTGTCACTGCTACAGTCCTGACTGGTGCCTGGCAGGGGGCGGGCTGTGCACATGAGGTGATCGCAGCTGCACTTGGGCAGAGCAGGGGAGCAAAGCTGTCTGGTTTCCCTGAGTCTTCAGCCCTGAAGTCTTGATAAAAATGCCGTCACCGTCACCGGCCTTCCACAGACAGAGCTCCATTGTTCGTGCTGAGGCCCCGGGGAGGCACGATAAGCAGTCCCCACGCCAGCAGCTGCGTGGGTTTGGTTATCAGCCTCTGGGGTGCAGGGAGGAACTGCCACTCTGTGATTCACCCTCAACCTTGAAGAAACCATCAGGAGCACCAGCCTCTGCCAAGTTTTCATGGGTGTCCAGAACCTGAGGTTTCTGGGGTCCCCAGATGAGGCACAGAGAGGAAAGGCCATGTGGTCCAGAAGGCCAGGCTGACGGGGGCCACCTGGGTCAGAGCACGGACAGGGCAGGCACATGGATTTGATGGCTAACACGGCTTCGTTATGTCAGCCTGTGCTTTTGACACCACAGTGGCAGAACCTCAATTTAAAGGAACTTGTAAGAAAAGTAAACGTTAGCGAGCTCATGGCAGAGAAGGCCTGGGGCTGAGGGAGCGTCTGTGCTGGGGCCTGGCCTGCTGGGGGCTCCTTTCCCACAGCAGCTCCGTGGGGGGCTTGGCAGGGCCGAGACTGAAATCCTTTGATGCCCATGAAAGTGTATAATGTTAATAAAGAGCAAGTATGGGATAAACACACCTGTAATAAACGTTACGTAATGTACACTAAAAACAAAACTTGTTTAATGTTCAGAAAGTGATTGCACCATCGTGGCTGAAGGCAACCTGAAGGCGTCCTTAATTTGAAAGTCTCCCGACTGAAGAGAGTTACTGAGTTGGGTGGGATCCCCACCCCGCCCCACCCCACCCCACCCCTCAGAGCTGGGATCCTGCAGCAGCCTCCCCTCCCTACCATGTTGCAGGAGGAGTCCTAACCCCCATGCTCGTCACCTGGGTGGTCTTGTTGCTTATCCTGCCTCCATCTCAGAACTGGTGCTTGCCTGGCAGCTTGTGACAAAGTGTGAACAAATCAGTACCCTGCAAAGACCAAAGATACGGTGTCAGGGGGGACCTTCTCAGGGGGATAGAGTTGGGCCTGGCTGGGCAGTAGCCCATTCCACATAGCAACAAGGGTGACCATGACGTCACAGTGACGTGTATTGAAAGCCTCCCGTGAGCCAAGCACCGTGGATGAGGCAGGCTTTTACATAGGTTCAGCATCTGATCTTCTCTGGGAGATTCTCCTCTGGGCTTCTGGTCCGCTAAGCCCTAAGGTAGTCATGTGTCTCATTTGTATAAAGCAGCATCGTATAAATAAATGATCTCATGCGGAGCCTTTTACAACCCATTTATCCCCACTTAACAGATGAAGAAACTGAGGCTTAGAAACGACAGGTGCCCTGCTGAGCTCACACAGCTGGAAAGTGACTGAGCTGGGATTCAAATTCATATCTGTTTGGCCCAGCAGCTGAGAGCTTATCTGTTAAGGCCCAGGTCTAGCAACGATGTAAAGCAAGATCACGTTTCTGCTCATTTTTCTGCTTTGAGGATCACGTGTTTTGGTGAACCGTCTTACTGGTAGAGCAGCGTGAATTAAGATGTTCACATACTCCATTGATACTGATATCATGGAGCATCTCGCCGATACTGAGATACTCCACGTGATGACTCATGTCCTATGTAAGGAATACGTGGGGTTTTGCGTTTTCCACCATGTATTCCTATCTGTTTAATAACAAAGAGAACGTTTTTATGTAACGCATGAGCAAAACTGATGCTGTGGGGAAGTGTATTGATGTCCGTCTTCCTTGTGACTTTGTCCACCTGCTGCCCCCTCTCTATACCCTTGTTGGAGAAGCAGGGAAACATTTTACCCGGAATCCTTCAAGAGCATAAGAGTTGGAATCGGAGTTGAGGATGCTTCGCTGTTTATGGGAACCCCACATTCAGCAAGTGAGTGACAGTCCTTGGATTCCACTTAAGGGAGTCGTGTACAGTTAATCAGCCAGTGTTTAGCACATAGTTTGTGTAGTGATTGTGATGAATAAAAAGATAACTAAGACTCAAATAATTTCCTTCAAGGACTTTATAATCGAGCTAAGACATACCCTTAAATAACAGCAAACAAGAAGTGCTTTTACTTTGCAAAATCACTTCATAGCACAGACTCAAAGGAAGACAGTGAAAGCCCAGCGTAGGTGTCGGGGACCTTTCAGAAGGGTCACTGCATGAAGCTGACCCCTGAGTTCTTACTGGAAGGGGTAGCTCGACCACAGGTACCAGGCGGAAGTGGGATCCCACACTGAACCCACAAAATGCCCCGCCGTGCCAAAGGAAACACACACAGGCATCTTCTTGAAAGCATCTGCACCCCAGACGTGATGAGGGTCTTGTTGTCTCCTAGAATCGACCTAGGACCTCCCAGAGTCAGCTCTGAGTCGCTGTTCTCCACCCCCTTGTCTGCCTGGCAGCTTCCTGACATTAGCGCCGGTTGCCCTGATTTGCACCTGGTGGCGTCCATTGGGATATTGCCTCTGCTCTCTTGGATTGGGTTCAAGGTGTGCTCTCAGGGTTGGTACAGTGTGTCCTCCAACTTTGGACCTGCTCATCCATGCCAAGGGGTAGCCTTGGAATGGCTGTAATATTTATGCAGGGAGGGCATTGAAGCTGTGGCTGCTCTCCCTGGGCATGGATTGGTGGCCGCCTTTTAGAAACAGATCAAGCTCTTTGGAGATCCATGATTAGTGACACTGGGGAGGTTTCCTGAGCTTCTGCAACTGGCCATTTGAGTTCATGGAGGGTAAAGAGGGCCGTGTGGGAACAGATGAGGGAGGAAGACAGTGAGTGGGCTAATTCATAGCCTCATATGTTTTCCTCCAGTGCCGACTGTCAGCCTTTGTATAGTCTCGTGTACCATGCTCGGCACAGGTGGTGAAGCCAGACAGCCCCTGTTCTCACAAACTCAGCTTATAGAAGCAGAGAAGGAAAACAAAATCTAATAGAAAAAATAAAATTAATCTAGTACTCATTTGAATTGTAACTTACTATCACCGTATATTTCCTTATTTTGAAGTATGTTTTCTGCGAAATAGAAGAACTTCCAAGAACTAGTGCAGCTTGGCTCATACCCACGATTCCACGGTCTGACACTCACTTCCTGCCTGGGATATCTGGAAATTCCTAATCTTGCTTCTTCCGTCATCATCCTGGGCCAAATACTGATCCTTTTACTGGGAAGAAACACTTCCCCCAGCAGCATCTTTGGAATTCAAGTTTCTTTGGTGGAGGGACCTTGCATTAAGGACTCCTTGGGTTGGTAGCTCTGGTCCGAGTGCCTGAAATGAGGCTGGGACACCAAGCTGTGATCAGTCTTGAGAGTGAGCTCAGGTCATCGATGCTCTTGTTAACTGTGACTTCTGCTCAGTGGAGTTTGACCACGTAACCCACATGAAGATGGCTCATCAGTCCCCCTTCTCCAAGGTGCTCCAACGCCTGGCAGTGCTACGGCAGTGGGCGTTCTGCTGCCAGCTCGTGAGTGTAAATGTTGGATAACAGAGAGATATTTAAGGATCTTCTAAAGATAAAGCTGGAATGTGAGCACGAGGAAGGAATTTGGAGTCAGCATTTTCATTGGTTCTTAAAATAGAAGTTTGAATTCAAACGGTCTGAGGAAGTTTCCAAATTGCACATTTCAGGCTTTGACCTAACTTGATTTGTTGGTGTGGTGTAGGGCTCTGGTGACTAAATTTTCTAAAAGCTTTGTAGGTGATTTTGTTAGTTCTGAATTTCTGAAGGGTTCAAATTCCTCACCCTGCAGGTGCAGAGATTGGATAAAGAAGTGAAATGGCCCCACTGAAGTTGCACTAATGGACACGGAGATCGCTGCCCACTGGAGCCGATGGCAACGCCGTGAGGCAGGGACAGCCTGCCCAGCCCTCCATCCTGCTGCCAGCAGGGTGCAGCTCCCTGCAGGGGCGCACGGCAGGGAGTGGCACGGAGGTCACAATGCTGGCTGTGGCTTACCCTAGCCGAGAATGTTGGGCAAGGTGGGACTCAGTGCAAAAGCTCCTGTTTTGGGAGATCCTTGCTTTAGAACCCAGTGGTGCCAATGACTAGTTGTGTGACCTTGAGCAAGGAGCTCAAATGTTTAGCCTCAAATTACTCTTCATAGCAACAGAGCTGCTGAGAGGATGAAATCACACAGTGGAGGCGGCCGGTTAGCTCTGCTGGTTAGAGCTCAGCCTTGTAACACCAGGTCAGGGGCTCGGATCCCTGTACCCACCAGCCACCAAAAAAAGAAATCGTACAATCAACTGAAAATGTTTAGGGATGTGCTGGACACACCGTACAGACTTAATGGTCGCTATTTTACTTCTTGTTACAATCCACTGCTGTTTTTGCTAATGTATTTTGCCTGTCAGTTTTTTTCCTTTTTATGTAATAAACATTTGAAGACTATTGAAGACTATTGAGGTGGCATCAGGGCAATGTGAATGCTTCAACCGATGTCTGGAATCTCGTATTACTCAGGACACAGACTGATGCCTTTCAGTTTGTGAGCCCATTTCTCATCTTATCTAGCTTTAGTTCCCTTCATTATTTCAAAAACTTTCTCCTGGAATTATTAAAGTGAGAATCTGATCCACTTATCTTTTCATTTGCTGTCTGCAGAGCACACTGCACTTCAACTTTCTCCATTTTGGCAGTTACGACCATTTTTCCGATCACATTAATTGCCACCAGGCTCTGTGGACTTGCTGTGAAGCGTTGGATGATTGTAAACACGCATGTCCACGACACATTGGAAAATGCTGACTTTAACATCATGGTTCACTTGAAAGACTTCTGAAGGCTTTCACCTCCCCCAGGAATTAAAATACAGCATTGCAGAAAGGTCCTACAGGAGCCGGTGTAAAGTCTGTTGTACAAGAGACACAAGTGGAAATAGTTTTGATCCCAGGAGAGTCAGGAGCCTCCCTCACTGGCCGAGGCCTCTGCAGAATCCTGAGCTTGACCTTGCAGTGCAACTGGCACAGCTGCATCACCAGTGGCTTTCTTGACCCGTGGTGCCTTCAACAGCAAGAAAGGAGACGATCCCCTTCAAAATCTGACTTGGACAAGGAAACCTTTGCTCAAAATTGAAGAAGCAAGTTATTGCCCACTATTTGAAATAGCTTCCTCTGTCTCCTCCTGTTTCTGTCCCCTCGTTTCAGACAACAGCTAAAGGCCTGTCGTGCGTGGACTGAAAGGAAGGGGCCTGCTTATCAGCATCTTCCTCTTGACAACCTATGACGCACGTCGATACAATGTCCTGACGTGCCTGTGCTTTCCCTCCTGACTTTTAATATTATACATTTAAAAAGAAAAAAAGCAGAGTTTTAAAAGCAAATTAGATTTTTTTTTTTGACTGTCATGGGACTAAATGTTGCTCAGTCATTTCCATTGGACCCATTTGTGAGACCTTTGGTAAACACGACATGTGTCTCTTCTTCTCATGTTCGATCGGCCTCCTGATCAAATGGGCATGGCAGCATTCAGTGCCACGTGACAGCTTCCCCTCATCGGTCACCCCGCCACCAGCCTTCCATGCTTAGAGCTCCTAAAGTCAAGAGCAAAGTCTCTACATAATAATTAAACAACAACAGGATGAAACAGATGGTAAATAGGTAATGAAGCAACAGGGGGACAAGGGGAAGCTCCGTGAGAACGAGCAAAACTGTAGGAGACGAGGTGGATAGAAAAATGGAAGCAAATGCAAAGCGTGCGGCACATGCACTCTGAGGACGCGAGGGCTGCGCCAGAGCATCAGCACGGCGTGGAAAAGGCAGAGTTAAAATGTCGTGAGCTAATCAAGAAGACCAAAAATACTTCAAACGGATAAATACAAGCAAAAGCAAACGCTAAAACCAGAAGCTTAAAGAACAGACTAAGTAAAATAAACAAACGGAAGTAAAACTTTGAGGCAGCAAAAGACAGAGGTAAAGGAATAAATCCCAGCCACCCCCGCTTCCTGGGGCCTTTGGCCGTCTCTAGGCAGGTTGACACTGAGCTCTGCAAAGAGCTTGAGGCTCCCCGTTGTGCCTGAGAACCAGCATGGCCAGCCACCCCCAAATAGCACAACAGAGAGGACTTGGGTGGCCTGTTTTTTTAAATCCTATAATTGTAAAAACAATAATAAAAACATCAAAGTTTGACATACTAGCAAAACAGACAACCCTCCAAACCCTGAGAGTTAAAATAAAAACTCCATACACAATGGATAACTTGAGAGATGTGCGAAGATTTGCCCACACCCGTGGTATTAGCCGGTCTAAAACCAAATCTGCTATGTGAAGGCAGGGTGTCTGGGGCACTGGGAAAAATCAATCTGAGAAGCATAACTCACTGATGAGAGAAAGTCCACCGATTGTGGTAGAAACATGGAATGATTGCCCTTTTTCCTATCATTGCTGTAAACTTTGCTCTTTCTTTGAAGCCTACTGGCTGGCGAATGTCATACCGGTAGCTCACCTTTTACTCCAAAGCAGTACTGGCAGCAGTTTCCAGGACAAAGCCTGTCCCTGACGGTCCCTCCACGCCTGCCCCTCAGACTCCCGGTCTTCCCAGCAGCCATGCCCGACCCTGCTCCTGTGACTCCTCTCCTTGACTGAGGCAGGGAAAGGGCTGTGAACCCCTAGTGCTGTGCTCATGGCCTGAGTGGTGTGTGGGTTGAGCTTGGCTTGGTTTGGCATCAACCCTGTGCAGACGCCGTTCCTGCCCCTCTCCTCAGGGAGCCACCACAGCAGCCCTGGGCTCTAAGCGCTCCTCTGAGGTGGGCTCCGCATGGCTTGGCTGAGCAGCTTCTGCAGAGCCCTATGAGCCCTATCCCTTTCCCAAACCTCTGGGCTTCCCCAGGAGATGCCATGGGAGCCCACTAAGGCCCCTTTGGTGTTCTTTGAGAGACATGGAGATACAAAGACCTTCAACCTCCTCTTGGCAGGCACATTCGTTACGACCCGCTCACATCCTAATGGCACAGGAGTCCTTCACTTTCAGGGATCTTCAGCTGAGAGTCTGGCTTGATGATCTTCATTCATGGGTGCCCCCAAACATTGGGATCAAATGCCCTCATCACGGCTGTCCTCTGGTGGCACTGAGGTGGTCTGGTGAACAAGTGGCTGGGAGAAAGATTCTGGAATCCTCACCCTCAGGCACCCGTGGAGCTGACACAGAATTCTCCTGCCCTTCGCCAGAGGAACTAGAGGGGTGGGGATGGCTGTGGATTCATGAAGCCTCCCTCCTTGAAGGAGCACCCCACTCTCCCTCTCTTCTCTGTTTTGGACACAAGTGGGGGAGGCTGGTGGTAGAGGTGGGAGGAGGACCTGAAGCCCTGGTTCTACTGCAAGAACAGCAGCCACGTCACGGTGGCCACCACAGCACTTATTCCTGGGAATGGAATGCAGGGCACCCCCGGGAAACAGGAAAGGCTCCTCTTGGACCTTACACCCCTGAGGTAGAGAAGCAAACATTGCCTGTGTCTCTTGACCTGTCCAGAAAAAGGAGTTCCCTGAGGCATGAATGTGACCTGCCTGGTACTTGTGGCAGGTGAATCCCTGCAACAGAGAAGGCCACATCAATGGTCATAGCTCAATAACATTAAACTCCTAGACCAGGGGTCTGCAAACTCCAGCTCACAGGCTAAGTCCCATCTGCCAGCTATTTTTGCAAATAAAGTTTTATTGGAACACACCCACACCTGTGCGTTTGCATATGGTGGATGACGGCTTTTGCGCTGTGGTGGCTGAGCGGGGTAGTTGCAATGGAGACGATGGCCTGTAAAGCGTGAAATATTTGCTACCTGGCTCTTTATAGGGAAATTTTGTTGACCTCTGTCCTAGACCATCTGATCAAATCCTCTTGCTCAGAGTCTTTGTTAAGAGTGAAAGCAGTTTATTTGGGGAATTTTTCCAGGAACTAAAGGTGAGGAAGTGAGAACAGGAGATGGGCAACGAAGAAGAGCCAATAGAGTGGGTGGCTGCGTGGCAGGTGGGGGTCTGTCCTGCTGGGAAGCTTTTGAGGGCCCATGTGGAAGGCGAGGCAGCAGGGGCCCACCCTACGGGGAGGCTGTGGCACTTCTTCCCCACCCCCACCCCACACTCCTGGTTTGTGCCCGTCAGTGGGGGAGCAAACGCCACAGCAGAGAAGGAGGTGAGAGGCCCTCCCCTCCCTGTGCACAGGCTGCCAAAGCCATGTCATCCCATGAGGACTTTTGGTTGGTCTTCTCCTGGCAACTCCTATATCCCCAGCTGAGCTTCAAGTGTCTTAGTGGCTGCATGTTGAGAACATGGAGATGCAAGTGCTGTGCATGCTGCTTTCCAAGGCCAGGTCCTCTCACTGGCCAGGCCGTGCTGGGCGCTGTGGGTGCTGTTCCTCAGCACACGGTTTCCTTTTCTTTCTTCCAGTCCTTGAATGACTGGCTGCTTCTTGTCATGCTCCTCTCACATCCGTCTCCTCCTCCATGAGCACCCCCTCTGAGCATCTGCCCCGAGGCAGCATTGCCAACCCCACCGCAGGTCTCTGTCCCACCCCTGTGTAATTTCCTTTGCAGTGCTCATTGCATCATGAATGATCACTTATTCATTTATTGAATAGATTATTACCTGCCTTCTCCAGCTAGAATGGAAACTTCACAAAGCAGGGACCTAAAGTGTCACATTCACTGTGTCATCAGTGCCTAAAACATTACCTAGCACATAGCAGCTGCCTGGTGCGTATTTGCCAAATGTAGAAATGGTTTTGAACTCTTTGAGGAACAGGGCTCAAAAACAGATGAGACAACGATTTTCTGGCAGGCAGGTATGGACAAGAAGAGGATGTCTGTGAGGTGTGTGCACATGTGTATGTGTGGGGACAGGAAGGGAGGAGACTTTTGCCAGCCATCTGCTCCCTAAGCCCCTCCAACCTTGCTAAGAGTCTGGGCTTGCAGCTGCTGCAACTCTGGCATGGAGAGAGGATAAATGTATGTACTCTGCTCCAGGCCTAAGATGGCTGGACACTGTCTTAGTCCATTTTGTGCTGCTATATATAACACAACACCTGTAATTTATGCAGAATAGAGATTTATTACTCACAGTTCTGGAGGCTGGGGAGTCCAAGGTCAAGGGGCCTGCTTCTTGTGAGGTCTTTCTTACTGTGTCATCCCATGGCGGAAGGTGGAAGGGAAAGAAAAGGAGTTGAGAACAAGAGATGGAACTTGCAGCCTCAAGCCCTTCTATAATGGGCATTTATGCATTCACAACAGTGGAGTCCTCGTGACCTAAATACCCTGCATTAGGCCCCACCTCCCAATGCTATTGCATTGGGGATTAAGGTCCAACACCTGTTTTCTGCAGGACACATTTAAACCATACCAGATCCTATCAGCAATTGTAGAGCAATGCTATTACTTCTTTGGAAATATTTGCAATTTACTTTTAGGATAAAGTGGTATTAAAACTGAAAACATTGATATAGGGAATTTAAAAACATTCACAGTAAATCCTGGGATTAGTATATATTCATTTAAAGCTCCTTCATTCTCATTGACCAAGATGTATAATGAAAAATACATATTTAGCATGGGAAATCCACCCACAAATCACTGGAAACGCTTAATTTCTCAACAAAAATAGATTGGTGGTGAGCAATGCTTCAGGAGGAAAAAATGGGAAAGATTTTTTCTTTTTTTTAATCAACGTGAACTAAAACAAAATGTCACTTCCTGTCATCCCCACCCACACACACGTGTGCACGCACCTCACAAAGATCCTCTTCTTGTCCATACCTGCCTACCAGAAAATCATTGTCTCATTTGTTTTTGAGCCCTGGTCCTGTTAACTCTCAACTGACCAGAAACATATGAGGGTACTTCAAAAAGTTAATGGAAAAAGAAAACTTTTTCCCAGTCCCACACCCTGGAGTATTTCCCCTATGTTTTCTTCCAGGAGTTTTAAAGCTTCAGGCCTTATATTCAGTTCTCTAATCCATTTTGAGTTGATTTTGGTATATGGTGAGATGTACAGATCAAGTTTCATTCTTCTACAAATAGATATCCAGGTTTCCCAGCACCATTTTATTGAAGAGGCTGTCTTTCCCCCAATATATGTTCTTGGCACCTTTGTTGAAGATCAGTTGGCTGTAAATACATGGGTTGATTTCTGGGTTCTCCATTCTGTTCCATTGGTCCATGTGTCTGTTTTTATGCCAGTACCATGCTGTTTTGATTACTACAGATTTGTAATATAGTTTGAAGTCAGGAAGTGTAATGCCTCCAGCTTTACGTTTTTTGCTCAGGATTGCTTTGGCTATTGAGGGTTTTCTGTTGTTCCATATGAATGTTAGGATTGTTTTTTCTATTCCTGTGAAGAATGTTATTGGTATTTTGATGAGGATCACATTGAATCTGTAGATGGCTTTATACAGTATGGACATTTTTACTACATTGATTATTCCAATTCATGAACAAGGAATGTCTTTCCATCTTTTGGTGTCCTCCTTAATTTCTTTCATCAGTGATTTGTAGTTCTCATTGTAGAGATCTTTCACTTCCTTGGTTAGATTTATTCCTAGGTATTTTATTTTTTAGTGACTATTGTAAATGGGCTCACTTTCTTGATTTCTTTATCTTCTAGTTTGTGGCTGGACTATAAAAACACTACTGATTTTTGTATGTTGATTTTGTATCCTGCAACCTTACTAAATTCATTTATCAGTTCTAAAAGTTTTTTGGTAGAGTCTCTTGGGTTTTCTATATATAGAATCATGTCATCTGTAAGACTCCAAAAGCATAGACAACAAAAGAAAAAAAAATGGGTTTATATCAAACTAAAAAGCTGCTCAGCAAAGGAAATAATCAACAGAGTGAAAAGACAACCTACAGAATGAGAAAAAATATTTGCAAGCTAAGCCTCCAATAAGGGATTAATATCCAGAATATACAAAGAGCTCAAACAATTTTACTGTAAGAAAACAAATAACTCAATTTAAAAATGAGAAAAGGAGCTGAATAGGCATTTCTCAAAGAAGGACATACAAATGGCCAACAGGTATGTGAAAAAGTGCTCAATGTCACTATCAGGGAAATGCAAAAAAAAAAAAAAAAAAAAAAAAACCACTTTGAGATATCACCTCACCCCAGTTTGACTGGCTATTATAAAACAGACAGAGAATAATGAATGCTGGTGAGGAGGTGGAGAAAGGGGACCCCTTCTGCACTGTTGCTGGAACTGTAAATTAGTACAGCCAGTGTGGAGAACAGTATAGATGTTCCCCAAACGACTACAGATAGAACTACCATATGATCCAGCAATCCCACTGCTGGGTATGTATCCAGAGGTCTGGAAAACATCAGGTCGAGGGCATGCCTGCACCTCCCATGTGTATCGCAGCTCTATTTACAATAGCCAGGCTATGGAACCAGCGTAAATGTCCACCGATGGATGACTGGATAAGGAAAATGTGGTATATATACACAGTGGAATACTATTCACTCATAAAAAAGAACGAAATTCTGCTATTTGCAGCAACATGGATAACCACGGAGAAAATTATGCTAAGTGAAATAAACCAGGTGCATGAAGAGAAATACTGCACACCCTCACTCATAAGTGGCAGCTGAATCCATAAATAAACAAACAAACAATAAAGAGAGACAGATAGAAAGAAAGAAAGAACAATCACAATAATATGATGTACTTTTAGGAAGAGAGAAAAGAACTGGGGTTACTAGAGGTGGAAAAGGGGAAGGGAGGGTGAGAAGGAGGGGGTTAATGAGAATTGGTTAATGGACACACAGAATGATGACGTATTGTAGTGACGGATAAGCTAACTGTCCTGATCTGACCACCACACGTCATACACAACTACTAAAAAGTCAACTTTGTACCCCACATATATGTATAGTAAATTATCTTTAAAAAAATAAATAAGTAAGAACTAAAAAAAGAAAAACAGGAGTTTTTGGAGTATCCTTGTATCTTAAATGCATAAATTTATTTTCCTAATTTTCCTACTGACCTAAATTTTAGTATATGCAATGTATATTCCAAATTAAGAAAAAAAAGTTTTTAAATTCAATAAGACAGGATGTTGTATAGCACTTTTCTAAGGCCAAGAATTTGCTGTTTTTCACCAGAGCTAGGATTTGGCATCAGAGCTCAAAGTTTAAAGCTGCTCAGGAATTATAAACACTCCGGGAAACAGCTTTTGCCGTCTGATTGACAGCAGCTGACTCCCAGGTGAAGGCTGCAAAGGGCTCAGCTGCCCAAGCCACTGGCCGGCCAGTCTGTCTCCCACACCTGAGGGCTGAATATCAACCTTTTGTTAGTGCTTGAAACCCTCTTGAAGGACAAATATATGCAGGTTGGCCCGTTTCTGTGCCTTGAATCCTCACTCTGCGAGTTAACCTCAGTGGCCAGTGTGCCCAAACGCTTCCCAGAAACCTGTCCTTGGGGCCGTTGGTCTTAAATGGACAGAGAAGCATGAGACAGTGACTGGAGTTTTAGATGACAGTCTGAGATTTCTGCGGTGGTGAACACCCGCTGAGATGCCATCTGTTCGGGCTGAGCTCCTGCCTTTTTTCCTTCTAGACAAGGTGAACTTGCAAATGCAAAGAATAGCTCTTAAAATGACTTTGCATGGACGTTCGATCTCCGGGGCTTCTGTTCCCGTAGCTGCTCTGGCCCCCTCCACTTTCCATCATTGGAAGGGGCGGGTAAGCAAAATGGGTAAATAGCGAAGTTTACTTTTTTTTTTTAAACTAATGCAGTTTTCTGGTGAATATCTGGAAAATAAAATAAGATGATTTATGATCATATCAACCAGAGATAGTCCTCACATACTTTGACGTTCTGTGTTAGGTGCATTATTGGGTGTGTTCCTTCTTGAAGAATTCATCCCTTTTCATATGAAATGCCCTTGTCTATCTCTGTTTATTTTCCTGGTTCTGAAGTCAGCTTTATCCAAAATTAACAGCTTTCTTTTGATTAGTGTTAGCGTAGTATAATTTTCTCTACCATTTATTTTTAACCTGAGTTTTTATATTTAAAGTAGATTTCTTGTAATGAATATAATTTGGTCTTTTTTAAGAATTCATTCTGACAATCTGTCTTTTAACTGGTATAATTAGACCATTCATATTTAAAGTGATTATTGAGCGTTGGAATCATAACTACCATGTTTGTAACTGTTTTCTACTGATTAAAGATATAACCTGTATCCATTCTCTTTTACTTTGCTCCACAATTTCATGATGCCCCCAACTTACAAATGAGCAAGCGCACTTCTTAGCATGTGTGACTTGCCCAAGTCATGGAGTGAGTAAGGGGAAGAACTTAGAAAGGGTATAAAACCCAACATTCTTCAGACTTCAGAGCCTGCATTCTTTAATGGATGGTTATGAATGGGCAGATTGATGGACAGATGGATAAAGAATTAGATACATAGATAAATATACCTTAACAGAAGAGAGATCATATTCAGTTCTATGGATACAATTACAAATTAATATTGTATTTTAAGAATTGTTGCAAATTATGACACATTCTTGATTGAGGATATTTCTCAAGTTGTTAAAATCATAATTCTAATACAAACATAACAATGCACGGGAGAGTTGTTTTTAACTCATGAATTTAAAGAAAACAACAGTGAAATAACAGAGCTGATTCAAAGATGCTATGAGGACATGAGACTTGTAGAGTTAATGAAGAAAGGAATGCTGAAAAAGTGGTGATTTAGATACAAAACTGGTTTATATTCCCATGAGCAATTAAACCATAACCTTCAGGGTGATCCTATCTATGGATCGGTCATTATACCTCGTCAGTTTTCTTCAGGTTAACCTGGCCCTAATCAATTATTAATCAAGCCAGTATATTCTATAAGAGTCATATGAGCTTCACACAGGCTCATTAGGAAATCATTTCACCTAATGTTAAAAGGTTGTCATCATCTTTTTTTTCCCTCTTAGTTTTGAGTTTTGAAAACTTCTCCTAAGTACTTGTGAAAATGACTTTCTGGTCTTTGTACGGCGGCATGATCAGAGAGCTACCACCACAGAACTATCTACAAGACTGTCTGCACAGCAAGTGGACTCAGGGGATCTCAGACCCCCAGGAGCCTGGAGTACTCCTCTTCCTGCTGGAGGGAAGCGTGGTTGGGGTCTCTCTGTTCTATATCCCGAGGTCCAGCTGAAATGCTGGTACCGATCAAGCTTTATTAAAGGAAAAGAATCTGCTGGGCTGCACTCAAAATGGAGAGCAGCAGCCGGCTCGTGGTGGGAGAGCTTATATAGGCTGTAAGGAAGGCTGATGTCATCAGGGAGCGGTTTGGGGCTGGAGTGGGAGATAACGCTGGCTGATGCAATCAGGTGCAAGGTTGCACACATGCGGAAATACAGGAGTTTCTATTTCTCAGAAACCACGAGGTTTCTCACAAGGGAAAGGCTGGTGGCTATTTTGTGCCCAGTGTGTGTAAAATGGCACCAGTCGCATCCAAGATCCATCAGTTCTGATGAAGGAACTGTGTGCGGCACACTCTGCTTTCTGTTGGAATCCAGCAGGAAGGCAGGAAGCCTGGAAAACCTGCCTTGTGCACGCAGGGCTGCAGGCTTCCCCAAGCCTCACCTCTCATCCTGGAGCCGCAGTCCTGGATGTCAAGAGCGCAGGTAAGGCTGGATTTGCCACTCGTTGGTTTCTGTAGGGGAAATGCCTTGCTTTTTCTCCTGTGTTTTCTTCTGTCCATAAATAAGAACTTCCCCCATAGCCCCTGGGTCTTAGAAGACCTGAAGTGGAAGCTTCTGTCTTCCTGCATCCCACAGAGATGAATATGGGAATCTGCTTGGTTCATTTTACTCTGGGGTGTGTCAAAAAAAGTCCAGCTCCTTTTCCCCATGTTCCCACTGCTTAAGGCCTGGCGGGGACTGGCCCGGGGGAGTCTGTATTGAGTTTCTCCTCCTCGTGCAGTGAGCAGACAGCAAAGGCTTGCCTCAAGCAGGTGCCAGCCTCTGCCCCCTTGCACTGAGATTCTTTGTCTGTAACCTGGGTGGGCCAGGAAGGCCTGGCTCAGGGGATCTTGCTGCCTTTAGCTCCTGGACAAAGGAGGAGGATGCCCCATCTTGGACCCAGGACAAAGAGGGCTTCCTACCTAGCCTCCACTGCATGTGGCTGTTATTAGGCTCTACACAGCAGATGAATAGAGCTTTGCTTGGATCTCAGCTGGGTCCTGGTATCCATTCTCAGTTGGTTAAAATTCGGAGAGTGGTGAAGAAATAGCATCCAAAACCTCCCAACAGTTTCCCTTATTTCTACAGAGCCAAGATCTGAGAGAGCAGGCCTGCCTGAGCTGAGGTGAGGTGGAGGTTCTCTAGTTATTTGCACAGCAAGTCGTTAAGAGCATCAAGCTTGGGTGCCAATCGTAACAGACTCTCATGAAGGAGATGCCGTGTGTCTGCCTGTTGATTAGTTGGTGATATCTTATGCTTGGAGGGAACGTGGACTTTTGCAGCAGAAACATCTGGATGTGCATGAAGTGACACAGACATTTTTATCTGTAGAATCAGATGGAATCAGAAAAGCTACTTGGGTTTGAGCAGACATTTAGGAAATCTAGCCCACGGTACATCGCAGACTGGCCAAGACCTTGTTCCACTGGGGCTGCAGGCAGCTTCCTACTTTCTATTCACCAAGCAGCCCCTCACCCCCAGCTGTCCAGGATGCAGGAACCAAAACCTCTTTGCTGTTCCCTATGTGGCACAATCCACTCATTTCACAGGAGATAAACTTGGAGAACTTACGAACAATACACGGCCAGGCTTCTCGCCCCAGTGCAGGGATTGATTTTACTAGCACCTTTGCTTATGCTTGTAGTACGACTAAGGAATTAAGGAGAGTGACCAGTTTGTCACTCAGTGCAGTCACTCAGCAAGCTCTTGGTCTCTTAAAGTCGAATTGCAGAAGGTCTGGGCCTACAGTGAGCTGCTGTCCAGAAAGAGCCACAGGCTCTGTCTGGTCTTTCAGAAACAGGAGACAAATGGCTTTCTGAGAATCAGTGCTTTGGCTACTCTGACAAGCCTTTTCCTCAAAGGGCAGGTCTATTCTTGGTAGCTGTATAGGGTAAATTTGAAATGGAGTGTACACACCTGGGAAGAGCCGAGAGAATACGAAGACTTCTGTTTGTTGTTTCTAGCAAGCTCACTATCATTAAACCAAGTTTCCTGAACAATAAATCTTAGGAATTAAATTAAACTAGGGAATTAAATTTAATCCCTTAAATTAGAAGGAATTTAAGGAAATTCCTTCTAGGAAATAACCCAACCATAGTATCCAAAGGATGCTATCAGTCCCTCTCTCAGACGTTTTCTCTTCCGAGTAGGCCCATCTTCAGGTGGGCTCTCTTTGCATGGCCAGAGGGTGGGCACCGTGGCTCTGGCCTCTTAATCTTGTAGGTTTGCACATCAGGATGAAGAAAAGACTTTGATTGGCCCAGCTGGAGTCACATGTTCTTTCTTGACCAGTCACAGTGGCCAGGAAAATGGGCTACTCTGATTGGTCAGGCCTGGGTCATGTCATATCTGTGCCCAAGAAGAATGGGATTGGCCTCATGCTCCATATGGCATTGTCTCCCCACAGGAGGGCTTCTTCTACCAAGAGAACAGGGAGGGGTGCTGGACCACCCTCTCTAAATAGAGGTAGCTCCTAATGTTAATGCTAGTAAGTACAAACGGATACGACCTACCAGGTTCTCTGAGTACAGTTTTGCATAAGCCCTTGTTCCTGGAAATATCACCCCAACCCACCGAATCCATTGGAAATGGACTGACACCACAGAAACTGGCACATAAATGTAACTCAGCTCAAGACTGGCTTCAAACACTCAGACATTTTTATGGTTGTTATAGCACATTGCAGGTCCTCTGTCCTGTGTGTAGAATCCAAGGTCTGGAGAAGGATATAGGGATGTATATTTAAAATTGGGGAAATCAAGTCACACAGAGGGCCCTGGTCATATGACTGCTTGGTGGCTGTGTGGACCTTGGTTGGAGGGCTGCTGACATCCATTGTAGGTCTACATCCTTTCTGTCTTTTAGGACAAGGGTATGACAGCCAGCTTTTCTGACTAGATAGATAGTGCAGTGACAAATCGTGGTTAAGCCTGCCATAGAGACAGCTTGAGATTCGTTAGGAGAATGTGGCGTTGAACTGGAAATCCTAATTTCAAGACACTCACGCAACTCATTCTGGTTGGCATTTTTCATGTTGTTCCAGAGGCTGTTTAGAAATGAAGGAACCAAACACTGAGCAGTAAAGAACAAGAATGTAGTTTGCTGTACCCGAGAAGGGCAACACAAGCATTTCGTCCTAGCAGCTCTTCTACAATAGGGTTAAAGTCTCCCATTAATGGGAGGTCTGGCAGATGCTTTTAGGGTTAAACTGAGCTTTCAAAACTCAGTTCTTGTCAAACATTTACTCCTGGGAAGATGGAGTAGATGCACTTTTTCCTGTTCTTCATGCTGAGTACAACTGGAAACCCTGGACATTATGTATAAAACAAACATAAAGAGACTTTGAAAGGTGGGCAGAAGGCAGATCAGAAAGGGATCCAAGGAATGACATGGTGGTGAGTTTCTAGGTTCTTTTTTTGCCTCATATGTATAAAATTTGGAGGTGAAGAAGCCAGTAATATGGAAAGGTCCAGACAAACAAAAGTCCCAGCAAATCCTGCTTTCTCTAGTTGCTTTGGTTTGAATGTCCTCCCCAAGCTCGTGTTGGAGCTTAATCCCCAATACAGTACTTGAAAGTTGGGGCATTAATGGATTATTGGGTTAATGAATGAGTAGGCTATCATGGGAGCGGCACTGGTGGCATTATAAGGAGAAAGAGAAAGCATGTGAACGCACTCTTGCTGGGCCCTCTCACCATGTGATACCCTGCACTGCCGCAGGACTCTGTAGAGAGTTCCCACCGAGAAGAAGGCTCTCACCAAATGCTCTCTCTAGACCTGGGACTTCCCAGCCTCCAAAACCATAAGAAATAAATTCCTTTATCTTATAGATTACCCAGTTTCAGGTATGCTATTATAAGAGATAGAAAACAGACTAATAATACACTAGCCAAATGACCAGGCAAGGGCAGCCTATCAAGACAGAAAACTTAGACAATGACTGCTCTACTCCAGCCAAACACCACAGAAAAAAGCTGTGGCCCCACCATTTACCATACTAGCAAATGCTGTGTAGGAAGCCCAGACATGCACTCCTGCTAGACTGTAACAAGGAGCTCCAACACCCACCTGAGTGGTTTCAGAGAAAGTCGAGTAAGAAGACGGGACTTTCATTCCTGTCCAGTAGTAATAAGGTGTCCCACCCCACCCCCAACGAGTGGTGTCAGAGGAGGCCTATTGGAGGGTCAGGACTTTCAACACCACCTCGTGGTAATAAAATCACCTTCCCCTTGTTGTCAATGGAGACTGCCCGGGGAGCAACAATGAGGTGTTACTATCTGTCCCAGCCAGGGAGGTACCAGGGAGACCTGTGGGGTGCTGGGCTCCCACCCTTGCTCAGCAGTATCAAGAAGCCCTTCCTGCTCAGGAATCATTGGCAGGGGCACCTCTGCTTTCCCAACTAGTACAATGTCAAGGGAAGCCAGTTAAACAGAAGGTTACAAAGATCCAGTGTTTCAAAACATACTACCCAAAATGTACAGGTTTTAATAAGAAGCATCTCATATTAAGAACCAGGAAGTTATCAAATGGAATGAAAATAAACAATCAATAGATGCCAAAATCAAGATCACGGGCGTATTAGACCTATCTGACCCCAGAACAGTGACAACATCAAATGCTATCGAGGATGTGGAGAAACCGTGACCTTCACAGACTGCTGGTGGGAGTGTAAAATGATACAGCCACTGTAGGAAACAGCTTGGCCGTTTCTTTAAAAAAAAACCCAAAAACAAAAACTAAACATGCAACTACGATAAGACCCAGCATTTGCACTCTTGGACATTTTCCCAAGAAAAATGAAAACTTATGTTCACACAAAAAGTTGTACACAATGCTCATGGCAGCTTGATTTGTAATAGCCCCAAAGTGGAAACACCCCAGATGTCCTTTAATAGATGATTAAACAAACTATGGTACATCCATGCAATGGAACATACCACTCAACAATTAGAAAACAAAAAGAAAGAAGAAACTATTGACTCATGCAACAACCTGGATGACTTGCTAGAGAATTACACAAAGTGAAAAAGCCAGTCCCAAGAGTTTATGTACTATATGATTACACCTATAGAACATTCTCGAAATGACAAAATTATTGACATGAGAACAGATCAGTGGTTGCCAGGGGTTACGGAGGCACTGCGAGTGGGAGGGAAGTGGGTTGGCTTTAGAAGGGCAACATAAGGGATCCAGCTGAGATGGAAATATTCTGCATCTTGACTATCGGTGTCAATATCCTGGTTGTGATATTGACTGTAGCTTTGCAAGAGGTTGCCATTGGGGGAAAACTGGGTAAAGAATACACAGGA
The DNA here is from genome assembly GCF_027409185.1 of Cynocephalus volans. Classification (NCBI taxonomy): domain Eukaryota; kingdom Metazoa; phylum Chordata; class Mammalia; order Dermoptera; family Cynocephalidae; genus Cynocephalus; species Cynocephalus volans. The sequence goes on from NC_084460.1 coordinate 297,009,977, forward strand.
ACTCTCTGTACCATTTCTTACAAGTGCGTGTAAAACTACAATGATCTCAAAATAAAAAGTTTAATGAAAAAAACCTCATTCTGCTTCCAGCTAGTGGCCAACCAGGTTGAATAGTTTGGACATTTCTAGAGTCTAGCATGGTACCCCTTTAATACATTGAATAAGTGTCTGTTCAAGTAAAACACCTGGTGCAAAACGAATCACGAGTCAGAAGAGCCTGAAGGGCCTCGTCCACTGAACCACTGGTGTCCTGCACCTGCTCCACCTCAGCCTCTGCGGGGCGGGGTGGGTGAGGCTATGGTGTACGATTAAAGCTCTTGTTAGCTGTGACTTCTTGGGCAAGTTACTCCAACTGTTTGTTTCTTTATTAGAAAAATACACATAACAGTACGTGCCTCCCAAAGTTTTTATAAAGATTAAGTGAGGAAAAGTGTGAAAAGATGGTGTTTGTAGCTATGACCAAACCATAGGTAGATTATTACAATGTAATTGATAGTAGATTATTACAATGGAAAAAAGAGGACAGAGTCAGTATAAATATAAAATTTGCTGAAAAGCCTATGCAGGGGAAGGTAGTTTGTTCTGTTTCCCCTTTATGCCTAATTTAGTTTAATCAATTATTCTTTATTATACCCTTGTTCTCTTCTATTAGCTTTCTAATTATACATTCCTTTATTATGTTTTTGTGGTGACTAGATATTATCATATACATCCTTCACTTATTAGAATCTGATATATATCAATATATATCTATATTTATATCTATCTATCTATGTATCTATGTATCTATCTATGTATCTATGTATCTATCTATCTATCTATCTATCTATCTATCTATCTATCTATCTATCTATATATATCTTTTATCACTTCCAGGATTGTATAAAAAGCTTACAACACTTTAAACCTGTTTACCCGTCCTGCCTTTTGTGATATTATTGTACACTTTGATTTTATATTTTAAATCCCATTATATGTTATTATTGTTGTTCATACAGTTGGTGATATTTTTAAATTTACCCACATATTTCCCTATTTGAATGCTCATTATTCTTTCTTGTTTTACTGTGCATCTGCCTGGAATAATTTTCCTTCTGCCCAAAGAATTCTGTTTAGTTTTTTTTTTTTCCTTTTTTCCCCTTCCTTTTAGTGTTTCTTCTAGCTTATATCAGTTGACAATGAATTCTGTCAGCATTTGTATATCTGAAGATGTGTTAATTTCTCCTTCATTTTTGAAAAATATTTTTTGCTAGGTACAGAATTCTGCATTAGTAGTTGTTTTTCTTTCAGCAATTTAAAGACATAATTCCATTGCCTTTTGGTTCCTACTATTTTGGTTTAGAAATCAGCTGTCAGTCTTATTATTTTTAAGAGTAAAGTCATAACAAAAATATTCCCTAGTATAAATAACTCCTTTAAATCTTATTTTAAATACACACACTCACACACACACACACACAACCTAAAGTTCTCTTGGATGTTCTAAATCTGTGGATAAATTTGTTAAGGTTTCAAGTTAAAATGAAGAGCCTAAATTAATTCATCAATTATAGAGTGCAAAAGATAGAAAGAAGGTGACCACACTAATAGACCCCATTCTTTTAAATATTATAAGGATATTAAGTTATCCAGTGTCTATAGATTTGGCTCTCATTTTTAAACCATTTTATATTTAATTCTAACACTTTCTGGAGTTAAAAGATTTCTATTCGCTGAAGAACACTGTTAAGAGCCTGTTTAACTGAAGTTATGTAATTCTAAACAATATTTAGTATTCACAATGTATAACACTAAGGAAACTTAGTATACTAAAACCCTTAGTTAACTGAGATAATTTATATTCATAGATTTTATCTGTGTGAGAGATCTACTGACACATTCACTGGGCCAAAAAAGCACCTTTTTGGAGTCACTGGATCATGAGGCACAAACTTGCAAAGGGGTTGGTCTCAAAGCTCGTGGACCCCTTGTACCAGGACTCAAGACGTGTTCATTACTCTTTTCTCATTCAAGTGTCAGATGTCAACAGCTCCCACCCAGGACAATCACTTGTGCAGATTTTGTATTTCTTTTTCATTTTAAAGATATTTAAATACATTTTCAGCCAAGTTATGCAGACCTTTGAACTTAATGGGATTCCAAATTATGTATATATGTTTTCTACTTTGCTTTAATGACATTTGGTTTTGATGTAATTTTACATTTCAAAAAATTTTAGAACCATGCAATTGTTATGAATATTCTAAAAGCTAGCTGGTTAGTTCTGGACATCCTACATGGCTTTGTTTGAACTGTGGGTTGCAGCATTTCAGATCATTCTGACACCCCATTCCCTCCATTGCCCTTCTCTCTTCTTTTAACCATGGAGGCTTCTGCTTGAAAGCCTCCTGTGACAATGGAGGGTTAGAGGAGAAGAGGAAAAAGGTCATCAGCAGGATCTGAGGGCTGCTTTTAATCTCCAGGAAAGGGGCCAGGAAAGGGGTTGGACAGTGGGGTCTCTACAGGTTGTACCACACAGTTCTCTAGCTGCAGGAACAGGGCACAATTCAGGCAAGAAACCTCTCTCCAGGAAGAAAGGTGGTGTGTTTTGGGAGAATCACTCAAAATGGGGGCTGGAGTGCAAAAGGGTGAGAGACTTCTCCAGTTATGTCACTTTCATGGTTGGTTGTGCTGACACTCCTGTTCTGTCACCTTTATGTGGCTTGGCTGTTGAGGAGATGAGTGCTGAAAAGGACTGTCAGGCTGAGGAAAGAACATTGAACTGAGAGCTAAAAGATCTGGGTTGGAGTATTGCTCCCATCACCTAACAATCTGCCTCCTTGGCCAGGTCACTTAACTTCTGAGCCTACTCTTTAAAGTTGGTTAAATTAAAAATCTCACAGGGTGGTTGTGAGACCCAAATGAAATAGAAATGTGAAGAATATCACCCCCAAATGCTGTGTTCATCCTCACACTCAGATACGGCAGCCATCGACTTGCAAATAATCCTGATCCCTGCCGTGCTGATAATTGTCTTTCCCTGAGATTGCTTTGGCACTCCCTGCTACAAACCCTTGATATCAGCAGGGGAAGCTTAATGGAGTCTGGCCTATTACTATTCCATGCTTAATGCTTACCCTCAAGTTAGGAAAGAGGGTGAATGATGTTCATTCTTTGGTGGCATCCCCAAGCTATTAACATTTCTCTTTGGAGACTATGCTCTATCAAGAATATCTTCTCTGCTTTGCCTTATCAGTCTTGTTGGGCTATATTTGAATACATACCCTATTCTCTTCTGGGTCCCAGTACCCGCTGTCCACTGGTGCTGTAAACCTTTTTCTGTCCTCTTGTTCCTGGCTCGATGTCTTGCAAGAATAGTCTAGTTTACTTACAATAATTTTTCAGCATTTACTTAGCCTTGGCCTGTGCCTCCATCAATTAGCAAATGATGCCTTCTCAGGGCTCCCTAGTGATGTCTTAGGTACCTAACGCAGTGATCCCCTCTTAGTTGATATTTTGCTTGGGCTCCCTGAAGCTGTGGAGACAGCTAACCAGACTTTGCTCCTTGAAACCCTCCTGTCCCTTTGTATCCATGGTTTTGTGTTATCCAGGCTCTCCAGGCTTTCCCGGTACAGCTCCATTCCTCTGTCTAATGTACACGTTCCTCAAGGATAGGCCCCGTGTCCCTGTTTTATTTCTTCTTCTACACCTCTTTAGACAATCAAATATTCCCATAACTTCAACTATCTCCTCTATTCCAATGACTTACATCTCCTGTTTCTTAATTGCCATATTTATTTAATAAATAAATTACTCTGTAGGGCTACAAAAGGTAAAAGAAATGAAACTTAGGTCACTTGAGAAAGGCAGGAAACAAGAGAATGGTAAATAAAGTATAAAGAACATAATGCCCAAAGAAATTAAGCCTAAATGTGTTCAATACTCTTTTTTAAAAAATTAAAAACTGATTGAAAACAAAATCTATTTATATATGTTTATAAGAGGCCCACCAAAAACAAAAGTGGTGCATCTAAAATGCCTAATGTAGAATAAAATAACTGAAAATAACTCAAAAAATTAAAAAGAAAAGAACAGGGGTTTAAAAATTGAATATAAACAAAGAGAAAGCAGGAAAAAATTACATGAAAGTAAAATCCAAGGAAAAATTAATGGGACCAAAGGACCATTTTCAATTGCTAAAGGATTTCATTCACAGTGACCTACAACTTCTATGAATCATTTTTCTCTGAACAATATTACATCAAAATCAAAGGTGAAATTGTTAGAACATCGAGAAGCAACAGCTAGGAAGCAGATGGTGGTGGTTGTAGACTTTTGCACAACCACGAGGTAGAGCTTCAGGAATGACAATGTTCTGTGCCTACATGTTGAAGCTACTGTGCACAGAAAAGAATATGCTGTCACTAGCTTTCATTTATGGGAGGAATGAATCAAGATATACCAGATGTTAAGGAGACTTTTTCCCCCTAGCTTGACTTTGGATAATTCACTCAAATTCTACTTGGTTTCTCCAACTGTGCTGCACAGATGCAACATACAGCCTAGAACAGGAACAGGAGAAGGACAGTCAAGACTGTTTTGCAACTGAAGAACAATCTGATCCGATGGTCACTTACCTCCCGAAATATCCAGCTGTTGGTTGTTAGAGTAATTTTACAAATTACAAATCCAGGTGCTTGTGAAGTGAAATATATTTACCTGGACAGTAACATTGATGTGGAACGTTACAGGACCATTTGGAAAATCCCTAGGAAAACACTTTAATTTGACAATAACTTTTTTGTGTCTTTCTCACATTGAGCTTATGGCTTTATGATGCCAAACTATAATCATGCCCTTGGAGAGACTAATGGAAATTAGGTGAGTCAATTATTAGTGGAGGCAAGAATAGGATACAGAATGCATCCTAAACTCGTAGACTCTCAGGTTAGAAGTGACCTTCCTTCTTATCCAGGCTGACTCCTCGTTTGAACCTCTCTATGGCATTCCTGCTGGAGGGCTGTGCCACTGGTGGCAAAATCATTAGAATTCAGTTCAATCTATTCTAACTGTTGTGGCATTGACCTTTGAAAATTCCTTGTTTTGATTCTGTACTTTCTACTTACAAGTTGTAGCTCTATAATAAACAATCAATTATAAAAAGCCTAATCTGTCTTCCACATGTATGTTAGCTGGAGACAGAAACTAATTACACCATTCATTTGAAAAGGGAAAATTTAATAATAAATTGCTAATTAATAGACGGTGGCTAATTACTAAAGATGTAAAAAAAACAGGACTCTAAGGTGTCTAGAAGAAGCAGGTGCCAAAGGAGCAGCTCTTACCTCCAGGATGCGGAAGAGAGGACAGGAAAGGAGCAAAAGACTAGGAGAGCCTGACCTCAGCACAGAGGCCGAGATCCAGACCTTGCTGAAGAGGGCGTGGCTATGACAGGAGCTCACAGCGTGGCCTATGGAGGAAGCTTTGTCAGAGGGCACAGGCTGTTGCTGGTCTTCGGAGGCAGCCTTGCACCGACAGAGGGTGTGGACAGGCTGGAGCCACTCAGAAGTGGCCACAGTGGCGAGAACATAGCCCAAGGGCTCCTCTGCACAGGCTGCTGGGCTCCCACACTGAATATTAATAATGAAGAACCAAATCACAGAATGGAAGAGTCTTCCTGCGGCCGTGGCCACACAGGGTCACTCCAGCGCCCTCTATTGACAAAGCTTAACACGCCAGCAGCTGGAAAAAGAAACGTTTCAGGGTCCAGCTCCAGTATCACCAAGCAGGACAAAGAAGCGTGGCGGATTGGGTTCTGGTGGACAATCTGACACAACACAAAACACTCCTTTTATAGTATAAAGAGAACCAGCGTGTTTTCCTAAGTCCTCCCATCTGCTTTTCTTCCTTCTGTCCACACTCTCACCTCAAAAATCATCTCTAAATAGAGGATCCCAAATTCAAACCTAATGTTTTCCCAACCTCTAGCTCTGTATTTCCAGTAATCTACTGGTTAGCTATGCCTGGGTCTTTTATTGACACTTAAACTCATTACATATGGAGTTACTTTAGTTTCTACCAAATCTCTTTCCAGTAACGTTCTTTTCTTGCCTTCCCCTTATGTCAGCGCATGGCATGATAACCCCCTCATATCCTATCAATACAGTGGTTCATCTCACTTTGTCTTGGGAAGCATTTCTTCTCATTTCTGCCTCAAACAACCCTAATTCTGCCTTCTTTGTCTTAGCTGCCAGCCTGATATTCTTGTTCCTAAGTCCCCCTCAAATTCACTATGCACACTTCTGTTACTCGGATCATAGATTTCCTCTGCTCCAAAAATTTAAATGACTTTCCATTGCCTACAGTAGTACTTCCCAGAAGTGTTGCAACAATACTGGTTCCTCTTTATGCTAAAACGACCTTTAAAGTTCAGTCTTCATCATGCCACTCTACATCATGAACTTCCAACAGTAAAAGAACGTGGTAGCATTTTCTCAACTCACTTGGCTATATACGGAGCCCTCGAGCATCTCAAAGTTCTAAAGGGGCAAACTTTTAGAGCTGCTGTGTTGAATCCATTAGGATTAGGTAGAGTTACATATAATGAAAACCAAATTTTAAAAATAGCTATGCTTCAAACACACAATCCAGGCAATGTTGGGCTGGCATACGGTTCCACAGAGCCACTAGGAAGCCTGGCTTGTCCCACATTTTTGTTCTACCTTCTGGTACACGGCTTCTCTCTCAAGTCCATTTCATAGCATCATACCAGGCATCGTGCCTGAGTGCAGACAGTAGAAAAAGGACAGGCAGCAGGGCAAAAGGTATGCATCTGGGGACTAAATCAACACTTTTGGCAGCCTTCTGAGATGCCCCATCCAACACTTCCACCTACCACTTGTGGTCCAGAACTTAGTCACATGACCGTGCCCAGGTGCCAGGGAAGCTGGGAATGTGGTACTTAAGTGAGATGCAGTGTTACCCAAATCAAATGTTCATTCTCCTGCTGAAGAAGGGAAGGATGGCTCCTGAGGAGACAAATAGCAGCCTCTGCCTCATTGGTCTGAGGAAGGAATTAAGCTCCTCAGCTTTGCCTGCCAAAAACTCCATAATCTGGTTGCAACCTACATTTCTAGTGTTATTTCTCATTTTCCCCACACTCAAGACCCCTGCTGAAGCCAAGTTTGTGTATTGTCTGGTTTTTTGATTATGACTCTAAATCTTCTGTTTCTATACCTTTTATCCATGCTGAACTACCCCCTCCATCATTGCTACTGGAATTCTACCCTATCTTCCAGGGCAAGATAAATCCCATTCTTTTAATGACTTGTTTACGTTCACTTTAAAATGTGAATAACAGAGAATTCTACTCTGAGTAACAAAAATTCAAAGGTGTGTTAGGACAGACTCTGGTAGACACAGTACCTTATTTCCAGTTTAAACATTTAATCATGATTTCATATTTCCCATTGTCGGGCTCAGCACCGAGTGCTGAAGAGCTGCCCCAGCCCTGTTGGTTCACATCTGCCTCTTCAGAGCCTATTGATGCACATGCCTGGGTAGTGAGGGCCATCAGAATTGGCTGTCCTGGCTCCTGTTTATACTGAATCCTCCTCAGCCTCTCCCCGTACTCCTACTTGATGCACACTCCCAGGACAAGCCACATAATCTGTGGGACTCAGTGTGAAATATAAATGTAGAACCCTCATTAAAAAATATTAAGAATCTTGTCCGAGTGTGAGCTCATTGTATAATGCCCACCAAACTGAGAAGGTATCCTGAGACCAAATAATGAAGGAGGCCACTCCATACAGCTTACAAGGAGTTTATTATTATTATTATTATTATTATTATTATTATTATTATTATTGACAGGTGGTTACTTATAGGAAATGTATCAGGCAGACTATTGATCTTGGTGCTGCACAGCTGCTTTCTTCACAATCCTGGTGGGGAGGAACTGAAGCATATAAAGAACTTAGGGACAAAAGTGGAGCTATGCCAAAGAGAGAAAAGCTGCATAAGTGCAAGATTCTCGGGTGCCTCACAGCCACCTGTTGCTTATCCTTGGGGTTGCTAGAATCATTCCCCTTATCTTGCACAAGCACAGCATTCTGTTCCTTTCCTCTTCCTTGGTTGCTAAGCAACCTGTGCAGGGGAAAGATTGTAACTATTGAAATCAGAGCTCTAAAGGCCATGAGGATGAAGCCACACCCCCCCACCCTGCCTCCACATATACCTGGTCTGACCCTTCTGGTGAGCCAGGCCCAGATGCTTGCATGAGTGTGCACACATGTGCAAATGCACACACAGTTACCACTTACAGGGTAACTGGCCTGCTGCTCCCTTTAGTGGGTATCTCACACATGTTAACAAAAGCAGGTCCTAGGCTCAGGTGAACACACTGTAACCCAGCTCAGGGATGGACGGTTGAAAGGTGCTCCTTCTCCCCATCCTGTCTGCTGTCCACCTACTTCCTCACACCATTCTACTTCCTAAAAGCTTTTCCTCGTGTGTGTGGTTTTATAAGTAATTAGACCTCACTTGTCTTTCCTTTCAGCTTTGGGCTTGTGGCAGATTGCAGCTTAATTCTGGAAGTGGGTGGTGATGCGGTTGAGACATCACACATAGATGGGCAGGCCTGTAAGGTCCATGAAAGCAGGACATAGTGGCTGGCACACAGTAGGTGCACAATACCTATTTGTTAAATCAATAAAATGCATTTAAACATAAGACATAACATGGGTAAGTTACCAGCAGATAATTGACCAAATTGTCTAAATGAATGGTATTGCTTATCTGTGTTTCTAGCTCACAGGTCCTCTTTTGGAAACCTTTCAAGCAAACTCATTACACCCGAGATGCCCAGCTCTGATGGGTCTTTAATGAATATAAGATCTAAGAACGTTAAAATAAAATGATCAATAACGCATTGTTTGCATCGGAAGTTGATGAGACATTTTGAAGGCACTGATTTTGGCCACACACTTGAGAAGCATGCTTATGATTGCACTCCCATTTTACAGATGAACAAAACTGATATTCAGCCAGACAAGCCACCCACTACCAACAGGCATGGTTTCCTTGACTTCGATTATACCTAATCCATTACCTGAACTCCAAACAGCATCTAGATGGAGGAAAAAAGTTTTCTTTTTTATTTCTTAATAATTTCTAGCCCAGAACAAATGTTTGACGTCTTTCCAGCATTGGAAGTAAATGAACTCAGGCTAAATTGTATATAAACCCAATGCTGTGTTTTCTTCTCAACTGTATAGCATAAAGTTTCCATCCTAGTATAAGCTAGGTCAAAGACAAGGTACCCAGGACAAAATAAGACTCTCTGGCCTTTCCCCAGAACACCAAACCAAGGCCATCCAAGCAGCGCTCAATCGGGTAGGGCCCATGTGCCTTCTTGTAGACAATCCATCGCCAGACTGCTGGATCACCCTGCCTCCATGATCTTGGCTCTCTTGCTCTCACTTGCAGACCTGCTGTGGGAAATGAAATCATAGGGGTGAAGTTGCCTGCTCAATAAATCGTAGCTCCTATTACCTTTTGTTCTAAATGAAATTGAGCTGAATACATGAGAATTTAGAGGTAACAAACTTTTGCAGAAACGATGGAAGTAGAAGAGAAAAGTAAGGAGGTCAGGGCTCTTCTGCTGTCAGAGCCCTAGCAAGTACATGGTTTACATAGAGTTGCAGTAATGAATGTTAGACTTTCTATCCTACCATCAATTTTTAATTTTCCAACTATTTTCTTTCTAGAAAGGCAGTAATTCAACCCCCCCTCCCCTAATATCTGGCTGCTCTCTAAATGACTATGTTGCCAAATCTGGCATTTCTATACCCTCAAGAGTTGTTGTTTAGAGTGGGTGAAAATGGGTTAAATTGGTTTGCCATTTTAGAAGGACTTAAAGTAATTTCCAAGACATTTACTTGTATTTATCTAAGACCTTGAACATCCAGCAATCAGGCCCTAGCTGCAAGTGAATGGAAGTGTTCTGGAATAGTTACAAAGTAGTTACAAAAAGTATGAGGGTTACATTAACTCTGGTACTGAAAATTTGGATTACAACAATAGAAACGTCACCCAGACTTGCTGGTGTTCTGTTCATTTTGTTGATTTCTCATGAATAAATTTGTATTTTCAAGTGGAAATGAGGGAAGGGTCCTCAGTTCCAGGTTTACCTGTTGGAGACAGGTGGTACCTTATGGGCATCAGTCTTTCCATCAAGAGGTGGAATTGAGATAGAAAAAAAAAAGGTAACATCTCTCCTCCTACAATGGAGGATGATTTGTGAGTCACCAGAAGCAGGCTCCTGGGGAAATATTTATACAGAGAGTTCCTTGATGATGAGACAGGTAAATAGCCCTGGATGGTTAAGACAAGGCAAACAGGTTTTCTTTGTTTTGATTCACCTTGTTTGCATGCTCCTATCCATAGGGTAAAATGTTTTTCTTAGTTCAGATTCTGTTTAAATTGCAATTGGATGTTGTGTCTGTGAGAGGAGCTAGGGGTTTAAGGGTTCAATTTCTAACACTCCCCTATGTAATTTGAGTCCCATCTCAGGAGCCATATCCATGAGGGACAGTAGTCAACTGGACATAAAAGTTCTTCCTAGTTAGTGACCCAGCCAGTACCTGGTTCAGTGGATTAATTCAGCCTTCTTTGATTAGATTGGAATGGAGTGTTCAGCCTGGGATTGTAGGCCTAAGTGGAATTTTCCACTCCCCCAGGAGTCTAACCTTCAGGGCAAGTATTCTATGCTAGAAAGGGAGAAAGAAGCAAAGACACAGTTTTCCTCTACAATGCATGTTTGGATCCAGCTGCCTTAGAAAAGATGCTTTTTTTTCTAAATGAGCAGACAGGGTTATGTGACACATACTATCCCAACTCATGAGAGACTGATGTAGAGAACTAGAGTGCTGCTTTCTGAATTTATAATGGGGAAGTTGGATGGACCATGGCTGACTCTTCACAACCCCCCACCTCTTCTCACCCCTCCAAATCCCATTCTTTGTCCCTTTGAGAGCTGGCACTAGCAGCGGTGGCAGTGGGACAGGAGCACAGGAATTTGGGGTGATTGGTTGGTTGGTGGGAGAAGGGATCCAGCCTCATGGATGGTGACACTTTCATGAAGAGGTGAGATCAGAATTTTGAGCCACTGGAGAGCCTAAACTACTCACAGAAAAACACATGCAGACTTCCATTATTTCTGTTTATTTTCAAAGAAAGTAAACACATCTGCAAAATATTCAGTTCTGGACAATTCTATATACTAGAATACTTTAGAACTGGCAGCAAAAATTTAAGCCATGAATTATGTCCATGTGGGTACTTAGGAAGACCTTGTGGACGATAACTCGTAGTTTTAAAGGCACAAGATCAGAGACTATATTATACAGTATAGAAAGAAAACCATGAAGCCCACAGATTAACCAAGTATGTGGCTTTTATGACGACTGTCAAAGGTATGGACACACCAGGGTTTGGAAGTGTTCCACACATTCATGGGGTTATCTTCCCATGACACATGGATCTGTGGCTAACCTCTCTATGTATGCATAGATCTGCCAGCCCACTCGACGAGAGTCCTGGATCCTTTGCAAGAAACTGGAAGGGAAAGTTTGTTTGTAACCTTACTGATGTTACTAGGATGATGCACGAGGCTGGGATTTTTCTCACAAGCTGCTGGCCACATGGTTGAACAAGACATCCCAAGACTTTTCGCCGTCCTCTGGATCTCTCCCGGTTTCTTACATTCATTCACCCACTTGCAGTGGAGGATGCTGTAGGTAGGGCCCTTCCTGCTGTCAGTGTGGGAACCGGGCTGCTCACCTGGGCCTATAAATCATTAAACAAAATCTTTCTTTCTGTTCAAAACAGATGCTCATTGTGGAGAGCCTCAGGTTGTTGGGTGAAACCAGCCGCCTCTGTAAACAGCTTCTGGGGAAGACTTTGTGGGAGGAACAAGGGTGCTATGTGAATTTTAACAAACAACGATCTTCTCTCAGTTTGCTGCTTTGTGCAGAGGTTTCCTTGCTGTACCCTGAAGCTGAGGAATTCCCCTTTCGCTCCTGCCGGGAGCGGCAGATGCAGAGCTGGTGGGCTCTGACCTTCCACTTTGTCACAGGGCAGCTCTGCTTGCGCTTCTTTTACATGTTGCGCCTCTGCAAAATCCATTGTTTAAAAAAAGTTGGCCAACCCAGGCTTTGAATGAGCAATGGTGAAAAAAGAGACCAATCCATTTCTCAGGCGCTGATTATGTAGTTGGTTTGAATTCCTGACCTTTCTGCCCCTCTGACTGTCAGCTTTGACACTTGATGGTGGAAAAATGGGATTCACAGTTGTCTGTTTTCACACTTATCAGTCAACTCCTAGATGAGCCCTGCACAGACACTGTGGTGCTGGCAAAAAGTTCAGTGTGTGGGAGTGGGGATCTGGTCTCGGAACACAGATTTATCTCTAAAACTGTAACCCTTATGCTGTAATTGTCTGGAGGGATAAGAATGGAGGTTGGGGTGTGCTAGTACATGTTTAACAACTGGGTTTTCAGGGGGAAAAACAAAAGCCACACTGTGTAGCATTTGCTGATTAGTGTGGTGCAGATACTCCCACCCAGGCTGATTTCAAGCTACTACACAGGCTCTCCGAGGGCAGAGCTGGGAAGATTTGCACAGCAGCACACCTGAGACGGCATTTCCATCACACGCTACAACAGACACACAACCTCACAGCAGAGGTAATAACTGTAGTAAAATATGTAGGAAAGGATGAGTTTTGAGTATTTACCTTGGTTCTTAAAATAATTTATGTAATTAGAAGTTTATGTTATTTAATTTATGATAATGGCTGTATTTAACAACCAGATCGCTCAATTCGTGAGAATTTTACAACCTGCCCTTGTGAGCTGGTAGGTGCTGTTTCGGCACTGGCTGCAGGACATCCCAGATGGATGTCCTGTTAGAAGTGACTTGAGCCATGTGGCCAAGCCTTAAGACATTTAGATTTCCTAACAAAACATTAAAAAAAAAAAAAAAAGAAAGAAAACCCGAGGCCTTCAGGGCTCTGCCCTCTGGGATCTGAGAGCCAGTAGACACATTTCATCATGAAGGTGAATTTAAGTTAGCCTCTTACGACTTCTTAAGAACATTGTAGCAGAAACTTGATCTCAAATTGTGAAATGAGTAATTTTCATTTTAGGTTCAAAGCAAGTAGATAATAAATAAATTATAAAACTCTACCAGGTGTTACTAGTTCTAAACATAGAAGGAAGAGGAGGCACGTGGGAGTCCCCAGGGGCTTTCCACGTGCCACGAGAAATGTCCCCGAGAGGGCACCTGAGAAGCAGCTGCCCACCGACCAAGGCAGGTGTCGTGTTAGACCCTGTAGGGCTCCAGGACCTTCCCGCCATAGAATTCTTAGCCATGGTTCGGAAAGGCAGTGGGAACAGATGTTCTTCTCCCCAGGGGAGGGATGAGCAGCAGCCTGGGAACCTTTGGTGGAGTCCCAGAGCTGAAAGCTGACTTAGGCTTCCCAGCATGGAGACTTTCCTGCCCCGCAGACGCAGGAGCCAGTTGGCTATGGTTCCTGTAATTTAAAACCAGCAATGGGAATGGAACAGAGAATGGAACAACCAGATTTATTATTTTGTCTCAGTTATTACTTTACCACCAACTAATTGTTTTCCTTCTCTTTGTGGGGTTTCAGCTTGTAAGGCTGAGAAAAGACAGGCTTTCAGTCTCCCTGCTGAAAGAGGCCACTGTTGCACAGGACGAGCTTTTCCTTACTATGCGGAGAGGAATGGGCCAGCGGAGTGGCTGGCTCGGAATTTAACCTCTAGCCTGAGGTGTTTTACATTAGACCCATTGTTTAATTCATGAGCTGGTTTCTTATTGCCCAGACTCCTGCAAATGTCCTTTACATTTCTTAGAGTTCGCACTATGACAGTCATGAAAAGTTATTTTGTCGAGCCTCCTTTTCCCCCATTATGCAATTTGATTTTAAAATGTTAAAATTGCCTTTCAGATCCGACATCCCCATCCCGTCCTCTGCAACCCTAGAAAACCTGGCAGTTAGGCAGCCCCAAATTATACATGCATGCAAATAAGGCAGCCCCAAATTATACATGCATGCAAATAATGATTCAAAACCCAAAATACCTCCTTTAATAATACAAGGTGGAACTCGGTCTTTGGACAATATCAGTGTTTCCACAGTGAAAAGTTGTGATGGTTTTTGTGTGTGTTTGTCAACTATTAAAACACGCACATCCAATGGCACTGAAGAATTTTCCAAAAAGGAAATATTAAAAAGGGCTCCAGAGTTAATAAGAACTGAGAGAGTTCAAGGAAAGATTTATGGTGAATGCTTATGAATCTAGGCACAGTGAAGATGACCACGATCTTAATTTAAAAAAACAATTCATAGCTCCTTGGCCTGCCTTTGGAAGTCGCGTTCATCCTCAGCAATCCCCACCGCAACTTCTTCCCTCGGAAGATTTCTTTAATGGAATTTAGGTAACAGAATTAAAATCCAGGCTCATCTGACACAGAAACATTGTTAAGAAGAGGTCTCCTGGGTTTCATTTGTCTTGACATTGATCTGCATGTGCACGGCCTTGCAAGCGATTCTGAAATTGTCAGTGGGGTGAGAGGCAGGCCCTAGAATCGAGGAATCGGAAAGCATGTGAAGCCTGGTGCACGACAGTCTCTGCAACAGCAGGACCCACAGCGAGCCTCCGCCTGGACACTTCGACAGACAAGGAACTATTTAGGGAATCTCATGTCTGTAGTGGACAGAAAGACATCCCTCAGAAGAAAGGCATTCTCCCAGGGCAAACGATGAGGATGTTAGTGGCTGTGGTTAATTCAGCATCATGTTTGCAAGTACTTCGAGCTGGCGATATGCTAGACTACATTCGTATCTTCTTCCTCTTGCTATAATAAAAGTGAAATGTGCTCACCAGTTCAAACAACTCAGAGGTTAAAGAATAATAAAAGAAATAACCCTTTACCATTCCTTCCTACCATCGTCATATATCCTTACAGGTCATTTTCAGAAACAGTTTTCATTTTATCCTAACTGCTCAGTTGTACATGATTTCGAGATGCACATCTCGTTTACTGTGTATACTGTATTCAGTCCCAGATTTCTTGAGAAAATTTATAGAAGAGTTATTTCTACAGGTACTGCGATGGAATTATGTTTATGACAGCTTTATATAATTTTATTTTTTATTTTCTATAATTTTACAATAATCAACATATGCAGATATTTAAATGCAAACATTTGATACATTATATACATTTTGTTTCACAACTTTCTTTTTCAAAAGAATAAAATTTAAAAATTAAACATACAATCACTTAGTTAATCCAATGGAAAGCTAAAGCTAAACTTAGCCTCTTGACAGCCAAGGGAGTAAGGAAACCATGACAAGTTTTACATTTCTCATTACGTGATAAGGCAAGGCCAACAGGACTTTAGAAAAGAAACATTTTCTTGACACTAAAATATATATGGAATTCATTAAGTTGATCTTTATACACCTTCAGGTTTATACAACAATCTGTCAGATACTGTCTTTACTGTGACTTTGCAAAAATGGTGAGATATTCTACAGATCATCTAACTTTTCCCCAACAACAACAACAAAACACCAGAAAAGCTCAAGACTGAATTAAGAAATTGCTTTAAGTAACCATAGCAAATCTGGCAACTCAGGAAGAGGATGTGGATCTGGGGAAGATTGCAAAGGGAAATTTATTAAGTTTCCAGCTTCTGCTTAGGATGCAGAAAGATGGAAAGGGCATCCTAACAACTTCAGCAACAAAACAGCAGGTCATCCGCAAGATCATAACTTTTTAAAACCCTACCAGAAAGTTGATGTTGCAGAACAACCAAACGAACCAAAAATCTGAGGAATAATCAGACACAAAAGGTCACATATTGTATGGTTCCACTTGTGTGTAATACCCTGACTAGGAAAATCCAAGGACACGGAAAGCAGATTGTTGTTTGCCGGAGGCTGGGGGAGTGATGCTTAATGGGTGTAGGGTCTCCTTTGGGATTATGAAAAATGTGTGGAATCAGAGGTCATGGTTGCACAACACTGTGAATCTACTGAATTGTATACTTTACAATGGTTAATTTTATGTTTTGTGAATTTTACCTCAATTCGAAAATATAGAAAAATCAATGGAAAGAGCTTTCAAGGAGTGACAGGATGCCAGCCCTTGCTCACCGGGAGCAGAAGCAATTAGATGCCAGACAAGCCAGGTAAGAAGAATTAAGCTAAAAAGTTTGATAAAATGCTAAAGGCCAAGCGTGGGCCAGCATGAGAGCAGAAACCCCCTGAGAGTGGTGGACAAAAGAGAAATTCACTCCCATGACACAGACCTCACTGGGTGGTCACCAGAAAGATCAGGGACAAGAGACATGGGAAAACCATCTTCATGGTACAGCCTGGGCGAAATCGCAGCCTCTGGGATAAAGGCATGAAACACACCTGGGACCTTCTCTGCTGTCTCTGTGACAGATCTTAATAGATTCAAACTAGAAATCAATAACAGAAATATAGAAAACCACCACATGCTTGGAAGTTAAGCAATGCACTTCTAAATAATCCATGGATCAAAGAAAAAGACATGAGAAAAATTAGAAAATTATTTGAAATGAACGAAAATGAAAACCATGTCAAGATTTGTACAACGCAGCTAAAATAGTGCTTAGAGCGCAAATCTACAGCTTTAAATGCTCATATTAGAAATTAAAGGTTTCCTATCAATGACTTAAGCTTATACTTTAAGGAACTAAAGAAGAGCAAATTAAGCCCAAAGCAAACAGAAGAAAATACTTAATAACATTAACAGCAGAAATCAATGAAATTAAGAACAGAAATACAATTGTGAACATTGATGAAACCAAAAGTGTGTTTTTTGAAATAGTCAATACATTTGTCAGACTGATCAGGACAAAAGAGAAGCAAAAATTATGAATATTAGGTATTAAAGAAAGACAGGAAAAGATGGCAGCTACACATCTGTTAGAAAAGAAGTCCTCTGCCAGGCCCTTCAAACAAACTTAGTGATTGAATCTCATGGGTCCTGAGGAGCTGTTCTGGGTCATGGGTCCATCTGTGAGCCAGTCACTGATGCCAGGGGGTGGGAATGCTGACTGGCTGCCTCTAGGTGCCACGTTCCAGTCCTGGAGGGGACAGAGTGGCCCTTGTCTGAAGCCTCTGGAAGGTGGATGTGGGCTGCCAATGCAGCCAGCAGTTCATGCACACGGGAATATAAACCCTGCACAGAAGGGCAAATGGGCAGGCACTCAGAGATTACAGTAAGGAGGGGTCCGGCCTCCATGCAAGGTTGGCTCTGCCTAAGCAGTGAAAGCAGCTGCAGGACAGGGAAGGATAACCTTGTTGCCCCCGATGCTCACAGCCCAAGCTGGTGCCATGCTTTGTCAATATAGGACTGCCACGTCTACCTAGGACTCAGCCCCCTGGGTGTTAAGGTGCCCCAGGAGTGGAGGTTTCCTGACACTCAGCTCCTGGGAAGGAGCGTCAGTGACGGCAGCACAGGTGAGCGGGAGAAGAGGCAGCGGGACGTCTCCATCTTCCTCTTGCAGCGTCTCTGTCCTCTGTGTTGGTTCCAGCCACCGACGTAAATGGGTCTGCAAATAAAATGTTCAACGGGCAAATGAGATGTCAAGCCGCCTTTTCCAGTCTCTAAGTCTCTTCTCCTTAACAGAGACAGAAGAGCATGAGCAGGAGGGTCATTTTATCAGCTTCATTTATCAAGCTGTTGCCATGTGAACTGCTTTGTGATTAACATTTCCTTCCCTCGTTTCTGGGGATAGAACCAACTGTGCTTCCCTCATCATTTTGGCTTTATTAAAAAGAGCAGCAGTTTGCTTATTAAACGACACACGGTGTGTGGGACATGAGTGTTAACTGTCAGAACAGACTTGATTTTGTCAGAAGCTCGGTTTCACTTACAGTATATGGAACACCAGAACCTGGTTTCTTTCTAAATTCCAACCCTTTTCATGCTGGTTTCATAAAGACAGCAAGGAACAAACAACACCCAGGAAACATCTGAATTATGAATATCAGCTCAGTTTGGCTCGTGTGTGGATGGGCCTCTGGGCAGCTTAGAATGGTTGCTGTCAAGACATTAATAAATATCTGTTTAAGAATAAACTCATTAGGAACTAACAGGATAAATCAGAATAGAGAGCATATTTATAGCGGTAGGTAAAGCAATGGGCTGTTACTTAATTATATCAAATGCTAGGTTGCTTTTTCTATCTCCAAAATCAATCTTTGAAGTGAAACATTTCAAATTAGAATGGCAGTTTGAAAAGAAGTAAACAGAAGGAAAGACAGGTTGGCAATGCGATGACTAAGGAGACTCTTGAAGACATTTGCAGCTGCAGCAGGCAGGGTTAAACAGAAGGACAGGGCCGGCTCCACAGGCACATGCTAAGTTGGTGGAGATGCAGGTGATGCCCCAGCTTCGGGGTCTGCTGGTTGAGATTTCACCTCGTGGACATGCCCAGAGAGCCTCAGGCTCCTCCAGCCACAAGCCAAGCAAATGACCTGTTCCTAGAGTCTGGGAGGGTCAGGTAAAAGGCAGGAACATCCCCGTGATGGAGCACAGGGATGGGACATCCAGAGGGTGCTGTACCCAACTCCTGCCAGTCTTCTGGCACCTCTAGAGCACAGGCCCCAGGATGCAGGGGCCCCGTGATGGAGCTGAGGATCGAAAGCTGTGCTCAGACCCTGGAGGAGACTCCAGAAGCTCGAGAACACTGGCTCTGCTGAGGCGTGGAACTGGCGGAAATGCAAATCTCCATCCGGACTGTTGCCCCAGGATTTGCAGAGGTTGCTATTCCTTAGTGGCCATTGTGGTGTACCCCAAAAAGCCTCCCCCACAAAGTGTCTGGTTCATTATGACACATCAGCATACTCACCCCTGTGACATCTGGCTCTGCTGAGCCGTGGAACTGGCGGAAATGCAAATCTCCATCCGGACTGTTGCCCCAGGATTTGCAGACGTTGCTACTCCTTAGTGGCCATTGTGGTGTACCCCAAAAAGCCTCCCCCACAAAGTGTCTGGTTCATTATGACACATCAGCATACTCACCCCTGTGACATCAGTGAGCACTGGATTTCTTCTCCCAGTGACATGGGGTTTGCAGCTTGTTTCTCCCATCTCAAAGAAGGTGCTAAACCAGCAGGAAGGTGCCATCAGATCCCAGCATCAGCCAAAAGAGGAGATCAGGCCATCTGATGGGGACAGTTAGAGGCTCATCTTCCTTCAGGGTTTCAGAGGCTCCCTTTGGAACTGTGTCCAGGGTGCAGGACATTAGGAGGTGACACGTGTCAGTCACATTCAGTGGCATGCCGACTGATGGCTCCTCATCCTGCCACGGAGAAGCTGGACAAGGAGCCACCTGCTGCCACGTCCTGGGGCTCCTGGTCCGGGTACTCTTTGCTTCAGCTCTGCCAATGTGTCTATTGCCTCGTGGCATTTCATGTAGTGGGGGAGAAATTTGAGCGCTACTACTTGGACTTTCATTTCTTTGAGGATAAGCTCCAAGTCATCCTTTTGTTGTGTTAAAACTATGAAAAATGGTCAGCAGTGTCTTGGTGCCCATCTCGGTTCATAAACGTTGCCTCGAGACTGTGAATCCTCCCTTCTCTGGTGGACAAGTCCATTTCCAAGTCAGAAAAGTCTGTGCTGATACCTTTCATTATTGCATCAGGCTAATATCCAGGATGTGCTTTGTTGGGAGCGGCTTTTGTTCATGGATTGGATCCCTTCCGTCAGTCCTCTGCTTCTGTTATCTGATCTTTCTCGTCTTTTTAATCTCTTTATTCATTTCCTCTGCAATCTTATAAGGTTGCTCAAGTTCAGCTTTACTGATTTGATTTTTTTCAACAATGGGCCTGAGTTTTCTTCTCCTGGTGTGGATTTAATATCTGCCTCTGTTGTTGATATCTATACACTTGCTCCTAGGACTCTGCTCTCTTTATATCATCTTACTGTGGAGACTTACACAAGACCCGTGTCTTCTTGAGCCGCACAGAGAATACTGAGCAGGTGTTTCCTAAAATCCCCTCTGCTTAGTAGAGTTTGTCTGTTACATGGGAGGCCTTTCCTTGGACGGCAGGGGCTGGGGTCAGGAGTCAGGAACCCAGCACCTTTGGGGCCAGGCAGGCACCTGCAACACTGAGTGGAGCTGCCGGGTGGAAGAACCATCAGCTGCTCATTGGACTTATCCTCTGAAGCTGAAAATCCCACATTCTCGGTGAGATGTCCTGACTTTTTAATGTTAGGCCAACTGAGGGAGGGCCAAATGCAGCATGCTTCCTGGCCGGCATCCTGCAGCTTTCAGCCAAGGCTTAGCAGAAATGCCTTTTCCCGTGGGGCAGAACTTTCCACAAGGCTCCATATCGTCCCTGCTGACTCATCTTGGAGTAAAGAAGGCTTTTCCAGGCCCCTTGATGGAAGACAGGATGCACGGGTTGGTCCATACTTCTCATCCATCTGCCTGGAAGTGCTCTGCTGGGTTTGTTTCATATGACGTTGCCTGTGAAATGACAGTAGCAAAGATGATGACAGTGGTATCCTATTGTGCACTTACCAGGTGCCAGACACACTAAGTGCTCTGTGTTTATTGCATTCTTTACTATAAAGCACTCAGAAGGTGTTTGGGACGCAGTCAGCCCTCACTAAAGGCTCATGGTCTTCCTGATTATTGCACCTACTGTTCATATTCGGAAGCCACAAGGGCACTCTGCTGACGGCATCTCGCTGCAGCATTTGTGGCTTCCAAATATGAACAGGAGGTGTAATAATCACGAAGACCATGAACGTTTAGTGAGGGCTTTTTTTGTGTGTCTTTTCCTTTTTTGCTCTAGAGCTCATCTAGGTGGCAGATTTTCCTGTTTGATATACAGGTATATGTGCTGAGATATATGGTGCCAACAGTGCCCAAATACCAGGTGTGTGCCTCCCTCTTTGTGTTTGGAAGGACAGTGTACATTAATTTGTTCCTTACTCTAGAGTAGGTGTCCTAGAATGCCCCACACCACTGGATACCTAAAAATGTTATTCTCTCCTTTTTGCCCTTTTATAATGATGAAACTGTAGATTAATTTTCATTGATTTAATGGCTGCCATTAAAGTTTTAACTTAACTATAGGGTTTTTTTTTCTAGCAAATTCTACTAATCGCTATCTTTACCCTCCCTCAAATTATGGCAAGAATTTTGTCATGCTGTTTCTACCTGTTGAAAAACCCAAAACTCTTAATATTGTTCTGAAGACTTCTTATTTTATCCTTTTTTAATACGCACACGCGCGCGCATGCGTGCACACACACACACACACACAAATTATGCTTACAGTCAATTATAGATTATCCTCTCTGCCATGGTTTATATTAATTTCTGAGCTCATCGTTACGTCACATGTGCCTTGCCATTCCTGGGGCTATTTTTCTAGCCGAATGTATCAACACTCTTAGTTAAATGGAACAGAAAATGGCTTTAGCTAATTACATAGAAGGAGTTTATTTCAAAGATATTGGGTAGTTTACAGAATCATGAGGAGGCCCTGAGAAAAGGACTCAAGGCTAAGTTTCCAGGAATAATGGCCCAGACCATTCCACGGGTCTGATCTGATGAAAAGACTGCCTGTGCCGCCAGTAAGCACTCAGTGTGGTGGCTTCCACAGCCCCCACAGCCACCAGGACAGGGACGTTAGCACAGCTTTATGGAGCCTCCTTCCTGCTGAGCTCTGATGCAAGCCACTGTGTGTGGCCCGCACTTAAGACAAGGGGGTTGTGTTCTTCCTCTAGGGTGGAGTCTCTATGTAATTTCTGGAATTCTTCTGGACAGATCTGTCTCCTCTCCCCCATTTATATAATTTATTTAACAGTTCATATCAGTATGATTCATGGATGTTTATTTTATGCTTTGGTTTATAATCCAATACTTATTTATTTTCTTGTTCACATTCTTCCAGCTTTGGCCACCAGGAGCTCTTTCCGTTGGCTCCTGTGCCCTCTGACATCCATGGCTGCTGTTTGTGTTGTTATTGCTTGTTTTTGTTTTTGCTTTTTTAGTGCTCCCTTACTTCCTGGCACTAAAAAATGCTCCAGGATCATCTTATATATTCCCTGCCCCAGCCCTAGAATCTACCATATTCCCAAGGAGCCTGGTTCCTTTTGTTGGAGAATGGTCTTAGAAACCAAGACCTGGGGCCGAAGAGGGCTGTTCGGCACATTTTATAGCCTGTCCTTAGACTAAAGTAATTGGCAATAATGGCATCCGATCATAATTTCATATTTAGTTGTAGGGCTTAAAAGACAGATGTCTCCCTTGCTTCTTTAATAGCAACATTAAACAGCAAGCTGGCACCATTTGGGGACATAAGATTGCCTACCGGGACTCAGTAGCTGTGACATGTTCCTTATGTTGCAATAATGTAAAATTTATCTTTGCGAGAAAGATACTCCTGTTTCCTGGTAAGAATTGCTTGAGAGCAACAGTTAGCAATCACAATTTATTATCATCTTTGTCCTGAAAGAAGTGAAAAATGTCATCTAATGTGAGATGAGTGATCTTGGACTAGGCATAAAGGGAATTTGAGCAAGGGCCTGCCGGAGCATGCGTCTGTCAGTCTCTAGGGACCCTTACAATACTGCTCCAGGGGACGGGAAGGTACAGTCAGAAGGCATTGGCTGGAAGGGATGGGAGTAGGTGGCAGTTGGTGGGGTCAATGACGGCACAGCAGGCAAAGGGCCTTGAAGGCGGTGACCAGAGGCAGGGAGAGGCCTGGGGGAGCAGCCGGGGGTGGGGCAGGGGATTTCGGTAAAGTAAGCGCATCCACAAAAGACTGCTTTCCCAGAGGAAATGTAACGTAGGTAATAAGCTGGTGTATGACCCAGGTTGAAATGAGCACTGTGGGTGAGACATGACTGTGCCTTTGACTCCTGTCACAGGAGGCAGCCTGGGCATGCTGCGAGCCACCCGCGTTCCTTGGCACAGCAAGGCACAGAGCAGCCACCTTCCCTTCAGACGAGCAGTGCTTCTGGTGACATATGAGCAGCAAAACCCACTCAGGCCCCACTCCACCCTTTCACTTACGCCCTTGCCGGCGGCTGACATGGTCCCCTGTGTCCACGCCCCTACTGACGGCCACCGAGCTCTGCCAGGTTCATGGTCCACGCAGCAGATGTTGCTCTTCTCAGCAGCTGGAAGATGAGGGGCCAGGACTCGGTCGCTGGCATTCCCACTACCAGAGCAGGCCACGATTTTTCCTAGAATTTTCTTTTAAGGACAACATTGGCAAAGGCAGAGAGGCACAGAAGTGCATAATGTGTTCTTGTGTGTAGGGAGGGTTTCTACTCACCTGGCAGGCTGGTGAGACTGCATTTTACCTATCGCCAGGTGACTGCTGGTGCGGAGAAACAGGTGCAAAGCTGTGCATTGCAGGAATTGTGCTGAAAGGGACTAAGACAGGTTCCTGCACAGGGGGACATGTGCCTGGCTTGGAAGGTGAGCTGGTGCCAACTCCACTATTGAGCCTGGTTAGTTCACATTAGAGTCTGGTTCCAATGACACCCACGTCAGTGCTTCTCTATCACAACAATTACTCCAGAGGTATTTTGTACAACACAGAAGTGAAATAATATAAAATCTTGAAATAATACCTTCAACCAAAAGTTACACTTGTCTTCTTCCACATCAGTCATGACAGCTAACTTACACATGAGAGAGTAAGAACGGAGATACATTGTAAACATAATTCCTGAGGAAATACATAATAAAGCAGTGGTTCTCAGATATGCTTGTGCCTTAGACTCACCTGGGGAACTTGTTAAAATTATCCATTCCAAATTTCATCCACACCCTCTGAATCAGAATCTGTTGGGAAACTCAAAGACAGGATTGCCATGTACAGTTGTAAAGTCTGTGCACTGCACAAAGGAACCTGGCTGGGGAGACCAACGGGACCTGAAACACGGGTCGCACTCAGCTTGCTCACTACGTTCCCTGGCTCAGGGCTGGGTCGATCAGAGGAAGGGATGTTTTGGGGGGATTAGTAACAAATACAAAGACTTCATATCTGTTAGCTGACACCTTGCACAGAATTGTATTAAAAAAAAAAGGATCCCCAGATAATCTTGAAGCATAGCCAGGTTTTAGCACAGGAGTGGTCAAATCAATTGCATTAGTTTAAGAAAAGATCTTTCTGGGGAGATTCCTGAGATTAAAACATAAAACCAACCTGCATTGTTGGATGATGTACGTAATGAAATTGTTTGTTTTCCTTTTCCTACAGGCTTTTTTTTTAAAAAATTTTTTTTGCATTTATGGAATGTGAAAGAGCCTAAATAATAAGAAAGAGAGTTATTCAGCGGTCCTTCTCATACTTCAGTTAACACAATTTTAATATCCTATGGACCCATTTGAATTTTCAGCAATTTCACCAGCACTTCAGCCAAAAGTGACCAAATTGAAGAAGAAGGTCATGAAATTCTGACCTTATTCCTAGCACTGTCCACGGTCTGCATGTTGGAGGTGATGGCAGAGCTCTTTCGGCTACTCTTTCACATCGCAGACAGTGACCCTGCAGCCTAGCACAGGGCAGTGGTTTGCTTGAGGGCCTGACTTGAGCTGGAGCCCCATGTTCACCTGTTCTTGCACACACGTGGGCACTTTGTGATGGTCTCCTGGATTTCCCTGGATAACAAATCATTTGTTGAGCTGGGTGCTATGTCAAATGCTAAGAATGTACATGGTCTAAGGCAGAGTAGGTGTCTTTAAGGAGCTCAGAGTCTAAGCAGACGACACGCCAATTTACTTAAGACCTGCAGCATGAACATCGAGCCTTGTCACATGCACTGTGTTCTATTGGAATCCCTAGATGCTGTCGTTGCACTCTCAGAAGTCCACAGGGATGAGGCAACATAACTCCTGGGTTAGAGTGGCCAGACTCCTCGGCATCCAGGAATGGCCGTGAGAGTCTGTCAGCCCTGGGTCATGACATGGCACTCTCTCCCGCCCTGCCTTCGCAAATCACCTTGGAAATTTCCTTATCCATTTTGAATAAGTTTTCTACCCAGTCATGATGGTACCAAGGTAATTTTGGTACCTAGGTCACATAAGGAAAATTTTCTTGGGTTTCTTCATTTCTATTGGAAGGAAGAAATAAATAAAGAAAGGCATAGAAGGAAAAAAAGAGGGGGAAGGAGGGAAGAAAGACCTGCTGTAGTGGATTGAATTATGTCCCTCCAAAACTCATTGAAGCTTGAATTGTATCCCCCAAGTTTTATGTTTTAGAAACTTGGTCCCCACTGTGACTGTTAAGAGGGTGGGAAATCCTATTATGGTGGTTGAAAGGTGGAGACTTGAGGAGGTGATTGGATTGTAGGACCATGCAGTAGTAGATGGATTAAAAATGGTGGTCAGTGGCGTGGTTCTCAGGGCTTTAAAAAGGAAGTGCATGAGGAACCATCTCTCTCTCTGTTCTCTCTGCTCTGCCACTTCCACAATGTGACCCCCTGACATCACCGAAGTCACCACTAAAGAAAGCCTTCACCAGAGGTGTTCCTTGGACTTTGGAATTCCCAGACTCAGAAACTGTAAGCAATAAATGTCATTTTTCTTTATAAATCACCCAGTTTCAGGTACTATGTTATAAGCAACAGAAACTGACTAATACAGAAAATTGGTACCAGAGAATTGGGGTGTTACTTATAACAAATACTTGAGAATGTGGAAGCGGCTTTGGAACTAGGTGTTAGGCAAAGGTTGGAGGGATTTGGAGAACTCAGAAGAAGACAAAGAGATGAGGGAAAGTTTGGAATGTCTTAGAGACTGGGTATGTGGTGGCTAGCAGAATGCTGATAGAAATATATACTGTAAAGACCATTCTAAGGAGGTCTCAGATAGAAATAAGAAGGAATTTATTGGAAACTGGGGAAAGACCACCTTTGCTATGAACTGGCAAGGAATTTGGCTGCATTGTGTCCATGCCCTAGGACTTTGTGGAAGTTAGAACTTAGGAGTTGTAAACCAGAGTATGTGGCAGAAGAAATTTCTAAGCAGCAAAGCATTCAGGAAGCTGCATGGCTACTTGCAACAGCTTATGCTGAGTAATGGTGGCAAAGGAATGACACAAAGCCAGAATGTATAACTAAAAGGGAAGCAGAGTGTAAAGATTTGAATAATTTGCAGCCTGGCCATGTGGTAGAGAAGCAGAGAGCATTTTCAGAAGAAAGATGCAATGGCGCTAAGAAGATTAGTACAAAAGGAGGGGATTATCAAGAGAAGGGTAAAAAGGCCCTGAAGTCATTGCAGAAGCCTCTGGGACCAGCCCTTCCATTTCAGGCCCAAAAGGCTTAGGGACACAAAAGGTCTGGGGGAACAGGCCTGAGGCACCCTCTGTGGGCTCACTGCCAAGGGCCACCTCAAAAAGCTGATTCCAGCACGAGCATCCCAGGTGCTTTGGCTACTCCAGCTGTGTCTGAATTGGCCCCAAATGTGACTGAACCCACAGCTTTGGAAGATACAAGCTGGAAGCCTTGGTGGTGTTTATGTGGTGTTAAATCTGCAGGCTGGCAGAACATTAGAGCAGCGGAGGCATGGCAGCCTTCACCCAGACTTCAGAGGATGTATGGAAAAGCCCGGGGGCCCAGGCAGAGACCTGGTGCAGGGGTGGAGCTGTAGAGGCCATCTACTAGAGCAATGCTGAGCAGAAGTATGGTGTCAGAGCCCCCACAGACGGCCACCTCCAGGAAAATGTCTAGTAGAGCCAAGACAGCAGGGCTGCCACCAGGACCCAAGAACTGTAGGGCCACTGGCAACGTACAACACCAGCCTGATAAAGCCATAGGCACCAGTGCAGCCTGGTGGGCTGTGCCTGTCAGAGCTGTGGGGGTGGGCTGCCCAATGCTTTGGCAGCCCAGATGCCCCATTATGCCCAGGATAGAGGACTTGGAGTGAAAGTAGATTATTTTGGAGCTTTAAGATTTAATGAAACCTGCTGGGTTTTGGATTTGTTTCAGGCCTGTTTCTCCTTTCTTCTGGTCTATTCCTCCCTTTTGGAATGGGAATGTTTACCCAATGTCTGTTCCACCATTTGTATTTTGGCAGTAGGTAAATTTGGTTTTGATTTTTACAGATTCACAGCTGGAAGAAGATTTGCCTTTGGTCTCAGATGACACTTTGGACTTTGGATTTTTAAGCTGGTGCTGGAACAAGCTAAGACTTTTGGGACTGTTGGGATTGAATGATTGTATTTTGTATGTGAGAGGGATATGAGTTTGGGGGGGGTCATGAGTGGAATGATGGAGTTTGGATGTGTTGTCCTCCCAAAACTGATGTGGAAATCTGATCCCCAATGTGGCAGTGTTGGGAGCTGTTTTAGTCATGGGGGCAGATCCCTCATGACTGGTTGTTTATAGGATCTTGGCACTTCCCCCCACTCTCGCTTCCTCTCACCATGTGATCTGCTTGTACCCACTGGCTGCCTGCCACTTTCCACCATGAATATAAGTAGCCTGAGGCTCACACCAGATGCAGCTGTCCCAGAATTGTGAGCCAAATAAACCTCTTTTCTTTATAAATTCCCCAGTTTCAGGAATTCTGTTATAGTAACACAAAAACAGGCTAATACACCTGCCTTGGCCAAGCTGGCGATTCTAGAATGTGGGACTCAAGGGAGAGCCCACAGGCTGGCATACACTGGACAGCCCAGTGTGGGAACAGACTTGGGATGCAAAGATAAATGAGATTCCTTCTCTTATCATAAGGACTTCAGTCTGGTTGACCCATCTGGCGAGGAGGCAGGCATGTAAACCAAACTGTGTTGCAGTGTGATCAACATTGCAGCAGAAGAGAGAAACTGGGGTGGAACATACACAGCCTGGCAGACAGAGCAATCACCCCTGATGGAGAAAGGGGTGATGTCTGGGAAGTTTCTCATAAGAGGAACTCCTGAGCAGGGTTTCCACAGATAAAGAAGTGTTTCCTAGCTGGGCAAGGAGGCCTCCATTCTAATTAGTTTTTATAGCCAACTGAGGTACTGGCTTGGGATGACCAAGTCCTTTAAAAGGGTTCTTCTCAAAAGTTAATATGTATCACACAGAAACCTTGTTAAATGTGGATTCTGATTCAATCGGTGTGTGGGGGTGGTGCCAGGGGCACGGACGCTGTGGCCGTGGACCACACTTTGAGCAGCAAGGCTTTATTGAAGCAGCTGCAGAGTACAGGGAGCAAACTTGCCAGGTGCCAGACACTCTTGTGAGTTTGGGGTACACTATGAACATGACCAAGGCAATCTCTGTCCCCACAGGATTTAGAGACTGATGACTGTAAGAAAATAGCCTAAGTGATTCATTCTCAGGAACAGCTTAACAAAAGTTGTTTAACTGGTTCAACCATTCCCAGATAGACCCTGAACAGACAGAGCTCAGAACAGCACGTCACCCTTGAGAAATGACTTCTCAAGATGGTGGCCAGTCACCAGCCCTTTGTCCTCTTCATTTCCTGGTTCTTCTCCCTTCTCAGGACTTTTGGTGGACCTTTTTTCCTGGGCTTGTCCTGAGCCATCAGACAAAGGAATGCCTTATAAGGAAATAATAAAACTTAGGCAATGTCTGGGAAGATTGTACACCCCATAGTACTCAGCCAATGAGTGCAGGGGATGGACCTGCACACTAGGGAATAAATTGCCAGATGTAGCCATTTCAGGTGTGCCTGCCCATCACACATCTGACCTTGCAAGACCGCTATTAAAGCCTCACTTTGCTGTACCTTGTGTCTCCGTGTCCACTCTTTGGCATTGGACAGGTGAGGGTACTTCTCGCATTGACAATAACAGGGAAGAGCAAGGCCTCATGTCTGTCATCTCAGTTTGATCTGGAATCTTCCTCTAAACCTGCACTCATTGTCACTTTTTTTTTCTGGTATATTTTTTGTCTCTAAACACTCCTGGCTGGAAGTATCTTCTGCCATTCTGCTCTCGTGGAGCCTTAGAAACAGACATCGCTGGGACTGATGCTTCCCTGACTGTCATGTAAAAATAGTTTCACTTTGACACAATTTTGATTCCTTAGATGCTTGAAAGATGCTCTGGAGACAAGGAGCACAATAGCAGCATCATGTCCTCCCCAGACATTTGCTACGCCCCTGCCGTCAACTCAGGAACAGAGGGGATTGGATAATGGTCTCTGGTCTGAAGTCACTTAGAGGAAAATTGGTAAAAGCAGCAAATGAAGAAATAAAGTAAAACGTCAGGAAATATACGTGCTATGTGTGATGCAGGCATAAGGTTCCGTGGGGCTCAGAGGAGAGGAGGAGGGTCACCTGTGGAGCTGAGCATGGGGATGAGAGTGGAAGGGTTACTCCAGAAAGGCTTGGCTCACACCAGCCTGCCCAGGCTTCCTTCTGCTCCCTGGACATGCTGTGTTTCAGCCCATCACGCCCCCTCTCTCAGGTACTTCTCAGGTAGTTCTGTCTGTACGGAAACCTGTTCCCAACTCCTGCCCTCTGTTCTCATTAACACTGACTTTTCTTCTGGGTCTCACTTCACTGACCCTGCAAGGTGTAAGGTGACAAACCGTCTCAGTTTGATGGGACTGAGGAATTTCCTGGGAGATGAAAATTTGCTGCTATAATGGGGACAACCTGGGCTAAGTGGGGTGGTTGGTTACCCTTCCCCTTGACAATGGTCAAGACATGTAAATTGCATGTCTCCTGTCTCTGTCCCACTTACAAAGAGGTGGCAGCTCCGTGAGGCCAAGTCCTGGCACAGACATCCACAGTGCACATGGCAAATGCTCATGAACACCCATGTGGAAATGTGGTCCTTGAGCCTTCTTGAAAAGGGGTAGGTGTTTATCAGGCAGACACGGAAGGATGATGCCCTGGATTTGGAGAGCAGCGTGGGCAAAGGCCCAGGTCCCTGGTGCGGTGGGGTGTGTCTGAGGAGGGCGAGCTGTCCTCCACAGACACCCCCTACTTCGAGGGCTGAGGGGGCTGTGGCAACACCTCCCTGAGGACACACCAGGAAGCAGCAGGCAGCCAGTACAAGGAGGGCAGTCAACACACCAGAGCAAGGAGTTTGGACTTGCTTCTGTAGGCTACGCGAAAATACTGGATCATTCCAAGCAGGGGATGAAATCTGAGTTTTAAAAATATTGCTCTCACAGCGTGTCGGAAGCCCTTGAGCTAAGGTTGTAGCAGAGGGGGTTGGAGGGGACAGGCTAGAATTCCAGAACATTCAGAGGGCTAATCGATATTGATCTCACAGGTGCTAAAAATACCTGAGAGGGCAGGGAAAGGTCTTTTTCAGCCCAGGGTCCCTGACACTCAGCAAATGATTGGCCCGTGTTGGGCACTCAATAAACCCTGAATCACAGGTGGTTGTGAAGTGACCCTCAACATTCTCTTGCAGGTGGCTGGGTCTCATTGGGCCCCTTAAGTGAAAGTATGTAGAATACCTCGATGGTGAACCTGTTGGATGCATTCTAGGGCTCCAGAGACATTTAAGAAACAATTACTGTGGCAAGAATAAACATCGCAAACCCAAACACTGAAAGAAAGCCATGTCTGTAAAAATGCTTAAGCACCCAATTGATTCAATCAATTCAAAGGCATCAAGTTAGTGAGGAAAAAATTCAGAGAGTTCTTCTGCAGTCCTTCAAGCAGAAGGTCCTTCCTACAAATGCAATTGTGTATGCAGAGGAACCAGGAAGTATTGCTTGGGTCAGTTAGGTGTGCCTAAGTACAGGTGTGGTCCTTGGGGCTTCCCATCTGAGCTGGGGCAGGTGGGCGTCTCCCTCTGAGGCCTGCTGAGCTTCTCTGTTAGTGAGACCCTCTTGTTCCCACGCAAGAGGCTCTTTGATCTGGATGCTGCACCAGAGGTGTAACCATTGGTCTATTCATAATCAACAGCAGAAAGCACAGAGATGCTTCCAACAGTGACAGGGCTAATCTGTCTGCTGTCTCCCTCCTGACCGAGTCAGCTTGTTATTCCCTGAATACAGCAAATGAGCCAGTGGTGACCAAATTTGCTATTCATGTTTGGTCCTGACCTGGTCTATTGACTGAGGTACATTTCTCCATGATTTTGCTGGAAAGAGGCTGTCTTAGACTGAAATTGTTGGGTTGTCAGAGGCAGAAGTCCACTGCAGTTGAGATAAATGGGCATTCACTGTAGGGATAAAGGAGACTTTTCCAAGAACCTGATAGTAGGGACTGGAATGTCATAGACCACTGCTGGCTCACAGTATCACAGGGCTTGTGTTCAAGTAACCCTTATGTTACTTAATAATGGCCCCAAGGCACAAGAGTAGTGACGCTGGCATATTGTTATAATTGTTCTATTTTATTATTGTTGTTGTTAATCTCTTACTGTGCCTAACTTATAAATTAAACTTTATCAGAGGTATGTATGTATGTATGTATAGGAAAATGCATAGTATATATAGTGCTCAGAACTATCTGCAGTTTCAGACATCCACGGGGGTCTTGGAACATATCCCCCATGGTAGGGGAGACTACTATACCTAGGAGCAGAACTGCTGCACCGTACGGTCATTCTATGTTTTACCTATTGAGGATCCAAGTGAGTTTACAGCTCCAGTGCCCCACACTGCATGCCAACTTGCCTCCCACGTCAAATTCCATATTCTGTGGCTAGACAAGCTAATTGGCCCAGAGGCAATGGGCGTTGCTCCTGGTGTAATCAGCTTGCATGTATAGTGGGGGTTGGGGCAAGATGGGGGGATGAGGGTGGCACAGAATACCAGGGGCTGCCCCAGCAGCACCACAAGAGGACCTATAGAAAGAAGTCAGAAGGGCTATTATCAAAAATCAAAAGATAACAAATGTTGATGTGGAGCAAAGGGAGCCCTTACACACTGCCGGTGGGAATGTAAATTAGTACAGCCACTATGGAAAACAGCATGGAGGTTCCACAAGAAATTAAAAATAGAACTACCATACTATTGAGCAATCCCATACGGGGTATATATCCAAGGAAATGAAATCAGTATGTCAGAGAGACACCTGCACTCCTATGTTCATTGCAGCTTTATTCACAATAGCCAAGATATAGAATCAACCTAAGTGTTCATCAGTGGATGAATGGATAAAAAATGTGGTATATATACACAATGGAATACTACTTAGCCATAAAAAAGGAAGAAATCCTGTCACTTGCCACAACATGGATGAACCTGGAGGACGAGATGTTAAGTGAAATAAGCCAGGCACAGAAAGACACTGTCTCACTCATATGTGGAATCTAAAAAGTTGTTGTCATGGAAGTAGAAAGTAGAATCGTGGTTATCAGAGGACGGGAGGGGCGGGGACGGGCGTGGTGAGAGACTGGTCCGCAGGTACAAAGCTACGGTTGGACAGGAGGAGTAAGTTCTGCTGCTCTAGGTCACAGTAGGATGACTAGTTAACAACAGTGTATTGTTTATCTCAAAATAGCTAGAAGAGAGGTTTTTGAATGTTCTGATCACAAAGAAATGATAAACGTTTAAGGTGATGAATATGCTAATTACCTTAATTTGATCATTACACAATGTTTGCATGTATCTAAACATCACATTTTACCCCATAATTATGTATGATTATTATGTCAGCCATAAATTAAAAAAAAAGAAAAAGAAGGCAACAGCAGGCATCTCTAGCTTGACAAGGATTCCCAGGAGCCACCTGTGGCCTTCGGAATACAGTTTATCTTTGACTCAGAGGCGATGGTGGTAATTTTTAAACACCTGCTTTTGTGAGTCACTGTGTCACCAAATTTTACATTATGTCTTAAAATATCACATGAATTTGTAATGTTACCATAGTAATCTGGTTGAATGACCATTTTCCAAATCATTCCAAACAAGCAAGACAAACACTTGGCAATTTTACAGGAAATTGCTGTCCGCATTGCACGCCTGTAAACGGTGCATGTTAATAATGCAAAGCTCTGGCTCACACGTCACACTGGATGAGAGACACTTCTGAGTGCAGCTGTGTGTGACGAATAATTAATTTCCTGGCTGATACCGAAAGGTGTATTCTGTTAGGAAAATGCATTGACATTTTCGTTCATGACAGACCCCCACCCTGTGTTGGAATAATAAAGACCAAATTATTTTTCCTCAGAAAAAGATTTATGCATATGTCATAATGAAAAAAACAGAAGCTGCTTTACACAGTGAATCATTTGTAATTATTTTAAAACTGTTCTGAATATGTGGTTCAATCTGGAGGTAGAGTCTTGTTGCTTAAGATAAGAAGAAATTAGTCATTTGCCTCAAATGCTGAGAAAAATAATGCTCAAAAATAAACCTTTAGGGGCTGGCCCCATGGCTCACTTGGGAGAGTGCGGCGCTGGTGGCACCATGGCCGTGGGTTCGGATCCTGTATGGGGTTGGCGGGTGCGCTCACTGGCTGGGGTGGTGCAGATAGCACCGAGCCAGGGGTTGCGATCCCCTTACCAGTAATTAATAAATAAATAAATAAATAAATAAATAAATAAATAAATAAATAAATAAATAAATAAATAAATAAATAAATAAGTAACTTTAGTGTTCTTTAAATCAGCATATTTTCACCATCTTTAATAACAAATGAAAGTTTACTCTTATCACTCTCATGATAAAATATAATAACCGTACTTTAAAAATCCTTAAGTCTTAAAGGTC
The DNA here is from genome assembly GCF_027409185.1 of Cynocephalus volans. NCBI lineage: Eukaryota > Metazoa > Chordata > Mammalia > Dermoptera > Cynocephalidae > Cynocephalus > Cynocephalus volans. The sequence goes on from NC_084460.1 coordinate 297,043,702, forward strand.
AACCACACCGTGCTGAAAGTGTTTGGCTGAGGGTAAATAAATATTAAGGAGAAAGATTTCCTTTAAGCCGTTACGAACTCTGTGAAATATGATTCGTAACATTATTTTTATAGCAAATGTTAACCTCTTTCACCCTTCCTCTGTTACCTATTTTTTATTTCCAGTTTTTTCTTCCATGATAAATATTCCGACCATCACCACTTTGTGCAGAAACCTTTGCATTTTGAAACATTTTCTGAGGTTAGATTTCTAGAAGTGGGATTAGGAGATCAAACAGCATGGGCGTGTCTAGTGTCAGATTATTCTCTAGGAAAGCTGGGACAATTTATAAGCCAACAGTACAAGAGAGCGTTAATTTAAACAAATTCTCTTGATTGTTTGGCATTTTCAATTTTTAAAAATTGCTTGTGGCTTCATATATAGAATTGTTGTTTATTATTGTTTATATGATTGTTTATAATAGTATATTATTATTGTTTCATTTTCTTTGGATATTAGCAAAACAAGGCACTTGTTCAAATATTTGTCGTTTGTGTATCATAATTTGTATATACTTGACCTTGCATTTGTCCATATTGTTGACATTTTATTACCTTTCAATTGATGTGTACACATTATTTAAATATTATTGATATTTATATTTTTCATATTTGTTTGAAACATTTTTTTTAATTTTTAATCTGTCGCTATACAATGTAGTTGATTTTCATGTTGAAACACTTTTTTAAATCAGATGTATGACTTTTAGTTTTATTATAGTATGCATTGACACATATTATTTTAAATTTTAATGGATTCAACTATACTGAGGACTGCCTTGGAAATAAACACCAGTGTTTAAACTTGGAAAATCTTGTGACATTCATGGATTTGAGAAATATATTTATGCGTATTTCCAAAATGTTAGCACGTAGATTTTTAAAAGCATATTTTTCTGTAACCTAACTGGAATTTATAGTGCGGTGTGTTGTTAAGTCTGCACCTCAGCTGCTCTTTTTATAGATCGTCAACAGACGAAGCTATTTGATGAAGGAGATTTCCATTTCTGCCTGATTTACAGTCCTCCTTCCTGAGAGGCTGCACTTTCTTCTGCAGTAAAGTCTGCTGGTGAGCTGTCTAATGGACTACATCAATATGCTTGTTGATACCAAACTCATTTTGTTACTGTACCTTTATTATGGATTTTAATTGAAGCCGGCCCCCCACCCCCCAGCCAGGCCTCTCCTGCTGAGCACAAATGACTTCACGAAACATAAGTATGAGACAAGGTCACTCCGTGACCGCAGTGGAGCAAGACCCAAACCACTGCCTCGCGTGTCTGAGCACAGACCACAAAGTGACATGCACGTCCTGGCTCACACGAGTGGCTGCTGTCTCCTCAGCTGCAGCCTTAGCCATGCTCTAGTCTGTCTTCTGTCTAGATAAGGTTTCTTATCCTATGCAATCCTAGAACTGTCTCTGCTTTCTGACGGCACCTAATTCAGAGCATGTGGCTGGGAAAAAATTAGGCTAAACTGAACTCAGAGTCTAACCCAGCATTACACGTAGTTTGATTTCAGCTCTTAAAGAATCACTTCAGGATTCTGGGTCTTTTGGGACAAATTCTCCTTTTCTGTTCTTTCTGGAGCCCCCATCCCACTGGCTCCTAAGACCTCTGGGTGGTGGGAGGAAGGTCCTGCCTGAGGTGTGGCAGGTCTGCTGTCCCAGGATCAGCCTAGGCCCCTCCATGGGCGTTCTGCTGACTGCTAGAGCTGGCAGGCTCGTGCTTTCTTCTCTGCCTGCTAGTCAAGACCTTTTTCTGTCCCTGTGGTCACCCCCAGGCTCATGAAGAGCTATCGACTGACACCTGTGAGTCTCTGCCATGTCCCCATCCAGCTGTTCACCCCACCAGAGAGCGTCTCCCCAGGCCTGCTGGCCTTAGCAATGTGTCCCGGCCTCTGGGAGCCAAGAGAGGCTCGCCCATTCACACCTAGAGCGCTGTCTCTGACCACGGCCCTCTGTGGTCACAAACGTGTTGGGCCACTACTGCCATTGCCTGTCTCTAGCAGTTTCCCCTCTCAGTTAGCTCTGGGAGAGGGAAATCGGGGCCACATCTAAACAAACTGTGCATCCAGTGAGGAAAGGGAACCAGCCACTCTCCCTAGATTAAAGTCATGGCCTAATAGACCCGGCCCGGAGTCACGCCTGGCCTTGGAGGGAGGACTACTGTGAAATCCTCTTTTGAATTTCATAAGCTGAAATTACTTTCTTTTCTTTGGATCCTCTCTGTTTTCTTGTTAATTCCAACTCTGTGGTCTCTCGGGCAGCCAAGGCAGAAGGATGTCCTGCTCAGGAAAAGATAAAAGAAAAAAAGCTTTAATCATTCCAAACTCTCCCTCCCCATTACGATCAACCTCTAGTTTCCCATAGTGGGAGGGTCTGCTAGGGTGTGAGACCAGAATAAGTGTGAATGTCTTCCATGCAAAACGTCCCACAGCGGTAACAAGTCACTATGTTAAAGTTAAAAGGAAGGGACAAAGGATCACGGCCTGTTTTTTAGTTTGGAAAGTTTTATTTTCCTGATGCATCCAAGAGAGCTTTTCTCTATGACTCAGAATATGATAATGTACGAGTTCTATATAAACATCAGAAGTCAAGGGCCTGTGTTAACTTATGAAAATTAGCTGCAGCCGATGCTGTTCATGAACCACTCAGTATCCACTCCCCCCAATTCCCCCCAACACACCTGTGTGTCCCTGGAGCATCAGTAAACTGGCCCCTGCACACTGGCAGCTTCCCACCTGCATCTCACTGCTTCTCTGCCCACGAGCCTGCTTGGCACCATGGACCTTGCTCAGCCCAAGCTCAGGAAGCCCAGAAATTCTGGGGATCCAATGCCCCTGGGATATACCCTCACCAAATGAGGGGATGAGCGCTATGGATAAATATCTCAGCTCTCCTTCCGTCGAGGGACAGCCCTGAAGCATGTTCTACACGATGACACAGGGTCAGTCACAGCTGCCCATGTGGTTGCAGGCTCATCAATGCACCTTTTCTTGGTGCCAAGTAACCTTCCTATATTCAAGTCTCTGTGACCAGATCTGCCTTTGGGGGATCCTAAACTAAGACATTAGCTGATGCTTTGGATTAAATGTGTCCCCCAAGAGTTTTTGTATTGGAAAGTTGACCCCACCTGTAACAGTGTTAAGAGGGTGGGAAATCCGATTATGGTATCTGAAAGGTGGGGCCTTTAAGAGGTGATTGGATTGAGAGGACTGTGTCCTTGTGAATGGATTAACCCATTCATAGAGTAATGATTTAAGGGGCCATCATGGCATGGCTCTAGTGGCTTTATGAGGACAGCAAGTGAGCACATTAACTCACATTAATGCCGTCCTCACCATGTGATACCCTGGTTGCCATGGGACTCTGCAGAGACTTCCCACCAAGAAGAAGACCCTCACCAGATGTGTTCCCTGGACCTTGGACATCCCAGCCTCTAAAATTTTAAGAAATAAATTTTATTTCCTTATAAGTTTCAGATATTCTGTTATCAGCAACAGAATACGAACTAATGTAACTGACAACTAGTGCCTGTCCACATAGTCAGTGAATGAAACACTGAACGTAAGGGCTTTAGGACACTGGTTTCGCTTTTGGGGACAGAAGGTGGTTGATGACTCAGAATCCTATCCTGTCTTCATGAAAATGTTTATGTAGAAGCCAGTTAATAATGTAGAAAATGAACAACCATTGTGCTCGGAAAGAGTCTGCGGGTAAAGCTGTGGGCTACTGCCCGCTCCACCCACTGCACTCAGGGGTCACCTGGTCACTTTTGGAGATACACGTGGTTGTTCTCATTTGACCCACTGATTTCCCTTCTATGTCACCCTGCCCAGGCACTGAGGGAGGGTGGAGGTGGGATCCCAGAGGAAGCCTGGCTCAGCACAAAAGTGCACACTCAGTTGACATATCTTTCAGGTTGTGATTCTCAGAACATGAGTGCAACCTTAGGTGACTGGATGGGCATGGAAAATTATCGATACTGTATGAAAGTATGGCATAGAAAGAGACATTTTTAAGAAAATAAAATGGTTTAGGCCTATGTAGAAAAATTTTTGTCTAAATTCTGGGCTTTCACCTCTTTAGAAATAATCATTTCCCCGTGAATCTATCATCATATGAAAGATTCCATGAAGATCTCCCATTAGGAGATCACAATGTGTTTCTCAAAATGAAACACATTGATCTGACATCTTTTGCTTATTTCTTTTCTGCATCTTCATTGTAACTTTGAGGTGGGTCTGCTCGGCCTCCGGAACCTCCTCAGTCCGTGTACTCTAAAAGGTCAACCCAGGGTCACTCACTGTCATTACCTACTGAATTGATGAACTTTGGCTACAGCATAAAATGAAGTCTGCCCTGGGGAGTGTTCCTGATTGAAAGATTTCGGGAAGCTTAAGGAAGGTCTTTCCACCTCCACAGTGGTACTTAGACTAGGGCTCTTCTTCCAAAGAGGAGTCTATAAAGACCTAAAGAAACATGAACACTTGGAAACCCAGGAAAAAGGCTTCCTTAGCCGTAAACATAGTCTTTAGAGGAGGTGTCTCATCCTGACGTCTGATGAAGACAGAGTGCCTGGTTAGGAAAGCAGATAGAGCCTCGGGATCCATTAGCGAGAACAGTCACATGGGTGTGTGCACGAGCTCCCCGCTTTATGATTTTTTTTATTAGCTGCTTATTTGGAGGAAAGATTCAATGTACCTGTTACCACTGAAGAATGGACACTTTCTCACGAGGGAGTGGGGGGAAAATGAGCAATGTCCATCCAGCTAGCAGGAAAGGCATCATGTCTATAAGCAAACCGTAAGGGTCCTCAAGGGTCAAGAAGGCAAAAGAAGGTTCTCTGCAGCTGCAGTCAGGAGCAGAGCTTAACTTATGTCAGAAGAACCCCAGCTATTGAGCCGTGGATGACAGGTGTGTAACCTCAGAAATGAAGAGGCTCTATGAGGGCTTAAAAAGTAGCAAAGTTGTAGGCTGGCTGGTCTAAAGAGAAAAACTTAAAGCCCCTTTCTCTCTCAGTTACAAATTATTTCCCAAAGACAAAGAGGGCTGGTAACATTTGGCTTCACCTCCTATACCAAGCATCAATTGTTTTCTTTTCAGTAGGACACCATTCCTTGAACTTTCACAATGAAAGACAAACAAAAGTGTTTTCTAACACGAGGGGGCTCCTGAAGGAACAGAGGTTGGGTTTAGGTACAGATGGTTCAGAGAGACTCAGAAAAAAATTGTAGAGCAAATGTGTGTGCATGTCATATGTGCATGCTGTGTATGTGGTGCGTGTGTGTGTGTTGTGTGTGCATGTCATGTGTGCATGTTGTGTATGTGTTGTGTGTGCATGTCATATGTGCATGCTGTGTATGTGTTGTGTGTGCATGTCATATGTGCATGTTGTGTATGTGGTGTGTGTGTGTGTGTGTTGTGTGTGCATGTCATATGTGCATGTTGTGTGTGTGGTGTGTGTGTGTGTTGTGTGTGCATGTCATATGTGCATGCTGTGTATGTGGTGTGTGTGTGCGTGTGTTGTGTGTGCATGTCATATGTGCATGCTGTGTATGTGGTGTGTGTGTGCGTGTGTTGTGTGTGCATGTCGTATGTGCACGCTGTGTATGTGGTGTGTGTGTGTGTGTTGTGTGTGCATGTCATATGTGCACGCTGTGTATGTGGTGTGTGTGTGTGTGTTGTGTGTGCATGTGTGAGCAGCAAGCTTAAGTAATCTCTGAAGATTTGCTGGCCACGTCCGTTATCAGCAGGAGCTCCGATGACCTTAGGTCAACTTGAACACACTCAGCGAGCAGGAAGTGGTGGGAAACCATCCTTTATTGCTCTCATCTCCTCACCTACTGCCCACCCTGTGCCCACCTTATGTAAGAGCCCAGGAGCCATCTCTGGCTCCAGCTCCACTCGCCCTCTTTCCTTGTCCTCCTTTCCACACTCCTTGTGGCCCTGGACTGCAAGGCCTGTGTGCATTTTGTGGCCAAGACTGGCAAGCTGCATTGTCTTGGAGCCTCATTATTTTCAGAGCCAAGCATCGCAGGACAAGCTTGTCTGTCTCTGATGCTGCTTGTTTCATAATCGCTTAACTCTCATGTACTGTGGTAAATGGGGTTCTCCCTTCTCCCCCATTCTCTCCTCACTTTCCCACCTTTTCCCCATTTCTCCCTCTGGCTCTTTCTCGTGCACATGTATGGATGCACAAATACACTAGCAAGCACAGAATTCCCATCCACATGGAAAAGAATGTGGGTCTGTGTCCCAAATTGGTTTCCCGGGGTAGTACCTGCCTCCTGTACAGCTGAACATGCTGTGTGGTGGTCAGGGCCCTCAACTCTCTGAGAAATTGGCAGGCAGCTTGGTTCCTGGTGGGTTTAATTGAAGCGTTAGCTCCCACTTGGAGGAGTTGGTGCCACCACCCATTTCCAAGAGGGTTGTCTTTCCTTCCAGCATGGCTCCACTTCACCCAAGAAGCTCAGCCACTGGTTCAGGCACGTCTTCTCCTGGTCCAAGTCTGCCCTGAGCCTCATGTATGAGCAAAGTCCTGGGAAGCTGCTGCCTTTAGTCTAAAGCAGAAGCGCAGGACTGCTGTCCCTGCCTGGGCGTCCAGCTGCATTCTCTTTTTCGATGTGTAGTCTCAAAACCTTGACTCTCCAGTGGTGACTAAAGTCCAGAGTAGCATGCTTCTCTAGAATCCTCTAAAATCCTAGCTGCCTGGAGCCCACCTCTGCTGCTGCATTGCTCATGGTTGGTTCTCATCATGGGTACAGTTTGCAGGAAATGGCTGGTTTTGTCACAAGCAAAGTACACAGGTGAAAAGTTTTGCTTGTTTAAATGCATAGTGGCTGCCTCGGACAGCTTTCTGCTCAGCAGACTTTCTTTTGATTTGCTCTTCAGTCCAGCCCTCTGACCACACATGGTGTGAGCTGATGAATTTATGGATGCTTAAAGGGACTGTCAATTTAATGGGGTCTCCAGGTGCCCTTGTCCTGACACCTAGAGCTGGTGTCACAGGAATTGCCCTTCCCTCTCTCAGAATAAGGGTTCCAGCTTTTATTTTTTAGAGAATTTCCAACTTCACATTAGGGGCCTTCCAGATTACTCTCTATGCCCCTCATCCTTTCTAGGTATTTTCCCAAAAATCAAAGAATTAAAGTCAGCAGGAAGTGCTGAAAAATCTCCATTGGCCGGCTCTTCATTTCTTCTGCCTGCCATTGTGATATGTCTGGGGAATGTAGATTTTGCAGGAAACATTGAAACTAAATTTCATCTCAGGCCACTGGTGTTTCTGAAATCAGAATTCACCTCTGAAATTCCACAGCCATTGCCTGAAAATGGCATGGCTCTGATTTGAGGATTTGTAGCCAGCCAGGGCACAGACACGAAATGTCTGATTGGTCAGCAACCTCCGAACACACCTTGGGTATGTGGGAAATACGATTTACTTTATTCTACAGCTTCAAGTTAGTTACTGTGTGGGTCCTCAGTTCTGCAGGAATGAAGGAACTATCTCCGTCTACTTGGGCCTCCCGCCTCTCCCCAGAGAAAATGTAGGTCCTTTGGGAATTACATGCGCACATTACCCCGTGTGCTGGTGGGGACACAGGGACCGGGCGCTATAGATTTGGGCCACCAACCCCTGTGGTGCGCTCGCACCTGTCCTTGGGCACTGATCGCTCTCTTCACTTCTTACCTGTCTCCCTTCCCCCATCCAGAGGCTCTTTCCTGTCTCTGAGGAAACCCACTCATATTTCTCAAAATGTTTCGTCCATGCCGTAAGCCCCTTCTGGTGTTCTAAGGACCTAGACTTTTATTTGATGGATTGATTGATAATTTTTGCCCTGCCTCATTCCTCCTGTTTAGCTCAAGGCTACAGATCTGCTTAGATGAGGGGAGGGAGAGACAAGGGAAAGGAAAAGGGAAAATATGAAGGTAAAAGAAAAAATGCATATCTGTAATTTTATTTCAGTTTGAATCTTTTCAGTGCTTAGGGCTTTTAAAGGTGAAATTAAAAACAGTGGTAACAATCTAGAAATGCCAAACTCCTAGGGAGGGAGAGGAGCGTGGTGGGTGACAGGGGCTGGGGGTGACTGGGGGTAAGGGAAACAAGGGGACGGTGGTCAGAGCTTCAGCCGGGCAGGATGAGTGAGTTCCGGAGACCTCATGTACAGCCAGGCGGTTGCAGTGAATAGTCCTGTATTGCACACTGGAAATTTGCTAAGAGAGTGGATCTTAAAGTGTTCTCACCACAAAAAAGAGTAACTATGGGAGGTAATGGATATGTTAATTAGCATGATTGCGGTAATCATCTCACAATGCATATCATACATCATGTTGTGCACCATAAATATATACAATGTTTATGTGTCAATTATACCTCAGTAAAACTGGGGGAAGAAAAAGACAGGAAAATAATAAAAATGGAAACTGGAAAAAAAAAGTAACAAACAGTTTGGATGAAACTTAAGAAAGCCTGACTTTTGATTGACTGAGAGATGGGAATATATCTCTATTGATTAAAAAAGGTGTCCACCAATCACAGTTCATGGGTTGTGCCAATATTTTGGCCATGCCTTTTGAAAGAGAAGAGAAATGATTTTTTTTTTCAATCACTGTTTTAATTCCTTAAAAAAAAAAAAAAAAAAAAAAAAAACCTAGTGGGACAAAAGATCCAATTTGAATTTAAGAAAACTAAAAAACTGCTCATGTTTCTCTCAGTTTACCTGAACCAAACAGCATTCATTCTTGCAGTCCGACTGAGAGGGTCTGTGTTTAACAAAGATTCCGTGAACGTTTGTCACATTTTTGTAAAGCCCAACTATGTTCTTGCAAAATATTTTTAAATTCGTCATCACTCACTTGGTAGTCTTTGTAGTTGATGTCTGGCCGTGGGATCAATGCCTCCAGCTAGGAAAATAAACATGTCAGCTGCCACCAGCATGGGGCAGGAAGCCATTAGCCTGTCCCAGTGTCCTATTTCATTGGCATCAGCTTGAAATTAATGGCAAAGTACAATGAAATATCAACAGGACTACTGATGTCATGTTCAATAACTGCTTGGCCACCCCGGAGCCTGTGCAGCTGTATCCTGCTGACACGAACTCAGCTCCTTGGCAGGATGTACTTCAAAAGGCAAGTCTCAGCTCCCCCAGTTAATAGCACCAGAGAAAAGTTCCATGGGACCGTGCCCAGGACATCTTGAACACGTGACAGGAAATGTCCTTTCATTCCCTCCCCTCTGTGGCCTTCTATACCATCCGTGTCTGGTCTGTGATTTGAAAACATACCACGACTTTCCTCTCTCCTTGAAGCCGTTCTGTGAACTCCCCTGAATAATGCACAGCTCTTTCTGGGCCACACAAAAGTATTTGGAGGCCTTAAACGCCGCAGAAAAAGTTCCTACATGCCATCTGTAATGAAAATAAAAGCAAAACCACATTGTACCATGATCCTTCCATGCATTCTGACATTTAAGTAGCTCCTCTCTAGATTTTTTGATCACCAGGTATTTGACTCAAGCTAAGATTTTCTCTTGATTTTGCTGCTACAGCCGAGCTGGAGCCCTAAACACACGGGCACTTTGCTGCTAGGCAATCCAGCTCTGGGTTATTGACAAGGTTCTTTTAATACTTCAGCAAACAGGACCCTTTGGGTGGGTCCTAAGCCACCTTTTTATTTGCAGTGAGTACATGACCACTTATTTGCCACTGCTCTCCTTTTTTCCAAAAGTTGCTATTATTTTTCCGATTGTGAATGTCATAGAGGTTTGATAGAGAAAATGTATCATAAGAAAAAACTGACCCTTTATAGTCCTACCAAGCAAAGCCAATCATGGTTTATAGTTTGGTGAGTTTTGCACAACATTTTTTCAGTGCAGGCAGGTTTTCGGTGTCTCTGCTTTGCCCGTATTCATGGTAGAGACGGTACAGCATGCTGTTCAAGAGGTCAGCTTCTGGGGTCAGACGTCCCGGGTACGTGCTCCAGCTGAACCTCCTGGTAGTGTCACCTTGACCGTGTTTCTTAACTCCCAAAGGTTCAGCTTCTTAATCAGTAAAGATAAAAGATAAAAACGCTATTATCTTAAAAGCAGATGGAAACTCAAAGGATCATAATAAAAATTAAAAGAAAAAATATATACATACAGATACAAATATGTATATATTGTGCTTCACACAGAAGGCACTTAGTCAACATGACCTCTTCTATCACTACAAATACAAGAATGCACTCTGCCTTTTTCTACTTGACCTTAGCACACAAGCATTTTTAAGTTATATGACATACTGTCAGTTTTCGTAAGTACAGGACATTTCATCTATACTTTGTTCTTGTTCATTTCATAAGCATCTACTGAGTAGCTACTACAGGTGAAACACTGAATGGTAGTGGAGATACACAGATAAATAAACCACATCTCTGCCACAAATAACTCACAGGGTAGGGGGCAGACAGACACAGAGACAGGTAATCACAGTGTGATGTGACCTAGAATACGAGAGCTTTGATCGAGCCATCCCGAGTGCTCACAGGGGAGGTGGGGACCAGAAAGCTTTCTGCAGGAGATAAGCACAGTTTACCCAGCCCGTCCTCTGATGGGGGACATTGAGATTATTTCCATTCTTCCTTTGTTAAAAAGGCTATTAAACATTATGAAAATTAACATTTAGAGGCACAGATACTTTTGTCATGTTCTTCTTTGTGATGGAGTCCCCAAAGCGGAACTTACTGCCAGTTCATTTGCAGAAGCAGCACGTCAGCGCCCCTCATTGTACTCCAGAGAGCACAGAACACAACTAAAAAAACCTCCAAACCATCTCGATATTGTTTTAATTTGTATTTCTTCGTTTACTAGGCATCGTGACCTCGTTTCCATATTTGTTCATCATTTCTCTTTCTCTTTTCATAAACTATCTATTAACATCAGTAGTATGTTTACCTCTGTGGTTTCTACTGTTCTTATTGACATTTACGAATTCTGTTTGCATTAAAATATTAGTTTTGTCTCCCACGATTATTACAAATTTGCTCCCTGTTTGTTGTCTGCCTCTTAATTTTAATAACCCATGCTTTTCTGGAATGCACCAGCTTGAGGATGATAATAAATAACTTTAATAAAGCTATACTGCTTGGTCTACCTCCCCCTCTATTGCAGAACCTTCTGTACATTGGGTTCAGACTTCTTTACAGGTTGCTGTGTGTGTTCTGGGCTCCAGGGCCCTCCAAATGGAGAAAATGACGTACCTTCTCCATGGGTACTAAATATTGTGTTACATGGGCTGATGCCATCTGAAGAGAGGGACAGACACCTGTATTTGGAGAAGCCTCTGCAGATCGTTCTGGCACCCACTCCTGATTAAGAACTACTCATTAGGAAATTGAACTAAATATGAGAAAATTCAACACAGATAATGTCAGATCCTGCTTTGAATAAGAAATCCAATGGTACACATGAAGACATGGCGGCCTTGACTGAGCTACTGCTACGTGTAAGAAACATTGGAGTTTTAGCTAAGAGGAATCCCAGTAGGGCCCACAGAGAGATGTGGCTGCCAACATGATTGATTGGATGTTGGGCTAAATGGAGAAAATCTCTGTGTTAGGGTGCAGGTGGTGATGGCTTCCACATAATGAACTTGTAAGTGCTTAAATTAATTAATAGCAATAAGGAGAAGACTCAGGGTGTCCAATTCTGGCACAAGAGAAGAAAAAGAAAGAAATTTTCTTGCAGTCTTAATAGATCTGCAATATAACCAGCGCCATCTTAGACAAGCCCAAGTACAAAATGGCACCATCCACCTCCACCCGTCCCCTCCCCCAGTCTCTTTTACAAGAAGCCTCACGGTTTTGGAGAAAATGAAACTTTTGGCATTTCTGCATGTGCAGAACTCTCCATTCCCATGACCTAACCCGATCCCCACCCCGGAATTACATCACCCAGCTCTTGGCTCCAACACACGAACATAAGCTCCCACTGCCCTATGTTAGCTGCTGTCCCCCATTTTCAGGGCAGCCCCAGGCTGTTTCCCACTTTCAGCACAGCCCGGCAGATTTCTTTCTTTAATAAAGCTTGAACACTACCTGGCATCTTGGCTCACTTTGTTTCAAGTCTGAGCAGCTAAAAGATGGAACGATCTGCTTCAGGAGGGAATGAGTGCCCCGTCATTGCTCCACTGGAGGCTGCAGCGTGCTCAGAACAGCAACACCTCAGAACACACCAGGACGAAAGTCAGTGAGTCGACAGCCACTGCGTCTCCCTCTTTTAATCCCCTAGCAATCCCATCACAGGGGAAAACGAGTGTGGTTTATTAAGGCTTTTCTTGATTTCTTATTTGGGATTTATCGTTTACTTCTTCCACAACGTATTCTAGAATTATTTCTGGAATCAATGTGAAGCTCATGGAGCTGTAGTTTGCAAAGTCCACCTATTCACATTTGGGGGAAGTAAAAATGAAAGTCATTCGTTTTCGGTGCACTTCACTCTTGGTCTCTGCAATGCCTCCAAGATGCCACCTACTCCATGGTCCATGTAAAACCCTCCAGTCAACTGTCTGTGCAAACCCAGTTCTTTCCATCTTCCTAGGGTGCTTCCATGAGCTTTAGAACCCAAAGCAAGGTACTTGACAATTTTATACAGATTTCTCTTAACTGTAGCCTAAGTGTTTATGAAATATGGGATAAACCAATCAGAAGCTTGGCAAGACTTGATGTCCAAGCATGTGTCTGTGAAAGGTTCCCAGAGAAATGGCCAAAGAGTGCAAAATGCTACAATAACCCTGAAGATGAGTTGGTAATAGTTTCTTCAAGAAGGAGCTGTTCTTCTAGCACATTCACCAGGTGCTGGGAAAATGACCTTGAACTTCACAGCATCCTATTTGTAGGAGTATCATGTGCAAGAGGTGCGGTGAGCTTCTGAATGTCGGGAAAGCCAACAAAGAGGACCTCCCCGTGGGGTAGGAGGCTGGCTTCCTAAGAAGGACATGTGTGTTAGCAGTTCCTGAAGGAATGACATGTCCTGCAGGCAATGGGTCCGTCAGATGAATCTTTAATTCAGGTGGTGTCAAGTCAGTATTCAGCAATGTCAGGAAACTAGGGATAAAGAAGAGACAGAGATGGAGGGCTGGACAGAGGAAGGCCCTGCAGCGCAGGAGTGGACGGTGTGGTGATGGGGGTGAGGTGTGGGGAAGGTGAGGAATCACATATTTAACAGCTTTTCCTCTAAGGAAGAAAATGCAAATTATCTGATGAGAATACAGGCGGCTAGATATAGATTTCTTAAAAAGAAAGCTAAAATCTATGAAGTGCTTTCTAAATACCAGACACCTGCTGTAGTGGGTAGGATTGTGTCCCTCAACAAGATGTGTTCAAGTCTGAACCCCTGGTACCTAGGACTGTGACCTCGTTTGGAAATAGGGATGTTGCACATGTAATCGAGTTGAGATAAGATCCTATTGGATGAGGTCATACTGAATTAGAGCGGGCCCCAACCCAATGACTGGTGCAAAAAGAGGGAAATTTGGGCACGCACAGAGAGAAGACCCAGGAAAGAAGTGCATGTGAACACAGAGGCAGAGACTGGAGTGCTGCCTCCACAAGCTGACGGACAAGGATTGCAGGTGCCACCAGAAGCCAGGAGAGAGGCGCGGAACGGATTCTCGGTCAACCCTGAGGACACCTTGATTTTGCACTTCCAGGCTCCAGAACTGTGAGAGGGTAAATTTCTGTTGTTTAAGCCACTGCATTTGAGGTAACTTGTTACTGCAGCTGCAGGAAATGAGTCCACCTCTCAAGGCCCGTTTTTACCATCCTGCTACTCAAGAGCCATCTTCCTTCTGTCCCCTGGACTCCTCTGCCTAACATCCCAGCCAAAACCAGCAAAACTTCCTCTCGCCCTCAAATTCCAGAATTTTCAGGGTGAAAAGGCTGAACAGGGAAGCTGCCAGTGAGAACAAACTCCCTGCAGTGGAGCATTCTGAACTTCCAGTTAATAGCTGGAAGGCGTTTCCATTGCGTGGATTTGGTCTTTGTCTAAATGCCTTCTCCCTGGCTTGAAGATTTAGGGGATAAAAGAGCACCCCAAAGACCTATAGCCCCGTTTTCCAAAACGGATTCGCTCTCCTGCTTGTGTCTGGAGCAAGACAGAGAACTACACTGCTGATGAAAATAAGGGAAGTTGTTTATTCCAGACTTAAGTCATTGTTTGCCACTGAACATTTGCATGCTTGTATTTTGTAAGGCTAGGTATGTAATTGGGAGGCGTGCAAATTAGGCAAGATAATGAGCTGCAATTCCTTTGAATCTAAGGAGGGCGTTTGTAATGAAAAGGGGTGGTGAAGCTGGATGTTTAAAACTACTGAATAACACCGAGGAAGACACTTCGTTCTTCAGGAAGAGGAACACATTACTCGCTTCAGTTAGCACGTGCGACACTGGGCCTCGGCACTTCTGGATACGCCTTGCCCCTGGTGCGAGTCTAAGCAGAGTCAGCAAGCTTCTCCTGTGCATAAGGAGAAACACATGTAGGTCAGCCATTGGCAGCATGTCTAGCTGTGGACTTCCTGACACTTGCTCCAAAGGAGGGAAGACAGACTCCGCTTTTTACTATCTTTGCATGGGTCTGCCTGGAACACGGTTTTCCTAATTTTTTGAGTGGGCATGGTTCACAGTCAGGGAGAGGTTAAGGGATAATTCCATTATTGTTATAGATGGGGCTGGCCGTGACCCTCTGCCCACTACACAGCTAGCCTGCTGGGTCCCTGCTGTCTAGACTGACTGATGTCTCCTAATCTCTAATCCCTGTGCCCTGCTCTCTATTCTGCAGGACTGAGTTCCTGGCCCTCTGACCTGCCTGGTCCCCGGCATGGAGGCTGTCATCAGCTAGGACAGCCTCGGTTATGATGCTGCAACAAACACTGCCCAGTCTTAGCCACTGAAAGCACAGGCATGTTGATCAGCATGGGACATGTTGACAAAAGGCTCTGCTCCTTATGGTGACTCAGACCCAGGCCAGGTCACCATCCTGGAGGCTGCCAGTGGTTATACAGGGGGAAGTGAGCCCTGAAAGTTCTCAAGCCAGAAATGAAATGTGTGGTCTGGACGTGACATTCTTTCTCCTCACAATTCAGTGGTCAGAACGGGGTCTCCAACCCCACTCAACCCCAGGGGGCCAGGATGAACAGTCCTGTTATATATTGGAAGGATGGGCACCAGGAGAGTCCAGTGAGCAGCCTTGCTGACCAGCACAGGTGGACCATGGAGCTCCTAGCAAGCAGTCCAAGCTCTGACTGTGCCACTTCTGTGATCATCTAAATTCAGTTAAACTTAACACATGGATGCTGGTCCCTTCCTATGCTCCCAACGCTCTGCCTAGCACACTTGGAATAGAGCAGCAAACAGAACAGACATGGCCCCTGTGCTGGGATGATTGCAGGGATGCAGGGGACACTGTGGAGGGTGAGTTAAAGATTGGCCCGTGTCTCTGTGAGCCTGAGGGGGGTCCTACATTCTTCGTCTTTGTCTTTTTTTTTTTTTAAATTTTAAGGAGAGAAGCTCCAAGGACTTTCTCTTCACAGAGGTAGAAAGTCGCTTTGGAGTAGGTCTCCTGCCCTTCTTGGTTATATAAATGGTCCCTTGCCATGGGGACACTTGTTTCCCTGAGCCAGGCTGGCTGTTAGTTTGCAAAGCTTCTGTTGAAGTCTGGGAGAGAAAACATTTCCACAAGAACACTGTGCACCGCACGTGCATGTGCACGTTGCAGCAGGAGGGTCCTAGGTTTTAAAAAAAGAATGAAAACCTCAAAATTCTTATTCCCAAGACTCTCATGGAGAAAACCTCTTGGGGAGTAATGTGGTCCAGTCAAGGTTCACTGGCAGAAAAGGACCCCAAGTTTACCACAGGGTCCTCATAAGAAAGGAAGGACATCTGGGCTGATAAACTTGTCTGACTATAAGGTCACAGGCAGGGTTTTTCAAAGTGTGATCTGATGACAATCAGTATCTGCAGTCCTGGCATGACAGATTAAAAATGTATGCTCCACCTTTATCCTCAACAATGAATCATAAAATGCTGGGAAAGACTCTGGGAATTTGCATTTTAAGTAAAGAAACTTATTTTAGTGCTTCTCAGGGCCCTAGGGTTTGCACACCTCTGGCCTGGGCATTGGCAAAGTAGGGCTGATCTAACACAGAGCTAGGTGTGGTTGGGAAGCATTGCTAAAGACATGAAGAGAGACTGAGAGCTAACCACTTAGAGCTCAACACAAGCCCACCACAGCAATGGCTGGCATCTGGGCCGTGGGGCGTCTATACAGCCGTGAACCAGCCTCCTCCAGACGATGCAGGGCTGGTGTTCAACAGCGACCCCTTGTGGTTGTGGCAGAAGTGACCGCACTATTGGTCTGATGAGAAGTTTGGTTCTTTTGCATGGTCTAGTAATGGAAGTTAAGATTTTTGGAATAGGATGATTTCCCCAGGATGAAGAAAATGTGGATGATTTGTTTGGGACTGGGTTTGGTCTGGTCGAATTAGTAGTAAAATACTTGATTTCCAATGTGCAGCCCTGTACCACTTTGGAAAAATAACATAAATGACTGCATTTATATCTGTAGCAGATATAGGGGTTCATGCCAGGAACATTTAAATAATCTCTGTCCTCTGTAGGAGGTCTCCACTGCACCAAAATTATACATGACTCCTGTGCTGGCTTCCAAACACCCCTCAGGTACAAGCACATCACCTGGCCAGAGGCTGAATTCCTACCTGTGCCTGAAATCTGCAAAACACCAGCTCTGAATATGTTCCTTGCTCCTGGTGGTGAGAACAAGGTGCTTGGGGTGGGATGAAGGCACAAGGAAAACTGCTTAAAGAGTCTTTCCTGTCACCGAAAGAAAAATATTGCTGCAGGTGCAGGACAGCCTTGATTTCTCACTGTAATTACTGGAATTGAGTACCTTTGGAACTGGGGGTCTCCTACAGCTACTACCTTGAGCCATCTTTATTCTGTGCATCGTGCTCACTAAAGGGCAAGCTGAATATAATATCCAGCTCTGCAGTATTTTTAGCCTCCCTGGGCCAATATCCATTATTCTTATTGGCTGGTAGCTCTCTTTTTTCCAGCTCCTCTCTTAACTACAAGGAAGATGATAATTAGCAGTTATGTAACTATTGTGCTAAGTGGATTCCTCACACGACACCAGTGCATTTTCTTTCTGGGATGTGAGCTTATTGTTGGGACAAAAGTGTCTGGCTCTTCAGCTTTCTTCGGCATCAAATCTCTGACTCCCAAGTGCAATCACAGGAAATATCACGAGAAGCTGATTTTCGAACAGTGTGATAGAGGTCAGATTAAGAAATGGGGAAACTTCTAAGAATACCGCCCAGTGTATCTTATTAAAAAAAATTCAACGCCTCTCTCTCTCTTACAGAGGTTTAATAAAAAGGATCAAGATGAATCATACTGATGAGGAGGTGGACAGTAAAACTTGGGGAGAATAAAAAACAAGACCATGTGACAATTATTATCACAAGCAGGAAGTTGTAGGAGCTGAGAAATGTCTCCCTCGAGAACTAGTGCATGCATTTTGGCTTATGGATTTGGTAATGTCTGTACATTCTTGTCTCAAGACCCAGCCTCTCTCCAGGGAGGTTAGTCCTTCTCAGCTGAGCTCAGCACTCTTCAAGGAGCTGAAGGAAGGAGACACCTGCCCAGACAATCAAAATGCCCTCAGTGTAGGGACCAAGGAGACTGCCGGGTCATCCTCAGATTTCAGCCATGTCACGTAAGGAGCCATTAGCGAAAATTAAAATGGGTATTTTACAAAGATTTTTTGTAGTACGTTATTCTTGATGGCCTTTAAGGACTCTTCCTGGGCTATCGTAGGTGTAATCATCTCACCCAGCTTCACCTGGATGTAGAAAAGCTATTGTAAGTCAGAGCATCAGTAAGTTGCTACTAAGACAGCTCTTGTCCGAATCTGTGGGACTTTGTTCAAATGCAGATTCTGATTCATCAGGTCTAGGTGAAGCCTGACACGTGCTTTTCTCACAAGCTCCCAGGTGAATGTGGTGCCTCTGGTCTGTGGAATACCCCAGAGGGGCAAAGTATTGCAGTTGTGCTCGTGTCAGCGGGATTTTCCTGCTGTGTGCGAGAGGGAACTGAGGTCCACTCAGTCAGGCTTTGTTTCTTCTGCGTGCATTTAGTTGTACCTTTGGGTGCCTGTCGTTGTGACCTAGAGGAAGTGGGGTACGATTGTTATGGTTATTCTGAGTTGTAATAAAAGCTGTGATATATCTCGTGATCCCAGTTTGTCCTGCAGAGACTGTCCCCTCCCCCTGAATTTCCCAGGATTGTCTCCTGTGTTGCATGTTCAGTGCTGGGGGAGCCTGTGTCTGGCAATTGTGAAGAAGAACGTGGCACAGAGTCAGCTGGGAGAGCTACTGACTGTATTTTCTCATTTCCTCTATTCCTGATGCTCTGGCATTTGGGGCCTTGATCCTGCAGAGACTGCCCTTCCCAGTTACCCGGTTCCTAGAGACAGCAAACTCCTCTGTCAACCGGCCTTTAACACAAACCGACCAATCCTGAGCCCACACCCCAATCATCTTCTCCACCAAACTCCCATACAAAAAGCCAATCTTCCCCTCACCCTAAGTCACCCCAGGACCAGCTACCAGACCACTAGGGACCGTCCCTCTATCCCAGAGCCCGCCCAAATTACCCAGAGTCTCCAGTCCTAAACTGACTCAGGTACCTATGCTGCCTTGCTCCCTCCTTCCCATGGAAACCCCCAAGAAGGCTCTGGGCCATGCCTGACTCACGCGCCCGCTGCCTCCGACCATGCCTGGCCCTTCCCCACACGGCCCTACGTTGCGAGCCATGCCTGTTTCTAGGGGTTCGTGAGGATAAACCTCTTTGTGTATGACAGTGATTTCTGTGTCTGCGTTTCTTACCGTACCTGATTAAACCAAATCCTGAGTGTAAATTTTAGAGGAGGGAGAGAGTTGGTGATAATATGTGTGATGGAACTGGTTCAAGATAACCCATTGAACATGTATTTTCTAACTAATCACTTTCTGCTGATGCCTCAACATTTAATGGGTCTTCCATTCAGAGTGCCAGAAAGCAAACGTCTTTTTTCATTAAAATTATATTGAGATAATTACAGATTCACATGCAGTTTTAAGAAATAAGCCAGAGAAATTCTATGAAGACTTCACCTAGTTCCTTCAGGGTAACATCTGACAAAATTATAGCACAGTATCACAGCCAGGACATTGACGCTAGTGCCATCTACCCACGTGGGTCAGAGTTGCCCAGTTTTATTTGTGCTCCTCTGTGTGTGCATTCAGTTCTACACAATCTTATCACAGGTCCAGGTGCACGTGTCCATCACCACGGTCGGGATGCTGAACGTTTCCATGACCACGAGGATCCCTCCTGCTGCAGTTTCATAACCACACCCATCTCCCTGTGGCTGCCACCACCCATTCCCCATTCCACCCTGTCTCTAACCCCTGGCAATGACTAGTCTGTTCTCTATTTCTAAAGTTTGTCATTACAAAAATGTTGTATAAATGGAGTCACATAGTATGTAACCTTTCGAGATTGGCTTCTTTTACTCAGAGTTGTTCTCTGGGGATTCATTCAAGTTACTGAGTGTACTGAAGGTCTGTTGTTTTTCCTTGCTGAGTAGTACTGCATGGTGGGGACACACCTCGTGGCTTGTTCAAACACTCATCTGTTGAACGGCATCGGGGTCGTTTTCAGTTTGGGAATCTTACAAATAAAGCTGCTTTAAACATTCCTGTAAAGCTTTTTGTGGGAACATAAGTTTTTACTTCTCTGGGATAAATGCCCAAGAGTGCAGTCGCTGGGTTATGTACAGAGCATGCTTAGATTTATAAGAAATCGCCGAATGTGTTTAGAATGGCTGAGCCATTTTCACATTCCTACCAGCAATGCAGGAGTGACCCCATTTCTCCACATCTTTACCACCGTTTGGTGTTGTCATTGTTTTATTTTTTTTATTTTTTTTTATTTTAGCCATTCTGCTAGGGGTGTAGTGATTTCTAATTGTGGTTTAAACTTGCATTCCCCACATGGCTAATGATGTTAGGCATCTTTTCTTGCGTTAACTTGCTGCGTCTCTGTCCTCTCTGGTAATTTTACAATTGGACTGTGTATTGTTTTACTGTTGAGATCTGAGAGTTCTTTGTACATTCTAGAATCCAGTCCTTGTTCAGTATGAGATTTGCTAATATTTTCTCCCAGTCTCTAGCTTGTCTTTTCATCTTCAAATGGGGTTTTGAAGAATAAAATTTTTTATTTTTGATGATATTCAATTTATCAGCTTTTCTCTTTTGGATTATGCTTTTGGTATCAGGTCTAAAATCTTTGCCTAGACTTAATCCTGAAGATTTTCTCCTCTGACTTTTTCTAAAAGTTTTATAGTTTTATGCTTTACATTTAAGTTCAAGATCCATTCTGAGATAGTTTTACATAAGATGTAAGACTTAGGTCTAATTTTATTCCTTTGTGTATAGATGTTCATTTACTCCAACATTATATGTTGAAAAGGCTATTGCTTTCCATTGAATTGCTTTTGCAGCTTTGTGAAAAAGCAGGTAAGCGTAAGTGTGTGGGTCCACTTCTGGGCTCTCTATTCTGTTCCATTGACAGATGTGTTTATCCATCTGTCAATGTCATGCAGTCTTGATTACAGTGGCTTAGTACTGGGTACAGGGATTCCTCTAACTTATTTTTCTTTGTCAAGATTGTTTTAGCTATTCCAGGGTCTGTGCCTTTCTATGTAAATTTTACAGTAATGTTTTTCTACCCACTCTGACAATCTCTTTTTTTTGGATTGATATATTTAGATTATTTGCATTTAAGATAATTGTCAACACGTTAGTGCTTGAGTCTACTATTTTATTATATGTGTTCTGCTTGTTGCCTCTGGTTCTGTTTTATTTCTGTTTTCTTGCCTTCCGATGGATTACATTGACATGTTTTAGGATTTCATCTTCTTTTACTTATATTGTCTTGGAATGTATCTCTGTATAGTTTTCACAGTGGTTGCTTTTGGTATTATAATATATACATGTGACATGTCACAATCTACTGATATCAACATTTTACCATTTTGGATTAAGCAGAAAAAGCTTACTCCCTCTTACATTCCTTTATCTTGTACACTTTACAATTCTTAATTATCATATGGTATAATTATAATATTATGTATTGATATTATGCAATATTTGATTATTAATCAATAAGGTTTATAAAACCCATGAGGAAAAGGATAGTTAGTTGCACGTGCCAATGTTCTGCTTTCTATTGTTTCTTCCTCTATCTTAATGTACCAATTTTTTTCTTGATCATTTTCTTTTTGATAAATTTCCTTTGGTCCCTCTTTAAAGGTAGGTCTGCTAGTGACAGATTCATTTAATTTTTCTTAGTCTGAAAATGTCTTCCTGAAGGATAGTTTTGCCAGATATTAAATTCACAGTTGAGAGCTTGCTGTTGAAAAATTGACTTGAATTGAAAGAAGTACCACTTCCTCTGGACTTCGGGTTTCAGATGAGAATTCCACTGCCGTCCCATGACTGGTGTGTCATTTCTCTGGTTACTTTCATGATTTTTTCTTTGTCTTTAGTTTTTAAAAGTTTAACTGTTAGGTATTTTTGGTGACAGAATTTGGGTATGTTGTCTCCCCAAAGCCAATGTGGGAATCTGATTGGCAATGTGGCAGTGTTGGGAGCTGCTTGGATCATGGGGGCGGATCCCTCATGAATGGATTAGTGCTCACCCTGGGGGTGGGGGTACTGAGTTAGTCCTCACTCTACTAGTTCCTGTGAGAGTGGGTTGTTTACAGGACCCTGGCACCTCCCCCCACCTCTCTCTCACCCTGTGATCTGCTTGTACCCTCCGGTGGCTGCCACTTTCCACCATGAGTAGAAGCAGCCTGAGGCCCATGCCAGATGCAGCTGTCCCAGAATTGTGAGCCAAATGAACCTCTGTTCTTTATAAATCAGTCTCAGACATTCTGTTATAGCAGCACAGAAATGGACTAAGATCCTTGGCATGGGTTTCTTTGGGTTTATCCTTTTGGGTTTTCTTAGCGTCTTGAGGCTGTAGTTTTGTGTCTTTTGCCAAATTTGGGGAGTTTTCACTATTTTTTGATACTCTCTTGGCTCCTCTCCCTTTCCTCTGTTCTTCTGAGACTCTGATAATATGAGTGTTGGCTCTTTTGTGATTGTCTCACAGGCCCCAGAGGCTTTGTGAGTCTTTCTCAGTACGTATTTTCTCTGTTCGGATTGGGTGGATTCTGTCGATCTGTCTTTAGTTCACCAACTCCAGACTCTGTTGTCTCCAGTCTACTGTTGGGCCCGTCCACTGACTTTGTAAACATTCTGCTTATTGTGCTTTTCAGTTCTATAATTTCCATTTGGCTCTTTTTTATAACTTCTATTTCTTTGTTGAAATTTTCTATTTTTCATTTGTTTCAAGAGAATTTTTAGTTGATGTTTATAGCAGTTTCTTTCAAATCTTTGTCATATTATTTCAATTATTTGGAATTTTATGTCAATTTTTTTCAAATCTTTGTCAGTTATTTTGGTTCATCTCGATGTTGTTATCTCTGTGTGTGTGTGTGTGTGTCTGTTTCTCTCATTTAAGTCGTGCTTTCTTGATTCTTGATACGGCAGGTGATTTTCAGTTCTATCCCGGACATTCTATTCCATCAGGAGTCTCTATTTAAATCTTTTCTCTTAGAGGTCAGTCTCCTAGTGTGGGGTTAGCATCTAGGTCCTAGGGGTTATAAAGCCACAGTTCAGTTTTCAGAGCCTTTGCAGTGTTACTTTGGTTTTTGTGGTTTATCTAGTGATGCTGGGGCTCCTACTGCTCCCTGCTGGTGCCATCTGCCAGGGCAAAAGTGGCTTCCCTAGACAGACCTCCTGGTGTCTGTCCGTGAGGGAGAAGCACTGCAGATGCATGTGAAGAGCTTTCCTGTGCCGTTTTACGTGGCTGAGTCCCTTTTTGCCGGTTCTCCCACCCACTTCAACGTCTCACATGATGGAGGGACTTTCAGGCCCTGAGGGAAAGGAGTGGCTTCTCTTGTCACTTATTGCTCCTGGAGCTTCCAATTAATCCCCCTTTCCAGTAGTGTCAGACTGTGATGTTGTCAAAAGGACTTGCATTGCTTTCAGGGAGGAGCGAGTCTATCTGGGCTGCCTCCGTCACTAGCTTGGGGCGAAGAAATGCACACAGCAGGGTTTCCCCTCCCCCGCACTCTGATGGCAGTGATGGTCTTAGGGACAGCATCCCATCCATGCTTGACTAATGAGATGCTTCCCTGAGACCTCTCTGCCAGATCTGTAGAGATAAATGCTTTCTATCATGGTCAGACCACTAAACTGTCAGATGTGAGTCTGGGGCTTTCAGCAGCCATCAGACCTTGCACATGAAGACAGTGGTAGAGAAATGAAAGGAAGCAGAAGTCTTTTCAACCACATGAACCAATTGAGAAATTGTCTCTTTGTGTCTAAGCTGTTTAAGTTGTTTTCTGTGACCAGCAGCTGAGAAAGTCCTCTTGATGGAGCCACTTAAGTGGAGCAGTGTAACCATCACAGTTCTCCACTTGCAACAGATTAACTAAAGCAGGAAACGAGATGCACTGGAAGGACATGCCACAGCTTACAGAAACACATGGCCATGGGAAGAGCAAGAAGATAGGAAGCTCAAGAAATCTCAGCAACACACACTCATGGACTTCCTTTCTACAAGTGGGAATGTCAACTGTCTTGACCATGACCCCGAGAATACATTTTACATGGGGAATCCAGTATATGACCATGTGCCTGTGAACTGCTCTGTGACGAAAAGTGTCCGTGTTGAGCTAGTTTAGGGAACGTTGCCTCCTGTATTCTCCCTTCAGAGCGTCACTCCATGCATTTGTTGTATCAAAATCCATTAGAAATCCTACTCTAGGAAGCCTGTTTAATGCAATATTTCTCAAATATATTTAGTAGAATTTAGCTTGTTCTGCAACAACAAAAAATTATTGATTTCCTGATATGTGCCTAATAGTAGGCTTTGCACTGGGGAAACGATAGAGGACGAAACCAACAGAGCCTGCCCTCAGGGAGCTCCCATCTAGTTAGAGAGTAACTAGTAATCTCCTGTGACCTACACCTCGGGCCAGTCCTCAGGTGATAGAGATGAAATACTCTTGCTTCTTCCTTGACCCATAAAATTGACACTTAACAACCGTTCTGCCCAGTCAAGGAGGACTGGAGAGGTGGCCTCCTCCCTCATCCCCAGATGTCTGGCGGGACTTACCCTCGGATGGTGAGATTGGCGTGAGGATGGTCATGCTTGCCCGGTCAGGCACTGGCTCTGCTGTCACTCGGAGCTGCCTGTTAATGAACAAAGCCCGTGGCCTGTCACTGTGCATAGAGGAGAGAAGTCTGCAGCCCAGTGCTCAGCCCTTGACTGAGTGGGAAGGTTCAGTTTGGGGCAGAGAGGAAGGAATTCATAATCTTTCACTGAATCCAAGTGGCATTCTCCAACCCAGCTTCCCTACAATCAGTAGGATACTGTATTGCATTCTTACTTTGCTGTTAATTTTTCTGTGGCTTCAGAACCCAAGACAGAGGAGGCTGTGATTGATCGACCCCTTGAAACACAATAGTAGATTTTGTCATTAATAGCCCTGTTAGCAAATGAGTAAGTGTGCAAGAAAGAAAGGGAGAAAAAGAGAAAATAAGGGCTCTTCACCAATTATCTTCCCAGATGCCTTTTCTTCAGGTATTAGACTGTTTAAGTAAAAGCAGGATTGGGCAATGAGATATTCAGAAAAAGAGGTGGTGGGCTCTAGTTTTTGTGTTGAAATCGTTCCATTGACTTTCAGACTACGAGGCTGCAGGGAAACACTTGTGTTCCTTTGTACCAATGTGCCTTTCCTGCGTTGCTATACATGTGTGCAGTGGCACAAAGCTGAAGTTTAATTTGTGTCAGACGTGGCACTCTACTGAATCTTGTAATTTATTGAAATGTTGAAACTGTGACGGTTCAGCCTATTTCCACCCCCACCCCCACCTCCAAATTATTTCCTTCTCCTTCTAACCAAGCTTCTCTTTTTGTATTTGGAACATCAGGAGAGCCCTCCTGTGGATAATTTAACAATTGTAATTTCCCATTCTTCTAAACCAGTGTTCCAGGGTAGGTAATTATGTCAGCTTTGTGTGTTAGCTGGTGGATTTTGATCTTGTGAGCTGGGGACTGTAATTGAATGTTTATTGCCATGTGCAAAATAAACGTGATTATACACTAGATCTTGTCATTGCCAAAAGGAAGAAAAAGACGCTTCCAATTCAAATTATTTCAATAAGGAAAGACAAGACAGAGAGACACAGCTTTGCTTCTCCATTGAGAGGTTCACGTTATTGGAAGAGGCACATTGTGAGATACACAAGCCCACACCGTGCACTTTCCTGAAGCCAAAACCTAAATTTCATCAAACTCTCCTGAAAAGACAAAGGCAGCCAGCTTTAAAAAACAAACACCATTTCTGTTGTGAGCTTTAACAAACATAAATGCAAATCATGTTGAATTTACCACCCAGATCAAAATGAGAGACTCAAACTTTTCTTCAAATTCTTCTCTCATTTATCATGTTACCACTGGTTGATATCTGCTCATTCACCATGTTGACCAGATCATCAGAACTGTAGGATTGCATGTCTAGAGATATTTACATGTAGCCATAATTCCGAAAAGATGTTTCAGTTGAGCACAGAATATTGTGTTGCTAGTAATTTCCCCTCAACATTTTGCTCCATTGTTTTCTGGCCTCTTTTGCTGATGAAGAGTCTGCTGTCTATTGATAGCCAGTCCTTAGTATGAAATGTCTTTTCTTTCTAGTAGTTTGAAAATGTTTATTTATCGTCTCTGAGCTGTGGGTTCACTGTGATACAATGTGTTCCGTCTGAGGAGCTCATATCTTCCTCCCCTTTAGGAAACAATTAGCCATGATCTTCTGTAGCTCTGCCTCTTCCCTACTCTGTCCAGTACAGGTGAGCCTTTCAGTATGTCCCCCACGTCTCTTTCCTGCTCTCTCATCTGTCCATCTTTCTGTACTACATTCTGATTTATTTCAATTCTGCCTTACAAATCACAAATTCTCTCATCAGTTTTTTTCCCCACAGCTTACGGTTTATCTCATCTAATTAGGCTTTTATTTCACCCAGTCTACGTGTTTGTCATGGCAGCCTGAGAAGGCTGATACATCATGAGAGGTTATGAGCAGGATATTATGCAGTCATATAAAACGTTCACTTGGAAGTTGACAGATAATGTCTAAAAGTGAACAAATTAGTAACTAGCAACACAAGCACATTAATGTTCCCATATAACAAAATACACCAGAAGAAACAGCGGAGTTTCCCGTGCTTCTGGGACTGTGTAGCACGGAGCCCTAAGGGAGAGGCCTGATTTTTGTTGTTTCTGTTGTAAGCCTTTTTAACACTTTTTAATTTTTTTGAAAAAAATCTGTTCTGATAACATTTACTTGATAAAATACCTTTTGAATATAAATAAAATTTAAAAAAATAAAGCTGGAGGCAGACAGAGCTGACTCTGGGTCCTGGCCCCACTCCCTTGGGACAGGTCACCTAGACAGGTCACAGCTCAGTGACCTCATCTATGAGACAGGATGAGGGGAGAACCAGGCTGGAGCTCAAGCAGGGTCTATGGGTAATCCCAGGAGAGCACAGCCCAGGGCAGCATCAGAATGAGGAAAATGTTGGGAGAGAGGGTCAGGGTCTGAACAGGCAACTTGCCCAGCCCCACAGGGTTAGCAGGAGAAGCAGGATGTGTGGCCAAAGGCGTGACTCCAGCACCCTGTGGCCACATTCCCAGCCTCCAGGCTGGGTCACAGGAAAGCTGGACGCCAGAAAGCATCACAAGCCCCTCGGGGTGGCACAGGGCAGTCCTCGCAGACATCCGCGGCCCAGCAGCCAGCGCCTTCAGGTGCACTCCCCGCTGGCTGATCGATGTGCCCAGAGAAGGGTGTGCAGGCTCCGCATCGCCCAAACGAGGCTCATGGCCTGGGGCAGAGGTGCATGTACAGGTTTCTCAGCAACTAGGTAGGGGGAAGGGAGGGTTGAAACATACATTTATCCAATTTGGGGTCATTTCTTATATATTCTGTCATGGGACCTCTGCACACTGGAACTTGGGGAAGTGAGAAGCAGTTTAATGGGGAAAAGGGGACAGCTGCCACTCAGGGCCAAGATACGTGCGAGCTCCACTTATCGCCAGAGATTGAGTTAACTGCAGCGCCTATGAGGGATGGAGGGTCTTACCAAGCCCGGGAGGGTGGCTGCCGGAGTGCCAGCACGTGGCATGACGCAATGACCTTATATCGATATGCTCTAAGCACCCCGTGCGATCTGCATGATGTCCTTTCTTTACAAACACAGATGGGTGTTTACGAAGTGCTACCCTGACCATTTATAGTCATGACCTATTTAATCTTCAAAATAACCCTATAGGTAAGAACACTTATTCTAATTTTAAAGGAAGGAAACTTTCAGATGGTGATTGGTCCAAGGCGGCACAGCTGGGTGTGCTCAGGTTCAAGTTGAGACCCTCTGATGCCAATGTGCACTCTCAGGGCCTCTGCTGCCTCTGCGGAAAACTGTGCTCTAGGTCGGGGGACTGTACCCTACAACTAATGTCTGAAGGCTCTGGGAGCTGCCCAGCCTGGAAAAGCGAGGCCTTCAGTCACCCTCATATATTAGGACAGTTTTCTTTAAAAAGGGAAGTTTGGGCATTCTTGGTAGTCCTAAGAATAGAATTCATTCCGGTAGATAGATTTTTCCTTGGTACGAAACATTCAGCCTGGCTCGGATGCCTCCAGAAGTCTTCATACAAGGGCTGAACATGCTCCAGAGAATTCCCGCTTGCTCCTGAAAAGCCCCTTGGGAGATCTGTGTTGAGATGGAGAAAGTCTTAGCCAAGTGAGATGGGGTCCAGAAACCTCAGAAGGGCTGCCTGAGCCTGTCGGCAGGAATCCATCATGAGTCCCGGCCGCCAGGCCCGCTGTCTCTGCGGGCAGAGCTCGCCTTCGCGTGCACTCGGCCCTTCAGTTTCTGTGTCCAGCTCCCTGGCTGCAGCCGCGCTGGGCTCCACTCACACCGGCAGTGTGGACATTTTGACTGGGCCCTATGACTGGTTCAGGACATTTCCAGCCACTTCCATTACTGCCGAGGCTGGCTCAGCATCGGCTGATGCAAGAATTTTGCAACTGAGTCACTTCGCTGTTCTTTTTCCGGTCCAAACCGTTTCACAGCGACTCTATTAATAAATGTGACACACCCAGAATGGCTCTGAACTCTCCCCCAGGCCACCCTCTCTTCTCTGTGTGTGAACCTGAGGACAGGGAGGTGCCCCAGGGTCAGACACAGGATCCCAGCAGGGCTGCATGGCTAAGGCGCATCCTGCCTGGCGTTGGCCACTGGAGACCTGGCGGTCAGGGCCACCTTCCTCCTGCTCCTGTGATTCGTCACTGCTATGGGCAGCCAGAATTTCTCCCCAGGGCTGGCCACTCATGGGTCCGATCCGAGTCACTTTGCCATTTCTCATTTGTCTGTAGCTGAGACACGAAGTAAATGTGGCAAGCAGGACTGGAATTGGTTGGTAAGGATTTTTAACAGCAAATACATTGTTTCCTGTTTTTTAGAGGATGGGCAGGGGATGTCAGAAGGTAATGTCAAGATCTTGTTTACTTAGTTATAATTTGTTTTATATAAAGTTGTATTTATGTCACCTGTTAAGTATATTCTGTATAGTTTGTTTAGAAATATACTTTGGATAGTTGTCATTGTTGTGGATATTTATTCTGCTTATTTACTCTAGAAACATCAACTGCCCACTGTGCACCTGGCACCTTGCTCAGCACTGGTGATTCCACAGTGAGCAAAATGCAGGCCCCCTGCTCTCTTGGGGCTGACATGCTGGCAGATGTTACACCATTACGCAGATGCACAGGTGCACATGCTCACACACACACACACACACACACACACACACACACACACACGGGGTTATGAACTGTATACACACGGTTACAAACTACACACAGTTATAAATTACACATGAGCACGCATGTGTGCACACACACTCACATACACACAGAGTTATAAACTAGAGTGCTGTGAAGGAAAAGTCTAGGATGCTATGAAAGCATGGAGTTCAAATTGCTGGGAAAGATGGTCAGAGAAGGCTCCTCTAAAATGATGAAATTGAATCCAGGATGGTAAGAAGTGCAGGAGGTAGGCAAGTGTGCAAGTATGTGCCTGAGTGAGTGCACGAGTGTGTATGTGTTCAAGTGTGAGTGTGTGTGAGTGAGTGAGTGTGCTAGCGTGAGTGTGTGCAAGTGTGAGTGTGTGCAAGTGTGCAAGAGTGTGGGGTGCACGAGTGTGTGCGTGTGCGAGTATGTGCATGCGAGTGTGGGAGTGTGTGCATGAGTGTATGTATGAGTGTGTGTGCAAGTGTGAGTGAGTGTGCATGTGTGTGCGTGTGAGCACACACACGTGTGTGCATGTGTGAGTATCTGTGCAAGTGTGAGTGTGTGCGAGTGTGCGCATGAGTGAGTTTGTGCATGCGAGTGTGCAACTGTGTGCGTGTGTGAATGTGTGTGCAAGTGTGCGAGTGTGTGTGAGTGTGTGTACGTGAGTGTGTGTGAGTGTGAGAGTGTGTGCAAGTGGGTGAGTGTGTGTGAGAATGCACTAGTTTGTGTGTGTGTGCAAGTGTGTGTGAGTGTGTGTGTGCGAGTATGTGCAAGTGTGTGTGTGTTGTGTGTGTGAGTATGAGTATGTGTCTGGGTGTATGTGCAAGAGTGCAAGTGTGCGAGAGTGTGTGCACGTGAGTGTGTGGGTGTGAGTGTGTGAGTGTGCGAGTGTGCACGTGAGTGTGTGTGAGTGTGTGCGTGAGTGTGTGAGCAAGTGTGCGAGAGTGTGTGTGCGTGTGTGAGTGTGTGCAAGTGTGTGTGCGTGCGAGTGTGTGTGCGTTTGCAGCAGCAGGGAGGGGAGGGAGTGACGGAGGCTGTGCAGTCAGAGAAAGAGCCAGTGAGGGGACCCGCTGGGCACATCGAGGGCACTTAGAAGGGGCCAGGAGGCTGGAGCTTAGGGTTGGGGTGGGTGCTGCATAGTGAGTTTGGGAGAAGACTCCAAGTTGAAGATTTGGGATTTTATGAGCATCCAATGAGGGGTTCTGAGCAGGAGGGAGCAACAGGATCCCACATCTATCCTGAGATGACTCTGGTGCCCCACGGGAGACCACTCCAGAGGCCTCAGCAAGAAGCCAGGAGAGAGGAGTTGAAGCTGTGGTGGTCAGAATGAAACTGGACAGACTTGAGCTCTGTTCTGGAGATAGGGCCAGTCTCGCTTGTTAGTGGGCAGATGGCGGAGGTGGCGAGGGGCTGTCAAGGGTGGCTCCAGGCTTCTGACTTCTGGATGGGTCATCACTCCACTCTCTGACCGTCTTGGTCATGACCGCAGGCCACAGCACCAGCATTCCCCCTGCCCGGACCTCTGCAGCAGCCCCCTGGGCTCCCGGCTCCCCTCTACTCACACCCTCCGCTCTGCCACTCATGCAGAGGGCTCTTTTAAAAACTTAAATTATATTGTGTCAATCACAAGCCGACTATACTCCAACATTTTCCTATTGCATTTAGAATGAAAGTCAAATCTTTGCCTTTGTGTGGTCGTCATACCACTGTTCACATGCAGTCTTGCTCTCACTCCTCCCAAGCACGTGGAAGTGTCACACTTCCCTGACCCTGGCAGGCAGGCTCAGCCACAGGACTCGGGATCAATACAATGCAGTGGAGGTGATGTGTGTCACCTCAAGGGGGAAGATTTCAGAGACAATGTGCTGTGTGTCAAATGTGTCCCCCAAAGGTTCATGTACTTGATCCCCATTGCAACAGTGTTAAGAGGGTGGGAAATCCAATTACGGTATTTGAAAGATGGGTCTGTTAAGTGGTGATTAGATTGTGAGGACCGTGCCCTGGTGAGTTGTTGATCGTGCATGGAGTAATGGGCGTGGGCTCTGCTGGCTTTATAAGGAGGGCACTTGAGAAGGTCAGCTCTCTCTTGCTCAGCCTTTCTTGCCATGCAGCACCCTGGTTACCATGGGACCCTGTAGAGAGTTCCCACCAGAATAAGGCCCCCACCAGATGTATCCCCTGGTCCTTGGACTTTCCAGCCTCCAAACTATAAGAAATAAATTTTATTTCTTTACAAATTAGCCAGTTTCAGGTTTTCTGTTACAAACAACAGCAATGGACTAATATACAAGGCATGTTTCGCCTTGTTGCCCCTGGTCTCGGCAAAGCAAGAGGCCTCCCATCAGCATGGACCCCAGGGCGAGGACAGTAACACAGAGCCCCCATTCAACCCTCAGTGAACTTAAGGAGTGAGCAGGAAAATAACCTTTCTGTTCTAAATCACTGGAGTTTGGGGACTGTTGGTTACTGCCACCTAACTTGGACTGTCCTGACTGATACATGTAGGTTTCAAGCCATGGAGACCTTGCCTTGCCCAGCCTCTGACCTCACCTCCAGCCACCCTCTCTCCTGCTCCGTGTCTGTGCCCAGCTCACTCCCACTTGGTTCCCTCTGTTCTGCAAGCTCATCCCTGACCTCTTTGAGAGACCAGCTCCCCCATCAGCAGCCCAAATGTCACTTCCTCAGACAGGCTTTCCCAGACAACCTCATCCAAACACCCCTCAGCACACCAGCGCCACTGAGGAAATCCGTTCTAAGAGAATCATCAGAAAATCGGAAAAGGGAAGCACATGTTGATTGCAGTCTGGTCCTGGGCTTCTTGACACTCTTGTTTGTCACTCTCTGAGATCACCTGGTTAGTTCGTTTACACTTTTATCACCATCTTCCCCACAGAAATGTAAACTGTATGAATATCACGTAGTTGGTTCTTACTCTCTGTGTGCATGTGCGTGTGCGTGTGTGTGTCTGTGCACGTGCACGTGTGTGGGTTGAATGCACAAACGGGAGGGACCGGGGGAAGAGAGGTCTGAGGAACATGATCGAGCATGCGATTTCGCACAGGTGGAGTCTGAGGTTTCATGCGACAGCCAGGCCACTGTGTTAGGTCAAGAAGGCTGTTGGATGCACAGGTCTGGACTGTGAGTCACTGACCTGTTCACAGTATTTAAACCGTGAGAACAGAGATCTACAAGTATACAAGTGTAGAGAAACCTATTGTTCTAGCCAGCCTTGTCCAGAGAGACAGAACTGATAGGAGACATACAGAGAAAGACATGAGAAGGGATTTATTAGCGGTATTTGCTCACTCGCTGTGGAGGCTGAGAAGTCCCACAACAGGCCATCTGCAAGCTGGAGACCCATGGCAGCCAGTAGCGTCGCTCAGTCCAAATCCCATGGCCTTATACCCAAGGAAGCCGATGGTGGCACTATCAATCCAAAGCTGAAGGCCCATGACTCCAGAGGGTCATCGGTGCGATTCCCAGAGTCCAAAGAGAATGTGTAGTTCTGATGTCCAAGGGCAGAAGATGGGTGTCCTGGATCTGGAAGAGAGACTAAGAATTTACCCTTCCTTCACTCCTTCGTTCCGTCCCTGCCCCCAGCTGATGGACGGTGCCCACCCACACTGAAGGCAGGTCTTCCCCACTCAGGCCACCAGCTCACACGCCGGTCTCCTCTGGAAACACCCTCACACACACACCTGCGCAGCCCAGTCGTTCCAATGACAAGAAAAACCACCTGGGTTTCCCTTTCAGCCGAAGAGGGACGGGCTCAGGGCGTTCTGATGAATGGAGAGTAAATAGTGCCTCACCAGCTCTCTGCGCGTCCCTTAATCAAGTCAAGCTGACACCCAAAATCAATCACCACTAGTACTTCTGTCTTAGAAGCCCATTTTGTGTTGCTGTGACAGAATGCCACAGACTGGGGAATTCAAAAAGAAGAGAAATTTATTTTCTCACAGGTTGGGTTTTTTTTTTTGCAGCTGGCAGGGACAGGGATCCAAACTCTTAAGCTTGGTGCTAAAACTCCGTGCTCTAACTAGCTGAGCTAACGACCAGGCCTCTCACACTTCCTAGGCTGGGAAGTGCAAGATGAAGACATCGGCAGGTTTGAGTGTCTGGTGAGGGCCGCATCCTTCTTGGCGGAGGGACGCTGAGTTGTCACCTGGTGGAAGGTGGCAGGTGGACTGTTGTGGGAAGGCCCTTTTATGAGGGCAGTAGGCCCATTCTTGAGGGAGGGGCCCCCATGGCCTACTCACCTCCTAAATGCACCCCGTCTTACTGCGATCACGTTGGCGACACCTGGATTTTGGAGGGGACTCATTTGAACCACAGCACCTGTATTGCCTAACATCAGTTTTCCTCTCTCTTCTTTGCTGCTTGTTTTCTTACCTGATACACCTGCCCAGCCTCTCATTTTTAATCTCTCGCCATCTTTTGCATTGTGTGCCTCTTACAAACAGAAAATGGCTACATTTTTTGAAAATATGATTTAAGTCTAATTTGTTTTTATTTTTATTTTATTTTATAATATAGAAAGATATTCTGATGAACTCTTGAAAACAAAAATGTTCTTAACCATCTGATTTAGAAAATTCAAAACTGTCATAAGAGATGCAGAAAAGAAATAAAGGAAGAAAACTGGGATCATAATGAGAAATGAGTTTTGAGCTTGATTTCAATCTCCCATAACAGAGTCTGTCAAAGAAAATGAATGGTAGTTACATATTTAACAAGTTACACAATATACGTGAGGATTGTTGTACCCTACAAGAATTATGTGAGGCTCATGTTCAGTTAAAATATTTACGTCAATGGTCCTTTGAAGACTGCTTCATAGGCTTTTTTTTTTTTTATTCTTTAAAAAGATCAACAAAATTTGCAAACCTTTATTTAGACTGACCAAGGAGAAAAGAGAGAAGACAGAAACGACTAAAATCAGAAATAAAGCAGGGGCACGGTGGGGCAGCTGCTGCTTCTGTTACACTGGAGTGGGCTTTGAGGAGAGACACGTCCTCTTCTTTTTCTAGTCTCCACTGGTGACTGTCCTTGTGTCACTGCAGTCGGGTGTCCGCCAGGCAGCCTGCACGGTAGCTGTGGCTGCTGCTATGGTGTCGAGCTGTGCTTTTCCGGCAGCTGTGGCTGTGGTGGTGGCAGTGGCTGTGACGGTGGCTGTGGCGGTGGCTGTGGCAGTGGCAGTGGCTGTGGCGGTGGCTGTGCTGGGCCTCCTGCGAGGAAGTGCTGTTTTCTGCGAGCTCCTAGCCTGCTTCCCAGCGGGGGATGCTGCCCCCGGCTCCTCCCGAGGACCCCGGGTATCTACATCTAATTTTTTAAATTATGAGTTTCACACAATTTTCTTTCACTCATTCTTGACATGTGTTTTCACACTTTCTTTCTTTGGGGGCCAACTGTTGTTCCTTTTATTTTCTATCTTTCAGAATTATATGTAATATGTTAATGATATTCATGTACTATACTAATTGTAATATAATTTATCTAATTATAATATATATAATAACATTAACAAATATACATTAACTTTAATAAATATAGATGGTCCTCAACTTACGATTTCTTGACTTTGTGATGGGTTTATCTGGACGTGACCCCCTCATAAGTGGAGGAGCATTTGGACTTATTATGATTTGACTTATGACTTTCAACTTTAATTGTGTTTGTTAGGGTATCAAATGCATTTTTGACTTATGATATTTTTGACTTACAACGGGTTTATTGGGACATAAACCCATTGGAGGAGCATCTGTACATAATATTTATAGATATAAAAAGTTTTTTCTTTTGTATTTGAAAGAAGAGACATTTGGTTCTCGATGTAATTAGCCTTTATTGTTAGGCTTATGAAGTGGTGTCAGGGTGGGAAGACAGGTTTTTGGAACATAACCTCTTCTTTCTCTCACACCCTCCTTCCAGCCCTAATTCCGGTGTCACTATGATTATGTGTGTGCCCCGTGCACCCTCTAGTGGTGCAATCGATCACCCGCACGACGACAGCAGAGACGGGCTCAGGGCTGGGGTCACCGTCGTGATGTGGGGTCCTCTGTTCTCCCGCCCCAGCCAGGGGTGCAGGTTGTACCCTCCACTCTTGGAGAATGTCCTGAAGAACGTGAAAACACTTTGGAAAAGGTCAAGATCAAGGAATTGGTTAGGACAGAGTCTTCCAAGAAAGGATTTGGAGGATCTTACACTTCTGCATGTATCTTTGACCTTAAAAGTCTATTAATTTTTCATTGCCCTTTCCACACTAATTAACTTATCTTTACAAGTATATTATACTTGCTTCCCAATATGGATTTCTTACAATCTCAAGAGATTTAGTTAATCTTCATAATCCTGTTAAAAATAGCCATAATTTATGTCATGTGTTCAAATATCTAACAGTTGAATATAAATTAGAATTTGTCTGCTTCATGTACTGCATTTTAAACCCAAGGATATGTGAAGAATTTCTTTATACTACCATTTAAAATTCTAAGATGTTAACTTGGACTTGCCCTCTGAAGCTGTGTTTTAAATTAGACCAAAAATGCTGCTTTCTCCGGTGTGCTGAGCAATTGTGTTTCTACCTTAAGTTTTCCAAGACCGTGATGACATTCCTGTCAGTATTACTAGATTGTAGCAGATTAGGTTAAAATGCTCTACAACTTTTTGTCTTGGTGATGTTTTTGAGGATAAAATAGCTAAAACTGTGTCTTTAGAGATGTTTCACACCTATATTTTAAAAAAAACAACCCTATATTACTTTGAATCATACTAAGGAAATAGCAGAATCTTGAAGTTGAAACCCAGCCCACCCACTTCGTAATAAAGTGATTCCTTTGATAGCAGCCCTGGCAGAGGGTGGACGGACCTCAAACAAATCCATTCGGATGCTTTTATTTGCAAGACACACAAAAAACGATCTCATTTATCAGTGGTAGGAACACAGTGACCCATCATCTCAGTCTCCACGCTGGAGTAACGAGGGGACAGGCAGAGAAGCCAGCTGTCTGGATTCCCGGGAACCCAGGCCAACTCTCCCCAGGAAAGCCTTCCACCTCTCTCCAGTCCACTGTCTTTCCAGCCCATGATGCTAATGATCAGAACAGATGACACAACACGGATGTGACACCACTCGACTTCTTTTGTAACCAACCCAGACTGTACTCCAGTCCACAGTAGATGCACAGCCCAGCAGCCCTGAGAAGACACGGAACCCACACCTCAGGCGACCCTTTGCCGGCGAGGTCATTTCCTTCTTCTCATGTCATTCTCATTGTGGCACAAGCCCCTCCTGAGTCCCTTCCCCTGGACACAGCTAAGTCAGCATCGCCACCCTTCACGAGTGAGCGCTCACTTGCACGCGGTTTTTCTCAATTCCGACTTTACTCTCATAAAGCAAGGGGGTCTTGGCCAGGCAACGGGGTGGGGTGAGCAAGGCAGACCCTCAGCTCCATGCTTGCTGTCTCCCTCCCAGAACCGACCCCCGCTGTCCCCTCCAGCCTCTCCCTGGATGACACTTACCCTCCCCAGGGCCTGATTTAAATGACACCACCAGGAAAGCCGGATCCCCCAAGACTAGTGAGGGTCCCCCGTGCCACTCTCCTTGTCAGACACTTCCCAGGCCATTTATCAGCCCTCACTTGCTGGTCTCACCCCCAGAGCATAAGCTCCTCGAGGGCAGGAAGGCTGTCTTCTTCACCAGTGTGCCTCTGTTGTCCGGAAGTGTCTGGCACATAGGACGGGCTCGGTAAAGGTTTGCAGAATGAACAAACGAAGGTAGGAACGAGCCATCCCGGATGCACCAGGCACGGCCTCCTCCGGGCACTGCTGGGTCTGCCCTCGAGGAAGCGAGGAGGACGGGACGCTCTGGTGAGCTGAGGCTACAAGCTCACTGTGTGCACACAGGCACCTCCTGCTGTCTACACAGATAGACAGGCAGATGGATCTTTGTGAAATGCCTGTCTCTTGTTCCTCACCAGCTACAATAGGGAGGAAAAGAAAATTCCCAGCAACAGTGCTATTCATTATTTCTAATCTGCAAACCTTCCCTGTGAACACATTGGGTGGGTTGTGAGTTCCTTAAACTGCTCAGGAAAGACTCTCAGAGAGGATTCGTGAAGGGGTCTTAAAATATAACCTTTGATATCAAGAAATACACACAGGCAAGCAGGGCAATTAGGTAGAATGAGGACGACGCCAGGAGAGATAAGGATGGAGAATGCAGACATTATTAAACGGCAAGGAAATTTATTTAAAACCACGGTATACAGTCAGTGTAAACTGCACCCCCCCACACACGTACAGTTTCTTTCTCCCCGTCTCTCTTACTCAAACACAAGCACGCACGCACACACACAGACACGCACACACGCACGCACGCACACACACGCACGCACGCACACACGCGCAAACACGTGCACACACGCACGCACGCACACACACAGACACGCACACGCACACACGCACACTCACGCACACACAGGCACACACGCACGCACACACACACACGCACGCACACGCACGCACACGCACACACACGCGCGCACACACACGCACACACACACGCACACACGCACACACACGCGCGCACACGCGCACAAACACGCGCACACGCACACACGCACGTGTGCACACACATGCACGCGCACACACATGCACGCACACACACACGCGCGCACACACACGCACACACGCATGCAGGATACAAGGTGACTAATCACGAGGGTTATTTTCACAGCCTGTAGTGCAGTGATAGGACGGTGCAGACTCATTGTACCTCCCTTTCCTCCTTACTTCTTGCCTCTGGCTTATTTAACAAGAACACATGTGAAGGGAGAAAGGAACCCCCCGCTCATCTTCCGGGCAATGCTAACGATTGAAGAAAACTGTCTGAACATTACGCAGGTGGATTTTAGGAGGTCTGACCGCTGGGTCTCATACGAGTCAACCGCTCTGTCGTCCTCGGGGTTTTACAAAAGTTGTAAAGACTCATATGTGAGGAGGGAGGGGAACGGGAAAGAGCTTTTGAAAACTAAATGAAAATGTCAAGTTACCTCCTCTTCTGGTTAAAAACATTAAGTTTTTTCAAGCACTTGCCATATTTGGGAATTTGCTAGAGTCTCCATCAGTGTTTCTCTAAAGAAAACTGGTTGATAGATGCAGAAAAACCCTGTAGAGAAGTCAGAAAACACAGACAAAAAAGTGCTTAAATATTATGACTGAAAAATGTGTTTGATCGTCACCCTGCGGCCTGTTTTCATTCACATGCAAATGCTCAGATACGTGATTAGAGACAATGAGAAAGTTATTCTACAGCCAGTCTTCTGACCTAAGGGTAAACTGACGACCCGTCCGTGTCAGCGAGTCCGGATCTACTTAGACGAGTGAACGGTGCAGTTTCTGACCCTCGTCATAATCACCGCGCAGCTCCTCTGTGTGCATGGGACATTGTGGAACATAAATACCGACAGCACAACAGTACTTAATTCAAAATCAACCAGTTTAGCTTTAAAATACCATGCGTTGCACGCTCATTTATATTCCCAAATAGGTTTTTGCTCAGCAATGTGCCAACACGAGTTTACAGTCAGCGGGTACACACAGCAGTGCTGAATCGCAGGGACAATACACACAGCAGTGCTGAATCGCAGGGACAACTGAATGTGACTTAAGCCAGCTCGGGTTCTCACTATGCTTTCGTCTCTTCACCACCAGGGGACAGGCTCCTCGCCAGATGACAGCCCTGCGCTGTCTGATGCTGGAGGACTTGTGGAGATCCCACATCCACATAAGGAATCCTTGAGGAATAGCCTTCCATTATTTTGGCTACCGATTCAGCATCCCAGGCCCAAAAAACCGTATCTAGAGACCCAAATTCTACTGAACAGTCAGGAGATGTGGAGATCACTGTTCTACAAGGGTGTGAATGTGCTGGGTTGCCGCACGCCACGCGGGACCTGCATGTGGCCGTAGAGAAGGCATTAACTTTGATCTGCAGCAGCCCACCTGCCAGGGCTCGGTAGGCCACGGGAGTGCGCCCTACACACAGTGACCATGTGAAGTGGATCACACTGGTCACTGCTTTGCAGAGGGGCCCTGCCTCAAGGGAGTTTGGAAGAATGACTTAGCACCATCCAGAAAGGTGAGGATGAGCAGCCAGAGGAAAGGGATTTTCCTTGTGTCTCAAATGGGCTCCTCACCCTGGCCTACCATACCCTGCGACCCCTGCCACCCCTCCTGCTCTGCCCACGGCGTTCAGGGCATCTCTGACCTGCTGCCTGTTGTTCCCTGGACCCTGCAGGCCCTTCCTCGGCTGCTCGGCTGTGCCGGGACACCCCTTGCTGACTCTGCATGACTAGTTCCTCCCACCTTATCCAAGTCAATTCTCCTCGGTCTCTAGGGCTTGCCCTGGTCATCACATCAGCAGTACTCAGTACAAGGTGAAAGGAGAAGCTTTTCTGCAGTCTCTGTTTATCATCTGTCTCCCTCACCAGAACAGAAATTCCACGGTGCACAGTCTGCTCACCAATGCATCTCCAGCATGTAGAACACTCCCTGGCACACAGCAAGTGCTCAGAAAGTACCTGTCGGATAAGATTGTTGTACGTGCCTGAGGGTTGCTGAGTAAATAGAGACAAGGAGGCATGGAACAGCCTAGAAAGCACAAAGGTGTGGTGCGGACGACCCTGGTGGGGAGATGAGGTGGGGAGACAGGCGGGGTAGAACCTGCCTGGGAGAGGCCTTTGCAGGGCCTTTGTCAGCGGCTCCAGGCCACGCACGCAGGTAACACCTCCTCATACAGGTGTGGCCACTTTGTTTCAGACCTGCCTGGCCCTACTTTTCAATCCCTTTCAACGGACCTTGTTGCCACCTACCGTTTTCTCCTTCACTTGGCTTTGTAGAGGATGCGTGATCCAACATTCACGGCCTGTGAACCCGGTTTCTCCTCTGACGACCCCCACCCACCCACAACTTCCATCCTCACCTTTGGGGCCTGAGCCCCCTTATTTGTCATTATTCTTTCATATTAGACATTGCACCCGGGGCATCACCTCCACGGAGCTCCGTGAAAAGTGCACGATGTCAAGAAGAATAAAAAGACCTTGACTGGGGAGGCACCTGCCTGGCCCTCCAGCCTGGATTCATTCACACAGGTGGAAATATGGAGGAGGTGCTGAAATGTTCGGGAATGTGCGACGAGGACCCCCGGGATCTTGTTTTATTTTAAAAGATTGACCCTCAAAGGTCCTACTTGTGTTAGTCTTCTCCGAGAGATTTTTCTCCAAGAAGTGACAAAGAGACTTCCTCCTTTCTCTCTAAGAAACTGTCTGCAAAACCTTATGATATGATTGAGTCCTTAGGTCGTCCCTGACACCCATTTTCCACGGTTCATGCCTGGGCAAACTTGAGTGTTTTCAAGTGCAACGTCTTGGCTGCAGGAACATCATCGCCACTTGAAAGCTCCATATAATGATCTGGGAAACCACTGATTGATTTGAAAATAATGATTCATGGAGCCTGGCAGACCCCAGCACCAATGTGGGGGTGTTTCCAGGAAGCAGGATCAGGCCCTGATGGATTGTGTCCCCACTGACGCTCACGTGTGACTAAGTCGGTCTATTGAAAAAAAGAGCCGCGTCAGCAGAGCCAGGGAGAACCCCATTAGACGGTGAGATTCTGTGGCAAGACGAACATCATTGGTACACTTGGTGACAAAACCATTTAAAAAATCTCCATTATCACATCTCTGGCCACTGAGAAATGAGTACATTAAATGCTAACGATTTTGACAGAAAAAATCTGTCTTTATAAAGAGCTGCTTTGTGTTCACCGTTGTTTAGAGCAGTCACATGGCTGGGCAAAAATCAACAATGTTCTAGATGTTATTAGAACAGAAACAAAGCCTAGTTCCTTTTTTTTTTTGCAGCTATTCAGAAACACTTAAAATATATTTTGCCCTAGGGAATACTGAAATAAATCATCTAAAAGGCGAAATGAGTAGGTTTGGATTTTAGATTTCCCCTGAAATAATGATTGTAATAAAATCATAACCACTCATATTAATTTGGCATTTATCATGTGCTACACGATTCATACAAAAAGCCTGAATGGTGTGGAAACTGAGGTCAGGTCTCCAGAGCAGGTGTCCTCTCTGCCTGCCCTGCAGCTCCTCCCGGGCAGAGTCACCAAGAATCAAAGGAGGGGACAGGGAGCACGTGTCAGAGAAGGTCTGGACGGACTAAGTATTATTTTAAAGAAGAAAACTTCAGTTTTTGTAATAATCAGCCCCATATTTGACCGTTTTTATAATTTTTTTATTTTTTAATTTTTAAAATTAATTTTTAAAATTGACAAGTAAAATTATATATATTTACATTGTACAAGATGGTTTTTAAAATTTTTAATCGACAAATCATAATTGCAAATATTTATGGGGTACCGTGTGATGTCTCAATTCACGCATCCATTGTAGAAAGTTTAAATCAAGCTAATTAACATTTCCATCATGTCACCTACTGATTTTTTGGTGATGAGAATGTTTAAAATCTACTCTTTTAGTAATTTTTGAGTCTACGTTGTTATTAGCTACAGTCACCATGCTCTGCAGTAGATCACTGCGACTTATTCCTCCTGTTAACTGAACCCTTGTACCTTTTGGCCAACATTGTCCCGTTCCCCGTACCCATCCCCCAGCCTCTGGCAACCACCATTCTACTCTCTGCTTCTATGGACTCGAGCTTTTTAGATTACACACGTGAGCGTATGTGTATGTAAGACCATGCAGTATTTGCCTGTGCCTTGCTTATTTCACTTACGGCATCCTCCAGGTTCATTCGTGCTACCACAAATAATAGAATTTCCTTCTTTTTAAAGGCTGAGCAGTATTCCAATGTGTACCACATTTTCTTTACCCGTGTATCCATTGATTGACACTTGGGCTGGTTCTGCGTCTTGTCTAGTGTGAATACTGCTGCCATGAACACAAGAGTGCAGACATCTCTTCAACACGCTGATTCATTTCCTTTGGGTTTATACCCAGAGGTGGAATTGCCGGATCATATGGCAAGTCTATTTTTAATCCTTTGGGGAACCTCCATGCTGTTTTCCACAATGGCTGTACTAATTTACATTCCCACCAGCAGTGTGCAGGAATCTCCTTCCCTTCCGACTCTCACCAAGAACTGTTCTCTCTTGTCTTTTTGATAATAGTCATCTTCACAGGGGTGAGGTGATGTCTCATAGTAGTTTTGATCTGCGTTTCCCTGATGATTAGAGATATTGAGCATTTTTTCAAACACTTGTTCATGTTTGTCTTTTAGTCATATTAACAATAGCTGCTGAATCAGTAAGTCCAGACTGCCCGGGTTCAGAGCCCAGCTCCACCACTTGCTGGCCGTGTGACTGCAGATGGGCTACTTGATCTGCCCAAGACTCAGTTTTCCACCTGTAGAAAGGGGATGTTCATGGATCTACTATGAACACCTTTAATCCAGGTAAATCAGGTACTATGCGTATAATGCCTGGCACATAACTATCAGTGAGCTAATATTAGCTACTATTATTTAATTCTGTTCAACAATTATTATTAGGATGAAAGAAGGCATCAAACATGAGTCCAGGGGTGTCACTCCTTGGATCAGACCCTCTAAAGGCTTTTCTACTCACTCAGACTGAAAGCCAAGATCCTGAAAGTCACCCATAAGGCCACTGCTCGATCTGGCCCTCTCTTCCCTCTCAGATTCATCTCCTGATGCACATCCCTGCACTCACTGTTCCAGCCAGTGGACCTGCTCAGCATAGTCTCACCTCAGGACCTTTGCACTCGTTCCCCTGTTTTGGAAAGTTCTCCTCCCAGTGGGCTCCCTTCCTCAGCAGCCCCAGGGCTCTCATCAAATGCCGCCTTCTCTGTGAGTCTTTTCTTGACCCTCCTATTTAAAACTGTGACATCTTACTGCACTTCTCTCCATGGGAAGTTCTCCTGCTGCCATGCTGCATCTTAGTGGGTATGATGGGATGCTGCCCGGGGCTCTTGAGAGCTGAGTTTAGTGTGAAGGTTGCACAGTTATCAATTTTCTATTGCTGTGTAACAAGTTACCCACAGACTTTGCAGTTAATTATTTCACAGTTTCTGTGGCTCAAGAGTTTGGGGGTGGCTTAGCTGGATGGCTCTGGCTCCGGGTCTCTCATGAGGTTTCAGCCAAGGGTTTGGCCAGGGCTGCAGTCATCTCAAGGCCTGAGGATGTGATTCAAGATGGCTCGCTCACAAAGCTTGGCAGGCCTCAGCTCCCTGCTGGCCGTTGGCAGGAGACGTTAGTTCCTCATCACGGGGCCTCTCCATGGAGCTGCTTGGGCATCCTCCCAACATGTCAGCTGCCTCCCCCAGAGAGAATGATCCCAGAGAAGACCAAGACAGACGTCACAAAGTCTTTTATGAGGTAGGCTCGGAAGTCCCAAACCATCACCTCTGCCGTAATCTATGGGTCACTCCGACCCCGACACAATGTGGAAGGGGAACACACAATGGTGTGAATACCAGGAGCAGGGCTCATTGGGAGCGTCTTAGAGTCTGGCTACCACAGAGTCACTCTTGTGGGATTCAAAACCCAGACTGGACAGGGGATAGTTACTTCATCTTTCTGCATCTCTGCTCCTATTAAGTATGAAGTAAGTCTGTTAAGTATTAGTACTAACAGTAG
This sequence comes from Cynocephalus volans, assembly GCF_027409185.1. Taxonomy (NCBI): domain Eukaryota; kingdom Metazoa; phylum Chordata; class Mammalia; order Dermoptera; family Cynocephalidae; genus Cynocephalus; species Cynocephalus volans. Next base: position 297,087,499 of record NC_084460.1, read on the forward strand.
TATTTAACGATGTTCTTGTGGAGATGAAATAATACATAAATGATCACAGGAACATGTCTGAAATGTAGTAAGTGAGCAAAAACTATTAGCTATACTTTTTAGTCCAACAGCAGGTAGGAAAGGGTTTTGCACAGAGAAAGGTAAGACTGGATTATAGTCCAGCACGCTCACTCTGGCGGCAGCGTTGAAAATGGGTTGGAGGGGCTGACCTCAAGGAAGGGGACCAGGGAGAGGCTCTGGTGACATGGAACAGGATGGGGACATTGTAATAAATGGAAGTGAACAGTTTTAAGAGCATTTGGGAAGTCGCCTTAAATTTACAACAGACAACGTATCTGCATCACTCCTGACATGTCTGGAATTGATCATTGATCCGTCGTCTTGTGTAAGTGAAGTCAGACAACTCACTTTGTCTTCCTTTAGAGGAAGCGCATTCGCCTGTTCTACTCTGATGTGAGACTCATTCCTGGGGGGAGTGTGGTAGCCTGTGCTGTTCTCCCCCAGTATTTATCTTCCCGTGAGAGAACCGCACCTCTCTCCATTGAGTGGGGCTTGGTCACGCGACTTGCTTTGATCATGACATGTCCATGCTTTCTGACAGTCTTCTTGTTCCTTTCCTTCTGCCAAGAGATCAAGATGAAGTTGCTTCCTCGGGAATCCTGGGATAGGGAAAACACGTGGAGTGGAGCCGAAGCACGGCAGCCAACCCATGTGCAGCTGCCTGAGAGCGGCCCTCTGTAGCTGTAAGTCCTGCAGTGTGAGGGGCTGATCGTCACACGGCATGACCAGTGAGAGCTGACTAAAGCAAGGGCACCCAGACTCCCCTCGCTTTCTATTTCCTGTTCCCTCTATTAGTTCAGAGGTGGCACACACAATCTCTCTCTCTCTCTGTCTCACACACACACACACACACACGTACACACACACACACATACACACACGTACACACACGTACACACACGTACGCACACACACACGCACACACACGCACACACATGCACGCACACACACATGCATGCACACACACACACACAGACACACGCACACACACACACACACACACACACACACACACTTTACATCTTTTCCGAGGAATCCTCAGTGAGTAGCCTGAGTGATGAGCCTTGGGAAAGGCCTGCCCTCCCTTGGGAATGTTAGCCATGGGACAGAGCCACTCCATGGAACCAAGGACAACACGGGCTTTCGTTTCTAAGCAGTAAACATACCAAACAGGTCCTGCTATGACAGGCTCGATCAGGTCTCTGCTCCCTTTATTCCAGGGTTTCTACCTGTGCTTGAGGAATTGGTTATTACCTGAAAACAGCCCGACATAGGGAAATAGACTTTGGGGACTGAAGATGTGAGTTTGAATCCCAGCCTTGATGGCAACCAGCTCTGTGACCTGAAGCACATAGCTGATTGTCTGAGAGCCTCAGTTTATCCATCTGCAAATGGGGACAAAGGCAGGCCCTACGTCCCTGGGGTGTGATAAGTTTCAGACAAGACGGTGTCTGTGAATGCACTGGAAGGACGCCCCACGAGGTGCAGTGAACTGAGGGTGGGCGCGGTGGACTCCCAGGCGTGGAATCACGCAGACCTCGATTGGACCTAAGTGCCTTCCGCTAGCTGTGTCACCACAGGCACGTCACGCCAGGCCTGGGGAGCCCTTCTGCATAGCAGGAATAAGAATTGTTGGGAGCATTTGATGAAATAGTCTACGTAAAACCTAGAACACACTAGGTGCTTCCTGGTCAATCTCTGATCCTTCCTCGTGACCAGTGAGGAAGTAAAATGGAGATGTTTGATGAAGTTATGGATGAACGATTCACAGAATAAGACTAGAAATCATCTTTACAGATGGACAGTCCTATAGATCAGGGTTGGTGAACTACAGCCTGCAGGCCGATTCCAGCCCACTGCCTGTTTCTGTAAATAGATGTATTGGAACTCAGCCCCGCTCATGCACTTACACTGTGTCACTGACCGCTTTCACGTTACACGGCAGAGTTGAGCTCAAAGCCTAAGATATTTACTGTCTGGTCTTTTAGGAAAAAGGCTGCTGACCCCTGCTCCAGATAAGTGGAAAAGAGGAGCATGCCCTAGGAGCAGGGACAAGGACCCGGCAGTGAGGGGCTAGGAGAAGGGACAGACGGGGGCCAATGAGGGCAGGGAGACAAGGCAGGACAGGCGGAATACGAGGTCACCTGTTAGGCAACGGGGAGCCACTGTGGGCTGTGGAGTAGGGGAGAGATGACATTTGCTGTCGACTCAGTGCAATTATTAGAGGTTGTAACGCAGATGGTCCGGTTCTCAGTCTGAAGGAGGGTTTCATTTCGACGTAAACAGAGCGGGTGAGAAGCTGCACAGCAGTCACTTATTTGGAATCGGGTGTCAGCGTAAAGAGGAGCAGCTGTGATTTGTTTCCCCACTCGTGGGTGCGGGAGTTGTCGCCCCGTGAAAGTGTAAGCAATTAAATTGGTAATGGAGAAACTCTCAGCTGGCTGCAGAGCAGCCCTTCCCGACCTGCACATCCCAAGCTGTTCCACCAAAAATGAGCCTTTCCTCGTCTTCTACTTCCTGCAAATGCTGCATTAAATCAACCAAGGGAAGGGGCTTCTGTCCTGCAGGGCTTCTCAGAATCGAGAATGTACCAGTATATGTTTTGATTTTCCTAGAGGGGATACAAGATGCCGTGTCTTTCAGATGTATTTCAGTGCATGTGTGTGTGAGTGTGTAAAACATTTATGAATAACCATCTCATGGAACATTTCTGTTCTGAGAAATGCATTTTGGAAGAGCTGGTCCAGAGGCTTTCTAAAGAGCTCAATAACGACATGCTTGGATGATTTGGCTGTGGGGGGGGCGGTTATCTGTATCCAAAGACGTTGTCGTTTCTCTGTTCTATTTACGCAGACTCGTGGATGCCATGCCTTTTACAAAGCTTCACAGTTTTCCAAATAATTTATGTACATGTTGATTTCTACATTTGCAAGTAGATTCCGCTTGATTAGCAATTTAAATGGAAATTTTCTAAACACTATGAATTGGCACCTAATTTGCATTTCTTGTCAATTATCTCTGGACTTAACTCATGGCCCTGAAAATATTTCAGCTGTAGTCACATGCTAGGAAGCCTGACACCATTTGGGGAATAAAAGTGATCGATGGACATCTTAGTTACTCTAATCTGAAGGTCACCGTGGCCTTTTGAGTGTGAAACAAAATTGATGTGACACTTTGTTGCAGTTGGCTTCTGGCCAGTCCAGGACAGCTCTTCTGGGCAGCGGTCTCAAAGCAAAGCTCTTTCGGAATAAAGCAATACCCCAGTTTGACACTCATGTCATGTGAGCAACAATCTCAGTCACGCTCTATCTCCTCATCTATTCCATAGAATCACTCAAAGCTTGTCTGAAATCCTCCTTGTGTTAGAATGTTGAGCCTTCTGCCTTTCCCTAGGTGTGAAGTAGAATCCATGTAATTTTTATATTTGTTTCATGTTGCTGCTGGACACAGGACGGCCCCAGCGATACCACCAGGGCCAAGATGTCTGGTAAACGCGGGTCCCGCAGTGCCTCCGTGCTCAACAGCTCAAGATGCTGACTGTGTGCGAGGCACACACCCCCAGCTGCAGCAGGAGCTCGGTCCCCGCCTGGCCCTACCTTGCTGGTGCCTCTGCTGTTTCTGCGAGAGGCAGAGGCTGAAACCAGGGAGTGTCATGGGTATTTCCAAGACATTATTTCAAGGAAAGAAATGCTCTTTAGGCTTCCTCAGAATGTCCACTTTATAGCAAGGACCCAGGCCCCTGTGCTGAAGCCTCTTACATCCTGTCAGGCACCATCAATTAGTAAAATTCCCCTGGATCCTACAGGCCAGCGTGGAATCCACCTCCAAGGAATCATCCCAGGCCTGCTGGGGCGACCATGTCATTTTATTATCCACAATTTTATCTGTACTCATTTGCAGATCCAGGGGTAACTATGGAGAGGCTCGTTCTTAGACAAAGACATTTATGGCTGAGAAACAAGAGTTAAGAGCATGGTTCTGTAGAAATTGCCGAAACAGAGGAAGCTAGCTTTGGGAGAGAAGGCCTGAGAGGCCTCTGAGTGGGAGGAGCGGTGGGGAGATGCCAGAATAGAGAATTCCAGAGATTCTCTCAGCCTCAGGTGCTGCTGGGTGCAAGCTGCAAGCTCATCTGGCTGGCCCAGGACCCAGGCCTAGCCAAGGAAGGCCACGTGTCCACAGATACAAAGTTGTGGATGTAGAGTATCTAGTTGCAACCAGAAGCTTGGGGGCCACTGGAAACAAAATAGTTTCCTCCAGCCGCATCATGCTCCTCCAGTGCTAGACTGAGTTTCTGCCTCTGTGTGCACCCAGCGCTCTGCTCCCCAGACCCCTGAGCTGAGGCCGAGACCCCTCAGTAGCCTTTCTTCTCCCACCTTGGGCTCTTGGGCTCTGTCAGCTGGCCTAATCCCGCATGCGCGATGTACCCACAGAAGCCAGAGAAAACTTGGGCCCTCACACCCGTCTCTGCAGAATGTCCTCCCAGCTGCACTGCCCAGTTGCACCTGCCGCAGGTCCTCCCCTCACTTCCTGCCTTGGTTCCCAGGCGAATCCCTCAGACATGGTTCCTTTGAGCTTCATGGCCTCTGCCTTTCCTGGCCTCCCATTGAACCTCCACCCTCGTTTTGGCCTCCTGGACCACTCAGCCATTGGGGAAGCCACACCAAGCCAGTCTCCAGTGACCCCAGGAGAGGAATGCAGACACCCACAGTGACCGGTGGCCCCCATGTAGGTCCCCACTTCCTGGTCTTAGCCATGTTCCAGAAAGATGAGGTTACCAGGCAGTGGGTTCCTAAGGATGAGAGAGTGACTGGCGTCCTGCTCACGTGTGCCAGGTCTGTGGAAAGGCAATGTGACGTGGTGGGAAGGCACTGTGGTGTGCAACATTGGGCAAACTGGGTTGGAGACCTGGTTCCCTTCTGACTGGCAGCATGGCATTAAGCTGGCTATTTGGAATTTCTATTCCCTCTTCTACATGTCTCCGTAACAACAGCAATGACAACCCCATTTGCACCCTTCACAGAGTTGTTATGGGGGTAAAATTAAATTCTGTATCAGAATGGTAAGGCTCGATGTAAACATTAATTGCTTCTTTCAATAAAGTTATTTCTGGTAATCATTCTGCAAGACTGAGTGATTTTATTCAGCTGGCATAGTGGAGTCATGACAAGCCTCGGGTTTTCTGGTTCATGTAAGTAGTGGAAATTTAGAGGGCTTTGTGGGGGACAGCCAACAGGTGACACAGGTGTCAAGCATGAGACTTGCTTCATGGGGACAGGGTCCAAGAAAGCTCCAGGGAAGCACTTGCAATATCAAGCCCGCGTAGTGCCCCTCTGAGCACTACTCACCAGTGGTCTCTTCCATTACACAGTGGGAGGAAAATGCACATGAGGCCTCAGAGGGGCTTTGCCAGTTACAATCAACCACAGCCTGTCTGTTTCTAACTGGCCAAGGGAACGACAACAAGAGGCCTGGGTCCCATTCTACCCTTGGGTGACAAATTCCTGAGTGAGGAAAGCAGACAGGAGCTGCTGCCCAAACTCTGGGTAGGCAAGTTACAGGTGTAGACTTTGCCCTGAATGCTGGACAGCCACGCGACGGGGAAGAGAAGATTGTTACACATTTGCTGAGATCCACGCTAAGAAACTGACTTTGTCTTGTCTGTCAGGGACTAGCACAAGGCTGTGAAGGGCTGGACTCACGCTCTAAGTGGGCAGCACAAAGACCAGGTCAAGGGTCGCACAGGGGAAAGACAGGAACAGGCGATGGGTTAGGAGGTTGTTGCTGTAGTCAGAAGAAGTAACGGTGGCAGGAGTAGAGTAGCAACGGGAAGAGAGAAAAATGGACCAGGAGGCAAATTCAGCAGAGCTCAGAGGTGATTGGACATGGAAGCTGAGGCAAAAGGAGGATTTGAGGGTGACTTTTTGGTTTCCAGCTTAGGCAAGAAATGGGGTGAAGGTTGGTTCGTGTACTGAGGTTGGAGAAGGGCAAAGTCTTCAGGAGGAGGGGATGAGTTTCATTTTGCAAGGTATAACACAGGACCCCCAAATCTGAGAGGGCACTCATGTAGTGTTTGTCTATTCCAAAGAACTGACCCAGTGGCCCAATGGGTAGAGACATTGGTGCACTATACTAAAGGAGTTACGGACAGTGGTCTGTCAGCTGGATATCCATAACACCAAAGGGTACATACAAATTTATATAGTGAACAGATCAAAGTAGGGGTGTAAATCATTTTCAGGCTTATATGCAGACCCTCACCCGTCTCATATAACTCAGAGTGCACGGGAGATCTGGCTGAGCAGATAAGTTAATCAACTCACTACTGTCCTGGTGCCAGAGTGTTTTGGAACCAGTGTGATAATTCATTTACTTAGGGTCCCTGCTTCCTCCAGTCTTCCATTTGTCTTAAAGGGGATGTACCTTTCCTTGGGTAACTATCTTGGCCAGGGGTAGTTTCCCAGGGTAGTTACACTGGTGTGCACAGGGAGGGGGAATAGTGCTATGTCCAGCATTTACCCTACACAAGGGTTGAATCGGAGGTGCTTGTGGATATCCAGAGGGCAATATTGAATATGTATTTAGATGTACAAGGAAGAAATCTGAGCTGGAGATGTACATGGTCGTCATCAGCATACACATTCTAGTTGAAGCCAAAGGTATGCACGAGTCCTTCAAGGAGAACACGTGGATTGGAATGGCACAAGTCACAAACAGTGAGTGCCTTTTTCTTCAATAAATGGTGCGAGGGAGACTGGATGTCCACACATCAAAGAATGAAATTGGACCCGTATCTCACACCACATGCAAAAATCAACTTAAAATGCATGAAAGGCTTAAATGTAAAACCTGAAACAATAAAACAAAAAAACAGGGAAAATCTTCTGGACATTGAACTGGGCAATGATTTCTTGGATATGACACCAAAAGTGCAGGCAAGAAAAGCAAAAATAGACAAGTGGGATTTTGTCAATCTAAAAAGTTCTTCACAACAAAGAAAACAAAATAAGAAGGCAACATATGGAATGGGAGAAATATTTGCAGACCATATATCTGATAAGGGGTTAATAGCCAAAATATATAAGCAGGAAAAGAGGCAGGCCAAGATAGTGGACTGCAGGTGCCCAGCACACTATCCTCTCACAGAAAGGGACCAGAGCAAGGAAAGGACAGCTAAGATTTCATCCTGTGCAGTGCATCCCACCATGCAGCCCATGTTGCCCATGCGGTGCCAGGTGACTGCATGGCTTCAGCCTTCCAATAACAACCCTAAATGTAAATGGATTAAATTCCACACTGAAAAGACAGGGACTGGCTGATTGGATTAAAAAACTAAACCTAACTATATGCTGTCTACAAGAGACTTACCTCACCTGTAAGAACACACAGACTAAGAGTGAAGGGATGGAAAAAGATATACCATGCAAATGGAAATTAAAAACAAGCAGTAGTAGCTATCCTTATATCAGATAAAAGACCATGAAAAGAGACAAAGAAGGCCATTATATAATGATAAAGGGATCTATCCAGCAAGAAGATATAAAACCATAAATATATATGTACCCAACACTGGAGCACCCAGATATATAAAGCAAACACTATTAGACCTAAAGAAAGAGATAGACCCAAATATGATAATAATTGGGGACCTGAACATCTCTCTGTCAACAATCGACAGGTCATCTAAGCAACAAATCAACAGAGAAACAGGATTTAAACAACACTTTAGACAATTGGACTTGGCAGATATCTACAGAACATTTTACCTGACAACCACAGAATATACATTCTTCTCATCAGCACATGGAGTGTTCTCCAGGATAGGCCACATGTTACATTGAAAATGAAGTCTCAACAAATTTTTACAAATTAAAATCATTTGAAGTGTCTTTTCAGACCACAGCAGATTAAAACTAGAAATCAATAACAAGCAAAACTCAGGAAACTTTACAAACACATGAAAATTAAACAACATGCTTCTGAATGATTCATGGGTCTAAGAAGAAATTAACAGGAAATCAAAAAATTTCTTGAAACTAATGAAAATAAAGACACATCATACCAAAACCTGTAGGACACTGCAAAAGCAGTATTAAGAGGAAAATGTATTGCAGTAAATGCTTACATCAAAAGAACACAAAAATTTCAAATCAACAACCTCATGCTACACCTTAAAGAATTAGAAAAACAAGAACAATCCAATCCCAAAATCAGTACACAGAAAAAAAATAATTAAGATCAGAGAAGAATTAATTGAAATAGACCCAAAAAATGATACAAAATAAATGAAACAAAATGTTGGTTTTTGGAGAAGATAAACAAAATAGACAAACCATTAGCTAGCCTAACTGAAAAAAGAAGAGAGAAGAACCAAATAATGAAAATCATAAATTAAAAAGGAGACATTACAACCAATACCACAGAAATATAAAGGATCATTAGAGACTGTTATAAACAAGTATACACCAACAAATTTGAAAACCTGGAGAAAATGGATAAATTTCTGGACACATACAGACTGCCAAGATTAAGCCAAGTAGACACAGTGAACCTGAACAAACCAATAACAGCAATGAGTTTGAAGCTGTAATCAGCAGTCTCCCAACAAAGAAAAGCCCAGGACCAGACAACTTTACTGCTGAATTCTACCAAACCTTTAAAGAGGAATTAATAAAAATTATCTTCAAGCTATTCCAAAAAATTGAAACATAGGCCATTCTCCCCAACTCATTCTATGAGGCCAGCATCACCTTGATACCAAAACCAGACAAAGATGCAACAACAACAACAAAAAACTATAGACCAATATCTCTGATGAGCATAGATGCAAAAATCCTCAACAAAACATTAGCAAACAGAATACAGCAATACATCACAAAAATTATACACCATGATCAAGTGGGATTCATCCCAGGGATGCAGGGGTTGTTCAACATACACAAGTCAATAACTTTGATACACCACAACAACAAAACCAAAAACAAAAACCACATGATTATCTCAATAGACTCAGAAGAAGCAGTTGACAAAATTCAACATCCCTTCATGAAAAAGACTCTCAGCAAATTAGGTACGGAAGGAAAGTATCTCAACACAATAAAAGCCATATATGAGAAACCCACTGCCAGTACCATCCAGAATGGGGAAAAACTGAAAGCTTTCCCCTTAAGAATGGGAACACTTTCACAACTCCTATTTAACATAGTTTTGGAAGTACTAGCCAGAGCAATCAGGCAAGAAAAAGAAATAAAAGGCATCCAGATTGGAAAAGACAAAGTCAAATTGTCCCTGTTTGCAGATGACATGATTGTATACAGAGAGAACTCTACAGACTTTACAAAAAATTCTTAGAGCTGATAAACAATTTCAGTAAAGTTGCAGGATACAAAATCAACATGCAAAAAATCAGTAGTGTTTTTATACTCTAACAATAAACTAGCAAAAAAAGAAATCAAGAAAGCTATTCCATTTACAATAGTCACCAAAAAAAATAAAATACCTAGGAATAAATTTAACCAAAGAGGTGAAAGATCTCTACAATGAGAACTATAAATCAATGTTAGAAGAAATTAAAGATGACACAAAAAGATGGAAAGATACTCCATGCTCTTGGATTGGAAGAATTAACATTGCAAAAATGTCCATACTACCCAAAGCAATCTACAGATTCAACACAATCCCCATCAAAATACCAATGATATTCTTCACAGAAATAGAAAAAACAATCCTAACATTCATGTAAAATAACAAAAGATCCTGAATAACCAAAGAAATCCTGAGCAAAAAAAATAAATAAAAATAAAAATAAAGCTGGAGGCATAATATTACCTGATTTCAAATTATACCACAAAGATATAGTAACCAAAACAGCATGGTACTGGCATAAAAACAGATACTTGATGCAATGGAACAGAATAGAGAACCTAGAAATCAACCCATATACTTACAGCCACCTGATCTTCAACAAAGGCAACAAGAACGTACACTGGAAAAAGGACTGCCTCTTTAATAAATGGTGCTGGGAAAACTGGGCATCCATATGTAGAAAAAGGAAACAAGACCTGTACCTCTTGCCGTATACAAAAATCAAGTCAAAATGAATTAAAGACTTAAATATAAGATCTGAAACTATAAAACTCCTAAAAGAAAACAGGGGAAACACTTCAGGAAGTAGGACTGGGCAAAGACTTTATTAATATGACCCCCAAAGCACAGGTAACAAAAGGAAAAATAAGCAAATGGGATTGTATCAAACTACAAAGCTTCTACACAGCTAAAGAAACAATTAACGGAGTGGAAAGAAAACTTACGGAATGGGAGAAAATATTTGCAAACTCTACAAAGGATTAATATCCAGAATATATCAGGAACTCAAGCCACTTAACAGTAAAAAACTAAAGAACCTGATTTAAAAATGGGCAAAGAAGCTGAATAGGCATTTCTCAAAGGAAGATATACAAATGACCAACAGACACATGAAAAAATGCTCAACATCACTCAGCATCAGGGAAATGCCAATCAAAACCACATTGAGACATCATCTCACCTGTTAGACTGTCTATTACAAAAAATACAGAGAATAACAAAGTTGGCAAGGATGCAGAGAAAGGGGAATCCTCCTACACTGCTGGTAGGATTGTAAACTGGTGCAGCTATTATGGAAAATGGTATGGAGTTTCCTCAAACAGCTACGGATAGAACTGCCATATAATCCTGCAACCCCACTGCTGGGTACATACCCAAAGGAGTGGAAATCATCATGTTGAAGGGATACCTGCACTCCCATGATTATGCAGCTCTTTTTATAATAGCCAAGAGTTGGAACCAACCTAAATGTTCATCGTTGGACAGCTGGATAAGGAAAATATGGCAAATATATACAATGGAATACTACTCCACCATAAAAAGAATGAAATCCTTCCATTACCAGCAACATGGATAAACTTAAAGAAAAATATGTTAAGTGAAATAAGCCAGGCATGGAAAGAGAAATACCACATGTTCTAACTCATAAGTGGGAACTAAAAAAATAAACAAATAAACAAAAAGTAAATAAAAAATTAAAAAGAAAGATACAGCAATCACAATAATGCATTGAGCTTTCAAAAGGAGAGAACAGAACAGAGGTTACCAGGGGTGGGAACGGGGGTGGATAAAGGAGGAATAGTAAACGGCCATAAAAAATGATAATATTGCATAACATTGAATATACAAATTATCCATATCTGAGCATCACATATTGCACATAGATATTGATATACAACTCTGTACCCCACAGACATGTACAATCAATTGTTTCAATAAAAATAAATAAACAAATTTAAAAAGTAAAATTAATACTGAATTAGCATTAATAAAAAATTTTTGAAGGAAAAGAAACAAAACATATAAGCAATTCCTATAACTCAGTAGCAAAAAACCAAATAATCCAATTAACATATGAACAAAGATCTGAACAGACATTTCTCCAAAGAAGAGGTACAAAGAATCAACAGGCAATAAAAAGTACATGATGTCACTTACATGTGAAATTCCAAACAGTCAAGCACATAGCTGCAGAGAGTAGAATGGTGGTTGCTGGGAGCTGGGGGGAGGGAAATGGAAGGTGCTGGTCAAAGGGTACAAAGTTTCAGTTACGCAAGATAAATAAGTCTGGCGTGCTGCTGCATACCAGGGGCCTACGATTAACAGCACGGCATTGTATGCTTAAAAATCTGCTAAGAAGGTGGACCTCATTCCAAGTGCTCTTACCACAAAAGGGATAAAACAATGGGAATGGGAGGAAAGTTTTGGAGATGATGGACAAGTTTATAGCATTTAAAGTGATGCTGGTTTAAAGGTTTCACTGGGTATACTGGACTACAAACATTAAATATATATACTATACACACACATGCACATAAATATATACATTATATAATGTTTACATTAAACAGCTACAGATTTTTGTGTGGTGATTATATCTCAATAAAGCAGTTTTTTAAAAAAGTGAATAGTGACTTTTTTATTGAAGGGTAAGAAACTATTTTTTTAATAATTTTAAAATATTCTGCATTTATACCTGTCACTTGTATTTTCCGGGGCCCAGATTGTAAACAAAGAAGTGTTTGGTTCCAGCCCTCATTCATGTTTTTACAGTTCCTGGAGCTCTAACCCCATCGCTTCTTGTGGCTGTCTGATGGCCCAATGCCTTTCTCCCTTCTGAAACCTCCCACCCTCAGAGCATCGAGGCCAGTTGAGTTTAGATGGATGCACACTGTCAAGGTCCACAACTTGTTCATTTCAGGAAGCTCCTGACCCCAGCACTGTAGTAATTTTGACATTGCCCTCAAGGAAAGAAGACATTCATTCCTTCTGTAACCTGCATATAAGCCAGTGCCACATGTAGGCCTGTCTGTGTACAATGCCACACACGTGAGGGCTAGCAACCACACGTAACCAACAGCAGACGGTGCTTTCTGAATGATTTCCAACTGATAAAATACAGCAGGACTCTGCACAGTCCTATTGCCTCATTTCTGTCACTCTCAGAATCCTTGCAGCTCCCACAGCTGCCCAGACGTCTCCCACTTCCCTTCCCTCTCTTGATCTCGCACTAAAACTCTTTTTGCACCTGAACACACTTGACTCTCCCTCCTTCGTCGCTCCTCCCACTTCCTTCTTTGCTAGTGAAATGACCCCTCTTGCATCTCGTGTATTCATCCCACTTATTATCCTGATTATGCATCTGCAGAATGAGGCCCAGGAGGAGCGCTGGCAGAGGCCGGATCTCATCCAGGCTTGGGGTTGAATGGGAGGTGAGGAGGTGGGGCAGACAGAGAGCTGGCGTGGGTGGGGGACAGTGGTGAAAACCTAAAAGTTAAAGGCAGAATTTCATGGAAGTGGGGAGTAGGTGGGAAGACACACAACTGTAAATATTTATCCTTCAACGTATTCCGTCCCCAGTGTACCTCCAAGCACAGTTGCTCCAAGCACTAGTCTAGCCTAGTCAGCTTGGCCTCCAAGGGATTACCCCTCCTGTGGCCCCTGCATGCATTTCCTAGGGCTGCCTTGATGAATTACCACAAACTGGGTGGCTTAAAATGGGAGAGATTTTTCTGGAGCCTGGAAGTCCAAAAATCTAGGTGTCCTCAGGGCCACACTCCCTCCAAAGGCTGTAGGCGGGTATCCTTCCTGGCCTCTTCCAACTTCGGTGGCTGCTGGCCACCCTCGGTGTTCCTCAGCTGGCAGACGCATTACTGTATCTCTGCCTCTGTCTTCACGGAGTCGTCTTCCCTCTGTGTTTGTATAAGGACACCAGTCACTGGATTAGGGCCCACTCTAATCCAGTGTGACCTCATCTTCATCTGATGACATCTTCAAAGAACCTATTTCCAAATAAGGTCACATTTGTAGGTTTGGGTGGCGGGGGGACACTATTCAACCCAATACAGCCCCCAATGGTATCTTCATCCGAGACTACCAGACTCTGACTACAGGTTCTGTCCTGGAATGCCACAGAGAGGAGCAGGCAGAAGGGAAGAGGGAAGAGAAAGGGGGATCCCAAGAAGAGCCACATGAGAGGGGATAGATACCACCTGCCCTTACATCCCATTCTGTGACCTCTGTCTGCAAGTCAAAGAAGAACTAAAGAAGTCGGGCTGAGGCGTCCGCAGGTTGTTCACCACCTGCTGCCTGTGCCCAGGGCTCCTGCACAGTCACGGGTCCCAACTTCCAACCCCCAACCCGCCTACATGCCCCCGTTCAAGGCATCCAGCCATGCTAGCTTTGGACAGCACTGCCCTGGGCCTTGGAGACATGGAGGTCATAAAACGTCCACAGTCCTTGTCCCCATGGGGCGTATACCTAGAGGAGTAGCAATTCATTAAACCATAAGCCTAAACAATGCAGTGAACAATAACGGGCAAGTAAGAGGCACCATGCGGGGAGCGCTGAGGCTTTGTGATCAGGCCCCTTGTGAGGAACCTCATCTGGAAGATCAGGTAAGAGCTCTCAAGGAGAAAGGAAGGAAGGGTGAGATTGGGGGCATTCCACGGGGACCAGCATGCCCGGAAGCTCCAGGTTCAGCCAAGCACAATTGTTTGGCAGAGCTAAAAATAGCCCAGTGTCATTGGAGTATGGGGAGCAAAGGGAAGAAAAGTCCCTCTAGGCTCGGACACTCAGAACGACGCTGTTCTTGCCGATGGATGTGCGCAGTGGCAGCGCGACAGGGACAGACTGAGCCGCTGCTTCTTTGCAGGCAGCAGAAACACAACGTGGACTGGGACAGGTTCACACACTTGGGAATTAGGCAGGGCTGGATCCACTTCCAACACTGCCACTTCCAGTCTGCATGCCTTGGGCTAGTGACTTAAAGTGACTCAGTGTGAGTTTCTTCATCTGGAAAGTGACCATGCAGTAGTGGTCAGGACACTGAGTGAGCACATCTGTTCTTGGCATGGGGCCTGGCGCAGAGTAAGTTCTCAGCACACACGAGGGAGCTGAATGGGTATTACACTAAACTCTCAAAATTAAAAAGTTTGAAGTTCAACCTATAATATTCAGTACAATGGAAGAGGGGTTTCTATGGTCACTGACAATTTCCTAGATGCGGTATATATCTAAAGAGCAAAATGTGGAATAAAAATAATAAAGGATTTGCTTCTATATATTTATTTAATCTATGAATACAATAGAGGTTAATCAGAATTTTTTCCTTGGGTTAAGAAAAATGTCATAGCACTTCATTACCTGAGGCAAATTTCAACTCTATTGACTAAGGAATTTAGACTGTGTTTATTCTTACATAGAAAACAAACAACCAAAAAAACCCAGAATCTTTAACAATTTAAGTATGATGGGGCATTCATAGTAAATAACATGAATTTGCATGAATTTGATACATTGTTAATTTTCATACTTTGTAACAGTAAATAGAGGCAAGAACATGTTAACCTAACAAAAGGTTGTAGAAAATCAAGTTTATTAGACCTTGTTAGTGGTAGAGATTTTGACTATAGGACAATATTTTTAAACAGTAATAGGTTACAGAGACATTTGAAACAACTAGACGATGAGAGAAATGAACATTACTGGTGACTCAGCACGTGCAGATAAAGCAGGTGGATGAAGCAGGAGTGATGGGGAGAGAATCAGAAAAAAGGCAAGGAAGGAACTTTTCATCAAATGGTGGCATTTCATTAAACTATAGCCTTTAGGAAAGTGATATAGAAAGTCTATCAAAATTCAGTGATCACACGCTGTTTGACCAAGCAATCCTCCGAGACATCTCTCCTGCAGACATGCTTGGGCCTAGGAATAAAGATCCTGTTCAAGGCTGCTCATAGCAGTAGTAACTGCACTGGTGAAAACTTGGAAACATCCCAAGTGCTCATTAACAGAGGAAGGGTTATACTTTATTATAACAGAGGAGACAGAAATGAGAATGAGTGAGGAAAAGCTGTGTGTATTAATATGGAACAACGTTCTTTATACGGTCAGAGGAATAAAACCTATCATGGAATAGTATGCACCACTCGGAAAACAGAAGCTGCACCACCTACTGCACAGAGAGAATTTAATACAGGGAATTAGTTAAACGAGCCATGGAGAATGAAGAAGACAAAAGGGGAACACTGAGGAAACAGAGAAAGCAGCTGCCACCTCTGGGGCTGGAAGCAAAGGAAAGAAATTGGGCTTATCAGAACCCAGAGTTTGGAAGAGCAGCCCCTGCCCTGCACCAGACCCACACCTCTGAGCAAGGGGTGCCAGGCTGCAGTTGGACCTCGAGTGCTCGGAGGAAGTCTCATGGCGGGGGACACAGTCCCCTGAGGAGGGGTCTCTGGCTATGGCTGGTGTCTTGGGATCTGGCTGTGCTGGACAAAGCTGAAAACTGAAACCAATGGCAGCGGTCAGGTTGAGGGGCCGTGGAGGGTGGAGGGAACACTGTCAGCAGCAGAAAGTCGATGAGGCCACCACGCCAGTCCTTGTCCCTCCTCCCGCCTCCCAGTCTCCCTCCAGCACCCCCTGTGGACAGGGAGCAGCTGGCCAAGCTGGGGACTGCGGAGCTGCAACCTCGACTGCAGAGTGCAGGGTGGGTGTGGAGAGGACCGACGGGAGCTCCTGTGCACATGTGCAAGCCCAGGAGAGGGACCGGAGGCTACAAGCCCGAGTGCAGTGGGGCGGGTGGTGAGGGCAGGAGAGGAAGCTTGTATGTCCACACTCGATATTAATAGTCTTTTAATTCTTTTCCCACAACTAACAGACATAAGTGCATTACTTTATATTTACAAAAAATTTTTTAAACATTTTTTTAACCTAGCTGTATATGAAAAACAAACAAAAACCACATGACATTCTGACATGTGGTGAAGGCAGATCACAGGAGGGCTGTCTCCTTAGACCAGGGGTACCGTGAGAATTTTTCCCGTCTGAAGATGTCCTTTGGAAAACTACCCTGAGGACATGCACACACAACAGTGCTGTCCACCAGCCCGGCTCGCAGAAGCTGGGTGTGCTGCTAACACGTACAGCCCCACGCGTTCCCGTCCCTGCAAGCTTGCGCCTGGCCCTATTGTGGATCTCACGGGAGTGTCCTGTGGAATCTGTGGCCGTCTTTCCTTCCTCACCCTCCCAAGGAGCCTGCCTGGTTGCCATGGTAACACACAGGCTGGGAATCTGGGGAGCAGTCTGCGTGAAAACGTCCTGGAGGTTAGGAATGGGGAAGGAGATGCTCGCACCTGCCTTTCGTAAATGCCCAGACACGATGGGCTCCCGGCAGGGAGTGGATCGAATCTTCTAAGCTGGTAGGTTGTGCTTTACGCTGTACCGACAGGTTTCTGCTGCTTGTGGACCGATTTCACATCTGCTTTGTCTTTTGCTTTAGTGTTTTTCTCTCTTCCCTCATCTTTCTTCCTGCCTCCCTCTCTTCTTTCCTCTCTTTCTCTCCTTTCTTTCTTTTAGAGGAAGAAAACTGAATATCATCCCCACCTATGCCCCCAAACCAAGAGCATCAATATTCTGACATTTATGTAGGTATCTGTGGATTTATTTAGGGGTGTGGCCAGTGGCCCTGCTGCCTCCTGCCCCACATAATGGTCCCTGCTCATAGCACAGCATGGAAGGTTCAGGACAGAAGGGTCAGTCCCGCATGAACCAGGCCTTCAGTGATGTCCCTTTTACTGTTACATTCTGGCTGTAGTGGCTCAAGCTCTGAGCTCTGTGTTGTGTGCCTTCTCTCTGCGTAGGGACACACACAAGGAACAGATTTCATAAATTCAAGCTCAGTGCCCTGTGGGCCATACAAGTGACCTCCCCTTCCCCACAGACCTTGCTGCACATGGTCACTCTGTCCCCAGACGCAGAGTGCTCTGGAGCTGCTGCTGTCAGCTATGGATTCTGGGTCCTTCCCTGCAGGTTCTGGTTGGAGAGAGGCTGCACCGGGTCAGTTCTGGAATAGACAGCCCCTGTGGAACAGTTCAGCAGGCAGCCCTCCTTGCCCAGAACTGTTCGTCTTGTCTGCAACATACAAGGACAGGACAGAGCTGCTGGCTACATAGTCTCTTTGTCCAGTTCAAAATCACCCCCCCTTGTGGCTATTTAAGGGCCCACTGCATTGCTCATGAAGATCAAAAGAACCACCTACTTTCTGATCCAGCTCTGTCTCTTGCCTGCAGCCCCTCCCTCTGCATTCTATCCTTCCACTGGAGAGGACATTTGTCGTTTCTCGGATGCCTGGCTGATGAGCTCCTTTCCTTTGGTGAATTCATGCAGTACAAGGTCAGGTGGCAGCTAGCACCCACCTCTCACTGCAGAACCCTACCAATCTGGATGCTGGCTCTGCCCGCTCCCTGGCAGTCTGGGAATGGGCGTGTGACCTGCGCTTGGCCAACCAGGTGTCCTGCCCCAGGCTTCCCTCCAGTCCACACAGTGTGCAAATCAAGGCGCCCTTCCTCTAGGCAGAGACAGCCTGTGCCAGGCATAAGTTTTGGCAAATGGAGTGCAGGCACCAGTGTTCAACTCTGGAGCAAGTGGCATTAAAATCCAGGAAGCAGCAATAGGAATCAGTCTTGCTGGTGGTCTCTAGGCACCGTCCAGCGATGATACAGTGTGAACTTGATCTTGGTCTCAGCCTACCAATCCCTTGGATCTTCCTGAAACTTTGCCCAGCCTTGTGTCCAGCTGTGCTTTTATTCTCTGAGGCCTCCCAGTGACTTCTCAGTACTCTTTTCTGCTGAAAGGAGCCAGAATCAGCTTCTATTGTTTGCATCCAAAAGCCCTGGCTGGTGCCCTCCACTTGGCAGGCTGAGCTCCTAGACATCTCTTGCCACGAGGCCTTTGCACTTTCTGTTCCCTCTGCCAGCAACACTCTTCCTCCGTCACCCCCACCCCCAGCATGGCTCATGCTGCCTCACTCTTTAGGTCTCACCCACAGGTGTTTCTATTCCTTCCAGGTGCTCCCGCAGCGCAGCACAGGCCTACTGGAGCCCCTTATCTGCTCCAGTTGGACCACGAGCTCTTCGGCAGGGGTTGTAGGGAGGTTTCTTTCTTGCCTCCTGGGGTCCTGAGGGTCCAGCACATTCTCAGTATGTGGCTCCTCATTGCAGGCGAAACCTGAATCACACCATCTCTTGCAGGTTTTCTTGCAGGTACACTGAGAACCCAGCATAGCAAAATTACTCTTATCTGTATTTTTTTCCTTCCTTATGAACATTATAGTTATTTTACCAATTACTTTGGTATATTTTTATGTCAGCTCTTATTTATGAGATTTTTGCTTTTAAAAAGTAACATGCCGTTTAGACAACTTTCCTTGGAACAAGTTTTATACTAAAGTTACAGCAATAAAAAACGACAATTAAGTTCTCACCTGAGAGTGCAGACCTACCAAGAGCTTAGTTGTCTTGTTTTTATTAACGCCAAATGCCATTACCTTCTAAATGACACCCATTCTACTACCAAAAGTGGTATTTATAAATTACTTTAAATGAAAAATTTAACCAGATGGAGGACCAGGGGAAATACACTGAAACAGGACTCCTCAGATTTTTTTCGGTTGAACTACCCTAGTGGCAGAGGACAGTAAACACGTACCCCCTGAAATCTGGGATCATAGTCTGCAAGTGGGGAATTTCTTTGAAGTTTTGTGTTTTACCATAAAATTAGTGCAATTTTTTAATTCCCCAATGTACCTTATCTGTATGAAAAGATCATGTGCTTTCCTCTTCAAATTTTCAAGTAAACTTTATTCAGACTTCATACACTTCAGGCATGCTTCTTACATGCCAGCTTAAGAAACCTGACTTTAAATCCTGTATTTTCCTGTGTGTGTATGCTATAGACTGAATGTTTGTGTCCCCCCAAAATTCGTATGTTGAAATCCTAATCTCCGGTGTAGATGATTGGGTCAAGAGGGCAGAGTCCTCATGGATGGGATTGAAGCCTTTATAAGATCCCAGAGAACTCCCTGGCCCCATGTACCACGTGAAGACACACAGAGAAGGCACCAGGAAGCAGCCCTCAAACCTGCCACCACCTTGATCTTGGACTTGCCAGCCTCCAGAACCGTGAGAAATAAAGTTCCAATGCTTGTAAGCCACCCAGCATATGGTATTCTGTTCTAGCAGCACAAACAGACTAAAACAGTGTTCATTTTAAAGTACGATTTCTCTATACACCTCCTCCTTACCTATTTACCAGTATATTTATTTCCAGCCAAATTCTGGCCTGAACAATACTCCAGTACTCATGGCCACCACTCACTGTGGTCGTGGTTGATAAGTGCAGTTGGGCAGGGCTCAGCTCTCTTTACTCTCCATTGCAGCCCCAGCTCTGAGAACAGAGCCAGATGCACGGCTGGTGCTCAGTAAATACTTTCTGATGGATGACAAAACCAGTAAATGAGTCACCAATTCACACGTCCACACCATTTGAGTGCTGGCTGACACTCATCCTAAGCCTCGGCATGATTCAGAGCCTTTGTTGTAAGAGGACCTGGAAACATAGGTTAACGATGGCATCATAATTCAATGTCCCATCTATCTCATTCGTAGCATGGAGTTCTCTCACATTACATTTGCTCAAGCGGCTCAGTTGGGAATGTGAACATTTCTCCTGCAGATCAGCCGTATTCTGCATGTAGGTCATGAATTTCTACCAAAATTGGCCTCTTGTATACACCAGGTCTCTGTCGATGCTTGATGCAGAATGACTGCTGATAATCCTTTCACTAGTGATGCTTCTAGTGAAACTGGAAAGCACTTGATGGATTCTTGTGAATCCTTCTGTCGTGAACATTGCTTGTTAATATAAAAGAAGGCGGCTGATAGAGTTTAGCTGTAAGTGCTTCCATATGGGCTAAACACTTCCCGGTCACTCATTCAACATTCATTCTCTTGCCAAGTCCTCGGGGAGAGACTCTGGATGAAGTTGACATACGATCCTTATCTTCCAGGTGTTTGCAGTCTAGTTGGCGATCCCACCTGAACAAGAAAAATGAGATGCTTGGAGAACACACTCCATGCACATGTCATAACAGAATGGGGCCTCCCACCACCATCCAGATATTTTGAGTCTGGGCCCATTTGCTTTTCCTGACCTCTGGTGCCAAAGATGTCCCTCCTGCACTCTTGTCCTCACCCGATGATATTCCCTTGCCTCTCTAGATTCTCACTTCTTTTTTTTGTACGTCAGCTGGCTCTTTCCTATCTCCCCCCTCTTTTCTGGACTACTACACTCTCTTAATTCATTTTTATTTTTCAGGAAAAAAATCTGCAATCTGTTTGATATGAGGGAAACAGATTGGATGCAAGAAACCATACAAAGCAAGATGTCAGAAAGCGGGGCTCTGAGATATTTTGGGTTAATAGTAATAATAGTAACGAACAGTTACTGAGTGCTGAGGCTGGGCCAGGTCCTCTTCTGAGTATTCTGCGTGGATTCATTCATGTGTTTCTTAAAAGGAAGACGAGGTAGGCTTTATTGTTATGCCAATGTTACAGTTGAGGAAACTGAGGCACAGAGAAGTTAGGTGACTCAGTAGCCTCTGGGCAGAGGGAGCCCCACACTTACTAGACGTGAAGCTCCAGCCTCCCTTTGCCTCCTGTCGGTACGCATGTGAATCACCTCCCAGCCCCCCACAGACCACCTCCTGTGGATGCAATGCCTCCGTGAGTGGATCTTCACAACACACCCAGAATGTTGGAGTCAGCGTGCACTTTTCACAGATGAGAAAAATTAGGCTAACGGCAGGTAGGAAAGTTCTCTACGATCACAGAGCCAACAGGTAGAAAACTCCAGATTTCAACTCAGGTCTATCTGACAACAGAGCCTGTGCTCTCGACTACTCTGGGATTGACATGTGTGTGTGTGCACATGCATGTATGTGTGTGTGTGCATATATGTGCACTGCATATTTGTAATCATAGAACTGTGCTACAAGCGAATGCAGTTTCCGGCCGTCCATAATCTGTGACCTGCACAGTACATGACTGAGGCTGCATCGTGATTGCTAATCACAGCTTTAATGTTTCCTGCGAGTCAGCCATCTGTAGGGATTGCCGAACTGCAAAGGTTTAATCCATTAAGAAAAAAAAAAAAAAAGGAAAAAAAAAAGTCAGCCCATGTCTCTTCTCAAACGTTCAGGTTGATTTTGATGGGATTGTGGTTCTTGGAAAGTAGGTAGAGAGTAGTAGCTTTTCATATTATTTCAAAATAGCACAAGTTCTAACATTAAGGCTTTTAAAAAAAATTTAACCATCTACTAAAATAATTAACTTTTTCAAATTTCTGTGTTTTAGTCACAACATAAATTATCATTGTAAAAACTTTTAGTTTTTTGAAAATTAAAAACATAAATTATAAAAACATTGCTATATATTATACTGTTAGGAAAATGAACTCCCTGGAGTTTTTAATGGCTCTGGCAGCTTTGTGGCTTGTCTATCTTCATACAAAATCTCTCTTCTTCCCTCTCCATGTTTCTGCTTAGAGAATGAGACTTTCCAGGTGCAAAGCAACCCACTTTTCCTAAGAGAGTTACTGTGAGACTAGCTGTCAGGAGATATTAGAATAGAGGGGTCTTTTCATGCCACCTCAACAGCTCAGACAACAGCTAAGGGCCACCTTGCAAGCAGGCCTTTCTAAAGACAGCAGTCTCAGGCCTGCGGTGTCAACTCTTCTGCACAGTGGTCATAGCTCCCTCAGCGCCTGGCCAAGAGTTGGGCCTGTGAGAGCCCCAAGAAAGGTCAATTCACCACACTTGACCCTTCCAGTGAGGCAGAGTGGTTCCCGAGGAAGAGCACAGACTCACTCCCTCCCACGCAGGCCTAGGGGAAGCACGCCCTGGTTTTGGGAAACACCGAAGGTTGTGCCTCATTCAACAGCCCCCATTACACACACACCACGCACAGACATCCCACATGCTACACACATGCCACACACAGACATTCCACATGCCACACATACACCACACACTACGCCGCACAGACATCACACACACACACCACACACCACACCACACACATCACAAACATACACCAGAGCACACACATTACATATACAGCACATACCACACATACACCACACATACACACCACGCACACACACACCACACACAGACATTCCACATGCCACACATCCACCACACACCACACCAAACACATCATACACACCACAGAACCCACAAACACACATACACACCAAACACACACTCACACACCCCACCACTGTACACACGCCCACTTTATACATTATCATAAAAATTAAAAGCAGAAAAAACATCATTTTAACCTTGTGGAATACTGGTTTTAAATTATTAAGAAAGGTAACTGCTGTAACAAAACAATAATTTTTATAGTCATTTAATCATACTCAGGACTTCAGATGAAGATGATCTTTTGCAGATTTCAGTAGACAAAATCAGGGGTCTGATAAAGGAGATATTTGAATATGTAAGTTCAATGACACACTTATTTCATGTATCTATGGAACATGGACTAGATAAAGGTCATAGATGATGTCCACTCCCCAATCAAAAGCAGAGACTATAACTCTTTATTCTCTTATAAACTGAGGAAACATTCTTACATTACATCTACAGAGAACCACTTACTGAAATAATGACAGGCCTGAAAACCGACCTATGCCACATCAATAAAGGGTTACTTTGGTGACTTACAGGCAAACCACAAAATAAGCATGCACGGACATGAGAAGAATAATATGGTATGACATATAGTGACAGAAGATATAGAAGTCGTGGAAGCTGATATTATTGTTTCCTTTTCTCCAGGCAGAGCTCTAAGCCCTCCACCTGCCCAGGCCCATACAACCGTCCCTGCAGTCGTGTGGGCTGGCTGCTCTTCTATCCCCTTTCCCAGACGGCGGAACCGCAGCTGGAGTGGTTGGCCCTCGCCCCACACCATATCACTGAGTGGAATTGGAGCCCATGTTTCTGACGCTGGGAGCAAAACCTAAAACTACTAAACCTAAGCCAAGTGCCCCTTCCGGAAAAGTGTAAGTCACAAACCAAACACATAAAACGTTTCCCTACTCCTATATCTTCCCAATAAATGGATGAAACATTTAGTTGTGGCAGATATTTGAGTTTTGGGGTGGCAGATTTTTTTTGATGACATATCACTCAAAAATATCCCCCAACTATTGTCTACTTGAGAGTCTCTACTTGAATACCAACCAGAGTTATTTTTGACTCAGTCCTGTAATTACAGGTTAACATAGCCAAGACACCCTTCTCCACCAATTTCCACTGTTTCTCTATTGCTACTACATGGGTACCCACACCATCAAGGGGGCCTAGACTCTGGACCACCTGGAACTTTCCAGCTGTGTCTTGGTCCAAGAAGCTCATCCAACTGCCTGTGGGCAGCTGGTCCTCTGCTTGGACACACCCAGCAGGGGCTGCTGGAAGGACTCATCAGTCACCTGTCAATCGCTCCCTCCCCTGGCTATGCTCCCAAAGGGCCTCTTGTGTTGTCCTGGGCTAACGTCTAAACATCCTGATTAAGATTTGTCCAACTGTCCCGAGGCTGTTTAGAGAAATTCAAGAGCAAAGGCAGAACAAGATCTTGTTCAAAAGGTGTTTGCTGTTCCTTCTCAGCTTGGCTCTGCCTCAGCTTGCCTTAGGACCCAGCAGCCTCTGCTCCGGCTCTCTAGGCCTCAGCGAGATGCAGAGAGGATGGCCCTGCCAGTGCCCACATCCCTGGTGATTCCTGGGCAAGTGCCATTGGGATTCCCAGACAAGGGGTCTAGGAAGTTACTCTTCATTGGATGGGATGATCCTCATTTGTATCCACTTAGCCGTCCGCAGTTTCACAAATGAAGTCCAGGGTCCACAGGCTGGTCTCACCTTCCCTCCTGTCAGACTGTCCATCCTGGCCGAGGAGTCAATTTTCCCTTTGAGCCAGAAGGTCTCCCTGTCCATCTCCTGGTACACTGGGTCTTCCTAGGTGATCCTCGCTGAGCACTACAGGTGATGTTTCGTGGGTTCTGTCTTCATTACCATCCTGGGCTTTATGTTTGGGCAAAGCACACGTTCTTCTCTGCCACCCTGCTAGGCAACTTGCAGTGGACTTTGTGCATTATCATCAACTATAATGTACTAGTTAGTGAATAACTTCCAATTTTATAATTTTCACACCCAACAAACTATATTCAAAATAGTCATTCTACAACATTCTTAAACTGGAGGTGTTATTACAGGGTACTGTGGGTTAAGAGTAAGTTGGAAGTGAGGGCTTCCGATGGCCGAGAGTTGTCTCCAACCCCTCCCCACCACACCTGGCTTGAAGACCAGGGTCTGACGATGACCAGCAACACCTGGCTCCCCACCTTCCCCACAGCCCATCAATAATGCTGCAGGGGGCTCCCACCACCTATGGGCCTGCATGACATCATCAAGCTCATCCCCAGCCAAGTGCAGAGAAACAGGCTTATTTCCTCCTGGAGCTGGAGGCCTTGTCCTTAATTCATCCCAAGGTGTGTGGCAGGGCTCTCCCAGTCTCCAACTTCTCCACCGAGTTCTGGCGGTGAGGTTGAGCCAACAGTAGTGAAAGAGGTAAAAGAAGAGGAATAGAGGAGGGGAAGGAGACCCAAGAGGGGTGTTGGTGAGGGGTGTCTGTGGAACCTCCCAATGGAAGACTGAATGTAGTTCAGGACACAGTAGAGGTGGATAACTGGGTTGTGATGGGATTTGAGTCATCGGTACTGGAGGGAAAGAAGAATCCACTGAAAACTCAACAACAACAACAACAACAATAAAACAATTAACCCAATTTGAAAATGGGCAAAGGACTTGAATAGACATTTCTCCAAAGAAAACATAAAAGTGGCCAATAAGCACATGAAAAGATGCTCAACATCGGTGCTCATTAGGGAGATGCAAATCAAAAAACCACGATGAGACACCACCTCACATCCATCAGGATGGCTAGCATCAAAACAAAAATAAAACAAAAACAAAATTACAAGTATTGTAAGGATGTGGAGAAATTAGAACTTTGTGCACTGCTGGAGGGATTATAAAATTGGTGCAGCTGTCATGGAAAACAGTGTGATGTTTCCTTAAAAAGTTAAACAGAGAATTTCTATATGACCCAGCAACCCCACTTCTGGGCATAAACCAAAAGAACTGAAAGCAGGGTCTTGAAGAGATGTTTGCACACCCATGTTCACAGCAGCATTATTTACAATAGCTAAATGTAGAAGCAGCCTAGGTGTCCATCGACAAATGAGTGGACAAGGAAAATGTAATGTATTCCTATAATGGAGTATTATTCAGCCTTAAAAAGGAAGGAAACCCTGGCACATGCTTCAGCATGGATGAACCATAAGGACGTCATGCAAAGTGAAATAAGCCAGTCCCAAAAAGACATTCCGTGTGAGTTCACTTATACGAGGTACTTCCAGTCGTCAAAATCAGAGATAGAAAGTGGGATGGTGATTCCCAGGGACTGGGGGGAGGGGAAGTGATTCTACACCGCTGTTTAATAGGTATAGAGTTTCAGTTTCACAAGATGAAAAGAGTGAAGAAGGTGGACGGTGGGGATGGCAGCACATCATGTATGCATTTAGCACCACTGAACTGTATTCTTAAAAATGGTTAATACGGTAAGTTATATGTTATGTGTATTTTACCACAACAACAACAAAAATAAATTGGGGGACAAGAAAGAAGAATCTGGCTGAGCAGCAAGACTATCCCTGGAGGTCAGATGCTGTGCGCAGAGTGGGGCAGGCGGCCAGGAAGCACCCACACTTCAGGGGCAGATGATGGAAGGTCGTCCTGTGAGGGACCCTCAGAAGGTGCAGGGGAGCTGGGAGCCAGGGCTGGGATGAAACACACAAAAGCCGAGGCAGAGAGAGTTTGGGGGAAAGAACGTGGTCAATGGCACCAGATGCTGCAGGGACAAGAAGAAGGACAAGGACCAAAATAGATCCCATGGTGCAGCAATGAGGAGGTGGCCTTGGCCAGCACAGGTTCAGAGGACAGAGAGGCAGGATGGGTTGCAGAGGCTGAGGGCTGTGTGTGGGGAGAAGCAGAGACCTCCTGAGAGGGACAAGAGTAAAATGGCAGGGCATGGCCAGAGGGCTACCCAGATCAAGACAGACAGACAGAGAGACAGTAAGAGAGAGAGTTGTTTTGAGACAGATGGGACTCAAATAGGAGCTATATTTTTATGTTGTGCTCTTGTGGCCAAGACAGCCCCCTCCACACAGGGGAAACTCAATACCTGATGAACAGAAAACAAAGAAGATGTGGGGCCGACCCCGTGGCTCATTCGAGAGAGTGTGGTGCTGGGAGCGCAGAGGCCGCGGGTTCGGATCCTATATAGGGATGGCCGGTGCGCTCACTGGCTGAGCGCGGTGCGGACGACACCAAGCCAAGGGTTGCAATCCCCTTACCGGTTACAAAAAGGAAAAGAAAAGAAAAGAAAAGAAAGAAGATGTGTATTTACGATTATGGTGCGGAGGGGATGGTGAGGGATGTTTCCCCATGCGTGGGCTGGAGGGGTCTGATGCACCCAGAGGGGACTTCATGGCCTTCTCCACCACGTGCAGCCCCTCCTGTGACCACCCAGGAGCACGTTCCCATGGCCTCATAATCCTCCTGGCTTACTTTTTAATATGAATCTACTTTTCAGGAAATTTCCTTTACTTTTTCTTCCAACTGTTCTATTGACATTTGGACTATCAGATTTTTGGCCACCTCTGGGGCCGTTATGGCGGAGCCAGCCACTGTAGAGGAATCCCCAAACATCAACAGCCTCTGTAGGACTTTTCTCACAGCCTGGTGGCCAGTGCTCTGGAAGCCGAGAGAGGGATGGTATCTGGGGTCACCGTCCTGTGGACGACTTTCATTTCATTTTTATTTTATTTTATTTTATTTTTTGGCAGCTGGCTAGCACACAGATCTGTACCCTTGACCTTGGTGCTATCAACACCATGCTCTAACCAAGTGAGCTAACCAGCAGGCGCATGACTGTTTTCAGATGGTGAGTGTTTGCTGATTGTCTATTGAATACATTTCACCATTCTCAGTGGGATAAATAGGGAAACCCCGTGAATGATGGCCCAGAGCACAACACAGGCGTTCAGTAAATGTATGTTAAATGAATGAGTAGATGAAAGAGAGGTCGAGGAGAGAAGATATCCCAGAATGAAACCTAACTGTTAAACTTGTGTCTATGTGCAGAAAAGCATTTTTAAAATGCACACAGTCCTAACCTGGGAGCAGAGAATGAGGGCCCTTCAGTTACAATGACAGGGACACTGGCAAGGCTCATTTGGAAGGCAATTTGTTGCCTGTAAATTTCACACGCCTTAATATGTCCGTGCCCTTTGGTCAAGAAAGTCCATTCTTGGGCATATTGGAGGGACTGCATCCCAACTGCTCAGGAACAGTCTGTTGTGGTATAATTTATAACACAAAAACAATCTAAATGTCCACTAGTAGGGGAATAGTTAAGCAATGTCCCCCAGAACATTCGTTTGATGCAATATGATGCAGCTATCCAAAACTCTACATCTCTTCATAATAGCCGAAAAGTAGAAACAATTGAAGTGTCCATCAACTCATGAATGGGTAAACACAATGTGTATCCACGTATTGGAATATCACTCAGCCATGAAAAGGAACGAGGATCTGACACACGCTACAACATGGATAAACCTTGAACACATTACGCTCAGTGACAGATGCCAGACACAAAAGGCCACACAATGTGTAATTCCATTTCTATGAAATGTCCAGAACAGGCCAATCCACAGAGACAGAAAGTGGATTTGTGGTTGCCGGGGGCTGGAGGGGATGAGGAGCAAATAAAGTACAAATGCAAAGTACACAGTAAACAGGTGATAAATCAAAGTTGTTATAATGTCAAGTGAAGAAAAGCAGGAATCTAAATGGTATAAACGGTCCATGCATAACCAAGAGTGCATTAAAAACAAACAAACATACAAAAAACAGCTAAAGGGAGATAGAGCGTTAATAGCAGTTGAGTGTTTTGTTTTCCATTTTTTATTTTTCTGAATTTTTCAAGTTTTTTATAAGGGGAAAACCAATACATTTAGAAAAGTTTATTGTGGTAAAAAACACGTAGCATAAAATGCACCTTCTCAGCTGTGTTAAGTGCACAGCTCAGTGGCATTAAGCACATCCACATGGTTGTGCCGCCATCACCATCATCTCCAGAACTTTCTCTCTTCCCCAAACGGAAACTCTGTCCCCATTAAACACGCGCTCCCTATCCACTCCCCAGCCCCTGGCACCCACCATTCTAGTTTCTGTCTCTATGGATCTGACAACTCTAGGGACCTCCTATGAGTGGAATCACACAGTGTTTGTCCTTTTGTGTCTGGCGTCTGTCACTGAGTACAATGTCCTCAAGGTCCATCCACGTTGTAGAGTGTGTCAGAACTTCCTTCGTTTTTAAGACCGAATAGTATTCCAGTGTGTGATGCACACGTTGTGTTTATTCATCCACTGAGGGACACTTGGGTTGTTCCACCTTTTAGTTACTGTGAATCATGCTGCTACCGACATGGATGTGCAAATATGTTTCCCAATACATTTTATTTTCAAAACTTGGACAGACATGAACAGGAAGGCATCCCCCAGATGTCTCCTCCACCTTAACGAGAAACGCGGGTCCTCTGGCTTGTTCGCCCAGCAGAGCCTCAATCTGCTTTCCTGAGACATCTGTCAGCCCCAGAAGCCCAACTAAGGAGGACACCAGGGAGAGCATGGAGCCAACCCTTCCCCAAGAAGCCGGGGAACTGGCCGGGCCTTGGGGATGCTCCCTGAACCACGGATTGGGACTTGCCGGGGCTGGGGCATGCAGTGCATCTAGGCAGCCACCTTTCCATGCTATCAGTGACCTTGCAGATGGAGATGACAGATCTGCCCTTCCCTTTCCGTGTCTCCTGCCAGATTCAGCTCCAGCTCTGCCCACACGGCCACATCACCCCTCCCACACTCACCGAAGTCTCCTAGCAACCAGCTCATCGCCTGCATCCTGCAGCCTGAGGTCCCTGTTAACTCGGGTTCTCTGGGGGGGCTTCTCCAGCCCCAGCAGTCTGGTGTCCTCCTGCCACCACCGGTCAGCCCTTGGGTCCGCTGCCTGGTGGGACGAGGGCTGTAGCAGGGTGGGGGAAGGGGAGACGGCCAGAGCGACTGCTCTTTAGGCCTTTAGTGAGTGGCACTGCCCAGACGGCTCACCCATCTGGACCAGATCTTTCCTAACTAGCTGCTTGGTTTTGCTATTGTGTTACTGAAACTCAGCTTTTGGAGTTGCGAGGAGGGCTGACTTAACTCTTTGTCACTTGCTTGGTTTTCAGCCACCTGATGGGGAGGAAGGAGAGCGTCTGCCTCCCTTGGGAGCCAGGGACAGAAGCGTGGACAGGGTGGGGAGGCTTCCGAGAGCTGCCCTGCCAGGATGTGAGGGAGAGAGTCAGTGTGTGAACATGGCCCACAGTTCTGCTGTACCTGCGTGTCCCTCCCTGTCACCGAGGCAAGCCCCTCCTCCCGTCCCTTTCCTTTCTTCCCCCTGTCCTAGCTGGAGTCTCTCTCCCGGGTCAAGATGGAAAGAAACAGTGTCCTCTTCACTGCTGGGAAGGGACTCTCTGAGGGTCAGAGAAGGGCTCAAAGCATCTCAAACCAAGACGTATCCAGCTGCTAGTGTGTGCCTGGCCTGTTCCACACCTGCAGATACAGGGGCGAGCAAGGCACACTCGCTTCCTGCCCACAGAGAAGTCATGTCCTCGAGAGGAAGGCAAATAGGTCATTTTATTTGGTGATATGTGGCATAACGACAGAATATAGGATTATGTGACAGGCTGAGGCAGTCAGGGAGACTTCTCTGGGGAGGTGACATTTAAGCTGAGACCTGAAGGACAGGAGGGAAGAGCAGACCACCAGGTCAGGGGAAGAGCTCACCAGACAGAGGGAACCACACGTGCAAAGGCCCTGGGGTAGCTCAGCAGAGACAGCAGGTCTGAAGTGGAGGGGTCAAGGGAGAGGGCGGCAGATGGGCTCTGTGGTTGTATTGTTGTTGTTGTTTTTAAATATCTGAACCTCTCCTGTCAACATTTTATTTATCATTATTATTTCTGCGGCTGGCCAGTGCAGGCACGGATGCCTGGACCTTGGTGGTATCAGCACCACACTCTGGCCACCTGAGCAACCAGCCAGCCCGCAGACTGGTTCTTGTGGGGCCTTGTTTGGATCTGGGGTTTTACATGCAGTGCAGTGGGGCCTCTTGAGGGTGTGAGCAGCGAGTGCCGCTGGGGATGGAGAGAACAGAAGTGGAAGCGACAGGATTTCTAGATGGATCGGCTGCAACTGCAAAGGGATCCAGGAGGACTCCCTGGTGGTGGTGGCTGTGGCCAGCCTGGGCAACTGCTGGGTGAGTGGCCGTGTGCAGGGACTGAGGGTTTAGGGAATTTGGGGAGCTCCCCTGCATGAGGTGCAGAGAACAGGGGAAAGCAGGAGAGAGGCCGTGCAGGGGAGGAGGCCGGGCTGAGCGACCTGCACCCGTCCCTGTGCCCAGTCTGTGGCTGTGGCTGGGACCAGCTGAGGGGCTGGCTCTTCCTGTCGGTGTTGTAGGGGTGCCTGTAAGAGGCAGTGGTGCCCACTGCCCCAGGAAGGGGCCCTGTGGCAGAGAAGAGCAGCCTGCCCACCTGGGCGGTCTGAACGGTCAGGACCCAGGGAGCCATTTCCTATTTTGACAGATAATGTGCCTGCCTGAAAGAAATGTTTTGGTCAAGGGACCGAGGAACAGAGGCCCGAGGAAGGTGGGCCCTCCCTTTGGCCTGGGCCTGAGGAGGGGGTCCCAGTGGTCTCCCTGTCCCAGTCTCTCTGCAACCAGCCCATGCTGTGTGCCCATGACAGGTGCTGGGCCACGGCCACACTGTCCCTGCCCACATCCCCCCCACTCTCCATCTCCCTGCCACTGTGACCCAGCAGACATGAATCTGTACCCCTTCTACCCTCTAAGGTTTGCCATGAGACTTTGGGGACACTGTGGGGGAGGTGCAAACAGCCTTGCCACCCCCTCCTCCGGGAAGCCTTCGGGGGCCTCCTGACTCTCTCACTGTGTGTGGGTGGCCGCAAATCTTCAGGAACAGCCCAGGGACAGTCCTGGACAGTGAGGCCCCGTCCTGGGTTGTGGGATTCGTTGAGACAGCGCTTCTCAGCCAGATTTCTCTGTGCCCACAGGGGACCCCTGTGTGGGGATGGCCTGAGGGTGCCCATACCTGGGGAGCAGCCACTGGGCAGCCCTGACCCCTCGGACCCCCTCTCTGCCAGTACTCAGGCTGCAGAGCCTCCGGGAGTGAGGCCTGCTGGCTTGAGCTCCCTACCCAGGACCGGAAGGAGGCAGAGGGCCCAGAGTCCAGGGTCACCTGCGCCCCGAGTGAAGGACTGCATGGCCCATGCCAGAGGACGAGCAGATCACCTGGATCCCCCACCCCTCCATTTCCAGGTAGCTCTACAAACACATCCAGATGCTGGCCACACACGGGTGTCCTTGAAACACGTAAAAATGGAACAGAATGAATCGAGTAACCACAGATCACGTCTGTCCAAGGATGGACTTTGTCAAAAAAACTCCTCACAAAGGGAGAGATTAGGGTGAGATGCGGCAGGGACCATCCTGGACCCTGCTCCTACAAGGTGGGACACCGGGACCTCCTGCCCTACCCTGGCCAAAACCTACATCAGGGAGAGCCAACAAAAGGCAAAATCCAGGCCTCAATGACAGTTACAGAGAGTCTCTTCTCTGTAGAAGGCACTCAGTGGTATGGGGTGGGGGGTTGGGGGACTCTGGGGTCAGGGTCAGACTGTGGGGTCACAGATGTTTCTAGGTGGTGGCCCAGCAGGGTCTGCCTGGCCCTGTGGCCCTCCCCAGGCTTTGGAGCTGGCAGGTGGGTGGGGGTCTCTTTGGAACAGGCTGGGTTTGGGGCCTCTTGCAGAAGCGGGCCCCATACCTGCTCCTGGACTGTGGCAGGGGGCCCATGCCCAGGGTCCTATGGATCTGCTGGGAGGCCAGCATGTGCTGGACATGCTGTGGGAGACGTGGCCATCAGGACAACCCAGGGCTGCACAGTACCCAGGGGGGCTAGCGAATGGGGCCACAGGAGGTCCAGCTGGGCCTGTTCTTGCAACAGCTGGGCCTGTTCTTGTCCCTTTGGGACAACCCTTCTTGCAAATGCCAAGCTCCAGTCACTCCAGGATGAGAGGAATTTCACTGGCAGTCGCCCGGTGCCCTGATACCCCTCAGAGTACCAGCTCTTCCTGCCTCACTAGAGGGACCCAGATCCTGCAGTGCGAGCAAGTCCACTTGTCCATTAAAGCCAATACACAAACATCAGATGCAACGTGGTTTGATTTTTGTACCTCCAGGAGACTTCTTATCCACAAATTTGCAGACAAGGAACCCACAGGGGATGCTGGCCATGCCCTTCCCTGGTGCTCGAGGCTGGCCAGGCTGGGCCATGCCACGTGTTTGTGGACTACAGTGGGTGGGGGTTCTCAGGACAGTCCCAGCCAGTGAGACCCTCTGAGATGGCTCTGAGCTCTGGCTCAAGGCCAGGCTAGCACTGGCACCCATGGCCTCCTTCCTGTCCCCACACAGCTCTGCAAGGAGGGAAGGGGCATCCTCAACTACTTCAGGGGGTGGTGCTCATCTGCAAACAGGGATGGGACCCAGGTGCCACCCCTGCCTGGAGTCAGGTGGCCTTGAGGCCCAGCCTTCCTACCTGGGCACTGGCTGTCACGTCCTTCTGCTCCTGGAGAGTCATGGGCTCGAGGGCATCCATCTGGTCTGTCTCGCAGCGATCTTGGAGTCCAGGCCCGTCTTCATGGATGGAGGCGGGGGCAGCAAAGAACAAGAGAACACCCTCGTGAAAGAATGCCGACAACACGGCCACTCTGCCACATCAGGCGACCCCAGGGGGTCTGCCCGTGTGCCCGTGGCACCCCTGACTGATGGGCCACACTCGGCCAGCCCCGCCCCAGCCAGCACAAGGTCCCACCTGGGGGCATGCGGGAGTCCCCCGTGGCCCCACCAGACACTCTGAGCGGGGCTCCTCCTGACCATGTGCACATGTGTGCACTTGGGTGCACGTGTGTGCATGTGCCCATGTGTGCATAGATACACAGCTCCTGTGAGTGGCCCAATGCTTTATCCTCTTTTTTCACTTAATGTCATCCCATGACACTAGCAATTACTAGCAATTACTGGAGTTTGGAGAATATTCCTAAAGACTATTCCAGTTAGTTCCACTGTGGCTGAGACTCCAGGGAGCGCAGGCGTGCAGGGTTTTCCTGGCACCGGCCTTCACCGCGGTCAGTGACCAAGGCCCTCGTGGCCCTCTGGCCTCCCAGCACCGTCTCCACTCTCCCAGGTGCTGCAAATCTGGCTTCAAGTCCCCCGTGACCCCCCGTATCCCATAACTCAATAAGCGCTCATAACTCAATGAGGACAAGACCAGCAACCCAATAAAAAACTGGCCAATGAGATGACAGAGTCAGCAAAGACAACGCAAATGACCCTTTTTACACAATGACACAAATCACCCCCATAGCCAGAGAGAAGCAGATTGAAACTACGAGTGCCACTGTCACCTGTGAGAAGGACAAAGTTCCAGTGGTTTCTGTAGCAGCCCAGCCTCCCCATCCATCATCACCAGCCTCAAAGTCACCTGCATTCACCAGAGCCCAGCCTCCCACCTGAAACGCACCTTCCTCCCCATCCCGAGCCCCTCCACATCAGGCTCCCTGCTGTGAAGCGGCCCCTGGGGTCTCTGCTTCCACCACAGGCGTGGGTGCGCTGCCAGCTTTCCTACAGCCTTAGCCATCTTTGTGCAGCTTAGGACCTGTCTGTGCAACTGGGCTGTGAGTTTCCAGACAGCAGGGCCTGCATCTGAGCAACCTTTACACCCCCATGGCAGTTAGCAGAAAAATGTCACGTCACCAGTGTTCAAAAAATGGGAGATTAAGTCAGTGAAGTCACAGCACACCAGTCCGCTGCTGAAAACCCTCCAGTCTCCCCACTTCCCTGAGAATGCAAACCCCCCTCCCTGTATGGACTTCAGGCCTGGCTTGATTCAGGCTCTCGTCCCCTCATGCCCACCTCTCCTCTCCCCAGGCCTCCTGCCTTTGGCCTCTGCAAGTGCGGGCCTTTTATGTGGAATACCCCACACCCCAGACAATCCGACAGCTCATTGTTCAGGTCTTGCCGCACGTGTCCCGTCCTCTCAGGGACACATGCCTCCCGCGATCCTGTGTGAAGGAGCCCCCACTCTCCCCAGCTGCTGTCTACCTGGCACCCAATTTTTATTTCCTCGCAGAAGATGAACCGAAGTTAGCTGGCTCCTGTGCCCGTTTATTCTGTCTCCCCGACCAGGGTCTGCCTGGCCCCCCACACCCAGTGTACAGTGGACATGCAAGAGGAGCGATGCTGAATTTAGATATTTTGAACCTAAGATGATCGATTTAATGTGTGTGTGTGTGTGTGTGTGTGTGTGTGTGTGTGTGTGTGTGTGTGTGTGTGGCTGGCTGGTATGAGGATCTGAACCCTTGACCTTGGTGTTATAACACCACGTTCCAACCAACTGAGCTAACCGGCCAGCCCCCATTTACCCTTTTTAATGGCAGGTTACATTTCTGTTGGGTGGATGTCACATGAGTTCTCATTCCTCAGTGGAGGGACATTTAGATTGTTTTCAAGTCTTTCTTTTTGGCAGCTGGCCAGATAAGGGGATTTGAATCTGTGACCTTAGGGTTATAAGGCTGTGTGTTTTTAAGTCTTAAATTGAACTCTCTTCAAAAAGGGACCCTAAAGTTGCTAGCCCTCTCTCTTAGTGACTATAAACTCAGCTTGGTTTCTAAAAGCGATGTCTCTTGTTTCTTAAAGTTGCATAGAAACAAAGTTACCCCCGTCTGGGAGCCCGAGGGGCTGTTGGGAGCAGTTGGCGGCCAGACACCAAAGGGACTTTACCGGGAGCTGCAGGGCCAGCTGCAGGGTGATCCTCCATAGCAGGGCATGAGTGGGCTTCTGGGAGCACAGCAGGGCCAGGCGCACGTTCCTGTCAGGATGCTGACCCACATGACGCCCTTCAGGATTCAGGCCAAGGGGCAACGCCACTGTCCAGACAGAGCCATCAGGGAAGAGAGGCTGGGTACTCTGGCCGCTGCACTCACGAGCTGCAGGGACCCTGGCAATTTGTGCAGCAGCCTCTGTGCCTTGATTTCCTCATCTATAAAATGGGACCAAACCCACTTTGCAAGTCAGAGGCACTTGCTGGGATGAAATGAGACATCATGAGATACATCTAAGAGGTGCCAATGCCGGTGGGAAAGGACACTGGCCTTCCGTGCAGGGCTGCCTGTCAGTGCCACACATCGGGTCACTGGACAGCAGGCATACGCATCCTCTCCTTACACCTCACACGTTAGGACAGCTCCATGGCTCAGAGACTTTCCTTTTCAGAGTTTGCTGCATCAGGGCTGGTGGCTGGCTCAGCTGGGCAGAGCATGGTGATGCAACACCAAGGTCATGGGCTCAGATGTCGCATTGCGTTTTGGCTTCACTCTGGCCCCAGTGGTGAATGTGACAGATTGGGGAGACTCTTGTGCTTAAGCTGAGGGGTGGGCTGTGGGTGTCCATCATGTTAGGACACTGTCACTCACAGGTACAGGACACACATATCCTTTTATACAAATCAAGTGCCAAGGTAGAAGGAAGCCACCCACACTCAGCATAATCACCCAGACACAAAAGGCCACATAGTGTGTGACTCCACTTACATGAAACGTCCAGAACAGGCAAATCCACAGACATGGAGGGTGGGTTAGTGGGTACTTAAAATGAAATGAGAGTGAGGGTTTAATGGGGACAGGGTGTCAGTTTGGGAAGATGAGAAATTTCTAGATATGATGGTGTGATGGTCACACAACAACGTAGATGTGCTTAATGCTGCTGAACTGTGTGCTTAAACATGGTTAAAATGGTGAATTGTATGTTATGTGCATTTTAGCACAATAGAAAATTGTTAAAAAAAAGAAAATTAAAAAGTAGCTACTGAGAGAGGAAGCCCTTGGGACAGCTGACCCCCTCGTGGGTAATTTAAATCGTGTGACAGCTGACTACCACACAGGTGGGCTGTCTCATCTCCTGATAATCATGGTGATTCACTTGGGCTCTCCGTGCTTTATGTCCCCTGATTGCTTAATCACTCTGTGAGGTGGGGAAGACACCTTGGAACCTCACTGAGCTTCCTTTTGCAGGTGAGAAAACTGAGATTTACAGGGATGGTGAATCCTTCA
Source organism: Cynocephalus volans (assembly GCF_027409185.1). Classification (NCBI taxonomy): domain Eukaryota; kingdom Metazoa; phylum Chordata; class Mammalia; order Dermoptera; family Cynocephalidae; genus Cynocephalus; species Cynocephalus volans. The sequence continues at coordinate 297,124,385 of NC_084460.1, forward strand.
TGAACTCCATTTTTGGATGCGCCTCTGATACCCAAAGCAAATGTCTGCCATTTGAACAACAGCTGTCACCAGCTGCCACCTGACCTCACTTGGAGCCTAGAAGCTCAGGCTCTGAGATTTGGGGAACGCCCCAGCAGGCCACAGGGGGTTCAAGGCTGATCAGAGGTGGGGGCTCCTAGTGGCTCATTTACCATCTTTCCCCTCGACAAACTGGAGGCTCTGGGCTCCTGCTCCAAGCTCACACTGCAAGCCCACCCCTGCATTCACTGGGGGAGGAAATGTTTGGTCCTTTTCCCTCAGAATGTTGCTGATCCTCCCTGAGGGCTCGGGCAACCTGGGGACACAGAATTCACTTGGCAGGTGGAACAGACAAGAGAGAAAAATGGATAGATGCCTTTGCTTTTCATAAGCCACATGAGAGTCTGGGAAATGCCTCCTCTAAATTAGCGGTTCTGAACTTTGTCCGTACAGGAATCAGCGGCAGGGTGGAGGAGCAAGGGCTGTAAAAATGCAGAGTTCCAGTTTCCGGCCCCCAGCCTGACACTGTGACACAGCAGGTCCAAGGCAGGGCCCAGAGATCTCCACCGTGAAATACGGGTGATGGGATGCCACACACTCGCTCTGAGTGACACAGTGAGACATGGCTTTTGGGCCACTGGGTGACTATGGCTCTTGGGACAGGAAATCTCCCTGACACCCACCAACCTGACCCTGCAGCCCACCTTCCACAGCTGAGGCAGAGCCCTGGGAGGCAGAGGCAGCCTGGGTCTGCTCGTAGATGGACAGCAGGGCCTCATCTTCCATGGCAAAGTACACGGGCACGATGGTCTCCATGGCCAGCATCTCAGGCTCCATCTCCATGAATTGTTGCGGACAAGACACACTTTTAGGCCAGGGCATGGAAGGGCAGGGTACTCCCCAGCTGTCCTTGGAGGGCAGGCAGGCCCCAGTGAACCACCCAGCACTAAGCCGGCCTCAGGAGAGCGTGAGCTTCCCCCACCCCAAGCCCCTGTCATCAGCAAGAGCGTCCCCCCCGCCCCCCAGGGTCTCCTGTGCGACCCTATCAGCCTGTTCATTCAGAGGAGGCTCTTTCCTGCCTGGCACCGTTGACATTCGCACCAACTCCCTCTATGTGGTGGGTGTCCTGGGTACTGCAGGTGCTGAACAGCGTCACTGGCCTCCACCCACTCTATGCCAGAGCACCCTGTATTAGTCTGTTTGTGTTGCTTATAACAGAATACACAGAACTGGGTGATTTATAAAGAAAAATGAAATTTATTACTTGCAGTTTCTGAGGCTGGAAAGTCAAAAGGCCATTCGGTGGTGGTGACAGCAACCCAGGGGTCTCACTTTGCAAGATGGTGGAAGCAGAGAGAGCTTCGGGAGACCGGCGGAGCCCGACAACCGCCGGTCCGGGGGGGACACACGGAGACCCCTCCCCAGGGTGCAGGCAGGGGCGGAGCCTGGTGGGCGCGGCCTGCGCGGGGACGGCCTCGGGGCTCGTGCCCACCCGCCTGCCCTGCCCTTCGGGTCCGCGCGTTGGCCCAGACGGGGCCCTGTGTGCGCGCCCGCCTCGCGGACCCCCGCGTGGGCGACGCTCTCCCTGTCTGTCTGTCTGTCTGTCTGCTCGGGTGTCTGCTGCTGGGGCTGCAAAGGCCGACAACGCGGGAGCGCCGGAAAGACGCCGGCCGGCCCCGCCCCCGCCCCGCCCTCCGCGCTTCCCATTGGCCGCCGCCGCGCCTCCCGCCCAATCGCAGGGCTCGGCGCCAGAATTCGAATCTCCGTCTGCGCTGGAATCTGGCGGACGTGGCGGTTGGCGACGCGGGACGACTAGCGGCCTCTGCGCGCGAGCCTCGGACGCTGGGCCTCCGGGGGCGCGACCCGCTGTGAAGTTCAAGTTCATCTCATTGTCCTTTCCACAGCGCTGTGATGCCTGCGAAATAGGATTTTTATGCTTTATCTGGCTTTTTCCTAGACATTGTACTGGGCATTGGGCTGTTGCAACATCTATATCCTGACGAGGAGCTGGAGGCAGGCACATTTGTTGTTTTTGCTTTTGTTTTTGTTTTCAAAAGATGACCAGTAAGGGGATCTTAACCCTTGACTTGGTGTCATCAGCACCACACTCTCCAAGTGAGCCATGGGCTGGTGCTATATGGGATCCGAACTCGTGGCCTTGGTGTCATCAGCACCACACTCTCCAAGTGAGCCACAGGTCGGCCCCCACATTTGTTTTTGAACAGCTTTCATTGATATAATGTCCATGCCATACAACTCACCCATTTAAAGTGTGTGATTTGATGGATTTTAGCACACTCAGAGTTTTGCAATCATCACAGCAATTGTACAACACTTTCATTACTCCAAAACTAAATCCCTTAGCCATCATCCCCAATTATTCCATCCCCTCCAACCCTAGGCAACTATTAATAAGCTTTAGTTTCCTACAAAGTTCCTCATTATGGACATTTAATAAAAAGGGTATCATACATTATGAGGTCCTTTGTCACTGGCCTCTTTCACTGAGCATAATGTTTTCAAGGTTCATGTGAAGTTGTAGCATGCGTCAGCACTCCAATGCTTTTTATGACTGAATAATGTTTATTTACATGGATATCCCACACTTTGTTTATTCATTCATCAGTTCATGGACACTTGGCTAGTTCCACCTTTGGACTATTGTGAATAATGCTGTTATGACCATTTATATTCAAGGTTTTGTGTGGATGCATAGTTTTATTTCTCTTGCCATATGCCTAGAAGTGGAATTGCTGGATCATATGGTAACTATACACTGAATCATCTGAGGAACTTTCAGGCCGTTTCCAAAGTGACTGCACCATTGTAGTTTTCCCAGCCGTGTGTGAGGGTTTCAATTTCTCCATATCCTTACAACACTGTTTTTAGGCATCTTTGTGACTATAGCCATGGTAGTGGGTGTGAAGTGATATCTCATTGTGGATTTGATTTGCATTTCTCTGATGTCTACTGATGTCAAACATCTTTTTATGTGCTTATTGGTCATTTGTATATTTTCTTTAGAAAACTATGTATTCAGATTTTTTGCCAATTTAAAAAAATGGGATATTTATCTTTTAATATCAAGTTCCAATCTCCTTTTATATATTCTGGATACAAGCTCCTTCTAAGATATAAGATTGGGCTGACCCGTGGCTCACTCAGGAGACTGTGGTGCTGATGACACCCAGGCCACGGGTTCAGATCCCATATAGGGATGGCCGGTTAGCTCACTGGGTGAGTATGGTGCTGACAACACCAAGCCAAGGGTTAAGATCCCCTTGCTGGTCATCTTTAAAAAACAAAAACAAAACCTGATAAGATAGAAGATTTGTAAAAATTTTCTCCAATTCTGTGGTTTTCTTTTCACTTTCTTTCTTTCATGTTTCTTTTCACTTTCTCTGTGGCATTCTTTGAATGACAAAAGTTTTTAACTTTGATGATGTTCAGTTTATTCATTTTTTCTTTCGTTGCTTGTGCTTTTGATGTCAGGCCTAGAAAACCATTGCCTAATATAAGATCATGAAGATTAACCCTTTGTGTTCTTCTGAGAGTTTTACAGTTTTAGCCCCCACCACCCCGGTTTGGTCTTGAGGCACCCAAGGGTGCATCTGGCTGATGGGACCCAGAGCCCGTGCTGGGAGGAAGGGGGTGCTGTGGGGTGTGAGAGGAGGAGCATCTGACAAGCAGGAGTGACCTGGATGGTACCCAGCTGGGAAGGGGCAGCTACACTCTCAGGATCAGTGAAGGGATCCTCGAGGAAGGGGGCAAGTGGAGAAGCACCTGGAGGGCTGGATGGGGGTCTTTGGAGGTGGTTTCTGGGATAAGAAAGTCTGGGGCAGAGCTGTGAGGAGTCTGGAAAGGGTCTGTGAAGTGATACACTCTCCCTGCTGTCCATTCCTCACCCACCTCCTGAGCCCTGGGGTCCTGTGCCCAAGGTCAGGGGTTGAACTGGCACAGGAGGGGCCAGGGCTGGGGCTGGACAGTGGCCTCTCTGCTCTGCCAGGTGCCTTGAATTCTCTGACAACTGTCATGAAGGGTCACACAGGTGCTGCATGGGCACCAAGCCAGAGCCCCGCCCATTTCCCCAAGGGGGGGGTCTCTCCCTGGGGTGGGTGGGGCCAGTGACCCGCAGCTCTCATTGTGACTCCATCCTTCCCTATGTCCTGGCCATGCCCCCATTTGTTTCATTTTTCTCATTCACCAATGAGCTGTGAGCATTGAGGACACACCTACTTCACTGTTGCCTGGCACTGCCCGCTCCCACCGGCTCTGGCTCAGTTGCCCATCTGCACCGTCAGCTGAAGGAAGTGAGTCCCCAGTGCCTGCATGGTGGTGACGCGGCCCTCCTTGCCTTTTCGCTGCCTCGAGATGTAGGAGGAAACCTGACAGAGGAAATTGGCTGTGGCCAAGAATAAGGTATAGCATGTTGGGTCGCAGGCCCCGGACCAAGCCCGAGGCGCCTCTGATGGTGGGACAGGGACAGGACTCAGTGTCACTTCTGAGGCACACGGGGCTTGTTCCTCTGAGCCTATTGACTCCCCTCAGCAAAGTCTTCTCAGCCATCCCTCCGCCCTCAGCCATCCCAGCCCGTGCCCTCGCCAGCTGTTCCCTGTCATTACTGCCTGGAGCCCAGCCTTTGATATGATGGCCAGGTCCCCTCAGTGTTTTCACCCTCATTCCAGCTTCTCTGGTCGTGGCACAAATTTCCATTTGGAAGGGCACTCAGGACTAGGGGAACCAGGACCGAGAGCTTTCTGTCTCCCTCACTCCCTTTACTTAGACATTTACTACCTGAAAAGCCTGCATATCAACAGTGAGCTTGAAATGTTGACAATATCTTTAGGTGACAATTGGGACAATGGCTTTAGTTTGGTTTTCTCCCAGGTTTCTACTCTCTAGAGACACTTTACAATTTATTTCTGAATCTGTATCTCACATTAGAATTCCCTAGGATTCTGGGACCAGAGCGCCTTTCAGTCAGGGCCCTCTGGAGGGAGATGTGCTTATCTTCTTTGGGACAAATCCTGGGCAGCTGAACTTCACAGCTTGAATCTTGCCCAGATCATCTCAATCTGGGGTGCCACAGGATTCATAGGGGGCATCTTTCTAAAGAATGAGATTTGCTCAATTCTTTTGAGAGAGGAAAAATCTATTAATGAACGCAGGTGTGACATTCATCTAGATTTGTAAGATCATAACAGACCTCTCTCTGAAATGATGCTTGGGTTGTCCTCTTTTTGTTAGGTCCCCAGATCCCTAGGGGTGTGCCCTGATGACTTCTGCCAATAGGATACATTGACATAAACATTTAAGAAGTACCAGTGTGCGCTTCTCACAGATCGGTAAGAGAGGACCCCAATGTCTGATTTGTATTTTGCCACCTGGCAGCTGCTGATTCATGACAAAGTCCCAGAAGACTGAATTCCATTATTGCCTTTTTTAAGTCATGTTATCAGTCCATTCCTTCAACCATTTAGTGATCATGACAACACCTTGTAGGGCTGCTGGTGGCCTTAAATCAGATGGTATAAGGAAGAATATTTTGGAAAAACTGTAAAGTAGGATGGAAGTATAGGGGCTTATAGGTCTCCTGAATATCACTGCTTTTCCTTTTCACAGTTAAGAGATTGCTGATGGGGAAGAAAGGACAGCAGAGGGCTTAGCCATTGAGGGGGACAGAGCGTGTCCATGTGCACTCTCATCTCTTCTAGCCCACATCATACATCAGTGGGCGGGCCTCTGTGACATCAGTGGGGAGGCCTCTGTGACATCAGTGGGGAGGCCTCTGTGACATCAGTGGGGGGGGGCCTTTGTGACATCAGTGGGGAGGCCTCTGTGACATCAGTGGGGAGGCCTCTGTGACATCAGTTTACATGAAGGAGCTGGAGGTAAGTGCCCTGTGGGCCAGCCTCTTGACCACCTCCCATGGTGGGGGCTGGGTGCCCCTCTGCCAGCTGAGACAGCCCCACACCCACCCCTAATGGTTGCTCTCTCTACCTCTCCCCCAACCTCCTCCACTGTCCTCCTCTCTGCAGGTGCCTCAGAGCAGATGCCTAGATCTAGCAGTACCGGGTACTCCAGCTGTGTAGAAAACAAATGTCGAAGGAGCATTATCCAGGAATTGGTAAGAGTCCATTGGGGTCCCCTGATTCCACGCTGCCAATCCTGGGCTCCAATTTCCCCTTGGGGATCAGAAGAAAAAGGGCTGGGGGTTCCTGTGCCAAATGAGAATGGGGTGCTTGGGGGCCTAGTTCTCAGCGGGAAGGACCCCAGACCGTGTGGCATGGCTCTTTCTGGCGCTGCCCTGTCTGCCCACTGTCTCTTCTCCAGACATCCCTGCTTGACTCCCCGCCACATGTGCCCTCGGCTGTCCCTCTGCTGGAAACATTAGGCTGACTGTTGTCAGAAGTCCTGTGTTCCCACCCTGACTTGGTTCCTGCTTTGCTTTGTCTTTGGTTTTGGACAAGCCACCTCTCCTGCCAGGGCCTGAGTGTCCTGAGATAGAACTAGAGGGTATCAAAGGCCCCTTTCAGGTCTAAGAATGAAAAATTTCTAGGCACACTTGAAACATCAGGGAGACAGGAATCTTGCCTGTCCTTTACTACCTGGATCCCTGCTATTAAGAGTAGTTCCAGTCCCGTAGAGTATGGTTTGTGGTGAATACATGCACCATTGTGAATCACAACCTGGGAGAAAGGTAGTCTTTCCTTTCTCAGCCTCCATTTCTAGAAGTTTCCGTAGCTGTCCTTTAAAGAGAATCCAGATTCAGATGTTCAGCTCTGTAGCTGTGAGTGAAAAGCAACAAAGATCCAAATTCTCTTTTCTTGGGAGTTCGAGGAGAGTTTGTCAATTTGCGTCCCCGCAGGGTGTGAGAGCTTTTCCTTGAAAATCCATTCCTGTCCCCTGCCCACCACTCTGGTCTGGGGAATGGAGCTGACGAGGACAACCTCAGTCACTTTCCTGTGATTAACAACACAGAAAAAACAGCACCAGGAAACTCTGGATCAACAGGAAAGAGGAACATGATTTCTTTGTTCGCTCATTCCATGTCTGATGGGTTTGGGGAAAGACTCAGATGAGGAGCTGCAGGCTTGTTCTGCCCACTCCCAACCTGGAGAAGGCTCAGCTCTGTACCCCACCCTCAGCCCCACAAGGTCCCTGAGAATCTGGCCTCACTGCTGGGCTTGTCCTGGGCCACTGTTGGCATTCCGGGGTCCTGTCCTTTGCTGCTGCATCTCTGCCTACGTGGTAAGAGACGTTTTTTTCCTCTTCCTACCACAGGAGAGTAGGTGTCAGCAGGTGAACTTCCTGCAGGAACAACTGCAGGTGAATGGACTCTATGGCATCCCTCATGTCCCCTGGAGAACCTTACTTTCCCTCTCTCAGCACCCATTTGGCTTTTCTCCCAAAGGCTCAGATTTGGACCTCTGACGTCTTAATGTCCGAAAAGGCACAGTTACAGAGAGCCTGGGCTGACACTCACCATGTGGTCTGGCAGAAAGCAGGTGTCAATCTGGGCACCCTTCCCCCTCAACCTGGTGCCTTGGCAGGCCTTTGGGGGAGTCCTTTGGGCTCCATCCTGACCTCTGTCATTCCAGGGGAGTGTGAACATCTGGCAAGCTGCCTGTGCTCACTTGGGTGCAGATAAAAGAGCTGCAGTGGAGTCTGACCACTGTCCCTGCACAACAGAAGGAGGCAGAGAGGGTGAGTCCAGCCACCTGCCCTCACACTTGCACCTCCACCCCCGGGGGAAAAATGGCCTTAGAGAATTAGATAGACCCGGATGTTCACATCCCAGCTGTAAGTGATGTTAGCAGTTAACCTCTAATACTTTATTTCATCTACAAAATGGAGATAGTAATAGTAACTGCCTCCTGTGGTGGTTGTGAGGATTCAGTGCATTGTTAGCATGGTGCCTGGTGACGCACTCAATACAGAGTCAAATGACGATGATGACAGTCATAACAATGACAACATGACCCGATATCCGTGGGCCTCTGTCAGCCAGCTGTAAATCAGATCTCTTTCACTGCCTCTTCCACCCTTACTGAGTTCTTAGTAAGAGCAACTGAGAACATGGGCTTGGAAATGCTTGAAAAAGATGTCAAGTGTGATTCAGGGGAGGACATGTCACTGCGGAATGGTTGCTGCAGGTGTGAGTGTTAGTGTGCCCCGACTACATCTTCTCCCTGCCGAATCCTGACTTCACCTTTCTGCATTTGCAGTCCTACCGTGACCTGAAGAAAGAGCAAGATGCTCTCCACCTGCACTTGGAGGACAAGAAGTAGGAGGGGGACGGTGAATGGCAGGTCTGGGGGCCTCAGCACAGTCGATGTGGTGGGAGGTGGGAGGGTACAGGTGAGCACAATGAGGGGGACGCACAGGTTTCAACATGTGCAGAGCCAAGCTCTGGCCCAGCTATGCCAGTGACTCATGTGTAGCCTCAGGCAATTCCTGTCCACTCTCTGGCACTTGTGACTCTTGTTTTCTCGGGCCCCCATCCCATGCCGTGGTCGTCTGGTTGTGTGGCAAAGTCAGTGCATGATAACCAAAGTGGTCTTTTCTGCTCCTCGTTCTTTCCATTCTCGTCCACCTCTGGCCACAGGAAAAAAAATGAGGACCACAAGTGTCACCAGTCCCAACTGAAGAGGAAGCTTCAGGTCCTTGTGATGGAGAAGGCGGCCTTGCAGCTCCAGATGAAGAAGCTTGAGACATCCAAGCTCCTGCCACGACAGGTGAGTGGCTGCAGCACAGGGTTTTGGTTTTATGGGGGTGGGGTAGAGAGAGAGGTGACAGCCTGTCCGTTCTACAGCTGCTCCTCCAAGGCTCACCCCCTATGCTCTGGGCAGGTGCACGCTTCAAGGGAGAAGCATGGCCTGAGTCAGGTCCAGGAGCCAGAGACCTGTTAGGCCGATGTAAGCAGGTGGACAGGTAAGCTGGGGCTGGTGTGTCCTGGGAGCGGGGGTGGGAAGAGAAAGACGTGTGCACCAGCAGACGGCAAGTCTGCTCCCCTGAGCCTCAGTGTCCCCATCTGCAAAGAGGGGTGGGGTGCCCACTGTCAGCCACCCACAGTTGTCTTGAGCATAAGAATGTGAAGAACTCTATCTGAAAGTTGTCTGAATGATTGACCATCATCTGGGCATGAGGAATGATTAGACAAGAAGCCATGGTCTGGGCGAGGCTGAATTAGTAGCTGTGGGGCAAGAAAAGGGTTTTGTGCAACTTCAGAGGCCAGAATCTCTCATCATCTGTTTCCTTTCTCAGCTGAGCCTTCATCCCTGGAGCCTTCAGCAGGGCCCAGCGAGGAAGAACAGAGGCTACAAGTGGAGGCTGAGCAGCTGCAGAAGCAGCTGGAGAGCCTGGCAGGTCAGCTCCAGGCTCAGGTAAAGGACAACGAGGGTCTGAGCCACCTGAACCGGGAGCAGGAGGAGCAGCTGCTGGAGCTGGAGTGGGCTGCTGGGCTCTGAGGCAAGCAGCATAGGCAGGTGCTGGAGGGCACAACCGTGCCACCATGCCACCACCAGCTGCGTGTGTCCCAGGCCTGTGAGCTCCAGGAGCAGCTGGCTGAGCTGTAGACTGGCTTCATCAGCCTGGTGTGCCACCCGCCCTGCCAGCCTGCCCTTCACACTTGCCCCCTGGGGGCAATTAGACCAATTAGAACACGGAGGTCCCCAGTGCTGCAGTCGGGGCAGCATGAGAAGACGGAGCTGGCTGAGAAGTTGGACCAGAAAAGAAAAAAAAAAACGAAAATCAGAAAACAAACAAAAAAAAAGACAAGAAACTATGAAGAAGAAGGAGAAAACACCAAGATGAAGGAGGAAACACCTAAAGGGAGAAAACACCTAAAAGGAGAAAACACCCAAAAGAACAAAACACCCATAAATGAAGAAAATACCCAACAAAGGAAGAAAACACACAGAAGAAAGAGAAAACAACCCCAAAAGGAAGAAAACTCCAGGCAGAAGAAAACACACCAAATAGGAGAACACCCCAAAGAGGAAATCACCCAAAAGAAGAAGAAAACACCTCAAAAATAAAAAAACACCCCAAAGAAGTAGAAAACAGCCACAACAAGAAGAAAACACCCCACACAGGAAAACCCCAACAAAAAGAAGAGAACACAACATGAAGCAGAACGCCCCAAAGGAATAAATCCCCCAAAGAAGACAACCCCAACAAAAAGAATGCAAGAGAAGGAAGGAAAAATCCCCCCCAATGAGCAAACCCCAACCAAAAGAAGAAACCTCCATAAAAGAAGAAGAAGAAGAAGAAAAATAGAACAAAAGCCTAACGAAAAGAAAACTCCAGTTCCGGCCCGTGGTTCACTGGGGGGAGCGTGGTGCTGACCACAGCAAGCCAAGGGCTAAGATCCCCTTACCGGTCATCTTTTTAGAAAAAAATTTAAAAAAAGAAAAGAAAAAAAAACTCCAACAGAAAGAAGAAAAGCACCCATGAAAAGAAGAAAAGCCCCCCAGAAGAAAAATATCCCCCCATGAAAACAAGAAAACATCCCCAAAAGCCCCAAAAGAAAACCCCCACAAAACAAAACCCCAGCAAAAAGAAGAAAACCAAAAAAAGAATGCTGAAAAAAAGGAGAAAACGAAAAAAAGAGTACAGAATAATACAAAAAACAAATTAAGAAAAAAAAAACAGAAAAAACAGAACAAAGAAGAAAAATAGAAAAAAAAAAAAAAAAGAGAGAGAGGAAAGCAAACAAGAAAAAAGATAGAAAAAACACCATAAAAGAGAAGCAAAAAAAAAAAAAAAGGAGAAAAGAAAGCAGCAGAGTGCACTAACCAGCAGTCCAGTCTCGGGGACCCGTAGGGAAAGACCAGTGCAGTTGGTCCTTCGGGCAGACCAGGCCAGGGGGCCGTAGGCTCAGGCCTGGGCAAGGGCCTTTAGAGCCAGAACAGGCCAAGAAAGCACTTAGGGCAGGCCAGCCAGGCCAGGCGAAGCCAGGGGAGTCTTCGAGCCAGGGCAGGCCAGGGCGACCCTTAGCATGAAGACAGGCCAAGTGGTCCCTGGACGGACCAGTCAAGGGAGCATTTAGGGCATTTAGGGCTGCCCTTAGTGGCAGGGTGACCCTTATGGCACTGGTCCACTAGGGGCAGACCAGCAAAGGGGGGCCATGTGGCAGCCCAGGCCAATGGGTTCCTTGGGCAGGACAGGCCAGGCCGGCCCTTAGCAGTAGGGGTCCCTTGGCAGCATGCTTGGCCTGGGCAGCCCTTGGTGGCAGGCGAGGGCACGGGGGCCCTAGGTTCAGGTCAGGCCATGGGAGCACTTAGTGGAAGGCAAGCCCAGGCAGGGGTGCCCATAGCAGGCCAGGACAGAGGTGGCCAATAGTGCCAGGCCAGGACAGGCCAGAAGGGCCCTGGGGACAGCCCAGGTCCTTAGCTCTGGGCCAGGCTGGGCCAGACAGGCACATAGTGCCGGGCCAGGTCAGGCCTGCAGGACAGTAAGAGGGATTCCAGGGGGACTCTTAGCACCAAGACAGATGAAGGTGGACCAGGGACAGGCCAGTCAAGTGGGGCACTTAGTGGTAGGGTGGCCCTTATAGCTGTGGTCTGCTAGGGGCAGACTATTAAAGGGTGGCCATATGGCAGAACAACCAGTGGGTTCCTTGGGCAGGCCAGGCCTGGACCATAGCAATAGGAAGCCCTTGGCAATGTAGGAGCCATGGCAGCCCTTAGTGGCAGGTGAGAGCACAGGGGCCCTAGGGTCAGGTCAGGCCATGGGTGCCCTTAGTGGCATATCAGGTCAAGACAGATGTGGCCCAACATGCCAGGCCAGGACAGGCCAGCAGTTCCCTTGGGACAGCCCAGGAGAGGTCAGGGGGTCCTTGGCTCTGAACCAGGCTAGGCCAGACCAGCAGTGTCCTAGTGACAGCCCAAGCCTGGCTAGGGAAGCTCTTAGGGCAGGACAGGCAGGACCAGGGCTTCCCTACGAGCAGGCCATGCCAGGTTAGGGGGCACTTGGGGTAAGCCTGCCTGGCCAGGGGAGCCATAATCGCTGGCGAGCCCATCCTATAGGGTCCCTAGTTACAGGCCTGGGCAGGGGCCCCTAGGGACAGGCAAGGCCACTGGGCGTCCTAGTGCCAGGCCAGGCCAGGGAGGCCCTTAGCAGAAGGGGGGCTATTAGCAGCAAGGGGGCCCAGAATAGTAGACCTGGCCATGGAGGCCCTTAGTGCCAAGTATTCTGTTATAGCCGCAGAAAATTGGTACCAGGAGTGGGCTGTTGCTTGTAACAGACCCTTGAAAATGTGGAAATGGCTTCGGAACTGGGTGTTCAGAGTTTGGAGGAGTTTGGAGGACTCAGAAGAAGACAAAAAGAGGAGGGAAAGTTTGGAATGTCTTAGAGACTGTATAAATGGTTGTGAGCAGAATGCTTATGGAAATATGGAGTGTACAGACCATTTGAAGGGGGTCTCTGATAGAAATAAGGAGTTTATTGGAAACTGAGGCAAAGACCATCCTTTCTGTGAACTGGCAAAGAACTTGGCGGCATTGTGTCCATGCCCTAGGACAATGTGGAAGTTGGAACTTAAGAGCTGTGAACCAGAGTATTGGTGGAAAAAAATTCTTTTTTTTTTTAAAAAAAGATGACCGGTAAGGGGATCTTAACCCTTGACTTGGTGTTGTCAGCACCACGTTCTCCCAAGTGAGCTCACTGGCCATCCCTATATGGGATCCGAACCCATGGCCTTAGTGCTATCAGCACCACACTCTCCCGAGTGAGCCACGGCTGGCCCGGAAAAAATTTCTAAGCAGCAAAGAATTAAGGGAGGTGTATGGCTACTTGTAAGAGCCTGCTCTGAGTTATGGCAGCAAAGGCAGAACTTCAAAGGGAAGCAGAGTGTAACGATTTGGAAAATTTGCAGCCTGGCCACATGGTAGAGAAGAAGAAGAAGAGCATTTTCAGAAAGAAAATTCAATGGTACTAAGAAGATTAACACAAAAGAATGGGATTATCAAGAGAAGGAGAAAAAGGCCCTGAAGGCATTGCAGAAGGCTCCGGCCACCTCTTCCGTTTCAGGCCCAAAGATCTCTGGAGACAAAATTGTCTTGGGGAACTGGCTTGAGGAGCCCTCCACGGGCTCACTGCTCAGGGCCCCCTTGGGAAACTGCTTCTAGCACCAGCACCCCGGCTGCTTTGGCTGCTCCAGCTGTGGCTAAATTGACCCCAGGTGTGGCTTGACCCACAGCTTTGGACAATACAAGCCAGAAGCCTTGGTGGAGTTCACGTGGTGTTAGGTCTTCAGGCTCCCAGAATGCCTGAGCTCAGAAGGCTTGGGAGCCTCCACCTAGATTTCAAAGGATGTATGGAAAAGTCCGGGGGCCCAGGGAGAGATCTGTCACCGGGACAGAGTCACTGCAGACAGCCTTTGCTAGAGCAATGCCAAGTGGAAACGTGTGGTCAGAGTTGCAGCAGAGAAACTCCATCAGCACCATGTCCAGTGGGGTCATGAGAGCAGGACTGCCATGGAGACCTCAGACCTGAGGAGCTACAGAGTGGAATGACAGCCTGGGATTGCTGAAGTGTGGCCTGCAAGCAGGAAAGCCATAGGAGCAGAGCTGCCCGAGGACGTAGGGACCCAACCTCCACACCAGCGTGCAGAGGACATGGAACATCTTTGAGATTTAATGCCTGCCTTGCTGGATTTTGGACTTGCTCAGAACCCAATACCCCTTCTTTTGGCCTATCTCTCCCATTTGGAATGGGACTATGTACCCTATGTTTGTCCCACCATTGTATCATGGAAATAGATAAATTGTATTGATTTCACAGATGGGCCTTTGAACTTTGGACTCTTGAGTTGAAACAAGTTAAGACTGTGGGGATGAAATGACTGTATTTGCATGTGAAAAGGACATGAGTTTTGGGGGGCCAGGGGCAGACCATGCCCAATTGTATTGATTAAAAATGGTTGTCAGGTGTTCGGTTCTGAGGGCTTTAAAAGAAGAGCACATGGGAGTCTGTCTGTCTCTGCTTTCTCTGCTTCCAGCATCTTGGAATGTGAGACCCCTAGGTCACTGTTGCCACCACCAGATGGACTCTGTACTTCCTAGCCTCAGAAACTATAAGCAATCAATTTCATTTTTCTTTATAAATTACCCAGTTCCAAGTATTCTGTTATAGCAACACAAAATGGATTAAAACAGGGGCCCTGAGGCAGGCCAGGCCAGTAGGTCTCTTGTGTAGGCCTGAACAGTCCTGCCCTTAGTGGCAGTGGGGTCCTTAGCAGCAGATCTGGCCAGGGCAGCCCATAGTGGTAGGCCAGGAAAGACCAGGGGCACTCTTAGTGGGAGGGCAGGCCAAGGGGGCCCTGGGGCAAGCCATTGGAGGGAGGCCCTTAGTGGCAGGGCAGGCTAAACCAAAAGATTGGAGGAATGGGGTCTTTTAACATCACAGAACCGAGTCCTGAGGTGAGTGTCGGACGTCTCTGGCCTTTCAGAAGTAGTGTCTGGGTCACCTCCACCAGGAGGGGTACCTGGCCCCGGCCCCTCTCCCCACCCTCCCTCCCACCCCAGTTCCTGGGTATAGCTCTTGCCAAGGTTGTCTCTTCTCTCATTTACTACCTTCTACCCTGTCCATGCCATGGGGGAGAAGTTTTTTGCAACTGGCTCTTTTTCACAATGGAAAATAGACATGGCCTGACACTGGAGTCCCTCAAGCAGCAAAGTTCAAATGGAACAGCCCTGGCACACAAGAGAGGCCCAGGATCAGCTATGGATTGGAGACTGCAGGCAGGATTTCAGAGCTGGGGGCAAAGAGGGACCCTGGAGATGCCTAAGGTTCTCCTTGCTTTGCAGCTGAAGCCAAGGCCCCAGGGGGAGCACTAGTCATGGCAGGGCTATCCCTGCCACGGAGCCGTGGAGAATAGGTGTGGAGGGCATGTGGGTGGCCTGCAGCTGCTCAGGAGTCACACAGGATTAAATAAGGGTGAACTCCATCAACCCTGCTCCCTAGGCTTGGCCTGGGCTCGGAGGCACCGGGAGGTGGGCACCAAGGTGGCGCAGACCTGCCCCAACTGCCTCTGCGGAGTCAGCTCCACCTCCGGGCCCTGGGCAGGGGTCGCTCCATCCTGTGACTGTGGCGAATGAAGGGGTTTCCTGCCTGAAGATGCCTGGAATTCCCATCACACACGTGTGCACGTGCACACACACACACACACACACACACACACACACACACACACACACACACACACACACACACACACACACACACACACGGTGGAGCCACCATCACACAGTCAGGCTGGATGAGGAGAAAGGAGCATGTTCCTCCAGCCCAAAGCTCAGCTGAACGGGGCCCTGCAAGGGGGATGAGGTGGCTCTGCCCTGCACAGATCCCCACCCACCCCTCCAGGTCCAGTGTGCCCCATCACCAGATTAACCTGCCCTGGTAAACATGCCCCGGGTTGCCAAGGGGAAAGAACAATTCAGTCCCCACCCCCACCACAAACTGGGCTAACTCACAGAACAGAGAGGCACAGGGTGCAGCAGGGGGCCAGGTGGGCTCAAGGGCAGGGGGTACACCCAGGGAAGGCCCTGTGGCCTGATCTCTCCCAGCCAGGCTGAGACCCCCCAGCACAGCCTAGGTTCAGGGAAAAGGTCCCTCTGCAGAGCGGGGTGGAGCCCACTCCTGAGGCTCACCCGGGCCGCAGGAGTCCCTGGGACCTAATAAGACACACAAAAATCAGCAGGCAGGCTGCAGGCCCTGGGCATGCAAGGAGAGGGAAAACTGAGCCTGCCCTTGGCGATCCCGCTGCCCCCGAGCCTGGCCTGGCAGCTGAGCTCACCAGCCAGCCCTCGCCTTCCTTCCTTCATGACTCCTTTTCCAAACACACCTTTCTTCAGTGTTTTCTACCACTGGACTTTTTAGTTTCTTCCTAATTTTTTCTTTCCTTCACATCCTATAAATGATCCATATACTGGGTGTCCCCATCGCCCCAAACAGCACACATTGGTGTAAATGAAATGGAGGAATAACCGTCCCGTACACGTGGAAGTCAGAGTTCTGAGACCCTGTGCTCCTCAGGTAATGTCCATTCCCCTGCACAGGGGCAGGTGCTTTATTTTAACCTCAATATTCAGGAGCGGCACCTGTGCCCCAGAGATGTTCAGAGGTTAGGACTTTGTCCAGTCCCATAGCTAGCTGGAGATAAGAGGTGACATTCTCTTCTAAGCAACATGTCTAAGGGGGCAGGGGGCAGGTCCATGGACCTCCTGTACCAGAATCCCCAGAGGTCCTAGTGAAGCCCGGGAATTTGCGTTTTCTTTCTTTTCTTTTTTTTTTAAGATGACCGGTAAGGGGATCTTAACCCCCGACTTGGTGTTGTCAGCACCACTCTCTCCCAAGTGAGCCAACCGGCCATCCCTATACAGGGATCCAAACCCGTGGCCCTGGTGTTGTCAGCACCACACTCTCCCAAGTGAGCCACGAATTTGTATTTTCAAAGTGCAAATTCTCTAAGTGAGTGATTTTAAAGTTTAAGGCTCAGTATCCTAATGGTCATGAAACAATTAAACAGCATCCCCCCCCCCCACACACACACCAGGGGCTGCACTTCTATAAAAGTGAACATTTTTCAATTAAAAGTAGCAGTCCAAGTGGGTGGGTGGGTGAGGGAAAGCCATTGGTAATGAGAAATGGAAAATCGTCACAGAGAAAGTGGCATTTAAAAAACAAGTTTTTAAACAGGTGAAACATGCCCGTGGAATAAATCACAAGATCCAGAAGAGGAAACAGTGAAAGGAAGCAGCCTCCCTGCCTCCCTCTCTCCAGGCCTCCCGTCCTCCCTACCAGGAGCAACTACACCCAGCAGAATCTGTTTAGGAAAAAGGACTTGAGGGAAATCTTACAGGCCATGTTCAACCTGGAAATAAGGATTTTTATCATCTAAAGTTCGTGAAATTCATAAAACTTTCTCCCAACCCCACCTGCAGGCAGAATGCCACCCTGACACTCCCACGGTGTCCACATCCTGCAGTCTGTGAATACATTCCATGACTAAAGGGACTTTGCAGACGTGGGTAAGACTATAGACTTGACGACAGAGAGATTCTCCTGGCGTACATAGGTGGGCCCAATCTAATTCCACGAGCCCTTAAAAGCAGAGAACTTTCTCCGGCTGGAGTCCAAAGACACCGCAGCAGAGGATGTGGCAGGACTTGGAGTGTGAGAGGGACTCGACCTGCTGTTGCTGGAGCGGAATCCCCATGGATGGCAGGAGAAGGGATGTGGGCAGTCTCAAGAGACACAAACTGGCCCCCAGCAGAGCCAGCAGGGCAACAGAGACCTCAGTCCCACAACCACGAGGAACTGGATTCATCCAACAACCTGGGCGAGTTTGGAAGCCATCTATCCACAGAGCCTGTGGTAAGAAGTGTGGCCCTGCTGACATCTTGCTCCAGGTTCATGAGATGCTTGTCTCAGCTGTCCTTGGGCTTATGACGTACACCACTGTGAGATAATAAAGCACTGTTGTTTAAAGCCCCTAACTTTGTGACAATTTGTTGTCTATACTGACATCTGCTCCAGGTAAGCGAGAGAGGGTTAACTTGATAGTGTGAGTTGTCACTAGGGGCATATCCAGCCCCACCTGTTGGACAGTGGGGATTACAGCTTTTCTAAGGTTTTCTGGGAAAGGGGTGAGGCTTGGAGGAGCAGGCGATGGGTTGGAAGGGTGGGGTGGGTCTCTTGCAGGAAGGTGGATTTGTGCAAGAACCGTTTCTAGCCTCGCTAGTTCAGACTGGAGTTTGTTTGGGGCGGGGGAGCTGATGGAGAATGGGTGTGGTGAGCTCCCAAACCAGCCTTTCACCCACACGCAGTCTTGTCTTTGTCCCTGTCGGTCTGTTGCTGCGGTGATTGTCCCCACCTGTGTGCAGGAAAATCATTAAGTAGTTGGCAGGACGGGCTTTGCGTCTGAATGTTACTTCCACCTGGGCCATTTAACCAGTCCTTAAGCCTTGGTGACCACACATGTAAAATGAGGTGCTAATGATAAGATGCACGTTAGAGGGTGGTGTGAGGACCCCAAAGGACATGTGTGTGTAAAGCACAAGCCTGGAGTGCAGCAGCGGCCAGCACGTGGTGGCAATTGTCATTCCTATTGTGCCGATGCCTTTCTGTTGGGGGGTGGTCCTCTGTGGGCCCTCTGTCTCTCTGCCTGGGTGCTTTCACATGACTTGAGGGCCCTGCTGGTCCAGAACTTCCTGGGTCATCTGCCCAGAAATGGACTCCTTTTGGCCTGGCCTTGGAATCCCAAATCCAGCCCCAGCCCTACAGGCAGCCCTGCCTTTCAATTAAAATGGAGGTTTAAAAAGTCTCGTCTTCTGCATCTCTAGAGGGACCCCAGGCGAGGACCTGCCCTTGGCACTGGGATCACAGTGGTCATGTCCCTCCAGGTCCCACCTCTGGGACAGCCCCTAGTGGGCTGGGAGCTGCGCAGGGCTGGTGCACTTCTCTTGCAATAGGCCGCGGGCGCTCTTAGCGGGGAAGCCCAGCAGGGATTTAAACAGGTTAATAATTTAGCTGGTGACCCCTTCTCTCCACCCTCCCACTAGGAACGCTGCACCCCTCCTCTTCGTTTCCGGATGGGTGTGAAAGTCACCCTGGACCCGCGGTGGCCTGGGGCGGAGCCGGAGCTTTTGGTTGGACAGCGAGCGCCACCTGCTGGCCACGGGAGCTTTTTGGGTCAGTTTCTGGGCCTGGCGACAAGAGTTCCCATCCGTCTAGTTCTTGGGCAAAGTTGCTAATTGATTTTGCCTTTGGTGTAGGCGGGAGGAGCTCTGTCCTTCGGCCCCCAAGCTTTAGAGGGTCGCAACTATTACAACCTCCCCCCTCCCCCCGAATATGTTAAAGAACACGTGGGGTGCTCGTTTCTCAAGATTTGTCACTCAGACCTGGCACAGAGTGATTGCAAACGCTAGACGGTGAGTAACACTGTGCAGGTCTCAGGGAAATGCTTCTCCATAGGTCTGTGGCCTCGAGACCAAAGGTGACTTTAATCCCAAAGCTGTGAAGGTTTGTAGGTTGTGCACCTGCGACTATCAGAGATGGTCACTGCACTGAGCATTTAGAAAAGAGAAGACAGAAAATGACTCACTTGTCAAATTCTTCCTCGCAGGTAGCATGGATGCACAACCAAGTATCGTTTCCCAGCAGTACCGAGCATTGATTTTCTGTTAGAGATTCCGGAAATATTCATGGATGAGCAGAGTACTCAAAGGCTTGCACCCGGTGTCTGAGAAACATTTTTCAGTATTAAGCCATTTGTGTCACTTTTAAATTTGTGCATCTGTAGGTCTAGATATAACCTAAGGCCAACTCTTTCTTTATGAATCTTGATAGTGCTTTAAGGGATAGAGAAAATCATGCGAGTGGTAATAATTTAAATGATAAAATTAAAACATCTTGTATTTTTATGCTACAATGATAACTTCTTTTATGCAACCTATTATAATGTTTGAATAGGATATGCAAATTCCTGGTACATTTCTGCACCTAAGTATTGTTCTAAGACTTATCAACAATTCTCATTGCTACAGCTTTAGCAGATTGAAGTTTCTTTAAAATGAAACTAATAAAAAATGGTCTAAGAAACTTAATGACTCTAGAGATTTTGTCTAATTTGTCACTATCAATAAAATGCAAATTATATAAAAATGTTGATTATTACAACATAATTAGTGTTTTTTGCTGAACTGAGAAGACAAAAACTTATGAATAATATATAACTTATGAATTACGTATGTCGTTATTTAATTACTTATTCAAACAGCATAGCCTATCCACAGGACATTCGGGCATGTACAATAATGATTTAACTCAGGTGTCTTTGATATTTTGCCAACTTTCAGTCATTTAAAACAATAGCTTTACATATATTGTTCAATTTTTGTTGTTATAAAGGTGTTTTTAAAGATAGAATGATTGAACATATTTATTAGTTTGTTAACTTGAGTCACATCTTTTAAACATCTGTTTATCTGCTGCATCTACATCTGTCTGTACACACACACTGTGAGAGTTTCCCTTGCTCCAGGCCCCAAGAATATTAGGGGAAGCCCATTGTTACTGATTTTTTTAATAGTAAAACTTGCTTAAGTTGGCTTTAGTATATAACATTCTGGTTTATAAAAATGTTGGGTTAAACATTGAGATTATTAAAATGTTGGATTAGGGGCACTATCTCGAAAGGGGATTGTCTGACCTGGGCACAAGGAGTCCAAGGAATGCCAGCAGGACATTTTGAGCACGGCTCAGAATTTCAAGGTAACGGAGGTGGAATCACTGACGTGTCGTGGGGAGGATGCCATGTGGGCTTCTATGAGGAGGTGACATGAGTTTTGCTACTGGAGCCTTCAGTGAGCTCAGGAATTCTCAAGTCAGCTTCCAGGAAGCTCGCTTCTCTTTTCTTAGCAGAAGTGTGATGCCGTAGTTGGTGCTGACATCTGTAGGGGTTCACATTCCGAGCGTACATGAAATGAGGACTTTCTCTACCCCAGTGGATTCTTCAGCTCTAGCTCCACAAAGGGAAATCCCTTCATAAAACAATTTCAGTTCAAAATCACTTGCTACTAACTACTGTGGTGGTTCCTAAAAAAACTAAACGTCCAGTCACCATATGATCCAGCAATTCCACTCCGGGGAAAATATATAAGCCAGTCACAAAAAGACAAATACTACACAATTCCACTTACGTGAGGCTCTTAGTGTGATAGCTAATTTTATGTCTTAACTTGACTGGGCTAAGGGATGCCCAGATAGCTGGTAAAACATTATTTCTGGGTGTGTCCGTGAGGGTGTTGCAGGAAGAGATAAGCGTCTGGATCAGTAGATCAGTAGATCAGTAGATCAGTCTGGGTAAGGGGGATCTACCCTCACCAGTGTGGGCAGGCGTCATCCAATCCTTTGAGGGCCTGGACCCAACAGAAAGGAGGAGGGAGAATTTGCTCCTCTGCTTGAGCTGAGACATCCACTTCTGCTGCCCTGGGATGTCAGAGCTCTTGCTTCTTGGGCTTTTGGACTCCGCTGGGGGATTACACAATCACCTTCCCTGGTTCTCAGGCCTCTGTTCTCAGACTGAACTATACCAAAGTCTTTCCTGGTTCTCCAGCTTGCAGCCAGATTTATCTCTCCCATTGGTTCTGCCTTTCTGGAGAACCCTGACTAGTACATATAGAGTAGTCAGATTCATAGAGACAGACGGGAGAACGGTGGTTGCCAGGGGCTGGGGTGGAAGGAGTGGGGAGGTGTTTAGTGGGTAGAGTCCAGGAGAGTGATGGTGGTGACAGTTGTGCAGCAGCTGGAATGCACTTAATGCCCCTGAACTGTGCACTTAGACGTGGCTAAGGTGTTCAGTGTTGTGTGTTTTCTACCACAATTTTTGGAAATGACTCGTTATGAAGTCACACGTTCCTTCACTCTCTCATTCATCAAAAGATGTTTTTATGGTGGAACCAGGGTCGGAGCAGTGAACGAGAAGAACCAGGGTCCCTGCTCCTGCAGGCACAGACCTTGGGAGGAGGTAATAAGGGTCCCGGAACTGAAGGTTCAGGATGAAATGACTTCTCCAGGATCGACAAGGAACATTGAGGAAAGCTCATTTTGAGAATTTGGTCTGGTATCATTTAAAATCTCTGGATCATGGAATCTGAGGCTGAAAAATGTCTTCAGATATCTCTAGGACAACAGCTGCCTTCTATTGTGGAGGACACTGTGATGCAGTTTCCTGTGACCTGCTCAAGGTCACACGGCCAGTGACTCATTGCATATAATACCATGTAGCTGCTGCTTTTTTGCATTTTCCACAAAGCTTTCCTCCCTCCATAGTAGTCAGTATATTTATAGCTGGGGAGTAGGCATTACCTGATGGACCCTCCAGTGAGGCAAGGCCGAGGTGTCCAGGGGAGAACCCCGGCTGGCAGGAGTGACGCCAACATGAGTGACACCCCATGCCTACACACCACGTGCTTCTTGGAAACAAGAGCCCCACGGTGAGTGCTCAGAGGCTGAGACTCCTTATGTCAGTCCCGGGCAGCCTTCTGCCCAGAAGTCATAATCTCAGCTTCTTAATAGGAAGACATTTCAAGGTGAAACTAGCATTTCTGAAATGCCTTCCTATTAAGAAGCTGAGAGTTCTAGCATAGATTTGTGATCTTAATATTACCAAGAATGGCCTTTCATTCCCTGGAGGAGGCAGAGGCTTTATGGTGTGCAAGATAAAAATGCACACGGGCCCTTTCCTCTCTCTTGAAATAGAAACACACCAGGAGGCTGCAGTGGGAGCGAGCTCAGTGTAAGCACATCACCCCTCCTGGTGCTTTTCCAGATCCTTCACTCCTTCCCCCCGAAGTCTGAAAATTGTGAAAATTTAGACGGAGGATATGGGACTCAAATTTGAAATTATCAAAAAGGAGCTTGCTTTGTGTGATGGCTCATTTTCCGTGTCAGTGTGGCTGGGCCATGGTGTCCAGTTGTTTGGTCAAGCACCATCTAGACATTGCTGTGAAGGTGTTTTTTAGATGTGAGTAACGTCTAAATCAGCTGACTTTGAGTAAAGCAGATTACCCTCCATTATGTGGGTGCGCCTCACCCGAGCGGTTGGAGACAGTAAGAGAAAAGACTGAGGTCCCCGAAGAGGAGGGAATTCTGCCTCCCGATGCCTTCAGGAGTCTGCAGCATCAGCTCTGGCTGGAGCTTCCAGCCTGCTGCTCTGCCCTGCGGGTTTCAGACTTGTCAGCCCCCACACTGGGCCCATTCTTTAACATAGCCCCTCCGTGTGTGTGTGTGTGTGTGCCTGCGTGTGTGCATTATATATATATATACATATTATCCTTTAATTCTACGTTTCCACAAATCTTTTGAAGTACATATATATGTATATCTCGTGTGTGTGTGTGTGTGTGTGTGTGTGTGTGTGTGTGTGTGTGTGTGTGTGTGTAATATATCTCCTATTGGTTCTGTCTTTCTACAGAATCTTGACTAATACATTTGGAAATTAATCATTGGTCCTCTTTATGAAAACTATGAGTCATACTTTTAGATGAAAATATCTGGTTTTATTAATCGGTAACTGATTTGTACCTTGGCATTTTCTTTGATAAAACACACTTAATGTAAATGGTGAGTTTATTTCACAAGTTTATTATTATAGGGCTGTTCCAAGACCCTAGAATTTTCTTCAGTCCTTACTCTGTCCTGCTGTGCTCTGCAGCCTCATCTCCTGGTAGCTCCCTCCCTCCCTCCCTCCGTCCCCTCTGGGCTCCATTCCCATGGTCCTTGGCTCACGATCTGTGAGATTTGATATAAGTAAAGGGCCCTTGCCCTGCCCGGAGTTCTGAGCTTGCTCAGTCTATTCCCACGCCCCTACCTCCAGGACTGCCAGCCCCATCGCTGTTCGGATGGCAGTGATCAGGGTGGTGGTAAGTGTAGACATGGCCCTGGAGGTCGGCCAATGACCAGGCAACCACCCATGCTAGAGCTGGGGTCCCTCTTGCTGGGCAGGGAGCAATGGAGGAACGGGCCTAGCACCCTCCTGGACCATCTGCTGGCTGCACGGCAGGGAGAGGGTGGCCACAGGGGACCAAGACCCCAATCGGGCTTGCCCCGTGCTCCCTGCTGCACAGCCTGGGCAGAGCCCAGCCCTTGCCCCAGCCCCAGCTGTTTGGGGTCACAATTGGGATCTGTTTCCAGACTTCCTCAGGCCTTGTCCAGCACAACCTCACTCGCTTCCGCCACCTTCTTTACGCTGCAAAGTAAAAGCCATCCCATGCAGCATCCTCCTGTGAGTTTGAATCATACAAACTAAAAACAAGGCGATAAAGAGAAGATTAATAAAATCTCACTCCAAATGAGATGCATCCTCTCTAAACTAAGAAAAAACATCACTGAGAATTGTACACTGCAATTTCAAAGTGGGCAAGCGGAGTGAATTCTAAACTGTCTTCATGCTGTTGTCATACGGTAGGGACATTTTAACTGTCAACAGAAATTCCTATCCATGCTTTTAGAAAATTATGTGAAGCACGTGGCTATTCATTTGCATCCGAGCTTCTGTGAGAATCATTGTACTGTGATTTTAATGTTGCTGTTATCTCCTGTAATCCAAGCCATCACAAAGCGGTGGCTCCAATGCTGAGAAAGACACATGAAAATCCATGTCCTTGAAACAGAAGTTAAGAAGGCCGGAGAGGCGCTATCATATGCCTCACTGTTATTTTAGCAGAGGCCACTGAAAAATATTAAGGATGATGCTGAAAATATAAAAGTAATATTGAGGTAGTTAAAGCCTTACATTGAAATATTGTGTGATAAGGCAAGGGTAACAAAAATATAAAGTGCTGACTACATGACAGATGTCACACTTCTCTTGAGTCAGATCCAAGATCTCATTGGTTGTGGAGAAGCTGATCATGGTTATCACATGAAAGAAACTTCAGGGACTGGCCCATGGCTCACTTGGGAGAGTGTGGTGCTGATAACACCAAGGCAGCGGGTTCGGATCCCTATATAGGGATGGCTGGTTAGCTCAATGGTTGAGTGTGGTGCTGACAACACCGAGCTAAGGGTTAAGGTCCCCTTACTGATCATCTTTAAAATAAACGAATGGGATTATATCAAACTAAAGAGCTTCTGCACAGCAAAAGAAACAATTAACAGAGTTAAAAGACAACCAACAGAGTGGGAGAAAATATTTGCAAAATATACATCTGACAAAGGATTAATATACAGAATATGCAAGGAACTCAAACAAGTTTACAAGAAAAAAACAAGCAACCCAATCAAAAAATGGGCAAAAGAGCTAAGTAAGCATTTCTCTAAGGAAGATATACAAATGGCCAACAGACATAGGAAAAAATGCTCAACATCACTCAGCATCCGGGAAATGCAAATCACAACTACACTGAGATACCATCTAACCCCAGTTAGGATGGCTAAAATCCAAAAGACTCTGAACGATAAATGCTGGCGAGGTTGCGGAGAAAAAGGAACTCTCATACATTGTTGGTGGGACTGCAAAATGGTGCAGCCTCTATGGAAAATGGTATGGAGGTTCCTCAAACAATTGCAGATAGATCTACAATACGACACAGCTATCCCACTGCTGGGAATATATCCAGAGGAATGGAAATCATCAAGTCGAAGGTATACCTGTTCCCCAATGTTCATCACAGCACTCTTTACAATAGCCAAGAGCTGGAACCAGCCCAAATGTCCATCATCGGATGAGTGGATACGGAAAATGTGGTATATCTACACAATGGAATACTACTCAGTTATAAAAAAGAATGAAATACTGCCATTTGCAACAACATGGATGGACCTTGAGAGAATTATATTAAGTGAAACGAGTCAGGCACAGAAAGAGAAATACCACATGTTCTCACTTATTGGTGGGAGCTAAAAATAAATAAATAAATTCACACACACACACACACACACACACACACACACACACACACACACACACAAAAAAAAAAAAAAAAACCGGGTGGGGCGGGGGGAAGAAGACATAACAACTACAATTCCTCGAAGTTGATACGACAAGCAAACAGAAATGACAAAAAAAAAAAAAGAAAGAGAGAAAGAAACTTCAAAGAGAGTAGAAAGGCTGAGCAGGCTTGTTTGGTAAGGAGCCCAGGAAAGGCCCCTGGGAGGGTGCTGGAGGGGTCCTGGGGTTGTAGAGAGGGAGAGTGGAAAGATGAAAAGGAAGTTTTCAGAAGATTACTATAGGGTGTGAAATATATGTCCTTTAATGTTCTTTGAGAGACAGCACTGTGGTTGGCATTGGAGTCACTGTGTTACTTGTATGACACTGTGGTGAGAGTGGCCATGTGGGCCATTCAGATGTATTTGGTTTCACGCGGCAGAGAAATTCAGCTGGATAATTGTTAATGATGTGTCTGTTTGGGGATCTTGTTGTTCTGTGCCAGGTCTTTCTCTGACTTGATCGGAGATGTGTGAGAAAGTGTTGGCTGAGCCTGGCTCTCTGCTTTGAGATTCAGAGACAGTATGCTCAGTCCTCTCCCACCCACGCTCCCCACCTGATGCTACAGGCACTGTGCCACATCTGGGCATATCCTTCATCCCTGGCCTGGCACTCAAGGCCACCTGCAGTGCAGACCCCTCTCAGTCCTGCCTCAGCTCCTGCCACTCCTGAAAGGGAAGGACGGCCGCTCTCTCGGGCTAGGCCCTCCTGGGGCTCCCACCCGTCTGCTAAGTCACCTCCTCCCCTAAGCTGTCACTTACACCTGCCTCTCTGCTCCCACATCTGGAGGCTCCATGGAATCCGACCCAAACTCTTTCCCCTTTTTTCTTACCCTCCTTTAATCGGCCACAGCACGATCTCAGCCTTTCATGGCTGGTGCCTTCTGCGCAGCGACCTTTAGTTACGAGTTGTGTGTATCCTTTCCTTGTGGACCAGTGCTTGATAAATTCTAAAGTTCAAATTCATGTGTAGAATCCCAACTATACATTGCTTACAATAGGTCAGTTAGCCTGATTAAAGTTTAATTGATTTCAGTCAAAAATGACACATATGAATACATTAGAAAGGGGTTATGCAAAGGCGAGGTTTATATCAACACACTTTATGTTTTCAAAATTATAGTATGAACTTTTGTCTTTTATTTCAGAATTAGATGACATTTGGTATTCATTTATTTAGTTTTTTACAATTTTTTAAAAGTTTAATTTATCGATATACAATGTAGTTGATTTTCATGTCTCTTTACCAATTCCTCCCTTTCCCCACCTCCCACACCCCCTTCCCCCATCAGCATCACTTCTGTTCACTTATCTTAACAAGTTCAAGGAATTCTTGTGATTGTTGTGTCTTGTATGAAGTTTTTTTCTGAAGAAGCATGACAAATTTCATTGAATCCCTCCACAGTAGTTTCTGTTACACTAATCACGTGGTATAGAAATTAAGTGAGAGAGGTTAATTCACATAGTCTTGGAATTGCTCTTTTCCTACATTCTCTTGACAGAACCGGCCAAGAAAAGAAAATAAACCAACAACACACACACAAAAACTAGTTTTGAGTCAGTTATTCTATTACCCTACTTGTGAAATTATTTTACTTTATTTGCAATACTCTACTTCCCCCTGGTGGAAATAAACAGGCTATAGCTGCTGTAATCTTTTCCTAAATCCAGCAGATTGTGGAAAGACTAGGAAGAAAAATATCTAGTTTGTTTCCAGACTCTTCAGCCCCAAACTAATAATTTCCTTCCCATTGTCCCGTGTGTAGAATATGTTTTTATTCCTTATTTTCCTCTTTATGACGTTGTGTAACTTAAATTTTCTGCAATGTTATTCAAATGAAAAGGCATAGATTTTGAATGGTATTTTTATCTTCTGAATTTCATTTATTAATTAATAATGCTTTTACCTTTGAGAGCCTAGTGTAGACATATAACCAACCAATCCAATGTGATCACCATACATTAAATAGTGTCTTTGCTTGCTACATTTTCAGCTAAAGCTAAGAAACCTGCTGTTTTAGACATATTGTGGGCAAATATTTTCATTAGGAAAACAAAACAAACAAAAAAGCGTAATAGAACACTATTTTTTAAATCTTTATGCTCTTAGTGAATGAGTCCTTTTGTCTGATTGATTTGTTTTATAGGGGACAATAGTGAGGACTCAAAAAATAAGAATCTTATGTTAAGTGACAACAGTAGTCAAAGGGTAGAACTGTGATTAAAATGTATTAATTGACTGCAAAGCAGAAAGCTGTTCCCAAACTACCTCACTTAAAAGTTAAGGGGACCCCTAGCAGACTAAACAGTAGATCGTGTGCCTGGCAAACAGTTCAGTTTAGTGTGTGCACACGAGCCACCATTTCCTAGAGCAAATGGGAGAACAAAAAAGAAATACTAAGGTTACCCAAAAAAATAAAAAAAATCTGAAAATCATTAGTACTATTTATTATAAGTCAAAGGCTCTCACTTTTTATTAAAACACAAAATCACAGTGAACTGCTGCTTGAAGAGAACTTATAATTACATGACATTAAAAGGTTATTAATTATGGAAAATATGACAGGCAATGGGGAGCAACACAGGGAAACTTTTGAATGGTTTGTCAAGATGGTAAGAAACGATGGTGGTAAGGAGGTGACTCTCCCTGCTGTTGCTTGACAATATCTCCATTCCTATCTTTTTCTAAGCTACTAAAACACTGATGAGATTAAGAAATTTTATGACAACATGGACCAAATAAAATACTCAGGATGAGGGGATGGCCAGTTAGCTCTGTTGTTTAGAGCACAGCCTTATAATACCAAGGTCACAGGTTCAGATCCCTGTACCAAAAGTGCTATCTACAGCTTTAAAAATACATAAACCAAAAACTGTTTGAAAAACAAGGAGAAATTAACAGAAGCAAGACAGCAGTAGAAATATATACAAGTAACCCTAACATTCTGTGACCGATCAGATATATAAAAGTGAGACCATAAAAACATTATAAAATATATATATATATATATATAATCCAGACAAGTGAGGTGTCTGGTTTCAGAAATAATGGAGTAACTTAAATTGGACTAACTTTTATGCCAGGGGGGAAATCCCACAAAAGCTGAGTAAAATGTGCAAAACAACTGCTTGAAGCAGCAACTAATGTAGACAGTACTGAAGAGCATAGTCGTGGGGGAAGAAAAGCACATGGGATGGTTTCCACACTAACCCTGGTGTTTTCCCCTCAGCGAGTTTAAAAAACCCAAACAAAACAAAACCTCACACAGGGAATAGAGACTAGCTTCTAGCTTTAAAAAAGCTTAAAATCAGGCCTTGGTAGGATCACTTGCAGAGTTCCACCTGACAAAAAGAAAAAAATGTAACCTTCCTTTAAAAAAAGGAAAGCATCATCAGAGCCTCTACAATTTTTTTTTATCTGTAATAAGCAAAATAAAATTATAAAATTACAAAGCATGCTAAAAAAAATGAGATCAAAATAACCAAAAGCTAAGAGAAAACATATAGACATTATATATGGTCCCACAGATGATTTAGATATTAGAGTTATCAAAGAGTAATATTTAAAATCAATTCATATGTTTAAGAAAATAAAAGATAACATAAAAAAATAAAAGAAAATATGGGCAATTTCAACAGAACTGAATGCATAAGAAAGAAGAAAATGAGAAGTGTAGAAGTGAAAAATGCAATATCTGAAATAAAGAGTTTATTGGTTGGATTCAACAGCACATTGGGTATAGCAGAAGACAGGTGAATAGAATTTATTCAAACTGAAGCAAAGAGAGAAAAACAATGGAAGGAACAGTATGGAATATAAGATACATATAACTAGTGTCCCTGAAGGAGCAGAGGGAAAAGAGCATAAGCAATATTTGAAAACATAATGGCTAAGTATATTTGAAAAATAATGGAAGACATTTACCTACAGATTCAAGAGTCCAAGCAAACCCCAGTCAAGATAACCAGAAAAGGCATATCTTAGTCAAAGTTCTGAAAACCAAAGACAAAGAATAAATCTTAAAAGTGGGTGGGGGTGGGGGAATACATTATTTTCAAAGGAGTAAGAATAAAACTCACAGCTGACTGTACAACATAAAGCATGGAAGCAAATAAACAATGAAATGACATCTTTAAAGGTCTGGGTATCAGCCAACCTAAAATACCATACATATTGAAAATATCCTTTAAAAAAAAGGGCAAAATAAGGAATTTTCAGGCAATTGAAAGCTGAGAAAATTTGTGTCCAGTATCCCTGCACTAAAGAAATGCTAAACATAGGAGAATATCTTCATGACTTTCATGTAAGAACAGATTTATGAAACAGGGAAAAAAAAAAAAAAACCACCACTAAACATAATGGAAGGAATAAAATATTGTTGTAATACCAAGATCAAGTGTTTGGATCCCCTCACCAGCCAGCTGCCAATAAATAAATAAATAAATAAAAATAGAAAAATAAAAGAATAAAAATGTGAAATGAACAAATTTATATGTTTGTATTTGTAAAACATGTAATTGATCAAAGGCTTATATCCAGTATAAATGAAAAGGAAACTGCAAGAAAGTTGATCAGGAACTTACCACAAGAGTCTAAGAAAATTTTCAATTTCATTTGTTATTAGGGAAATGCAAATTAGAAACACAATAAGGTACTATTATCTCACTAGGTAAATTCTTAAATTCACTCTACATTATCTAAAATTAAAAGACTGACTCCACTAAGTGTTGACAAAGAGGTGGAGTAACAAACTCACACGCACTGTTAGTGGAATTGTAAATTAAATGGTGTAAGCACTTTGGAAATCTGTTTAGCATTATCTATTCAAATTGAATATATACATATATCCTATGGTTCATGCACTTGTAAACCAAAATACATGTCTAGAAGTGTTTATAGCAGCATCAGACATAAAGCCATAAATGCAAAACAATGCAGATGTCCCTCAAGAGTAGAATTGATATGTAAATTGCAGTATAGTCATACAATGGAATAAAATACAGAAATAAAAGTGAACGAACATACTAATGCTACATACAACATGGATGAATCTCACCAACAAATGGTGAGTGAAAGATGTCAGACATAAAAAAGAAGTATGATTACATTTGTATAAAATTCAGAAACAGCCAAAGTAATCGACAGCATTTGAGAATTCACAGTGGTGATTATGTCTGAGGAGGAGAGGGTAATGATGAGCAGGGAGAACGTGGGGAGTTTCCGATAGGGTTGACAGTGTTTTACTTCTTGACCTGGATGGGGGTTACATCGCTGTGCTCTCTTTGTGATAATTCACTGAGCTATGAACTTAGCACTTGAATACTTGCAGAAGCACATGTTGGATGCCAACTTCAAAGTCGTAAAAGAATAAATCATAGGTGTGTCTTACATCTGGTCCATACGAATGGATTCTTCCTCCTCTGCTCTCAAACTCTTGGATCATATACATGATAAAGCAGAAAATTTCCACTCAAAAAGCCAAATTGCAGAAATACAATTCTGTGACCCCAATTCAAACAATCTGGAAATCCCATATCAAGTTTGAATTACAAAATACTAACTATCCAGAAACCAAAATGTCCTTTTCCTAAGCAGGTACTAGAAAAGAAAAAAGCAAATATTGCAAAATCATGAGCAGAAGAATATTAGAATAATATAACTTCACCTCCAAGTGTAATTGATTGAAAGAACTTAAAGATGCCAATATTAGGAATTGTGCTAACAAATTTAATCACAGTTGATGAAAGATAAAAATGAAATACAGGATAAATTTTGTTTGAAAAAAAGATTCATTCTTGATAAAAATAATAATTTTGTAGCCTAGGAACATACTGATACTTTTTTTTCCTTTTCGTTTCTGGACTTCAGGTGCAGAGCTTTAAGTTATCTACCCTCCCGGTTCCAGGTACACCATCACCACGATTTGGTCGAGGCTCCCTCTTGGCTTTTATTCACACAACCATTTATTCCCTCGTCCTGGTTCTTCAATCCTATGCTCTTTACTCCTTTCCTCAGATGGAGCGGCCCTAAAGGGTTTTATATATGCCCTTGGAAAATAAGTTTATAAATGGGGGGCGGGGGCAGGCTAACTCACATAAATTATAAATTATAGGTTTCTCGCTTTAAATTAAATAGCTTCTTATCTTGTCACTGTATCTTTTCAGATCTCTCCGTGTTACAGTGTGAATATGTAGTACATTGTTTCTCACTCTGGCAGCAATTCCTTTGCCTCCTCTCCATTTTCTTGCCTATTGCCCTAGTCATGGACACCTAGGTTGCTTCCGTCTACCCCAAAAATATTGTGAAGAACATCCTTCTACAAGCTCCCTCATGGACTGGGTGGGAATCACCTCGGGACATATATTTACAAATGGGATTGCAAGGGAACAGGATGTGTGTGTGTGGCGAGGGGGGGTGTAATTTGGTTAAATCCTGGCAGGCTGCTCTTCAGAATGGTGCATCAATATCACTCCCATCAGGAGCTCATGCGTGTTCCTCTTTTTCCACATCCCTGCCAAAGATAGATATTATTCTACTTTGTCACAGCGACGAGACTGAAGTGGTATCTTTTTGTGGTTTTATCTTAATTTCTCTGATTTGTACAAGATTGAACATCTTTTATATTCTGGCTAACTATTCACATTTCCCCTTCTATGAATTACTTGTTCAAGAAATAAACAAGGTTATAATTTCATAATATTGATCCCTTATCAGTTTTAGATGTTGCAAATATCTTTAACCAATCTCTCACCTGTCTGTTGACGTTAACTATATGGTACTTTAGTGGACAGAATTCTTTAATTTTGATACAATCAAATCATAATGTTCCCCCTTATATTTGTACTATTTTTGCTTTCTTTATGAACCCCTACACTTGCCTAGGACCAAAGGGATTCCCCCCGTTTCCTTCTCTTTTTTTTCACAGATTTATCAAGGTATAATTGATGTATAATAAATTGCACATATTTAAATATAAGATTTAATGAGTTCATATATATATTTCCCCCCAATGAAACAAGCACCACCATGAAGATAATGATTCTATACATCACTCTCAAAAGTTTTCTCATGATTCCCATCTCCAGAAATCACTGCTTTTTTTCTGTCTCTGTAAGTTGGTTTGAATTTTCTGGAATTTTAAGTAAATAAAACCATACAATGTGTACTATTTTTTGGTCTGGCTTCTTTCATTCAGCATAAGTATTTTGAGTTTTACCCATGTTGTTATGTTCATTCTTTTTTATTATTGAGTGGTATTCTACCACATAGATATGCCACAATTTTATCCATTCATTTGTTGGACATTTGGGTTGTTTCAAGTTTTGGATTATTATTACTACTAATAATTTATAATATTTTTATAATTTTAAATTTATAATTGATAGGGTTTGGATGTGTTTTTCCCCCAAAACTCATGTGGAAATCTGATCCCCAATGTGACAGTGTTGGGAGCTGTTTGAGTCATGAGGGTGGATCCCTCATGAATGGATTAATGCTCTCCCTGGGGGAGGGGGGATTAATGAGTGAGTCCTCGCTCTATTAGTTCCCATGAGAGCTGGTTGTTTAAAAGATCCTGCTACCTCCCTTCTCTCTCTCTCTTGCTTCCTCTTGCCATGTGATATGCTTGTACCTGCCGGCTGCCTGCCGCTTTCTGCCATGAGTAGAAGCAGCCTGAGGCCAGTGCCAGATGCAGCTGTCCCAGAATCATAAGCCAAATAAGCCTCTGTTCTTTATAAATTACCCAGTCTCAGGTATTTCTGTTATAGGAACACAAAATGGACGAATACAATTATTCTAAGTAATAATACTTGTACTTTGTGTATAAGTCTTTGAGTGAACATGTTTTCATTTTTCTTGGGTAAGTACCTAAGAGTAGAATGGGTAAGCAGTATGATAAATATATATTTAACCTTTAAGAAATTGCCAAACTGTTTTTCCAAGTGGTTGTACCATTTCCATTTCCACCAAAAGTGTATGAAAATTCCAGTTGCTTTGCATTTTTGTAAACACTTGGTATTGCCATTAAAATATATGTGTGTGTGCGTGTGTGTGTGTGTGTGTGTGTGTGTGTGTGTGTATTAGCCTTTCTAATAGGCGTGTGGTGGCATCTCACTGTGGTTTTAATTTTCATATCCTTAATGATTCATGATGTTGAGTATCTTTTTGTGTGATTATTTGGCAACTTCATATGTTCTTTGGTGACGTATCCAATTTTTTTTTGTTTTTTGGCAGCTGACCCATCCGGGGATCTGAGCCTGTGATCTCGGGGTTACAAGGCTGCACTCTCAATCAACTGTGCTAACTAGTCAGCTGTGTCCAATTTTTTTAATCACGTTCTTTTTCTTCTTCAAGTGGATTCTTAAGAGTACTTTATGTATTTTAGATATAAGCCCATTGTTAGATAAATGATTTGCAGTTGTTTTCTCCCAGTCTATGGTTTGCCTTTTCATTTCTGTAACACTGTCTTTTAAACAACAAAGTTTTTCATTTTTTTGAGGTCAGATTTGCTGATTTTTCTCTTTTAAAATTAGTGGCTTTTATTTTTAAATCCTGTTTAAGAGTTCGCTGTGAAACCCAAGGTCACTAAGATATTCTTCTATGTTTCCTTCTAGAAGTATTATAGTTTTAACTCAAGAATATATTAAGGTCTATGA
Source organism: Cynocephalus volans (assembly GCF_027409185.1). Lineage (NCBI taxonomy): Eukaryota > Metazoa > Chordata > Mammalia > Dermoptera > Cynocephalidae > Cynocephalus > Cynocephalus volans. The sequence goes on from NC_084460.1 coordinate 297,158,558, forward strand.
TGTATTTTGAGTTAATTTTTGTATACCATGTAAGGAAAGGGTGGAGGATAATTTTTCTTACACATATGGCTCTTCGATTGCTCTAGCACCATTTGTTGAAAACATTGACATTGTCTCTGAATTACCCCTGCACCTTCATCAAAAATCAATTGACCATGTAATATGGATCTATTTCTGGACTCTGTTCCCTTCTGTTGATCTATGTCCATCTTTATTCTAATCCCACACTGTTTTGATTACTCTACTTTATTAGTAAGTCTTGAAATCAAACAGCATAAATTTTCCCACTTTGTTTTCCTTTTTTAAAGTTATTGTGGCTATTTTAGGTCCTTTATACGTCCATACAAATTTTAGAATCAGTTTGTCAAAACTCCGTCCATTCCCGCCAGAAGAAAAAAACAAATTCCTGGGATTTGATGGGGATTGCACTGAATCTATAGAGCAATTTGGGAAGGACTGACACCTTAGCAATATTGTCGTCCAGCCCCTGAACATGATAGAATGCTCCATTTATTAATGTCTTCATTAAGTTCTCTTCGCCATGTTTTGCATTTTCAGCACACCAGGCTTACACATCTTTTGTCAACTTTACACATAAGTACTTCATATTTTTTATGGTATTGCAAACTGTATTAATCATTCAATTTCAGTCCTTGATTGTTCTTTGCTAGTATGTAGAAATGCCAGTACACCTGTGCTGATCAATATTCAGCTGCAGGCATGAGGGGAACCTTCCATCAGTGTCCAGAGATCTTTATGTCTGTCCAACTCTCTCCTTTCTGGAACCCTGTTCTGTGAACTCTGTGCAAATGTTTTCTTCTAGTCTGTGGTTTGCCTTTTCATTTCTGTAACACTGTCTTTTAAACAACAAAGTATTTCATTTTGATGAGGTCAAATTTGCTGATTTTTCTCTTTTAAAATTAGTGGCTTTTATTTTTAAATCCTGTTTAAGAGTTCGCTGTGAAACCCAAAGTCACTGAGATATTCTTTACATCACCTTAACCTCCTGAGATTCTCGCCTCCATCTCCCTGACTTGGGCAGACCCCTGGCCTTGTCCTGGGTTTCACAATTCTGCGCCGCTCCCTGCAACTCTCTCCAGGCAGGAAGCTGCAGTGATCATGAGGGTCGTCTCGTTTGTTCTCTTTCTCAGGGATCACTGCTTATTGTCCAATGTCTGTACCATTGTTTCACACTCTTTGCTCTGTTTTATTTTAGTTCTTTAGGATGGGAGGGTAAATCCGGTCACCATTATTCCATCTTGGCTAGAATCAGATGTTCCTCATTTATTTCTGTTGACTTTATAATTTCTCCTTTTTCGTTTAGGTCTGTGATCCATCTGGAGTGAGCCTTTATTTAGGCTATTATGTAAGATCCAGTATTGTTTTCTCTACATCATAAGCCAGTTCTACCAAAACTATCTACAAAACAATCTTTCTCCATTGATGCCATCTGTGTCATACATCAAATTCTCAATTTTCAAGGGAATTCTACAGGCTCTGCTGTTCCCTTTTCCACTACCTGACCTGTCATCAACACTGTACCCGACACTGTTGGGTCACTATGTGTTTGTGCTGATTTGGTGGGCAAGGCTGCCTCTTTTCTCTTCTTTGGTCAAGGTTTACTTATCTATTGGGAATCTTTATTCTTCCATAGAGGTGAATAAGATGTTTAAAATTTTGTTAAAATTCATCTGGAAATTTTAATATAATTGCTTGGAATTCATAGAAAATTTGGGGGAGAATTGACATCTTTATATGTTAATTTACCTCATCCATAGAGTAGTTTCAAATTTTTGTTTTCAGTTTTATTGTATATTCTTTCATAGCATTTTTTCTTTTCATAGAGTTCTCATGTATTAGGAAGTTCTTTGATATTGTATAGTTTTGTTACTGTTGTAAATTATATCTTATTTTCTTTTATATTTTCTAGTTGTATTTTATCTATGTAGAAAAATGCTGTTGAGTTTTTATAATTTGATCTAGCGTCTAGTAAACTTCCAAAACTCTCCTTATTTCTGTATAGTCAGCTATTTTTTTTTTAAGTATAGTGTCAAAGAGAAATTATTTCTCAGATTTTCGTTTAAAATGGCAAGACAGATTTCATGTGGACTATTTCAGTAGGGGAAATGTGAGTTCAGTATAGAATTGAGCTCAACTTTGATCTGTGCAGAGGTGACTGGGTGTTTAAAAGAGAGACTAGGGAGTAGGAAGAGGACATGGGCGGGGCTCAAGCAGAGTTAGGGAAAAGCAAATTGCAGAAGAAGGTGGGGGCTGGTGAATATTAGTCTATCTGTGCCTGCTAACTGATGTTTATCAAAGTTAGGTTCCTACCCTCCCACAGAAACTGGGAGGCACAGGCCCTGTATTTCCTGATGATTACATTCCACAGGGATGATTCCTTGAGGAAGACATTATTGGGGTGTAGAAGACACATCTCAAAGGGACTGAACTGTGGGTTAAATGGTCCCCCCAAAGTTCACATATTGGAAAGTTGACCCCCATTTTAACAGAGTTAAGAGGGTGGGAAATCCTATTATGGTAATTGGAAGGTGGGGACATTAAGAGGTGATTAGAGTGTGAGGCCTGTACCCTAGTGAATGGATTAATCCATTGTTGGTTTAATGGGTGGTATGGGGGTGGTTATTGCTGTAGATTAGATCCCCCCCAACCTCACTGAGGCTTAATCCCCACTATAAATGTTGAGGGTGGGAAATCCTATTATGGTAATTGAAAGGTGAGCCTTGAAGAGGTGATTAGATTGTAGGACCATACGGTAGTGAATGAATTCATAATGGTAGTCAGGGGTGTGGTTCAGAGGGTTCTAAAACAAGAGTGAATGAGGAGGTTAGTTTTTTCTCTCTCCACTCCATCATTTTGAAATGTGATACCTGAATCACTTAGTCACCACCAATACAGAGACCTCACCAGATGTGTTCCCTGGATTTTGGACTTCCCAGTCTCCAAAACTGTAAGCAGTAAATTTTGTATTTTTATAAATTACTCAGTTCTGTATATTTTGTAACAGAAATGGACTGATACAGAAAACTGGTACCAGAGAAGTGGGGTGTTGCTTATAAAAAATACTTGAAAATGTGGAAGTGGCTTTGGAACTGGGTAATAGGCAGAGGCTGGAAGAATTTGGAGGAACAGGCTAGAAAAAAACCTAGATGCTGGTGAAAGTTTAGAAGACAAGAAAACCAGGAAACATTTGAAACTTTCTAGAGATTGGTTAAGTGGTGATGAGCAGAATGTTTACAGAAGTATGAACATAAAGGTCGTTCTGAGAAGACCTCAGATGTAAACGAGAAGCTTTTTGGACAGTAGGGCTAAGATCACCCTTGCTATGAAGGCAGCGAACTTGTCTGCTTTGTGTCCATGCCCTAGGACTTTGTGGAAGCTGGAACGTTGGCGTTGTGAACCAGAGTGTTTGGCAGAAGAAATTTCTAAGCAGCAAAGCATTAAGGAAGCTGCATGTCTACTTGTAGTGGCCTACACTGCATTATGGCAGCAAAGGCATGACATAACGCCAGAATTTAAAAGGGAAGCAGAGTGTAAAGATTTGGAAAATTTCAGCCTGGCCATGTGTTAGAGAAGAGAGCATTTTCAGCCAAAAAATGCAATGGCACAGCCAGGGAAACCTTCCTAAAGAGATGAGTATAGAAGAAAGGGATTGTCAAGAGAAGGAAAAAAGACCTTGAAGGCATTTCAGAGATCTTGGAGGCTGCATCTTACATTACAGGCCCTGAGGTCTACGGAGACAGAATGGTCTTGGGGAACAGGCCTGAGGTGCCCTCCATGGACTTGCTGCCCAGGGCCACCTCGGGATGCTGCTCCCCACACCAGCATCCCAGCTGCATCGGCTGCTCCAGCCATGGCTAAATTGGAAAATACAAGCCAGAAGACCTGGCAGCATCCACATGGTGTTAGGTCTGCAGGCTTGCAGAATGCCAGAGCTGTAGAGACTTGGGAGTTTCCACCATGGTTTCAAAGGATGTATGGAAAAGCCTAGGGGCCCAGGAAGAGATCTGTCACAGGGGTGGAGCCACAGCAGACAGCCTCTGCTAGAGCAATGCCGAGTGGAAATGTGGGGTCAGAGTTGCAGCAGAGAAACCCCATCAGTGCAATGCCTAGTGGAGCTGTGAGAGTGGGACCACCATAGAGACCGCAGACCTGTGGAGCTACCAGCATTTAACACCAGCCTGGGAGAGCTAAAGCATGGCCTGAGACCAGGAAAGCCATAGAAGTAGAGCTGCCTGAGGACTTGGGGACCCAACCCTCATACCAGCATGCAGAGGATATTGAACATGGAGTCGAGGTACATGATTCACCAGTTTTGAGATTTAATGCCTGACCTGCTGAGTTTCAGGCTTGCTTAGTACCTGTTACCCCTTTCTTCTGGCCTATTTCTACCTTTTCAAATGCGAATATGTGCCCTGTGTTTGTCCCACCACTGAATCTTGGCAGTAGATAACTTGTTTTGATTTCACAGATGGGACCTTGAACTTTGGACTTTTGAATTGAAACAAGTTAAGACTTTGGGGATGAAATGAATGTATCTGTGTGTGATAAGGACATGAGTTTGGGGGTTCATGGATGGAATGCTGTATACTGGATGCCCCCCAACCTCATGAGGCTTAATCCCCACTGTGACTGTCGAGGGTGGGAAATCCTATTATGGTAATTGGAAGGTGAGGCCTCAAAGAGGTGATCAGATCGTAGGACCCTGCCATACTGAATAGATTAATAATGGTGGTCAGGGGTGTGGTTCGAAGGGCTTTAATCAAGAGTGAACTAAGCAATAAATTTCCTTTTCTTATAAATTAGCCAGCTCTAGATATTTTGTTAATAAGCAACAGGAAGGGACTAATACAGTTCTGATGGCTTTATAAGGAAAGCGAGTGAGAAGCTTAGCTCTCTCTTGCTCAGCCCAGTCTGGCCATGTGACACCCTGGTCACCTCAGGACTCTGTAACGTTCCCACCAAGAAGACCTCACCAGATGTGTTCCCTGAACCTTGGGCTTCCCAGCCTCCAAAACTGTAAAAAATAAATTTTTACTTCTTCGTCAATTACCCAGTTTCAGGTATTCTGTTATAAGCAACAAAACCAGACTAATACAGACTGAGAAAGTATTTATAATTGCAAGTTTCTAAAGTAAATATTAAAGAAAAGGGAAGTCAGGGGCCTAGAGTCAGATTCTGGCTTGAAGAAACAGTAAAATCTTTTGGGCAGTGTCGAGCTTTCTCAGACAGGAACTTAACGGGGCTGGGGCTGTCGTCCTAGGGCCATGGCCTCGAGCTGATGGAAACTATCCTGGAGTTTGTTCAAGGCTCTTAGCATGTGGCTTGGACAAATTGCTTGTGCTGGGGGTTTGCAGTTCTTAAAGGCCAAGCTTGAGGCCTAGTGGGGAAGAGCGCTCAGAGGAGCCCGACTAGTGTGGTCAAGGAGAGAGTCCTAGGCAGCAGGATCACATCCTCTGCAAATAATGTAGTTTTGCATCACCCCTTCCAAGTCTTACACCACTTACTTTTTGTAATTGTCTTATGTCAGTACCACCAATATTTCTTCAAACAATAGGGGGTACCCTTATTCCCACCTATTTTTTAAAAGTGTTTTCTGACTCTGTTGAGATCATTCTTAGCCTTTTTAAAAATTTAACTAATGATGTATTAAATTACATTCTTGGATTTTTCCCATGTTGAACCATCCTTACAATGCTCAGATCAACCTTACTTGATAAAATGTAATTTTTAAAGTATCTTCTTAGATCACGTTAACTAATATTTAATTTGGGATTTTTGCATGTGTGTTCAGAAGCAAAATGGGATTATACTAATCTTTTCTTTTACTACTTTATCCAGTTTTTGAATAAAAGCTACACAAGCAGTATAAAATTAATATGGCAGCTTTCAGTTTCCTAGAATAACCTATATAAGGTAGAAATTATCTGATCCTTGAAAGTTTGGTTACTTGTCACACTGAACGTAGGAATTATTTCCAGGAGGGGATGGTCTTTAATTTCCATTTCAAGGTTTTACATTTTTGCTGTTCTGTTCAAATTTTCTACTTTTTGTTTGTGCCTATTTTCACATTCTATGTTTTTTCCAGAAATTTATCTATTTTATCCAGCTTTTAAAATATATTAGAACATACTTATTCATGATATTCTCTTTTTAAAAAATCTGTGGTTTTCCATCTATTCATTCTATTTATTAAATATTTGCATTTCTATCTGTTATTCTTAATTCATCTTGCTATAGTTTAATTTTTCATTTCATAAAACCACCTTTTTATTTTTGATCTCCTTATTTTTACTCTGTTTTATTGATTTCTAGCATTATCTTTATTATTCTACTCCTTTTTAATTTATTTTTGGTCTGTTGTTCTTTTTTCAACTCTCTAAACAGAATATTTAAACTGTTGTTTGCAATCTTTTCTGTTTCCTGTAAATATATTTATACATTTTCCCATAAGTACTGATGTCTCTGGTTTTCAAAATGTTGACCCACAGAGTTTTCATTACTAGTCAGTTCTAAGTATTTCATTATTTTAAGAATGTTTAACATGAAATTCAATCCTTATTTAGAAATATGAGTATATTGTTTAGTTTGCAGTCATATGGGATTTTTTAGGTTTTGTTTTTTAATTCAAAATTTATTCCATTATATGGAATTTATTATGGCTTCTTTTTGTCTAAACATGGTCCATGCTTTTGTGGGTATTTTATGGGGACTTGAAAATAATGTGATTTTGCTAGTGTTGAGGAGAGATTCGCAGCTCAATATTGTGCTATTCAGTTCTTCTAATTAAACTAAGGCATTGCACTTGTTCCCAAATCTGTCTTTGTTTATTGTACTTGTTATTCTAAGAAATTTTTGTATAAACGAATGGAATGTGGCCATCAAAATAGTGTTTCTGTGAAATCACAGGTGAATTCTTTAGAAAGACAAGAGTGATTCACTTAAAATGTATATGGAATTCAATGTTGAGGTGTTAGCAAGGTAATTGCAAAGGCTGGGGAAGGAAGTGTAAAATCTAGAAAAGTTCTGCTGTTAGATTTTTATGGGTGTCCTTAAGGACCTGCTTGACTTTACAGAAAACAAAACAAGGCATCCTAAAGAATGCATCCTGGTGTGGTCTATGCAAGAAAAATGATTCAATTCCAGAGTGAAGGCGTTGCACTAAAATATTGTACACTTTTATTTATTGTAGGTTTTAAATCATAATAAAATATTTACAGTATATACATATATTCATTCTTTTTGATTTCCTACTTTTAGAGATTTGGTCAACCAACCAATTAATCATTTTAACTGTTTAGATCAGAGGACACCTACTGCATATGTGTGAATATTAGTATATCTATAGAAGAGATTAATGATAAATCTTCTAAAATGTTAACAGTACTTCCACCTTCATGAAAGGATTATACATAATTATATGTCCTTACAGCTTTTGTCTCTTTGAAAAATCTTTATGATAAAATTTGTATTATTCTTGTAATCAGAGGGAAATTTTTTTTTTTTTTTTTTTTTTTTTTTGTCCTTTTCGTGACCGGCACTCAGCCAGTGAGTGCACTGGCCAGTCCTATATAGGATCTGAACCCGCGGCGGGAGCGTCGCAGCGCTCCCAGCGCCGCACTCTACCAAGTGCGCCACGGGCTCAGCCCAGAGGGAAATTTTTTTAAATTTATTTTTTATTGGAGCATAATTGATTATACATATTTGTGGGGTACAAAGTTGACTATCAATAGTTGTGTACAATATGTGATTGTCAAATCAGGATAGTTAGCTTATTCGTCATCATAATACGTAATCATTCTTTGTGTCTGTTGACCAATTTCTCATTAATTTCTCATTAACCTCCATCCGACTTTCCACTTCTAGTAACCACAGTTCTGTTCTCCCTTTCTAAAGGTTCAACATATTATTGTGATTGTTGTTTTTCTCTTTCCCCCTCTCTCTCTTGCTTTATTGTTTGTTTATTTATTAATTCAGCTCCCACTTATCAGTAAGGATATGCAGTATTTCTCTTTCTGTGCCTGGGTTGTTTCACTTAACATAATTTTCTTGAGGCTCATCCATGTTGCTGTGAATGGCAGAATTTCATTGTTTTTTTATGGCTTAATAGTGTTCCATTGTGTATATATACCACATTTTCCTTATCCAGTCATCCATCAATGGACATTTAGTTTGGTTCCTTAGCCAGTTATTGTAAATAGAACTGTGATAAACATGGGAGTGCAGGTATACCTTCGACATGATGATTTCCATTCCTTTGAATATATACCCAGCAGTGGGCTTGCTGGATCATATGGCAATTCTATCTGTAGTTGTTTAAGGAACCTCCATACTGTTCTCCATAATGGATGTACTAATTTGCAGTTCCACCAACAGTGCAGAAGGGTTCCACTTTCTCCACATCCTCACCAGCATTTGTTATTCTCTGTCCTTTTTATAATAGCCAGTCTGATTGGGGTGAGGTAATATCTCAAAGTGGTTTTGATTTGCATTTCCCTGATGATTAGCAATGTTGAGCATTTTTTCATATTCTTGTTGGCCATTCGTATATCCTCCTTTGAGAGATGTCTATTCTGTCCTTTTCCCACTTTTTAATCAGATTATTTGTTGTTTTACTGTAAAGGTGTTCGATTTCCTTGTATATTCTGGATATTAATCTCTTGTTAGATGCACAGTTTGCAAATATTTTCTCCCATTCTGTAGGTTGTCTTTTCACTCTGTTGATTGTTTCCTTTGCTGTGCAGAAGGTTTTTAGTGTGATATAAACCCATTTGCTTATTTTTTTCTTTTATTGTCTGTGCTTTTGGGGTCTTAGTCCAGCCCTACACCCTGGAGTGTTTCCCCTATGTTTTCTTCAAGGAGTTTTAAAGTTTCATGCCTTATATTTAAGTCTTTAATCCATTTTTAGTTGATTTTGGTATATGGCAAGAAGTACAGGTCTAGTTTCATTTTTCTACATATGGATATCCAGTTTTCCTTGGACCATTTATTGAAGATGCGAGAGCCTCACTGCATGTTCTTGCTTCCCTTGTTGAAGATTGGTTGGCTGTAAATATGTGGGTTGATTGCTGGGTTGTCTATTCTGTTGCATTGGTCCAAGTGTCTGTTTTTATGCTGATACCATGCTGTTTTGGTTACTATAGCTTTGTAGTATAATTTGAAGTCGGGAAGCATAATGCCTCTGACTGTATTTTTTTTTTTTTGCTCAGGATTGCTTTGGCTATTCAGGGTCATTTGTCATTCCATATGAATGTTAGGATTGTTTTTTCTGTTTCTGTGAAGAATGTCACTGGTATTTTGATGGGAAGCACATTGAAGAAAATAGGAAATACTAATAAAATTAGAAGTAGGAAAAGGAATAACTGATATAGAGGCAAAAGCAGTAATAATTACACTGCTTTTTAGATATTAAAATATTTTTGATCTTCAGGAAAGCCTTAAGTATAGGCCAGTCCAGAAGATCATTTTCTCTCTCTTTTCAACAGATGCAGAAACAGGATCTGAAAGTTAAGGAGCTAGCTCAAATTCACTGCTCTGGTTTTCTATCACCCATAGCAAGCCACCTCAAAGCTCAGTGGCTTGAAACAACAATCATTTTATTACTTCTCGTGGCTCTGTGGGTTGGCTAGGCTCCACTGGGTGGCTCACACCTGGGGCCTCTCATGCAGTTGCAGTCAAGTGTCAGCCAGGGCTGCAGCCATCTGAAGGCCCACAGGGCTGCCGTCAAGATGGCACACTAGGGGTAGCAGTTGATGGTGGCTGTGTCCTGGGAGCTCAGCTGGGCCCTCAACTAAGCACTTACCTGAGGCCTCTGTCAGCACAGAGGCTGGCTTCTGACAGGGACACTACCAAGACTCACAGGAAAAAGCTACAGGTCTTCCAGATTGTTCTCAGGAGTCCTGGAGCATCAGTTCCACCACACTCTATTGGCCAAGCAGTCACTAAGACGAGCCCCGATTCAAGGGGAGGAGACTTAGACCCTTCCTCTTGATGGGGGCATGACAACATCACAACACAGAAGAGCATGTGGAATGAGAGACGTTGCTGAGGCCATCTTTGGAAAAGGGAATCTGCCGCATGACACAGCTAAAGATTGCCGGGAATAGGATGACACTAGTGTGCTTTTTACTGAAAAATACCACCTGTCAGTGAGGTTTGGGATTTGAACTATATCACAGTGTCTGAAATGATATGGGTCTGGTAATGCTTTTTTGAAAAATAAAGAATATCTGAGGGCAGTTACATTTTTTAATGTAGCATCAGCACTAATACTTCAAAATTTCTGAAGCCACCTGGAGTTTGCTAACTGCTTCACACATGCCTGCTCCTGAGCAGGGGCTCAGGTGGGACTACTAATTCACAGTTCGACTATTTTCTTAGAGCAGAAGTTAGTATGTTTTGATTGCTGATTGGTTATTGGTGATAAAGCTATTTTCCTAGGCATACAAATAGGACTTAGTAACTGCTTTCTATATTGAAGTGGTGAATTGCTCAAAGCAGCCTCCTGCCCCCAAGAAATCTAAAACAAAGCACTAAGTGATTTTTATGGCCTCCTCCATGTCCCCCAGAGCTCATGTGACTTATTTTCTTCCTTTCTATCTCTTTTCTTTCTCTAGAACATAATTTCCCATGGAGGGAGTATTTGGGGAGCCCAGTTCACTGGAAGATTCTGGAGGGCTGGGATGTGGGACTGTGACAACACAGTGTCAAAGGTCATCCCTGGGACTCAGCAAGTCTCCTGCCTTGGATGACTGAGTACTTTTTACATTAAAGAGATGTAGTCTACTTGGTCTTGTTCCTCCTGGGTCTTACCATAATTAAAGAGCACTTTAACTGAGCATAACCAGAAGCTTTTTGTAGATTATGCCATTAATAAATGTCACTAGTTACTTGTCATAAACGTTAGGACTTCAGATGACGCTCAATATTTGTTTGTTTATTACTGTTCATGGCTGTTGCTGGACACTCGTTTTGCTAATGACTTTAATTGCCATTAAAATTAGAATTTTGTCGTGGCTCACATTCAAACCATGCTTGACAAATAGTTGTGAGACTTCCTTTTCCCATGCTGTGACTTTGCCAAAGCTGCTACAAGGTGCCCTCAGCTCGCCCGCCCCAGGGCAGCCTCTGTCCTTCCCCCAGAACAGCTCTGTCTGTCTGCTCTTCATGAATCCATGGAAAGGTTACAAACATCTAGATACGAGCAGGAAGTGTCAGGAAGTAGGGTAGCCCTGACTGCTTGAAGATAGGGCTTGAAGAGGTTGAGTTGAGTAGTTTTCCTTTTCTGTTGGGGGAAGGAGTCACTGTGGAAAGGATAAGAGACTGAGCTGTGGAGAGCCAGAGCAGTCATGGAGGGAGGGCAGGACCTGCTGCTGGAACTGCTGACACTAAGCAGGCTGGGATTCTCAGGGGTCCCACGGGTGCAACTGGGCCTCCAGCACTGTCCTAGCAACTCCTAGAGCTCAGTTAAGTCCAAGCTATGGTTTGGTAGTTCCTTCCAGCAGCGGCTCCCTCTTGCTCTTGTCCTGAGATTGCAACCACTTTTTCTTGTTCGCTTTGATCCATTTCCCTTTGGGGGGGGTGCGTCTCTTCTCCCTCTTGTACATCCACCATTTCTGATCTCTCAAAAAACTGCCATCAGAGACATCTTTCTGCTGACACTTTTCTGAATGCAGTCTATTTCTATTGACCAAAAGTGTTTGCAGCTCTTTTGAAAAAGTAAGCATGCTTACAACTTAGATAGCCCAGGGTCTGGACACATACCAGTTTCTCCAGAAGTGGGTTGCAAATGGCTGAGTTGATTAGTTCCTATCATCAGCTCAGCCTTGTGGTGGATAATGTGACTTGGACGCTATTGCTTCGGGGTTGACTTTGCACCTTATGACTCGAGCTTTGCTGCAGGCTGTGCTGCTGGGATACAAATGAGGCCACACTGACATTTGTGCCCAGACTGATGGCCCCCACTGGCACTTCTTAAATGGATCCAAACCTTTTATGAATATTTCTTTGCTTAAATATTCCCAAATTAGCCTAGAGGTGCATGTACAAGTCCACGAATCAGTCCAGCATCTGAGCTGTCCCAAAGCTGCCTGCTCCCATCAACGGTTAAGTACACCATCCCCTTTGTATCTAGACAGTGATGATCCTTAAGAAAAGGAGGATATGGAGTCTGGGGTGTCCCACAGAAAAACTCTGCCCATCCCCAGGTGTAATGTCTCCTTAGCATTCACACTTGGGCAAGCCTCTGTCAATTCACACTTACAATTCACATTTGGGCAAGCCTCTTTCAATTCACACTTGGACAAGCCTCTGTCAATTCACACTTCCAATTCACACCTGGACAAGCCTCTGTCAATTCACACTTACAATTCACACTTGGGCAAGCCTCTGTCAATTCACACTTACAATTCACACTTGGGCAAGCCTCTGTCAATTCACACTTGGGTGAGCCTTTCCTCCAGACACAAATAGTACCAAAGCTGCTGCATTAAAATGTCCCTATCACCATCCAGCTGACCCTGAGCCGGCTTTCAGACTGGTGGCTTGAGCTTTAAGTGCTCATAGCTACAGATCCCTCCCTTTCTTGAGGTGGATTTCCTCCCTGGAGTCCTTTCTTTCAATCCACACCATTAGGGACACCCCAGCCCCTCAGGCATGTTTCAGTGTGTTGAGCCTGAAAGAAAGGAAAGTGGGTCTTGGTTTCCTTTCTCCCTGAGCTTATCCCACACTCTCCACCCCACACACACACACCTATAAAGGCAACGGAAGCAGCCCTGTAGCATCCGAGTTCAAATTGGTGAGGAAGAAATGATGCCTGACTCCACGAGGCAGTAGGTAAACCCCATACTGTGGGTTCCATCAAATGCTTTCTTTGTTTCTTGAGAGTATGGATGACGTGCTGGAGCTTCCAGAGCTGTTTATCTCTGCAACCAACGCCCACCCATCCACCAGATGGCATAAGGGGTCCAACCCCAAAGATCGTGAGTAGAACTTTAATGCCGTCTTCCAGTTGGGGAAATGACATTCCATAGGACTGTGGAAGGTGGAGCTGTCACTTGGTGTACTCAAAGTGACTTATGTCTCAACAACCCCCTCTCTGTAAGACAACATTATTTTTTATAATAATAAAATGGAACAGATAATAATGACGGCTGTAAAAGAAACATAACCAGTGAAATTTTTCTTTTATTGAACTTCATAGATACAATTATACCAGTAAATAAATAAAAATAAAGGAAATATTATGGTACAAAAAAGAAAATAAGCCCTCTTCTTTTTTACCAGCAGTTTAAAAATCTACATAACGGTTTAAATGTTGATCAGTTGATTACAGTCTGATATAATATTTTATTTAAATAGTTATCCAGGAATCAATAAGTGGATGCTTAAAACAGAAACATCTACAGAAGGTAGAGTTTGGCCAACATACCATTTTTGTGAATTTTATTTTCTTGATTTGCTTTTTCGTTTTCAAACAACCTGACAATGACAAGAGAATACGTTTCATTTTCAAGATATTATGCAAATTAAGTTAGTCCTTGATGTATGAACTAAAATGAGCTCTTACCAAACAGAAATATTACACCTTGAAGGTGGCACTCACCGTTCTAAATTTTAAACAAAAATAAACATTCCAGGTGGGCACACAGCACAAGAGAGGTAAAGTCCATAGAATTTGGTTCTGGAAATTCACTTCTCTGTGCTGCCATGGTTTACTGCAGCCCTCCTGTAAAGGGGTACAGGGAGCCCCAGGGCTGGAGGTCCAACTGCACCCCAGCAGCCTGGGAAAATCCTGTCTGCATAACTGGGAGTTCTCTGAATTAACTTCCATGCAGAATACAATGTTTAGGAACATACGAGCAATAATAAATGTGCTAATTTGGATCTTACATGTATATTCTTAACACAATGACTACAGAAATTGTTTTCGACTTAGACCAAAAAGATTCTTTTCATGTAGGAGTATTTTTACCATTGGCACATGTTTAGAATTAATGGCACACGATGATAATAAAAAGCAGTCGGGCTTTTAGCTGGTTTTATTATTCTTTTCAACTTACTTCAGACAGTGCCCACCCCACCTGCTACTGTCGCACCCAGCAGACCCTCCCACTGCCTTGAGAATGTGGCCACTTGCTTTGCAGAAACAAACGAACAAACAAATCAGCAACGTGAACCTCACCTGCAGGATCTGGTAGTAGAGAAGGTTTCCTTCCCTAAGCCCTTCCTCAAGCGTTTTTTTTGTTTGTTTGTTTTTTGAATACCAAGTCCTGAAAAATTTTTCCTGACCCTTCCAAGGATAATGCCACAGGCCACCAGCCCTACGGTGGTGGCTGCTCCTGAAATCAACGCAGGGTGGGGGAATGAGGGTTTCCTTGTGACAGGTATTGAACAAAGGCGTGGACATGGTGAGGTTGCAGGCTCTCTGCAGAGTGGCTCAAATATCTCATCAACCAAACTGAACCACTCTTCTCCCCATCCCCGAAAATCCCAGGCCGGGTGTCCACACCCACCGAAATCCCAGCTTGCATCCAGACCTCCACAAAGTCTTTCCACTTCCTCCAAATCCCAAATGAAAAATTAGCCTAATAACTAGTAATCATCAGTTGCGTAATGAATTTCTTTGGGACTAAAGCTAAACATAAACTGGGATAAATTGTTCTAATTTAGGAGACGGGGAAATAAACACACAAGATTGAACTTTTTTCAGTAAATCAAAGTTTTTATTGCTCAAAAATGGCACTAGAGTCCTGTGGTAAACAGGATAACAGCCCCTCTCCCCCAGGGACGTTCCCACTCCCAACCTCCACAAACTGTGAGTGTGGCAAAGGCTGAGCTGGATTTTGGACAGTGTCCACCAGAAGCTCAAGACTCATTGCAGCAGGCAGGGACGAAGTGGCCCCAGGAGCAGGAAGCCCAGATAAGAAAAACTAGACTCCCAGGCCTCAACCTCGGATCCGTGTCCCCAGGAGCCCTGCGTCCTTCCGACCTCACAGTGCAGGGAGGGGGCTGGGCGGAGGGCCTCGTGCTTAAGCCTCCATGTCTTCTCTAAGGCCAGTTCCGCTGGAGTGGAACGTCCCCATTAGCTGGCAGTCTGGATAATGCTCCAGTGGCCAGGCCCGGAGAGGAAACGTATCTACATGAAGTATGAGTCTAGGATCAGTTTGAAGACTCTTTGCTCTTAAGGTTTAATATTTTATCCTAATACATGGCCTCGAATCACTTGCCTATTGCTGCAGTAACAAACTGCTACCAACGGTGGCTTAAAACATCCCAAGCATTGCCTTGTACTTCTGGAGATCAGAAGTCTGACATGGGTTTCACAGGCTAAAATCAAGGAGTCGGCAGAGCTGGGTTCCCTCTGGAGGCTCCAGGGCAGCGTCCTTTCCATGCCTTTTCAGGCATCTAGAGGCCGCCTGTCCCTCTTGGCTCATGGCCCCTTCTTCCCCCTCTGTTATCACATCTCTTCTGCCTCTGCTCCTGCCTCCCTTTTATAAAAACCCTTGTGATGGCATTGGGCCCCCTAATTATCCAGGATAACCTCCCCATCTCAAGATCCTTAGCTTAACCACAACTGAAAAGTCCGAAATGCACAGTAAGATATTCAGAGATCAGGTGTCAGGGATTGAGACGGGGACATTTGGGAAGGCACTTGTTCTTCTACCTATTACTGCCTATTACTGGGCTCTCTTGCCATTTTTGAAAAATAATTTTAAAATATTAGCTCCGGTCTGTTCATTGCTGTCTTCTAAATTGAAACAATTTGTTCCAGTTTATGTTTAGCTTGAGTCCCAAATAAATTCAATATGTAACTAATAATTGCTGGTTATTAGGCTCATTTATCATTTGGGAATTGGCTATACTTATTCATTGAACCAAAAGGTGGTGAATTAGTTTGTTATTTTTATTTAGGCTGTGTATAGGTCTTTACAAGTGATTTGAGGCTATTTACGAACTCAAAATAGAAAGAATAAAATTACAACCCAAATAACACTCAAAGGGACAGATTTTATCAGCCCCCTCTGATACTGACTATGAACATGGCTTTGTAGGGGCCAAAGAAAAACTTTCTCTCCACCTCTGAAAGTTCATCAGGAAATATCACTGACAAATTTAGATCATTATGAAGAAAAGGCATAATAAATTTTATTATTTAACGTACTGGGAGAAGGCAAAGTGCAGCGGAATCACAAGAGAGTGATGCCCCAATTTTCCATTGGGATACAGGTACTTAAATACCCATCTGCACAGGGAAAGGGGTGATGGGGGTTTAGAGTAAATGATTCTTAGAGGGGCTCAGTGGGCCTGGAGAACATAGAACGGCCTGGGACAAAGTCTATTTGGCTGCAAAGCAGACAGTGACTGGTAACTGGTTCTCTTCAAAATACTGAATGGGACCGAGATAGGAGCCAGTGGTCCATGACAAAAGCTCCTCTAGTTGTGATGACAGACTCTAGTCTTCCTTGCTGTGATATGAGTTATGTTAATGGGAACTCACGTAAAAGACCGGAGGGAACTGCCTTCTTCCCTGGTGAGTCTGGACTTTATGCAGGTAAGGGACTAGCTTCCTCCTGTGCTTTGGGGAGTGACAGAGGATAGAGGGACAGGAGGGGGGAGGTCAGAGAGACCTTGAGGCTGCTTTTTTATTCCAGCCTGTCAAAGTACCACCTTCTGGGATAACAGCTTTCTGCACCCCAGCAGCTTCAAGGTGGTTTGGTTGTTGGTTGTTGCATCTTATCCCGTCTTCCTCTCTGCTGGCCCCACCTCAAGGTCCCCTCTGCTCCCCTCAGCTCTCCAGGGCTGGCCCAGCTTCCCTCTGCGCCCCCAGAATCCCCTGTCCAGCAGGACAGACAACAGCCATGCGCAGTGGTGGCCTCCTCATCTCCGCACCTGGACTGGACCTCCCCACCTTCTCCAGCACCTGCCCTCTGCTCTCTCTCGTGGAGGCTCTTTGTTCTGCCAGAGCCCATTGATGGGAGTTGAAGGTGGAGGTGCCAGAGGTGGGCATTCTCCTGGCTAAACACAGACTTCTGATTCCTCCCCTTCGAGCCCGGTGCTACCAGGCACCTGCCCTGGGTCTGTGCCCAGCACCTGGCTAGTTCCTCCTGAAGTCCACACGTGCAGAACCCGCTCTAGCAGCAGCTGTCCCACGCCCTGCCCTCGCCTCTCCCTCTGACCATGTTCCCCTGTCCTCCTCAAGCCTGGCCCCCAGCCCTGCTCCTGCTCTGCGTGCCACCCAGGGCGGGGCACAGGCTGGCCCTTCCCATTTGGAAACCCAGGTCCTCCCATTCTGGGCTTTCCTCCCACCTGCCTTCTGTCCTGCCCTCTGGAACTCCTATCATTTGGATGCTGGCCCTCCTGAGCCGGTTCTGCAGTTTTCTTATCTTTTCTGTCCTGATTTCCATCTCTTTTCTTTCTACTTTGATTTGGATTTTGTTTTTCAACTTTAGTTTCAAAATGTTATCAAGTATTAAATTTCTACCATCTTTCTTTTCTTTTCTTTTCTTTTTTTTTTAAATTCTGAGAGCTGTTCTCTTACACTACTTCTTTTTAAGCATCATATTTTTATTTCATGGAAGAAATAGCTCTTTAATCCTTCCTAAGATTTTGATCACTTAATTTTTTTTAAGCGTTTGTCTCCCTGCACATTCCAAAAAGCTCGTTGGAAGCTCTGTGTAGGTGGATGGACTTGACAGAAGTGCACTTGCTGTGGGGGGAGAGCCTGAGCCTTTCAGTCTGGAGAGTTGCTTTCTCACATTGGTTCAGATTCCAGACTCCATCAGTCTCATTCCTGCAGTCTCCAAGCCTGAGGCTCTGGAAGTCACGTGCAAGTAGCAGGATGGCGGTCCTCATTCTCCTGGGTGCCTTCAGGACGGTGCCCCTGACCCCGAGTCTAGAGCCCGTCTGTTCTCCCCTCTAGAGACTGACCTCCAGTCTTTGCCAGGATGGAGGTGGGGTCACCAGCTGTAGGGGGACAGGGCAATGAGACCTGGGGGTCTCTGCACTCTTGACCAACTTTCAAGCCCCCTTCACCCTCTTCAAGGGAGCCACTCCCCGAGGCCACCACCCCCTGAGCTTCCTGGCTCCACGGTTAGAATCCAGCTGGTGCTCAGTTTTCTCTGCACTGATTTAGGACCCCCTTTCTCTTCTGGCTAGTTCAGTCACAAACAGTCCCGCTGCTCTTCAGTGTTCGAGCCTTTTTTGCTATTGTCTTGTCTTCTGTTCTATTTGCCCTTGGAGATGTACGACTAAAGAACAACCAAAACAAATGGCAAAAGTAAAAACCTTTGCTGTATTTCAGTGCAAATGTTCAATTCTGTGACACTTACAGGGTGTGTCCCTCACTTTCCTTCTGTACGTGCAGCAGCCCGTTTCCTGCAGCGTATACCTGGAGGGTGGCTTCTGGAAGGACACTCTTCCCAGCAGGAGAGAAGTTCAGGATCGGAAGTAACTCCAGTTGCAAGCAATTCTCAGTCCTCTTCCGGAGACTAGCTGCTGGAGACTGGGACGAAGAGTCTCTGCGTGTGATAAGGACTTACTCTGGTGATCTGAACATAGAGGTGGCGTTCAGCCCCTAACTGCTCTGGGAAGAGTTTGGCCTGCAGCGATCTGTACAGCTAACACCCAGCGCTCTGATTGCAGCCTCCACTAATAACGGCCTCCCCAGGAGTCTAGCGGGCCGGTCTCGTGCCTCAAAGTGAGCTTCTTCCCATCAGTGAAAACTGGTCCCTCGCTGACTGGAGGATCCCGGGTGCTGGGAGCATTCGAAGCACAACAGTCAGCCTCTGTGCTGCAGAGGCCGGGATGGTCTGGGTGCGGGCTCTGAAGTTCCGTCTCTGCCCCTGGGCTAGCCTGGGCATGATGGGTCCCTACAGGGCACTTGTCTGTGGTCCTGGTGCTGGTCTCCCCCAAGCATGGAGAGGTCCAATTCAGAGAGGCCAAAGGAGGCTCGAGAAAGGGTCATGTCTGGGTTGGCTTGACTTCTTCTTAGTACCTGGAGCCACCATTCCAAGTGGTTAAGGGGTGCCTTGGAAAATCATTTGTAGTGTGTCAAGTGATGGACGTAACAGAGCTGGAGGGCTTGATTTCACCAGCTCACTTGGTGAAGTGCCTCTTAGCATTTTCTGTAGTCATCTAAGTAGAAGGAAGTTAGAAACCCATAGGAAATGAATTTTTATAATTTTCATTTTAAAAGCTAAGTAGAGTTTTCAAATAGCAAGCTTTATGGGAATGTAATTTACATGGGACAAAATTCACCAATTTTAAGTATCCATTTTGATGAGTTTTTTGACAACTGTGCACAGTTGCGTGACCACAGCTGCCTTCAGGAAATAGAACGTCTCCGCCCCTGAAGTCCCCCTTGCCCCTTGCCAGCTCCCCTCCCCCACAGCCCGCCCTCTGCTCCCAGACAACCACTGATCTGCTTTCTGTCTCTGGAGTTTTACCTTTTCTAGATAAACAGAATCACACGATTAGAGGCCTGGCTTCTTTTGCGTAGCATCATGTTGCTGTGTGTCAGAAGTGTGTTCCTTTTTACCTCTGGGTGGTGTTCCAGTGTGTGGATACACCAGTTTGTCTCTCCATTCATCGGTTGATGGAGATTTGACTTGTCTCCAATTTCTGGCCATTCTGAGTACAGCTGCTACAAATATTTGAATATAATTCTGTGTACATTCACATGTTTTCATTTCTCTTGGGTAAACACCTCGAAGAGGAATTCTGGGTCATATAGTAGGTGTACGTAGGTTAAACTTTATAAGGAACTGCATAACTGTAAACGTTGTGTAGATGACCCATGTGGCTATTCACATTTAGATTTTAAAAAGCAAAATAAAATTTAGAAGTGAGTTCTTCGATTGCAGTGGCCACATTTCAAGTGCTCTGTGCGGCTACTGTGCTGGTTGGTGCAGACGCTGAATATTTCTATCATTGCAGGAATTCTGCAGGGCAGCATTGGTGTACAATGTAAAACCTGGAGTTTCAAAATAGTAACTTTTTCATTGATCTGGGCAAAATTTTCTTAAAAAGCCATGAGTAGTCTTTCTCACGGTTGTTTTCATAAACAATAAGGTCCTTGCCAGGTCTAATTCAAAGAGGAACAATCCCATCTTGTATTAGCTTTGCAGAGCAAATGTCTGGAGCAGCCCAAGGACCAAAGAGTCCGACAGCCTGAAGAAGTTATTGTTCTTGCTGGAGCAGCTGGCTGTGCCTGTGGAGAAGCCACCCATGGAGACCCACTGCCTTCCAGGCCTCGGCAAATTCCTAGAAACAGCTTCAGGACCCCAGGATCTCACAGAATGGAGAAGGGGCTCTGCTCACAGCTGGGAAAACGCCAGAGGCTCCATGACAGGTAACGTGATAAACTGATTGGAATCACAGTCTCAGAAATAAGCTGTATCCATTGCTTCTTAGATGCTCTCTATTCATCACTTATAAAACAGGGCACGGAGACCAACTGATGCAGTGCAGATCGCCGTTCTGCCCGGACACTTTCGAAGTTTCAAGTTGCAGCATCCCTGACCCTCTCCATGAGTAAAGACCCTACGATTTGACAAATAGAGTTTTTTTTCTGACCATAGCTCAAGTGGGTTTGTTTCACGTGGCTTTTCCATGTGCAGTTCTGATTTCCTGGCAGCTGGGTCTCCTGGTGAGGAATCTGGACCTGCGACAGTCAGGGGCATGGACCGTGGGCTCAGGTTCCCTGTGTGTGGTCTTTCTCCAGAAGGGAAGGCACATCACAGAAGAAGAGTTTTTGTTACCTCTGGGGCAATGTTGCATTTTGTGAAAGAAAGTATTTTAACCACCGATTTGAACAAAGCCAGCAAAACAATAGTCCCTCTTGTGGTCTCAGCCATTAATCTTTCATGTAGGGGGAAAATCAGATGCCTTCATGATGTCATCCTTTGGCTCAGAAAAGAACCAATGGAACTAAAGGACACCATTGTCTCCCTGACACAGTGGCTGAATGGGACGTGGCACTGGCTTTTTCTGTTCCAGAGAGAGGTGGGCACATCTGCGGCTGCCCATCCATAAACGTGGCTGGAATCTTAACGCTGGGAGAATTTGCCGGAACGGCTTTGTGGATGTGAAATTTCCACATTTCCAAAGAGGCCCCCCATCTGTCACCTGCTTTCTTGTCACCCCCAAATAAAGAGCTCATTTTTTTTATGGTAAGTCTGGTGGAATCCCCCCACCCTCACTCCATGGTTCCTTTCTCTCTTCACCTTTGGTGAAAAAGTCATTTAGGGCAATAAAGCTGTAAAGCTGTCTCATGAGAGGTGGCGAGATCCAGCAGGGGGAACGTGTCTGGGCTGCAGAAACTCCGCATGAGGGAGCTGATGGCACGAGAAGCCCGTTCCAGGGGAACAGCGATGGGCTCGGTTCCGGCTTTACAGGATAGTTCTGGGAAACTAAAGTCTCGATGGCTTTTCAAAAAAGGGTTCTTGAGGAGGAATGGGAAAGAGAAGACAGATGGGGTAGAAAAAGGAAGGGACATTAGACCAGACAGAGAGGAGACTTCTAGACACCCATGAGGATTTAACTTTGTGTTGTGCAGCAAAAACTACCTTGATAACAAAGTGGCAATTCACAAAATGGCCCAATAATGTGACATTTATGTTTTGTTCCCACACACATTTGCAGAGATTATGGGCACACCTGCAGGGTTACATGATCCATGTAAAAAAAAGGCTCCAATTTTCCACCCCTTCCTATACTCATGACTTCTGCGATGTGACTTTGCACTCTTTCTGTCAAGAGCTGGATTATGTTTCTGCATCGCCTGAATCCAGACTGGTCTTTTTGACTTGCTTTAGCAATAGAATGGGGTGGAAGCAACTGAGCCAGTCTGAGCCTAGGCTTTGAGGTGTTTGTATACTTCTGCTCTCTCACTTGGCCCCCTGCCTCCACCACGAGAACAAGCCCAGGCTGAGCAGTGGAGGAGGAGAGACCATGTGAAACAGAGAGAGCTGAGTCTTCTTAGCTGAGCCTCTCTAGACCAGCTGGCCTCTAGCCAGCTTGTAGGTGGAAGAACCAGCCCAGCAGAACCCGTCCAGGCAAACTGTGGGCTTCTAGGAAGTCATGCATGATTGTTTCTTTAAGCTGCTAAGTTTTGGGGTGGTTTGTTACACAGCAATAACTAACCGACAACTCTTTATAAGGGTCATTGAGGGTAAAGAGATGACAGATGACACACATCATGATAAAAGTCAAACTGCAATCAGTGTTGGCTGTGGGTGTAATGAAGCAGGCCCTGTGGTGTGTTCTCACGGGCTTGGTAACTAGCAGTTAATGAGGTTGAGTGTAGCGCCCACAGGGTTGGAAGAGAAGAGGGCTTTGCACCTGGGATATGACAAAGAGAGGACCAAGCTGGCAAAAGACTCAAGCCTCCCAATCGAGCCCCAAGTGGAGTACCTTCTCTAGATCCTTGGCTCAGTCAACGGCCCTCTTAGGAGCCAGCACTCAGCCCTCACCCCTAGCCCCACTGTGAAAGTCAGCAAGCACCTGGCTCCTGGTAACACGTGGCCAATGAGTCTGCAAACTGGATCATTGGCACTGGGTAATTTAGAGTTTCCTATAAGAATAACACCGATTTATTAAATCCCATCACTGAGAGAAAAGAGCTGTCAACGTTTGTGGTGAGCATCCTTTAACCATCTCGTAGTGTGCAAATGCACACATAGTTTTTATAAACTCTATGTGTTTTTCACATAGAGCTTTCATTCATTTTATAAATGAAATCTTACGATTCAAATTTATGCTTATTACTTTTTTAAAATTACAAAATATCACATGCTCGTGGTAGACAATTTAAGCAATATTAAGTGTCTAAAGTCAAACATAACAGTCCTCCTCTTCCCTGTAACGTGATTTCTTCCAGATAATTTGTTGTGACGTTGTTCTTGTTGTAATGTTGCTTTGTGTTCTATGTTCTAACACACTAATTTGTTTCCCAAGTACATCCGTTTTACTCTCCAGTTCTTCCACTGAGGTTCTTGTTTAGATTATTATTACTTTTGTTTATTGTTTTTAATTTCCAAGAAATATTTATTATCCTCCCATTAATCATTTTCAAAGCAGCCTGTTCTTGCTTAATGAATGCATTATTGATTCTTAAAATTCTCTGAGGATATCAATTAGTCTTTTAACAAACATCTTTCCCTTTCTTGTACCCACCTTGTTTCCTTGCAAACCTTTGCTGTGCTTGCTGCTTTCAGGCAGTTGGTTTCCCTTAAATGTCTTGTGATTCTTGCTTGTGGGTTTCTGTTTACTGATGAAGATCTAGATTTATCAGTATTGGTAGCTGTTGTAAGCATCCTTCACAAATATAAAGGCCACTGTCTCCATTCTCTGGCTGTGTGTTCTCCTGGGGTGCAATGCTTGGCTGCGTGTGCTGGGGGCAAGCTTGCCCATGGCTGCAAGGAGGTGGTGAACATTTGCCAGTAGGGGCTTCTCTTTAGTTTGTGTGGATGGGGAGATGGGCTGGAGATTCTCTTTGGTAGAGGAAGAAAGATAGAGGTATCCTGGGGCCTAAAGTGCTAAGATTCATAAGACCAGCAGTGGAGGCAATTCAGCAATATCTATCTCATCTAAAAATTCAGATGCTCTTTGAGCCGGCAGCTCGTCTTGCAGACACACTCTCAGAGATATTTGCAATGGTGAAAAATGGTGACAACCTAAATGACCCTTAAATAGGGCCCTGTATGTACATACAAAGGACAGCTGCAATGTTGAAAGAATGTTGTAGATTGGTAACTGTAAACTTGGGGAGATGTCTCTAATATAGCTTTAATAGACTAGAGAAAGAGCAAGTACAAGAGAGCAGAGAACTACTGAGCAGGTTAACAGGCACAGAAGATGTCTGGAATGAAAAATTGCAAGCTGGGCACACTGGCGGCTTGGGCTGTAAGACTGGGAAGGTCCACATTCCTGTTTACTTCATACACTTCTGAATGGCACACGCACTGCACTCCCTCTGTTCTGGGATTCTGTTCTCCATGTTCCTTAAATGTCAGGATTTGAAGTCAGACTCCTACTGAGCTCAAAGCTCCATCCCATCTTATTCCAGACGGTTGCTTCTGCCGCTGCTTTCTTCCCGTCTGATGCATCACCGTTATCAGCTAAAAATAGTCCCCACGCAGCAGGCGGGCTTGTCTCCAGACTCCGGGTCTGCTTGGAAAGCCCTTCGTGGGTGCCCACAGCCAGGGCTCACCTGCCTCCCTCTGCAGCTCACGCATCACCTCCCTGGCTCCTGTTCCCCCCATCCTTGGTCCGCACTGCCAGTTCGAACACCTGTCAAATTCAGCTCATTGAAGGTGGGTGGCTGGGAATTCCAAGGAGAAAGAACACTCTGTGATGGCTACTCCTCAGGAGGCCAGCAGCTGTCTCTGTGCCCTCCTCCACTGTGGCTAAAAAGAGCAGGTGCAGAGGCCACCCTGCATGCACACGTGATGCCAGAAGTGAGAGAGCCCAGTGCCAGCCATCTATTTCAAAGAGCTATCCCAGCCACAAGAAGGAGCATGTGCGTGCGTGCGTGTGTGTGTGCGTGCGCACGTGTGTGTGTGCGCACGTGTGCGTGCGTGCGTGTGTGTGTGCGTGTGTGCGTGCGTGTGCGTGTGTGTGCGTGTGTGCGTGCGCGTGTGCGTGTGTGTGCGTGCGTGTGTGTACGTGCACGTGTGTGTGCGCACGTGTGTGTGTGTGTGTGCGTGTGTGTGTGTGTGTGTGTGTGCGTGTGTGTGTGTGTGTGTTCTTGGGCATAAAGTACTACTACTTCTGTCTTCGACATCTTTTTCTCTGTCTGGGCTACAGGGATCACACCATTCTGTCCATTTTCTCATTCCCCTCTGTGCAGTCAAAAGTGTGTGGGTGGAGTCAAAAGGACTGGTTTGCTGGTAAACGTTAACCAACCAGCTTCTTGGAGGAAAAGAAGCTCTGATCAGCATTTGCCTGTTTCCGTGGTGTAAATACTCCCACCATAACCAATTTCATGCTGCCACCACGACATCACTATATGTGGAGTTGGGAAGAAAATGCACACCAGTCACCCCGGTTATACAGGATTTCTGCCACACAGACCCAGTAGATGTAAGTAGCCTCAAGAGCATTGGGTAATAGTAAAATATGCAGAAACAGATACATTTTGAGGATGTATTATTTTATTTTTAACATAACTTATTTCTAAGTTTACATACTTTAATGATCGTTGTGCTTGAGAGCACGCCCAGGGTCCTAAGGCAGGAGCCGAGGGCCAGCCCCCTCTGCCTGGATGCAGACAAGAAACAGAGCACAGCCGGGGTCTTAGGCAGGAGCTGGGGGCAGCACCCCCCACCGGGAAGTAGGCAAGGAGCTCGCTGAAAACACCACTTCCTCGCAGGAGGCCCAGCACAGCCACCGCCACAGCCACGGCTGCCGCAAAAGCAGCTTGACACCACAGCAGTAGCCACAGCTACCATGCAGTCTGCCCAGCAGACACCCGACTGCAGTGACACAAGGACAGTCATCAGTGGAGACTGGAAAAGAAGAGAACGTCTCACTTCCCAAAGCCCACTCCAGTGTAACAGAAGAAGCAACTGCCCCACCACGCCCCTGCTTTATTTGTAATTTAGTAATTTCTGTCTTCTCTCTTTTTTCTTGGTCAGTCCAGATAAAGGTTTGAAAATTTTGTTGATGTTTTCTAAGAAAAATAATAATAATAAAAAGACTATTAAGCAGTCTACAAAGCACCATTGATGTAAATATTTTAATTAAACATTACCTTCATATAATTCTTTTAGGGTAAAATAATCTTTACATATAGTGTAACTTGTTAAATATGTAACTATCTTTCATTTTCTTTAACAGACTTTGTTATGGGAGATGGAAATCAAGCTCAAACTCATTTCACAATATGAAAAACAAACAAAAAAGTATATATTGGTTTGAGCTGGCATTGAGTGTGGTGCCCTGTGTATCACATGCCAAGAACCCATCGGAATATTCTCTCTTCTTCCCTTCAGAAGGTCTCAAACATCTCCTTTGGGGATATGTCATCTAAAAAACATTACTAAGCGAAAAAATCAGTTTTGAGAACTGGAAGAATTTTCCCTTTGATTATCTGATATTGTGTAATTCTTTGGTGTGGGGCTTTATCACTTTAATTAGAAGAGGTGGAACCTCGCGTACCTGGATAAGGACAGTTGAGTAGAATAAGCGAAGAGTTCTATACTGACCCACAATCATGATGCATCGTGATTAGATTCAGAATCTCCCTATCTGTAACACAGTGTAATATATGTTGATATTATACGAAACAAAAAGTCTTCCTTTTTCTCCAAAAAGCTTTATCTTTTTGTGAGAAATAATCATATTTTATGAGAATTTTATAGACCCACCCCACGGACCTTTTGCAAATTCACAGAGCCAGAAATGCTAAACCAAGTCACCCCCCAATTCCTGACCCACAGAAACTGTGAGAGGATAATAAACATTTATTATTGCTTTAAAAAAAAAAAAAGATCGTGTTTAACAACAGGCTCACAGAATTCCTAAAAATGCAATGTTAACTGTCGTAAGCTGGTTCAAGCCAGCACCCCACTGAATGGCTGTTAGAGGGAAGCAAAACCTAGAGTCAGGCGTTTTCTCAAATGTCTGAGCTAAACTGTTCCTCTTTTTCCCATACAGCCCTTTGGGACTAAGTGGCAAGCCTTGGGCTACGATGCCTGACGTCTGTATCTCAATTCTGCACTGTTCACAGGTGGAGTTCTGATGTGGAGGGTTTATGGAGCCTTCTGAAATGCTCTTAGAATAAAGATTCTGGAAAATATTTGTTCTGAGTATCTCCCACACAGTGAAGTTGGTCCTTGATTCTAACATACAGATGTATACACATTGTTTGTTTCCAGATCTCTGGAGTATCTGAGTTAGCAGCTATTTGTGTGAGCTTTTACAAAAGAAAGCTAAGCGAGCCAGTCTCCCTGATCCTGGGGATGAACTTATCCAAGACTAGGACAGAAATTCCACAGCCCGAGAGTAACTGGTGCAAAGATTCCAAATGAATTTGTGGAAGGTTTTATTTTCTTACATAAACTCTCTATTTTAAACTTTTCATTAAACAACCAGAAGATCTCTTTCCACTGATTAGAAATCCAAATCCAGTTTTTGGATTAAGTCCAGCCAACCAATTTAAGTCTCCCAGTGGGTACAATGTGTGAATTCATCAACAGCAGCCAGACGAAAGTCAATAGCTGTGTGTGTAACGCAAACCTCCAGGAGCTTAATTCGCACTCACCCTGCTCTGCCTCAGGATGTGCAGCTCACTTGCTGGGCAGCTCACCGCCCCTGCCCCCCGATGCTGTTTCGGGACCCTTTTCAGCACAGCACTCCAAGGAGCAACTGTATACCGGAGGAGGCACAGGGAGGAAACAAGTTGGTTACCCCATCATCAGCAGCACACACACACACACGCACACGTACACAACACAATTTGCAGCCTTTCTTTTAGGAAACCTTTTGGCACCCCTTCTTTTTGCCGTTCTCCGACCCACTTCTATTTCACCTGTGCCAGCCAGCTTAGTCGGCAAGGGCTTCCTGTAATGAGTTACCCTATTCCGTGTGAAGAGCTTTGAGTGAAAGGGGGGACTTCAGTGACACACACCTGCAGGCTGGTGTTGAGCCTGGGTCTAAGTGTGGATACAGCTCCAAAAAGAAAAGATGGGAAAGCTGTGATGTATAAAGGTGTCGGAGGCACACAGGACTGAAGAGGTTGCACTTGTGTTGTGTCACATGCCTCTTGGTGGCATTCATTAAGTCTATTAAATTTCATAAAAACAACTAAATTCCCTAAAGAAGAACCCATATGTAAATAACTTGAATTTCAGAGATTGGCAATTTTTTAAAGATGAATATTTTTCAATTTCAAAATAAAACCTCCTTTATCAAAGCTCCAAATTCCTGGAAAGTTAGCTTCTCATGCCCTTTATCATGTATCATCCAATCTACAATCTTCACTGTGCTACACTGAGCTACGAATGTGTTCATGTGATTTATGATTTGTGGTCACTGTTGTCACTCTCTTTATTACTTGACATTTACTGAGCACCTGCTATATCCAGGGGCATTGCACACTGATAGAGTTTAGATGTGTTGTCCCCCAAAACTCATGTGGAAATCTGATCCCCAATGTGGCAGTGTTGGGAGCTGTTTGAGTCATGGGGGCAGATCCCTCATGAATGGATTAATGCTCTCTTTTGGGGGTGGGGGTCATGAGTGAGTTCTCACTTTTTTAGTTCCTGCGAGAGCTGGTTGTTTAAAAGACCCTGGCACCTCCCCGCCCTCTCTCTTGCTTCCTCTCACCATGTGATCTGCTTGTACCTGCCGTCTACCTGACACTTTCCTCCATGAGTAGAAGGAACTTGAGGCCTGTGCCAGATGCAGCTGTCCCAGAATAGTGAGCCAAATAAACCTCTTTTCTTTATAAATTACCCAGTCTCAGGTATTTCTGTTATAGCAACACAAAAACAGACTAATACACACACATTGGCCCATTTAGTACAGCAACCTTCAAAGTCAGTACTACAAGAGGCAAGACCTCAGAGGCTCAGACCACAGATCCTCCCCCTGCTCTGGGCCCCAGGAGAATGCCTGTACAACCACATCAACCAGGCCCTCTAGTGTGGCAACATGGCCAATGGGGCACCCCAACAGGAGTTTGGAGGGGAAGAGGTTGGGGTATTCCTCTCCCTACAGCCCTCACTGCAGGTCCCCTCAGGCTGGCTGTGGCCCTCTTTATGTCCCATATTCCAAGTTCTGGTACTGTCCCTCCCCTCATCCTGCAGGGCCTAGGCTTGCTGTGAGTAGCCAGGGTACCATTCTGGGCCATGTCATTTCCCTGCACTTTGCACAAACCTTTGCAAATAGTTCCTCCATTGTATTAGTTTCCTATTGGTGCTGTACCAAATTACCAGAAACTTAGTAGCTTAAAAAGCAACTTATTCCCTCACGGTTCTGGAGGTCAGAAGTCCAAAATCAGTATCACTGGGCTGCAATCAAGGTGGTGTCAGGGCGCTCTCTCCCCGGAGGCTCTAGGGCAGAATCCATCCCTTACCTCCTCCAGCTGCTGGTTGCTGTCAGCATTTCTTGGCTCATGGCTGATACCTCCAGTCCCTGCCTACAGGATCACGTCACCTTCTCCTCTGTGTCTGTGGTCAAACCTCCCTCTACCCCTTTCATGTAATTTGTGATCACATTTAGGACTCACCAGGATAATCTAGGATAATCTTCCTGTCTCAAGATCCTCAGTTGCATCTGCAAAGTCTTTGTCACGTAAGGTAACAATCATAGGTTCCAGGCTTTGGGCCTGATCTCCTTGGGGGCCATTCCTCAGCCTACCACGTTCATTATCCTAATTTGAGCATGCAGTCTGTCTCCTGCTAGGACCTGACTGATACAGCCTGGGTCACTATATATAAAAGAGCATGAATTCAAGCCAGGAGAATAAGTAAATTTGAGAACTTTCATGTGGCGTTAAATAGCATTGGTATCCTATTGACTCCCAAATTTATATCTCTGGTCCATTTCTTTTCTCTGAGTTCCAAGAACATATATCTAATCGACTACAGCAATCCCTTTAGCTGCAGTTTTGCTATCTGTGGTTTCAGTGACTCTCAGTGAAATGTGGTCCAAAAATATTAAATCCAGAAATAAACAATTCCTAAGTTTTAGATTTCACGCCATTCTGAGTAGCATGATAAAATCTCTTGCACCGTCCTTCTAGAACTGTGCTTCTGGGGTGTGAATCATCCCTTTGTCCAGTGTATCCGGTATACATGATACCCGCCTTTTAGTCATTTAGTAGTTGTCTTGGTGATAACATAGTGGAAGAAACATGGAACATATGTAGGGTTCAGTACTCTCCTCGGTTTCAGGCATCCGCTGGGCATCTTGGACCATATCCCCATAGATTAGGGGGACTGCTGTATTTTATACTCCATGTGGATGCTTCATAGCCCCTCAAGCTTGCACAGCAGAGCCAGCTCTTCTCTTTCCCTACCTCCCACCCTGCTCTTTCCTTCGTCTTCTCCATTTTAGCAAATTGCACCACCACCCGCCAGTTTGCTCAAGCTGGCAATCTGGAAATCAAAGCAGTGACCTCCATATCTCAGTGGCCTCCCCCCACCTACCCGCCAAACCAATCAGCACTGTATCCCTGCAGGCTTGACTTCCAGTTCATCACCATGTTCCTATAGGCTCTACCTCCACGACAGATCTGGAATCTCTTCTGCTCTCCGCATCTCTGCTGACACCCATCTAATTCATTCCAAGGCACTGGCCAGCCACCTGGACCCCAACAATGACCGCCTGAGCATCTGCTTCCCTTCAGTCTTTCCTCCCTAGTCCACTCTATCCAGTAGCCAGAGAGGCACTCTGCAACCTGGGCTGACCCACATCACTCCCTGTCTTAAAACCCTTCGCTACTTTCAACTGCGTTCTCACCTTCGCCCGCTGCACTTTTGCTGACCTCCTCGTCACTTCCGCCCTTCTCTCTGATGTCCCTATGCCTGCAGTGCTCTTTTCCCCAATTCTTCATGTGTCTGGCTGGTTCTGTGTTGTACACCCGGTGATTAGCACAGTTCTGGATGTAACAGAAAGCCAGTGACTCCATCTCCCATGGGACAAGCTACAAAGCCACCTTGCAAAGGTGAGGATCAGGGCATGGAGGGTTGTGGCCATTGTTGGAACCTACCCCATGATGGACAATGGTGGAAACCACATAAATGGGCCCATGGTCTCCCCAGTAGTGTTAGAACCAGAGAGACTGGCCAGGTCCTGAATTCATCCCAGGTCCTGAATTCATCCCAGGATTGGAGGGACTGGCCTGTCAAGGGTTCTGTCTGAGTTGTTTCCCCACACGTCCCTACTCAAGGTCACTGGAGGAGAATGATCAACGGTGGTGGCATCGTCATTCTTAGGTTAGGAAAACACAACTGCTGGTCCCAAGCACGTTCAGACCCATCTGCAATCTCCTCCAGCAGCAGTGATTGACAGCGGGAGCAGGCAGTGCCGATTGCTGCTGGATGTCAGGAAAAGGCACCCTCTGACCTGGAGTGAAAGGTCACAAAATGAAAATATGTACGTGGACAATGCGGAGGTCCCCTCATGAGCTAAAAGAGTGCAGGGGCACCTTTAAAGTGCTGTTGTGATAACAAGCAACAGCCTGAACCAGTAACTGAACACACGTGATAATGTCCACGGTGCCACCTCAGGACACAGGGGGGCCAGTTCCCAGGCAGGTCAGGGGCTGGGAGCGCCGTGGTGGGCTTGCTGCTAGGTGGGGGCACGACGTCTGCAGCTGGAGGGCACATATACCTCCCTGCCCTGATACGATCTTCCATCATCTCCATCAATCATTGGGGTTTTCTCCCTGTGGTTGGTCACTAGATGTCACTGGAGGAAAAAATCTGACCAGAAAACAAATGCAAGGGAGAGAGATATTAATGTTTTGGATCCCGAGGAAATGGTTTCCTTGGCAACGGGAGCACGTGAAAGAACTAACTTCCTCCTCTACAAGCAGCTTGTGGCTTCTGAGCGACATTCCAGTCGAGCAGGAGCCAGGCAGTGACACTGAATGGAAGAACAGGGGAGGGACCGAGGTGCCCAGGGCGCTCTGCAGCCTGTGCTGACTCCGGGTCTGAATTCCAAAGACACGCTCCAGAGCGACTTTCCTCCAGTTTTTTGTTGTTGTTGTTGTTGCTGTTTTTTGTGAAAGTTGGGTGGTGGGTACATGTCCTATATTGTCCTATCTGCTCTTACACATGTTTACACATTTTTATCATAAAAAGCTTGAAAAAGCAAAAGATATTGAGAAGTGGGAGGGAACATTAAGGACAGCTGACGGGGATGGTTGTTTCCACCTTTTGACTGTTATGAATAATGCTGCCATGAACATTCCTGTAGAAGTTTCTGGGTCGACATGTGTCTTTTTTTAAAAAATTTTTGTCAATTATGCATATTCATGGGGTACAAAGCTGACCATCACCACCTGTGTCCAAGACGTGATGGTCAGATCAATGCCATCTGCACGCCCACGGCCACCAAGTGCAGTTATTCCCCGTGACCCCACCAGCCTCTCCCCAACCTCTCCCCGCTCCACCCCCAGCAACCCTCTGCAAGTCCAGTGCACCACCACGGTCCTCTCTCCTTCCTCCTTTCTTCTTAGCTCCCTCTTATGAGTGAGCACATGTGCTTCCCTCAGTTGTCCATTACCCCAATAAAAGTGCTCTTTCCTGGCAAACCCGACCACGTCTGCACACATCCTGAGAAAGAGCAGCGCCCAGGAGACCCTGCACTCGCCCGCAGCTGAGCTCTCCACGGTCAGGAGAACTCCGGGGCAGGAAACCCTCAGACACTGACCCGTTCCCCGGCGGGAGCGGAAGGCAAGAAGGGCGCGGGGCACAGGCCGGACACCCAGAGCTGATCTCGGTGCTTCTGTCCTCTGCTTCCCCTTTCTCTCCACATCTCTTTGTGGGAAAAAGAAGGATTCTACCTCAAGATGTGGAAATGGGAGAGAGACAGGGGAAACGGGAGACTGAGAGTTGAACCTTTCATGCCGCAGTCTTGGGATTTCAATTTAAGTGTCGACCAGCTAAGGGATTGCAGGGCCCTGCACTGCCGCAGCCCTCAGCCAAGAGGCAGAGAGGAGAATCTGCGTCCCTCCCATCTCTGTTCTCCCTTTCCTTTCCCCTCACTCTCCCATCTCCCAAGATACCAGTGACCTTGAAATGCCCTCTGGCTTTGGGGGGGGGTAGGGTTGGGGGAGGGGAATCTCCACTCTGCACAGACCTTCCTTCCTGCCTCCATGAGAGCTGCTTCCCTGAGCCCCACTGACCTTTGTTTGCATATTTGAATAAAGTAACTCACAAGAGCCCAGAGGTACAACCCTTCCTGGGATATTAGTGTTTTAAAGGGTATTTTCTCATCCAAATGCATCCCCAATTGCTAGATCGTATGCAAATAAGGGAATGGAGAATTGCTAGACTGGATACCAACCAGAACTATGAAAACCAGGCATCTACGCTCCAACACACTATGGGAAGGGTCTTCCAGGTGGCATGAGTGTAGCAGGTGAGCTGGACTAGCCTGCAATATGGAAGATGACGCAGGCATCCAGAGAGGCTGGTATTTCCAGGATGGAATTCAAGAGGGGGGTGGTGACCAGAAGAAATTGTGCCCCTGGAGATCAGGACAAGTTACAAAAAGACAAGAGAAATGTGTTCCAATGACAAGGTCCACACAAAGCAAAAGTCCAGACTGTCCCGTCCTGACTGCAGGGGTGCTCTGAGTGGCTCACAGGAAGTCCACACAGCAGTACTGTGGAGTCCAAGAGAGGCAGGAGGGGTTTGGCAGCAGACGAGGGCTCCTCACAGCAGGGCTGGGCCCAGGAACAGCAGCCTCCAGCATGAGCTCCCAACCCTGGGGGCCTGGATCCTCTTTCTGCTTATCTGTATTTTTATTCTTCTGTAAGAGACACTTATTATTCATATTATTTTTAAAATACAGAAGCACTATTTGGGCATGTTTTGCATAGCAACCAGTTGGTTTCCATGCTATTCCAAGTATTTGCTTCATCTCATGCTTTAATTATTACAAAATCTTTATTAAATATACTGAACCAAATTACACCCATTGGCTGTTGTTATGAAGACAACGTGTCTTCGGCTTTATTGCAGACATGCATACATGCATGAGAGCACAGGCGAGCACAAGAGAGGCCTCCAACCTGTCCCCCAGGCCCCAGCACGCCATCTGTCACATCCAGAGGTCCTTAGGAAGAGTAAACAGGGAAGTTGGCTCCTACCTGCAGACTTCAGTGCTGCCGCCTCCCCAGCCCTCAGCAGGAACCCTTCTCTCCCCGAGTTGCTGTTTGGTGTTGACACTGCTCTCCCCTCCTGCATGGAGTAGGGACATGGGTCACAGGTGACAGGTGGTACATTTGGGTCTCCATTTGCTATGAAGAAGGGATGGCTCTTTGGATACTTAGCCCAATACCATCTGTGTTAAAGCAATACATGCAAATCAGGAAATGTGCAAACCAGGAAATTTGGTTATTGGTAAATGTCAATGCACTTGGCAGCACCTGCCTGGAAATGTTCGTGGTGAGGTTCTTGAGCTCATTTTGGAACGTCCCAGCTTGTGCTCCAGGGCTGTGTGGGGGCTGCTCCTCCTGTGCTGGGTGGGCAGGACGTGATGCCACCGCACCTGCCACTCCTCAGCAGGCTGTGCCCACACTCTGCCCGTGGTGGAGCTTGGTCATAGCACATCTTGCTCACGTGCTTCCACCGCACTTTTGGGACAGTTTTGTTTGTTTGTTAGGATAACTAATCTGAGTGTCTGGGCCAGTTCCTCTTTGTAACCCACAGCAGTTAAGGGAGCCCTTGGTCCAGAAAAGGCACTCAGTAAATCGTTTTGTGAGTACATGACTGGATTAATGGGTCGTGTCTTCCATTTCTGGGTGCTCTTCGCAGGGCCCAGAGCAGCATGGGGCCCAACAGAAGGATTAATTGATGCGCTGCTTGTGCTCCAGCAGGTCTAAAATGCCCTGTCTCTCTCATTCACCTGTGTATTCTCCACAAATGTATTAAGAAGCCATGCTGTGCTAGCACCTAGGATTACAAAGATGAATTAAGATAGAACCCCCTTTTTTATCATCTTACAGATCAGTAAGAGAGCCATGGGCTGTGAATAGCTTGGATGTTGGCTCCTTCCTGCTTATGCAAAGGTCTCTCCTGCTGCCAAGCATCTCTGGGAGTCCATGGGAGGTCTCATGTGCACACAAAACACATCTGTGTCCAGGATAGGGGACAGGGCAGGTGTGGTCCCAATGTTACCTACTGAGCCTTGGTCCCTGGCCCGAGGTCCCTGCCATGGCTCAGGCCAGTCAGAGCCGTGTTACAGGGCATGGCATGTATCTGGGTGCTTGGTGCTGGCCCTGGGGGTTCTGCAGGTGCAGTGTCTGCTTCCTGGTGGCTGCCTGCCTGGGATGCCCAATGCCCAGTGGCCTGGAGTGGTGACATGCTTCCTGCCCAGCATGCTGCACTGTGTTGGAGAGGCCCCGAGCCGCTGTGCTGAGGCCCCAGTATGTTACAGGACTTGTTGACCACTATGGGCTGAATTACTTTGCACCCAAATTCATATGCTGAAGTCACAACCCCAAGTACTGTAGGATGTGACCTTGTTTAGAAAAAGGGGAGTTGCAGGTGTCACTAGTTAAACTGTGGTCCTGCTAGAGCAAGGTGGGTCCTCGTCCGACACGGTTGGTGTCCTCATCAAAAAGGGAGATGTGGGCACATAGACTCTCGCAGAAGGAAGGTGGTGTGAAGAGACACAGGGAGAAGATGGCCATCTCCACACCAAGCAGGAGGCCTGGGGCACACCTTCCCTCAAAGCCCCTGGGAAATGGGCAGTCGAGGGGACAGCTCAAGCCGAGAGCCCTGCCACGGCATACAAATAAGGGAAAGTCAGAGCAGATGCACGCCCAGGGCGCACAGAGCTACAGAGGAGGAGCTGGCAGCAGGGCCTCACAGAGACGCGACACTCAAGTAGAGAGGGGTTTGCACAGTGGGTTAGGAGGTGGTGGGAGCTGAGGTGTTTCATGCAGAAAGAATGGCCAGTGCACGGTGTAAGAGCAGCTCAGGGAGCAGCGCTAAGGAAGGGGATGGGTCCAGGAAGGCGGCAGGGTCAGTGTGCACTCTGCCTTCTCTGGAAATAGAGACCATGACAGAGCTTGAAGAAGATGCTGTGTGGCCAGTTCGCACTTCTAGAAGAGCAGTGTGGCAGGAACAGTGACAGACTGAAAGCACACAGTGTGGGTGCGTCCTGCCAGCCCCTTCCCTCTGCTTGGAATGCGTTTTTCCCTCCCCCACACGTGCGTGAGCGCACAAGCACACACACACGCGCGTGTGCACACACTCATTCTCTCTTCTCACCTTCTGCCTGATAAACACTTCCCAATGTCAGGTCAAGGGTCATGCCCTGGGAAACCCTTTCTGAAGCTTGGATTGAGCAGGGCAGGTATCTTCACCTCTCTGAGTCTTAGCCTCCCCTCCTGTCAAATGGCATAATTGTCCTTGCTGTATTGCCTACGGGGTTGTTATAAAGATAAAATTAGATTAGGCTATTGAATAATACTTTCTAAATTGTCATGAATGTAAGAGGTGTCAGGGAGAATGATGATGATGATGATGGTGGTGGTGGTGATGGTGATGTTGATAATGTTGATGGTGATGGTGGTGATGGTGATGGTGGTGATGGTGGTGATGATGATGGTGGTGATGATGGTGATGGTGATGATGGTGGTGATGATGATGGTGGTGATGATGGTGATGGTGATGATGGTGGTGATGGTGATGATAGTGATGGTGATAATGTTGATGGTGATGGTGGCGATGGTGATGGCAGTGATGATGGTGATGGTGGTGATGGTGATGATGGTGGTGATGGTGATGGTGGTGATGATAATGTTGATGGTGGTGATGGTGATGGTGGTGATGGTGATGGTGATGATGATGGTGCTGATGATGGTGATGGTGGTGATGTTGATGGCAATGATGATGATGGTGGAGGTGGTGATGCTCTGGTGATGATGATAATGTTGATGGTGGTGATGGTGATGGTGGTGATGGTGATGGTGATGATGATGGTGCTGATGATGGTGATGGTGGTGATGTTGATGGCAATGATGATGATGGTGGAGGTGGTGATGCTCATGGTGATGATGATAATGTTGATGGTGATGATGATGGTGAAGATGATGGTGATGGTGTTGATGCTGGTGATCATGGTGGCTACAATGGTGATGATGATTATGGTGAGGCAATGACGATGTAAACGCCTATCAAGGAAGTGCTTCCTTCTTCCTGCAAGGCAGTTTGGGCTTGCACCCCTGTGGTTTCTTTCTTCCTTCATCTCTTGGGGCTCACATAATGTATCATCCAAACTGGGATACTTTGGGAGTGTTATTAATATTTATACCAGGACAATGGTGCATGAACAGCCCTCAGTCACATTTTACACTTCACTGCTAATGAAATAAACTGGATGAAATAGATGTCCGAAGAGTCTAGGGACAACGAGTACAGTTTGTTCTGTCCATATTTCAGCCTGTTTTCTTAAATTGGGCCTAAAATACTCAGAAAGGAACTTAGCCAGGGATGTAGAAATCCAGTGTATTCTACCTTCCAGGCTATTAGACCTTTTGGCTGGGCTACTATCTTATCCTGCCCTTAATACCACAACCAAGAGGGGGCTGGTCAGCAGATGTGGAAAGAGCAGCTTTGTTCCCCACATATTCATGTCCATCAGAGCAGAGGCCCCAACGCTGACAGACCCTCTGTCCTTCATTTGGGACCTAGTGCCTCACACTTGGAGGAGGAGTGGGGACTGCTTCCACCTTCTAGGCCCTCGACCTTCTGAAAGGGGTCCTTACCTCAGTGGAATTGAAGGGACGAGCAGCTCAGGCCTTCTCCCTTAGCAGGTGAGGCTGAATTAAGATACTCCTAACAGCCCTGTGCAACGAAGTCATGGTGTGCTCCCCAGTGGCAGACTTGATTTAACCAACGGAAATGGAAACTGTGCATTCTTGTGAGTTAAGAAATGATGAGCAGTCCTCTGTCTTAGTCATATCCCTTCACCTCTGTCCTAGAAATCTGAGGCTTGTGACAGGAAAATGCTGTCACTCAATGTGCAAAAGCCTCTTAGGACAAATTCTAAAGGTCCAAAGGCCTTAATCGGCAACTTTGTTTTCCCAAGGACATTGAATTATTTAAAGGTTATAACTTGTAGACTGAATATTTTGGTGTATTGGAACAAAAGCAAATTTCTGGAATATTCCATACAATCTGTTTTCTAAACAGGTCCAGTCTGAGGAGGATTAAAAACAAATGCCCGATGGCCTGAGGTGAGCCATTAGTTAGGATCAACAAACATCTTGCAACGATAACAAATGGAAAAAGAGGGAATGTTCCTCTTCCATCTGAGCTAGCTCTCCCAGAACGGGGCAAGACACTCAAAGCAGTTGATAGAAATCCTCTCTCAAAATGAGCCCTCAGGGCTCTGTGTCAGAAATCCCACGAATCACTTCTCAAGCTGCCCACTCCGTAGCTGAAGCCTGGTCCACAGCCTTTACAGCTAAGAATGTTATTAAAAATCAAACCAAGCTATTCTTGCCAAACCCCAGGGGAAAAGTTGCGGGGAATGAATACATTTGAAAAGATCCTGGTCATCTGTGAGGATGAACCACAGATGGCTGTTAAAGCCAGGGCAGCGAGGGGAGGGGGCTCAGACTGCGACCCTTAAGAAATGCTGGCTCTCTCCCCTCAGCCTGTTTGGGAGGTGCCAAGGCCTGGGTCCCCATCAACTGTCTCAGCCTGGGGGTGGACTTTTCCGTCTTTTGATCACTGTAAAGGAACCAGCAAACTCCTTCCCAGCGGTGTCACCAGAGCCACAACTGTCATTGCCTTTGGCTGCTCTAAGCCCCCCACAGCACCCCACAGGCCGAGCTGGGTCTGGCAGCCAGCAACAGCCTCAGAGGAGGAGTCCTGACAGCCTGTACCGATCTGGCCCAGGTGGTGATATAGCCTATTGGTCCACTTCTGGTGGGTCACTTGTGGTGGGGAGCACAGTTTACCATAGACATTCAGCAGCCTCCTCCCCACCTGCCTGATTCTGCACTGATGATCAGCATTCTGGGTGTTGCCATCCTCAGGGAGATGGCCCACCTGACCTTTGGCATCAGCACATCTTAATGACATTAGGCCCATCAGCTAACCAACCTGAACCTCAGTTTTCTCATCTGTCAAGTGGGAATGACCCACTACTGGTTGCAAGAACAGACTCATTCGGGTTATGTCAAAAGAAGCAAGGAGACCCTTGGAAATAAGGATGGAAAGAGTCTTGAACGTGAGAATTTGCCAACAGAATGAATCGTGTGAGGCTCTGAGCAATAGTCCTGAGACCAACAGCTGAACAGCTGACTAACCAAGAGCTCTGGGGTGGTGTCCTCACAAGGGTTATCTACCTATCCTGACCCCGTTACTCCCCAGTGACCTGACTTGGCTGATTTCTCTGTGTCTCTGTGTCTCTGCCTACCCACAGTTCCAGATTGCATCCCGAGAAAAAGTACTCTGATTGGATCGGGTGATCACCATTGCCCTGCTCGGCAGAGCTTTTTGTGCGAAGCTATGTTACAGGGTGTTGACCAGGCTATAGGTTGTCTGTCCTTGGGCCACATGCCTGTCCCTGATCTAATCGAATTGTAGGAGAGTCAGGGTCACGTACGAAATAGAAAGACCCTCTAGGCATGGCAGGTATTTCCTCTACTCCCTCGGCAGGGCAGCAGGCACGTGGGCTGTGCTTCCCAAATATGTCCAGCCAGAGGAATGACTGGGGCTCTGTGACACTCTCAAATGTCCAGGCCCCTGCTGTGGAGATTGTGGTTAGCTCTGAGTGTCAGAAAAGTCTGAATGTTTAGCAAG
This sequence comes from Cynocephalus volans, assembly GCF_027409185.1. NCBI lineage: Eukaryota > Metazoa > Chordata > Mammalia > Dermoptera > Cynocephalidae > Cynocephalus > Cynocephalus volans. The sequence continues at coordinate 297,198,079 of NC_084460.1, forward strand.
TACCTGTAAGAGATCCCTGTGGCCCACCACACAGGGCTGGCTTCGTGAATGTGTGACCTGTGCGGCTGCCCCGCCTCAGAAGGGCCCCACACTTGGGGCTTAACATGCTGGGGTCATTGTCTTAAACTTCTTAGTCATTTTCTCTTTGACTTTGTGTTTCGTAAATAAAGTCTGATGGGACAATGGAGGGGGGTCCCAGGGCTTGGAGCTTCTGCTCACTTGTGATCTCACCATTCCCCAGCCTCCCCAGGATGGGTCTTGGCCCCCAGCTCACTGCCCCTGGGTGCCCCTTGCCCTCCCAGCCCCTTTTCCTGCCCCTAGACCACTGTCCCTCTGCCTGGGACAGGAACAGGTCACATCTGTGGGGGGGAGGCCTTTGCTCTGCCATCCCCCTCCACCCCTGGAGGGGACCAGGGTATAGTTGAAGCAGGAAGATTGGGGTCTTCTCTCTCCTAGACATGCAGGATCACGTGGCGGCAGGAGGTTGACTCAGAGGAAGCCTCCTGTCCACCCTGATCCAGGTTCCAAGTACATCCCAGCACAGAGGCTGCCATCCACGGAGTCACCTGTCCACTGTGGGTTGTGACAGAGGCCCATGGGAAGGACAGACTGACTTCTCTACTCCTGGCTGGGGCTCTGCAGCTGCCAGGGGGCTGGCAGGAGCTGGTGGATGCCACAGGTACACTGAGCTCCAGACCCAGGCCCCAGGCAGGCCCTGAAAGCATCCCTGCACCCAGGGGAGTGTGAGGTTAACTAGCAAATAAAAAAACACCATGACAGGTCAAGAAAGAGACTGCAGAAGAAAGGGACAAATTTACATCTTAGAACTTTTCACAGCACTTTTTCCTGCTAACAAGCAGCCCTGCATTTTTGCTTTGTACTGAGCCCTGCAAATTCAGGAAAATGCTTCCCAGACAAGAGGTTCTTAACCTTTTCCGCACGTTAGCGACACCTGGCAAAAACTTTACAAATTACGTATGCTGGGTCCCACCCCCTCAGTTCTGATGTAGTTGCCTGGGATTGGCCAGCATCCTTAATGCTTTAAGCTCCCAGGTGACTCTAATCTGCAGTGACTATTTAGAACTAACCTGCTGGTGGTTCTCACACTGCAACATGCACATGAATCACCCTAAATGGAGGTTCTCATGGGTGGGTCCTGGTGGGAATGGAGACTCTGCATATCTAGCAGGTTCTCAGGTGATGCTGATGCTGCTGGTCTGGGGACCAGACTTAGAACAGCAACGTTCCAGACTCCAGAGGCTATTGACTCTGGATGACCAGCAGAATCACCTCGGAGCTTCAAAAATGCTAATGCCCAGATTGCTCCAAGACTAACTAAATGAGAACGTGGGGGTGGGACACAGCCTCGGGAGTTTTTACTGCTCCCGCAGTGATTCCCACATGCAGCCAGGGTTGACGGCAGCAGTGGGAAGTAAGTCCACTTCTCTGTAGTGGGACCATCAGGATGGTAGGATGGGGTCAGCATGGAACACCCACAAGGTGCCCCCACGCGGCACCCTCCACTGTCAGCTTCCCTTCCGCATTCTGAATAGTTGGGGCTCTTGGTGCCTTTCCCCGACCCTGCCCTCTGGCACGTTCTCAAGTGTAGCCCAGGCCACCCGGTCAATGCCAGAGGCAACGTCGCACTGCACCGTACTAATAAGAGTGGGAAACCAGAAGAATGACCAGGAAAGGAGGGCCCAGATGAGCTCCGAACTCCGCTGGGTACCAGGGTGCCCAGGGGCCTGGCCAGGCAGTTCCGTGGAGCTTCACATCTCTTGAGAGGCAAGACTGACCGCCCCCACTCACGCCCCTCCACTGTGAGCTTGTACAAGCACCGATGTGATCATGTGAGGACCTGCTTGGAGTCCACCAGGGCCCCAGACAGACAGTACATGGCTCTCACGCTTCACTGTGCATTAGCGTCACCTGGAGGATTTGTTCAAACAGATCTCAGGGGCCAGCCTGAGTTTCTGACACAGTAGAGCTGGAGTGCAGCCTGAGAATTTGCATTTCTGTCCAGTTCTGGGCAAGGCTGCTGCAGAGCTTGGCATCAGATGGGTGGGCTGGACCCTGGCCTCCGTTGCTTCCTGGCTGTTTGCTAGTGGACCAAGATTTTAGGGCTAATTCCATGTGCTTCATGGCATTGTCCTGGGGATTAAATATATGAAATTCTTTGGGATCAGCCCTAGCCCTGGACTGCCTGGAGTGGTCCTCAGGTGGACCACAGACTGGTCCTAGCAGGTCCTGACATTCTGCGTACAGGATGCTTTCAGCAATAGGGACCCATTGGATGCCTGCTCTGGTCTCCCCACAAGTGGCAGGAGAAGCCAGCCTTGGTGGAGCAATTAGCAGCTGCTCTCTGGGCACCAGCAGCTCCCCTGGAGAAGGCGCCTGATTTCACTGTGCAGCCACAGACATTTGGGGGCACCGGGGTCCCTTGAGGCTTCAATCCTCGAAGAGTCATAGGAGGCAGGCCATGGAGCTGAGGCCTCTGGCTGTTGTCCCCAGAAATCATTTTCCGCCCTGTCTGGGGAGGACCTGAAATTGTCCTCCCTGGTTCTACAAGGGGTTGCTGGGGCCACCTCCTTCTGATCAACCTCCTCAGAGGCTTCTGGAAGCAGTTCCAAGAGGGATTCCGGTGACTTTGATGTAATCGATCGCTGGGCTGTACCTCTAAGTCCTTGGAATTCCTTCCCAGCAGTTACTGAGGGGGCTGTTCAGAGAGCCCAGGATTGCTGCTTCAGGTCGACTGGGGAATTGTCCCAGGCTCAGAAGCTCATGCTCTGCTTTGAAAGTGTTCTTTGAAACTTTTCTTCCTCTGGTCTCCCTGCCGGTGGCCTTGTGCTTTGTTTCTGGACCTGTGTTCTGGGTGACAGCTTATTTTGGAGGGTGGGGACCCCACTCTCTGCAAGGAGAAGAAGAAATTGTGGAGAAAAGACAGAAAGACTGAGCTGGGAGGGAAAAAAAGAGGAGCCAGGAGAGCCGGAGGCAGTTGCGCACTCCGTGCCAGCCAGGCCACCACAGAATCCTTAGTGACAGTGACCGCAGTGGACAGCAGGCTGTGGGGATGCTTGTGGGATCCGATTGGTGGGATCTTTTGTAACTTCTCCCAGGGAGCCTTAGCACTTCAGCAAAGTCTATCACACTCATGTGTTTCAGCTTATTATTATTATTATTACTATTATTATTATTATTACTATTATTATTGTTATTTGGCTTCTTATCAGTGGAAAGGCCAGATTTCACGTCAGGATGTGCTGCAGAACCCAGAACACATGCAGAGTTTATTCACTCGGTGTGTGGATCCAGTCTCCACTGTGTGCCCAGCGCCGTGCGAGGCAGCAGATGCGGGGGTGAAGGAGGCGGATGTGGTGTCCTGGTGCAGCGGTGGAACCAAAGAAAACCAAACTAAATTCCAAAGCGTGTTTTTGTTCAGGAGGACAAACGGTAAGCAGAGACTGAGAATGGAGCAGCGGTTAAGGGACAGCAGGTGTAGGAGCTGTTTGTTTTAGGAGCCTCTGGCAGGCAGAATTCTAAGAGGGTCCCAGGATTCCCATCTCCTGCGTGTTCTGTAAAGTCCCCTCCCCTTGAGTGAGTGGAACTTGTGACGATAACAGATGTCTCTCCAGGAGTGCATTACATTACGTGGCAGAAGGACTTTCGCAGATGTAATTGAGGTCCCTGAAATCACTCCAATGAGGGCAGGAGATATGATGACAGAAGCAGAAGCCAGAGGGATGCAATCGCTGGCTGGGGCCACCAGCCAAGGAGTGCAGGTAGCTTCTAGAAGCCAGAAAAGGCATGGAAACAGAGTCTCCCCTGGAGCCTCCAGAAGGAACCAGTGCTGCCAACACCTTGATTCTAGTCAAGTGAAACCCATTTTAGACTGTCAGATAATAAATCTGTGCTGTTTTAAGCTACTAAATTTGTGGTGCTTTGTTACAATAGCCATAGGAAACCAATACAGAGTGTGATATCTCTTTGAGATCCCTTAACCAAAAGGGACATTGTCCTGGATGGGAGATTCACCTGCTGGCCCTGAGGAGAGCCACCTGGCAGGGGACAGTGGTGGCCTCAGGGAGCTGAAAACAGCCTCAGTTGACAGCCAGCAAGAAAGCAAGGACTTCAGTCCTACAATTGCCAGGCTCTGAATTCCCAGGGGAGTTTGGAATCAGCTCTTTCCCAAGCTGAGCCTCCGGATGAGGATGCAGCTCAGTCAACAGCTTGATTTCAGCCTCATGAGAGCCTGACCAGCGGACCCAAGTAAAGTGTGCCAGGCTCCCAACCCATGGCAACTGTGAGGTAATAAATTTGTGTTGCTTTAAGTCATTACATTTGTGTCAATTTGTTATGTAGCAATAAAAAACTAATACAGAGCCTATGAGAACATAAGTCCTCAGGAGATTTGTAGAAATCACAGAGTTTGGAACACTTATGGGCTGTGCAATCGGGAGAGTCCAGGTCCTTTTCTCCTAGAAGCTAAGGAGTAGAGGGAGCCCACGTGACATCTGGTCTAAACCAAGCTACTGCTGTGCTCCCTTCCGCACTCTTCTGCCTCATGAAGCACATTGTTGGAAGAGCTTCTGCACAGAGATGCCCGGCCAGCTCCGCTCGGGAGGCACTTCTCCTTGGGGCCGAGATCCTCTCTGAGCAGGGCAGGTGGGACAATGGCTCTCCCACTGAAGTGCTCATCAGAGTCATCTAGGGAGCTTGCCAACCTGTACACACCTGAGCCCACACCCAGGTGGGGAAGGCCAGGGGACGGGTCCAGGTGGTCTCTGAATCGTTCTTTGAGAATTCAAGGTGCAGGGGCGGTGGGACAGAGTGGCGTGGAGCAGGTCTAATTAGGGTATAAGTGTTCACATCTGGGACATTCAACGTAACGATAACTGAACTGGACCTTTCCATAAAGGATGAATTTGAAGTTTACACAACTCTCGACTACCAAATAAACTGTCAAGACTGGACCAGAGTGGGGCTCCAGCCTTGCCTTCTCACTGAGGTGGGAGGAACCCACACGCACTGCCCTATGTAAGAATGAGGCTGGGTTAAAGGGTACGGGGCTGGCAGAAAGCCACGTTCCAGGGCCTGGAAGACCGAGCTCTGAAGCTCACTGCTCTGGCTCAGGGACATGTTTCTCTGTCATCTCTGCTTCCTCTTGTGCAGATGCTCAGTTTCTGTCTCTGATTAGCTTTTCTTGCTTCCTGTGTTGCACTTGGGCAATAATGGCCACCCCCCAGCCCTCAAGTCTACATGACTTTAGAGTTCCTGTGTCTACCTGTCTAGCTGGTCCAAACGGTAGGGGTGGTGGGGTTTCCTGACTCACAGTCCAGAGAAAGAAGCTCTGGACTCGGCTCCTCTCAGCAGAGGCCGAGACAGTTGTGCCAGGCTGTGGGTGGCCCCTTGACTGTGTCCTCCTCTGTCTCAGTCAGCTGTGGCCAGCAGGGTCCCTGCTCCTCCCCTGCTCACTAGGGGCAGCTGCAGGCAGAGAGGTGGGTGGCAGCACAGTCACCCCCAAATCTGTCTAGTCCAAGCATGATAGTGTATCTGACTATGGTTCTCAAGGGATTGTTTGCTAGTTAGACACGCACACTTTGTAAAAAGGATTTGGAGACCACGCTCTGGTACTTACTAGCCATGTGACTTGCCCAAGTTACTTAACCTCTCTAAACCTCAGGTTTCCTAACCTATCAAGTGGGGATGCTGTAATAAAAACTCCCTTTAGGGTTATTTTGAGAGTTAATTCATTTCTCAATGGGGTATTTATATAAAATACAAAACTTTTTAAAAATTGTGGTTAAAAAAAAACCCCACATAACATAAAATTTACTAACTTAACCATTTTAACTGTACAGTTCAGTGGTGTTAGGTATATTCACATTGTTGTGAACTAGGCCTCCCAAAGTTTTTCATCCTGAGAAACTGGAACTCTGTACCCAAGAGCAACAGTTCCTCTTTCCCCCCTGTCCTCAGCCCCTGTCTGTCTATGAATGTGACTAGATACCTTGTATAAGTGGAATCACGCAGTATTTTGTCTTTTTGCGACAGGCATATTTCACATGGCCTAATGTCCTGCACACTCTTCCATGTTATAACACGTGACAGGGTCACCTTCCTCTTTAAGGCTGCATAGTGTTCCATCACGTGGGTGTACCACGTTTTGTTCACCTTTTGGCTACTGTGAATAGTGCTGCCATAGACATGGGTGTACAAATATCTGAGTCCCTGTTTTTAATTCTTTGGGGTATATACCCAGAAGTGGAATTGCCAGATCACACGGTGATTCTGTTTATTTTTTGAGGAATATCCACACTGTTTTCCACAGTGGCTGCACCGTTTTGCAATCCCACCAACCATGCACAAAGTTCCAACTTCTCTACAACCTTATCAACACTTGTTATTTTCTGTGTTTTCTGATAGTAGCTGTCCTAATGGGTGTGAGGGGATGTCTCACTGCGGCTTTGATTTGTGTTTCTCTGGTGATCAGTGAGGTTGAAGATCTTTTCGTATCCTTGTTGGCCATTTGCGTATCTTCTTTGGCCACACGTGGTTGGAAGCACAGGGATGCAGATAAATAAAACAGGCCCTCACCTCCCCAGGCATCCATCAGACTAGACAAAAACAAAACAAAACAAAAACCACTCCAGTGTGTCAGATGGGGGCCAACGATATGGAAAACAACAAGGTGGGACGAGGGTCACAGGCGATGCTGGGGTGGGAGGCGATTTAATGCCTGAAGGTCAGAGAAGACTCCTCTAAGGAGCAGATGCCTATGGGGAGGCCTAAGGGGTGAGCGGAAGCTCTGTGGGTAGAGAATGTGGAGAGGAGCCTTCCAGGTGGAGGCAAGAGCAGGTACAGAGGCGCTGAGGGAGGGGCTGGTGGTGTGTCTGAGGACAGAGAAGACCAGGGTGGAGAGAAGTGGGCAGGGGCGAGGGCAGGGGAGGAGGTCTGGGGGCACTGAGGTGGGGGCGGCCATGTGGGCTCTTCAAGGTCGGGGAAGACTTCGGCTTTCACTAAGTAAGATGGGAGCATATGAGGTGTTCACACAATGTCTAGGGTAAGACGTGCTCAATAAATATTAGGGGTTGTTATTAATATGAGCCCATTTTACTCATCTAAGAGAAAATGTCTTGGCTAGTTGGGTTTTACAGGCCATCCAAAGCCCCCGTTTCCATCTGGGAGCTGGGAGTCAGGCCCTGGAAGCAGCTCCCCGGCCCTTTCTGAAGTTGCTGGCCCAGAGTTTGTTCTGCATCTCGGGAATGTGGCTGCTTCCTGGAATTCTTTAAACTGCAGGAATTCTAGGGGCCAGGCAACCATCATGCAAGGGAATATCCTGGAGCACTGAGAGAGCACGCGAGTGTGGCTTGTGTGATTTTGTTGGGCACTTCAGCTCTCATTCACATCCACAGCCTGGATCAGGAGCTCAGGACCAGCCTGTGGACTAAGCAGAAATCTGTGAATGTTCTCGCAGCTTCAGAATAGTGCAGACGGGTTGCGACTCCTCACAGTGGAGCCCTTACCTTCAGATGTTGGAGCAACCGCACAGGGCGGGTTGGCCCCATTGCAGACATGGGCCTTTCCACGGGAGAGACAGTTCTTCCTTCAGAGAAGAGTCACTCGATGCAGCAGAGGCTCCCACTGGCCTCCCTGGCCAACAGGCAGCATTTTGTACGGCACCATTGACACTGGGCACACTGGAAGAAATGGCTAGATTGGAAGTGGAAAGATCCTGCATCCACATCAGGGAAGGGAAGGAATGGCGGAAGAGAGAGTAGACTGCAGGCAGGGCCTTCTTAAATGTCCTTTTGTCATCAGCCCTGTTTTGAGAGCACTACCTCCTGCTGCTGAGAGCAGGTAGGGCCATTAGAAGGGCTCCCTGGCATCCTGTGGGAGACTCTGTCTCAAGCAAAGCACAGGAACATGTGCTGGGGAGCTCCCGAGGCTCTGACACCTCATGGGAAGACTTTTGCCAGCTCTGCTCTGAGCAAGTGGAGATCTTGACAGCTCAGCTCTGCACGAGCAAAGGCCAGTGAAGGGTGGGTTCGTGATCTGTGTGATGAGCTCCGTCAACACAGAGTGGGCTGTAAGTTGCTGGGCTGACGCTGCAGGAGACAGAAAGACACGTGAAACATGGTCTCATCTCAACGAGTTAGGTTTTGAAGAGGAGAAGAGCTAAGTGGATTGTGGCATCAGGGGTCGGTGAGCATTACAAAGAGAACAGATCAAACCACCTCCTGGGCCTCCTTGTTTAATCAAGCTGGTGCAAAAGAAAACACAAGGAAACCATTAATCCACCATATATTCAGAAACATTGTAGAAACATCTATTTGAAAGATTAATAGAGAGAATATTTTAGTTTAGGAGAGATAGTATATCTTTTCACTTGCACGTTTCTATTCTCCAAAACGATATATTCTATATCTATTGGCTATGTTAAATTTATTCTAGAATGGTAATCATTTTAAACAAATTTCATTATTAAAATAATGCATACACATCAGGGAAAATTTAGAATGTACAAAGAAGTATAAAGGAAACATTTAAATCGCTCATAACACTCTACTCAGAGATCATCATTGTAAGATTTTAGTGTTTGCCCTTTACTTTTGTTGTTCTTTATATATATATATATATATATATAGAATATAGAATATAGTTAGACTTAAAATACATTGAGATGTATAATGACTTTTTCATGTAACATATTATGCACATTTTTTCATGTCATTAAAAATTTTGGACATCATTTTGAATGACTACATGATGTTGCATACTATATGTATGCTATAACTTATTTGACTGTTCCTCTATGTTGGACATTCATGTAGTCTAAATGTGTCACTATTATAAATAATGCTGTGATAAATGTCCTTGTACAGAAATCTTTGTCCACTTTATTCATTCAACAAACATTTACTGAGCATCTAGCAAGCATCCCTCACAGTCTTGGGTAGGACGACCTAAGAGGGAATAAGCAAAATCCACACCTTTGTGGAACTTACACTATAGCAGGGGAGATAAGCCATAAATAAGTGAACAAATATGTGATATCAGATCATCCAGTCCAGCCGTGAACTGGATATGAGTTGGCTAAAAGCAGTTCAAGTGGGAAGTGAAGGACTGTGTTGTAGTCCTTCTGGGCACCACCTGTGTGCTTGATTGGCTTGAAGTAAGGTTCTAAAATAATAAACACAGCAACAGGAAAAGCAAAGCCAAACCCAAGCACCCCGTCACCCCCACCTTTCAAGGGGCCAGCAATAGGCATCAGTCCTGCTTTCACTGAGGTGGCACTGCTGGTCTTCAGTAAGAAGTCTGAATCATGACATGGTCTCTGACATTTGGTCTCAGCATTTGCATTTGAGGCCCATGAGCCAAAAACAATGAGTGAAAAAGTACCTGTTAGCAATGAACCCAGGGCTCCCATTAGCTCACTTTGCTAGCTGAGGTTTTCATTCTGTCAAAGGACTCCAGAATTCCCCGAGGTTTTTTGGGTGGAATCCACGTTGCATCATTCTCTTGTCCCCAAGGCAGTAGGGTCATCTCTGACAAGGTTTGCCTCATTTCCTTGTCTGTTCTGACAAAGGCGAACACATCCACATTTCACTGGGATGGTCATCCGAGGAAAGAAATTCTCAGAAGAGTTCCTCAGGGCTTCCAGGTACCTGCAGCTTTCTCCCTGCAGATGCACTGACGAGGCCTTGTCGCCCTGACTCCAGCTTGTCTCGTGCTTACTCTAGGGTTGGAAAGTTTGTCCATGTTCAATCTTTTCTTCCAGAATAACCCAAAATATCTTGCCATTTTCTAGTAGCATCTGTATCTATTGCAAACTCTTGATGTAAAGATTTATCATGGTCCTACTAACATGCTAGATACTTTAAATTTGTGATTCAATTTAATCCTTACAGTGACCCTGCAAGGCAGGTATTGGTCCCACTGATTTTTTTTTTTTTTAAGTGAAGAATAGTTACAGCTTGTCTATAGACACTTGCTTCTAAGTGTTTAGAGTGTGGATGCTACATCCTGTACATACAAAGCAGCTCCAAATGTAATCGTTGAATACCATGAGAAGAGCAAGAGTGTAGGGTTTGGATTTCACCTACGGCAGTGCTCAGCCTGAGCATTGAGTGGCAGCTGAGTGTTAAACACGAGCACCCTTGAACGTTTATAGCAGTGAGAAGTGGCTGGTCAGCGGATTTCATTCTCTGAGAAGAGGAATAAAGAGATATGGAAGAGCACTGTGAATAAGAGAGAAAGGGCACATTTCTCAGATTACTTGGCCACTAGCTGTCCCTTTACTAATCGGCGTTAATGAGAGGAAATTAGCTAGGTCTTCCCACAGTTTTTCTCAGCCACTCGTCTGGGAGAATGGAAGAGAGGCTGACAGTGGGAAGCGGGTGAGTGAAGGTGCTGCACAGACAAAGAGCATGAAGCGACCCCAGCCCTTCAGAGGAGCCGCAGGGGAGTCGCTTCTAGCATCATGGGTTAGAACATCCTGGGCTGAGAAGAAGACGCAGAGAGGAGAAGAGAGAGGAAGCTCAGGTGGAAAGTGTTGCAGAATATAATGACAGAAAAGAAGAAGAGAACATGGGGTTTCGGGGCTCACTGGCAGGCATGGTTTCCTAGAATGGAGAGTTGACATTCGTCATGGCACTGTGACTCCGAGTGCTGAAGAACTTGGCTCAAACCCCAGCAGGTGCGTTTATTGGCTGTGGATTGTGGGCCAGGTGCTGTCTGAGGTGCTAAGAAAGGCCAGTGGGTGGGACCCAGTGCCTGCACTCACGTTGGTCCCTGACACAGGAGCCAGGTGGGTAAGTGGAGGTGACTGAATCAAAGGACAGTGCCCCAACAAGGAAGAGGAAGGCCCCTAGGGCACTGAGCAGCCCAGACACAGGGCAGCCTTATGGAGATGGTGACCGAGCCAGGCCACTGCCCTCCAGGATCCCACTTAGCTCTTGTTCTAACAGCAGGGGAGGGCCAAGGAAGACATGCAAATGGCCAACGAGCACAGGAATAGACGCTCAACATCACTTATCATTAGGGAAACGCAAATCGAAACTGTAATGAGATGCCACCTCACACCCATTAGGATGGCTACCATCAAAAACACGCAAAATGACCAGCGTTGGAAAGGATGCAGAGAAATTTGAACCTTTGTGCTCTATTGGTGGATTGTAAAATGGTGTGGCCACTATGAAAAACAGTACTATATTCCTCAAAAAGTTAAAAATAGAATTACCAAATGATCAAGCAATCCCATTTCTCGGTATACATCCAAAAGAATTGAAAGCAGGGTCTTGAAGAGATATTTATACAGCCATGTTCACAGCAGCATTACTCACAGTAGCTAAAAAGTGGAAGCAACCCTGGTTAATGAATAAATAAAATGTTATGTACATGCAGTGGAATATTATTCAGCCCTAAAGAAGGAAGGGACTCCTGTTGTGCCACAACATGTGTGCAACTTAAGGACACTATGCTCACTAAAATGAGCCACTCACAAAAGGACAAAAACTGTATAATCTAACTCAAATGAGGTACTTGGAGTAGTTAGATTCATAGGGACAGAAGTAGAATGGCGGTTGCTGGAGAAAGGGAGAGGAAGGGAACAGGGACTTAGTGTTTAATAGGTACAGAGTTTTGGTTTTGCAGAATGAAAAGAGTTTCATGGATGGGTGGCAGTGGTGGTTGCACATAAACATGGATGTACTTAATTTGACTGAACTGCACACTTAAGCACAGTTAATTGGTAATTTTACATTATGTGTATCTTACTTAATCTTACAATTAAAAAAACAAAACAAAAAAAATCCTATGGGGGAAGGAAGATTCTGGAAACTCAGCAAGTTGGGGATGCAGGAAAAAGATCTTTCTCACAAGTGCCATGGCCTCTCTCCCCTCCCCCAGGAAGAAGCCCCTCCCTCCCCCCCCGCCCCCCGTGTGAGTATGTCACCCTTCTGAAGTCTAGGGACTGCCCTCTGGGGACTGCTGTCAAGGTTCATGGTAACCTATTTTTCATGTGGATAAAAATGTTTCCGGAAGAGAGGTGTGGCACACAGAATGATTTAGTGGCCCCAGCCCCCTCAGACCAAACGTATAACAAAGACAGTTCTGTGCTAATGGCTCTTTGGCTGCTGTTGGGAGCCCACAGCCGGCAAAGGCCAGGAATAGTGACATCATGGATTAGGGTCAAATACCCAGGCGACCCTTTCCTTAACCTCCTCCGTTCCCGCTCTCTGGGGCTGCTGAAGAACAGGGGCTTTCACAATTCAGAGGGAGAAATGAATTCTGTCATTATGACATTCTGGTAATGACATGTCATGCTTTTGAAAAGTCCTTGCTAGAGGACTTGAGATAGACGAGTGTCATTACATGTCTTTGAACAAAGAGCACTTCGTTTCTCCTGTGCTGGAGATAGATGTGTTTATTCACCTTTGGAGGCCTTCGACATTAGGATCCAATCATGTGATCATGTGCCTCCTCCCCACCCTCCAGATGAAATTAAATCCCAGAATTGAAAAAAAAAATCATACAGAACAAGTATAAGGAAATCCACCAATGTTCTTATTTTTTCCCATGATAACTGCTTAGATGAGCTTTGTAAAAAAAATTAATAATAATAATAATAATTAATAGGCTTTATTTTTTAGAGCAGTTTTAGGTTTAGAAATATTGAGCAAAAGGTAGAGTTCCCACATATTCCTCAACACCACCCCCCACACAGGTAATTTTCTCTGTTATTATCTCGCATTGGTGCGCTAATATATCAGTATTAACTAAAGTCCATAGTTTCCATTAAGGTTCACGTTTTGTGTTGTACCTTCTGTGGGTTTTGACAAATGTATAATGACATGTATCTACCATGGCAGCATCATACAGAAGAGTTTCACTGCCCTAAAAACCCCGTTTTCCACCTGTTCATCTCTCACTTCTTCCTTCCAAACCCCTGGTAAGCACTGATTCTTTTACTGCCGCCATAGTTTTGCCTTTTCTGAAATGTCATATATTTGGAATCATGCATCAATCAGACGGACTTATCTCACTAAAACATATGTACTTATGTTTCCTCTATGGCTCGTTGTGGATTGATAGCCCATTTCTTTTTATCACTGAATAAAATTTCATTGTCTAGAAGTACCACAGTTTATTTATCCACCTACTGAAGGACAACTTGGTTGTTTCCAAGTTTTTGCAATAATGAATAAAAGCGCTCTAAACACCCATGTGCAGGTTTTTGTGTGGATATAGGTTTTCAGCTCATTTAGGCAAATATCTGGAAGCATAATGACTGGGTCACATGGTAATACTATGTTCAGTTTTATAAGGAACAGCCAAACTGTCTTCCAAAGTGGCTGTACCATTTTACATTCCCACCAGCAATGAATGAGCGTTCCTGTTGCTCCACGTCCTCACCATGTCAAATGTTTATATCAAAAACATTTTCATTTTGTCTTAGAGTTGCCCAGGGCTGGCATTAGCCTGCACTTTGGGTAATTCTGCACTGATGGGAGTACACGCTGTCCCTTGAGGGTACATGTCCTTTGGAAGATTCCTGCACTATTTTAAGCCCTATCTGGTCCCTCTGGCTCTCCTGGTTTTGGACAAAGTTTCCTGTGGTGGATACTTGGAGACTTTGGCACCTGCCTCATCATTTGTGTAAATAAAATAGTATTAGTTTCTAATGTAGGCCATACCTCAGAGCAATGACCACAACCCATTTCCAACTGTCCCCAGCTGCCCCAGAAAGAAGCCAGTGATGATATCAGTGTGGCGAGTGTGTGCTCCTGCACTCGGATACCTGGTGAGCACATCACACTGGGCTTTCCCCCTCAGATGAGCACACTGCTGCAGAGGTTAGAAGAGTGCTGTGAGGTGCTCAAGCAGGCTTTGCAGGGAGGAGATGCTGGGCTCCAGGAGGGGCCTGGCTTTGCACTGGCAAAAAGATGGTCTCAGACAGAGTAGTTAGGAGGCTTGGAGGGAATGAAAGTTGAGATTCCTTGAGAACCTTACAGATTCTCAAGATTTACCATTATTCGTGTCAACCCAGCCACAGACTTCTCCTCTGGTCTCACAGTGAAATGAGAATTATTACTTCCACCCACCCCCTTGACTCCCAAATGCAGTCACTGGAACCCAGGACCAGGCCTTCCTCCCCTGTCTGTCACAGAGACCGGCTGCACGGGGAGGATCTGGAATGCATTCTCAGTGTGTGGCGGCTGAACAGTGAATCCCAGGAACTCAAATGTGTTCTTTCTGCACTTTTTCCCGGAGCTACTCTACACTGGTACACATTTCTAGTTGGTAAACATTTTCTATGTAAGAAAAAATCCAAAAGGTTCAAAGACCTTTGCACTCACACATTTTTTTCAGGATTTCTCAAAATAGTAAATCTACCTGTTATAGTGAAAGTGATTTCATTTATTAAAACTTGGTTCATACTCAATTTTTCAGAAAGTGTTAAACAATTTACCAAGCAACACAGAAACACTATTAGTATGCACATCATTAGCATTGCTGTAAGTTATATGTTCACTTTCATTCATCCAAGGCCAATCAACCACCCTCCAACAGCTCACGGGGGAACAGAAACTCAATGTCCTAATAACGTCCTGGTGCTAGACCCATGGCGTTGGAGCATGGGGACCGTGTCTCTCTTGGATGCATATACCACCAGCACCTGTGGCCTAATAAATGCTTGCAAAGGAAAGAATGCACTGGGATTCCTGGCCATTGACCTCAGCCCTGCACAAAAGATGGAGCTATGGAATTACAGAATGATGAAGCTGTTCACAGAATCCAGAAGCCAGCGGGTTCAGCCCACTCCCCTCTGGCAAGACTGCACTTAAATGTGTCTAGGGAGAGAGTCCTCTGTTTGTTCTTAAAGAGTCTTCCGGGAATAAAATATCATGAACTCCCTTGGTAACCAGTCAGCCTAAAATTTTTTCTCTGTCACAAATTTCTTCGGATCTCATGTGCTGAAATGTCAGTTTGGAGGATCATGGGAGTCTCTCATGGAAGTGCTAGAGGAGACATGAGGGGTCAGCCAGTCTTGCCTCACATTAGACAAATTAGAGGCTATGACCCAAAGAGGTTGAAGAATGTGACATAAATCACACAACCAATTGGGGACAGAGCAGAAGGTTTCCAGATGCTGCTTTCTGCCCCTGCTTCTCTGCCCACTTCTGATCTCCCTGAGCCTGCTGCTGTATGCATTTATCTCAAGAAAATATTAGAGAAGCAGAAGGGATAATAGAAGCTGATTTGCCTCTGCCCTGTGTGGGCCTTGAAAACACACTGCCTTGAGCATTGGCTTTAGTTCCCCGAGAGACAGAGCCTGGTTCATTTCTCCCATGTGTACGTCAATTTGGATTTAATATGCTGATGCAAGGCTCCCTGCTCTGCCCTGAGTGCCAACAGCACTCTTACCAGCATCCAGGTTAATCAACCCAGATGTCACCTGGGTCCCCCACTCCTTGCCTCTGGTCTGACCGACTACCAGGGCAGGGAGAGCCAGAAGGTGAAGTGAACCCCCAACTTCTCTCTTGCTTCTGTGCCATGGCCATCCTGGTTCTGCCCTGCAGCCTTTTGGAGCCAGACATCTCAGGACCCCCTGGAAGCTGCAGGTGTCCCAAGGCAGGGCTCCCACCATAGCCTCCTCCTGCTTATCTCAGAGCACCCCCGACTAGAACATTCACTGTCCCTACCCTCCACATTCAATCATAGAACTGCTTACCATCTTGTTCCAAGCATACTGATGATTAGTTTGTTTGGGGCCTCATACTTTTTTGTGAAGCACTTTCACACTCTGTGTTTTTATTTGGATCTCTTAAGAACTCTGTAAAGTGGCCAGCTGGGGTGGGGAGGTTGTTGTTCTCTTAGAGACAAACAAAGGAAACACCGAGTCTCAGTTAGTTCTAGGTAGTTGGGCAAGTTGTCCATGTAAGTGGCGGAACCTAATGAGTACAGATGTGCTGGCTCCTGTTTGAATCCCCTTTTCCTGAAACACGCAAAGCCTCCTCTGGCACGCTTCCAGGTTATTTTTCATTTCCTTCTTGACTCCTGTCTTACTATTATCCAATCTCTCTAATGTTTCATTCAATTGGCCTGAAACTTGCCCAAAATTGAGAGCTCTGAGTTGGAAATGGAAGCTTGGGAAGGTCCCGACGATTCTTGATAAAGGTTTGGTTTCAGGTCAAGTTCGTCAGTTTCTGGGGTGCGAATTCACATGCCCCCTATACACGGGATGATGGGCTTGATTATTTAGCTAGGTCCTTGAGTGAAAGAAAACAATGAAAAAAGATAATGAAGGAGTAAATGTCCTCCACATTAACACAGAATTTTTTAATTTTTTCTAATTGCTTTCTAAGGATTACGAATTATTTCTAACACCATGAATATCAGTCTAATAAGGAGGCTGAGCCTGCAGGAGTCCCCAAATGAATGCCCCAATTTTGCAAATGAGCCCATGGCTGCACCTGAATCAGTTCGCAGGACCTGGTTCCATGATACTGTTGCATGAACCTTTAAATCAAAGTGCAGAGGACAGAAGGTGACTCAGCTGTGTGGCAAATATTCCTTGAAGCACTAGAAAATAGCATCCTTTTTTGTGCATTTTTAGTAAGAAGGTATCTCTGTGTCACCACCATGATGACACTCATCACTCAGAGTCCTCACTAAGGTTCTTGAAAACTATTTTGTTGTTATTTCAAATAACCCCTTAAATAAAACTCCCTTCTAAAAGCTGAAATTAATTCATAGCTGACAGACAATTCATCCATTCTTACGGAGGATATTCCACATTTTATCGAGGAAGGATGTATATAAGGTCAGCAATCCTGTTCGAGGATTTCCAGCCTTCTGTGTGCTCTGGGGCTGGCACATCTCATGCAGGCTTTGACGTGGTCCAATACATTAATTTAACTTAGTTATTCACCTTTCACCCCCCATCCCTGCTGAGCACTCACTACACTCAAAGGAGTGGTTGTTTAGTCCTATCAAGTCCTAACAAACTTTCTCCTCCTACCTCCTGCCTTTCACGGCCACTGGGGTCAAAACCAGATGCTCACTGCACCTTTGGGTGCAGCACATCCTGCTTTTTTTTAATTATTTTTTATTTTTATTTTTATTTTTATTTACTTATTTATTTATTTTTAATTTTATTTTGTCGATATACATTTTGGCTGATTATTGCTCCCCATCACCAAAACCTCCCTCCCTTCTCCCTCCCCCCCTCCCCCCCAACAGTGTCCTTTCTGTTTGCTTGTCGTATCAACTTCGAGTAATTGTGGTTGTTATATCTTCTTCCCCCCCCCCACGGTTTGTGTGTGTGTGTGTGTGTGTGTGTGTGTGTGTGTGTGTGTGAATTTATATATTAATTTTTAGCTCCCACCAATAAGTGAGAACATGTGGTATTTCTCTTTCTGTGCCTGACTTGTTTCACTTAATATAATTCTCTCAAGGTCCATCCATGTTATAGCTGAGTAGTATTCCATTGTGTAGATGTACCACATTTTCCGTATCCACTCATCTGATGATGGGCATTTGGGCTGGTTCCAACTCTTGGCTATTGTAAAGAGTGCTGCGATAAACATTGGGGAACAGGTATACCTTCGACTTGATGATTTCCATTCCTCTGGGTATATTCCCAGCAGTGTGATAGCTGGGTCGTATGGTAGATCTATCTGCAATTGTCTGAGGAACCTCCATACCATTTTCCATAGAGGCTGCACCATTTTGCAGTCCCACCAACAATGTATGAGAGTTCTTTTTTCTCCGCAACCTCGCCAGCATTTATCGTTCAGAGTCTTTTGGATTTTAGCCATCCTAACTGGGGTTAGATGGTATCTCAATGTGGTTTTGATTTGCATTTCCCAGATGCTGAGTGATGTTGAGCATTTTTTCATATGTCTGTTGGCCATTTGTATATCTTCCTTAGAGAAATGTCTACTTAGCTCTTTTGCCCATTTTTTAATTGGGTTGCTTGTTTTCTTCTGGTAAAGTTGTTTGAGTTCCTTATATATTCTGGATATTAATCCTTTGTCAGATGTATATTTTGCAAATATTTTCTCCCACTCTGTTGGTTGTCTTTTAACTCTTTTAATTGTTTATTTTGCTGTGCAGAAGCTTTTTAGTTTGATACAATCCCATTTGTTTATTTTTCCTTTGGTTGCCCGTGCTTTTGGGGTCGTATTCATGAAGTCTGTGCCCAGTCCTATTTCCTGAAGTGTTTCTCCTATGTTTTCTTTAAGAAGTTTTATTGTTTCAGTGTGTATATTTAAATCCTTAATCCATTTTGAGTTCATTTTAGTATACGGCGAGAGGTATGGATCTAGTTTCATTCTCCTGCATATGGATATCCAGTTATCCCAGCACCATTTGCTGAAGAGGCAGTCCCTTCGCCAGTGAATAGGCTTGGTGCCTTTGTCAAAGATCAAATGGAAGTAAGTGTGTGGGTTGATTTCTGGATTCTCTATTCTATTCCATTGGTCAGTGTGTCTGTTTTTATGCCAGTACCATACTGTTTTGGTTATTATAGCTTTGTAGTATAGCTTAAAGTCAGGTAGTGTTATGCCTCCAGCTTTATTTTTTTTGCTCAGCATTGCTTGGCTATGCGTGGTCTTTTATTGTTCCATATAAATGTCTGGATAGTTTTTTCCATTTCTGAGAAAAATGTCTTTGGAATTTTGATGGGGATTGCATTGAATTTGTAAATCACTTTGGGTAGTATGGACATTTTCACTATGTTGATTCTTCCAATCCAAGAGCATGGGATATCTTTCCATCTTCTTGTATCCTCTCTAATTTCTCTCAGCAGTGCTTTGTAGTTCTCATTATAGAGATTTTTCACATCCTTGGTTAACTCAATTCCTAAGTATTTTATTTTTTTGGTGGCTATTGTAAATGGGCAGGCTTTCTTGATTTCTCGTTCTGCATGTTCACTATTGGAGAAAAGAAATGCTACTGATTTTTGTGTGTTGATTTTGTATCCTGCTACTGTGCTGAAATCATTTATCATCTCCAACAGTTTTCTTGTAGAGGTTTTAGGCTGTTCGATATATAGGATCATGTCATCTGCAAACAGGGACAGTTTGGCTTCATCTTTTCCAATTTGGATGCCCTTTATTTCCTTCTCTTCTCTGATTGCTCTGGCTAGTACTTCCAACACTATGTTGAATAGGAGTGGTGAGAGTGGGCATCCTTGTCTAGTTCCTGTTCTTAAAGGAAAAGCTTTCAGCTTTTCCCCATTCAGGATGATATTGTCAGTGGGTTTGGCATATATGGCTTTAATTATGTTGAGATACTTTCCCTCTATACCTAACTTATAGAGGGTCCTTGTCATGAATGAGTGCTGAACTTTATCAAATGCTTTTTCAGCATCTATAGAGATGATCATATGGTCCTTGTGTTTGAGTTTATTAATATGGTGTATCACATTTATTGATTTGCGTATGTTGAACCAACCTTGCATCCCTGGGATGAATCCCACTTGATCATGATGAATAATTTTACGTATGTGTTGCTGTATTCTGTTTGCTAGTATTTTAGTGAGGATTTTTGCATCTATATTCATCAAGGATATCGGCCTGTAGTTTTCTTTTTTGGTTATATCTTTACCTGGTTTTGGTATCAGGATGATGTTTGCTTCATAGAATGAGTTTGGGAGATTTGCGTCCGTTTCAATCTTTTGGAATAGTTTGTAAAGAATCGGTGTCAATTCCTCTTTGAATGTTTGGTAAAATTCTGCTGTGAATCCATCTGGTCCTGGGCTTTTCTTTGTTGGGAGCCTTCTGATAACAGCTTCAATCTCCTTTATTGTTATTGGTCTGTTCAAATTTTCTACGTCTTCATGGTTCAGTTTTGGGAGGTTGTGTGTGTCCAGGAATTTATCCATTTCCTCCAGATTTTCAAATTTGTTGGCGTATAGTTGTATATAGTAGTCTCGAATGATTCCTTGTATTTCAGATGAATCAGTTGTAATATCGCCTTTTTCATTTCTAATTTTTGTTATTTGATTCTTCTCTCTTCTTTTTTTTGTTAGTCATGCTAATGGTTTGTCAATTTTATTTATCTTTTCAAAAAACCAACTTTTTGATTTGTTGATCTTTTGAATTGTTTTTTGGTTTTCAATTTCATTCAGTTCTGCTCTGATCTTAATGATTTCTTTCCGTCTGCTAACTTTAGGTTTGGATTGTTCTCGTTTTTCTAGTTCTTTAAGGTGAAGTGTTAGGTTGTTCACTTGCCATCTTTCTATTCTTCTGAAGTGAGCATTTAATGCAATAAATTTTCCCCTCAATACTGCTTTTGCAGCATCCCACAGGTTTTGGTATTATGTATCATTGTTTTCATTAGTTTCAATAAATTTTTTGATTTCCTGCTTGATTTCTTCTTGGACCCATGTGTCATTAAGTAGAATGCTGTTTAATTTCCATGTGTTTGTATGGTTTCCAGAGTTTCGTTTGTAATTAATTTCTAGTTTTAATCCATTGTGGTCTGAGAAGATACATGGGATAATTCCAATTTTTTTTAATTTATTGAGACTTGATTTGTGACCTAATATGTGATCTATCCTGGACAATGATCCATGTGCTGATGAGAAGAATGAATATTCTGAGGTTGTTGGCTGGAATGTTCTGTAGATATCTGCCAATTCCAATTGGTCTAGAGTCTTATTTAGATCTTGTGTTTCTCTACTGATTCTTTGCCTAGATGATCTGTCTAATATTGACAGTGGGGTGTTCAGGTCCCCTGCTATTATGGTATTAGTGTCTATTTCCTTCTTTAGGTCTAATAGAGTTTGTTTTATAAATCTGGCTGCTCCAACATTGGGTGCGTACATATTTATGATTGTTATGTCTTCTTGATGGATCAGTCCTTTTATCATTAAGTAGTGTCCCTCATTGTCTCTTTTTATGGTTTTTAGTTTAAAGTCTATTTTGTCAGATATAAGAATAGCTACTCCAGCTCGTTTTTCTTTTCTGTTTGCATGGTAAATCTTTTTCCATCCTTTCACTCTTAGTCTGTGTGAATCTTTATGGGTGAGGTGGGTCTCTTGTAGGCAGCATATAGTTGGGTCCTGCTTTTTGATCCAGTCAGCCAGTCTGTGTCTTTTAATTGGGGAATTTAAGCCTTTTACATTAAGAGTTGTTGTTGAAAGGTATTGATTTATTCCTAGCATTTTATTGGTTGTTTGGTTGTCTTAGGTGTCTTTTGTTCCTTGCTTTCTGATTTACTGTTTGGTTTCTCTGTTTGTTGGTTCCTTAGGTTGTAGATAGTGTTTTTGTTTGCTTGTTTTCTCTTCATGAATGCCATTTTTATTATACTAGTGGGTTTTGATTTTTCTTGGGTTTTTATGGTAGTGGTAGTTATTTTTCAGGAACCAAACCCAGTACTCCGTTGAGGGTTTCTTGTAAGGGTGGTCGTGTGGTAGTGAACTCCCTCAGTTTTTGTTTGTCTGAGAAATATACTATTTGCCCTTCATTTCAGAAGGATAGCCTTGCAGGGTAGAGTATTCTTGGCTGGCAATCTTTGTCTTTTAATATTTTGAATATATCATCCCATTCCTTTCTAGCTTTTAGGGTTTGTGATGAAAAGTCTGATGTTAACCTGATGGGGGCTCCCTTATAGGTGATTTGACGCTTCTTTCTTGCAGCTGTTAAGATTCTCTCTTTGTCTCTGAGTTTTGCCTGTTTGACTATGACATGTCTTGGAGAAGGTCTTTTTGGGTTGAATACATTTGGAGATCGTTGAGCTTCCTGGATCTGAAGATCTGTGATTTTTCCTATACCTGGGAAGTTTTCTGCCACTATTTTATTGAATATGTTTTCTATGGAATCTCCATTTTCCTCCCCTTCTGGAATACCCATGACTCGGATATTTGATCGCTTAAGGTTGTCTGATATCTCTCTCAGATTTTCTTCAATGACCTTGATTCTTTTTTCTTTTTTTTGTCTGCTTGTGTTATTTCAAACAGCCCATCTTCAAGTTCAGAGGTTCTCTCTTCAACTTCGACAAGCCTGCTAGTTAAACTCTCCGTTGTGTTTTTTATTTCGCTGAATAACTTCTTCAGTTCAGCAAGTTCTGCTACATTTTTTTTCAGGACATTGATTTCCTTGTACATTTCCTCTTTCAGATCCTGTATGCTTTTCCTCATTTCATCATGATGTCTAGCTGAGTTTTCTTGTATCTCATTCAGTTTCCTTAGAATTATCACTCGAAATTCGTTGTCAGTTATTTCAAGGGCTTCTTGTTCTATAGGATCTAGAGTTTGAGATTTATTAACTTTTGGTGGTGTACTTTCTTGATTTTTTGTATTTCTGGTATCTTTTTTTTGGTGTTTATTCATTGTGGCAGGGGGTTTCACAGTCCACCGGTTTGAGACTAATGACTAACTAGGATGTTGCTGTGGTTGCCAATTTTGTATGGCTCCCTCCGTGACTGCTCAGTTGGCCTCTAGTGCCTTGTGTGTGTGGTTGCCTCGGGTCTTGGGCTTCTCTGGGGAGCCACCTTTCTGGTCAGCTTGGACTCTGCTGGGCTGGTGGATCACGTACCACAGGGTGTGTGATCTCTGTTGAGCTTTCACTTCCTGTGCAGGACATCTCCCTGTTCTGTGTGCTCTGGCCCAGGCTGTTAGATCGTGCAGTGGCGACCCCACCGGGTGTGTGGTTTCTGTTGAGTCTCCGCCTCCCTGGCCGCACATCTCCCCGCTCTGTACGCACTGTGCTGGGCTGGGGCGTGTCTTCTGCACCCCTCGTCTATCAGCTGGGCCTTCAAGACCCTGCTCGGCACCGCCTCACCCAGGAAGTCTACCAGGTTTCTGCTAGGCACAGACGACCGGTCGCTCTGGGTGCCTTTGTAGCACTGTGTAGCTCTTTCTCGGGTCTTGTTCACCTTTGTATCCCTCCGGCATACACCGAATCTAGCGCCCGCCTGTAGCCAGCTCTCTGGCAGGTTCAAACGGACCTGGGAACTCTCCTACCACACTATTCCCAACCAGAAATTCGTTAGGCTTTTTTCCAAACTGGTGGCCGCAGAGATGGTATCTGCCTCCCAGTAACAGGAAGTTTACTGGGGCCGGAGTCCAGGGTGTGGTGGAGTGACAGTCAGCCCGCCCGTACTTCCTTGCCCTCCTGACACTGGCCGGGGACCCCCCACGCCCCCAGCCCCGCCAGAGAACCACAGAGGGAGTGGGAAGGGAGGCCGGCCCGCAGGCTCCGGAGAGCCCCGTGCTGGGCCAAGCAAGTGGGAAGGCTCAGTGGCGGCCGAGCTGGGCGGAGCTGCCCGCACCTGGGAAAATGGCGGCAGCCTTGGAGCGGTGAGTGGCCTGGTGGTCAGCCCCCCAAACAGGGCTGGTCCAGGGGTCACTCACAGGGCTGTGCCAGGTCGGGCGCTCACTCTCTGCCTCTGGTTTGCTGCCTTCCCCGTTCTCAGCCGCTGCCGCCTCGGGCTGTTCAGTCGCGGTGCAGCTCGGGCACTCCCAGGAATCTTCTTTTATGCCGGCCTGAAACCTCGAATCCTGAATAGGGCAGCTGGCCGCCTTCAGCGCGGCCCCGGCCTCTGGGATCCTGTCTGCATCCACAGCAGCCCTGGCACCATGTTCCCTGTTTCGAGACTCACTTTTGCAGCCAAGAAACAGTTCTTTTCCTGCTCCACACTTCAAAGCTGTTGCCTGTAAATGAGGCAGCCTCTCCTGCTGGGGGCAAAGTGGCGGTCACCCCCCACGACCGGCCACCAGCAGCGGTCCTCCCTTAAGAGATGGCAAGAGGAAGGTCCACAAGTTTCCCGGCTGCCTGAGGCCCAGTGGCCACCTTTTCCACCTCAGCTACTCCGTGCCAACCGCCGCAGTCACCGCCATCTTGAAAACTCCTGCTTTTTTTTTTTTTTTTTTTTTGAGGCATGCCTGCTAACTCTGCCAGGCCTGTGTCATGCATTTGGCTGTCCAGGCAGATATTTCTGGGTGAACAGTGCCGTGGAAGTGCCAGCCCGTCAGCAGGCACCTGTCACCAGGAATGTGAGGGGACGCCAACAGGCAGCTGCCAGGCTGCAGGGAGCACAGCACCGGGAGCTGGAAGCTTCATGTGAAGCAGGCCTGGAGACTTGGATGCCACGCAGCCTCGAACTCCTTCTGCCTAAAGCCTAAACCCTCTTTGGGAGAACAATCTTGCTCTTTGCTCTCTGGGAGGCTACTCTCAAAATTGGCATCGAGAAGTCGCAAAGTGTGGCTGAGCGTTTTCAGAGCCAGAGACCCTGTTTAGCCTTAAACAATTCCAAGTGCTGGATTAGTATGAACATTTTAAAACAAGTCACTTTTCATCTTACTGTGCCTGACAACTGAGATGGAGGACCCAGCTCTGAATACAAATTTATTTCACCAGCTAATTGGCCATGTTGGGTCACTGTAGGTTGCAGACGTGGAAATAAAGACCAAAATAATGGCACTAACATCCCAATTTATGAACTCATCCTCCTTTCTTTCCCTCCCTCTGAAAAGGACATGTGCACATGATATATAGTGAAATATTAATGCCATAAGCAAATAATATCATGTGAGTCCAGGATCTCTGTTTAACAGAAGTGCTTCTCCCAAGACTAGGTGTCCATAGTGGGAGCTGGCCTTGCCCTTTCCTTATCCCTTGGGGACCTGACCTGCCTTGATCTTGGTCTGTCTTGGTGGAGTAGAGTTGCTTTCTGACTATGCTGAATAACTCTCAAGACCAGCATCATGGAAGTGTGACCTATGCAGGCACACATGGCCCACCCTTGGTCCAAAGTTGTGCGGTTGCTGTCTTGGAATTCTTAAAACTTGTTAGACAGCAGGTCCCATGTTTCCATTTTACACTGAATCCCACAACTTATGCAGCTGGTCCTGATGACTCAGGTCCCTGTGCACAGGCGTCTTGCCAGAATGCCAGTATTTCCAAAGAGGTGTCTGTTGCTAAACCCATCACTGACAATGCAATGAGCTGAGATGGAACCCAGTGCACAGGTGTCCAAATGCACTCGTGCTTCCAACCAGGACAGGCAGCCCTAAGGAACATGAAGTGAGAACATAGAGGCTTATTGAGTAAACAGGAAAAAGATCCCAACGTGGGCCACTGGTGTCGCATTAGGAGGAGAAGCACAGGAGACAGTGAGAGC
The DNA here is from genome assembly GCF_027409185.1 of Cynocephalus volans. Classification (NCBI taxonomy): domain Eukaryota; kingdom Metazoa; phylum Chordata; class Mammalia; order Dermoptera; family Cynocephalidae; genus Cynocephalus; species Cynocephalus volans. The sequence continues at coordinate 297,223,213 of NC_084460.1, forward strand.
TGTGCTGTCACATTGCATCACACGTGGTGACACAGGCTTTGCTTCTGGGGTCTGCACTGATTTGCCCAAGGTTGTGGGGGAGGGACTCACATGTGCAGGACTGCATTTGTTTTCATTTATAACGTGGTGCCCCGCGATGCCCTCTTCTTCCTGGGATGGTTACCATCACCAGGTCCTGGAGGAGCTTGGAGCACACCGAAGGGAAGTGTAGCCTAATACAGAACCCTTCCTATGGGTGAGCGGCTTTGGAGTGAGAAACCCCTCCTTGGATTCTGCCCAGGAGGAGGGGGGTGGGCAGCTCCCTCCTAGATTCCAGTTGCAGACTGAGTCATATGCTGTGAGACATACAGAATGGCACGAGAGCAGAGCAGGGCCACTCCATCCCTCCCCTAGATTTGCTTTGGTCATAGTGTTAATCACTGCCTGGAATCACACTGTCTGTCCTTGTGACTTGCTGGTCTCCCTCTAACACTCACGTCTGGGAAGAACCTAGCTCCCCATGGGCAGGGCATGGGCTGTGCTGGGTGCCCAGTCTTGTCAAATACAGAGAAAGGAGGCTGCCGCAGCTGGCAGTAGCCTGCCCACAGCTCTGCTCCAATGTCCCCAGCAGACTGTGCTTCCTGCAAGGTGGAGAGCTGTTGCTTTGTGTTGCTTCACCCCCCATGGATTTGTCACTCCACTTCCCCTGGGTGATGGAGATGCAAAGGATTACTCAAAGCCCATCTCTTCTGAGCACTGAGAGACCCCGAAGTGGTTAACTTCCCTGGAACCCTCCAGCGAGAGGCATTCCTTCCGCAGGAAATTAACCTCAAATCGGGGTTTTCTTCCTGCATTTATTTTCCAGACTAGGAAGTTACAGGAAGAGACATAGGTGGGGTTATAGTCTAACAATATAGGTTGGTAACTTTCAGTGAAACTAGCCAGATGACATTCCAGTAAGGTAATTAAGTGGTCCTATCAACAAAAGCTTGATCTTAGCAGACATTCCTTCTTACATCAATTTATCTGTATCCTTACACAATCAGTAACTAGTCTGTCCTTGAGCCAGCAACCTTGCTGTGGCACAGATCTTTATCTTACACCAGAGACTTATAGCCTGAGGAAAATTTCCAGTCCTCCGCAAGGTCAATATTTGGAACTGCAAGGCTTTGGCAAACCAGGCCCTGTGAAGCACGTATGCTTTATAGTATAGTCCACAGAGAGCTGTGTTTCCCTGACCTGCAGGTCCCCAGGCCAGGCATTAGTTGGTGAGATGCTGCATGTGTCTGAGGTTAGTTGTCATTCTCCCCTGCGTCTACTCAGGCCTCATTGCAGATCTGGTCTCACTGCAGGTTCGGCTGGCTCCTGGGTCAGGGGCAAAAGATGCTCTGGATCAAGTCATCTTGAGCTTCCAGCTTATTCCAGGGACCGAGAGCTTTCCTTGTCCTTCAGGTACATTCACAGCCTTGCTCCCCTGGGCTGAGCTTCTCGACCTGGTTTCCAGCAAAAAGTCTACCTTTCTGCATTCATATGCATCAGGGTTCTCCACAAAAGCAGAAGCAACAGGATGTATATAGAGAGTTTTACTTTAAGGAACTGGCCCTCGAGAGTGTGGGGCTGGCAAGTCTGAGGTGTGTAGGGCAGGCGGGCCGGCTGGAGACCCAGGCAGTGTGTCCGTGCTGCAGCCTTGAGGCACAGCGCGTGAGGAAGTCAGGTCCACCTGTATCCACATCTCTACTTCTCCACTTTCTAGTTCTGTGACCTTAGGTAAGTTATTTAACCTTCCTAAACCTTTGCCTGACAGTCTGGAAGTGGGAATATAATAGTACCTGCCTCACAAGCATGACGTGACCATGTAATTGGGATAATACATGTAACGTGCTTAATGTTAACACCTGGTGCACAGCAGGTACTCAGTAATTGCCAGCTATTGTTGCCACAGTGTTTTCTTTTAAAATTCAATTTACTGGTTTTGTTTTTCCCATCACAGAATATTTGACAAGCACGTCATTGCTTTGGAAGAATTTCTCAGAGACGACCACTGTCCCATCTGGCTCAGTGCCCTTGGTTCGCTTATCTCACTCGGGCATTCCTTCATGCTTTCCCTCGTTCGTTTTTACTCAGTGTCTCGTTGAGTCTTCCAAGAGGCGGATGCTGAGATGGAGTTAGGAATATAAGAGGATCATTGAGAATTAACACCTATGACAGAGAGAGAAAAGGTGGCCTTGGACAGAGCAAGCTTCAGGCCATGAGGCAGCACTGGCAAGAGTGCCCGTGCTAGGTAGGGATTGCCAGGCTCCAGTGCCTCGCTGTGCTCAGCCATCGTCTGGGCCAGCCCTCAGGAGTGTGGCCTGTGCCTGGAAGCCGAGGCTGCGGCTGGGCTGGAGGCACTTCGGTCTGGAGGCGAGCAGCCCGCTCCACCCTTGCAGCCAGCGGCTAGTTCTCTCCTGCAGGGAGACCTCGGCGGTGCTTTCTCACGGCCTCCGCAGCCCGCTGTGGCTCCCTGGGCCGCCACTTCTACACGTGCGCCAGGAGCTGCACTTCTGGGGCTGCAGTGGCTTCTGTTTCTGGGGAAGACTGCAACTGATACTCCAGTGCACCCTCCTCCACTGTCCATTATATAAATAAATTTTTTTTTTTTAATTTTATTTTGCAGCTGACCAGCACAGGGACTGAACCCTGGGCCTTGGGATTATTAGGGCCACACTCTAACCAACTGATTATAAATTCCCCTCACCCTCAGCCTTCACCTCGGCATATCTGGGGCCTTCCCTGGTGGTGTGACACAGACCCTCATCCCAGGAGGCTGAGTATTCCCCTCTCAGGCTGAGATTGCTGTGCATCTTCATTCACAGTCACGATGGACAAGGGAACACCTAGAGGTGCACAAGCACGTCGCCCAAGCACTGGGTTCCTCCCTGCCCTACCGTGTGTAAAGCAGCCCTGCCCCTCTGGATAGTCAGAGCCAATTACCTCTGGCAAGATGGCAACTCCTCCTTCACCTGCTGATCTCCAGCTGCGAGGAGTCCAGAGTGCTCTGCAGGCAGTGGTAGCCGGGACTTCCTGAAACTCTTGCTGTTTCCCCTAGTAGCAAAGCACCTTTGAAAACCAGAACATCTAGCCCTGTAGAGCCCTGACCTGTAGGGAAGGGAAGCAGAGTCTCCCAGTTGAGTCCCGGGAAGGTCGGTGCAGTAGTCTGGGTCCTCTGAGAAGCAGGCACTGGGGCAGGAGGAGGTGCAGGAGAGTTACTGGTGCAAGCACCTGTGAGTGTGAAGGACGGAGCAGGAGGTGGAGGGAGAGCCTTAGACCAGCACCGGTGAGGGCGGGACACAGAGAGAGGACTGGGTAGGGAGAGTCCTACACTGCAGCACAGCTCCACGAGAGGCCTGGCCACGCCGACGCAGAGTTCTCTGGTCAGTTGCCCGTTTGAAGTGTCCAATGGAAGATGAAAGAGGGAGGAAGTGAGATTGGGTAGGAAAAGGCTTTCGATAGGGAACTGACATCGGTGAAAGGAAGGGGCAAAGAGGCAGCATGGAGCAGGGGCAGCCTCCATGAGTGATGCGGAGCCGAGGAAGGCTTCGTCAGCCTGTGGGGAGATCCAGAAGAGCAAAGGCCACTGCAGAGACGCTCTGGTCCCGGCAGGCGAGCCCAGGCCCCCGTGCCTGCCACCAGCCTGGCCTCAGTGCAAAAGCTGGGGTTGACCCTGGAGCTGCTCCCTGCACCCTTGAGCTGAAGGACTCACACCTACTATTCTAATGGAATCAGTTTCCCCTGTGTTGCCAACACTCAGTCAAATTGGGCCTGGTCCGTTAGCTGAGCTGGTGAGAGCACAGCCTTATAACACCAAGGTCCAAGAGTTCATTTCCCCGTACAGGCCATCCGACAGGAAAAAAGGCGTTCAGGCAAATGTCTGCTTATTTTCTTCACGACTAATAAAAGAATGTTGAATGTTTTTAGTACCACTTACAAATATTTATATTGCTCGGGAGAGTTTCCTCCAAATGAAATCCCAGGGTCAAAAGTATGATCATTTTTAAGATTCTTGGTACGTGGAGCTGATTTTTTTCACGCCATCGGAACCATTCTGCACGTCACCCAGCAATGCAAGAGTTCGTTCAGCTCCTTGAAAAAGACCAGCTTGGGATAGTCTCGTTTAAAGAAACACAGACAAACATTTCATCACATTTACTACAACTTGAATAGGATCTTTGAATACTAGGGAAGCTGAGCATTATTTCCTCAATGTTACTAAACCAGTAGTAGCTTTGTTAAAACTTTGTTAGTCCGTGTCTTCTGAGAGGCTGATGCCCAGCAAGAGATCCACTGGGGCACCACGCTGTGCGGGACACCGCCCTGTGTGGGACACCGGGAGGAGCTGGGAGGCTGGGAAGCCGTCGGAACTCAATGAGGCTGCTCCCTGCATGAAGGGGAGAGGCAGGCAAGGAAGGCTTTGGGGAAACACCCCCAACTTAGTGGACTCTGGGGAGTCCAGGGACCAACACTGCCAATCAGGGAGGTCCTTCCTCCCCCAGGAATGGGCCTGCCTCAGTCACTGGCTGGGCCACTGCAGATGCGGTGACCAGCAGGGTCCGCAGTTAATGACTCTCCCCGTGGCTGAAGATCGGAGAGACTGACTTCCTTGGTCACAATGAAATTCCTCACGTGTTTGCCCACTCACGTCTAGGCAATTCAGTACTATTTAATTGATTTATATGAGACTTTTATGGAGTAATGAGCTGTTTTCTTGTCAATAATGTCTACGATATTTTCCTCAACTTATGGTTTTCTTTAGTTTTTATGCAGATTTTAATTTACCTGGATTTTTTTGTTCTTTTTTTATATTGCAATGTCAAAGAATAAGTTTATTTGGTTTGAATTTTCATATTTAACTTTTGAGTACTTCTAGGATTTATTTTAACTTAGAGTTAAAAGTTAGTTTTAAAATTCTAAATCACCAGCTAATTTCCCCCGACAGTTTATTAAACAATTCTTTCCTTTTTTTTGATTCAAAATGCCAGTTTTATCAAATATCGTATCTTATATATGTTTCTCTGATATCAATTGTGTTTTCATGTCTATTATTTTCCCAATGCCACACTTAATAACTGATGGTAACTCGGCAATTATAGGTACATAAATTGAATGTTTCTTATGTGCCGAACACCGTGCTAAAAACTGTGTCTGATTTTCTCATTTTAACTCACACACCAATTAACAAGACAGTTCTCTTATTGCCTCCGTCCTGTAGAAGAGGCATCTGGAGCTCATGGCAATAACTGACGCGCCATCTCATCCGGCCAGCAGGTGACAGCAGGCGGAAGCTGGTCCAGGCAGCTGCACCCATTGGCCAGCCAGGGGCACCTGCGACTTTTCTATCACATCCTCAGTATTTAAATATGCACAGTGTATTTGTGAACTATCCGGCCTGTTCCAGTGATCTGTCCCTCCTAGAACAGCATGCCATTCCTCCAGGGGTTAGCTTCAGGGCACTTACGAATACCTAGTTTGGGAAGTCACAACTTCTGTCCTCCACTGGCTCCTCCTCCTCCTGTTTCTTTTTCAATGTCTTCCTGAGTGGGCATGAACTAAACTCTAGTTAAATGGGTTTAAACCCTTGAAATGTTGAGGTATGTGTCTTAGTGTCCTACGGCAGCTGTAACAAAGCACCAGAAACCGGATGGTTTAAAGCAACAGTGACCGGGAGTCCAGAAGTCTGAGATCAAGATGTTGGCAGGGCCGTGCTCTCTCTGAAGGCTCTAGGAAGGACTCCATTCCATGCCTTTCTCCTGGCTTCTGGTGTCACCAGCAATCCTTAGCTTTTCTTGGCTTGCAGATGCCGCACTCTGGCCTCTGCCTCTGTCACTGCGTGGCATCCTCCCTGTGTTTCTCTAGGCATCTCTTCCCCTCTTCTTGTGAGGACACCAGCCACCTTTGATTAAGGGCCCTCCCTACTCTAGTATGACTTCATCTTAACTATTTACATCAAGCAGTGACCTTATTTTCAAAGAAGGCCACAATCTGATGTTCCAGGAAAGACAGGAATTGAGAGAGGAAGGCCCTATCCAACCTAGTACAGTTTGGCATGTGTACAAGCCAAATGGACTTAGGTCAATTTCTATTCCTTAAGTTTCCACAGAGAGGAGAACACAGGAGAGGCCGTGGCCTTTCTCTCGACCCTGCAGTGGTGACTTCTCTCCAGGGTGAGGCTGAGAGGGTGAGACTGCTCAGCTCGTTCTGGGTGCTTTGCTTTCCTTCCTCATGCCTGTAAAGGGGGGTCTTCTGTGGTGCCCCTGCCTCCTGTGCTGAGCACGGTAGACTCAAACCCAATCTTGCTTTCTGGAGGCCCTGGTGAGTGGGTCTTCCTTGTGCAGTTGTCCTGAGCTTCTGGCAGAAGCCAAGGGGTTAGGAAGTCAGATCATGGCCCCAGATGCTAGCACTGGTCTCCCACCCAGCGTTCCCAGTAGAAAAGCTGAGTATTGTGTCCATATGTCTGGATCCTGTGTCTGACCTCCAGCTGGTTTGGGACTTGACAATGAGATAAATTGGAGAGATAGCTGGAGAGGATCAGCAACTGGGGGCCAGAATTCAAGTGCCGAGAGAGGGAACCTGTGGCTGAGACCAGGCTGTGGTTTGAACCTCGGTACTTTAGGAAGCTTAGTCCCTTGACCTCGGTGGTGTCCTAGGAACAGTGCTGGCACTGGCCAGAATCAGATGAGGACTTGAGATAGAGGGTGTCCAGGGCTCACCTTGATCCAAGTTACTCAAGTCCAACTGGGCCACCACAGGGACAAAAGACCAGAAAGAAAGTCTTTGCAGCCCAGCCAAGCAGAGTTAGCAGTGTGGGCTGCTCAGGCAGAAGCAGGCGGGTGCTTTTCTTAGTTGTCTCTAGTTTCATCACCAGGTCGGTATTTACACTAGGAGGTGTTTTGGTATTTTCTTCTTCGTCTTGTCTGACCTTCATCTAAGGTTAGGGAGGACTTATGTAGTAATTATGTGGCTTTTCTACATTCGCTCTGAAATCCAGAAATGTGCTCATTATGATGCTGAATTTTGGAAATCAGAACATGGCTTTACCCACAGGACACGGATTTTTTAAATGAGCAAATAGACTTGTGTGAAGACTCGGATTGGAGCAGGAAATGGAAGAGTAATTTTAAATGACTTTAATGTAAACCTAAGGCCAAAATAATCCTTACCTGAGACTTACGTCTGGAACATCCAAGTGTGGGAAAGGGATGACAGGCACCATGAGACCTAGGGTGGCAATTAGAGAAGCGACAGGATTGATGGAACCACAGAGGAGACCACCCCAGGCCCAGCCGTCTCCTGCACTGGGCCTCAAGGTCAGCAGAATCGATGCCGAGCATAGGCCAGGTTCGGGGGAAGAGCAGACGTTGGAAGCGTTGGTCTCACCAGCCGCCGGGACACTCCAAAATCATCCACAGCAGCTGCTGTTCAGGAATCTGCTGAGGGTGATTCTCCTGCAAAAATAAATGCTGAGAAGGAGAGATAAATTAACCTCTAGGAGTTAGATTTCACTGGCAGAAGCAATCTGCAGCAGGAGGCAGTGCTAGCAGCAGCGTGGCAAAGGCACCGTCACTAATCAGACTGCCTGCAATGCCAGCACCCAGGGCCAGGATCACAGGCTCAAAGAGAAGTGGACATTCAAATCTTTATATGCCCAGAAAGTTCAAGAAGGAACCAAATCTAAGACCTGGTGATTGGACTGTCATCATAACTTCCTAATCTTGTGGGAAAAAAAACAAGTGTATTTCGGATGTCACTCTTTGGTAGAAGAAACACTGCATTTGGCCTTTGTTCTTTGTAACAGACAGCGATTACTGCAATAATGCTGCTCAACAAACAAGCCCAGAAGCTCAGTTTTTATTTCTTGCTCACAGATTCTGTGCAGGATGTGGCTCTGCTGTGCTCAGCTGGGATGGGCTGGGCTTGGCTCAAGTCTGCTCACTGCATCTTATTCTCCTTATAACGGTGGCTAGCAGGGCATGTCTCTTAGAGCAAAGGGCAAGAAGCCTAGGCAAAGCATGCAGGCACGTGTGGGGACCCTATCAGCATCTTGTCTGGTAACATTTCACTGCCAGCAGAGCAAGTCACGTGATGAAGTTCTAACTGGAGATAGATTATGCTCTACACATTCCACTGGGAGGCGCCGAAGAGTCACATGAGAAAAAGGTCTGGATGTGCATAATCTATTGCAGAGAAGAGAAGGACTAGAACCCTTAATCCAACCTGGTACTTTCCGAATAGGAGATTTTTTTTCATACGAGTGTAAGGCTGTAGGTTACGGTGTGGACACATGGCACAAACAGTCGTGGCAAGAGCAAAATCAAGGAGAGCTTTCCTTCACATTCTCTCTGTCTGTCCGCCTTCTTTCAGATATATGAGTCTCCAGGACGGCCTTTGGAAATGTCGCTGGCTTTGCGCTTTGTAATATCTTGATGCAGTCTTGGTGCAGTCTCCTGATCACATTGCAAAGACTCTGGGGAACTATACTGAATATCTAGCTGGCCATAATTTAAGACAGTAACTGGGAAAGAGTATATTTTCAGCCTAGGGCACAGTATGTCTTGGGGTAAACTTGATTAATACACTATTCTGCACCATTTCAAAACCATCCTGGGAAAGAGGCTGAACTGATCACCAGCAGTCCCAGAAGGACACACACAGTAGCGGTGGTTGAAAGGAGGAAGTGACGTCGTGAAGTCGGGAGGGCACTGATCAATGGCTCTCCTCTCCTGGAGGGTCCAGCCACAAAGCCCTGTGGACCCTGATTGTTGAGCTCAATGGCTGAGAGCACAAAATGCAGGTGGTTGCTTATTCTTTACTTCTCAGGCTTTCACAGAGGGGACACGCATCAGTCAGCATGGGCTGGGTTATGCTGCAGTAACAAACAAGCACACAATTTCAGGCACCTAAAACAACAAAGGTTTACGTCTTATGTATCCCACATGCCAGTCACAGGCCAGTGGCTGCTCTGTCCCACCTTGCCCTTACTCAGGGCCCAGAGTGACAGAGGAGACTCCACTGTTGAGATGTTGCCAGTCACATGGTGTATTAGTCTGTTTCTGTTGCTTATAACAAAATACTTGAAACTGGATAATTTATAGAGAAATTAAATGTATTTCTTATAGTTTCAGAGACTAGGAAGCCCAAAGTCCAGGGAATACATCTGGTGAGGGCTTTCCTCTTGGTGGGAACTCTGTATAGTGTCCCATGGTGAACAGGGTGTCACATGGCAAGAATGGGCTGAGCAAGAAAAAGCTAAGCTTCTCACTGGCTCTCTGCAAAAGCCATTACAACCACACCTATGACACCCATTAACCATCAATGGAGCAATCCATTCTTGAGCGTACAGTCCTCACAATCTAATCACCTCTTAAGGGTCCCACCTTTCAACTGCCATAATAGGATTTCCCACCCTCTTACCGCTGTTACAATGGAGATTAAATTTCCATATATGAACCTTTGGGGGACACATTTTACACATAGCACATTGTAACTCAGGGACTCACTCTTGAAGCCTCCCATCAAGAATTCACACACAAAACAATCACACCTCCTTGTCCAAGACAGTCACCTGGCCGTGCTCACCTTGAATGTGGTGGAGAGTCATAATTCTACCACATGTCCAGAATGTTGGGAAGAGCCCCGTGACTACTGTGGAAAGGACCATCCAGTTCTCCCTCTGGAAAGGAAAGCCTGGGAAGACCTCTGCTGACCTCCTTCCTCATCCCAGTTCACTCACATGTCCCAGAGACTGGAAAGACTAGGGAGGGGACCAGGCCACAGGGGCTGGCTTCCCCTCCCCTCTGCTGCAGTAAGTGTACGAGGGTCAGGTCAGGACACCCACCTCCCTCTGTCCCCAGGCAGGAGACCCAATGGCCACGTACTGGACAATGTGAACCTTCCTGCTCTGCAGACCCCAGCCCACCATGTGAGTCAGTCCAAGAGGTGACAAGAAGCCCAGTGAGGGCCATAAATCCAAAATGAACTCTCTAATATAAATTTACCTCTCAAACAACAAACAGATGAACAAAATCCCTTTTGTTGGTCTTAAAATTCAATATTTATGACTCATGTGTCTTATTTCCCAGTAAGCTCTTAACTCATAGGAGATTTAGGGCTTATGAGTCATTAGCACCCTAAACCCCAACAAGCCCTCTCCATTACATTTTTTAATAAATTTTTTATTACGTAAAGTTTCATTAAAGTATAACGCACATGCAGAAAGATGCACAAGTAATAAGTGAACAGATGAGTGAATTTTCATAAAGTCAACATCCCCGTGTAACCAACACGTAGATCGTCAACAGACATCACTTAGATCAAGGAACGGAGCGTTGCCAGCACCCTGGAATTACCTCTCTCATGTCCACCTTTGTGAACGAGCCTCCTGCCACTGTTCAGACTCTGAACACCGTAGATTAGTTTTGCATGTTTTTGAACTTTACAGAAATAGGATCAGACTGTTTATATCTTTGGTTTCTATCTGCCTTCTATTGCTTAATATTGTATCTATAAGCTTCAGTATGTTGTTATGAATAGTTTTAATTTGTCCGTTTTCGTCACTGTATGAGGTTTCATTTTATTTACCTTTTCTTCCCTTGATGGACTTTTGGATTGGGTCTAGATTTCTACTCTCGTGAACACTGCTGCCAGGAACATTTCTGTGTGCGTGTCTTCTGGCGAACACTCACATGCGCTTCTGCTGGGGTAGCCTACAGAGCCTTGTACATTCCGTTTCCAAAAGGGCTGTGCCCACCTACCCTCCCATTGGCAGTGCACGAGAGGATGAACAGCTCCAAATCCTCACCAGCGCTTGGGCTTCTCTGTCTTTTCTGATTCAGCCATTCTGGTGGCTGTGTTGTGACATCTCCTTGTGGTTTTACGTTGCATCTCCTTGAAGGCTAATAAAGTTGATTACCTCGTGTACGTATTGGCCATCTCGATAACCTCTCTTTTGAAATACTGGGTCACATCGTTTCTCACTTTCTATTGGGTTTTCTCTTTTGCTTAATGATGTGTAGGAGTTCTTTATATTTTCTTATATTTCATTCTCCATATGAGTCCTGTGTCACATATGTATCTTGAAAAAGCTTCTCCTGCTCCGTGGCCTCCTTTTTCCCTATCCTCCTTTATTTTTCCTGTTTTAGCTAATAATAACTCAGACAGAGCTCTCTCCTCACTTCCTGGGGATGACGCAGCATAGGTGTCTCTGTGAGTCACACCTAGTGTGCTACTCTGGTCCTAACTTTACAGGTTATGACCCAGTACCCTACAGATTGGTTTGTAGATAAGTGGATCAGCCCAAGCATCCCTCCTGCTCATAAACTAATGCCCGCCGTCCGCTAAAACATGTAACTTTCTAAACGGGAGCCTAATGGGAAATATACTTTTACTCAGAGGTGTCACTCATGATTCATGTCAATCTGTCATTAATCCAGGTGTCTTTAAAGATGCTTTCATTGAAATGACTGTTTCAGTCATGGGAACCTATGAATCAATCTGGATCCAGGAAAAAAAGGGAAAACTGAAACCATTTTCCCTCATATTGGGATCTTCTTTGAAGAGCCCTTCTTACACATGGGACCCCACGTCACTTACACAGCAAAGCCAAAATGGGATAAGTTTGGGTTCCAACGAGAAAAGGACAAAAGAACAAAATCAGAATCATTGCTCTTTTTTAATGGAAAGGGGAGCCGTGTCGGCTTTCCCAATGCAGGGTGGGCATTCGGGTGTGGAGCGTTCTCCACACGGAGGGTGGGCAGGAGCAGTTCTGGTCTGAGACCATTGGTGCCTTTTCAGTGAGGGTCCACCCATGTGGGATGTCGATTGGGAAGGGGACAATCAGGACAGCAACAGGGAGCCTCTGATGGGCTCAGCGAGGAATGTGGATGAACTGAGTGTCCCTGGGTGAGCCAGCAGGACAAGGAGAGCATTCACGGGGGAGTCACCAGAGACCCAGCAACACACCCTGGAGCCTCCTGCCCAGCACCCTTCAAAAACCAGCCTCAGCTCCCGGGGTCCACAAAGCACCCTTCGCGATCGCTGTTCTAACAGAGCACACACCGCTCCTGGGAACTGAAGGGAAAAGAGCACCTAGCAGATGTGGGGTCATGGTCTTGGGAACTTCCAGGTGCTTGTCCTCTCTGCCTGGGTGATGGGTGCACAGGCATTCCTCGCGACGAGGCTCTCCACCCCAGTGGGTGAAGGACGCACTGAAAATAGGTGGGTGACATGGCCAGCGCCACCTCTAGAGCCGTCCACCAAACCACGTTTAGTGTGAAACAAATGCTTTTTGGAAAGTCCTAATACGGCAATACTCTAAGTTCACATGTGGTTTTGACTGGAGGGGTACCCTTCTCCTATAAAGCCCAGGAGTAAATAAATAAACTCATTAAATTGCCAAGGGAAAGAAAGTTTCCTTATTTATTTCTCAGTTTTAGTTTTTAGTTTTGCGGAGAAATTGAGCAGAAACTACAGACAGTGCTCATGCCCTCTCCCCACCCACAAGTACAGTTTCTCCTATTATTGACATGTTACATTAGTGTCGTACATCTGTAACAATTATGAATCAACATCGATGTGTTATTATTAATTTTACAGTAGAGCCCCCTCTTTGTATTGTATGGCTCTATGGGTTCCACCATATGAATAGTGTCACTGATTAACCTATAGCCTCAAGCAGAATTGTTTTTCTGCCCTATAAATCCTCTGTGCCCCACCTATTCATCCCTCCTTCCCTCCTCCTCTGAAAACCTGGCAACCACTGATTTTTTTTCCATTACCTCAAACATTTATTATTTTGTGTGTGTGTGTTGGCAACATTCAAAATCCTCTCTTCTAGCTAATTGAAACTGTACAATAGATTATTGTTAATTATAGTCACTCTACAGTGGTACAGAACACTAGGTATTATTCCTCCTGTCTAGCTGTAGTTTTGTGTCCATTAACCGGCCTCTCACAATCCCCCCACACCCACTCTTTCCAGCCTCTGGTAACAGCCATTCTACTCTCTTTTTTTATGTGATCAACTTTCTCAGCTTCTACATATGAGTGAGAAGACGCAGTATTTCTCTTTCTGTTCCTGGCTTATTTCACTTAACATGATGTCCTCCAAGCTCAGCATGTTGCCACGAGTGACAGTGTTTCATTATTTTTTATGGCCAAATAGTATTTCATCGTGTATATGTGCCACATTTTCTATATCCATTCGTCTGTTGATGGGCACTTGGGTCGATTCCATATCTTGGCTGTTGTGAATCGTGCTGCAGTAAACATGGAGCGTATCTCTTTGATATACTAATTTCCTTTCTTTTGGATAAAGACCCAGTAATGGGATTGCTGGATCATAAGGTAGATCTATTTGTAGTTTTTTCAGGAACCTCCATAGTGTTTTCCATAATGGCTGTACTAATTTACAGTCCCATCAACAATGTAGGAGGTTTCTCCTTTCTCTGCATCCTCACCAGCATTTGTGGTTCTCTGTCCTTTTGATAATGGGCCAGTCTAACTGGCACGAGATGATATCTCATGGTGGTTTTGATTTGCATTCCCCTGATGATTAATAGTGTTGAGCATTTTTGCATATACCTATTGGCCATTTGTATGTCTTCTTTTGAAAAATGTCTATTCCTCTCATTGGCTCATTTTTTTATCAGATTATTTGTTTTCTTGCTATTGAGTTGTTTGTATTCCTTGCATATTCTGCATATTAATCACTTGTCAGATGCATAGTTTGCAAATATTTTCTTCCATTCTGCAGGCTGTCTCTTTACTCTGTTGTTTTTGTTTTCTGTGCAGAAGCTTTTTAGTTTGGTATAATCCCTTTTGTCTATTTTTGCTTTTGCTGCCTGTGCTTTTGAAGTCCTCTTCATAAAGTCTTTGCCCAGCCCCATGTCTTGAAGCATTTCCTCTATGTTTTCGAGAAAGTTTCTTTGGAAGAATTCTCAAAGCAAGTCAGTGAGCCTTGGATGGAAAACAGCCTCTTGGCTCCATAAAGCTGGAGGCATTTTCATGCCCCCTGCACATGCAACCCTAGGGGGAATGTGAGCTTTCCCTGTCATGGAAGCAAGAATTGTGCTAACAAGTTTGGGGTCCTGAGATCCCTAAGTAACTCGAAGGAACTGGAAAACTGAAGCGGTCCTGCTCTAGATTCCTGGGCCTGGAGTTACTGTGAAATTGAAAGGAGAGAGAAGGAAGTCCCCAGAAGATCTGCCAAGGGGTTCCTTCATGGCACTGCTCAGAAGTGCAGTAGGGAGGAGCGGGCAGACTTCACTGGGGGAAGCCCTCTTCTGTCAGTCCACAGAGATGCACCCACGGATACTGGCTAGTGTTCTGTCCAGCAGAGCTTGGACTAACTCAAGTCACATCTGGTTGCTGGTCCTTCTTTTGTCCACCACACAGGCACATTCCTGAGACCATTGGATGGTCTGTGACTCCCAGCACCAGAAGCTTCTCGAGGACAGGGACAACAAGGGCCATCAATGCCCAGCACAGCACCCACCCTGCCCCAGACCCAGCCCTGCCCTCGTGGCTCCCCCCACAGATGCCATCTGAAATCCTTACCATAAATCCTTCCAGAACTATTTGCTTCTTAATCCAGATGCAACTGTAAATGAGTACTAGCTTGGTTTTTGTATAGAATCTCCAAATCTCCAATTAAGATTCTATCCTGGGGTTACAAATTGACATTTACTAGAGTTAGAAAATAAGGAAATTGGATTTCCTTTACAGATTTTGCTCTCAGTGAGAGTGGAGTAGCAGAGAAAAATTACATTTTTGTCTAACCTAATAAATGCCTCGATCCAATCACCTAGACAGTCTCTTGGGATGGCTCAGACTCTTTCATATCACGTAGTCTTCAGATGGCTTCCCTTCCTCCCTGCTTTCCTCCAGGGTAGTTTCTGGGTTTAAGGGGATGTATATGACACTGTGGTTTTGGGGAAAGGGGGCCCAGCCTGGGGGTTGGTCCTTGGGTGCATTGTCTGGTGGTCACTGATGTGTGGTCCATCTGGCTTTGTCTCTAGATGTCCTGCCAGACGATCCTGCTCAGCTCTCTGGCTTGCACAGCCTGAGGTCTGCTCTCAGCTTGGCTGTGGTGCAGAGGCTCTCTCTGCCAACCAAATGCCACCTTGGCCTCCCTGGTGTATTTCTCCACATCTGACTATGATTCCTATGTGGTTGTTAGCTTAGATGTTTAGCCCCGAATCTGCCTTCAGTGTCATTTCACCCCACCCTGGCCACTCCTCTGGAAAACTTTTCAGCCAAACTTCAGTGACTTCTGAGTGCCTGTTGGTGCAAACAGGAATTTCTAACTCCTTCCATACCTGGTAGGAGCCAAGGGTGTTTTGGAAGTGTCGGTCTGGGGTCTTCCTCTGCCTGACCATGTATTCTCCTCCCAAAGTCCCTAATGGGGAGTGACACAAAATCCCCCCTACTCTTTGCTTTATCCTCAATCTCTCTACTAACATACATTCCCCCACTCCTCTTGTGTTCAGCCTCAGTCATGACACATATCTGTTTTTTTCTCCCTCTCCTGCCATTCTGTGGAGCTGTCTACAGCAGCACGATAGAGCCGGCTCATACTGACTTGAAAGAGCCAATTGTTTAGATTTTCAGGAGATTTGCAAGGTGCTTGTTAAACACACAGGCATTATTAGAAATTAAATTCTATAAATTCATCATTAGATAAATTTTATTAAAAGCAAAGGTAAAAAGTACTTAAAACTCATCACTTCCTAATTATTTTACTATAGTTTACTATTATCGATACTCTTGAGGTTGCTTACATTGATGGCACCTCCACAGTGGAAAAATGACATGACAGTGGCCACTGTGAATCTCCTGCATTCAGTTATGTCATGCTGGCAGCTTGAAATGAGCCATGGTTGGAGTATTTACACCACTGACATTGGCAAACGCTACAAATCAGGGATTGATTTATGGTTTTGTTGATTGTGTAGACTTAAGAAAGTGATCGAGGAGGAAGTGTTAATGTTAACAATGCAAATTAAACATATGACATGTCTATAGCCATCACACTGTGAATAGCACAAAGGCTCGAGGATCTATTCTTCCAGTGCTGGAAGGAACTCAGCAATTCAGCAAAGGAGTCACTCATGCCATTAACAAACTAGTGAAACTCTGAAATTCACCTTTATAGTTTCACTTTCATCTTACTTGTTCACATAAATGAAAAGACCAGCCAGCATTCATGTCAGAACTATCCTCGGTCATGAATTGCAGCCATGGATTGATTACAGATACAAAAGTTTGACCAATAATCAGTAAAATCATTCTGTGAGAATCAACTGGCTTTAAGAAATTTATAACAATGGGTATTGTATAGTTTAGTGTTCACTGTAAATACTTGCTGCATATCCTTCATATGAGCACATTTATAGTGAAGCTATGTTCCCATGCATACGTCTTTCTAGACTGCAGTTGCCGACCCTTTACCAGCTCACTGCACCACTGACTATAGTGCTGGGCTGGGTACAGGCAGAGACAAGCCAGCCGACCAGGAAATATAAGTTGAGAAGTATTTTTAAAGCCTATGTCTATTAAAGATCCAGAAGACGTCATATAAGAGATGATTTGACTCTAAGACCAGTTAGGAACAGAAACAAAAGTGAAAAAGAGACTACAGCTGGGTCTAAGGAAGTGTTACTACACCTGCCTACCTTCCCCTGCCGCTTGGGCTGGGAGAACAGAAATTAGAGTGAAAAAGGGAAAAGGGGCACATGGCAGTCTTGATTTTCACTTCCCTGATGACTAACGAAGTCAAGTACCTGTGAAAGGTACTATACAATCTACTTACTGGACACTTGGATTTCCTCTTTAGTAAACCGCCTGTTCAAGTCTTTTGACCTCCTATTGGGTTATCTGTTTTTTGTTTAATGATTGTTCATTTTTTATTAATCTAACTTAGGAAACTTTTAAAAAATTCTATTCTTTTTGTTATCTTTCTTAAAATAAAACTTTTTTCAAAGCCTAAATTTTTTTATCTGGGATCTTCCACAGCTGTTTCTGTGAGTCATTAAGGCATGTATTTATATCTCTAATGATTCATTTTTACTGGTTTTAGATGTTTATCCATAATTCTTTTCAACTGCAACTTTCTCATTCTCAAATCCTTA
This sequence comes from Cynocephalus volans, assembly GCF_027409185.1. NCBI lineage: Eukaryota > Metazoa > Chordata > Mammalia > Dermoptera > Cynocephalidae > Cynocephalus > Cynocephalus volans. The sequence continues at coordinate 297,240,354 of NC_084460.1, forward strand.
CCTGATTCAACATTTTAAAGTTAAAAAAATTTAGTAATTATTACAGTAAAGGGCATTCTTTTCTGTCACATTGTCATATTTTAGTTTTTGCATCATAACACATGACTTTTTTCTGGTTTATTTGGTTCCTTGCTTACCATCTTTCTACCCCCAAAAGTCTCCATCCTGTTCATCTCCAGTGTTTGGAACAGTGAATACTATATGAATGAAGTGGTTACAGTTTTTTTGAACGAATTGAAGTAACCTGATTTTTCCTGCTAATAGGTTTTCTTCTCCATCTTAAAGTTCAAACATGCTACCAAAATGTCTTGAGAAAATTCGTTTTTCCTTAAATGGTGAGCTTTTTCATGTCTAGTCTTAGTCAATTGTATCATACCTTTGATTACTAATTCTGATCTTGTTACAAAAGACCTTATTTTTCGTGCCTATTTATTTGTTTTGCATTTATGTATTGCCTTTAATAAAATTACGCAAGTAACAGATTTATGCATGCTTTCATTTAAAATTAAAACAATATAGAAGTATAAAAGGTGAAACTCTTCTCCTGTCAGTACTAATATGTTTCTGTGTTCTTTTCTTTTACTTTTACTATGTAATATCACAGTTTATTCCACCAGTTCCCAATGGATGGACATTTAAGTGATTGCCAGTTTCCCACACTTATAGTTACATTGTACATCTCTGTGCACATATCCTTTTGTATGTGTGTGAATATTTCCATAGGATATTTTCCTAGAAGTAGAATTACAAGGTCAAAACATTTAAAATGTTAGCAGATAATGCTAAATTGCCCTTCAAAAATACTATGCCAATTTATAGGCCCCCAGCTAGAATGCTTATTTTTTATACTCTGGTAGCTAATATGGGCTAGTATCAAATCTGATGAGCAAAAATGTTATCTTTATTTACATTCTTTTTTACTTCTTAATAAATTTCCAGTTTTTGAATATTTTTCTCTACTTTCTATTTTTTATGTTGCTAGTTTAACTTGCTGAATTTCTGCCAACAATGATGGTATTTGGTTTATTATATGTTTTTTTCTCTTCTTCTACCACCATATTTTTGTTTAAAATATGACATATCTTTTTTGCCTCTTTAAGAATAGAAAACCATCCCTTTATAAGATTTTCCTTTGTTCTATGAAATAAATTCATTTCAGGGAGAAGTTTTTCCTGTTGGGTGTTACAACAATGATTCTTCTGTTTCAAATGTCTATTATATAGCACCTTGTTCCTCATTCTTGAAACTTAGATGTTTTATTGTCGCAGCTTAAGAATATTGAAGGCCCACTTGTTTTTATGATAAAAATTATTAAACATCACAAAAGTTTCTTTATGATGACTCCATATACCCGTCACCCAGATTCAAATATTTTCAAGAAATTGCCGTAATTCATTTATTTCCTTCCTTCCTTTCTTCCTCCCTCCCTGCTTTCTGAAATCATTTTAAAGCAAATTCTAGATGTCAGATCATTTCATTCTTATGCTCTTCGGTATGCATTTTTTTAAAAAAATATGGGTATTTTCTGATGTAATTACAATGCTATTAGTACCTAACATTAAAAATAATTCCTTGGTATCATTTAACACTCATTTCATATTCAAAGTCTCTAATTGCCTCGAAAATGACTTTTATAAAGTTGGTTTGAAAGGGTCTGCTTTTAAAATCTATTCTCAGTTGCCTGCTTGAATATCGTGGGCTCTGTGCTGTGCTGATCCAGGACTAGAGAAGAAATTAAACGGAAGGACAGTCCCGTCTCTCTTTGTGCTGAGTGAACTGCAGACCCTGGAGGAACAGAGCTAAGTATTCCCGAAGGACAGTTCTTAGGAGTAATGTTTGATTTACCGACATAATTTATTAAGTGGTCCTATTAAGCCTTGTCTGTGGCAACTGCCAGTTGCTCCCAGTAAAAACCCAACCATGCAGCAAGCCAAGCCTCTCAGGCTGGCGATGATAAAGAAAGGCTATTTTTTAAAGTTTATATCACATCCCCTTAAGAAATTTCTGAAGCCTGGAAAACATTTTCTTGTTGTAAAAGGTTAAGAATAAAGAATTTAGGCTTTGTAGCTTTCTCCAAGGAGAAAACAATTCAGCAGATCAAAGGGTAGATTATGCAAATCGTAGCAATAGATTTGGTATTTTCTCCTGGCAGTTTCAGAAGACTGTAAGGGAAAGACCCCTGCAAGTAGGAAGGTGTTATGTCCCCTGAGCCACTGGGGTGCTTTGAAGACATCACTGCTATCAAAACAGCCTTGTCGTGGAAGAGAGTCTTAACCTGGTTCGAAAGCTGTGTGGGGATTTTCACCTTTTCAGAAGCATCGGACATGACTTCAGTAAAGGACTATCAGCTGAAACCATCTCCAGTGAAGACCCCAGTGAAGACTGGTTCCCAAGTGGGAGTTGAGAGTTCGAGGCTCATGCTAGGCTCTGCCCCAACCCCTGTTCTGGTCTTGGACACGTCCCTCAGATTCTTCTGTGAGTGCACTCTTTGTGACTCTGCTTCCCATTTGTGCTTCCATTTGTCATCTAGCAGTTATAATGCCATCATATCTCCAGAACAGAGGAACTATTTAACCATTGCAATACTGTTTTCTACAGGAAAAAAAGGTGAGTCTTGTTGTATTAATCCATTTTCTGTTGCTTGTAACAGAATATCCAAAACTGGGCAATGTATAAAGAAAAGAGGTTTATTTTTTGCAATTTTGGAGGTGGGAAGTCTACAGTCAAGGGAACGCGTATGGTGAGGGCCTCCCTGGTGGCAACACAGAGTGTCACACAATGAGAGGCTGAGCAAGAGTACCTGGAAATGTGTTCACTGGCTCTCCTTATGAAGCCACCAGCCCACACCCATGATGACCCATTAACCCATTAATCCATTAATGGATTAATCCACCCATAAGGGCAGGGCCCTCATGATCTAATCACTTCCTCAAGACTCCACCTTTCAACGCCACCACATTGGGTCCGGTTTCTGCATGAGCTTTGGACAGGCAAATGTTGAGACAAAGAGCCCCTTGCCCCCAGTGCGATGCTGCTCTGTGCCTTGCCCTGCACATGTGGGACAGCCAGTTCTATCAGCAAGAACTGTCCCCTCTTGGTTCTCTCCTCCCAGAGGCTTTAGGCAGGCTGTACTCACAAGCTGAGCTTGGGCGCAGCAAACAGACATCCCTCGAAGGTTGGAGCAGGGTCGATGGCAGTGTTGGTTCACCCTCTTCCTCCCTTCCCCACTGTATGGCTTCCCTTGGGAGGAGCCTGCCTCCCTCCCTGAGCTGGGCTCAGCCATGTGCCTTGCTGAGACCAACGTAATGTGGGCAAAGGCCACTGTGTGTCCACTCTGAGCAGAAGCTTTGAGAGGCCTGGTATGGCCCCACTGGCCCTCTTGTGCTCCTGCAGTCCCCCTACCAGTCAATATCCAAAGTTCTCATGTGGAAGAGTTCTCTGCCTTTGTTCAGGTGACAGTTGCCACTTAGACAATTATTTGACCCAAATTCAGCACCAACCCTCACTTTATCATGCCCCTTGGCATGGGTAGACCCATCCACTGCTCAGAGCACTTCTGGCTGGAGCTTGCGCCTGAGGCCACCTCCCAAAGCCTTTTCTCTTCCTGTCTGATCTCCGAGGACATAAGTGACCTTAAGAGTGACCTTATGTTCTAGGACAAGGCCTGAGGTCTCCCAAAGTCTCTCTCAGAGTTCCATGACATCTCGACATCTATTGCTTTTCTCCCCATGTGTAATCCCCCCGTCCTCTCTGAACTGGCAGACCCTACCATCAGAGCATCCAGTTCTGGGGTGAATGCCTTTGCCTTCTGAGGCGGGCACTCTAGAGGCAGAAGAGCTCTGGGTGTCTGAAGGTTGTCCTGAACGGTTGGAGCAAGGGGAAAGGCGCTCACAGGACATGCGTAGTCGTTCCTCAGGTCTGCATCAAGCTGGCTCTGAGGAGCTCCGGGGAGGGGACCCTCCTGATTCCTGCTCACGTTATCCAGTCCACCTAGTCAGCCACCCAGGGAACAGCCCTGATTTTAACATAGCCCCTTCAGGGCAGGACGCCACATTTCTGATCCTGCTTTTCTGCTCTAAAATGGTGAGGCCTGAGTGGGTGATGGAAACTACTACAGCGTTAAGAGCGTCAGTGCCAAGGCCACACAGCCCGGGATCAAGGCCCACCTCCTCCACCTGGTAGCTGGGTGACCTTGGACGTGTATTTAACTTCTCTCTGCTTTGGTTTTCTCATGAGCTCAACGGGAATCATGATGGTGGGTAGGGTGGCACTGCAGTTGCCCAGGACCACCTGCTTTCTGCCTGTTGTCCCAGCACGATTATCATAAAACACTCCCTTCCGCTCTCAAGTGTACCAGGAGTTGTCAAGAGTGAGATAATAGATCAGAAGCCCCTAACGCTGTGCCTGGCACACAGGAAAGGCTATGTTCCTTATGCAGTAATATTTTCTTCACAGACCCTCATTAGGGTGAGGTTGCAAATCTCCCCACAGAGGATGGGAGGCGTGGTGCTCCTGCTCCTGCTTGCTGTTGTGGAGTGCTTTGATTATTTCCTGCATAAATCCTAATTAAGGGAGTTTTAATTGAGTTTATGCTGGGAGGAAAGTGGGCAGGAGAAAGACAGATTTTGGGGGGTGTGAGAAGGCAGGCCTGAGGGACTTGGAGGTTGGGGACCTTGAAAAGACAGAGGGTACAGCGAATGGGAGAAAGGCAGGAAAAATACCTGAAAAATTTCCCAAGACACATATGGAATCGGAATTAGAAACATACACGCTCCAAGTATGTCTATTACCAGCTATTCATTAAACAGCGCCACTATGCCCTAAGTATAAAAGAAGGAAAACAGCCATGTCTTTGATTCTAACTTGTAGTTAATATTTTCAACATCCAAGAAATCCTCCTTTTCAATGTTTGTCTTCCAACATGTGATGTCTGTTTGTCAACATTCTCCATGTAATTGTTTCCTATTCTGCTAAACAATTTCCATGGGAATCACTGTTTTTAAAAAACATGGAAGTCATTGCCACATGTGGATTTTTTGTTGTTCTTCTGACAGTTCTCCCCATGAAATTAGAAATTATGTGTGGTCTTGTCCTCACTTAAAGCCATTAAAGAAATATACCCTGTAACAGACCTCTCAGTGAGCTTCCAAGTTGCACCCAGTGGGAATGCCACACCCACCCACCTCAGCCTCAGAAGAAATTTGTGTTGATGCTAATTTAGTGGTCAAATTCATAGATTTTGTTACAGTCATTGTTTTATTTGATATCTTCACAATAGCACAGTGACAGCACAGAAGTACTCCGCCACCACAAAGACCTTCCGATTTTCCCTTTGACCTCTGCTTCCCTTCTATTAAAATATTCGTACTTTCTTGAAGCTAATTTGGAAGAGGAAATCCTGAAAAGCCTGACAACTTACCTAATAGATGAGAGAAGGGTGTGCACATTATTGGAGAAGTTCTACATTGCAAAGTCATTATATCATGTATCTTGCTTAATTCAGGTATAATTATAGCAAACTGCTTATAATTGGAGATCAGTAAGGAGTGATCTCCCAAGAAAATTAGCTTTGCCTTAGGCCATTTTAATGAAAACAAATATTTTGAGGAAGGAACAGGTTAGGTATTTTTAAAAGAGGGGGAAGTAACAAGGGGAAATACGTGTGTGCGCGCGCGCGCGTGCGTGTATCTTTACTTCTTCCTTTTCCTTTCATGGGTCCTAAAACTGGAAAAAATTATCAATATAAAAGAAAAACACATTTGAAAAAGAAACAATAACATCCATTTTTAGAAGCCATTATTTAAGGACCTAATGCATTGTTCTTAGCATGAGCCCCAACCCTTACAACAAGTGACACCTGTTTGGAAAATGAAATACAATTCCCATTACTGCTGAGGACTGGGTGATGGTCAGATTCCCCCAGGGGGAGGCCTGTTGGAGTAATGACTACTCCAGCATTCTAGATGCCACCACCAGGTTCCCATCCTACACCCCCAACTACCAGCTGCGTACTCTTGGGCAAGTCTGGGTTTCCTCGTCCATTAAAGGGTAGTAATAGTACCAGCTTCATAGGGTTGGTGGTGGCATTACTTCATATAATGAATGGCATGTCCTTGGCACAGGATAAAGTCAATACATGTCAGCTATTGATACTATCACTAGAGGCAGAGAGATGATGCAAAGCTCAGGATTAGGAATTTGGAGACTTGGGTCCTAATATTTATTCTTCCAGAAACTAACTAGGACATCTCTTCCCCTCCCTGAACTTAAGTCCCCTCCTCACCTACAGTCTCAGGAGATTGGACTAGACAACACTTAAAATTCATCCAGTTCCCAAATCCTGTGCTTCTCATTAGCCTTCGCTCAAATACCCATACTCTATTGTCTCCTTTACTTTTCTGAGGAACCCAGTAAAGTGGGGATGAGTGAACCTCTTTGTCCCAGGCAAGGACACTGAGGCTCACAGAGGGTAGCAGAGCCAGGACGGGGAGGAGCTGAGTGTTGATCTTGGTACACCTCGCCCCTTTCTGATCCTCCTTTGAGTCCAGGGTATGTGCAAGGAGGTTCCCTCAAAGACGGTGCGCACATCAGCAAGCTGAAGCCGTGCCCCGGAGCCCACTCTGAGTTCTGTGTTCGCACCCTATCCATCGGCCTTCTTTACTCTGTGCTGCCTCGTTGTCCACACACTAGTAATCCCAGCCCCTCCCAGCACCTGGATGTGTTAATTAGCCTGAAAATGACAGCCTAGACACTGACGTAAGGTTATGATTCCCTGGCTTCCCCTTGAGCTGTGAATGATGGCTCTGTGAGTACACTGATCCATACTTGTATGAAAGAATTTTTAAGATTTTCAGATTTTCTAAAAACTCAAAATACTGTATAAAAGAAAACACATGCCCACCTCCCCATCCCCAACCTAATCGAACACTTAAGGGGCTCGGGTGGCTCCGTTTATTAGAATTACAAGGGAGAATGCATTGAACCTGTTAAATTTATGTTTCTATTAAATGGATAATTGTATTAAAAGAAGAGGAGGAAAATCTATCTCATGAAATTTCTAAATTTAAGTTCAACAATTCCATAACGTTTATTGAGAATGTGGCATGCATAGGGAAAATTAAGGCAAATGATTGCCATAGAATTTACACCAGAGGAATGGGTTGGGCATTCCATTGCCTACGTCAGTGCCAGTTTTCACCTGTCATTCCAGGCAGCCCTGAGGATGGATGGAGGGTCTGAGGGTGTGAAGGGGGATGTAACTGTTGAGGTCTCAGGGAAGACTTTGGCAAGCCAGAAATGTTTCTCCTAAAGGATGAGCAGAACTTCTGGGGTAAAAAAATGAGGGAATGGCCTTTAAGGCAATGGCTATAACACAAAGGTCAAAATGTTTATCATTTAGGTCTTAAAGTGAACTGATAAGCTTGCCAGTTGAGTTCTCCTGGAAACAGATGCTGAGACAGAGTTAGGAGCATGAGTTTGCTGGGGAGGACATCTGTGAAGGGAAGAGAGAGGTCACAGAACTCAGCAAGGGAGCTCGCAGACTGTGGTGCGGAAGCGACAAAGTACCTGCCACCCAGGAGGCCACCTGTTGATGGAGGCCCACGGTGGTGGACACAGGCAGGCCCTGCCACTCCCCACCCGAACCCCTACCACCATCCATAGTCACTGTCTGGGGCCCCCCTGGTAAGAGTATGACCTGGACTCAAATGCCAGGGGTGGTCTCTGAAGAAGTGAACAGGTAGAGACTGTCAGGTGACCACCTCCTCTTGAAGGCAGAGATGAGCTGTGCATCTGTACCAGCACAACGAGATTCAGTGTGTTATGAATAGGAGTGAATGTTTACTGGGGCATGATATGCCTTCTGCTGAGCACATCACCTTCATTATTTCATTTGATCCTCAGAGCAGTTGTCATGGAAGTGCTATGCCTTGGATTGAATGTTCCCCCAGACTTAATCCCCACTGTGACTGTTAAGAGGGTGGGAAATCCTATTATGGTAATTGGAAGGTAGGGCCTTGAAGAGGTGATTGGATTCTAAGAACCATGCCCAGTGAATGGATTAAAAATGGTGCTAATGGGCATGGTTCTGACGGCTTTAAAAAGAGAGTGCTTGAAGAGGTCTCTCTCTCTCTGCTCCACCATTTTCACAATGTGATACTCTGCCGTCACTCTCACCCCCACCAAGTCTCTCACCAGATTTGCTTGTTCCCTGGACTTTGGACTTCCCAGCCCCAGAAGCTATAAGCAATAAATTTTGTTTTCTTTATATATCACCCAGTTTCAGGTATTTTGTTATAAGCAACAGAAACGGACTCATACATGCTGTTAGAATTATTCCCATTTTCCAGATGAGGTACACGGCTCAGGAAGGTAACATTAACCCAAAATCATGAGGTGAGTAAGTGGCCTGCACAGGGAGCAACTCACATCCATCCATGGGAGAGCTGGTGGTCTCAGCGGTTATGCTGCCAACCAGGATGCTGGTGCTGGACAGGTGGGCCAGCTGAGGCAAGAGGTCTGGCCAGAGGGCAGTCGAGTGCACAGCCCAAAGCAGTGGCAGGGCCAGGTACGGAAGAAGCGTCTTCCAAGAGAGGACTTGCATGGGCTTTTCTCCAACAGAAGCAGTAGGTAAGACAGGCACATAGCCAGATGAGGTTCAGATGCCTAGCATATTTAGGTTTTATACCTCTTCTTTGATCAATTCTGGCAACTTGTAATATATTGGAAACAGATCAACCACATCCAGGAACCTAAATTTATTAGCTTAAATTCTATGCGCAGTGTTATCATATTTCATTTATTTAATTTGCTGAATAGGTAATACATTCCCAAGTTTTGAAGAGCAAAAAGTATAAAGGTGTATATACTCAAAATCTCCCTCCTTCCTCTGTTTCTCATCTGATCCGTTCTCACCATGCAACATACCAAGCTTCCAGTGTTACTGATTTATGTGTTATCTTGTTGTGAGGCTGCCACATGGAAAAGGAACCAGAATACCCAATTGAGAATTTAAAAGGCAGTTTTTATTGGCCAGCCAGCGACTGTCCCTCCAAGAAAGTCTCAGAGGAGAACAGCCCTGACTTGAAGTTTAGGGGTTTTTTTAAAAGGCACATTTTTACATCAGTCACACAGTTAAAATTATCAAATAATCACACACTTATAGTTATCATATAGTCACACACATACACACATACCCTCCTGGTGTGAGGAGGAGGTTTGGGGAGGCCTGGCACAAGCTGATAACAGAAGCTGAAACAAGCCAGTTAATTGCTTAGGGGCAGCTTGGGTGGGGAGCAGCAAACAAAATTCAAACTTCTCTAAGTGCAGAATAATATTTAGCTTTTAACTTCTATCAAGGGGGCTGAAGAGCTGAGGGGGATTTTTAAACAACAACATTTTTTTAAGCAATTCAAACACAATTTGAACTTAATCAATCTACCTTGTCACACAGCAAGCAGTTTCACAGAAGCGAATTGTGTATGTTATGAAAGCGGGGCTCACCCTATCTCAGTCTCTGCCACCTTCTATACCTTTTTAATGTACATGAAAGCAAAAACAACAATTTCCCCATCTGTTTTTACACAAATTAAAGCATTCTATGTACATAGTTCCGATTTTTCCATATTAGTACATAAAGACCTGTCTCATTATTTTTCATGGTAGCATAGTATTCCACAGACTGGATATAACACATTTGCTTTAGCCTGTGCATAAATATTTGCTTATTTTTTACTATTAAGAACGCTTTTGCTATGAAAAAACATGTTCTTTATCTTAAAAGTTTTAGTTTGCTTTATATCTGTGGTGATATTCTCTTCTAATTTCAAATGCTGTGTGTTTTAATTATTTTTTTCCTTGATCACACTTCCAAAATCTTCTCTATTTGTTATTAATCTCTTCAAAGAGCCAGATCATGACTTTATTTATTATTCCTACACATTTTATTTCTAACTTATCATGTTCTTTTATCATGTCTAATACCTGCTTTTGCTTATTTTTTACTTAATTCCTTGAGTTAAATATTTAGTTAAGTTCTAAAACTCTTTCTCCTCTAGTAATACAGGTTTTCAGAGCTTTATTTGTAGTTTTGATTTGTAGGTCTGATTTGTAATTTTCTCATTGTTATTAATTTCTAAATCATTTGTAAATTTACATTGACAATAGATTGATTTACTCTTTGACTCAAAACTATTTGAAAGAGTACTTCCAAAATGTTTCGGTATGAGATAGGATGTGCTTAGTTTCCCCAGGCTCAGGTTACTGGATATGCCTCTGGGTTTCAAGCCATTCTCCAGGGTTTTAGGCCCCTCCTCTAGGTCCTCCCCTAGAGGAAAGTTACTGTTGCCAGTTAGACCTATTTTGGGTACCAACACCAGGAAATTGAGACCACAAGGGGCTGGCTTGTGCAAATCCAGTGGCTGGGCATGCTTAGCAGAGAAAGGTCATACAAGCCTGATAGCTGCATGACCTTCCACTGCAGGTGCAAAAGAGCACAGAATATTCTTGAATATGTTCACTACATGTGATAGAATTTGACCGATGAACGTGCACCAGAAAGAGACCAACTGAGCATGTGCAAGACTATGTTCCGTAACTGGGAACCATCCCCTTAACTGAATATGCATTAGATAGTGAAACAATACAAGCTGAATCCCAGCAGAAGGCAGGGTTGTTGCTCGCCTTTTTGGAATCAACTACACTTTGCTGGCTGAGGTGTGTATTGCAGTGGATTGAATTATATTATATAACATATTTCAATTCTCTGTTGTTTGTGCATCAAAAGGTTCATGACTGTACACATTCTGTAGCATTTTTATGAAGTATGAAAATAAGGGCTAAAGAGCTGTATTAGTTTTTTCTTATTTCCAGAGCAGGCTGTGAAACAACTTCCCTGACTCTAAGCTCTTTAACCACCAGATTTGACCAAACCACCTGTGGTGCACAGATATCAATTTGCTCAGTAATTTTACTGATGTTCTCAGAAACTCGGCCAATTGTCTTTTCCCTCAATGTTATCCAGCCATTTTGTGGAGCTCATTAACTCTCGCAAGGCCTTAGTTTATAATTTCTTACATGATGGGATCACCATAACAACACAAGCAGGGTCTAATTTGTATCCAGACATGAGTTTCTACTTTTGGCAAGACTGCCTTTTTTCTTCCCCCCAAATTTTACTGTAAAGGTTAAAAACTCAACCACAGTTGGGATGCTTTCAAACTGGGGTCAAGTCAAGCTGCATGTTCACATTCTGTCCTGCTGAATAAAGTTTCATCCATGGCAATAGGAAAGAAATTTAAACACATTTCGTAGTCCAGGGTTCATATGCATCCATGTTTGGGGTTTGATATTTCATGGAATTTGGAAAAACAATAAAAGGGACTTTTTTTTCCCTCTTGACACAACTTTCCTGGCAAAATCCTTTAATAAAAATCCTTATATATACGTTTATGCACTTGAGCTATCATTCCATAACCATACATTCCTGGAGGTGGAGTTCTCCTACCAAAGGAGGAGACATTTAAAATTTTGATATATAATTTGAAATTGCTCTTGAAAAGCTTACCTCAATACACATAATCACATTTAGCATGCAACAGTGTCTGTGTCCCCATGCCCTCACTACACCAGCTATTATCAATCTGTCAGGTTTCCAATCTCGCAGAAAAAATATTGCCCCAGTTTAATTTGCATTTCTTTCATCGCTAGTCAGTTTAAACAGTGCTGTATTCAACAGACGTTGGCATTTCTTCTAAGTGCTCGCTCATATGCATTGCCCATTTTTCTTTCAGATTGTTAGTTTTTCTCTTATTTATCTTTAAGAGCTGTGTGTAGGAATATTAATCTTTCCTTATATTGATGAGATTTTTAAAATCTTTTATCCTTTTGCATGTGTTTTGTCCTTTTGCACATAGGACCTGGTTGAGTTTTTCTTACCAATCATTTTCCAATATAAAAAGATGCTACAAAACAGGTTGAGATTGTCCTTCCTATTCAACAAATGACAAGAACGAAACTTGAAAAGGTTAAGTGGACATAAACAGAGACAAAAACCAGAATCGTGTTCTGAAGTTCCATCCGTTCCTTGTGCTCAATCCCACTGAAAGCTGGCTGTGCAGCTTTTTTTACCAGAAAGTGACACAGTTGCAGCTGCTATTATGTCTTCATACAGTGCAACCGACTCATTTAACCCAGAAACATCTATGTCCTCAAAAAGCCCGAAATCTAGGACCAACTTGGTTAAAATCCTGCCCCCTTAAATTCATGGAGTTTCAGTTTTCAAGAATATCTGTGTTCAGTCTTAAGGGAAAATGTATGATTTTGTTTTGGTATGTTTTGTGTTTGAGAAACCAGAGACTAGTCCTGTGGATTGAGGCAGAGACCTGAGGCAAGTCTGCCTTCCATTTGGCATTTGCCATGGGCACTGGAGAGCTCTGATAGTAATCACAGAGCCTTCACTGCAAATTTCCCTCCAGAGACTGAGGTTGACCAGATGCACGTATCATGTTATTAACCATCTATAGTGGATGCCAGCCTACTGAACTGCTTCAGCGAGGAGCCAGTAAAAGCTAAAACACACACAGTGTCCTGTTTCACTGCCACAGCACAAAACCAGCAGCTCTTTTTCAGATACACCACATCTCTCTGGTGAGTGGACATTCCAGGAGGGGAGCAAGCTGTCTGGCCCAGTCCTAAAAGCCAGTGCCAACAAGCTAGTAAAATTACAGGGTGGCAGAACTCATCTGACAGCGGCGTGCCCAGGCCATGGAGGGCCCTTGTCCAAGTGCTGTGTCTGTGGCCATCCCTGTCCAGTCTCCAGCTGTACGTGGCTTGGACTCTTCGCCACGAGTGATTTCTAGACCACTGAAGTTCTTGCTTGCATTTCGTTTGTTTGTTTTACTATGGGCTTTAGAGACTCTAGAAAGTAGCCACAGTAAAGCAAGGTCAACTTTGGGCAATTTGAATTTCTGTATAGGGAATGCGTTGAGTGCAGAACTGAGTTACTTCTTAATGTAGTGGGTACCTGAGAAATGTTTGTTGAATTCAGTTGACTTTACACCAGGTTTACTTAAGAGTTAACACATAAATTCATGAATTAGAGAGGTGTATGGGGGACAGGGTAGGGATAGAGGAATGAAGTGTGCGAATTCCAGAGTCAGGCCGCCGGCTGAGACACTGACTACCCTCACAGTGCCATCTCGGACAGGACACCCCAGCTTCCTCACTGACTTAGAACCTACCCCCCAGGGTTCTGGTGAGCTTAAACCTCATAACCCACTCAGAGCCCTTCCTGTACCTAGCAAGCGTCAAAAACAGCAGCTGTTGTCACTGTGTCATTGCAGTACCCACCCTCCTCTCTGGGACCCACCACTCCACATGCGCCTGCCTTTGTGGTCTCTGCTGGCCCAGTTACCTTCAGGTCTAGATTCAGGAGCTCTCAGACCACCTCTGTGTTTTGCTTAAAATCTAATTATAGTGCTGTTGGTGAATTTAAATTATGCAAACTGAAATAGTGCAATATTTAGCAACTAATAAAATTTAATATATGGAAAAGATTTGAAATAACACAACTCCTTAAAGCCAAAACCTCAAGAGCAAGAATCACATCATGTCAAGGCTGTGAGCTGAAGGACTTTGAATGTGTTCCTGCCATTGCCATGGGGTGGCGCTATGTGAGCTGGTGGGTGGCCACGCCTGCATTCCTTTGTCTGGGTTACTTGCATGTTATGCAAATTTCATTATTCCATAGCTTCAGGAGTGTGTCCTTTTCACAAAGACTTCTTCCCAACATGTGTCACTACGGCTGCTCCTGGTCATGCTTCTATTCCTGCTACTGAGGCTCAGACAACACAACAAACTTTTATTTATCATTTTATTGAAATTTACACCAGATGCTATACAAGTTGCTGGAGATGCAATAAAAAATAAGATGCATCTCCTTGAAGAGCTTATGCTGCAAGGTCAAGGACAGCCCCTTAACAGATGCCAATGAAGTAGGTAAGTCAGCAGGAGGGTGTGCCTGAGGGTGTGTGGAAGCTTCCTGGAGGAGATAGTCCAAGTTGATAAAGATCAAAAGGGACTGGCCAGGTGCAAAGGTGAGTGGGACTCAAAGTGACAGTGAGAGCAAAGACACAAAGCCTCCTAGAGAGAAGTCTCATGTGGAGCTGCAAGCATCTCAGTCATCACATGCTGGTCTCTAAGAGCTGTTTCCTCCCCATGAGAAGTTCGATTTGATGATCTCAATGTTACCGCTCAGTGTTAACCTTCTCATTGTCGTGGCATATTTAAAATAAAAAATACTATAAATTATTTTTGGCATTTTTATTCATGGGTTTTGCTAGAATACCAGCTGGGCTGGTTTCTAACCCTGGGTGTTCGCTGTGAGCAACCAGGGGATCTCGCTGGATCCAGGCTGCACTGAATACTCAGGCGGCTTCACTCCGGCCTCTTCTCCATCACGCACCAACCACAGGGCCACAAGGACCATTGCTGTAGTCCTTCAGGAAGTTTGTCAACACTTCAAGTTAGAAAGCAAACCGGTTCCTATTTGTTGCAGAGTTTTGACAATGAGTCTCTCTGAAACAAACAGGAAGGGTTCATTCCCATTAACACCTGTATTAGTCCATTTCTGTTGCTTATAACAAAATACACGGAACTGGGTAATTTATAAAGAAAATAAAATTTATTGCTGACACTTTCGGAGGCTGGGAAGTCCGTGGTTCAAGGCACACAACTAGTGAGGATCTTGGTGGTGGTGACAGTGATGGCAGGATATCATATTGTGAAATGGCAGAGCAGAGAGAGCAGAGACCGACCACCTCATTCACTCTCTTTTTAAAGCCCTCAGAGCCACGCCCCTGACCACCATTTTTAATCCATTCACCACTGCAGGGTCCTACAATCCAATCACCTCTTCAAGGCCCCACCTTTCAGTTACCATCATAGGATTTCCCACCCTCTTAACAGTCAGAGTGGGGGCTAAGTTTCTAATACATAAAACTTGGAGGACACAATTCAAGCTCCAGTGAGTTTTGGGGGGACATAATTCAATCCACTACAACACCCAAGGAAACTGAGCCAAGAAGAGGCTTGAGGCCACTCCTACTGTCCCCACTCTGTCAAAGTGCTGTCAGTGTGATGCTGCAGATGACCGTAAAGGAAGCTGGTCCCTCTTCTTCCTGACTCCACCCTCCTGGCCATACCCGGGTGGCTCTGGGGTGGACACTTGACCAAACCAGGGGCCAGATTTTCACCTCAGGAACATGAAGTGACATCCAGGTGGGTCGGCCAGCGAGTGGCCAGCAATGTCCCTTGTGCGGCTGAGTGGGCATCTGCACTCCACCCAGGTGGGCTTGGAAGTGAAGGAAAGCTGTCTGCAGAGAGACAGCAGATGAGGCTGGCCCTGAGAGAGGAGCAGAGGGGAGCAAAGGAGAGGGTGCTGGCAGGCTCCCACCCTGCAACTGCCTCCTCCCAGCCCTCGGTGGGACACTCCAGAGTCCGTATGCTACCAGCCACCTTTCTCTCCACCTACCTCAATTCTCCTTCTGATCCTTGTAACTTAAGGACCTTCCACTTTCTCCCTAATCTACCGAAATTTCATTATTGTTGCTCATAATCTAAGAATCTTAACAAAGCCAATATACTAGTTCCACATGATTTGTGTGCCCAAATCTCAGACTATTCTGTGGAGACTTTTTAAATATCCCTTTGGTGATGAGTAATATTTGAGGTTGCAACAAATAGGTCCAGCTTAGCTGATTCTATTACCGCAAAGAATTTATCACAGCCAAGAGTTACAAAACTAGGTGTTCCCTTTTCTCTGTAGCACAAAAATGCAGATACTTAACACTTAGTAAATGATAATTATGTAAGAAAAATGGGCTTTCAGATGATACCACCCCAGCCATATACAAGGAAACAAACAAAACTAAATCCTGCTTTGTCGAGTTGGTAAAGCAAAGTTTCAGTTACACAGAACTAAATATACAGTACTGAGTTTTCTAGAATGATCTGATTCCAGGTCTATAGCAGAGACCTGAAGCTGGGCCTGGTCAGTGTTGTAGAATTTGGATGCTGTAATGGGTTAGATGTGTCCCCCCAAAATTCATGTATTGGAAACTTGACCCCCATTGTATGATGGTGGGAAATCCTATTACAGTATTTGAGAGGTGGGGTCTTAAGAGGTGATTAGATTGTGAGGACTGTGCTCTTGTGAATGGCTTAAATCATTCCTGGAGTAATGGCTGTGGTTCTGATGGCTTAAAAAGGACCACCAGTGAGCAGGTTAATTCTCTCTTACTCAGCCCATTCTTGCCACATGACACCCTTGTCACCACAGGACCTTGTAGAAAGTTCCAATCCAGAAGACGGTCCTCACCAGATGCTCCCCCTGGACCATGGACTTCCCAGCCTCCGAAGCTGTAAGAAATTTCATTTCTTTATAAATTACCCAGTTTCAGGTATTCTGTTATAAGCAGCAGAAATGGACTAACACGAATGGGAGGACCTGTCCTGGGGCTGGGAGAACCAGCTGGCCTGTAGGACTTGACTTCTGTTTGTTTGTTTTTTAATTGTACCACATGCACAAATAAAAACACAAGAATGTAAACTCTGGTTTCATTGTTACTTAAGTTATTATTATTGCTATTTAATTTTTCCAAATGGCTCACTTTATTTTAAAACAACCCTGCAACCTGACCATGGAAACACAATGGTTCCCTCCTCAGACAGCTCTTCCTGACGTCCATATCCTGGGGCAGGTCAAGAGGGGCGAGGCCTCCTCCTGGGGAAAGCCAGCTTTCTGCCAAACTCTGGACAGCATTCGCACAGCACAGCCAGACTTTAGACATTACAGCAGAATCCCTTGTGGCCCACATTGAACATCACCTTGTCTCGTGACATCAGCATTTCAGGATGTGCTGATGCAGGTTTGGGAAACTCTGATCGGGAGCTGCATTCTGGGTTCAGTGGCATTACCAGGCACCCTGGGACACCAGGAAGCTGCCAGCCTAACCCAGTGTCCTCCCCTCCCTGAGGGTTAATAGGAGGCAAAGATGGAAAGAAGGGAGAAATGTAATGGAGGAATAGGGGAAGACAGAAGACTGGAATGGGAGAAAGGGGAGCCAAGGAAAGCAGGAGACGAACAAAGAGAGGAGACAGGGAGGCCCCCAGGACACCCGAGGCCCTGGACATCCTCCTGGGAACCTCGAAGGCAAAGCCTCTCTTCTTTTTTCTTTCTCTCCCTTCCTTCCTTCTTTCCTCCTTCCCACCCCCTCTCTCTTTCTTTCTTTTTCCTCCTCCAGAGCCTCAAGAAAGAGTGGCACTTCTACATCCTAAGCAATTATGATGAGGTTTTGGGCTCTTGGAATATGCAATGTTTGAGAAGTACAGAGAATTTATTATCTATTTTCTAAACAAAGGAATAATTAGATCATTCCACATAATTAATATCATGTTTTCAGAAGCCCTGAGTAGATGATAAGCTAATATTTGTACAGTTGACCTTAAAAATGTGACAGCTAAGAAGCTCTTGGAGAGCTGCCCAGAAAAGCACCAATTATTAAAGGATTTAGCAATACCGTGTGGAAAGGAACTCTCAGAATTCTTTTAAAAATACGTTTTCAGTTTTGTAAATCACTATGCTACAGTAACTGTAGAATTATTCTTTGACAGTATAATTACATTTTAATTGTATAGCAATTATGTGTTCAATAGTAATTAAGGGGAAATCCTGTAGCCAATCCGCTACCACCACT
This sequence comes from Cynocephalus volans, assembly GCF_027409185.1. Classification (NCBI taxonomy): domain Eukaryota; kingdom Metazoa; phylum Chordata; class Mammalia; order Dermoptera; family Cynocephalidae; genus Cynocephalus; species Cynocephalus volans. Next base: position 297,258,107 of record NC_084460.1, read on the forward strand.
GTGAACTGCAAAGACTGCGGTTCACAGGGTGGAACTCTTCTGTTTTCTGGTGGCCGTTTGAATCTTTTGGTCGTTCTCGAGCATTTACAAAGATGGCGGGGACTCTCTCAAAGACATCTGGACATTCAAATACCCCAAAGAAACAGCCACTGTCTGTCAAAAGCCTAGAGGCTATTTCACAAACTGTTCTGAAGGCAGTTTTAGGAAAATATTCCCTGTTACGCAATCAGTTCCCATGGACAATTCCGTCTACAGGGAAAAAAGGCAGCATTTTGTAGGGGGCTGGGGTGGGTGCCAGAGCCTCATCTGAGAGTCTCCTTGGTTGGTCCCATTTAGAACCGTTCTTCTTTATTCTGCTGCAAGTGTTAAGCAATTCAGACTAGAAACCGCAATCTAGCACCAATAACCTATAAAATGGTCCTTAAACCAAAGATCCATGTATTCCCCTCCCCCATTTTTTTATATTTCGCGTTCCCCTCGCTTACAGCTCTGCCGTCTAGGCTTTGGGGACTATAAAAGCATGAACTTCCTGAAATACTAAACATTTTATCTCCATTATAATTCTTAACCTCTGTAGTGATGCTCGCTGTGTCTGACATAGTAGTCGTGGCTGGCATTTGGACAAATTGGAAGCTATGTAGAAAACTGGAGTCTGTTTTTAAAATGGATCTGGAGAATTAGTATGATAAATTAAATACTAACTGATCTATATTGTGAAGGGGAGGGGAAGTAAGTCATTTCTGGGCTTGAAGGCAGGACCAAGCTAAGCTCAATCAAGGTGCAAGAGAGCACAAGGCCTTACCTGGGGGGAATGTAGGTGAACTTCACCTCTTAGGGTGATTTCAGAAGGCGTGAGAAGGCAGAGAGGAGAGACCTTCCCAAGGCACCAGAATATGTTTAGCAAACCAGCTGTCTGGGGGAAAACAATGTTTGCCCGTTTCTGTGGGGTAAATACTCCTGCCACGGTTATTTTCAAACCACCCATGTGACACCGCTGAATGCACAGCTGGGAAGAGATGCCCACCGTTGGCTTCCACGGCCCCATCTCTCCCTTCTTCCTCCCACCCCTCTATCCCTCTGTCTCTATCTCCATCTCTTTCTCTCTCCATTTCTGGATCATTTAGGAGTAAGGGGAGATTTTGTTCCCCTAAATATCTCAGACTACCTTGTCTGACGAATTTTAAGGATAGACAGACATAAAGTGCTCTTCAATTTTGTGAGAGAAGCAGATATCTGTCCCTTGTTTTCCTTTCCCCAGAATCTAAACCCATTTCTGTGTTTGAGGAATTCCAGACCTCAGGAATCTAGGTAGAAAGGTGAACCCGAAATGCCAGGTCCTGTCTTTCCCAGCTCCCCTGCAGTCATGTGACTGGGCTGCACCCATCCCATGTACGACTCTTGCTGGTGTTGGCAGTCGGTGGCACACTGAGGTGGCAGGAGCAGACCCTCTTTGTGGAGCTGGACCTGGGCTGCAGCAGCGGCATCGAGGCCCAGCAGGGGCACCACTCAGCCCGGCGTGCAGTGTCCCCCACTGTGGGCTGAAGGTAGCCCCACAGCCTCCACCTCTCCTCCTTTCCTTTCTGTGGACTCTGTTTCTACTGAAATCAGCCAGAGCCAGGGCCAGCTTACCTGATGACAGAGCCACAGGGTGGCTGTCACACTTCCACTGCAAGCACCTTGCCACACAGAGAGCAACGTGAGGTCGCTCTCACAGGGAAAGTCAAGTCAGGATAAAAACAACATCCTCTTTCCTCATTCGGTGGAACTTAGTCTGGATATGAGCACGGGATGGTGCTGCCGTCCCTGGAGTCTCTGCCTCTGCTCCAATCTGAGCACCACCACACCCTGACTGGGAGTTCCTCAGTGTCCTCGTCTCTCTAGGGTGCTCCCAATAGGCACGGCCCTCCCAGGGTCGCTGTGCAGGAGGAGACGTGCAAGAGGCACTTCTCCCACGGCTTGCACTCAGGAGGCACAGCGGGCTGGCTCCTGTCCTGCCCTGTTCCTGCACGCCTCGCTTTACCATGCATGGTACTGTCCTGCACCACCTGACAACTGTTTGGAGAGAAGCTGTATTTTTATCCCATAACACAAACTATAATTTACAAGGGCAATTTTTAAGATTTTGCAATTGGGGCATGGACCTGCAAAAGGCTATTCATATTCTCAGAGTGTCGGTGCGCCCTAGTTAAGAGCCCCTTTTGCACGGGGTTAACCAGAGCCAAGTAGGCTAGCTACAACCGGCCACGTCTGAAACCTCTGGGGCAGTCCTGCCCCAGGGAGGGGAAGAGCCTTACTGCATGATTGTTCAACATGCCTGGCACGAGAAGGAAACATGGAGGTGCCAGGGGGTCATGTGACTTGCTAGTTTTAAATGAAAGAGCCAGAGTTGACCTCCCTGACCTCTCAGACCTCCCTGGTTTGGAAGTCTGTGCCATTGTGTCTACGGCAGCACACAGTTAGCAAGACTTTTCCAGACTCCATGTGTAGGGTTGGTGGGTGAGGACAACTAGGGGGAAGGGTGCTTTCTCATGCAGAGAGAATGAGATCATAAACTTGGGCATTTTTAATGAAAAGCGATTAGGTAATATGCCACAAGGGCCTTGAGATTATTCTCAATCTTTGTCTAATTCTGCTTCCAGAAACCTATCAATGAGACGCGATCGGAGACAAAGGCAAAGCTTTAACTTCAAGGTTGCTTGTTTCAGTTTTATTTATAAAAGCAGAAATTGGAAACAGCCGAGGTCACTTAAAGGGTGGAGATGACTGAAAAATTATAATGCACCCCTTTATGAAGCCATCAAAATGCATGTTTCCAACGGCACAAGAAATTGCTCATGAGATAATGTAAAGTAAAAGGCATAAAACTGTATTCAGTATAGCAATTTTGTGTGCAACGAAAAATGCTAAGAATGACTCTTTCTGGCTAGAGGGGTCATTGGTGATTTGTAGTATTTTACGAAATCTCTGCAATGAGATTCTATAGAGAATCTTCAAAATTCTCCAATGCACATTTTAATGTATTAGAATAAAAATGAATGTGTATAGCAAGGAATCTAAATAGTCTGAGTCACAATATCAAAAATAAAATGTTCTGATAATATTAGACTCAAAGAAAGAAAAAAAAGAAAGAAAGAAATCCAACAATAAGATCCACAACAAAATGACTAGAAATGAAGGGAAAGAAGATATAGGAAAGCAAAATTATACCAATATAAGACAAAGCTGAAATCTATGAAGAAGATGTATTGTGAGAGATCTTATTTTTATTTATTTTATTTTATTTTATTTTTTAAAAAGATGACCAGTAAGGGGTTCTTAACCCTTGACTTGGTGTTGTCAGCACCATGCTCTCCCAAGTGAGCTAACCAGCCATCCCTATATAGGGATCCGAACCCGTGGCCTTAGTGTTATCAGCACCGCACTCTCCCGAGTGAGCCATGGCCCGGCCCAGAGGTCTTATTTTTAAATGAATGAACTATAGAATTAATCAGGAAAGGACATCCTCAGGCCTATACTCTGGCAGTGTGGTGGCAGAGCTTGGAGTCATGGAAAATTAAGTGTGACTTGGAGCTTTGACACTGACCTGCTGTTGACCAGGGGCGTTTGGGGACACCATCTCCTCTCTGCACTGTTTTTTTCATCCCTAACAGGAGAAATACCGCTGGTGACCTCACAGGGTTGTCGTGGAATTAAATGAACTGAACATGAAGGCACTTGCACAATAATGGGTATAAAGAGCTGCTCAATAAATTTCCTTTTCCTTTCATGTGCTGAACAACATGGCAACAAAATATGTAAAGGAAAATTTATTAGACATATGAGGGAAATGGACAGAAATGCAATTGTTATATTAGTTTGTGACTCACTGTTGTCCAAATTCAGACAGCAGCAACCACTCAAATTCCTCTTGGGGATCGCGAGGGATACAGGAGCGTTTTGTAAACTGTAAGATAGTAAAAGTGTTAGTTATTTTCAAGATGCAAAATAATATTTATGGGAAACAATTCCTTTTTTCCAAGGTCATAAAAAAATTCTCAATAAATTTTTAATGTAGAATTATTTCAATCCATGTTTATCACCCCAATATATTCTAATATTAGTCATTTATACTTAAAGTAGAAACACTCCATCCCCTCCAACATTCTCAAGTGCTCTCCTGAATAATATTTATAAAATGAAGGACATAAACAATTTAATAGTAATTGATTTGGAAAATATGGAAAATAAAACATTATACTTTGCAATCAAATTTTAATAATAAATCAAATCATGCCTAAAAAGTGGGGTTGAATATTAGAATTTGGATACAGAATTAATTTATGATATTTGCTATAATTAAAAAAAATCACAAAAGAGACATTCAAAAGATTTGGTAATAAAAATGTTTAAAATTATAAATGAGGACAGGCTGAGATACAATATTATCAGAAAATATACAGAATCCATAAAGGATTCACAGAAATTGATTGGAAAAAAATTGAAGACTGAGATAACTGGCCAAAGGATTTCAATGCACAGAGCGTGTTTTATTATTAACTAATAGATGCAAAGGTAAACAAGAACATTTAATTAAATACTAATATATTCTCCCATGTACAGACAATGTTCTAAGCGCTGATGTGATCTTAATGCCTCTCACCTTCACAACAGTGCTCTGAGGTAGGTAGTGTTCACTGTTCCCACTTTACAGGGAGGTGAAACAATCACCCACAGTCACACAGCCAGGAGATGATGCAGCCAGAGATGAAGGCCACGTTGTATTCTCTTGGTTACCTTATTACATGACCAAGATCGAGGAGGCAGGAGGTGTGTTCATGAAGAGGTAGATGCAGCAAGATTTATGGTTATTAAAACATACAGAAACAACCAACAATGTAGGAATGCTGAAAAAAATAACATCAACTGAAGAATTTTCATACTGTCACTAAATTTATAACTCAGCCCACTTTGAGCAACTTGAAAGATATAAGTGAAAAGAACATAAATTGCATGCACACTACTCTTGCAATGATGTTAAATACACATGCCTATAGAGGAGGGTGGGAAGGATGCCTGGAAAGTGAAAACAGTCCATTTGGTGATAAATTGTTCCCATATAGTGCTACATGGGAGTAGTGGTTGGGAGGAAAGGTTGAAGAGTGTTAGAGATGCTTTGCATTTCCCCCAAAATAGCACCCTCTCTCTCATTGCAGAGGCTTCCTGGGGCTCAGGTGCCCCCAGCCCATCCACCCTTCTGACACTGCCTGTTCCTCATGGTACCTCCTTTGGGGGGATTTCCCTGGCACCCCGCCCACACTTGGCCTTGGGGCTATCTTCTATGCCCCAGAGCAGCCTGTGTCTCCCCAGGGCGGGAGCCTCACCATGCAGGGCTGGCTCCTTCCCTTGCCTGCACCCCCCAGCAGCCCCTAGAGGGTACAGTCTCAGCTCCTGCCATGGAGCCTGGCCCAGGGTGGGAGCCCAGGGTGTATGTGTTGAAGAACTTAAGTCCTGCAGATGAAGTTCTGATAGCTTCATAACATTCATCAGAAATAGCACAATTCCCTCCGCCTGCCCCACCAATCAATATTGAATTTTTAACCCAGAATTTTGTATCATAAGTGAAGCTTTCCGGAGCATCATAAATGAGAAGGTTGCTAGGTAATCTTTTTATATCAAAAGGGAATGAGAGACAGTATATGCCTGTGAAAACTGAGGAGTCAGATCATTCCTTCTGAATCTTAATTCCAAGAGTCCCATTGTTATAACAATATTTTTTAAATCCACACATCTTCCTAAATAGCAAATTTCAATATAAAACATTCTGATAAGAATTTGTCTGATCTTTAAAATGGCCCTGAGAAGTAAGTTTTTTATTTACTTCATTTGACCTATGTGGAGCAGGAGGCTGAGGGTGCTGTCGTAGGTGGTGTAGATGGTGCAGGTGGTGTAGGTGGTGCAGGTGGTGTAGGTGGTGTAGGTGGTGCAGGTGGTGCAGGTGGTGCAGGTGCCTTAGGTGGTGCAGGTGGTGCAGGTGGCGCAGGTGGTGTAGGTGGTGTAGGTGGTGCAGGTGGTGCAGGTGGTGCAGGTGGTGTAGGTGCTGCAGGTGGTGCAGGTGGTGCAGGTAGTGTAGGTGGTGTAGGTGCGGTAATTTGTTCAGGTTGCTCAGCTTTACAAAAACAAAAAACCCTCTTTAGCGTATACTGAAGGGCACCCAGGAAGAACATTTAAAAGTGAATTCAACAGAACACTGAGACTGCTCCAGCTCTTCGGCGATAGTAACAAAACCGGTGGTTCACACTTACGTGGCACATGGTTGTTTTCAAAGCAGTATGGTGTAGCGGCTGGGTTTAAATAGTCACCCCTGAGGTTTCTAGGGCTGTACCAATCTGCCTAATTTGATGTGGGCTCTAACGAAGCTGAGAGATTGAGAGACATGCCCAAGAACAGCACAGAGCCTCGCCACGTGTCCCACACAGGCTCTCGGCTCACCTGTGGCCTCTCTCCTCACCTCACAGTAGCACCTTGAGTGGGTGCAATAACGTGGCGATTTTATAGACGCAGGAACTGAAGAGGAGGGATTTCAGGAACATTCCTAAGACCTCACTGCCAGTGAACGGAAAAACCAGGGTGTAACTCAATGTTCTAGGTCTAAATCCACAACCACCACACTTAGCCACTAAGGCAGTGTTTCTCAGAGCGTGGCTGCTAGACCAGCAGCATCAGCATCGTGTGGGAGCTTGTTAGAGGAGCAGGTTCTCAGGCCCCACCTCACTCTGCTGGAGGTGGAGCCCAGCAATCTGCGTGTCTGCAAGCCCTGGGGGTGGCAATGCTCTCATCTCCATCTCCACCTCTAGCTCTATCATCTCCACCTCTGTCTCTACCTCTGTCTCTGTCTCTGTCTCTATCCCTTTCTCCACATATGGCTATTAACTGATGGGACAAGGACTGTTTTGATTCCTAATCCCATACTCTTTCAACAGGCTACATTAGCTGTTCTCAGTCCCACCTGAACATTGAATCACTTGGTGTATTAATCAATTTTCTGTTGTTTATAACATAATACCTGAAACTGGGTTATTTATTTTAAAAAAACATAATTTATCTCATGGTTTTGGAGGCTGGGAAGTCCAAGGCCCAGGGAATACATCTGGTCAGGGCCTTCTTCTTGGTGATGACTCTGCAGAGTCCCATGGTGACACAAGGTACCACATGGCAAGGAGCGGGGAAGACGACAGATTTACGTGCACACTTGCTCTTCATACAAAGCCATCAGAACCACTCCCTGATAACCCATCAAACCACTGACTCCGTTACTCCACAAATGGATTATTCCATTCAAGACAGCACAGTTCTCACAATCCAGTCGCCTCCTATGTCACCACCTTTTGAATACCGTATAGGGGATTAAGTTCCCCATGAGCTTTGGAGGGGACGAACATTCAGACCACAGCACTTGGGAGGTTTAAAAGCAAGTCATCAACAACAAAAACAAAAAAATACAAAGAAACAAACAAAACACATTGTCCAGGCCCCACACCAAGACAATTAAGTCAGAGTCCCTGGGGGTGCAGCAGGCCCTGCTTTTGTTTAAAGTTCCCAGATAGATGTCAAGCAGCTGTTTCCCCGACTGCCTGATAACCTTTGGCAATCGGAGTCTATCTAAGAGCCAGGCCTTGAAAAGCAGCCTGCAAGCTCTAAACTCTGTGGGGCGGTGTGGGGGGCCTGCTAGGGATCAGTCTTCACTGCAGGGCGATAGCCTAGGCCGTTCCTTTGGGGAACCTCCAATGTTTGTACTCTGTACCCTAAGATGAACATTCTAAGTGTCCATGTCTGGCTGACCAGAGTCCCTAGAGAAGGTCTACCGGTCTCCTTCCTGGAGGGGATGTCAGGGGTCGTGTGGGAAATAAGCCTGGAGACTGGGGGTCTGAGCAGCTACCCCCTCATGCTGAAAGAGACACACTGGTGCAAGATGACAGCATCCTCGCCTGTCTCTGCCTTGCAGGTCTCGCTCCACCTCCTCTCTTCTCCTTGGCCCACAGTTGAGGGTTTCTTCCAGGCTGTTGGGTGGCAGCAAACTCACCCCAAATTCCCTGAAAATAGCTTGATGTGTCCCATCAGGGACGTTGTGGGTTCTCTGCACCTGCCGCTTACAGGTGTACTATGTTTCCCGCATATCCCTGCCTTCCTGGACGTCTCCTTTCTCTTCCTGTGTCCCTGTGCCCTGTGTCTGCCTATGCACAGGATTTTCCTGCTAAAATAAACACGTGTTAACCCTCCAGGCTGGTAAAAACCCCACTAGAAATTACTGTGGAGGGAGAAAATTGCAGGCCACACATGCAGATATTCAAGAAACATCACTTTTATTTCCTAAAAGTAATGGCACTAGGGCCATGCAAAGGGTGGGGGGCAGCGCCATGGCAAGGGGAAGCCGTACCAGTCAGAGGTCCACCCTTGCCATGTCTGGGCACCCACTGTCCCAGCCAGACCCTCATGCCTAGTGTCCCCTGAGCACATGTTCTCAGAATCCAGCCACATCAGGGTCACATCGGGGAGCCCAGTCTAGACCTCCTGCTGGCAGAGCCTGGAGAGCTCGTTCCTTCACCCCAGTCCCTCAGAATCACCTTAGGTCTGGCCAGTCCTCTCTCTGTCTTCCCCAGAGGCACACAGTGTCACTTCAGGCCCTTCAGAATGCCTACCTTCAATTTCCATAACCGACCAGGTGCTTGGAAATGGCTTCAGGAAACCTTGCTCCAGACCTGCTCTGAGGCCCAGATGCTCCAAGGCTGCCGTCGGCCTGAATGCGCAGAGGGACAAAAGAAACATGGGGAAGAAAACCACAATTTATATCTAAAAAAGCTATTCTGCCACATTGCAGCATGATCTTATGAACTTTCAGAGGTCTTATCAAAATGGGCCCCAGAGAGAAGGCTCCAGACAGGACCTCCTGACAGGACAAAAACTCCATTTCCCAAAGCCTTGATGTCACACTTTGCAATGACACGAGGTGACTGTAAAGAGAGCACGCTGCTTCTGGAGTTCAGTGCATCCCTCAGTAAGCAAAAGCAACGGTCACGAGAAAGGAATGAAATTACAAACCAAGCGCTGGCAGCACCCTGCAGCTCACCTAGCCTGTCTTCCTGTGCCAAATGAAGTCATTACTTGTCCAGGTGTCCTGCACCCCCAGGCCTGCCTCTCCACTGGGCCTGCTCTACAAGCCCAGCGCCCCGGCCTCCGAGGGAGCCCCTCAGGCAATCGGACACGCCCTCTGCCACCCCCTGGGACAAGAAGGCAGCGCGTAGAGGATGCCAGTAAGACAAGCCAGCTTCTCCCAGTGCCTGGATATTTCCAGACATGTATGTAAGCGTTTCATAACCCAGAATGCTTTTCAAAGGCAAATTTTTACAAAACGCCAGTTCATGAGGAGATAATAGGGGGTTTTCAGAAAAAGAGGAAACCAGAAAGGCTGAACATTTCTGCTCTCTTTGAAAAACCACAGAAACCACAGCAGGAACAAATGTGAAGGAAGAAGGCTTTCTGCCACATGGGGGAGGGGAGGCGGATGAGACCCCCCCTGATGACTGTGACAGAGCAACCCTCACCGGAAGCGGAAGCGCCCTCCCAAGAACTGGCTGTTCCCACCGCCACAGAACACACTCATCGTCCACAAGACAAACGAGGTGACCGTCGGCCTCCAGTTTATGTAATAATGCAGCTCGGTATTTACGAGGCTTTGCAACAAAGGCTAATTAAAATGGGGAGCATAGTAAATATAATGTCACTTCAAGAACTGCTCATTTAGCTTGGACAAGTGACAACCAGAAATGATATCAATTTACTAAAAACTTGAGTATTTTTTTATCACACTTTAGATTAAATTTAGTCTTGTAGGAGATTTAAAATATCTCCGGAGCTAGCAACTGACTTCAAGTTCCTATCGGGGTGGTTTGGGGTGCAGCCACATTGTCCCTGCCAGTGTATCAGCCATGGTTTCAGTTCCCCAAAGAGAGGATGCCCAGGTCGGAGCCCTCGTGGCCAAGCAGCACCATGGCCTTTCTACCCACAGCTGATGAGCTGATTACAATGGCCAAGGAGACCCAAAGGGCATTTTGAAAAATGGCTCATAAAACGTGTTCAGACAAACTAGAAATAAACACAGAGATTCCAGGAGCCACATGTTCTGGAGGCACCAGCAGGACGGAGGGACGCTGGCACTTCCTAATTATATTTCACATTGTTTTTCTCTGCTCCTCTTTTCCATACCAACAGTAAGTCTGATTGCTAAAATGTTCCCAGATAAAAAGCTAATGATGCAACTTTTTAAAAATTACAATAGTTAAGAGAATTTCAGGAGCATTTCATCCAGGTAGGACTATAAACTAATCTTGAAGAGTCCTCTTCTGAGCTTAAGTTTAGTGTTGCAAACTTGGGGGGGAAATAAAAACAGTTTGGAACAGTTAACCAAATTGCATGTTCAAATCTTTTTTTTTTTAATTGACACACATTTATGGGGTACAGAATGATATTTTGATACCTGAATACAATGTGTGATGATCAAATCAGGGCAATTAGCATATTCTTCACTACAAGCATTTATTATTTCTTTGTGCTGAGAATATTTGAACTCCTGTCTTGTAGCCATTAAAAATATAGAAGTTATTGTTAATTATAGACACCTACCACTGCTATACAACACTGGACCTTATTCTTCCTATCTGGCTCTAAGTTTGTATCTATTAACCAACCTCTCTCTGTACTCCTCTCCCCACATCCTTCCCAGCTCTAGTAACCACCATTCTATTCTCAGCTTCTTTTATTTTTTAAAAATTTTTACTGAATCATAATTGATTATACATATTTTGGGGGTTCAACATTGACGTATGTTGATCAAATCAATATTACTAGCATATATATCGTTACAAATCGTACTTATCCTTTATGCCCCTTGTCCAATCTCTCCCCATCCCCCTTTCCTTCCCCCCTCCCCTCTAATTACCCTAGATTTCTCCTCTCCTTCTGAAGGAGTAGTGGTTACTCTGTTGATTTGTTGCCTCGATGATCTGTCCAATGCTGAGAGGTGTTTTCAGGTCCCCCAGTATTATCATAGAGCAGATGCTTCTTCTGTCACTCTGGAATGAGCTTTGAGGAGAGAGACATCCTCTTCTTTTCTTTGGTCTCTGCTGGTGACTGTCCTTGTGTCAGTGCACTCCAGTGGCTGGTGGACCATCTGCATGGTGATTGTGGCATCTAGCTGCTTTTGTGGCAGCTGTGGTTATTGTGGTGGCCATGGTGGGCCACCCACATGGAGATGATGTTTTTAGTGTGCTCCTTATCTAGTTGGTGGTAGTGATGGCAGTGAGCCTGGTTGTGGGTGGGGGGCCCGGCCCTCGACTCCCCTCAGGACTGTGGGTGGGCCCCATGGTGCTGGCAGTGTGCCTGGTTGTGGGCAGGGGTTCCAATCCCCAGCTCCATACCTCAGGACCCCAGGTGGGTCCCATGGCACTGGTAGTGTGCCTGGTTGTGGGTGGAGGGTCTGGTCCCTGGCTCCTTATCTCTGGACCCCAGGTGGGCCCCATGGCACTGGCAGTGTGCCTGCTTGTCCCGCCTTTTCGGGCTTGGTATCCCAGGGGACTTCAGGTCCTTCTAGGTGTTATAGGTGTTCTTTGGTGAATATGACCTTTACTAGTTAGTATCAAAGTTTGTCTCTGTTTGTGGGTACTCTGTTTTTTCTTTCAGTTCTATGTTGGATTATTTGCTGTTCCCACCACTTAAACTCTGTGCTAGAACTAATTTGTCCCCCTTTGCTTACTTCTAAACTGGGGGAACTTCCTGTGGGGACCAGCACATGAGCTATGTGGTTAAGTTAAATTGCTGCTTTGCTGCATATTCCCTGGGGAAGGCTTTTTATGTAGCTCAGGTTTTAATGGTTGACTTTATAGGACTTCTGGGTTTAGTGAAGTCCAGTGCACCTGGGTTGTAGAAACACTGGTCTGGGCCTGAGTCTTCTCATCAAACTGCACCCCATGCAATTCTGCATTTCTGAACAGCCTCCTCTGAGTGGCCCTGTGCTGATGCGGGGAGAGATCAGCTGTCCTTGCTGTGCCCCAGTGCTCTCCTGGTGGGCCCATCTCCCCCACCACCCACACTGCAAACACTTCCCACAGGTCGGGCTGTATGTCAGTCCCTTGTGAGTGGCTCCTTTTTTTCAGTTGTTGTGGTTCCTTGCTCCTATGTGGGTCCCAGGAACCTTATTATGGTCTTGCTGGCCTGGGGGCCACCAAGGCCTTCTTCTCCCCTGTTGCCTCCATGCAACTTCATCCGAAGGCCATAGCTGCAACTTTTGCCAGCTCCTGCTCCATGCGCTCTCCAGCTCCAGCATGGATACAGCTAGGGCTCAAAATGGTCAGAGCAGTTTTCTCTTTCTCTCATCATGGCTTCTCCTTCCTTCATGCACTCCATAGGCCTCTCCTCCTCTTCTCCTGAGCTCTAGCAGCCCCAGCTTGGCTGTCATTGCTTTTTAATAGTCGTAAATTAGTTGATTTGTGGGAGAGAGTGACGCTGGGGACCATCTATTCCACCATCTTGACCAGAAACCTACTCTCAACTTCTATGAGCTCAACTTTTTAAGCTCCCACCTGCGAGTGAGAACATGTGGTATTTGTCTTTCTGTTCCTGACTTATTGTCACTTAACATAATGTCTTCCAGACTCATCCATGTTGCTATAAATGACAGGATTTCATTTTTTATGGCTGAGTAGTATTCCCTTGTGTATATATACCACATTTTGTGTTAATTTTTATTTTTAATTTTACATATTTGTGTGATACAGTGGATTGTTTCAATACATACATATATTGCACAATGATTCACTTAAGGTAGATAGCATGTCCATCACCTATACACTTATCTTTTCTTTGCGGTGATTATGATTATGGTCAAGATCTTCTTTCCTAGCTATTCAGAAATATACAATATAATATTATTAGTTAACGGTCAGCCTAGAACACCAGAACTTATTTCTCCTATCTACCTGTAACTTTGGACCCGTTAATCCACCTCTTTCTTTTCCCCTTCCCTCATCCTCTTTCCCTTCTCAACCTCTGGTAACCTTTATTCTACTCTCTACATCTGTAAGAATCACTTTTTTTTTTTTTTAAGATTCCACACATGAGTGAGATCCTGTAGTATTTGCCTTTCTGTGCCTGGCTTACTTCACTTAAAATGATGGTCTCAATTTCTATCCTTCTTGCTGCAAATGACAGGATTCCACCTTTTTTTTTTTTTAATAGTTGAATAGTATTTCATTGTGTATATATACCACAGGGTTTGGTTTGGTTTGGTTTGGTTTGGTTTGGTTTGGTTTTATAATGCATTCATTTGTTGATGGGCATACAGGTTGATTTCATCTCTTGGCTGTTGTAAATGGTGCTGCAATGAACGTGGGAGTGCAGGTGTCTCTTCAAGATACTGCTGTCATTTCCTTCAGTAGTACACCTCATAGAGGAATTGCTAGATCACGAGGTAATTCTATTTTTAGTTTTTTGAGGAACCTCCATACCGTTTTTCATAATGGCTGTATTCATTTACATTCCCACTGACAAGGTATGAGAGTTCCCTTTTCTTCACATACTCTCCAGCATTTGTTATTTTCTGTATTTTTATAATAGCCATTTTATCTGGAGGGAAATAATATCTCATTGTGGTTTTAATTTGCATTTCACTGATGATTAGTGATGTTGAGCATTTTTCACGGGTTTGTTGGCCATTTGTATGTCTTCTTTTGAGAATTTTCTGTTCAGGTCCTTTACCCAATTTTTGTTGGGTTATTTGGGGGGTTTTTGTTGAGTTGTTCGAGTTCCTTATGTATTGTATATTTTAGACCCTTGTCAGATGCATAGTTTGCAAATACTTTCTTCCATTCTGTTGGTTGTCTCTTCACTTTTTGGATTGTTTCCTTTGCTGTGCAGAAGCTTTGAAGTTTGATGTGATCCCATTTGCCTATTTTTGTTATAATTGCCTGTGCCTTAGTAGCCTTGTTCAAAAACTGCTGCCCAGTCCAATTTCATGTAGTGTTTACCCTATGTTTTCTTCTAGTAGTTTCATAGTTTTGGGTCTTAAATTTAGGTCTTTAATCCATTTTAAGTCAATTTTTGTTTGTGATGAAAGATAGGGGTCTAGTTCAAATCTTCAGCATGCACACCACACTTTTTTAATCTATTCATCTGTTGATGAACACTTAGGTTGATTTCATATCTTGGCTATTATGAATAGGTCTGCAATAAACACAGGGGTGCAGGCTCATTATTCTAATTTCCTTTACTTAGGGTAAATACCCAGTAGTAGGGTTGCTGAATCTTTACTGAAGAAAGAATGTTGCTATACTCAGTCACTCAGTAAAATCACAGAATTAGCTTCAGAAAGTAACAAAGAGGGGCCGGCCCTGTGGCGCACTCGGGAGAATGCGGTGCTGGGAGGGCAGCGGTGCTCCTGCCATGGGTTCGGATCCTATATAGGGATGGCCAGTGCACTCACTGGCTGAGTGCGGTGAGGCCAGTCACAAAAAAAAGACAAAAAAAAAAAAAAGATAGTAACAAAGAGCAATACCAGATCACAGAAGGAAAAAAATGATTATCTCAACTAATACAGAAAAATATTTAGTAATGCTTAACCCCTATTAATGAAAAAATTCTTAGCAGACTAGGAAGAGAGAACCTCCTTAACCTAGTGAATTTTTATACCAAACTCTTGTAGCCAGTCTTATATTCCTGATGAAGAAACTTCAGACACATTCCTTTTAAGATTGGTAACAAAACAAGAATGCCAGTTTTACTGGTACTTTTGAAGATATTGTCAGAAGTCCTGGCCAACAACACAAGGAAAGAAAACAACTAAAGAATATAAGAATTAAAGAGAAAGAGAATAAAGCCATCATTTTTTGAATGATTATCTAGAAAAACTAATGAGTTCTACAGACAAAGTATTAGAGCTAAAAAGATTGCTCACAAAATTTTTGATGACTTGACCAACCTCCAAAAAAAATAGCATTTCTCCATATTATTAATAACAACAAAAAATGTGGGGGGAAAAAGTAATATCCCATTCACAAGGACAACACATTCTTCAGTATTTAGAAATTAGCTTAATCAATAATATGCAATGTTTTTGTGGTGAAACTCCAAAATTATGATGAAGAAAATAAAAGATGATCTAAATAAATGAAGAGATTTTTTACTTTGGGGTGAGATGATTTAATGTTATAAAGATGTCTATTATCACCAAACTAATATATAAATTCAATGCAATCCCAATCAAAACTTACTCAGACTTTTTTTTTAGAAACTCATTAACTTACTTAAAAATTATATGGAGAAATAAAAGTCCATTAACGCTTAAGTCAGTTGAACAGAAAAGAGAGAGAGGATTTGCCTTACCAAATGTTAAGACATACTTCAGGGTCATAGGAATGTGGCATTGGCCCTAAAATAGACCAACAGATGAATCAGGCAGAAGAAAGCTCAGGGAAACAGTGCACTATGGCAACTTGATCCATGTGATTGACATATAATAGTGGAGCAAAGACAAATTTAGTGGATGATCTTGGGAAAATTGTCTCACTATATGAAGAAAAATTACACTTGGTGCCTACACCAAACCACATATGGCTGTGGACTTTATTCAGATTAAAAACCAAATGTGACACGTAAAATTATAAAGTTAGTAGAAGAAAATGTAGCATGATATTCTATGACTTGGGTTAGGAAAGTATTTCTGAAACAAAACTCCAGGATTCAAATTATATGGAAAATTTGATAAATTAAGTACATTAAAATTAAGGATTTGTATTCAAGTGTGGACTCAATGAACAAAGTTATCAGATGACAGAATTATAATGTCTAAAACAGACAAGGGATGCACATGGAGAATATACAAGGAATTCTTACAAATCTACTAGGAAAATATGGCAGTAAAGAACAAAACAGCAAAAGGATATGGACAAGTAAATTGTGAGGAGAAAACCCAGAAGACTAAAAACCATGTGATGATTGCTAAATTTATTAGCTTGAACCAGAAAAATGCAAATTCAAACAACTATAAGAAATCATTCTAAAACTATAGATGTACACAAACTAAAAGCTGAAAATATGGGGTCATAGGACCACTGATAAACTACTGGAGATTGACGAGTCATTTCAAGTTACCTGCCATAATGTGGTCAAATTAGATAACAGCCCACCTTATGAGGCAGAAATGTTGTGACTGGGTCGAGATCACAAAGAAATCTTACATGGGTACATAAGGAAGCATGCATAAAGATGTTCATTATGGCATTCCTTATGGGGGTAGGGCACTGGAGACACCCAAGTGACCATCACTGAAAGAGTGGAATGGGAATAATATGCCATGTGCACCCCCTAGCATACTATGAATCTATTGTGGAAAAAAAGAGGTAGAAAAATATTTACTAAAATGGGTGAATCTTAAAAACATAGATCCTATTAAAAAATAAGGAAAAAATGAAATGTGTATGTTCGAGTATGAGGTAACAGTATAATGCCCGTTAAACAGAGAAGGTATCCTGAGACCAAAGAATGAAGCAGGCAACTCCATAGAGTTTACAAAGAGATGCTGCTGATAATGATTATTGATGGGTGGTTACTTACTGGGAGTGGATCAGGCTGAGTATCAACCCAGGTGCTGCACAGCTGCTTTCTCCACAACCTTGGGTGGGATGGCGGGGAGGAGATGAAGCTTATAAGGGACTTAGAGACAAAAGTGGAGCTATGCCAAAGAGAGAAAGTTGTAGAAATGGAAGATTCCCAGGTACCTCACAGCCTCCCGTTGCTTATCTTTGGGGCTGCTCAAGTCACTACCACATCCTACACAAGCATAACATTCTGTTCCTTCCCCTTCTTTGGTTGCTAAGCAACCCATGGGGGGGAGATTGTAGCTGTTGAGGCCAGAGTTCCGAAAGCCACAAGGATGGAGTGAGTTCCGCATCCCTACCATGCATGAACTATATATCACAATATCATTTATGTATATTTAAAAATGCATTCATGGATTCATCTTCCAGCATATTCTGATTAGTTTGCTTCAGGCCAACCATCCCACTGAGAAAAGCAAAATTTAGACAGCATTTGTTTGACAAAGAATCCAGATGAAGAGTGAGGCCAAGAGAGGTGAGCTCAGCATTTGGGTTGCATTCACCCTTTTTCAAAAGAAAAGACTGAGGGCTCACCTTCTCAGTGAGGGCTGAAAGCTGAGAATCCAAGCAGAGTTTATAGAAGTCCCTCCATATAGGGGACAAAAGTTGGTGTCCTGGACCCACCCATGGGGAGGGGTCCTTGTGATCACACCAAGTTTTCAACTGGGACCTTGAGGACTTCTCCCTAGCAGGAAGGATGAACAGACAATAGACAAGCTCACACAAGGACTAATGTCCAGAAATCAACTATCTTAGCACCTTTGACCAGTTGAGGTAATAAGATGCCTTCCAGAGCCAAATCAATAAATCAATACATCTATCTCTCTGTTAGGAGATAACACTGTTAAGAGCTTAGGAATACCTTGTCTTCCCCTTAGTGCAGGTCTACCTAGGATCTTTTCTCTCAGATCTTGTTTATCTGGAAATATCTTTATTTGTCATTGCTTTTCAGGGATATTTATTCTATTTAAAGAGACTTCACTTACAGATGATCTTTACACCATCTCTCTTCTGTTTCTTAAACTTTTTTTTTTTTTGTATTTTTCATCCTTTATTATATGTGTGCTTGTTCTGAATATTTCCTTCTGATCTGTCTTCCAATTTGCTGGTTGTCTCTTCACAGTATCTAATTTGCCCTTAAACCATATGTATAGAATTCCAGGTTGGCACTTATGGTCCATCAGCACTTTGAAGGTATTTTATTGTCTTCTGGCTTTTATTATCAGTGGAGAAAGGACAAGTTAGAAGTTAGCAGTCTTATTTTCTGTTGAGAAGTTAGCAGTCTTATTTTCTGTTGAGAAGTTAGCGTCTTATTTTTGCTTCTTTGGAGCAAGTCTGTCTTTTTGTCTGGCTGCCTTTGTTCTTAAGGAAGAAAGTAAACCACATCAAACAGAACTCAGAAATGCAGGAGCATATGTATAGAAATGGAAAAGGTGAATGGGTAGGTAAATGTAAATAAATATTGACTGCATAAGAAAAAATAATGTCTTGTGGGGGGTTTGTTTGTTTGTTTTGGTGACTGGACAGTATGGGGATCTGAACCCTTGACCTTGGTGTCAAACACTGTGCTGTAACCAACTGAGCTAATCGACCATCCCTGTGGTTTTAATATAGGACAACAATAGCACATAGTGGGGAGAGGAGTAAATGAAGTTAGAGTACTCCATGGTCCTCATACTGTTTGGGAAGCATTACAAATTCTAATTTATATTAGACACTAAAGCAACGAGGATGGATGTTGAAATCTCTAGGAACTTCACAATACAAAGGTGTTAATAAATAAGCTAATAGAGGATAGATTGAAAATTTTTTAAATAAATAATTGGTAAAAAGGCAAAAAAAAAGTGGGGGGGATCATGGAACAAGTGGAATAAATAGAAATCCAGTAGTAAGAGGTAGAGTTAAAATAAAATATATTAGTAATTTTATTGCATGTAGACAGATTAAATACTACAATTAAAAGAAAAACACATCGAAGAGGGAGGGAGGGAAGGATGAATCGGTGCAGCACACAGGATTATTAGGGCAGCAAAACTACTCTGATACTGTGGTGCTGAACACATGTCATTACACGTTTGTCAAAACCCGTAGAATACACAATACGAAGAGTGAACCCTAATGTAGCCTACGGACTTTAGTTAATAATAGTATGTTAACATTGGCTTATCCATTATAACAAATGTGCCACATTAATACAAGATATTAATAATAGGGAATACTGGGGTGGCAGGGATGTTAAAGAAGTACACAGGAACTCTACTTGCCACTCAATTTTTCTGTAAACCTAAAACTTCCCCAAAGAGTAAAGTGTGTTAATTTTAAAAAGCTAAAGCTGACAAACCAGATATAATAGCAAATTCTATGTTTTTTGCAACAGACACATTTAATACAAAAATATTGAAATTAAAAGGATGGGAAAAGATCCACCGTGCAAACACCAACCTAAAGTAGGCTGGTATAGCTACCCTAATATCAGATAAATAAACCTAATGCAAGAAGCATTACTAGAGAAAAGCAGGGATATTTCATAATGAGAAGAGTTTAGTTCACTAGGCAGATATAAGAATTCTAAATTTGAATATACCAAATAGCATATATTCACAATATTAAAAGCAAAAATTGACAGACTAAAAGGAGGCATACACAAAAAGAATGAAACACTATAAAATATCTTGCCCAGTAGTTAATAGAACCATCAGACACATCCTTCCTAAATCAGAGAGGATATTGACTTAGTAAAACTGGACCTAATTTCTTCCAGAAACTGAAAAATATACATTCTTTTCAAGTTCACGTGGAACATTTTCCAAAATTGACAATTAGCTGTCCATAAAGTAAGGTTCACATTTTCAAATGAATTAACTCATATAGTGTATTCTCTGTCCATGACGGATTTAGGCTAGAAAATAGTAGTGAAAAGAAAACCAGACTCCTCCAAGTTTGTAAAATAAGCAAAATACTTCTAAATAATCCATCAGCCAAAAAAGAAATTACAACCTAAATCAGAAAATGTTTTAAACTGAACTATGGTGAAAATATTGCAGATCAAAACTTGTGGGATGCAACTAAAGATGTGCTTAGTGGGAAATTTACAGCCCTTAATGTATGTGTTAGAAAATAAGAAAGTTTTAAAATCAATGCTGACAATCCATCTCAAGGAGTTATAAAAAGAAGAGCAAACTAAACCCAAAGAAAGTAGAAAAAAGGAAGTGATACAAAGTGCAGAAATTAACCAAGTAGAAAATAAATGGGGAACAGAAAATCAATTCACCCAGAGCTAGTTCTTTGAAAATATTGATAAAGTTGATAAACCCTGACCAATACTGCTTCAGAAGGAACAGAGAGAGAAAGCCACACACAAATTACACATGCACGCACACACACATATGCACACACATGCACACAGCCTAATTATAAAGAAGAGGACATTACTACAGATTCTTTAGATATTAAAAAGGTCTTAAAGGAATATTATAAAAGAACATTTGCTATTATATTTTAAAATTTAGAAAAAATTGACGAATTTCTAAGGAAAAAAGGAAAAACTACCTCAATCAATAGAAGGTACTTCATAAATTGTTTTCTATTTACTTAAGATATTTAATCAATAATTTCTAAACTTTATATAAAGAAAACTGTGTTCCCAGATTATTTCACCAGTGAATTCTTCCAAATATTTGAGGAAGAAATAAAAAAAAATTGCTGTTTTACAAATTCTTCCAGAGAATAGAAAGAGAGAAAACACTTTTTAATTCATTTATTGATCTAGTGTAACCTTGACGAGGGAGGAATATTACAAGTCAATCTCGCTCAAACAATAGAAATACAAAAATCACTATTTAAAAAGATTTTCGAATCAAATACAGTGGGTTTTCAAAAGGATAATACATTATGACCACATTGGGTTTATTCTAAGAATACATTTTAAAATCTATCACAGTATTTCACTATGTAAACAGAATAAAGGAGCATAATCATATGCTATCTCAATAGATGCAGAAGAAGCGTTTCAAAAAAATTCAACATTTATTCATGTTCAAAGTTGGCATCAACCTGACAATAAAAGGAACCCCCTTAATTTGATAAAAATTACTTGTACACACACACACACACAAAGAAAGAAAGAAAGAGGGGAAGGAAGGAACAGAGGGAGAGAGGGAGGGATGGAGAAAAAGGAAGAACACTTCTACATCCTATGGTTAAATGTGAATTGTTGAAAGCTTTTCTTTTGGACCAGGAACAAGGCAAGGATACTACTAGCCTCTCTTTTATTCAACATCATACTGCAAGTCCCAACCAATCAAACAAGAGGACAGAAAGACACAAGGATTGGAAAGAAAGGTATAAAACTTCCTTTACTTGCTGACAACATAATGTTATTTAGAAAAGCTAGATTAAATGTTAGAATTAATAAGCCAACGTACCAAAGGCACTGGATGCAAGGCCAATATTTAAAATCCAATTTTATTCCTTTATATCAACAACAATTTAGTAGAAAATTAAATTTTAAAACATTTTTAGAAACATCAAAAGTAATAAATACCTAGGAATGGATCTCATAAAAGATATTCAAGGCATTTATAATAAAAAAGACTGAACATTAATGAGAAAAATTTAATAAAACCTAAATAAATGCAGGCATACACCATGTTCATGTATTGGAAGGCTCAGTATTATAATAATGTTGGTTTAATTCAAATTGATCTATAGATTCAATGCCATCCCAGTCCAAAGTCTAACAGGTTTTTTTTGTGTGTGTGTGTGTGTGCATAAATTGTCAAGTGTATTCTTGTATTAGTCCGTTTTTTGTTGTTATAACAGAATACCTGAGACTGGGTAATTTATAAAGAAAACGACATTTATTGCTTACAGTTTCTGAGGCTGGGAAGTCCAAAGTCCATCTGGTGGTGGTGACAGTGACCCAGGAGTCTCACATTGCAAGATGGTGGAAACAGAGAGCGAGAGACAGACTTGACTTCTTTTAAATCCCTCAGAACCACGCCCTTGACCACCACTTTTAATCCATTCACTACTGCATGGTCCTGCAATCCAATCACATCTTTAAGGCTCCATCTTTCAATTACCATAATAGGATTTCCCACCCTCTTAACAGTCACAGTGGGGGCTAAGTTTCTAATACATAAAACTTAGGAGACAATTCAAGCCTCAGTGAGTTTTTGGGGTAATCTAATTCAATCCACTACAATTCTTAAATATATATGTAAATATAAAGGGCCAAAAATAAGCAAGATAATTTTGATTAAGAACAAAGTTGGAGGATAGATGCTACTGGTATTGGTGCAAAGATAGACAGATAGAACAACAAAACCAAATAGAGAGCTCAAAGACAGAGTCACACATAAGAAGATGCTTGATTTATGGCAAAGATAGTATATTACAGAGCAAGAGTGAAATGATCTTTCCAGTAAATGTGGTGGATCAGTTAGATATCCGTATGCAGAATAATGGATCTCTATTTCTTTACTATAACTTCAGTTTCAAGTTTTGTAATTCTAAATGTAAATGACAAATAAGAAAACTTCTAGAAGAAAACAAACACTATTTTCATGATCTTGAGGTTGCAAAATAATCATTAAACAGAAACCAAGAACCATTAACCATAAAGGAAAAGATAAATTATACTATGCTACAATTAGGAATTCCCATTCCACACATAAGAGCATTAAGAGGTCTGAGAGGAACACCACCAAGGGAGATAAAATATTTGCAACACATATAACTGGCAAAGGACTTGGATCCATAAAAATATTAAGTATTTCTTAGAAATTAATAAGAAAAAGACAGACAAACCAAAAGAAAAATGGCAAAAATTTCAGCAAGCACTTCACAAAATAAATTATCAAAATGGTTGATAAACATAACTGGGTTTCATCAGGGAAATGCGATTAAAACAATAAGATTATCACTGAACACCCAAAAGAATGGGTAATTTAAAATATTGACAAAACTATAGATGCCAAAGATATAAAGTGATAGGAATTCTAACATATATGTTGCTGACAAGAAATATAAATTCTACAAACTCACTGAAAATCTGTTTGGCCTTATTTAACAGCACTGAACATAACTAGCAATTCCACTTCTAGGCCTATACCCAGCAGAAATGCTTGTATACTTGCATAAACATTTCGAGAGTCTCCATAGCAATATTATTTGTAATTGCCACAAATAGGTAACAACCCAAATGTTCTTCAAAAATAGAATGGATAAATAAATTGCAGTATAACACCACAAAGAAATAGTATACAGCAATGAAAACAAACTAATCTGTATGCATCAAGACAAATGATTCTCAGAAATATATTGTTTACTGAAAGAAACCAAACACAAAGGAATGCATAGTATATGATTTCATTTATATAAAATGCAATAACAGGCAAACTAATTGCGTGGTACTGGAAATGAGGATAGCGGTTACCTTTGGGGACAAAGTAGGGAAGAGCAATTGAGGGGACCCAGGCAGTGTTCTACATCCTGACCTGGTGCTATCATTTCACAAAAATTCACTGAGCTCTACACACTTGTGATTTTTGCAAAAACAGACTGGAGGAAGATATTTGCAATCATCAGATGAGTGATGAAGTAGTATCTAGAATACGTATTTAAAATAACTCCAACAACTCATTTTGAAAAAAGATCAACAACTGAAAAAAGGAAAACAGAAACAGATCATCTCACAGGACACTCATGCAATAAAATACAAGAATGCAAAAATGTGGAAATACGTTCAGCTACACAACCTGAGCATCTAGCAAGATTCCTCAAATGTCGATAACTGTTCTCACATCTATCGTGTCTCATGGTCACCCAGGGACTTCTGTTCTTCCATCTCAATTCCTAAACAGTCACACCTTCCTGTAATGAGTGCAATTTTTCATTTATTCCCTGTTCTCTTCCTAAAAAGTGAATCGAGGTGATTTACAAACTGCTTACGACACAAAAGATAAGAATAAATATTTGAAGAAGTTAGAGCTATTGGAAACTATGCACAGGAGGAGAATGCAGATTATTGCCCCCAAATACCATCAATTCCTAGTGGGTTGGTGAAGGTGGTCACTGATTTGGCTCTGAGCTTTCAGCAAAGAAGAGAAGAAAATATGCCATTGCACGTCCATTTAAAATATAACAGTTATTTAGGGCAAGTCCAGCCAGGTTTTTCAGGCATTGGTAGTAGTTAGTTAGTGCCATCTCCATGATATGGAAATATGAAGTTGTTTTCTTTGTTTTAAATCATCACTTACAACTGTATATTGTTGAATTCTTCCTTTTCATTCCTGAATGACCTCTTGAATGGGATCCAAAACTTTCCCATTTTTAGGGGGTATCACAACTCAACCCAGTTTAAAGTCTCAATACCTAGTGTGACTTGCATCTCCTCCCCACCCTTGAGCAAATGTTTGAGCCCAGGCTCTCTGTGCTAGGAATGGAGGAAAGAAAGAGATGGATGCCCCCTCCCTCCCTCCAAAGTGCTGGTATGCGGAGGAGGCGGGGACTCTTCATCCAGCTGCTGAGTGACATCGCTCTTGGTGGATTGGCCTTCTCTGCTGCTCTGCTCGTCACCTTCTGAGGGGCAGGATTGTGGATCCGGCTCTGCCTTAGAATCCACAACCGCCCTACTGTGTCACCCCCTCATGCAGGAGAGCCAGGTCCCACTCAGCCCCTTCCACGCTCTCTAGACACCTGCCCCACTGCCTCCTGGTGGGACCCCCTCACTCCATGTGTGGTCCCATACATGGGGCAAGAGCACATGGGGCTGGCAAATGTTTAGCCATCAGTCTCCAAGAAAAGCATACATAGGTACACATATGGTTATTATAAATTTTACTCATACAAAGAATGTGTAACACACAACTTACAAATAATAATAAAATATATGCAATACTCTTCACGGTCAGTTCTGCATAGTCCATTGATTCAGACAGAATGCTCTTTGGACTTCTGGTGAATTCTTGCATCCACAGCCCACCTGTGGTTCAACTGACAAGTGCAATTCTGAGACAAATGTTGGTTGATATTTTCCATCACGTTAAACAGTAAGACAAAATAATGAAGTTGTATTTGGAAACTTAACTTGCCTGTGAACGGCATGAGCAACCTTTCTGCTGAATTGGATAATACGTGAAAAAAGGTTTCCTCAATTTTTCGTGCTGTTCATAATATAATGGCTATGGACACAATGTACTTTCAAATTTAATCTCCACCATTAACATTTTCTCTGTCATTTTCTCAAGTCTATACAACCAACAAAACAGTACATTAAGCCCTGGTTTGTAGCATCTGGCAATTTCCGTGGTGTAAATAGCCCCACCAGGTCAATATCAGGGGACCTTCCTGACATCGGCACATGTGCAAATGTAAGAGAGGCATGGTATTGCACTATTAGGTCGTACTGCTACTGCAGAGATAAATAGTACCTGTTATTAGGCATAGATAACAGAAAAATGTAGGAAAGTAATGAGAAAATAATGAGTTTTGTGTATTTTTTCCCTTGGCTTTTAATATAATTTATTTTATTATAAATTTACATGATTTAATTTTTAATCATGGCTGTAATTAAAAACTGGCTCACAAAATTCCTGAAAATGTCACCGTTGGTTCTCATGAGCTCCAGCACACCACTGGATCAAGCGACTAAACAAAGTGTATGGGGGTGTGCCTGCCTGCTCCTGCTGCTTTCTAAGGGAAAAGGGCCTGTCCCCAGCCTTGCTACACATGGGGCCTGAGGGTCATGTAGGTACCATGTAGCTCCCCCTGGCCAGACCTGGTTGGATCAGATGGAATACACATGATCTAAGAGGACCCATTTGTGGACAGACTGCGTCTATTTCTTTGGATTAGAACCAAGACTCAGAGAAAGTGGCCAGCAAGTTAGGACAGAGAAGAGACACATGGAGTGAAACTAGCTTGTCAATGAGGAAATGCCAGCACTCATATGAAGTGTCACAGACTATGTTTGTTGACGTCTAAGACAGTTGCCACACCATTCATTTTGAGTGGCCTGATACTGCCTGTACACAGACACGGGTAGGAGTAAGGTGCCACCGCTCGGTTTGGGGAGTGCCCACAGCACAGTCCTGATTGAAACAGTGGTCAGTTTGATTGATGGGTGGGTCGTACATCCTATGGTTAGGGTCACACACAGCATGATTGTATACACTTAGAGGAGACTGAAATACAGCTCCAGGATAAGGTCACTGAGGTGACAGCAACAGGACCATGCTCTTGCAGAGAACCTTAACGAAGAGCTAGTGAAATATCAGGAAAATGGGCCCACAAAGATTCATTTAGATGCAGAAACCCTGGACCAGATAGATTTTGGGTAGACCATGTATTTCTTTTGTTCTATAGCAGAAAGTGTACAGTGTGCCATTACAAGCCTCCTAACCCCAAGAGGACCTTTGACCTTGGTGTTGTTTAACTGAATGGATAAATCTGGAGTCAGTTTTGTGCAAACCAAGATAGATGAATGTTTTTGTGTATTTGCTTCCTGAAACTGCTTTCTTGGTACTAATTAAACTAAAGGGAACTATACCACCCCAGGTGAAAGAAATTAACTCTACTGGAATAGAAAGTATATGTAGGTCAATGCATGCATTTATAAGATACATGTCTATTTCCTTCTCTGTAAAATGAGGACAGCTCGCAGAGGTGTAGCCAGGCTCGCATAAGATCATAGGTTCATTCATTCGTTCACTCATTCAGTACTCAGTAAGTACTGGAGTACTGAGAATTTGGAGGAGTTCTGGGAACCATAAAGCATGAGGCCTATACAAGGCATTGTTTGTCATCATTGCTTTACATGGGAGTAGGCAGTTTATAAAGAGCGTGACTAGAAAATAATGACAATTTAGAACTTAATTGTACAAAACTGCATGAACCCATGAGCAAGTGCCCAAAGAAAATACTCCTGGTTTGAAAGCAGCTCGGTCTGAGTTGGGGTCCCTTTTCGAGCCTCCACACCGAAGGTCTCGAGCCCTGCCTTACAGACCGGAGGCGGCTACCACTTCCCAGACTGATCTCTCTGGACGCGGGGCAGCCACATTTTTTGCAAAGGTTGGATTCTGGAAGATTTGCATAGTTCATGACCAATTTTCTCATAAGAATAATTTAAAGAAGGGATCTGCATTGTGTCAGATTTTGTGCACAAGCTGAAACTAGATTAATATTTTCATGTTGCCGCTACTTCAAAAAAATCACATACTTATATTTACATGAAATGTGTCTGCACTGAACATTATCCAGGCTCCCTGATGCCGACCCCATGAGTGAGCACTTCGATGCTGTGCTTCTCCAACCACCCTCACCCCCACCCAAGTGGCAGGCCCCATCCCCCCACCCCACTCCATCCCCCTGGGGTGGCTAACCCTTGGGTGAAGGCAGGTTCCTGCCCAGCCTAGGAGGTGCGTCCTGGCCTCTGCCCCATCTGCACTCTCCTGCACTCTCTCACGTGGGGTCTGTGGCTCTGAGTCCTGTCTGTTGAAAAGCATATTCCCTGGGCAGCTTCTAAGCTTATTCAATCCTCAGTGCTCTGTGCCTCTCCACCTCCCCTTGACATTTTCCTACAATGTGCTCCTTGTGGACCACGGGTTCCCCCATGGAGTCTCACAGGCAGCAGGTGACCCCAGGAGCAGACCCACAAAAGCATCACGGACATCTCTTCTGAGGGACATAAACAGTCCCCCTCTTCCTCCCTGCTTTTAATTCCCTTGCCTGTCACCCCCTCGGTCCCTGCCTCCTCTCTGAGGGATAAGATCAGCTTATGGATGAAGCAGAAATGATTGTCGAGCTGGGGCCTTCCCAGCCCACCCGTGGTGTCAGCTCTTTCCACTGCTTCCAGGAAGAGGGGACACTGTGACCTGAGGGCTGGCTCTGAGCAAATCAGGACATTCCAGATGTTCAGGAGGGAAATAAAGAACCCAGAGATTCAGCTCAAGTCGATTATTTATATCTCAGCAGTACTTGGTATTCTATGGTAAGCTATATTTTTCAATTTATATCTTGAATCTATTTTGGATCATAATCACTCTGAAGTGATTGAATTATGTCCCCCAAAACTCACTGAAGCTTGAATTGTGTCTCCCAAGTTTCATGTATTAGAAACTTAGCCCACACTATGACTGTTAAGAGGGTGGGAAATCCTATGATGGTAATTGACAGGCGGAGCCTTGAAGAGGTGATTGGATTGTAGGACCGTGCCGTAGTGAATGGATTAATAACGGTGGTCAGGGGTGTGCTTCTGAGGGCTTTAAAAAAAGAGGAGAGTCTGTCTCTCTCTCTCTCTGCTCTCTCTGCTTCCTCCATCTTGCAATGTGAGACCCCTGGGTCACTGTCACCACCACCAGATGGACTTTGGACTTCCCAGCCTGAGAAACTGTAAGCAAATGAATTTTGTTTTCTGATAAATCACCCAGTTCCATGTATTTTGTTATAAGCAACAGAAACAGACTAATACACATTCTCATTGCCTGACACAAGAGGAATATTGTCCCATGAGAGATTTCCTGACAACCACAGTGCGTCACTGCTGACCGAGACCATTCCCGTGCTTTCTGCTCACTGTCCCAGCAGCATGATGAGGAGCAGAGGGCCACCTCAGCTCGCAGAGGTGGACCCAGACTCAGAAAGTCTGTGATGTGCAGAAGGTAACACAGCCAGGAATCGGGAGACCTCGGATCTAAACTCCGACTGTGGGATTTTAAAGTTGGGGCTGTCTCCCCAACACTGAAAGAAAGCCCCTAGCTGTTTTCCCATGGACGAAAATCAGTTTTCAAGTTTGCAGTTGATTTTAAAGGCATCACGGTGTGGTAAGTGGACTGCATTCATGGTCCCAATCTTCAGCCAGTCTGCCTTTGCAGGTAACTTTGCAGCGTCCTCCCTCCCTCAGGAGTCGGGTGACCAGCCCACCTTCTGACTCTGGGCTCGGGCATGTGCCTTGTTTTGGTCAAAGAATGAAGCAGAAATGGCAGAGTCCCCATTTCAAACTGGACCTCAGGATGCCTTGCATGTTTCCACCTGCTCTCTTGCACGTGTGCCATTGCCATGGGAACCTGCCTTGGGTAGCTCTGCATGGCAGAAGACATACAGAGTAGAGCCAGATTGCCCTAGTCTCCCAAACTGTGGCCATCCCAGATCATAGACATCCAGGTCCCCTCAGATAGAGGAGTTAGAACAGCCAAGATCATCAGATCCACCTAACTGATCCCAGCTCGACCCCACACACAGGAGAAAAAGGTACCCCTTGTATGTAACTGAGGTTGTGTGGGTTCTTTCATTATACAGCATTCGTGTGGCAATTGATAAATGATACAAAGGCAAAATTAACTTTATTTTACATTGCTAGCAAAGTAGTCATTTGTTCAATTCTGCCCCAAGACTGGCATTTAAACTGCAAACTGGAAAGAGAACCAACCAGCCAGCAGCAGAGAGCTCCTCTGCCAATGTGGACAGTTATCCTTTGCTAATGATTTGGATTACAGGTCTGGCTGCAAATCTCTGAATTGTTTTCAGTTTTTGCAGTTGGGTTCATTCAGTGTTTATTCTTTAAAAACTAGTTCATGTTCCTAGAACAGGGTCTGAACATTAATCAATAATTAACCTTCGGCTTTTATAAGGAGCACTGCAAATTAAAGAAAGTTTCGTTGAAGTAGCATGTTGACGTGGCGAGTTCAAGCCATCACATCGCTGGGAACCGGCATTGCTTGTGTCCCTATCAGGGGATCTCTTCAAGATTGGATGAGGCTGGTAAAGAGATTCTTGAGACATATCATTAGGGACTCTCTCCCAGGAAGGAGGGCCAGTGGGACATCGTGCCCAGCCTGCGAGGTCTGAAGCAGGTGCATCCTTTCTCCAGCAGTTTTAGTGCCGCCTGCCGGCCAGGCAAAACTCGCTGGACTTGCCTAGGATGAGACACAGGGGTAAGAGGAGACCTTCAGAGTCCCTGCCCCTGGAGAGTCCCCAGAGATGGTTACTAACATGAAAAATCACATGCACAGCTGTTTAAATTGTGTCCAGCAAAATAATGTTGGACACAAAACAAGTTTGGCAAAATGTGGGTAACTGTTGAAGAGGGGTGATGGGCACATGGCTAATATTACATTGCTCTCTCTGTATTTGTGTATATTTGAAAATGTCCAGAAGAGGAATGTTTTTTTTTAAAAAAGTGAATTAATGAAACCTGAAGCCAGGCCTTCAGGGCTGCTCCTCAAGGAAGCCGCCCCGACTGCAGGCAGGTCCGGGCCTTCCATCCGAGGCTGCGGCTCGCACTGCACTGACTGGTGGGGCCAAGGCCTGCAGAAGGATAAGTAAGGAAGGCCACGGCCAGTGTTCCTTCTGAGTGTGCTGAGGGACTGCCATCTCTAGCCAGGGCGGTCCAGGTCAGCACCCCGGTGGCATCGCATGCGGCTGGGAAGCAGGCGGTGATGCTCAGATCAGGCAGAGCCTCGGCGGCCGTCTGTGAGGTGAGTCCCCAGGTGTCAGGTGCCAGCCCTGGGGAGAATGGGGGCAGCACCCAGTGAGAGCAGGGGGCCCAGTCTTCTCAGGGCTCCAAACAGGTGTCTGGACAGGAGGCCAAGCCAAAGCCTACAGGAAGGTCTTGCCCGGGCGTGGGGGGAGGTGCAGAAAAGCAGAGGCTGGCAGAAGAGGCAGGTTACTGGCATTCCCAGAGTGTATTCTGAAAAGAAAGCAAAGTGTATTGACTTCCCGTGTTTAGAGTGATATCTGCACATTTTACAAAAGTTTGACAATACAGGAAAAAAATAAGTAAAGCAAAAAATGATCACCCAAGTTGCCAGCGGACACACTCAGGAACCGCGCGCCGTCTAGTCCTGCACCTGCACGTAGTTCTAGTCCTGCACCTGCGCGTAGGCATGGGTGATGCCGAAAGCTACTCGATCCCCTCAGTTTCCTCTCTTGCAACATCAGCATAAGTAGTTTCCACATGCTTGACCTTCTAAGGCCAGTGTATGAGGAAACCAAGATGCGCATTGGAAGAAAGGAGGTTGATGAATTGAACTAGATGCTAATTCGATATATAACCCGCAGGCACCTTCAACCAAGGCAGACGTGTGATCTCAGCAAACAAACCCAGTAACAACTAAAATGAAGGCTGTTTGACAGCTATTTATGTAAATAGGGGATTGCAAATATATCTACTAACTTGCTTAATAAGGCTAAGACTACAGATACCCTTTAAAATCCTAATCTTTCCATTCACGCTTACTCTAATCCTTCAAAGCTCCTTGAGAAAATAAATATTTTATTTAAAAAATAAATTCTGAAGTTTGAAAATAAAAGTGGACAATTTCTTGGAACAAAGAAAGGACAGTTTCTAAGATACTGAAATCTGAACTTTGGAATCGTGGTTTCAAAGAGAAGAGAATCATATAAAATATGTGTGAAAGAAAAACGCTTTGAAGCTGTCCATTACATTTGAATGTTACTTGCTAGTATCGCTCACTTATCCACTTGTCAAAATAACTTTGCCAAGGTGGAGACGTTCATACATGATTCTAATTGACTACAGTGCCCAGGTTTGATGTATTGGTGGGTTAGATGAGACAGAATAAGCAGAGGAAAAGTCTATCATTCAGTCATGCCACAGCTTGGGGAGTAAATTCATAAATGCAATTCTCCACATCGAGCATTTCAACGTGCAGTTTCTTTTACATTCCTCCACGGGCCGCATTTACTAACCAGCTCTCCTTTGAAGATAAGTGTTAACCTAAACCTCAGGATCCCGCGGGAAAGTTCTTGCCCCTTTCCTTAGACAGAAAGTTTTGGAAGGCATGATAGAGAACAGGTACACATTTCCTTTACAGTTTTTGGTGTATGTTTATAAACATTGTCTCACCTGCCTTAATTTTCTCAACCAGGGGCGTTGCCGATCACGGGCTGCACATTCTCAGAAACAGTTGTGAATGACGTGAGGAGCTTCTCATGAGTTCTGTTTAAACTCGTGGTCTGGGTTTATACAACTTTTAGATAAAGTGCAATTACAGTATTTGAGGCTGGCGAGAGTCTTAGCCCGTGCACAAATCTTACGCCAGGGTCCAAAGCCATTGGAACCCTCGGATGTGATGAGCGGTTCCGAGAGCCTTTCTGTCTACAGCTTTGCCTCTCAGACGTTCACTTCTCTGCTTGCTAAGCTTCTCTGTTTCCCTCTTCTTTCCCCTCAGTCTTTCTCATATTTTGCTTTGTTTTCTCTCTCTTATCTCTGCCCCACATTATATATGGCGGAGCAAGAAAGCAGTGGACTCCAAAGTATGAGTCCTGGCTTCGTCTTCTCATTGTTTCTGGTAGTTATGGTCTGCAAAGCCACTGCAAACAGTGAATTAGCAGATACTGAACCATTCCTCCTTGGGAAAATACTGGATGAGGTGCCTTTGCTCTTCTGGCCACAACATTTTCGCTAACCAATTAATATATAACTTGTTTTGTGCGTGGGTTTCTGTTTAAAGACACCTTATGTAACATACAGATGCTCCTTGGCTCACGATGGGGTCACATCCCCATAAACTCATTTTAAGTTGAAAATGCATTTGACACACCTTACCTACCAGGCATCATAGCTTAGTCTGGTCTACCTTAAACATGCTCCAAACACTTACATTAGCCTACAGTGGGCAAAATCAACTAAAACAGAGCCTATTTTATAACAAAGCATGGAATTTCTCATAGAATTTATTGAATACTGAAAGAGGAAAATGGAACTGTTGTGTGGGTACTCAAAGTATGGTTTCTACTGAATGCGTATCACTTCCGTACCATTATAGATTCGAAAAACCGTATATCAGGGACCGTCTGTATATGGTTGATTCCTTAACCCTGAGCTCACAGCCAGCAGCACTGTAACTCGTGCCTGAGCAAAGCTTCTCTAACACACAGATTTTCTCCTTAAGGCCCATCACAGCCTCTTGCACTAGGAACTCAAGACAGCATTTCAGCACTGCACTCAGGGCCCACTTTAAAAACAGTGAAATCTCCAACAGAAAGAACAAAAATGTGAAAAACAGGGCACTAAATAGACTGTGAAAAGGACACTCATTTCCAGTATGAGAGCTGAAACAGGAAGGCAGAGTGTCACTTCTTTAGACTTCAGCTGAGAAAATGCACTTTGAGAAACTGCAAGTTTTCACTGCTTTGTGCATGTCTGCCCCTGACCACAAAAGTGCTGAGAGCATTGACTTCGGGGTTACAAGTGAATTTTAGCAAGCAGGCAAATTCACAGACTCCGAATCAGTGTGCAATGAGCATCGACAACTATATTTTGTTCCTCCTCTTTGGTATCGGTCTCTTTATTTGCAAAATACCTTAGAGGAGGTGGTAGCCAGGGGTGGTTTTCAAACTGTGCTCTGCGGACCCCTGCAGGTGAGGGGTAGGGCCTCAGGAACTGGGAGGGGGTAGGCTGCCCGCTCCTTCCCTCTCTTCTCAGGGCAGCAGAGCTCCTGTCCCTGCAGAACTGCTTCTCCCCTACTCTAACCATGTGCTGCGGCTGAGCAGAGATTCACCGTGCACAACACCAGCCAGAGGTGGGCATTTGGCCCAATCGAGCTGATGTGAAGGCCTCGCCTCCCTCTCCTGCCTTAATAACTAGCCCAGGGGACAGACACAGCTGCGAATGGGCAGAGATGGACCCCAGGAAGGAAAGCCACTCCTGTTTTGCCTGGGCGGTACTGCAGGGACCTTGTGAGCCTAGTATTGCTATCAACCATCTCCTGCCTGGGAATGACGCCATCGCCCAGGAGAATGGAGCCAAGGCATGGGGAGCAGAAGAGGAAGTCTGCACAGGCGGCAGCAGGATCGAGTCCCCGAACTCAGCTGTGGCTGAAGTCAGTTAACCCTTCTCACTTCCCAGTGAATGCAGCTAAAAGAATGTTTCTTTAGTTAGTTTGAGTTCGATTTCTGCCACTTGGGGAAAAAGCAAAACACCCTTATTTGCACACGAGGACTGGAAAAGTTAGAACTCAGAAGATCTTTATGATTGTCTTTATGTTTTTATATTTTTCTTCTTTTTTCCTCCTAGTCTTCTTTCTCTCCTTTGTCCACCCCCAAAACTAGGACAGCAGAATTTGGTTCATTGTTTGTCGCGTCTTTGCAACCAAGTTTCATGTCTATTTTTCTTATTTTGAAAAGCAGAGGGATAAATGCTTTCTTTGCCTCTTTTATTAAAACCATAAAAAACTGATTTCACCTTGAAGGTCAGTATTGATTTCTTTCCTCCTGTAGGTAGGTGGTTGTCCTTTAATTCGTGAACAGCTACATGGCATCTATCTACCCAAGGGACTAAAAAAGAAAAATGATTTCATGGCCAGGAAATGCAGTGGGGGTGGGGCAGGGAGCAGCAGGGGGTCACTTCACGGGGGAGCATGATTTCAGAGTCTGCATGTGTCTGCAGCAACAGATGTCTGTTCACCCTGGTCTGCTTCTGACTCACATTTCCTGGAGCTTTCACTCTTGATTTCCGGTGGCATCCTCCAGGCTATGTCTTTCTGATACAGAAGCCGCCGGATGTGGCAGAGCTTGGCTGCTACTGTCCCACTGGCTCCCCCAGAGCCGTCATGAGACTTGTGATTTACCAGCGTGGAGAGCTATCCCTCTCAAATTGCTCCATCCTTTTTAAACCAAGGACTTTGTCTCATTTGCCAAGGCTGCTTGACATCATCTTTCTGACCTGTTGGACCTGGAGGATCTGTGCTTACCCCAGAAGGCACAAGTAATGCGCTAACACACACCTTGTCTTTTTATCCTCTGACCTGTGTCTCAGCAGCGTAGAACAATAGCTCCCACTGGCTGAGTCTATACTGTTGTGGGGGCAGGGGGGCCAAGTTAGGTACATTGGTTCAATTAATTATCACAAGCCCCATAAAGAGTGGGTGTGTTTTTCATACTTTGTAGATTAAGGTACTGAAACTCAGAGAGGTTAAGTGAGTTGCCCAGCATCACACAGCTAGAGATGACCCAAAGCATACAAGGTTATGACTACCCCACCAGCGCCCCCTGCTGTGGAGTGCAGGCAGTACAATTGCTCCCTCACTTCGAAGGAAGAGGATGGAGAATTATTGCAGGAATGCAAAGAATTGATCTCCTAGTTACAATGTTCCCCTCAAAGGGGTAGATTCCTTAATCCGGGTTATCTATGCTTTTACCCTAGCTCAGTTGCTTGGGTTCCAGAAAAGCCAAAGCTGCGTGTTCAAGTTCTCAAATAGGTCTATTCTGTTTTTATTTTGTGCAGCAGGCAGGAATGGGGGACTCTCGGTAAATAGCCCTACTTTGAGAATATCCTGAGCAGAGAGAATATCAAGGTGGGTAAAGCGTGCACTGTAATGGCAGTAACAGAGTCTACACCTGTGCTGTCCAACGCAGCAGCCACAAGCCGTATGGGGCTGCTGGGCACCTGAGAAATGGTGGGTCCAAGCTGATCTGTGTCGTCAACATAACATACACGTCAGGTTTCAAGGACTTAGTATGCAAAAGAGAATGTTAAAAATCTCATCAATAACTTTTTTATATTTATTAATTGTTGAAATGATAGGTTGAATACATTGGGCAAATAAAATATATCATTAACGTTAATTCCACCTGTTCCTTTTTACATTTTGAATGTGGCTCTTCCCAAATTTTTAAATTACATTTGTGGCCCCATGTGAGGCTCACATTACATTTCTACTGAAGGGCACGGGACCAGATAGACAAACCTACCGAAGCAAATTAGTGTGACATCACCAGGACCCATCGAGGTTTACAGGCTGTAGGAAGAGAAAAATCCAGAAGAAGGAACCCTCAGGATAGAATGGGTGCTTTTATGAAATCCCTAAATATCCAGACAGAGTGTTAAATTTCTAGTGCTCATAGGCTATGATGAGAAGTCTGCAGCAAGTTAGAAAGAGAGGCGTGATTAACTTTGGAACCTCATTAAAGCTGACAACTAACTGGGTCGATGGTGTGGCCCTGATGCGTGCACTACTCCAGCAGCAGAGTGGCTTTGGCCTCTGAGAGCTGGTGGCTTGGCCAACGGGAGGACTGGCCAGGCAGGAGATCAAAGCACAGAAGGGAGAAAAGACAGGGTACCTACTCTCTCGGCCCTGCCTCGAAGGGCACCCTCGCCAGTGGCCACTCCTAGAGCCGCAACCAGCTCCCAGAACCAACCCCACCCTTCAGCCCAGGGAGCTCCTCCACGCCTTGCTGCCTTCCCTGACAGCGCGCACTCCTCGTAAATAACCCCATTATACTCTCTTTCCTGATCCCTTTTGTGCATCCCAACCAGTCCCTGCCCACCCCCCACTACCCCACCCCCAATGGATTCGGAACATAAGATGAAAGTACACATTTTACCTTGGAGTGAGTTCAACCTGCCCCAACCAGACAGGAGAGAAAATGGGCAACAGCAAACCAAGAAACCAACAAGCATGAACCCTGGAGCAAGCCGGGAGACCCCTGCAGAGTTCAGGCGGGTGGCATAGAATGGGCATGGAACAGGAGGGAGGGACTAGGGACCTGCTCCCTAGTCCTCAGCCGCCTTCCTCCCCACCCGGCATCACCCCTCCACGCTGGACCAGGGTGGGCCATTGGGAATCCTCCCTACGATCCTCAAACCTAGTCCTGGAGGGAAAGGAAACAATAATGCAGAGCATAAACCATGCACGTCGGCCACCTCAGCAGGAGGAGGCTGCAGCCACGGGGACAGGTGTCCCACTGGCATGTCCCAGCCCCCGTGGCTGGGCAGGAGACTGTTGGGCTAAGTCACTCTCCTCCCATCCTGCTGTGGTTTTCCCTGTATGTCTCAAGTACCCCTAGGTCTCCCACGCGCTGTCCCCAGAGGCTCTAAACCATCTTACTTAATCTTATTTTAAATCAGAGTCTGCAATCTTATCATAAACAGAGACCTCAAATTAATAAAATACAGAATTCTTCCCTATTCCAGAGTCTGGGTGCAATGCTTTAAACCAGAGTCTGACCTAGAGCTCCACAGTGTAAAATGCTGACATTCCCAGCTGCAAACTCTCGGACAGGGCTGAACCCCCTTCACTGGTGGCAGGACAGAGAGAGCTGTGGGGGCTGCCCACTCCTTGTTCTTCCAGGTCTGGGGTCCCTCCATGTAGTAAAGGCAAGAAGTAGGACAGGGAAGGTAGAAAGAGACGCACAAACATTACTCGTGCGGGTTCCAGTCCCTCCGGCAGGACAACAAGGGCCAGCAGGCGTGGTGGCAGAAGCATGCTCTCTTGAAAAGGTTCCATGACCCTCCTTGGCTCCCATCCGCCCCCGCCCCAGGATCCCATATACTTGTCCTCTGGAAACTCTTTCCATATCCAACCCAGGCCCTCCCTCCTCTCACCATTACAACCGTGCAGCCTCTTCCTCTTTATCATTTCTACATGTCCAAGTATCATCACGACAAAGACATGTGCCTACTGATCACGATAAGTTGTCCAAGTCTAGGGAATCAAGACAGTTTGTTTCCACCACTAGAATTTAACATTAAAAATATTCCCAACTATGCATGAACACATTCCAAATCTCAGAACCACAATGGAACCTAACTTATTTTATACAACCGAGTGCTCTCCTGGTCAGTGTCACCTGAGTAACAGGGGCTGTAGCTGAAGCTGGAGTGGGGTGGGGTGGGACGGGGGAGAAGAGGAACATTCTGACACGGTCAGCCTCCCTCCAGGCCCAGGGCAGCCCCTGATCTCTGCAGGTCTTCTGTGAGCCTCACGGGACATTGTCCAGCTCAAAACCCTTATGTCAGTTGTATTAGCCCATTTCTGTTGCTTATAACAAAGTACCTATAACTGGGTAATTAAGAAAGAAAATGAAATTTCTTACAGTTTCTGAGGCTGGGAAGTCCAAAGTCCAGGGAACACAGCTGGTGAAGTTCTTGCTGGTGGTGACAGCGATGGCAGGGTTTCACTTTGTAAAAATGGTGGAGCAGAGAAAACAAGAGAGAGAGAGAGAGCTTCACTCTCTTTTTAAAGCCCTCAGAACCATGCCCTTCACCACCATTTTTAGTCCATTCCCTAAGGCATGATCCTACAATCTAATCATCTCTTCAAGGCTCCACCTTTCCATTACCATAACAGGATTTCCCACCCTCTTAACAGTCATGGTGGGGGCTGTTTCTAATACATAAAACTTGAGGGACACAATTCAAGCTTCAGTGAGTTTTGTGGGGGACATAATCCAACCCACTATACCAGTCATTTTCAATCAACAGAAACAGGGCACTGAACAAATATCTGTTGATAACATTTTTTAATGTCAGATATTACATAAGTTTGCTTGGGCTGCTGTAACGAAGTTCCACAGACTGGGTGGCTTAAACAACAGCAATTTATTCTCACACATCTCGAGGCTGGAAGTCCAAGATCCAGTTTTTGGCAGACGTGATTCCCTCTGAGGCCTCTCTCCTTGGCGTGCCGTGTCCTCCCGTGGTCTTGCCTCTGTGTGTGTGCGTCTCTGGCGTCTCTCTGTGTGTCCAAATTCCCTCTTCTTGTAAGGACACCAGTCAAACTGGATTAGGGCCCAGCCTAATAACTTCATTTTAACTTAATCAGCTCTTTAAAGACCCTGTTTCCAAATACAGTCACATTCTGAGGTATCGGAGGATAGATAGGGTTTCAACATATGAATTTGGGGGGGAAAGAATCCAGCTTAGGACAGATGTGATGTCATTCCGTACCATGGCTTCAAATACTGGTTGTGTTTCTAATTGTATATCTATGGGCAAATTTCCTAACCTCCCTGAACCTCACATAGTTCAAATGTGGGTCGTGACAACCATCCTCCAGGCCATAGGGAAGGACTGAATGAGATCATATGGGGGAAATGCCAGGCACAGTGCACTAGGTGCCCTTCTCCTTGATCCTTTCCTCCCCTTCTGCGTATCTGCAGACATGAGCCCCCGTTTTGAGCTTTTGCAAGAGGAGTGTTCATTGCAATGACAGCAATAGGGCACTAAGGCACACACACTCCTCCCAGCAGATCTCTAATCCAGCTAATGATCCCATCAGGTTCACCGAGGCCTCTAGCCCAGAACTGAAACAGCTCAGAGTGAGGCTGCTACACATTATTTTGGCAGGAAGCCTATGTTTACATTCTGGGTCTGCAGAGGAAAATACAGGCATTATTTTAACTTCCTGTTACAGAAATCGCGATACCAAAAATTCCCGCCTACTCATAAGTCACCGAAGAGTTACAGAGATACCTTCTAGTAGTTTTCCTGCTTTTGCATTTCTCGGCTACTATAGTTAAGGTCACTTTTCTGTGTTTTCAGTTTTGTTCTTCTTCTCTTGGCTAAATACACATCCATAATTAACATATTGTCACTTAGCAGTCTTATATCTATCATCATTATTTATGTCCATCCCCTCTTCTGCTTTTGTAAACTGAGAAGTGAGATTTTTTTGCCAAATGATTAAAAAATTCATTTAGAGCTTCATTTCAACCATAATTCCTTTTATTCATTTTTACCCTGTTTTCTTCAGTTCTCCTGCTTTGCTTTTAGTTTTCTTTAAATGGACAGAGGATTTTGAGAAAATCAAAAATATCATGTTTTTTCTTTACCCTACAGAACAGAAGGAACTATATATGAGGGTCTGTCCACTTCTCAGAATCTAATTACTCCATCTGATGTATTTAATCTTACTTCCACCTTTTAATAAATTCATTCTGCCTGGGCTCATAAGAACTCCATTAGTTTAATACACTTCTTCTTAAATGCCTTATCTGGAAGTGCTGCAGCTTTCTTGTTTTTTATATGTGAATCTCATTTTGGTAACTGCTATGTGGATACACCTGCTAAATGACCGCCTGATCTTTCTGATGGTATCCACCAAAGGCTCACCGTAACGATCTTGTAAAAGCGTCCAGCAGAATTTTCTACTAAAGGACAATGCAGACTCTTCAATCCTGGGGTTCAAGTAATCTACAAAATGCCTCTCTATCTAAATCAAACTGATGTTTTTCTCTGCCAAAGAGTCTGTCAGTAATTCACTCTTCTTTCAGGGTCAAATACTCTCAAATTTGAAGGTATACAGCACCTTACTTTTTCTCCAGAAAGAGTGTGAAAATAACATTAAACTTAAAATGAGAAAACTCAGCTTGGAAATGGAGAAAATCTTCCTAGGGCTGGGTAAATCCAGTGAAGTAAATCAGAGAACTGAAAAATAGGCCATTGGGAGTTTGGCTCATGACTTATATAATCGTTTCTGCCAAAGTGGAATTTGGAGGCTGTGGAACCAAGTTCATGGGTAGCTTA
The DNA here is from genome assembly GCF_027409185.1 of Cynocephalus volans. NCBI lineage: Eukaryota > Metazoa > Chordata > Mammalia > Dermoptera > Cynocephalidae > Cynocephalus > Cynocephalus volans. Next base: position 297,298,061 of record NC_084460.1, read on the forward strand.
GCCCATGCTACTAGGTAAGGTACAGTGTCTGTATGTGCCTTAGAACATCCAACACCTGGTCTCCACAACAGCATGTCCAGCGACTTGCAGGCTAGACTTGACAGGCAAAATTTAATTTATTCATTTAATAAATGAATGAATGAATAATCGCATGGTAGAACAAGAATTCTATTTTTCTCTTTGTGGGCCTGGACCTCCGTTTGACAGAATTCTGGAATCTACATGTCTTCCCCCTCTTTGAGAGATACTGAGACTGAAAGAGGTTAATGAGTTGGCTGATGTCACACAGTGGCAAGACTCTATTTTCTGACCCCTGAGATCTTTTTTCAACAACTCCATTTCCCTTTTGAGATGGAGGGAGGACGGGTCAGAACATATCTCCCCAGCTTCCTCACAAAGGGTCTTGTCTGGGACAGAGACCCTTGTCCCATCTGACCATTCTTACTTCACCTGTCCGATGGGATGAGAACACCTGCCATGCCACCCACCTCACTGACGATGGAGGACGGTGATCTTCCAAAGAGACAGAGGATAGGATTTGAAAAAATAACTTAACATTCAATGCCAGCTGCTGACATTGTTTTACTAGCAGTTCATTCTTTTTTTTTTTTTTTTTTTTTTTTTTGTCGTTTTTTCGTGACCGGCACTCAGCCAATGAGTGCACTGGTCAGTCCTATATAGGATCCGAACCCACGGCGGGAGCGTCGCCGCACTCCCAGCGCAGCACTCTACCAAGTGCGCCACGGGCTCGGCCCAAGCAGTTCATTCTTTTACATTAATTTAAAGCTGCTTGAGAAGACATTTCTTCCTAATTTGGGTGCAACCAGATATCTGTTAGGAAAACTTTCTCCTGAATGTCTGTGAATTCTTTGTTTCGTGTTTTAAAACCTGGGAAATGGAAAGAATGTAGATTGACCAATGAGTTAACTTCTGCAGGGTATTGTACCCTAACCTGGAATGCCAGAGAAATTACAAAACAAAGCTGTGGGTGGCTGTGACACCGCCACAACCTCAGTGGCCAGCCGCAGAAAACATAAAGAGTCCTGGAGGGAGTTGGATTTTGGTTCCGTGTAACCACAAGGAACTTACTATCACAAGCTGCCACATGGTTGTCACACATCTATTAAGAAGCAGATTTGCTTTGGGGCTTGTGAGTCATTGTGAAAATCTTTGTTCTTTTCTTTTATTATGACATGATTACCTAAGTAGAAAATCTGATGGAATCTACAGAAAATCTAGAAATGATAAGTAATTTAGCAAAGTGTTAGATGTTTACATGATGTGGATAAGATCGATATACAGAAAAATCAATAGTATGTCTTTATGTTAGCCACAAACAATCTGCTATTTTAAAGACACTATAATAGCATCAAATCTATCAAATACTTTGGGATAAAATAGTTAAAAGATGTACAAGACCTCATACACTAAACCACGCAAACATTGCTAAGAGAAATTAAAGAAAACCTAAATAAATGGAGAGATATATACCTTGTTTATGGGTTGGAAGGCTTGATATGAAAGATGACAATTTCCCCTCAGTTATTCTATAGAATTAGTGCAATTTCAATCCAAATCTCAGAAGAATTTATAGTACAAATTGCCAAGCTGATTTTATTTAAACTAAATTTTAAAATTCTAGTTTAAACAATAAGAAAAGGACTTAGAATATCCAAAACAACCTTGAAAAAGAACAGAGTTAGAGGGCTAACATTTCCTGATTTAAGGCTTGTTATAAGTTTACAGAAATGAAGATGGTGTGGTATTAGCATAAAGATAAAAAATGGATAAATGGGAGGGAACAGGGAATTCAGAAATAAATCCAAACATATGGGGGCATCTGATTTTTGAAAATTGTGCAAAGGCATTTCAGTGAAGAAATAATAGTATTGTTAATAATGGAGCTGGAATATTGAATGTCCATATTTTAAAAAAAAGAAAATTTTGATCCATATCTCACATAATATGCAAATCAATTTAAAATGGATAATAGAACTAAGTGTAAAACTTATAAAAGTCTACAGGAAAACATAGTAGAATATCTTTGGGGCCTAGGGTTAGACAAAGATTTCTTAGATATAGTATTAAAGTGTGATCCACAAAAGAAAAAAAAATAAGTAGGATCTCATCAAAATTTAAAACCTTTGTTTTTCAAATGACACTGTTAAGAGACAAGCCACAAACTGCGAGAAAATATTTGCAAAGCACATACTTGATAAAGGATTTATATTCAGAATATGCACCAAATTCTCAAAATTCAATATAAGAAGAAAACATAAAAAGAAAAATAGGCAAAATATTTGTGTAAACATTTCACCAAAGAAAACATATAAATGGAAAATAGACAGATAGAAGTTATGTTCAATGTCTCTAGTTATTAGAGGAATGAAAATTAAAACCACAATGAGATTTCACTACACACCAAATAAAACAGCTAAAATTAAAAATATTGACCATACTAAGTGTTGCCAAGGATGTGGAGCAACTAGAATTCTTATACACTGCTGGCAAGAATGTTAAATGTTGCAACTACTTTGAAACACAGTGTGGCAGTTTCTTAAAAACTTAAAATATGTGATGTTGCCATTCCATGCCTAGTTATTTACCCAAGAAAAGACAGTATATTTCCAAACAAAAATATATACTGATTATTCACAGCAGCTTTTTATGGAATAGACAAATACTAGAAACCCAAATGTTCAACAACAAGTAAATGCACAAACAGTTTGTGGTATATCCATACAGTGGAATACTACTCAGCAGTAAAAAGGAATGAACTCTTGATGTCCACACAACACATGCACAGGAAAGAAGCCCGACATAAAAGAGTACATACTGTATGATTCCATTTATATAAAATTCTAGAAAATGAAACCAGTCTATAGTAAGAGAAAGCAGGCCAGTGTTTGCTGGGGGATAAGGGAGAGCAAGAGAAGGCCACTGAGAAAGACCCAAAGGGGCACAAAGAAACTTTCAGGGAACATGAATGTGTTTACTATCTTGATTGTGGCAATGATTTGATGGCTTTATACATATATGAAAACTTATAAAATTGTATGCTTCGTTATTAAAGGTCAAGTATGCCTCAATAAAAAATATCTCACAAGGTCAAAAGATAAAATTAAATCAATAAGAAGGAGAAAGCAAAACTGACAGCAAACTAAAACAAATGCACCTAATCATAATCCAGATGAGTATCATAAACCACACTGAGGGAGATAAAGAAAGAACTAATCCAAATAATTTTTTAGCACATCATTTGACTATACATGCTCAGTCTCGGGCAGGGTGGGATGTCAGAAGGCCAGTGGGGTAAAGAGGTACAAACAAACTCAAACTCTTATTAAAAGATTTGTTTATTGCATAGGCTGGGTGTCGCAATTTTTAACTCTTTTTCATGCACTGAAGTAAAGAGCAAATGAGTGAGTGTATTGGTTTCACTGAGCTCCAGGTTTCTCATCATAGCAGGAGAGTCAAAGAGATACGGGACAGACAGAGGAAAGTGATGGACTGAAATTGAGAGTAGTAGAGTAAATTGAGAATGTTTATAATTTGCAGATACACAGATGACATGTATGTATGCATGCATATGCATATTTGTATCTGTGCATACACACATATATGCACATGTATACACATATGCGCATGTGTGTATATAGATATATATGTATATGCATATTCCTAGCTTTGTCAGCTTGAAAGGGTCAGTAGTCAAGAGGCACAGACACTTCAATGGCAGGGTGTACATTAATGCTCAGATCTTGGTCTCTAATATCAGTCTCCACTAAAAGAAATCAGGCTTCTCAGAGAAACAGATGATTCCATGATTGTAGTAATGTAAGTACAAGATAAGCCTGAAACATCTTCTAAGGCATAAGCTAAGGAAATGTAAAAAAAAAAAAAAAAAAAAATGATGAGGGCCTGTCACAAGGACACAGGGACCAGCTTGACGGGGTTCCCAGTGATTAAATCGGGAACAATGGGAGTACCGAAATACTTAAGCACAGTAAAGAATTATAAACCATTGAAAGATACAGGAACTCAAGAATTCATACTGACGTATGTGTGCATGTGTGAGACAGACACAGAAAGACAGAGAGACAGAGACAGATTAGGGAAGATGGGAAATCTCTTGCTCACAGTCAAGTGCTGAGACGCAACTGGTAACTGGAGAAAGATTTGGACTGGAAAACCATCATTCTGCATTCACTGTGATAAAGATTGGGTCAGGCAAGAGCCAACAATGGATGCTAAAACCAGGGCAAAATTGTGGTGACGAGCAGGATATCTTGTGGCTATCAGCAAACTGATTCCCAAGTTTATATGCGAAGTCAAAAGACCCAGAACAGCCTTCAAAATACCGAAGAACACCACCCCTGTCAGAGGACTGACGCTACCTGACCTTCACGGGACAGCTGTAGTAATCAAGACAGTGCGGTGTTGGCAAAAGAATGGATAGAGAGCAACAGAATGGAACAGAGAGCTCAGAAAGAACCGCACAAATCTGGCCAACTGCTCTTTGACAAAAAGCAAAGGCAATTTAGTGGAAAAAGGATGGTTTTTTCAACCGCTGGTGCTGGAACAGCTGGAAATCACGTGCGAAAAAATGAATCTAGACAAGAACTTGTACCTTTAACAAAAATTTATTCAAAATGGATCATAGTCCTCAATGTAAAATGCAAAACTACAAAACTTCAAGAAGATACTATAGGAGAAAATCTAGGTGATTTCAGATTTGGCAATCGGTTTTTAGATGCAACTCTGAAAGCATGATCTATGAAAGAAAAAATCTTTAAGTTGGATTTGGTTAACATTAAAAACCTCTGCTCTGTGAAAGACACTGTTAAGAGAATGAAAAGATAAGCCACATACTGGTAGGAAATCTTTGCAAAACACATACCTGATACAGGACTGGTATCCACAATATACAAAGAACTCTTAGAACTCAACAATAAGAAAAAAAATTTTTTTGGATGGGCAAAAGATCTAAATAGCTGATCCGAATGTTCATAGCAACTTTATTTATAATCTCCAAAAACTGGAAGCAACAAGGATGTCCTTTCATAGATGAGCAGCTAAACTAACTGTGGTACATACATCCAGTGGAACATTACTCAGCAATAAGAGGAAATGTGCTAACAAGTCACAGAAAGAGATGAAAAACCTTAAACATATATACTAAGCAAAAGAAGCCAGTCTAAAAAGGCTACATATTGTATGATTCCAACTATATGACATTCTGGAAAAGGCAAAACTATAGAGACAGTGAAAGGGTCAGCAGATACGGGGGGTTGGGGGTGGAGGGATAAAGAGGAAGTGCAGGGGATGTTCGGGACAACGGAACTGTCTGTGTGATACCGTGTTGGTGGGCACATGACGCTACACATTTGTCAAAACCCATAAAACTGTTCATCAAAAAGACTGAACCTTAATGTAAACTACGGACATTAATTAATAATAATAGTAATGTATCAAGATTGATTCTTTAATTGCAACAAATACACCACACTAATGCAAGACGTTAATTATAGGGGAAACTGTGCGAGGGAGAGAAGGGGTAATGGGAACTCTCAATTATCTTCTCAGTTTTATGTAAATCTAAAGTTGTTCTGGAAAATAAAGTCCATTAATTTTCTTAAAAGATTTAAGAAATCAGTCAGGCTCACAGTAGGTCATCTGCACAGCCATAATGTCAACTAATTAATCTACAATGATGAACAGTTGTTAAATTGAATAATATAATGAACCTGAAATAAATATCAAGAGCATTTTCTCTCTAGGCAGATATGCATAATAAATAAATTAGAATATAAAGAAAGGGAGGGAAAGACAGAGGGAGGGACAGGGGAATGGAGAGAGGAAGAAAGGAAGGAAAGAAGGAGGGACGGAGTGGGGGGACCCTTGAGGAGCCATGTCCAGACCAGTCTGTGGTCATTCAGCCTAGAAGACGCTTCACAAGACAAAGCCTAGTAAGATGAAGGGGACACATGTTCCTGGGATCTTAATAGACCTCTGTGATAAACCCGTGGGTGTGAACCAGGGGCAAGACTTTTCCAAATTTGGGGTCTTCCTTCCCCGAGGTCCACAAACCCTGAGGTTCATGGAGACTAAAAACGTGATAAGAAATTAATTGCAAAACGTGTGCTGTGGGAACGGGCCTTTGCCTGGAGAGTGTCTGTGGTTCCCTTTAGATTTTCACAAGGGTTCTTAACACCCCCCCATTTACCTTTGCTTCATTCTTGGACTCATAGACAGATGACCAAATCCTGTCGCCATAGACCCATTCCATAATGACAACCACCCCTGGAAACTCTGGGTGAGCAGGAGCATTCAAAGGAAGCACAGGAAAGGGTCAAAAGTTGTTGCTGGGCCTGTTTTTGTATGTAAGAAAGTAATTTCGGGCCCCTCCACAGTTCTGCAGTGAAGAGAATGTGGCTGACGTGTGGATGTTGATACCCAGAAGTGTCAGCACATCGTAAGACACACACCACCACGTTTGCGCACGGGTCTTCCTACATGCCTACCGCATCATGCACAGCTTTCTCTAGAAACAAGATCTGGTGTTCCAAGCTCACTTTTTCTTATTTTTAATTCCTGCTAAGAATAAAGACTTTTGAGATGACACTTCTGATTTTGAGATCCAATTATTTTTAGGAATTGTGTTACAGATCTTTTTTTTTTTTTTTCCCCCCAGTCTGGGATGTTTCATGAAAATTGTAGGGTTTTAATCTCTAAAACATCTTTGGGAAGCCACCCTTTTCCATGGCTTTTCTAGGCAAAGGAATACTTGGGATAAAACCATGGCAAAGAATTGTCTAGACACTTGCGAGTCTCTTTCTCATGCTCTGAGATCTTAAGGAGCCTGGCCTGTTTTATGGCTTCAGCTTTGCTGATAAACATCAACTTCTTTGTTTCTTTGTACACTCACCTTGTGGAGCAGGCTTTCTTTCTTAGTTGAACATGTGCCCAGCATGACTAATTAACAAAGAGTCTTAGCAGGATTTATTCCTGGTCACATTTTGCAATTGCTCCTGTAACTCCTATGATGACAAGGATATTTGCTTTGCATACTTATCTGTATAGCCAATGATGAATTCTATGTTGTATACAAAGTGTTTTTTAGAATCGGGGCTGGGCCTCATGCTTTTAAAGTGGGAGGGGTCTGGTAAGATTACACCAACATATCCAGGGAACTCAGGGTATAGATGTTATTGGTCAATGATTGACCAAGACCGTCTATCAGTTATCCATTGCTGTGTAAAAAATTCTCACAAATTTAGTAGCTAAAAACAACATACATTTGTTATCTCACAGTTTCTGTGGGTCAGGAGTCTGGGCACAGTTTAGCTGGCTCCTCTGCTCAGAGTCTCACAAGGCTGCAGTCAAGGTGTCATCCAGGGCTGGGGTCTCATCTGAGGGTCAGTGGGGAAGGATCTGCTTCCAAGCTGGCATGTTGTTGTCAGGAGTCAATGCCCTGCAGGTTGTTGGACTAAAGGCCTCAGTTACTTGCTGATGTGTGGAGGCTGCTCTCAGATCCTTGTCACATGTGTCTTTCCTTATGACTCTTCATCAGAGCCAGCAAGAAAGAGTCTAAATAAAGCAAAACTGCTAGCAAGACGAAAGTTACAATCTCTTCTAGCCTAGTCCAAAAAAAGGTGACATCCTATCATCTTTTCTATATTCTATTGGTTAGGAACAAGTCACTAGGTCATGCCCCACTCAGGACAAGGGGATTACACAAGGGTGTGAATGTCAGGAGGTGGGTCATTATGGGCCATCCACCCACCACACCCTTTAAAATCATACATATCTATATGCAGCCTCTTTCCAAAGAGCCTGTGGGGTTCCAAGTTCTTAAAACATGCCTGTGGGCTAGGATGTCTCTGTCCAGGGTCAGGATGCAAGAAATAGCAACAGGGGTTGTAGCCACCACAGAGTGAGCAGCTGAGATCTCTGCTGCAGGGATCATGGTTGACATGCAGCCCAGCTGCCGCCTCTCCGGATCCACCCCCACATTCTCACCGAGGCCGCACTTCCTGCAGGCTGCTCCCAGTCAAGGCCTGAGCACTGCGCAGGTACTAATGCAAGCCCGGTCCTGCCTGGTAGCAACCCTTGCAACAGGTCACTTTTGGCTCTGAAGTCCCTAGCAGCCTGGACAAACCGTTCTTAGACTAGCACTGCAGTCCGAGACTCATCCCACACGTCCTCTTTTCTTCCTTCCCTCCATCCACAGGGCCAGATCTTCACAGTGGTCTTTGTCGTGGGCTCTCCTTCCTGACTCCTGGTCCCTCTCTTTTACCCTTCACAGGTGTCTGCCCCAATAACTCTTTTGAATGTCTAATGCCACTTTGGCATTTGCCTAGGTGGAGGACCTGTGCTAACATGAGGATCTGAGACAGAAGGAAAGACCAGTTTTGGTATTCAGGGGTCAGGACATTTGGTCTTGATTCAGTCTTATGTGAGTATAATGTTGAGGGAAGAGGAATTTTTCCACCCACCTGGTCCGGAAGATTTCCTGCAACAGATGTAAATCCACGGGGACCCAATGGCAGCAGTGGACAGAGCGGTGGCCACAGCCCAGGCCGTGTTTCTGCTGGCACCCCAGTTCTCAGAAAGAAGTGACTCCTGGACTTTCTTGACCACAGCAAGGGGGCCCGGGTAGATGTGGGGGGCTGTGGCAGAACCTCCTCTGCATGGGGATATCTGTACCTTTTTCCTGGCATGCCACGTTGGGAAGGACAAGCACTTCTCCACAGGGCTGCAACACTTACAGGTGTCGGAACGATCATGCTTCAGGCCCTTTTCAGTCTCTCGACCTCAGTAGCTTTCCTGAGCACCCCCTTTCCCCTACCATCAACACTTCCTTAGCCAGATAGTACCAGACATAGCATCTCCTCTCTCTCTGTGGCAGCTACAGGTATCTATTCCTCAAATGCAAAGATTCCATCCCAGGCTCCCTAGTCGTCAGGTGCGTTATCTTCAGAGGCCATGAAAAGGCAGAGGGCCAGTCTGGAACAACTGGCATCCTGGCCTGCAGTGGGGGAAGACTCTGGCCCAAGGGGCATATCCAAATTTCTGTTCCATGGATGCAGGTCCAGACTCACCAGACCTGACCCCAGGATGAAAGGGTCCCTTTATTAGCCACATCAGGAGCTTGGCATTTAGGGTTTCGCTGAAAGGGTCACATTGTTCGTACTCCAAGCTTGTGCAAGCGGGGTATACTGGTTACAATGGCATTCTTTGGCGTTGGGCTAATAGATCTCCAGGCTTAACAACGGAGCTCATTCTCTTATTTATATTTACCTCGCATGACATTCTGGAGGGGCCTGGGTTCTTTGATGCTACCTGCTAGCCATCCTCCAAAAGACAGATGATTGGGGCCCTGGAGTCGAGGTACTTGGGCCGTAGACTCCAGTTCTAACCTCTCGCCCTCAGCTATAATCCAAACCAGGGCTTTCAGACCAAGTGTCTAAGATGTCTGACTTGGACTCTTTTTTATAATTTCACTGTTCAAAGTAATTTTTTTCAACTCAACCCAGAATTGAAATTTAGAAGAATTCCTAATAAATTCCATGTTTAAACAACTTGAAAAATAAATTATATTCATTCACTACAAAACAAAAGGGGAATGAAAAACCATTCTAAGAATTTGAAATGATTGGCTAATGAGGTATCAGCTCTTCTATTCTGATTTTATTCATAAGGAATATAAGTTACCTTATAAAACCTGAGTAATAATTTTGAATAAATTTGTGCATTCACTCAACAAATATTTATTGGCACTCCATTCGAGGCTCTATTGTAAGCACTGGGGATACAGTGACAGGAAAAAAGTAAAACAAAAAAATCATAGAATCCAAGAATCATAAGAATCACAGGAATGAAGATGTGATGGGGATTCCATCAAAAAGCTAAAGGTATATTTGGGGATTTTGAAAGGACTTGACAGTATATATTAATATTTCCTTTAAAAATACTTTTTAGATTGGCAGCAACTACATTTTTGATGAGACAAGAGACTTCCAAATATCACATATACAATAGGGTCTCCTGCATTCATATTCTTATTTCTTGTTCAATATTCTATGCAGAATTAACCTTCCACCTTCCACTCAGTTTTGCTTCCAAATGAAACAAGCAAGGTTGGAAACAAAGGACAGCGGTAAGGAATTGCTAACACTGTCTTTTCGGACTGGTCCAGATGCCTGCAGCGTTCAGCTCTCTGGTTTAGCACCAGTCAACAAGCCTGGGACTCGCTGTGCTGCTCTGTGGAGCAGCTGTCGCTCCTGCTGAAAATTCAGGGATGAAATATCTCTCATCCACCTGACATGTAGGCAGAAACTGTGGGTTGGCAGACCCGACGTCTATTTCCCACCCCTTTCTCCCATGCCAGCCCCGCTGTAGAGGCCAGGGGCAGGGGTTGGCTTCATGGGCATTCGGCCAAAGCAATCACACAGGCTCGTGTGCTCAGGAAGGGACCCCGCTCTGGGGTTTAATCCTGTGGTGGTCAGCTTAAAATTCTTAATAATTTTCTCTTTGAATTTATGTTTGTGTGTGAAGTCCGATGGGAAAATGGAGTGCATGCCAGGAACTTAGGACTTCTGCTCACGTGCCACCCTACCTCCCGCCAGCTCCCCACGCCCCCATCACCCATTCTCAGCATCCTCTCTGCCACCCGCCCAGCTACTGCAGCCAAGCACCTGGGCACAGGCATGGTGAGGGTCGGGCAGGTGTGCCCCATGCACTGAGTGAAGAGGCAGGGCCCGGGCCCCTGTGACTGTCTGCACTTCGTGAGCATCCCCGTCCCCAAGGGAGCATGCACGACATTAAAGAGGGAATAGAAAACCCCGAGGCAAGTGGAGAGAGACTACAGAGGAAGGAAAAGTCTTCCCTTGGTTTTTGAGCAAGAGGCCCTGGATTTTCGTATGGCATCAGGATCTGCAGATTATGTAGCCAGTCCTGGCCATAAGCACTGAGCATTCTGTGTCCCAGCCATCCTCAAAACTTAGAGGTGACCGAGTGAGACAGACTCGGCCAGCAAGGCCAATTGACAAAGGTAGCTCCTGAAGAGCCAGAAATGTTTATATCTTATTGACAGCTAACTACTTCCCAGTGTAGAACAAAGAGCAGGTGTTCAGTAAAATGAAATAGAATTAATTAACTAAATCACCCCATCATGTATGTGTGTGCTTGCTAATTGCATTATTCAAGGCTTTCGTCGTTTTTCTATTTGATGTCAATCACTTTCTATTTTAGACAGCTGTGTTCAATACTTAACGATTTCTATGTAAAACGCTTCTGGATTGTAGCTTTTATTAACACAAAAATCCCTTTTTATCCTTTTAATGATTTTTGTCTTAAATTCTACTTTGATACCAAATTCACATCAAAATAGAATTTAAGGCAAACACCCTTAAATTCAAAGTAGAATATATCAAAGCAGAATATGTATATATTTGGCTCACGTATCTTTGCCTGTTCTTTATTGGCAACTTTTTTGTGCTTTGATGGGTCCCTTATCAATAGCAGATAGCTGAATTTTTATTTTTTTGTACCCAACGTGAAAATCTTTACCTTTCAACAAAGCAGTTTATCCAATTTGCATTTGTTATGGATACGTTTGTGTGTGTGCTTCTTATTTGCTGCGTTTTTTTCAAATTGCCTTTTTCCCCCCAACTTTGATGAACTGTTAAAGTTTTTTGATAAGGAAGCAAAGGAATGTGTTGGAGCCTGTATGTTCTCTCAACTTCATTTTTTACAAGTATGTATACAGAGTTCATCTTTTTCTTTTCATATTAAGAATTAAATATGAATACCCCCCTGTCTTTGAAAGACACGATCTTCACCACAGTTTACGTCCCTGTCTTCCCCACCTCCCACACTCCTTGCCTGTCCTTCTCCCAGGTTCTGTGGATATCATCTGATTTTTACTTCCGGGCTGACCTTTCTTTACTAAGAACCCTTCCTAAAGAATTTCATTAAATGTTATCACTACATTATCAAAAATTACTTAGATTTATCCATTAGATTTGTTTCCTTGTTTAAAGTGTACTATTTCGAGTCCATCTCTACTTTTGTGATGTTTTACTCTGATTTTTTTTAAATTCTGCTTTACAACATTCTTGAATAATCTTTTCATAATATGAACAACTGTGCTATACTTTCTGAGCCCTTAAAGATTACAAATAATTGGGCCTCCTATGGGCACAATAATTAGATTGTGAATAAAATGCCAAGGTCACAACTTTTTTCTTAGAACACTGTAAAGATCACCACCTTTTGGGTTGTGTTGCAGTTGAGAAGCCTAACAAAAAACAGATTCCTTTCATTTTAAGCAATTTCTTCTTTCCTAACTGATGTCAAGAACGACTGTCTCTCTATATTGGAAATGCAGACAATAATCCTCCCTAGACGTCCTTTACAGAACGTTGCAGCCCCCGGGTCTCTCTCCTGTATTATTTTAATCTTTCCTTTGATACATTTTTTGTCCTTTTATCTTTCATATTTTATGTTTTAAGAGATCTTCTCTGCTTATTCTTCCAAATAATTAACTTGGTTTTGAACAGCACCCACCCTCCCCGACACTCTCCGTTGAGACTTTGTCCTGCGTGTAGCAAGTCACTGTCACTGGGGGGGTGTGATTTTGATGAGCAGCAAGCTTGGACCCGGGCTTCATCACTGTTTCTCCTCTTCGTCGGTGGGAGACTGACCTGATGTCTCTAGGTCACCGACACAGACTTCATCTGCAACCTTGTGCATCAATGTGCAGTCTTGCCTGACAGTGAGGCAGGTGGCGGCGGGCTTTAGTTGTGGGACAACACTGAACGTGGTGAGTTGGAAGAGACAGGCCAAAAGAAAGTTACCTTTCTGAACGTGTAGGTGGACGGGGAAGAGAATGTCAGAATGTATCGTGGTGGAATAAGGCAGGTGTCTTCAGGGGCAGTTCTGCGGGACCAATCCCTCACTCTTGGACATGCCCTTCATGCGGTTTGGGTGCCTTCTCTGTGAAGGTCCCAGCTGCACCTGGTTTGCTATCTACGTTAAGTTAGGAGAGTCTAGGGGGTAAATGCTTCCATCAGCAGTTTCTATGTAGAGATTTTTTGGAGCACCAGAGACTTTTTTCTATTCCTGGCCAACCACACTCATCTCAGTCATTTTTCCATCTTCTAACTGGGGACGCTTATGTCCCTGGGTCCACTTAGAGCTGGAGTGACTGGAGTATGGATCTAAGGCATTATACTAGAGCTGCGGTGTGCTTTCCCCTGCCCTTCCTTGCATGTGCTTACTGAGACCACGGTTAGTGGAAGCAACCATCCTGCTCGTCCTCCTGACCCCCTTTTACAAATCTTTGCATTAAACTCTATGACAAAGCCTCACTTCTTCTTTCTTGACTTAGAAAAAAGTCCATACAAAGTGAATACCGAGATTGTCAGTCATCCTCAAACTGAATCCCTCAGCCTCCTTTCCACCCTATCCACCACCCCACCCTGGCAGTAGGCTTGGTGCTCCTGGACTATACGTGCTCTGGGGGACTAATCCCTAATTCTTGGACATGCCCTTCATGCGGTTTGGGTGCCTTCTCTATTTACAGAAGACATTTACTGTTTTACATCATTCATTCCATCATTGGGCAATTGATGGGCACTTTCTGTCTGATGGCAAGTGGCTGGCACACGTGCCACAACTCTCTAGTGTGGTGTCCTGGGCATTAATCAATCATGGCTTATTTGGTCTGAGTCTAAATGTGGCCTTGACTGTATTCGTTTTCTATTACTGTGATAACGAATTACCGCAAACCTAACAGCTCAAACAACACAAATTTAGCTCACAGTTCTGTAGCTCTGGGGTCCAACACAGGTCTCATTGGACTAAAATTGACAGGGCTGTGCTCCTCTTTGGAGACTCTAGGAGCATCTCCTTGCTTATTCTGGCTGTTGGCAAAACTTAGTTCCTTCTTGTCATAAGACGGAAGTCTCCATTTCCTGGGCGCTATCAGCTGGGGACCACCTTTAGCAACTGAAGACCTCTCTCAGATCCTTGCACATAACCCTCCATAGCTCAGCAGCAAGGTGTCAAATCTTAACCGTACTAACATCTTTCTGACCCTTTGCCTCCTCTCCCACTTGTAAGGACACACGTGATTAGGTTGGGCTACGTGGATAATCCAGGAAAATCTCCCCATCTCAAGGTCCTTATCCTAGTCACATCTGCAAAGTCCTTTTTGCCATGTCAGGTAAAATAGTCACAAGTTGCAGGGGACTAGAGTCTGGTCATCTTTGGGGGCCGTTATTCTGCCAGCCACACCCCAAATCCAAATCCTTTTCAAAGTGTGCTTCAGGAGACCCCTGCAAATTGAGCAATGCTGGCACTTGAAATGAAATCTATTGGACGTATTTGGAATATATAGATGGGTATTTTCAACTAATCAGCACCCTCCACTCAGCGTGAACTTCCAAATGCTGATTCTTCCTGGAGTAAATTGTAGGAAGATTGATTCTATCAGGAAAGATGTCATTAGACGGCCCTATGCCACCACACAGTGTCTTTCTGGGGTACATCTGAGACTCCTTGACTGCTGCCACCCCAACTGGGAGCATCTGGTTCCCACAGCGCCAGCCACAGCTGCTGAGCTCCATTGACAGCGCCTGACTTCCAGCCATTTAGGGATTCTGAGACCAGAGCTACCTGACATCAACATAACCCATCAGCTTCAAGACATAATAAGCAGAACAAGGATAAACAAAACAGCTACTTGAGCAACTGTTTTTTTTTATCCTTTAACTGGGTGTTTTGTCCACTGACAACCTAGAAAAAGCCTTCACAAGTAAAAGAGGCTATTTAAGTAATGGACCTTTTGTGCTGGGAATGACTTTGTGGATAAGGGTGACTGACACCTCATGGGTCTTGGATAGGCAAGGATGTAATTAAGAAGCCAGCTAACATGGGCTGACAATCCCCCTCCCACTCTGGAGCACTAATTGATGTGGGGAATAAATGGTATTCTTGGCATTCAGACCAGCTTCCAAATTACCATCTCCTGCACTTGCTTGCTTGTCAGTGTCAGAGCTTTTCTTGCATTTCCAGACATTTGTGCTGGCAGCACTTAGGCCCAAGTAGGTCATCAATTGAGGGATTATTTGTGAACATTATTAATCTTTATAGAAGTGTATGTCTTTAACTGATCTGTTGTTTAACAAAATAAAAACTGAACACTGGTTTAACAAATCAAAAAGTTCTGGAAGAGTTGAAACAAAAGACAACAAATTCCTGCTCCTTTTCTTTCTCCTCAACTCTTGCTACAGAGGCAACATTGTTTCAGTTTTTGGTCTTTTTTTATTCTGATGGATACCCCATATGTCTAAATACATATACCAGTCAGTTCTGATTGATCAACTTTTTATTTGCTGGTGGCTTTCTGTTGCAATGTATCTCATAACATCATCACTACCCACCTACATCCCTCCATCCAGTAGAGTCACATCACTATTTTTAGTCAATTTTACAAGCGGGAGCCCCAATAAACCTCTCCTTCCACTTCTGATTCCATCCCCTAGTTCTGTCTCTACATCTGCTTCTCAAGGACCTAACAATGGTATCAGGGGTGTCTGAGAAAGCAGGCAGTAACATGAGCTTAGGACAGGAGGATTCCATATCATAACGATAGATCCCAGTTCTCCCCAAGTTAATCTGTAAATTTAACAAAATTCCAATAAAATGGCAACAAGTAGTTTTATGAAGCTAGAAAAGTTGATACTAAAGTTTATATGGAAAATTAAATATACTAGAATAGGTAGGGAAACACAGAGGAAAAAGAAAAACACTATGATGGGGTCTTGCTCTATCAGATAGGAAACCATCCTATAAGGTCTCTATAAGTAAAGCAGTTAGCACCAGGGCATGAATAGACAGCCAGACAGGTGGAATAAAATAAAAAGTCCAGAAATAGACCCAAGTACATATGGAAATTTAGTATAGGATAAAGATAGCATTTCAAATCACCAAAGCCAAGATGAACTTTTTAATAAATGGTGCTAAGGCAACTCAGTAGCATTTGGGAAAACATCCAAATAGAACCACACCTCACACCACATGCAAGAATAAATTCCACATGGGTCAGAAATCTAAATATAAAACTTGCAGCCATGCACATACCATATGTAAACAAGGGTAAAGTTTTCTTTAACCTTAGTGTAGGAAAAGCCTTGTAACTATGACACAAATTGTAAAGAAATCAAAGTAAAAAGGGATAAATTTGATTCCATAAATATTAAAAAAAAATTGCAAAGAAAAATAATTATAAATATAGTCAAATGACAAAAGGCAATTGAAGGAAATATTTACAACATATATAAAGGAAAAAGGGTAATATCCCTAATATAAATGATTCTTTAAAACTGAGAAAAAAACCCAAAAACATAATAGAAAAATGGGCAAAAGACATGAACAATTTACAAAAAGATATAGAAATGACTCACAAACATGAGAATATTTTTATTCCCATTCATAATAAGAGAAATGCAAATTAAAACCACACTGAGATGGTACATGGGTCTACACACATGTCCAAACTCATCAAAACGTATATATTAAATATGGGCAATTTTTGTGCCTCAATCATACTTCAATAAAGCTTTAAAAAGAAAGCAAAATTTACCCAAAAGATAAAAAATAAAATTTCTTAGTAGAGAGATAGATACCACGATTATGCATTGGAAGTTCAACATAGAAAGTTTCCTAATTATCTTTAAATTCAGCCATAAAACGTTGAAACTATATAGAAAGATATTTAGGAAAACATAAATTAAAAGAAGAGATACTATGTTTAAGGATGCGAAGATGTTATATTGTAAATATGTCTATCATCTCTCTATTGATCTATGGATTTCATGCAAACATAATCAAAATGAGACAATAAAAAAAGAAAAAAGAAGTATCATTAATGATACTGGGACCCAGGGGATGAATTTTATGGTAAATGCAGACTTTTTAAAAGTTGTCTAAAGGGGTAGAAAAGTAGAAATTAGACATGTTGGTAAAACAGTAATATTTACACAGTGAGAGCTAAGGTTAAATTGGAAAGAGACAGAGAGCCAATGAGAAATTTGGAAGTGGTGTCCCATAACGCTAAATGCATAACTAGAATGGATATGTGGGGGGAAAGACATTTTCTGCTTTGGGAGAAAAACAAATCGATTACCCATGTGATTGTTCACGGGCTAAAGGGAAAACAGCCGAACTGCTTTCTTCAAAGCACGTAACTAACACCCTGAGCTCATGAGCAGGAGAGAAGTGGGGACCTCCCAAAACGCAAAGAGGAAGAGAAAAATGCCCGGTGATACGTTAAACAATATTTTGTTAACTTAACACACTTGTACAAAACTTGTCTACTTCAAACTATGAAATTTTGCTGTGAGAAATTAAAAATCTAAATAAAGATATAACCTCCCCCCACAAATAAGAAAAATAAAACCCTTCTGAGATTCCATTCCTCACACTTAAGATTGGCAAACATTCAAAAGTATGACAAAACATTGTATTGGTGAAACTGAGGCAAGAGGCTCTCTCCTAAACCGGCAACGAGAATGAAAACTGGTACAACCCTTACGGAAGGAAATTTGGCAGTATCTAACGAAACTACACATATGTGTTTACCTTTTGATCAGTCAACCTGCAGACAGGGTGATTCATTACAGCACTGTTTGTAGTGACCAAAGATCGCAGCCTCGATGCCCACACCTGAGATCGTGGATGAATAAACTATGCTACAGCCACACAGAGGAGCACAGTGAAGCTGTACGAAAGAGTGACAGAGGTCTCCATAAAAGGAGGTGGAGGGGCTTCCAGAAAACATTATTAAGTAAAAGGACAAAGTTCCAAAGAGTACAAGAGATAAAAAGGAAAAATAAGAAAATATATGTGTATCTGCTCATTTGTGCAAAAAGAAACACAGGGAGGATCAGCCAGAAACCATTGACATCAGTTACCTGCGGAGAAGGCATGAAAAGAACAGGGAAGGGAGCACGTCTTCTTGAGTTTAGTTCTGACTTTTGGAACCATATTAATGTTTCACATACTTAAAATCATTAACACTGAGAAAATAAAACAGACAATGGAATACCAACAGAAACAAATCAACTTAACTCTTATGTGATTTCAAATGAATAGCATAACCACACTGCAGGATGAAGACCAATCCCGAATAACATTTGAACACGGTACTTAGTCCATCCTTATTCTAGAGACAGAATGAACAGAAAACAAACATTGAACTCTAGCTGGAAGGTTTGCTTTTCTCAGTGATGTGTTCTAGCATTGAGCAAATAAGTAAATAGATCATGGATTGTGGGAAACAGGTTTCCCGTGATCTGGGAAGGAAATTATAAAAGTGGAGAAAGGGAAGGTTAGAGTGAACCCTGAAATAACGTATTGGAGGTGTCAGGTGTTGTGGTTTTTAAGATAGATCAACAGACAGACAGACAGAACAGGTAGATGATAGAGATAGATAGATGGTAGAGACAAGACAGAGATAGAGACAGATGCTAGAGAGAGATATAATATGAGAGACAGATGATGGATACGACAGATAGGTGGCAGATGGACAGATAGGTGATAGAGGTAGATGGATAAACAGATATGATAGACAGACAGACAGACACCGACTTAAATATTTCTTTTGCTCTGTCTGCTGAGAGCCCAGAAGCAATAATACCCAGTGCTAATGGATAAACTCCCACCCAGATTTTGGTTTCTAAACACCATTCCTCACTGAAAAAACACCAGGACTTCTCAGAGAAATTGGTTTCAGGCCTGAGGATGAAAAAGTACAAGATAAGCCTGGTCCCTCTTATGCCTGAGGTTAGGATGTGCTCTAAGAACCACGAGAACACGTCCAGAGGACACGGGACCACCCTGCAGGTTCTCCTACTAGCCAAATGTGGGACAATTTGACCAGCAAAACAAATAATGATAAAATGCTGACATAAACAAAGGGAAAAGAAAAAGTCTCCTTCTCACAGCAGAATGCTGATTAATACATGCAAAGGAGTCGTGAAATTAGCAAGCCATCGTGTGGCAACTGTCAGGATGAACACTGATCAGGCTGTGACCAGTGACTTATTAACCATTTACCTTGCTGTGATAGCACAGAAGCACCAGCTACCCCGATGACAGAGCAGCTGACTTATAGAACGTACCAGAACAAGAAGGCTCTTCCACTGGCAGAACCCGGATCAGGATGGAGCTTAGGCCCGATGGCCGATTAGAGGAGAGATTTATTTGTTCCCTGTACTGTCCAGTTTCCTTTCAGCCCCATCACGAATAGGCACATCAAATAGGATGCCCAGCACAGGTCTGGGGCAGCTGAAGGGATGTGTTTACCCAGGAGCTGCCAGGTGAGTAGAGTTGTCCTCTTTCCAGGACAGCCTAGGAAGCAAGTTGACCCAGAGGAGGGCAGCGTTCTTTTGCCAGCCGGTGGGTCGGCGGCACCGAAGCAGTCCTCAGACTATATATCTTCCCCCTTGGACTCATTCACGGGGACTCATTAGCACCAGCAACCTTGCCTCTTCAAAGCATGCAGTTATAATTCTCTCATCACAGGCTTTGAGTTCCTGCATGCAGAGGGTCTCCTGGGACTCGAAGGATTTTTATGACAGTGGATGTTCCTTGTCACTGTTCAGAGGAAACATATCAAGACGGTCCTGGGGTGGGCACCGCATGGTTAGCCTCCCTGTGTGTGGCAGCCCTCCTGCATGACACAAAGGAGAATAATGACATTCATCCAGACCTGGCTACATCGTTTCAATCACGTGAACCGTAAGCACCCCTGCTGCTAATCCCAGCCCCTGGCTTCCCGGTTCCTGAAGGCAGCCTAGTAGGAAATTCAATTAATGACCCGCCCTGGTGGAATAATTGATCTCGTGAACAACTGGGAGAAGAGGATGGCTGGGGAGAGAAACGGGAACCCACATTCCCACCCAAGCCCGCGTGCGTCCTAACCAGGCTGCCTCCGCAGGGGGCACGGCCGTTCTGTTCTGGTGCACTCGTCCCACCGAAATCTGCACTTTCCCGTCTATTCACTGCTGACCGTCGGTTTAGCGAAAGGACGACAAAGACTCTAATCCCATGTTTCATTTTGGGAATGTTCCTGGATCTGCTTAAAGAGATTTCTTTTCTTCTTACGCTTTTTTAAAGGAAAACCGTATCCAACATACGTACAACAGCAGTCTCTTCCTGAACTGCAGAAAAGAAGCAACTCGAGACAAAATTTTTGTTTTAATTTAATGTGGCTATAGTCTAGAAGTAGT
Source organism: Cynocephalus volans (assembly GCF_027409185.1). Taxonomy (NCBI): domain Eukaryota; kingdom Metazoa; phylum Chordata; class Mammalia; order Dermoptera; family Cynocephalidae; genus Cynocephalus; species Cynocephalus volans. Next base: position 297,318,364 of record NC_084460.1, read on the forward strand.
GTCCAGACAGATTCTCTTTTATTGAATGTTGTGAAGTCCTTTCTCTCAACACTTCTTTATTTTTTTATTTTATTTTATTGTATTTTTGAAAGATGACCGGTAAGGGGATCTTAACCCGTGGCCTTGGTGTTGTCAGCACCACACTCACCCAGTGAGCCAACCGTCCATCCCTATATGGGATCTTAACCCATGCCCTTGGTGTTGTCAGCACCACGCTCGCCCAGTGAGCCAACCGGCCATCCCTATATGGGATCTTAACCCATGGCCTTGGTGTTCTCAGCACCACGCTCACCCAGTGAGCCAACCGGCCATTCCTATATGGGATCTTAACCCATGGCCTTGGTGTTATCAGCACCACACTCATCCAGTGAGCCAACTGGCCATTCCTATATGGGATCTTAACCCATGTCCTTGGTGTTGTCAGCACCACACTCACCCAGTGAGCCAACCAGCCATCCCTATATGGGATCTGAACCCATGGCCTTGGTGTTATCAGCACCACACTCATCCAGTGAGCCAACTGGCCATTCCTATATGGGATCTTAACCCATGTCCTTGGTGTTGTCAGCACCACACTCACCCAGTGAGCCAACCGTCCATCCCTATATGGGATCTTAACCCATGGCCTTGGTGTTATCAGCACCACGCTCACCCAGTGAGCCAACCGGCCATCCCTATATGGGATCTTAACCCATGGCCTTGGTGTTATCAGCACCACACTCACCCAGTGAGCCAACCGGCCATTCCTATATGGGATCTTAACCCATGGCCTTGGTGTTATCAGCACCACACTCACCCAGTGAGCCAACCGGCCATTCCTATATGGGATCTTAACCCATGGCCTTGGTGTTGTCAGCACCACACTCACCCAGTGAGCCAACCGTCCATCCCTATATGGGATCTTAACCCATGGCCTTGGTGTTATCAGCACCACGCTCACCCAGTGAGCCAACCGGCCATCCCTATATGGGATCTTAACCCATGGCCTTGGTGTTGTCAGCACCACGCTCACCCAGTGAGCCAACCGGCCATCCCTATATGGGATCTTAACCCATGGCCTTGGTGTTATCAGCACCACGCTCACCCAGTGAGCCAACCGGCCATTCCTATATGGGATCTTAACCCATGGCCTTGGTGTTATCAGCACCACGCTCACCCAGTGAGCCAACCGGCCATCCCTATATGGGATCTTAACCCATGGCCTTGGTGTTGTCAGCACCACACTCACCCAGTGAGCCAACTGGCCATTCCTATATGGGATCTTAACCCATGGCCTTGGTGTTGTCAGCACCACGCTCACCCAGTGAGCCAACCGGCCATTCCTATATGGGATCTTAACCTGTGGCCTTGGTGTTATCAGCACCGCACTCTCCCAAGTGAGCCACGGGCCAGCCCATCTCAATACTTCTTTAAACTGCCGTTGTACAAGTCTTATTTATTTCAGACAAATCAAAACACTGTTTTCCGTCCTCTCTCTTTTAAATGAATATATGGACTTAGAAGAGTTGCATGACCACATTGGAGAAAGCATGGAAAACAGAAAACATCATCCGCAGTCCCATGTCAGGAAAGAAATGTGGGTGCTTGTTAGGGCTGTTTCGCCCGGGCTGTTGTCTGACTTCTGATTTTTGCACTCTGATTTTTATTCATACTCACAAGTTTTCATTCTTATATATTCAGATGTCACTTTTAAGCTCAGAAAGTCACTCCTCCTTGACAGCAGTCCATTCTAACTTCTTCTAGCTTTCTTATATTTCATCTTTGCTTACATGTTTTTTAACTCTTTAATTCACTTAGAAGGTACTTTGGCGAAGGCTGAGATTTTCCCCTCAAGGAAGCCCTAGAGCTGTGTGAGTGAATCACCTGGGTCCCACCTGGGTCCCCCCTGTCCACTGTGTGACAGCTGCCTTGCCTCCCCTGGGAAGTGCAGGTCATCCCTCCTGCCAAGTTGGTGACTCCTCTTGTCTGCTGATCCCTAGACACAAGGAGTTCAAAGCACCCGAGCAGGTGGCACAGCTTGTAGTCATAGGAACTGTTATTGTGGCCTCTGGCAAGAGCACACCCCATCGAGGGGCCAGAAGGTCTCATTCTGCAGAGCTTGGAGCTATAGGGATGGGAACTACCAAATCCGCTGGTGGGTCATTGGAAATCAGGGCGAGGCCACTTCTGCTTCACCCTCGGTTCCAGGACGCTGTCTTCTCATTTAGGACAGTATGATTCAGCATGCCTGCTGTGCCCTGGAGGATGGCACCTATCCTCAGAGTGCCGCCTCTGAGCTGGCGTTCCAGTTGAGCCTCTGCAGGCCATTGCAGCATGTTAGCAGGCTGGCAATTGATTTGTAACACAACCAGTAGCTCCCATGCTCATGGGCTTACTCCCACCCACCACCCCGTCAACCCCCCTGGGCAAATGCTGTTGTGTGGACTCCAGGCTGTGGATCAGGCACTTTTAAGCTCCCACATAGTGGAGGTGGTGGGTGCTCTGTGGGCAGGAAAGGCAAACCCACACCTGAAATAGACAACCATACCTATTTGAACAAAGTGCTGGCCCTTCTGGAAAGAAGGGACCCAAGCAGTCAAATTGCTACCGAGTGACCAATTGGTCCTCTCGAGGAATAGGGCCGCGTTGAGGGTCCATCATCGGTCTGTGTCGCCAGCAGGCTGGCCATTCAGAGCAGCAGTAGCAAGAACAGCCTTGGCGGGTGGTGTCTATGCTGTTGGACATGCGCACAGGCTCCTTCTTTGCCCCCCATGGCCATTTTATCATGGTGCCCACCGTGGCAGCTCTGGGGTGGCCAACAATGAAGGCTGGCTAATGTCAACTAGGGGAGCCCTTTTGCCTAGTTGGTTTTTTCTTCCTCCTTCATCTGGTTGTGTGGAACCCCCGAGTAGGGCCATAAGCGCAAGCTGTAGAAGCAGCACTGCTGCAGCTCTGATGGGTGGCATGAGGTCTGGGCTACCTGCTCGCAGTGGCCTTGTACCTTCAGGTCCTGCTCTCAGGTACAGTCCTAGTGCAATGTTATCCTCATGCACTGGATTGACGCTAGACTCTGTGAGTCCACCAGAACCCAGTTTATGATGGGCAGTTCCAAATACATGATGGCTTCTAGAGTGACAACCTTGTCCTGGTGTTCCTGGACATTCTCAGCTCGAGCACTGAAAGTCTCATGTCCTGGGAACCCCCTCCATTCTGCAAACCAGGACAGTTGGTCACACTACCAGTGTCCCATCATCAAGTGTTCCATCTCCACCCGGGTTCACCAGCTCACCAGGAGCTGTTGCTCACAGGGGACACAGTCTTTCATTGCAGTGGCACGGACTTGCTCCACAATTCCAGGGGCCTGTACTGTGATTCTCCACCAGGACAATGCATCCTTTTCCACCTCTGACACCTCCTGCACAACAGGCTCTACCTCGCCTTTGGCTGAAGTGGTATGATGCTGGCACCTGCTGAAGATCCCCTCACTGCCCTGAGCCCCCTCATGGCTGGCAGCCTTCCATTCCACCCAGGATATAGACCAAAGCAGTACTTTTAGGTGTGTAATAACGTGCTGCCTCCAGAATCTTACAGGCATTATGCTTCCTTTTTTCTTTTTTTTTGAAAAAGATGCAAAATATAGCAATTTTCTTCCTACTTTGGAGAGAATTACTAATGTAGCTTTAGAGTCTCTAAAGCCAACACAGGCCCCAGAATCTTCATAGTGTTTATCTGCCACCCCTAGAGCACATATGTCTTACCAAGGCCACCAGCATACCAGCCACCTTTTGATCATCACTACATGATGTCACGGAATAATGTGATGTTTTGCAGGATGTCGAAGTTATGATATTTAACCAATATTATGATAAAGAGCTCCTAGGGGAAAAAATGAATGTATATTGTTGTCCATAACAGGTAAAAATAAATGGTTCCTGGGCCTGTTTTCTGAGTGAGATAGAAAAGAACACGTCCTCCTAATCGATGGCTGGATAGTGTGTATGCGTAGCTATATTAATCTGCTCTAGCAATAATACCACGCTGAGCACAGCAGCTGCAGCAGGACTACAAACTGATCGACATTGCAGTAGTCTGGAGCTATTCTCCAGATCCACCTGGTTTCTGCAGGAGGCAGACTAGCAAATTAAATGGGAGTATGATTGGGGCCACCCTCCCTGTGTCATTTAGGTCTTCATTGTTGGCACAAATGTCCTCTCCCCTTCTCCTGCAATATTATTTTTTTATTTATTGTCTTGAGGGAGGGTGATACTTCTTACTTAGCAGACCAAGGAACCAATGTAGGGGCTCTTCCAAACACAAAATTCATCAGTCCCAATCATACAATGAGGAACTAAGGAAATGACCACGAGATGGACCTGCCAAGCCACTTGACACCCTTTGGACTTTGGCCAGGATTTCAACTATTACCTGATCCCCACATGTCCCACTGCAACGGGGACCACAATGACATTTTGGATCTCTGATTATCAATGTAAACACAAACTTGTTCACTAATAGTGCTCAAAAATCTGGGTAGTGTCCTTTCCCAGTGTACAGGCACTTGGGCAAATCGCTGTAAGTCCCTTTGGGGAACGACTAGGGGAAGTGTTACAGTATGGACCTGTGATAATGTTGGAGGGTCCTTACCTCTGGGAGCCTGAGGACCTCTTCAGTCAGTGAGTTCCAAGTCTGAAACCTGGCTCAAGTTCAGGAACCGGGAAAGGGATGGCGACCTTTCCTTGGGGTAAATCGGCCTCCTGCTCCTCCGTTCTTGTTTTATTTATTTATTTATTTGTTTGTTTTTTGAATCGTATAAATGCAACGCAGCACTGTTGGAGGCCCACCGTTTTTCCCTGGGATGCTGCCTGCCATTCCACCTTTGCTGGTGGTTTAGATAACTGTGACCACCTGGCTTCTGGTGGTGAGGCTGGCTCTTGGCCTCTCCTGCTTCGGAGCCCCCAGTGTCCCTATCACCACCAATGAGCCAAGCTCTGTGACAGCCTCTCCTACCTTCAGCCCTGGCCTGGGGGGACCCCAAGGAGAAGCCAGTGGCCCAGGAACAAGGTGGAAATGCCTGATTGGTCACGGCAGATGGTGGAGGGAGGGATTGAGAGGCTCAGGAGAGAGAACATGCTGGAATGGAGCAAAGTGGGAGAGCCTCCCTTGAGCTTCTCTGTGACACGGTGTCCCTCTCACCAGCACATTCCTGATGGCCTTGGAGAACAACGCATCCCCAGGCCTTCCCATGGAACGTGGAACCAAACACCCTAGTGAGTCTTCTGGCCTCTGCCAAGCCAGTGGGGAGCTCTTGAGAGAAGCCTGCTCATTAGAAGAGCCTAATATCAGACAGAAATTGGCAGGTCCTGGAATCCCCACCATGCTCAATCATTGGCTAAGGGCTGCCCGAGAAGAACATGGCTTCTTCTCTAATGATGAGGCCGGCCCGGAAGACGCTAACTGCTGCAGAGCTGTCAGCTCACTGCATTGCAATGGCGAGTTCTTTCTTGAAGGAAGGTGAGAGTGACACGCCTCCAAGGTTGCTACGTGTCTGGTGTGATTTCAGGTGTTTTCATAATTATCTGTATTATTTCTGTGGCTTTTATGTTTTCTCAAAGAATGAGTATTACCTGTATATTCAGAAAACCTATAAGCATATTTTATAAAAATGACTTGATTATTTTGGCACATTTTCCGCTACCCCTTGCAGTCACTGGTGACCTTAGAGAAGGCAGAGTTGCAAGAATCGAAGGCAGGTTAAAGGAAATACGGGAGCTGTTGGGAGCACACTCTCTGATCAGTAACACAGCTATAGAAATACTTCCTCACAGAGTTTTTGTGATGACACCTGAGACCGCCTGCATGCTCTTCCGGGGCCATGACGGACACGTGGTAGGTTCCCAGTGTGGGGTCAGGGCTCCTGGGCATCAAAACAGGAGGGGCTTGGGGAACTGGTGAGGAGTCACCTCCTATGACCAGATGACAGGCTGAAGGGGAGGAGAGCTGAGACGGAGCTGAGTTTGGGAGGACTTGAGATTAGACGAGGGACAATCTCTGCAGACGCCTCTGGGAAGATGGAAGTGATGAGTGACTGGAAATAATCACTGTGACCCTGGGACCCGATTCTCCCACTTCCCTTCACGTCTCTCGAGGGCTTGTCTGCACGGCGTCGTGCAGGTGAAAGCTCCCATGCTCTCATTCCTGTCCTTCCTGCTGTCCCTGGGAAGGGGCATCCCCCATTACCATCCCCACGCTGGAAACAGATAAACCAAAGGGGAAATGCCGAGTCACGTGCATAGGAACACCCGTCAGGTGAGCTCCTGTGCTGCTTCTGTGGCAGCATGGACAGGACGCCACTGTGCCTGGGGTATGTGAATGAAAAATGAAAGCTGTGTCTTTTTGCTTTTGTGGCTAGAAATCTTAATGCCAAATTCAGCACCCGCTTGTAGGGAGTGATTCATCTCAGATTCTTTTCCTCCTGTGAGCTATACTTTCTGATTTATTTCTAGGTTTTTTGTTTTGCTTTATGAGTTTTGACTCTTAAGATGCCTTAAATCTAATGGAAGTAGGAGAAGTGTAATTTTCAAGTAAAAAAAAAATCATATATTATGGAATAAATATGAAGATTAATGGGTTAATTCTTACACAGAATTTTGAATACGTTGGTGAGGAGCAGATTTTAATACAAAGTCATAACTGGAAGCATTATAATATCCTCTTCCATTCTGGAAGCTGAAGAGCTTCTACTTACTCATTAATTCCCAGTTAAGGAAAGCATGGTTTACAGCTGTCACATTTCTCTAAGGCAAACTAAGTCTCCTTGGGAATCTTTCAGGAGGTTCTTTAAAAAACACAATAATGGGGGAAAGATCAATTTGGGACTTCGTAGATTTCGATCCTCATCCAGGCTTTGCTCTCCCCACAGAATCTTTGCTCCACCTGTCTTTCTCTGGCCTCAGTCTTTTCATCCCTAATGAGTAGGGTGGAGAGTGAATTTTAACCAGTTTAAGGTTAAGCAAGACCTGGGACTACCTGGTGAAAGCCAAGGACCTTCTCCCAAGACAAATGTGACCCACAGCATTTCATGCACACTTGCAGGGATTACAGAACAAGGGACCCCACTCCAGAATCCTTGCTTAAGAACCCCGATGACCCCTTAGCTTTCTCCGAGCTCTTATGTTTTGGAATTCCAAGATGAAGGTGTCTCTTTGGAAGAGGAAAGCACATGGTATGTACCAAGCTGCCAGCCTCCCCTGATGCACAGCCTGGCCTTTCCGCACTTCTCCTGGGCTCATTCAAGTAAGACTTACAAAAAGGAAAAGTACGGCTAGAGCTGGGCATACTTCACATTTTCCCTAGGACCACAGATATCCCCAGTTTTGAAGTTCTTATTCCTTTTTTCCTGACATGAGCTTGAGTTTTTCCCTATAAATCATGCCCACTTGTCATTATATTTACTTGGATTTTGTACCTAAGGCTTTCTGGGGACCATCAACCCTGGTTCTATTATCGAGTCCTTAACTAACTCCATGAATCCAAAAGGCAGTCAGCAGAGACAATTTTAGCCCATTGCTCTACACCCATTCCTCAGGTAGCACAATGTGATTCCTTTTATGTAGATCACACAGGGATGCCTTGATTCACAAGGGGAATGTGTCTGATCAGGCACGCCTGTCCCAGAATCGAAACACTGCGTCTGAGGCTGTGCTCCGGGCTGAGGGTCCCCTCACACCTGGACTCTAGAGCCTCCAATTTTCTTGTGCCAGCCTCAATGATTGAGAGACCTCCCAGATCCACCCCAGGGAGGCTCCCCAGCCCCTGCCAGGTCCCCTGATGACTGTGTTCTTCTCAATGGGACTTGGGTCATGCCTTGGATAGACCTGACCCTGAATCTTTTGAAATTTCAAAAGTGAAAATTCTTGGGGGTTCATGTAACAGAAACCCAAACCAAAGAAGTATCAGCAGAAAGGCGTATGTATTTAAAGATTCCCAGGGTGTCTCAAGAACTCAACAGGAAGAATCCATCTAGACCTCAGAAACAAAAGAATCTCAGGGAAAACGCTGTCTCTAGAGTCTCTCTCCATCTCTCGTCTCCCTGCCTAGCTCCTTTCACTCCTTTAGCCCACATGGCAGAAACCACGGTTGCATTTAAAACAACAGGCACCTGAAGGAAGATGACCTCTCTTTCTCAATCCCAAGTCCAAAAGCCCCACAAAGCCTTCTTGCCCACTGCAAGTCAGGTGCCTGCTGATGCTCCAACCCATGGCAGCCAGCAGCAGGGTCATGTAGTGCTGTCCTGGCAGCTGCCATGGGAGCAGAAATGGCACAGGGGGCAGGTGGGTGAAATTCCCAAACACGGGGTGGGGAAGGCGCTGGCCAGGAGGAGCTCTTCTCCTCCTCCTCAGTCCTGTAGTCACCAACCCAGAGTTCCTACAAACCCTTGTTTATAAAAAGATATACTTATATAACTATCTCAAAAGAAGCGTAGCTCCCCCAAAACCTTCCTAATTAGCACATCCCTGTACAGGCTAGGTCATAGGCACTAACTGGAAAATTGAGGTTTGAATTCTTCTAAGCGACACCTTTGCCTGTGACAGCAACCAGATGGTCCCAAGCAATGGGTTCTGCCACCTGGCCCATTCCCTTCCCAGCTCACTGCTGTCACCTGCAAGCAGAAATTTGGCAACAGCCATTAACGTCAGAATGAAGGAATTCACAAAGTCGGTGAAGGAAACAACTTCAGAGGAGACACTCAGAAATGGCCACCAGGAGAGCGCTCCCGGCTCTCTTCCATGCTGAGCAGGTCACGAAGTCCATGTTGTCACCGTCCCTGCCCCAATGAGCTCCAGCCCACATCCATCCTGCATGTCTGACCACCATTCCCCCTGTCTGTGAGCAGCCAGATGGCACCCTCCTGAACACGGAAGTATGTGTTCAATGCCACCCTGACTTCGGCTATAGAAAATAAAGTTGCTTCAAGCTTAAGGCAGTTTATAATTTCTCTTTTTCATTCCCTTGAAAACTCTGAGCAAAAGAGAGTTTCCACACACAGCCTTTCTCCAGTCTTGCTGGGAAAGACCTTCTAGGAGGGTAAATCTTAATCTGAGGCCTTTGACCTCCAGGAGGCCTCTGGATGGTACTCGGGAGAGCTGCAATACTGCTGATGTTATGTATAAAAATGTATGCATATTTCTCTAGGAAGTACTTGGTTTTCCTTGATTCAAAGTGATCTGTAAGCTGAGAAAATTTTCAAATGGCTAATTTCCAGACAGAGCAAAAATGAATCCTACCTTGGCTTTCTTCAAATTTGACCCCATCCACAAATATTCACTTTGTTCTGCAAACCAGGGCCAGAGGAGTGGGGACTCACTGAGAACATGAGCTATGGGGGCAGCTCCCTGAAGGGAAAAGAGGACCCCCAAGATGCACCACGTCTTAAGGAGGTGTGAAGGGTAGACCAAGAGCCCAAGAAAGTCTGGAATCTTCTCCCATCTGCGCCCTCTCTCTCCTAGCTCTCATCAACCCTACTGATTCGACTACAGCTTCTAGGTAGATAGATACGAAGCCTGGGTCCCAACATTTGCACTTGGGTCATCAGTAGTTACCATCAACTCAATGCGAGTGAGGTAGAGCTGGAAACCCCATGGACGCTGGAGAGCGGTCCTGCTGGCCACCTGACCATGTCACTCAGCAGCTGGGGGAGCGTGGCCATCCCTGAGTGCTTCTGAGCCTCTGCTTCCTGAGGCAGTAACAGGGATGGGGAAGGACACCTGCCGGCTGGGACAGCATCGAGACAAGGCCAACACTTTGGTCACAACTGCGGTCAGTCTCTTCCCTCCAAACTAGACTCTACCCAGTGTCCTCTTTTGTAAAAACCCCACCTCTGTCCATTAATGCATTCGATGAACACACCCTGAGGGCCTGCTGTGCTCCGGGCCCCACGCCAGGCACCGTGGACGTGCTGCTGGACATGACAGCCACACCCGCCCTAGCCAGGCTTCGATGCTGATGGAAAGCAGCACTGGGAACGGGTAAACAGACCCACCAGTGGAACAGCAAACGTGCGAAGTGCTTTGAAGGAAACAAGGGGCCAAGAAAGGGGCAAAAGAAAGCTCCTACCTCGGGAAACCTCTCTGAAGGAATGAGACTGAAGAGGAGGTCTGAAGGAAGGGAGAGAGGTGGCAAGAGCAGGTAAAGAATATTCCAGAGGAAACAACGTGGGCCAAGTTGGGGGTAGAGAGAATGCAGCACATCTAAGGAGCCAAGAAAAGGCCTGTGAGCAAAGGCAGCAAGCTTGCGATGGAGCAGGGGGGAGGAGGGACAGTGGGTGGGCTTCGTCCATGTGCAAAAGGAAAGCTCTGAAGGGCAGCAACATGGGCAGATTTCAGTTTCCAGTCCCCTCTGGCTGCTGGGTGGAAACTGATTGGAACAGGCAGGGATGGCGGCAGGGAGACCATTACATCCGGGGCAGGGGTCCAGGTGACCACCGCGGGCAGCCTGCTCCAGTCCTGGGGCAAGACCATCAGCTTCCCACCCTCCCTGTCTCCTCCCGACATCCCATCCCCCTTCTTTTAAAACCTACTTCTCTAGTTTGGCTATTGTAAGAAGAGCTGCAATGAGCATGGGAGGGTAGGTATCCATTCCTTTGGGTATATACCCAGCAGTGGGATTGCTGGATCATATGGTAGCTCTATTTGTAGTTGTTTGAGGAACCTCCATACTGTTTTCCATAATGGCTGTGCTAGTTTACAGTCCCAGCAACACTGTAGAAGAGATCCCCTATCCCCGCATCCTCTCCAGCATTTGTTTTTCTTGGTCTTCTTAATAATGGCCAGTCTAACTGGGGTAAGATGATATCTCAATGTGGTTTTGATGTGCATTTCCCTGATGACTAGTGATGCTGAGCATTTTCTCATGTACCTGTTGGCCATTTGGATGTCTTCCTTTGAAAAATGTCTATTCATCTCCTTTGCCCATTTTTCAATTGGATTATTTGGTTTTTTACGGTCTAGTTGTTTGAGTTGTTTGTATATTCTTGGTATCAATCCCTCTTCAGATGTATAGTTTGCAAATATTTTCTCCCATTCCATAGGTTGTCTTTCTGCTCTGCTGATTGTTTCCTTTGCTGTGCAGAAGCTTTTTAGTTTGATATAATCCCATTTGTCTGTTTTTTCTTTTCTTGCTTGTGCTTTGGGGGTCTTATTCATAAAGCCTTTGCCCAGTTCTATTACCTGGAGTATTTCCCCTATATTTTCCTTCAGTAAATTTATGGTTTCAGGTCTTATATTTAAGTCTTTAATCCATTTTGAGCTGATTTTGGTATATGGTGAGAGGTACAGTTTCATTCTTCTGCATATGGATATCCAATTTTCCCAGCACCATTTATTGAAGCGGCTGTCTTTTCCCTAATGTATGTTCTGGCCGCCTTTGTCAAAGATCAGTTGGCTGTTAAGTAAGTGGGTTGATTTCGTTTTTCTGTTCTGTTCCATTGATCCAAGTGTTTTTATGCCAGTACCATGCTGTTTTGGTTACAATAGCTTTGTGATATAATTTGAAGTTGAGTAGTGTTATGCCTCCAGCTTTATTTTTTTGCTTAGGATTGGAACCAACCTAAGTGTCCATCGATAGATGACTGGGTAAAGAAAATGTGGTGTATATACACAATGGAATACTACTCAGCCATAAAAAAGAATGAAAGTCTGCCATTTGCAACAACATGGATGAGTCTGGAGAAAATTATGTTAAGTGAGTTCACTTAACATAATTCAGTGATTTCTCTTAAGCCAAAGAAACAGAAATACCACATGCTCTCACTCATAACTGGCTGCTAGGAAGGAAGGGAGATGGGGAGGAGGAGGGGGGACAAAAGGAGGAAAGAAGGAAAGAATGAAGAAAAGGAAAAAAGAAAAAACTACAACAATATGTTGAACTTTCGGAAGGAGAGAACAAACATAAGGATACTAGAGATTGGGGGGAAGGGGTTTGGGAAATAATAGGTCTGGTAAAGGAAATAAAGAAATGTCATGATTTGTAAGAATGAATATGGTAAGAATAAATTTTAATTTTTTTTTAAAAAATAAGAAAACTAAAAAATAAAATAAAATAATAAACCTACCTCCCAATGACACCTTCTCCCCAGACTCACAGCTGCTTGCTTCAGACACCTGCAAGAAAGAGACAACATTTTTGGGAAGCAGAATCTGGTAGCAAAGAAATCGATTCCACAACACCAGGCTTCCCCATGCCCCCTGCTATCAGCATTCTACTGTCCATCACCCCCAAACTCCTTCTCCCCAAAGAGCACCCCAACAGGCGTCTTTCTTTTCCAAACCTTCAGTGACTCTCAATCTCTCTCTCACAGTAGTCTCAATGTGCACATATTTGAGAGTGAATCAGAGATCTTTTAAGAGAAGATTTTATTTTTAATTATAGATGGCAGGTTTCATTTGTTAACAATAAAGCAAAAATTGATAAGGCAGAATACATACGCAAGAGGGACAGTGTTTTCAAAAGATGTTTTATGCATTTAAAATCAGTTTAAATATAAACCAATTTAAGTAAGTTCCCTCAGGCTATATTTACATGCCATATCCTTCATCTATGTGTCATTTGATATCAACAGTATAAGTGTCATCTCCAGGAACTTCATAAGATAAGCAAAGGGAATTTCTTTCCTTCCCTTTTATTGCATATTGTTTTGTTCCAGCTTGTAAGTACTGAGATATCATATCACAAATGAAAAATGAGTGGAACTACCTGCTTGTTCCTAGTGAGGAACCCTGCTACTAAAATGGCAATCTCTCAGCTCAGTAGCAGAAAACAACAGAAGTTGGCTTCATTAGCCAAGACCCTCTTTCCCCAGCCAGGAAGTATGACACTTTAAATGATTTACGTGTGATATTTAGCTCTTGCAGCATTCGAAAGAAACATGTAATACCCTGATCTGTCAATATAACACAATGGATGAATACTGTCTCACCGTGTAAATACATTAGTTATAGCAAAACAGGCTCAAATAAAGAGCTATGCTAATCGTAAATTTTTTCTAGTGACTCTCCAAAAATAATTTCTTAAATTATCCTCAATCATCTTAACCCAGTTTTTCCCCCTCAATCTATATTTTCCTGGAATTCTAGCGAAACACCAATTTAGAAAAACACTTAACTACCTTAACTAGATTGAACATGAGTTTTCCAGAGTTTGAATTTCCTTTCTTCTTGGGCACAAAGGGCCACCTCATTTGCAAATGGGCATTTCTGTAGCTCCCTTGGCTGTCCCCCAGACACTGGGCTCTGTCCAATACTGAAAAATTAATTTGGCTTCTCTTAAAGAAAACAAAAAGTGACTCCCATGGAGTGACTGTATGATTACCAACACAGGTGAGGCTGATGTCAGTAAAGTGAGCTTTGATGCCTCCAGCAGGGTGTGTGCATCACGAGGGGAGTACTAGGACTCTAAACTCCACCAGTAAATGCCGAACAATCTGCAGCCTGTCTTTTAGCCTGCTGGGGGCTGTCCACGAAGCGGCCGACTTGTGCATTTTTGTCTGTGCTGGTCAGTAACAGCTGGCTCTCGGACTGTCATCTTCCATGCTACCTTGGCTTTCGAAGCTGGCAAGGGTCTGTGGAAAGTCTGTGCAGGGCAGCTGTGAGGTTCTGGTTTCCTCAGTGAGGGGTGGGGCAAGCACTGCCTCCTGTGATCCTTCCAGGGCTGGGTACTGTTGAGGCTGCTGGCAGATTTAGAGAGACTGGGTTCTGAACCACAGGGGTTCAGGAGAGGAGCGGCCCTGTGGCTGTGGTGTGCTGGAACCAGCTAGTAAGAGCTCAGCCAGCCAATTAGTACATTTTCAGGAATTTTGCAAGCCAGTTGTTAAGCCATTGGTAGCTTCCAGTCAGCCATAGAACGTTGACACCACGGAAATCAGCAAAAGCTAAAAACCTGAGCTTTGGGCTATTTTGTAGTAGATCCCATTGTTAAACATTAACCAGTATACCACTGGGTCTGGATTGCCTCTTAGCCACCAGGAGAACCTGACACATAGCTCTTGATTGCTTTCCCAGGCTGCTGGAGAGCCCAGGAAGAGGGTGCTGAAGAAGATCAGATTTCCCAGAAGAAAGTGTGATGGAAGCCAGAGGTTATATCAGAGACAGTCCTCCATTTGGCACTTGAAAATATGTCACTTCAGCTGCCTTTCCCTGAGTAAAATTGCATAATAGTTATCTGGGACAGCTTGAAATATATTGCATTTTGGTTTTCTTTCATTTACAATACTGTTTCTCTGAGAATCTACAAGATGCCCTTGAAATAAAATGTGAAGTTGAAGTAAGTGGCTGATAAGGCCCCTTTATGTTCCATCTCCTGGGAAAGAGGTGAATTCTGGTGAATGCTTAAATGACAGCCAAGATGCACTAAGACAGTCCCGTCTTTCATTGAAACTTTGCTCATCCAGTGCCTGATCATTTGTGTACCCCAGTCTCATAAAGGAACCAGACCTGTGCTGAGACAGAGAGTGCATATTCCAGCCAAAGACGTCCTTCCTGTGCCCAAACCTAGAGCTGGACAATAGTTATGTCATTTAATATGTAACGTTATTTAGTTGAGCCTTCATCCAATTCTAAAGCCCTTAATCAATGATCTGTAGGAGAGTGAGTAGAGAATATGTCTGTTTTTTTAAGTTTTATTATGGAAATGTTTAAGTATACACAAAATAAGAGCAAATAGTATAATGAAGTCTTTTGCTCTTGTCACCCAGTTTCAATAATTATTGACATGTAGCTAGCCCTCTTTCATTAACATTACCCATTTCCTTCTTGCCAAATTATTTTAAAGTAAATCCAAGACATCACAACAGTTCATCTGTAAATATTTCAATAGGTACCTCCAAGACATAAGGTCTCTTAAAAATAACGTGAAGGGGCCGGCTCATGGCTCACTTGGGAGAGCATGATGCTGACAACACCAAGTCGAGGGTTAAGATCCCCTTACCGCTCATCTTTCCAAAAAAATAAATAAATAAAAATTTTAAAGAATAAAAAAATAAAAATAACAACATGAATGCATTTGTTAAAACACACTACTAACATCATACTGATGGATCTTGGACATGATCAGTGCCATTTTTACACACACTGGGCACAAAATAGCCACCAGCCTTTCCCTTGCGAGAAACCTCGTGGTTTCTGAGAAATAGAAACTCCTCTATTTCTGCATGGGTGCAACCTTCCACCTGCCTGCATCCGCCAGCCTTATCTCCCACTCCAGCACCAAACCCCTCCCTGATGACGTCAGCCTTCCTTGCAGCCTATATAAGCTCTCCCACCCTCACGCCTGGTGCTGTTCTCCATTTGAGCACAGCCCGACAGATTCTTTTCCTTTAATAAAGCTTGATCAATCAGTACCGGGCGTTTCGACTCACTTTCTTTCACATACTTAATGGTGAAAGATTGAAAGTGTTCCCTACGATCAGAAGTCCGCCCTTGCCACTTTTACTCAACGCTGTATTGAAGGTTCCAGCCAGAAGTCAAACAGAAAACATTCTAAAGGGAAATATAACACACTGAAGGGCAATTTTTAAAACTAAAAAGGTCCAAAATTAACAGTAAAATGACAAGAGAAAATATGAGAAGTGATTAAGGTTTAAAAGTAGAACCATTTTAAAGGGAAGAGCAAGAATTCTGAAACTTCTTAATCCCAAGATAATGAGAAGCGAAGAGAGACAAGCAGCAGCATATAATCACAATCATTAAATATCAATGAAACGGTACAAAATGCCCCAGAGGCAATTCGACATTAAGGTCATTGAAACCTAAGAGGAGACAGAGGAAACTGAGGCAGGAGAGGAGCCTGACAACGTGCCCTGGCTCTGAGCCTCAGACTAGCTCAAGTGACGGCCAGAAGGACACTGCAGCCCGAATCCCTGTCCCTTGACTTTCTGACTGATCACTGCCTCTTAGTGCAGGATTATGTCCATGGCAGCAGGCGCCTTAATGAGCCCCAAGCCTTCCGAAGCTTTGTCTTCAGCCACACTGGGCCCAGCAAGGCCCTCGCCCCAGCCCCCTCCCAAAGCCAGGGGTCTGTATTCTGCACAGTCCCACAGAGCCAGGCAGTCAGCACATCTGTGCCCTGCACTGAGAAGTGGTCCCCCAGCCCTGGGAGGGCCCTGGAGTCCTGCCAGCATTCCACAGTTGCCCTCACCACACTCCACCTCTGTTGAGGCATCTGTCAGGTGCTGTCTTTCCTACACCCTGCCTGCCCTAACAACAAAATTCTCCTGGAGGACCTGGGACTCCCTACTACACAAAGTTCCCATTATTGACCACAGCCTAACCCTGATGTGGGGGAAGACTGGACCATGCCCTCTACAGACAGTAGTAGAGGACACAGAGACTTTACCTGACCCAGAACCCTGCGCAAGCAGAACTTGGTTCGTTTCCACGGTGTCATACAGGACAATGCCAGTCCACACACTCTCAGTTCATTGTCCCAGGAGCATTCACTCTAGGGGGAGCCTAAATTTCACAAGTCGCGCGTGAAAGTGAGCACACGTGCACGTTTCCTCCGAAGCCTCGCCGGGTGCTCACGTGTGCCTGCGTGGCCTGCCCGCCACCACGCGTGCCTGCGTGGGCCCCTCCGCTCCTGCCCTTGCACAATTGCTCTGTGGCTTCCTCTTTACAGTGTCTTTATGAGCAGTGGGCCTACCCCAGAGGAAGAGGAGGAGCCATACTTCAAGGTCTCCAAGTTCTCGCTCGTAGAGGGACTCAGCTTCTCATGCAAACGTGCTGGGCTCATTAAAAATCAGCATGAATTGCTCAGAGTACAGAAATCGCTCAGCTTTGCATGTCCCAAATGGCTCAAGGTCACACTGATGAGGTCCCACCAGGCCGTGAGTCTGAGGAATATAAAACTGTGCTGCGAGGCCAAGTGGGGATGGAAGAGCTGTGATCTCAGCCACTCCCCTAGAGGTGGGGCAGACAAACGGCCTTGAATGGGGCGTGATTCCCAAGGAGAGTGGAGAAATTGGACTGAAAAGAATGAAGAGAGCATTAACATGGAAAATAAGAGACACACATCTTTTATAAAAAGGTATAATTAAAAGGCAAGCAAATTAAAACATCCACAGCTCAGCATCTGACTGCCGGCTCCCAAAAGTCAGATTATTCTTGCCTTTAGCTCCATCTCCCCGGTTCTTCATATGAACAGAAATTTGGGTCAAGGCCTCCTGGCTGATGGATGCCACTGCATCACTACGATGCTTTGAGACAGAGGTCACCTTGTTGGGCGACGGGTGGACACAAGCCTGGTGCAGCAAAGACACAGATAACATGGTGTGGTACATGAGGTTCCCATACCCTCCAGTTAGTGAAACCATGGTTACCACCTCAGTCAGAACACTGGCAGGACACAGAGTCCAACTCAGATGGTTTAAGAGCCAAACTAATGAAGCTCCTGTTTACAGAGCTGCAAGCAGAGTAAGCAGACACATCAAAGGATGTCAAGGCACCCAGTGTCCAGCCGCAGTGCGACGCTCCTGCCACATACCCTGTTGAAGGGATGGGGAGAAAGCAGCCCAGGTGTGGCCATGCCTCGAGGAGAGCCCTGCCAGAGTGCCAGCCACAGAGAAGGGTCTGCCCAAAAGGAGCAGTAGCCATGAAGAGGTACAGCCACCACCAAAATCAGGCAGCCTGGAGCAGGGAGGGGAGCAAGGAAACATCCAGACCTCTCTCCCTGCTCTGATTGTCAGCTGCTGCTTCCCAAAGCAAAGCCGACAGGAAGCCAGCTGGTGGGAGGCACACCGCCTGGGTGTCAGAGTGGAGAAGGACGCAGCATGGGTGAGGGAAGGGTGAGGGGCTGGGGAGTAACCACACACAGTGATAACAAAATTTCATTCAGAAAGTGCCATTGCTGGAGGACACGGTGTCTCAAGCATGGCACTATGAACCTCTGGGGCCAGATCATTCTTTGCTGTGGGGGCTCCCCTGGGCATCACAGCATGTTTAGCAGCGTCCTCTGGGCTAGATGCTAGTGGCAGCCCCCGGTCTTGGTACTAACACTGTCTCTAGACATTGCCAATTGTTCCCTGGGAGGCCAAATCATCCCTAATTGAGAACCACTGCCATAGGGTTAAGAGCATTGGACCACAACGAGGTGATCAGGTGCAGGTTTCAGACCCCACAATGACACCAACGATAAGAAAAATGACACTGTTCTGCCCCCTCCACCCAGCTATTGCAGTGAGGAGACAACAGAGGAACGTTTAAACGAAAGGTGCTTTTGTTCTTGTAAGATGACTGACGAAACAAATGTGAAAACCCTCCCACCAAAATGAAAACTAAAATGCCTAGCCAAGCCAGGAGCCACGGCAGCAGGCCTGCGGGCTGACTCGGGGCAGCCTGGGCTGGGGGTGGGTGGGGTGGCCACAACACAAACCCAGAAGCAGAGGACGAGCTCTGGAGAGTCTCTGCATGAGGTAAAGTGGGAACTTGGACCCATGCACAAAATCAGGGCCCTCCATGTGGGGCTAGAACAAAATGTGCCAGCCAGCCCAAAAACAGGACCAGGAAGCGTGCAAGTCTAGAATCTGGATGGGGAGAAAGGTCTCCCTTCAGAAAAGAAAACACCACCTTTGCCTCCTGCCAGTTTACTGTTTGATTTCATAGTGGTAGGAAACTCCCAGCTATGAAATTCACGTTAGACACTCACACACTCACACACACACACACACACACTCACACACACACGTACACGCACACACACACACACACACGCACACACTGGTACAGAGCTAGTGACACACCTGAGTTAAACAGAAAAGCTTCATGGCTGCCTGGGGCAGAAGGAGCGGATGGAGAGATGTTTGTCAAAGGGTATAAACTTTCAGTTCTAAGATGAATAACTTCTGGGCATCTAATGTACGGCATGGTGATCATAGCTAATAATAATGTATTATATTCTTGAAATTTGCTAAAAGAGTAGATCTTAAATCTTTCTCACCACACACACACAAAAAGGCCACAGATGGTGGGTGGGTTGACTAACCTGACTGTGGTGATCACTTTGAAATGTGTACCTATATCAAATCATTGCATCATATGCCTTAAATATATAAAATTTTATTCGTGAATTATACCTCAATAACGTTGGAGGGAAAAAAAGAAAACCTCATGGATTTGACAGGAAAAAATAAAACAAAACACTAAAGATGGGTTTGGGATCCAACATACATATAGAAATCTACCGTAATGGAAACTCAGCAAATGAGCGTTTCAATACCCCACAACCAACAGCGGAAATAATAAACAGCAAGAGGAATCAAAATGACAAGAAAAGAGCGAGACTCTGAAATAAAGGACAGATGTGAAGAAATGAACTACTAGAATTTAATAACGTTGTTATTGAAAATCAAAACTCCACAGAGGACTTAAAAAGTAGGTTAGATCCAGCAGAAGAGTTTCACTCCTGTGCCAATTGTAACAAGTCCAAGTTCAGTGGTAACTGATTTTATCATAGAAATAATATCATAGTAGGAGGATCTGCTCCTGTGGGGCCAATGACAGCTATTTGGAGAAATGAACCTAATACCTAGTTTGACGAGCCATAAATCGTATACCTGCCCTGAGCACAGTGTAAGGCTTTCTTTATAGGACTATGGATAGGTTAATCCATGCAACAAAGTAACTAATTTTTTAAAGCTGTACTTCATGTACTAATGAGGATTTCCCTGCAGGGTAAATTTCCTTGCATTCCTGTCTCACTTATCTCTGGAACAAGTCTCACCTTTACAAGGGTAAGCCAGGTGGGAAGGGCTTTGTAGCCTTTGAATCCATATGTCACCTGATGGTTTCTGAGAAGCTCACCCACTAACACTTATTCACACCACTGATATTTACTGAGCATCCACTTCTAGGTGCTTGGGATTAATCCATGGCAGGAAAAAAAAAATCTGGCCTTGGGGAGCTTGCATTTATGATAGTTCAACAATAATAAATCAGTAAATTACACTGTGTGGTGACAGTGGTAAGTGTGGAGAAAAGGAACAGCCGCCCCTCACCCTGCTCTATTGTAGTAAAGGCACCTACGTCGACTTTTTCTTATTGTAAATTCCCTGAAACAAGCACACATTTTTCTCCTGCTTTTTTTGTTGGACTTCATGTCCTCAAAGCTATCAGTGATATATTGTGTCATTTGTGATGTAAATAATAACCTGGGCATATGATGGTCTTTCTGGTTGCTGTTCAAATTATATATACAGAGACGATCGGAGGTGTGCACCGCAGCCTCCAGCAGCCTCCTAAGCGAAGCACTGGAGAATAAAGCATTCTACCAGCCTGGCCAGACACCCCATGGAGCAACAATCCCAGGCATTCTCTGGAATCAGCACAGGCTAGAAATCGATTGACCTCCCAGATGTTGCTTCACAGTGAGCGGCTCCCTGGCTCCCTGGCTGCAAACCCACATCCAGCTGGCCTCCGGGAAAACGCATTTGGCATCGCAGGAAGCTGGGAAACGGCATAGAGTAAGCCTCAGGAGGCAGTGGGTGCTTAATAGAGATCACTAACATTTCTGATCAATGCCCTGGCTTCCCTCTCCTACCTACCCCAGGAAAAGCATGATTGGATGAGAGATGGAGGAAAGAGGTAGAGGTGAGAGAACTAACCAGATTGTATGACTTAACGTTAGGTGACAATGGAAGCAGAGGTCCTAGCATTGCCATTGCTAGAAGGGGCCATGGGCTAAGGACTGCAGGTGGTCTCTAGAAGCTGAAAAAGGCAAGGACACAGGTGGCACCTTGCAGCCTCCGGAAGGAACGCAGCCCTGCACTAAGACTCATGTGCAGACTTCTGACCTCCAGCACTGTAAAATGGTAAATTTGCGTGGTTTAAGCTAAGTATGCTGCAATTTGTTACAACATCAATAGAAAATTAACATCATCATCTGCTAGCTGTGCACAGGCATTCGCTCCACAAATACTTCCTGTAAGGGACACAGCCTGAGAACCACAGACAGCCTCCTGTCCATTGTTGAGCATACCACCCATTGGGGAGGACCAGCATACAACAAGATACTTTCAGATTATTTCCTGTATATCCACAGGAATTGCAGAGGGACTGCTCTAGTGGGCAGTCAGGGACGGCCTCTTGGAGGAGGTGTCATTTAAGCTGAACTGAGAAGGAGCAAGGTGATGGAGGCGGTCGGCTAATGCAGAGGGGGTTTGCGTGAAATCTTCAACACGCTGAGCGTGTGCAAAGTAGTGGTGTTTGTTCCGTGGACAGCATGTGCTCCTCACCTTTTTATATTTTGTGTTATGTTACAACTCGTCTCTCCCTATAGGAATAAGATAGTTGTTATATATAAAGCCGATTGTAAAATGCTAATATCGTGTCTGGTTGATTAATCAATCAATCAGCTGTAACTTCAGTGCGGGGCTAAGTTGCGGATAAATGCACTAAAGGGCCTCTTGGGAAGGGATGAAAAAACTATTTTTTTTTTTATTTTTTGACTGGTAAGGGGATCACATTCCCCAGCATGGTGTTGTCAGCACCACGCTCAGCCAGTGAGCGCACCGGCCATCCCTATCTAGGATCCAAACCCGCGGCCTCAGCGCTCCCAGCACTGCACTCTCCTGAGTGAGCCACGGGGCCGGCCCGAAAACAAACTATTTAGAAAACGGAAAGTGAGGACGCTGCGCAGCTCCTGTCAGTGGGTGGGCTGCGGGGTGTGCAGGAGGGGAGGCCTGGTGTGAGCTGAGGCGGACAAAATCACAAAAGCTTTGAAATGTAGGGAGTGGGTAGCCCCTGGAAGGCGGTCTTGCTAAGTAGACCAGAGAAGACACAACAGTACCCAGTAGGGTCCAGACAGGCAGGGTAATGGCCATGCGGGGCCTGCAATCAGAAATTTAATGCTCCAGACTGGAAGAAGGGGGTCCATGGGGGGCGATATGACGAGAGAGCCCAGCGACGCAAGCATGACCTCCATATCAAACGCTTGGTTCCTCTGAGTCCCCCTTCTCCAGTGAGTTATCTATGCATGGTCTCAGCCAGCTGGTGTCAGCAAGCATCCCAGGGTAGCTGTTTTGTTGGTAGCGTTGAATGTATTTTCTATGCATGTTGAGGGACCGATGCTGTCAAACACCAACACCCACCCACGTGGCTGTTTTGAACTTTATATAGACTGTATTGTACAGTAAACCATGTGCTCCAAAAATTCCACTTCTTGGAATGTTTTCTAAGTGGTAGGCACAAAGATGTTTGTCATATCATTTTTATAGAGGCAAAGAAGTAGAAAAACAAAACTCACAGATGGGTCAAATAATTCATAGACTATTCATATGGTGAACTATTATGCAGCCATTAAAATTTGTGTTAAAAAGTTAAGACAGTGAATTAAGACAATTAAGTCCTCAGAGAAGCACCTAGCACATAGCTGTAGCTCATTTAATCTCCACAGCAACCCTGTGAGTGTATACTAGTGTGTACTAGGCATATACTATGAGGTCTTTTCTTTTCAGGTGAGAGAAGCACGAGGGTGTCAAGTAACTCTCCTAGGACACACTGCTGGTAATTCCAAGAACTGGAATTAGAACCCAGTCGATTGGATTTACCAGCTCACTGTCTTCATCCTTATACTACACATCTAGGAGAAGAATTTGTAATGACTTGGGGCAATGTTCATAACTTGTATTTTAGTGAGAAGTATAGTTGATAAAACAGTATACTCTGCATAATCTTAGGTAAAAAAGAAACTTCTATATTCTGCACTATCATGGCTATAACATTTGGGGAGAGGTGATGATTCGGGCATGGCAGTAGTGGGGTTGTAGTTTTTATCTTGGTGTAATCCTTTTTAAAGAATTTTTACACATTTGCAGCACAGATAAGTCCACATCTTGTATTGTGCAATTTCATGCCCTTCTGAGAGTTTATCTCATTTCTGACAGTTGCAATATCCGCCCCAGGGTTGGGGGCAGGGACTCACTCTTGTATTCCGCACTACCCTAACCCTGTGCTTTCCTATAAATAAGTCTGGAAGGATGGACATCAGCATTTTAAAAGAGGCTGGAGGGGCAGGTGGACTACAGTTCACTTTAATACCTTCCTTTATGCATTCTGTCTTTATTCTTTACTGGCACATTTTTTTGTCCATGAACGTAAATTATATGTATCCAGAAAATGTGATAAAGTTCCAAAAAGCTAAGCGTGCATTATCAGCCACACATATGTCTAAGCTCCCTCCCCAACCCACCGCTGAGGTCTGACATGGGACCTGGCTGCAATTTCAAATGCTCCCCAAGTGATTCTGAGGTTCACCTTGGTGGAGAACCCCTCTCTTAGGCTATCACCAGGAGGGACTCCCCCTCAAATGGAGACTTCGATCTTCGAGACCATTCCCATGAGTCGTGCAGCACAGAGAAAGCAACTCACTTTGCCTGTTGTATTTACACAGAACAGGGTGCAGGGTTTTAGTCTGAGTGTTACAGAACTGCTCCCTCAGTTACTCTCCAGTGCTGACAGAAGGCAGCTGCACTGCCCAGAGTTCCTCTGCGGCTGTCGATGTTGGCATGGTATGAAAAGATGGTTCCAGGACAGGCAGAGCCACTGCAAGAACCACTGCCCTCAAGCAGTCTGGCCGGAGAGAAAACACACACGGCCAGTGATCCAAGGCAGACTACTGGGCAGGAGGAAGCCCGAGCTGTGGCACCAATTTTGACTGGTTGACAAACAGCCCTTGCTGTCTTCCCTTCCCTGAAGCCATGGGAGGCCCCTTGTCTCTCAGTAGTTTGACTGATAGAATGGGGTAAATTAGGACAAGTAATGAGATGAATAAAAACACCTTTCGAGGGACAGTAGCCATGTTAACCACACCTTTGTGTGTGATGTCTGCTTTCCTACATGTTCTGCTATGTTCTTTTATTTTCATTAACGATGGGTTTTAACTGCCAGTTTGAAATCTAACCACTTTTTTGCATGTGGGCTTTAAGCTCAGAATGATGAGTTTTGGGGTTGTTGAGCAAATTCACATCTTTGTTATTTGATATTTGTTTGGGCCAAATCCGCTGCTTTTTGAAATAGTGTCACAGTGTGGCACACTGACAAAATGCAAAGTTTTGAGTATTTTAATCCCCCTTCTGTTTCCCTCCCCCAGCCCAGAGGACGCTCAGGGAACAGGCCCAGCTCTCAGAGCCTCAGGGAAAGAGTGAAGTCGTCCTCACTGACCTCTGGTGCACAGTGTCCCCTAAGTCACCTTTGCACACCTCCAACTGCTGCTCTTGCCCAGCTGCCCTCTGCAGGTAATGAGCATCAGCTGGAGCAGACTGGGGTCACCGAGGCAGCCCATAGGGACAGGGAGAAGGCAGTCTCAGTCTCTACTTCATGGAAAGGAGCCAGACACAGGGGAGGCCCGACTGCTCAGCCTAGCATTCGAGGCCTCCCACCACCTGCTCCTGTCCGGTCCTAGAAACTCATTTTATAAGGCTCCCCATCCCCCTGCCAGCACCCCAAACCCACATCCCTGCAGGTGCCATCAAGCGGGACTGTTGTCTGCCGGGACCATGGAGCACCCTGTGTGCTCCGATTTCTTTGTGAGCCCTCTCTCCTCTCCCTACCTTCCTCATTCAAATGCCGCCCCCCTCAGGACCCCATGCTGCTTGGCTTTCCTGAAGCCTTTTCTGCTTCTACATAAGCTCTTCTTTGCTCTTCCATAGCACTTATGGCATGGGAGATATTGAGTCATGTCTCCCCAAAATTCATGTCCACATGGAACCTCAGAATGTGACCTTATTTGGAAATAGGGGCTTTGCAGTTATAAATAGTTAAGATGAAGTCATGCTGGATTAGGGTGGGGCCAAAACCCAATGACTGCTGTCCTTATAAGAGGACAGACACACTCACAGTAAGAAGATCACATGAAGACAAGGCCGAGATTGGAGCAAAGCATGCACAAGCCAAAGAGCACTGAGGGTTGCTGGCGACCATCAGAAGCTGGAAGAGGCACGGGATGGATTTCCTTCAGAGCCTCCAGAAGGAACCAGTCCTGCTGATACCTCGATTTCAGACTCCTGGCCTCCAGAACTGGGAGAAAATAAATCTCTGCTGTCTTAAGCAACCCAGTTTGTTCTACTTTGTTTTGGCAGCTCTACAAAACCAATACAGCACTGATTACTTAATTTTCCTCTATGAACTGGTCACAGTGCCTGATTTGAGGGGAGGCAGGCATCACTGAACATTTGTGAAGTGACTGAGAGAAATAATTCTTCAAATTGCAGCATGTTTCCAGGACCCACAGCAGTTAGAGAAGGCACAAGGCAGACTTGGCTTGCTTTGCAGAGGGAGCGCCTGCCTGGTGTTCTGAGCCTCCGTAGGCCTCTGACAGTGCCTCCCCACTGCCCCTGCCATTGTTTGGTGCCCTGGGAGCTCTGGGGAACAAGGAAGCAGATAATGTGCGTAAAACAGAGTGAGTTTCTAGACAGGCCCCAGGGCCTTGCTCTATGAGGACAGAATATGAGTCAAGGTCACGGGGCAGCTGTCATTCCTCCACCATGCCTGGCAGGCACTGGAGGGCTCCTCCTGAGAACCCCTGAATCAAGGTGGATACACTTTGGGAGAGGGCTGCTACAGCCTTGGAAAAGGAGGTAAGAAAGCAAGAGAGATTAACTAGCAATTTCCCAAATATGTCCAACATCTAAAATTTTACCATAATAAAAAGCGCTGAAAAGCCCACCATTACTTTTTTATTTCACCATTGCTTTTGGGTAGGAAAAGTAGCATGGGTCACAGATGCCAACTCCATCACTCAGGGGACACAGGGGTGTCAGCACTTGTGTGATGTACAAGATGCCTCTCTGAGGTACCACAGTCCCCAAGCCAGGTGTTGTGTAGCTCTGGGCATCAGATTCCAGAAGGGCAGCTCTAGAAAAAAAGGGCTTAATGGTGTGAAGCAAGAGAGGAGGAAGTGCGTCATTCTTAGTGGCAGACCTCAACCTCTTTCCCTCAGTGGAAGCTGCAACCCTCTGAGGTTTAAGTGAATCACGGTGGCTTCCTCCCGGCTCTGTTCATTGAAGTTGTCATCTAAGAACATCAGCACTACTAGAAAGGGGCTGAGAAGGCATCTCATCCAGCCCACGCCTCCTGCAGAGTCTACATCAGCACTCTTTTCTTCCATGGGGGGCTTCTCCTCCCCTGGGAGGAGATGTGCTTCAGATTCAGAAAATCACACCTGTCATTACTGTCATTTATAGAGATAAAAAACAAAGCTCCCCTCATTTGGATGTCTGTGCTAGATTAAAGATAACCCCAAATTCTTTGACACTTCCACCAATGAGAAGGGGATCTTGGAGGGGATCTAGGTCTCCTCCTTTGAATCTATGTGGGCTCTGTGACTGCTTGACCAGTAGACGGTGGCAGAAGTAGGAGATCCAGCCTTAGAAGATGGCAAATTCCATTTACTGTCTCTGACAACACTTGCTATTGGATTCTAGCCACCTGGCTATGAGCAGCTCAAGTAACTAGACAGGCCACATATAGCTACTCTGGTCTACAGCCCCAGCTGAGCTCCCATCTGCCAACCAGCATCAACTGCGAGCCATGGGCACATGCCATCTTGGATGTCCAATAGAGTCGAGCCTTTGGATGGTTCCAGCTCCAGCCATGCAGACTGTGCTTCATGAGAGATCCCAAAGAAGAACCAGCCCACTGAGCCAAGTCAGCCACAGAACACAGTAGATAGTAGCCCGTTGGTGGTTTAAGCCACTAAGTGTCAGTTAGGGTAGTTTGTTATGCAGCACTAGATAACCAGAACAAGAGCCAGTTCCCACATCCCCCATCCTAGAATCTCAAGACTCAAAGAAGTCTTAGGAGCCATCCCTTCATTCAACGAATATCTATTAAATGTCTCAGGCACTCAGGATTTGGCAGTGAACAGAACAAACAAGGTCCCTGTCCTCACAATATTTATAATCTAGCATGGGGTAGAGGGGAACAGGAAGTATCAGTGGTAAGTGCCATGCAGAGGATTAAGACAGGGAAATAAATGTAACCTTGGAGCACATATTTTTTTCTGATATTATTGCTGCTTTCTTGCTACAAGCTACTAGCTTTCTTTCTGTTAACATTTATCTATTATATCTTTTTCCACCTCTTTAATTTCAAACTTTTCATGTCAGCTTATGTTTTCTTCTTATAAACCAGGTAAGTTTGGGTTATGCATCTTTTAACAGTTGCATTCACACATTCGTGATTGTTGTGATTATTAATATAGCTTGGACTTATTTCTTCCATATCATTCTCTATTTTTTTAACCATGCCTTTTCTTTTATTCTCAATAATTGAATATCCTCTACAATATCTCCAAGTTTCTCTCCAAGCCTAGTTTCTTCTTAAACATCTCCAGCTTTAGGGTACCAATCTTTGATGTATCTGTTAAATATTATATTGGTAAATAATCAAATTCCCCTTGATTTCCACCCAATGATCTTCTTGCTGTATCCCCATAAAAGGACTCCCATCTATCATCTGCCTGACCACACTGCCCATACTTAACGTGTCCAGCACACTCTTCCTCTCCCAAGCCTTCTCTCTGTAACCCCCTCCACTCCTCCACCTCTTCTTCCCCAGGACATGGTTTCAAGAACCATTACTGCATTTTGCCATTACACCTTTAAAGTGTGGTACCCACATATTAAGATTAGAGTAATCGGATCTGTCCCAAGAAAAATAAGACTATTTCCTCCCTTGTTCTAGACACAGCCGCATCACTGCAGGGGCTAACCCTGCTCTGGCTCCTGGGAAGCCAGGATGCACGGGTGACTCACAGGAAAGCCGCCGTCAACCAAAGCCTCTGTGTCTTTTCCCTGCTGTGAAGCCACGTCTCCTTCATCTCATGTTTCACAGCTGAGTCGTCTTAATGTGAGTACCAGACTGTACAATTATCCACAATCAGACTTCATCTTGTTAGAATCAGTCCACTGCTCCAGGCTGTCAAGATATTTTTGGATTTCTCCCAACATTGTGTCACCCACAGAAGTAGATGCTTTCTTTGTTCAGATTTTCCTCTTTGCCACTTTCATGGTCCTAATCCAATAATTCTTTATATTCCTTGTCTTATTTACAAGAAATATAGTCATATCTGTTGGCAGTGTGTGGAGGGTGGTAGGGGAAAGGTTACAAAGGTGCCCCCAAGGAATTTTCACGTGATCCCTCTATCTGAGCTCAGTTTGCAAAACTCTTACACATCGGTTGTGATGAGCCATCTGCAGGAACAAACTGAGAGGTTGCTAATGGGTGACAGAAAAGATTAGGGACATCCAGAATACAAAGTGAGAGAAATCCCAGGCAGGTGGGATTGCATTGCAATGGGCATGTCGTAAGCAGAAATCTGCTCGATTGTACCATAGCATGTTTGTGTAAAGAAAGGCTGGGCCAGTAACAGTAGTATGAGAAAAAAGAAAAAGAAAAAAGGAGATTCTGAGAACAAAGGTTATTGGCGTCCTACATCTGAACACAATATGGGCCGAATTGTGCCCCCCCCAAAAAAAAAAATTCATAGGCTGAATTCCTAACCCCCAGAACCTCAGAATGTGACTGTATTTGGAGATTGGGTCTTTAATGAGGTAATTAAGGTTAAATGAGGCCACTGGGGTGGGTCTTAATCCACTGTGACTGGTGTCCTTATAGGAAGAGGAGATTAGGACACAGACACGGGCAGAGGACAAACCATGTGAGGACACAGGGAGAAGATGGCCATCGACAAGCTGAGGAGAGAGGCCTCAGGAGAAACCAACCCTGCCGACACCTTGATCTCAGACTTCCAGCCTCCAGACTGTGAGATGATGAATTCCTGTTGGTGAAGCCACTCAGTCTGCGGTACTTAGTTATGGCAGCCCTGTAATCTAACACATACCCTAACAGCTTGTCTGGTAAGGCCAACCCTGAGGTACGTGCCATGACTGAGGCCACCTTCCTGAGGTCAACCACTTCCTTTGTGCTGACTCTGTGCTCCCAGGAGACCATCTGCTCCAGGATGTCCCCTGAGGTGGGCACATGCTTGCCTGGCTGTCCCAAGCATTTACTTCACGGGCTCAGTTCTCCTGATACTCAATCAGCCAGCACGAGGTCTGTGAACACAAGTGGCATGCATGGGTGTATATCAGGATGCACATCTCTGCACACCTGCACCCCTGTGACCTCGGCCACAGGTAGAGATGCATACCAGCCTTGGGGAGACAGCAGATCTGGTGCTTGGGAAACCTCACCCTTAGAGCACTGGCAAAACCAAGTTTCTGAAGACATGACATTGTCATTTTATGGAACTGTCTGGGTGGCCAGATGGTGATGCACAAGTAATACCCTTCATTTCACCACCTATGAGCTTGGAATTGTGACAACAACACTGAGGCAGCCCAGAGGCTTTGTTTGTCTGTTTTCCAAAAGCAGAAAAATGTGATGACTTAAAAATTCCTATGGGCCTAAAGGAAAAGAAGGAAGAGGCCCATGACATGTGGACTGTGGGTCCATCTTGACATCAGGGCCACACTGAGCCCTGCTGTGGCTGCATGTAATTGGCTCAGAGCAAGAATCTCCTGGTTGCAAGCATTCTGGGGGATGGGAGGAGTCTCAGACATCTTTTGTTACACGATGCATTGGTGGCACACTTGAGATCAGGATGTAGGTTCAATACTTTCCTGCTGGCTTCCATCAGCCTCTGGGTGCTGACAGAGAAGGTCATAGGATAGTGGATTAGTGGATTTCAGTTGCTTATAACAGAGTACCTGAAACTAATTCCTACAGGAATGAAATTTATTTCTTACAGTTTTGGAGGTTGGGAAGTCTAAGGTCTAGGAAACACATCTGGTGAGGGCCTTCTTCTGGGTCGTGACTGCCTAGAGCAATGCAAGGTGTCACGTAGTGAAAGCATGGCATGAGCGAGAGAGAGCCAACCTGCTCACTCACTCTGCGTATAAAGCCATCAGAACCACACCCATGACGATTCATTACTCCATGAATGGATTAATCCACTCACGAGGGTACAGTCTTCACAATCCAATCACCTCTTAGAGATCCCAACTTTCAAATACCATAATCGGATTTCTCACCAATGGGGGTCAAGCTCCAATGCATTTTGGGGGGCATTCAATCCACAGCAGATAGAGACGTGCTGCCCCAGCCCAAGCCCTGACCTTGGGCCTTTAAGGAACATAAGGTCCCCTCTACTCACTAAAACATCAGGGTCTCTCCCTGGGATCCTTCCTTCCTGTGGCTCATCCTGCACTGATGCTGAGAAGCCCCTGACAAAATATAAATATAATCCTATCAATCTCATTGCCCACCATTTCTGTTTAGATACACCCCAGGGCCCTTCAAGAGTTTTCAACTCCTCTCTGTGGGCTAAAGGGCCCCACATGAGCCAGCCCAGACGTAGATACTGTCACCTCCCGGGCCCAGGATCCACTCCCCCTGGACCTGCCACTCCCACAGAGCTTGCAGGTGCTGCCCACCTCCTGCCCACTCCTCCTCTGGTCAGTTCCTCTTGCCCCTGGAGTGCCACTTGCTCAAAGAAACCTTCCAGGTGAGGTCAGTTTCCTCAGTTACCTGCTCAGGTAGGACCATGCTCCTTTCTGTCAGAGCCTGCTGCTGAGTCTGTGTTTAAGACTCATCCACATGACAGGTATGAGATTGGGGACAAAAGCCCAGAGTCATCCTCTATCAATACTGGCTCAACAAGAGAATCCACAAATCCGCCCTCACATTTATAG
This sequence comes from Cynocephalus volans, assembly GCF_027409185.1. Lineage (NCBI taxonomy): Eukaryota > Metazoa > Chordata > Mammalia > Dermoptera > Cynocephalidae > Cynocephalus > Cynocephalus volans. The sequence continues at coordinate 297,349,079 of NC_084460.1, forward strand.
CCCTGAATAAATGAGCTAGAAGCAACCATTTCACACTTACTTTGGACACAGTCCCCACAGGACTATTTTCTTTTTTTTTTTCTTAGATGGCTGCGGACAGAAGCATCAAATTAGTCCTTTAACGGAGGAGTCAGGACATTTATAGGCAGGTATAACGACAGCAGCAAGGATCAGTCCTAATAGCTTGACAGTAAAAAAGAAAATACTAAAACAAGCAAAAAAGACAAAATGAATCTCTTGACGGCTTAAGACTATCATCGGAAACACAGCACACAATAATGTAGGACTCCTGACCGTGCGAAGATGTTTGTCCTGGCACTGATTGGCCAGTGGCTGCCATTTTTCTTGTAAGTCAAATTGTTATCCGTGTATTCTTGCCTTAAAAACAAAGACAACATATGCAGTGCATTCTGGAAGGATTTCTACCTTAAATCATTACAATGTTTTGGCCCTTCAGTGATCTAGAAAAGGAACTGGCAAACTTTTTCTTTGTGGGCTATATGACCTGTCTCAATAACTCAGCTCTGCCAGTGTAGCATGAAAGCAGCTATAAACAATACTAAGCAAATGGTCGTGACCGTGTTCCAATACACCTTTATTTACAAAATCAAGAATTGGGCTGGATTTGGCCCCTGGTTATAGTTTCCAGCCCCTATCTAGAACATTCATGCTGTGGGGCTCTGCACTCACTGACCATGTCAGGTGAGCAAAGAAACGGACATCTGAGTGCAGGACCTTCAAGCAGTAGAGGGCCTTAGCTGTTGTCTCATCAGCTCCTTCCTGGGCTAGCCCTGTTCCCTCTGCACTCTGCAGGAGCTGGGGGTGAGGTCTGCAGGCTCGCCTCTCAACCCTAGACCACCTCCCTGGTCCAGCACTGTCAGGCCACTTGGGGTCTTCATGAGCCATTCGTATGAGAATATACTTGCTGCAAAGTCCATTCTCTCCCAGAGGAAGCCCTAGAACAATGAATGGTGTTATTCATGAGTCTCACTGCTCTTAATAATCCTGCTAATTAGAGCCAATACCCTTACTCAAGCAAAAGAAGTTTGTTTTGCCACTTCACTCTCACTGTGGGCATTTATGAGTGAAGAATCCTTGCACAGAAGTAGTGATATAAAATACTCCTGCATAAACTCTTCACATTTACCTGTGTTGGTCCTCCAGCTCTGCTTCTGTTATTTGCCTGGGTAATTCCTCCTCCTCCTTTTTTTCCCCTCTTTAAACTTCAATCATCATTGCCAAGCCTAGGCTTAGGTGGTTAACACCAGAGCTAATTAACCATAAATTAATCGCTATCCTAAACAGTCGGTTGAAATAACTCCAGTGACCATTAAATTTTGGCTTCAGTGAGGCTTATCGAGGGCTGTGGTTTAGGAGAGATCAGAGGACTTGAGGCTGCCCCAAGCACAGCAGAGTGGTCGGGCTGTGTTCCCGTCTTGGACTCCCTGCTCGAAGATGAAATGAAGTGATCTGTGCTTTAACAACAGAGAAAAAGTCATGCAGAGGAAATTGCAAGGAGAAGCAATTTTCTCTTAAAGAGCATGAACCAGAGCTTTGGGATTCTGGAATAGCTAGGTCAGGGAGCCCCCACTGGATTGTGATTTCTGGGTAGTTGATTTGGGTCTGGGTTTCCCAGAATATCTATCACTCCAAGAGGACATATTTAGAAAATAAAAGTAGGAGTATTTTCTATGATATGGGGAGTGGTATAAAGGAGAACAATTTTGGGTATTTGTTAATCCGATCTTGTCACAATGAGACAATAGGTCAAGCTAATAAGTAGGGTTAAAAAGAAATTTAGGGTCATCCTAAGGCCTTTGATTATGAAGTTCAATGTGCTATAAATTTTTAAAAATTAAACCCAATCATGGGAGCCTGCCTTTCTTCAACATAGAGACTCAGAGGGCCTGCAAAACTGAAGCTATTCTGCCAACTCCACTAGCCCCAGCATCGCAAACCAAAAACTACTTCCCCTGGATTGGGAATCAAATTTGGGAAGAAATCAGGACTTACTTCAGAAATATTTAGAGGGAAATCCCAAAGAAAGACTAAAGTTGAATAGAGAAGAATAAAATGTGCTTCACTTCCATCTGGGATGTAGAAAACTAGAAAAGGTATTACTCCTACCTTAATGATGAGAGAAAGACAGATAAATTACAAAATCATAACATTTCTTGACCTATCAGAGATCTGAGGTTGCAGAGCAACCAAGTATCTTGACATTCAAAGAAACAAGGTAGTTCCAAGGTAGAACACACGCACCTGCACACAGGTAAGGAGGAGATGCTGACCACCGCAGAAGCAGGTAAGGAGAATCCAGCTACAATTCTAAGGAATTGCAAAAGGTTCAGTAGGGATTGACATGAAAATAAAAACCAGACACCATGGGAATTTGCACCCAATCAAAGTCTCTTTTCTACAGTCCTCCAGAAAATACTTACAAGAGAGGTCAGGTGTTGGAGAGGAGACAGGAGATAGCTTTTTTAGTGATACAGGACTGGAGAGAGGGAGCCACTGCAGATGCAGGAAAGACTTAGACCCTACTCCATTAGGAAAAAAAGTCTTAAGCCTCTGGGGGAGGAACAGCAAAGCCTACCTCCCATAGAAAACAAGAGAAGACTCACTGTAAAAATCCTCTACACCTGGGGTAGGGAAGAAATAGTGCTGGGCCCCTGGTCCTATACCAATACCATGAAAGGCCTCTCCCACAAAAGTCCCACCAATGACACAAGGCAGAGTTTGGCCACCATGGTGAGGAGAGACAGCATCACTTTGAAAGTCCCAGACTAAAAACACTAGTACACAGGCTCGCCTAAGAATAAGGCTTGACCAGGACAACAGAGAACCCAATCACCAGGCTACCAAGCACCAAGTAACAAGAAACAAGAGTGTTCCACTGGGACAGGGGCAAGAGCATGGAGAGAGACCCCATCTGTAACAGGCACACAGAAAAAGCCTACAGCTGAATGTGGAGCAGGAACATTGAGAAAAACCCTCCAATACCCCAGCACCCTCTACAAACACCAGTTACACTACAGAAATTCAGTGATGATGGGGGTGCCCTGAAAATCACCTCAACAACAAGAAAACTCAAACCCAGCTCAACTCCTGACCATAGTGAGTAACTAACAGCATAGGAGAAAAGGTTTGCCCATCCCAGGCATAATACTATTTGCTTCAATCTCTACCATTCTACACATGATGTCCAGCATTAACACGAAAATTCTGAGAAACAAAAAAGCAAGAGGAAGCAATCTCCCTCAAGGAGACAAGGCAATCAGCAAAACCAGACTCAGAGATGATCCAGATATCATTGTCATCAGACAGAAAATTTTAAATAAATATAATTAATAAATCAAAGCTCTAGTGTATGAACAGATGGATAATTTCAGTAGAAAGATGGAAACTATAAAAGCCAAAGGAAAATGCTAGAAATAAAACAAAAAACATGGCAACAGAAATGAATAATGCCTTTGCCAGACTCATCAGTAGACCTGACACAGTTAAGGAAAGAATGGGTGAATTTGAAGATAGATCAATAGAAAACACCCAACTGACAAGCAAAAAAGGAAAAAAGTGAGAAAACAGGAAGAACATTGAAGAATTGTAGGCAATACCAAGTGGTTTTACATATAAATAGCTGTAATCTTAGAAAGATAAACAAGAGAAAAGAAGGTAAGAGAAGTACGTGAAGGGAAGATAGCTGAGAATTTTGTGAAAATAATGAAATACTTTAAAGCACAGATCAAGAATATTAGAGAACTACAGGCCACCTCACTTCCCTCTCTCATGAGCCACTTGGCCAGACCTGTGTAGTAATGAAGAAAAGGCATTTTGACGGTCAAACTGTGCAGTGTATGGACAGAAGACCAGACTTCAAAACAGGGAGTCTGAAGACCCACAATGATTACCAGAAATGCCTGAATGTTAAACAAACCTCTGGGGAAACGTGGAAACGCCACAAGGGAAAACGCAGTGTAAAAGACATTATGTTTCAAACCAGTAAGGGCTGGATCCAAACTCTGGAAAAAGTTTATAGCCATATAATGTAAAATGTTTATTCATTCAACAAGTATTTTATAAATTTTCTGTGTCAAGTTTTGGCAAGTTGTCTTTTTCAACATTTGTTCATCTCATCTAAAACTGTCAAATTTATTATTTATGAAAATTCATAAAAACATAATATCATAATAGCTTATTATCCATTAACGTCAGGATCTATAGTAATTTCCCCCCTTTTCATTCTTAATCCTAGTAATTATGTTTTCTGTCTGTATTTTCATGGTCATCTTGCTAGAAGTATATCAATTTATGAATATTTTCAAAAGATCCAACATTTAACTTCAGTGTTTTCTCAACTATAAATCTGTCTTCTATTTCACTGATTTCTGTCTTTATCCTTATTATTTCCTTCATCCTATTTCTTTGTTTTGTTTTAATTTTCTCTTACATTTTCTTGAGATAAAAGCTTAGAAAATTTTTTAACTTTCTTATTTACTTACATTTAAAGCTATAAATTTTCCTTTAAACTCTTTTTTATTTTTTTATTTTTTTTGTTAAACTCTTTTTTAGTTACTTCTCTCTTCGTCTCCCTCTCTGTGTGTCGCTCTCTTGTCTCTCTCTTCTCTGTCTGTATCTATCTGTCTCTCTGTCTCTGTCTCTCTCTGCTTTGCAGCCCACCCTCTGTTTTCTGTAACACCAGGCACTCAAAATCCTATGAGAGTGAATAAGTGGACCAGGAGAATTGCCCACAATTGGGTCTCCTCCGGATTTCTATCCATATGACCAGCCCGCATGGCCATTAAAATGCCTCTGGTTTCTTCTTACACTCAAAAACTGTCTCTGTCTGCTCTTCCCCAGACTTGCCATCTGCCCTCAGAGAGAAAAGTGTTTGCTGATCTCAGTTCCACCGGAATGATTTGTCTCTGCCTGGAATTTTATTCCTGTAGACTCTTTTGCGGTCTCTAGATATTTTGTTTTGTTTTTTAATATTCTATTTTTTTCTTTATTTAGTTTTTTCTGGTTTTTATAGTGCAGGTGATGGACTATTGTGATCTTCTCCATCTTAACTGGAAGAAGAAACTCCCATTCTACAAATACATATTAATCATTATTACGTACAAGACTCTATGCCCACTGCTCAGGATATTATAGTGAATAGAGCTAGGATCTAAACTCTAGACCAAAACATCAGAATGCCACAGCAGTGTTTCCAGAACAAGCAAAAGGAGTAAACAAGAAGAACAGCAAGTTTTTATGAATCTAATGAACCTGGTTTGTGTTAGAAGTAGATAATTTCTTAACATATATTCAATGCCATTTTTGTTGTTTCTTTCCTAATCACCTATTTTTATACAGTCAATCTTGCCACCTATACAAATGTGCAAAATTTTGCACACTTCTTCCCTTTTTCTCCCATACCCTCTTTGCTTTTAAAAATCACAATTAAAGCCAACCCAACTCTCTTACTCTTTTAAATAAAGAGTTAGCTATTGAAAAACAAACATTAAATACATAAAAATATTAACAATAATCCCTATTTCTAGACAATTTTGCCTCTCTAAGCCTATCAGTCATTTGGTTTTGCACTTTTTCACTCAAATAAAATAAAACAGATCAGCTGACTGCTAATATCACTGCCACTGAATAACTTGTACGACTGTACAAATGCCAGGTGGCTGCATGTTAAATAAAACCCATCAAGGCATTGCCTACAGGATGTCAAACAGCCAGCTCTAAATGGAAAACTTCAGTCTGCTCGCTTTGTTGGACATAACTATTCAAATACTTTGACTGCTTCTGTAGAATCTATTGAATGTTCTGTCATGATCAATTACCCAGAAAACACTCCCCGGGCAGTGGTACCCAATGCCACCTTCATGGCTCCCACAGAGCAAGCAGAAACACAGCACCAGATTTGGAATCACATATCTAGTTTCCGTCTAGGACTGCCATTAATGAGCCATATGTCCTGGAAAAGTCACTTCCCTCACTCAGGCTGCAATTCCTCATCTGTAAAATGAGGAGGCTGGGCTAGTTAAACATCTCAGTACCTGCCATCTGTCACATCCTACTTTTTTGGTACCTGGCCATTGGTTGCTTTGGAAATGTACATGTTCATTCTGGGTTAGCTCAAGGCCAGATAGGGAAGCCAGGAGAGCTTGTCCTTGGCCTCCTCTGCCTCCCGTCTGCACTTCGGCGACTCCCCCAGTCTGCACCTCAAAACCTCTTTCTCCTTCTTTCCCACTATAACCTCTCTCAGATCACTTGCACCACAGTTAAAGTACTGGTGACAATTTAAAATTTCACCCAACCTCAAGCTTGAAAGAGAAAAGAGAATATTAAGCAGTGTTATGAGCTGGGCTTCAAAACCAGAGGTTCCTGGATTGACATCCTACTGCCTCCAGCTTGTGACTCAGGCAAGTCACACAAACCCTGTACTAACTTCATAGGATTTTTAGGAGGGTTAAATGAGAAAATGCATATATAGTCCATAGAATTATGTTCAACTTTAACAAGGACTTTACAAATGTCAAATATTGTTACTGTTTTCCATCCTTAGCAGGAAATAACCAAAATATTAAGATAATAGAACTGAGATCTTTTATAGATTGGATTATTGTTCAAAAGATGTTTATTCTCTCCCTTCATGCTGTGGATGGAGTAGACTGTCCTGGCCCATTGAGATTGAGTTTGACCATGAGACTTTCCTCGGTCTATGGAATGGGAGTGGATTTAATGCATGCAGAAGCTTTAAACGTGCTTTCACAGCTTGGCTTGATCTCTGGAGAGCCAGAATGAGAACAGACCTGAGTTCAGCCAGCAATCTAAAGCCACAAGGCTAGCCTAGCCCAGTCGAGTTACAGTCAGCCCATGTGCATAAGGATTAGTGATTGTTGTTTTAAGCTGCTGAGTTCTTGGGCAGCTTATCACACAGCATTACCTTGGCACTAGCTGACTGATACATGTTGCAATGATGTTATTGTGAGTCAAAGTGTGAAAATAAGGGAAGCCTTTCAGGTGTCAGATGTTTCCTGTCCTCACCTTCCTTTCTAGATCTCTATGCCTGTCCCCCCAACCCCACCCCAGTAAATCTTCATTAAGTACCTCTCTGCCAGGCCCCAGGAATAAAATATAAACAATATACTATCTCTGTCCTCTTATTGTCTACTGAGAGCCATGGATAAGTTAACAAGAAATAGTAATTCAGTGAGTTAAAGACTATTACAGAAAAACACCAGACTGCTGTGGGACCAAACAGAAGGGATATGACCCAGACTACAGGGTTAGAGAAGGTGGCAACGTATCAACTGAAACCTAAAGATTGAGTAGGAATAATGGGGTGACGATGGAAGGAAGCATGTCACACACAGGGCCTTGGAACGGGCATGAGTCCACAGCAGCTCTTCATTCAGGACAGAGTTCCTGCCCCACGCCCCTGCTTCCTCCCCTGCTGAGCTGGGTTGAACCGCAGAAAAACCTCAATATAGACGTGTGTCTCACTCTCCCTTGGGGAGCTGCTTGGAAATACCCCTGCTGGGACCCATTTCTGGAAATCCTGAGTTTGCACATCTTGGAAAGGGCTCATGTAGTCTGCTTTAGTCTGCTTTCGAAATAAGCTGGCAGATGACACTCATGTCGCCCAGTTTGGGAACTGCTGGTAAGCTGCCCTCTCCATCTCCCCTGCTCTGGGGGTCATCCTGCTCCTATGGCCACACCAGGCCAGCTCCCAGGCAGAAGAGAAGAACCGGGCAGGAGGAGGTCGGGGTCTCCTGTGCAAAATCCTTCCTCCCCCACATACCAGAGATCCTTCTGGAGGGCCACAGGAGACAGCAGTGACCCTCTGCTCTTCCCACTGAACATTCCCAGCTGTGAGTTAGAGACGATTATAGAAAAACGCCAGACTGCTGCGGGTCACTGGGAAGTTTCAGTACCTGCCAAGGTACTCACAGCCACAGGGACGATGTGTAGCAGGCCCTCTGTGGCTCCCACACGGAGGGGCTAACAGCAGAGTCTGGACAGGAAAGACTTCGATTAGGGCTTCAGGGTGTGGGAAGATTCTAAAGCTGGAAATCTGATCTCATGCTGCTGCTTAGCTCGGAAACCCAGATTTTCAAGGGGAACATGGATTGCAGTATTTACTCAGACATATTCCTGGAAACCAGTTTCACTAAATCATTTATGAAGCTGACTGTACTCATTTCTGTTCCCACACATGTGATTGCTGTCTCTGCCCACCCCGTCCTCAGCTGACACAGTCACACACACGCACATGCACGCACAGTCACACACTTACATTCATGCTCACATAAACTTACAGTCACACACACTCATCCTCACACAAACACACACAGTCATGCACATGCACATGCATGCACAGTCACACACTCACACTCATACTCACGTAAACTTACAGTCACACACACTCATACTCACACACACTCTCACATGCACACAGTCACATGCTCACATGCACACTCATACTCAAACACATACACACATGCACATGCACTCTCATACACACAGTCACACACACACACACGCACATGCACTCATACACACACTCACATGCACACATAGTCACATGCTCACATGCACACTCATACAAACACACAGGCACACACACTCATACTCACGTAAACTCATAGTCACACACATCCATGCACACACACACTCGTGCTCATACACCCTCACACAGTCACAAACACACACTCTGACACTCACACAAACTCTGTCACACATGTGCCCTCACGCACAGTCCCACACTCACATCTGCACACAAAGGTGCACACACACAGCTGTGGAACCCTGAGGGAGAAGTGAAGTTGGACGCTACCTGAGAGTTTCAGCAAATGTGACATTCATTCACATTGTCATGCTGTCATGACGGGTCGACTAGTCATGGCAGCACAGGGACAGCTGTGAGGTGGTGATCCGCGGCAGCTGGGCTGGCGTCCTCTCTGATCGTCTCTTCTCTAGTAGGGAAAACCACTCGACTGTGTGTGGAAGATGTACCTCCTGCAGGGCAGCCCGACTTAGTGAGAAGTGGGGATAGGGGCTGGAGGTGGCAGTTGTGTGTGGTGTAGTGGGGGTTGTTTGATATACACGTACATGGTGTAGTGTGTGTGCGTGTGGTACAGGGGTGGTTTTGTGTGCAGTTGTGTGTATATGTGTGGGTGTGTGCGTGTGAGTGCGTATGTAGTTGTGTGTGGCTGGACGTGTGTGGTTGTGCACACGTTTGATACAGAAGTATGTGGTGTGGTGTGTGCGTGTGGTTGTGAGTCTGATCATGTGTGTGTGATCGTCTGTGTGTGATTTTGTGTGTGTGTTTACACGTGAAGGCAACAGCGTTCAGAGCAACAGTGCCATGACTGAGAAGGGAATTGCCCCCAAAACCTTATTTCCCAAGTTCTCCCATTTTTTCCAATTTTCTTTCTGACAGCTTCTCGATTTGGCCCTAACTCAAAGGTAAATTTTTTTTCAGCAAGTAGAAATGATTCAATCCATGCACTTCTGACCAACATCAGCAAATACAATTGAAGTGCATTTTAAGGTTCGTGCTTCCATGGTCCGGCACTGCTGTGACCGTGCTGGAGGCTGGAGCGTCAGGGCCGCCGGCCTCCCCGGCAGAGCTCAGGAGTGTCACCAGCACGTGGGCCACTCTCCTCCTGCAGACCCTCCTGTAGGTCAAATACTGCCGATTGGGGCTTTTCTCCTCCCAAACAAACTTCGGTTTTCTTGTCAGGAGTGTCTCTGGAGACCCCACGTTCAGATCACTTCTGCGAAAGCAAGTCCAAAAGCAGAGAAGGAGACACGGTCGTTCCCAACCCGGTCGGAGCACTGGACACTCGATGTGGCAGCAGCGGAAGGTGGAGGGACCGAACCCTGGGACAGCGGGGCCATCACCCCTCACTCCTCTCTGTCATCTGACTCCAGCCCCCAGCCCCACCCCAGGCAGGGCACATGCCGGGGAGGACCCCCGTCCCCAGAGTCAGACGACAGCTGGCAGAGGAAAAGCAGAGCTGTCTCCAGGCAAAATTCCCAAGGACAGGGATGAGGAGGGTTGACTATGGTCACCCCAAAACAGCCCAGGAGACACTTCAACAGCCTCAGCCCGTTCCTACCCCCAGATCCAGCCTGCGCCTTTGCCTGCCCGCTCTCTGCCCGGGGAAGCTGGTGGCCACGTCGGGGTTGGCCAGTGGGGGGCCCAGGCAGGAGGAGGGAAGGAGGGACCAGGGTGAGCCGGGGTGTTTATCCCCCTGCTCCCATGGGTGGGGTCACTGCTGGAGGGTGACTCCCCATCCACTGACCAAAAGTCTGAGCGTTTGTCTTAGCTCAGTGCCTTAGTCCATGCAGGCTGCTCTAACAAAACATCATAAACTGGGTGGCTTACAAATGACAGAAATGTATTTCTCAAAGTTCTGGAGGCTGCAAGTCCAAGATCACGGCACTGGCAGATGTGGTGTCTGGTGAGGGCCCGTCCCTCATAGACAGTGCCTTCTGTCTGTGTCCCGCCATGTGGAAGGGATGAGCTAGCCCTCTGGGGCCTCTTCTAAGGGCACTAATGCGCTCATGAGGGCTCCATGCGCATGAGCTACTCACCTGTCAAGGCCACACCACCTCATACCATGCCCTTGGATTTCAACATAAGAATTTAAGGGGGACATGAAACATTTAGACCAGAGCAGAGAGGTAAAGCACCCGACTTGCACTCTCCCAGGTGGTACACGGTCCCTGGCGCATCCCCTATGTCCTTCTCACACCGTCGTAAAAAGCCCTATGGCAAACTCTCCTCAAATGACCCGACCTGAGTCAGCCTGGACCCTCCTGAGGCAGACAGGTTGTACAAAGGCCTCATCCTTTAAATTTTCTCCTCCTTTAAATTTCCATCTCACACAAGCTGCAGGGAAAAAAAATGCTCATTGAACAAATTTCTAGGAGATAGCTATGTTTGTCCCCTACAAACCCTCAAGGTGCCAGATTGTCATACTGCACCTCTCCCCTCGGCCACCAGCCCCTAGCGCCAGCGTCTCCAGCCAGCTCCTCCCTTTCTGCTCTCCTGGCTCCTCCAACATATCCTCCTCCTACAGGACTTTTCTGCTCTGCCTTCTGGAACCTTCCCTCCACTGGAAACATCACCATCCCCCACAGAATGCTCCTACTACCTCCTGCCTTGGTGAAGGCCGATCCCCACCAAGACCACTGCTTGCACTTGTAGCCCTCCGCAGGGCTACACTGTCACACTTGTAGCCCTTTCCTCCCCAGAGCCACAGGACAGCCACACTCCTAGGTCTCCACGGCAGTTCCCTAGCCACGTGACCAAAGCCTAAACGTGGTCTGTCTTCGGGCCGATCCCCAGTCTCCTAGCAGTCTCACTAATCCTAGACTCGATCACCAGGCTTCAGTCTGTCTTTGACGAATCCTCATTTTTCTTCTTATTTTACAGAAAACCTGATCAAGTTGTATTCTTGAGTGTGGTGAGTCACCACGACCTCAAACATTACCAGATTTTGTGACTCACAACCCAGCCAGGGAGCTCTAACATAGTCATCATTCAGCTTTGAAAGGACCAGCTAAGACATCAGTTTAAGCATTAACTCAGAGGAAAAGATGTCATCCACAGACTCTAGACAGTATCAAAAGGCTTGCTCAATAAAAGGAAATGAGACGGGCATTAGAGTTTGAGAGAGAGATTGGCCAGTTCAGCTAATAGCATTTTACCGATTCTAGACAGTCGTTACGAATTTGATTTAGAGTAAATGCCTTTCCTTTTACTAGGAATGGTGCAGCATTTAAGAATGTCTAAAAATAAGATAAAGGAACAAAAGTTTCTGGCTTATTACTCTGACTGGAACCTGCTATGATTTATTGTAACATTATTGATAAAGCAATGCCTTGCCTTAGGAAAGCAATTTCTCTCCTCTTGCATAGAAGGGTGACGTCTAGGAAGACAAGGTTGTACTGTGGATATAAAAGAAGAGAAAGACATCTCCAGAGCTGGCCTTGGCTACTAGCGATTTGGAGTAGGTCATCACAAACGACTCATGGCAGATGTGGAGCTGAAGGTCTGCGGTTGGATGTGTTAAGTAGCTCCAGCCTGGAGGGCTGTCAGAGACCAGAATGGTCAATGAGTTGGTCTGCTCCCCTCTGAGGCGCCCTCATCCATGACCAGCCTGTCCCTGATTTAAAGTACTCAATTTCAGATACTCCTGAGGGGCTCCAAACATCAGGGGCATGTGAGTAATTGGTCCTTCAGGAAAGGACTGGGCACCGTGAAAAGCATGTGCAGAGAGGTCACTTGCTAGTGAGGAAATTGGGAGCCTCTGGGCTCCACTGTGTTCTCTGATAATCACTGGATTCAGGCCCATGGGGCTACTTGCCTTTTATGGCTTTCGTTTTTTGGCTTTTTTGTTTTATGGCTTTTGTTTTTGCCAAAGATAATTATATTAATAATTACCATTTATTGAGCACATACTACATGCCAAATGCTGTGCTGGGGGCCTTGTGTGACTCATGTCACAAAAACTCTATAAAACAGTTGTTATTTTTAAGGAGCTGAGGCCCAAAGAGGTTAAGTAACTCATGCAAGATCACACGGCTAGTGACACAGTTGGTACCTAAACCCAAGTCTATCTAAGTGCAAAATTCCTATTTATAACCATAGCCCTTAACCACTCAAGGTCTCAAAACACAATCCCCATGATGTCCAGGATGACTATAGCAATTATTTGACATTAATTCAGTCGTTCACTTGAGGAATGTTTCTGAGCCTACCTGTGCAATGCACTGTGCACATACACACAGTGAGTTAAGAACCAGGCTTTGGGGTAAAAAGGCAAGCACTTAAATGTCTGGAACACAGGCAGTATGTCTAAGTATGCGCGTTAAGAGGTACTAGGTGGATGGAGAGGCCCCAAAGACCTCTGCAGCCGGTGGTTCAGGAATAGCACTGGGGAGACAGGAGGGAGACAAGCAAAGTTAGGGGGTTAGGCGCCCCAGAGGGATGGGAGACTGAGCAGCAGTGGGGATGTGCAGGGTGTGACTAGAACCAGCGGGGCTCCCAGCTCGGTGGGAGGGCAGCCTGTGCAGAGTAGAACCCTCCACGTGGGAAGCTGCTCAGCGGGAAGCTGATGCATTCCCGGTCAACACAGCCCTGTCCAGTTCCTGAAGGGAGTTTCCAGCTGACAGCACTGAGATCCCGAAGAACTCTGAAAGGAAGTGTGCTTGTTTGTTTGTTTGTTTGTTTGTTTGTTTTTTCAATAAGCCAAGTTAACCAAGTGACGAGGCCTCAGGCCTCCAGAGGTGCTGGAGGTAAAATCCTTGTGGTCCAGGAAAAGGCAGTCACCTGCTGATCCTCCTGCTCAATAAACAAGAAACATAGAAGCCTTTGACTTCCAAGGAAAGTGCTTGATGGGCACATCAGGAAGGAGTGGGACAGCTGGATCTAGAAGAACTTCCAAAAAATTGAATGGATAGACAAAATGTGCTGTACACATGCAATGGAATAGTATTCATTAAAAGGAAGAAAACTTATAAAAGAAGGAGGAAGTTTTGACACATGCTACAGCATGGATGAACCTAGAAGACATTATGCTGAGTGAAACAAGCCAGTCACAAATGGGCAAATACTATATGGTCCCACTTGCATGAGTGGCTAGAGTAGTCAAGTTCATAGAGACAGAAAGTGGAACAGTGGTTGCCAGGGCTGGGGGAAGGGAAGATGGGGAGTTAGTGTTTCATGGATACTGAGTTTCCATTTTGCAAGATGAAAAGAGTTCTGGTGATACGTGGTGCTGAAAGCAGCACGAGCATGTGAATGGACTTTATACCATTGAAGTGCACACTTAGAAATGGTTACAATGGTAAATTTTAAGTCCATTTTACTGTAATGTTTAAAAAATAAATAAAATATTTCTTTTAAAAAAGAACCCTCTGAGCACACTTGGAAGGAGCAAACCCTCACCAGGCCCCTACCAAGCCAAGATATGTGCATTTCATTTTACTGGCAAGACATTTTTGAGCAAGGGAGAGGACAAGATCTGAGCTGTGGCTTAGGGCAATCGAACTGAAGAGCCGGGTGCGTGAGTTTGATTGGAGGGAAGCCAGAGCCTGGGCAGGTCATTAAAACAAGACGCAGCTGCCCAGGAGAGAGGTGCTAAGGATCTGAACCACGGCCACAGCAGGGAGATGGAAAAGGAGGGAAGCACTTCTGTGCCATCAGAAAAGATTCGGGAGGACACAGGACTACAAGAAAATGGGGGATGCACTGAGCCCATGGAGAGAGGAGGAGTATCATCAAAATGTGGTTTTAAATGTTTGCAATGGAGGGGGAAACGGGCAGTGGCAATTATAGAATAAGAAGGTAGAAAAGCCATCCCACCTAGACGAGGATGTGGGCTCCAGTGATGGCTAAGACCATAAAAGTCAACAGGAGGTCCACGGATGGGAATATTGACCTTGAAACCTACCCTCTCAAGGGGAAAGTAGGGGAACGCACCCTTCAAAAGCAATGCAGCCTTTACAGTCCAAAGCAGCAGTTCTGAACACACACACACGCGCGCGCGCGTGCACACGCGCACACACACGCACTCCGGGACATCTGGTAATGTCTGGAAACACCCTCGGTTATCTCAACTAGCCTCAGCGGCTGCATTCAAGGGATAAAGGCCAGGGATGCTGCTAAACACCCTACGGTGGACTGGACAGCCCCCACAACAAGTCCCCAAAAGTCAGTAGTGCCAAGGTTGAGGAACCTTGGCCCAAAAAGATTAAGCCGGATAACATGGAGAGATAAAGATAAACCCATAATATCTCTTCCCTGGGGAAAAATTCAAGCAAATGCTAATTTACAAATACTGTATTTACTAATTTACTAATTCAAACAATGCTATCTGTGACTAAAGTTTACTACCGTAGTCAGGAGCATTGCTTACATGCATCTGATTCCCTTCTGCCTGGGCAATACGACGACGTTGGAAACGCAGAGGTCGGAGTGAGGGAAACTGCGAGAGGCTGGCAAACTTCAGGCAGCTTTTTTTAACCTAGCTGCGTGACTGCACTAAATTTTTATATAGACCTTCTGCCCCATCAACTTCCATCTCTTCTCACCAGAAGTGATTCTGCCACCATAACACAAACACTGCCCGCACTGGGTACCTTGAGGATATTTAAAAGGAAAAAAGTAATGAAAACTGGCCAATGAAATTCTTTAAAGGATGAGTAAAAATACAGACTCACATTTTACATAGAGCAATGGGTAACAAAATTGATTGGACATTCTAATCAGATGTCAAGCTTGGTGTTTTTGAGTATTTTATTACTTCCATAGCAAATGAAAATAAACCCGGAGCTGATTTTTATATTAAAACTGCCTTATATGTTCAAAGAGCAGCTCTTTGTGAAGCTCCTGCCTCCCCACACTATAAATAATGTAGTAAAATATTGAGAGAACCTTTGATTGCAGAAATTGTGCTCCTCTGCTCCTGTCGCTGCCACTACAGCAGCCCCGGCCTCGCTGGTTAGACTCTACGGGTCACACCACACGTCAGGTGGTTTGAAGGGTCTTTTTTAGGCTCACTGGTTGCATATGTTTGGTTTTGTCTTTTGATTTTGCCAACCATAGGGAAATAGCATGAATAGAGACATAAAAGGAAGTGATTTCCTTCGGTGCTGTTGGTGTGAGTGCCACGTCTCCAGTAAGCTTTCTTTAATGAACTTATTTCCCATGGCCTTGGTTTTACCAAAGGGTGGGGTCTGTCATACAGAGAAGCTGTAATGAGGTCCCATGAGGAGACTCCTTTACCATCTTTCAGCTGTGTGTGACACCAACCAAGACACAGAGTGAAAACGTGTCTGCTGGAAAGAAACATCCTGCTGCAATAACACCGTCAGCAGCTGGAGTCTCTGGTCACTAAGTAACTAACACCTCTCCATGTCACCTTAAACCAGGTGGGCCTGATGCAGGCAAGGAAAACAGCACAGTGACAAGACTGAAGATGACTCACTCAGTGGTCACACATACTTAGACCAAAATTTTTCTGGTAAGAGTCCTAATTTCCAAACGCATGAGACAAATTTATTTTATTTTATTTTATTTGGGGAGGTATTTATTTTCTCACAGGTCTGGGGGCTAGAAAGTGCAAGATCAAGGTGCTGGCAGGGTCTGTGTCTGGTGAGGGCTCTCCCCTTGGGTCGCAGGTAGCCACCTTCCCCCTGTGTCCTCACATAGCAGAGAAAGAGAGGGACGAATTTATTTCAATATAATGTTTTTCTGTGACATTGCCTGAAGGGGCTACAAATGTGTTGGCAAGGGAAGTGGCAAGGGGGACTCAACATTCCCTATTTGGTATAACGGGTATTACTGCAAGAACAAAAAAAGAGGAAAGTGAACGGCTGTCGTGTCTACTACGTGCAGACACAACAGAAGGCCCTCCCCGTGTTCCCTCTTCCCCCACCACCTCCCAACAACCCTGTGAGGTGGCCATTGTCGTTAAACTATGACCGTGAGGCTCAGGGAGGTCAGGCAACCTGCACAAGGTCAAAGTGAGCACGTGGTAGGGAAGAAAGCTGAGCCCAAGTGGCCTTAGTCTAAAGCTGTTCCAACCAAATTCCACACTGTTTGAGACATTCCAAAAACAAGTACGTGTGCGAGGTGGGAGCAGAGAAAAGTGTACCTACTGGCCCCTGTCTCCTGTGGGTCGGATTCACCCAGGGACCATCGCCTTCGCTGCTGGAGCGGGATGCATGTGTGCGGGAGGGAGGACCCGTGGCTCACGCGACTCAGCCACAGCAAGGAAGCCAGAAGGAGCAGGCCTAGGCTGCCAGCCTGGCCAGGGTCTTGTAAGGTTTCACTTGCCAGAAACACAAGGGACCAGGAGCAGCCACGACAGCTGGCCTCTCAGCGTGCCTATCCCACTTCTGTACTAGGAGGTTGGCTCCTGGACCTGCTGGGAACTGATGGGTCTGGGGACTGGATGAGGGGACACTTCCATTGCAGCAGCAGCAGCAGTCTTCTGCTCACCCGCTGCTGACTTCTGTCTTAGCTTCTGGATTTAGGCCCCACCCTAATCCAGTACAACCTCATCTTACCTCGATTACATCTGCAAAGACTTTATTTCCAAATAAGGTCACATTCATAGGCACCAGGGGTGAAGGCTTCGATGTAGATTTTTATAGGACACAATTCGAGCACGACTTCTTATCACGGAAATCAAGTCACGCCCCTAAGAAAACCATCATCCATCTAATTATTAGCAACACAGGCCCCAAGGGTCAGTGCACTCTGCTCGTCACTAAGGCCTGGGTACCCATCTCGGAGTCACCTACACACGGCCCATGACTCCAAGGGAGCCAGAGCTTCAGGGGAGCCTGCCTGAGCCAACCCCAGCCACGGAGGACAGCCACTCCCAAACCTCTCAGAGATGCCAGTGGCCCCTCTCCGGTGCATTTCCTATCTACTTAATGGAGGGAATATCCTCTGAGCCCCTCTGAGCCCTCAGACCCTGCATGGCAAATCTATGCTAACATACCCACCTCTGGGAGCCTTCTGACCCATGCCTCAACAGCAGGCCTTCCTTTGCCAGGTTGGCGCATGTGTGGGTACCCACCATATCCTGTGGGGTCTAGCACCTCAGTGCCAAGAGGGGAGCCCAGGGGTAGGATAGAAACAGCTAGAGGCATGTCCAGAAGACAGCCGGGCTGAAATTCAGTCCAGCTCCAGAGGAAGGGGCTTACCGGTGTGAAATGCTGCCGTGGCGGGCTTGGTTCTGTAGGATGGCCACATGACCCATCAGCACCTGCTAGCAGAAAAGCAGAGGCAGGCACCAAAGCTTTAAGAAAACTTTGGGCTGAAAAATGCTTACAATTGAGAAAGGCAAATTCCACTGACATCACACTTTCTGAAAAGTGGCAGAACACTCCCAATAGCTTCCTGCTGTGGCAGAAGCCCTCAGCCCTCCTCAGAAGCAAAGCTGGGGAGCCTCTGGTACATATTTATCAGGAGAGCTGGTCCCTGGAAGTGACCTCTCAATATGGGCTTTGAAGGTCCAAGCTGAGAGCACCTGGGCAAGAGGTTTAAATGCTCCAAGTTTCCATTTCTTCAAACATAAACAGATTAAATAAGATACTGTTTGAAAAGCCTCTCCTGTGATATGCCAGGTCATTTGGTTAATTTTATGTATAACCCAGTGTCAACTGGGACACAGGGTGCCAACATATATAGTCAACGGTATACTTGGTATGTCTGAGAGGCTGTTTTTAGATGAAATTGACGTTTAAGTTGGGGGACTTTTGAGTAAAGCAAGTTGCCCTCCCTAATGTGGGCAGGCCTCATCCAGTCCTTCGAATGTCTGAATAAAACAAAAAGACTGACCTCCTCTGAGCTAGAGGGAATTCTGCAGCAGTGGCCTTTGGACTTGAACTGCAGCATCAGCTCTCTGCTGGGCCTCCAGCCTGACAGCTCATCCTGCAGATTTTGGACTTGCCAGCCTCCAAAATCACGTGAGACAATTCCTTAAAATAAAAATTCTCTATTAATATACACCCTATTAGCTCTGTTTCTCTGTAGAACCCTGACTAATACACATGGTTTTAGAGAATACAAACATAGGAGACCCTCCAATATCGCAGGCTCAGCTCAGCTAGGAATATCTGTCCCATTACCAGGCTTACGAGAGACAAACCTCACACGTAAAAGCATTTGGCTTACTGTTGAATGGAAGCAAACTCACTTGCTGTTCTTTGAAAACACCATGTTGTCAGCCTGAAGTTTTTTAAAAGCAAACTTAAAATAGGTGGCAATCAAGAGGGAAACAGGCTGTCCCTGGGCTGGCCCATCTTCAGCATCTCCATTTAGGACTTTGATGGACACGCATGCTGGGCAGCTCACAGATATGGAAAGTCTGGGTTTCTTCCCTCCAAATCTAGAAGGACTGGCTCTTAAAGTCCGTGCATCTGAAAGAGAGAATCAGGGACAGAAAGACTATCTCAGTCACTTAGGGCTTCCTTCTGCATCAGGATCCCATCCATTTCCTGTTCCTAAATCATCCCTGACAGTGACTTCCACCCTTAGCCAAACCTGCTTCTCTTTAGTTCGCCCGTAAATGAAACAAACAAACAAAAAAGCGACACAGAACAAAAGAGTTTCTTTTAAGCTTTGTAACACAGAGCTTCTTGCCACGATCCTCCTGTTCTCACAATCATGAACTTGCTTTGGTGATTGCCAGGCCGCTGGATCCCCGGATCTCAGGTGTGGCACAAACCTTTGCCACGAGCCTCCACATCAACACAATCAACCAATGCGGAAGGCAATTTCCCTGCTCAGCTTTGCCAAGTCTTTTCAGATGATAGCTGTCCCCTGGCACAAGCTCAGCTGAAATGTCACCAAATGCTACACATCCCCCTGTGTGGCATGGCCAGTTAGCTCAGTTGGTTAGAGCACCGCCTTGTAACACCAAAGTCAAGGGTTCAGACCCCAGTACCAGCCGGCTGCTACAAAGTCCTTATCCCTGGAAATGTACCCAACTCTTCCTTCCTTATTCTCCTTTTCTTATCTTCTGCTCCTGGATAAAACTGTTGTGTAGGATTCTGTATGTAAAAATGCTTGGGGCTGAGGTGGTTAACTGGAGGGAAGGACCAGACTGCCCAAAGTCACCTTGTTTTTATGTCGGTACCCAATGCATTTAGTCTAAAGAGATAGGACCCATATGCACAGCTGTAGCATGACCTCTGCGTCTCTGTAAATCTATATATAGATCTGTGGGGTCTACGGAACATCTGCCACTTGAGTCAGCACTGAGGAAGGTGGTTTCCTTTCCTTCCTCTCCACTTTCAACTAAATGCTGCAAATGGCCTCTGCTTCAATTTTTCTCATTCTTTTTAACTAGGTTTTTGGTTGTTTTTGTTGTTTCAGTATTATTTAGTTTGGGCTCATTTTCTTTAATTTTGCAAGAGTATAACAGCAAAATATATATATATATGAAATGAAAAGTTCAAGTTTCCACCCCACCAACCTGCCTAGGTAACCAACTCCCTTCCTTTTCCTGGTCTGTGGCACGTGCCCCACCTCTCCTAGGAATGATTCCTGGTATTTCTAACATTCCTCCAAGCCCTCAGCTACAGGACAGCAGTTCTTATACCTCAGCTTGCACCACACTCACCTAGAGCAACTCACTTAAGTGATTTTAAATTTTCTGGCAGGTATGTTTTAAAAAGTAAAAAGAAGGGGAAGGTAATTTTAATAATATATTTTAATTAACCCAATATATCCAAAATATTATTATTTCAACATGCAATCAATATAAAAAATTTAATTCAGTATTTAACATACTCTTTTCCATGGCCACTGTGACCAGTGGCCAGGACAGCACAGGGCCAGGGGCTTGTTAAGTACAGCCTACTGGGTCCCACCCCCAGAGTCTCCGGTGTGGTGGGTCTGGGGATGAGGCCTGAGAATCTGAATATCTAACAAGTTTCCAGGTGTGCTTATGCTGCTAGTCCCAGGAAGTTCTCTGAGAACTGCAGATTTTGGGAAATGTCAGAGGCATCAAATGAGGAAAAGTACTTGTGTAAAACCATGTGCACTCAGCTGTCAGTGTTTCCAAATCACATGAGGGTGCTGGCCTTGCAAAGCCTCAGCTGCCAGGCGGAGGTCACATCAACAGGTCTGCTGGGGCAAATGCCTGTGTCTGGCACCCCCTGGCTGAGAACACAGGCAGCCCCATCCTGATGCCCTCCAGGAGTTGTTCTTGGCCAGCACATGCAGTTATTTTGATCACTCTCAACTCTCCTCCCTGTGGGAGACTTCTTTATGGAAGAAGATAGATATTTCCGTGCACCTTGAATAAAAGACACACAAGCTTTTAAGAGTAACGAGTCTCCCAGCACCCGGCAGCCAACTCCACTCCTGGCACCTGGCAGGAAACACACACTCTGTCTAACAGGACACCAGGGCTGCCTTTGGGCCAGGTGTGAGAGACTGGCTCACTGTGCCATGACACGGGGTTTTTGTGTAAGTCCCCTCTCTAGGCACCATGGATGCAGTTGACAGCTTTAGAGAAATTTTAGGTAGGGGAGTGGGTAGCTGGCAGTCTGATCTTCATGTCACTTTCTACTCTCCAAATAAAGAGATGACAACTACTGTGAAAATGTAGGAAAGACCTGACAGGGGGTCTCAAACACTAAAAGACTTGTCTTTTGCAAGAGGCCCTAGCCCTGGTCTGTGTGACCCCCAGGCTGAGATAAGATCACAGGGCACAGGTAAAAGGGAGAGTGTCTTCAGCGTGGCATATAGTGTCAGACGACCCCACTTCCCAGCAGTGCGGCCTCCGCTGTTTCCTCAGCCTCTTTCTAAACCTCAGTGACTTTATCCACAATGTGGCGGTAACAGTAGTATTTACTCCAAACCCTTCTTATGAGGACTGCATGAAATAATTCCTGCTGGACACCTGAGACGCAGTGACTAGAGGCAAGCTGTACCCAAAGAGGCAGACTCAGGGTAGAAGGGTTCAATGTCGGGACCCAGGCTCCACTGCAGCCTTCTCAAGAGGCCTCCCTGGCATCCAAAGCAGACACAGAAGCAATGGAAGGCTCAGAAGAGGTCAGAGGCGGCACACCACCAGGGTCACAGAACCGGGCTAGAGCCTCCTGGCAGGAGAAGAGAAGTCTCTCTCTCTCTTACATCGGGGAGACTTTGGCTTAGGAGGGAGCAGCACGGACGGGGGGCAAAGGGGAAAGTCATGAGCGCTGGTTGCTCAGGTGGCTCCAGGCTTCAGACCCCGCTGCGAAGGGGACATTTACCTTGTGGTTTCCTTCTGACTTGTCTGGTGGACTGAAACCTGCTCTAAAACAATAAAAAAAAAATATCATATTTGGTTCCAGCAATCTTGTGGCAGATTCCCCAGAACCTAGAGGGGTGTTAGGCAGATGGATGAGGGTGTGCCCAAGACCAACTGGGATAAGCCCCTCATGGCCACAGGCCCCCATCACGATGCCTCTAAAGGGGTCTTGCTGAGTCTGTGCGGGCTCTGATAGGGTGTCATATGGGGTGCGGGGCCTGCACTGGGCAAGAATTAGTTAGAGCCACACTCTCCAGTGTGGTAGCCACTAGCTCCAGTGAGCACATGAAAGGTGGCTAAAAGGAGACGTGTTTCTAGAGTCAAGTGTATACTGGATTGTAATGACTTGATAGGAAAAAAGAACAAAAATATTAATATTTTTATATTGATTACATTTTTAAATGATAAAATTGGATATAATGAGATATAATATATAGTTGTACATATTACAACTTTATAATACACAAGATCATGTAACTTTATATTATATATTATAATATATAATAAAATATATTATTAAAATTAATCACACTTGTTTTTATTTTAATGTAGCTACTGGAAAATTAGAATCACAAATGTGGCTCATGATATGTTGCTACTGGACAGCTCCAGCCTGTGGATTGCTAAGACCCAATCATTCCTTTTTATTTCATTTCCTTTTTTTCTTTGTTTTTTTATTGTTTATAAATATTCATGGCATACAAAGCAGACCGTCACCACTTGTGTCCAAGATGCAGTGGCCAGATCAATACTGGCAGCATGCCCATTATCACAAATTGCAATTATACGCCGTGTCCCCCACACAGTTAATCCCCTACTTCCTACCCCTTCCCCCACCCTACTTTGCAACTCTGGGTATGTTGTCTCCCTCTGCAAGTCCAACACACCACTGTGGGGACCCAATCATTCCTTTTACAGCAGCATTTCCCAAAACATGTTCCCGAGCATACACATCCCATGGGGTGTTCTCCACCAAAAGGTTTCCTTAGTCAAATAAGTTTGGAAAGTGCCATATACGTCCTCCCTCCTAGGAAGAAACACACACTTTTGCACATAGGTAAGGACTCTGAGTGGTCCTGTAATGAGAAGCCCTGCTTATTCCAGCATTTCCTAAATCATTGTATTATTCCAGGGTTCCATGGCACATACTTTGAGAAATGCTTGGCCAACACCACAAGGACCATGACCACTTAGCAGTGAGGATCTTAGCGCAGAATTGATGAGGCTCCATGGGGAAGGTAACAGAGGAGAAAACGATCTTCCTGTTCCAGGTCAGTAGCACCTAAGATCAGAATTAATGTCTGCAGAAAGACTGATGAAAGCAGAGGGACGCTCCATCCCATCAGCCACCAGCCAAATCATCCTAATACCTCAATCAGAGCCTGTTCTTCACGGGCAGGAAGATTACCGTGGGAGGGAGCAAGTACAAGAAGTATTAAATACTCTGTGCTAAAAACATCCACCTGTGTGGTTACAGGGATTAAAACTGTGGATATTTCCACTGATTTAGTAAAGTACTACTTGCCTTGCTCATGGTCTGCAATTTAAATGACTTGGAAAGCCTCATCTCTGTCAAATCGTCAACTGACTAATTGACAAGAAGATGCCATTAACACCACAAGCTGCTTCTCTGACTTAGTGGACAGCGGCCACCTCGGTCACCCTGGACTGACTTCTTTGTCCTGAGAAGAATCACTTGGGGGGGCCTCTCCTATGCCGTGGAAATAGTGTCATTAATAGCTATGACCTTGAGGGAAGGGGTGGCAGGACCCTTTGGTGGCTCGACCAAGGCTGGGAGGAAATGTTCTGAGACCTGGGCCTCTTCTCTCTGACACACTGAGACGCTTGTGGGTCACAGCATCTTCCCGATGAGGGGCTGTTCCTCTCGGGACCCCACATCACACTGATGGTCCCGATTGCAGCAAGACAAACATTTCTGGACACCATGGACGGAAACCAGTTAAAGGATTTTCTCTGCCCGCCCCCATTCCCTATCAAGTGCGACTTCGCGCTCTCCCCAGAAGCTGCCAAACAGCCCGTGACCTCTGCCTGAAGACGCTGGGGGTGGCCTGAGATGAGAGGGTGTCTCTGAGAGTCACAGATGTTGTCATTGAGGGACTGAGAATGGATGGTCCACCTGCGAGCCCTGCAGGGACCTCGATGTTCCCTTCCAGCATGTGGGTGTGGAGGTTCTAAAACATTCCATCCACACCCTGGAACAAAAGTTATAGGGCCATAGTAGAAGTTCAATTTTAACTTCCTTTTTCTCTCTTTGGGATGCAAAAATTAAGGCTCTTCATAACCTGTCCATGTAGACATCCATAAGGAAGAAGGAAAGAAAGAAGGAAGACAAGATGTTTAAACAAATTTCTCTGCATGAAGCACCTGATTTATGGGATGCACCTGTTTTACCACGTTATCCAAAAAAGCACAGCAAGCTTGGCATTACTTGCTCAAGGACAATGTTCCCGATCTATTAGTCTCATCTCTCCCAGTCCAGGGTAAAGTTGTGTGTTCCCGGGGTCTCCTAAGGACCCCCCTTAGTGTCCTCCTAAGGCTTGCCAGCAGGAAAAGGCCCATGGCACTAAGCAGGAAGTCACTGTGGGGAAGGGGATCTGGGCCAGCAGGCCCACATGACAGGGGAAGAGCTGTCCAGGAGGGGAGAGCTAACACTGGAAGATGCCCCACCCCAGCCACCAAAGCAGGACAAGGGAGTGTGAGATAAGGAAAGCTGGGACCTTCAAGGCCAGGAATGGGCCCACCTGTCTGGGCAGGGATCTGGGACACCCGAGGGCATACTTGCAGCAGAACTGGACACCAAAGGAGGTAGGGCGGCTTCCTCCAGCTACACAGAGCGCAGGAGCTCTGCGGCCAAAACCTGGGTCTGTGCAGGAGCTGAGATTCTCCAGCTTCCCTCTCCTAGAAGCATTTAGAAGCAGAACTGACCACTCAGCAAAGGAAGCCCCAATGTTCTTGGACAACAGGAGGTGGAGGTAGGTCTCTTTTCATTTGTAATATAAGGGTTTCTCAACTTTATCTTAAGGCAAGGGGAACTATAATTATTTGACATTAATGATGTACCCAGGAAAATAATAATAGTGCTTTGAACTCTCCCGTTTATTCGGGGGAGAGTTCCCCCAGAGGATGGGACAGTGTCTGCTTTCCTCCCAGATGTCCTCTTCTCTTGCTGTCCCTTGGCCATGGACTCATCCTTGAGAGAGGAAAGCGCTTGGCTAAGCAGAAGCAGCAGCATTTTCTTCTCGAACCAGAGTCCTGTGGCCGGAGCTGCAGGGGAAGACAGAAAATCCAGGAGGGGCTGGGGGTTGGGGGGACTGGCCAGGCTGCTCGGGCGAAGACCGTGCCTGATCTCCGTGGCCCGCCACCTCTCCGTGGTCCACCTGGCACGTGGGCTGCACCTCACCGTCACTCATACTGGGGAAGCCACTCAAAAGCTTCCTATAGAACAGCTGGTGTAAAAACAAGACGGGAAAGCAGCTGAATACATAAATTTTTAAAAGCAGCAACCATGTCCATCCTTTGGTCTTACTAGAAAGCGACGGCTGTGGGGGAGATGGGGAAGGACTGGGGAGGGGCTGGATACAGGGAAGCTCGCGCACCCCCAGCCTCCAGCTGGCCTCACCCAGGACCTTTCATGGGGCCTCCCACACCCAGCTCTCACTCCGCAGCTCTCTGCTCCCAGAATGTTGGGGCACCCTCTTGCAGTAAGGACAGCCTCCCAACCACCCAGCCAGGAACGGATCAGGGACAGGGGTCATTCTGTGGCCCAAGGAGCCATCAGCAAGTTAGGAGTGGAGGGCCCAGAGCCGGCTATGCTCATCCAGTGCAAATCCAGTCCTCCCTTGGCACGATACCCGGCTTCTCTGTGTTCCCCACCTAAAGCTGGCCTCACTGTGGGAGGAGCGACATGGACCAAGTCATTAAGGGGCACAAATGAGCTAATTAGCTGGCAAAGTGCTGGGTAAGGGCTCCACAGTGTTGTCAGTCTTAGTCAGGGGCATCATTACTGCAGGATGCGTCAGCTCTAATGAGGCCTGGGTGAGCTGAAGTCCAGCAATGCACATTAACACCTGGCCAGGTCGGGCTTTCGTGGATGTGAGCCGCGATGGGTCACTCAAGGAAATAGACAGTGGCAGGGCAGGGGTGCAGCCGGGATCGTGGACATCGCCCGCACACGCCTGATGCCCTCCTGACCCTGCCACCGTCCCTGCAAAGCCCCTGCAAAGAGCGTCCGTCCATGTGCCTCCACTCCCGACCCTCCGCCCCCTCGTCACCCCACTGGAATGAGGTCTCTCCCCACCACTCCCCCAAATCCAGCCTAGTCCAGGTCAGCACGACCTCCACATGGCCAAAGCCAGTGGTCATCGACTCCTAATGCATTTGCCCTGTCCCAGCCTCTTCCCTGTGGAAGGACAGCCTCCTCGCACACGTGTCCGCTGGCCTGCGCCACGTCACTCCTCAACGTCTCCTGGCATCTCAAAGCACCCTGTCCAAAGCGGAATTCCTGTTCTCACTCCTGTCCCCTGCTCCTCCACCAGCCTAGCTCATGTCTGCAGGGGGCAAACTCACTCACCAACGTGACCAGACCAAAACAGTGACCTCATTCCTGACGCCTCTCGTTTCTCTCCCTGCATCCAATCCACCAGCTAATCACACCAGCTCTACGTTCAGCATATACCCAGAATCTGACCAGTCCTCACCCCGGCCACCACCACACTCTCCCAAAGCATCCTCGCCTCTCCCAGCCTAGCAGCACCTCCTACCGGGGCTCTCTCTGTTCTGTCCCCTGAGATCTACTTTCAACCTAAATTAGATCATGTCACTTCCATGCTCAGAATCATCAGATTCTAGTTTCCTCGTCTGTAAGAAGCCTTTGGTCTATGTCAGCTCTAAAAAACACATAAGCTTGCCATTCTGTGCTATGCTCTGCTCCCCCAAAAGCATCAGGGGAAAGTGGGCAACAGAGGAGATTACGGGAGGACCTAAAGTTTTCTGAGTCTCGTTCTGACATACGGTGACAAGACACAAGAGGCGTGATGATGCGTGGATGCTTGTTAGACATAAAAGCGCCCAACGTATCTTGCAAGGGAGCAGTAAGAGAGGAGAGAAGCAAGCGCACTGGGGGACCCACCCTCTCCTCCGTGCATCTGCCAGACAGAGAGGACGGGGCGCCGCACGTTGGAAACGGGCTGGGGTAGGTGTCATTCACACTGATGCAGTGACGTGGAATAAGGACAGGGGGTAACCACGGAAAACGCGCTTTACTACATGTCAGAGAAAACAGCTCGGGAAAATCTAGACAACAGCACAAGGAAGAGCATCCGGCGATGTCCACAGTGAAATCAGAAAACACTGTTTCAACTTCTGCAGCTCTGCAGTAGATGCCTTTTTTAAGGCTCCATCGTCAGTTACAGGCTTTCGTTTCCGCCAAGAAAAGGAGCAGTAAACTAAATCTGTAAGGACTTGCACTGAAGCAAGAGGAAATGGATTTGACTGAGGTAGGTGCTTCTCATTTCATCAGCAGGGGAGAGTGTGATCACGAAGAGGTGCGACAGCGCAGTTTAAACACGACTCGAGCTTGAAATGTGAGCACAGAGCAAAGCGTATTATCACGTTTTCTTCCAAGAGTCGTCACCAAGAGGAAGCCGAGGAATCCTGAAGTGCGAATGAGTTAGAGCAGATGAACAACTTGCCTCTCTGCTCCAAAGTTTGTAAATAAAAAATGAAAATAAAATCTACTGTCCTCCTTCCACACTTAGGCAGGGCTCAGGGGCAGAGAGACGTGGGGACCAAGCCCATGCGGCCTCGTGATTAGCCTTGGGGAGTTTGGAAGCTTTCCCAAACCTTCCCTTGGAGGCCCAGGCTCCTCCAAGCCCGCACCTCCTCTTCTCACCCTCCTACGCTGCCCACCTTGCCGGTGGCAGTTTCTTTTCCCTCGGGCCTTGGGTGAGCATCTACAGAGCCCCTGCCGCGTCCCAGGCACGGTGCACCAGCCACTGGAGGAGTGGCCCCAACCGCAAAGAAGAGCAAGATAATAACGTCACTGCAGTCGGAGAGCTCACCCCGGTCCAGGAATAAAGGCAGGGACAACCCTGCTTCTCCTGGTAGGATGGGAGAGATGTGAAAGAGGAGCAGACAGAATAGGATGGGAGTTTGGAGGAGGGAAGTTTCCTTTCGCTTACGGGATGCAGAAAGGTGGCTTGGAGGAGATGACATTGGGTGGGGCCTTGGGACTGAGAAGGTCTGAGATAAGGAGGGGCTCCCAGGAGAGGCCAGCACTCACAAGACGGGGGTGGGAAAGCTCATTTGGGGAGCTGTGGTTGTCTGGCCTGGCCGCTGGGTGGGGCGAGGAGCCAAGCAAGAAAGGGCAGGAGGAGGAAGGCTCACGGAGGGGCTGGCCAGGCACAGGAGGCCTTGAACAGGACAACGCGATAGCACTTATTTGAACCTAATTCAGAGTCAAAAGGCCTTGCCTCTTAGAGACTACTGTCTGAGCACCAGAGCTGCTGTCCCCAGGGAGGAGACCAGAGACCCCAGAGACCCCAGACCTCTCTCCCCGGCTCTGGTGTGGGTGGCATTGCCACACTACTGAGCTTACTCTGACCCCAGCTCATGGACCTGTTTCTCTGGCAAAACCCAAATGGAGCAGAAATCAGCCTCTCTCCTCCAAAGATATAAACACATCATACTTGTATGTTGAGAGTTCCCCAAACCCTTTGACTTTTGGGGTCTAAGTGTCAGACTGTAATGAAAGCTCCAGGCCTTCACTCTCCCTGATAATTGCACATCCACACAAAAGTGTACACCCCCAGCCGCGAGCACCCCACATTCCTCCTAGTATCCCAGGACTAGACTGTGGTCTGCCCTGGAACAGGATTGGATACTGCAGAAAGTGCCTTATCTCCACAACAGCAGACGGTTCTGTTGCACTCAGTCACCTGTGTACTGGACCCAAATAATAGAGGAAAGTAAAAACAATTATTCAGAGATCACGTTGCAATTGCAGTAAGTATTAAGATTGCTATACTTGCTAGTGTCGCTTAAACGAAACCCAAAAGCCAGAAGCATCCTAGAGCATGCCGTAGGCACCCGCGGTCCCCTGTGAGGTGAGACAAGAGACCGAGCGCCACCAGGCTGATCCTCTTCGCCTGCTCACCCCCATCGATCACCCTGATTCTGGGTCCTGAGGCTAATTCTGCTGATAGACCAGTTTGCGTTGGTGGCACTCGCCTCTCCATCAGGTTGGATGGATCTCCATCAACTTCTCGGCCATACCACAAATCCAACCACCTCCCACAGCCCTTCCTCCTGGAAACCCTCTTCTTAGTGTCTCAGGACAGAAGAGCAGGGCAGGATAAAGCAGCCCCAGCTCAGAGTTTACCAGCTGCTCACCCGTACACCCCCTGCAGACTCAGCAGGACCACGCACCTGCCCAGGCTTCCTGAGGGCTCCTTCATCTCCACCCAGCTCCACACACGCCTGCTCAGTCCAGGGCTTCCCTCGCCTGCAGAGGGAGTTTAAAATAAGGATTTCCAGACCCGTAAGTGGCATGATTTGGAGCCTGGGAATCATTTCTTTCAAAAGCACCCAAGCTGATTCTGACCTGCTGTTGAGTTTGTGAACACTAGTCATGCTATACCTGGCTTCTAGGTCTGCGCCCTCTGGCATTGCTATGAAACTGCAGTGTGACCTGCATCCTCATTTCTCCAGCATGCAGGGACTGAGTACTTTCCCCAGGCCAGGTGCTATGCTAGGGGCAGAACAAGGGAGGGTGGGGGGAGAGAATTTGCAAGAAATTAGGAAGACATGATCCCTGCAATGATCCCAGCTCAATGTCAACTATACATGACAGATATATAAATAAACCATTACTGTTCACAGTGAACAGGTCTCCATGAACATAACTGTCAAAATTCCATTAGAGCTCAGCAAAAGAGGCTAATTCTGCCCAAAAGTCAAAAGTGGTGCCCAGAGCTGCATCTCGAAGGGCAAGCTAACCAAACAGGTAAAGAGAGGGGTCACCTGTTCACCCCAGCCTCTTTCCTTCTATATTGTCATTTTTTAGGGCTATAAAGGAGGCCGTTGTCGGGCTGCCTCAAAATTGAGAAAGTCAATTTCCTATTATTGCATATTTAGGTTTCATCTGATATTTTCCTATTCTAAACTTATTGTAATCTTTCAGAACTAAAAATAATATTTCCCTCTAGGAAATTCCACAATGTACAACTTCCAGGTCAGAATGCTAAGTTTTAACATTTTTTTCTTAATCTGTGTCAATTTGAAAGGTGAAAATTTCAACATTACTTTAATTTCTACCCCCAAGAATATTAATAAAGATGTAATTTTAGAAATATTTACTGGCAATTTTTATTTCTTCATCTGAGCATTTTTCTAGTATTTTGATCAATTGTCTATTGCAGTGTTTCTCTTTTTCTTACTGGTTTCAAAAAGCTTTTTTAATCTTAGAAAGATATTGACTATTACATATATATAGTATGTATTTTTTTAATTTTTAAAAATTTGTTGTTTACCTTTTAGTTTTGTATACAATGTGTCTTGGAATATTAAGTTTCTTTGTGTGTAGTAAAATCTGCCAGTACTTTGCATGGTGATTTCTGCTATGGTTGGCAGTAGCTCATTGCTAAATTACATTTTTAAACAGCTGTGCATTTAATAACTTCTGCTATGTTGTCCCATATTTTATGTCCTACCAGTATATATTGTAATTAAATATTGATTGAATCCATTCTTAAAGGGCCATTATAGTGCATCAAAAATTTTGTCACTGTATAAGCTGCACTAGTTGCTCAGAGGAATCAAGTATCTTACATACACAAAAAATTTGTTTCTACATTACAAATGGGTTTAAGTCAAATGTCCTTTCTAATCGTTGCATCAATTACCATTGAAGAACACATGCTTAACCCCGTCAGTTTAGCAGGAATCTTTGTTCTTTTTTTCCTTCTGTAATCGAGTCTTGCAGAACTGTAGTCCCCATTCCCTTCCAAGCAGGAAGCAATCAAGAAAACATAACAAATTAGAGAGAGTCCTTGCTTCGTACTTAACCTCATGCCCCCTTGGTCTTCCGGGAATCCTCTCCTTGGCTTCCTGGCTGAGAGCGAGTTTCTTCCACTATCAATTCCCAAACCTCTAAAACAGCTTTCATGAAGGTCTCCAGTGTCCCAATTCAGCAAGCTTGTCCTTGATTCACCTGTCAGAGTGTTTGACTCTGTTGCCCTCTCCCGTTTCCTCGAGACTCTCCCTCCCTTGGCTTCTGTGCCTGCTCTTTCTGGTTCATCCCCCGCCCCACTATCCCCCTCGATTCGTTTCCCTATTTCCCTTTCGTCTGGGGATTCCAAGCCCAGCTTCCTTTGCTCTGCTCCAGTTGTTCTCAAAACGTGGTCCCTGGACCAGCAGCATCAACTGGGAACTTGTGAAAAATGCGAATTCTCAGGCCCCACCCCAAGGCTACTGAATTGGAAGTTCTGGGGTTTGAGCCCAAGCAAGCTGAAGTCTGGAAACCATTGTTGTACATCGCTTCACAGGAATTTCCAAACCTCTTTCTCCAGATCAAACATCTCTTGTGAGCTCTAGGTGCACAAATTCACCTCCCCATGGGACATCTCTTTTCCTGATGCCTAACAGGCACCTCTACTCCTCCACTCAGAAATGTCAACGTTTCTGGGGGGCCACCAGCCCTCCCCACCCCTGCCCGCCTCCATCACCACCTCTCCACGTCCAGGTGGCTCAGTTCCTCCCAGTCTTTGCTCATGTCTTAGCTTCTCATGAGTCCTGCCCATCACAGTTTTTAAAACTGCAACCTGCAACGCACCCAACTCCTCTCTCCCAATCGCCCCTTCCCCGCCTATGCTTTTCCCCATAGCACTTGGCACCTTCTACATAGTTACCTACTCCTACGTTTACTGTTCATTGTTGGTCTAGAATGGAAGCGCCCCAAGGGAGGGATCTTTGAATGTTTTGTTCACTGTGTATTCCAAGCATGCGGAATAATTCCCGACATAGGGGAGGCGCTCGTTCAATATTTAAATAAATGAATGCATCCGTCTGACTCAATCTATGTCCACCAAGTTTTTGCTGCATTAAGTCAGACTTAGAAAGATGACTAAGACATGATTTCATGAATTCCACAACATAGTGCTGAGTGGGAAAAGTAGATCATGGAATACTATGCTTAAGGTGACACATTCATCTGCAATGTACAGAATGCACATAGAGGCCACATGTGCACAGCCACAGGTAACGTTTAAGAAGAAAGTCACCAAAACACTTTACTTAGTAGTTGTCCCCATCATCGTGCACACCGCCACCTCGGGCACACAGCTTTCAAACCCCACTCTGTCATCGGTCACAAATGAACTCCAGAACCTCAGCTGCTTGGCATTCTCACCCCCTTTGGAAACTCCTCCACACCCGTCTTCTGTGACATCACCCTTTCTTCGTTCTTTTCCTTCCCCTCCGGCGTTTTTCATCTTTTGCCTCGTGTCTGTCTCTCTCTCTCTCTCTCTCCCCACCCAGCCACTTCCCGACGCCGGCCTTCAATGCTGGTCTTTCCCAAGGCCCCAACCCTCTCCACGCTCCTCCTGGCCAAGCCCACCTACTCCAGGGGGAGCCCAGGGGCCCTCCTGGCTCTGCTCCCCTCCCCCACATGGGCCCTTCGGGACATCGGGCTACAGCCTTGCATGTCTCACTCCTGCTCATACATTTCCACCCAGGCTCGTGAATCTGCAGGCACCTAAGGAAAACAGCACTAAGACCAAAATCTTCATCTTCAAGGTTTTCTTGAGTGTCCTTGATAGTTTTTTCTCCCCAATGAACTTGATAACCAACTAGTCTAACTCCGGGGGAGAAAAAGAAAAAAAGCTGTGGGTTTTTTTAATCAAGATTACGTTAAATGTACAAATGAATAGGTCAAATTTTCATCTTTGAGTTGTTGAGTGTTTCTGTCTCAGCACATGTGCATCTTTCCATTTATTTCAGTTCCACCTGTTTGTTTTTCAGGAGGGTTTCATAGCTTCCTTTATGCAAGTTGTAGGCATTTCTTAAGTTTATTCCTAGCTATTTCATTTTCATCCTGTTATAAATTGCGTTTTCTCTCCCATTCTATCGTCTGTCTCGTTTTGTTTGTATGTATGAAGGGATTGATATTTATATGTTAATTTCATAACTGACTGCTTGACTGAGTTCTTTTTTATAGCCTTTTCATCTGTTATTTTGGGTTTTTCAGATTATAAGCATATCATCTGCAAATAGAAATAGTTTTAGCTTTTCCTTCTAGTACTAATGCCTTTTATTGCTTTCGCTTGTCAAAATGCATGGGTTAATAATTCGACACATTGTCAAATAGTAGTTACAGTAGAAGACACCCTTGTCTTATTGCTGACTTTAGTGAGAAAGACTTTAGTGTTTTCTAATTGAGTAAGATGCCAGCATTGGGGCTGAGATAGATAGATAGATAGATAGATAGATAGATAGATAGATAGATAGATAGATAGACAGACAGACAGACAGATAGATAGATATAGATAGACAGACAGACAGGTAGATAGACAGGTAGATAGATAGATAGATAGATAGACAGACAGACAGACAGACAGACAGACAGACAGATAGATAGATAGATAGATAGATAGATAGACAGAAAGACAGACAGATAGATAGATAGATAGACAGACAGACAGACAGATAGATAGATAGACAGACAGATAGATGATAGATACATAGATAGATAGACAGACAGACAGACAGACAGATAAACAGATAGATAGATAGATAGAAAGGGTACTGTATTAGTCTGTTTCTGTTGCTTATAACAGAATAACTGAAATTGGGTAATTTATAAAGGAATGAAATCTATTTCTTACACTTTTGGAGGCTGAGAAGGCCATGGTCCAGGGGACACATCTGGAAGGGCCTGCTTCTGAGTGGAAACTCTACAGGGTCTGGTAGCAACCAGGGTATGACATGGCAGGGATGGCCAGAACAAGAGAGCTAACCTTCTCATTTATAAAACAATCAGAACCACACCCATGACAACCCATTAGACATCAACCCACTATTCCATGAATGGAGCAGTCCATTCACAAGGGCACAGTCCTTCTCTCTCTCTCTCTCTCTCTCTCTCTCTCTCTCTCTCTCTCTCTCTCTCTCTCTCTCTCTCTCTCTCTCTCTCTATATATATATATATATATATATATATATATATATATATATGAGTGTACTTTAAAAAGTTCATGGAAAGATTCATATTGTCTTTTAATTCTATTTTTCCGTGAACTTTTTGATATATCCTTGTATACACACACATATATACACAATTGTATTGAGAAAGTATTCATCAAGTCCTATTTTATTGAATAGGCATTGCCTTGTGTCAAATGTTTTGGTTTGGGTTTTGATTTTGGTTTTTGCCTCTTTGGAGATAATTTTGTGATTTTTCTCCTCATCTCTATTAGTATAATGGATTCTATTAAAGTATTTCCTAATATTGATTTAACTTTGCTGTATGAGTTACCTATTGCTACATAACAAATCATCCCAAAACTTAACGGCTTAAAATAACAATAAATATTTATTTTCTCACACAGTTTCTGAGGATCAGGAATTTGGGAACAGGCTGTCTGGTTTAGCTAGGCATGGATCACCAACAGCTATTACTGTCACCAAAAAAAGACATTCAATTGGGCATCGTGTGCCTCCTGATGGAAGAACACTGCACAACCTATAAGAGATCTTGTTAAAAAACTGAACTCAGATTTGATCAAGGCTTGCACCAACTACCAATTCATGGGAAATACAGAGGACAGAAGAACATGTGAAAAAACACTGTAATATTTCAACATGTAGATGCAAAGAAGACAGAGAGAGGAAAACCTGCAGATAAAAAGAGATTTGAGGGACATATTTCATCATAATAAATGGATCTTACATGGATCTTGACTCAAAGGAACCATTAACAAAAATTATGAGACAATTGAAAATTTGATCACTGGCTGAATATCAGAACATATTAAGGAATCTTTGCTAACTTTCTGAGTTGTAATAACAGCAATTTGAGTGTTTTTTTTTAATTTGTCATCCTTTAGAGACGTCCTGAAGCATATTGGTGGATGACAGGATATGATGTCTTGGATAGTTTCAAGATAATGTGGGCGTGGGAGGTGGATGGGGTACAGAATCAGCAATAGAGGCCATGCCTGGCCATTGCTGTAACTGGATGATGGGCTCATAGGTTTCATTACCCTATTATGGGCATTTTTGCATATGTTTGACATTTTGCCATATTAACAGCTTTCTAAACATCTGAACACATCATTTTCTTCTCCCAGCATGAGCTGCTCCTTTTCCTGAAAGTATTATTTCAGTTAATGGAATCACCTTCCTCCCAGGTGCCTAAACCAGAAATCTGAAGGACAGCCAATTCAACCACTTCTCCCCCACTTCACAAAGTCTGTCAAATCCTGCGTCCTGATGTTTTCTATCTCCTAAGCCTTTTTTATTGAGGTGAAATTCACATAACTTACAATTAACTATTGTGAAGTGTACAACTCAGTAACATGTAGAGTTTTAACAATGTCCTGCATCCCCCACCTCTCTCTAGTTTCTAAATTTTTCATCACACCAGAGGAATACCCTGTACCCATTAAGTAATCACTCCCTGCCCCCAAGTCTCTCCATTGCCTGTTGCTTATAACAGAAGTGTGAAACTGGGTAATTTGTAGAGAAATATTATTTGTTGCTTACAGTTTTGGAGACTGGGAAGTCCAAAGTCCAGGGAGCACATTCGGTGAGGGCCTTTTCCTGGTGGTGATTCTGCAGTGACACAGGGTAGCACAAGGCCAATGGCTGAGCAGAGAGAGAGAGACTAAACTGCTCACTTGCTGTCCTTATAAAGCAAACAGAATCCATCCATGACCACCATTAAACCATCAATGGACTGATCCATTCCCTAGGGCATGGTCCTCACCGTCCAATCACCTCCCAAAGGCTCACCTTTCAATTACTGTAATAGCATTGCCCACCCTCTTAACACTGTCACAGTGTAGGGTAAGTTTCTAATACATGGAACTTTGGGGAACACAATTCAATCCATAGCACTTGATCACCCCTAATGTGTTTTCTAGTTCCATGGATTTCTCTATATGGGTATATATGAAATAAAAGAAACAAGACAACCTGTGGGCTTCTTAAACTGGTTTCTTTCACTGAGCACAATGTTTTCGAGGTTCATTCAAGTTATAACACGTCAGTACCTCTCCTAAATTTTTGTGATTGTTCCCTTTCTTTCCATCCTACCACCACTGCTCTATCTTCCTCGGAATTTTGTCCTCTCTTCCCTCGGCTGCTTGAAGAGCCTCCCAGGTGGTCTGCACCCCCAGTCTTTACTCTCCAGCCCAGCCTCTCCACTGCAGCCAGAGTGATGGTGTTTTTTCCTACCACATCCTGCTCCCTGCATTAGCCAACCATCCTTCCATCGAGCTTCGTGCCTAAACCGGCTTAAATTAACATACTCCTCATTGTTCTTTCTTCTCTCTCATTTTCTTGATCACCTCCATTCTAACTATTCTAACATTGTCAGCATTCCTTGTCATGCTCACTGCAGCCTTTCTTTCACCAGCAAGCCCTGGGAACAACCTAAAAGCCCGTCAGGAGGGGCAGGGTTGGAGTAATTACATTACACCCACAGGATGGAATGCAACGATGGTGCACTTGTTAAAGGGAATGAGGTTAGAAGAAACTGACGTCAGGGGCCTCCTCATGCGAGGCACTGAGAAGAACACAGCATCACTTAGGCAGCATTCCTGCCAAAGAGGAATTACCCAACTCTAATCAAATGGGAGCATTTAGATGAGCTCGAACTGAGGCACAGGCTACCAAACAACTGGTCTGTGCACCTTCAAAGATGTCAATGTCATGAAACAGAGAGGATGAGCAACAGTTCCAGACTAAAGAGTCTGAAGACACATGACAACCAAACACAACGAGTGATCCTGGACTGGATCCTGAATCAGGAAAATAAATTGCAATTAAGGAAATTATCAGGACAACTGGTAGAATTTCAATATGGACTATATATTAGGTAGTGGTATTGTACGGATATTAAATTCCCTGAAAATGATTTGTAGTCTGCAAGTGTGAGGGAATGTTCCTGTTCTCTGCAGATACACACCGAAGTATTTGATGGTAAAAGATGATGTTGTCCCCAACTTTCTTCCAAATGTCTGCAGTAATAGCAACAGTGTGTGTGTGTGTGTGTGTGTAAGTATATATACACTCACACACACATATATACACACACACATATACATATAAAGAATATATGTATATATACATATATAGAGAGAGAGAGAGCTCAAATATGGCAAAATTTAACAATCGGTAAAACAAGATAAAAGATACACAGAAAATTATTGCATTATTATTTTTCTGTAAGCTTGAAATTTTTCAAAATAAAAAGTGAAGAAAAATGAAGTAAATCATCACATACTGACATGGAAAGATGCCTTAATACATTGTAAGTTTCAGAATACACTTATGAATTCCACATGGCGGATGTCCGGGGGGATGGACAAAAACCACAAACTGTTCACCGCTGCTGCTGCCCAGGACAGTCCTTGTCTACCACTTGTCCTGAACTGTGATTCTTCCCTTTCATAGCCTCCCTGCATAGGCCATAAATCACATGGTCACCAAGCTATAGGACCTGGTTAAGGGGAATGGAGGATTTTACGTTTTACTTATTTCAAATCTATAGGGTTTTAATTTTTTAATGGTAAGCACTCATTATTTCATAATGAGATAGTCTTTTTCAGAGTCTAAACTATTAATCACTTACAAACTCTCTCTAATCTATAATGTATAGGAGTACATTATAATCTATCATGTATAGGACAAGTAATTTAGTCATCAAAAAGTATTATAAAAACCTATAAAAGATGCTCAGACTCAATGATTATTAGTGAAATCTGAAAATTAAAGTAACAGCAAGGCATCATTTTTGTCAATCAGACAGACAAAAATTAGGCAAACTGCACAAAGCATTAGCAAAAGTGGAAGGGGGGGTGTCTTTCTCACGTACTGCTGGAGGGAAAATAAATTAGCTCAGCCATTTTGGAGAGTATTTTGTAATATCTATTGTAACGGAAAATGTGCACGCTCTACAGCGCAGCCATGTAACTTTCAGTTCTATATCCTAGAGAAACTATATGAACAAAGATATGTACAGTGGTCCTCCCTTATCCACAGTTCTGCATTCCACAATTTCAGTTACCCATGGTCAACTGCAGTCCAAAAATAGTAAAGGAAAAATTCTAGAAACAATTCATGAGTCTTCAATTGTGCCCATTCTAAGTAGTGTGATGAAATCTTGTGCAGTCTCCCCTCCCCCACCCCCAGTCCCACCTGGGACGTGAATCATCCCTCTGTCCAGCAGATCCACACTGTGTGAGCTCCCCACGTTAGTTACATGTAGCCATCTTGGTTATCACATCAACCGCCCCAGTATAGCAGGGCTTGTGTTCAAGTCACCCTCATTTTACTAAATAATAGCCTCAAAGCTCAAGAGTAGTGATGCTGGCAATTCAGATATGCCAAAGAGGAGCCATAAAGTGCTTCTTTTAAGTGCAAAGATAAAAGCTCTCTATTTAATAAAGAACAAAAATTATATGCTGCAGTTGCTAAGATCTACAGTAAGAACAAATCTTCCACCTGTGCAATTATGGAGGAAGAAGAAATTCATGTCAGTTTTGCTGTCACACCTCAAACTGTAAAAGTTACAGCCACAGTGCATGATAAGGGCTTAGTTAAGATGGAGAAGGCATTAAATTTGTGGGTGGAAGACATGCACAGAAACACATTCCAGCTAATGGCAATGGGGTTCAGTACCATCGGCAGTTTCAGGCATCAACTGGGAGTCTTGGGACGTCTCCCCCATGGATAAGTGGGGAGAGAGAACTACTGTCCAGAGATTTTCCTTGTAGCATTATCTGCAACAGAAGAAACCTGAAACCATGTCCGTCATTATAGGAATGGATAAATAGAATAAATGTAAATGTACAAGGTCCAGTTGTTAAAAGAGAGGTACTAGATCCACACGTGGTTATATGCATAGATTGAAAAACCAAAGATTGAGTGAGAAAGACAAGATACGGAATGATACAAGAACAAGTTCATGCCATTTGTATATAAAGTTATTAAAAACATACAAAAACACTAGTATTTACATGTGGATATATGCATTTCAATTATTTTTAAATAGAACAGAGAAATGAATATGTACCAAGCTCATAAGAGTAGTTGGTTTGGGGAAAAATGAGAAGGATCTTGGATTGAAGTGGGAATGGGCAGATCTGAAAGGGACAAGGACGTGAGCTATATTGGTAACATTTTAATATTTTAATTAAAAATTGGAAGCAAATATGTCAAAATATTAACAGTTGTTAATTCTAGGTGGTACAAAAAGGACCACATATTTTTAGAATTTTCAATTTAAAAAAATAAATATAAAGATTTTTAAATACTTAAATAATAGTAAGTATTTTCACAATATTCTTATTTATTCCACAACGTAGAATAAAACTCTTGCCCCCTGACAAAACCCAAACCAATATTTTGACAGCACCTTCATTCTAAGACATGAAATGCACCTCTAGTAATGGAGAGTCTAAACAGAGCAGCACACAGACATGGAAGTGGGTCGAAACTAGCCAGAGACACAGGTCACGTGTAAGATGAATTTATTCTGTAATTTCACAGCCGCCAACGTGTTTTAGGGAGAAGTCATCGCAGCCGCTCAGATACATCCCTTTTGATCCCAACTTTCTCTTTGAGTTAGAGAACAATAAAAGAGCAAGGGGAGACAAAGGCTTTTCTTTGTGATGTAAAAGTAAATATACTTCTTTCAAAATGGGAAGATCAAGGTCAGAAAAATCTCATTCCTGCAGTACATCAAAGCTCTAGATATACTCAGCATACACAGGTAGAAGTTCTCAAATTGCATCCATCAGAATCACCTGGGGAGCTTACTAACTATGCACATTTCTGAGCATCACCTTCAGCAATTCTGATTCCATAATTGAATGAATCAATTCCTTAAAATAAATCTCTTTTTATATATGTATATACAAAGATATATGTGTATACATATGTACTAGGGTACTTCAAAAAGTTCATGAAAAATATGATTGGAAGATAATATAAATCTTTCCATAAGCTTTCTGGAGACCCCTTGTATATTACATGCTTCCGGCTTTGTTTCTCTGAAGATCCCCGACTGATACAAATAGCAATAGAAAATGAAAACACTCATTTTACAGCAGAGAGATCTGTGGTCTAGAGAAGTAAAGGGAGTTGACAAAGCTCATGCGGGTTGCATCAGGACCGGGATTCGAGACTAGTTTGGCTCTGACAGAGCATGGACTTCTGTCTCAGTGCTCGATCACTGTGGCACGCTGCTGGGACTCCCTTGTCTGCTGTGGCTAATGATGTGAGATGATCATTGAAAATGATCGACTACAGATAACAACAGACCCAGTGAGAGAAGACAAATTTCTTTAATGGTAAAATGTACCCGACATCTGGAGGTGCCCCAGTCTGCTCTAGAACCTAGGCAGCTCCTCACACCTGGCAGAGCCCTGGCTCCTCATGGAGGGGCCAGTCACTAGCACAGCCCAGTGTGTGCAGGGCTGGGCTTCTAGAAGCACATGCTGGGCTATTTCCTGCCTTATGTAGACATCTGGCTCCCACATCCTCCTCCACTGACAGTGTCCATCAATCAATCACAGTTCTATCACACCACTATGTAATTAGAAAAGGGCCCAAAATCTTGATGGTGAAGGGCTGGATTTTCTTCTACCACATGGATCTCTGCAAAACATGTCATGTCAAAGTCCACAGGAAGGCTGGCAGTGCAGGGTCACTGTGCTGTGACCCTCATGCTGCTGTGTGCCAAGA
The DNA here is from genome assembly GCF_027409185.1 of Cynocephalus volans. Classification (NCBI taxonomy): domain Eukaryota; kingdom Metazoa; phylum Chordata; class Mammalia; order Dermoptera; family Cynocephalidae; genus Cynocephalus; species Cynocephalus volans. Next base: position 297,389,899 of record NC_084460.1, read on the forward strand.
GAAGTCACTGAGAATTAAACCCTAAGGAGCCCCAGGGTAGGGAAGATGCTAGCATTCGTCTTTTGAAGCTGGCAATTGCGTGAATGCACGGCTCCTGGTTGAACTCCATGACTAGATTTGGATGCCTGCCTGACTTGGGCTGGCCATTGTTGGGTGTATGGCAGAGAAGAGACAGAGAGCCTCAAATCAGGCCATCAGAGGAGCAAAGGACAATCTCATGGAGGAGCCACAGCTGGGAAGAAAGGTTACTGTCTGCCCTGGGGAGCGGGAGGGCAGAGGAGCTGGGCAGACTGAGTGTGGGGCAGTCGGTGGACAGTGATCTGAAAAGGACTCAAGCTCTCCAGGAGGGTAAAATTCCCAGTTGGGTAAACTAGTGAGACATGGGACAGAGAAGACACATTGTTGACATGGGAAGAATCACTGACATTGAGATAAAAGACCTGCCGATTACTGTGGGCTGGTGAGCACATTACCTGAACTCTCTGAGTTTCAATGTCTCCTTCTGTAAAATGGACTAATGGTTCCCATCCACCAGTGTGGTTGCCAGGATGAAATAAGAAAATTTATTTTGTAAAATAGTATTAGATTGTATCCATTGATATAAAGGTCTAATTGTCTGGCCTAGGACAGAGTTTGGGGGAAGTGTTTGTCGAAGGATTCCTAACTTTTCTTTTAGCAAGGGCTATGATACCCTTGATGTAATTTAATCTTACAGCCATCTTATGAGGTGGGCATTGTGAGCTCATTTTGCAGTTGCAGACAGTCTCAGAGCTTCAAGAACTCATGCAATTAAATCCTGATCCACACCAGGGTATAATCAGCATCGAATGGAACCCCAGGCCTCTGCTCCTCCGTGCCTGTTCCCTACCTGGCTTCACCCTACCCTGCTGTTTCCCATCCCAACCCCTTCCTTGGGGAGGTGTGAGAGGACACCAGCCCTGTCCCTGCTAATTCCTGCACACAGGGGGCGATCTGCGGACGGCCCAGTCCCCACATGACCAGCATGGCAACCAGGACCTCTCCCCGTCTCTTGCTTAACCCTGCCCAGGGCCCACTCCTTTTTCTGCTTTCCCAGCATTGTCTGAGGCCCAGCGGCCGGAAGAGAGGACACCCCCACCCCCCCCAGCCATGCTTCCCACAGCCAGGGAATTCGTAATGAAGCCCCCGGCCTGTGAAAGAAAAGGCCTCTGTTGCCCTGGGTGGGGGCTCGCTTCTGGGATGCACATTATGCAGCTCTGGTCCTCATGAATAAAGTCGCAACTGTTTGGGGCATGTCATCTGGCCTGGCAGCTCTGAGAGGGGATACTTCATTTCGGCTCTGAGTCCCTCATGCCCTGTGAATAGCTCTGGGGCTGTGCGGCCACACGAGGACCTGCCACCTTTCTGCCAGGATGGTGTGAGCTGCCAGGAAGAAGAGCCCTGTTGTGCACTCCCCTCCCCCCACCACCCACTGTGCAAACCACGCAGGGGCAGGGTGTCCGCTGCAGGCGGAGGGGCTCCTGGCACCTGACAGAAGCCACAGTGTTCCTTGCTGTCTTGCTCTGGGCCCGGACATCATGCTCTCGCCTGCAGTGGGACCAGACAAGCCACAGCAGCTGTGCACGCTAAACTGGGTCACCGGCCACACTGAAGTCATGGCCAACGCTAAGCCAGAGTGGGGTCCAGGCGAGCTGTCAGGCTAGCGCCGAGCAGACAGCAGATGCCATTGGGGCAACACTGAGAATCACAGACCAAACCAAGGCCAAACCCAGCAGTGAGCACAGAGAGGAGAGTCCGAACCAGGAAGGGATTTGCCATCTGTCCTGATCTGCTTCCCAAGTGGACTAAGGGCCACCTGTGTCAGAATCACAGCGTGAATCTGTTAGAAACACACAATCCTGGTTTCTGTTAGAAATACACAAACCCCAGACCAATTAAAAAAGAAGGCACAAAGCCCTGGCCCAGGAACCAGCATTGCGAAAAGAGAGGGAGACAGACTATTGGAGCTCGTTAAAATTTGAGTTTAAACACTTGGGTTAAAAAAAGTATGTAGGTTGCTTTTTCCCGATAGCAGGGAGACCAGAACCTTATAAAGTATGAAAAACAATCTCCCTTCTCTCATTTTATTTACCTTGCCCCCTTCTGCATTCCTGTTCCAACCACTGCACCACAGGCAACCATGCCAACAGGTTAATAGGCCTCTTTTTATTTAGATGTATTCTTAAAAAGCGCATATTTGTGGGTGTGTGCCTGTGTGTCTGACTTCTATAAATAGGATTGACTTGCACAGCTGCTTCTTAATTTTTTCATACTGTGCTGTTTTTAAGATACATTAGTGTTGCGAGGTGTGCGCTTCCTGCATCCTTTTCAAGAACTGCACAGAGCTCTGTGGTGTGTGTCCACCACCTTCCACCTGCCCACCTTCCAGGTAATGGGAGCTCCAGTTGGCTTCCTCTCCCCACCACCCAGGACACACGCGCACACACGCACACACACACAAACACGCACACACACGCGCACACACACACTCCTCACCCCAGCAATCTCCTACTTGTCCATAGAACATAGCAGAGGGGGGTGTGTGTGTGTGTGCGCGTGCGCGTGTGCGCATGCATGTGCATGCGTGTTTGCGTGTGTGTGTGCGTGTGTGTGCGTGCGTGTGGGGGGGGCGTGTGTGGGCGTGTGTGTGTGCATCCAGAAGCAGAATTCCTAGTCACACTTAATTGAACGCTACCAGATTGCTCTCCCAGCAGATAGCCCAGTCTATACTCCTCCCACCAATGAATGGGGTCCCCATACCCCACATCCCTGCCAGCACTAGCACGATCCAGCTTCTATTTTTCTAATTTTTGCCAGTCCGATAGATTAAAACAAGGACTCACTGTGGTTTTAATTTATGTCTCTCTTTTTACAAGGACTTGGAGAATCCCTTCCTGTGATTGTTATTCTCTGAGGTTTCTCTTCTGTAATTGCCTGTATCCTTCTCTTGTTGATTTGCAGTGTTTCCTTTCATGCTGTTTCCTTTTCTGATTTAGACACATGTCTTCTCCCACTTTGGTATATTTATATTAACTTTATGGGGTACTTCTTTAACAGCTTAATTGAGATATAAATCATATATTGTACAATTCGTCCAATTAAAGTGTACAGTTCAATGGTTTTTAGTATATTCAGAGTTGTGCAACCATCACCACAATCAATTTTAATAACATTTCCATCGTCCCCAAAAGAAGCCACATACCTGTTAATAGTCACTTCCCATTACACCCCCACCACACACACACAAGCACCCCAGTCCTATACGACCACTAATGTACTCTGTTTCAATAGATTGCCCGTTCTGTACACTTCACATAAATGGGATCATACTTTACGTGGTCTTCTTGGCTGGCTTCTTTCACTCAGCATGGTGTTTTCAAGGCTTATTTGTGTTGTAGCATTTATCAGCACTTCATCATTTATTGCCTAAGAATATTTTATTGTATGGACATTCCACGTTTTGTTAATCCATTCATTAGTTGATAGACATTCAGATCGTTTCCACTTCTTGGCTATTGTGAGTAATGCTGCTATGAACATTCACGTGTACAAATTATTGTACGGGCGTATGTTTTATTTCTCTTGGGTATATACCTAAAAATGGAATTATATGGTAACTCGATATCTAACATTTTCAAGAATTGCCATACTGTTTTCCACAGTGGCTGCTCCATTTTACGTTCCCACAGCAGTGTATAATGATTTTAAGTTCTCTGGTTTCTCACCAATACTTGGTCTTTTTGATAACAGCCATCCTAGGGGTATGCAAAGTGGTGTCTCATTGTGTTGTGACTTACGTTTCCCTAATGGCTAACAATGCTGAGCATTTTTTCATGTGCTTATCAGCCATTTGTATATCTTATTTGGAGAAATGTCTACACAGGTCCTTTGCTTATGTTTAAATTGGGTGTATTATTATTATTGAGTTGTAAAAGTTTGGTGTATTTTTCAAAGAAAAGATACAATCCTTAATTTGATGTAATCACATCAGTTTTTTGTGTTGTTTTGTTTTGCTTTTGCCTTCTGGTAGCGATGATGAAATTTTGCTTAAGGAGTCCTTTCCTTCCCTAGGTCACAAGGACACACACACACACACACACAGAGTTCATTTTACAGTGTACCTTTCACATTTAGGTCCAGCTGGATTCCATCTTTGTGTGTGATGCTGGGCAGTAACCTAGTTTTACTTTTCTCCATATAGATGGCCAATTTTCCCAACACTATTTACAAAACAATCTGTCTTTCCCCTTGATTTACGGTGCCACCTTTATCATATATTAGGTTTCCATGTACGCCTATGCCTGTCTCAGAGCTCTTTACTTTGTTTCTGTGATCTATTCGCTCCTTTGGTCTGTTTGTCTATTCTCCTGCCAATTCCACACTGTTTTAACCAGCCAGGCTTCTTTTGAAGGCCACAGGGCCCGGTCGCCATGGAAGCCTCTCACAGTCTTAAAGGTGCAATCCATCTGCTGATCCCTGGAAAATGTTTCTTCTCTTCTCAACCTGTGCCTCTATGATTATTCACTTTGGAGTTCCTGTGAGTCTTTGATTATCTTGGTGCCCTCCAATTTTTCTGGATACCCCGTAATACAGCCAAGGAGAGGCTGCTATGAGTTTATCATTAATGCTCTCCCAATAAAGAACCCCTTTGACTAAGCTTATCATTTTAATAAACCCCAAATCTGACTTCAAATAGCCCGTTTGCAAAGTCATTTTTAGTTGACTCCTGTAAAGCGTGACTTTAATGGCTGGTACCTTGAGATGGAAACCCTGATTCCACTGTCATAATGTCCATGCCCTGCTCCCACGGACAGGACACCATGCTTGGCCCTGGGTTCCCAGTGCCCCCGGTGCTGTAGATAGGAGGAAGCAGGGCTGGGTATGTGGAGACTGGGTAGTGGCGGGTTCTTGAGAGTGGTCTAGCATCATCTGTCTTTTTGTAGATGAGGGACCTGTGCCCTGAAACATTCCTGGACAGGCAGTTCAGCATAACACACCTCCTCTCAAACCTGAAGCTTATGAAAATATCGTACTCCACAGTTGTCTAATGCTGTACAATTTAAAAACAGCATCTACTCTTTGTTGCGTTAGACCCTTGGTACCTCCTGATAAAGTATCCAGGGATCTTCATAGTTAGCTCCTGTGATTGCCCTGATCCCAGAGTCTGGGAGGGGTGGAGAGACCTTGGAAAAGACCTCTGTGTCTCTGATCTGCACTATATGGCTGTAATAGTCTGCTAGGGCACCATACCAAATCCTACAGGTTGGGGACCTTAAAGAACAAGAATTTAATTCTCACTGTTCTGGAGGCTGGAAGTCCCAGACGGAGGTCCAGCAGCCTCGGTTTCTGGTGAGGGCTCTCTTCCTGGCTTGCAGATGGCTACTTTGTCCTCACGTGGCCTGTCCTCTGAGAGCGCACAGGGAGATGGAGCGAGCTCTCTGGTGTCTCTTCCTATAAGGACACTAGTCCTATCAGATCAGGGCCCCACCCTTCTGACCTCGTTTAACCTTAATTACTTTCTACAGACCTTATCTCCAAACACAGTCGCAATACATCACACTGAGGCTTAGAACTTCAATGAATAAATTTGGGGTGGGGCACGGGGCACAATTCACTTCACAGCACTGCTGTAACAGATTACCACAAACTTGGTGGCTTAAAACAACACAAGTTTGCTATCTCACAGTTCTGGAGGGCCGAAGTGTAACATCAAGGTGTCGGGGGCTGTGCTCCTCCTGGGGGCTTCAGGGCAGCATCCACCTCCTCCACTGTTGCACCGTCTCTCCAGCGCCTGCATCCCTCAGCTCAGGACCCCTGCCTTGCATCCCTCCAGACCATCAGTCCAACCTCACATCTGCTGTCCTCTCTCTGACCTCCCACCTCCCTCTTATAAGGACCCTTGTGATTGCTTTGGGCCCACCTGGATAATCTGGGATCATCTCCCCATCTCACGGTCCTTGGCTTGCTCCCATCTGCAGTCTCTTTACATCACCAGGGACGCATTCACAGGTGCCGGGGACTAAGGTGTGGACCAATTTGGGGCCAGCACTCAGCCTCCCACATTCTCTTTACTCCCCTAGACCACAGATCTCTCATCTGCGAGATGAGGAAGTGGAACAGGAAGCTCTCTAAGACTTTCTCCCGTTGTGGCTTGTGGTTAGCCACACTCAGAGGGGCTATTTCCTATTTGCTTCACATATACATGTCACCTGCCGGCCGCGCTTCACTAGCTTGAAGCACAAATGAAGTTACAGCCCTGTTGGGTCACAGGTTTTTTTTCTTGTAGGTCTTTGCACTTTCTTAAAACACCTTTGTGTTAATACCATTACTCCTCAACCTTATTTTCTAACTTTAGAAAAACTTCAGAACGGGTACATTTTGCTGAAATATTAGACAACATTCCCTGTTTGGGAATTTCTAATTGTTTTCTGCAAAGTGTAGCGCATTCACTAACTCATCCCGTGAGTGTCTGCCAAGGGCTTGCTGGGGCACCAAGTGCAGCACCAGGGCTGGATTGCAGAGATACCCACGCTCAACACAGGGAAGGAAGAGAAATTTGGATGGGGATTCAGGACCCCCAGGGTTCAAATGAAGAGACTCTAGAGAAAGGATTCTTTACAGAGGTGTGGACGGGGCCAGGGGACACACAAGAGAACTGCCACAGTGCGCAGCGTTACCAACCCTAGGTCCAAAGGGACAGTAGAACACAGGTGAGAGCTGGCACCCTAGAGGAAGGGGCTGTCGTCACCAAGGGTCAGAGTGACTCTCAGAAAAAGATGTCAAAACAGGGAGTGAGTGGGTGGGAGGGAATGCCCCGGCCTCTCCTCTGCCTGCCCTTCTACTCATGCCTGTGCCACTCATTGTCCAAACCCAACCAGAGGCCAACTGGAAAGACAGCCCAGGAGATGCCGCTCTCGGGTTAGGCTTGGGGGCACAGAGAGGGCACAGAGGGGCCAGGAACGGGTCCTGCTTTCTAGACTGGCTCTGTCACCAAGTAGCTTTGCTTCCTCAGACCGGTCATTGACTTTCTCTAGGTTTTTATTTTTCTCACCTAGAAATAAACGGTAGAACTGAAATCCGTTTTTCCATTAAAAAAAGATCAGTTTCAGATATAGACATAAAAATAGAAATGTATAGATACAGATATATACTATATATTCAACACACCACTGAGCCATCTGTTTGGTTTCTATAAACATGAGAAATACCGGAAGACAGGGATTTTTAGGCATCCTCGAGCATAAATACACCAGCTGGCTTTCCCTGGGTCCACATGATTCAAAGCCCACTTCCGCGGGGTAAGAGGAGAAGCAGCAGTAGCGCGCGTTCTAGCGTGTGGCTGGGCTGGCTTTCTCTGGGCATCAAAGGGGGTGATGCTCAAACTTCCTTGGGATTTTCATCTCAACGTGGACAGCCATCATAAAAAATCAGTGAAGTTCCTGAAGCAACCTGCACTCTAAGGTGACAGTCTTCTCTCCTGACAAGCTGTGAGCGTCCTGGTGGGGAAGAGGGACAGGTATGAAAGTCCACAGGAGGAGAGTTCTGCAGAGAGCCAGGGCCACATCAGCAGTGGCACATGCCTCCCAGGGGGACAGGAATGAGATGGAGCCTCTCAGCTTGTGTCCCGGATATGGCAGCGGAATCTGACAGTTGCTATCACAATGCTATTTCCATCTGTGTGATAGTCTAATAATACCTTTGAAAGAAAGAGACAGCCATCGGCAACAAATAAGCACAGCATGGCGCATCGAGAGCGCACTGGAAGCCAGCTTTCCACGTCTGATGACATTCTCAGTTGTGAGCCCGATGGCCCCGGAGCACGGGGCAGTGGCCCCCGCTAGCCCGCCTGGTGGACCGTGCTGTTCAGACGCTTTCCTCCTGATCGCTGCAGCAGTGGGGTGTCCCCTTCCTCCAGCCTATCACATGCTGTTTGCTGGGTGGGAGCCCGAGGTATTGAACCCTGGGAGCCCTGACCTTGCTGGCTCCTACTCTGGGCAAAAGCACTTGAGTGTGTCTCTAAGAAAATGAAGTCTTCCCTCTGTGGGAGTCCCAGTCCTCAGCAGAACAGGGAAGAACAGGGGTCCACACTGAGAAGAGAGGCTGAGTGTCCCAGACAAGCTTAAGGCTGCAGGAAATGGGTTTGTTTTTTTGTTTTTTTGTTTGGTTTTTTTTGGCAGCTAGCTGATACGGGGATCCGAACCAAGCCTTTTTTTTTTTTTTTTTTTTTTTTTTAAATCCACCAGCCAGTGCAGGAATTGAACCCTGGATCTTGGCATTATCAGCACCAGACTCTAAACAACTGAGCTAACCAGCCAGACACTAAATTTTAAAATCTTTGAAAAGCAGCATTGTGGTTTAGCGATCAGCAGCAACGTCTGCTATGATTATTGCAACCAGAGATGGTAACAGGTTCAGAGACAAAATGAACCTAAAAGAAAAGAATGGGACTTTCAACAGGGTGCCTAGCAAGAACGGGCCACCAAAGGCTCTTACTATAGAGAACACTGGTGTCATCATGGGCACCATGACCGGGCTTCCAGCTAGGGTCATCAGAGGAAAATAAAAACAACTGATTGCAAGGGATTGGTTGCTAGTCCAAAAATGAATACATGCGTGGAAATTTCTGGAAGAATACACAAGCCACAGCACACCCCCTGGGAAATGACCAGGGAAGGAGAATCCCAGGGGAAGGGGAATGGAGGTCATGAGGTAGGAGGAAGAATTTTATCTTCATTTTATATCTCTTAGTTCTGCCTGGATTTCTGACGTGCATTTTTGACACTTTTCTATTAAAGAGAACACTCTTCTAAGACATTCAGCCATTCTGCAGGCTGTGGTTCTCCACAATCCTGGTGAAGGTGTGATGAATAAGTTTATTTAGAATTCATAGAATCAAAATAAATAAAATCAAAGGGCTATAAAGCACCAAAAGAAAGGCCTGCCTGTGCTGACAGGCATAGCGTGGGGCATGCCATTCACTCAGCTTGTAGTGGCAGCTAATGACATCCGATCAGTGCAGAAGGTCCTGCAGTCAGTTCGCTGAACGGGAGGACGGATGCTTCTCTTGCAGGAGAGGACACGTTGTAGGCGCTGGAGAGGACACGTTGTAGGCGCTGTGGCCCCTGCCGGCTCTTCCTGTTTCCATGAGATTTCTACTGGGAGATCCCTTGTGGTTTCCCGGCCTTCTTTCCGGTAGCCCCTGACTTTCTTCCAGAGACTGAAGGACAGCAGAGGAGACCTCAGGGAGCCTGCATGGCCTGGGATTTGGATATTGTCACACTTTCTCTCCACTACCTTATGACTGAGGGATGCTACCCATAGGGTGGAAGTTAAGGCTTCCAAAAGCCATGATTTTGGAAATATTCCACCTTGACCATTTGACCTTTGGACCTAAGCCCATGATGACCTGTGGTCTGCGGTCCTTCTTGACTTTCAGTTTCAGGTTCCAATGGCCCTCTTTTATGTTTCAGTCTCATTCCAGCATACGGACTCCTTCCTCTTTTCCAAGCTCCCAGATGCTAACTCCTGACCTATGTGTGGAACCTGATCACATCTTCTCCCGGTTTCAGGACTATGACATCGTGGAGCAAAAGGTCTTTGTTGCCTGTCTTTCCCCAGTTCCAGATGATCTGGCCAAGAAATTCACTGGATATAAATTAGACATTTTAAGTAAATTAAATGAGGAAAAAAGTCTGAAAAAAATTGACCAAAAAAAAAAAACTATTGTAAAACCATCTTCGCGGTGCATGAAAATTATCAATACTCAAAATATTGTGGGCTTTCATTACTGACGAAACTGTTGTCTCAACCAAATGGTCACATTGACCGATTTTCTTCCACCCATCAGCTTTCAGGCAGATTGTTTCCAGCTGTATCACTCGCTGCCCTGTTCTTCAGTCAAGTCTTCACATGACATTGTCACGTCACACTCTCATCCAGAGCACCACCTCCCCCACCAACCCACCTTCCACTCCTGTGTCTTCCCCACCACGAAGCCCCCAGCAAGGCCCACCCTGCCTCAAGCTGGGGTAAGACCCCTAACTGCATTCCTGCCGTGACCTCTGCCTCCTGCACCTCTCTTCCAGCGCCTTAATAAGAACTCTGCTTACATCTCCACTAAGCCCCCTACATCCAACAGCCATCCTACCACCCCTCTGTTCAATGAATTATTTGATTTCTCTCATTTTGAAACTTTAACTCTCTTGTCTCCAGCTCTGCAACTCTGAAGATGACCATCGATGTACCACAACACCTGGGATAGACCCTCATCTAGGGTACCACGTACAACACGCTTCATCCTACAAGACCTTTCCCAAGTTGGGGGGCAGGTCCCAGAATCAAGACTTTCTGAAATTACATTGAGGACCACCTTGCAGGTCATCACCGTCTGATAGAGTTTTCTCCCCCTCTGGTCTGTGAAGTGTATTTAGGTTTGGGTTCGCTCTACACAAATCAAAAACTAGAGAGTGAAAGTTGTAGAGAAAAAGGGAAAACTAGATCACTGGAACGTCTTCATCATAAAATTTCGGACACATAAATGAGCTGAAGTGTCATTGTCCAGCTGCTGCCAGGTGTGCAAACCCTCTTTACATCAGCCTCTACTTAAAGACCTGTGAATGCGGGAATTCACTTTCCCACCGTCACGCTTCCTACACTTTCATTCTTCACGTCTTACTTCTTCTCTTTTTCACACTCAGAATGTCTCAATTTTTCTGTTGCGTTTTTCCTCTTCCCTTTAACAGACAACTTTTAAAATTAACTATAGGTCCCCTTTCTATGTTTAGTCTTTATTTCCACATAGAAACGGTATCTGTAGATTATTTTACTTTTAGCTACAAAAACCTACTAGCTTAGACACAAGAGAGAATTGCTGTGATGGCCCATGATATCAACGAAGGGGTTGACAAACCCGAGCATGGGAAAGTCAGGGTGCAGCTGAAACCACCAAAACCAGCTCAGGTGATACATGCCTTTCCACTGTTCCCACCTCCCAGCCTCATCTCCACTCCCAGCCTCATTCCCTCTCAGTCTGGGCTGGCTGTCCCCATGTGGCTGGATATATTGTGGCCAGCACCCGCAGCTTCGACATCTAGGGTGTCCCACCATCAGAGACGGACTTCCTCGGGTGCAGGGTGAAGAGCCCCAGGCAGGTGCTGAGTGGCCTAGTCTGGCTCCAGTTCTCAGACCAGATCCATCACCTTGGCTGAGGCAATGTGTGTTACCTCTTGGCCCTGACTCCCCCAAATACCAGGACTCAACCTGATCTGCCACTGAAAGAGAGAGCTGGACAGACAAAACAGTCAGCCTTCCCTGCATACGTGCACATTTTACATCATAGTGAGAATAGCTATGACCATACAAGGAATATTGGCTGGCTGAGGTGGGCCAGATTCCTAGTGTAGACAGTGGTGTGGAGTGTAGACAGTGTGGAATCTCCTTTCTCCCCAGTACAATTCTCTGTCCCAAGACACTTGATTGGTGCCCCAGCCAGGCAAGCCCAGCCTTCCCATAAAATAGGGATTTGGAATAATGGGTGGGCTTTGGCCCATATACTTGCCACTAAGTCAACTCCTGAAGCCATCATAATTTGGGGGGGGGGAATCCCCCAAATTCAGAACGTTCCACGACTTTCTCCTTCTCCAACAATGACCGAAATTATTAAAATATCCTAATTTTAATCAGTATTTCTTAACTCTTATGAACCTATTCCAACCCTATCATGCAGAGACACAGATTAAAATACATCTCTATAATTTACAACAGCTAATCCTTTCTTGAATCTGATGCTCCAAGGCTAAATCTGTGATGTCAGACCCGTCTATGACAGAAAAAACCTCATGCTCGCTGAGGATGACTATCTCGGTTCGTGTCTGCAAATGCTCTCCTTTTCCTTATCGCCCAGTGATCTTCCATTTCTCTTTCAGAGGAGGACAGGCACAGTGAAAAGATCACAGTCCTCAGAGTCACATAGACACGGGTTTGAGTCCCAGGCCTGCGATCAATAGTGGTAGGGTCTGGGCAAATAAACTACTATTTCTGAGCTTCCTTATCTGTCATTGGGGATATGACTATTTACCTTTCAAGACGGGAGTGAAACCTAAAAATATGTGTGTCTGCATGGTCCCAGCTCTGGGCCACATGTGCCTCCACGTGGCATCTGGTTTATTTCTGACCTCCAAAAGCCAACTAAACTCCTGGTATGCTAACCCCGAACTTTGCCTGGATCACTTCCAATCGTAAGGAAAGAATGTTCTCCTACCCATTAAAGGACTGTGGCGTTTTCTTCCACCCATCAATCACTGCTCAGTAGATTCTATTAGAAACTCGATGTTCCCTAGCAACCCCCTAGCAACAGAGGCTTCCCTGAAATACTGTAAGGCTTTCCAGAAATTGTTTTGTAAAAGGACTTTTATTTCTTCCTAACAGTCTTACCCTCAAGGAAATAATTTCTCTTTATTGCTTTTCCTGTTTGCAAAAGTAATACAAACTTGCTCTAGAAAATTCAAGCAATACACAGATATAGAAAGTATAACTTCCTGCCTAATAGTACTCTCCTGGCTCTTACTCCACTCTATCCCCAGGAAAGTCTCCAAAAAATACTATTAAACCAAGTTGGGGGGTGTTGTTTTTGGTCTTTTTAATCGACTTTACGTTACTTTCATGGGCAATACGTAACAAAACTTTTTATAGATGTCAAAAATAGAAAACAACTTCTCTTTCATTTTAAGGAAGTTATTACCAGAATGCCTGAATTCCGGGTTGTTTTGTTCTTGCCGTCATTTTCTTTTCTTTCCTGGACAATAAATGTTTGCTTTATCCTGAATTTCAACTTTCTATCCACCAGAAATTTTATTTTAACAAACAAATTTTATTTTAACAAACATAGGTCAGAATGAGATGGGTGTCTCAACATAGACTATGTTGAAAGACTGTAAATAAGCACTGCCAGTAGGCAGTGCTCAAGTATGCAGTCTAAAAACAAATGAATTAATATAAAGGACAAAGATGGCATGGTGACTCAGCAGCAATCACGACAATAACATGAACTGGAATCTCCTATACCTGAAATAACAAAGCTGATGTTTAAACCTTAATGAGAGTCTAAATGGGAGCAATCAAAACTGGAAGGAAAAATAAGTTATCTCGACCTCACATGCATCCTAAAACAGTCCAGAGTTATTCTCTTTCTAACTGCAGGAAGACCGAGCTAGCGGAATTTCATCAACTGGCCCAGAGGAAATTCATAAAATATACTGGGGTTTGTCCTCTGACTTTAGAAAAGCTGAGCATCTTAACTCCAGCTCTTTGTGTCTAAAATAAATCAGTATTGGGCCGAGCCCGTGGCGCACTCGGGAGAGTGCAGCGCTGGGAGCGCAGCGACACTCCCACCACAGGTTCGGATCCTATATAGGACTGGCCGGTGCACTCACTGGCTGAGTGCTGGTCACGAAAAAGACAAAAAATAAATAAATAAAATAAAATAAAAATAAAATAAAATAAATCAGTATTAAAAGTCATTTATTCTATATGGATATAGACAAGATGGAAATCATAGATTTCTAAGAAAGGAAAAGCCTGCATTCCTATAGTCATTCATTCGTTCAACAAGGATATTAAGAATCAGACTTTTTGCTAGGCTTTGGAGATTCCGAGATTAGTAAGAAGAGACAAGCAAATGATGCTACCCCCAAGTGCATGCTGCATCGCTGAGGGATTTGCAAAGGCGGTGAGTATACAAAAGAAAGTATACACTAAAAGAACGTGCAAACCTCCAGAGGTACCGGGGCACATTCTCTCATCAGGAACAGCTACACGTGTCTCTTCAAATTATTAGTAACTTTTCATTTTAAAAGGGAGGAAGGGGACTTGATCTGTGTATTAGTTTCCTAGGGCTGCCGTAACAAATTACTGTAAACTGAGTGACTTGAAACAACTATAGTTTATTCTCTCACTGTTCTGGAGGATCGAAATCCAAAATCAAGGTGTCAGCAGGGCCATGCTGTCTCTAAAGGCTCTCAGGAAGGATTCTTCCTCGACTCTTGTAGTTCCTGGTGGGAGTCAGCACCCTTTGGTATTTCTTGGCTTGTAGATGCATCACTCTGTTCTCTGTCTCAGTCTTCACGTGGCTTTCTCTCCTGTTTGTCTGTCTCTGTGTCCAAATTTCCCACTTCCTAAAAGGTAAATTGTCATATTGGATTTAGGGCTGACCCAAATATGAGTTCACCTTAGCTTGATTACAACTGCAAAGAAACCTATTTCCAAATAAGGTCATATTCACAGGTCCAGTGGATGTGAATTTAAGGGGTATGCTATTCAACCTAGTATAATTTGTTACTGTTAAGAAGGGAGCATTTGTTTTACATTGTCATCTGAACTTCCTATTCAAGTAAGCTTGAAACCCACTTTTTGCTGGTTGGTTGGTTAACGTGGAACATTTCTCAAACATATAAATTCTTCTGGCATAAAAAGCAACCACTGTCAATTTAATGTTAACTAACTCTCAGGAGGAACCTACACTCTGAAAATAGAGCCTTAGAAGAGAGTAGTCCTCTCAATCAGAGCCTTGTTTCTGTCATAGGGTAACCTACCCATCCCCATTTTCCTGGGACTTTCCCATTTTAGTACTGAAAGTCCCACATCCCAAGAACCCCTCAGTACCAGGCAAACTTGGACAACTGGTCACCCCACCAAGCCAATGTAAAGGCAACACCTCTTTGAGAAAATCAAGACATTAAATAACCAAAACACAAACAGCAGTGTGAAAATATCCACCCTACAAATCTGTACTTCAATCAATTGATTAAAAGGAGGTTTACAATCTTGGTATGAGTATCAACACATAGTTGACTCTCAATAAATATGTATTCACTAGAGAAGTGCATGCCTGTAATAGTAGCATCAGACTGCAATGTGACCAGCTCTCCAGGAAACCAAAGATCTGCAGCCTGCTGCTACAGGTAACACCCACCCTGACTCAGACCCGGTATGGTACCATATCTGAGGTTCATTTCCTGTGGACCTTAAAGATAATCAAAGTTTGAAACTCTCAGCGCAGACACTCTAGGGAAGAGGAAGCCCTGCCATTGCAAACAGTACCCTTAGGAAGGATTGCCAGGCTCAATACTATGAAAGTCCCCAAGGGAACGCAGCAGGACAGAGGGCATGAGACACAACATTTTTAGACAAAAGTCCTGTGGTACAGATTCTAATATGCGAAACATACTAAAACAGGCCTGCTCCTGTTGAAGCAGGGGGAAGAGTTTGTAAATCCCTGATACACAAGAGAATAAATAGAATTTTTATCTCACATCCTGGCTCTGTCACTTACATCTTAAGGCAGACAAGTCACTCAATCTCTATGGGCCTCAGTTTCCTCAACTGTAAAATGAGAAAAATAATCTGTGCCTACCAAACTCATAAGATTAGTATGAAGTATAAGTGCTTTGCATCTTGAAAGCACGCTTTAGATATAAAAGTACTATTATGAGACAGGGATAGAGGAAACTATATCTACTCTGCGGTCTACCTGCAGCTGGTGAGAATGGGATATCAGTTCTGTGACTTAAGAAATTCATTTCCACTGCCTCCAGCCTGCACTTCAGTTCTGAAATCGTGGATTCCTTCCCTAGATGTAAATAATCCTCATAATACAGATATCATGTTTAAGGCTTTATTAACATGGGTTTTTATTTAAGAAACAAGTACCCTCTATATGCTTACTGCAGTTTAGAGTACGACAGAATACAGATAAACATTGACCGAAAAAAAATACATATTTTCTAGGTCTCACCCCTTAACCACTCCAAAATTATATTACGACTTTTAAAAGCTAAATGTTGACTGCCAACTCTAAACATTTTTAAAGTAACATGCAGACATTTTGATGCAAAGGGTTGTGGGATGCTGAAAGGCCGTTCCCTGCCCTCACATTTGAGGGGCTGCGGGTTTAGACATGAAACCACACATGACCTCTCTGTGCTCTGTTGCCTTTTCTGCAAGTCATGACAGTCTGAGGTGGAGGGACCCTCTGCCAGGACCCCAGCGTGGAAGTGAGGACTCGTGTGATGAGTCACAGGACCAGGAGGGGGGCGACTCATGACTCTCTGAGGGCAGAGTGGAGGAAGCTGGTGTGCTGTCCCCGTCTCGGGTGCCCACATGTGTCTGCGCTGAGATGGTGTGCAGACCAGCATCTGACTTCCTAAACGTGCAGCGGCCACACTCCAAGAAGAAACATCCTAGTCAAGAGACTTTAAACCTTCCACAAATACTCTATCCCAGCACTGTAGGAAAAAGAGCCCAGAATCACTACAGACATGATCCTGAGTCATGCACGGCTCTCCTAGTTGGACCTGTTAATACCAAGCAAGGTGGTGGTTTTCAAACACTGATTCTTCTTGTATTTCTTCCTCCCTTCCTCTCTCCCTCCTTCCTTCTTCTCTCTTTGTCTCTCTTTTTCTCTTCCTTCTCTCTTTCTTTCTTCTTTCTCCCCTTCCTTTTAAACCAGCAGAACACTTCCTTTAACCAAAATCTTAAGTGGGAGCCCCTATGCCCTCTCCTCTCTCCAGCCCTCCTTTCTGGGAAAACCTCTTTCATAAGGACAGAAACCTTGTTGACCCAACTCACTGAATCAAAGTCATGCTGATAGATGGTCAATATTAATAAGAAAAAAGATTGTTTGCCCTGGAAATATTTTGGCCTATAGAATCTGAAGGACCTAAAGTGTCTTCCAAGGACCCACAAAGCCAGAGGACCAAATACTGCTGCGGCGAGGGCAGAGGGCAAGAGAAAGGCAGAGAGAACCATGAAGAGAAGACACGAGAAACCAGAGGGGATGTCGGCGGCTCCCGTGGGCTGATTCCCTGGAGAAGCCGTGTTTCCTCTTCCCCCTTGTGTGCCGTGGTCAGCTGTGGTCAGATTTCACCTTGTCATGGATTAAACCTACAGGCCTTTCCAGATTTAGGTCAGAACCAAGGGGCCGCAGGTGCAAATCAGAAAGCTCAATTGCTCGGGTTGGCACCGGGAATCACTGTTTTCAAACTGCTGAGCTAGGACCTCCAGATTCCAAACCCAGAGGCCAGGGAGCCGTGACAATTAGTGCTACCCCTGGGTGCACCTACGTCCTTCAGGAAACTGCTCTCAAATATGCTGAGGAAGGAAGGGAGATGGGACCTGGGGGCTTTGGGGAGTAGTCTCCTGAGAGCACCTTGTCACATGTCCCTACCGCAGATCACTCCCCCACGAGCACAAGGGGGTGGCCTAGTGGTCCCCTTCCAGCCAGGAAGGAGACCCTGCAGGGGGCACAGTCCACACAGTCCTTGGAGGAATATAGAGTCCTTTTGGCATCGAGTCAGCACTCTGAAAACGACCCGACCCGACCGTGTGGGTGTTGAACTCTTTGAACTTTGAGGAGGAGAAACGACTCTTCTTAGATTGAGAACGTTGCCCTGTTGCCAGGTAGAGAAGTGGAGACGATCATTTCAAAATAAAAGCTCCTGTGGCACCTTTCAGAATTCACCCTTCTCACTTCCGCATGTGTTTGTTTTTAAAGGGAAGAAAAACAAAAAAGCAAACAACCCGATTAAAAATGGGCCAAGTGAGTAAACATTTCTCCAAAGAAGTTATACAAATGGCCAGCAAGCACAAGAAAAGATGCTCAGTGTCACTGATCATTCGGGAAACACACACACACACACACACACACACACACACACAAACACACACACACCAGAAAACAATGAGTGTTGGCAATAATGTGGAGAAACTGGAGCGCTTGGTTGGTGAACTGTTGGTGAAAATATAAAAGGATGCAGCCATTCCTGAAAACAGCATGTAGGTTCTCCAAAAAACTAAACCTAGAATTCCCGTATGATCCAGAAATTCCACTTCTGGAAAGCAGGGTCTCAAAGGGGTATTTGTGCACCCAGGTTCTTTGCAGCATCATTCACAGTAGCCAAAAGGTGGAAGCAACCCAAGTGTTCATCGATGGCTAGACGTATAAGCAAGACGTAGTTTACACATACCACAGAATATTATTCAGCCTCAAAAAGGAAGGAAATTTGCACACATGATACAACCTGGGTGAACCTTGAGGACACTGTGCTGAGTGAGATAAGGCAGCCACAAAAAGCAAATACGGCATGACTCCAAGACAGAAAGCAGAATGGTGGGTGCCAGGGCCTGGGAGGAGGCGCAAGACAGAGTCGTTGTTTAACGGGTATAGATTTTTTTCTGAGACTGGTTGCCCAACAACACGCATGTACTCGACACTACTGAACTGTGTACCTTAAAATGGTCAAGATGGTAAATTTTAGGTCATGTATATTTTACCACAATTAAAAATTAAAAAGAATCTGTAAAGGGCCACAAAAAACGATTACATTGCGTCACGTTGAATATGCTAACTATCCCGACGTAAGCATCGCATACTTCACGTGGGAAGTGATATTCGACTCTGTACCCCACAGACATGTACAATCAACTATGTTTCAATTAAAAATAAACAAAAAAAAATTAAAATTAAAAAGTAATAATTTGGGGGGAAAAAGAGTTATACAAAGTCAAATCATCAAGTGGGTGAAGGTGCCATGATTTACAGCAAAAGGAAATACAAGTTACTAACAGTCAGTCCTGTCGTATAGAAAAGGGAATGTGGAAAAATGAAAGACTGATTTGTGCCTAGCAATAAAGAATAGAGAGAATAAATATTAACCAAAGCAACAGAAGTGGAAAAACAGACCACAAAGAGTTGTTTTGTTAGCTTTTGAGAGTCCTAAGCGTTGTGTGCCAAACGGTCATTCTTGCAAATGGTTAAGTCGATGACCCCAAAGCAGATCATTACCCCTACTCTGTGCTCTGATGGTCCCCACACTTTCTTTTATCGCATATATCGAAGCACATAAAATGGTTCACATTGACCTGTCCACTACAAAGTCACCCCATGAGGGCAGGGTCCAAGTCTGTTCCCCTCACCATGGTATCCATACAGCACTTGACACATAACAGGCAACTCAATGAATACTTGTTGACTGAATGGTTGGTTGATCGACTGATTGGTTGATTGATTGAGGTTATGCCTGCATGAATAAATACATAAAACCCTTCTTGGAAAGTAGCCATTGCAGTGATATACTCTTCTTGGGGGTGTAAATTGGTGTTGAATTTTTGAAGAGCAATTTGGCAAAATTTCTCAGCATTTCTAAACCACATACTCTTTGACCCACAAATTCCCCTTCCAGAAATCTTTCCTGTGCATAAACTCCCACAAATTTGCAATGACGTAAATATCGACATTTACTGAAGCATTATTTACAATAGAAAAATTCTGAAAACTATACAAATGTTTAAATAAATTATGGTATATCCACATGATAGAATATTATGTAGTCATTTTAGAAATAGATCTCTACAGAAAGATACTAAAATCTATTTTCAGAATTAAAAGGTGAATTATCGAGGAATATATTTAGGGTAATCCCAGCTGTGTTTTTTTTTAAAGTGCTTATAACTGAAGAGAAGTTCTACAGGGAAAACTATCTCAGGGGTCCCTAACCCTAACAACCCTAACCCTAACCCTAACTGCTTTTAAGATGGGAGAGTGATCTCCACTTTTCAGGTTATACCCTTCTACACTCTGAATTTTCTTTTTTTTAACAGAAGCATGTATTAATTTTATAAAGACTAATGTAAAACAATTCTCGAACCTAGAATATTAAATTGTAGAAAATACATTTACTGAGAGTTAGTAGCCGTCCATCTTCTGTGTACTCCGTGCTTGCTCACATGGTTCTCTGTAAGCATAAGCAGCATTAGTGTCACCTGAGCATGTTTTTTGTTTCCTGGTAACGCTTGAGGAATTTCAAAGTACCTGAGTTAGACAGAGTTGCCTCAGCTGTGCTGCAGCAACAAACCCCCAGTAAGTGCTGATTCCTCGTGATGCAGGTTGGGCGGCCCGTTCACTTCTGTGGCTTCCAAGGTCGTGATGGCCAAGGACTGATGAGAACTGGAGAGTCTGGAGGGATGCTCTTAAAGTCAGGCCTGGGGGTGGCTCACGTGACTTCTGCACATGTCTCAGGAGCTGGAACCCACTCACAGCCTGACTTCCAGGGAGACGGGGAAGAGTAGGGGAGAAGAGGAATACCGGCCTTCAGTAATGGTCCCAACCGTGGTACCTACTGTGCATTAGGACATTTGTACCTGCTAATCTCCCTGTGAAGTGCAATGGGGAGGTGTCATTGTCCCCTTTTATAAGACCAGGAGATGAATGCTTTGTTCAACCTCATGAAGAAGCCAAGGGTAGGGCACTGACACCGGTTATACTCGTACCAAGTGCCAAATGACCTGTGCCACAGGCTCAAGGCATGTGATCTCATTGCAGTCTCACAGGTAGCTCTATCCTTCTTCCCATCTTACAGGTGAGGAAGTGTGCTCAGAAGGGGGTAATTCCTCAAGTCACTGGACAGACAAGGCGAGAGCTCCCATGCAAGTCCAGGTCTTCAGACCCCTGCACCTGAGCATTCTCTGCCACTCCAGGCAGCCAGCTCATACCTTCCCAGTGACCTTACAACCACAATCCCAGCCCCATCCAGTCCTGCTGGGGATGAAGGGCAGTAGGAGCCTCAGTCTTACCTGTGGGTGGGGACTGGGATTGTTTTCACTGTCCCAGGATACCTCCCCCCTGTTCCCTTCGGCCTTGTGACTAAGCAGCAGCCAACCTCAGTTTCCTGGGGGGCCTGAGCCCATCTCTGAATCCCATCCAGGCTCAGGGTATGAAATCATCCAGCCCACGACCTCTCTCCATGTCCCCCCCAGCCCCATGACTGTCAACTCTGGACAGGCTGATGGCCCAGCCCCTGGACTCCCTGGCCCAGCAGTCCCCCAACCTGTAGCTCCAGGTACCAAGCCCTACGTCGCCTGGGCTCAGCCCCGCAGGATAGCAGGGGTGTTTATCTCTCACGGGTGTGACCTACATCTCCTAACCGCCTAGGCTGGGCGTTGCAGTGGACCAGCCCCAGACACTTGTGGAAGCAGCCAGATGTCCCCCTTCTTCTCTTCCCATCTTGTTGACTGGACGTCTAACCTGACTCCTGATTCCAACATCAGTTCACTGTGGGGCACGCAGGCCACCTTCGGATATTGTCTGGAGATCTAAGATCATAACACCCCTTGCTCAGTCCTTGACCCTGCACACCGTATCCCATCACTAGCTAGAGCCCTGCACCTCCAGAGGGTCTCCACGGAACCTCAACTTCTCCAAGTATCACCTATAAAACAACCCATATTGTGATGCCAGGATTTATAAATTGCTGAGGAATAAAGCACCTTCTTTAAGGAAATAGAGTCAAAAAAAAAAAAGAAGAAAATTTAGGGAAATTTGGTCAGAATAGTCAGTGATTATTTGCTATCACTGAGCTGTGTGGACAAGAGTGTGGGGAAATTCCAGTGTGGCCGTGGGGACGTGGGGCTGAAGCTGCTCAGGAGGAGCCAGGAGCTCTGTCCCCATGGAGAGAACCCTATTCGTTTGTCTGCCCACAGCCCCTTCCTTCTGTGGGACTGTTTTGTGCATCTACAGGACCCACCGGGAGTGCCCAGGTTCACATATAATGACGCTGGGCGCCGGACCCAAGCCAGGCCAAGGAGCTCTTTCTGTGGGGAGGGAGACTCTAAGAACTCATTAGTGTACTTAATTCCTGCTATTCAAGAGGATGTTTTAAGTCTGAAATTTACCGAGATTAAGTCTACATGTATATGTAATTAGGAGGTGAGACTGTTTCCATGTCAGCCTGACTCTTGTCTTGAATGGAGCCAACATGAATGTGGGAGCCCTGGGGCACCATTCCGAACTGTGTTGACTTGGATGCACGGATGGCCTTTCTGCAGCAAAGCAAATACTGACACAGAGACCGAGGGAAGTAGACACCGGAGTCCCTGGCAGTGGTCTCCCTGAGGGTCCTATTGAGCTTCAGGGTCTGGATCCATTTTACCCAAGTTCAGTAGCCCCCAGGCATTGGATTTATAGAGGCCCCTGTGCCTTTAAAATGAATTTCTCTTCTTGCTTAAGCAACTCACATGACTTTCTGTACTTTGCCACCAAAATTCCTAAGTGATACAATCTGTAATTGAGGAAGGCCAGAACTGATCGATTAGCAATCAAAATTTTCTATCGATACTGTCAAGAACATTCATAGAAAGTATCTAATTTGTGGACAAAATAATTTCGTATTCAGGCAGCAGATATTTACCTTCCATGAAGTTATTTACTATTCTAACCAAGCTTTCTCAGAATTGGCAAACAAACTATTAAATTAAATCAATTTTGCTGGTTGGACACAAGGCAAAATATATTGGTAGGCACAATATAAGTTGCTGTTTTTAAAGTAATTGCCTTTGACTTTTTTGGCATTTTTAATTTCTAGAAAAACCTCCTAGTTTTTTTCATCCTTGGTTAGTAGATTCTTCAGTTTCCTCTGTTTCAAACCTGGGGATTTTTTACCACAATGGGAACACACACACCTGACCACTTGCCCAAAATCTAACAGGAAGGAGGAAATTGGCTAAAAAGAAATTCAGTGCACTCTGCTTTGGCTTTTCCCCAGGCCTGGGTGTTTAAGGAGGTGTTGGTGTGAGTAAGGGCAGCTCCACTGCCCACGCAGTCACCCCACCCCTGGTGTTTGCCAGGCCCCGTGCCAGCTGCTGAGAGCTCCAAGATAAATGCAACAGTGTCTCGGCCCTCCAGGAGCCTCACAGGTCGTCAGGAAGATGGACAGGTGGCCAGGAACCGTGATACTACGTGACGGGCCCAAAAGGAGAAACATCTTCAGGCACACAGATGAGACAACAAGGCAGTCTGCCAGGTGGGTCCACGGAAACCGCAGCGAACGTGGGCCTGGGGGAGCTGGGCCCCAGTGGTGGAAGAGCAGGTCTGTCAAGCAGCCAGCAGAGGGAAGAGCCTCCAGGATGAACGGGCTGAACAGAGCAAGGTGTTGAGAAGGCACGCAAGGACCTGAGAAACTGCGCCTAGGCCAGTCCCCTGCGTGAACTAGATGCCCACGTCCTGTGAGACGGGAAGAGGAAATGCCCGCCTGCCCTCCTTTCTTCTTTTTCTTTCTTTCTGTTTAATAACAGCTTCATTGAGATAAAAATTTACATACCATGAATTCATCCATTTCGGTGTACAATTCAATGGTGTTTAGTACATTCACAATGTTGTACGACCACCACCTCCATCTAGTTTTAACATATCCCATCATCCCAAAAAGAACATCTATCCTCAGTAGAGAGGGGGAGTCACCCCTACTACTTACTACTAGTACTAGTCGTCCTACTGCTTCCCATCTCTATAGATTTGCCTATTTTGGACATTTCATATAAATGGAATCCTGCAATATGTGGTCTTTTGTGACTGCCTTCTTTCACTTAACATAATGTTTTCAAATTTCATCTATTTGTAGCAGGTGTCAGTACTTCATTCTTTTTTATTGTCAAATAAAATTTCCTTGTATAAATATACCACATTTTATTTTGCAATTTTTCTGTTGATGGGCATTTGGATTGTTTCCACTTCTTGGCTATGATGACTAACACTGTTGTGAACATTCCTGTACAAATTGTTGTGTGGACGTATGTTTTTCTTTCTCTTGGACATATGCCTAGGAGTGGAATAGCTATGTCATATGACAACTCTGTATCTAATATTTTTAGGAACTGCCAGACTCTTTTCCAGAGTAGGTGCATCATTTTACTTTCCCACAAGCAATGGATGAGGTTCCAGTTTCTTCACCTATTTCCTACCACTTAATGTTTTCTTTTATCATTGTCATTATAGCCATCCTAGTGGGTGTGAAGTGGTATCTCACCATGATTTTGACTTGCTTTTCCCCGATAACTAATAGTATTGAGCTTCTTTCCATGTGCTCTTTCTTTCTTTTGTAAAGGCCCTCCTTAAAGTTCAATAAATGCCTGACTTCTTGACTTAAGAAGTGACGTGAAGGAGTTTGGAGACATCACTTTAAATTAGACAGATAAGTATTGCCTAGCCCAGAATCAATGACACGGGTGTTGGTTGAGCCAAGACCTCCTGCACAATGTGGAAGGGGGCGGCTCTGAGAACCCACTAATGTATTTAATTCCTATTATTAAGGAGGATGCTCTTAACCTGAAATTTGCCATGATTAAATATATTTATATGAACTCGGGAGAGTGCGGTGCTGATAAATATATTTATATGTATAATGTATTGGAAGGCTCTTTAATACGTGAAAGAAAGCACAGACTTAGAAATCAAACACACCTAAATTTTATTCCTGTTCTGCCATTTCTTAACTGTATCTCTTTGGGCAAGTTTTATAATCTCCATATGGCTCAGCTTCCTCGTCTGTAATATGGGGAAACAAATACCTAATCCATAGGCTTGTAGTGAAAATTAAGTAATATATTAATAGAACCTGTCATAAATTGTGGTCCCACTCTCTTCCTCCTAATACTTGACTGGGGACAGTTTCACTGCAGCACATTGTCACGAATTTCATATTTATTACATGTTTCATTAACAACAACAAAATTCTCCCTGGGTCTAGGAGAGGAATTTCCTGGCGTATTTGCTTAGCAGTTTGTCAAGGGCAGATGATTCGAGGGCCTGATCCTATCCTCAAGCACTCCTGAGCCACCTCCTGGCCTGGTTCTCAGAAGCTGAGCAAGTTCAAACAAGCATCTGATAGCCTTTTCCCCTGACCTTAAGGACCTCAAAATCTCAGCGTTGGTGACACAAACAGTGGCGAGATGGCTCAACTGGTGTGGAGAACATGTGTTGCATGCACAGAGGAGCCTGAGTTTTCTGGGAAGGTCGTGGAGAAGTTGGTCCCTGAGCCAAGGGCGGGAAGGGGAGGAAGAACTGGATGGTCAAAGAAGAGGGGCATCGCTTGCCCCCTGAGAATATTGCTACGCAAACAAGTCCTGGGCTTGAAACATACACAGGGGTGGGGGACGTGAGTTGATACTTTGAGCAGAATCCACGCAGAGCAGAGGGGGGGATCCCGTGGTGAGCAGTGGCCTGCCTGAACCCCTGCTGTCCCACCGCATGTGGCTTTTCTGCATGAAACACGACTGTCAGAGATCTCCAGGGTGGCTGCCGCTGGCCTTCCCAAGGACTGTCTCACAGTTTCTGTGATCTTCCTTGCGGATAGTCAACTCGTGCACAGGTGGAAAAAGCACTCTTACCAATGCCATTGCCCTGCTCCTCCAGGTGTGCTGAGCAGGTGCCCTGCCGCCGGCACCTGCCAACATCCACTGCCAAGCCAGGACAGGAGGTCTTTGTCCCTGCTGCTCTCCCTCCTCTCCAGCAGCCCCTCGCGCTGGCTGGATGTTCCTGACTTTTCTGCCTGTCAGTAGACTAAAAGATGCATAGCTTTTGAGTAAATTTATATACGGAAGCATATGTATTTATGCAAAATATATACACAAAATAGATGTAATGGGCTGAATATTTATGTCCTCCCACAATTCATGTGTTGAATGTGATGGCATGTAGAGATGGGGCCTTTGGGGGATGATTGGGCTTAGATGAGCTCATGCGGGTGGGATGAGATTAGGGTCCTTATAAGAAGAGACACCAGACAGCCTGCTCTCTCCACACTCACAAGAAGTCATGGGAGCCCACAACAAGATGGCAGCTGCCCACAAGCAAGAGAAGAGGCCTTGGTGTGAAATCTGCCTGCCAGTTCTCTGATCCTGGACTTGCCAGCCCGTAGAACTGTCAGAAATAAATTTCTGCTGTCTAAGCCATTAGTCTATGGCATTTCATTATGGCAGCCCAAGCTGACTGAGACTATATATACAGAAATACTTATTTTTGGCAAGCTGTTGAAGTACCCCATTGTAGGTGTTAAAAAAAAAACCTGTTTCTATTTTTTATTTTTTATTTTTTATTAATTTTTTTATTTTTTACATTCTATGATGTTGTTGTAGGAAATTGTAGGGGAATTGTAGAAAAATATAACTTTAATATACGCAGTTTTGTAACAAATGCTTGCTAAAAACATTTTAAGTAAAGCAGCTTCTAAGGGGCCATACAAAGGTCAGGAGGGCCCGAGCACACTAAACATCCCAGGAAGGGAATGACCCCCACCCGGTTCCAGGAACTGACTAGTTCCTTATCTAAAAGCCACCTGGCCAGACCCCAGGGAAGATAAACGATTGAGAAATGTGCTGTTCCTTATCGAGGTACCAGCCTGCTAAAGTCTACCCATAAATCTAAAGGCACCACAGATAACCTCATCCTGTCACAAAGATCTGTTCAGAAAAACTGTATATAATGTGCTTGTGCTGTAAACTCGAGGTCGCTTCTGTCCAGGAGACTAAGTGACCCCAGCATGCTGGAATAAAACTCCTCTTGCCTGATTGCAACGGTCTCTGTCTCATGGTCTTTGTGAGCTGGTCCTTCTTGGAGTTATAGGTGTTCTCTGGTGAAATGAAACCTTTACTAGCTAATATCAAACTTGGTCTCTGGTTGTGGTTACTTTGTTTTTTCTTTCAGTTCTGTGTTGGATTGTTTGCTGTTCTCACCACTTAAACTCTGCACTGGAACTAATTTGTTGTCCTTTGCTTACTTCTAAAATGGGGGATCTTCCTGTGGGGACCAGTACTTCAGGTCCATGGTTGAGCTAAATTGCTGCTTTGCTGCTGATTCCCTAGGGAAGGATTTTTGTGCAGCTCAGGGTTTAATGGTTGACTTCATAGGAACTTCTGGGTCTAGTGAAATCTGGTGCACCTGGGCTGTGTAGAAACTCTGGTCTGGGCCTGAGTCTTTTCCTCAATCTGCACCCCATGGAATTCTATATTCCTAACCATTCTCCTCTGAGTGGTCCTATGCTGATTGGGGGGCAGATTAGCTGTCCTTGCTGTGCCCTAGTTTTCCCCCAGCCACCGATCATGCTCCAAACACTTCCCATGGGATGGGTCATGCACCAGTCCCTTGCAATGACTCACTGGCCTCTGAGTGGCTCCTTTTTTCAGTTGTTGTGTTTCCTTGCTCTTATGCCAGTCCATGGGAACCATATTAGTGGTTTTGCTGATCTGGGGGCCACCAAGACCCTCTTCTCTCCTGTCACCTCCAAGCAACTTCATCCAAAGGGCACAGCTGCGGCTTTTGCCAGCTTCCACACACTCAGCAGCTCCAGCCTGGAAGCAGCTGGGATTCATAACCATTGGAGCAGTTTTTTCTTTCTCTCATCATGGCTTCTCCTGCCTTCATTCACTCTGTCAGTCTCTCCTCCTCTTCCCCTGAGCCCCAACTTGGCTGTCATTGCTTTTTTATAGTTGTAAATTGGTTGATTTGTGGGAGAGAGTGACTCTGGGGACCATCTATTCCACAATCTTGACTGGAAGTCGCTGCTTCTCTTTATAGTTTATCAGCTTTTAAAGCACCAGTTAATTTTGTAAGTTGCTTTCACACATAAACCATATCATAAATGACCTCTTCTGAAACTGCAGCACTGAATGAGTTAAATCCGTAATTATCATTATAGTTCTTTGCTTCTAGAGTCTTCGAGGTCTTCTAAGTTACTGCAGAACACAAATGTCTTATAACAACTTTTTTTTGAACTCTTACTCCGTGTGAAGCACTGGGCTTGTACTTACCTGTCTATGAGAATACTTCAACATTAATATTTTTCGTTTTGCTGTTTTTCAACTTCAGACTAACAACCAAAATGCTATTTAATAATTAATATGTATTAATTGTGTTAGTATGTATTATGTATAAACATAGACTCATAATATATGATATAGGTAATTAACATATCATTTTATATTATTCATATAAAATAATAATTTTATAGTTTAGAACATCTACTTTTCCAAATAGCATACATTTTTGAGTCTCTTATAAAAATGTTTCCCAGGTGAATCTGCTGCCCAGCAGGTCTGGGAAATGTCGAGCTGGAAACCTGCTCAGCTCACCCCTTGTGGACAAAATTTGATCAGGTGGGAAGGGAAGGTGGGAAACTAAGTGTTCCTCTCTGAGGCTATTTGTGCAAAATATCATTTCTCCACAGGCACTGTGTGATAACTGAGGGTGAATGATATTATTTGCCTACATCCAGCACACCTTATTGTTCTACTATTTTTATAGCAGACCGCTTTACCAGGCCATGTATGGTTTACGTGTTGCTCTTCCAAGGTGTAACTGCTTTCAGGAGAGGAGCTCGTATGTGAGGATGTCCAACACTAAACTTCAATATAAAAGTCTTTGACCTATTGCTTGCATATAATGAGCCACTAGGATGGCTTGAGAATTTCAGAGAGCCGAGACACCAGCTGGACTTTCATTTGCTCTACTTGGAGCGCCAGGACTGCCTCACTAGTGCCCGCCTGACTGAGCACCCCCTGCCCCCAGCTTCAGAATCCATCTTGTTCCCTCACTATTCTGCCCTCTCAACCATAAAAGTTAGAACCCACAGGAAATCCCAGACTCAAAGTGTCTGCGATAAAAGGGGCCTCAAGGGTCCTCTGCCTGTCACCTTTAGGACATTGAATTGCAGAAATGTGAAGTGCCCTGCCAAGGTCATTCAGCGAGTTAAGGCTGAGCCAGGGCTACATCCTGTCAGCTGTCCTCTTCGCCTCCCCCACGTGGCCTCGTGGTAACTTTCCTCTTCCCCTTTACGGTGTGGCACAGGCAGAGCGACAGTGCTCCCACACAGCTGCACCTGCCCTAGGCGTTCCAGTGTCCCAGCTCCTCTCACTTGCATTGCAGCCGGCCTGGGCTGGGGCATCCTCTCCATGAAGTTCCATTTAGCTAATGACTGTGTTAGTCACTTAATTAAATGGGAAGATACAGCTGCCACCCCTTCCCTTCAATTATTTCAATGCATCCTGTCCGGGTGGTGTTTCAACACCTCCTCCTCCCACTACTCCACCCAACACACACACCCACCCCTACAGCCAGGAATAACCATACAAACAGGAGCTCTCTTCCCGGTGAGAAGGCAGGCATCGGGAGGGGAGGTGCAGCTACTTAAAAAAAAAAAAAAAAGCTTTTGCTGCATCAGAAGAGCTGGAGTTAACATGAACTCATGATTCATGCAGGTGATCGTGGCGTGGCTCTTGAATGAGATCTTAAAAGCAAGAAAAACAGTCCATTGTAAGAAATGAGAACATTTCAATTTGCTTTTCCAGTTTAGTTCGGCAAGTACTTAATTAGCACCTACTATGTACAAGTCCTTATCTGTGTTGGGGAAATAAAAGATGAAGTTATATTATCTCTGGCTTCAAAAGAGCATGTACTTTTGAACAGGAAGAAAGCGTGTATCCAAACAAAGTGTTTATTCTGTGCGAATTATTAACGTAAGTCGGGAAGTATTCTCAAGCAAGCCCAGCAGTGGAGGCAACTTTTTATCTGCACGATGGAGCTGCACTTCTGCACAGAGCGAGTGAGACCGATCTGGTGCACACAGAGACTCCAGGGGACAGCACCGAGCCTGTGCACAGCGCCCCTCAACCAAATGCTCCAGCACAGTTTCTGTGTTACCAGAGTGCCGTTTCCTGTGTCTGTTTTCACTAGGAGCAAGATGTCAAGGTTCCAAGCACACGGGGTTGGGCACATCACTAGAGGCCACAGCAAGGAATCCTGCCCATTTTATATATTTGTTTTTCCATATTGGTCATTTGGGGAAAGTGTGGGTATGACTTAGGGCCTCCTTCGGGGTCAGATTCAGGGGCTCTGGGATATCCTGAAGCCCCATTTGCATAAGAATCCCCAAATTCCACAAAGAGAACCTTTGAGAAGGATCTGGAGCTTAGGTTACATCACCTGTGTTTAGGTTGAGACACTCCAGCTTTGACAACCAGCAGGAGGAGATAGACACCTCACAGCAAACCCTGGTAGGACACTTGGAGAAAGACAGGACTCAGTCCGAGTGGAGGAAAAGTTAGAGAATTGGGCTGCTGAGAGGCAGGAGCCCAGAGGCAGCCCGGTAGCCTGCAGTTTATCTGGTCCACCAGGCTCTCTCCAGCCATCTGGTCTGTCCCCACCCGGTGTGTCCAGCACCACACTGAAGCAGGTCTCTGCCACCCTCCTGCCATTCTCAGATTCTGTCTTTATCCCTCCTGAGTGGATTTGCACAGCACACCCAACTTGCTCCAGATCCACCCATGTCAGCCTTGAGATTCATGTCCCTGTCTGTGCCTGTTCTTCCTCCTCCCCCTGATCTGACTCCTGGTGCCTTCCTTTATCAATCAGGATCCCATTTCTCCCACAGACGTACTGCCTAAGCCACCACTGTCTGGTTCTCATCCAGTCTGGTCCAGGTCCCAGGGTCCCAACCTCAAAAAATGCTTATCTGGATGCTAAAAGACTTCACATCTCAGTCTTGAGCCAGGCAGAACCAGCCGCAGCCCAGAGCATCCAGCTGGAGCCCAGCAGGAGGGGTGGAGGCCACTGCCAGGCATGGAGAGCACAGCATCCTGGAAGAGCGGAAGTGGCTGCATCATGGGGAAGGGCACCGGGGTCCAGGTGACAGCAGCTGTGACAATGGGGTGTTGGGGTCCAAACTCAGCAGCCCTGCAAGGGACTAGACCTAGCCAGAGCAGGACAGAGCCAGCCAGTCTCCCTATCCTGAGGAAGACGGAGGGCAAGCCCAAGCATCCCAGAGGTGGGGCTGGGAAGAGTAGGGGGTGCTCTGCTAGGACAGGTGAAGACACATCCACACTCCAGTTCTGCAGCCAGAGTCACCGCAGCACAGGAGGAAGAGATTCTGGGGGCTCTTCCAGACCAGTGTTTCTCAAACATTATTTTTGTTCATGACCCACAATAAAAAAATACATTTTACATGGTGGCACATTATACACACACATTCATACATATGCACATAAACACATACCACACACTCACAAACACAAACACACACAAGCACACGCACGAACAAAAGCTTCAGGAAACAGTTGCTCTTAGTACAATGCACTCTGATGTTTTCTCTATTCTATTTCATTTTTCACATGCAGATCACAACCCTCCAACTTGGTTTCATGACCCCTTAGACATCATGGCTCATAATACAAAACACAGGTCTAGGTGTCAGGTGCCTTTCTGAGGTGGGAGACCCTGTAACTAGGGGAGAGGTGGAGGTGAAGGTGGGGCCTGATGGGGGTTCAGGCCAAACCCAGCTTTCACGGTGTGCAGGCGCTTGATGGTTCGGAAAGAGTGCAGCTCTGAAAACAAGGGTGACAGCTATTCCTCCTGGGTCTCCACCTATAGGAAGAATAAAAGAGAGAGGAAAGCGATTCACTGTCTTTACCAAGCAAGAGAAGAGGGGTCTCCTTTTCGCGCCTAAACTAAAAATAACAGAAATTTCAGTTCACTCACCTCGTGTGTTGCGAATTATTTAAATATTGCAAATTCATGAATATTTGCAGAACAGTTACACATCTGGCTTAGCAAAGAGTAGGGCTGATTCACATTTAGTGCAATACATGCATGTTGAATATGATTGGAAACTTAGATTCCAAAAAAACTGGCCCAGGAAATGCTTAACACTCCCACTGAAGATGACCAAACAGTCCACAGCTTTTTAAATGTATACACTCTTAGAACTGTAATGTATAATTAAAAAGCAAGAATAGCTGTAATTGCAATGAAAAAGAATTAGACAATAAGTGCAGCAACATGAATGTATCATGGGTAATATGCCAAGCAAAAGAAGTCAGATACATGAGAACACGCACTATATGGTTTCACTGATATGAAATGTAGAGCAGCCAAAACTAACCAATGGTGATAGAAACCAGATGGGCGGTTACCTGCAGGGCTGGGGACATTGAGTGGAGACTGACTGCAGAGGGGTACCACAGAACTTTCCAGAGCAATGAAAATGTTCTATATCTTAATTGGGATAATATACTTAGATTACACACTTATCAAAATTCATCAGGTTACATATTAAAAATAAAATACAGTGATTTTATTGTATGTAAATTAGACTTTAATAATGTTGATTTTTTTTAATAGCTACAATAACTAACCATGCTCAATTGGAGACATTATGGATGATGTACCTGTAAGAATAAAAACTGTCCCAAAATAAGAATCTTGATAATCCATATGTACACAGGTTTGGTAGAAATTTCTAACTCTCTATGACAGCCAGGTTTCCTAGGAGCCAACCAAATGAATCTCAGCTCACGCTAGTTACACGTTAGTTTCAGTTTACAGACAATCCATTTTAGAAGCTGTGGAGAAGGCATTAGTAAGAGCACTTGGTCATGCATAAAAAGCAAGTCCTTGGATTCGCAGCTCAGCTCAGAAGATATAAAGTATGACGTGCCTCTGGGGGTCCGCCTGAGGTCCGCCACCTGGATCTTCTCCACACCAGAGTTCACAAGCCACAGCTTGAGAATCTCTGCAGCATCCACGCTGCCTCCCGTGCCAGGAACACAAAAAGGGTGCCTAAGCCCCTCCCTTCTGACAGTCTCCACAATGCATGACCAACCTTGATTGCCCCTGTGCCTCGTCTGCCCCGCTCTGCGTGGCCTCCTATGACACAGCAGAGCCAGCAAACAGTTTGCAATGAGGTGTCCTCACGCATCTCAAGTCCATACTGGGCTATGTTCACCAAATACCCTTTTCCTGGCTTGTGACCTATCCTTATGTAACCTGGTGGGCTCCCACTTTCTGTCTCACCTGGAGGCTGTCTGGTTTTGTTGCGCACAGGAGCAGGGGGGCCAGATCTCCAGTGGGATGTCTTCTTCTGGGCAGGCACCACCACTCCCAGACCCATCAGACCACCATCAGGCAAGCTCCCTTTCCCTATGTCCTCTCTCTGGATACAATAACCCCTGGATCACAATGAAGGCTGGAGTGGGTGTCCCAAATCAGTACAGAATCAGACAAAGAAGGTGATAAAAGGGGATATGGAAAATCAGGTGTTTCTTGTACCCAGGCTCCGCCGGTACATTTGTGGATGCATAAGCAGAAATGGAGGACCACAAACCACAGATCTGAATCCTTACAGCTATATGCAAAATGCTTATAGCATTTACAGTCTGTCCTCACCCCTGCCCCCCAGAACCTTCAGCTTGCTCCCCTGGAATCAATTGTGTACCAGGAGCTAATCATACCCTAAGTCACAGCATGGATCAGCTGGGCCCAGCCCAGGACTCCTAGGTGATGACGGGACCTGATCAAATAGAGTGGGGACCAACCCAGTCAAGCTCCCCCAGGAGCCCGCACAGGCAGGCACCCTCTCCCACCATCTCTGGAGTTCCTGGCAGTTCCACGTGACTCCTGAGCAAGGGGACTGAGAACTGGGGGAGCATGTCTGGGAAACCCACCATAAGCAATTCTGAATGGAGGTGGTCTTGGAACTAAAACTGCTCCACTATCTGTGTCAGGCAGAGGGGCAGGATCAGGGCAGGGGGTGGCACCGTTTATGACGATCAGAGAATGATTCCACAGAGAGGACTGCTATGGGGTTGGGCCTGCTGAGGTGGGTCACAGGGATCTGTAGAGCTTTCGAGTGGCTTTTCTCTAGCTGCATACAGCTTCCCAGATGCAGGACATGAAGTAGCCAGGCGTGAGGATCCCCACAGTCAGAGTCCACCACCAGTTCCACTCACACTGGTCCCGACTCACACACTGACTAGGTGAGCCTCACCTGTGCGTGGTTCCTATTCGCCATTGACATCGTGTGCTCCCCCAGGAAAGGAAGCGTTCCCTACACCTCTGCATCAGTCCTAGAGTAATCTTCACAAAGATTGAAAACAATGGTTTCTAAGGTTTTTTTGGTTTTATTTTGGTTCATTTTTTTGATGCTCAAATCAGGATAATTAGTATATTCAACACTACACAATGTAATCAATTTTCGTGGCCCTTTACCAATTCCTAAAAAAATAAACAAATAACTAAAAAAAGAAAGAAAGATAGAGCAACCACAATAATACACTGAATTTTCAAAAGAAGAAAACAGAACTGAGGTTACCAGAGATGAGAAAGGGGGAGGGGAGAGGAGTAAGGGAGGAATTGGTAAAGGGAATTGTTTTGGTTTGGTTTGGTTAAGTGCATTCTGTTTGTTGCTTTCAATATCGGCATGAACTAGCTCTCTTAAGAAGGAAAAAAAAAGCTCTGAAAGATGTTAATGGAAATGACGATTTGGGTGCACTTGAAAGCTGTGCATTACAAAGCAATGGAAGCTCTCAGCAGCGAATGCAGGGGGCTTGTCCATTCACACGTTGCTCTCTGACGCAGAGACCCCATCTGTCACTGGTAAGAAAGTAGATCCTGGGCAGAAAGGGGAAGCTGAACTGGGCAGGCACCCAACTGGACCTCACTGGAGTGGCCACCTCCTGGCCAAAGAGGAAGCAAGCTGGCAGGTGGCTGGCAATGGACAGAAGTTGATTCATGTGCAGCAGGAATAGTGTTATTCTGAGAGTTTCCCTAAAGAAAATGCAATAAGAAGCCTCCGGGATGGGCACATGGCTCCTGGCATTGAAGGACCATCAAGAGGAGAGACGTGCTCATGCTTTCAGTGTGGATTGTCAGTTCAAAGTGTGCCTGGTGCTGGGAGGCCTCATCCATACGCGTGTGATTCAGTGGGATGAAATAGGAGGGGAATCCCATGGGACTCTATAACCTAAAAGCATCCACCTTCTAGTTCAAAGTGGTGCCTGGACAACAACCCCCAGTCTCCATGAAGATGTAGAAGACAGAAATTCAGAATGCCTCCCAATTTAAAAATAACAATATATGTTATTGCCAGGATGGGGTAAGGAGCTGACACTAGTTATCAGGCAAACAAAAATAGATTAGGAAAAGTATTCTCAGCCTTCAGCTGATGACAGCCCAGCTCTATCTCATAAAATAGTGAGTGGCCCTGGTTTCTGACCCCAGGTTCAGATTTAGCTGTCCCAGCCAGAGACCCGGCCACTCCCTCTTTACCCTGGAGGTGCTATGCCCTGGGAAGGGTAAGAAATGATCCCAAAGCAAATGACTGATAAATGTATGAAAATATGCTCAACCCCCATAGTAACCACAGAAGTTCAAATGAAATGAATAATAAGGTCACCTTTTGTCAACTGAACATGTAAAGTCTTGAAATGATAATCCTTGTTGTTGGGAAGGATGCAAAGGAATAGATACTCAAGACTATTTCTGAGAATGCAAATTGGTTCCCCACTCTGGAGCCAGTATGTATCAAAAAGTAAAAATAAAAAATATAGACATAGCTCATCTGTCCAGCATGCTCTCTTCTGGGAAACCACCGTTCTCCTTTTCTGGGGGACTTTTGTGGTGCTTTAGATCAAGAGCCATTTCTCCCCACTCCCAAGGGTGGATGTGAGACTCAAGCCACTATGCAAAGCCTCCCTCGGGACTTTCCTAGTGCCACCAGGAAAGACACAGTTGCACTCTCTGTAGACATTATAAGCTGAGAGTGGCCAGTGTTCCTTTTTAACACCTGCTTGAGAGTCAAGCCCAGACAGAGAAAAACAGGGCAAAGGTAGGAAGACATAGAGCCAATGCCCTAAGTACATTAGTTGAACCCCTAGATGCAGCTGTTCCTGAAACCAACCCCCACAGTTGACCTTTCAGTTAAGTGAGTCAGTTTCCTTTTTTGCCTGATACTGGTTTGAGCTGAATTTCTTTCAACTGTAACCAAAGAGTTCTGACGTTTATTCATTATACTAGCAATGACATTTGTAAATAATATGCCCTAAGGAAACAGTTAATTAAGAAGGGACTTTACCTAAAGGTGAGAAATGATTTCTTACACAGGATTCTGAAAGACCAAACCTTAAAGGGGAAAATTCATGGTTTAAGACCAACTTAAAGGTACAGATTTCAATTTAGAGACAAAGCAAACAGTCGGATAACTGACTGGAAGATGATACTTCAGCACATATACCCAAAAGAAAATTAAACTTAGAATATATAAGAAAAAGATAGCAGATGGTAAAAGGCTCTGAAAAGTTTATTCACAAATGAAAAATCAAATAGCTAATAAACACAATAAAATGCCCTCATTAGTAATCATAAATTAAATCAACAAAAATGGTCACTTTTTTCCTATCAGATTTGCCCAAATTTTAAAATGAGATGATATTGGGGGGTGGGGGGTAGGGCGTTGAGGAGTAAGAATCCTCATGCACAGTTCATAGGAGTGTACACCGGCAAAGCTAATTAGTGAAAATTACCCTGTACATATAATATTACCCCAGAAATTCCACTGTGGGGTATATACCTCAGAGAAACTTTCATACTGGGCCACAAAAGTGCATGTATGAAGGTGCACCTTGCAGCATTGCTTATAATAGCACAGAGTTGGGAATAACCTGAGGTCTAGCACCAGGGCTGAACAGATACATGATTGTTAGCATGTGCACATGATTGAACACACCCCAGAAGTGAAAAGGCAGAAATGAATCTACATAAATCAACATGAGAAATGCTCAATTTGTAATGCTGAATGGAAATGAGAAATGCTAGTTTTAAAACATGTAAAGTAATATAAATGTTTCACCAATTGCATACATGTGTAAGTAAAGGTCTAAAAAAATAGATTGGAAGCACACACATAAATTAC
The DNA here is from genome assembly GCF_027409185.1 of Cynocephalus volans. Taxonomy (NCBI): domain Eukaryota; kingdom Metazoa; phylum Chordata; class Mammalia; order Dermoptera; family Cynocephalidae; genus Cynocephalus; species Cynocephalus volans. Next base: position 297,426,477 of record NC_084460.1, read on the forward strand.
TCAAAAGTAGAATCTACAGGGGAGAGGTGGAATAAGACTTGGAATGAGGAAGAAGAAAAAATAATATGAAATTTTTTGAAAAATAGATTAATGAAGATAGGGTACTCCGAGCTGGAGATAGTGCCCCATCCATTCTGTGCACCTGAGACACAAAACAAACAGAAAAGTTAAAAACGTACATAATTACTGCTACAGGAATAGTTGTGAAAGATTAGAAGCTCCTTAACCATCCAAGAATTAAGGAATCAATCAAATAAATTATAGTACATCTATATGACGAAATAATATGCAACCATTAAAATTACGCTGCAGAAGTAAATTAATCAATATGGAAAGTTATTCATAATGTATTATGTAAAAAAGCAGGTTACAAATTGCATATATGATTGATTCATACATAACATAGAGAATCTTTTGAAAGGATTACAGCAAACTCTTAAATGTTACCACTGGGATCATAAGTGTTTTTCCCACTTTTTCTCCTGGTTTACCTGGGTCTTCTGATATTTCAGCAATAAACTTATATCACTTGTATAATAAAGAAATACAATTTTTCCAAAATGAGCTTAAATTTAGTCACGACATGGGCTCGTGTGCACCAGTGCTCGAGCATGACTCCTTTCTTCTCCTTTAATGTATTTTAGTGGTTGCAAGCGTCAGACTATTTTTGTCTCATTGTAGCATATTAAGCCCTAGACATGTTGACTTCTGGGGGGACAAAAGATCAGCCCCTTGAGGTATTAGTGATCTGCAGGTGTTTCCCTTGATGAGGGGAAAGCCTAAATATAGAAAATTCAACTGTGAGAATAAACTCACACCGGTCCATGATGTGGACGTAAGCGGGTTTTCTTCCTGTGCTATTTTTCAAGTGCACTACATTTGGAGAGGAGCTGTTGGGGTGGAAGTCAGACGCAAGATAGCTTTCCTCTCTCTGTCTGCGTCTCTTGGCACCCGTATACCCACGCCATCCTGTTGGAAGCGGCCCAAGGGAAAGACCGCGTGGTTAAGAGCACAAGAGCTAGCCCGTGCCAAGAACAACATTCGCACCACTGTGACTTCATAGACTGGGACTCGGCTCAGCTTTCTCCCCTCAGAGAACACACCGAGAAAAGCACAACTTGCCCAGGCCCCACTGAGACGTTCCTGGGACTGACAAAAACAATTCCCCAAAGTTAGAAGGGGTATTTCTCCACGTGTGTGTCCCACTCCCAGCTGAAAATCGAATCACAGCCCAACGGACCTGGAAATGCTTCCTTGTACATTCATGACCCTTCTTCAGGCTTAAATGTTTACAGGAGAAATAAATGTGTATTTTCCAAAAAAGGGATTAAGTTCAGTAGTATAATTCAGCCCCAAATATTCCACCATCACTTAAATAAAAAGAATTCTCGTTCCCACCCCAAGGAGAGCATAGAATCTGTTGGATAAGGTAAACAACATCTGGAGCTTGATGTGCCTGTGGAGAAAGAGTAAAAACCAATTTGGGGTGGAGGGAGGAAAAGAAGACTGATTGCAAAAAAGGGGAAACACCTCAGGGAGACACCCTGAGGTAGGAGAAAGCGTGGCCTTTCAGAGGACGTGTATGATTCCATCCTGTACCTGAATCACCCAGCATCACACATCCTGCATCATTCTACATCCTACATCCTAAATCACAAATCGGTCCCAAAATCCAAGTGTGGTATGAAATATATGGAGAAGCCCAGTGTCCACCAGATGTCTCATTTGGCTCAATGAAGAACCTCTGAAACCTTCTTAGCTAGTTTTAGTAGCAAGTTTGGTGCTAAGAAGGTAGCCAAGGCAGTGAGAAAAACTGACACTGCTAATGCCAGCCCAGAAACAAGGAAGAGGTGACGAGTGGTGTGGAAATGACAGAACTCGGTATTCATCATGGCCAGGAAGGGAGCCATTTGAAGCCAGTTCCACTGATCCGAGTCAAGGAACTGTGACTAGAACAGCGTCCCCAAATAGGAATAGACCCCTACTAATGAGTCAGAAGGATTCAGATCTTTAAAATGTTGACCAGGACAAGGTAAAGCCCTGCAGGAAGCCATCCTTTATGCTGGCATTGGCCAATTAATCAACTTTCTGTGGGTACAATCTTTCAACAGTGATACACATTGCCAGGAACTTCAGGTGGCCTCAAGGAGCCAAGCACAGCCTCTAGCTGACAGCCAGCAAGAAGCCAGGGCCCAGGGCCCTCAGCCATACAACCACAAGGACATGAGTTCTGCAAACAACCTCAATGTGCTTAGAAATGGATTCTTCGCCAGTCAAGCCTCCAGATAAGAACACAGCCCAGCTGACATCCTGATTGCAGCCTTGTGAGAACCTAAACAGAGAAACGAGCTAAGTCATGCCAGAATTCCTGATTCAAGAAACTCTGAGATAACAAATACAAATTGTTCTAAGTCATTAAGTTTGTGGTAATTGGTTATGCAGCAATAGATAACTAATACTGACTCCTGGCCAACATGAGGTGGTGACAGCTGAAGTCTGATGAAGTTATTGTCCTTCTGTGGAGTGCTTTTGTTGGAAAGTTAGGAATAGAAAATCCCTAGTAAAAGACCACCTTAGTCTACACACACACACACACACACACTACACATACAAACCCTACTGCAAATCATTCTCTTTTTCATGGTGGGGAGGGGAGCAATACTTAACCATAGATCCAGTGCTGTGGTGTTTTCTCCAGGTGCTTACGGAATTGGGACAGAGACTCATGAAGCCCAAGTAAAGTAAATCAACTCCTTGAAGCACGGTGCTTTAATGAGGAGCCAGAAGATCTGCTTGGACCCTGAACATGGGTTTTACAATTATCTCTCTTGGATTTTGTTAGTTTCACCCATTGTTCTACTTTATTGGAATAATTTTGAATTCCTAGTCATTCAACCAACCTATCCTTCTCAGATCTCTGTTATCAACAGTGTCCAACTGTGGGTTCTCAAATAATCTCCACACATACAAGATGGATGAACATGACTTTACAGCAGCTCATGTTAGAGTTGACCACAAGTTCAAGGACAGGGCTACCATGTATCCAAATACCATCTCAGGCTGTAGCCATTGGAGTACAGTATTTGAATCAAGGCAGGCAATGGTGTTTGGCATGGTCAGACTGCATCCAATCCATTGGGCCAGTTCTAAGGAACATGTTTTTAAGGAGAGATTGAAAGCTACCGGAAGTGTGTTACAGAAATGACCCATGATGGGTGAAGGCTCATTCAAATAGAAAGTGATTGTGGGAATTTGTAAGAAACCAGGAAAAGACAGAATAGCTCTCTTTAAATACTTGAAGGCCAGCTCTTAAAGATGGAATTCTAATCAATGGAAAGAAATTACACCACCCAGGCATGCTCCTGCCCCCAGCATTGCACCTGTTCCTCCCTTTGTCTGGTCCCCAGGAGAGTAAACAATCCTTCCTCATCTTTGATCAAATGTCACCTCTCAGTGAAGCCTTTTCTGACCGCTTCAACCTCACTCCCTCCTAACCTGGCACTCCCTGTACCCTTTCCTACTTGAACACTTATCACCAGCTGACATACCAGTGTCTTGTACATATATTTGTTTACTGTCAGCCTCTCCTAAACAGAGTGCTAGTTTCACGAGGGCTGGGCTTTGACTTATTTACTGACACCTCCATTTGTTCACCAAGTGCACATGGTAGGCACTCAATCAATATTTATTGAATTGCTAGGTTTGTTAATTGATTAATCAATATATTGATTTTATTCTGCCTTTTGATGGAGTCATTGGTCATCTTCATCTCTAGACTACAGTTTCTTGAAGGCAGAGACTCTATGAGAAAACAATTTTAAATTTTCTAAATACTTAGTAAATTAATGAATGAATGAATGAGTGAACTAATGAAGGAACAAACCATACAGGACCCCAAAGACAAATGGCACACTAGCAGAAGTGGGGGGTTGACCCATTAGGAAGATTTTGAATGGACGCTCAGAATTTCTTCTTGTAGCAGCATCTCAGCCTTACACTCCTACTGCTTATGCAGGAGGAGGCCCCGTTACTTATTTATTTTTGTTTATCCAATACAACTCAGAGTTTTTCAAATTGAATGGCAATTCTCAAAGAAAAATTTTTCTAGCAGCAAATAAGTTTGGTGAACTCTAGGCTTAACATTGTTAGGCAGACTTTTTTTATGGCAAAACTTACAGAAACTTTGAAAATGCTAATATTCATTGTGAATGAATCACCAATATCCACAAACATTTTTTTCCATTCTTTATTTTAACACAGAGTGCTCTGCCCATAGAATAGCCATGAACACCTCCCAGTACAAGTGGTCCATAGAGCAGTGTTTGGGAAATGGCATTCCAGTTAGGTTAGCGATAACACCTCCTTTCCTCGTGGCCTCATTAGTTGGAAAACCCCAATGTTAACTCTTCTGCTTGCAAAAGAACTGCTGTGTAATTGATCTGCAACCTAACCAGCGCCATCTTAGACAAGCCCAAGTACAAAATGGCACCGTCCACCTCCTCCCCTCCCGTCCCCCAGTCTGTTTTACAAGAAGCCTCATGGTCTTGGAGAAAATGAAACTTTCAGCATTTCCAAATGTGCAGAACCCTCCATTCCCATGACCTAACTTGATCCCCACCCCAGAATTACATCACCCAGCTCTTGGCACCAACATACCAATATAAGTTCCCACTGCCCTATGTTAGGGGCTGTCCCCATTTTCAGGGCATCCCAGCAGATTTCTTTCTTTAATAAAGCTTGAACAGCACCCAGCATCTCGGCTCACTTTCTTTTTTTTTTTTTTAAATATTTTATTTTACTTTATTTTGTCGATATACAATGTGGTTGATTATTGTGGCCCATTACCGAAACCTCCCTCCCTCATCCCTCTCCCCCCCTCCCTACCAACAATGTCCTTTCTGTTTGCTTGTCTTATCAATTTCAAGGAATTGCAATTGTTATGTCTTCTTCCCCCCCACCTGGTTTTGTGTGAGTGTGTGTGTGTGTGTGTTTATTTATTTTTAGCTCCCACCAATAAGTGAGAACATGTGATATTTCTCTTTCTGTGCCTGACTTGTTTCACTTAATATAATTCTCTCTAGGTCCATCCATGTCGTTGCAAATGGCAGTATTGCATTCTTTTTTATAGTTGACTAGTATTGCATTGTGTAGATATACCACAGTTTCCATATCCACTCATCCGATGATGGACAATTGGGCTGGTTCCAACTCTTGGCTATTGTAAAGAGTGCTGTGATGAACATTGGGGAACATACCTTCGACTTGATGATTTCCATTCCTCTGGGTATATTCCCAACAGTGGGATAGCTGGGTCATATGGTAGATCTATCTCCAATTGTTTGAGGAACCTCCATACCCTTTTCCATAGAGGCTGCACCATTTTGCAGTCCCACCAACAATGTATGAGAGTTCCTTTTTCTCCGCAACCTCACCAGCATCTATCATTCAGAGTCTTTAGGATTTTAGCCATCCTAACTGGGGTGAGATGGTTTCTCAGTGTGGTTTTGATTTGCATTTCCCGGATGCTGAGTGATGTTGAGCATTTTTTCATATGTCTGTTGGCCATTCATATATCTTCCTTAAAGAAATGCCTATTTAGCTCTTTTGCCCATTTTTTAATCAGGTTGCTTGTTTTTTTTCTTGTAAAGTTTTTGAGTTCCTTGTATATTCTGGATATTAATCCTTTGTCAGATGTATATTTTGCAAATATTTTCTCCCACTCTGTTGGTTGTCTTTTAACTCTTTTAATTGTTTCTTTTGCTGTGCAGAAGCTTTTTAGTTTGATATAATCCCATTTGTTTATTTTTCCTTTGGTTGCCCATGCTTTTGCAGTCGTATTCATAAAGTCTGTGCCCAGTCCTACTTCCTGAAATATTTCTCCTATGTTTTCTTTAAGAAGTTTTATTGTTTCAGGGTGTATATTTAACTCTTTAATCCATTTTGAGTTGACTTTAGTGTATGGTGAAACGTATGAGTCTAGTTTCATTCTCCTGCATATTGATATCCAGTTCTCCCAGCACCATTTGCTGAAGAGACAATCTCTTCCCCAGTGTATAGGCTTGGTGCTTTTGTCAAAGATCAGATGGCTGTAGGTGTGTGGGTTGATTTCTGGATTCTCTATTCTAGTCCATTGATCAGTGTGTATGTTTTTATGCCAGTACCATACTGTTTTGGTTATTATAGCTTTGTAGTATAGTTTAAAGTCTGGTAGTGTTATGCCTCCAGCTTTATTTTTTTTCCTCAGTGTTGCTTTGGCTATGCATGGTCTTTTGTTATTCCATATAAATGGTATCCATATAATGGATAGTTCTTTCCTTTTCTGAGAAAAATGTCATTGGAATTTTGATGGGGATTGCATTGAATTTGTTTATCACTTTGGGTAGTATGGACATTTTCACTATGTTGATTCTTCCAATCCAAGAGCATGGGATATCTTTCCATCTTCTTGTATCCTCTCTAATTTCTCTCAGCAGTGGTTTGTAGTTCTCATGATAGAGATTTTTCACCTCCTTGGTTAACTCAATTCCTAAGTATTTTATTTTTTTGGTGGCTATTGTAAATGGGCCAGCTTTCTTGATTTCTCGTTCTGCATGTTCGCTTTCATCGTGTAGAAGTGAAACACCAGGATAATAAGATCCAGAACATAATCATGACCTCCCGATCTATTAGGTGGTCAGGAAGCATTATTTTTAAATAATGATAATAGCGAGCTTTTCAGAAGTTTTCTTCTAAAACTTGAAGAGAGTCAGGAGAGGCCACGCTGAGTACAACTAGGCAAAGGGAAAGAAACCTCTCTCTCCTTGGAATGTGGGGCTCGTGGCATATGTCGGGGAACGTCTCTCCCAAGCTCACTCTTGTTTCTTCTCAGGCTCAAGCAACAGTGAAAGTTGAGTAGAAGGTTCGCACCCAGAAGACACAAGGCTGCGCCTCAAACCTGTTTGTGTCCCTTCTTAGAGGCCACCCAAGTCAACCCCAACACCGTGTGCCCCCCATGACGTCAGTTACCAAGCCCTGAGTCAGAGAATGGTGGCAGAGGGGCAAAAAGTGGAAGAAAGTCTAGTAGAAGGTCTTTTCCCTTCTCACTTCTCATTTAAAAACAACAGAACGCTAAGGTTCAATGTCACTGGACATCTTTTCTAATGTCCAGGAGGGACGTTTGTTTGCAGAGCTGTTTCACTTCCGCCATGTGGCCGCCACTCTGCTTCTGGGAGGTGTAGAAATATCCAAGTCTGCCACTTCTGTTCCTGTTGGGAAAGGGAAGCTTGGCTGAGGTTTTCTGTCAAAAGCTTTCATCAAAATAGCACCTTCAAGTTACATAAGCACACACATGCAGAGAGTGTCTGGGGAAAAGGTAAACCGACGTGCCTGCTGTGCTTTGGCAGCAAGTCTGAAGCCCTTCGGGGGTAAGGGCTCTTCGTGTGCAAAGGCACGCAGGAGGCAGTCCCCTTTGGCTGAGTTGCAGAAGGGGACTCGAGCAAGTGGGAAAGGCAGGCTGAATCCGAACCGGGAGACATTAGCTATTAGGCTAAGGACTTCGACTCTGTAAACTTCGGTTTCCTTCTGTCTCCCCTCACCCTTTCTACATTTTTGACAATGTGCATAGATTGGTTTTGTATTTAGGGAGAAAAGAAAACAAGTTTAACAAAAAATTAGGAGGCACAAACATCTCTTTTCTGTAAGCATAAAATAATATTTTATTTTTCCTTCATGCCTCCTCCCAGACCCCAAAGCACTGAAAGGAAAAAGAAACCTGGAAAAGAAGGAGGAGGTGGGAAGGAGGAGGTGGGAAGGAGAAGCTTCCATGTCAGGTCCCCGAGAGCAGGGCCGGGGTGGTGCTGGGGACAGGTAGGACGGGAAAGATGGGAGTTAGGTGTGAGATTAAGGTGTGAGACTGAACTTTTCAATAGAGAAAGACTGGAATGCTATAGGATCTTCCCGAGAAGCTGTTGAAGGATAAGAAACAGTGAATCAACACAGGAAGCCAGTGACCGAAAACCAAATCAAATCACAATGTACCCCTGAATAGTATGATGCCACTTTCTGTGCAGAGTGAGACCCTCCCAGCAGTGAAACCCCTTCCTCTCTGCCGTCCCTTGTGCTGCCCCGGCCATTCATCCTACGTTTCCATGTGCTGTAAACAGTTACATTGCTACTGTCGCTGCTCTAGACGGTCAATTATCTCTGAGATAGATTAAAAATCAGAAAAAAAATTAATTTTACCTTTACTTTTATCATTTCTGCACCTTTCATTTCCTCGTGTAGATCCACACTTCTATCCAGTTTCCTAATCCTTCCAGAAGCCGGAAATTTTCTCTTTAACATTTCTTTTAGTGCCGGTCTCCTTGTAATGAATTCTCTCGGTTTTTGTTTTTTGAAAAAGGTTTTCTGTCTTCATTTTTGAAAGATATTTTCCTGGGTACAGAATTCTAGGTTGACAGGTTTGGGTTTTTAATTTTTTTTTTCTTTCAACACTTTGTATATGTCGCCTTATTATCTTCTGGCTTTCTTACATTCTGGAGAGAAGTCTGCGGTCATTTTTATCATTTTTTGTATAAAACGTGTTTCCCACTGTGGGCTGCCTTCAGTGTTTTCTCTCTCTTCGGTGGTTTTCAGCAGTTTGCATATGGTGAGTCCAGGTGTGGTTTTTTGTTTTGCTTTGCTTGTCATTTATCCTGCTTGGTATTCTCTGAGCTTCCCAGATATGTAGATCAGGTCTTTGACTGTTTTTGGAAAATCCTCAGCTGTTATCTCTTTACATATTGCTTCTTACTAACCTTTTCTCTCTTCTCTTTCTGGATTTCAATTCACACACGTTCTCTTCTGTTTGATTTTTTTCCCCTCTGTGTTTCAGTTAGGATTAATTTTTATTAACTTTATCTTCAGGTGTCCTGGAGTTTTTCTCAGCTATATCAGGCTGTCTGATGAACCTGTCAAATGTGATTTTTATCTCTGTTACCATGAGTCCATTTTTTTGTTTTAATTTCATTGTCTCACAGTTTTCATCTTGGTGCTGAAATACCACATCTGTTTATGTATATTGTACACCTTTTCCATTAGAACTTTTATGTATTAATTGTAGTTATTTTAAATTTCCTTTCTGATAGTTCCGACTTCAGGACTGAGTTGCGTGAAAAGGAGGAAAAGGTGACACTGGAGGTAAGGCTGCTCACCTGTGTGTGGCTCCTGAGTTACACCTGCTGCCCTGGTCACCAACACTGGTCAGTCTGAAGTTCTCCAACTCAGATGGAGAGGACAGAACAGATGGAATGTTCCACAAACACTGGTGGAAATTACACCCTCTCTGGGGACACAGCTCAGAGTCACGCTGCTGGCAGTGAAGATAAGCGTGAAGCCGTTGGTCTGTGAGCGCGGGAAACAGGATGGATGTTGGTGACAAAGGACCAGAATTAAAGTACCAGAATTCAGAAGGAACGTGGCAAGTGTGCGCTTTTACAAGGATATTCATTTCAGATCTCAGAATGAAATGAAAGCAGCAAGGGGACAAGTATCATAACTCAGTTTGACCAAAGACCAATGGTCAGAAGGAATTTGAAATGTGGAGAAGAGATTTTAAAAAGATCTTACTAGTTCAGTTACTAACTGTGACCATCTACACTTTTTTTTTTATGCATCAGTTCGGGGTTCGTGCTACCAAGTGAAGAACGCTGATTACAATCATCAGTCTGCCATTAGTCATGGTGCTGGGGAAGATGTGGACTGGGCCACCTAAATGTCAGCAGGATTCCAGAGAACTTCCCCATGACCCTCACAGTAAATATTCAAACAGCAGAAGCCAGGGTTGGAAGATGTTGTGAGCTGAATTGTGTTCACCCAATAAAAAGGTCGGAGTCCTAATCCGTAGTATGCGTGACTATGATTTTAATTGGAAATAGGGTCTTCGCAGATATGGTTAAGATGTCACTTAAGATGAGGTCATACTGGGCCTTTAATCCAATATGACTGGTGTCCTTATAAGAAGGGGAGAAGAGACACAGAGACAGACAGGGAGGATGCCGTGTGCCAACAGAAGCAGAGATCGGATCACAGACCAAGGAACACCGAGGATTGCTCCCAAAGCTAACAGAGAGGCATGAAACAGTTTCAACCTCTGAGTCCCCAAGAAGGAACCAACCCTGCTGACCTTTAATTTTGGATGTCTGACCTCCATCACTGTGGGAGAATGAATTTCTGCTGTTTTAAGCCACCCAGTTTGTGGTACCCAGTTTGTGTCCAGCAGCCCAAGGACATCCCAGAGCCGGGATAAGACCCACACCCCCCGACTCTTTTCCCTCAACCTGCCTCTCCTGATTTAGGAACTTGTTATCAAGACCTCCCAAGGGATGTGGGCCAAACAAAAGCACCGCCCCACTGGAGAGAAAATGCTGAAGCACGTGGATTCAGAGAATGGGATGTAAATGGAGCCCTGCTCAGACGCCCCAGCATCGTCGGCACAGTGGCCAGGTGGGCTCTGGCTGCAGATGTGTATTACTGGAACTTCAACACGAGACCAAAGGCCTCCAGCTTGATTTCCAAAATGCAGTGTTGGCAGAGGGAAATTATCCTTTGTGTTTCACTTGTGAGGAAAATTCCTCTGTTCACAGCAATTGAAAATGAACCTGGAATTGGATGATACCTATTTCCCAGAGCCCCACTTTGGACTCTCAACTGTGCTCTACTGTTTTTCACTAAAGGACAATTAGGCACTAAATAGCCACAGGTCTGTGGAATCTGTACAAGGAAACTACTCACAGTGGAGCACAAATTGGGTCTTATTTAAATTTCTTATTAATTAGATGCCCCTCATCTGGATGCTGCACCACTCCCACCTGTCCCCCTGGGAAGACCTGTGGCTGTGCTAGGCATCACAGATGTCTCTGTTGCCTCTACCTGGATTCCACGGGCTGGCTCTGCCCACTGCAGCTGCAGCCAGGTAGGATTCCTGCTGCCACGTGCTGGCTGTACACAGGGAGCTGTAAGGGGTGCTTCTGCCAGAGAGGGGAGACCCTCCTAGCAGCACCTCAAACGGAAAGAAAGAACTTTAATCTGGGTCTGAATACCTGCCAGCTATTTTTTAAATTTAAATTTCTCTTTTATTTTATTAACTGTTGTCCTAGTATTTTGTTCTAAAATAATCTCAGAAGCTCTGGGAGAAGACTAGGATGTGTTAAAAGGATGAGAGGGATCAGGGAAAAGGAATTAGAGAAGATTCGAAGGCAGTTGTATTCTTTGAGTGGAAGGAGATGCTATCTGCCACACACAGATGACTGCTTCTCTGTTGTCTAAAAATTTCAGGAAAGGGCCATTCCTGAGGATGCTTCTTGGAAATCAATCACTTCAAGGCCTAAAGTAGAGCTTCAAGACACATCCCCATGGGATGTATCCTGAGGTGACCGAGAAGGCTCTGCAGTCCTCAAATGCACTACCATAAGCAGCTATCCAGGCGAAGACGAGTGCATACTGGAGGTAATTGGCAGGCACACAGAACAGCCGAACTGCCACAGGGAGGAGGTGCTAAAGTGTTTTCCCACTACTCCCACCTCAAACTCCCAAGTCTCCAAGAGAACCTTCCTTAGAGATTGTTGGCTTCTGTGCTTACTCACACCTGAGCAGTGGCTGAGCTGGGGAAAGTCAGGGCCATCCTGATGCACTGGAATGGATGAGTTGGGAGGCCTGGGAGAACTGGAACCTGCTCCCCTCTGGAGGACTCTGATGCTGGGGGCAGAGTTGGGGATCAGTGATGGCAGGGCTAGGGGAGAGGGCAGCTGTACAGTTGCACAGACCCCCAACATGTGGTGTGGTACGAATGCATTAGGTTTTGGGGGGCCAAGTGGATGCTGAATAGATAGTCTGACCAGAGCTGACATTATGGGAACCCATCCAAGAGGTAGCCTGGGAGGGACATGGGGACCTCAGCTATCAGCTGGGGTGGGAGCTAAGGAAAGCCACAATAAGTCAGCAAAAAACAGGCCCTCGTAAGAGAAGACACCTTGAGTGCAACAGAGGAGCCAGCATTTGGACAACTGGTGTTGCTAAGAGCTGTGAGAGCCAGGGGAGAACTACAAAGAACACCTGTAAAGTGGAAGGACTTTTGCTCTTTTCTGCTAGTCCCTTCTCCCCCTGCTCTGACTCTGGAAGGCTCAGGCAGGGGAAAGAGGTGGCAGAGCAGACGTACCCTCTCCACTGAGAGTAGCCTGAGCTGCAGGAGTGGGGCAAACCCTCCTTATGGGATGGAAGTTCCACTAAGAGGCTGGCCTGGACCATTGACCCCTGGGGAGGGAATCAGTGTTACCTAATGAGGGTGCAACAGCTGAGGTGACCAGACAGCTGTGGCTCTGCCCAGAGGCATCTTCGAGAGCAGGGAAGTGAGATGCGGGGGGCAAGATCGAGACGATGAGAAGCAAGACAGTTCCTGATCGTTCCCTCGGAGCCCACCCACGAAGAGTACCAGTTACAAAGCTAAGAAATCAAATTTCTTAGGAGACAGGGAGGTGACTTAACACCCCAGCTACTGGTCTCTTCTCCAGGGTGGCACCAGAAATTTCATAGCAATTTGTTTTTATTGTTATTATTATTATAAAGCCAGAGATGTCTCCCCTTTGAACATGCAGATCACTCTAGAAAGGTCCCCTTTGGCTTTCCCATGAGAAGGAGTTGACTCAGTTCTTTCCTGTGACGAGAGGCGGGCAGATGTGGAAAGCTCAGAATGGGTGACGAACGACTGCTGTTTGGGGTGGGAGGGCTGAAGGTGCTGAAGGGGCCCTCACCCTGTCCGCATTTGCCTGGAGCTGGAAAATGTGTATGCACGCGTGCATGCGTGTGCGTGTGTGAAATCACACATGTCAATCCTTCAACTGTTTTTATGTTCTCTGCCATTATTGTTAATTTAGGTTAAATATTAAGATCAAAAATAAAATGGGAGGTAACAAGGAATGAATCGCCCTCTTCTCTGCTAAGGTTACCAGATAGATGCTTCTGTTAAGTCATGCTAATGCTCTGAGATTCTGTAACTAGAGAAGCTCTCTAAAAGCTCTTTGCAGGTATAAAGTTTCCATATAATCAATGGAGCCAAGTGCAGTGTCCAAAAATAGACTCAAATACACACGGGAACTGATAACGGTGCATATGATAATGGTGATGTCTCAAATCTAAGGTAAAAGATAGGTCCAGTAGATGACACTGGGACAACTGGTTGAGCATTTGAGAGGACAGAAGTGATCCTTACTATGATCGCAACACTAAAATAAACTCTAGATGTGTGCTTCGCAATAACATAGGCACCAGTCACATGCAGCTTCTTAAACTTAAATTAATTAAATTTAAATAAAAGTAAAACCTCACTTATTCAGTTGCATTAGCCACAGTTTAAGTGCTCAAGAGTCACATATTAGACAACACAGAATATTTGCATCATCACAGAAAATTCTACTAATGAAGCTATTCTGAATGGTTCAGATGTTTAAATGTAAAAACTTCCCTTATTAAAGCACTAGAAGAAAAACAGACACAAATTTTAAAATCTTGGAATGGAAGGAATGTCTAACAATAACTCAAGCACCTAGAAACCAGAGAAAAATTGTTGCAATTGCTAAATTAAATTTTCAAATCTTTGTAGGAAAAATAATCTAATAAAAGTTTCAAATATCTGAAAACCAGGGAACATTTACAACCTACAAGCAGATAAAGTACTAATTTTCTTAATAATTGTAAGAGAAGGACAAATCACAACAGAAAAATGTGTCAAGGGCTAGGCAGTTTATGGAACCAAAGATAAAAATGTCCAACAGATGTATTAATAGATGTTTAAGTTCACTCATAATTAAGGAAATGCAAATTAATAATGATGGTAGCATCATTAAATAATGGAAGATGTCACTTTTCAACCATCACTGGCCAAGTTTAAAAATTCACATACATCATTAGCCAAAATGTGGAGAACCTAGTAGGTTCACACATTGTTGGTAGAAGAATAAACTGGAGCAACCTCTTTGGAGACATCGTTAAGAATTTTCAAACATACTTGCAAATGTGCACAAAGCGCACAAAATGGTCAGTTGCAGCCTAATTTGTTACAGCCAAACAAAGGGGAAAAACCTGAAACGTCTATTAAGTGGTTTATTTAAATAAACTGTGCTACAGTCGTACAGTAAGATGCTAGCACCCGTTAAAAATATGTGTGTTCATGGGTGGAACTAGAGACCATCGTGTTAAGTGAGGTAGGTCAGGCACAGGAAGACAAACACTGCACGATATCTCTCATATGTGGGATCTTTAATAAATAAATAATAATAAATAAATAAATAAATAAATAAATAGAAAGTGGTTCTCATAGAAGTAGAGAGTAGAATAATAGTCACCTGAGGCCAGGAGAGGAGGGGGTTGGGGGGAGGAGGCGTGGATTAATGGGTACAAAACTACGCTTTCTACCCTAAGTGAATCAACGTACAGTACATGCATGTATTGAAACAACACACTGTACCCCGCAGATATGTACAAATAAACGTTAAAATAAAAAAAATGTATGTGTATATATGTGCTGATAAGTAAGTTCCGGAAGATATATAAGTGAAAAATGTAAGGCTGAAACAGTGCACAGTGTGATTTTAACTCGGTCTCGTTTCGTTTTTAAGATATACAGAACATTCATATAGATTCTGCATATATGCAAATATGATAGACACAAAGATACATAACAGTCTGCTAACAAAGACTCAATGAGTAGAACTGGTGGGTGGGGCATAGTTTTGTTTTTCTCTTTAGGTCTTTTCATGCTTTTTGGGTTTTTAGCCATATGTATTCACTTGTTTACATTAGAAAGAAAACAATTTCGAAAATTAATGAAGGTGCTGTATAGATGGAAAACAGTCATCACTTCCTGTGTAAATTTAACTCCAAAAGGACAGCGTGCACACAAGTAATTTAATTAAAGAGTTTTAGGGCTGTGAGATGGAACCCAGCCTCGGCACACATTGAGAGCAGGAGAGGCTCCTGCCAGTCACTAGAGAAGCCAAAGCAACCCTGTCCCTGATGTTTCAATGTCAAAATGGCCAGGTATCGCCTAACTCCTGCTACCAGATACTCAGCACGAGGATTCAGCTCTGACTCAGAGAAGGATCTGGTTCCTGGAAATTTTGTCATGAAGAGCAAATCATGTGACACTCAGTGAGAGAAGTGGCGGGGCAGCATGAAGCTGTGGAAGATTGAACTTGGCCCTGGCTCCAGGCTTCACAGAGGTTATTCTATTAACCAGAGGTGAGCTCAGGTGTGAGGTTAATGGAAAGGTGTGGAGAAGACTGTCGGGGACTGCTGTGACAGTTTACACTGCTACGTAGGATGCAGTTCCTGTGACAAGTGGATGTTCTCTTCTGTTATAAATTACAGCCTTTGGGACTGTAGCATCGAAGGCCTCTTGGGGGCTGGAAACTCTTAGCCTGGAGGAGACGAACAGGCTGGAGAGAAAGGCTCTGCTGAGGATGCAGGCTGCCTGCATAAGCCTTGTTTTGTTCTCCGTAGAACAATGAAACTTCAATGACAGGGGAACATTTTTAAAATTCCCTAGCATCCCACCACCCTAAGTTCATTAATTTTTTTTTTTTTTGGTATGTTTTCTTCCTATTTTCCTCTACGTCAATACATATTTTTCACATTTCTAATTAAAATACTCACAAAAGGTAGAATTCTGCCTTTTTTGTATAACATAAAATATATTTCCCACATCTCTAAATAACCCTCCTACTTATAATTTTAGTGTACACTATTTCACCAGTTGACACACTGTTCCCTGTTGTTGGATAGTTCCATATTGTTGGATACCTCTGATTTGATAACCTGAAAGATGTTATCTACTCCAATGAGCATCTTCAGTGTATACAGTTCCCACCCCTCCCTTGTTAAATTTACTTCCTGAAAATACTTAGGACTGGAATTACTAAGCCAAAGGCACGTGCATTTTTGTAACATGTTGCCATATTGCTTTCTAGCTGGGTTATCATAGTGTTCAGAGCCTATGAGTTGCTGGGAGGAATAGCTCAGACAAGGATGGAGCCAGGAAGCCAGGGAGCCAGTAGCTACCTTAGTCAGCTTGGGATGCCGTAACAAAATACTACAGACTGGGTGGCTTAAAAAGCAGAAATTTAATTCACATGGTTCTAGAGGCTGGAAGTCCGAGATCAGGGTGCCAGCATGTTTGGGTTCTGGTGAGGGCTCCTTTCTGGGCTTGCAGATGGCCACCTGCTCACTATGTCTTGACATGGCCTTTGCTCAGTGTGTGCATTCAGACTGAGAGTGAAATCTCTTATCAGGCTACCAATCCTATCAGATCAGGACCCCATCCTTATGACCTCATTTAAGCTTAAGTACCTCCTGAAAGCCCTATCTCCAAATAACATTGAGAGTCAGGGCTTTGACATATGAATTCTGGGGAGACAGGATTCAGCCTGTAGTGGTAGCCCTGACCATCAGGGAAGCTCCTGGACTGCCCGAGCCCAGCTCCATGTGAGGATACAACACCACACCAGACATCCTCTCCAGAAATGCCAGTGTGATGTGTGAAGAGGGAACTTGAGCTCTGCACCTTTAACAGAGTTTGGGGGGAAATCAGCAAAACAGAGGGGTGGGCAAGGCTGGATTTCCATATCAGGATCAGGAGACTGATTCCAACCTACTTGTTTGTAGTCGATGATTACTGGATCCAAGCTCAGCTGAAGCACATTGGGAATGAGACAATTATATTCTAGACCTAAATCTACCACTCAACAATCACGTCAGATTCCTGCCGCTTCTAGTCTTTTCGGATCTTAGATTGACCTGATAACACCATCAGGACCTTCCCAACTTCCCTGGGATCCTGGGGTGGCATAATGAAGATGGCTTCGTTTGCTTTAGAGAACCTCCAAGAGCACGAATGGCCTCCTGATGTCTGCAGCACCTTGGAGACAGGTGATGCAACGTCTGAGGCTGCACTCAGCAGAACAAGCTTCCAGAGCGTTGGTTCACCTTGCATCACCTGTCCCAAACTCCCCTCAGGTCAGCTCATTACCAGCAAAGAGCTCTTTGTTTTGAGGCAAGATGAAGTGTGCCTCTCACCCACATCTAGTCCTCTGCAGCACTGGACAGCCCTGGGGGAGTCAGCACTTTGACCATAGGGATTCTTCTGGAGAGCACATGCCATGCCCTGGAGACCAGAATTGGTGGGTGAGGCTGCTCAGGCAAGCATGGCAAGGATAGGAGCCCCTTCTCTGACCCAACCTGCACCCCTGTACCCAGGGGAGGCTGGAACCTGTGAGCCTCACTGCCTGCTCCCCCACCCAGTCTCAGCAGTCCCTTCATTCTAAATAAAAAATCCACATCCAGCTCCAACACATGAGCAAGTAATGTAGATTTTACTGATTTCCTATGGAAGGAAAAGAATGCCATATAGTTAAGGGGGAAAAAAATGACAGGCCGTAGAGTAAAATTTAATGAAACTTCCCCATTAGTCGTATTGTTTCTTCTCTAGGTTTGAGACGTGACTATGGTACTGCGTCTCCTCTTCTCTCCCCATCTCTTCCCACAGAGCCTTGAAAACCCAGCTCTTACCACCTGAGGCTTTTCAACTCTATTCTTCTGCAAGCATTTTTTCCCTTTCTTCAAAACAAATGAAAACCCCTGTTATTTGCCAAAACTTGACCAGATTGTGCTCCTCAACGCTGTCCCTGGAGCTTCAGCTCATGACACCCATGAAGGTCAAGGTCAAAGGGAAGTTCAGGTACCACAGGTAATTAACACATGAATCTGGGAGAAAGGAAAACAGAAATCTGACCCATACCCTTGCGCTGCAGATGCTGAAGCCACTGGAAAGTGTGACTTACCTCAAGTCCACTGGAGCACACCCTTGAGGTTAGTTAATTAATGATGAGAAAGTATTAACTTACTCTCTGTCCACCTGGACAGCTCTGAGAAAGAAGCACCTCTTTCTATTTCTTTTACCATGGCACCCTGAATCTCTAACACTCTGTGCTGCACAGAGCATGCACTCAACAAACGTCTGTTGATTGCTGGATGGTCCCCATAGTCATGCTAACCCCAACCCAGCCTATAAATGTGTATAGCTTGAAAGAGAAAATAAGATTGCAGAGGGCATCTTTAACCTAAATTCAGTTAGATGTCCTTTGAGTTTGAGAACACGCATAAAAAGACATTAAGCATTGTAATTGTGTGTGTGTAACTTAAAGATACTAATGTAGCTAATAAGATTGTGGGTGGGACTTGATTCTTAGAAACATAATTATAATACTGTATCCAGTAGGCGTTTTAGTGGCTCCATTTTACAGACGAAGAAGAGAATGAATTCACCCCAAGTTATACAGCTAACTGTGGCAGAGCTAGAATTTGAATGAAGCAGACTGACACATACAACATTCTGTGTATGGTTAAATTTAGGGATTCTTGGAGGGGGTGCTGGTCCCTCCTCTGCCATTGACCTTCGAGCGACTTAAGACTAAATGTAGTCCTCTGTTTCTTCATCCACAAATAAGGACCATCCAGAAGTGCTGCACACAGGTCTGGCTGTGCTGGACATCACAAGCGTAAGACTGGTTGGGCCAAACATCACTGTCAGGAAGAACAGTTTGGCAGGGAATGAGCCCGTGCTGTGGTTCAGTCTGCTGGCATGGCGGAGGGCAGGTGACCACCAGAATTCAAGGACCATGAGGTTCTACTGCAGGTCTAGGGAAAGAGAACTGGCTAGAACACCTACCTCGTCCCAGTGGGACATTTCCCCCTATAAGCCCAGGAGAGACTTTCTGCTTCTAATAACCAGGCAGGCAGGCTGTGTGGGATAATGTCACTAGCAGGACCTTTGGATCCCAGAGAAATGTCTTTCAAGGGAAAGAAACTGGGATCACATTTCTAAGAAACTTGTAGGAACTGCTTTGATTTTTATAAGTACAGTGGGCTTCCTTAAACTGGGCTATGGTCTAAAACATTTTAGAAATAAATTTAATAGCAAGGATTAGGACAAAACAAAAAAAAGCTTTCCACTGACAGCTATGTAAGTTATAAGACCCCATTCCTAGACCATCCTGCCTGATCAGAGATTTGCAGGAGACTGTTACACTGCAGCCTGGCTACTCGCCGCAAGAGCAGCATTAGCACCAGTGTTTCACCTAGAACTTGCCAGAAGTACAGAATCTTGTACCTACCCAAGACCTACTGAATCACCTGCATTTTTAACAAGACTCCAGGTGATTTGTATGCATGTTAAAGTCTGAGAAGCATGGCTTACAGGTCTTCCAGGCCAAGTGACATTTTTCAAGTGAGGAAACAGGCCCAGGAGAGGAAGTCACTTACTCCAGGTGACAGGAAGTTGGTGGCTGTGCCAGGGTAGCCCCATACTGGCCACGCCCCAGCTGAGGCATGGATCCCTGCTCCTTCCTCTGCCCCAGCATCTCTTCTGCAGGTATGACACTCTCTTCTCCTTCCTGTAGCCCCAGAGAAGGATGGAGGATGGGTTAGCTGGGCAGCCTCCTAGAGCAGCAGGCTGCAAAGGACTGACCCCTGTCAGCTGGGCTTGAGGATGTGCTTGACAGAGACCAGAAGGAAGATCTTGACCTGGCCAGGAGGCTGCAGGCGAAATAGAACTGGAGGGAGGGGTCAAAGAGAAAATAAAGGAGGGGTCTTCTTCACCAGTTCTCCCTCTGCCCACGGCATCATTTTGCCCTGTCTCCTTATGTAACCAGTACAGCAGAAATGTGCCAAGTGGGTAATACCCACAGATGATAATAAAGAAGTGTCACAGCACTAGAACATACTTACATATCTAGGCAGTACCAGTGGTTCTTACCTTCTCCCCAAGTGAATCTAATGCAAGGAGCTCATATATTAAAAGATAAAAGTGGAGACTTTATGTGAAGGGAGTCAGCATTGGGGGGCTAGAAGCCAGGGCACTCAGCAGACTTCCTGGGGTGGGGGACTCCACAGAACACACTTTGATGACCACTGTTCTAGGGAAAGGAGCAGACAGGTGTGAACATGGCTGCTCTTCCTCTTCCAAAGGCACCCACGTTCTTGGAGTACATGTAGAAAGTTGGCCAGTGTGCTGTGTGACAAGTGTGGCTGGATCCCAGTGGCGCTGGCTAGTGGGTCCTCTGTGGTGCACACTCGCAGTTTGAGCAGAAGGGATTATTGTTAGGCAGCATGTTGAGCTGGGTGGGTCAGCGTCCTCAGATAGAAAACATTACCTTGTAAGGAGATAAGACAGCAAGGCTGGAGCAGTAAAGATGCTCTTCTCTTATGTAGGAAACAGCACAGGAACCCTGCACGTAGATCTAGAAATGTTTCTAACTGGGTTCATCTTCCAAATCACGAAAAATGTCTCTATGATCATGCTGATGAAATACGCCATTCTATTTTTAAAATCAGGAGAGAGACTGTGGTTGGGATGCAAGGCATGGGTACTCACACTCAGAAAATAGAGTTTTAAATTCTGCGTGTGTCACCTCTGGTTATAGCCTTGGGTGAGTCACCGCCTCCCTGACCTTCAGGGTTTCATCTGTGGACAGCCACCTTGCAAGGTCTTAGAAGGTTAAAAGAGACAATGTTGAAAGGTGCCTAGCAAAGTACTTAGTGGAGGTTCAATAAATATTTAAACATAATCTATATTTGAAAACCAAGTGAAAATTGAAGAAGAGAAAAGCAAACGTTTTTGGTTGTCATTTTTGTGTATATTCCATTCAGAGGGTACATCAAGAGGAATAGTTTACCAAATGTATTAAACCTTAAAGTTTAACAAAAACCACAAAGATATTGTAGCAGATAACCCATAAAACAAACAAACAAAGGCTAAATTGCGAAGATTCTTACAAAAAATAAATAACAAATGCCATGAGAAAAAATAAAGTTGGTAAACATTGCAGAAACCCTCCTTTAAGCTTCCTCAACAGATCCATTCTAAATCAGTTTCTTGGTTTTCACATGATCTGGGAGACAATTATGTAATTTCAAAAGTGTCTGTAAACTACTCATTTGCATCTGATTTCTCAATGTCTAATTTGTTCATCAGCCAAAGCTTTGCATATAAAACCAGCTTTTTAATCAGCTCACAGAATGTGGATAAGCAAATTAATCTCCCATTTTATGAGAGAAAAATTCACATACTCAGAATTATCGTGAATTTTGCACTTGATACACAGAGGAAATAATTTACATGGTTGTTTTAGTATGTGTCTCCATAAATATCCACTTGAAACACTGCTGCAAATCCAAGGTGGGTGTGCAAATTACAGATGGATTTTAACACCCCCAGTAGCTGATATCAACATGGACTAGTGTTTTTGTGGCACATGCAGAGGTGGCTTGAGGAGGTTGTTTGAAGAATAAGGCATCTTGCCCATTCTGTTCATTTGGAAAAGAGAAAATGCAGAAGCAGCTGCCTTGTGGAAACATTGTAGGGAAACAGTTCTTGCATGACTGTATTCCTATCAGACAAAGGGCAGGGTCATTTCCACGCAGCACTGGAATTTCTTCATCTCTCGTTCCTCTTCTCTATCACTGGGGCTGGCACCACACTCTGCTCTCAGTTATCTGGCACCATAAGCCTTTCGGTCTGTAGCTATTTGATTTCCATCCCTGTGCTGGTTCAGCAGTTCGTAGCTTCACAGGCTCAGTTCTGCTCCTGGATTTTTCTAAGAATACCATAAGTTTGAGTAAGTCACTTCGTCCGTGGGGACTCCGTTTTCTCATCGGTATGTCAAAGAGACTCCAAGGTCCCTTTCAGAGTTTCTATTTTGTGCTTTATGAATCTCTTAAATGAGAATGCATCCTTTTACTTCTCTCAGGCACAGATCTTAGGAGCTTTACCTTGGCCTGAATGCAGACTAAACTCGGTGAAGCTGAGCTTCACTCTGACGTGCCATTAAAAGGACTTGCTTTATAAAGCAATTCCACTTCTGGATATACCCCCCCCCCCGAAAATTGTAAACAGAATCTTGAAGAGATGTTTGTACATGCATGTGCATAGCAGCATTATTCATAACAACCAAAAGGTGAAAGCAACCCAAGTGTCCAACAACAGGAAGAATGGGTAACACAATGTGGTATCTACATGCAATAGAATACCATTCAGCCTTCAAAAGGAAGGAAATTCTGACATATGCTACAACATGGATGAACCTTGAGGACATTATGATAATGAAATAAGCCAGTCACAAAAGGAGAGCTATTGCATAATTCCACTTATACAAGGGTACTTCAAAAAGTTTTTGGAAAAATAAAATTAAAAGATAATACAAATCTTTCCATAAATTTTTTGAAGTACCCTTGTAATGAGGTGTCTAGAATAGTCAGATTTATAGAAACAGAAAGCAGAACGGTGGTTGCCAGGGGCTGGATAAAGAGAGAATGGGGTGTAACTCTGGCTTAATGGATTTAGAATTCCACTTGTGCAAGATAAAAAGAGTTCTGGAGATTGCACAATAATGTGAATATGCTTAATGCTTAACTCTACTGAACTGTACACTCAAAAATGGTTAAAGTGGTAAATTTTATGTTATGTGTATTTTACCACAATTAAAAAAAAGAAAAAGAAAAAGAACTTATCTTAGAAGACCTTATCCCTCTGCCTGGGCCAGGCATCCTCCTCTCCACCCTGTTCTTAAAGCAGGTGGTCTGTGAACTCAAATGGGAAAACATTTACATCTCTAATTTCACTCAATTAATTGAAATGTAGCATTTCCTTCCATCATGAATACAGACAACAGATCACAGAAGTATTAGCTGTATCTGTGACTTTGTCACCTAGAGAAATCAGATATTTTCCTATTGTATTCAAATATTGCAAATATCTTAAAATACTATCTAAGCCAATAGTAATTCAAAGTTATTGTAGTTAGCACTACATCTTGTTGATTAATTTGTTAATAAAGAAACACATATTTTCCTGTATCACAGAATGTTAAATACCTCTTGATAACTACATTTCAATGTGACTGGTTTCCTTTAAAATCCTATGTATTTTATTGGATAAATTTTAAAACATTAAGTTAAATCCCCTGCTTTAAATGAAAATGAGGAATGCCCATAACGCTTGAGTTTTCCACAGACAGGCTGATTTTTGATTAGTCAGTCACTAAGTATTTGTTGGTGCGGATATATCCGAGGAACAACCCATGATGTCATTTCAGTAAAATACGCAAGGCCCGTGTCTGTTTCCACTGCATTGTGAGCATGAGTGGTCGGCAGAATAAAGGCTTCCCCAAAATGTCATGTCCTAATGACCAGGACCTGTGAAAATTCACCTTGTATGGCGAAAGGAACTTTGCGGATGTAACTTAATTAAGGATCTTGTGATGGGAGATTATTGTGGATTATATTAAGTGGGTTCAACGTAATCAGAAGGTTTCTTTATAAGTGAAAGAGGGAGACAGCAGGGTCAGAGACAGAGATTTGAAGGGGCTAGGATGCTTTAAAGTTGGAGGAAGGAATGTGAGCAGCCTCTAGAAGCTAGAAAGGGTAAGGAAACATTCTCCCCCAGAATCTCCAGAAAGGAATGCAGCCCTGCCAACACCTTGATGTTAGCTCCGTGAGAGCCGTTCTGGACTTCTGTCTTCTACATTTGGACCGTAATAAATAGGTATTGTTTTAAGCCACTGAATTTGTGGTAATTTGTTACAGCAGCCACAGGAAACATGTAACACGGGCATGGGAACTCCAGAATGGGGTTAGCAAAGATGCCCAGGGAGAAGGCGGAGTGGAGGTTTGGCTCATGTTCTTGTCCCCTGTCTTCACTCAATGACAGAAGTTCACGGATCATTTGTTTCCCGTGGACAGTACGCACCCCTACTATAGGACTGATTTCTCAAACTATCAAAGAATCATGACCATAGAAGTCACCTCTGAGTAACGGTTACTCCTTAATTTAGGAAAATATGTCAATGATCTTTTTTTTTATTTTGCCACCTGTGCCTTTATCCAAAGCAGAAAAGCGAAGATCATAAACTATCATGGTTTGGAGCAAATTCCTTCCTGGCAATTCAAGAGAGCGGGGATGATGGGGGGAGGAGAGACAGGTAAAAGGGTAGCGGTTGGGTGCTGAGGGCAAATATCAGGTAAGATGGTGATGACCAGATGGCCTTGACTAAAGAGCTGTCAAGGAAAGTAATGTCCAGTGTTCAGTTTTCACTTGCCTCATCCATCGTGAACTCTAAGTTACCCCCATCCCACTTTCTGTTACCTCTGAAGCTTTCTAAGGGTCCTTAAGAGCCACACCCTTATTTTACTGACACTTGGAAGAATAAAACTTGGATTCCATCCAGGAATTGTTTGCATTTTCAGTGACACTTTGAAAATCTCTCTATAAGCCATAGTCCCTTAAGTTAATTTTAAGGATACCCAATAAATGTGAAAATCTTTTAAAAGTGATTTCAAGCCTAATAGCGCTACTGTGCATTTTATTTTCTTTGCACATCAGGAAGTTATTCCTTTTAATGCTACAAATTAGCACCGACTGACCAAAAAAGGTAAGTGTGAATGAAATAAAGGCACAAAGGCTTTAATATCTAATCGTGTTCACCTGTGTTTCTGTTTCTGTCACTTTGGGTCAGAGGCCATGGGGTCTTGTGGTGGGAATCTGAACGTGTTAGTGGGAAGTGACTTACCAGGTTACACAGAGTTCTGAGTGGCTACCTGACACTGAGGGGTGTAGGTGGGTCCAAGGCAGACTGGCAACCCAATGTTCCCTTTGAATATTCTTCTAGCTAAGTGCAGACGTGGACTCAAATGCAACTACTAGTACATTTAACAACCCCAAATAGTAAACAGTCAGTGCATATTGGACAGTGGCAAGAGTTTACTAATGTGTCATAGGCAGAATAGTGCCTCCCTCCCCCACCAAAGTTGTCCCTGTCCTAATTCCTGGAGCCTATGGATATGCTACCAGCAAAGGAGAAATATTTCTGCAGATGGAATTAAGGTTACTCATCAGTTGACCTTGAAATGGGGAGATTACCCTGGATTATCCAGGTGGGTTCTATATAATCACAAGCATCTTGAAAAGTGAAAGAGGGAGGCAAAGGAGGGAGTCAGAGTGATCTGATGTGATAGATACTCACCTCAACTCTGCTGGATTTAAAGTAGATGGAGAAAGGTCCACAGCCAAGGACTGTTTGCAGCCTGTAGACATTGGAAAAGACAGGGAAACAGATCCTACCCAGATCCTGCAGAAAGTAGCACAGCCCAGCCGACACTTTAATTTTAGCCTGGCCACCCTGTGTCAGACTGCTGACCTGCAGAGCTATAAGCTAGTACATTTGCTTTTAAGCCGCTGAGTTTGTGTAGGCAATAGAAAACTAATAATGCTGTTGCAGAAGGTGAGTCCTGGCCATCAGATAAGGGCTGCCTGGAGATGACAAGCAGAGCCCGCATGGGAGCTGGACTCTCTCAAGGGGTCCTTTATTTAGGGTAAATGGGTAAACCCATGGCCTTTGCAATTGTTGCTTGATAAATAATGAATCAAGAAATAACAATGTCAGTTTGGCCGGTTAGCTCACTTGGGAGAGTGTGGTGCTGACAACACCAAGGTCGAGTGTTCAGATCCCCATACCAGCCAGCCAGCAAAAAAATAAAATAAAAAAGAAAAGAAAAATGTCATAGAGCACGCACACACACACATACACACACACACACACACACACACACCCCACAATTCTCGTACATTTCACAGGGTTCCAGGAGCCCTATTAGTATTTATTACTGAAGAACAAATTATTCCAACATTTAGTGGCTTAGAACAATGATAATCAATTACCTCTCAGAGTTTCTGTGGGTCAGGAGTTCAGACAAGGCGCAGAGGGGACAACTTGTCTCACTCAACCATATCTGGGGCATCAGCTGGAAGACTTGAATCTCGGGAGCTGGAATCATCTGAAGGATCTTTTATCCACATACGGCCTCTCCAGGAGGCTTGGGCTTCCTCACAACACGGTAGCCAAGGGCGAGGAGAGAGAGAGAGAGAAAGAAAGAGAGAGGCAAGAGAAAGGTGTATTGCTTTACACAACCCAGCCTCAGAAATCCTGCATCTTTGCTTTTCCCGCATTCAATGATTGGAGAAGTCGCATGTGCAGAAAACATGGGTGCTGCTTCTCTGCTGCTTCCCATAAAGAGGCGTAAGACACAGCCAAGGGAGACAGAGCTTGAAAGCCGGCAAAACGATAACAACTACAAACCTGCTTTGAAGCACACACACCCTGGACCCTAAGGCACCATGGCAAGTATCAGTCAGGATGCCAGAAATAATTATGCTGACCTCACCGCTGACCAACCAGATTCACACATGACTCTCAGGACCCACACCCGTGATTCTGCTCTATACCGTGCTTGTGATTCTAAGCTATCGGGAAGTCCAGGGTCTTAAAATCTGCCTTGGCTGGGCTCCTTTGAATGGCATTCAAGTAAATGCTAATCTTTACCACTAAAAGAAGGAGGAGGAGGAGGAGAAGGAAGAAGAGGAAGAGGAAGAAGAGGAAGAGGAAGAGGAAGAGGAGGAAGAGGAAGAGGAGGAAGAAGAAGAAGAGGAAGAGGAAGAAGAGGAAGAGAAGGAAGAGGAAGAGGAGGAAGAAGAGGAAGAAGAGGAAGAGGAGGAAGAGGAAGAGGAAGAGGAGGAAGAGGAAGAGGAGGAAGAAGAAGAAGAGGAAGAGGAGGAAGAAGAGGAAGAGGAGGAAGAGGAAGAGGAAGAAGAGGAAGAGGAGGAAGAGGAAGAGGAGGAAGAAGAGGAAGAAGAGGAAGAGGAGGAAGAAGAGGAAGAGGAGGAAGAAGAGGAAGAGGAAGAAGAGGAAGAGGAAGAAGAGGAGGAGGAGGAAGAGGAAGA
This sequence comes from Cynocephalus volans, assembly GCF_027409185.1. Lineage (NCBI taxonomy): Eukaryota > Metazoa > Chordata > Mammalia > Dermoptera > Cynocephalidae > Cynocephalus > Cynocephalus volans. The sequence goes on from NC_084460.1 coordinate 297,453,313, forward strand.
GGAGGAAGAAGAAGAAGAGGAAGAGGAGGAAGAAGAGGAAGAAGAGGAAGAAGAAGAGGAAGAGGAAGAAGAAGAGGAAGAAGAGGAAGAGGAAAGGAAGAAGAGGAAGAGGAAGAAGAGGAAGAGGAAGAAGAAGAGGAAGAGGAGGAGGAGGGGGAAGGGGGGAGGAGGAGGGGGAGGAGGAGGAGGAGGAGGAGGAGGAGGAGGAGATCTGGACTCAAACCCCTGCTCAGTCACTTATCAGCCGTGTGAGCTTGGGAAAGTCGACCTCAGCCCTTTCCACAGTGATGATTGAATGTTTTGGGTAGAATCTCTCTTTTACAGGTAGGAAAACTGAGGCTAAAGAGCGCCTTGACTCAATGGCTGGAATGATATCTCCAGCTGACAAAGCCTTGGCACACACTTGTCGTTTGATGTTCGTCCCCACCCTGTGAGACATCACTGCTTTCTTCTGCAGGCCCCAGAACTGGGACACCATGTCAGCTTCATGGCTCACTTGCATGGCCAAGGGTGGTGTGAGAGACTGGACCGGTAGCCAGCTCTGTCCTGCCTCCCAGAAACAGGATTATGCATCCATACCTTTGCCACATGGGGTGGGGTGTGTGTCCCTTCCTCCAAATCTGGCCTTATGCTGATTACTTGCTTCGGCCTAGGGGATATCATCGGACGTGAAGGATACAGATGCTTGAAAGGTGCGTGCCCCCAGGGGCTCGCTCTCCCTGCCCTTCCACCATCTCTAAGAGACCTACATGCTTGGTCTAGCCCGGCGGTGCCGGGAGGGGAGTGGGAGCTCCACTGAGTAGAGCTGAGTGGCCCAGCAGAGCTCAGCCTAGATCAGCTGACTCCCAGCTGGTTCTAGAAGTGTGAGCATAATAAGTGCTTACATTGGTGTGATGCTGAGAAAATGTGGGTATCTGCTATGCAGCATTTTTGTGAACAAAGCTGACTGTTGAAGACGGCTTATGAGACCAATCCAGAGTTGAATGCCCAAAGTCCAAACTGCAAACAGTCTGGTGTGTTCTTTTCTTCACCGTAGAGTCATTTCTCCAGAGAGAGCACAATGGGAGAGAAGGAAACTTTATGTGCGTTACTTTCTGATATCTTCTTTCTTCCTCTTCTCCTCCTCTCCTGCCCCCACATGACCATTCCCCTCTTCACCAGGAGCCCAAAGCTTTGATGAGATGCTGATTCACCAAAGCTCCCACAGCCGGGCTTCACCAAGACCTGCTGATGGCCCCAGGCTACGAGTCAAGCTCTGTCACATTACAGACTACACATGTGTCGGCTGCAAATTCCACAGAGCTCATCCACAAGTGTGGAAATGAGTCTAGAGAAATCAGTTCAGGCTCAGGCAAATAAAGCCAGGAAAGTCCAGGGACACATAATGTTTCATCATACATTTTCTAAAACACTTCTTAGAGATTGTTTAGGTGGAACACCTACGTACCTACGTGCAAGGGCAGCTCTGCAGGTTTGGGGGATGAGGAGCGTTTTGATGTTTAAAGTGACAGCTGTAAAGTTATTCCTGTGGAGGACACAGCTCGCACTGCTGAGCTTTAGAATAAACACAACTGGCTGGTCACTAGCAGAATTGTCCTTAAATCACAATTTTTATCAGATACTATAAGAACTACTCATCCAACTCTAGCTCAGCCACTAAATGTTCATGTGTGTGAGCTCTGTGTTCAAGTGCGTGAGCTCTGTTTCATGGGTGAACACTGTTTCATGTGTGAGTTCTGTGTTTCTTGCATGTGAGGTCTGTGTTCATGTGTGTGAGCTCTGTGTTCATGTGCATGAGCTCTGCATTTTGGACACGCGAGCTCTGCATTCATGTGTGTGAGCTCTGTATTCATCTGTTTGAGCTCTGTGTTCATGTGCATGAGCTCTGCATTTTGGGCATGTGAGCTCTGTGTTTGTGTGTGAGCACTGTGTCATGTGTATGAGCTCTGTTTCATGTGTGTGAGCTCTGTGTTTTGCGTGTAAGCATTGTTTCATGCGTGTGAGTTCTGTTTTGCGTGTAAGCACAGTTTCACGTGTGTGAGCACAGTTTCATGTGTGTAAACTCTGTTTCATGTGTGTGAGCTTTGTATTTCATATGTGTGAGCTCTGTGTTCATGTGTGAGCTGTTTCACGTGCCTGAGTTCTGTGTTTTGTGTGTATGAGCTCTGTTTTTGTGTGTGAGCACTGTTTCATGTGTGAGCTCTGTGTTTATGTGCGTGAGCACTGTTTCATGTATGCATGTCTGTGTTCATGTGCGTGAGCTCTGTGTTCATGTGGGTGAGCTCTCTGTTCATGTGTGTGCACTGTTTCATGTGTGCGAGCTCTGTGTTCATGTGTCTGAGCTCTGCTTCATGTGTGTGAACTCTCTGTTCATGTGTGTGAGCACTGTTTCATGTGCACAAGCTCTGTGTTCCTGTGTGAGCTCTGTGTTTGTGTGTGAATCTTCATGGCTGCCTTCGCCCAAAGATATTCTCGCTTATTCTCTGTTCAAAGTCTCAGAGTTGGATTCAGAAATTGTACCCAAACCAGCTGGTTAGCTCACTTGGTTAGAATGTGGTGCTCATAACACCAAGGTCAAGGGTTTAGATCCCCTTACTGGCCAGGCACCAGAAAGAAAAAAAAAAAAAGGAAATTGAACCCTAGAAGAAATGCTTCTTGAAGACATGGTTCCCTAGAATGTAAAGTCATTGAAGGCAAGCATCATCTTTTGCCTTTGTATCCCTGGAACACAGCACCTTGCCTAGGATACAGTAGGTGACCAGTGAAGACTTGTTGAATGAGTAAATAAGTGATGAAATAAATGAATGAATGGACGATCACCCCACCTTTGTTTGATACTACTGGTGACAGAAAAAGTTCACTTCTTTGAGAGTCAGTTTGCTCTCACAGTGGGGTTTTCACTCACAATTTAAAGTCCCTGGAAGGACGACCACATAAAAAATGGCCAGAAATCTTGGCTGGATTCACAGAAGATGAATCTGCAGAAACTTGCATGAATATCACTGGGTCCCATGTTGCTAGAAAAACTTCCATTTTAGTTTAACTAACCTTTATTGAACACCTACTGTGTGCCTGGCATGATGGGAGAGGAGCCCTTACAGTAGGAGAGACGTTTGTTCATCCATTAACTTATTGAAATGTTTGTTGCACTACAATGTGTCAAGCCCTGTACAGCAGAGATATGGTCCTTGTCTTCATGGCAATTACAATTTAATGGGGAAGCTATTTGTTTGAAAAACATTTATTGGGCACCTACAATGTGCCAGGTACTGTTAAAGGTGCTGGGGATAGAATGGGGAACAAAACAGACAAAAATTCTGGCCCTCATGGAGCTTATGTTCTACTGGGGAATGGAAACCACACCCAAGATAAATAAGTGTATAGTAAGTTAGGTAGGGTTAAATGCTAAGAGAAAAATCAAGCTGGTATATTCCTTTCCTAACACTGCTATAACACATTAGCACAGATTTAGCAGCATAAACACAAATTTATTATCTTACAGTTCTGGAGGTCAGGAGTCCAAAATAGATCTACAAGGCTGTGATCCTTTTGGAACCTCTAGAAAAGAATCCATTGTCTTGCCTTTTCCAGCTCCTAGAGACCACCTGTATTCCTTGGCTTCTGGTCCCTTCCTCCATCCTCAAAGCCAGAAGCATCTTCCAATCTCTCTCTCCCCTCCCCCACAGCTGTCATCACGTCTCCTTCTCTGAGACTGACCCTCCCACCCCCTTCCATAAAGACCCATGTGGTTACACTGGACCCACCCAGATAATTCAGGATAACCTCCTCATCTCAAGGTCCTTGATTTAATCACATTTGTAAAGTCCTTTTGCCATATAAAGTAACATATTTACTGGTTTCAGGGATTAGCATGTGGACATCTTTGGGGCTCTTTATTTTTTCTTCCACAGCAAGGAAGAGAGATGGGTGGGTGAAGAGGGATGCCATTTTCAATGAGGTGTCAGGGAAGGTTTCACTTGGAAGGTGGCTTTGGAGTAAACAGGTGAAGGCAGCAGTAGAATTGGCGAAGGTGCTGGGGGGAGAGCATTCTTGACAGAGGAAACAGTGACTCCGAAGACCTGAGGTGGGAGTGTGACTCTTGGGCTTAAGGAATGGCAAGGAACAGTGGCTCCGAGGATAGAATGTGGTGGAAGTAGACACCGAGGTAGGAGAGGTACTGGCATGGGCTGAATTGTGTCCCCCCCTCCCCCCCAAATTCACAGGTTGAAGTCCTAACACCCAGGACCTCAGAATGTGACTGTATTTGGAAATAGGGCCTTAAAGGGGAGGGGTAATTAAGTTAAAATGAGGTCATTCAGGTGGGCGCTAATCCAGCATGAGGAGAGGAGTGCTTGTAAGAAGAGGAGATGAGGACACAGACCCCGAGACGGAAGGTCACGTGGAGATGCAGCCATCGAGAAGCCAAGGAGAGAGGCCTCAGGAGGAACCAACCCTGCACACACTCTGCTCTTAGGCTGCCAGCCTCCAGAATCATGAGAAAATCGATTTCTGTTGTTTGAGCCATCCAGCCTGTGGAACTTTGTTATGGCAGCCCAAGCTGACAAATACGGGTCCGAGGAGCTGTGGGAGACAATCCTTTACTGATCTCTGGCACTTCTGCACATCTGTGAGCAGAGGTGCCAGCTGCCTTTGTTCTGGATATCTTCTCAAGGATATGTGTACAACAAACAGCCCTGGGAGACAGAGATAGTGTCTACTGTCCCAATTAAAGGAAGCCATGTTTACTGTTTGTATTAGTCTGCTTTCTGTTGCTGATAACAGAATACCTGAAACTGGGTGATGCATAAATGAAATTATAGTTTTGGAGGCTGGAGAGTCCAAGGTCACATATGGTGAGAACCTTCTTCTTGGTGGGAACTCTCTACAAAGTCCTGTGGCAATGCAGGTAATCCACCCAGGAGGGCTGGGCGAGAGCACAAAAATGTGATCACCTGCTCTCCTTATAAAGCCCCTCCTGCCACTCCTGGGGTAACCATTTATCCACTAACCCTTTAGTCCATAATGAACTAATCCATTCATGAGTGCATAGCCATCACGCTCTAATCACTTCTTAAAGGCTCCACCTTTCAAATACAATATTGGGGATTGAAATCCAATACCTGCTTGGAGCAACATGCAAACCATAGCACTGTGTATAATAGCAAAGAGAGTGTCTCCCTCTGGAGTGAAGGGCAGGCTGATCTGAAAGATTTGATCTCTTTAAGTCCAGCGTTTCTCTCCTATAGGGCAAACCACTACTAGTACAGGTTTTACCTGGGCCTCATGTTGCATGAAAATACTGCTACTGTTATGAACGATAAAGTCCTTTGTTTCTGACCCAGGAGTCTGTGTCTTCTATCAACATCCACGAAATTGTGTCAGGCTAACCTGTTAGCTTACAGCAAGGAAAAAGCTGAGACCCTGAACATCTCTGGATAGAAGCTCATGCCTGTAGGGCTCTGTGGACCAGATGGGATGGGAGTCACTGCAGAGTTTAGAGCAGAGGCATGACATGCCCTGACTTAGGTTTCATAAGGTTTACAGGGCTGCCTTATTGAGATTAGATTGTAAGAAAACAGGTAAGAAGCAGGGAGATCAATTGCTAGATCAATTACCTAGTAATAACTCAGGGGTTAGGTGATCACGACTTTAGCAGGTGGTGAGAAGTCATGGGATTCTGGAATTTTTAAAGGTAGAGCTGACACTATCTGTGATATGAGAGAAGGGGAGGGGGCAAAAAGGATGGCAACAAATTTTTAGCCTGAGCAAATGGAGGCCTGGAGTTATCCAGGACTGGGATGGAGAGTTTCAGGAGGAGGAGCGGGTGGGGAGCCCAGGAGTTTCACTTGAGACGTGCTAGACTTAAATCTCCCATTGGGCATCCAAGAGAGGATGTTAAGGAGGCAGGTGGATATGAATTTGTTATTCAGGGGTGAGGTCTGGGCTTGAGATAAAAATTTGAGGTTTGTTAGCCTGTATATGATATTCAAAGTCATAGGACAAAGATCCTGACAAATAGAGAAAAGGCCTAAGGATGAGCCCCCAGGCCCTGCATATTGAGCGGTTAGAGAAGAGGGAACCACAAAAGGGACTGAGAAGCCAGAACTATAGTAGGAAGATCTGCTGAGCGTGTTATCCAGGTCCAGTAGGAGAAGGATTTTCAAGGAGGGGGAGCGAGCAGGCACTGCTAATGGGTCAAGTAAAATGAGGTCGCATGCCTACATCTCGGTTATTACAGTTACTTTATTTATTTATTTATTTTTTCTGACCGGTAAGGGGATCGTAACCCTTGGCTTGGTGTCATGCGCACCGCACTCAGCCAGCGAGCGCACGGCCATCCCTATGTAGGAACCGCCCCTGCGCTCCCAGCGCTGCACTCTCCTGAGTGAGCCACGGGGGTCGGCCCATTACAGTTATTTCTTTCTTTTTTTTTTTTTTCCGTGACCGGCACTCAGCCAGTGAGTGCACCAGTCATTCCTATATAGGATCTGAACCCGCGGCAGGAGCGTCACCACGCTCCCAGCGCAGCACTCTACCGAGTGCGCCACGAGCCTGGCCCCCATTACAGTTATTTCTAAGTGCAAAGCCAGAGGCACATCACGAATGGATTGATGGATTCTGCGTAAGTGTCAGGAGCAAGGAGCGTATGAGCAAAGGCCCAGAACGCTAAAAATGGATAGCACACGTGTCTGGGAAATCGTGGAGTCCAGGCAAAGTAACCCAGGTTGCTTGGGCCATCAGAACCAGGCGAGGGCTGCAAAAGCTTTACACAGGGATGTGGAGCCGGCCAGGTTGTGTTTCAAAAAGACCCCTCGATGGCTGCGGGCAGGATTCGGCCAGTGAGCACAAACCAGTGACCTGTGGGGACGCCGTCGGCCCTGGTGCTTCGACAAGTCCGCAACAGTCCCAGCCGCTTCACGCCTGCAGGACCAGCCCTCTGCGCGCTAGGGCCGCTGCTGCAGTGCGGTTCAGCTCCGCGGGGTCGCCGGGTCTGAGTTTGCCTGGACTCGGGGGCTGGGGACCCCCCGCTCACTTACAAACAAACAAAGTAACGGAAGAGGATGCCGCGGGAGCCTCGCGGGACGCTGTCGCATCTCGCATCCCCGTCTAGACTTCGCTGTCCTCGTGCAGTGTGGCTTCGCACGCCACCCGGGCTCAGGAGGCGCTTCGCCGTCGGGAAGAAATCGCATTGAGAAAGGAGAAGCACTCGTGGCGCTTTCAGAAAAGGAGGCGGCAAGTGAACAAGCGGGCGACGGAGGAGCCCGCCAACGAGGTCGTGGGACACTGGCGAGTGGCAAAGGCTCCTCGGGCCAGGCGCTCGGAGACAAACAGAAAGGCGGGAGGGCTCGCGCGCCGCCTCCCCGGTGTCGAGGCGCGGGGGGCAGCCGCGGACAGCTCGGGCCCGCCGAGGGGGTCCGGGCAGGAGCCGTGCGGGCGACAGGGGTCCCCGCGCCAACCCCGTGGACCCCGCCTGCGCGCCGGCAGCGTCGAGCGCACCCTCCCCGCGGGCCCTGCGGGGGCGCCGACGCCGCGCGGACTACAAGTCCCAGGAAGCCCAGAGGCAGGCGCGGGGCGGGGCCTGGCGCAATTCCCCGGGATCCGGCGCGCTGGGAAGAGCCGCGGAGGACGCAGCGGCGGCGGCCGGGAGGCGGCGGGGCGCGGGCGGGGGCGGGGCCGACGTGGGCCGGAGCCCTGCGTGCCGGGGAGGGGGCCGGCCGGGCGGGCGGCGCTCGGAGCGGGCTCCGCGGCTTGCACAGCGCCTGCGGCTGGGTCGCGGCTCGGCGAGCGGCGCGCGGCGGTCTCGGCGCGGGGGCCCCGGCGCGCGGACCCACGCCGCGGCTGAGGGCTCGGGGCGGCGCGGCCACAGCCCGGGGGCCGGCGCTCGGCCCCGGCGCTCGGAGCGCGGCGGCTGCCTGGGCTTTAATGGCTGCTCGGCGGGGCAGCGCCTAGGGGTGAAGGCGGCTGCGGCGCAGGAAGGCGCCCGAGCGAGCCTCCTCCCGGGGCCGGCCGCGCCCGCCGCGGCGCGCTCCATGGGGGCGCGCTTCCCCCGGGCGGCCCGCTGACCCGGGGCGCCGGGGCCCGCTCTCCCGCCCGCCCTCCCGCCGGCCGCGCGTCCTGGCCATGAACTGAGCCCGCGGGCCGGCCCGCGCCTGCTCCGCCCGCGCCTTTCTTCTCGCGCCTGCTCCGCCCGTCGCCGGCGGGCCCGGCTCCCCGGGGGCTGCGGCGGCCCGCGGGCCCCGGGGCGCGGGGCGGCGGCGGGGGGCGCGCGGCTCCGGGCGCGGCGCCTGCAACATGAACTACCAGCAGCAGCTGGCCAACTCGGCTGCCATCCGGGCCGAGATCCAGCGCTTCGAGTCGGTCCATCCCAACATCTACTCCATCTACGAGCTGCTGGAGCGCGTGGAGGAGCCGGTGCTGCAGAACCAGATCCGGGAGCACGTCATCGCCATCGAAGGTGAGGGCCGGGCCGCCGCGGGGCTCCTGGAGAGCTCGGGGAGCAGGCGCCCCCGGCGCGGCGAGGTGTGCGCGCGCGTGTGTGCGTGCGTGTGTGCACACGCGCCTGGCCGAGGCACGCGGCTGCCCCGCCGAGGGGCACTGCGGCGCTTCTTGCCCTGCAAGGCCGGGCGAGCGTCGCCTGCGCCCGGCGCGCCGCGAGCTCTGCTCTAAGGAAGATGGATCGTCAGCGTTAATTTGATAATGGACAATAGAGTCTCTCCCGTGAGAAAGTGGCTCGGTGCGGCTCGAGTGTCCCGGCCCAGCGACGCCTGGGGGCAGCTGGAGGGGTTGGCGCCGCCCCACCCGGTGACAGGTTACCAAGCCAGGCCTGAGCGTCCGTTGAAGACGTGTTTGGAGAAGTGCTGCCACTGTGGGGCGAGGCTCTGGTCAGAGTGTTTAGGCGGTGCGGGGCTGCCTGCATGAGCGTCTTTGCCCAGTTCAGGGTTACAGTGGAGGCAGTTAGTTGAACTTGCCCAGGCAGAGAGAGCCAGCCCCGCCAAAGGCAGCACTGTGCCCACCTGCCCCTGTGCAAACGCTGGCCTCCATGGTGTGATTTCTACCAAAAGTCCTGGGTCAAGTTAGAAGAAGAACCCTAACAGGAAAGCAGGGATTCCTGCAGCTGTAGGGTCTGACTTTTCACGTGCCTGGCACTTGGAGGCCACCAAAGTGAAGGACGCTGTCGCTCGTAAGCTTGCTTGTGAGGCAGGGCCTAGCCCTGCGGGAGAGGTGCGATAGCGGTCTGCCTTTCCTGGGCTGTGTCCTCTCTGGATTACCAGTGGCGTTTATCTCTCTGCTATTAGGCTTCCAGATTATTTCCTTTTGGTCCTGCCAAGACTCACCTGGAGGGCTAGGTGGCATGTAAATGGGGGACGGAGCCATACCCCAGCCACAGTCAATCGGCTGTGTTCCCTCTTGTCGCTGTTGGCCAGTGATGGTAAAAGGTCTATAGGGTGGCTTGTCCGTAACACAGATTGTCCTATGCAGAGACTAGTAAGACCTCTATTGGGGAACATTGAGAATGTTCTGAGGTTGGCTGGAGTGTGTTGGCTGTGGGCATCACCCAGCTCCCTGCTGTGTGTGGGCATCGGCCCACAGAAAGGCTTTGCTTTGGCAATATGCAGTCTGAACTACTAACCCCACAGTGTTTTGGTTTGAAACTTGGCCAGTTATGTGGAGAAGGTGGATGTTGTGTTGCTGGTCCTCTTGGCTTTTGGCAACACCATGGACTTGAACCGTGTCCCAGCCAGGCTGGCTGACCGGCCAGTGTCTCCATGGGTGACTTGCTGATTCCAAAGGAAGATCCTGAGCAGCGCTCCAGCCATATGGGGGCCTCGATCTTGGTGCAACTCGGGCCTTCTCCCCAGCCCCCAGTGCACCTGGCTGTCTTTTGGCGACTTAAGATGCTCCCAGGTTTCTCAGGAGGCAGGGGCTCTGTGTGCCTCTGACAAGACTTGTGAGAGGCTGTGGGACCTGCACCTATATCTGCTGATGGTTGGGTGATATTCAGAAAGGTTCCTCTGGAGCTCGAGGTCAGAGTCTGTTGCAGTACCAGTGAAAGCTGCACTGTGCTTATTTCAGCTCTCTCCCCAGCTCTCTGGCTGCATCCGCAGGAGTCTGATGAAACTCCTTGAAAGCTGGTGCCAGGTATTGAATGCATCTGGCTGAGAGCTTCTTGGTGCTGTGTGAAGATCTCTAGCTGTTGAGTGAGCTCCATGTCCCCTAGTTTTCATTCCCATTCTCAAAGCCGAGCTCTGAGGTCTTGAGCACTTCCAGTAAAGCAGTCTGACTATCTAGCAAGAGGATGTGGTTGCGTTTTTGTTTTCTTTTTCCTCTCTCTTTTTTTTGTCCTGTGTGGTTCCTAGATGGCGATGTTTTGGTCGTTGGATGCTCCCCTTTAGGAGGTGAGACTTTGAGCCCCTTCTTGGCTGGAGTCCTTGTTATTGATATGGCTCGGAATCCGTAGAGGAACACTGTTCAGGACTTTGATGTGCTATTATTTTTATGTTAGAAATAGCAATGTCTATATTCTGTATGGCTGTGGTTAATTTAGTGAGGCTTGGGAACCATTCAAGTATGCTTCTGTTCTTTGCACTATGATCGACAGTGATACCACTTTTCATCTGTACAGAACTTTAGCAAGAATGCTCTTGCATTAATAATGTCATTGTGTGGCTATGTCAACCCTGTGAGAGGATGGGCCAGCTTCCTTATCCTTGTTTTATAGAAGAGGGGGTGGAGGTTCAGGGAGGTATAAGGACCTCCTGAACATTTGACTGAGGTCATTCGAAGTCTGGGCTGAACCGTGGGATCATGTGAATGGAGTCCGGGTCTGCAGCCTGACAGAGCAGGCTGTTTCAGGACCACATGCTGCTCCTTCTAGCTGAATCGAAGTTTATTTATTACAATGAAATGTTCTCCCACTCTGTACCAATTTTAAGATGTGGTTGTGATGTATGTCTACTTCACTGATGTTTTGGAAATTGAGAGGGTTGCTCACCTGGTGACATTTTTGGATGAGAAGAGCACTCTGCAGAGACAATTTTGTGCAATTGTGTATTCACCGATACTGAGACTGAGGGCATTGCTGCATGGGTACGGAGATGACATGTGCATTGGAGGAGCCGTGACTGAGTATAAGCTCTGAGCATCACAGTAACTGAAGTGGGCTCTACCCCGAGAGACATGTGGGTGGAGACAGTGGTACAGTGGCAAAACATAAATCTCTCTGAATTTTAAAATATAACCATTTCCAATCAGGAAAATACGTGGACATTATAGCAAATAGTTTAAAAATCACTTATCTCACCAAACAGAGAAAGCTGTCCTCATTTTAGAGGGTATCCTACTAGGCTTTTCCCCCGCTCTGTATGGACATACACAAACTGGTGTCCTACTTACAAAGCTCCTTAATTACTATAATGTGAGCACTTTTCAATGTTATGGAAAACTTTTGAAGATGCAGTTTCTCTTGTTGGCATAAGATAGCAGCACTTGGCTGCACCATAATTTACAGTATTTAAAATTTCCCTGTTTTTTGGCATCTTCAGGAATTTTTGCTGTTAAAGTGAGGCGTGGCCTTGTCAAAGAGAAGGGTGTTTTGGCTAATGCTCATTTTAAAGTGAGTCGAAGGGGATCTGGATTGGAAAATCTCTTAAGGATGGACTGAATTAAATACATTTTAGGTGAAAGAGATCACCAAGATTCCCAAATAAAAATAGGTCAGTAATCTGGTTCGTAGGCATGGGATAATGTGATTTTGCCCTCACTCAGTCTTGCTTTATTTAAAACATTAGTTTGTTAAAAAAGAAGTTTTTTTTTTCTTTTTAACCTTTATTACATACTTTGAGAAATTTATTTTTTCTCCCAAGTCTGGAATTTATGGAAGCCTTGCTGGTTTTGATGACATTTACCCAGTCAGAGTTCTGGGGTGTCCCACAGGGTATGTAGCCATGTAGGTGGTCCCTGTGCCCAGAAATGAGTCTGGAACCCACCCTGCTTCCGGTTTGAACAGCTTGTCTAGGTTTCTCCTCTGGTTCTCCATCTGGGCTTGATGGGGTGGGAGTAAATGAGGCAACTGCCCTTCGTGTTAAAGAAAGCTTGTTCTTTTAATGATGAAGCCTCTGTTAGTATTGCATGATGTAATTCAGCTTGCGAGAAGCAGAACTGTGATGCGAGAGATGACCGAGCCAGCTCATTCTGCCAGGGCAGTGCGATTCTCAGATTCCTGGGCACCACTGGGAAGTTTGGCCTTTCCCTCAGGTGGAGCCCCAGCTGGCTTTCATGCCTCCAGCCTTACTGGGTAGCTGATCAGAGGGAACCCAAGCTGTCCCCTGGCCTGGTCCATGGCGGGAGAACTCAGCCCTGCACCCCTGTGAGGGCATTCTCACAGGGGATTCTAGGGCTTCTTAGCAGTGTGAGCCCCAACAGTCCGGGGACGTGGGAAGGTGGGGCAGGGGCCCACTTAATCCCTTGATACTTTGCGGATGCTTTGTTGAGCATCCTTGTCTGGCTGAGTGCAAAGTGTTTAACTGCGTCATCTCAACTCATCCTGTGGCCATCCCATCACAAAGTGTAGGAAACTTGCCCAGAGAGGTGAGCTGGGCCCGTGCAGCTTCGGCGCTGGCCCTCTAGCACCTCATGAGATTGAAATGGAGCCTCGTTACTTATCGTTCCCACAAGTAGTGCGTGCACCCAAGCTCGTGTTCAGGATGAGAAAGGTTTGAGAATGCCCCAAATAACCAAAAGTACCGTGTTCTCTGGAAAGTTGCTTCCTGCGGCAAAACTTTCATGAGCGTTTGTCTTCATATTGAAATTTATTTAGTCTGGTTGTTGTAGGTGTGCATGTTTATGGAAACAAATATCCTCTTCCTGCCATGGACAAATATCATTTTTCTTTGTCATGATCAACCATGTTCATGATACTTCAAGTTTAATAAAAGGTTGCAAGTTTGCAATCTCCTCCTTAGAATACTCAGTTGGCAGCTAGTTACTTCCTTGTGAAATCTCACACCTTACTGGCATTGGAGGCCCTCCACAGTCCGGGTGTCCCTTGTGAGTCCAGCTTCATGATTCCTAGTGGTGGTTCGTGTGCCCCTCCTCTGAAATGCCGCCTTTTAGCCTGCTGCTCATTTTGCAAGGCCCAACCTGTGTCACTCCTGACTAACCTCACCTTGTTGGAATTAAGGCTCTCCTGCCATCTGCCCCCAGCTCTTGTTGGCTCATGTACTTACCCCACCCGAGTCTGGGGACTGGGAGCTCTTTGAGAGCAGAGGTCAGGTCTTGCTCATTTTTATATCCTCAGCAGTCTGACATAACACGTGACGCCCTTGAAGGGTGCCCAGGAATTGTTTGGTGACTGACTTGCCAGAGGGGCCAATGTTTTCTCTGAAGCCTGGATCCTCTTGCTCTTCATTAGTGGTGTATCCTCTGGCAGAAATGAGGGTATTTCGAAACTCTTCCCCAGAGCACAAAAGTTCGGGCTGGGCACCTTTTGGATTTGGCGGGTTAGCTTAGATGGGAACTAAATGTCATGTGGTGTTTGGGATGGAAATTAAGTTTTCTTTAGTGTAGGTAGGGGCAGAAAAAGATCTGCTTGCTAAATCTTGGCAACTTTTTCAGTTGCTGTGTCAAATGGTTGGCATTTCTTTACGTTGAGTGTAAGTGAATTTCAGACTTAGAATCAATCTCATTGAGGGGGACAAATGAGTGACAGACTGCATCGCTGACATAATGTAGTGTCTTCAGTGTCACGCCCAGAGCAGTGGCTCTCAAACTTGAGTGTGCAGTCAATCACATGGAGGGCTTGTGAAAACAGACCTTCCACCCCCTGCCTCGAGTTTCCAGTTTTGTAAGTCTGGAGTGGAGCCCCCAAAGCGCACATTTCTAACAAGTGTCAAGGGGACGCGGATGCCGTGGTCCTGAGGGAAGGGAGCCCTAATTGACTTCGGCATCTTCTCTGGGCCATCGCTCCTCACGCACCACTCACAGTCATCAGGGAGGACTTTCTCTCAGCCTTTCCTGCAGGTTACAGGAGAAGATACTGGGGGCCAGAGGCTCAGGGAGGTGCTTACAGTTGCACAGTTTAAACATAGTGCGGGGGAGATTTAAACCCAGCTCCAGATGGTTTCAGGTCCGTGTTCACGCTGTCTCTGTGAAGGTGAGCGCTCTGTGGGGTGCTGAGTTTCTGGGACATGGTCAAGTGGAGGTTGGATCAGGTCGGGAGGTGGAACAGCTGATGTCCCATTTCCTTCTGAGTCTCTGTCTGGGGTTCTGTGGATTTTCCTTGCTGTCTTTCTTTTTTTAATTTTATTTTTGAATTGTTATGTAATAATTGTACATATTTATGGGGTACAGAGTAATATTTTGATACATGCATACATGGTTTGATGATCAAATCAGGCTAATGAGCATATCTGTCACCAGAAACATTTGTCATTTCTTTGTGATGAGAACATTTGAACTCCTCTCTTCTAGCCGTTCAAAAATACACAATAAATTGTACCCTCCTGTCTTTTGGAGGTTGTTGATGTTTAGTGTAGTCTCATGTGTATACATCTATTTTTACTATCTTTTGGCAGCTGGGTCTCGTGTATATTTAGATAGGGGGCGGTCTTCAATATTCACTTGTTATGATCATTTGGCTGATGATGCATTTTGTTACTGCTATTTCCAAGCTAAAAGAGTGTTTCTGGTAAAAGAGAGGAGCTATATGTTCCTAGCAGCTTGAAAGAGCTATTGGAGAAGCCTGAAGGAAGTGACTCAGAACAGAGAGAAGCAGCTCCTGCAGCTGCAGAATCTTCAAAACAAAACCTGTGGCCCTGTGACTACCACCTCTGTTTTTGGTCCAAACCAGACTTTTTATTTTGTTAAGACTAAAATCCCTTATTTTACGTCCTTCTTTTTTTCCCCCTGTGTACCCTGCAGGTGTTTATCATTTGTGGGGCTCTGGCTTGTTTTAACTACTGATTGAGTTTTGTCTCATATTTCTCAACACAGACTTGTGTGCCCCTCGCTGCCCCTTCTCAATACTCCAGAACCTTCAGGTCTGTAGCTTAAGTGATTGAGTCTGGCAAAGCGGATAAGGCTTAGCTATTTTTAAAATCCAGGGTTTGGGGTTCTGATCTGGTGCTTAGCTACATAATTCCTTCCTTTTGTTAAGTACTTTTCTCTGAGAAACAAAATGCACTCTACAGATGTTAATCTCTAATCTTTGCAGCATCTGTTATTTTTGTTTGGGGGTATGAGTGCAAGGCTTTGTGTGTGCTGCAGGGAGCCCAGCCTTCCAGGAGCTCTGTGCCTCGGAGGGGCTGAGAGGGAATTTTGGTTCCCATTTTATAGTGTGGGAAGCCTGCACACTGGCTCGTGCCTTTCTTGCCAAGACACAGGGATGACCCATAAGGGGCCAGTGCTGGCATTGTCCTTTGGGTCCAATTTCTCCATCTTCCAGTGTTCCCTACTCACAGCTCACCAAGGCCGGGAGTGCGTATCTTGGTTGTGTCTGGGGGCTGGGGAGGGGAGAGAACAAATACCACCCCCAGCAGAAGAGGTTGTTAATGGATCTTTTGAATAACTAGCCAAATAGCTTGTTTGTGCACGAGGTCAGGACATTTTCCATAAAGAGCAGAGTAAATATAGGCTTGAGTGTGGGGACCGGGGCCGAGAGGGGGCTGCCGCTGCTCCAGTATTGTTTCCTCCGTTGGTAATCAGTACTTGCCACCAGCTCCGAGCAGGTGGCCACCCTGAACTCTCTGGGAACAGATTTGTGTTTTTGTTTAACCAGGGGCTCATTTGCAAGTTTCACACTTCTCCCGCTGTTTGATGGGGATTGGCTTTTTTTGGGCTGCAGTGTTGGAGTGTTTGTACAGTGTTTCTACACAAGCAACTGTCTAATCTTTAAAACTTCTCATGCCGTCTGGTTGTCATTAGCATCATGGTTAGAAGCTCTCCCTGTCTCTCTCTCTCTTTTTTAAAGGGTGGGAAACACTTTATGGTTCTGCGAGAAGAATTTCAAATAATTACTGGCCATGTTCACAAACGATTTATGTTTGGTCTTAGAAATGTCAACACGCAACAGGCTGTAGCAAATAGAACTGTCTTGAGTTCCAGCTTAGGACATGGCCTCGCCGAAGCTACTGTTACCGTGTTCTCGGATAATAGTCTTAAAGGGAGAACAGTATCTTTAGGAAGTGAATTTAGTTTTAATGCCATCAGTTTTAGTTTGAATTGACATGGACATACTTAACAGTATTGAGCATACTTGAAAGGAAGATGTTCAAAAAATTTTTTTTCATGAATGCCTACAACAAATAACAAGACTTACCTTACTTTCATTCAAGTATTTACTTCCTAAATGTAAGCTTAAGGACATGCTCTCGCTGTGAGGGCAGATGGTGGCCTTTCATAAGACTTGGTATGATCAGTAACTACTTGCTAGCTTTTGTAATTTTGAAAAAGAAATTGATTTGGAAAGAGCCGATAGCCCTGAACTTCCATACTGTTTGCGTGTTTGGCTGTCCTCTTCTGTGTGGGCAGATGGAGTGTGTTTTCCAGGGAGGGCACTTCCGGAAGTCTGCTCCCTCCTTGTTTCCAAAGGTCTGGGGTGCTGCTGCGAGCAGTGGTACTGTCTGCTTCTGTTCTGACACTGCTCCTGTTGGAAGTACGGGCTGGTGAACCTGTTTTGTTTTTCTGGTTTTTTTTTTTGGTAGAAAGCATTGTTTAATTTTAGCTTGGACAGTCAAGCCTGGGTCTCTGCGTACCCATGTACTATTTGGAGGTTGGGTTTGGGATTGGTGGGATTGAGACCACTTCAAACTCCCTCATCTTTTGGTACTTTTTTAGCTATGTAGAGAAAGATGCCCACGTCATAAGGAAGGAGGTTTTTGCAAACTGACCCCATGTGCGTAACTAATATCCAGATCAAGAAACAAAACATGGCCAGTGCAGTGGGAGAGTCATCCGTACTGTGTGTTAGAAATTGTTGCCTTGGTGTATTGATCCACTGGGCTGCTGATGGGCATTTGGGGAGTTGCCTGTGTTTGGCTGTTGTGGATAGTGGCACTGCGCACGTTCTCGTCCTTGCCTTTTGGTGCCCATGTGCCCTCCTTTCTGTCGGGTTCATGCTGGGAGGCAAGAGCTGGGCTGTGGTGCTTTTTCTCCCCGTTGGACATAGCCGCTCACAAGGCCACTGCATCAGGTGGCCCCTGTCTGGAGAGACCTTTTATTGCTGTTCAGGGTTCATCTTATAAAACTCAGGGTGGTGTTTAATTTCTGTTTCCCTCCTCTGATTTTCATTTTTTCCGTTTGTTCGTAAACAAATATTCGAGCGGCTAATGCATTTCCGGCACTATCTCAGAGATTAGGTTTTTTAACTTTAGGATTGTCTACAGACTATTTACTCCTTGGTAGTTGAATAACCAGGGCTCTGAAGGGACCTGTGTGAGTGAAATCCCTCTCCAGGAAGTCCTTTCCTGGAAAACATGGATAGTACAGGTCCCCTGAGCCCACACCCCAGGCTCCCTCTGGCTGTCCCTGGCTCCTGGCACACAGCTTTACGGCCCAGCTCGGACCAGCCCCATCTGTCTCTGCACTGGGTCTTAGATAACCCTGGGATCTGTGCTGGGATCTGAAAGGAAACTCCTCCATTCTTGGCCCACATGGTTTTGTGATCTTGATAGTTACATATTAGCACTTTTAGTTTCTGTTGTTTGTTGCCATTATGTGGAAGACACGAAAGAAGAAGAGAAGAGCTGAGAGTTGCCAACCCTGTTATTCTCCAGGGGTTGTTGTCTTTGTTCAGGCGGCGGCGGCTGCTGCTGCTGCTGCTGCTGCTGCTGCTGCTCCTGCTCCTGCTCCTGCTCCTGCTCCTGCTCCTGCTCCTGCTCCTGCTGCTGCTGGGAGTGGCCCCTCCCCCTCCACAAAGGCCACAAAGGCCAAGCCCGGGAAGGACACCGCAGGCCGTGGGGTGAGGGCTCTGTGTGTGCGTGTGGGAATTTCTCTGGTGGCTTTGCAAAGGCAAATATTTATTTTGAGGGATGGTGGTGGCAGGGCCACGTTTATAATCACTTTGTTGAGTATGGGAACTGGCTAACATGAGAATCAATGGACAATATTTTGTCCAGTCCCTGAAATGGGCGGAGCTCAGTTTTTGAAGTGTGGTGTGGGGGTGGGGAGGGCACACGGATGTGTGGGATGTTAGCCCTTCAGATGGCACCCAAGAGGCCACACCAGTACACACTGATCAGCAGCCATGTAAGGGTTCTGGGGGAATGGTGTTAACCAATGGGGTGGAGATCAGGGAGAGGTCATGGAAGCTGGGTAGGAGCCAGGCACACGGAGGGCTTTTCAGGCTCTAGTGAGTAACAGGAGCGGAGCATCCAGAGCAGAATCTCTTCAGCCTGGGGAGAAGTGGGGAGAGGAGGCCAGAAAGGTGGGGAGAGCCTTGAGAACCTCAGAGACAGGCTGGGAGCCCTTTTATTGGGCGGCAGGAGCTACTGATTATGGATTTATGTTTGGGGAGGGTAGTGCTTTGATGCTCAGCTGTTACTATGCAGGGTAGAAGTGGCAGTGGCCTCCGGGGAATAGCAGGGAGGGGTCAAAACAGGCAACAGCATTAAGGCTGTTGTAAGGGAGGGTAGGGTCCTGGGCAGGGTACTGGGAAATCAGAGGCGGCCCCAGAAAATGTCAGGAGGAGGCAGGGCTGAGGTTCTGTCCTGGTAACCCAGAAGTGGGGACTGTGTGGGGGATTCCACCTTTAGAAGCCCTGAGGTTTGGGTGGAAGGTAGGTGCTTGGCCACATGGAAATGGTTTTGCAGGACTTGTAGAGGTGGGCCCTGTCCTGTGGATGGGCTTGGATGGGTAATTTCTGTAGTCACCCCCATCTGTCAAACAGGTTGAGAGGCAGGCATGGCAGGAACAGTATTACAGCCTCTTCGTCCTCTGCAAGTCCTCTAGTGGGTGTCTGAGATACACATCAGTCTCTTGTGAGTGTGGCTGGTATGTCATCTCCAGAGGATGAATCAGCCCAGGGGGGCTTGCATGATTGAGATTCTACTTGCAGACCTTGAGCTATTATGGCCTCTGAGATCCAGCTTGTGTAGCAGGAAGTCTCCTGGCCAAGTATGCCTTTTTCAGAGCATTGCAGAGCATATGCGACATGATTGATGCTTGTCTATTTATCTGTCTGTTAGGTATGAATATTATTGCAGATAATGGCTTTAATCCCTAGAATTGTAGAGCCAGGTGCCAGGACTACAGAGGTGAACAGGCTGTTTGCCTACAAGGACAGGACAGGTGCGTGCTTTGAGCTAGGTGTGCAGTGGGCTGAGAGAGCTGTGGGTGGGCAGTGAAGAAGCCCAGGGGCCCCAGAAGGTGGAAGCTTATGAGGCTGTGGGGTCATTGACAGGTGCCATGCCACCTTGCCTCAGCAGGAGGGCTCAGGAATCTCCCAAATCTGCCTAAGTAAAGCCCACTGTCTAAGCACAAAGTCAGTTTCCACTTTTTTTTTTAACGTAGAGAATTTCAGCTTTCCTCTGGTTTCTCAAACTATACTTACCTTTCTGATCATCTTACGCTAGGGGATTTAAAAAAAAAGTAGATATAATTTTCTGTCCAAAGTCTAATCTAGAGGGTCCCCTTTCTCCAAACTCTTTCCCCAAGCTCCTAGCTTGCCAGGAGAATCTGCAAGAGATACTGGAGAGTGTTTTCAATGCCCCACCTGGATGGCGAGCAGGGCTTGGACTTCATGGCAGTGTTGCTTTTCCTGAAAGCAGTTCAGAATTCCAGACTGTGACAACAGAGCCTGTGATTTTTTCCAGAATCCCAGCTTCCACTATTGATGGAATGCAGGGTGGAGTTCTCAGTTTGCAGGTTGCTTGGTTGGAGATTAAAGAATTTTGGAGTGGTCCAGCCTTGTTTGTCTGGGAAGATTAGGCACTTTTCCACGCACTGATTTAAACATTGGGATGCTTTGTGCTGTTGGGGGTGTGGGCAGATTGCACTGCTCACCTGAGTCGGTGGAGCCATTGCCCACCTGTGAGCATCTTTCCCAGCACCTGCCCTGGGTCTGCCCTGGGAGGGGAGTATGCCACTCATACATGCTTTGGGATTTGTGTGATCAAAATGTTTTAGTAAAAGAGATTACATTTGCTGATTAACCACAACTCAAAGAATTGTGTTTTTTTCTTAATGTGTTATGATGAAACATTTCAAACATACAGAGGAGTTGAAAGAGTGTATGGAGTGGACTCTTAAATATCTACCACCTTGAGTCTGCTTGTTGTGTTGTTTATCTCTAGCATTTTCTACAAAATGCAAAGTTTTCGAAGACTAATTTAGCTTGGAATTCAAAGGGTTTTTAGAGACAGTGCAATTCAGGGTGTTGTGGTGTCAGATTCCAGATGTGGTAGGTACAGTGGGGACAAGTGTGAATCGAATGCACGAGGGTGTCTCGTTCTGCAGGGGATGTGGGTTTAATTTGCACTTTGGAAGGACAAACCTTTTTGTCACGTTAATCTTGATACGTGAACCCAAAGGGAAATGCCTGACTTAGTTTTTAGGGCCCTGAGCATGTGTGTGTTTGGGAGGGTAGCCCATCATTTGGGCCTTGGTGGTTTTGGGGTGGGGTGGGTACAAAGCCCTGTGTCCCAGGATTTTGCTTTTAGGAGTAGCTGATGTATCGATATGGAACACAGATACTTTCTTGTTATACCAGGGCTGATTTCTGAAAGCAGAATGATACCATGTAGGATCACAGCCTTGATGATTCCCTGTGGCCTGTAGGGGACAGAAGACCCTGGTCTGGGGATCCTGGACAGGCTTGTGTCTCACTGACTTGATGCAACACCCTTGAGAAAAGCGCTTGTTCCTCTGGGCCTCAATCTCAGTGTCTACAATCCATGGGGCTGAACTTTGGTTTCAAGAGTCCTCCTGGCTCTGAAGTGACTGCGACTGCCCCATGCATTTTCCTTAGTTCCTGAACTCAGGACCAGACTGACCTTGTCTGGCTGGAATGGACAGTGGAGGTTGGGGTGAACAGAGGCTGGGTTTCCCCAGTGTGTTTTATTAAGTTATTTCATTCACAATCCTATTCCTCCAAAAAAGTCAGAGAGTGAAATTCCACTCAGCAGATATTCAGAAAAGGAAGGAAGCACTTTGTATGCATGTCTGTAATTTATATAGTATGTGGCTGACCTAGAACACATGTGCCCTGTGTTACGTGCACACACACTGGGTGCACGCATGGGGTCCGCAGGAGGAAGCTCCTCAGTGGAAATCGCCAACATCTCCATGATTCCCTGGTTCCCCCAACTTAACCAGAGATGGTAAAAAACTGGTGTGAAACTGAGCATGATGGTGTTTATGTTGTCATTGTGATGAGCACATGGTAAATACTACATGTGTAATCAGTAAATCCATGTCATGTATGTGTATGGCCTATATGGTCGATTTTAAGGCAGACCCTAGAAGTCTAATTCAGCTCTGAATCACCTCTCTTGTTCATGAGTTTTAGGGGATCAGCCTCTGAAATTGGGCCTGAACTCTAGTGTCTTTGCAATGCTAATTACAGAACCTGATGAGGCCCAAATTGCTGTTCCTCAGGCCCAGACAGGCACGTCTTCTGGGTTGTCCGTGAGCTAGTGATGACATTGCAGTGGGTTACTGTCCCCAGCCTCCCCCTCACCTGACCCTCCACAGTTCTCCCTATCCTGCGCAGAGCTGCCTGATGAACCGACAACCTTTTGGGTGTACTTAATTGGCAGTGTCATCTCACACGTCTTTGCATAGCTTTGTGCTGCTGTCTGCATGTCACAGAGCAGTCTCCAGGACCGTGAGCAACCTGCAGGTTATGCTGGTGACTGGGACCCTGTTTTTGGACTTCAAGCCATTTTAGCTCACAGCCCAACCTTTCCTTCAACTCCAAATTTCTATTTGAATGAGCCCGTGGGTCTAAAATCTCTAGCCAGGGCCTGGGCTTTTAATTTACATTTTGTCACGGTTTTCTTCAAAGTCTAAGCAGGGGCACCTATGGCAGAACACGTTTCAGCTGATACCTCTTTAATTGCAACGAGGGGTTCAGTGGGACAGGTGGGTGCCTCCCAGTGTCTTCCCATTCTCCCCACACGTTCCTCTCACTTTCTCACAACTACCCCCACATCTCCATAGTGGAAAAAACTTAACTTTTGAACATGGCATCTGCTTTTGGGACAGGGAGTCTTTGGTTCTGACAGTTTAGTTTATAAAAGAATGCTCCAGCCTCGCTGCTGCATTGTCACAATGGAAGGAGAGATCAGTGACTTGCACGTCCATATCATTGGATAATTTCAACAATAGACAGCCAGAATTCTCCATACCTCTCACTCTTTCCCCAGGGAGGCCCACCTTGGAAACCCCACCTAGCCTGACTCTCTGTCCGAAAGATCGCGTGCATTCTCCCAGCACCCCCTATAGAAATTCAATGTGTTGTTTGAAGCTGAGTTTTTAATTTTTTTGGTGGCTGGCCAGTACTAGGATCAGAACCCTTAACTTAGTGTTACAGGCAGTGCACTAACCGTGTGAGCTAACCTGTCAGCCCAACATGTTGATAATTTTATGTGTGTGTAAGTGTGTGTGTGTGTGTGTGTGTGTGTGTGTGTGTGTGTGTGTGTGTGTGTGCGCGCGCGCCACACATTAGGGTGTTGTTTCCCCGTGAGGGCAGGGGCATGTCTGTCTTGTTCTCTATTTTTTCCTAGACCCTCCCTGGCAGCTTTGGCAGATGCTTGTTACTGGGTGAAGGATGAAGAAACACAGACACCGTCTTGGCTGGGGTTTCTACCTTGTAGTGTTAGAGGGCAAAATTCTTCATCCTGCGGCAACCACATGTTGATTCATGTTGATTCTTAAAACAATCCCTGCCTAAGAATTCTGTAGGAAGATAGCATGCAAAGCTAATTGCAGTGAACTTTTCCGGAAATTTATGTTTAGAAGATCCATTTTCCATGGTTACTGTTACCTTGACTCTTGTTACATAATTCCTGTTAGATTCAGATACTGTCATTTTTTTTTCAAACTTAGGTTCCAGTATTTTAAAAAATTTGATTTAAACCATGGTGATTATGATATTGTCTTTTGGGGGGTTTCTGGACATAAAACCAGGAATTTTAATTAGAAACTTGAGTTCGTTTGACCAGGAGTTTCTCTCTTTGAAAATGCAATGTCACCGGGGACATTCTGAGTTAGGAGCCACCAGAAGCTTTGTCTGTGAGCAGGGCTGTTGAGGCTCCAAGCCTCTTATGGAAGCCTAGGCTCTGCTCCCGTTTTCACCAGCCCGGATCCCTGCTCAAGTTCGTTCCTCAGTGGGCAATTTACAAAGGCAAGAAGAAATGAGGGCCAGGGTGGGCAAGGGAAGTGAACGGACAGAGACCCCAGGCGCGCCTGCTCACAGGGTTAGGAGAATGTTTTCTTGCTTTTTTTCTCCAGTCCTCCGTGCATAAGATCTCTAGCTGGACTTCACCCTTTTTTTCTGAGCAGGGAGGAAGCTGGTTCTGGAGCAGCCATTCGCTGATTCTTGTCCCCTGAAGCCCCTGGACACCTTTGTGCTGGACTGACCCTTCTTTAGGACTTCCTGCTCTTTCATTGGGGGATTATTTTATAATCACGAATACTCCTTTTTTTATGCCAAGCTTCTGTACCTGGAAGGCTCTGAAGGAAGCAGCTATTCAGAGTCTGTCTTGTCATCGATAGATGGACGGTTATTGCACGGTCTTTGTGCCGGCTGAGAGGACGTCGTTCCCCTCCCCCTCAGTGGCATCGTTCAGATTTTAGTTATGAATTCATTTTTGGGGAGAGAGGACATAAACAGTGAGGAGAGTAAGTGCAAAGCTAGTAAGAGGTCAGGCAGAGAAGGCATGCTGGATAGGAGTGCTTGGAGTGCTGGCCGAGGAGTCTGGGGTGCCTGGCCAAGTGGGGCACACACAGCTCTGCTCCAGCAGCCGGTGCAGTTTGCCTTGTAAATGACACTGTTGCCTGCAGGCATGTCTGACAGCTGCTCCTGCTCCAGATTCCAGAAATTTCTATTAAACACTTCATGAACCACCCTCCTGGTTTCTTCCCTTTCCCCCACTTAATAAAATCCGTAAAATCAATAATAGCACCTACTGTTTATTGTTTGCCGTCTGTGGGACCCCGTGTTAAGGGCCGGACATACTTTGTGTCGTTTTATCCTTCTGGTCACCCCAGGCAGAGGTGGTAGAACCCTCATTTTGCAGTTCAGGAGCCTAAAGCCTTGCCCAAATCCACCCATTTCTGGAAGTGGCTGAATCAGGATTCGAACTCAGCACTTGCCGACACCAACCATCCACAGTTTTGAGGTTTTAATTAATAAAGTGAAAGAGGAATCTTTTCAGATCAGCCCAAGAGTCTGTAAAAGTACTTGGGGAATTCTCTGCCGTCTGTAGATTTCGATTTGTGATTCGAAACTCACATTCACACTCCATCTTTTACTCATTAAGGTTATGAAGGATATGACAACTGCTGGTTCATTTTTATTTCCTTGCTGAAGTTTGGTGGTGGCTGGGCTGCTGACTAATAGTTTTGATTGCAGGAGGAGGCGGCACAGTGGAAGGCTGGCTGCCTGCGATTACAGGTTCTGCAGCCTGGGGAGGAGGGGGAATTTCCAGACAACGTGCCTTTGAAAATTTCCCCGAGTTTAGAAAATCTGCAGCACCTTTAATCCTAGCTGGCTGAAAATATAGCTGTTAAGTTTAAGCCACGTTTTGATAATGGAGATGCTACCAAGCAGTTAATTTTTTACACATATAAATAGAAGTTACTTTTTCCCTGAGCTATAATTAGCATAATAGGAGAAATTGATGCCCTGAGAATCAAAGTGGTTTGCCTGAGGTCACACAAAGGAAGGTGGCAGAGCCGGAAGTGGCAGAATCTCGTGCATGGTTCTGATGCTGAGTTTGTCATCACACTGTCTACCTTATATTCACTCTCTAGAGTCTTAGCGGTACAGGGAGTAGGCAGCGCTACCTGAGAGTTCTCACCTGGAGCAACCCTTACCTGCTTGAAACAGGATTTTCCTGGAAGATGGCATGAACTCATGGGATGTGAACAATTACCAATCGTTACCATCAAAATTGTCAGTGAATTTTACAGTTGCAGTACTCTTTCTGCATGCATTTGATTTTTTCCTACAACCTTATAGAGGTATGGTTTGTATAAGGTAAACTGCAACTATTGAAAGGCTGTAATTTGATGATTTTTGACAGATGTATACACCCATGAAACCACAGAGTATGGAATGTGCCCATCACACTCTGATGTTCCCTTGTTCCCCTTTGCAACCCATCTCTTCTTCTGCCCCTGTCTGCTTGCTCTGATCTGCTTTCTGTCACTGTGGATTAGTTTGCATTTTCCAGACTTAAATAGAAATGAGATCATTCAGGAAAAGACTCTTTCTTTGGCTGGCTTCATTCAATCAGCAAGATGATTTTGAGATTCATCATAGTATTTGTGTGTATTGGTACCTTGTCCTTTTTTATTGCTGAGTAATATTCCATTGTATGGATTTACCACAGTTTGTTTATCCTATTGATAGATATTGATTGACTTGTTTCCAGCTTTGAGTTTTTTTTTTTTTTTTTGTCGTTTTTTTCGTGACCGGCCCTCAGCCAGTGAGTGCACCGGTCAGTCCTATATAGGATCCGAACCCGTGGTGGGAGCGTCGCCGCGCTCCCAGCGCAGCACTCTACCAAGTGCGCCACGGGCTCGGCCCCAGCTTTGAGTTTTTACAAACAAAGCTACTGTGAACATTCATGCACAAGTCTTCGTATGGGAATGTGCTTTCATTTCTCTGGGGTAGATCCCTAGGAATGCATGGTGGGGAGATGTTGTAGGTATGTAATTAACTTTCTGAAAACCTGCCACTCTTTTCCCCAAATCCTGTGTTTGATTTTATGCTCCCACCAGCAGTCTGTGAGAGTCTCCACTTTGGGTTTAAGTTCAGCAGGTGTCTGGCAGTGACTGTTTGGGGATAGCACCTGTCCTGAGAAAGATTATTTGCCATCTGAGTCTCACGGGCTATGAAGTGTCTTGCACTAATGTTGGTGGTGGGATGGGAGGCAGTATGGATGAGGCTGACGAGGGGAAGAGGCAACTTGGGAAAGAGGTGAAGACTGAAGACCGCCTTAGGGGTAGCAAAGCCCAAGAGAGAGGAGCCAACCTGCCTCTCTTTGGGATCCCTGGCCTCAGTTTCCCTGTCTATAAATCTGGGTGTTTGGCCAAGATCAGAGGTTTTCATTGGTGGGAGGGAGGGTAGGTACAAGCATTGTTGCCCCCATGAGGACATTTGGCAATACCTGGAGAAAGTTTTGGTTTGTCACACCTTTGTGAGGATTGGGGGGATAGTTATTGGCATCTGGTGGGTGGAGGCTGAGGATGCTGCTGAACATCCCACAGTGCCCAGGACAGCCCAGAGTCCCAGTAGCACCAAGGTGGAGAGTCCCTGGTCAGCCATGCTCTGTGGTCTCCCGGCCTCTGCTCTGCAGCTCAGAGCTGTGCACTCACCAGGAGTTACTCTGGCACACCCTTCATTCAGTTCTAGGTGGGAACCAGTGGAATGACATGGGAGGCGTGTGTACCTGCATGCTCGGAGGGACAGAGCCCTTCTCGGTGAGCGAGGTAGGCTTGTTCCCTGGGGTCTGACCAGGCCTTCAGGAGGGAAAGCCAGGGGCTGCATGAGGCTGAATGAACTCCTCCTCTGAGTTTTCTAGGAAATTGGCTCCCTCGTGGGCATGTGACTTTCTCTCCCCTCTCTCTCTCTCTCTCTCTCCTCCAGTTGCTGGAGTAGGCACATTCCACCTAGCTTTTCATGGCTAACTGCCTGAGCTCAGGGCTGTCCTTAACGAACTTCTTTGATTATTAACCTTTGCTTGGCTCAGGGAAATTACTCACTTGTTCTCTAGCCAAGAGAAAACCTCCTGGAAACTTTTATATGTAAATCTTTTTGACAACTTCACATTTAAGAGTGTTCCCCGGCAGTTCTTTTACTTACGTGATGGGGAGAAAAATCTGAGTAATTTCCCCAAATTGTGGATTTTGTTTCTACAAAGCTTTTCATAGAAGTGCTCATTGATGTGTGTGTGTGTGTGTGTGTGTGTGTGTGTGTGTGTGTGCGCGCGTGTGCGTGTGTGTGTGTGTGATGGTCAATGTCCACGTCCACATCAGCGGTCACTTCTTGACCTGAAAAATCTGTGTAATTTCCTC
Organism: Cynocephalus volans; assembly: GCF_027409185.1. Taxonomy (NCBI): domain Eukaryota; kingdom Metazoa; phylum Chordata; class Mammalia; order Dermoptera; family Cynocephalidae; genus Cynocephalus; species Cynocephalus volans. The sequence goes on from NC_084460.1 coordinate 297,480,553, forward strand.
AAATTGTGGATTTTGTTTCTACAAAGCTTTTCATAGAAGTGCTCATGGTGTGTGTATGTGTGTGTGTGTGCGTGTGCGTGTGCGTGTGTGTGTGTGTGTGTGTGCGCGTGTGCGTGTTTGTGTGTGTGTGTGATGGTCAATGTCCACGTCCACATCAGCGGTCACTTCTTGACCTGAAAAATCTGTGTAATTTCCCCAAATTGTGGATTTTGTTTCTACAAAGCTTTTCATAGAAGTGCTCATGGTGTGTGTATGTGTGTGTGTGTGCGTGTGCGTGTGCGTGTGCGTGTGCGTGTGTGTGTGTGTGTGTGATGGTCAATGTCCACGTCCACATCAGCAGTCACTTCTTGACCTGATACTGTATCAGCAAAGTGCTGGAGAGCTGACTTTTATCTTGGCTGGGAGTTGGGGTATCTGTTTTTGTTTTTTTTACTTTTGGGGGAGAATACCAAGGAGAGGAGATGCTGGTTTTGTTGACATAAGAAAGAGAAAATAACTCATGTACTTCCTTCCCCAGTCCTGCCTCACTTTCCCCGTTAGGGCTCACCAAGGCCTGCGTGGCTGGACAGAGATGTTTGAAATGGAAGTAGATGCGGATCTCACTGGTTTCCTGTCCTGCCAGCCCTGCTCGGTGGCTCCCATTTCCTTCATGGGCCGCGTGAGCCTTGTGCCAGTCAGAGAGCCTGCCCTTTGCCTTCCCCCTGGGAAATTGTTAAAATACATGAATGAAAATATTATTCTAAGTGCTTTGGATGTTATAAAAATGCGCTGTGCCATTAATAAGAGCGTGGGGCCCCTGGCTGGCCTGAGCCCTGCAATGATGGTGGTTGTGACATTCCAGCCGGCTGCAGTGTGTAGAGTTGGGCAGTCCAGGTTCTGGTCAAGGTTATTCCTCAGTTCACTTCGTGTCAGTTCTGGCTACTTTTCAAAAAGTCTAGTTTGCAGTGTTATTGTGCCCTTGATGCTTTTTTAGTTCAAGTGTGGCTTCTCTAGTTTTTTCTTGATACCAAATGATCTCAAAGGTTTGAGATCATAAAATTTGAAAAAGTACCTGTCGTTTTCTTCCCCCTTCACATCGTCACGTTTGGAGGCCTGCACAAATGCTCTTCCATGCCCAGCACCTGCCTGTGGCCCTCCCTGGGGCCTGGCCTCAGGCGGAGGCCTTTACTGCAGTGGTCCTCACAGTCTGGAGGGTGCCTGGAAGCCCAGGTGGCAGCCCAGAGGTGCTGATGCAGGAGGTTCTTTCTGACAAGTTCCTGAGTCGTGCTGCTGGTTTGGGCACCACACTCTGAGAGCCTCTGCTGTGGGGTCTCCCAGTCTAGGTGTCATGGCATGAGGAACCACAAGTGAACCAAATCCTGAATGTGGACGGTTCCTTCCAGTGGACACGTGTCCTTCCTGGTTGGGAAGCACTGACACCGATTTGCTGTTGTGTGACTCCTGTGAGTCTGGGTCCTTCTTCAGGTCTTTCTTAATTTAAAAACCAAACAGCCCAACAACACACAGCCACCCACATTCACCTTTCCTGAGAGTGGTTGAGCTCTTCCAGACAAGTAAGGATTTTGTAGCTTTTTGAGTTTTAACAGTTTGATTCCCGCTAGGATCCTGTGGTGATGTTTTATGATAAGCTTCCCAGGTTGTGCATTTTCCCCTGCGTCTTTGATGTGTGTTTCATAGACCTGGATTTATGTTTACGTGACTCAGCACAGGTGATTCTAGCAAGCCTTACCTTGGCGTGAGCCAGCGCGGTCTGTGCACACACAGGCACAGATGTCCTCCTCTTGGAGAATGTGGATGTGGCAGTTCATGTTTGACAGCTTGGTTAACCCATAAATAGATTCCAAAACAGATCTTGCTGGGCCTTGCCCTGCTTAAGCTTTTAAGTGACTTACCAGGGCTTTCAGAATAAAGTTGACATTCCTCGGCCTCGCCCTGAGCCTTTTTAGAACGTGTTACGGGGTAAACAGAGGAATGAACTTGCAGTGGCTTTGTGCAGCACCTGGGCCTTCCTGCTGGCCTGCCTGCTCCCCAGCCCGGTCTTACCCTGCTCACGGGCACCTTCACCGCCGACAGCACCAGGTGCCACTGCTTGGTTCCTGGCTGTCCACCTCATCTGCCCAGGGCTCACCTTGGGCCTTTGGTCATTTGAGTCCTGACTTTTTTCTTAAGCTGACTGACGCCTTCCCAGCTCAGCTCAAGAGTCCCACTTCCTCAAGGCCATTCGGACGGCTCCTGATGACCATGCCAGGGCTGGGCCTGCTGCTCTTGGAGGTCTGTGCACTTTGTTTGAATTGTGGGCCTCCGCGCCTCTCCTGGCATGGGCTCAAAGTGCTCAGGGACTGTGGTCATGGGACCAAACTGCAGTGTCTCATCTGGGACTGGTTGAGCGGAGCTTGGATGCCTGGAGGGGAGAGGTGAGCGGAGGCCTTGCAGGCAGATTCCCCTGAGTGCATCTCTGTGAAGCAGCAAGGACACATCAGGTGTTTCATACAGACATTCAAGGACTTAGATAGCACAGAGAGGTCCACAGCTGTGATAATCACCTGGTGAGGCTGTGTACCCAGGCCATGGACATTTGGGAATCTTTTCTTTGGAAATTGCCATCAAAATTTAAGGCACTAAAAAAAAAAGTACTTAAATGTAGCCAATCTTTGTTGTAAGCGTGGGGTCTTTGCCTTTTAGAACTGTCAAAATTTATTTACTGTTTGGGTCCTTTGTTGAAAACATTGGAAACCCGTTCTGGTTAACTCAAGCAGACCTGGAGTTTTGCCAGAAGGATGTGGGGATGGCTTTGAACATGGGAGGCACTGGGACGGACTGAACCAGGGGTCCAGGGGACAGGCACAAGTTGCCTGTGTCTTTAGGAAACCACTTGGGTTTCCTGTTTTGGGGAGAGGGAATGTGGGAAAACAAATGTGATGTGTTCATTGGTGACTTTTGACACAGATGCTAATCTTCAGATGCGCAAACTATCATGTGCAAACTAATAAGATGCTTCAAACATTTTGAATTACTCCTTGCAAATATAAAGGATGGAAATTAAACACAGAGCTGAGAAGATGCTCTAGTTGCCTTTTGAGTCTTCATGGAAATGAGGTGTTTTTTAGAGTGGAGATAACTCAGTCACAGAGAGTGGCTCACGGGCCTGCTGGGAGCAGGGAGAAGTTGCTGGGCTGTGTGTGTGTCCTTGGAAGCCCAGTGTCCTGCAGATCGTGTGACAGAGGGATGGGCTGCCACGGTGCTCAGGTGTGGGTTCTCTTCCCCGCCCTGGGGGCTTTGCGTGGCCGTTGTAGGCTCCACCGTCTCACCATTGCCTGGGCCTCCTTCCTCTCCCAGGTTTTGTGGCCGGAGCCTGCTACCTTCTCATCCCTCTGGGCACATGGCACTCTTCTTACGTGCGTGCCTGGCAATAGCAAATGCCCAGTAAATGCATGTGGAATGAATGCCTTCCCTGAACATTCTACTCCGCTCCTCAATCCCCAGGAAGAAACAAAACAGAAATGCTGTGCTCTTTTCTTTCTCAGACCTGAGAGCATTTCATCGGGACCTCTCTTGTGGCATTTCTCTACCCCTTGCTCTATCGTACAAGTGCTTATTGAGGGGCAACATATGTCGTGTTTAAGAAGAGTCTTTGAATGGAGGCTGGTGCTCCTGCTTTCTAGCTGTGTACCTTTGGGGAAGTCATTTGCATCCTGAGCCTCAGTTTCTCCTGCCTTCCTCCAGAGGAAATGAGCGGCAGTGCTTGGCACCCGTGGCCTGTAGCATAGCCGATGTTGCCCCTGGCTGACCTCCCTCCATCCAGGGCCCAGCAGGGCTGGGTCTGTGTCACCTCCTGTCATGTGCACCCTGGCCTCCCATCATAATCGAAGACACTGGGACAAATGTTTGTTGAGTGGATGCAGATTTATTTAGCTCCATTAGGAGGCCTGAGAGCCTGTCAATGTGCTGGAAGTGGCGTGGCTGCTCAGCTTCAGAGAGTATGGTGGGGCTTTCCTCCATCAGCCAGGGTGCTGCAATGGGACTGAACCTTCATAATTTGGTTGCCCCAGAGGTCAGCTATGCAAATGCCATTGATGGGCAGTTGCAAGTAAAGCATTTTGGCCCCATAGGGTAAAGATCTGCAGGCATGGTAGGCTGATTGGCCAGGCAGTACTGTGGGGCTCTGGAAGGGCTTGGGGTTTATACTACTCAGCGTGGGCTGCTGTGACAAAATACTATAGGCTGGGAGGCTCCAACAACAGAAAGTCGTTTTCTCATAGTTGTAGAGGTGGAAAGTCCACGATCAAGGGGTTGGCAGGCTGAGGCCTCTCCCCTTGGCTTGCAGGAGGCGCCTTCTCACTGTGTCCTCACGTGGTCTTTTCCCTGTGTGTGCACGTCTCCGATATCTCTTTTCTTATATGAGGACTCCAGTCATACTGGATTAGGGCCCCACCCTTATGACCTCATTTAACCTTAATCACCATCTAAAAGGCCCTATCTCTAATTATAGTCACTTTGGGGTGTTAGAGCTTCAACTTATGAACTTGGACAGGACACAATTCAGTCCATAACAGTGTCCTTCTCTCCCCCTGCCTCCCCGTTTGTGTTTCTGTATGTGGTTTCTGAGGATTTGTCACTGATACATCATCTCTAGTGTTTCATTATTCACTGAGATCGGGGCTTTGACTGCCCAGCCATGCCAGATACTTCTGGTGAGGGGCGGGCAGTACAGCTGTTGACTTCCAGAGTGAATGGAGCTAAGGAACAGAGAATTTCTGACTCTGAACTGAACTGTTTATTTTCCTCTTTTTGTTGTAATTTATTCTTATATTTATTTCTTTATAATATCTTTATATTGTATATAATATCTTTATGTTATAATGTCTATACTTGTATATCTTTATCATTCTATTTTAATTGGGGTGGCAGAGATTAATTTTTACTGGGAAAAAGTAATAGCCGTAAGGTTACTGCTTTGTAAAAAAAATTTAGAAGAGTGTGTGCTTAGATCAAAATAATGTTTTTTAAATATAAAATAGAATACGAAAAAATAGAATTTGATCAGGAAAGGAAGCCCAATGAAAAGTAGAAATACTAGTTCACATCGAGGCTCACGTCTGGGGTCACCTCCCCCGGTTCTCACACTTGGGGTTTTTGCACCAGGTTGCAGATGCGGAGTGGAAGCCCAGCCAGGCCGTCAGGGAAGGCAGGAGACGCCTTCCTAGAAAAAGAGGGAAGGCGTGGCTGTCTTCCCCTCCCCTAAAGACGACTGTTCTGCTGTATTCCTTTCACTGTGTTAAGTTCTTTTTGTAACTCTGGCTTTAATCCAGGTAAAAACAGTTTAAATATTTATGCCATTTGATTGGTTGAGTAGTATCTGGAGGCTCAAATCCAGTGTGGGGCAGTCTGACGACTTTGTCCTCTCCTTTACCCGCTGACAGTGATCTTTGAATGCTTTTTCAAAAAGTTTTAGATAAAGAAGTAAAAAGTGACAGAAATACAATTGACTATCAACAAAATCTCACACTCCCAAGCTTACCTCTCCCAAGACTTTCTGTGATTACGTGCCTCCCCTGCCCCCACTGGCTCCATAGAATTCCGTTTGATCTCTTTTCCTGACACAAGAGCCAGGGTGGCAGGTGCAGGTCAGCTTGTGTCAGCTGTTCCCCATAGTGAGCCTTGGGAGTGGCGTGGAGCTCCGAGAATGCCTCTTCAGCTGGTGATTCCTGCTGTAGGACAGAGAGAGAAGAGCGGGCACAGACACTCTTGAAGTCTTCACAGGAAAACAACCTCCACCTACACACAAACCAAGAAGAAAAAAACAAACGATTAGACGTCACCTTTAAAAGCCTCAAAATAACATTAACTTTCTGTATCATACACCAGAGGGACAGTAACTGCACCACCTTAGGTTAAAATTCATTTTCAGTCTAGAGAGTCTGACATCTTGGGGATGCCTCGGGGATGCCTGAAGGGTCTCCTGTCCAGGCAGAATGACAGCAGAAGCAACAGGAGATGTGGCCAGTTGGCACCTCACTGTGTGGGACAGTAGATTTATCAGAATTATCAGAGCAAACCTTGGCATGTTTGAAACTAGTGCTATTGATGACAGCAGTCTGCAGGTTATGTGACAAGTCATGTTCATTAGTTTATTATTTATCAAATATATATTTTATATATAATATATATTTATATCTAACAGATTTATAGTTTATCATTATTAATTGTTTCAATCCTCACAGCAATCGAAGAATATCATTCCTGATTTATAGGTGTCAGAATTTGAGACAAAGAGTATTGAATGATAAACAATTTATCCCCTGGCCCTTTAGAAGAAGGTCTAATGCTAAGCATAGAAAATACAGAATTTTATGTATATAGATGTATATATGTTTGTGTGTGTATGTTGTGTGTGGTAAACAAAGGCAGAAGAACATTAGGTTTGAATTTTTTGAGCTAAGTAGTATTTTCCAAAACTTGTTTTAAAAAAAAAACTCAAACATTTAAGTACAGTCAGTCTTTGGTATCTGTGGGTTCTGCGTTGCGGATTCAACCAACTGTGAAAATATTTAGAAAAAAATGTCTGGTTGCATCTGTACTGAGCATGTACAGACTTCTCCCCTTGTTATTACTCCCTAAACAATACAGTACAACAACTATTTATACAGCATTTACATTGTATTAGGTATTATAAGTGATCTAGAGATGTACAGGAGAGGATTGGCATAGGCCATGCACAAATATTATGCCATGTTCATATCAGGGACTTGAGCATCTGCAGATTTTGGCCTCTTTAGGGGGTTCTGGACCCAATCCCCCATGGATAACAGGGGACAGCTGTTTATAGAATAGTGTAGTGATCGCCCAGGTACCCCTCTACCAACTTCAATAATTATCAATTCATGACCAATCCTGTTTCCTCTATATGTCATGCCACCTGCCGATATTATTTTGAAGTAAATCCCAGACACCCTATATTTCATTCACAAATATTTTAGTATCTAATTCTAAAAAAATGAGAACTTAAAAAGAAAGCACACATGACTATAGTACCATTATCACAGAAAAAAATTAAAAATTCCTTAATATCATCAAACATCTGGTCTGTGTCCAAATTTCTAGTTGTCTCATGAATATCATAATTTTTTTCTTCAGTTTGTGTGGATGGCATCCAAATAATTCAGTAAAAGAACCTTGCAATTAGCTGATACTTTTGAATCTCTCTCTCTCAGTGTGCAGGTTCCACAGCCATCTTTCTTTTCTTCCCGTGTCACGTATTCCCTAACAAAGCTGGCTTGTTTGTCTTGTAGCGTTTCCCTCTTCTGGATTTTTTTTTTCTTGACTGCTGCCCCTTGGAGTCATTTAGCATGCTCCTTTGCCTTCTGTATTTTCCTATAAATTGGTGGTTATTTGGAGGCTTGTATAACAGATTCCAGGTGTGGCTTTGGTTAGGTACTTCCTAGGCAATGGCGAGCGCTTGCTTCATCAGGAGGAATGTACCTTGTATTTGTGTTTTTGCTGTGTTAGTAGCCACTGGAGGTCTTGGTCTGGACCAGTTAGTGCATTCAAGATTGCAAAATGATGATTTTGTAATTCTCTCATTTATTATTTTTTGTTGTTCTTTAAGATGAAATACTTCTATAAAGAGTACCTTTCAGGTCACATAGGAAAGGTCAGATAACTCTTTATTTACTAATTTTATTTATTTATTTATTTATTTATAAAAGATGACTGGTAAGGGGATCGATCTTAACCCTTGACTTAGTGTTGTCAGCACCACACTCTCCCAAGTGAGCTAACTGGCCATTCCTATATAGGGATCCGAACCTGTGGCCTTGTTATCAGCACCGCACTCTTCCAAGTGAGCCACAAGCCAGCCCTTTTATTTACTAATTTAAGAAATAACAAGTTTTGGTTTGCTAGAATCCCTGTAAAGGTGACTAATTAGTTTTATATCATTATGAACTCATAGAATTAAACATATTTAATGTATTTCATGAAAGTTATTATCCTTACGGATGCTCAGGTTGTCCTGTCTTTGGCTTCTGTGTTCTTTTGACATGCATGGATCTCTTCCTTGCTTTCTGATGTTCCAGGGAAGATGGAATTTGTTCCAGGCTCATTTGGTACATTGGCCGCTTCTCTCCAGAAGTCAGGGTTTTCAAGAACACTGACATAGTTACTCATTTGCTTTGGCCTTCTCCATACAACAGTCTCAGAGTAACAATACTAACACAGTCACCAATATGATTACCAGAAATAGGTTTGTTTTTTTTTTCTTTTCCATTTTTATGGTATATCTCACTTTTCAGTTATAAACTCCACTTATTGTGTTGAAAGTCACGTGGAAATTGTTTTCTCTGTGATGATGCTAGCCATTGGATATATGTTTAGGCTCATTTCCTTAATTTATTTTCAATTTCGAGGGATTATTTATAAAATAAACATATAATTAGGTAAAGTATTTGTACGGTATCAATGTCAAATTATCAAAACATATTGTAGGAATCCTGGCTTTGATTCTGAAAGATAAATTTGGAGAACCTGTCTTTGTCACCTCTCCACCTATTTTCATCCCTTCACCTATAAATAAATATTTTAAAATAAGTATTGTTTGTACTTATCTCTTCTAAATATAAGCAAATATTCATATATTCTTTCTTAGATAAATGTAGCTTACCATCTGCTTTCTTTCATTTGCCTTTTTTATTTAAGAGCATATTCTGAGACCATTCTGTAGTATGGGCTCTAGAATGTGACTCACAGTGAGACTGTTCCCAGTTTATTAACCAGTCCTCTATTGATGGAAATTGGGATTGGAATGTATGGTTTTTTTTTTTCTATTTAAAAAACGTACTGTGTAGTAGTGTACATACATCTTTTCCTTATTTCTTGTCAGAGTATTTTTGGGATACATTTTTAGATGCCTAGAAAGTGGGATTGCTGAGCCAAAAGGTTAATATACATGTAGTTTTGCTACAGACTGCCAAATACCCACCCATAGCAAGTGTCAAGTGTACCATCCGCAATATACATGAGTGCCTGTTTCCCCACACAGGCTGTTGCCGAGCTTTTGGGTGTCTGCCAGTCTGAGATGTTCGAGGCTTGGTTTTTGAATGCCCTGTATGTAATCGGGGTGTGTGATCACTTGCACTCCTGGAGGTAGGCTGGGTTTGGAGAAGCCTTGAACGTTTTTTCAAGAAGCTTCGATCCACATAGGGGAGGAGAGCCTTCCTGGTGGTCCCTCCACATCATTAAATGTTGTTCATGTTCCTGTCTTATGCCTGGCTCCGTGTTAGGAGCTGGAGATGTGAGAGTGTCAGATCGGGTGAGGGTTTGAAGAGGCCACTGGATTTGGCGAAAAGGTGGTCACTTATAAGTGGCCTTACTTGAGGGCAAGCTCAGCAGCTTTTGGGGACAGATGCCAGCAGGGCGTGGCTTATGGCCACGTAGCATGGTATAGGGATGAGGAGTGAGAGTGCTGGGGTTAGACTGCCTGGGCCTCTGTTTGATGTGATCTCTCTGCCCTGTGGGGCCTCAATAATGCTGTCACTGTCAGTCATGTGGCCTGCAGGAGGTGTGATGGTGGTGGTGGTGGTGAGAGTAGGCAGAAGCACACGAGCAATCAAAGCTGACTCTGAAGAGGCCGAGCTGGGAGGGAAGGCAGGAGGCTCATGAGGAAGGCCAGGATGTAGGATGGGGAGACCTGAGCATGGTGGGGCTTGGTGGACACCGGCCAGTGAAGGAGCAGTGGCAGGGATGGGTGACGGTGCGAGGGGCAAGCTGTGGGGGGGGAAGCTGAGTGGGAGTGCAAAGATGGCAAAATGGGAAATGCGAGCTGGTGGAGGAAGAGGGGAAGTCGTGGCATTTGTGTCTGAGCCCATTTTGGTGCAGCCAAGGCTTGAAACCTGAAATTTATGGAGATATCTGTTGGATGTTGCCGGAGTAATTTGTCCTGCATCCCTTGGCAACTGTCAGGCAAGAGAGGAGAAGGACGGATTTTTCTGATTGTCTTTGAGGTTGGTAATTGGCATGGTGGATGCTATGTGGGAGCAGGGAGGTGTTAGGTTGGGCTGCTATAACATGGTACCAAAGACTGGGGGCTTAAACAGCAGGTGTTTATTTTTCACAGTTCTGGGGCCTGGGTGGTCTAAGATCAAGGTGCTGGCAGATTTGGTTCTTGGTGAGGGCTCTCTTCCTGGCTTGCAGAAGGCTGCCTCCTGCTGTGTCCTCACATAGCATGGAGAGCGAGAAGGAGCTCTGGTCCCTATTCCTCTTCTCTATGGCTCCACCTCCTAATACTATCACACTGGGCTTAGGGCATCAGCGGTGGATTTGGAGGGGAGGGGGGGCACAAGCATTCAAGCCCTGAGTGAGGGTGTGGAGACGTCTTTTGTCTGAGCTTCAAGTGGAGCCATGGGAGGCTCTTGGGAACAAAGAGTTTATTTCCCTGTGCTGGCCCAGTCTTCACGCATCTTTGGAGCATTGTGATTGTCAGTGCATTTTAGGGGAGGGGACAGTTTCCTAACGGCGGGATTTATCAGCACCTGAGACAAGATCTCGACTTGGTGGACTGCACCTTGCAAGGTGGGCTCCTCGGTTCAGGTTCCCCCTGCCCACATCAGAGTGCACGCTGTCTGCTGAGTGCCCCCACCCTTAGTGGTCCTCGCTGTGATAAGCTAATTTTGAGAAGTGCTTTATCCCACTGAGGATAAAACAGCAAGTGTTTATTCAGTTGCAAAGCAGGTGGGGACTGGTCATCTGCAGGAGGAGGCAGCCAGTGGTTGCAGGGCCTCGGGCTGAGTGGCTGGCTGACCATGGTGTGACCTGGCCAGGGAGTGAGTCTGCACTCTGCTTGTCAGTCCAGTGATGGTGTCCATTTGCTCTGAGTTCTGTGGTGAGGGTTGAAAAGGGGTGAGTCTCGCTGTAGACACTTAATCGGTTTTTCTGATTAGCATAGTTACTGCAGTTTTCAGTGGAGCACTGTTGTCACATGGCATCTGGCTGAACTTGGGTCTTCCAGGCAAGTGGGCAGACCCTCAACCCAGGGACACCCTGGACTTTGGCTCTGATGGGAAGCCCTGCCCAGAATGAGAGGGGTCACCCTGGGGTGAGGCAGGGGACTCTCTGAGCCAATGTGGCCCAAATGTAACTTTTGGTCCTGCCTCACCATCTGGTTTGGCAGGAAAAGTACAGAGTGGTTGGCAAACTGTAGCATTGTAGGAGTTAAGCTGTGCACTTTGTATCCAGTGTTTCTGTGCCCATCTGATGGAGGTGAAGTTATGAGCATTTGAGCTGAGAATCTAGACAGAGCAGTGGATACAGGTGGGCAGTGGCTCATAACCACCATCAGAAGCTCCCACATGTAAGTACAACCCCCACTCCAAATCTTCCCCTAAGGCCTCCCGCAAAGGACTAGTTGGGCTGCACACAGCCTCACCTCTCCCTTCCTATAAACGTTGTCATCCGTAAAATAGGAGAGCAGAATGTTATATCAGGAGACAGTGCCTAACAACAGCTGCTGCTCTCCAGGAAGGGAGGCACTGTGTATCCAAGAGAAAGCCCGATGGCAGGTAACATGTCACCCTCTTTTAGGGACCTCATTGGCTTGTCTATGACCCAAAAATAATTTGTGGGGGGTGGAGAGGACCCTTCAGGGAACAGGTGTCTTCTTAGGCTGATTCTTGGATATTGCAGGCCAACTGGTTATTAAATTCTAGAGAAATGAATTCTTTGTACAAATTCTAGGTAAAATGTCTCTGTTGCAAAATAGGATTTTTTATTTAAAAAAAAAAAAAAAAAGCTGAAAAATGTGTCCTGTATTCCTTCTTAGTCTGCAGAATGTGAATGTCACCTTACAATGTCAGGGTTAAATTTCTTACAGTTAGTAGATAAGGCAGGCATGAAATTTAGCAAAGAAACTTGAGATTGATTACTTTCGCTTACTTTCCCTTTTTGGGGGTGGTTACTTTTTAATGTTAAATTTGTATGTTGAAATTCAAAATATTGATGTGATCTTAAGCAGATGTCTCCATTGTGAGAGACAGAGAGGACTGGTTTATAAAGCAGGTAGAGTAAGCAGCAGTTGTATCTGGATGGCTCTTTTTCAAAGACTGTGCCACTCAGCCACTGAATCTAGACGCATGTCTGGGTCCTCTTGGTTGATGGGAGCCTGTGGACCAGCTGTATGCTCTCTATCCTGTGGCCAGTCACAGAGGAAGACTTGGGAAGGAAGAATGTCCTGGCCTGCCTTCTCCCATGGGAGGGCTGGGGCATGGCTGTTGTGTTTACTCATAATTCATCCTTGTTTACGTCGGGACTGCGACTTAGATTTTTATTTTTGCAGCAAAAACATCATTTGAAAATATAGAAATCTTTCTTGCGATCTTGTGACATAAAAAGATTTAACAAACCTCTTGTGAATAAGGGTGACAAGGAATGAATTATTTGGAGAAGAAAAAAACCTTAAAAATTAAAAAAATCTTACAAACAGTAGGAACTTTACAAGATTATTGTGCATAAATTAATATCAGAGATGGATAGACAAGAGCTTGAACACAGATGATGTGTGAAAGGCCGTTGCCATTCTGAGTTGGAAATTTGAAGCACTTACTGCTTTTTTAGGTTGATAATATTTATGATTTATAAGAAACCTAAAAGTGAACAGAGCACTGTTTTTCTCTCAAATTGTAAATGAATGTGGGTATGTCGTATCCAAAAAATATACAGGCACACCTCCGTGGTGGAATGAGACAGTGGAACAGATACAGTGGTTTTGTTTTGGGAAGCATTTATCTCTCAACTTCTGGGGCAGAGATATTCTAGTCTTGTTTTTCTTCCGAAATGGAAACACTGTCAAACTGGGCGTTTTCCGTGAAACTATATCAAGCAGAAGTGAAGCAGTACCTTGTTCTGTGTCGAGTTAGTATCTCGTTCATGACAAATTGTGATCAGTAGGAATAGATATGGGATGGGATATTGGAAAATCCCCTGGACTTAGGAAATGGTGGGTGACGTGTGATCAGCAGGAGGACTCCAGGAGAAAAGCAAGCCCTTGGCCAGGCACAATTCTCAGTGTGTGTGATTGGTGTGGCTGGTTATACGTTAAATTGACTTAAATCAAGAAGTTATTAATAAGAGGGGGCCTGAAAAATAGTCCTCAATTATTGTGGCCTATAAGGGCCATCCTATTATTATCAAACAAACTATTACTTTAAACATCTATAATTTGTGTTTATTGTAGGATTACTCAAAGTAGTGACGGGGAAAATACGCCCGCAGTCTAGCATTTTGAGATGCAGCGTTTAGGTTTTTGTGTCTGTTTCAGATGCTCTTTACTTGCCTCTGTTCACACGCTGGAGCATAAAGCCTCATACCCCATTTTTCACACCTAGCGATATAGCTAGAGCATCTTCGCCAAGTTCCGTCTGCATCATCATTCTGAGTGCACGGATGTTTCATAATTAACCACACTTTGTTGGACACTTAAGCTGCTTCTGAATTTTTAGTATTCTAAACAATACAGTAAAGGACATTTTCATTAATAACCTCACAGAGCTTTTCTTTGTGATGTTGTCCGGCGGGGGTAATGGATTGTTCTGTCAAAGATTTTTTTTTTTTAACAAAAATAACTATTGTTGCCTTAGCTCCAGGAAGTTTGCACCAATTTACCCCCCAGTGATGAGGATGGACCCCTTCCCTGTCCACACATTTGGGGGCATTGCATTTTAGAGGGCAGTGGATGGAATGAGAGGGCATTCCTGAGCCATGCCAGGCTGCTGGATGGCCCTAATTCTTTCACTCCAGCAAGCCTGGTTGATCTGTCATCTGCACACTCTGGCCCCTGCCTCTGACCCCTTCCATGGGTGCTTTTTATTTGCTAGGCTTCATAAGGATATTGATTATGGACTTTTGGTTGATTTCAGGTCTGGAATTAGAGAGTAAGATGGAAAAATGCCCAAAACACAGGGAAGGTTGAAGCACAGTGTGGTAGCTGCCTGCAGAGAGGTGCCCACGATGTTGCCATTTTTGTTTAGTTGGTGAAAGATTGGCTTCTCAACAAATTATGTTTGCCCAACTTAATGCATGCAGTAGCTTTGGAAGAACACACCTCCCCGGACTTTTCTTGTGAGCTTTGGTGTGTGTTATTAATGTTTTTGATCGTTGAGCTATCAGTTATTACTTTATTTTCCTACTGTGCTTTTTCTCTTTCTTCCCTTGTCTGAAGTGTCAGTTGTTTCTGAGGGCCGCAAAACACCCAGTTCTCTTGCTTGTGCATCTCACTCTGCGGAGTGGCCCCCAAGCCACACCTCTGCTGCCTGGCAACATTTCTAGCTGCTTTGTGAGAAAGCCCCTGCTGCCTTGGCAAAGGTAAAACACCTATCCTGTTACATGGTGGAAAGATGATTGTTCCACGTCCTCTCAGGGAACTAGTCTTTAAGTAGTGTGTGCTGGAGGCTGCTATGTGCTGGTGGTTATAATGGCTACAATTTAGTGGGCTTCCACTGTGTGCCAAGAATTTGATGCATGTTGGTACCTTTTATAATAATCTACAGAATCCATGCTACCGTTGTCCTTGTAGGAATTAAGAGACTTAGAACTTGAACCTCACTTCAGGTCCCACAGATGGTGAATGGTGAATACAGGCTTGGTGACCAGGTGTGCCTGACCCCAGAGCTCACAGATGAGGATTGAACTAGCAGGAGCTGCAGGTCATGCAAGTCTCTCTAGTGTCTCTGGGACTGGGGACAGAGATGCACAGCCAGCATAGACTGGTCAGCTCCAGTAGTTAATATGGAGTGCTTGAGAGTTCAGGCTCTCCACCTCACAGAATCTGAGCCCTGGAGTGGAACCTCGAGCATCTACATACATTCAGTTTATTTTCATTACTGTATTAATCTGTCCCTACCTGGATGATCTGTGTGAGGTGCACTCATTTGTTTGCCTGTGAGTCCTCTTTGGGACCATCCTGCATTTATTCCATCCCCTGGGTAAGACCTGTGCGTCAGACTGTTGGCAGCATTGGAGGAAGTGGGCAGACAGTTAATGCTTTTCTCACAAAGCAGTGAAGCTGGGCAGGCCAAAATCCGGGCCCCAGGTCTGCCCACCCGAGCAGTGGGGAGGTGGGCACAGAGCTGGGATTGTGAGATAATACAGCTGGGCAAAGGCTGTGCCACATCATTGGGTGGGGCTGGGTTCGAGAAATACCTGTCCTCCAGGGATTGGAAGGTTAAAGTCAGGCTTGTGGGAGCCTTTTCAGGCTCAAGCGTCAGTATGGTTTTGGGGTCAAGTGTGCAGTTGGGGAGGCAAGAATGAGCCCCCAAGTTCTAAGAAGAGAAGGCCCCGGGCAGCCTGCCATCAGTGCTGCCTGAATGGACAGAACTGGCAAGTCTTGTACCAGGGGCAGTAAAACCCCACTATTGTGCTGCAAGGGAGGGGGTTCCAAGAGATGTAGCTGACCTAGATGCAGGCCAAGTTATTGCCAGCTTCGTGAGCTGAACAGTGTAAACTGCTGCCGAGCCTGAGTTGGTTCCTAGTCCTGGAATATGTGAATTCGTTATTGAAAGATTTCACTGTACTATTGATTTGCTGCCCTGTGTCGAATGTGACATCCCGTTAGATTGTGCTTTTACTTGATATAGATAGTAGTTACGGAGGCATTCAGAAGATCTCTGCCATCTTGGTCCCTGTATCAGTTTCCTATTGCTGCTCTAATAAGTTACTCCAAATTCAGTGGCTTAAAACCACACGCATTTTATTCCCTTACAGTGCTGGAGGTCAGAAGTCCTAAAATCAAGGTGTTGGCAGGAATGTGTTCCTTCTGGGGCTCCCTGCATTCTTTGGCTTGTGGCGCCTTCCTCCATCTCCAAAGCCAGCAGCGTGGCATCTTCCAGTCTCTCTCTGGCCTCTCCTTCCATCCTCACGTCTCCTTCTCTGACCGTTTTGCTTCCCTCTTATAAAGACTTTGTGATTACTTTGGGCCCATCTAGATAATCCAGAATAATCTTTCTATCTTAAAATCCTTAACTTAATGATATCTACAAAGCCCTCTTTGCCACGTCAGGTCACCTAGTCACAGTTTCTGGGGATTAGGACATGGATATCCTTGAGGGGCTATTGTTCTGCCCACCTCAGTCCCTTACTCTGTGTTTCTCAAGAGGGCTGACACCTGTTGTCATGGGGGCTTAGCCAGTTAACACGGGGTGGGGGTCAGGAGAGACACTGGTGACCCTGAGGCTCTGTGGTGGTCTCCACAGACTTACAGTTACAATACCAGTAAGTAGCTGTAGTGATTTAGGGTATTTGGCACAGATCTGCCAACTCTGGCTTTGGAAGCATAGCTTATTCTCATAGTCCAGAGTGATTCCTCTGGGCTCCATCCTTCACCAGCTGGAGCTCCCCTTTTGCCCATGAAGCAGCGCTTTCATGCAGTTCATGGGATGGCCAGTCCCTCTGCAGCCAGCCTTGCCCCACTGCTCGTCTGCACTGTAGAAGTCTTGCTGTCCTTCCTGCAGCTGTCCTAGCTGGGCAGACTCTGGCTTCTGTCCCCCCCTTGACTGTGGGAACTCCCTGTCCTTTCAGCCCTGGCCAGTGGCTGCTGTCCTCCTCTCCCAGATGGTCTTCTCTTTTCAGGTCCCATAGCTCATGAGCTAACCCTCTTCCATGCCACCTGACACTTTCTGCCTTGAAATTGGGTGATGACTCATGCGTGTGTTCGTGTCCGTGCAGCATCTACAGTGGGACAAGGGAATTGGAAGACCCCTGGTTCTCTGCTGGCTTTGCCTCCAACAGTGCAAGCAGGAGCCCAGCCCTGAGAAGTGGCTGTCTCCACTAGACTGGACACCTGGCAGGTGCTTGTCTAAGTTTTAGAATTTTAAAAAGGAAAACAGATATAGGAGAAAAGGTAGAGTTGGTCACAAAAAGCAGAATTTTCAGGGAATGAATTCAACACTTTTTATATGTTAATACACAAAATATGGGAAACTATAAAGAAGAAAATAATCATCCATAATTCTTCCATCTGGAGGCAACTGCTGTTATTCTTGGGATGTTTTGTTTTTCCACCTTTGTGTTTTATGAGGGTTGAGTATGTGCCGTGTATACAGTGGTAAGTCAGATGTTTTCCTACTTAATCTTGGTTACAGTGACATTTTCCTATGTCTTCACTCTGTCATCAACCATCTTTTTTGTAATGGCTGCATGATATTTAATCATCTGGATATATTGGGATTGACTCATCCCAAGCTAGATTTTTAAAAAACATTTTGAATGCTTTAAATAAAAAATGATAGAAGTTAATGTATAAGAAGACATGAAAAGAAAATGAAGAGCCCCTGTCTCAGCTTACCCTTTGTCTTGTACGTGTGTACAGCACGGCTCTGGGTGCAGTGGCCTGTGGCCCGTGCCCCTCCCTCCTGGGAGCTGCTGAAGGACCCCACTGCAGTCCCTACATCAATTGTGAACAGCTGTGGTCTCCCTCGCATTCACCTGATGCCACTTTTGTAAGTTATTAAGCATGAGTTTTGCTTTCCTTGGTTTGATTCTGTTATTGATGCTTCAGACTAGTCATGGTATTGTTTGAAGGGGGAAAAAAATCAGTAAATATCAACAAAATGTTATTGATCTTTAGAAAGGAGGGGAAGAAAACCCTACAACTGTGTGTGGTGCCAGGTATGGTGGGAGTGATGTAGTTGATGCAGAATGGGTTGTAATTGTGTTAGGGTAGGAGCATCACAGGTATGTAGAGTTACAGCCCTGCGGTGGTTGTTTTCAAGAAAAAAAAAACTTAATAGTTCATTAAAAATGGCCCATTAAAACCGAGAAATGGTCAAGTTCACTAAAACCATAATCAGCCACGTTCTGATGAAAGAGGTTTTGACTTTCTTTTTAGAATTAATGAAGATCCAAATGTTTGTGGCAGGCAGGAAATCAAGCGAATTTTAATAGGAAATTATGTAAGAAAGCTTAATGACTAATTTTTCTGGATCAGACAAGTGGAGAATGGTCTTAGGGAAATGTGTACATCTATATCTCATTAGTTTACTGTATTATAATTACCATTGTATAGAAGCATGTCAGATAATTAGGAACTGGGTGGCATTTTGTGCTAAGGATCAAAACAAAGATTTTGCTTGGAATGTTGAGTGAAATTACATTCTGGCTGAGATTAAACACATGGCAGGCATCCCACTGCAGTTTTTAAAATCATCAGCCAGGCTTTATAACATTTTTTTTTTTGGTTTTTGTTCTCTTGTCTTTTGCTCTAATGAAAAAGAGGACCTAGAAATGACATTGGGAGGGGCTGGAAAGAAATGAGCATTGAGATTTTCTCATATGTGAGGACCTGTTACTGCTCCTGTCCTCTTGGATCGCTCCTCGGCTCTGCTCACAGGGCCTGGACCCCTCCCCACCTGACCTCCGTGCTGTGGAAGCATCTTTTTTGGGCTTGGGAGGGCAATAGTGAGAGTGGGTTGGTTTGGGCTGTGGGCTGGGCAAATGCTAGCTGCTTAAACTGCGTTGACCTTGGCTTTTTACCTGCTGAACCAAACCAACATTTCATGCACAGAACTTCTCTGTGACCAAGTGGGGTTCAGCGGGGCCTCATGAGAGGCACCTTAACCTCCTTTTCTGCAGCACTTTGTCGGAGCCCGAGGTTCTCTCTAAACATGCTTACAGGTGATGCCATAGCAGAGCAAGTACGTCTCAGTGATTTTCTGTCTCCCTGTGAGAAGTGGTATGGTGGGTTCCGATTCCAACCCTCCCACTGACCCACTGGGTGGCTTGGGCAAAGTGCTTAGCAGATGCCCAGTGTTCTCCTTTGCAAGATGGGACAGATAACATGCATATTGTGGGGATGAGGAAAAGATCAGGGAAGTAAATTTGATTAGGGATGCTCCTGATGCCACATTACCTCCACACAGTAAGTGCTTCATAAAAGGTGGCTGCTATAATGATAATAGGGGGCTGGCAAGACACTTCTACTAGTAGAGGCAGCACCGTCTGAGGGCTCATCTGGTTAAACACATGCCTAAAAAATAATGTGGTACCCAATGCCCAAGGGTGCACTGTGTTGCCAGATGCAATGTTTTTTGAAGATGTACTTTTGGTGGTTCATCATTGGGTTGATGTTTTTGTCTCCATGACCTATTTCAGCTTCCAGGTCATTTACCTTCTTGATGAATGGTTGAAACTTAGTTTAATTAGAAGTTTATTTATATACACATTCATGTACAAATTAGATTATTCAGTTTGATCATAATATATGCCCATTGCAAATCATTTCGTTAACCTTCAGGCATACGCTTTGCCTCAGTTTCCTCATTCGCAGAGTTAGGAAATCCAGAGGGAGTGATGTGTGGGCGTGCTTACAGCAGCCCTGTGCTTGGATACATACATGCCTGGGGAATGGTAGCGGCCTTTTCTTTTCCTTTAATTGTCAGGGCATTTTGTGTTAGCCTCATTCTGCCCTCTTCCAGGTTCCTTGGATGAATTATCAGTTGTAGTACTGACGTCTTCTCCAAAATAGTGCAGCAAAACTTCAAGGAGTGACAGGGGGAGGCACACGCCAGCCCCTGGAGAGCAACCCAGGGATACTTTTTTCCTGCACATGCCTTTGCCCACCTCCCCATGGTCTCTGCTAGGAATTGAGCATGTGTGTCTGGAGATGTACGAGGCCCTGCCACCGAGGTGGATGGTTTCTGCTGGGGCAGCCTCCTGTGGCATTGGCCTGTGCTGGGTTGGCTCCCTGGCCTTGCCCGCTGCCGCGTCCGTTTTATCTGCAGTGGCTTTGTTGCCGTGTGCGTGTGTGCACCTGAACTTCCAGCTCGAGCCGAGTGCAAGAAAATGAAGTGCCGTGCGTGATGAGCACGTTTATTGAAGAGGGTGTGGAGGTCGCCGGCAGCTGCCCCTCATTATGTGAGTCACTAGCAAATGAAATTAGAACTTCACTGCCCCCTTTTCCCCATTGAGGCGCAGGAGGAATTGATCTCAGCATAGTATTTGGGATTTAAAAAAACCCATGAAATGAGCTCCCTGTCCTCTTTATCCTCCTCTCTCTCTGTTCTGCGCGGTGGGTAGTAAGGATTGGTGTCGTGGCGAAAGGTTTCCTCAAAGACCCAGGGCCGGGCTGGCCGTGCAGGCGGCTCATGGTGCCACTGCAGCACTTTCATGCTCTTTGCGTTCAAGGCAGTCACTTTCATTTTCTGTAGAAAAGCCTTTCTGCTGCCTTTAACGAAACTTGTATTTTCATGCCTAATAAGTGAGCGTGTGACATGCCATGGGCTCGGAGAGTCTCTGCATATCCTGGCAGGCAGTGGTCTGCTTCCCAGAACTTTCTGGTAGTGGGAGGGACACCTTTGGAACCCGAGGGCCAGGCTGGTCCAGCCTTCGAGGTCCTCGAGGGTTTGGCTGCAATGGCCTTTGCCGCCTTGTCTTGTAGGACTTCACGGCGTTTGCCTGCATCTCTGTGACGTGCTTGTCTCCAAGTGTGCTTCACCTTGTAGAGCTCATGTTTCTAGGTTGTGCTCTGTTTCCCCTGGCTCGTGACACTTTTTCCCCAACCGGAATAATCTCCATTTCCATCAGTTGAAGTCCTTATGGTCTTTCAAGGACAAATCGAATGTTAAAATTTCTGTGGAAACCATCTCCTTTAGTCCCCTGTGGGGAGGTTAGGGTGTCTTCCTTCTTGGGGGCCCTTCCCTGTGACTTTCTTACAGTGCACGTCACATGAACCCCTGTGGGGGTGTGTAGCCCACAGGCACTGGGGCTCTCTGGTTCTTCCTTTTCCCCCACACTGTCCCTGCCCTGGTGCTGTTACTGTGCAGCGAATGAGGGGCCGATCTCCAGGGCAGAGGAAGGCACTCGACAGAGTTTCACGAGTGAGTGTTTTTGAACTCCGTGGCTGGCTGATGTGGTGGGAGTGTCATCTTTTCTTATCTCCCGGTGACTGTTTTCCTCTTCTTCTTCTGTATCTCTCCTCCTGCCCCCAGTTTGACAGACCAGAAGCTCCCTGATGGTCTGGTAGTGGGCAGGGACGGGAGCCATGCTGATTCCTCCTCTCATCGTCCAGCTGTCTGTGCGTTCGTTTATTCACTTCTCTGTGGTTCAGAAGGTTGCCGTTGAGTGGCTCTGACATGCCAGTCCCAAGGACAGGTGTTGGGGTGCTGCGGTGAACAAAACAGACACAAACCTGCCTTCACTGAGCTGATGTTTTGGGGGCAGGCGGAGGATGAAGACAATAGACAAAATTTAGTAAAATATATGGCATGATGGCTAGTAAAACGTGACAAGGGAAAGAACACTGCAGGGACAGTTGTGCATGTGCGTGGATGTAGGGTGGGTCTCGGAAACGTAGTGGGCTCATGCAGGCCTGGCCCAGGAGGTGGCATCTGACCCAGGCCTGGAGGGAGGATGTCCAGTTGGGGCTGTCGGAGCTTCCAGGCAGAAGGAAGAAAGAGGTAGACGCCTTGAGCGAGAGCAGAGTGAGCTGGAGGGTGAGGCTGGTGTGTCAGCTCAGAGGAGCAGGGTGACCAGGCGACGTGGGGCCTCAGGGAGGCCAGGGGCAGCCAGGACTGGTAGACACAGGCTGAAGGCAGTGGGGAGGGCATAGTACCACAGTCACAGCACCCCCTGGGTGTCTCCACTGCTGGCCACATGGAGAATAAGAGAAATCTTAGGAGCTTGCAGCTCTCTGTGTGAGGATCATTGATTTGATGCTTCTTATGCCAACTAATACTAATATTGCTGAGCTTGTAGTGCTTTTACATTCAGATGGTTGAACTCTGAATCCATTCCAATAATTATCTCAGTGATTGAGATATCATTGGCTGTGGGTCATGGATGTTTTAAGGCTAAAGTAACCGAGTGACCTGGGGGACTCACTGCTGGCAGTCACTTGTGTTTTTCTGTTGTTTTTCTGTCTTGCCTGCATTTTCCTGCACAGAATTAAGTTAGCCACATTAAAAATTTTGTGCTTCTGTCATCAGAAAAACTGGCATGTTTTCCCCTAAACAGCAGGCTTGAAGTCTTCTTCTAATATTTTGCACGAGCCACACTAAGTGGCTTCATGTTAGCTGTTAATTCATATTTTCTTTTACAGCTCACTTGCCCAATACAGTCATAATTGTTGTACAATGAATATAAAAGCTAAATCTCAGCTTATACCCCGTTCTCCTAGGATAAATTCAGGGAATCACTATAAAGTCTAATTCATATTGTGATGTTGCTGGAAAGAAAATATTTTTACAGGCTTCTTTGGGGCCTTTGAGTGTTTAAGGTTGTACAGATTGGGTGTTACTGACTTATAATGTAAAATCTGAATTTCCAGGGCTGGGACAAGATTAATTTTTGGCTGAAGTATATAATGTCTGCGGGGCTGTTGAAAGAAGAAGAGTGTCTTATTTTTATGTGGTTAATGTTATTGGATCACAGAATCCATTAGATTATGCTCAGACTGTCTGAGGATGTGGTCGCCTCCTTTCCAGGCTTTGGAGGAAGAGCCCCAGCCATTGAGTGTGTGTGTGCATGTGCACATGCATGGGGGGTGGGTTTTGCACATAAGCCCAGGGGTCCCTTTGTCTGGAAAGCTCTCTGCACAGGTTTCCATGAACATTAATGTCTCTTTCTTGTTGAAGGCATGGAGCCGATTATCAGCTGGTGGTCCCTCCCACGGCTGGAGACTGTCCTCCGCCTCTTCCATCCAGACTGGACCATCTTTATTCATCTCATAGGGCTTCTGTTCCCACCACCTCATCAAATATAGCGTTCCCTCCTTTTGATGGGTTTTCCTCGTTTAGGACATTTTGGAAGTGTGTTTTCCAAGATAGGATTAAGGATTCCAGAACAGGACTTGGAATCCCAGTGTGGGAGAATTGAATTACTGAAAGGAAAAAATAAGAGGAAGGATGTTTTTAAAACTTACCATTACTTGATTATAACATTTTGAAACCATTTTTTCAAATAAGTGGAAAAATGTTTTTGAATCTATTATTACTTTATTACAGCATTTTAAAACTTTTTTTTTTTTTGGGTGGGAGGCAGAAAAAGAAACTTGGTCATTTTTCATTTACTACTTTTTAACGTGAGAGTTTTATATTACACTGTATTGTTAACGGCAGAGTAGCAGCTACGTTCTTGCATATAAACTTGCAGATAGAGTAAGAAAGCACCGGAACCAGTGCCTGCACCTGCCTTTTCCTAGTTTAAAATGGTGATCTGTGTTGGTCTGGAAGATTCTGTGCAGTCTTTCAGCAGTCAGTAGGCAAACATCCGATTGCATCTAATAACTACTTTTTGTGGAATCTCTGCTAGGAAAACGTGTATTAGGAGTGTTACCTCCTGTGGCTGAACTTTTATGATGCATTGGATTGTCACCACATAAGAAATATGATTAAGGACATAGGGGTAACAGTGCTTTGGAATCTTAAGATGTGTCAGGTGGCTGATCTCTTGGGGAGCTTTCTGATTTAAACCCGCACCCCTTCTTGAGAGAGGGGAATGGGCAGTGTGGCTTGTTGTTGTCCAGCATTCCCTTGCTGGGGACTCCCGACCCCATGTGAATGAGGGGTGCTGGTCTCCTGCCTCCTTGTTCTGGTCCTTTTTTCAGAGGGCATGCTTCCTCCTTCATGCAGAGTACATCTTTTTTGTGTTGTGTCTACTTTGGTCATTTTACTCTCCCGCCTCCCCCACCTCCCTTTGTTGCCCCTCCAAAGTGGGGTGCAGGAGACTCAGGTGTGAGGTGGTGCAGGTTGCTACAGTGCCCCTGGAGGAGCTGAGCTGTGCAAGGGTAACTGAAATACGTATACTTTCACTTCTCTTTCTGTTAGTCATTTGTTTCTGAGGAGAGAGACTTAGGTTAAATATGCTTCAGCTGGGGCTTACTGTGGGGCCTCTGCAGCGGAGAGGGGTGTGTTAGTTCTGGGTGCCAGTTTGGGGATCTGAGAGACAGAATGGATATGAATGAGAATGAAGATCAGCTAAGGGAAATGTAGATTTCTTTCCACCAGTGTTTTGGGTGTAGGAAATTAAGCCCTGTTAGTCTGGGGCATGGAGGCGTCTAATTCCTCCACCTGGAGATCTTGCCTGGTCCCCTCAGGTCTCCGCTCAGGTCAGCAGGACCGTGGACCATCAAGTCCTGCCCAGGGAACCCCTCTGCCTTTTTTCTCCTCCCTCAGAGTCCTCAGGAGAGGGGGAAGGAGCCAGCAGGGAACTGGGTAGGGTGGCAGGTGGGAACTCTTCCATTCTCATGCCCTCCTGCTCAATCTGTTTCTGTATCCTTGTGGAGGAGATAACAAAATTTTTTAATGGAATCAAAAAGAGACAAAAAGCCTGGTTATCAGAAATGCAAAAGAACTAATGTTTTAAAAGTGCTAAAAAGCTCTGCTCATTCCCTGGGTGCTCCCTCTGTGGAGGGGAAGACTTGAGAAAATCTTTACAAAATCTTCTTACCATGCCTAGTAAAGAATAGATGGTGAACAGAACTTTGTTGAATTAAAGTGGAATGAGGAGACCATGGTGAAGGGACAAAGGTGCGGGGAGGGTACAGGGTCAGCTGTGAAGGCGGGGTGTTCAGCCTCTGCTCCCCGATGGGGCTATACGGGACGTGGGGAGGCAGTTCAGGTGCACATACACTTCGTGTTGGAGAAATAAGTGACTCCTGGTGTTTTCAGGGCATGAAATGAAAAAGTTGCAGGTTTGGAGGGTTGTTTGTGGCCAGTTTTTACCCAACATGGTTCTTTATGTGGTCATTCAATTGCTAGAACAAAGTCCAGGAAGACACAGACTTGAAGAGAATTTATTTTGGGCCGGCCCCATGGCTCACTTGGGAGAGTGCAGCGCTGGTAGCGCCGAGGCCGCAGGTTTGGATCCTATATAGGGATGGCCGGTGTGCTCACTGGCTGAGCATGGTGTGGACTGCATCGTGCCGAGGGTTGCAATCCCCTTACCGGTCAAAAAAAAAAAAATTTATTAAAAAAAATAATAATACTCATAGTAAAAAAAAAAAAAAAGTATAATAAACATGAAAAGTAATTATAGTTAATGATTTTGGAATATTCCAGAAATTTTCTATTCTTATATAAGAATGTATCTCCTACCCTAAAAGAGTTGAACACAGTACTTCTGTTTAATAATAACCGTTGGGTATGGCCCTGCATCAATACGAGTAGATTTACCTTGTACAAACAAGAATGAACACGAGTGTGTACACACTAGGGGAGAGTCAAAAGGAATGCGTTCATGTCCACCATCCAGCTGAAGAGACGTTCTGCAAGAACCTTGGAAGTTTCCCAAGTGTTCTGGACTGGATTTGCCTCCTCTCCTACCCCCCAGAGGTAACCACCTTCCTAAATCATTCCCTTTCTTTCATTTATAGTTTTACCACGAAAATGTGTCTCTATAATATGCATTGCTCAGTTTTGCCTGTTTTTGTAACTTACATAAATGTCATTTATCTGTATGTGCTCATTTAGCCAAATGTGATTTTTGGTACTAAGTCCTGATAATGCATGTAGCAGTGGTTCGTTCATTTTCACTGCTGTATAATATTCTATTCAATGGATATTAAATATGACCACCATGTGGTTCTATCTTATTCTTTCTAACCGCTACATTCTTTTCTTCCCCCCTGTCAACATTGGATATTATCTTGGCATTTTAAATGGATAAGGACCTAATTTGTGAAAGATCGATTTGTTCCACAAATGCAGTTAATATTCATTGTGGAAGCAGGGTTATTGCTCTTGAGGCTAGAACGGTTTGTGTGCTTTGTGTCTTTCACTTTGATTTATGGCAGCAAGACATCAGAGCAGAAGCTCAGCAGGAAAATGCAGTTCACACAGTGGGTCTCCGTGGGGCCAGTTGTCAGAGAGCCTGAGGTTAGATGTTTGAAGCCAGCCAGCACAAGGGCCAGGGCCAGGGCCGGGGCCGGGGTTGGGGTCAGGGCTGGGGTCGGGGTTGGGGTCGGGGTCTTGGCCGAGGCCTGCAGGGAGCCCTTCCTTGTGTGGACGAGCAGAATTGAATCCTTAGGTGAAAAGGAAGTAATCAGTGGATTGTTTCCTCCTGCAGTTTCAGGCAACACCGTCTCTATCAGATCAAAGGAGCTCATCAACTTCCAGCCTCCATTTCTTTCTGATAACACCCATTCACTGTTGAAAAAATAATACTAGCAAAAACCCAAATCTGTAACTCCTCTGCATCCACCTGATACTAATACATGAGTTTGATGTGTCCGTTCAGATAAGCAAGATGCTTAACTGTATGTATTTTACATATGAAATCATCTAAAAATTGTTGAGAATTTTTTTCGATATGATCTTAAAAAGAAAGTTGATTTTCTTTGAGACTTCAAGAAAACCAGTTGGTCACATTTGTTTTATCTGTTTATATGAACATAAATATAGGTGTTCATTTTTTTACTGAACCATTTGGGAAGCCCTGCAGGTACCAGGACACTTCAGCCTCAGACACCTCCATGTGATCCCCTGAGAATCAACGCCTTCTCCATATTGTGGAATGTTAGTCCAGCACATTCTTGACTTTGCTGGCCCTATATGTACCCCGTTTGTCCCAGTAATGGCCCTAGTGGCTTAAAACTGACTCTGAATCTTGCTTTCAGTTGTGTGAACTGGACCACCAAAGTAAAAGGGTCAAATTGCATTTGGTATCTGTCCTTTGTTTTCGTGATTGGGATGTTCTGATGGAGTCCTGGTCTGTGAGTTTCCTTTTGGCTGAAGGCTGGCTTTTCTCCGGGACCTGTTGGGCGAGTTGAGCCACAGTCATTCCCTGGGCACTGTCTGGCCCTGCCCCTTGTTGAGTATGAGTGTAAGTAGCCTGTGGCGACTTCCTCCCTGCAGAAAGGAGGCCGTTGGGTGCAGGAGCTGCCTGCAAGGCTGTTGTCAGGGCAGCCAGTGACTCAGTGTCACTGTGATTCTGAGCAAGGACTTGACTGGGCAGTAAAAAACACCCGCAATTAAAGTGTAGCGGTTCTTCAGGATAAAAGTTATCTGCTGAGCTGCTACTAAGTTTCCCCTCTTGTGGACCATGCTCCATAAGAGATTGTTAAGTCAGAGTCTGGAATTTTGGCTGACATCTTCTGTCACTGTGTTTAGGAAGAATTATTGGCTTTGAATCTTAACCAGGAGACCAGGAGAAGAGAAGTTGGGGCTGGACCTGGTCCCACAGGAGGAAGGATGATGTGGACTGAGCTCCCTAGCAAGGGCTGTGGCTGCCTCGGGGTGTTTTCTGGGCCTTCCCCCCAGCCTGCAGAGGTGGCCCAGGTGCCTGATAACAGTGAAGGTCTGAGCACCGAGGGCAGGCCAGGGGGTTGGCTTCCTTCTCTGCACGGATCTTTGAGTCTTCTGGAGCCATCCGCTGCAGGCCTGGGAGGCTGGGGTAAAATCCCCACCGTGGGCTGGAAGCCTTGGGTGGAGGAGGCGGCTGCTCTGAGCCCACGCTGTCCAAGCGGGTAGACATCCAGAGGTGACATGTGCCCTCTGAAAGCATAGGCTCATGAGGGAATCACAGGATGATTATAAGACAACATCTGGTCAGGGGCTTGCCCCAGTATGAAGTTTCTGTACCTGCTGCCCACACCCACAGTGCCCTTGTGACCTCAATTAGGCTGGCCTGGTTCTGCCCCAGTCCTCTCGTGCTGGCTGTCCAATGCCCCCTCCCCCCAAAGCATGTGAATAAGGCTAACCTTGAATATGCTCAAATGCTTAAAAAGTGTTTTATTTGTGAATGGCTGCCATTTGTGAGTGGCAGTGAGTTGCTCAGTTGTGACAGGTCTTCGGGAGGGATCTCCTCCTGTCCAGTGGTCTGAGCAGGGAGGATCAGGCCATGTGGCAGGACACAGTGGAGCCAGCAGACGCATGGCATGATGCTGCACAGTTTGCTTTTGTCAAAATGTGCAAGAACCACCGGGGATTTGCTTACACGGTTGTGCATTCCGCGCCGATTGCTTCCTTCCCCTTTAGATGTGCCTGTGTTTAGTTTCTATTACATAAGTTTTCTTTAGAAGGAAGGAGTACTTTTTGGGGATTGACCTTGGGGTGAACATGGCTGGAAGTAGGGTTCGTTCTCTGGAAATCCAGTTCTCAGAGCTCCGAGCCAGCCAGGCTGACCACATGCGCCCTTCCTCTACTAGTTATGCATGAAGCAACCCAGGCGTGTTCATGTCTATGGCTCACCAGCGGGGACAGTGTGTCCCCGGCTGGGTGGAAGTGGAGAGGCTTGTGGGACCCCCCCCTCCATTGTAGATGCCAAAAAAGTTAATGTTCCTTGTTATAGGAAGCCTTTGGTTTAAGGCCCTCCCACACCGTAACTGACAAACTCGAATTTCCAGTTGATTGAATGGGAAAATCTGTCTTCCTACTGGAATGTTGACTTCAGGGAACCTTTTGTCTCCGGTTTCAGAACTGGTCTGTCTCATGCTTAAGGATGGTCCAGCATCACATCACAGTCTTCCCGAGGGTCTAGTATTCTGTGGGTGGAAGTTTTTAATGGTTCAGTTTTTAAATTTGGGCTAGAGTTAAACAATATTCTAATAAGGTGAAGGGTCATTTCGACATACTGATATATGTCCTTTACACCCTATGTAGTAGAATTAGACTCTCTTACCCTGCTTATTGCCATTTTGTTATTTAGATCACAGTCTGTCAGAGGAGACATGACTCCAGCCATCCAGTCCACTATGTGGTGGGCGCTCCCAAAACTCTTCCAAATGTCACAGAACTTAGGTTCTAAGTGCTTGTTGGTAATAGTCCCGTGGGTTAAGATCATTTTGGCTGTCACTTTCTTCTCATGTTGAAAATAGTATAAGCGTTCAAGAATGTTCTCAGTGAAACACAACTTGATTCAGCAGTACAACATGGGTGTGAGCATTCTGCCCAGAAAAAGAAGGAATGATTACTGCAAGGCTGTAAGGTTTGGGAGAACAATGCGTCCATCCTAGCCACAGCCCTGCAGGGCTTGCTAGGAAGCCTTAGTTACAGGTTAATTTAGAGGAAATTTGAGACTAAGCCGAAACCCTCCCTGCATGTCTTGCAACTGGAGAGGATGAAGCAGGGGGAATAGTGTATGGGACTTTCTGCTTCTAACACATGGTTGGATTTATTCAGGCTCGGCCACTGTTTCCGGAAGCCATTTGCTTCCTGAAGACCCTGGCTGTTTGGCTGTCTTGAGTTGTGTTAGGATACTGTGAGTGGACTTCTCTCCTGGCAGCTCTCCCCTCTGATTCTGCCTCTGGAAATCAACGTGTATGGGCTCCCATGCTCTGCTTTCATTTCTCTAACCTGCAGTAATGTTCCTATTCTGGCCTGTTGGGTGTTGCTGCAGGATGGATGGAGCTGGACTATACTTTTGGTTCTGTTGGTCCTGAAAGTGCCCGAGGCCAGGACCACCTTTTACACACCTCATTGTCTGCTGAAGCACTGAGCTTTGGTTGGCACCTGTGGGTACTTGCTGGAGGATCAGCTGCCAGGCAGGAGGGAGAGGGTCCTGACACAGCTGGGTGGGATGGTCCTGGATGGCAGGTACCCACCATTTGGCAAAGTGAGCCCGTTCTTGCTTCTTTAGTGCCAGTTGCTCATCACCTGTCCCTTCATACCACGTGTTCTCAATGGGGGCAGTAGTGCTGCCAAGGAGGCAAAACTTAATTCTTGGGGGGGTGTGTGTGTGAACATCCTAGATATTATAATAGTTGTGGCCCTCCAAAAAGCCATAGGATATAAACAGGTAAACAGCGTATCTGTGCTAAATTCCATGGGGGGAGAGCAACTAGGAAAAAATGTCCAAAAAGTCTTTTTAGGGTGGGTCATAAAGAGAAGTAGGTTGAGAAATGCTGCTTTATACCAGGCAAATTTCTTGTCTGCAGGCCCTCGTTCATGAGGTCCTGTCCGGATGCCACCCTTACCCTGTCCCCAGGGCACTTGCCAGACCCTCCTCATTCTTCAAGATTCAGCCCAGGCTTCACCCTCCTTTGGGAATGGGCTGGTTCCACCTGTGTCCAGCTCTGCTGTGCACTTTGCACACAAGGTTGTAACCGTCTGTCTGTGATGGAGGGGGTTGGAGGGCAGGAACTCAGGGACGTGGGAACAGCTGTCTCCAAAGCAGGACAGTTCTAATGGCTGTTTCACTAGAACTCAGTTGACTTCTTGTCGTTGGGTGTGAATATTGGTTATCCAAGCCAAGAGTGAGCTGCAGGAGCCCCATGTCCCAAGACCCAGAGGCTCTCAGCTACCCCTGGATGGAGGACATCCTGCAGGGCCTTGGTTTACCTGCGAAGGGAAATAGTAGTTTAAAAGTCTTGTTTTAGAGCACAGAGGATGAGAAAAGTAGAGGTTGTAGTTTGGAAGTAGCCTGTTTTAAAATTAGCTGGGATGAACTCCGGTGGTTCCTGGCATCCCGTCCACAGACACGTTATCAGGAGACAAGGCCCCAGAGCCCCTCCTGGGACCCGCACACCTGTCCCGTATCTGTGCTGGGAAGCAAGCCTGGGGCCTTTCCAAGATTTCTCTGATTCCCACCCAAGATTCAGGTTGCTTACCAGGTGATAGTGGTGGTAGGGGTGTGAGTGTGGGGGTGATGATGGCGGCTTGTCTCAGACCACTGGTCCTTGAATCCAGAACCACATGAGAGACCTCAGGGTAGGTCAGAATGAGGTCCAGGGTGGGAGACCTCCCAGCACGCTCTTTCTTGGCTAGCAAGGTACTCTACCTCTGTGGTCTTCAATTTCTCTTTTGACAAAGTGAAAAGATTTTATCTAGATACTGCAGTGAATCTTGAAGCCGATTAAAAGGAAGTTCAAGAAAACCAAGGAGTTGTGGAAACAGCGAGAAAGCAGTCCATTTGCCATATTCAAGTCTCGATCCACATGGACCTGTGGTGTCAGCCTTAATGGTGTGTAGAGTGAACCACTTAGGGAAAAAGATGTTTGCCACACAGGTCTAGGAAAACACACACACGTGCACGTTTTTAGGTTGGTGACATAAGGCCACACTGTGGAGAGATGCTGTCTACCCTTCAAGCTCCAGGAGGTGGCTTAGCCACTTGGTACCCACTTGCAGAGTTACATACTTTCTTTTTGTGATTTTTGAAGGCTTTAAGAAATCTTTTAGCAGTGTTTGCCTCATTTTTAATATTTTTTTCTCCCAATACTGGAATAAAACTCCAGGCAGTAATATGCTGCTTATATTGATTTTTTGAATGGTTTTCCAAACTCTCGTAACTCAAGAGAATGTGCCTGCATTCCCTTCCAGCCTCCTGGTCCTGGTTTCCTGAACATTGTTTTATTGCTTGGGACACCGATAAAATAATAAGAGAAACAAGTCACATTCTTCTGGTGTTTTTTGTCAGCCACCCTAAGAAAACTCCATAATGTTGAAGGAGGCAACAAGGTGTTGTGAGGTCAAATTTTCAGTCCAGCACTCCCCTACCCCCAGGTGTCTTTGCAAAGTATGTTGGATGTGCCTAAGATTCTGTATGGAGCTTGCTTGAAGTGATATCATGGTAAACATGCATCTTACATGTGTTGTTTAGAAAGAAATCTGTTTCTTCCAGGAATTACACAAGTCCCTAAGATGCTTACCTCCCAAACAACTTCTCTCATCTCATTTGAGTCCTTCCAGCTGTGGATGGCCTTATTTCACCTGGTTCCCATGAGAAGCTGAATATACAGGTGTGGGTGTGAACTTTGTAGTGGAGGTGACAGGCAGATGCCTGGCATCTGTGCACCGAACAGAAAAGAGCCCAGTGAAATTCCATGCCCATCCGTGTTTAACAACCTAGTGAAATGTTTTATGAGACTGTCTGCAGAGTGGTGGCGGGTTCGATGAATATTTGTTAGCCAAGCCTTGGGGAGGTTAGCCTCTGGCTGCCATTTCTGCCTAAATGTCATAAGAAATAGTTATGTCCGTTTTAGAGCAA
This sequence comes from Cynocephalus volans, assembly GCF_027409185.1. Lineage (NCBI taxonomy): Eukaryota > Metazoa > Chordata > Mammalia > Dermoptera > Cynocephalidae > Cynocephalus > Cynocephalus volans. Next base: position 297,512,452 of record NC_084460.1, read on the forward strand.
GAAAAACAGCGTGTTTGCCCTGAAGGTCCTGTTCTAGAGCAGAGCATGAAGCAAAGCCGGCAGGCGCCTGCTCAGGACTCAGGGCTGGCTCTTGCCTCCTGTCCGCTGGTGGTGACAGGTGCTGCCGTGGGTGTTTCTGTTGTTCAGTAGCTTGATCAATGGGCTCACGTTCTCCTGGTTCCTTCCTCTCTACTTTAAGATTTCTTTCACCTCTCCCCAACTTACTTTCAGAAACCCTGGGCTGTGTAAAGGCCCACAGCCCCTTTACCTGGAATTTCAAAACTCCAAAGCTCCTCGGTTTACAGCACACTCTTTTGGAAGCCAGACCTGAGGTGCATGGTGGGCATGCTGTTGATTGACTTTATGTATGTGTAGGTGCATGCATTTCCCTGTGGAATTACCACCCTACAGCACAGGTCAGCAAACTCCCGCCCCTCTGTTCTGTAAACAGAGTGTCCTGGGAACACAGCCCCACCCTTTCTTTACATATTGCCTGTGGCTGCCTTTGCATCTGGCCTTTTACGGAATAAGTGCTTTACCCTGGCCCTAGAGAGTAGCTGTCCTGCGTGCTCGGTGGTGGTCCGAGTCTGGGTGGAAAGCACCTTGGGGGCTTGTGCAGAAACTGATTCACTCTCTCTGTAGAGAAACGGCCTTGGGGCACTTGGCGCTCATGCTGTGACTAGTGTCTCAAGGCTTCCTTTTTATCTGGCATTTTATATAGCACAGCTCTTTGAGGATGGCATGTGCTACAGAAACGGGATTTTCCAGACCTTTCGTTTTAAGGAATGTGGACTGGAAGAGGCTAGCTCTTGTAGATAATAAAGTGGGGAGGGACAGGGAGAACCAGTGAGTGCCATCTGACCGGATGTCACATGAGTTGAAGTACGATTGGTTTACTACTCGTCTCTGGAAGGGCAGCATTCAGCTTTGCAGACGGCTTAAGCCTCCTGCTCTGGGAGGACCCCAGAGAGCACCCCCTGCAGCCACTTGGAGAGATGCTGTTGAGGTTTAGAGAAGATGCAGCTTATTCTCCATCCAGCAGGAGACCCAGCCAGCCTTTGTTTTCAGCCCTGCCTTTCTGTCCTCAGTCTCCAGCCTGTCACTGCAGCGCATGAGTTGCAGTGGTCTGCGCTGCTGGTTCATCGTCCGCATGCCTCATGGATGGCTTTGGTTTCTTTGGATTAGTTGTTTTTCTAAACTCCTTTTCACCATCTATTTTTTGAAAACTAGTCTCGTTCTGTTTACATTTTAGCACCTGGTGAATAACACTAATAGCATTGACATTTCTGAGCACTCACCTGAGTCCATTCTATGAATGCCCCTAGCAGTTCCTGTTCCATATAGGAGAGCGATTTAAACCACTCAGAATCGTTAGTTCTAGAAGCAAGGTAGGAAATATGGACAGCACCCTAGTTGCAACTCACAGCTGCCTCAGTATTCTCCAGAGCATGACAGAAATGCAGCTCCTCCTCCACACTGCGGGGCAGGTGTTGCTGGTGGCTGTGACCCTCCCTTCTGCTGAGCTGCCTCACCTCACAGAGCTCTGGCAGCCACCAGCAGGAGGCTCAGTCCCCCACCCAGGGGAATCCCGTTGGCAAGCCTGGGCTTGTACTGCGGCCATTCCCCAAAGCCTTTGTGCAGAGAGCACTCGGCAAATTCCCCATATTGTAAAGGGGTTCAGTCGCGGAAAAGTCACCTTCATCTACTGGTAATCGTAACACTCCTTAACCAGATTTCAGTCACTTACCATAGGCATTGTTTGCGTGGGATTTTCCTGTCAGGTTGGACTGTGACAGTGTCAGTAACTGGCACTTGCTACATTAGAGCAAAGGGTAAAAATGGAGTTGCCAGAGTGAATGGGAAGACTGGCACTGCCCAGGTGGAGGGGGCTGGAGGCTGTGGGTCTCAGATGGCCACAGGTGTGAAGTGGCTCTCAGTAGTGGAGTAGCTGGGTGGGCATTGGCCCTCGGTGCTCGTAGACTCAGCTAATGCCTTGGTGATCCTCAGTTGTGTAAAATGATGAATGTCTTCTTTATGACACTGTGTGAATTTTTAGGGAGGACTGGTGAGATTGCTGCGTTAGATCTGGTGGCGTGTCCGCATCTAGGGTAGACCTGACCAGCATCCTGCATGCAGCCCTGCACACTCCCGTGTGCCTGTGACAGACTTTGCATGTGGATTACCACTGAGCACACAGGTGGCCCGAGACTCGTACGCCTCACAGCTCGGGTAGCCCCATTGGGTGAGTGTTTCAAAGTCTCTTCCAGCATTCTTTCTGTGGTTCTCTGTGCCGCCTTTGCCTTTTGAGCCCTTTATAAAACTGAAATCTTTTGCTGCTAGTGGTGGCTCACCAGCCATGCATCATACAAAAGTCAGCTGAGCGTGCAAAGTGGCTTCTCAATTCATGGTCCAACTCTGCCTTGCCTTCTTCAGTACAAATGTCATTTACTCCCTGCAGTGGGAGCTGGTTAGGGATGCCAGCTGCAGACAGGTGTGCTTGCCTCACTGGGGCTGGGGTCCCAGCAGGACTGCACCTGGGGGGTGAGGAGCTCCAGGCATGATGCCAGATGGGATGGTGAATGCCGATCCCTCCTGTGGCAGGACAGTGTGCTCTTTGAGTCTGCTGATAAAACAGTATTTCTTACAAGTGAGTTTACTTCAGAGGACAGAGAGGTGGCAGGCTCAGCAGGAATGGCCAGGGCAGCGAAGATCCATCCAAAGGGAGCAAGCATCCAAACTCCAGTGGTCCACCTCTGGCAGCGGTGTGGCGTGAGTCGGTTAGTTTGGATATCATCTGAGCTAACTGGGAAAGGTGAAGTCCCTATCCACGTGTCGCACCCCATTGCCTGCGTCCGTCTTCTTGGGGCGGTGTTTTCTTATCTGCACATTTCCCAAGTTGAGGCTGAGAGGGAGAAGAGAGAGGCGCGGGAGAGAGTCGAAGGACCCTTTGTTTTTCCTTCCAAGACACTTGGCAGGTGGTTGCTGATTACTTCCTGGAGGGACACATTTAGGGAAAGCAGGACACACTCTGAGGGCTTTTCTCTGGATGTCAGCTTTGCTCTTCACCTTGACCTACTGGTCTGGGATGCAAAGAAAGGGGGCACTCTGTAGACCACGCAGTGAGCATTGGCTGCACCTCAGGAACCTCAGGTGCTGCCCTGGGGCCACTGCCACCCTTCAGCTGTGAGGAATGAGGGGTTATGACAGCTTTCTCCTGGTTTATTGCACCCTTTTTTAGAAAGATGTGGGAAGTTTGCAAAGTTTCTTGAACAAACGCTACTTGGAGTTATGGAATTAACGGTTTTGCTCTGGCCCTGTTACCTCCTGGAGCGGGACTGTAGAGAAGCGTGAAAGGGTTGAATTTGAGTGCGGCTGTTCAACTCACCGTAACTCTGGCCACATTTGTCCGGATGGGTTTTCCAGAACCACTTGCAATTCTACTTGTTGCTTGTGTTGAGAAATACAGTTTTGCAGGACGGAGAGAGAAAATAGTGCTAAGAAGTTCTATCAGGGGGCATGTTATGATTGGAAATAGCTTAGGAGACCCGGTTTGGAATGCTTCTCTGGTGTTCTTACAGTGCAAGGGAGATTTCATTGTGTGTTTAAGGCTTGGTGTTGTTGGAGGCCAGGAAAACCCACAGAGCCAAGTAGAAGCACCGGCTGTTTGGGTACAGTGCAGTGTGCTAGAGAATGGAATTCCTCCCAGCACCCTTCATCCGCACCTTCATTCAGTTATAGTCACTCACTCACCACCCTTTGCCCTGCAATGGGAAGAGCAGGAGGCGTGGGTAGGTGCACACACCTGGTCATGGCCCAGAGGTGAGTTGTGGCTGAGGAGTCAGATCTGCTGTGGGTGCAGAGAGGCTTGACCCTGAGGATGGAGGAAAAGGAGGTAAGGAGGGTACAGAGAGATGGGGGAAGAATGAGGAGAGAGCAGTGCCAGCGTCGAGAGAGTTGTGTTTCAGGGGCTCAGCTGCAGAATGTAGTGCCTGATGGAGAGGGTGGTGGTCCTCATCACCCTCACCTGAGCCAGGTTCTGACTGCAGAGCGTTTGGGGCTTTGCTTGCTAGTGCAGACGGGCAGTGCCCACCTTGGTCCTGACTGTACACACACACATACAGTAAATGGTTGTGTGTGAGACACAGTGAAGGGTGTGGAGACAGCCAGGTCTGGGTTTCAGTTTTCAGTTGTCCCCCTAGCTGTGTAATTCCTCTGAGCCTCTGTTTTATCTTAACTGCAGGTAGCAGAGCATCCCTCATCCAAAAATCCAAAATGCTCCAAAATCCGAAACGTTTTTAGCACCTACATGACTCAAAGGAAATGCCCATTAGAGCATTTTGGATTTGGATTTTCAGGTTGGGGATGCTTAACCAGTATGTATTCTGCAAATACTCTAAAATCTGAAAAAACGTGAAATCCAAAAGGATTCTCAGCTTGTAATACTTGTCTTGCAGTGTTATTGGGATCAGTGAAGGACTGATCTGAGGTCACTAGCACATGGTACTTGGTAAGTGATTGCTGCCACTAAATCATCATTATCATCACCATCTGTATGAAAAAGGCAAGGTGAGTCCCTGGAATTTCAGCTCATTTCCCGGCCCTGTTGGTTGACAGTTGGGGATTGTGGAGTCTGTGCATGACATGGAGTCTGGTCACTGGTGGGTGACACTGGTTAGCAGTTTACATTTGGAGTCACAGCAGGACCATTGGTGGTCACCTCCTGGGTTTGGGATCTGGAGGAGCCAAGGGCAGGGACCTCTGGCAGGTGTGTGTGGGCTGCACAGGGAGGACCCAGTCAGGGCACTGTAAGCAGGTGTGACATTCCTTAGTGGAGCTCCTAATGCTGAGCAGTGGAAGTTGTATTTCCTCGTGGCAGTGGCTTAACTTCAGTTCACTTGATATGTGAAAGGAATGTCAGCTTAGGAATCTGAGAGCCGCTGCCTCATCCACCATGCACCCCAAGTGGTGGGACCCTGTTTTGAGGCCAGCCCTCCAGGGCTGCTTAGTGAGTAGACAAAGGCCTTTCTCCTTTGAGTCACCTCCAGCCAGAAATTCAGGGAAGCTTATTTGTAACTAACGCTACGAAGTCGCTGCAAGAGACCTGTAGAAGGGCTCTGGGGAAAGTGATCTTCAAAAATAGAAATGTTTATTGAAGGCAGGGCTTTTGGGAGAAGGAGGAAGGAGCCTGCAAGATAGCACATTAATTTGCAGGTAATTAGGAATCCTGATCTTGAGCATCTCGTGTTAATTAGCAGGGTCCAGCCTGCCTTGCAGTGTTTATGCTGAAGTGGAGAGCGTGCCCAGTTTAGCTGCTCCTCACCATTTATTCAGGTTTCTTATGTGGGAAGTTTTCATGTGACTGGGGCATGTGACATTCATTTCGGGGATCACATGGGTGTTGGGGAAGCCCAGAGTTGAGCTCTTAATTACAGCCTCAAGGTGGGGCTGGGGCTCCATCTCCAGGGTGTCCTGGTAGCACTTGGAACTTTCCTGGGAAAAAAAGAAAACTTAAAGTGGGGCCAAGCTGCCATGTTACAGCCCTTTAACCAGAAGCTCCCGTCTCTTGGGCCTGCTACTCCCGGTGCTTCTCAGGAGAACATCAGGGGAGCTCCAGTTTTAGGGAGAGAAATAAGAGAGTTCCATTTACACACCCATGGTCAGAGATTCCAAGTGCCTCGTAAAATGTTGATGTCATTTGGAACTGTTTTTTTGAGAGTTCACCAAACAATGCCTTCTCTCCAGCCAGTAAAACTTCAGAGGGGTCCTGGAGAGGTGGTTTCCCCATGGTGGGAGCAATTGGCTTCTCAGCATTCTGGAGCCGTGGGAGCCATGGCAAGGTCTAATGGGATGGGGTGGGCAGGGCCGTGAGGGTAGGACAGAGGGTGTGGCCAGGCCCAGGGCACAGTCAGCCCCAGAGCCTTTAGGCAGAACCACAGGGGATGCTGTGATTCTTTTCTCCAGATGGATGTTTCTTCAGGAATCTGGGCCAGTGAGAAATCTATTTCTTCTTAAAAGAGCAAGAGGCCTTCCTGCTCTGTAACACCACCCTTCTCGTTGTCCTCCTCCCCTCCTGTGATGCAGAAAGCCTGCTGTCCAGCTCTCCAGACTCCCCTGCCTCGTTGGCCCTTCATTCTCCATGTCTAGTGTCTAACCAAAGGCAGACCCCAGTCCAGCCTCCAGAGCTTGGGTGCACACACAGGAAGATGCTTGTAGATGTCTGGCCTCTGCTGCTGCACATGCAGACCCAGCACAGGTGGGTGGGTGGGTTGGGGGAGCCCAGGGCAAGCCTGTTGGGAGGGTGCACTCTGCAGGCTAGAGTGCTTGCTGGCTACTAACAAAGGAGGCTTATGTAATGCACCCCTGCGCCCCCAAATGTTGTGCAGCACGAAGTGATATTTGTGTTCTGAGGGTGGGCTGTCCATGAGCTGTTCAGTCCTTGTGTCTTTTCATCAGATTATGTTTTGCAAAATATGAGGAAGTAGACTCAAACCTCATTTGTTAACTTCTGCTTTGATCTCGGCAGTGTCCCTCTGCGATTCATACCCTGGTAAAGCCATGGTTGGCTGGCATGCTCAGAAGAAGAGAATTTGGGAGCTGTCACACATTTCTAGGTTACGGAAATTAAATAGCTACTTGGTTAGGTGGCATGCCATCTGTCTGAGGGCCAGAGTTGTGACCAGTGGCCAGTGGCCACTGTAGGTTTGGTAAGGAGATTGATTCATTGGCTACATTATGGAGGATTTGGGGCACCTACTCTGTGCCACATACCACAACGAGGCTAAGCCACACAGACCTAAAAAAAAGCAAAACCACATAGACCTGGCCACTGCCATCCTTGTATTTCTGTGAGAGCTGCTTGTCATGGGATCTGTGAGGGAGAACAGAGTGTCACAAGAGCAATGGGCGACCGGCTGCAGCTCAGCATCTGGAAGCTTCTGGGAGGAGAGACAGGTGGACTGAGACCTGAAGGTAGGGCGCATGAGTGCCTGGTGGGGCTGTGCCTGTCACCGGCTGCTGACCAGTTCCTTTGAGCTGCCTCCTGGTGAACTTAGCCTTTCACAAGGAACTACTTCTGTCCACTGATTAGCCCTGAGTTCAGATCCAAGGTCTATGACCCCCAGGTTCCCTTTGTCCTTGGCTACACCTCCCTTCTGCATTCTAGGACTCAACCGCTGCTCTGGTGGCCACAGAAGAGAAGAGGGACGCTGACCCTGAGGCCCAAGCCAAGCTTGTCCCACTGCCCACACCCAGGCCCTTCACAGTGGGACCTGGCAGCCCAGGCCCCTCCTGAAGACGAGTCTTGCGGGAATCTGGGGGGACACAAACCAGAGAAGGGCGACATGGAGAGGCCACGAGCCCTCAACTCTCACCCATCGTGACCCCTGCCTGGGGAGGAGGGTGTCTAGAGCCTCCTGCTGGGTTCAGGGCAGGTGGTCTTTGTTTGTGTGTCCCCCTCCCTCTAAGTGGGTATAAATGATAAGCTGCTATATCAAAATTAATGCAAAGCAGTGTTTACCGACTGCTTTAGAAAGTGCAGTAAGTGGAATATTAAATTTTTCTCTACTGGACACGAGTCTGGAAGCCGTTTCTCCCTGTGTTGTTGAGCGGCGTTGCTTGTTTACCCCCGTGTGCTTCTGGAGGATTACTTTGGCTAAAGCCTGACAGAAGCTCCTGTGGTCCTTTTTTCTTCTTTACTGGGAATGCAGAAATCCAGCTTGAACTGAGGGCTACGTTAGTTTGGGTATGGGCTCGGTCATTTTCTGAGGACACTGTGCAGTTGGTGGCACTGTTGTTCCCCAAGGCCTTCTGGAGATGGGGCTGAAAGCAGGAGGGGCTGGCTGGGTCCTCCCGGTGGGCACAGTGACCGGGACATGTCTGGTGGGGCCTGGTGGGATGGGCTCTGGGGCCTGGGTCTGGTTGTCCTGCCAGGCGGCTCTGCTGGCTGCTGGCTTTCGGGGTGGTGCCCGGAGCAGTGCAGCCTGCATGTTCCTGCACGGAAGCAGAGGGTCTGTGAGGCAGGGCTCCGAGGACATCCCGCCTGGGTGATGGGAGGAAGGTGGGAACTGAGTCCTGCCGGCCACAGGGACATCCTTCCCTTCGCAGACCCTCGCTCTTTCACCGTGACTCACAGCCGTCTTTCCCCAGGAAGCCATTGCTTGGTGCGCTGGTTTGATTCAGGCTGCAGCGCCGGGCCGCGTAGCACAGCCGTGATGGCTGGCGAGAGCTGGTGGGGATTGGGGACAGCTCAGGGAAGCCAGCGATGCCAAGTATGTATGGATGGAGGCGTTTTGCTTTGGTAAAAGGCACGGAGTCTGAATTCATTCCCAAGATTCTGGCTTTTGAGAACTTATAAAAAGAGAACTTAGGAAAAGTGGAAAACAAGAAATGATGGTGATGATAGTGAGCGTTGGTCTATTGGCCTCTCCTCTGTGCTGAGAACCCTAAGTCCTTAACCTGGAGGAGCCCACCTGGTCCTCCCAGTCCCGTCCTAGAACTTCCCCTGCTGTCTGGATGAGGGAACCGAGGCACGGAGGGTCAGCACTTGCCACGTTCCACCCAGACAGCCCAGCCAGAGCGGCCCTCGAGGTTCGCGTCCCTGCCTGCCTGCACCCTGTCACCCTCATGATGCCGGGGGCTGTGCTGACAAAAATTACCACTTGGCTGCGTTTCAGAGATGGGGAGGAAGGCATGTTTGACTTGTAGTTAACTGTTGATGCCCAAAGGACATTTGAGGCACCTGTGGGCGCTTCCGTGAGTGCGTCCCTGTGAGAGCGAGCTTTTGTGAGCCCAGACCGGCCGGCTTACCCCGGAGGCCGCCGGGTGTGACATGGCAGTTTTGGACTAACAGTTGCATTTTCAGGGGCAGATGTCCTGGGGTAGAGTCTGATAGCACCTCTTTTTGTGACTTGGCCTAGATATGTTCGGCCTCCCTGAGCTTCAGGCCTCCCATCTGTGAGTGGAGGGACTTTGGCTGCCGACAGGGGCTGTGGGTGAGCAGGAGGTGGTGGCCGGGCCTGCAGGGCAAGCCTGACTCCGGCCTGGGAGGGTGCAGCTGTGCGGGCCCTCTGCTCCTGCAGGCCGTGGAGGCAGTGTCTATGTCTGTGTGCCTGTGTGTGTGTGTGAGTGTGTGTGTGTGTGTGAGAGGGCTCTGTGTGTGTGCGCCTGTGTTTGTGTATGTGGGCGCTGCACGTGTATGTACCTGTGCCTGTGCATGTGTGTACCTGTGCCTGTGTATGTGCACGCTGTGTGTCTGTGTGAAGGCTCTGTGTGCGTGCAAGGGCTCTGCGCATGTGTGTACCTGTGTGTGTGTTTGTGTGTGTGTGTGTGTGTGTGTGTGCAGATGGGCCAGGACTGTCCCCCCTCCTGTTGCCTCCACTCACTGCAGAGCACTGAGCTTTTGTGTACATGGTGGGCCCTGTTAGACGCAGTTGCCTTATCCACCTATTTTGTGACTTATTCATTTAATTCTGTCTTGTTTTCATTACACTTTACATCCAATGACTTTATTTTTTTCCCCTTTTTAAAAAACACCCCCTCCACTGCAAATCCTTCTTGTCATCTCTTTCCTGTTACTTAGGACAGTGTGTCTGCTGTCTGTCTGTCTGTCTGTCTCTGCCAGGCTTTTTGTTCTTTGCCAGCCTCTGTGTATCTTTCCTTTAGTCTCAGTTTCCCTCTCTCTTGGTACCTCTGCTTGACCCTAAGAATAAAGTGTGACCAGGAAAACTATATATATTTTGATATCTGACCTCTCAGGCCCTTGAAAATACTCAGGGCCTTTCCAGAATGTTCTCATGTCTCTGTCAACTTCCTTTCTGCCTTAACCCAGCTACCCACCAGTCTTAGCCTTCAGGAGAAATAAAAGGACCCCAGAGAGTCCAGCCCACTCCCCCTCACGCTGAGTTCCAGGAAGCCTCGGCTGGTTTTCCCAGAGGAGCAGTGTTACGATGGGGTCGGGCTGCATTCCTCACAAAGGATGCAGCCTCGAAATGCTTGATTAGAAAGGTGCAGCCACTTTCCACCACTATAACTTACAATAATACAATCGTGTGCTTAACCGTAAATGGACTGTACAAATTGATTTCACGAGGAGCCCTGCCATACTGTGGGCAAAAGTGGAGAATATACAGATTTGAGCTCTGGGAAGTCATGACCACAGCCTCAAACAGGTCTGTTTTTAATAAGGAAAAAAAACAGTTCATCACACACTTCACTGAAGATTTTTTATTTGCCATTTTAGAATTTATTAGAATATGAAAACAGGGTGATTTGGGTGTCCCAAGACTGCTTGGAAAGTTGTACGGGGGAGCGAAGTCTGACGTTTCGTGTCTTGGCATGCCCGGCCCCTGTGACCGCACACCCACAGTGGCTGTGGTGCTTGTGGTGTGTCAGCTGGTTGGTTGCAATAGTGGCAGAATGTCTCTCTCATTGTACACATTATTCTCTGAGATTCTAAATTAGTTTTTCCTTATGAGAGTAATGTGTACTCACTGTAGAAAAAAATCAGATAGCACAGAAATATAAAGCTAAAGGACATTCCTCGTGATCCCTCATCCAAATCCCCAGATGTAACCACTGTTATGTGGTTATGTTCTGTGTTATGTTAGATCCTTCCAGAAATTTTCTATGCTCATGAAATCCAATATATAATTTTTTTACTTTTAAAAATAACAGCTTTATTGAAATATAATTAACATACCACAAACTTCACCCCTTCAGAGTGTGTAATTCATTTATTTTTAGTGTATTCACAGGGTTGTACAGTCAGCCCCACTATCTAATTTCAGAATAACTGCACCCCTTAGTAGACAGTCTCAATTTCTTCCTCCCCCCGAGCCCTGACAGCCTCTAATTTAATTTCTGCCTCTATGGATTTGCTTATTCTGGCCATTTCATACAAATGGAATCATACAATATGTAGTCTTTTGTGACTGGTTTCTTTCACTTAGCATAAGGCTTTCAGTGTTCATCCATATTTTAGCATGTGGCAGAATTTCCTCCCTTCTTAAGACTGAATGATGTTCCAGTGTGTGTACGTTACATTTTGTTTATCCATTCATTTATGGATGGACACTTGGATTGCTTCCACCTTTTGGCTGTTGTAAGTTCCCACCACCCAAGTATGATGGTTCCAATTTCCCTACCTCCCTTCTAGTACTTATTATTATTTGTCTTTTTGTGTGATGTGGCATCTCATTGTGGTTTTGCTTTGCATTTTCCTGATGACTAATGGTATTAAACATTTTTTCTTGTGGTTATCGGATATCTTAGGAGAAATGTCTATTCAAATCTTTTGCTCATTTTTTACTTGGGTTATTTATCTTTTCATTGTTGAGTTTTAGAAGTTCTTTATGTATAGATGCTCCTCAGCTTACAATGGGATTATGCTCTAGATAAACCCGTCATAAAAATATTGTAAGTTAAAATGCATTCAATGCTGGTGACGCAGCAGATGACCTGACTTACAGTGGTTCCACTTAGGATTTTTTGACTATACAGTGGCATGAAAGTGATACACATTTGGTAGAAGCCATAGCCCCATTGTAAGTTTTAAGGAACTCCTCAATTTACGATGACAGGTTACGTCCAGACAAACCCATTGTAAAGTTGAAAATCCTAAATCAAACAATTTTATGTAAGGGACCATCTGTATTTTTTTTGGTGGCTGGCCAGTGCAAGTGTTGAACCCCAGACCTTGGTGTTAGCAGCACCGCGCTCTAACCAACTGAGCTAGGGCCAGCTTCCCTCCCTGTTTTGAGTGCTAGATCCTTATCAGGTATATGATTTGCAAACATATTTTTTCATTCTATGGTTTGTCTTTTCATGTTCTTGATAGCGTTCTTTGTACAAAAGTTCTTAATTTTAATGAAATCCAGTATATCTATTTTTTCTTTGATTGCGTTGCCTTTTGATGTCATATTTAAGAAATCACCGCCTAATCCAGGATCGTGAAGATATACTCCTATGTTTTAAGAGTTTTATGGCTTTTTCTCTTACATTTAGGTCTTTGATCTATATTGAGTTAATTTTTGAATATGGCTTGAGATAGGGGTAATTCTTCACTTTTTAAAAGAAAAATGGAATCCTGTGAGTACTATTCTGCAGTTTGCTTTTCCCCCTACAGTGCGTTTGGCCATTTCCCATATTGTCATTCTTAGATTTCTCTCATTTTTACAGAACATGTTCTGGTCCATTGTGTGGCTGTGCCTGCATTTGTTTAACTGTCCCCCTGTTCAGTGCTACCTGGGTGTTTTTCCCACTTATAAGACGTGCTACAGGGATTGTCCTTGAGCATATGTTGGGAAGCATTTTTAAGTGTAAGGGTTAACCCGCTTTCTTCCCTCACCCCCCCTACTGTGGTAAGCAGAATAATGGCCCCAAAGATGTCCATGCCCTAATCCCCAGAACCTGTGATTTTGTTACCTTCCATGGCAGAAGGGACTTTGCAGATGTGATTAAGGTTAGGAACTTTGAGGTGGGTGACCTCCTGGGCCCAGTGTATCACACGGGTACTTTAAAAAACACAAGAATGGCCAGAGAGTTGCACTGTTCTTGGCTTTGATGGTGGAGGAGGCAGACCATGAGCCAAAGAATGTGAGTGGCCTCTAAAAGCTTTCGGTAAGGACGAGCAAGCGATTCTCCCCTAGAACCATCAGAAAGGAACACAGCCCGCCTGCGTTTTAGTCCAGTAAGACCCACATTGGACTTCCGACCTCCAGAACTGTAAGGTAATCAATTAATGTTGTTTTAAGCCGCTGAGCTTGTGGTACTTTGTTAAAGCAGCAATAGGAAATGGACACACCTTGCTTTTTGGGTGTTTTGAACTTCAGGTGTTTCATTCTTTACTAGAGTATGTGACGCTGCAGAAAACCTCAGGTCACTGCTAGGTGCTCTGCCCTCTGTCCAAGTTCCTCGTGTTTTGTTGAAAAGTCAGAAAAGTTGACCAGGCTTATTATCAGTGCAGACAAAAGGCATGAGAGTGTTTCCCTGAAGTGTGTGCTGCAAGCTTTGGGCTGTGTGGAGGAGGCTCATGGGAGGAAAAGGTGACATGGGCAGTGAGGGACCGCTGTCTCCCAGGGTTGGTGCCGCCTTGGCCCTTATTTAGAGCTTTTGTGTCTTCCTGTGGCACTGCGTCCTACTCTACTCTTCAGGTGAACATAGCATTCCTGCTTTGTGTGGGCGAGGGAGACTCCGTGAGCTGGTTGAGGACACAGTCATTGTTTCCGATGTCATTTCCTCAGGAAAAGTGTCCTTAATTCTGAAGCACCAACAAATGGTCTTTACTAACCCTGTAGATTGGGGGCTGCCAGGGTATGTGGGGCAAGAGCATTGGGGCCTTCGAAGCCCCTCCACTCATGTGGTGGGAGGTGGGAAGTGGAAAGGGGTTTCCTGACATGATAGAATTTTTCATAATTCCTACCAGTTGGTTCAGGTGTGTAACCAGTTACACCCTTTATCTCCTGCTTCCTCTGGCTGCTCACCTGGAGGGATGCTGAGAGAGGAGAAGGGATTGAGAGCTTGGGATTGGTGCACCTGGCTTCTTTCTTAATGCTTGGCCCTGACCCTGTGCAATCTCAGGCCCCGGGCAAGTATTCTTTATGCTTATTGCTATCTGTGTATTTGGTGAGGATGTTGAAAGGATTAAATAGCTAATTCAGTATTTGGAAAAAGTATCTGTGAATTTAAATAAAGGCCCATTAAATACCTTTGTCCGGATTTGAACTGTAATTGACTTAGTGTTTAAGGCAGAAACTAAGACCTTTGATTTAAAAACTGTTGACAGATTTGAGTCTAAGCTGCTTCTGTTTGCAGAGGAAAGCCACCAACTTCCAGTCAGAGTAAAAAGCATGACTTCCCTCATGCCCACCCACGTTTGACTTTTGTCACATTTTACAAAATACAAGGCTTTTAATTTTAACTTACATTTATGGCTCTTTCACAGACTAGCTTGAGGTTTTTCTCCAAAGCAAACTAGCCAATACTTTGATAATGTTGAAATGAGTGAAAACACAAATCTCAGCAAATGATGTTAGAATGTTTGAGCTAAGAGACTGCGGTATGTATAGTTTTTTTTTTTGCATGTAAAAGATTATCTCAAGCAATTTTCTTAAAGGAAATCAGTGTTTAGTTAACTTTCAGGGCTGTTCTCCATGACTGAAAGTGATTCCTTTATTTATCTGTTACTTTAAGTGAAACGGTACCTTTATTTTCTCATGCCATAATAAGCAAGCAGTATGACTAATCTAGTGATTACAGTGTGCGATTATGCTTTTTCCGCTGTGGGGTTGAGGAATGGGAAGGGACGGTAGGCCTTCCATTACGCTCCTCATCACTTGCCATGGGGAGGAACTGTTCCCTGAAGTTCCCTCTTTTTGTGAGTTTCGGAGCAGAGCATAGTGTTTTGAATAGCACAGAGCAAGAACAAGGTCTCTGGAGCAGACTGCTCAGGTTCAATCCTGGCTCTACTCCTTTGCAGCTGGGCGGCCTTGGGCAAGCCACCAGGCCTCTGTTTTCCCATCTGTAAAATGGGGATGATAGTAGAACACTTACTTCTGGGGGTTGCTGTGGGGATTACATAAATGAATCTGCACATGGTACCTGGCACCGCTAAGTGCAGTATCACTGCTGCCTAGTGGAGGTCTGTAGGCCCAGGATCTCCTACCCACAGAGCTTCCTGGCATTGGCTGTATTTCTAAGCTCTAGAACCCACCCTGTGTTTCTGACACTTCAATTCTTTCTCTCTGGCCCTTTTTTCTCCTCTCTGGTTCTTTTGCTGCTCACCCCTCTTGAATCTCCCTGTGTCCTCCTCTCTTGGCTGTACGTACAGGGCTTCATTCATGCTTGCTTTAACACTTGCCTGCACTGTGGCAGCTCCTTAAGAAGCTTCCTGAGCCCTGTTAATCAGGCCCGATTTCCTCAGCACAGGCAAAAACTAAGGTGCTTTGGCTCCTTCTGTGGAGGAAATTAATGCATTAATTGGATCCAGGGTCTCCAACAAACACTGTTCTATTTTTACAATTGGACAGGAAGTTGTAGTTTTATAACTTTCTCTTGTGTAAATTATAGCCTGGGGGACTTGGATTGTTATTAAAGTGATCATTCTTTTCTTGGGTAGGGTGATTTTTTTTTTTTTTTTTTTTTTTTAAATTTCTGGGCAAATTCTAGGAATTTGCCATATTCTCTTGATTCTAATTAACTTTGCTTTGGCTTAGGAAGGGGCCCCTGTATGGAGAAAGAAAGAAACTAGCATTTTTTGAGTGTCCAGTATATATTAGGCACTGTGCCAGCTGCTTAATTGTTATTCTCTGTCACAACCTCTGTGAAGTGGGTATTTTTACCCTCTCTTACAGATAAGGAAACTGAGGCCCTGTTAGGTTACGGAACTTGCTGCAGGTCACATGGCTGTAACTGGGAAGCTGGGCGATAGGTAGGGGTCTCTGATTCCCAAACCCATGCTCCAGGTGCCTGCTGGGGGCCTCTTTGTGGGAGGGTGAGTGTGCTGCTGCTGCTAGCACAATTGCATTGCTCTGCATTCAGAGAGGTCACCGGGCTTCCTCTTTGTGTTCATTACCTTTCACTGTGTGTATTTTTTTTTTTAGGGTGCACCACACAACCTTTTAAAATCTATTTATGCACGTGACCCTGGCCTGTATCCATCTAATCTTAAAGTGGTCCAGCTACAAATGACCAGGATGTGACATCATATGATGCTTCCTTTGGACCAATAAACTGGATTTAAATTATAGCCTTGAGCCTTGCGTTTGAGCAGTCGGACTTTCTGGGGATGCTGTTACTATTACTGAACATTACTTTCCACAGGAATTGGTTTTGTCTGACATATAGCAGGCCAAGGAGGCCTCTAGGCGCCTCCAACGGGGGAAGGATTTTAATCCAACTGCTCAGGCCAGATACCTGAAACCACCTTCCAGCTTTCTGCAAATTCCATGGAAGTATTGATACTTCTGAGTATGCCTTCAGGTGCTACTCTGAAACTTAAGGTTCTTGCATCATTCATGCATTTAACATGCAGTCGAGGGTCTGCCTGCCCCGAGTCAGACACAGGGCTGGGTGGGAGCCTGGACCACCGCCTGGGGGCCGAGTGGGAGCCTGGCCATCACCTGGGGCCCGGTGGGAGTCTGGACCACCACCTGGGGGCCAGGTGGGAGTCTGGGCCATCACCTGGAGTCAGGTGGGAGCTATGCTGAGTGGAGGTGTGTGCCCCTTACCAACATTTTAAACCAGGTGAAGGCGTCCCACTCAGCATTGTGATATCTGTTTTATGTGAATTAAGGGATACTTTTAGAAGTTCATTTTGTTAGTGTTCTCTTTCACAGTGTTGTGTGTGCAGTTGCACAACCCAGGCCTCCCCAACATATTAACAGTGTGACATACGAAAGGAACTTACCGGCGATTCATGTGTTTAAAAGTTATTATGAAGATGCTTTTCTTAGTTATTTCTGATGAAAATGTTCTGGAAAGGCCTGTTGTGAAGTGTAGATACCAAAGGCCTCCCATGTTACTGATACTTAAAAACTTGGAAAGGATGTTTTTAATATTTTATTATGAAAAATTTTAAGCACACACAAAGGTAGAGAGAATTTTACAGCGAGCCTGTACACCAACTACCTGGATTCTACAGATAATATTTAATGTTGCTTACTTTATCACTTATCTGTTCATCACTCAATTGCTTTATGTTTTTGATGCATTTTGAAGTTGACAGCAGACGCATGCATCGTGGCAGGCATACCATCTATCTGTGATTAGCTTGAGTTCAACATTGGTTTGTGGTTCTGCTTTTTTCTTTTGAGGTAGCATTCATAAGCAGTGCAGTGCACAGGTCATGAGTGTACCATGAGCTTTGACTACCTTTTCATTTTTTGGAAAAGGGCTAGATTGTAAGAGTGGCAGGTGAGCATGTGCTGTCTCTCCTGTGCCTCATGTTTATGTTGTACACCCAGCACTGTCCTCACCCACGTGGACCCAGCCGGCCCTCAGGAAGTCTGAGGAAGAGGAAGGCACAAATGGATATATATCCATGTGGGAATCTGTCAGGCTTAAACACGAGTGGACCCAGGAATTCCCTGCCCAAAGGGCCCTGTATTAGTTTCCTGTGGCTGCCATAACAATGTACCACAAACCAGGTGCCTTAAAACAACAGAAATTTATTCTCTCAGTTCCTGGAGGTCAGAAGTTCAAGATCAAGGTGTCCTCAGGGCTGTTCTCCCACCAGAGGCTTTAGGGGAGGATCTCTCCTGCCTCTTCCAGTTTCTGGTGCTCCCAGCGGTCCTTGATGTCCCTTGGCTTGTAGCTGCATCACCCCAGTCTCTGCCGCTGTCAGCACATGGCCTCTTCCCTGTGTCCGTTCCCTAAGATGATCACGCTGCCAGGTTGCCCACGCCTGGGCCAGTAGGCAGCGTTGGCTGAGGTTGTGCACAGAGTGTGATTGTGGGGGCTGGAAATCTTTGCCACTGTTCTTTCCTGTCATGGTTTGAGCCTGAGAGATGTTCAGAGATGGAGATCTGGAAAGAAAGGTGGAGAAGTGGTTTGCGTGTTCATGGGAGAGGCTGCCTTGCTAGCAGCCCTCGGCCCACCGTGACCCTCCCTTCTAGAGCCCCAGCGGATCCTCCCTCAGCTGGGAGATGGGCGCTGGGCACCTCCCTCTTCACCTTTCTCTCCCACGCCCCCTCCCCACCCATGGCTGTGCCTCGGCTTCTTCTCGTCTGCTCTCATGCCGCACGTCTGTATGGGAGACGTGTTTCTGTAGGTCTCAGGTCTTGTTCCAGTAAACAGCTGGGGAACTCTGAACCCTGTGTTTTCAAAGACACATCAGCAGCCTGCTTCCCAGTCCATTCCACACTGTGCGATGTTAAACTATCTAAGTTCTCGTTCAGGGATCCGGGGTGGGTGAGGAGGGGACTGTAGGAGAGGAGCATCCGATGGTGGCCAGGAGGGAGGACACAGGTGGGACCGTTCACGGTGGGGGTGGTGGAGGAAGCCGGGGTCTAGGCCTCGATGGGATGTGGGGAAGCGGGGAGGGGAGGACAAGTTCGGGACGGGGGAATGGTGACAGTGGTCTCCAGATACGTGGAGGGGCTTGGAACGGGAGGGGTGTGAGCATTCTTTATTACTCCAGAGGAGGCACTGGGACCAGAGCTGAGGCATTTCTGGAAGGTGGCTCTGGAGCCAGTGTCCTTGCTGGTATTCAAGAAATGCTGGGTGGATGCCCTCTGGGGGTGCATCTCAGCGTGTGGTGGGGAGACATGGCCTGTGCCTTCCCATCCCTTGTGCTCTGACTCTGGGAATTTTTGTTATCAGCCTTGTGGTTGCTCCAGTGGTGTCAGGGCCCCAAGACAGCATGCTGAGCAGGGGCCCTGGATGAAAGTGGGGGTCCCTGAGGGCAGTAAGCTGTTGAATTGAGGCCCATGTGGAATTCATGTCTACTGCAGCTTCGTGAAGTTCCACCGGCTAGTTTGAAGGCAAAGGGTGCTTGTGGATTGGTGAGCAGCTCCCAGTTTGCTGGAGCAGAGTTGCCGTGTTCACTGGATGCCTGCCACACCCAGGTGCTCGCTGAGCGTGGGCCCCTGTTGTCTTATTTGGTTGATGCAACAACTTACTGAAATAGAGTATGCTTCGTTTTTGCTGAGAAGGAAACTGAGGCTCCTTGGCAAGGTTAAGACATGTCCTGAAGCCACTAGTACTTAGCACATGGTCGGTGTTGGCTGAATGTTGACTCGGTGGCAGAACTGAGACTCACATGGGAAGGAGAAGTTCATGAGTGGGGGGAAGTTGTGGACCGCTCCCATCACTGAGCTGACTGCGTGTGTTTCCTGTTGCTGCTGTAACAAATTACAACACATTCGGTGGATTAAAACAACACGTTTATTCTCTCAGAGTTCTTAGAGGTCAGACGACCTTAAATGTGTCCACAAGGCTGCCTTCCTTCTGGAGGCTCTAGGGCAGAATCCCTTTCCTTGCCTTTTCCAGCTTCTACAAGCTGCCTGCATTCCTTGGCTTGTGGTCCCAGCCTCCCTCTTCAAAGCCAGCAGTGTAGTGTCTTCTGATCTCTGTCTGTCCCTCTGCCCCATTGTCACCTTGCCCTCAGACCCTAACTCTACCGCTTCCCTCTTAGAAGGACCCCTTTGATTATGTTGGACCCACCTGGATAATCCAGGATCATCTCGAGACCCTTAATTTAATTACATGTGTGAAGTCCCTTTTGCCATGTAGGGTCACATATTCATGGGTTCTGGGGGTTAGGACATAGACATGTTTGGGGGGCTCATTATTCAGTCTGCCTCCCATTGTGAGAAAGGATCCTAGGAGAAGTACACGAGCACATATGGATGCCTCTCCTGGGCCAGGCATCTCTTTATGTATGCTCTCCTTTAGTCTTCACGGCAGCCTTCCAGAGTAGGTTTCACCTTTACAGATAGGGAAACTGAGGCTCAGAGAGGCTGCTGGAGGGCCTGCAATCAGTAAGGGTCACAACAGAAGGCAAACCTGGCATCTCCTGCCTCTGAGCCCAGAGTTCTGCCCTCCACCCACGTGAGAACAGTCACCTTATTGTGCACAGACTCAGCAGACTCCTGGCAGGGTCGTGCCTGGGTAGCATGGTTTGCTGTGCTCCCCGCGAGGGTCAGCAGCCCCGCTTGGCTGAGCCCTACTGGGTTTCACCCGTTACAGGAGAGTCGGGTCCCCTTTTGGAGACTACTGTTGCAGAGGCTGAGCCACGGGTAGTTTTTATTTCTCAGGCTCTTCTGGGTCCAGAATTCCTGTTGCCAATCAGTAGTCGGAAACAGATGCTGTCAGGTTTCAGATTGGTGGTCTCTACTTCCTTCATCAGAAAAGCACATATTTAAAATGTTTACAGAATTGAACTTAAAACCAAAATTGTACGAGTATGTCTAAGGAAAAAAATGGTGTGGCTGGCCCATTATTAAAACTATTTGGAGAGCCTATTTTGTTTTCTCTTCTCTCTCCTGGTCCTCTTTTCCTTTCCTTTCTTCTCTCTGCTTATTTTAGTTTTTGTTTGTTTGTTTGTTTTTTGGTGCTTTTAAAAGAGAAAGCCAATGGGAAACTATTTTTCTTTTTGTCCAGAATGAGTCTCCAGGCTTTTCTTTCATGCAGCCTTTGCTTTCCTTGCTGGGCTCAGCCCCCTTGGAAGGTTTCATGTTTGTGTCTTCCTAAAGCTGGTGGAGAGGGCTCCAGCCAGCAGCTGTCACGCCTACCAGCCCCCCCTCTTCCCCTTTGGAAGCCACTTATGTAGAGGACTTGGGTGGGGTAGGATGTTCCTTTCAAGAAAACATGAGCTTCGTTAATGCCAGTCTCTTGCTTGGCCAAAAGGAATGTTAAAGCCAGATCTTTATCTTATAACGTATGAGAAGGTCCATTCCTAAAAACGGGACAAGGACTTTCACGCAGATATGCGTGGGTCGCTTTTAATAGGGGAAGCGCGTATGTGTAAGTGCCCCCTCATTCCTGTCTTTCTTTGCAAAGACTTCGAGAGAAGCAACACGCTAACCAAAAATTGTTTCGATCCCTTTCTAGGTGATTTTGGTGGTGGTTTTACGGTCCCTGGATCGCAAGTGCTGATCTTTGGTCAATGCCATATAAAGTAGTTTTTCAAAATTAATTTTCTTTGGGTGTCCCATGACGCTTTTATATCCAGAGATCATTTTGGAGCCAGCTTCATTGAGCCTCAGTTTCTTCGTCTGTAAAGTGGAGATAATGGCAAACATCTGATAAGACTTTTATCAGGATTAAGTGTGATAATGCATATAGGTGGTTAGGACAGTGCCTGGCAAGTCGTCCTACTCAAGAAATCTTAGGTGTCTTATCATTCATAGCAAAACATTTTAAATATGATTGTGTATATATTATCTAGCTCTGTACCCTCTAATATGGTAACCACTAGTGACAGGTGGCTATTTAAATTTAAGTTAAATTAAAATTCAGTTTCCTTAGTCATGCTAGCCACATTTTAATTTATTTTTTATTTTTTTAGTGGCTGGCTGGTCAGTGATCTGAACCCATGACCTTGGTGTTATAAGGCTGCTCTTTAACCTGCTGAGCTAAGTACCCAGCCCGTAGCCACATTTTTATGGTCTGACAGCTACGTGTTGCTGTTGGGTACCTTATTGGACAGCACAGATATTGAACGTTTTTCATCGCTGCAGAGAGCTCCATTGGCCATTGCTGTTCCAGCTAAGGTTGAAGTATTACCCACCTGCACCTCCTTTGTATCTAAACCTATTTTTTTGGCCCTTTCCAGTACTTATTTTACTTGAATAGCTCTTTGTGTTAATAACGAAATTATGAATTTTTGCCTTAAAGACAACTCATCTACAAGATGGATTGCTTCAGTCAAAGAGGCCAACATGCCCTACTGCAGAGTCAGTGCTCGGTGCAGGGAAAGTGGTTTCCTCTCCATCCTGGAAGTCCGCAGGTCCGAGTTCTGCTCCCAGCTCTGCTACTGGCTTCAGTGGGGTTTAGCCTGTGTTTGGGTCCGAGCTTCATTGCACTTTACTTGACAGCTGCACTGGAGAAAGCAGTAACCACCTAGCATCATCCAGAGCTCCCGAGGCTGAGGGGAGGATGTGTGCCGCGCCCTTGGTGTGTCAGCTGGTTCTTCCTGACAGCCCCCCCACACCCCTGCGTGTGCCAGGTGACTCAGGACTTTCTGTATTCACGTGATTCCTGGAATGGTATTGGTGCATGTGCCCTGGTGGGGCTCCTGCGTGGACTGTGACCTGGAGTCCTCCCCTGCAGGCCACCGAACATAGTGGGGCCGAGCCCCATCGGCAGCGTCTTGTGTTTGATCGGCAGCCAAGTTCCACCTGGGTTCTACCGTCCTGCCCCCGCTGGTGCTGCTTGGCCCTCTGACGTCCTGCATTCCCACACCCTTTGCACCCTGCTCCCCACAATCCCCACCACCCCTGGCCATCACCTCCTGTGTGATTTTCATCTCTGTATGTGCTGGTGTGCTCCTTACCCCTGGGGGCTTCTTGCCTCCTCCTCTGCACCTGGGCTTCTGCCTCAGCTGAAATCTTCCCTCTCTGGAAACAGCAACTTCCTTCCCCATCACCTTGGCCAGAAGTTATATCTCAGCCTTTGAAATGTCGAGCAGCTGACCCCTGGAGCTTTCCACAGTCCCACCCTGTGGACTCTTGTATGTGTCATTTCATTGGCTCAGCCCCACTAATGAGGACCTTCTGTGTGCCGAGCATGTGCAGGACCCCAAGGCTGCAAAAATGAACAGGACCAAAGAGAGAGCTCTGGGGACACTGGGGTTGGGGGAAAGCAAACCAACATTCTGCCCAATACTCCTTTTGGAACATGAATAAATATACATAAATAAATATGAAACAGAGCATAATGGCTGCTTTCAGACTCTCTTCCCCTCTCCCCACCATCTTTAAAACCCACATTTACCTAAACAGTATTTTTTTTTAGAAAAAGTAATGTCTTCATTGAGTCTAACTAAAACATTCAACTTGATTTTCTAGGAAAAAACCCTCTTATTTAAATTCTCAATCAATGTGTGTAATGTTTAATCAAATGATGTAATTATGGTTACTCTTATTAAAACTCACATGTAATCGATTTGTGTGATATTTGATGAAGTGATATAATCACAGTTAGCAGTACACGGGAGGAAGAAGGTTTGGAAATAGCAGTGCTGGTTCTTGAGGACCGAGTTCTCGGCTGGTAGGTGTGGAAGGTGTGGAAGGTGTGGGTGAGCCCAGCCCCTGGCCCTGGTGTGGGTGGCTTGGCAGGTCTGTTTTGAGAGGAAAAGAGCCCCAGTTAATCTGGGGAGTCAGGTCAGGAGTGTTGGTCCAGACAGCTGTTACCACGTGGAATACGCATCCTAAAATCCAGATACTTCCCTGCCTCGTTCCTGAGACTGGCCAGCCAAATGGCTGGAAGCCCTGTGTGGTCACATGGCTGAAGCTGTCCCCAGGGGACGTCTTCTGGCTGGTTGGCATTCTGCTCGGCTTCCCCCGTTGCCAGCACTACCTCTTCAGTTAGCCCGGCCCTTCCAGTGTTGTATAGGAGCCCTCTGGCTTCATCAGGCCCTGACCGTTGGCTTCTCCTAAGGCAGGGCCTGGGTGACTTGGGGTTTATTTAGCACATGGAGCCGGGCCTGGCCTGGCCTGGAAGAGGCCCACGGCCTGCAGGGACATCACCTAAAAGTTACTGTCAGCTTAATGCGCTCTGTCCAAGCTGGGTGTTCAGTGTGTGAGTGCATTCTGAAACCTGAATTGTTTGGGGCTAGATGGGCTCTTTCGGGTCTTCTTAAATGTAACGGATGAATTTCTCATCTGGATAAAGGCACCTGTTAAGTCCCCAGCCTCCCACCCCCTGTGCCACTAAGCATTAAAATCTTCTGAACAGAAAAGCAAAAAATGTTTTCTTACATTAATGGAAAGGCATAAATGAATTGATTTAATGGTATGTGTTGAGCACTTTTTTTTTTTTTTTACTTTGTTAAACACATGAACTGTTTAACAAAATGTAATTAGTTAAGGTGCATTACCTGATAGAGAAAGTAAATTATAACCACTGGTAAGGAGCCCTCTATGGCAGGGCAGTTTCTTGTTTTAATAGCAGCAATAAGATTATACCCTTAAATCTTTTTAAACACTTCCCACCGCTGAAGTTTTTGGTTTCCTTGATTTGAATGTTCTTATCAGGCTATTCAGAAAGTCAAGCACCATTCTTTTAGGTCCTTTTGGTTCAGCAGTTACTGAATAGCCGCGCGTACATGGTCCTCGAAGGGAAGGCTGTCTGCCCTCTAAAGAGACTGTAACAAGAGCAACAATTAGCCAAGTCAACTGGGAGAAAAGGAGCAAGCAGAAAGAAATAAGATCAAACAAGACCAAATAACTAATTCTGAATGTTTTTGAGGTCTTTGGTTTAGAATCTAAACTTTAGATATTAGAGAATGAAGGTGTCTTAGATAATGAATAGATGATTGGATTTGCTGTTGGTGTTTTTCCAGCTGCTGAACCGTTGTGTAAAATGTAGCTTGGTGTGCGTATTTAAACAGTGCCACATGAGATGCTTGTAGATTATTTGTTTACATTTTAATGTGTATTAGAAAGACGTCAAAGGTGTGAGTTCCTAAAAGTATTATTACTTAGGATAAGCTTAAGATTTAAAGGAACTTAAAGTTGGTTGAGTGATTTGGTAGGTGATAGTGTAGGTGGTATTTGAATGTGGCAGAAGTCACAAAGGTGGTCCCTGAATGCCACAAAGGTGGTCCCTGAATGCCGGAACTTTGGGAAGCAGATCCAGGGGAAACTTGAGGAATGCTTAACCCTTTAGGGTCCAGTTCAGGTCCCAGCTTTTGAAGACGGTGTCAGCACTTGTGCACCTTGTGCCGTGGCTCTGCCCTCCCCTTGCCGCCTGCCTGGTTTAGTGAGGCTTTGGCACAACGGGCCATAGACAACTCAGACGCACACACCCGATCTGTTGCTGTGCCCGGGCAGGAGGGGCTGCCTCGGGGGGGTGTGAATGCACAGATTTGCAGGTTTAAAATTATGGAAACTTTCTTTATTGAAAAGGTTCTTTTCAGCTTTTTTCTTTTCAAATGTAGATTGATCTTGACTTTCGTCCGTTCCTGGTGTCCTTTTTCTTTTTGTAATAAATGACAGTACGTCTTTTCTGAGATTGAGGAGGAAAGTCTGTCTCCCTAGAATGATCTCTATAGACATCAGATAAAACGTTCCCTTCTTTCTGTTCTCATTTCAAAAGAGAAAAAGATGTGGGAAAATGGCGTTTTTGCAGACAGGTCATACCCTCACTCAGCGTCTTGGGTACTTTTCCTCAGGACCCAGGCTTGTCCCGTGGACACTGTGCCCATGTGTGTGTGATAAGCCGCTATAATGGTAATGCCCAAGCAGCGGGTGGTTTGCCGTTGCCCAGAGCCCTGCCGCAGTGGGCGGGGCACCAGGCTGGGGACCCGGAAGCCAGGGTCCAGAGCTTGTGTGACACCAGGCTGCAGGTTCCCCACAGGCGAAGGGGTTGGGGCTTTGGTCACCTCTGAGCTGTGGGTCTTTGTCCAATATGTCAATCACCATATTCATTTTATTCTCGTCTTTTCTATTAAACTACTTGCTTGGGGGCTGGGAGGTAGTAACCTGAGTCAATATAAATTTTTGCATTATTTTTGTATGTGTTGTGTTTAGCACATACTTCTAAGTATACTGTGTCCTTGTTTGCCATTTTTCTTGAGGTTTGGAGAATATTTACTCTCTGTGTGACCTAGAAGCGTGTCTAATTTTAAGGGGTTGACTTAGCATCTGGTTTTAAGAACTTTGTTGGTATGTCATTGATTGCAACATTCACCAGGGTTCACACTGTGTGCTAAAGGCCATTAGAGCCTTGGAGGCTATTGAGGGCAGGCTCAAGTACTTCAGAAGATGAGGTGGAAATCCAGAGAAGAGAGGGATGCATTGGCCTGGGCCCCCTTTGAGAAGGACTGTCACCCCAGATTTGGGGAGCGCCATTGGCTGCAGCCCCTTCAGGCAGAGACGTCCTTCTCCAGTGACTAGTCCTGCCATAGTAGGAAGGGTGTGAGGGTCAGGTCATCGTGGGACAGTTCTGAGGGCCTCTCATGCTGCAGAGCTCCCTGTGGTTGGCCGAGTTGTCCTAGGGCCTTCCTCGCAGTTCAGCTTCTCTCTGACCAGTCCTGCTTCCTGCACAGATACCCGCTCCCATTCATACCCTGAATGCCAAACGCCACCTCTGCATCTTCACCAGGGAAAGAATTTATATTGTCATGAAATACGGGACTTCTTGAGGTCCCCTAGCACCTCTTTCCAGTGGAAATAGAAAGCAAGCAACATAGATCATTTAAAATTTTCTAGCAGCCACGTTAAAAAAAGTAAAAAGAAACAAGTGACATTAATTTTAATAAACTCTGTTTAATCCAACATATCCAAAATAATATATCCTTTCAATTATAATTATATGCAATTTGCTAAGGAGGTATGTTACATTCTTTTTTGGTACTAAGTTTTTGGATTCTGACATGTAATGTATACTCACAGCTCTTTTCAATTCGGACATTTCCAGGGCTCTGTGGCCACATGTGGCTGGTGGCTACTGTATTGGGCAGCACAGCCTTAGAGTTTTGATTTAAACTCATATCTCTGGACCTTCCACCCAGAGTCTTTGCTAGATGAGATGCTGCCTCTCACTGAATGCCCGCCTGGAGTGGCACCTTGTGTTCGTTTGGAGGTCATCTGAAGCTCCTGTGTCCCTGGTCGATTGCAGGGGTCAGTGGTAGCTGAGAGCCCCTTGCTACCCACAGCGTGGCTGTGTGGCTGGTGGGCAGGCAGGCGATATGCACCCCCCCCCCAGTTACTTTTGTTTGGCCAGTTAACTGTGAGCATTCTGAACATTTTCCAAGTGGGGAGTGTGTGCCTTCTTCCCTCAGTGGCTTGATCAGTTGAGCCAGTAAACAAAAAGTGCATTCAGCACAGCCTGTCTGCTGCCTCCTCCAGGAGAGAGAGTAGGCTTGCTATTCCTGAAATCCAATCTCTCTTTCAGCACTGCACAAAAGCCTCATGTCTGTGGGCTTGGGGCCTGATAAACTGCCTTTGTACTGATGAAAAAAACAAATACCCAGCCTGGTCTGAACAGGGCTGTTTAGAGAGGCTCCTGTTGCAGGGAAGGGGAGCAGCATTTGCAAGGGGGCCAGGTCTGCACCCGAGGCTATACCAGGCGCCTGCTCCTACTGGTGACTTCAGTCAGGACTGTCTCTTGTGAGAAGCAGGTTACCACTGTCATTTTGGCTAAGGGTTCAAGGGTCCCAGTATGTCAAAGACAGAGCAAAAAGCTCCAGAGGAAGCCTCAGTCTTGGGACTCACATGGTCACCATCGGTTGAGCTGGAAAGGGTGCATTGTCTAGCCAGGACTTTGATGTCACTAATGAGACCTGAGGCTCCCAGTCACTCAAGCTGCCATGATCAGAGCTGGACTGAGTCATACGGTGCCCACCTCCTACTGCCTGCGCCTCACATCCTTGTAGATGAGGAACAATGATACCCTTTCTCCTTACCTACCCCCAGGTGTTGTAAGTCAGTAATGTGATTAAGAGCGACCTGTAAAACTTATAGTAAGAGCATAACAGTAGGATTGTACTTAATGCCACTGAACTGTACACTTAAAAATGGTTACAATGGTAAATTTTATGTTACGTGTATTTTATCACAATTAAAAAAATTGTAGTAAGCTATTTAAATAAACACCTGCATTGTAGACCCATAGTTGTTCAGTGTTCATGGTCAGAATTATATACCTACAATATATTTATGTCTATAATATATTTATCTTTCTACCTGTTCATCTGTCAGTCATACAGACAGATATAGGTATATAATTTGAATTACTTCTGTTTCTTTCCCATTGATAGTCTAAGTCTTGTAAGGATTAAGGGTTTGGTTGTTTCTAGCTAAAGTTAAAAGGTATACCCAGTTTAATAATCGTGGAAAGAAAATCAGGAAACAAAATTATCATCATTCAACAGCCTTCATAACTCTTGTCTCAGGGAGTCCTCGTTTTCACGGCTTGTTTGCTGTGATAGAACTTTTATGTAGGGAAGCCCTGTGTCTGAGTCTGCCTGGTGAGGACCTTGGAAGTGAAAAGTTCTTCTGTTTACAACTGCTGGCTTCTGGGGAGCCCGGCTCTGTTTCTCACCTCACAGGAAGCATCGTGGCGCCTCCTGGGGCAGTCGGGCCACTTTCCTGAAGCAGCCCTTGTTCAAGCAGAACTTGAAGGTTCACCAGGTGATGCGTTTGCTTCTCACTTAGTCCTCCCCAGTGAGATGACCATGCCCCATGGTCACCAACCTTTGTGTTTTAAAAATCGTTTGGGGGCTCCCGTGGTCTTCATGGGATTCAGTACAGCTGGGGGTTGGGATTCCCAGGGGTCAGGGTTAGCTCGCTAGTATGGGGATCCAAACCCTCGACCTTAGTGTTATAACACAATGCTCTAATGTTGTTGTCATTTTTGAAAATATTATTATTATTATTATCATTGAGGTGAAATTCACACAACATAAAATTAACCATTTTAAAGTGAACACTTCACTGGCATTTAGTACCTTGACAATATTGTGTAACCACCACCTCTGTCTAGTTCGAAAATGATTTTGTCACCCCAAGAGGAAACCCCATACTCATTAGCAGGTCTTCCCTATTCCCCTCCCCTGAGCCCCTGGCAGTCACCTTTCTCTCTCTATGGATTTACCAGTTTTGGTCATTTCATATAATCATACGCTATGTGGCCTTTTGTGACTGGCTTCTTTCACTTAGTCTAATGTGTCTGAGGTTCATCCACTGTTGTAGCATGTATCCGTACCTCATTCCTTTCTACGGCTGAATAAGGTCCATGGTGTGGATCTACCATGTTTTGTTTATCCATTCATTGGCTGATGGGCATTTAGGCTGTTTCCACCTTTTGGCTATTGTGAACAATACTGCTGTGAGCATGTCTTGAGCACCCCATTTCTGGTTATGTTGAGTACATCCTCAGGAGCTGGACTGTGGGTCCTATGGAAATTCCACATGTAACTCATTGAGGAACCACCAGACTGTTTTCTGTTCATGGTGAGAATGCGGAAACGCTGGCCGCTTGCCTCTTGCAGCGTCGACCTGCTGTCCTCATTTGCTCTCCTCTCCTTCACCGTGGCAGTGGCTTCTCTGTTGGCACTAGTGAGTTGCAGTGGCTGGGCAGGGTGTACTCCCAACCGGGGCTCTGGAGGCAGAATCAAGTGAATCTGAGGGCGCTTCACTCTTAGAATAAATGACAATTGCTTTTTAAAGTACAGGTACTAGTGTGCCTGTGTTTATGGGCATCCTCAAGTACGGGAGTCATTTTGGTGAGTTTTTGATCTAGGATTGTTTTATTAATTGTTGATAGCTAACTTTTTGTGTTTACTTCATTTTGGCTTTTTTGGCCTCTGATACTTTGACAGTGGTACTTAGATAATAACCAACAATTGCAATAGTGAATGAAATCACTCAGCTCTACTACAGGGCGGCTCAGCCTCGGTGTGAGAGGAGGTTTTCCGGGCAGTGGGTTCTTTGCTCTGGATCCTGTGCAGTCATGTAGCCCTGCTGCCCCTACGGTGAGTCACAGTTACTAACTACTGTGTTGATACCACGACGTTTGCATTCACAAAGCACCTTTGTGTGAATTATTTTATTATCTGATCTTTATGGTAACCCTGTGAGGTATGGAGTGAGGGTTTCGTATTGAGAAACTTGTGCTCAAAGAGACTGAGACTGAGGCTGCGTTCTTTAGTGGAGGGCTCGGACCTGGGCTTGTTCTTTGACCACAGAGTTATAAGAACTTGATCGTGAAGTAAGAATGTTGTCTATATTGGTCTGTTTTTAGTGGATTGAGTGTGAAATGGGTGAAAAAAAAAAAATATATATATGTATATATATTATCGAAGAGTAATTGATTATATGTATTTGTGGGGTACAGAGTTGAATATCAATACCTGTATGATATGTATCATGTTCAGTGTGTGATGACCAGTCAGGATAATTAGCATATTAATCATTACAAAACTTAGTCATTTCTTTGTGATGAGGACGTTTGATCTCCTCTCTTCTAGCCATTTGATACCATGCAGTAAATTAATGTTAATTGTGGATGCCTAGCTCGGCTGTATATCAGTAGAACTTATTTTTCCTAACTAGCTGTTTTGTGTCCATTAACCAATTTCTCCCTATCCCCCCTCTCCCCCTTTCCCACCTCTAGTAATCACTGTTCTGTTCTCTTCTTCTGAAAGTTCAACTTATTATTGTTTCCTTCCTCCCTCCCTCCTTCTTTCTTTCTTTCTTATTTATTTGTTTGCTTTCACTTACACACTTATGAGTGAAAACATGTATTTCTCTTCCTGTGCCTGGCTTATTTCACTTAACATAATTTTCTCTAAGCTCATCCATGCTGCTGCAAATGGCAGAATTTCATTCTTTTTTCTGGCTGAGTAGTATTCCATTGTCTGTATATACCACATTTTCTTTATCCAATCATGCATTTATGGACATTTAGGTTGCTTCCAACTCTTGGCTATTGTAAATAGAGCTGCAACATGATGGTTTCCCTTCAACATGATGATTTCCATTCCTTTGAGTATATACCCAGCAGTGGGATTGCTGGATCATATGGCAGTTCTATTTGTAGTTGTCTGAGGAACCTCCATACTGTTTTCCTAATGGCTGCACTAATTTTCAGTCCCAGCAACAGTGTTTAAGGGTTCTCCTTTCTCTGAGATGGACATGTATTAATGGAGGCCATTTAAAAAGAAAAAAGTAGTGAGGTTATTATGGATATCCTTGGTCACATGTACATCCTGAAACATGACAGTGATTGGTGTCAGAACTTGAAACACATAAGAAGCTGTGGACTGTGACTGTTTGAGTAGCATGCAGGGAGGTTTCTTTGTTCCATGCTCACCCTAGGAGAGGTTAAGCGCAAGTGCTGATGTCTTGACATGTTAAAGCAGCCCGTAGGAGATGTGACACGTTCCTTCTATCTGGGGAAGACACCGCAGCAGCAGCAGTGGTGCTTGTGACGCCGTGAGGCTGTCAATCTTAGACAGGGAGCAGAGGTGGACCCTGCAGCTCCTTATTGTGGTTTCTGCCCTTTCTGGTCCCAATTTGAGCTTGACCTTCAGCAGGTCAGGGAGTGTGCTGCTCCCACAGGCAGTGTGGCAACGTGTGTTGGCGTCACAGGTTGTCACACCATGGCTGTTAGGGTCCCAAGGGTAGGGTTGCTCCACTTTCCCAAGGAGCTGGATGGCCCCATAGTGCAGAATTGCCTCACCCCAAAGGCCAGTGACGCCCCATTGAGAAACAGAGGAGTTGTCCTTAGACACCATACAACTCATTGCATTGACAAAGTCTCTCAGGTCGGGTCATGGGTCAGTTGTGTGCATAATTATGTGATCAGATTCCAGTTGGTGCCTTGAGAATAAAGGGATGCCAAATTTTGGGTTTCTCAGGAGAAGAATCCTTTTGGGAGGACCTGTAAGTATTTCTCAAATGTGATTTGTAACAAAAGCATGGAATCTGCGCCAGGAGGAGGGATTTAGCTGCCTGAGTGATGGGCTGCAGGGGCCCAAGGCAAGTCAGAGGAGGTAGGTTGTGATCCTTAGCTTGTCATGTGCATTGCTGTTAGTGGAGTCAGTGTCTGTGTCCTTGCCCCAGCTTCCCAGGATCACAGCCTTCCGTTCTGGTTCCACTTCTAGATCTTGCTTTCAAACACTAACTGACCCCAGGAGGCAGATCAGGCAAGGCTTTAGGTAACTAGTGTGTTTCTGGAATTGGGAGGAAACACTTAGAACAGCTTTCCATTCATTTTGAATTGTGCTAGCATTTGGCTCTGAACCTGCTTGGTACCCCTGTGCTTGAAAGTTGAATTGGTCCCCTAGCAAACTGGCCATCTCCAGACACACTCATGTTTTTCCAGAAGAATGCTCATTTGTCTTTGATTCATAGAGGTTAAAGGCCAGAAGCCAAGGGTCCTGGGCTAGCTGCAAGGGGGCCAATGTCAGGTGGGCTGCTCGAACCTGCATATCAGACATTTGTCCTGGGTCCCACCGTTATCAAACCCTGGCTGTAGTGCTCTTGCTGGAGAAATGTGTTTGGACCTAGGTGACTTATTTCAGGCCAGGAGTGTCTGCCAGGAACAGGGTAGCGCAGAGTGTCGTGCTGACTCTTGGTCTGTCGAAGGAGTGAGGGGGTCTCAGCCATCCCCCACCCCTGCCAAAGTGGGGACTGAGAGGAGCTGAGGTTTTGTCTTCCCAGTTTTCTCCAAGCCCCTTGGCACCTCCTTTTCCATCTTAGTAAATCTGGTATTGGGTTTTGTATAGGGACCTGTTTTTAACTGTCAGATTCTCCACATTGCATGACCAGGATTGAAAACACAGCAGTGGCTAAGTGTGGCAGAGACCGTAGCACAGATCATGGCACTGGGTGTCTGCAGTACTGTTATATCAAGCCCCCTGCCAGCCCCACCTCATCCACTCATAACCAGCAGCATGACACTCACCAAGTCACTTCTTCTGTGTGGAAATCCGTGTAGAAACAAGGGGTGGTAAAGGCCTGAAACTGAAAATAAGAATTTGATTCACACATGAGTGATTAAGTTTAAGTTCCTATAAGAACAGGGTGGAGAGACTGTGTTGTCAGTTAAATTGTGTCCCCCCAAAAGATAGGTGCATGTCCCCTCTACCTGTGAATGTGACTTTATTTGGAAACGGTCTTTGCAGATGTAATTGGATAAGATGAGGTCATCCTAGATTAGGGTGGGTCCTACTCCAGTGATTGGTGTCCTGTTAAGAAGAGGGAAATTTAGACAGTCACAGGGAAGGGCCATGTCACAATGGAGGCAGAGACAGGGGCCAACAAAGGATCCTCCCAAAGGCCTTCATAAATGCAGACACCTTGATTTTGAACTTCTGGCTCCAGAACTGTGAGAGAATAAATTTTGGTCTCTGCTTTTATTTTCTCAGTGGAAACTTGGAGGTCATTGGCCATCTTGTGGTTACCACATCCGTCCTGACTAAGCTATGACCTTTTTTTTCTTTTAACTCCTTGTAGACATTTTTTTTCTCCTCGTTAAGTCCAGGGCCTCTCCTACTCCCCGTGGCTTCTTGAAACCTTTCTGGTCCTCTGGTAGAGACTTGTGGACTTCTTGTAGCTCTGGCTTTTTTCTTTAGTTTTCTCTTTCTCTTCTTCAGCTGTGTATTAGTGTCCTCTTGCTGCTGTAACAAATTACCACACACTTAGTGGCTTAAAATGACACAAATGTAATATCTTAAAGTTCTTGAGCTCAGAAGTCCAACATTGGTCTTATGCGGCTGATGTGTGGGATCTCGGGGAGAGTCTGTCCCTTCCCTTCTCCAGCCTCTTGCATTCCTTGGCTCCTAGCTCTGCCTGACTCCAGCCTCTGCTTGCTCAGTCACATGGCCTTCTCCAACCTTGACCCTCCTGTCTCCCTCTTACAAGGACTCTTGTGATTACATTGGACCCACCTGTATAATCCAGAATTATTTCAAAATCCAATCTCAGAATCTTTCACCTAATTACATGTACAAAATGCTTTTACCATACGAAGTCACATAATCACAGGTTTCAGGGATTAGAACGTGGACATCTTCAGGGGGGGCATATTGCAGCCTACTGCCGGCTGTACATGCTCCCCCATGCGTAGTGTATTTTCTTTTATTTCTACATTCGTTCTGATTCTTAGATCATCACCTGGAGATAACAGGTAGGTGCTTTTCAGTCTAGGGTTTGGAGGAGAAATTTTTAAAAATTCCATAGAAATTTGAGTTCGTTTTTCTGTAAATATACTTTTACCTTTCCGAAAACTTGTAGGTAAAAAGCAACAGATGGATCACATACCAACTTTTAACCTCCACCATTGTCTTTTGCTGCTGCTGAGTTGGCTCATTGTTTTGTGCAGACCCAAAATAAGCCAATCTCACCATTTCTGTTTTATTGGAGAGTGTCTTGAGATCACAGGCGATTGTTAAAAAGCTGTGACCAAATGCTGCACAGATTCATGCAAACCAAACCGAACAGAGAAATCAATTTAGTTCTCAGATACAGGATTGCAGCTGTCACTGAGGGGCATATTTGGACAGGTCCTGACATCAGGAGAGGTGGGTGTGAGCGGGAAGGAGCTTAGCCAATCAGCCGGTCAAATGCAGGCTTGGGGCAGTGGTGGCTGAAGAAATACCTCCCGGAGAAAATAGTAGATGTAAGGATTCTAGTCTACGTTTGGCTCAGTGTGAGTCCACACTACAGTGAGGATGTACAAACACACACACATGCACACACACACATGCTCACACACACGCGCGCGCGCACACCAGGTGAGCCCTCAGACCACCTTACGGGCATATTATCTAGATGGAAGAGAAGCCCACTGCATTCCTCACTGGCCAGACCACGCACATAAAGTCACACCACGAAGGGTACAGGCAAGTACTGGAATTGGGAAGGAGATGGGATGCTGAGCCTGAAGGAGAGGCTGTGACCTCCCCAAATACTTGGACTCTCCTTTGGGATACAGGTGGAGGACAGGTTTCAGGTCATGGCTGGGCCTTGAACTTATAGTGGGCTGAGCTGCCTGGCATGGGCCTGCGCTGAGAGTCCTGTGCTCTTTTGTGTCCTTGCGGAGGCCGGACACCAGAAGATGCTGTGCCCAGGATCATAGGACCCAATGGCCCTTCCAGGCTGAGGCTTCTTTGTGATAATCCAAATGCCATCCTGAGTCCTGGCTTAGCAGCCTGTCTGATTAGTGTTGTCAGAGTGGAGCTGAGCAGGTCTCTTCATGGGGAGTGCAGTCTTTACATGTGAATAAAACCGACCACATGGGGATGTGACAGACTAGTTCCATCTGAGAAAACACAGCCTGGAGGCACAGGGCCTCCCATCCTTAGTAGGAAAGGACGGAGGAGTTGGCTAGCATCACCCAAATCCAGCAGTTTCCCTGGGACATGTCTTGTTAGAGTTTGGTTCACATGCAGTGCGTAGCCTGTCATTGCACATCTTGAGTGAACACACATGGGCAATCAGGAACCTGATCCAGATGCAAGAACTTACCAGGGTGGCAGTTTTGAGTCCTTTGAAAACAGACACACTTACTCTGGTTTGCTCCACCATTAGTTAATGCTTCTGCAGTTTGATGTGGAAGTGCTCACTAAATCCTTATTTGAATGGATGAGCCAGTGGCTTGAATTGAATAATTTGTGAGCTGTTCATAGGGGGAAGGTATTACCCAAATATAAACACGGCGGTAATAATAGAGTCACTTCTGTTTTACGTGTTAACTGAGCAAACACATGTTATCTCATCACGTGCAGAGCATTCTGGGTGGAAAAGCAGGAAGCAGTTTCTGATTGAAGGACGAGGGAGTCTTGTCTTTTAAACAGAGCTACAGACACCTGGCAAGTGGCAGCATTAGGGTGACCGCTTTGTTCAGGTTTGTGTCTCCCCTGTAATAATCACAGGCACAAGGCCGAGCTTCTGAGCCGATGTCTGCGGTGTTTACCATGCACTTGACACCCTTTGAAGGACTGGAAATGCAGAGTTTCGTGTAAGTCTCACAGCAATCTGTTTTACTAAAGCGGGGCTTGAGGCCTAGGGGTAGGGCTTGTTGATTGAACCTGCCCGAGATCACTGTGTCCCCAGGTCCTGCCGCCCTTGCCACTCCCACCCCGCCCACTGCAGCTTCCCAGGAACTGCAGGTAAATCATTTGTTTCTGTGTGTTAAAACCCTTGCTTTGATGATTTTGTTCTGCCATTGTTAGATGAAAGTGGTTCTGGGGAAAGTAGTCCTCAGAATTCATTATGGATGAAATACCATAGGACAAAGGCAAGGCTCGGGTTTGGTCTTCTTCTACCACTTCTCTACGCCTCACCCCTTTCCCCCTTTCTCTCTTTAATGCTGGTCCCACCCCATCACCTACCGCCTTCCCACCCCTTGATGCTGAGATGCTCAAATCTCCTTAGAAGCGGGGACTCAGTGTTGCTGACGCAGCTGGCCACGTGTGGCCTCTGATGTTTAACCCCCCCCCAGACAGCAAAATCTGGATAAAAAATAATAATCGGCTTTTCATAGAGCTATGAACAGTCCTCTGTGGCTGAGTTACTAGCAAGTTATACTGTATTCATTTGGATTTCTAAATTCCTTTTTGGGATAATTTCTGGATTTCCTTAAATTCATGGAATGACATAAGTAGTTATTTTTCTCTTCCTTTTAAATCCATCTTTTACTTGGAGATTACTAGTGTAAATTATAGGTCAATAGTACCGTAAATGTCATTATTAACTAAAATTTACCTTTAGGCTCTGCAGACGCAGCTGAGCCTCCTTTACACAGTACATTGGGGATTGTTATTACTGAAGAGACCTTTAAAGAGTCTCCCAGCTGAAAAGAAGGGTCCCAGGTGGCTTGTTCTACTAGCTTGTTCCAGAGTTTTAACTGGCCCCTAGGTTATCAGCAATTTAGGTCTCTGACTGTTCTTCGTGCTTGTGCTTAATTATTTGTTTCCCTTTTTGAAATAAACTGCATTTCATTGACTGTCTCTCTGCCAGATTTTCCAAATGTTCCTTTCTCTGGGAGGCCCTGGAAAGGCCCTTCCCCACTCCCTCTTGAGTCCAGCACTTGAGGCCTCTGGAAGATTTCTGGGATCCCTAATGTTTGTAGAAAGCACACACTGAGACTTTGAGAGACACCTTTTAATGGCTTATTCCTGAATTTTCAATCTAACTGGACTTTTCAAGTGTAACCCCTTGTTCCTTATGGGCAAGAGGACCACTCCCACTGTCGGTGGCACGTCCTGTTTGGGAAGGCAGTCTTTATAGTTTAAAAGAATTGTGGAATGAGGATCGGAGAAGGTGATGGTCATTTCAGGGTGTGTGTAGCCAGGAGGGGGTGGGGGGCTCAGGCAGGGCACACTTGGAATGGATGTAGACAAAATTCTAGAGTGTCCGGAGAAAGAAAGAGGCCTGACTCTAGGGAAAGGTTTGGGAATGATTAGGAAGGATCTCTTCTTTTCTCTGACTGTCACCCTCTCTAATTTTTACTCAGTGGTAACTTTTTTAAGGTTTAAGTTTTAGAGGCTAGTTTTTGTAGTTTTTCTTATAATAGAAACATAAAGAGGAAGCACCCGTAGTATCTCTGCCCAAAGATAAATATTATTGCCTTTTGGCGCCCATCCTTTACGTCTGTTTGTGTGCTGTGTCCAGTAGGGAGCACAGCCCCTCCTGGGTGTCTGCAGCCTCCTAGCGATGGGGAGGGAGCCCTGGGCTCCCTGCAGTTGGGTGTTGGAGCCCGAGATGAACAGTCACGAACAAGAAGGGGCGTTAGGCTGTGGGAACAAATGCCAGTGTCAGGAAAGCTGAGACTGGCCAAGAAGCTAAAAATGATTGTAGAACAAGAACATTTTATGTTATTTTTTGGGTAAGATAAGATAAAAGGGGCAGACCCCCTACATGGGCTGCTGGTGGGCAATCGGGTGCCCTCCTTCCCTTCCACATTCTCCAGAGCTTTCTTGTACCCTCTGGGTCTCCAGGAGGTGACGTTGAAGACAGGGACCAAGCTAGAGATGGGGTGTTCCAGGGGATCACCAGCCAGCCCCACGTTGCACCCTTGGCCACAACCTGCCTGTCAGATTTAAAGATAACAGAACCTGCTAGGGCAGGCTACCCTCCCACCCCCCCCCCCTTAAAAATTCCCTAAACGAGCAATAGGAATGAATTGACTCCGTGAGATGGAATTGGGTAGGAAGTAATGTGACCTTTGTTTGGGTCTAGAGCCCAACAGCCCTTTGCAGATCATGTAACAAAAGCACATGGGTTTGGGTTTAGAAACTGTGCTGTCTTCCTAAGTGAATCATTGTACAGTATATGCATGTATCAAAACAATGCACTATAGCCCACAAATATGTACAAATAAACTTTAAAATATTTTGAATAATTAAAAAAAAAAGTTAATCATTCTTTTTCTTACTGTGATGTGGTTCCAAAAGAGCAGTTGTGCCCCAGGCTGTGCCATGTACACTTGGCTTTTCGCTGTGAGAAGAGGGTGCAGCTTCTCAGGCTGATTGTTATGAATTGAAGTGGCTCTGGTTCCGAGGGGTCAGGCCCAGCAGGACAGAGTTGTGGCCGGGGAGGCTGGGTGGGATGGGTCGGCTGGAAGCCTGGAGCTGTGCTCAGCATCCCTGCTCTGGAGCAAAGGAGGTTCATCCTTCACAGCTTGGACACCACACTCTTGAATGAGGAGGAGACAAGTCACAGTTCCAAGGAGAATGAGCAAGATGGTGAAGGGGCCTTGAAGCCAGGAGGAGAAGACTCTGCCTTTAAATATTTTTGGAAGGCTGGGCTCTAGGAGAGGCTGCTGCTAGGGCCGGCTGCAGGAGGCTTGTGGCTGGTGGCACATGCTCTTGGAGAGTTCTCCAGAAGGAATCTCGACAAGGCCCTCCTTCCTCGTGGGTTTGATCAGTGATTTCAAGCAGGCTTCACTGGTTATCAGTTATCAGGTATAATAATGTGCCGGGGAGGGATGTGGAACAGGAGTAATCACATCAGATCAAGGCAGGGAGATAAGAGCCAGTGCCCCTCACTGAGCTGCACATGAAACATGGGTGACTCTGGGCTGGGGTGTCAGTCCAGGCTGAGGTTGTCTGAGGACATGATGGCTGGGGAAACCCTCACAGTGTCGAAGATGCTGGGTGGGCTGTTCACCTGGAGAACAGATCAGTTGGGAAATACAAGATAATGTGAGTGTAGACGTCTGCGCGGCTTCCAAGAACACTGGTGTCCCGGGGAAGCACATTTTGTCTCAAAATAAGGACAGGCTGTCTGACAGCACCAGTGAATGATCAGATGAACAGATTTTGGGGCTGTGTTAGGGAGGGTGGCCTTGGGGGCTGCTGAGCTTCTAGAATAAGCCTCGGGTGACCCCATCCTGCTGAAGGCCCCTGTTCACCTGCCCAGGTGTGAGATGGCCAGGAAGTGATGTAATCCTGTATTGATTCCAACCACCCTCAACCTATGGTGTAAATTGTAATTACCCGTGGCTCCCAAGCTGGCATCCAGATGGGCTGCTTTCCCTGAGCTCTGCAGAGAATCCAGTTGTGCAGCTGAGGGAGGCAGGTGAACATGGACCCTCCTTGTGTATGGACGATGGCGTTCCCCCAGAGACGTAAGGCTGATCACAGTAAATGGAAATGAAACGACAGCCTGATGTCAAAAGCAACAGCTTAGAATTTTAGAATGAGTTACAGTGATATTAATCAACTTACAGGGAGGGGAAGAATTTAGTTTTAATAGTTGTAGATCACAGAAATTTTTCCTGCTTGTTTACCTCTTTCTTTGATTTACATGTTTCTAATGAACTGTGCTAAAAAAAAGTTGGCAGGATTTTTGCTTCATTTAAGCAAATGATGTCTGCAAACTGTACAACATAAGACTGCTTATATACACTGTGCGTTTTGACTTTGTATTCAAATCAAGTAAACAGCATTACAGCTAATTAAGAAAAAAGACGAATCAAATTCTAAGGTGAATTTAAGAGCATACATAGACCACAGTCTTTTATTTTTGTATTCATCATAGACCCACATGCAGTAAACAGATTATTTTTCAAGTGATAGAAAGGTGTTGGAACTTGAGATGTTTAAATGGAAATCTGGTAGGTTTTTAGTTCTTGATGTATTTTTATTATTTGGGCTTCTTAATCTAGAAACAGAATAACAAGTTGTTACATGGTCTTCAGTGGTCTTTAAGATGCTGCCCTCTTCTGGTGATGAAAAAGATTCTGGTGCTATCTGTTCTCAGCATTCTGATTTTTTTTCCCCATATTTAAATATTATTGGGCTGGCTGGTGAGCTCATTTGGTTAGAGCACAGCCTTATAACACCAAGGTCACGGGTTCTGTTCCCATACTGGCCAGCCACCAAAAACCAAAAAAAAAAAAAAAAAAAAAAAAAAAAAGTAAAATATTTTTTATTATTAAACCTGAAAAAGAAAAGAAGAATCAGAAGTGGTCTCTCATCTCCTTTGTCTCTTCTTTCTTCCCTGAGACACAGGAATAACTTTCTGGTCTCTCCATAGTTCTGACTTTCTAAATGGTAATATTTTCTTTTCTGGCTGGCTTTCTTCCGTGTTTCTTTTGGCTGATGTATGGACCCCCTCTGCATGCCAGGCACCATGTTCAGCCTCTCATAAGATTTAGCAATTTTGCTATTTTTAAGAGGAATTAAGAATACGATGCATAATTTTCCAGATAGCATATTTTAAGGATATAAACTCGATTATAAGAGCATCAAAATATTTTTTTATAGAAAATTTAATCTCACTATCCAGAGGAGGTGGCTGCAGTCAGGGCCCCATGTTAGTACTGACGAGGAGGGGGATACCTCCCGAGACAGGGATGGGATGACCCAGGTGAGACAGGTGCGGAGCCAGAGGAGTCCATTTGAGGAACTCGTTCTCATTTCTCTAGTAAGGCTGCCCCCTTGGACAGGTGGCACAGAAGTGGGGTGAAAATGTGGCCCAGTCCCTGGGGGGAGGGGCCGGGAAACCAGGGTCTAGTGATAGATCCGGTGGTTATGACTCCTGGAGACAGCTGCCTGGCTCATCACTCAGTGTTCAGAGTTGACACTTCCTTAGGAAAAAAGGGAGCATGCCCCTGAAGAGCCAGAAATGGTGAAATTAACCCACGGCACCCAGTTCCAGTAGTCTCTGAAGTACGTTCTCAGAAAGTAAATGTTACCCAAATCTAGACTTCCCCTTACTCTTACATACTAGTCACTGTTGTCTGCATGTACCTGATCACGTTGCTTTGATTTTTATAAGCATAGCTCTCTAAATTATTCTGTTTTATAGCGGAGAGGAGCAACACTATGTCAAAGTTGATGCCAGTTTAAAAGTCGAAGCCTGGATGTTTGGGGGACTCATTTTCAGCAGCCACCAGCAGGTGGAGAAAGTGAGACGTGTAAATAAACAGTGACCTCCCTCCTGCGTGGTGTCTGCAGATCCGTGGCTAAAGCTAGCTCACTGATAAATCCCCAGCTGGTATGGCTGAAATATTTATAGCTGATGACCAAAATGAAATTAACAAAAGCTAGCTGTTCACAGCCACACAAGGTGGCAAAGGCTATGTTAGAAAGTTCTAGTTGTCTTTGAAAATTAAGAAAAATATGTACAGTTACTCGCTTTGCTAAGAACCATTGAAGAACAAAGCAACGTAAACTAGGGTAGGTTGTTGAAATATGATGGAGAACCACAAGGACAGAATGATTTCCCAGAAGGAAGCAGTCACACATTGCTTTGCACGTTGTACAGTGGACGGCAGACAGTTCTCATGCTTATGAGGTTACGTTCTGGGAAGTGGTGTGTGATTGTAGTGGTAGCCATAACTGCCTGCTGTGCCCTGACAGGACGGTGATGCTGTCTTTCCATAGAAATGACCCATAAGTTCAACTTTGACTCTAATTTCACAACAGGTATAATAAGTGGCACAGCTATCCATGAACACTGTAAACATTTCTATCTGTGTACAAGGTGATTAAACAGGGAGTCATAGAACCCAGCCACAGATGTTTATTCACTCTTATTTAATGTATGCTCAAACCGAAGACATTCACTGTGCTGTCTTGAGGAAATAGACCCCTTACGAGTCCCAGGAGAGGGTCTGTGTCTCAGACTACTACCCCAGGGACCTGGGGGAAAGGAGCCTACCTGAGCAAGGGTATCTGGAGAGACCTAGTCCAGGCTGCTGCAACTCTAATATGCCTGGAGCCACCGTGGACCTTGTTACATGCAAATTCCAATTCAGGAGGTCTGAGTGCGCCTGAGAGTCTGTATTTCTGATGAACTCCAGCTAGCACCCCTGCTCCTGGTCCCTGATCTGGGGAGAGGCAGGTGGAGCTGGGGAGAACCTCCAAGGTCCCTGGTTCTCAGGTGTGCTGTGTCAGTGTATGGCTGTAATTTTGATGGGATGTATAAGTAGGTATTCATTGTTAAATTGATTTTTTAGAGTCGTAGAATGTTAGATCGAGAAGAAAACTTGGAGATCAGTCAGTTCTAACCCTCTCCCTGCCCAACTGGTCCCAGTTCATATGTTGAAACCTCAGCCCACAGTGTGACAGTTTTAGGAGGTGGGGCCTTTGGGAGGTGACTAGGTCCTGAGGCTGGAGCCCTCATCCTGGGAATAGTGCCCTTATAAGAGAGAACTCCTGTCTCTCTGCCATGTGAGAGCATAATGAGAAAGTGGCCATTTGCAAGCCAGGACGTAGGCCCTCACCAGGAACTGCATTGGCCGTCACCTTGACCTGTGACCTCAGTCTTCAGAACTGTGAGAAATAAATATGTCTGATGTTCAAGTCTCCTGGTCTATGGAATTTCATTAGAGCAGCTTGTGCAGACCACCAAGACAGCCAGAGTAAGGGGATGGAGAGTGAAAAGGGCCAAGGTTCCTGATTGTAGGTCCACAGAGTTCTTCTATTTGGAATGATGCCTTCCCTCTGCCCAGCCCCCAAGGCCAGAGGCTCTGTGGTTCATCCTTGTCACCCCCATGGCCAGCCTGCAGCCAAGAACTGGGGGTTTGGTGGGTGTTCAGTAACTGTCAAGCAGAATTGGGAGTAAGCGTTGTGCACACGGGGCTGCCTCCCCTCTGCAAACTAAAGCAGCTCCCGGAGATAAGGTTGCCATGTCCAGCACATGGATCTTGTGGCTCAAGATCCGGAGCAGTCTCCAGCTCTGAATAATGGAAGACTGCTGATAAAAGACATCATTCCAGTCCACCTCCCCACAGATTGCCCTGCATTATTATTTTATGGTTACTTTAAAATGTACGACATAAAACTAGTTTTAGCTTTCTTATATTCATTGCTCTTAGATTATTCAACTATAAGTTCACAGTTGCCAACTTCAGTGCAATGACATGAAAAGGAGCTGCTTTATTTTAGATGTGGCAGATGTGTTTTTGCTGTCACTAAGCCGTCCCTCTGATGTGTGACTGTGGCGTTAAGTGTGGTGGCCCAACTTCTGTGTGTTTGCTGTGCTGTGGTATATCTTAGTTCCACACGACCTCTGTTGGACTCATGGCAAAGTCTTTAGTGGTTTAAGATTCGGTTTTTTAAAATTTTAATCAAGATGAAAACGCACTTAAAAAAAACACATGTAACCCCCAAAGGTGGCTGAGGCTGAGTCTGCTGTGACCACCTTTTGGAAAACCCTCTGCAGAGTGCTTCCTGGGGAGTCCTGACCGGTCTGAACTTTTCATGCATTGCCTGCTAAGGACAAGGCACCACATTTAAAAGATAAAGTTATAGGAAACTCGGATTTGGCAATCAGAGATCTTGCATTTGAATGGAAAGAGCCCCAGTAATGTGAAGTGCTTGACTAATGATGTAAGTGATGCACTCCTAGTAGTTGAATTCAGAGGCCCAGGCAAATGGTGGGGGCCTTGGGAGTGTGTCACCACCGTGTGCTGACAGTACTGGGCTGAACTGGAGGGAGGGTCTTAGTGCAAGAGGAGGAGTTGGGACTTTTTCCTGGGGGACATCAGGAGCCATTGCCTCATATCAGGGAGCAGAGAGCTTCAGGTGGAGGAGCCCACTGGTCTGGGAGGATGGGAGGGACACATCAGGGGACCTTGTTGTCCTTAGAGAATCCCGTGGTGGTGATTAGGATATTTCTCATTTATGAGCAGAGAGATGAGCTGGGCCCCATTCCCCCTCGCTTGCTGTGTGTACCAGAGTAATGGCTTTACTTAAAAAGCACATGAAAAACAAATTCTTCATTCACTGATATAAATATTTAGGGCTGTGGATGGGCTCAGCTGCTTTGTTTTTGGCTGGGCACAGTGAGTGGGAACCTGGCCTCTGTCATTGATACTTGCGTGTGTGCTAGTGTACACGGGTGATCTCACTGCTGTCCTCGGAGCAGGTACATATATGCATTTCCCCAGATGCCTTTGGATGCTTTTACTCAATCAATTTGAAATGCTGCTTCTGTTTTTACTTGTGGAGAACTTACTTGAAACCAACTGCTTGTAGAGGGTGTCCCAGTTTACCGCAGTTGATCCATCTGCATGTGCTGAGAGAACGATGCTGTAGGGAAAATATAGGAAAATGGTCAGGGCTCCCTCGGATGTTTGGAATCTTGCTGAGCATTTGATGTAAATATGCAACTGTGTACATATGCCCAGATGTTCCTTGGGTGAGCACCCAGGTGTCCTGGGTTATCGGACTTGAGTATAAAGGAAGAGTGGCACTGGT
This sequence comes from Cynocephalus volans, assembly GCF_027409185.1. Taxonomy (NCBI): domain Eukaryota; kingdom Metazoa; phylum Chordata; class Mammalia; order Dermoptera; family Cynocephalidae; genus Cynocephalus; species Cynocephalus volans. Next base: position 297,556,277 of record NC_084460.1, read on the forward strand.
CCACAGTGCCCCCCCCCCCCCTCATGGGGGGGGGGTGCCATGCCAGTGGGAGGCCACTACTGCTGCTCGGGTCCCCAGGATGCCCTGAGAGGCCATTGCTGCCACTGCTGGATCTGTAAGCTGAGGACTGAGCACATGTCATCTGCCAACAGCTCCCTAATCTTTCCCAGTTACTTAGCTCGTGGACTTGCGTGTGGGGGCTCTGGTAACCCAGTCAGGCATGTGAGGGGTCTGGTGACCCAGCCTGTATATGAGGGGTCTGTGATCCAGTCTGTACAACGGGTTTGAAGGGTCTGTGGGCTCTAGCCCCTAGCAAAACACACGGAGAAGCATATTTCCAGTCACACAGGGTGTGTGGCTAGAGTGAGTTAGAGAGAGAGAGAGAGAGAGAGAGAGAGAGAGAGAGAGAGAGAGAGTGTGTGTGTGTGTGTGTGTGTGTGTGTGTGTGTGTGTGTGTGTGTGTGTGTGTGTGTGTGTGTGTGTGTGTGTGTGTGTGTGTGTGTGTGTGTGTTTTCTTCCCCATTTTGCCCAGGAGGAATCAGGATGGAGCGGGTGGGGAGGCGAGGCGTGTGGGGCAGTGATGTGTGCTATGGGAAATGACTGCAAAGTCATGTGACTCTTCACTCCATCACTACAAAAGTCAACTTATGAAAAGCTCCCCCCAAGTCAGGATTTGCACAAAGTGGTCACTCTGCTTTGGAAAACTGCATATGGCTGTAAGTCCCCTGCCCTTGCTTGGTGCCTCCAGGAATGGCTTTTAGAGTCTGTTCACCATCCTTAAGAGAGAAACACGCAGATCACTTGGGGGTATCACTCCTACAAGCTCCTTTTGTGGTTGCCACCAGATTGCTCCAGATCACTGGCATTCGGCTCAGCATGATTACGGGCTTTTCCGCTCGAGGTGAAGACTGAGCACTCTGGAACTGCTCCCCAGTGGGCACCTGCCCTGGGCTGGCAGAAGCCTCCACACTTATTCCTGCTTGAGTGATGAGGGGCTCCCAGGCTGTGACAGTGTGACTTAGTCCCTTCTGCGAAGCGGGGGAGGAAAACAGTTCCGTGTAACTGCTCAGGGGTGAGCCTTGTTCAGGGTGGAGGTTGAACTACCATTTGAAAATAGGTAATTCTTCTAGACAACCTTAAGGACAAAAGGGCTGAAATTACAGCTGCGGTAGGCTCCAGCTGCCCTCTTGAGAGGACTGTGAACAGCCTCCGGGAGCCCCGTCCTCCCTCCTCACCTTCGTAGAATCATTCAGTTATTCATTCAGCAAATGTTGCTTCAAGTCTCTTGTCCACAATTCAGAAAGCTGTGACAATCGAAATATGCTGTAACTCACTTGGCAGCAAAGTCAGAGCTGAGAGGATCTCACTGGAGGGGATGGATAGCCTCTGTTTGGCCCCCTGGGTGTGAATGTTGACGTTTCCCTGTAGAACTGCTGGTGTGCTTGGTTCCTCAAGGGAATGCCCCCAAGGGGGGTGCCCTATGCTGCCTCTCTCCAGTCTTCCTGTGACTCTACTTGAAACGTTTGGTAGTAATGCAAGTTCAGCATGCCCCAACCTGGAGCCCCCTCTCACAAACACACACACGCATACACACACACACCCTGTGTGTCCTGCCTACAGCCTGCCCCATCGCAATTGGCCTTCGCTTCATTATTTCAGTTAGCTGTTCAGGCCCCAGACCTCAGAGTCATCCTTAACTCTTCTCGTTTTCTCACCGCCTCCTCCATGCACTCACGCTGGGGAATATCACAGGTTCCAGCATCAGAGTCTGTGAAGGATCCTTCTAGTTCTCACCAGCCCCCCTGCACAGCCACTGTCTCAGTCAGCTTGGGCTGCCACAAGAGTATACCACAGACGGCCTGGCTTCAACAACAAGAATTTATTTTCTCATAGTTCTAGAAGCTGGAAGTCCAAGATTAAGGGGTTGTTGCTGGTGAGGGCTCTCTCCATGGCTTGCAGACAGCTGCCTTCTGTCTCTGTCCTCACTTGCCTCTGTGCTCTGAGAGGGAGGGAGGGATCTGCTGCCTTTTTTCTTATCAGAATATCAGGTCAGGGCCCTACCTCATGACCTTATTTTTCCCTAATACCTCCTTAAAGGCCCCATTTCTAACACAGTCACACTGGGGATTCAACAAATAATGGTCATCACCTCTCACCCGATTACTGCATTAATCTTTTTCCCTCTATACCCCTCGCCCCCCATCAGTCCATCCTCAAAAGAGATTCAAGGGTGACTCCCAAAACCCAGGTCTGATCACGTTACTCATGGCCTTCACGTCTGCAATGGCTCAACTTTCCGTGATACTCAGAATAAACACCAGAGTCCCTACTATGGCTACAGAGAGCAGGGGTTGGTAAACTGCAGCTGATGGGCCATACCCATCCTGCACCCCTTTTTGTATGTCTCTAGCTAAGAACGGTTTCTAAAATGGTTGGGGAAAAAAATCAAGAGAAGAATATTCTGTGGTGCATGAAAATCATACGAAATTCAAATTTCATTGTGCACACATAACGTTTTACTGGATCACAGCCACGCCTGTTTGCTTACGTATTGTCTGTGGCTGCGTTCATGCTACACAGAGATGAGTAGTTGCTGCAGAGACCTACGTAATTTCCTTGATTGATTCTCTTGGCCCACGAGACCTAAGCTGTTTTCTCTTCTGGTGCTTGACAGTAGAAGTTTGCTAACAGCTGCTCAACCTCCTTTCCTGCAACCTCCTTGCCTTACTCGCTTCCCTAACTCCCTCTGCTGCAGCCACATGCACCTCCTTGCTGCTCCTCCAGTGTGCCAGCCTTAGGGCCTTTGCACTAGCTGTGCTGTCTGCCTGGAGTGACCTTCCTCCTCCACTTTTTCCACCTCCTTCAAATCTTCACTCAGATCTCAACTTCTCAGCGCAGCTGTCCTGTTCAGCACTGCGGCGGGTCTTCTGTCCACCCCTACAGTCCCTCTTGTTGTATTTCTATTTTCCATAATAGTTATCAATATCTAAAATATTTCTTACTGACTATATTTGTTTCTTGCCTGTCTACTGCTGCTGGACTGAAAACTCCCAGAAGGCACTGACGTGTACTAAACACTGAGATCAGAATGAGGTACCTCCCAGTGCTCGATACATATTTGTTGAATGACTTAATGTAGAATAAATAGATATGCAATTTAGGTGCTTGCTGGAGTTAAGAAATCATAGAGTGTACTCTTTAAGAAACTATAGAGTACACCAAAGAGTGTAGCTTTTGTCAGATACCTTTTCTTTCATGTATAAAAATTGTGTTAGATGCTGTAAGTATGAAACTTTCAGTGCTTTTTTTTTTAAAGTGGCTTTTTATCTTTTCCTCTTCACAGTGAGTGTTTCTCTATGTGTGAGAAGTATTTTTTTTTTCCCCTCTCATATCTGTGAAGTTCTGCTTGTAAATGTTTTGGCTGTGAAATGTTTCACGGGGAATTTGAGCACTACCGTTCTTGATAATCGGGTGACTTTTATCCTAATTTGTCAGAAAGGATTGCATCGAGTTGGTTTACTGTCTCTAAGTCAGAGGCATAGATGTACATAGCACATGTATCCATCAGAGTAACACAGTCTGGCTATTCTGATTTCTTCTCACATTCACAGAGGCTTTGTTTTAGTGCTCATTCCCACTGTTGATTTTTCTGTTGCTTTTGGGAAGCTCACTATTAATAGATCTCTAATCTAGGAATTTAGGTGAAGAAACTGTTTGCATGGCAGGTGGATCTTGTTAGAAGCTCTCTAGTCATGCAATTAGTTCATTCATTTTGGTTTTCCTTTTAAGGAAATTCTGATTGCCCTCAGAATTAAGGCAGTTTCAAGAACTTGACAGCAGGAATAGAATTTAAAAAAAGAAAGTTTGAGTTCAGATTTATCATCCCTTCTCTGAGTGGTATATATAGAAGGAATATTGCTTGTCTTTATACCATTTCTTTTGTCTCAGGTTACACATTCATATTTCTTCTGGAAAATAATATTTAGTGATGATAGTAGATAAGTGAGGCTGACCTAGATTGGGTGCTTTCCATGTTCTACGTGCTGTGCTCTGTATTTCATATGCGTCACCTTCTCTTATATTGTTATCATCTCCGTTTTACAGGTGAGGAAAGTCAGGCTCAGGGTGTTTGTAACTGTCCCAAGGCTGCACATCTCATACCCAACAGAGCTGAATTGTGCCGTGTGGGTCTAATCCCAGAACCTGCCCTTAACCAGATAGTCCTGCCCCTTCTTGGGTGTCGTGTAGCACCCGATCACACCACTGTATGGCTGTCTTCTCCTTGCCATGTGTCAAGTGAAGTGTGCGCGCATGACAGGTGGGAGCACCAAATATCCAACACACCCGAGGGAGAACATAAGAGTAGCAGCATTTAAGAAATGCAGCACTTGTACAAAGATTTAAAAATTTCAGACTTATTCTCCATCAGAAATGGGGAGGTCTTCGAAGATGCTGCTTTTCTAAAAATTGCCAGTCCTACCCAGTCAGCGTATTTGTGTTGTCTGCCATTTTTTCTCACCCAGCAATTAGCCAGTGACTCTAGAATTTCAGCCATGGAGCTGGAGGGCGCAGAGGAGGTGGTGCCCACCGTGGTCCTTGTGTTGCCATGGTGACAGGCACACTGCTGGTTCATCTTCCTCCTGGCAGCCACAGTTGGGTGGTTAGTAGAGCTCTAGTTGTTTAAACACCGCAGACTCCAAGATATGTTTGCCTGGTAGGATTATAATGTTTTTCTTTCTGCTTTTCAGAATGTTCTAGACTTTCTCTAATAAGCATGTGTTTCTAGTGAAAACAACAAAACAAGTAAATATGTTTGTGTGTCTGCAGAGAAGGAGTGTTCTTGTGGACGCTAATAAATATCCGTTCGTTCCCAAGACTGGCCGTTTCCCCAGCTTTTCGCAGGTGTCAGGTGAGGCTCCTGCTCTGGCCGGCAGCTTGCTCACCATTTCCGCCCTGTCATCACTGTGCAGATGTGTTTGCAGCTGCTCGGCAGCTCCCTTTTTTTGACCTCTTGGTGAATCCGCCGTGGGAGGCGGGAGGGAGGACCGCTGTTCACCATAGCACATGCAGACAGCTGAGAACAGATAACGTGCAGTTTTAAAGGAAAGTAAAACCTGTTTGCATAAGATAAACACAATTCACCCTTGGGCCGTCCTCTGATGGATGTGGGTGCTGGGGGTGGCAGGGATGGCATTACGATGGGGAGATCACTCTCAGCTATTCAGAGACCAGGACCTGGTGCGATAAAGCCATCTGCTGGGCTCGTGTTCTGAATGTCTAGTGTCACATCCAGAATGAGCCCTTTTTCTAAACAGGTAATTGGGCATCAGACTGAATCCTGCCTCTCACTGAGTGAATCTAAAACTGATCTGGAATCACAGAAGCAGTGATTGGCACCATGGAATTTTAGAGCAAGAAGTCACACTCTTACCTTAAATTATAATTGTGTACAAATTTGTTTCACACACGTTATCTCCTTCAGCCAGTAAGACTAGGGGGTGAGGAGAATGGGTACGGTATTTTGTTGACATCCTATGGATGAAAAAACAGGATCATCTGGGTGAGGGACTTTCCCTAGATTAGCAAGTAGCAGAATTGGGACCAAAGTAAGTTCTTGTGTCTCCAAATCCAGAAACATTCCTCCCTGCCCTGATCCGGGGCTGACCCCAAACCATGCAGGGGAGAGTCCTAGGTGGGAAATGGTCTTCTGTTTTTATCAGTGCATTTGGTGCTTGGATTCTAATATTCCACTGTGTTCTGAAAACTGTGTTTGGATCATACTTTATCTTGTTACTTATGTGGTATAGCTAGTTAGGTAGAAATTAAAATACTGATGTATGCAATCGTACTTGTCTACCTTTAGTGCTCCCCACAGCAATAAGCGAGCACACAGAGCCCAGGGCAGGGAGAGGTTCTGGTGCCAGGCAAAGTCGCAGGGAGCCTGTGGGCCTGGCTGCTCACCTTTTTGGTGGTGGGGAATGACCGGGGTACCCCTCTCAGCCTTTGCACCCTTCATCACCTGAAGGGGTTGGATGCTGAGCCTCGTATGGCTGCCTTCCGCTGGCACTCTGGGGAAGACAGTGGAGTCTACCTGGGACTCTGGACCCGACTTTGAGCCTGCGTTTGTGTGTGGGAAGCCGCAGCCCAGCCTCGAGGGCAGCTTTCTGGAGATGGGAGGGCAGGGGGCAGCAGAGACAGTGTGCTGTCGGGAGGTTTGGATTCCCAGGTCCCAAGACACTGTAGTGGGAGCATTCTTTGAGGTTTTATTAGTATTTTAGAATTTTTTTAAGGATAGATAATATCGAGATGTTGTGTTCCCCCAAAACAAATATTGTTCTTTTGAAAATACATTAGATGAAAAAAATGCACCTAGAGCTGCTCATTTAGACTTAGAAATGCATCGAGTGAATGCATGTGCCACAGGCATGAGGTGGCCGATAAAGAGCTGACCCTGTGCTTGGTAGGATGCCCAGTTTTAGGGTGGGCAGGTGGAGGGTGCTGTAGTAAAGAGCCTGTCTTCTGCACGTTGTCTGTGTAGTTTTTCCTTGTGTTCAATTTTGGTTTTGGCTTCGTATCTCAACTCCTCGGAACGTCCCCTTGCTGAGCCTTGGCGTCCCTTCTCTGCCTGGATCACATCTAGTGTCTCTTATTCTCACAGAGAAAGAGCATTGGCAAATGGTGCTGGAGAGTGCTGGAATCAGATCAGGCTGGATTCTGTAAAATTCCATTGTCCTCCCCCCTGCGCACCCCTTGTAATCTGGCTCTGGAAAGAAACCCGCTGATTGCAGTTACCAGCTGAGAGGGCTTGGCAGGGATTCCATGGGTGAGGCCCTTGGGAGATGGAGCTGTCCCAGGACATGGGCCTGGAGATGCTCAGGGAAGGGGGTGGTTGGCCCTGGGTCCCAGCATTGGGTGGGGTTCCCTGTTGCCTCACCCCACCCCCTGTAGCAGTACTGCCCTCTGGAAGGATGGGGAGGATGTGGGGGAGCCCACGATGCCCAGAGAGGTTATATGGCTAGGTGACTCATCTGGGGTCCCAGACCCAGGAAACAGTGGAGCTAGGACAGGAAAGGGGTCCCTGATCCCTGAGGCCCTGCTGCTACTTGGCCTCCAACCAAAAAATGATTGTTCTGGTACTTAGTCTATATTTATTTTTAGTGGGAGAGAGAAGAGCAATTTTCCATGAGATGTAGCTGATGGAGGTCTTGAGGTCAGTCTGTTGGAGGCCTGGGGGATTTGGGACAAGAATGAAACTCTAACAGTGTAAGAAAAGGCTTGATCTGGCCTAACCCTCCCTTGGTCCTTGAACCTATCAATGTCCTCTTTACTTTCCCTACATCCCTAACCCCTGATTATGCAGATGACAGTGATAGTAATAGTAGTACCAGTAGTAGTAGTAACAGTAGTAGCAGGAATAGTAAAAATAATAATAATTATAAAAGAGCAACCTTGAGAGACCGTCGAGGAAGGCGGTAGTGTTTGGTTAAGTTCTGTACAGAAATGATTTTGCATAGAGCTTTGTCATTTTGAAGGATGCTTATTACACAGGGCTTGGTGGTTTTCTTTCATTGTTGCCTTAATTTTGGCAATTTTCTTTGATGTGCAGGGCAAGTTCATTATGACCAGGTCCTAAGGAGGCAGCTCTCTGAGCATTTTTTCTTGATCACTGATTATTATCATAAAATGAGCTATGGGAATGTAGGAGAGGAAAAGAAAAGTTGGAGCTGAAGTGACTAATGGTGCTTGGAAGAAAATACCATGAAGCTGTGTCCCAAGGGGAAGAAATCTACATTGAAATAACCAGGGGAGTTAGGACATGGGGCACAGAAAGCTGGGGTCTGAGAAGGAAAGTGCAGCCACAGGTTGAAAACATAGCAAGGGGCCTACTGGATAAAATTTATTGAGTTTTAGAAAAGTGAAATAAATAGGGGCTGGGGGCTGGCTGAGGCAGTGAAGTGAGAGCCTAGGAGGCCTGCAGGGAAGGGGGGGCTGGCGGTGCTGTGGCACCGGGCAGTGTCCACATCTGAGTTTTAAGCAGTGGAGGTCTGCTTCTTGCTCTGACCTGGATCTGCATGTGCAGAGGGGCTTCTCCTCGTCTTAGTCCCTTGGAGTCTCAGGCTGATGGAACTTCCTTATTTTAAACATTCCTTGTTCTGTGCCAGAGGGACAGGAGCTCTGGAGGGCTATATGTTTGCAGTTAAATGCTCAGCCCCAGAAGTTACACAGGCCCCTTTCACTCACAGCTCGCTGGCCAGGACTGGGCCGTGTTCCTGCATAACCTCAGGGGGGTGGGAAATGTGGAGGGAGTATATGGAAATGCCTGGCATAGGGCAGGACTGAAGACACGACTTTGTGTTGTGTGTTGCAGAGGTGGGCCAGTACAGACTTGTCTGCTAGTTGCGTAAGGTTAAGTCACTGGGCTGGCTGCAGGAAGTGACTGGCCGACCACCTTGGGATAATTGAACATATCCTTCCTCAGGGGCAGTTTGGCACTTGGTGACTTGTAAACAACAGATATTTATTTTTTACAGTTTTGGAGGCTGAAAGTCCAAGATCAAGGCGCGCTGGCAGATTCGGTGTCTGACGGGGACCCATTTCCTGGTTCATAGATGGCGCCTTCTCACTGTGTCCTTACATGGCAGAAGGGGCCAGTTCACTCTCTGGGCCTTTTTAATAAGAGTACTAATCCCTTATCACTTCCAAAGGTCCCACTCCTAATATCATCACCTTGGGAGTTGGGATTTTAACATATGAATTTTGGGGTGGGAAACACACATTCAGTCTGTGGCAAGTTGCTATTTCTTTGCCCCCATTTCATCTCATGGAAAAATGGGCGTAATCTAGCTCTTGGAGAGGAGTCAGGAAGAATAATGACATCAACAGAAACGCCCTCTGAGTTCTTAAGCCAGAAGACACTTCATGAGAGTTGCGGTTACAGACTTGGGTCAGCAGGGCTGGAAAAGTTCAAGTTCTCACTCCTTTCTTGCTTTTTAGAAAAGAAAAGGAAAAATAGGGAAAAAAGTGCCCACGAGCCATGCTACTCCCTTTGCAAGAAGAGTGCTGTCTGCTGTGGTGTTCTCCAACTGGGATGCTATTCTGGGAATGTGAGAGGCGGAACTGTAGGAATAGTATCTGAGGTTAAAACATTGACCTATAATAATTTGAACCGAAAAACAACTTGCTAATTTAGGACTGTTGGCGCAGCCTAATTTTGGATTATCGAGTGAGTTGCTTCTCATCTGCAGATGATTGCAAACACTGAATTACTTGAGAGTAGATGACGTTTGGGAGGCTTGGCCTGGGCTCCTGGCCCCGCTTGGGGCCTGAGTCTGTGCTCGCTCTCTGGCTCTGACCCTGGGCAGCCCTCAAGCCCTTCAGCCCTGCTCTGCCTCTGCAGTTGGAGGGTTGGCCCAGCAAGGGCCACGTCCTCCTGCCCCCGTGGGCTCGGTGCCTCTGGGTGCCCGCTCTGTTTGTCCTACTGTTTCTAGGATATTTTTTCCTCTCTCTAAACCAATGGCATCAGCTTCTGTTTACATAACATGAAGAACCAAGTCTGTCTCTGTTACGAAATGCCATGTAATTGAAATTAAAGCAAACTGGTTAACACAGGCATGCACCTCCATTTAGCGAGCATGGATATTGTACAGGTGTTAGCAGTAGCAGCTCCTTTCCTGCATTCGCCCTCACTCTGAGCAGGGCCAGCACCTTGAGCTCATGGTCATTTGGGTTGTGGTCACAGACACACAACAGATGGGACAGACAGACGGGGTGACAAGCTCACCTCCACCTTTGGAATAAACTCCATCCCGGCTGCCGGCTTCTGATCTGTGCTGACACCACCGCCTGTCAGAACCACAGTGACCCCCTGTGCCCTGCTCAAGTGGGCGCTGTTTCCCCATGGTCCCTGAACACAGCTCCGTTTCTTAGTAGGTCAAGTGGGATTTGCCATGCTCTGATGCATGGGCACCTGGAGTCCACCCTTAGTCCGCTCAGGCTGCCGTAACAAAATAACACAGACTGGCGCAGTGCAAACAACAGAAATTTGTTTTCCCACAGTTTTGGAGGCTGGAAGTCCAAGATGAGGGGGCCAGCATGGCCGGGTTCTTTTCCTGGCTTCCTGATGTCCACCTTCTTGCTGTGTCCTCAGATGGTGGGGAGGGAGAGAGAGCACGCATGCACTCCAGCTCCCTGGTGTTCCTTCTTATAAGGGCACCAATCCCATCCAGAGGGTGTCACCCTCATGACCTCATCTAACCCTAATCACTTCCCAAAGGCCTCACCTCAAATGCCTTTGCATTGGGGGTTGGGGCATCAACACAGGGATTTTGGTGGGAGCCGATCTGTCCTTAGCACTCACTTCCCCACACATGCACTCCGAGTGGGATGTAATTTCCTCAGATGCACACTGCACTCCCCTAGGTTCCCTGCCCTGGAGCTCAGACCACAGGTGGGAGAGGGGATGCTCTAAAACAGGGCTGCAGGTGTCCTCTGGCTCAGAAAATTCTCGCAGGCCCTCCTTCCTGCCATGGCTCCGTCCCTCTCCCCACCTTCTCCTTCTTGTCCTGCTGCCCAGTTTCTTTTCAGCTGTCTCCTGCCTGGAATCCTCTTCCAGCCCCTCTGAAGAGCTGCTCAGTAGGGTGGTTGGCTGACTTTAGCTTGGGCTTCTTCTCAAGGCCCTGTCTTATGGAGCTAATCCCAGCATTGCCCTCTGCAGCCTGCGGGCCACCTTCCTGTGGTCCTGTAGCCCCATCAGCTCCCTGGACTCTGTGTCCCCACGGAGCTGGTACATGACCTTCCACTGCTCCCAGGAAAACCTACACCTCTCACTTTCTTTTGCCAATTGAAATGTTCCCAGGCCCAGCTTTGCGGCACCTCTTCCATGCTGTCTTCCCAGAGCACCTTCTCAGGCAACTGCAAAGGTGATCTTGGTTTGGTTCCCTTGTGACAAATAGAACACTTTGTTTGGAGGCAAAGATTCTCCCTTTCATATTGCAAGCCCTTTGAGGTCAGGAGTCTGCAGTGAATGTAAGACCAAAACTATGTTAATATTTCAAGGTCATGGTCATCCTCAGTGCAGTCTCAAGCATTTTCATAATGAAGGGTTATCTTTAAGGAGCTGATCTCAGGAAGAGCGTTTGCCTACAATTGCAGGCAGGATGGGTGAGGGGAGGGGTCTGATTCCTGTTCAGAAGCTGTGATTTGTGATGCCTGTGTACTTAGCTGTGGTGCTCAGACATGCAGATACAGAGTTAGATGCAATTAGAGAATCCCTCTCCATATGTGTTCTCTGAACAGGAGCCTAAAAGTGCTCGTGTCTCTCTGATATGCAGGAGACTGAGCCAGTTGTGAAGAACAGTAAAAAAATACAACCTTGAATTTCTGCTAAAATCTAGATTTGGTGTAAATGTCTCCATTTCTTTAAAGAGCATTCGTCAATTATAAATATGATTTGCATTTCATATCCTTGTAGGAGTTTTCATGTAAATATGCTTACATATGAGACAAAGAAACTCCTTCCCCCCTGTTCCAGTTTTAGAACACATGGTCACTGTTCTTTGACTGAAAGTGTTGCTGTTTTACATTGTTTGTGGGTACAGCCTTCAAGGGCAGAAACCACATCTCAGGCTGCTGGTCAGAACCAGGCACAGCGGCCTCCCTGCTAGTGGTCCCCCATCAATATTGATGTTAATAGTTATGTAAAATTATTCCAGTCTGCAGCCTACAGTCTCACTGGAGAACAATCAGGCATGCTTTATCTTCTAATTGTAATTGTAGTCTGAGCACAGTTTTGGGACTTTGTTTTCTATATTGCTTTTGTTTTCATGCATTTTCATTTCTGCTTCCTGGGTGTGTGCAGGGCAGGTTCAGCACTGGCCTGTGCTTTCGTCTCGGGCGCTGCTTAACTGATTGCGCCTCTACATGGCCTGGAGGTTGGGCCTCTGCACTGCTGCCTGGTTAAAGAGGGGCCCAGATGCCTCTTGCTCGCATATAATGCATGTGCCTCATCAGAGGGCCAGGAGTGCAGTAAATAATTCACGTCAGCTGGGGCTCTTGGCTCCATAATGAGATCTCAGGGGCAATGCCTCGAGTGTCTGGACCCTTGCACATGATCTATGAATTGGTCTTTGCCTTTGTGCTTATTCAACCTGACACAAACACACTTCATTGCTAATCGTGTTCAGGTGCTCAGGGAAAAGAGCATGACTGCGTGGGTTTTCCTCTGACTCTTTAGGATCTACAAATGCAGGCAATTAGTGTGAGAAGAGTCATGGTTCAGATACATCGGATTTGGGAGGTCTCAACCAGCACATCCTGGGTCACATGGGGCGTAGTGGCCCTTCCTCATGGGGTGACCAGAAGCCAGGTCTGGTGAGTCTCACCATGTCTGCATGCTGGGACACGTGCCCGGCTTCTCCCTCTGGTTGTCCTACCAGCCAACATTGTGGTCTTGGGGAAGGTACAACCTAGTATCTCCCGATTCTGGCTTCTGCCTTCACGGGAGACTCTGAGCTCAGGTTGTCTTTGTGACCTTTCACCTTTCACGTTTTAGACTTCTCTGATAGTGGCTAAGGATGTTCTTCTGATGTGGAGTTGACTCTGTTTCCCCAAGTGGAGTTAGCAAATCAATATAAATTGTAATGAAGTAGTTTTGCATTTAATACTCTTTATATAAGGTTTTTGAGGCAAACAGTCCTAGGGATATAAGTACCTTATAATTTGACAGCTTATTATAAGAAAATGGGTTCTACCTTGTAATCTAATCTTGTTTACACTTAATGCATATGTTGAGAGCCCTGTCACTCAAACTTTATGGCTTCCTTTAATGAGAAGTATCCTGTCTGTCTGAATAGCAACTATGAATTCAGAAACTGACAGAACACCTTATTACCCTTAAGGAGATTTAAAAAAAAGCCATGGAAAGAATTTTTAGCTAAATCTAAAGCATTCTTGACTCTAGACATCCCATTTTTCTCCATGCCCTTGCTAAAAACTACTAGAAATTGTAAGGAAAAGGAAAAAATAGGAAAATGTATCACAGGTAAGTAGAACCACTTTATTGCTTATTATTCCAGGTGATCTACTGATAAATTAAAAGAAGGATAAAAATAAACTGGTAATTACTTTAAAATATTCCTTTGTGATTATGCCTAATTGGTGTAGCCCTCCCTATAGAACCAGGTTCTCCTCCTGCAGTTCTGAGGAGAGGCTGTAATTAACAGTGGATTAGCATACAGCAATGCTGTGCTGTCCGCAGGGTGGCCATCTGCTGTGTGGGGAACTTGGGTGACACCTGGCTAGCAGAGAACTGCAAGAATCCTTTGTCAATTGGGAATGTTATGGATGAGTCAAAAATCTTTGGTATGGTTTTTTTCTTTGTGTGTGTGTGTGTGTGTGTGTGTGTTCTGGCTGAATAATCATAAAAGCCCTTAAAGTTTTCTCTCTTGTTGTTTGTTCATTTATTCATTCATCAAATATTTATTGAACATCTGCATATGTGCTAGGCACCCTACTGATGCTGGTGAGCAAAAGCAAGCGAGGTCTGTGGCCTTGGGGTAGTTGGAGTCTAGACGGGAAGGTGATATTGGCCAGAGTTTCCCAAAGTCAGTAGCAGTGTGACCAGTGTCGGCTTGGAGGGCAGGTGGCGGTTTACAGGGCATACATAATAGAAGCGTATCAGGACAGGGCTGCTGGGAGATGGGCGGTATCTCAATGGGGTAGGAATGTGTGTCATCCCAGAGGGGAATAGCATATGCAAAGGTCCTGTGATGGGAGGGATGTATTTGGGGAGATGGAAGAGTCTGTTGTAACTCAAGGGAGAGAAAGCAAGGAGAAGCATGGTGAGGGTGAGGGGCTTTGCTCCTTATCCTGTGAGTGGGGAGGAGTCCTGGAAGGGTTTCTGGTGTAAAATCTTCTGTCATTTTCACTTAATCCAGAGCACTGAGGGTCCCTGCAGGAGTGTGAAAGAGCCCCCCCACCCCGTGCAAACTGGCTTGGGATTTGGAATGTGCCATGCTCAGGGGCAGACACCTTTGTCCACATGGTTGGGGAGGAGGCTAGAATGGTTAACTCAGTGTTCATCCTGAATGTTTTTGTGTGTGAGATAGAACAAAACATTGGGTGGCAAGAAGTGCTATCTTTTCCCATTTTCTTTGCCTTGTGGGGAATAAATTTGATTCCGTGGCTACTAATTATTTAGCTCAGATGTCTTTTTTGCTTAGAGCACAGTGCCATATGTGATATCTACAGCGAATTTGATTCACGTGGCCTCAGTAATCCTAGGGGCTGCCTTTGAAGTAGTCCGAGGCCAAGTAAACTTCTGCCTGTGTGTGGTGTGCTCAAGGAAAGGACGCTACTTGAAGTGTGTGGTTTTCCTATTTTTATTTATTTATTTTCCTTCTTCTAACAAAATGCGAATGATCGTAGCCTCTTCTGCAGAGTACAAGTATCCAGCAGCCACTCTGTGCAGGGAATGTGCAGCTTCTGCTTCTTTATTTGATCATCACAGCAACCCATGTAGGAGGGCGTCGTCACTTCCACCGTCCAGCTCCCGCGGTCCAGGGGCATCTCCAGGTTAGTGGGGTCATCCAAGATCACCTGGCTGGGAGTCGGAGAACCAGACTTCAAAGGGCATCTGACTGTGACATCTGTCCTCTTTCTACTGTGCCTTGTACACTCTTCTAACTGGCTGCACCGAGGAGCTTGCCATTATTGTTAAAATCGGAGTGATCTGAGATGACCAAAAGTTGGAATGATTTCATCCTTTACTCACAGCCAGTTATTTTTTTAAAGCATTATCTCTCTAGTGTTTCTAGGCAGAGAATTTATTACATTTTGCCTAATTTTATCCATAAATGTGGATCAAACATACGTTTGGCATTATTCTCATCTCTGAGCCATTGTAGCCTACTTTTTTATGCCAAGAGAAAGTATTTTAAGGCAGCGAGGTCGGCTGTCCTCTGCTCCCCTGACTTCATAGGAAAGCTATGTGTTCTGCCTCTTGGGGAGCTGGGTTATTGTGAAACTGGGTCAAATTATTGTTTTTCTCTTTTTGCATATAGCCATTCCAAAGATAGGATCGTTTCTCCAAAAAACAAATCTTCTGGGATGTTTGTATATTCTTGTGATGGACATCAAGGCAGCAAATAAGTGGAAGAGGGTTGCTTTGTTAACATCCAAGCAACTTCTGAACATTGCAAACAATTTAAGCAAAATTAAAAGGCAAATAAAATATTTACAACATATGATAAAGGATTATCTTTTATATGTAAAGAGTTCTTATAAAGCAATAAAAAACAAATCCCCCAACAAAAGGAAATGGGCACTGAATTCATAAAAGAGGAAATAAGGGGGCAATTAAGATGTAAATGTATTTGGCTTTGTTAATTAAAGAACAACAATTTGGGCCGGCCAGTGGCTCACTCGGGAGAGTGCGGTGCTGGTAGCCCCAAGGCTGCAGGTTTGGATCCTATACAGGGATGACCAGTGTGCTCACTGGCTGAGCGTGGTGCAGACAACACTGTGCCGAGGGTTGCGATCCCCTTACTGGTCAAAATAAAAAAAAAAAAAAACTATTAAATGATGTAACTTTTTTCTTTTTACCTAGTAAAGTGCAATATTAAAAACAAAGATCCCATGTTGGTAAAGATATACAGAGATGGTTCAGTTCCCCCTTTTAATTAGTGGAAAGAATATAAATTGGAATAGCCCTCTGGAGAAAAATTTGGCAAACTGTAATAAAAGCCTTAAACATGTGTATGGCCTTTGACCTAGCAATCCCATTTCTATCTACCTACCCATAACCCTAGATTAATTCACCCGTTAGGTAAAACACATGTTATATGGGTATGTAGAAAACTTCATAGATTTATGGCTTCTAGTCCTACTTGGGGTCTCACTATGCCCAGCTATGTTTAACCTGAAATCACTTAGAGTAGACCTTTAATAAATGTTTTTGCCTTGGACAGATTTTAAAAAATTAATAGTAAAGAATTATGAACATGTAATTTTAAACATCACTTTATAGCTTAACGAAGGCTTGGGGCGGGTGTACTTTTTGTTGCACCGTTCAAGTGAGGGAGGTGTATTGTGTAACTTTTTAATGTCATTAGTACCTTTCCTGGAGATGCTTATAGAATGAACTAATGTGAATCTTTAATTTTCTTTAACTTTGAATGAATTGAAAAGTCGAAGTCACACCTGTTCCCCAGGGATTGGGATGGGCTCACATTGTATGAATGTGCAGTAAAGAAGGGAAATATTTGCTTTCATTTTTGGCATGCTGAAGTGGCCTTAACCAGGAGCTTGTAACTTTAATTTTTCTTTTAAAAAGATGACCGGTAAGGGGATCTTAACCCTTGACTTGGTGTTGTCAGCACCACACTCTCCCAAGTGAGCCACGGGCTGGCCCTTGTAACTTTAATTTTAAGAATTAATTATAATGTAGGAAAAAAATTTCTTAAAATACAGAACAAATTGTGAATAGAGGAGGAAAGGCAGTTAAACAATAATAATTTTTAAAAGCTGGCTAAAATGTCCATCGAATTAGATCTTTTCTTCTGTACAAAACACAGAAAATTACTCATTCTACAAAGATCTTTGAAAACACTAGATTTTAAGAGAAAGATTATAGTGGCAGAAATTAAGCCCCAAATCAGCAGTGTGCTTGCAGCTCCTTTGTTGTTGTTGTAGTAAAAGACCATTTGTTTTTGAGTCATAAGATCTATTTCTGTGACTTCTTCAAAAGTTTGGGCAGAAACATACCTTGCCTTCAAGAGGTTTTTTTTTTTTTTTTAACACTCTGAAATCAGATTTATTGAAGTAGGTAAATGCAGTGGGTAGTCTTAGGATATGCATGCATGTTTGAATTTAAATACCAGGATGGTGATTTGGGAACCTGTGTCCTTTGTGGTGGGTGGGCTGGGCGGGGAGAGTGAGTTAAGTAACATTTCATGGAGCATCAACCAAGAATGTGTGTGTGATTTGTCCAGTTTCGAGAAAATCAGCATTGGGAAGGTTCATTTTTTATGTAATCACACATACACATTTCAGAGGGTTGCATAAATCTGGTCTTTCATGCACAAACTTTTTGCTCCCTTTTGCTGATACTGCAGTTGTGATTTGTAACCCATTGTATCCATTAGTTACTGTGACTTTTTTTTTTTTTTTTTTTATTGTGTTTGGGTTGGGAATCAGAGCTCCAAATACATGGGATGCTAATAATTTATGTCTCATCATTACGGAACCACAGGAGCAGAAAAATTCCAGTAGGTTTTTGTGGGTGCTTTTTGGGAGCAGCGTGCTTTTGTGGCCTCCACACCTCCTCTGCTGAATGTGTGGGTACCTGGGCTGTGCTTGCTGTTTGAAGCCCCATCTGTCCAGTTTAATTGGCCTCCTGCAGGTCTTTTCTTTTTCTAACCTTGGCTTTTCTGTAGACCCATTTTACATTAATGCAAAAATTTTCAGGCACAAGTGAGGCACAAAGCTTCAAGTACAGCATTAATAGACTAAAAAGGCTTTAATTATTTTATCTTTTTATTAATAAGATCCATTATTAAGCTTATATTTAGATAATGTACCATAAAAGCTTAAAATTAGAAGACGTTAAATTTTAATAGTGACTGTTAATCTCTATTATTAATAAGCTCTTGATAATAAAAGTTTTATTGAACTCTTGTTATGTGGCATGTGTAATCTTATTTAATCCTCAAAAACAAAAACCTGGGAGACAGAATAATGGGTAGACAGAATAATGGCCCCCAAATATGTTCAAGTCCTAATCCCTGAGACCTGTGAATATGTTTCCTTATATGGCAGAAGGGATTAAGTTAAAGACCTTGAGGTGGGAGATTATCCTGGGTTATTTGGGTGGGCCAACATAATGACAAGGGTCTTTGTAAGAGGGAGGCAGGGAGAATCAAGTTTTGGATCAGAGCTGGGAGGAGACGTGAGGAAGAAAGCAGGTCAAGGGGCTGTGAGCCGAGGAATGAGGGTCGGTCTCTAGAAGCTGGAAAAGGCAGGAAATGGATGCTGTCCTAGAACCTCAGAGGAACACAGCCCTGAGATACCTTAATTTTAGCCCAGAATGGCTTTGGATGTAAGATATGAAATTTGTGTTGTTTTAAGCCACCAGTTTGTGGTAATTTGTTAGAACAGCAATAGGAAACTAATACAGTAAATACAGGTATTATCCCCCTTCTACAGTGAAAGAAACCAACACTCAGAGAAGTTAAGCAATTTGCCCAAGGTCACACAGCTAGTTAAGTGGTAGAGTTGGGATTCAAACGTGGGACTTGTTCGACCTGAGGATCTAGAGCTCTTAACCCCTCTGCTGATGTGTTCCTCCTCCCCACCCCCACACTTTCCTGGGTGTCCTTGGTTGGCCGTGGTGGAGGGGACAAGACTGCCGAGAGGTGGCCACTGCTGGGGAGCAGCAGCACAGTCTGCTGTTGTGGGACATTGTGCAATCCCACTGGTCCAGCGTCCACTTCTTTCAGAGCTCACATGTGCAGGCGATTCTTTCTGCATTGCAAGGAGGGCCCCTGCTGTCCTTTTTTCCGTCCAGGATGTGTTTTCTGAGTCTGGACTCGGTTTTCCTATGCCTGGGCAG
The DNA here is from genome assembly GCF_027409185.1 of Cynocephalus volans. Classification (NCBI taxonomy): domain Eukaryota; kingdom Metazoa; phylum Chordata; class Mammalia; order Dermoptera; family Cynocephalidae; genus Cynocephalus; species Cynocephalus volans. Next base: position 297,574,884 of record NC_084460.1, read on the forward strand.
TGGCCGGACCCCTCTGATCCTGGGCTTGTCTCCCATGGTGGCACGTCTTAGGGAGAGTGTGTTAAACTCTCCCTAGTTGCTTGTGCTCCAGGTGTGCTGCTGCCTTCCTCAGCCTCTGTAGCACCTGCCCATGACCTCTGGGGACCTTACTTGTCACATCCGAAGCCCTCCTGTGATGGAGATTTGTCACCATTCTTCCCCATTCTTCCCCTGCAGGGTGGGTGATGCTGGTAACAGAATCACCATCTAGGAATCAGTAAGTCCTGGGCTCTGCCCTCCGGGTGTATCCAGCATGTGGTGGCTTCGCGCATCCACCCTGGCTGTTAGCATCCTGGCTCCATGGGTCACTGCTCTTGTCTTTGAGCTGATGCTCCTGTCCTCTCTGACAGCAGCCAGGAGGAACCCCGCAAAACCCACGTCAGGGCCTGACCCCTCTGCCAGAACCTCCTTGGTGTCCCCGCCTTCCGCTGCTGTCCCGTGCTCACTGTTCTGCTGTTCTTTTGTCAGGCTGAAGGTGTGCTCCTGCCTGTGGTTTGTTTGCACTTCCTTCTCCCTGGGCAGCCTTCCTCCAGATGTCCTTGCACCTCAGCCCCTGACTTCCTTTAGCCTCAGCTCAAATGGCCTCGGAAAAGCTGCCTTGACACCCAGCGCTGCTCCCAGCCCAGCCCCTCTCACTCCCCCGCTGGATGTGGAGTGTGAGCTCGCGAGGGCCGTGCGTTGTCGCTGTGTCCGTGGTACCTAGGCCGGGCAGCCTGCAGGAGGTGCGTTACGATGCTCCTCAGGTGTGCCTGTGAATGGACCAATGAGTGACCATGAATTTGCTGAGTTTCCTTTTCCTCATGGTAAAGGATCTTTGAGCCTTAACTCTTGGCTTATTGGTGATGAGTTGCTGGCACCCCCCTCACCACTGATGGAGTGGCGGCCAGGCCTGGGGTTGGCTGTGAGTTCTGGAGCCAGGTGGTTCCGTTTGAGCCTTGGGCTCTCCTGCTGGATGGGCTGGGTGACCTTGGGAAGTTCATTTCTTTGTGCCTTAGTTTTCCCATCTGCATCAACACAGTGGGCATGTTCATAAGCCCCCACCTCCTGGAGTGGTTGGGAGGACCCAATGATTCAATGAAGTCAGCCTATAGAGCAGTGTCAGGTGCAGCCCCTGCGCGGTCACTGTCTTCATTGTCACCGTTCTTTTGGGTATCCCTATTCTTTCAAGTCTGCAATGAGAATGTTTGTGTTGAGGGATCCCACCCACCTCCCAGGAATCCCATCATGTCTCTGGCCAGTGGCTGGACTGACCCTGATGGCTCCCAACTGTCATGCATTCTTGGGCTTCTTAGACTCTGGGTGTCAGTGACCCATCTGGTGTCTCCAGCATGAGGGCCAGTCATTCCCTGTGTCCTCGTCTGTGCATATGTTGGAAGTTGGAGTGCCTGCTTGCTGCCCAGGTTTATATCCCAAGGATCTGGAGAGGGAAGAGCCATAGCTGTCACTTTTGAGGTGCTTGCTGTCTGATGGGAGAAAGCATGTTGGCAGTGACTCTGGGGAGCGGCTGTTGATATCCTGGCTCTCTGTGGTTAGGGGGTGGGGGTGTGTGCTCAGACCTGCCCACTGAGAACACTGCCTACTTGGTGAATACTTCCTGTTGCCTCTTAGAGACTCTGTCCTTTTCCTTGCAGTTGATGGAATGGAGTTTAACATACACATCTCTAGCTAGTGGCCAGCTTGCAACTGTCCTACATAAAATCCTGTTCAGCACTTTAGAGTGCTTCAGCTTTTCCTCGTTATGTTACCAATAGGTTACATGTAGACAGCAAGCCACCCAAGGTATTAAGCTGTGTTTGTTTGTTTGTTTGGCTCCACAAGATTAGATTTAGTTAGAGTAGTTCAGGTTAAAAGCTGATGTTCTTTGTGTTCTTCCCCAGTTTTGGGAAAGGAACCTGCCTTCTTTTGCTTCCCAGGAATAGCCAGCTGTCCTGCTGGCTTTACAGTGTTTGCAGTGGACCAGACTGTCAGCAGGTCCTGGGATGAGCTTACTGTCTGTTGGAGTCTCTGGCCCGCCAGTGGAGTGAGACATCCTCATCCTTCAAAGGTCCCTGAGCTTCATAACAGGTGCTCTCCTCAAGCCCATATGCCCACACCTCTGGGGTGATGAACGGATCAAGACCGTGTGGCTGGACTCATTCTGCAAAGACAGACATGTGATATTGTCTGTTGCTGTGTTTTCTTTAACTGAACTCCAGTGGCCCAGTTGCTTCTGTTGGTGAACTAACCAAGTCAACCTTGACCCCTTGGCCAACGTCAGTTTTGAAAACTTGACCTGTAAAATTGGGATCCACGGCTGGGTCAGAAGCAGACAGTTCTGTGGACACTCACATAGACCTTTATGGAATTCTTTGGACCACAGTAGCTAATATTTGTTGAGCACTTGGAAATGCTGGATTCTGTTCGTAGTACTAACTCATTTATCCCAAACTCTGTTATCCATTGAGATTTCAGGGAATGCACCCGTGTTGCTCCTCGCATGCATGCACTGGACAGTACTTGTAGGAAGTGAATTGTAATGGTTCTACTCTCTTCTGACTGTCAGCATTGCTTCAAGGAAGGAGACATAGGACCAGAGAAGACATAAAGTCTTGATGGCGTGGGACCCAGGCTCCCAGCCCTTCCCACCTGCACCCTGGAGGGAAGTGGTAAGGGAATAAAATGTCCACAACAGTGACTATCACTGAATTTAAGTATATACTGGGGTTGAAGAAAAGGAAGAGATTAGAAACCAACTTGGACATGTTTTTTGTGGGGAACAAATGTCTCTCTTGCAGCTCATTTTCCTGTTGATTGCCTGATGCTCTCCAGGCTGCTCAGCTATGATATTTTTAAATCAATGGGCCTTTCCTTTCCTTTGGAACTTTCAGTACAGCTGCAGAAACAATGCATCTGAGTGGATGGACTGCTTTGGGGATTTATGCACGTTCTGCAGGCTGACCTCTGCTTGTTGATGTAGTGTGTTGAGCACAACAAAGGAATCTGTGGGTGTCAGTCTACAAGATTACTATGCCTGTTGTGTAAACATTAGCAAAACATATTTTGGGGGTGGAAAAGTGGTTAATTTGAAAATGGGTGATGAGATTTCACTTGTTCTGCACATGGTGGTTTTCAGATTTGCTGCTTCAGGGTTTCAGGGTGACATGAGCTGTTTGGTTCAGGACATTTGTCCTAGCCCCCTTGCTCAGTTCCTGCTCTGTTCCTGTCCCTGCGCTGCTGGCTGCTCATAGGGTGAGGCTCACAGGCCAGCTGCTCACACTGTGGCCTTCAGGATAGGCTGGGAGTGGATGGTAGGTTAAGATGCTGTGTTGTAGGCCTGTGATGAAATTGCTATGTTCTTCTTGACATTTGAATCCTTTCGCCTCATTTTTGACATTTTCTCAGAATGAATGATACACTCTGCTTTTAGCCACCCTAAGTCATTGATTTCTATGTCAGATTTTTTTGAGTATTGTAGTGTTTTTCAATATTTTTAGGACATTTAATATTTGTAATATAAGAAAAGGTCGTATTTAATAAAGTATAGTTCCCAAGAGGAATATTTTCTGTTTCCGTTTTAAAGATGATTCCAATTCTAGCTGTCTCATGGATACGTTAGATTACACCAAGTGTGCCTGTAAACAGTCTTGGGGGATCTATCGCCACTGATTACTAACAGAAGGACACCAGAATGTGGCCAACCGCTCCTGGTTGAATCTAGGGGAGCAGGTGGCCACTTACTAGCTCTGTAGCCACCATCCCAAATGATCCTCTGCTGAGAGGCGACTCCCCACCGTTGAGAGAAACTTTTATCTTAATTGTTGAAAGTAATATGGTGGTGCAGATGCTAAGAACCAGAGAGAATACCATGATGGGTGCCATTGTGCATCTTCGGGACTGAACATTGACTGAACATTGTACCCTATTTGCTTTCCTCTGTGTGTGTGTTTACGTTTATGAAAGAAAATGTTACAGATACTGTGGAAAGCCCGTTGCCCCCTCGCCCTCTCCTCTGCTGTGTTGAAGATGGTTGTGTCTTTCCCATCCACGTCTCTTTTATCTGTGACGTGAGAGTGTGTCCTTAGACAGTATATGGTATTCTGTGTGTATATAAGGTCAGAACCTGCAGTGTTAACACACTGAACATGTCCTTCTGCAGTTTTAGTAAAAAAAAATTGTTGCATGTTGCTCTGGTTCTTTCATTTTACCTGCTCTAGAATAGTTCACTTAGAACTTTAGATATTTCATTATTTAAATATTTAAATAATTCTCCTTCTCCTGTGTGTGTGTGTGTGTGTGTGTGTGTGTGTGCACGTGTGTTAGTGGGAGTTGTAATGTTTGTGTGTGTGTTGTGGGGAGAGTGGAGGAGATTGAAATCCTGCTGAGGGGATTCAGCTGTAGCCCCTTGGGTCCTAGCAGGTGTGAGCATCTGATGGGGGCTCTGTGATTGCTCCAGTGTTTGGTGGAGACTTCCCGTGTCGTGGTTTTCCTCCATGACCTTGAAATCTCTGAATGTAGCAGTCAACTCTACACAGACCTGAACTGCTTCAGGATCCCATATGGGTAACTCTGGGGATGACACCTTTATGGCAGCAGTGAGTATTAGGTGACTTGTGCTGTGACCTGGGAGAGGTGCGAAGACTGCAAGCCAAAGTCTGGCTAGTGGCCAGGCTGGGGCTGGCTCTTGTGTATCTGGGAGAAAGTTGTACTTCCTGTGGAGGGGAGCGGTGGCTCCTGCGGTCTGGAAGGGAAGACTGTGTCTTGCTGGTGCACTGTTATTAACCCAGCTAAACCACTGACCACGCAAGTACAGGTTACCAAATTTCAGTTCTTTATGAACTTCCACTTGAAAGGGAGTAAAGAGATGACAACACAACATGGGCAGGTGTGTGTTTGTAAGATCTTTCTACAGCTCTTACAATAAATGTGGTGTTGGCTATGACATACTCTGCTGGAGAAGATACGTAACCTGAAAGACAACCCTTTGTTTTTAGGTTCATCTGAGACTTTTTATTGTAATCATGGCTTAATGAGGGTTCTAACAGAAGATTAAAATAGAATAATGTAGGAGGTTATCACACACTATTGGTAGAAATCCGTGTTGCCCAATCCAGCTGGAAGACCACGTGATGACAACATGTGACTAAAGCCTTAAAGATGTTCACACATTCAATCTGGAAATTCCACACAGAGAAAGGTATTAAGGGAAAATAGAATATTAGCAGAGATATTTGTGAAAAGAACGCACAGGTATTTGTTGCTGCATTTTGTAAGAGTGAAAAAATGGGAAGCAGTAAATATCCATGTCTGGCTGCATAGTGAGCAGCGGGCACACTCTCCCTTGTAAGTCGATGGTGGGGGGATTGCTGTGGCGTGGTGCCTGGCACATGGTGAGGGTGTGACACAGTTTAATGCTAACATTTTGTGAAAGTGTGCACATGTGTAGAAATCTGCAAAGACATTCACCAGGGCATTTGTGGTAGCAATGGTGGATTTTCTGGGTGCTTTTATCCTTTAAAGTTTTCTCTCAAATGTGTATTCCTCTTTTCCTACACGCACATATATTACTTATATAAATAAAGTTATTTAAAAAGAAGTAACCTCAGTGATATCAAAAATCTATTTTCTGAGGGGCAAAAGTATAGTTCAAGTAAAAAGTACCAGTGCAGGGCCGAGCCCATGGCGCACTCGGTAGAGTGCTACGCTGGGAGCGTGGCGACGCTCCCGCCGCGGGTTCGGATCCTATATAAGAATGACCAGTGCACTCACTGGCTGAGTGCCGGTCACGAAAAAAAAAAAAAAAAAAGTACCAGTGCAGAGGTCAGCAAACATACTCTAGAAAGGGCCAGATGGGTGAGTATTTGGGGCTTTGCGGACGTTACAGCCTCAGTAGCAATTTCTCAACTGTGTTGTGAGAAATTCATAAGCAGGTGTGGTTGTGTTTCAATAAAGCTTTATTTGCAGAGACACACGATGGGCTGGATTTGGCCCTCAGGCCATAGTTTGACCTCTGTTCTAATAGGTCCCATTGTGGACTTTCGTATTTGAAGCCTGGTAGTACTGGGTCAGATCACCATGTAGGTATATTGGGTTTATCTTCATTGTTTCCATAAAGTAAATCCCAAACCAAAAGGTCTTAAGTTGGAAGGTAAGAAATAATTTGGTTTTTGTTATATAATTTGACACGGGAATCTTTTTAAGAAGAAAATTCATTGTGTTTTGTGAGTGGGAGTGACATCATCCTCAGACTGGCCTGCGGCTGTTTTGAGTTCTTAATGTTGGATGTGCTGATCTCTGCAGCCTCAGATTGGGATCATCTTGGTACTAAAGATGCTGTTGGATATTATTTTGTGGTGTGAATGCAAGCAGCAGCACCCCTGATTTTGTGGTCTGTGCACCCCGCATTTCTTAGGATAGTCACAGTAAAGTGCTATGTCCCCAACTGAGCCTTTAGTCTTCTGTTGTGATATTCCCATTCGGGAGGACTCAATATTGGGGCTCATGTTTATTGCTGAGAAAGGAATGTGGGTTGTTTTGGTGATTTTTCTCAGTGTTTTTACTGTTGTTTTTGAGTTCTGGCCAAAGGGAGATGGGGACAAGGTCAGAACTAGAAAAATATGTCGTGGAATCTTCTCAGCTGGAGAGAGGAAGAGGTTCACTGGGAGCACGAGCTTAGGAAAGGAAATGACGTGTTTGGTGGAAAGGAAGGGAGGAGACAGGCTGAGCATGTACAGTGTCCTTGACTGGCTCAGAGAAGAGAGTCCAGGCTCCCTACTGATTCACTGGGCACGTCTTGTTCCGAGGCAAGAAGGGTCTTGTGTGGGCAGAGGGGAGCATGAGACCCTAAGCAAGTCAGAGGCATCAACTGCCCTGGGGTGGCTCAGCCCCCAGGGCACATGCACTAGGTGCTGATGCAGTATTAAAGATGAGGAAGAGGTGAGAGCCCTTCACCTGCCTGTGGTGGAGCTGCTGTTGGAGCAGACACTGAGCCTAACCACCTTGTGCCTGGTGCCCCACAGAGGAGCACTGGAGGTATTCGGGGCCACTGAGCAGGGAACCCCAGCACGGCTGGGGAAGGCGCAAGCTGAAGGAGAAGCCCTTTGGATTTCTGGGAATGGGGTTGGAGAAGGAAAGAGAATGAGCAGGTGGAAGTGCCTAGTGGCCTGGAAGAGCATGGAGGCAGCGTTGGGTGGGGCCCCTGGATGCTCTGGAAAGGTGGGGGAGTCCTCGCCTACCTCTCAGGAGAGATGCGACATGATTAGACTTGCAGGGAAGTGAGGAGGAGGGTGTGTGGTTGGGATGCTGTGGCCATAGCCACATGCTCTGCTGTAGACCAGGAGGAGGAGGACAAACAGGACAGAGACGCGCAGATCAGCAGCGGACGACCAAGTATCCAGCATGGGACCGCATGGTGATTTTTAAGAGTAAGAAATCACTGCTGATAATCTGACATGAATAGACATCATGGAAGGCAGGCAATGACTGTTACTTGGTGGATTTTTATGACATCTTATTGCTCAAAAGTGTCATCTTCAGAATATCTCATTGCATTTAATTTTTTTCCAGCAGGCTAGTAATGTGTGAACATAAAACTTCAAAATATACAACTGTAGAAAGATTTTGCACCACACAAAACACATTTTGAAAGAAAATATATTGTTTGAAAACCTGGAGTCACCATTGTTAATATTTTGTTAACAATAACGTGAACATTGTTAATATTTTGGAGGAATTCCTCCTAAACGTTTTTCTGTACATTATTTTTTTAAGATGTTTGAGATGGGGTTTGTAACCTTACAGCATACGCATTTTTCTATGTCGTGTATAGCAAAGCCATGTTATTCATAAACTGTATCTGATAAAGAATTAGGGGATCGGCTGGATGATTTAGGCTTCAGTTTTTACAGTAGGTAATTGTGCGTGTTCACCGTTGTCGTGAGCCATGCCTCTAACCACAGCTGAGGTGCGGGCACTTTCGTCCTTCATCAGAATATGACCACCTTTCCTGGCTGCCGCCATGGCAACGCTTGGCCTTTCCTCATTCCTCCTCCTCATTATTTGCTCAGAGGCCTGTGTGCTGGCCCAGCCCTTGCAGGTCTGCATAATGTATGAGCGCCGAGTGACAGCCAGCCACAGCCCCATCAAAACAAAGAACGCCGCTGCGAGATGGGCAGGTTGCAGGAACATATTGTGAACACACTCCCCAGTAACTGTGAATCGTGTCGTAAAATGCGTCTTTGGCCTGTCAAAAATATTTTGACAGGGCCCACAGTCTAGCTCCTTCATATGCAAATGTACCGGTAATGCCCGGATACTGGGGTGACTCAAGGAAAATCCGCAGGAGGGGAGGCTGACATCAGGGTTCATTAATCCTGCAAATAAACACATTGAAAACGCTCCGAGTGTTTTCCTTCCAGTGGGTAAACAGCAAACTTGATGATGCTCAAGCTGTCAGACTGTGTCGCCTGAAGTCTCTGCAAGATTGCTTTAGGAGAGATAACTGAAAAATATGTGCATTGATCATGGCATAAGGAACAGCAGTGGATTGGCCAGGCTGTGAAATAGCCAAGGAGAGGCCAGGTGGTGGGGCAGCCAGAGAGGAAGGCTGTCCTGGTGGCCAGGCACTGTTGATAGAGAAGGAGCCTATGCCTGAAGACCATCCCGTGTGGTCCTGGTCATGCCTGCTGTGGGTGGACTTCATGCCAGGGTGGGCTTCTTGGGGACTCTCCCTAGAGGGCCTGTCTTCCGCATGGCTTTCTCCCCTTTTCTGATCCTTCCCAAGGGGGCAGCAATCCTTATGGCTCATCAGAAGCCCTCTGGAGCTGGCCTCCCTGGGCTAGACTTCTGTGTGAGCCTGGGAAAGTCACTTAACCTCTCTGTGCTTTGGTGTCCTCAGCTGGAAAAGGGGGATAGTAATATCTGCTTCACACGGTTGTAGTGAAAATTCAATACGTTGATACAGGTACAGGGAAAAATCCATACAACACTGGTGGCAGTGGCGATGCTAGTTAAATTCAGGCTGCTGTTATTGCTGTTCCTCAGCTGGGTCACCCAGAGTGAAGACCATCACACGGTCTCTCTTGCTGTCAGGTGTGGCCACTCCCATGAGATGCAGCTGGAGGTGTTTTGTGGCAGTTTCTGGAAGACCTCATTAAAAGAGAGTGGTGGGTCCCTTCGCCCCTTCCTCCCTGCTTTTCCATCTGTTACCTACGTGCATATGTGATGGCTGGCCACAGTCTCAGACTGTGACAGTGAGGCCCCATTACAAGTAGAAGGGGTCTGGGTTTATGGAGTCATTAGCCTCTTGGAATAGCCCACCTGGAGATTTTACTACTGTCCGAGAAGAATACCTTTCTGTGTTGTTTAAGCCACTGTTATTTGAGGTTTTTGGTCATATGTCCAAAGGATTCTAATTAATACACAAGGTGAGAATGTGTTATTTGCAAGACCTGAGAGCTTAGTGTCTTAAAGGGAAGCAAGCTGGCTTCCTGTTTTTAAATTTTGGTTTTTGTTTGTTTGGTTTTGGTATGGGGATCTGAATCCTTGACCTTGGTGTTAGATAAACTGGCTTTCTGACTTCAGCTCTCAGCATCTGAGCAGTGTTCCCAGGAACCTGCATGGCCGGCCATCCCCAAGAGCTGCAGAAGTTGGTTTCTAAGTTTCAGAGCCACTAACCATGCTCTGGGCACCCCAGAATTGTCAGGGCAGAGCCTCTGAGGGATTGGAAGCCCCCAGCCTCGGCTCTGCCTATGCTTTCCTCTGGGGACCCTCTATATAGCCATCTTGATGACAGTTTCAGTGGTCAGTCTTGCATACTTTGTGGGCTTTGTTGAGCTAGCAAGTCTGAAATACACCTGGGGTCATCTAATAACCAGATATGTGCTGATGGCCAAGTTTGATAGGCTTGTTTCTGAGCTGAAATCAGGTGGGAAACTATACAAGTTGTGGCTGCAGGGGGAGAACATGAGTTTTTCTAGTTCCCCCTGGCTTCTCTCCGGGATCGCAACTCTTTTGTCTCTCCTGCTGTTTAGGTGGTCATGTTTAGGTGGTCGTGCAAAACAGCAGCGGCTGATTTAATCAAGCAACTTGATAGCAGGCCCTGGCACGTTCATCTGCCCGGTGTTCCTTGGTTGCTCCTGGTGGTGTGTTGATGTGCGGTTTATAAATCGTGCTGTTGCTTTGATTTTCCTGTTTAGATTTACATAATTGTTTTAGAAGAAGGTACAGGGGCTTTGCTGCTGGAAGAAGGGAGACAGCCACCTTGCAAGGCCAGGTTGGCCCCAACTTCGCAGGGAAGGGGGTCTCTCCTTCCTTAAAAAGGGGCTCTGTGTGCAGCCTCATCAACCCTCACTCTGAGCGAGCTTGGTAGGTTTTGAGTTCTGTTGTGCTTGAGCCCCTACATCAGAGCCGCAGCTGCTGCCCTGACTTTCTCAAGCCTTGGGTAGGGGGCGGTGGAAAGCTGCAGTTCTGGCTTTAGGACAAGGTCGGGGGCTTTTAGCTTGATTTTCCCACGGTCATTCATGTCTGTCTCCTGAATTTCTTCTTTGAGTCCTGATAATCATTTATTGTATGTATTCCAGAATACAGGCTTGAGTTTGAATTGGTGCATTGCTAGATGAAAGCTGTGCTTTTGAGACCTCTGTGTGTAAACAATCCGACTGTTTATCTGTGTGTTTACATTTCATCTCACATCTTTAGGAGTCTTAAACACAGCCATCATCAGCAACATCATTGTAACCATTATATACCCTGTGTGTGGTACTGTTTAACAGTAGAAAGCCTAGATTCTGGAAGGTTTCGTAGGGCATCCCTGGGATGGGATTCCTTCCCACCACAAGCAGCTCTTTTACAACTTCTGGGAGCTAGAGCCTAGAAACTGTCATTCAGAAAACAACTTCTGTGTCAAAATTGAGTCTCCCAGGCTGTGAATTAAACCCCTAATCAATTCAGCCACCTTCTGCCCTGGACCAGTTGTATCCAAGACACTTGGAATCGTCAGAGAAAGGCCTGGCCCTCCCGAGGATTTGGAGTCGCCTTTCGGTGTTCCATTTTAGAGTGAGGCTTGCATCCCATATTTTTATGGCTTTTCCCTCATCAGATTTCTCTGGGTTCCTGCTTTAGTTGTCTAGTTCAAAACTAAGAATACTAGGGTTTTTTAAAAAAATTTTTGGGTCAAAATAAAAAATCATCTTTTCAAAGTGTCAGAGTTTAATTCTCAGAGAGAATTGTGTTTGCGTACCAGGAAGGAGGCTTTGTTTGGTTCAGAAACATATTTTGATTTGTTTCTGGTGCTCAGTATATTTTGGATGCATGAGGGGATGAAGCAGACCGTCCTTTCTGTGCCCTACCTCCCCACCCCAAACCTCACGCCATTGCAGACCGTGACCGGTTCTGTGTTGTCCCAGCTATGTGGAATTTTCTGTGGCACTTTGTCAACTTCGGGGTTGGTTTCCTCTCTGAAGCGTGAACGTTTCTTCTCCAATGGGGAATCTTGCAAATCTTCTGTCCCAGGATGTGGTGGTCAAGAGGTGCCTTGGTAAAAGCAGAGAGGATGACTGGACTTGGAGACAGGTGTTGTATTAGTCTGTTTTCTGTTGTCCTGGGTCTGAATGATGACCCTTGCCCTGCTGTGTACAGGAACTCCCTCTGAGCCTCCTCTTTGTTGTCTGTAGATAGGAGGAAGAATGCCTACCCAAGATAACTTAAGGAAGGAAGTTATACATATCCATAAACCAGCTGTGTGTGCACACTGTCGATCTCCTTATAAATGCAAGGCATTTCTTTTTTTTTTTTTTTTGCCTCCCAGGATCGACTTTCATCTTGCTTGGTAATAGGCCACCTGGGAAAACAAGTTGCTCTGAAAATTTGTTTTAGGTATGTAAAATGGATTTATTCTTTCATCCACCATTTAAAAACTCATTTAATGTGCTTTGAAAACCGTGAATTAAGCCTCTGAGAAACAATAAGAAAGAATTCACTTTGGCTTTATTTTGGAAAAAATCTACTAGATCAATGACTTTTCTAGGTTAAGTATCAAAGTTATCCATGGGGCTTTTTCCAAAGCTCTCCCTCTCTTTCAACCAATGCCAAGCCATAGGGAGCTACTATTGCTGAGAAGCATAGTTGTGTGAGGTGGGGAAGTTTGAAGAATATTGGTTTGGGAGGTTTACCAGCAGGTTGTTCTGAGTAGGACAGGCATTTTCCTGTTAGTGCTTTAAACGTCTTATCTAAAGAAGAAAGTTGGCCCTGAAATTTTCATCCACTTCAGTTCTGTTTTCTTTTCTTTTCTTCAGCAACCCTATTGTGTCTTGTTTCCTTGGTGCACCTTTCCACGAATTTATCTGGCCATATTCAGATGGAGAGGGGAGTGTCCCCAACACTGTGATTTTCGGGGTGACCATATTAAAACATGAACAGATCCCCTCACTGAGTTTTTGTGGGATTATTGGACTCAAGTCCTACCGAGGGGAAAGCTCTTGGGTTGTGGAAATGGTCATGACTGTAGAAAAGGAAGTTGATGTCCAGTTGCAAGTCCTTTAGATAAATGTCGGGGTTGGAAGAAGGCTCATCCAGAAGCTAAGAGACACTGTGAAGCCTTTCCCTTATGGAGCCCATTAGTGCCCGCTCCTGACATCTGTCACCTCTGGGACCCTCTGTGTTAGCTTCTAGTGACATCATGCCAGACCAACTTTTCCAAGGACTCCACTGGCTCAGAGGTGAGCCAGCCCTACTGAATCCTTGTATCACTAATTTTTGTGGGCTGAATTGTGTCCCCCCCCAAATCCACATGTTGAAGTCCTAGCTCCTTGTACCTTGGAATGTCATCTTGGAATATAATTCTCAGAGTGGAAATGGGGTCATTGCTGATGTTACTAGTTAAGTTGAGGTCTGTTTTAGTCTGTTTATGTTTCTTATAACAAAGTACATGGAGTTGGGTGATTTATAAAGAAAAACAACATTTATTGCTTACAGTTTCTGAGGTTGGGAAGTCCAAAGTCCATCTAATGGTGGTGACAGTGACCCAGGGGTCTCACATTGCAAGATGGTGGAAGCAGAGAGAGAGAGACAGACTCTCCTCTTCTTTTAAAGCCCTCAGAACCTCGCTCCCGACCACCATTTTTAATCCATTCACTAGGGTACAGTCCTACAATCTAATCACCTCTTCAATTACCGTAATAGGATTTTCCACCCTCTTAACAATCACAGTGGGGCTAAGTTTCTAATACATATAACTTAGGGGACACAGTTCAAGCTTCAGTGAGTTTTGGGGGGGCATTATTCAATCCACCACAAGGTCATGCTGGCGGAGGGTGGGCCCCTAATCCAATACGATTGGTATCCTTACAAAAAGGATAAGTTTGGACTCAGACACACACGGGAGAAGCCATGTGAAGCTGAGGCAGGGATTGGGTGATGCTTCTATAAATCAAGGAATGCCAAGGAGTGCCAGCACACCCCAGAAGCTAGGCCAGAGGCCCGGGACATAGTCTCCTTCACAGTCTCAGAAGGAACCAACTCTGCTGACACCTTGATTTCAAATTTCTGGCCTCCAGAATTGCAAGATGATATACTTCTGTTTTTTAAGCCCTCAGGTTGTGGCACTTTGTTATAGCATCCCTACGAAACTAAAATTCCACCTAACTCCGTGTATGTGGCAATTGCTCTTGATCTCAGTTTCTTTATCTGTAAAATGAGGACAAGACCTGCCTTACAGGGTAGTTGTGACCGTTTACCCAGTACCTCCTGAAAGCTCAAAATATAACTACTACTTTTAGGAATAAAGCAAAGGTGGAAAGTTCTGGGCCAGAGGGCAGTATGTTTCAGACCGTTCCAAATGGGAAGAGGAAGTATCATATTATAAAGGAAGAATGAGTGCTGGATCAGTCAGGTTTCTCCAGGGAATCAGAACCAGCAGGATATATGTAGGAATACAAGAGGAGATTCGTTACGGGAATTGGCTTATGTAATTATGTAGGCCAAGAATCTCACTATCTACCTTCTGCAAATTGGAGAACTAGGAAAACCGGTGGTGTAATTGAGTCTGAGTTCTAAGGCCTGAGATCCAGAAACTGTGATGTCCGAGGGCAGTAGAAGATGGATGTCCCAGCTCAGAGAGAGAGCATTTCTCCTTCTTCTACCTTTTTGTTCTATCCCAGCCCTCAGTGGATTGGATGACGCTCACCCACATTGGTCAGGGTGGGTCTTCTTTGTTCAATGTACTGATTCTTCTGGAAACACCCTTACCAGCACACCCAGAAATAATGCTTCACTGGCTATCCCGTTATCCCTTAGCCCAGTCAAGTTGACACAAAATATTAACCGTCACAGGTGTGGATAAGCAGTCAGGACATCAGGATTCGAGGTGGTCTGTCACATAAAAGCTATACGGCCTGGGTAAGTTCTCCTATCTCCATGGGCTACAGTGTCGTTGGCTGAAAAATAGGAAGTTAGACGAGGTGATCAAGTATGGTTCCGAGATGTTATGACTGTGAGAAGTGAGTGTGGTACCGTCACTGCTGCAGCTCTTGGAACGACAGTCCCCTGGAGGCACCATGCCTCGGTCTTGCCCGGTGCACTGCACGTAGTAGGTGTTCCATAAACATGGTCTGAAACAGTGAGGAGAGTTGGAGTGTGCTCCAAGAAAAAGTTGTAAATAGAGACTAGTTAAAAATAAACATCAAAATGGTGGGGGAAAATGTTAATGAAGTTGAAACAAGTTACAAAATAGTAGGTTGAATATTATCTAAATTGTGTTTAAAAAAAGAAAAAAAAAAAAAAAAAACACCCACTATGTATGTTGCCCAGAAAAAAGGCAGAAAAGAAAGAGGCAACAGTATTGATGGTTGCTATCAATGAATGGGCGGCATTGCCTGTCACTGACTTTGCTTTCCAGGATTGAGGGAAGAATGCCCTGGTTCCTGGAGTCAAATGACTGCTCTGGCTTCTCAGTGGAGATCAGGTTGGGACAGCAGAGACTGGGAGAGGAGAGAACAGTCCAGAAGCTGGTATTAATCCAAGAGTGGAGTGGGGCTGGCTTCAGGCAGGGTTTTTCAAAGGGTGCTATTGACATTTTGTGCCAGATACTTCTTTGTCCTGGGGGGCTGTCCTGTGCATTGTAGGATGTTTAAGAGTGTCCCTGTCCTCTACCCTCTAGGTGCCAGTAGCACCCCCTACAGTTGTGATGACCAGAGATGTCTTCAGACAATCCAGATCAGATGTCCCCTGGGATCACCTGTTGGGAGAAGTGGACAGATTCTTAGAGATTTGAGAGGGAGCTTTTGGAGGACTTGATGGTTGATTGGATTTGGTAGAGGCGAGCCTGGTGGGTGGGCGTGGGGCCTGGGGAAATGCACAGATGGTGGTGGCGCTCAGGTGAGGGAGGAACCAGGATGGGCTCCATGTTGGCCATGCTGTTGTTCGGTGTGACTTCCTAAGGGGCAGCTGAGCGGGTGGTTTGGGAGGCTGGTGGATGAGTGGGTCCCAAGATCAGAGCCGGGCAGGGGGCGTCGTCTGAAGGTTATCTGAAGATGGAGAGCCATCCATGGGAGAGCAGACGTTCATCGAGGGCGATTGTGTGGTGTGAGAAGTCAGCCTGGAGAAATCCAGGGGAATCTCGGCGTTTCTAGGGTGGGCAGAGGAGGAGGAGGAGGCTGAGAAGGGATTTTGTTTCTCTGGCCAGAGCTGTTGCTCAGCAACCGTGGGCCAGTGAGGATGAGGCTCATGAGCAGATGTGGAAACATATCATGGGATGACCTCATGCTGGGTGGGACGTATCCCCGTCTTCCACTCCGTCCCCCCTCCGGCCTTTACTGGTCAAGCTGTCTGCTGGGTTGCTGGGTTCACAGAGGTGCATTTTTGTTTGCAGAAGGATCACAGGGAATCTCTCTCACTCTTAGAAAGGAGCAGAGCTTGGCTTGCTCCCTCTCACTGTCAAACCAAAACCATCGTGTTGCATCCCCTGTGCCCAGCCATCCGCTTCTGCTTCCCAGAGCTGCGTGTGCCGCTTTCAAGGGCAGGTTAAACTGTTCCTGGACTTCCTTTGTGGATTATTTGCAAGGTTCTGAGGGATCCAGGAATTGATAATGTCATCAGGAATAGACAGTTTCCCTTTAGGAAATCAGCACCTTTGTGGTTGGGATGTGTTCATTATGGGGTTCAGAGATCCACTGTTCAGAAGCAGTTCGTTTTACTTGATGTGGGGATCTCCACTGGTTTTTGCTTTTCCTTTAGGACGTGGTTTTCAGCCTCCAAGCCACCCTAATTACATTTGTTTGCAGGCATCTGACCTCTTCCCTCCAGAGGCACACTAACGCACATCAACCGTTACCACTCTCAGCCCTTGTCTGATGGACGGTCGCAGTGTGGCAGGGACTCACCACTGTTTTCCAAGAGATTTCCAGCTAGGGAGGGCATCGAGTCCTGCAAGTGTAAGACACCATCATATTTTGTGCCCTCTGTTTGATTCTTGCTGGCCCGTCTCCCAACGCTGGCCGGTTTACTGTGCAGCTAAACAAGAAAAAATGATTGCTAATGGCCACTATGGCCCCAGGCCAAGAGGGACGGTGTTGTTCCTACCTTGAAAGTTCAAAGGTCAGGAGATGCTGGCCCCACGCAGGCCAGGGGGACTGTGTTCCAGAAAAGGAATGAACTGTGCATTGCCTCCCCAATCTTGAGCCCCCATCTCAGAACTCAGGAAGAAGGAAATCCTAAAACTCCAAAGTACCATTTTCCCCACTGAGAGGCTCAGCTTAATTAGAGACCAGTAAGGAGTTGCATTTCCTGGTTGCTTACAGGCTGTTCTAGTCCATAAACAGCTTAAGTCTGTAATTAAGCTGTCTAATTGGAAATGACTGCAGGAAAAACCATGAACGGGACAGGCTGGCCTCCTTCTCTTACCCCATTTGTCTGCTCTCTCTTACCTGCCTCTGTTTTTATTCTCTTGTCCTCTCTCAAGAATGTCTTGGGGGTTAAATGTCAAGAATAGTGCAGGCAAACCCTTTGAACTTCACTTCGGTAAACCTGCCTGGTAGAGTGAGTCTGGGAGGCAGATTCTTTTTCTTTCCACTTGAAGAAGTGTCAGAAGTTTGGGGTTGGGAAAGATTGGAAAGAAAAGTCCCAAAGTCCTGCGTGATGTGTTTAACTTTGCTGGGACTGGCTGTTAAGCAGCTCTGTCTGCCTCCGTGTGTTTTCCTGCCTAATAGCAATGTCTCCAGCGCTGCCTTTTTGTAACGACCAGCCTCATGCCTTTGCCTACAATAGTTCTCTTTTCCTCTGGGAGTTTAATTCAGGTTATGATTGGAAGGTATTTCCCATAAATTACTCGAAGCACATGTCCTGCCTACCAGCCAATTACAGAAATGCAGTTGGGCAGACCTACACATTATCTGAAAAAATGTATAATGGGGGTTTTGAACTCTAAAAAAAATTTTCTAATCTTACAGATACAGTTTAGGCAAATAAAAGTAGGCAGAAGTATGTGTAGATCCCCAGTACGTGGAATTCTTTTTTTAAAAATGTGTCCTGGTTGTGTTTTAGAGAAACTTGTGATTAGAAGAGCAATGCCTCCGCCACTCCATCCCCCCTTTTGGGTAGAATGCCTACCTCTGCTTTCCCAGGCAGCGGGTCAGCAGCACTTTGGTAAATGTCAGAAAGTTGGAGATGCGGAGCTGGTACTTCCCTGCCTGTCTGGGCCTGGGGGACTCCTCCTCTGCCCACACGGCTACATGTCCCACTCAGAAACCTGCTTTATCCAAAGACTTCACCCTTTTCTCCCCAATACTTTCAGCAACATTGTCTCTTAAAATTGAAATATATGTTTTATTTATTTCACAGTGTTATTGTGATAACACAAAGGCATTCCAAAAAGTCCGTGGAAAGATTCTTATCTTTTGATTCTATTTTTCCACCAACTTTTTGAAGTGCCCTTGTATGTTACTATACTATAGGAAGTAACCATTAAAAGAATCATTCCTCATAATCTAATTTCACCAATCTAACAAATTACCTGCATTCATTATTCCATGTCTTCTTCCAACCTCGTTTTTCTCCGTGCATAGATATGACCTTAGTACAATGCTTTTTAGAAATTATCATTAGCATTTTCTACATTTCCACTCAGCCTTCATGATTGTTATTTTAATAGTGGAGCAAGATTTTCTCAAACTTTTCCTTTGTTTATCTTCATTCCCTTTTTGTGAACCTTTAGGCTGTTTATTATCGACTATCCATTTCTTCAGGTACCCTCTTACATCTTGGGTTTTTACTCAAAGTGAAACCCCAGAGGAGATTCCTGGGTCCGAGGCGATGCCCACTCCTGTGTTTGCGTGTTCCTTCCTGAGGGTCGTCCAAGGGTGCCATCCATGGTGTGTGTCTCACCCGCTCAACTTGGCCTCCTAGCACTGGAGATTCATCTCGTGTCTTGCTAGTGCCTTGCATGTGCGACGGGATGTCTTTCCTTACTGAGGTTTGGGGCATTCGTTGCAGAGGGTGTACAGAGAAACTTGAGGCTCAGGGCCTTCTGTACCCACACTCCTGGGACTTCTGGGCTATGACCATGCCATTGACTGGAAGAGAGTTTTGTGACTGAGGATAGCCTGACCTCTGAGATCATAAAGAGCCTTCTGCGTTTATCTGAAAGGACTGTCCCCAGGAGGTCCAGGAGAGCCTTTTGACAGCAGCAGACATCTGGATGAGGATTTGGGTCTTGATTTGGCCGAGACTCCCAGTGGATAGTCGTGCCTGGACTTGTCCTCCCCGTTTGTCCTGACAGCTGTCATAAAGGCGTCCACAGGGAGCCAGCTGTCCGAAGACTGGCCGGCCTCTGGCCTCCACGCCAGCTTGGAGTGTGAATCAGCGGGTACTCTGGCCACCACTTTCCCAGGGTCCTTTTCCTTCAGGAAGTTACAACAGCAGTAGAGGACTCTTCATCAGAGAAATGCAGACACAATCCTTGCTTTTAGAAGAGGAGGAAAACAACAGTAACAACAACAAAAAACCCAGGAAGCCCTTAGAGAGGCAGTTACCTCACTGTCTTGGAACAAAATCATTTTGCTTTGCAAAGGTCAGGCAAGTCCTAGGTTGCTGGGGCTCAGTGGCATCTCTTGTGGTCCCGACCATGCTGCTGGGGGCCACCTGTCTGTGATGTGCTAAGACAAGACACGGCGTTGGGGACCTGGCGAGGCGCTGCACATGGGAGGGAGACTCCAGGATGGGGCTCAGCTTTGCAGCAGATTCCCTCGGGAGGACACAGAAGGACACAGTCACGACAGACCTTAGAAGCCAGCTTTTCCCCCAGGCCTCCTACTACAGAGGAGGAAACCATGGCTCAGGGAGGGCGACTGGCCATAAACATGCGGGTTCTTTGGAAGTTTAAAGGACATTAAAGATTTTCCCTTCATTTTCCTTAAATGTGTTTGTCAAGGAGCAGTGATTGTAGTGGCATGGGGAAGAGGGAAGAAACTGGAAAACTCTCTTGGTTTGTGATGGAGTTTGGATGTGTTGTCCCCTCCAAAACTCATGTGGAAAGTTGATCCCCAATGTGGCAGTGTTGGAAACTGATTGAGTCAAGGGGGCGGATCCCTCATGAGTGGATTCATGCTCTCCCTGGGGGAGGGGGGAGTAATGAGTGAGTTCTCGCTCTGTTAGTTCCTGCAAGAGCTGGTTGTTTATAGGACCCTGACACCTCTCTCTCTCTTGCTTCCTCTCACCATGTGATCTGCTTGTGCCCGCCGCTGGCTGCCTGCTGCTTTCCACCATGAGTAGAAGCAGCCTGAGGCTCGTGCCACATGCAGCTGTCCCAGAATCGTAAGCCAAATAAACCTCTGTTCTTTATAAATTACCCAGTCTCAGGTATTTCTGTTATAGCAACACACACAGACTAATACAATTTGATATAAAGGAATAAATCTGTTTAGTGTTACCAAGTGTGACTCGAAACATCTCCATTGGAAAAGTCATTAGGAATTCACAATATCCATCTTTGTATATCCATCTGAGCATAACCCTGTCTCACTTGAATAGGAAGCAGGAAACTGAGCAGCACACTGTCTTTAAAACACAGCTTAGAAAAATATACTTTGTAAAAAAAAAACTACTTATCTTTCCCATTATGCTGTCTCTTAATAGGGTCCTGGTATCTGAACCAGCACACACATTTGGTTCTTCTGTGTCCTCTGATCTTCCTCTGAGAGAAAGCAGATTATTTAATGAAAGGCAGCAGGTGAGAGAGCCCTGTGATGTGCGCTGCCCTTGTTTTGTGCCTCTGCGGTGCAGGAGTCTGGAATGGGCAGAAAGATGGATCCTTGGCCGCAAAGGGGGGCCACCATATTGCAAAGCAACCGTCGCACTCTGGAAGCAGGGAGCTGTTTGAGCCACAGAAGTTCAGCCTTGCAGACTTGCAGATGTCATGGGATTATTTGTGCTGCTTCCGCTACAGGTGGTTGGGAAGTACTGCATGGAATCCTTGGAGGCAAGATGAGAGAATGAGAAAAGAACGTCTGGAGGAACAGTCAGATTTCTTCCTGATTAGGTAATACTGAGGGAGAGGAGGAAGGAGGGAACAGAGCATTTCTCTTTCCCATTTTGCCGTCATGTGGCGTGTTCACGGATGTGTGTGCTTCTGTGTGGACTTCCATGGAACGTTCGTGTTGATGTTTATCACTTGGACATGCTGGTGCTTACACTTAGTTTCCAAGGAGTCTACACTCTGAAACCCCGGAGGGATGCCCCAGTTTATCTGAGGCCTGCTGAGCGTCGTTCTGTGCTTTGTAATAAACAGCCCACTTGCAGAATCTTAATCTCTGGGACTGGAGATCCACCATCGTCTCTCCAGTTGGAGGGAATCATTTGAACATCCATGTCAAATAAGCACAAGGAAAAGCTGTCAGGCACTCTGGCCACTAGTGGAAGTTGGCTAAAGGGGTGATGGCATCTGAGACTTACCTGTCGTGCAGCGCAGTGGACTGTGGCGATGTGGTTTTGCCAGGTGGTGTCACATCATCAGGACACTGTGATCTGTTGATTGAGGACTCCTATTTTTGATGTATTGGTTTATACAGATGACCCTTGAAGAACATGAGGGTTAGGGGTACCGACCCCCAGTGCAGTCAGAAATCCACATATAATATTGACTCCCTCAAAACTTAACTACTAATAGCCTACTGTTGACCAGAAGCCTTACAGATAACATTAACAGTCAATTAACACATATTTTGTATACGTATTATATACTGTGTTCTTATACAGTAAGCGAGAGAAAATGAACTTATTAAGAAAATCAGAAGGAAGAAAAACTGTGAGAGATTGCTTTTTATTGTGATACCCAATTTACTGGAGAGGCACCTGCTCACGCAGAGATGATTGGTGTCACACAGTGTTTTAAGCGGATACTTGCAACACTTGAGCTCACCACAATAACAAGAGGAGGTGGCTACGAAATTGTTACAGTAGTACTGTATTGCTGCAGCTAATTTTATACAGTGTGATTTAATGCTCATCTTCACGTTTGTTTACATTTCTCTCGACTGCAGACGGCACCATGTATGGTCTGTAAGTGTGTGCGTGAGTTTGGTTAAATTTGAAGTTTTTATAATAGATTTGTGTATGTTTTATGATAATAAGTGATAAAATAGACCAGTATCTTCATTTATTTTATGTATTCACGACATATCTAACCTTAATTTTTTTGACATGAATAGCCTACATGGTTTGTGAATTTTTTCAAATTGTTGTGAATCTCCAAAAAATCTTCCAATATATTTGTCGAAAAAAAATCCCTGTATAAGGGGACCCACATGGTTCAGAGCTGTGTTGTTCAAGTGTCAACTGTATGGAAATATTTTTGAGTATGTGTCAGCTTTTCTGTCTTTCAAGAATGACTCGCGTAGAACACATTTAAGGGAAATGGGGTGATAGAGTTTGGATGTGTTGTCACTCTCATGTGAAAATCTGATCCCAAACTTGGCGATGTTGGGAGGGGTTTGGGTTGTGGGGGTGGATCCCTCATGAATAGATTAATGCCCTGCGGGGTGAGTAGTGAGGGAGTTCTCACTCTGTTAGTTCCTGCAAGAGCTGGTTGTTTAAAAGACGCTGGCACCTGCCCTTTCTCCCTCTCTCTCTCTCGCTTCCTCGCCATGTTAGCTGCTTGTACCTGCCATTCTCTGCTATGAGTAGAAGCAGCCTGAGGCCTGCCCCAGATGCAGCTGCCCCAGAATCATAAGCCAAATAAATCTCTTTTCTTTATAAATTACCCATTTTCAGGTATTCTGTTATAAGCAGTAGAAATGGACTAATACACAGGATAACATGATCAGTGCATAAGACTCCTCAGAAGACCTGTGTCCTGCCATAAAGCAAGCAGAGTGGAATTAAAGTTGGAAAATAATTAACTATCCCTAAAATAAAACATAAAAGATGGGCTCACCTAACTTTTGAAGGTTCAAAAGAAGATGGATTTAGCTAATGTGTTAGGAAGGTTAGGTGACAGAATTCATGAGAAGTAAGATCTCTGGCATTGTATTTATTAGGATACTATTGGTAGTAACATATAAACCCCCAAATCTCGGTGACTTAACCAAATACATGTTTATTGCCCTTTCACATAAGTTCAAAGGAGATGCTTCTGTTTAGTAGCGGCTCCTTCCGTGATTGGGCTCAACCATCCAAGGTCACCGTGACAGGAAAAGTAGTCAGGAGGATAGTGCATTGGAGGGATTTGTGAGCCTGGCCTGGAAGGGGCTCACTGCACAGCCACCCACATTCTGTGGGTCAGGACTCAGCCAAATGCCCACCTCCACCTGCAAAGGGAAGTTGGGAAATGTGGTTTACCTGAGTGTCTGGAAAGAGGAAATTAGTGCAGGAGCAGCTAGCTGGTGTCTACTACATATTCCTTTTATTGCATCAGTACTTATAGGAAGGTGATTTTTAATTGGCTTCAAGAGTGTTTATAAATTTTGAGCGAGGTTCTGGTCTAGAAATTACAGCTTGGGGTAAGAAGTTTAGAATCTAACAATTCTCTGCTCCATTGCTACAGTTTCCCCAAACCAGAAGTGGTGAAACCAGGGCTGTGGAGCTCCTGGATCAACATGAAGAAGGTTGTTGTGTTTGGCAAAAACAAAAGGATCTGTCATGAGATAATGAGTCTTTATTTAACAATTGTGAATAGAAGCTGTCAAGGTCCCAGATTAATCTATTAAAAGAACTAGAAGTTTTTGCTGTACCGACTTCATTAGCAGATCTTGAAATGCTGGTGACGGAAATGTGACTGATTCTAAGATTTGCCCTGGGAGTAACTTTATTGACTGAATCCAGAGATCTATTTGCATTCTTGTCGATTGTCTTTCTCATTGTTTTGGAATGTGGGTGTTTCACTTAGCTGGTTCTGCCTAGCTAAATTTTAAGGTGAGGTGCTCTCCTGTGCTTGGGTGTTGCCCTCACCCCCTTTTCTGCTCACTCTCTGACTTCTCCATCTTTCATCCCGTGAACAACAGCAGTGTATTCAAGGTCAATTCTGAAGCTATGGGCAGACAGCCTGCTCAGCCCACCTTTAGGCCTCGGGAGTTGCAGGCTGTGACCTTCCACACGAATCCCTGGCCAGTCTGGAGGGGCCGGGCTCCGAGGTGGCCATGACAAAGACAAGTTCATCCTCATGACAGTGACTCTTGCCCAGTAACACAAAAGGCAGATTTTTGTTTGCTTTTTTAAGGTATGAGTTAATTGGTCACAACTGCATGCAAATGAATTTTGTAATTATCGTCTTGATGACTGATCACAGTTCACCTTGCCGTTAAGGTGTTGTTGTAATGATCTGCCGAGTGGGAAGAGAACGTTCACGTGAGTCATGTGACCTTCTGAGACCAGACGGAGGCCTTTGAACTTGCTCTCCAGAGCTTTCAGTTGAGAAATCACATTTTAGTAGCATAACAAAGAAACCCCAGTATTAACATTATAGATTTTTAGGTCTGGAATGAACTTTCAGGATGATTCTAGTCTAATCATCTCATCAGCATTTCATCATGCAGGCTCATGGCTGACCAGCGTGTGGGGACCCGGGGGTCTGGGGACGTCCTCTCCTTGCCCTCACCATAGGCCACCACACAGACACTCACCTCCTCCGTCAATCTAAACCTTTAGAAAGTGAGGTCAGCAGTATTGGGGTGATTGACAT
The DNA here is from genome assembly GCF_027409185.1 of Cynocephalus volans. Taxonomy (NCBI): domain Eukaryota; kingdom Metazoa; phylum Chordata; class Mammalia; order Dermoptera; family Cynocephalidae; genus Cynocephalus; species Cynocephalus volans. The sequence goes on from NC_084460.1 coordinate 297,599,062, forward strand.
TAGCACACGTGACTGCTTATCCTGAGTGCCGCCCCCTGCCGTTATTCTAAGAAAGCCACACACAGGCCAGGCAGCTGTGGGCTAGTATTAAAAAGTCTTTGTTTGACTTTAAGAAACTGCAGCGTGGGAGAGGCCAGGGCTGGGGGTGTTGATCTTGTTTATCCACTGCCACATCCATCTCTTTCTCCCTCTCTTCTGGGCATCTTCCAGGTCACCTCTAGCCACCTGGCCCTCTGTCTCCTCTGCCCCTGGGGTGCCTTCTCTTTCCTTTTGTCTGCTGGTGCTCAGGATTGCAGCTCATCCCTGCGGCAGGCTCCGCAGTGGGCTGGCTCCGGTCTCGCCTCGCCTCCCGCACCAGCAGAGAAGTGCGCCGTGAGGACCCGTGAAGAGTCTGCAGGTGACAGTTTCAAACTTGCTAAAATTCAGGTGCCTTAAGTGAGAGGTTCTGAGGGGTTGAGGTGAGGTTACCCCTCCCTCATCTTCCTTCCCACAGCAAGAGGGTTTTTTGTTCACGTTGCTCTTTCAGCCACAGCTGGAAAAGCACATCTCCCTCTTCCAGGTAAGATCTTGTGATGGTGACTCAGGTCCCAGGACTTGAAAAGCAGGGCACCCTCCCCTGCACTCCCTGCTAAAGCCACCATGGTGGCTCCTCCCGACTGGAGGACACAGAACAGTGCTCATTCTAAGGGTATGACTTTTGTGAGGGTCCCAAGTAAGGGTGGCTAGACATTTCAGGAAGGCTTATTTACAACCGTAGAACATGACTTGCATTGAAATATCTTGTACTGCTGTACATGGGACAGGCGGTGGGGTCCTGGGGAGCGGGTGGGCATAGTCACTGAGCAGGACTCTCCAGGGTGGGAGGACTCTGTGGGACACTGGGAACGTCAGTCTTTCCTAAACTCAGGAGTGAGTCTAGAGAAGAAGTTTATTTTTATATTCCAGACTAAGTCCGAGTGACATTTTGGGTGCAGTCTTGCCTCTACTTCCAGAGGATTTTAATTTTTCCATTATTGCATCATTGACTCTGTCACACTCTAAAAGCCTCTCACACTTGTACACGCATTTAAAATGTGTTACTTTAATGATCTTTGGAATGATGTACCATTCTTTCAAAGTTTGGGGGGAATGAGAAAGGGGGAAAGGAAATATTTAGTTTTTCACTAAATCAGTCATTTTAAGACAGTTGAGTAAAATGTTTATCTAAAATGTAGCTATTACATCTGAAATGTCAGAAAATAAATTAAAACACTGGGCACACTTGCACAGAGTTGCATAAGAAGCATCTGGAGGCTCATTAATACAGATTCCCAGACCCCAGAGACTCTGATTCTGTGGGTCTGGGGTGGGGCCTGAGATTCTGCATTTCTAAGACCTCCGTGTTATGCGGATGCTGCTGGTCTGGGGAGCACATGTTGAGGAGCACTAACCTATAGGTTCTGTAATTGTAAAGGTACTAGGTAAGGCAGTGCATCCACTATCATTAATTTAAAGATATGGGGTGTGCCTGCATGTCCTGGGGTTGATGGAAATGAAATCGATTAGAAATACTTTGGCTCCTCCACTAAAGCATGGGCTGGCTTCTCTTATTTGACTGTGGACGTGTGTTACATCAAAATAGTGGCCTTTTAATGTCTAGTTTGGGTTAATTTATGAGATTTCAGAGGCAACAGAATTCAGTAAATCAAACTGGATGACCATGCCGTGCAATCAGAACTATCTTTTTTTAAAAAAATACATATTTATGGGGTACAGAGTTGACTATCAGTATTTGTGTACAGTATATGATGACTAAATCAATCAATATTATTAGCTTGTTCATCATTACAAATTGTAATTACTTTTTGTGTCCCTTACCCAGTTACTCCCTATCCTGCCCACTTCCAATTTCCCACCTTTAGTAACTATAGGTCTGTTCTGTCCTTATAAAAACTCAACGTTTTATCGTGGTCTAGAAAACTATCTTTTTGATTGCAGGGTGATCTTTGGATGGAAAAGATTAAAATAAGAATTGATTAGACCTGGGGGAGTGAAGAGATTGTGAGGTAGCCCCTTGTTCTGGGAGTTGGGTTTATTCATTCACTTGTTTTTCCTTCCATCCATCCATCCATCCATCCATCCATCCATCCATCCATCCATCCATCCATCCGTCTGTCTTTTTGTGTGTCCATCCGTCATCCACCCATCCGTCTTTCTATCCATCCTTCCATCTTTCCTATCTTCCTTCCTTCCTTTCATCCATCCATCCATCCGTCCGTCCGTCCTTCAGTGTGTCTGTCTGTCATCCATCCATCTTTCTTTCCTTCCATCCATCCATCCGTCTTTCCTTCCTTCCATCCATCTTTCCATCCATCCTCCCATCCACCCCCCCTCCCTTCTATCCATCCTTCCATCTACACACACGTCCATCCCTCCCTCCACTCCTCCCTTTACCCTCCCATTCATCCATTATATGTTAGTTGAGCATATTCTCTGTTTCAGTTCTAGGCATTGGGGACACAGCAAAGAAGAAGGGACAGAAAACTGCACTCTCATGCCATGGCATGCAGGGCTTGGGGCTCTTGTAATTGAGCTTGCCCTCCACCCTGTTCCTCTGAAGAATCTTTGGCAAATAGGGCACAGAAAACATGAAAGAAGTACCAATTTTCAGAGTAGAAAAAAGTATGATTTTTGCAAACCTGTGAGCTTGGCTTCAACTAAGCTGAAAGTCTAGAAAGACTTATTAAAGGATTGTTTTGTGGAAGGAGCTAGCGTGTGCTCTAGAAGAACCAGGCCTGGCAGACCAGCCTCTGTGATATGTTGGCACCATTAAGAGAGAGCAAAGATAGAGACATCCTTTTGGGCAGTGGCCACAGGCCAAGAAGCCTGGTGGACAAGATCGGAAATTACTCACTGAGTGATGCCAGACGGGAGGGAGATCTGGTACTGTTGAGAAAACTACACTCCAAATACTACACCAGCAATGTTCTTAAAACGTTTTGTGTCTGATGTACCCCGATTCCCATTGTGACAAGTTTAAGCGAAATATATTTGCAGTGAATTTTACGGTCAAATGGCTATTCCTGATGTTTAAAGAGCTCATGCAAATAGATTACAAAAACATGAAGATTCCCAAAGGCAAATAGACAAAAACCAATTAATCTGAGATGCCGTTATTAAACAAATAAGCAAAGGTTAAAAATAATGATGATGATGACATAGAAATATCCAGTCCTATGGCTGTATTGTTGGGATGTGTGGGCTGTAACCAGAGGAAAGTCTGTGTGCTGGTGTGTTTTAGTCCATTTTGTGTTACTATAACAGAATACCTGAGACTGGGTAATTTATAAAGGAGAAGAGGTTTATTTGGCTTATGATTCTGGGACAGCTGCATCTGGCATGGGCCTCAGGCTGCTTCGACTCATGGTGGAAAGTGACAGGCAGCCGGTGGGTACAAGCAGATCACATGGTGAGAGGAAGCAAGAGAGAGAGAGAGAAGGTGTCAGGGTCTTTTTAAGCAGTGAGCTCTAGCGGGAACTAATAGAGCGAGAACTCACTCATTAATCCTCCCTCCCCCAGGGAGAACATGAATCCATTCATGAGGGATCCACCCCCAAGACTCAATCAGTTTCTAACACTGCCACATTGGAGATCAACTTTCCACATGAGTTTTGGAGGGGACAATACATCCAACCTCCATCATGGTGGGTAGAAGTGGGAGCAGGCAACATTGAACCCCCAAAATAATGATGGCGGGAATGGAAACCATTTACCTTCTCTAAAATGCAGTTTGGAAATGTGAATGTGTAAAATGCTTGCACACTTTAACGCAGGAATTATGCTTCTAGGAATCTAAGCTACAGGGATTGATTTATATTTATGCCCTGTCTTGTCCCAGAAAGGATGTAAAGCAGTCTACAGGGATGGACAGGTATTTAAAGGCGAGAGTCCATCTATGAAAACGTGTTCTCTTGATGTAAAGTAGCCTTGCATTACACCAAGTGTCTTTGAGTGTCAAATACTTAGGGTTTAGTGTGTCCCTTTTGGTTTTTGAACTATTAATTTTTTAATGGTTATGTAATTGAGAGAGAAATACAGAATGCTGCTGAACATAGATCATGGTGAAGGGTGGGCGTACTTTCATTTCAAAAGATACCTGGACTGGGCAAGGGACCAGCTGACCAGCTTTCCAGACGGCATAGGAAGCATCTGGAGTGATCTCCCTGATTGACATGCTATGTTTGATCAGAGGTACAGTGTCCCTCCGAGAGCAGCCCACCTGGCACTGCTGTGGCCCCTGTGACAGGGTCCTGGCTTCCATGACTATCAGGAGACACCACCCCGGCCATCTGGCTACTCCGCAGCCTTCTGCCCAACCCGCCCTGAGGCCCTCCCCTGGGCCACCATGTCCCTGGGAACTCCCTGTCTGCTGTACTCTTCCTGTCCCTGGTTGGTTCAGCAGCCTCAGGGAAGCATCTTAAGCAAGTTCCTGGCCACCTGTCTGTGGATAACAACATTGATCGTGTTAAGAGAACAGTGCTCCACAGGGGGCTGGAGGGAGGAGTATCTGTGTGATGCGGGAGACCCCAAAATGTTGTTTCATACACATCACTGAAACTTCAGGAAAGAGAGCTCAAAGCTAGAGTTGACCAAAAGCATAAAAGGTGTCAGGAGTCCTTCTTTGACCCATCAGCACATGTGGGGAAGCTGCACGGCACAGGGAAGGAGAGAGCTGGGCTTTGAGTCCCTCATCAGCAGCCACAGGCTTGCTGTCTGGCCTTCGGCAAGTCACTAGACTATCAAGCCTGTTCCTCCACTGTAAGAAGGAAATAATACCCCGCTGCTGTTGAGCAGGTCACCCTCTTGCTTTGCTATGTAAGGAAAGGTGTGTGGACTCACTGGCTGTCACTCTGGTCTCTTCTACCTGGTTTGTCCCAATTTTGGATGGATTAAGTAGTAAAGGAGAAACTTTCCAAGACGAATTTAAAAATGCTCAGTTTGAGCAAACCACAGAGAAAGATGTAATGATAGGTTTAAAAAATTATTCATATTTTGCTCAGAGCATAAACAAAATTATTGAAAAGCCAGCCTACGTCCAAATTTAAAAGTTAAAAATAGCCTTTATAGATAATTTTAATACTAGTGATGCCCAGGTTTCTCTTGCAGAATTAAAAGCAATAAATGTTCATTTTAGAAAATACAGATAAAGAACCAGAAGAAAAATCTGACCATTACTTAAAGGAGATTAAAATCCATGTCCTTTAGGTTTGTGGGTTGCTTATTTCAATCTGGATTGTAATGAAGTGGTAAAAGGCAGTGGAGGACTTCATTTATAACTGTATATTTAATGTCATGTGGGTGTTTGCTTTTTTTCCCTTGGCCTCTTTGTAGCATGTGAAATCTTTGACAGGAACCCCAATGATTCTTCTGTGCTCAAAAATGTGTTCATTGCCATGGTATTTCCTGGACAGCTGGGGTTGCTTAACTGTGTAACTACAATAGCAAGATGAAGGAAACAGATTTTCCAACTGAATATTTTAATAAGTGGCGGATTGAAGAGGGCACAGTATTCCATATCACGTGTGCCACTGATTGAAAGATAACAATAATTTTAACAGGTGCATCGCTGTCCCAACATGGAGACCAAAAGTGAAGAGTGGTTCACAAGTTGCAGGTCATCCTTGGATGTCTGTAGGTAGGTGTAGTGGAGATGAAGTGACCTCAAGATGGTGACACATTGAAAGTGACATGAACTAGATATTAGTACTCAGTAGTCCCCCTGGCCAGTCCTAAAGTTGACATGCTTCTAATTATACCCACAGGATTTTTAAAAGACCCTTCTTTTGTCATCCCAAATGACAGTGCTTGATGATAATTCCATCTGAAAGGTCTGCATGTTGGGTCTCTGCTTTATTTTCATGTAGGCAAATGGTCTGAAAAAAATTAGAATAAAAACATCCAAAATATTAGTTGGTTAGAGCACTGCTTTATAAATCCAAGGTCAAGGGTTCCGCTCTCCTTACCGACCAGCCCCCCACCCCCCATCTGAAATATCCTATCAGAATCTCTGATTTTGCTCCTCAGAGCTATGTCTGGACCCAAATTAAACAAGTATAAGGAGTAAGTAGTATGTTTTCAGTCCCCATGTTGCCTTTGTCAGTATGATTTGTATTCATGTAGGAAGTCCAGCAAACTTGGAAAGAAAATGAGTTTCTGATTGAATCATATCATTTCAAACAAAGTTCTTTCACAAATAAAGAATATTAATTACTCTATCCACAGTGATTCCCCTCTTCTTCCTTTTTTTTTTTTCCTTTGAGTTGTGTGTTAACAGAACCATTCATACATTTGGTACAAGGTCAGCATAGATTTAAGAGCAGACATAAGCTTTGAAAATTTATTCATGCAGGAATTGAGAACACAGAATTAATTAAGTGTACAGAAGCTGGAAGATAGGCTGCTGCCTCCATTTTTTAATTTAAAACACTTTATTCCATCGGGAGATTACAGTTTGGTACCCTGGTATGTGCATTCTTTGTGGTGGGTATTAATAAATTGAGTAGGTGAAAAGATAATAGATATAAAGCTGCATAGTGGTGTGTCCTGAATTTGTTTCTAGATAATTTTAATACTAATGATGCCCAGGTTTCTCTTGCAGAATTGCAGAATCGTACCTGGAAAACTCAGTCGCCCAGCTGTTAATTGCATTGTAGTCTCCTTTGTCTGTTACTTTTGATCCTTTTTCCTATAATTCACCAGTATTATAGATCACACTCCCAGTTTCCAAAGTGAATGTTGACAGGGACATCGGACCTGTGTTTTATCTGATCAGTTAGTAACAATTAAAATGTTTTCCTGGCAAAGCTGCGTGTTGAGTGGGATCTCAAGCAGAGCAGTTGTATCTCAGAAAAGCAGGCACTTTATGTGTTGCTCTGCAAGTTGCCTTGGAGCAGGATTCCTTATTTTGTGGGGAAGTAATCTACAGTACCATGCATATATGTATTTTTAACATATTTTTAAAAGTATTTATTTTATTCAGTGGAGATTTCCAAGTTCCTTTCTTTTTTAAAGTGTGGCATTGTCTTGGATGCCATGGGGGAATCCTCACTGGAATAAGATCCTGGTTTTTGATCTGGGGATTTGTGGAAAAGAGAGGGAGGTGATGGAGGGTCCTGCAAGGCAGTTATTGGAGCTTTGATTTCCAATAAGTAACTAGAAGGGCTGTGCAGACTCTACTAGGAAAGCCAAGAAAATGTCCTGTACAGGGAAGGCATGTCTTCTCTTTGTCTGCAAGGACAGGCGAGTTGTCCTTTACCCGGGACTGCAAACCCCATCCTGACTAGGCTCAGGGCTGCTCGGACTGATGATTGCTAATGAGGACAAGCAGTAGAGAATATTGCTTTCATCTGTCTTGGTGCTTTATACCACTGTGGACACAAGTACTAGCGTTTCAAAAAGCTACTTTTTTTTTGCATGATAGTCATCCTATGGTTGTTTTTAGGACTACCTTAAAAAAGAAAAAGAACGTGAAACAATAGAGTGTCAAGCCCAGGACCTGGATTGACATCAAACTAAGGATGGGGGTCCTTTAACATAGTAGCTGTAGAGGAAAAGGAGATACATTCCATTCAGGTTTGCGCCAGGGGGCTTCAGTCAAAATTGCTGACCACAGTCACACGGATTATGACTTGGTATTTGAGTAAGACATGCATGGTTTTACATGAATCCAGTAATATGTTCTATGGGAAGGTGGAAACGAGAGTGCAGAAAAGCTGACCCCAACCCACACGTTTGCAGTTAACTTTTCTAGTTTCCCTGAGAAAGCGTGACAGTGAGACTGAGCCGTGAAGAGGCTGGACTTCATCCTCAGGGGTGGGAGATCTTGTCTCTCTCAGCCCTGAGTTTCCTCCCACTGTTATTGGTATTCCAGCCTTAGGGCGCTGGGTAGCCAGGAGCTGAGCTGGGTGTTGTGGGGCCTTGTTTATGTTGCTATTTCTTCTTGCTTTTACTGAGAAAAAGGCCTTTGGTGAGTCCTGATGTGACTGTTATATACTGAATGCTCCCACTACTTTAAGGATAGTTTTTGTTGTTGTTGTTGTTGTTATTTGATAACCATGATGGCAACTACTAGGGACTGAGTTGTGCCCTCCCAGAATTCATGTGCTGAAGCCCTAACCCCTCAGAACCTCAGAATGTGACTGTATTTGGATATAGGGTCTTTAAAGAGGTAATTAAGTTAAAGCGAGGTCATTAGGGTAGGTATTCATCCAGTATAACTGGTGTCCTTTTAGGAAGAGATTAGGACACAAACACACAGAGGCAAGACCGTGTGAGGACACGGGTGGAAGACAGCCACCTACAAGCCAAGGAGAGAGGCTTCAAAAGACACCAACCCTGCTGACACCTGGATCATGGACTTCTAGCCTTCAAAACTATGCAAATAATGTTTCTGTTGCCTAAGCCACCTAGTCTTAGGAAACCAGTGCAGCAATGGTTTCAGATATTATGATGAATATTAAAATGTTTCTCTTGATGGTCAAGGTTATTAAAACCTTGGTGTCCAATTAAATATTTATGGAAAGTTTTCCTTTGCACTTTATTCCTTTTATGAAGTATGCTGCTTGTCTGTGCGCACTTTCTTCTATTAGGAGACTGTCTTTCACTAACAAATGGTGAGATCTTGCTTTAGAAATAACGCTTCTGCTAATAGTCCCCTTGGAGGGTATGAGTTAACAGACCTGCAAAAGGTCTGGATGTCTTCTGAGCAATAAGCAATTTTTCTAATTCCCAGGCCTTTGTACTGATCTAATTATATCCGGAATGCTTCTGATGGTAAGAATTTATGGCTTTATAAGTGAGTATTTCCGCTTTAGGGACAGGAAGTCTACAATTGAAAGACTTTCCTGCAGCCTTCCAGGGCCATGAAGAGCCTGGGAGGAGGTGTGGAGGGAGGAGATGGGTGAGGGACGCTGGGGGCGCACGCTCGGAGCGGGGTGGGTGGGCAGTGGACTTGGCATTTGGGCCTTCCGTTGGGCTGCTCTGAAGTCCCTGGTGGAGGCAGAAGGCAGCTCATAGCCAGTGAAGAGTAGACGGGGCAGGCAGGGTTCCATCAGCCTTTCCAGGAACTCTGGAAGGAAAGGTGAGAGAGCACTGAGTCTTGAGGGTGGGATTTGGGGGATAATCCTGACTTCTGGGCTGGTGCCTCGTCTTTTGAGATTTAAATGAAATGGGAGCCTGTTTTACCACAGTCTGCCTTGAACTGTCAGACCCCAGTGAGGGCCCTCTGTTTATGTTTTTGACTTCTTTTCCTTTTCCCTTTTCAACTACCCTTTCTGCCTGATGGCTCACGAAGCTCTTTTACCATTTGCTTCTCTCTTTTCCTGCCCCCTCATCTTTCCCTTCTTCCTCCTCCCCTCTCCCCTTCGTGCTCTTGCTCTCAGGGCAGAGCAGCATGGATTACTCTCACTTTCTTTTGCAAAGCCTCTCATGGCTCTGCACTTCGGCCTACCCTTGCACGTCCATAGGCCCGCTAGGCTCTCCCTAAGGGAAGGCTGAGAGGCTGGATCTGCCATGCCCCCCGGGTAGAGTGTTTTTCTGTGCATCTAACTGGGCTCCAGTCCAGTTCCATCCTTTACTGTGAGATCGGGCACTGTTTTAACTTGTGACTTACTTTCTGTATTTGTAAAATGGGAAAATCATTGTACTTACCTCACTGGGGCATTTTGGGAAGGAAATGGATGAGCCGAATTAACATCTGTGAAGTGCCTCCAGCTGTGCCTGGCTGGGATGCATCCTCCTTGAGTATTGACTGACCTTGGTCGCATTAGGAAGGGGAGCCTTGAGGACCCAGTGAGAAGAGGCCTGGGCTGCAGAGGAAGGGTCTTGGAGAGCTGGCCCCTGGGGGCCTGAGTGAAAGTGCTGGAAGGGGACAGCCTGCCACCTGCTGATAGCCTCAGGGTAAACCTCTCTAGGAGGCGGTAGCCCCATTATACAAATATGAAATGTCTTGCTGTAAGCCACACAACTTGGCTTTTTGGACCCAGGAGTCTTCATTCATTTTAAAGTACCTTTTTATATGTTATGTGTAAGGGAACGGGAAAACCGAAAATATGTCCCTTGCACTGCTTACAAGGATGGCCACACATTGGTGTATGTCCTTTTCTTTTCCCTTTTTTTAAGCAATAGACCTTTTTTTTTTTTTTTTTTTAGCAGTTTCAGGTTTACAGAAAAAATTGGGCACAAAGTATATCCGGTTTACATTACCCAGCCCCGAAACACACATATACCCATACTCACAGCTTCTCCTGTTATTAAGGTCCCACATAAGTGGGCTGCATGTGTTATAGTATGAACCAATGATACATTATTATTGACTAAAGTTTACATGGGGGTTCCCTCTTTGTGTTTGCTGTACCTTCCTTATCCCAGGGAGACCTTGCCTGGCCAGGCTGACAGGGTGTGGGCGAGGCAGGACCATGGGGTGGAGCAGGGGAGGCTCATAATTCATTCCCTTGCATGGGTGCTTAATGACAGCCTGTGAATGCCCCAAAGTTCCGAGGAGTGGGGGGTCTTGGGAGCTTGCTTTCGTGGATAGAAGTGTGTTCCTCTTGCTGTTACGCAGGGAGGCTCTATCAAATATTCAATTTCCTTGGACATAAACACTTAATTCCCTAGAGCAGTCTTTCTCCTTTTGTGCAAACATTCTGTTGCCCAGTGTTACCTTTTTCATGTCCCGAAATTTCCAATGACAGCTGTTGCTTCTCTGGAAATCCTTTGATGGTCAGGGTTACTGTAGCGGGAGGGGAGCGTGGTACTTGCATGCCTGTGCCTGGACCAGCCCTCTTCATGGGCTGCTGCTCAGACTGCAGTGCACTGCACTGGGTGCCTTCGCAGCTCCTGACAGCCTCCATGAATTTGAGAAATGACAATCCTTTTTGAGGGCTTCTGCAGTGCCAGGTGCTAAAGGCCATTAGATCCTTGCATTAACTCTGGGTGTAGGTCCGATTATTATCATCCTTTTAAATGATTCTAAGTTATTCCAAGTATTCTGTTTCTTAATGGATCTTCCAAGCCCCTGGATCAATAGCGTGTATTTCTTCATTTCTCAGTCAAGGCCCAGTGCTCTACAGATAACCCCTTGCGTGCCATCAACCTGTGATCCAGGGATGGCCTGGGACTCTTGGGTGAATCTGTATCCATCTCCTTCTGCATAGTGGATCTGGCACGGGCCCACGCCAGTGGGGTGGGCAGGAAAAGAGACGTCCCACCAGGGATCCTTCCATCAAGGGCTTTTATTGAGGCTCTGGACCTCCTCCCATCTGACCAACACCCTATTCCCTAAAACAAAGCAACTCTGGGAAGCGCCCCCATCCCCCAACATGCACAGCAAGCATGTTTTCATGTTTTCCACTGAGGGAGGGTTGGAAAGAGGGAGGGACAGGCTTTCTCAGGGGGTGGCCACCCAAGATCAGCTGCAGCTGAGGATTTTTGTGGTCAGGGGAAGAAATGAATCACCCTCTTCTCCGTGTCTTTCCCTAACCACTGGAGACTTCATAGATAAACTTGTGGGGTGGTGGTGGGGCACTGTGTGGGTTTGTAGTGTAAACAGGGGCCTCGTGAGGGTTGAGGGCAGGTCAGCTGACCTTGTCATTTGTAACATGACTGAGGCACCACTGCTTCTTTGCAGAATCAATCTTGAATCAACTACCTGGATTGATAAGGTCAACCATGAAGTGGCGTTTATTAAGCAAAACATTAACGAGGGCTGGGGCTTTACAGATAAAATTGCCATCTACTGGGTGAGGTGGCTATGTAAATGGGAAGTGTCAGGGCAGAGAGATTGATATGGAGGAGAGGAGTGCCCAGGTGTGCTCAGGTGTGAGGGGCAGTGGGGCTGAGGAAAGCAGGGAAACACCAAGTTAGGACTCCTGAGCTCAGCCTCCTGTGATGTGTATGATTTAGCTCCATCTTGCTGGTCCCAGCAGGAGACAGGGCTGAGACTGGGTATGGGGTGGTCAGGAACTAGAAAGGAGGTTGGTGTGTTTGAATGAGAAGTCTTGGGGTGCAGCAGACAACATGTTTGTGTTAAGCACTGGAGAAAATGCTTCTCGTATGTCATCATATGTGATAGTCGTAACTACCCTGTGATTATTGCCTCCTTATTGCAGAGGTGAAAACCGGATGCAGAGACTCAAAGTCACTTTCCTGAGGTCATGTGGGGTTTGCGTCATCTGGTCTTGGAGCCCAGCCTCTTAGCTGCTCTGCATGGCAGGGGTGGCTGGGGGGTGTCAGTGGCTTGGAATGCCAGTTGAGGACGTGGGCTTTTTATTCTGCAGGTGACAGGGACTCACAGAGAGGTTTGAGCAGAATCGTGCCCTACAGCTCTGATTGCAGGGGTGAAGATTTCCCGAGAGTGGGCTGAGTCTGGGAGTGAGGCGGCCAGGACACATTCTCTCTGGGAGGCCAGGTGAAGGGTGAAAGGGTGGGAAATAAAGAGAGGAAGGAGAGTGGGCTCTTCAGGAAGTTAAAGATACAGTGTTGGGGGCTGGCCTGTTAGTGCAGTTGGTTAGAGCACAGTGTTACAACACTAAGGTCATGGGTTTGGATCCCTGTACAGGCCAGCCGCAAAAACACAGGGGGAAAAAAAAGATATACAGGTGGGAGGAGAGGCTTTTGTTTCTGTTTCTTATTGAATGGGACATAATGAAGTATTTTCATGTGCCCAGGGTTGTCCTATGGAGGGGATAAGGCAGTGGTGGCTGCAGGGAAGGCAGCAGCCTAGAGTCCTTGGGATGGGAAAAGGGGTGACCAAGGCTACAGTGCGGGCCTGCAGGATGCCGCAGCCAGCCCCCCAATTGTGCGAGCGACCGCAGTGGGGCATGGTGGTGTGGACTGGATGCTTCCCACACTGGCGAATGTGCAAGGATCTCCCAGAGATGCGTAGCACGGAGGGGGTCATATTCCTGGTGACGCTGCTGGTGCTGGTCCATGGGCCATGGGAGGAGCCTGGTCCAGTGGGCTGGAGTTTGGATGGACCCTCCTTTGGGGCTAGACCAAGTGGGGTGTTAGAGGTGCCAGGGGCAGATGGGGTAGTGTCTGGATTAGAAAGTAATGTCCCCTGGCCTTTGCTGGACAGAGAAGGAAGAGCCAGGAAGTAGTGGAGCTGGAGGATTAGGATGGAAAGGATGCGTGAAAAGGAGCCTCCCAACAGCTGTGGGGGACGTTCTGGAAAGAAAGGATGGCCAGCATGGGAGGGTATGGGCAGAGAATGGGCTGGTGGAGGCCAAGACCGGAGGGCAGCCTTAGTCCTGGGTAAGTCAAGGGCGTGGCTGTGGGAAGAGGCCCAAGGAACTCGGTGAAGGAAAAGGTCACTGGAGTGGAGGAGCTGGGTGGGACCTGGCTGTCACATCCATGCTGACTTTCCTTTTCTCCTCACCTCCTTTGGGGTGGAACGGCTGTGAGCAAGTGGCCAGGAAAAAAGGGATGGGGGGTGGTGGCACATGAATCCCGGCTTCATGTGTCTGCTGATTGCTGAGGCAAGCAGTAATGTCGTAGGTTGTGATAGAGCTCGATAGTTTAGGTGTCTTTTCAGACTGCTTCTGATCCCCCGACAGTAGTGGCCAGAGCTGGGGAGACTGGAGTTAACAACTCCTTATCCAGATTTGGAAAGTCTTGTCTTGATATGTAACCAACTCGGTTGCCATCTTCAACAGCACTCCTAGGGAAAGGGTGGGATGTTGGCAGGGAGACTCTGTAAGGATTTTGGAGTACTCTAAATTGTGTGGCTGCTGCAGTTTAGTTTATCATTCCCCCGTGTGGTCTGTCTTCCTTCATGGAAGATTCTGGAGTTGGTGGTGATTTTTAAAGGAGGCAAAAGCAGCATAGCATTCTAGCTCGTGCAACTCAGCAGCAGTGGGGGTTTTCTGGGCTTCACACTGAGCCTCTGTGTCCCTCCACACTCTGGCTGCTGCAGGAACACCTCACCCCTGCTGCTGATGACCGACACATGGCAAGCAGATGAGAAGACCGGGTGTTTTATTCCATGTTACTGTGTCACACGTGATCCTGGGGACACACTTCTTCTCTTTCCCAAGAGCTCTGATGCAAACTGTAACTACTGAGGGGGGTGGCTGCTGCCCCCAGCTGCCCATGGTGTGTTTATCCTCCAAGTCTAGGGAACACCCAGCGGTGACATGCGGCTAATAGAGGCAGGGGAGTGATCACGTGTCTTCCTTCTGCCAAGCAGCGGCAGAGCGGGGGTTGGGCTTTGAACAGGCATCTTAGACATTTTGTTTTTGATATGTAGAGAAAAAAATATATCAAATCTTCAAGTCCCCTGGGCACAGATAAAAGATTTTCAGATAGCTTTGCAACCATAGCCCAAACATGATGCAGAAGTAATAGCTGTGTAAAAACGTGCTCTTCCAGAAGCTGGGCTTTGTAACAGGGCTGATAAAAATTCCCAAGGCATTATTTGTGGCCTTGATTTTGATTTTCATGTAAGTCCTGGATTTTCTAAATCTTTGGGGTCAGTGAATCTAAAGAAAAGCTTGGTAAACATGTAGATGTTGCCAAACATGTTTAGGTCTTCCTCCTCTGGCAATTCATGGTGTTTGTTTCTACTCTAGGATACTATCAGGAAAATCCACATCAGACGCTTCCCTGTATTTTGAGTATGATCGCTGGATGTTGTTATTAGAAGAGTCTCCTCCAGTGAATCCTATAGAGGAAAACATTACCAGATAGATAGGCCTGGTCCCATGTGCACTTGAAAACTAGGAAGATTAGGTACTTCGTTGGAATTTTTTGTTTTTCCTACACACAAACTCCAGAGCTGCTCTGCAGCTGTCTGAGGGACAGGCACAAAGCCGTGTATTACCCTTGATCAGATCCTCTCGAGTCCTCCTCGTCTGAATCTTTAGATCTTCAGAGCAGAGCTGAAGTTGAAGGCTGGCTGGTGGGGGGAGGGTGCTTTGGGGATGTTCTGGCTGTGGCCAGTTCCCGTAAAGGGGAGCCCCCATGGTTATCATACTAAGTGTTTGCATTCATCTCCACAAAGTGATGGTTGATAGATATGGTTTTAATATCTTAAGTCATCTTTGCAGGACATGTAGCAAGAAAACCACCAAAAAATTTCCCCTGTTGGGGAGTTTTAAAACCATTACTAGGTTGGCCTGTTGGCTCAGTTGGTTAGAGCTCAACCTCATTAACACCAAGGTCAAGGGTTTGGATCCCTGTCCCAGCCAGCCACCAAAAACATAAAAACAGATGAAAAAAACAAAACCAAGACTTGCTTCTCATTGGCCTTTGTGAATGGACGTTTGCTTTCAGTTTGTCCTAGACACTTCCTGTGGGCTCATTGTACCACGCTGGGTGATGGAAAGAAGTCTGGGCCTGAATTCCTCCCCTGTTCTTCCTCTGTCACCAGGTGGTTCCCATTCACAGAGGATGTGTGCGTGACTTACGTCACCTTAACTTTTACCAAGGTGCAGGAATAACAAGGCAGGAGATGTGACATTAGGGAGCTCCCTCCTGGGTCATTGGCAAGCTGGTCAACATAGCTGAGGTCCTGCCTGGTCTCAGTGTCCTCCTGGAGACCTGGGCAGTGTTGGCCGTTCCTCTCCCCAGCCAGTTTCTCATGGGTTGAAGCCTTCATGTACCTTATTAGGATATATTGTAATTGAAAGTAATGCAACATTGCTTTAGATGTAGAAATTTTTTGACCCTTCCAGCATTTAAATCATGTCCATGATATTTGTTCATTTAAAATAATTTTAGGGATGGCCGGTTTGCTCACTTGGTTAGAGCATGGTTATAACACACCAAGGTCGAGTGTTCGAATCCCTGTACTGGCCAGCTGCTGAAAACAAAAATAAACATATAAATAAAATAAGGGCTGGCCCCGT
Organism: Cynocephalus volans; assembly: GCF_027409185.1. Lineage (NCBI taxonomy): Eukaryota > Metazoa > Chordata > Mammalia > Dermoptera > Cynocephalidae > Cynocephalus > Cynocephalus volans. The sequence continues at coordinate 297,614,946 of NC_084460.1, forward strand.
GGCTCACTCGGGAGAGTGCAGCGCTAGTAGCTAGTAGCACCGAGGCCACGGGTATGGATCCTATATAGGGATGGCCTGTGCGCTCACTGGCTGAGTGTGGTGCAGATAACACCATGCCGAGGGTTGCGATCCCCTTGCCAGTCAGGAAATAAAAAAATAAAAAAAATAAAAAAATAATTTTAATTGAAGTTTTGTCTATCACTGATAAGTGGCCTGATCTATAACTCTTACTGTTCTTTCCATTTGGGTATGATTACAGGAAATTATTGCTTTTCTTTTTATAGACAGACCTTCCGGAGCTTTTCACTAATATATGCAGAGGTGGGAAGGCATGGTTGAATTAAAAGAACAGCAAAATGAAGAGTTGGAAAACTCATTTCATTTCCACTAGAGTGTGTCTTGCCTGTCCCTCAGAGCAGTGGCTTTCTACCGGTGGCAGTTTTGCCCCCCAGGGATACTTGGCAATGTCTGAAGGCATTTTTCATTGTCACAACTGGACAGGGTGCTACTGGCATCTAGTGGGTAGAGGTCGGGGTGCTGCTGAACATTCTATAATGCACAGGGCAGCCCCACAACAAAGAATCATTCAGCCCAAAATGTCAACAGTGCTGAGGAGGGTAGGACACTCTGCTCTGGATGGAGGCAGGTACTGCCTCTCTTTTTGAAGCCTTCTTGGAGTGTTGCAGCAAGAAGTAATCGTTTTTGCCTTCTTCTTACCTGCCTCTTTCTTACCACATGTCACCCTTTCTTCTGGGTGTTGGTGGTTCGTTATACTTGTTAATCCCTGACCACCGTCTCCTCCCCTGCCACACCTACCATGTCCCTGAACAGAGTGCTCTGGGCCTGCTTCGTGCTTCACACCTCCATTTACCTGCTGGACAACAGAAGATGGTAAATGCAGGTGGGCCTCTCGCTGAAATATTGAAGTCCACCAACCATCAGGATTAATGTTCCTGCTTCGCCTCACAGATGAAATTCTCTGCAGGTAGTGTGAGAGCCCCCTGCCCTGCTCCACGCAGGTGTGTTTGCCGATTGTCAACATCATGTCGTGTTTATCTGTCATCTAGGAATCTGTGGAAAGTCCTCCCGGAGAAGCTCTTTGTTGGCAGTGTACTGAGCTGGACTCAGGGTTCCAGTTGTCGGGGGAGGAGGTGGACCCCCCACTCCGTCTCTGCCCTTCCCCACCTGCCAGGGTCCCTAGCTGACCACTCCTCCCAGACCCATGGAGGCCTTTGGACGGGAAGTGGACTGAAGAAACCCTCTCTGCTAAGGTCAAACCAAATTTGGTTTTGTGATAAGTAGTCTCTGACCTGTTACCCTCACTTTTCAGTGTGTAAATGTAGTGTGGCCCGAGGGCATGACATTGTGGCGGACAGGTGCTGCCTCCCTGTGTTATAATGTCTGTGTGCGCTGTGTTCATACACATCAGACCTCTGCATCGTTCTCTTGGCCGGGGTTGTGGTGGGTGTTGGTCCTTGAGGAAGAACATAGGAAGAGTGCAGGTGCTCAGAGGACCTCCCGTGGTCTTTCTTCCTGCTGGGTCACAATGTCTCTTCCTCGACTGGCAGATGAAGGTCAAGTTCTCATCTTTTACAATTCTACTTTTTAAAAATAATTGAAACACAATTGATCATACATGTTTGTGGAGTACAGAGCTGAATATCAATACCTGTGTACGATATGTGGTGATCAAATCAGGATAGTTAGCATATTCATCATTACAAAACATAAGCTTTCTTTGTGTCCATTAACCGATTTCTCATCAGCCTCCTCTCTACAGTTCTGCTTATAATTGTCAGCTTATAAAATGAGAAAAAGGGGGAGAAAAGTGGGGTCTCCAGTGAGTTTGCCTGGAGCGTCCCGTGAAGGGGATGCTGCAGAGTTGTCAGCCGTAGAAGATGAGCACCACGAGAAATCTCAGATCAGAAACCACCCAACCTCCATCTGATTTGAATCTGATGATGAAAGGGAAAATATAAAATCGTTATGAAAACATAAATGTCTTTCCTTTTGCTTCTTATACGTATCTGTCCGTCAAATGGTTACCAGAAAATAGCCTCTGAAGTGCCCCAGGGAGAGTTTCTTTGTTGGCTCCTGGGATGGGTGTGCTGAGGCCAGAGCAGGATCAGTGGTTGGGTGGTTTCTGTTGCCGACAAACATGGCTCTGCTAAGATACCGTAAACGTGATTACTAGCTGTCAGGTTCTGTTATTTGGACAGTCAGCTTGCCGTAGCAGATGGCTCCACTGACTGACTACCAGAGGTTTTCTTTAAATAAGGCTTACCAGCTCTAGTAGGGCTTGTGAAATAATATTCTCATGGAGGATGTTTAATGGCTCAGGACAGAGGAGTCATGGGAGAGTGGCCAGAGGATCTCACAACTTGGAACTGGGGGAGCAAAGCCAGCTGCTGAGGGTGGTGACTAGGAGGTGGGTAGGGCCTCCCTTTCCTGGGCCACCTCTGCAGTCTTTCTCTCCCAGGCAGTAGGAGTCTCAGCACCCTGAGGCATGGCCTGGCTGCTGTTTGGTTTTGATGTAGCAGTGAGATCAACTATGTGACTTTTTTTTTTTTTTAAAGCCAAAATGGTGATATACTCTAAGGCATGGAAAAATTCAAGAAATGGTGGTCTGGGGGGGATCAGTTTAAAAACTCCACAGGAAAATAATGCCACTTGAACATATATGGTATTATGATTTATTTTCTTTTTTTAAAAGGCAGGTCTGGCTTTGTGAGAGGGGATTTAGATTGTGGAGTGACAGGTTCTGGAGCATGTGTCTTCTTTGCGTTGGGAGAGCCTATGTCTCCAGGGCTGTGGGGAGAGGCAGTGCTCTGGGACTTGGTTTTTCAACCAGACAGGCCTGACATGGAATCATTATGATTGGTGTGGAAAATAAGCTCTTCCTTGTGAGGCAGAAAGCGCTGAAAGATAGTGAACACACTGGCTGTGGCTGAAAGAGGTTCCCTGGGAGATTCAGTGTCATCTAAGGTAGATCAAATGAATTCTTCTACTCTGCAGCCTGCATCCTTGTATGGCAAAGCACAAAACCTGGGGTGGATACTAGACAAAGGTACAGAAGTTGGGAGAAGGGAACAGTCCAGTATTTGAGCCGTAAAGGAAATGCTATTTTATTTATTTTTTACTTTGAACTCTGTGATTGCCTCACATAACAAGCAAGATATATTTACATATCTTAATTACAGACTTTCGAATTAAAGTTTATCTCAATATTTGAAAGTTGCTGTGGTCTCAACTAGTGAGACTGGACACCTGGCTAAGTTAGGAGCCCTGGGTTCTGGTCCCACCAGTGCCGCTAGCAAAAATCTCTCTCTCCGCATTGCTGAGTTTCAGGTTCTCAACTTACAGGCCTAGGTGACCTTTAAATCTATAAGGGCTACCGCTGTAAAATTTTAGACTTTTGCCAATTCTTACGGTGCTCATTCATTAGACAGAATGCTGGGCACTGTGGCAGTCGCTGGGATTGCCACCAATACTTTCATCTCCCTTACAGTCTTTTTATGGTAAAATCACTTAGACTTAGTGTTTTTCACGAGTTTGTGAATTCTTTTAGGACAGAGACCCTGCCTTGTCACTGTGTGGTGTTGCAGGAGGTACTCAATATACATTCGATGAATAAATGAACCAATAGAAAAATGAACAAGTGAAAATTTGCTTGGAGTGCCCTCTGATAATGTCCAGATATCATTTACATTTGATTAGTGTCAAGTTCAGTAGTATTCACACACTTGCTGTTCTTTGTCAACAAAGTAGAGTGCCGATGCTTACTAAGACAAAAGAAAAGACAGCGCAGCAAAATAATGGGTGATACTGGGTGATACGGCTTGTGTCCCCCAAGTTTCATGTATTAGTAGCTCGACCCCCACTGTGACTGTTAAGAGGGTGGGCAATCCTATTATGGTGATTGAGGCAATGCCTTGAAGAGTTGATTAGATTCTGAGGACCATGCCTAGTGGATGGATAAAAAATGGTGGCCATGGGCGTGGTTCTGAGGGCTTTAAAAGGAGTGCAGGGAGACTCTCTCTGCTCTGCCATTTCTTGCCATGTGAGACCGCTGGGTCACAGTTGCCACCACAAGGACTCTCACCAGATGTGTTCCCTGGACTTTGGACTCTACAGCCTCAGAAACTATAAGCAATAAATTTCATTTTCTTACAAAGTACCCAGTTCCAGGTATTTTGTTATCAGCAACAGAAACGGACTGATACAGCAGGCACAGGCAGTGTGACCCTGAGTCCCCAAATTCCACTCTCATCTATGAGCTGTGTAGCCTTGGGGAAAGTGCCCACCCTTTCTGAGCCTCTGCATCCCCCTAACCCGATGGGCTCTAGAAATGTCTTTCTCATGGATGATTCCTGCTTGGCTCTCCTTCCAGAAGGTGGTGGTTCTTGAATCTTTTCAAAGAGGGCTTCTTTATTGTAACTTAAAAGGTAAGATGGATCTGTCTGGGAGCCCCACCTTTCAGTGAGGATATACCAGAGGTACCACTTCCAGAGCCCTTGAGTTCAAGGAGCAGGTGCAGTGAGCTTGTGACCCTGTGATGGTGGCAATCGTGTGGTGGAGGCTACTGAGGCTGGTCAAATGAGTTTTGAAGTATGTTTTAAGAAAACAAAACGAATCACCTAGCATTCTTTCTAGTTTTTAAAATTAAATCTGAATATTCAATTTTACTCTGAGGTAAGATGCAGATTTCCTAGTCTATAAGCACCTTTAAAAGAGACCTTACCTGATTCATGTTTATGTCACTTTTAGTGCCATGAACACAACAGCTACTCCATAACATTTGTTAAAAGATTAAAGAAGGAAAAACTGGCATTTGGCCATGTCTGCCTGCAAATAGTCAACGAACCCCAAAGTACTTTACCTACAAATGGCCTCCAGCAGTCTCCAGCATTTCCAGGTCTAGAGAAGGCTGTGTAAGCATCCGGTTTGAGTAGTGGAGAGTGTATTTATTATTTTTTCCTTCTGAAAGTCTTAAACAAGCAAACTCTGAAATAATACAGCAATGTTCAGTGCAGCATGAAGAACTGATAAATTGATGAACTGTATAAATATTGTGCTGTATCAGATAATATCCAGGAGCTGAGCCCATCAGAGCCAAGAGGTAGCAAGTGGTGGAATTGGATGGAAGAAAAATTCAGCTGTAAATATTAATGAATATTTAGTACAGAATGCCGGGCACATAGTATTTTAACCAATTTAGTCCTCATAAGAATGCTCACATTTGAGGTGCCTATCTTCACCCCCATTTTACAGGTGGAAAAACTGAGGTGGCTGGTTAGTGGACAAGCCTGGCTTGGACAGGCAAGTCTTTCTTCCTGTTCTTAACTGCAGTACTTTCTTGCCTACTGTCATGGATAGCAAGTGCTTATCTGTAAGGAACCTTTCCCCACACCTTGGGAAGACACCCCTAAAAAAATTATTTTAGCAGACAAGTGGATGGTTCTTCACTGGGAGGGCTGTGGTGTGAACAACACCTGCACCTCACCTGGGGGGATCTGTGGTCTTGTCCCTTCTTTGTTTTTTCCTGGAAACACACTAGTTCCTGTGTGAAGTTGGGGGTGGGGTGGGGAAGAGGTACCAAAGACACCTTGTTATAAAAACGAGTCATTTACTTGAGTTGCATCTTCTTCAAAGCTGCGTGTTTAGGAGAGCTGCCCCTTGTTTGGATTTTGCAGGCCGAGCTCCGGAGCCTGTGTGCCTTAAGTTCAGGGTGCATGCGGCGCTCCGGTCCGCGCGGCGGCGATCCACCCCGGCGCTTGGGCCTGCCCGCCGGCCGCGCTCGCCGCCGCGCCGCGCTCCCGGGACTCGGCAGGCCGGGCTGGGCGCGCGGCCCGCGGTCTCTGCACACCGGCCCCCGCCCGCCCCGCCCCGGCGCGCATTTCCATTTTAAACCGCCGCCCGCCAGCCCCTCGGCCGCGGCCAGCGCAGCTGCCCGCGCGTCCCGGGCCCGGGGAGTGGTGGAGGCCGCGGAGCCGCCGAACTGTGCAGCAAAGGCCCGAGGATGCGGACGGGCCCCGCGCCGTAGACAATGAAGCCGCGGGCGCCGCCGCCCGCCCCAGGCCCTGCGCGCCTCGGCCGCACCTGCCGGCGAGCCCGTCCCCGCGCCTGAGCGCCCGCCCCTCCCGGCCCCGCCGGCCCATGGCTTGGCGCCCCGGGCACGGACCCCGGCACTCGGGCCGCGCGGCGCACGGGCCGGCGGGTGCCAGGCGCGCCATCCCCGCAGCCTGAGCGCGGCCCTCGTGGCGAGCGGGGGGCGTGGACCCCACTCCTCGCCCGGCGACCGCCCCTGCCGCGCGTCCCGGCCCGCGGGCGCGCTGGATGCGGCGGGGTCCCGGGCGACATGTACCTGCTGGACGGCAGCGGCGAGCCCGCGTCGCTCCCCGCGGACGAGATGCCGCGGGGGACGGCCCCCAGGAAGACCGTGTACCGCATCTCCGTGACTATGGTCAGGAAGGAGCAGCTGGCCGCGTCGGGCCCCGGCGGCTCCGGCCCGCGTCCGGCTCGGCGGCCCCGGCCCGCGCGCTCCCCGGACGCGCCCGGGCGGCTCGTGGAGGAGACCGAGGAGGCGGCGGGCGCTGAGGACCCGGAGGGCCGCGGGCCGCGCGCCTGGGACTTCCGCACCTTCCGCACCCGCAGCACCGGGCAGCTGGAGCTCGGGCGGCTGCGGCCGTGCACACGCGGCCCGGAACCCGCGGACCTGGCCGGCAGCCCCCCGGCCGGCGAGGAGGGGCCCGGCAGCCCCGACGTGGAGGGCGCCCGGGCCGCGCCCCTGCGGCGGAGCCTCAGCTTCAGGCACTGGAGCGGGTCGGAGGTGCCGCGGGGCCGGGCCCTGGGCGGCGGGAGGCGCCACAGCAGCTCCGGCAGCCTGGCCTGGGCGCCGGGCGACGAGGACGCGGCCGGGCCCGGGGCCGTCCTGGAGCCCGCGGCCGCCGCGCCGCCCGCCTCGGAGAAGCGCAACACCCTGGACGTGGGCGAGGTGCTCAGCAAGAACGACGCGCTCTCGGACCTGGAGCGCTGGGAGCGCAGCAAGAGCAAGAACCGCACGCTGGACAACAGCGACCTGCAGCGGCTGGAGCGCGCGCGGGCCGCGGCCTCCGAACACCGGCTGCTGCGCTTCTTCAGCGGCATCTTCGCGCGCAGGGACGGCGCGCCCTCCCCGCGGAGCGGCGCCTCGCGGCCGCGCGGCTACTTCAGCAGCCTGCGGCGGGCTCCGGCCGACACGCACTCGTCCAGCGCCGAGAGCATCGACGGGTCCCCACGCAGAGGTGGGCAGCGCGGCCGGTGGGCCCCGGGGCGGGGAGAGCCGCGGTGGGGACTGGCCCGGCCCCGCAGCGGCCTGCTCAGCAGAGCACGCCAGGGCTTGGTGGCCACGCCGGGGGTGACCTCTCGGACGGCCCGTTTCCTCCCCAATCCTTCAGCAGTCTGCAAGTTCCTGACTGCACCTGCTCCTTGCTGTGTGTGGTGGTGCCTTTCGGGGTTTGTCACCTCAGCCATGGCGAGCTTGACTGGGGAGGGATCACCCTGCCAAGCGGTGCCTTTCTCCCGCAGGCGCTGGCTGGGCCTTCTCCAGCTGCAGGTCGGGCGCTCGCTGCTGCGTGCCTGCTGGCCGCGATGCCTGTCGGGCTGCTGCCGGAGCCCGGACTTGGCCCTGAGAGCTGCCGCACAGGTGCAGCTGCCTGGCCAGGAGAAGCCAGACCTCATCTTGGCTTGTTACCCTCTCTCCCCCGTAGTCTGGTCTCCTTGTTGATGGCCTGTCAGTGAGTTCTGTGGTGGGGCCTCAGTTGACTGGGCCACTCTCACCTGTTGAGCTCCTGGTGGAAGACAGTTCACTACAGGGTGCCGAGGGCAGGGGCATGGCCCCTCTCTCTCCACAGCTTCCCTGCCAGGTGGTGTCTTACTAGGGAAAGCAACTCTGGGACAGGATTCTGTTTCCTGGTAATATATGCTGGCGAACAGGCAGGAAAAACACAGCTCTTCAGTCTGTTCTGAAATCTCAGTTCTCTGTTCTCTTATTGCCTTCAGACAGGGACCTTGCAGGGAAGGTTCCTGAGTTAGATATGACAATATTCTGCTGCAGTAACCAGTTAATCTTTTGGTAGCATTTGGGGGTCAGCAGCCTCCAGAACCTGAAACATAGACCCCATCTCTAAATGGGGTCTGAAAGAAAAGGCTGGGGTGGTGGAGGGGCCAGATTGTTACACCCTGCTCCTGGGAGAGAGGGGCTGTGTGCCCAGAAATACTGTAGCCACAGGCATGTGGTCATGCATTGCACCAAGGAAAAATCATTAATCCTATTCCTCATCCTAATTACCAAACTCTGCTGCGGTAGAGATAAAGGTGGTTGAAGCCCTGGAGTGGGGGCTTTGATTAGCTGTTCAACTGCTGTCTGACCACCCCTGGAGAGAGTATTCTTCCCAAGTGGATGTCACAGGTTAGCTGACTGCCTAGGGTACATATGAAAAGCAACCAGTGCAAAGTAACCATTGCCCTTGCTGAAGCATTTTTAAGGTAAACCAAAGACAAAATGTTCATGTTCTAATATTCTTCTAATGATCTTCAGTATGTGACAGAGAATGGTTGAAACCAAACAGTTGAATGTGCAGCAGTGAGGATATAATATGAGAGTACTTCAAAAGGATCATAGAAAAATAGAATTAAAAGATAACGAGTTTTTCTGTGAACTTTTTGAAGTCCCCTCGTAAAGTTAGGTTGTCATACCATACACATCTTGTTTTAATCTGCCTTGGAGCACTTACTTTAGAAGGGCACTGTCTGACTCCAACCATTATCCATCCCGTCCCTTCCCACATGCTCTTAGAATATTAAAAAGCGATATGAGTGATTTTGTCGAAACAATTGGTTTGCATGAAGTCGCTACCGCCATCGTTTGCGTTCAGAGGAAGTTCAAATCTGATGGTCTCCCTCTAATAGCAGGCTTGCGTCTTTGTTCTTATGGACTTTCTAGAAAATAGTAATTAGTTGCCTGGGTTTTAGACGAGTTCCCATCCCAGAGAGAGAAATGCACAGACATGATTTAGAATGAATGTTTCATTGTAGTACCTGTTGATACAAGTTAAAAAGCATTTGGGGCCGAGCCCGTGGCGCACTCGGTAGCGTGCTGCGCTAGCAGCGTGGCGACGCTCCCGCCCGCGGGTTCGGATCCTATATAGGAATGGCCGGTGCACTCACTGGCTGAGTGCCGGTCATGAAAAAGACAAAAAAAAAAAAAAAAAAAAAGCATTTGGAGTTTGGGTATTTACTCTGGTCAATCGGATTCATAGAAGATTTGGAATAGTAAAGGTATAAAGTATGTTGGAAATTTTCTCTCTAGGACAGTGTATGGTAATAATAATAGTAATAATTAAAATAATGGTCACGTTGTCCCTTGTGGCCAGTCCTTCCAGGGTGGAATTACTGTGGTCTGAGACATAACATTGTGGGTTAGGTAGACAAACTGAATTTTAATAAACTAGGTTATAGTGCACATGGTCAGAATTCTAGGCCCTCACTTTATTCTGAAGTTCTAGGTAATCACAATAAAAGCTACTTCTTTAACCTGGATAAAATCATTGCCTTTGGCTAAAATGTCTGAAACGTCAGTGCTCTGAAGATTTTGGTAAGGCCGGTATCTGTTATAGGTAAAAGGTGCAGCCCTCATGGTTTCAGATCTTCTCATTATATTACACTTCTCTAGCTTTTTATATATTTGCTTCCTTTGACATAAATTATTCAGTTTGGGTGCTACTTAAATGAGGTTTTGAGCTTAGGTAAAAGTCTCTACTATAAGGTGATATTCAGTGGAGCCCAAGCTCTGTTTCTGTGTTAATGTCCATGGGGTGCAAGTCTACAAAGCCTTGCCCAAACCCTTGGGGCCATTCAGGTTTGCAGGATTCAGAAGTTTGGGATTTTAGGAAGGTAAAATGATTGGTGTTACAGACCACCACCTGTGAGGTCAGGCAGCGCCCTGTAATCACACACTGATATTTTTCAGCAAAGCCCGAGACTCAGTAAGATAAATAGTGATTAGGAATAGTCTCATGTCAGTTTAAGTGTGGTTATCATCAAAAGAGTTTGCCAGACATTTCTGAATAAAAGATTTGTTCTCAGACCCTTTTGGGTTGCAGAATTATGGATAAGCTTCTGTAGACCTGTAACCTGATAAACAAGAGGAGCACCTCTGACTTTCTCTAAATCTTAGCCATAGTGTTTTAAAACTTGGAGTTCTTGACAGTATAAAGGAAATTAGAGGCAATGTCAGCTGGAGCTTGTTTTCCTCCTGTTAGAATCTTTCCATCTTTCTTAAAAAACAGCTATTACATTTTTGAAGTGGCTATGGGAAAGTAGCTTTAAAGGACTAAGTGATTGGTACATTAAACAGTCTATTTGATTTCTTAGAGTTAAGTACTTAGTATTGGACAAGGTATCTCAGGTTAGCATAGGGAAGCAAGCTGGTTAGTCTTATTTTAAAGCACATACAAGCTCCCACTTACACGTGCCTTTGGTTTTCCCATATTCTTGACTCGAAGCATTTAGGATGAAAAGATTGAAACGTACCTTTGTAAGATGATTCTCTTGTACTTTCTAATCCTTGTTGGAGCTCGTCTATTTAGGTTCTTCGCTGTTGTTCCCCCTAATGTATAACAGTCGCCTCCCAGACTTCTAGGCCTCTGTAAGGCTCACAATTATTAAGCGACTGTACACGCATTTCAGAAAGACCGTATGTCAGATCAAGGGCAGTTTTGTGTAATGTGATGCACATGTATCACAGCAGAGTCTGACACAGGTATAATTTAATACAAAAAGAGATCAAATAATAAATGATTGATTACATTAGTGTCACTTTCCGTCCCATGCTCTGCATCCCAGTGGATTCTGTCCCTAGTAACCTGCTAACACACCTTGGGAAGGAGTCTCCAGGCCAGTGAAGCAAAGACCAGCAGTGCCAGTCCAGAGTTTCGTGTGTCTTCAGGGTGTTCTCTTGCTGTCTGGTAGTATTGATTACTGCAATAAAGTGATTCATTGATAGGTTTGACTGAGATTAGCTTTTTAAATTAGTAATTTACAACTGAATTTTGACAGCACATTTTCTGAGTGGCTTTGTTCTTTAATTTCTGATTCCCTTAGTTTGTATCATTCAGTTAGTGTAGGGTGATAGACTGCTTTAAAGTTTAAAACAAACCAAAAACAAAAAACCCAAAAAATCAAAAACTTTCAGTGGAGAAAAAGAGGAAACAATTAAATGAAGTAAAATTACTGAAATAACTCGATACATTTTTTATTTTAAACTTGATCTGTTACTTAAAAGTACACATTTGTAAAGAAACTATGTAACCCAAAGTTTCTCATTGAAACATTTTGAACTGATTACATACTCATTCTTTTGTTATTTAAAAAAATCAATATTTCTAGATAGAGTTCACCTTGCTTTTTGCAAATGACTCCAGATAGAAGTTTAGGAAAATCCCCATTATTGTTCTTGTTTTTTATAAGGTCTAGAATTGCTCTTCTGGAGACAGAGCAGCTGCACTTGGGGTACAAGGAAGAGGTGTCCTGAAGGTCAGCCAGGGAAACTTGTAAGCAGCCACAGGGGGCTTGGGCTCTGTCTCGCCATGTTTATTCCTCAAGTGGAATCCAAGTTTCAGCGTAGGTCACCTATAAGCATCTTTATGACATTCTTTATGACAGCCTGGGCTGGAATATCCTGCCACCAAGGGAATATACAGAAGTAGGTCTGCTACATGGGTCTTCCAGTTTTAACATAGGCCCATTGCAGCAAACTGTTTTGTTAACGTTACACTGTTAACTATACCTTTTGTTTGGAAGTATAATACACAATGATAAAGCACAGCTTTTTTTTTTTCCTAGTTGTCTCGATTTTCTAATTCATTAACAAACATTTATTGAGTTTCTGTGGTGTGTTTTGCCTTTACTGGGCAGCAGGGAGCTAGAACTAACTAAAGCACAGTTCCTGTCTTCAAAGGTCGATAGCCTGTTGGAGTAGACTGAGAGTTTCCGATGAATCACAACTTCACAGGATACTTTAGGGAAGATATGACTGTTTTTCTCTGCACAGCATTACCTCCATTAGAGCACTGGTCCCAGTGTGTCATAATCTCATTTGCATGCCTGCCAGTTCAAACAGTCCCTGAGGGTCATGAAGCGTGTATTACTCCTCTATGTACTACAGAGTTAAGGGCACTGTGCTTGGCACATAGACTCTTGCAAATGTTTGTGGAAGGAATTAATAGAGAATTAGGGGGACACAGAAGAAGGGAGCAAATGTCCTTGGGTGGGGTAAGGCATTAATGGAGGTCTCATGAAGGTGTAAAATGAGCTGGGTCTTGCAGGATCAGTAGGAGTTTACCACATGGAGAAGAAAATGCTCTCCACCAGTAAATTGGTTGAGATTTCTACAGTTAACTTCCAAGAATTCGTTCCTGTTTCCCAGATCTATATGACTAATGCCAACTCTAAGCATGAAAAAGAATGTTACTGTTTCTACAATGTCTACGATGAGATTAAAAAAAAAAAATTAGGTTTTTGTTTCTGATAAGAATTCTCCTTTAGGCTACTGTTAATTTTTTTTGTAATGATTTGAAACAATTTAAAATGATGTCACAATGAGTAAAATAATGAAAAAAATGTTTTATTTTTTGAGGGTAGTCTCTTAATTGAGATAAAGAATGTATAGCTGTGGTGATACCGCCAGGTGATTAAGAACAGAATTGGTATTAAGGTCAACAGATTAGGAAAAAGAGGAGAGATTATTGTCTTCTCATTATTTTGAGAGAAGTACCATCTGCCCACAGTCATTTTAGTCTAGGTCTTGTTCAGCCTGCTGTGGTGTTGATTTTTACTTGTTTGTAGGTGACAGCCTTAGAATTCTATCTCTCATTATATATTTCAGGTGGTAAACGCGTTCACCTTTGTTCTCGTTTTTCCTGTTAATTTACTAAGGCAAGATGGTCCTATAATTTATAGAATGTTAATGTGTTTCTGTTCATTTGACTGGTTTTGATTTCAGTATAGGTCTTGGCCCTTTGTTTTCTTATAACAGATCTAAAGACTCAGAAAGTTTACCAAAAAAGTAAATGTACCTGGTGCAGAATACAGGAGCACTCTGTTCACTCATTCAGTACCAGGGCGTACCAGTGAAAGGCTCGTGAAGGGATCATTTTGGCCTCTCTTTATCTAACAAATGCAGATTTTAAGAGGCGAGTTTTGGCCAACAGGAATGAAAGAGAAAAGGAGTTGCTTTCCCACGCTGTCCTTTATTGGGAATAGTTAAGAAGTATTGAATCTATTTCTGATATGATCCTTAGGTCCAAGATTGTGCATAATGTAGTATGCCAGTTGTTTTGGAGGAATGCCCCATTTAGACAATGGACTGCATTTGGGGACCAATGGGATACAAATGCACTGGAGTGGATGAGCGTTTGAGATGGTTGTCAACGGGAATCTTGTGTTCCCTCTTGCCCTCTGTGCCTCTCATTGCAAGGGCTTCTTTGAGCCAGTCTGCTGACTGTCAGACACTTGAGAATTGACTGTAAACAATGCCACCCGCTTTTCTGATGCAGCCCCTGCTCTCTCTACTTCTTACACCAGATCAGAATTGCTCAGATGCCACTTCTGTTGATGGAAGTGGGGGAGGGTGGGTATCTATGCAGTTTCTGCTTTTATGCTCCAGTTAGCTCTTGTGGGGTAGTGGGGGAAGCAAAACCAGTTGGTCAGTGAAAAATACTGGAAACAAGGTTTTGTTCTTTGAGACGCATATTTGTTACTTGCTTTCCTGCAACTTGCAAGTGGTGCAGTTGCTTACAGTGCTAGTGGACCTATGCAGTGCTTACAGTGCTAGTGGACCTGTGCAGTGCTAGCTCTTTCTCCTTCAGGGCCATGCAGCCCATTAATAGCTCTCAAATCCTTGGATATCTCATTCTTACAGTAATATCCATTCTCAAACTAGAATCCCAGTCTCCTGAGAGTCCAATCTCTCTAGGATTTACAAGTAGTTGTCTGTTCTGCTTTTCCGATCTGATTCCTGGAAGACTCTGGAAGCCAAGTTCATTTTAGACACTGAGAATTTTTAATTTGGTAGAGAAGGCTGAGGATTTCCTTCCCAGTATTTGGGAAGCAGAAACAGAAAGGATGCAATTGTTAGCACTGATGAATGAAACTTATAGGGAAAGGGATTTTGACTTAGAATTAGGAAGTCATTTCCCACGAGTATTGCCATCCCACTCTGGGTCCCTGTCACTGAAGTCTTCCATGCTCAGGCTCCTCAGGGGATGCTGAGAGGGGTTCTGTATTTGTTGTTTGGTGGTAGGGTTAGAATTGATGTCTTAAAATCCCATCCTAGTTTTCAAGGGATAGAGTCCTTTCAGGATCTGTGATTTTGATGATTTTTGTACCTGGTCTTTCTTCTCTCAGGGAGTAGCTTTCTCCCAAACTTAAAGAAAGGAAGATTTATTTGTTTGGAATTTCTTTGGACTGTCCTCTCTGCCTGTCCCCCTCCCGGTTCCCGTCTTTGGCTCCTGTTTTATTCTGCTGGCTAATCTGAGACTTGGTAAGAATTCTTCCTGCCAGCCGGAAGGTGCTGGGTGGAAATTATCTGCTCCTACCCTCAATAGCTGTGTACCCCCCACCCCATCCCCAGGGAGAGCTGCCCGGGCTTCTGTTCCACCACATAGGCCCTCATGGCATTGATGCCATTTGTCCTTTTGGCATCCAGGTGGTGGGTAATGGTTGAGCATGTCTTAATCTGGTTCCAGCCTTTCTTTCCTTGTTACTTTTTTTTTTTTTTTTTTAGCACCTTGACTCAAACTGATTTCAGGTGTGTGAGTAATAGGACAATTGTGGCAGGAAAGGGAGAATGTTCTTCTGTCTGTTGTGGAGCACTTTTCAGTTGCCACCTGGAGAAAGCATAGCATCTTGAGTCAAAGTGGGTTTAGTCTTGGCTGCAACACTTAGGTAGCAAGGCATCCTCGACAAAGTCATTTAACTGCCCTGAGCCTTGCCTGCCTCATGCATTCAAATAAGGAGTTTCAGTACCCACCCCAGCTGATTTTCAGTAAGGCACAGAAACGGATGCAAAAGAAAGCTCCATACTATGTAGCTCAGCATCACGGCTTTGTTTTATTTTATTTACCTATAATATGTTTTGCAAAAGAACTAAAGATAGAAGCATCTACTGTGTGGATATGCTTGCCCAGGTGGATTTCTTATATCCTGAAGCTACAAATATAAGTTAACCTTGTATTTTGTTTTTACTACTTTGCCCTGTATTTTCTCATGACCTTCAGTTTAACTATTACTTTTTATTTTGTGGAGTGGCTGGCCAGTGTGGGGATCCAAACCTTTGACATTGGTGTTACCAGCACTGAGCTCTAACCAAGTGAGATAACCGGAATTATTGATCACTGTACCTTGAAATTATAAACAGGGAAAACAGTCATGTTTTTTCCCTTTGGTGTAATGCCCATTCCCCATCCTTTGTTCATGTAAATAGAGGAGTGACTGTTAGTTTGCAGCACGTAGATTCATTTCATTCCCAGTATAAGCCAAATATGTGTGTATTTCAGGAAGCTAGTCTGAGTGGATATGTCTCATGATCCCTGCTGTGCCCTCCTCCTGGAGGAGTGGCAGCAGACAGAGCACCGCCTGACTAGCAGAATAGTCCGAAGGAAGCCCCCTCCAGATTTTAGTGAATAGGGATGGATATTCCTTGCTGGGCATGACTTGCAGTCTTCAGAGCAATAAAGCCACCATTACAGTGTATTTATCAAGTTTGCTCAGTGAAGTGCAGTGTCATAAAGATCCTTTGGTGCATTCCATATTATCTTCATATATTTAGGCTTTTCTAACATAATGATGCAAATGGTGTTATTTGGATCTGAAGCCGACATTTTGACTGTCCTTTGTATATGAAGTACCGCTGCTTTCAATAAAAGGAGCGTTGCTTGGCCATGGAAGGGAATGTTATGAGCTGCTGTTTATCAGTGCCAGCAAGTAACCCTAGTGAGAGGAACTTTGGGTTTACATGCGCAAGGTCAGAGTGCAGGGAGCTGTCCTCATGACCAGTCTTCCTCATGGGGACCCACACCCCAAAACTGAAGAGCGGTAATTCAATGTATGTTCACAGAAGAATGATAAAATCTGCTTTTTTATTGGAAAGGGGCTTAAATGTTTAGAAATTGTGCATCTTTGGGCAGGATTTGGGAGGGGTCAGGGGCCTATAGCCCCTTCTGGAAGCTGTGACTTGGGAAGTGACCTCTGGCCTGTCCATTGGGACCATCTTGAGTAACTTGCTGTGTGATCCCCTGCCTCTCTTGGGGCTCTCTGTGAGTCAGAGAGGGGGGCCCAGGCAGCCTTTTGAAGCCATGTAGGGAGGCACTGAGGGCAGAAGGCTGGTTTCTCCTGGTCCCTTTGTCTTTGGATGGGAGCGGGAGACATCCATTTGGCTGGCACTGACTGGGCAGTGTGCCTAGATAGGTTTGGTTAGCTGGCCGTACCTTCTAGTAGCATCCTGGCCACTGTCCTCATTGTCCCAGCTTCACCTCCTTGGGAGGGTTTGTTCTGACAGTTCTTATGCACATCCTCCTCTTTAGGCCTCATCAGGAGAAGGGTCTGGCCTGGTGGCTGTGGGCTCCCAGAGGCTCAGCTCATAGTCACCCTCTAGTACGTCCTGGGACATTCTGGGCACACTTTTTTCTCATCCTCCTGGGCTGACAGCGAGACTGTGAGCCCCAGAGGAGATGACGAGGGCCCACATCTGTGATGCGGGCTGCAGCTAGCTAAATTTTCCCACCCTCCTTTCCGCTGGACAGTTTGCTGGCCTCTGAGAATTTTAGCTCCTCTAACAGTCATCATGACCTTTTTATGTGCCTCCCAGCACATGCAGAGCGGAAGAGAGAGTTATTCCAAACTTAGTGCTTTTGTCCTAGGCTCATGTTTACTCCACACAAGTTAACCACCTTGTCTGTTTCCTTTCCAAGACAGCCAGACAGACAGAGCCACTGAGAAAAGAGTTTGTTTTTTCATAGACCTGTTAATGTTTGAAGACTTTGTCTAGCCATCCTTGAGACTAAGGCCTCAAGTTCACAAGACAAGAATAAATGTGGAATGCAGTGTGAACCTAAAGTATGATATAGTTATCGTAGAATTTTTACATCTCCCATTAGTGTTGACCTGTGCTTATCAGATGACGCCCGTATGACTAATGTGCTAATTGACTTTTAAGAGTAGATTATTGATAGATGAATAGGTTGAGAATTATAGTACTGGTGAAATTTATTTTCTGTTAAGTCATGTCCTATGGAGGGTCTAATTTATTTCGTGTATTTTACACCGTGATACTGCACTGCTGTTTTTTGTTATAATATAGGAATAGTAATAAATACATGAAAGGCTTTTACAGTTTGTTCTTACTCTGGAGAGCCATGTAGCTTGCTGGCTGAGGAGGAGGCATCTGGAGCTGGAATCCTGGTTTTGCCATTTTCTTGGTGTATGACCTTGAGCAAGTTATTTGACCTCTTGTGCCTCAGTTTCCTCAAGTGATAAATGGAGATTGATAGTAGCACTTAGCCTCCTGGGCTGGTGGCAGGCAAATTTGATGTGTGTACGTGTGCACGTGGCTTCGGGTGGCCAGGGCCCAAGAGCAGCATGCTGCACACATCACCTGTTGCTGTAGTTTTATGTTCTTTCTTGCTGGTGGACTCATCTCACCCCTCTTCAGCGACGGGAAATGTTCTGGAAGGAAGTGCTGCTTCCCTGGCCAGCTTGGACAGCTAAGTTCTGTGTCTCTGGGAAACCTGATACTCCTGGAAATTGAAAAATAAATTCTTGCCCTTAAGGTAGAATGGGTAAAAATAATGATTCCTTGGAAAGAAGGAATTATTTTGGAATCCACTGATTTTTTTCTTTTTTTTGCAATGTAACTGCTTTCTCCCTCTTAAAACATATACTTTTTATAAATTTAATTTATTAAAACTTAGTAATTTATTTATTTATTTTTTTGGTGACCAGTAAGGGGATCGCAACCCTTGGCTTGGTGTCGCCCGCACCGCGCTCAGCCAGTGAATGCATCGGCCATCCCTATGTAGGATCTGAACCTGTGCGGTGGGAGCGTGGCTGCACTCCCAGCGCCGCACCCTCCCGAGTACGCCACGCGGTCGGCCCAAAACTTAATATGCATTGTATTTGATATTTGTAAATTATGTAAATATACAGAATTTATAGATTATAAAATAAGTTTAGTATTTTTAATATTTGATTTAAATTTTTTAAATTCGTGAATAACTTATGTGTATTAGGTAGGTGAAGGAGCTGTGAATTGTTTATAAGAGTCTGCCGTGCTACCCCTTTGAGAAGACTGCTTTTCTTTCATGTACTGTGATACCCACTCCCTCTCCATCTTGGCCTGGTTTGGGAGCAAGTCCTAGGGTTTGTTCTCAGTGGGTAGAAATAACCATTGCCCAGGACATCCCATTTACATGTTATCTTAACGTGTGAGAATTCTTACATGCAAGAGGGGCTGGCCAGTTATCTCAGTGGTTAGAGCGTGGCCTTATAACACTAAGGTCAAAGGTTTAGACCCCCATACAGGCCAGCTGCCCCAAGTGTAAGAGAATGTGGGTTCTCTGAAGCTTCCTTTTGGGCATTTGGCAGCTGCTTCTGACACAGAGGATGTGTATTTTGTAGTGACTTCCACTGTATTCATTTGTCAGCTTCAGAGCAGTGTCTTAGAAATGAGTCTTCGTGATTTCTTAGAGCACGATTCTATACACACATTTATCTCTTTTCTGAAATCTAGATAGGAAACTGCTGGCCTCTTATGTGAAGGAGGCTACCTTTGCCATCCATTTCTGTTTGATTTTTTAGAATATCAGTGAGAATGATAGATAACTTGTTGGGTCACGTCTCAATGTTAGAGGCTCTTCTAGAGATTAGGGGTTGTGACCATCTAACAGAAGAGTCCACCAGGCATCACCCAGGGGCACCGGTGGCTACTTTGGAACATGCAGTGGTGTTTAAGTAAGTCATTAAGCAGACAGCCATGGCCAGTCTGATATGGGGTGACTGGTGTACCCCATCACTTGTGGCCATCATGAAGCACTTGCTCTTGGGGGCCCCGTGGCCCCAGGAGTGGCTGGTCGGTACCTCCAGGGGCTCCAGGGGTGTGAATGCCAGGGCTCTGCAGGTTCTCAGGGTTTTGCTGAGATTGGGTAGGCTTTTCTGTGTTGCCCTAGTGAGGACAGAAGAGTTCCTGAGAGGAAAGCAGAAGTCCCTCCTCTGATCAGGTTTGGCCGTTGCCTGTGTTGCCTTGGATTGTTGGTTTCTCCGTGCATTCATACATTCATTCATTTAATCAGGCATTCATTTGTTCAGCAGATACTCAGCAGTGCTTACCTTATTTCAGGTGCTTGGCGGGGGTTCTTGTCTCTCTGGGTCACACTGAGCCCTGTTAATCTCTCTCCTGGGTGGCTGCCCCTCAAATACCCAAAAGGTTACTCACCACCTGGAGTGTCCTTTTTCTGTTTTCTTTCTGGTGGACAGTGTCCCCC
Source organism: Cynocephalus volans (assembly GCF_027409185.1). Lineage (NCBI taxonomy): Eukaryota > Metazoa > Chordata > Mammalia > Dermoptera > Cynocephalidae > Cynocephalus > Cynocephalus volans. The sequence continues at coordinate 297,634,523 of NC_084460.1, forward strand.
AGAAGGGTCTGAGGTGCCCCTGTTAACCCGACCAGGAAGAGAGCACTGTGCGGTCAGCGGGGTCCTCCTGGCTTCCCACTTGAACAAGGCACTTGTGTCTGGACAGCTGAAGGCCTCAGGGGCATTGTTTTCATTTTGAAAAAGTGGCCAGTCATGCCATATTGTTGGCACTGTTTGCTCTTTTTCATTGTGGGGAAAAAATATTTAGCTACAGAATTCTTTTTAGGAATTTTAAACATGTATCATCTGCTAAAGCAGAAGTCTGCAAGTGATAGCTGGCAGAGACTAAGCCCCTGCAGTGCTGGGTGCCAGGTGATAAGGGAGAGGTGATGTCCAAGGTGAGTAGCAGGCCAGGCGGGCGTTGATGACAAGATCCTCTGCTGTGGTGAGTGTGGTTTAGTGATAGAATTTGCCCAGGAGTTTCTGTGTTCATGGTTTAGGAAGGCAGAACTTCTATACTGGAAATTCTTTGCTTCCTGGAATAAAAATTCTCCTGTCACCTGCATTATATCGTGGGGATTGGAGTGGTACACTTTCAGTTACAGACTCAGGTACAGCATGAGCTTGGACACAGTGTTGGGAAAATATAGGAAAAAATGGTCAGGGCCCTTCAGATGTTCAGAATCTTGCCGAACGTTTGATGTAAACAGGCATATGCGCTCAGGTGTTCCTTGGTTATCGTCTAATGTAATTGTGCATGTGCACGCAGGTTGTCCTGGGCTATGGACTTAAGTATAAGGATGAGTGACTCTGATCCATGGTGCCTCCCAGCCCTGGGATGCCCCCCCGTGGGGGGGGGGTATGGGGAGGCCACTACTACTGCTGGAGGCTGCTGCTGCTAGTGCTCCCAGGCTGCTGCTGCTAGTGCTCCCGGGACGCTCTGCAAGGCCACTGCCACTGCCGGACTTGTAAGCTGCTGCCCCTGAGGAAGCTGAGGACTGAGCTCATGTCATCTGCCAACAGCTCCTGGAATCTTTCCCAATTACCTAGCATGGACCTGCATGTGAGGGGTCTGGAGACCCAGCCTGGCATGTGAGGGGTCTGGTGACCCAGTCTGTACAATGGGATTGGAGGGTCTGAGCCCTCGCTCTGACAATATAAATGGAAACTTAGTATAACTAAAATAATGAAACATTTTGGCTTTAGTTATGATTTGCCTTACTTTACACACAGCCACAGAGAGATTCAGGTTCAAATTCCAGATTCTAGTTGTGAGGGAGGAATTTTGAAGAAGCATCTTCCTGGCTGTTTCCACTTGCTCCCCACTCAGTCCTGATGAATCCCGAGGAGCTTATTTGTTATGAGATTGCTCATCTGAAATGTGTGTGTGTGTATGGGGGTGGGGACGGAAACAATCTCTCGTGACCTCAGTTTCCTCAAGTGTCTAATGAAGATCAACCCCAGCTGTAAAAGTGAACGTTATTCTTAGCAGAAGAATCTGGGCATTTGCTACTTTGCTATCAAACAGATTCACATTTCAAGACAACAGTTAATTTTGCACACTATAGGAAATTTTTGTGGCATTTCCCTTTTCTTTAAAGTGTAAGATAGGCATCGATCCCTTGGAAGGAGATTAAGTCTTGGGTTCCCTCAGGTGCAACGATTTCCTAGATGGCTATTGTGAGCCAATACCTTTTATACCTAGGAATTTCATCCCCACGCAGACCTTTGAAATTTGACTTTTCATTTGTAGTAGAAGTACTTTTGGGGGCAACAATCTGATTTGTGTGTGATGCCAAGTAAATCATAGGAAAGTCATTCATCTTAGGTATCAGTTTAAAATCCGTTTTAGGTGAGTTTCCAAACAGAGTCATTGGATATATATCAGTTTAATTTGATAAATTATGCGAATAAAAATGTGTTATATGAAGTGACTTTTTCATAGGAGGACCAGTGTTTATGTGACCGGCCAGCTTTTTCTTTGATCTGTTTCCAGAATAAACAGGAAAGCTATCTTCATTCAGATCAGATTTAGCTTCATCCACAGGACATGGCCAGAGATTTATTTGAGATATTAGAAGACACAAGGAAAGTCAGAATGATTTTAAGTCATTGAGCATCTCTTTTGAGGGGAAAGCATGCATCCTGGGTAATTTGGGCTCTCTCTGGTAGGAAGATGTTTCCTGGGTTTGTCCTCTTAACCTCTGTCCTCTGATTTTGGACAGTCAGTCCTGAACTTTCTGTCTGCTGCTCCTGTTCTGTAGACTGGAGGAGGTGCCAGAACGTCTGGCTCCTCAGTTTCTTCTCAGTGTTTGGGGTCCTGTGTGTGTATTTGTGGAGCATGTGTGTGCGAGGAGGGTTCTGTTCTCCTCACTGTCCCTATCCCAGCATTGGCCCTTCATTCTCGTGGGAAGGTAGCAAGGGTCCCATCCACCTGCTCCCTTCCCTTTCTCTTTGCCAGCCTCTGCTTCAAACACACTTCCGGAACTTCCTGCCTCTCCCTGGGTCCTTAGTATGCTGAACTGCCCTCGGGAAAGACCAGATCCTGCAGCATCACAGGCAGGCCCTGTTAGAATCTGTTGTGGTGCATATTTCTGGCTTCAGGTGGGTGGCAAAATGGGAATTGGAATTAGAATTTTTTCCTTTTGTCGAGATTTTTGTCCTGACCATGTGTGTGCCCGTTACGACTACAACAAGGGAGCTGCTGCTGCTGAAATAGAAATCACTGTTTGTTTCATCGTGTGCTGGAGGACATGAGTATTAGGGTGCTCGGATGACAGCCTGGGGGAGCAGAGGGGTGAGTGGCAGGGCCAGGCCTAGATGTTTCTATCCTGTCCCTCAGTCTAGTCCTTCTGCCACCAAACTGTGCTATGTGAGGAGTAGAACCAATTGTGCCTGTTTTTAGACTGGTCTCGTTGCTGTTTCACAATAATGCTCTGACAGCAGCCACAGCAGCCATGCCTGGGCAATGTTTACCAGGCTGGGCACTGCTGGAAGTGCTTTGCAGGTGTTAATGCATTGATTACAGCAATAACACTGTGTGTAGATTTATTAGTAGGTAATCAATAGGATTAACTCATTATTATAGAAAGATATCTATGTAGGGACATAGAGATTTATATTTTTAGAAATATAATCAAGAAATAAGCCCCAGTCTACCCCGTCAGTTTGGAACTCCCGGGCTCCTGTACCCACACTCTGTGCTGCCTTCAGTAGAAGACCTCAACCCTGCTTACACCCAGGATGCTCCTCTTCATATCCTGACACTGAGACGGTCCTGGGATCTTGGGAGCTAGAGCAAGAGCAGTGGGAAAAATGAGGTTGCTGTGTGCATATGTCACTGCACAGCTCATCGGATGGGCCTGTCATGAGCTTGCTGTCCTTTATAGGCTCTTAGAATCTCTAACTCACTATTGGGAGCCTTTGTTAACAAGAAGGAATTAGTGGACGGGTTATATTTCCACAGAGCTGCAGAATATAACATTTTTGGACCACAAAGAGAGAGGCAGGCAGAATAGCTTATGCAGAAAAACAGTGGTGCATTTGTAAGCCACAGGGAGACAGGACGGCGTGGTGGCTGTCATCTTGTCCTATACGGGTTCTGAAGGTCTTGAGTTTGTTTCTGTACTCCCCTCTCCCCTTCATTGTTATTGCAGACAGATAATTTCTAATGGGCCTCAAATCAGCAGGCTGCTGTAGGGAAGATCTCCTCTCAGCCGGCAGGGGTGAGGCTGGTACTGTGAGAGCACTTGGGCAGTGAGCGGGCTGCATTTTGTGTCCCCTTCTGGGAATTTCTGTGCTGCATCGAACACTTAAGGACCGATAATGGCATTGACAATCCTTTTTGATAAATGCTTCTCCTGTTTATTTTTTCTGGACTAATTTTTCTGAGGGTAAATTTACCTAATTGTTGTGTATATTTGATGAAAATGATATTACGGTAAATACTAGGGTGACTGGGTCCTGCCCCTCATGGATTTTCAGACAATATTGACAAGTGTCTCTTCTCCCTAGTCACTGATGTGTCCAGAGGTTCCTCTCTGTTCCTTCCTTGGGCAGGGAGGGGTCTTGCTTTCTTCGCCTTGCTTGGGGCCAGTCCAGTGGCTTCACCTTTACTACTCGGAGGACGTCAGTGTACATTTCTAAAACAAAGTTGAATGTTGAGCTGGGAGGGACTTTGACCCTCCCTACCCTGACCCTTTCAAAGGTGAAAGCAGCAGGGTGGGAGGAGAGCTGCCCGAGGGTAGGGCCCAGGCAGGCTTCTGGAGCTGGTGGGACCCAGGTGGACTCCTGCAGCTGGTGTGGCTGCAGTTGCTCAGGGAGGTGCAGGAGGGAGCCCATCTCAGGTACTCTCCCCTCTCTCCCTCTTGGCTATAGGCCTGGCTGGTTCTTCAGGTTAAATTTTGTTCCAGAGATAGAGCCCAAATTGGAGCATTTGATATCATGCTGTTGAAACATTTAGACAGTATTTAGTTTAAAATAAAAGTGATAACCAGGAAGGGAAGTGTGGTTTGTTTGTAGCTTCTTAACAAGGAGGATGGCCAACTCAGACACCTGAGCCTGAGCAGCCATGTGAGACGCACATTCCAAGACGGGACAGCTCTTAATAAGTCTGGGGATCTCCAGCAGAGCATCTGTCCCAGGAGCTGTGCTTGGCCAGGGCACCAGATGCGCCCGGCACATAATGGCTTTGGCCAAGCTCATCTGGGAGAGGTGTGGGCTTCCCAGCTGCTGGTAGATTCACGTCTACTTGGAGTGAGTGCCTCGCTGCTCTTTCAGTAACTTTGAGTGAAGTCATTGTGTTTCTTCTTTGTGATTTTTTTTCCCTCCAGTCTGTAGTATTGGTTTCGAAAAGTCAAAATCGATGGTTTTATTTTTAGAGTTCTAAATTCAGCCATATAAATACTTCAGGTCTGGCCCGAGGGTTTGGCGTGGATTCCTGGCTGCTATTTTAGATATACCAGAAGCCTTCTTGGAAGTCGCTCACCACAGGATTTTCTCCAAGTAGTCTGTGAGCTTGGGATCCCAGAGCACTCAGGTTAACGTGCCAGGAGCACTGGGTGGCGGGCGCATTGTTCAGAAGAAGAGTCTACCCCCTGCCCCAACTCATTCTGAGGCCTCGGCCCCTTTCTGAAGGGACCCAGCTCTGGGATACTGGATGCTGGGTGCCTGCCTCCCTGATGGCATGTGCAGTTCAGGCTGTGCTCCTGGCTATGGGGCTGTCATATCTTGGGAAAGGACAGCACTCCGGCCGTGGATGCTGCTGGCGTTCACCAAGCTGAGAAAAGGTGCACCTTTTGAAAGGCGCATGGTCACCAGTGCCATACCGTCAGAGGTGAGACTTGTTACCCATTTCCATTGTAACATGCAAAAGTAAGCTTAACACATCTGGAAAATCTGCTGAAGACCCCAAGTTAAAGATAATCGTTTGAGCTGTGCCAGTATCCACGGGCTTTGAGGAGTCTGTGTCTGGCTGTGATTCACCTCCTCCTCCTCCCTCTCCCTGCACACAGTGGCACTGGGTCTAAAGTATCAGATAACCGTGGTCCTTTGTGGATGTGACAACGGCAGGGCCACATGTTGACAGTGCTGGATTGTGGAAACCAAGAGGAGACTTAGTCAGGGTTACCTGTTGTGCTGGGTTCGTTCACATCTGCTGTGGTGGGTTGAATTATGTCCCTCAAAACTCACTGAGGCTTGAATTGTCCCCCAAGTTTTATGTATTAGAAACTTGGCCCCCCACTGTGACTATTGGGAGGGTGGGAAATCCTATTATGATAATTGAAAGGTGGAGCCTTGAAGAGGTGATTGGATTGTAGGACCGTGCAGTAGTGAATGGATTAATAATGGTGGTCAGGGGCATGATTCTGAGGGCTTTAAAAGAGGAGAGTCTGTCTCTCTCTCTCTCTTCCACCATCGTGCAATGTGAGACCCCTGGGTCACTGTTGCCACCACCAGATGGACCTTGGACTTCCCAGTCTCAGAAACTGTAAGCAATAAATTTTGTTTTCTTTATAAATCACCCAGTTGCAGGTATTTTGTTATGACCAACATACACTAATACATCTGCAGAGGGCCCTGAGGGGAAGAGCCGGGGCCCTTGCTCTGGGGACCTGCGTCCCCCATCCCTTCCCTCTCTGTTTGCGTGTTGCCTCCTTTGTGTTGAGCCCTCTGTCCTGCCCTTGTGCACCCACTGTGAAGTGTTGGGTGGGGTGAGCCTGGGGACAGTGGCCAGTGATATCCTGGAGAAGAACTTGGAGGTAAGGCGGGGGGCAAAGTCAGATTTATAGCAGAATCAAATAGGCAGCGTATTGTGAAACTTTTCACAGAAATCAGCACCATCACGATAGCTTGTTACCTAGTTAGCTAGTTGCAAGATAGAGTTACCAAAAGTCATAGAGCATTTCTTAAGAGGATGTAAATCCAGTAAACAGACCCCAAGTGTCAGCATACTGTGTTTGATTTTGAATATCCATCCAAGAGGATTTTATACATGTTTTATGTATCCAAGGCCAAATCCCAAGGGGCTCCCAGGCAGACACCCACCATAGGAACTGGCCCCAGCATGTACCCATAGGTCATCTGCAGGTGCTGACGCCTCTGTGTAAGTATGTGCCTGCACCTGCCATCTGCTCCACTGCACCAGCAGACACTTGGCGCTGTCCCTCCCTCACTGGCCCGTCAGTGGTTCTGGCAATGCATCCCTGCCCGCTCCCTGCTGCCACCCCGCATCTCTGCACCGTCTGCTTCCATCTTTCCATGGCCCAGGTCCACATCCTGTCTCTTGCTCAGAGAACAGGAGCAGCCTTCCTCACTGGCCAGAAGGTAGGACTCACGTCACCTTCTTTCCACTATTAAAAGCTACCAGGTAACTTCTGCAGCCATTATAATGAAACCCAAACTCTGAACTCTTTCTCCAACCCCAACATCAAACTGCACTTCATCCTGCCCCCCGCCCCTTGCCTTCCTCAGTTGCCCTCCTGGGCTGCTGCTCACCTCTTGCCCATGCTGGACCTCACCCTCCAGACCCCAGTCTGATGTGTCAGAGAAGTCTCAGAAAAGTCTGGCTAGCACGCTCTCCCCAGCCAGCCTCTCCCACTTTTCTGTCCCACAGTCTTGTCCTTACGCCTCTCTGTGTGGACTTGGTGGTGTGCTCTAAGCTGGCACCTCTCACGGGTGGGAGTTGGGTTGGTGTTGGTCGTGGACGTCTCACTAGCATGTGGTGTGCTGCCTGGCTGCAGATGCGCCGGGGAAGGAGGGAGTCATGAGGGAGCAGCCGCCACTGCTGTGGACGCTTCCATCGGTGGGTTGGCAAGGTGCTGCGAGTGGCAGAGGTACCGGTACCCGCGGGACCATGGCTGAGCCCCAGCGTGGTCTGTGTGGTGTTGGTTCACACGCTCGCTGGTTTGGGCTTCTGGAAGGTGCTCCGTAAACACTGCGTAGCAGTTGCCATTGAGGAAGACCATCGCTGGAGGTCAGCTCTTCCGGGAGCTGGCTCCCGGAGGACAGCAGCCTGCAGGACTTTCCCAAGACGTGCTCTCTAGCTCCCCACCTGTAGGGGGGTTCACCTGGCAGGACGGGGAGGAGATCGGTTTGGGGCTGCAGTGTGGCCTCCAGAAAGGGTTTGGGGATCCCAAGGTGGCTGGTGGGGGAGGGATGCAGGAGCCGGGGTGGCTCTCAGAGTTGTCCCCAGTTAGGCAAAGGGGCTGGGCCTTTACAGGTGTTATCAATCCATGATTGCATGTGGTCTACCCTCCAGGGGTCATGTCCTTGGGCTGCACCACTCTTCAGACAGGGACAGTCACTGGGAGGGGGACTCTGCTTAGAATGGTCTGCCACCAGCACTCCCCGCAGACACGCATTGAGGGCCTTAGCCCTGAAGAGAGGGACAAGCCAGTACCCACCAGGATCATGTGATTAAGGTATCGTTGAAGGCTCTCCCTAAAAGAGCATTAGAAGTAGTCCCACTTGTCCTTACGGTAGCAGGATGTAGAATGAAATAGAATATTTATCTGAGAATTGACTTTAATTAGCTTTTATTCACACACAGAAAATCGTGTGTCTGCCAGAAATAAACATTCCTCTGACTAAGTGCAGGTCTTGCACTCACTACGTGCAGTGAGTTGCTCCGCTCCCTTGCACTTGATAGTTAGTGGCTTTTCCATTTGGAAAACATGGCAGTTTCAACACCTGCTAGTTTTGCAAAGCACGTGAACATTTTATAAAAAATAACAGAACTCACCACCTGATTTTGGAAGCTGCATAGGTCACGTCCATTTATCTTTAAGTTTAGTGATGTAAAGAATGAGGAATATCAGGGAGCTCCTTTCTGTGTGGCTTGTTGCTTTCCAGGAGCGTTTGTTCCTCTTTATCTTGCGCAGGCACCTCCGTGAGACCTTTGGGATGTGTCCTGCTATCACTGCACACCTCCCCTTGTCTGTGTGAGCACATGGGACATTCTTCTTCCCTCCTGAGAAGTTTCATAGGATTAGAAAGCAATGATTCTCAAACTTGCAGATTACTAGAGGTTAGATAGACACCCAGATGCTTGGGGGCTCACGTGTCTTCTTCCCAGTTTAACCTGGTTTAACCTGAACAGCAGTAACAGGGATGCCCAGCAGAGCCTCCTGCTGCAGCCAGCATCGCCCGCCTGGGGTGGCCTTGAACTGTGATTGACAGGCAGAGTGTGTGGGTGGTGGGTGGGAGATGCTGAACAACATCATGTAGTTGGGTAATACATATATATTTAAATCTTTAATATATATATATTTAAATCTTATATATATATATATTTAAATCTTTAATATATATATATATATTTAAAATCTTGTGACTATTATTTTACTGTTAAATAGGCCTTATAATTTCAGAACCAGGAGGAAATCTTTGACATTCATGGTGAGGAGTAGAGAAATAATGGGACCTTTTCCTTGCGATTCCTCCTTGATTGTGCTTTTTCACTGTTTCAGACGTTGAGGCTGACCCTTGTGGGCTTAATGGTTTGCAGCCCTGATCACCATGCAGATGCATCATCTCACACCGTTCTAGTTCTCAGGGGCATAAAAAGGAGCTGCTTCTGTCTGTGAAAGTACTTTTATTGCCTTTTCTTATTATTAAAAATAGTAAATGCTCATGATAAAGAATTGAAACAGGACAAAAACTGGTAAAAGAAAAAGGCAATCCCCTGATCCTGCTCCTCAGAGGTCGCCACTGCTGTGTATCAGTCAGATTCTTGCAGACAGCTCTCTTCGCGGTTGTTTGTATGCTGTCTAATTAATTAATTAATTGGTGTACAGGCATGACCTCAGGTTACACATGGTCTGTAATCTAGTTTTTGTGCTCAAAGTATTAGGCTTAATCTGTCATGGAACTTTCTCTGTGAACAGACGGATTTTGTTCAGGGCGTAGTATTTTGTGGGGGCAAGGTCTGCACCCAAGCATGCGTAGTGTTAGAGCAGTGTCTGTTCCGTGTCAGTTAGACCTGATCATATCATAGGGTCAGGTGCAGTGGGGACACCTTGCTGGGTGAAAGAGGTAAGAGGCAGGTTGTAAATCAAGTTGTGGCACAGAGACCACTTGTATGTCTAGGACCCTTCAAGCACCAAGCCCAGGGGATAAGTGAGATGAGCTGAGAGTAGTGACTGTCCTTCCCATGGAGCTGGCTGAGGAGTGGGCTGAGGTGGACTCTTTTACAGACACCAGGCGGCATTGCCAAGGAGAGGGACTGGTGAGGTTTGTGACTTCTGCCAACCGTCAGTTGTGGGCTTGGGGTTTTATTCTCCTTCAGCATACCACCGGAGGTCTGTGCTCAGAACAGAGGAAGGCCCAGAAGGTACTTAAATGGGGCGGGGCCGCAGTGCGGAGGACACTGCCCGACAGGAGCCTGCACGGTGTTTGGTTTTCCGATTTGTAACGCATTGCTTACGATCCTTACCCCGACCATCAGTGATGAGGGACCCAGTAGTCCTGTGAGGCTGTGGGATGCACGGTGGACATTTCAGTGTGCAGGACGGAGGCAGGCGTCTCAGCTTCCTCACTTCCCAGCCTGGGTCATAGTATCTTGGACACATGGCTGCAGACCTAGCCCATGGGGAGGAGGGATGGATGGATCGGTGTTTGTCAGCTGGCTCAACAGAGACCTTCAACCAGGACAATGATTAGATTTGCGGGGCATTTCAGCCTAATGGGCAGTATTTGTTTTAATCATGTAACACAGCCACAAAATTGGTAGTGGCACTGTGAAATCATTGCCCATTTCCTGTGCATGGCCTGCAGACTTATTTGCAGGGGAAAAAATCTTTCATGCTGACTCTCAAAATGAGCCCTGTCCCCACCCTATAAAGAGAAATAGCCCAACGCTTTTTCTCTCGATTTGCTTTTATCTGCATTACATCAAGGTTTATTTTAGCTGAATGCCATTAAAAGATCATGTGAAGGATCCAGGGTCCCTGATACCTCCCCTTTGGTCAGCACCAGCCCATTCAAATGATGGAAGATGGGACTGCCCCAAGCACTAGCAGCTTCAGGTCTGCATGGAAGGGTGTTCTTAGTAAGAAGAGTAGACTCTAGGATGTGAGAGCAGGAAGGGTCCAAGTGCAGCTCTCCCATTTTACAAATGAAGAGATTGAGACCCCAAGAAAGAGATGAAGTGACTTGCATGGATTTGAACAAGCATGGCATGTTACATCACGATGGGCAAGTGTTGGTTTGCTCATTCATTGTTTTGCATTTACATATAGTTAGTCCTCATGCAGGGTCTTCAGAAGCAGTGCACCCACACTGGAGTCCACCTACCCCTCACCTCCTTGCAATCCCAAATGAAATGATGCCCTCTGATGGTGAGGATGGCAATGGTGACTGCTCCTGAGTGCGTGGTCCCTGCCTTTTGTTCCCATTCGTGGGATGAGTGACCCTGGACACACAGCCAAAATCCCCCAACCCCCTGCCAACATTTTGGGCTGTTGTTTTGGCCAGAATTTAGGGGCAGCAGAGAATGAGTTAATTCTGATTGCTCTTTCTGTAGTGATCTACTGGATTCATCTTTGTCAATTATCAAACCACCTCTTATTATAAGCATTAATTGCACCATGAATTAAAAACTATGACTGACTGCATTATAATTTTTTATGGAATGAAAACTGTCAGGCCTGATTATATCCAGCACAGGACTGATAGAAATTCAGCATACAAATTGCAGATATCTTCTCGTACTTTCTTCAATATTTATTTTAACCAGGGAATATTTATTTTGTGTATTTCAGCATCAGCTTAACTTTGACAAATAAAGTGGCTCTTGCATACCACCGGCATCTCAGGAAGGTAGCTGTGATTTAGCCAACAGATTTTGTTTTCTCTTGCAATTTCTGACTTGTCCCTTTTCATGAAATGTCCTTATTTCAATATTTTTGTTTTCAAGGACTCCGCAGTTTCATTTTACGTGTTAAATGTTTTAAGGAATTTTTAAATTTTGTTTAAAACATTAAGTCTTGTAAAATTTAGTATTCTGGCTTTGGTTAAAATGACAGTGTTCTGCTTCTTGGGGGCACCAGGAACATGGGCAGGAGGCTGTGTCTCCTCAGCCATGACAACTGATGTCTGGTCGTGGGGTTCAGTATTGTTTCTACGATCTTTTTCTCAGATTCTTGTTATCATAGCAGCCTTATTGTTTCATAATTGTTAATCACACCCATCACAATTTTTAAATTCTTGTTACTCTTCCCACTATATGTAGACGCTCAGTTATTGAAAGACTCAACAGTAAATCGTCATGGAGCGTAGGCTGAGCATCTTCTCTGCATGTTAAAATCTTGCGGGGGGTTTTTAATAGGTTCCTGAAGGCAGCTCCCTAAGGTATAGAGAGGAGATCACAAGGGAGCCTGTCCCCTGTGGCTAGTCTATGGTCCAGGCAGGAGATGGTGGCAGCCAGGATCCTGAAGCCTGATGAGTTCATGTGAAGGTGTCAGGCGACGCTGGCTGGGTGGTCGGTTGGTTTAGCAGGGGAAGTTGGGGCTGGCTTTTCATAGCATTGTAGCTCACGAGCCTATTTAAAGTTGAATGTACTTTTCCCCCCAAAGTTTTGTGACCCCTTTGAATTCCCAGTGGTTGAACAGGATTCCCCAAACACTTGCGTTTTTCTCTCTTTTCAAAACCCCTGGAGCATTTCATGGCCAAAATGTACTCTTTTAGGACCATGACATACCCTCTAAATGCATTCTGCTGCCAAAGGGGTTAACATAATTTGAAAAGGCAAATCTGGAAGTGGCTTTTGTTTTACTGATGGAGTTTTAACCAGGCTGTAGTTAGGCCATGCTTTCTCTGAGGACTTCACTCAGCTGCAGGGCTTCATGAGGACTGTGTTTTTTCCAGCAGCTCACGGAGTGGCATTTACATTTTCTACAAAGCTGTCAGGGTTGGGGACTGAAAACTGGACACGAGACCCCTAGTAAAATAAGGAAGCAATAAGCTTGGCCAAAAGCGCAGAAAGTATTTTGGAGGCCTGCCCGGGGGTGACTCTTCCGGGAACTTCAGTGTAGGGAGAAGCTTCCTGCTTGGAGGTGTACGCCTTATGTGCATTCATGAAAATACTTTTGTGTTCTCTTAGTTAACGAGAGCTGGGGCAGGAGGGTCATCCTGCCTACAATCCAAAACCTGCCCCAGGAAAATATTTGCAACAAAACCCAGTATCACCTTGGTTTCATAGTAATGAAATGGAAATTGGATGGAATTAGGGTGCAGGTTTCAGGACTGTCAAGTTATCATGTGTGAAGCAGCCTCTGCTCACTAAAATGCATGTCCTTCTGAAGAAGTGCACAGCATGAAAACATCAGAGCTGCCCTGCACAGTCCGATGTAGGTTGTTCTGCTCCCTACAGGCTGTAGGGAGGCCTCTGTTTTCACATTTTACGAAGGAAAGTTTCCTTCTTTTGTATTCCCACTCTCAGATGCTCTTGTCCTCTTTTCTTGTCCTCAGACGTCTATCCCCTAAACTGTTCTTTACACACTCACAACAGCAAGGGTATTCTCAGAGAACACTGTTGTTCTGGAGCAAGGATACTATGAGCACATAGGAATGCTTTTGAAGAAATTATAGTGAAAAAGAATCATATTCCCCAAGAAGTTACAAACTTGCCAATCCCCTACAGCCCATGTGGTCTGGCAGCGTTTTGCCTTGGGGTTTCCTTAGGGCAGAAAAGAAAGGATCCAGTTAAAGGAGTCACATAAGGGCTCAGCAGGAAAGATGCTTGGGATTGTAGGCTATGGCGTGGCTGTGTCTGCAGGTGTGCACATCTTGGCGGCCTGGTGTTTGTCACCCTGCGAAGGAAGGGCCTTGGGTGGATTGGGTGGGAGGGCAGGATGCTGTCAGGCAATGTGGAAGTAGGAAACTGTTTTGTTTGTGGACCTCTGAGGCCACTAACAGGCAATCTGAATTTGTAGGGAAAGCCTGACACTAATCTGGAATCCCAAAGGTTTATGCTCTATTCCATTTATTACAGAGATTCACGGATTTTCAAATAAGAAATTAAATCATACCACTGAAAACTGTGCTAGTGAGCTTCTAAGTCCTCCATTTGAAAGTCATCAGTGTATTATGGATTAACCATTTTGCGGTGTAGCTTTTCCTGCTGTGCTGAAATGGATTTCTTTACTCTATTATGGACGTCTGTTTCCTTCCTCGGCGCAGAAAGATGCAGCCTGGGAGCCGAAGTCTCCTCTTTTCCCATCGTTGTTTTGTTTTTTATTTGAGAACTTTACAAGTGCTTTAAACTGGAAATAAAAGGCTAGTTCACTTTTCTGTTGCTAAAAAGAACAGTTTTTCTTAAAAAAAAAAAAAATCATCATGAAATTTAAGGTTTTCAGAGAAATGTCCCAATCGCTGAGATAATAGGTTGTTTTAAAAATTTCACCTGCAATTTTAGGTTCCTTTTTTTTTTGTACCCTTGTGTATAATTCCAGTTTTGTCTGGAAGGGTACTTGTGGTCACTGGAGCCAAATAAGATTGGAGGGTTGGGGTGCTCTGAGCTACAAGAGACTATAAAGTCGTTCTGATTGAGGCCACACGCTGTGCTTCTGGTTGATAATTTGGAAAAGGAAATTAGAGTTCATAGCTCTGCTGGGGAGTGAGTCCGCCAGCCAAATGCTGGCTGGTTTAATATCGTGAAGATGAGGTCTCAGCTCCCTTGTCTGATGAAGACTGCTGGTGAGGCTTTGCTGAAGATTCTGAGGAACGCAGTGGAGCTGTTGCACTGGAGGCCTAGGCAGAAATGGAGCTGGCCCTCCTCAGTCCTTCCCTCGCCAGGTCCTTTCGGGCTGGCAAGGAGGGGGTTGGGGGGTGGGGTTCTATCATCTCAGGTCAAGTCCTTTGAAAGATCTCTCCCTGCTTATCATCATCTTCTTGCCCTGTTTCTTTGATTCTACCATTTTTTGTTGAGATGGGATGCTAAGACGGGCTCGCTGGGGGCATGTTAAGGATTATTTCACAAGTCTAGATTTTCTGATATGAAAGTGAGTAATCATACCACCTGAATTTTTTTTCGCTATGCTCACTGATGGGTGTTAGGTTGAACCATGTGAAATGACCATTACTCAACCACTTTTGGCCTACAAAGGGGCAGTTCCATGTGGTGCGATGGCCTGTAAATTGGCCTGGGACGAAAACTGACTCCAATGATACCTTTCAGTGTGTTTTACTACTTTTAGAGCTTTGGACCATGATTTTCAGTAGCTGTGGTTGCTTGAACAGGGCTTGTCGGACCCTGTGTCATTTCACGCTCATCTGTGTCTTGTCACCTGTAGCCTCAGCACAGCAGTGAGTTCAGATAGTGTACGTCTGTGTATCTCCAAGCAGCAGCATCCCCGCACTGGCTGTGGCACTGAGGCAATGGGGCATCAGAAGCCTTGCTCTTTAACGGCACCCCCAAAGGCCAACAGGAGAGCTTCCCCTGTGGAGAGTTGAGCCTTTGTTAGGCGTGGAGCTCCCTTATCTCCTAGAAAGCTCACAGAATTTGAAGGAGAGAAATAATTCTCCTTTTTATAAACGGTCAAGAAACTGAGTGTCAGAGAGACCAGAAACCTTGCTGGAGGCTACTATCACTGTAACTCCTGGCTCCTGATCCCTTCTGGTGATTTCCCTGCTCAAGGCCTCCCTCAGGATGGGTGGGGCTGGGTGGCAGAAGCAGGGCGACATCCGTGGTCTAGCTTACAGGGTCAGAGCCCTTAGTCTCAGTAACTGTAGCACTGCTGGCTTATGACACCCTGTGTCCCTTTTCACATTCCCTGAGAAGTTCCTGATGTCGAATTTCACATTTGCAGCATCTGCCTAGCAAATTTTGAAACACTGAAGACTCAAGGTAAAAAAGTGTGGACAAAGAATCCTATGGGGCGCCTGTTAGAAATGCAGATTCCAAGGTTCTGATTTCCTGAGTCACTTGTGGCCAGCTTTGCCACGTGCCCCAGGTGAGTCTGAGGCATGTGTACTTTGAGGAGCACACAGGTGAAGAGGGGAGGATTTGGGACCTGGCGCTGCTGGTGGGACCTTTCCCAAGGGACCTCCCCTGTGCAGCTGCAGTATCCAGGAGTGGTGAGAACCTGCCCTGTGAGGCTGTTGTGTTTAATGAGCCCGGCACCAGTGAGCTCTCAGGAAATGGTCATTAGCATCACCAAGTTTAATCATGAAACGCAATACTGTTTTCTGCGTGTGCTTCATTCAGCGTTAGCAAGGTGGTTCCTCGTTTTATAGACAGTGGTAAAGTCACGTGTACTGTGGGCAGCTTTCTAAAGTTTTTTTAATTGCTGAAATAATTTGTCTGCACACCAAATTGTGATACAAAAAGTGTACTGTTTGCCTGCATTGCAAAGAGATTTGATTGTGTTTTGTAAAGAGAGCTGTGCTTTTAATCACCATAATTTCCATGTTCTTGAAAATCTTTCATACGCTTGTTTGGGATAGCAGTGTCCCTGGAAGAGATGGGAGCAGGAGGACAAGAAGAAAATAAAACACATCCTTTTTATTGTAATTTCAGTACCCGCTCCACCATATATGCTAATGAAAATGTCCCTAGTAAATTAGTTTAATTGAAATTTATTATCCCCATAAATTTCCATGTTTATTCCCTCATGATGTTCATTTTCAGCTTGATGTGAGTGAGAAACAAGCTACAGCTTTGATGCTTTTCTAAATGTCAAAGTGTAACTGCTTGGTCCAGGCTCAGAGGAAAAGGGGACACAATGAACAGGTAATTTCACTGTAGGTCTTAATCCCCGATGTTCCTGAACCAAAAGGTTAACGTATTCTGTAGCCGTCTTCATGCCCTGCTGGTAAATAAACTCTGAGCTACTAGAGGGAAATGCTGAAAGACAGGATATAATTTTTTCATCTGCTTTGCAAAATCCTATTACTTTCAAGACTTAAGTTTTTGGCTTTTGAGACATCAAGTCCAGTAAAGGGAGTGGAAGAGTCAGGGCTGTAGTAATACAGTAGCACAAAGGGGCTTGCTGCCTAAGACAGGGTTATGATGGTTCCATCTGTATACTGGACTCTTCATCTGCATTCCTAGTATTTAGGAATTAGGTGATTCATCTGCGATCCCTGGTGGGCAGCAGGGAGATAATTAAGCAGCTGGGAATCAGGCATGTGTCCCCACTGCCCATGTCTCACTGTGCTTGGGCTGTCTGGTCCAAGGGGTTCTTCAAAAAAATGAACATTTCTGGTTTTCAAATTGGAGCACATATTTTGTGTGTAGCATAATGAGCATCTTAAATTTCCTGGGAAAATTTGTGGTTCTGCATATGAATGTTTTTGAAAACAGACCTAGGTTAGGTTAGGAGCCTTAAGGAGACCAACTGGATCTCCGGCAGTTCAAGCAGAGAATGAAGGGAATTTGTAGTCAGGGCGAATTTTAAGAAAGTCTGGGCAAGGAAACAAAACCGTACTCCTGGGAGTAGAAATAAAATAAACTGTTTAGGTTTGTTTTTGTTTTTCTTTCTTTTTTCTCTGCAGCTCTCTGCCCCTGATGGTCTTAGGTCCGTTCTTCTCTCCTCTGTCAGCCTCAATGCGTATTTTCGTTCCTGGGGCCCAGGGTCTTGTCCTTGTAGCTGAGGAAGTACCCAGTGTGGGGCTGGGGTGGTGCTGGGAACACGGTCTGCCTGCCCCTCCCTGCTTTTCTCCAGCTTCTCAGAAAAGCAGCTTGTGTGCTGGGGAGAGGAGCTTAGCTCTGAAATAAACCCAGTCCTTTGTAGCTGTCTCTCTTAAGAGAGCAGGATAGGGACTTTGGGATGTCTAGGGGCAAGCACTTAAAGACGCTTTCCTGAGACTCATCAAAGATTCCAGCCTTTAACTCTCATCAAAGTTCCTCTGGGGAGGGTTCAGAGAGGAATGCTCAAGGTTGTGCTGTGACGTGGCGCAGTGAGGCTGGAGCTGGGCTGGGGGCAGGGCAGCCTCCGAGTGCAGTGCTGCTTTCACTGGGCCTTTGTTGACATTGCCCGGTTGTCCGACCTGTTCCCCTGGGAGGCTATCTTTCCCATCAGCCAGACCCAGCATGGGCAGCCCTTGCCCCTCAGTCCTAGGCAGGTCTAGGGACGCCTTTGGCCTCCATGCACGTTTCTTAGATTGTAAAAGAAGTGGGGGAAGGGGAGGTCTAAGTGGCAGCTTAGGGAGGGTGTTGTCTTTTTCTGCGCTAGGTGGAGTTGGAGCAGCGGCACCACCCCCTCGTTGAGGTGTCCTGGAGGGTGGTCTTTTTGGGAAGGCAGCTGCTGCACCTGTAGAGGAATTAGCAGGAGCACAGTGGGTCCCCAAGCCCTGCTCCCGAGCTAACTGCCCTTCCTGTGTCCCCTCCTCCGCTGGGCAGTGCTCATTCCGCATGAATCCTGAAGCTGCCATCCAAGCAGTACCCTCTCTGTATAGGTGGCATGTGTGCCAAGGTCTTTATTATTCAGTAACTCCCACTCATGTCAAGAATGTTAGAGACCAAAAAAGGAATAAGATGTCGAATTATGAATGCATTAACGTCTCAGTTATCTTACCCACCCGGAGTCTCAAGGCCGGACTGCTGTGGGGTGAGGTCAGGTGCAGCACCCACTTTCTTTTTCTTAATTGTGTATTTAAAAAGAGTACTAAAACTAATGAATGTTTACTGTTTAAAAAAAATACAGGTAAGAAAAAAAATTGCCAAAGACACCCATAAACAGATCACCCAGATATTTTTTTTTTTTTTTTTTTTTTTTAAAAAGATGACCGGTAAGGGGATCTTAACCCTTGACTTGGTGTTGTCAGCACCACGCTCAGCCAGTGAGCGAACCGGCCATCCTTATATGGGATCCGAACCCGGGGCCTTGGTGTTATCAGCACCGCACTCTACCGAGTGAGCCACGGGCCGGCCCACACCCAGATATTTTGAATTTCACTTTTCTTGGTGCTCAGCGTAAAGTCTCCAAATCCTGAGGACCTTTATCTGTTAAAATGTAGCTTAGAATTCCCTGTACTTAGCTGTCTGAAGTACTAAAATAATAACATGCTATGAATACGCAGTGTGGATGGGGCCAGTTTGACATGGGGCTTTGGCATGTTTCCTTCAACTTCAGATATTTTGGTCACCAAATATAACTAAGGCTCGCAGGCTAGTATTTCTGTTTAATTGAAAATGTTTTTTCTCCAATGTTCAGTTATTGGTTTTCTGGGTTTTTTGTGGGTTATTTTGGTGGCTAGCCAGTTCAGGGGTCAACCCTGGACCTTGGTGTTTACCCGCACCATACTCTAACCACTTGAGTTAACTGCCCAGCTCTGTGAGCTCTGTTCTAACTGTTACCTGTAGGGCTGCTTTCTTTCTCTGACCACTTTCAGATTTCTGTCCCCAAGAAGCTAAGAGTTTGGGTTTTTCACTCCTGGTGAGAGTTACTTATTACTTCATGTTCCCTAATCTGGGAGATCTTTGAGAGTTTAATTTTATGATTTAAATTTAAATGACAAAATGTCATTTGACATAGTGCTACATTGATGGTAAGGAATAATTAAATATCTTCTTTTCCTAGACTGTGTTGGGGAACACCCACAGCACCAAGCACGTGATGACAGCTCAGGGAACTTCAATTTTATTGACGGGCTAAAAGCAGTCCATCCGTAGTGGCTGGCTGTGTTTTATTTTAGAATCTAATTCGGTAGCATTTGAGCTAGTGCCTGGGAATGCATTTTCTTGATGTTATTCCACTCCAAGTGGGATAATTGAGTGGGACACAGAATGGCCTTTTTTGAAAATGAGGTACAACTTCTGTGACTTTTGATTCTGGCAGGTCCTGGAACACACGTATATGTACACATACACTCTTACACACATTTGTACACATATGCATTCACGTACATGGCCAGATGTATTCTCCTGAAGCATGTTCGTCCTTCCAGTGTGGCTACATGGTGGGATTCAAAATGCCAAGAGTGGCCTGCCTGGTCTAGTCCCTGCCCTGCCTGTCCCTGTAGTGCTCAGGGTATGATAAACTCTTCCACACAGGGGCTGTGCCTCCTTTCTCTGTAACTCCTGGATAGCATAGTGTCCAGCTGACAGAAAGGACCCCATAGAGGAGGAGGATAAAGGAATGTTCCTGTCAGTCTTTTGCTAAGTCTTTTTTTATTATTTTTTCTTTTTTGGGGGGTGAGGCTGGCCAGTACGGGGATTGAACTCCAGACCTTGGTGTTCCCAGCACCATGCTGTACACACTTGAGCTGACTGGCCAGGCTTTATTAGGTTTTGTTCACCATGTGTGAGGCAGAATTCCATTCTGCTGGGCAGTGGTAGAGGTGATGAAAGTTTTTAAAATAAATGTTTTTTTAATGGAAGATGAGTTTGTTTTTTTGTTTTTTTTTGCCGATTAAGCATTTATTTTATTAACCTAGTTGCCACAAACGCAAACATATTCCATTTGAGTGAGGACGTAATTTGTAAGTAAAAAGATGCCACACATTGTTCCAATGTTTATGCAATTATATGTCTTTGTTAAATGGGGCCCTGCTTCATTTGTAATGAATATTAAATACTTCGATAACCTTGTGGAGGTATGTGTTTGAAAATCAGCAGAGCATTAATGAGATGAGCCCATTTTAATTCGCACTTCACCCTCTTTGTTTTACTATTAAGATTCATTTAAAAAACTATGTTACTTAATCTTTTACGTGCCAAATGGTATGAGATTTAAAAGACACAAGATCGTAAGGTTGAAAGGGAAATCGTCTCATTACCTTGCCCCTCAGCCACCTAGTTCCCTAATCCTAAATCAGCAACTGTTAAGTTTTTAATCTTAACCACAAATATTCTCAGCCTTGACAAGCATATGTGTATCTTACACTCACACCCCCAGCATACACTTAACACACACATGCACGCACGCACGCACGTGCACACACACACACACGCACGCGCGCGCGCGCACACACACACACACACACGTGCGCGCACACAGTGGGATCCTATGTACCTTACTGTCATCACTTAGTATTAGCTTGGGGATAGCTCCACTTCAGTATGTTGAGGCTTTCGTCACTTTTGTTGGCTGCCCAATGATTCCACTGTATGGACACACCCCAGATAACACCGTTACATGCATTTGGGAGATCGTTGTCATTATCCGTCAGTCTTCCCTGCACCATCAGGATCACCCTGCACATCCTATAAGGCCACATTTCCACTTCCCTGAGAGAGCAGCGAATGACAGGAAATAAGTGTTTTGTAACTTAATTAGCAGTGTTATTAAGTAACATGTAGGTCGCCATTTACTGAGCACCTGCTGGGTGCTAGGCCCATGCTAATGTGGTTCATGCTTTATCTGTTCACAGGTGATGTCTTACTTGTGGCATGTCAGGGTGGTGTTTGGCTGACCAAAGAGTGAGTGTTGAGGTGTACAGCTTAATTTGCACCCCAGTATTTAGCCCCCGATGTGTCCCATCATTGGAGAGACAGTGGACTGGAAGCCTTGGAGGGCAACCCTGGGAGAAGTCTGCCTCCCAGGCATTTTCCTTAAGGCTCTCGGTCTTTCCTTCCAAGCTCCTGCTAGTGAACTTCTGCCCATCCACTCTGCCAGCTGGACAGGCATTTCGTTCCCCAGAAGTCCAGCGTCTCTGCTGTTGGACACCAGTCCCTACCAGCTTTCCCCTGACCTTAAGGCTTCCTTCTCAGCCTTGTGCCTTCCAGCTCCTTAAGACCAGCCATCTTCTCCTGAACTGACCATCCTTCCTCCAGTCTTCCTCTGACGGGGCATCCCACCTCCTCAGCATTGGGAGACCCTTGCCTCCGTCACTGCAAGGCCAGCGGCATCTGGCATGTTGCGTGTTCGTCCAGCGTGCCTGGCTTCCTCCCAGTGCGTTTCCTGTCCCGCAGTGTTTCGTGCCTGCAGTGGGACCGCACACTTGGCCATCTGCTTCCATCCCTCCATCTGTTTCATTTGAGCATTGATGCATCTGTTCCAGTGCTTTTCTTGACTTTCAGACATTGTGTGGATCATTTTACTTCTACTTGGACATAATGTAGAGTTGGAGGAAAACGTGTAGAAAGTGAAGCCTGTTGGACAGAGAAGTCTTTGCCCTCAGCTCAGGTCTGGCGGGATCTGTCTGTGTCGACTGAGCTACTGGGTGGTCATCAGGACATATTGCAGGTGTTATCGTGGGGTCTCATGTACAGTAACAAGTGGCATATGGGGGGCACAGAAAGTCAGGTTGCGAGTGAGGCCATGGTCATTTGGGTTGTCTGTATTGGGTAGGTGCACTCTGAGACAGCCGGTGGGCGTGGGGGGGGGGCATCCTGACTGTGCTGACTGGGGTGGGCAAGTGCTGCTGCTGAGGGCTGGGCTCTGCAGACGGCCCCACAGTGCCTGGGGGCCCCATTGTCCCTGACATATCTGAACCTGTCCTGGCTTGATCTTCAGTGTTTAATGTCTTTGTGAGGATCAAAAACTCTGACACAGAGTCTTTTTTTGAACCCTAAAGTGTTGCTTGTATTGTCACCATTTTCGAAATCCAATCTTCTTCTTCCATGCCTTTTTTTGGGGGGGGGGGCGCCTGTGAGATTTCGTAGAAGCAACTGTTTTAGTAAAAAACCAAAAGACCAGAAGTTGACTGACTGGCTATACAGGGTCAGTTCTGCGAAAGCCAGGTGCCTCCTTAAATTTGTCCACACTCGCAAATGGGCACAGTCAGGAGGGTTTTAAAATACAACCTCAGCATGTAGCTTGGGCTTTTAAAGTCGTAGAATGGAGCGTGTACTACAGACCCCAGACTTGGAATGTCCAGCTGGCACCAGGCTGAGCCGCATGAACTTGGGCAAATTGTGATCCGTCTGGGATGGGAGTATAGCAGTGAGGTTGGTCTGTACTGTCTCTACTGAGAAGTGGTGCACATGGGGGCATCTTGACTCAGCACTGCAGGGACTCACAGCGTCTGACTTTGTTTTTGTGCTCCTCTTTTACAGATGCCTTCGTGAATAGCCAAGAATGGACATTAAGTCGTTCTGTCCCGGAGCTCAAAGTGGTGAGTGGTTCCTTGTGGCCTTGGTAGTTGTCATTCCTAACCTTCAGGGAGGGCTCTGCAAGGGGCAGGATGTGACCATGTGAGTGTATGCAGCCTGCATTCTGGGTGGGGCCTGGTTATCCCTTGGGGTCCAGAGGGGGAACATGCCTCTGGGCATGTCCCTGGGAAGGGCAAGGGTAGCTGATAGTTAAGGCTGGAGCCCTGAGGAAACTGCAAGTCCATGACAGGCACCCAGCCAGAGTGGTACCCGTGTGCAGGGCAGGGCCTGTCACCATCCTCACTTTTGTGTCCTCCGTGTCTGTCTCTCTCTCTCACACGCTCTCAGACGCACACGCACATGCACACGTACACACACATACACACACACACACACACACGTGCACACATACACACGGCTTTATTTCTTCTCTGCAGGATGGTCCTGGAAGGTTTCTGTAATGAGGCATTGGGCTTTGTTATTCATCATTTAAAAAAAGTGACCCTATTGCAAAAAATTGAAAGGAGAGCTTTGTTTTTTTATCATGAACATTTCCTTTTCAGTGAGATTATTTAAAACTTAAAGTTGGCTTATGGTAAAAATTGGTCTATTGCAGCCACCTCATTGATTTCCTCCCTTACCTTAGGGCAGAAGGAAGGGACAGATCTAACTTTTAGTAATTGTGTTCTTCGTTATAAAATATGTGGCGGTGGGGTGGGGGTGGTGGTGGAGGTGGTGGTGGTGGTGGTGGTGGTGGTGGTGGTGGTGGTGGTGGTGGTGGTGGTGGTGGTGGTGGTGTGTGTGTGTGTGTGTGTGTGTGTGTAATATTACTTTGTTTTTGTATTGCCGTAGCAAAATACCTGAGACTGGGTCATTTACAAAGAAAAGAGGTTTATTTGGCTTATGATTCTGGGAGCTGTGTCTGGTGTGGGCCTTGGGCTGCTTCCACTCATGGTGAAAGCAGCGGGTGTAGGATCCTAAAGGGGGCGGGGAGGTGCCAGGCTGCTTTTAACAACCAGCCCTGGTGGGAACTCACTCACCCTCCCCCACACCCAGAGAGGGCATTAATATATTCCTGAGGGATCTGCCCCCCCTAACCCAAACTTTTCCCACTAGGTCCCACCTCCCAACACTGCCACTTTGGGGATCAGATTTCAACATGAGCTTTGGGGTTGCACACACTTCCAGACTATATCATGCGTATTTCTCAAGGGAGGGACTCTGACGTAAAAGGGAGGCATGTGAGCTCTGCCGTCCAGCCAGCTGCTGATGGGACCTGGCTCCAGCGAGGAGGCCTGCATAGCCTCAGCGCCTCCTTCTGTGTTTGTGCTCTTTCTCCCAAGACAGCAGTGGTCTCCCCAGTGATGCAGCGGACCTCAGGGGCCCTCAGCTCCTCCTGCCCATGTCCCTGACCTCAATGGGTGCTACAGGATTCTCAGGTCTGAGATGAGGAGATGGAGCAGCAAAAAATTTTCAGCTCTTTGAAGAGAGCTTGTATGACTTTTGTCTCCAGGAGCAATGTGGTTTCCAACTTAAGAAATAAAGGGCACTACATGGGCAGCACCCTGAGATGGGAAGGCTGAGGGCACAGCACCCTCTTCTCCCTGCCGTGATTGCTGGGTATCCTCATCTGAGCCCACCTCCTTCCCATTTCCCATTGATCCTCCCTCCAGAACGCTGACCTTTCTCTGCAGTGCTGCCAGCGGGTCTTCTTCCTTGTGGGAGACAAGGTGTCCATCAGTCCCAGTGCCCATTTCAGAAGCCCGGGAGCCACAAGAAGCTGCCTTGAAACAGTTGCCTCTGTCTGTCTTCTGTATGTTTTGTAACTGTCGTGCCCCGCACAGTATTTATCATAGAAGACGTTCAGGAAATACCTGTCGCATGGGTGAAACAAGTCTGGCATTGTAGCTACCATTGTAGCTTCCAGAAAGATGTGCCAGTTTCAGATACGCTCTGTTAAGACAACCAAAGTGCCATTCAGGTTCTGCGATCAGCATGAAACAGCAAAAGTGGTGTTTCATTGACGACCACAGCATTTGCAATGTGCTGACCGTGCAGGGCGTGTTCTCAGTGCTTTACATACTTATCTCATGTAATCCTGCCATCCGCCTCACAAGGGGGGAATACTGTTGATATGAAGAAACTGAGGCTGAGATGTTAAGAACTAGCCCAAGGAGCTACAATTAGTAAGCCCTAGAGCTGGGATTTGACCCCGGAGTTGCTGCTTCTTTTCCAGCACTGCCTGATAGAACTTTCTCAGCGGTGGAAACCTTTATCTGCACTGCCCGGTGCAGTGGCCACTGGCTCCATGTGGCTGTTCAGTGATTGAAATGTGGTTAGTGCGACCGAGGAGCTGAATTTTAGTTTTTGAATTTAGTTCATTTAAATGGAAACAGTCACGTGGGGCCAGTGGCCACCCTGTTGACAGCATTAGAGTGACTGATCACCGAGTACTGAACCATCTGGCTTAGACCCAATTTTGACAGTTCGAGGTGTTGCAGGTTCAGAGAGGGCCCACGTGATCATACCAGCCCAGAACTGGGGATGTTTACTACCAAAAACTCGTCTTCTGCTGGTGTTTCAAAAGCATGCCATTTTCTGGAATAAATGCCTGGAGGTGTAGATGGTGATTACATCAAAAGGCAGCAGGGGCTCTCAGTCTCAGAACATGACTCTTAGGGCTTGCTTGAAATCACTGAAGGGGTTGACTGTCTCACAGACAGGTTAGTAAATGTTAATAGCTCTGCAGTTCTTTTGGGGAAAGTTACTGTGTGGTTGGACCAGGCCCCAGCAGGACCCCCAGCTCTGCTCTGGTCCTGGCATCCTCCTGTTGTGGACTCAGCCAGCAGCTGATGCCCCTCTCTGATGCCCCTCGCAGATCCTGGGTGTGCTGAGGGGGGCTCAGGGTCTGAAGAAAGTGCTGCTTTGTTCCAGGAGGCGGCCTCTGAGGACCCACAGGCCTGCGATTGTTTCCCGCCCTCATGCAGCAACCCGGGACAGGTGGCCCTTAGGTCAGCGCCTGAGGAGCCCTCACCCCCACTTCACAAATGCAGCAGTGACATGACATCACTGCAAGCTGCAATGGACTCTTTATGGAATATTTTGCAATAAATCTTTTGGAGAGCATCAGAGAAAAAGATTCAGTGTCTGCTTTCTTTTCAAGAGTGGTAGTACCATGTCTTATGCTTTCTGAGGTTGTGTTGTGGTCAGATCATCAGTGTCTGGCTGCTTTCGGTGCTGCAGAATAGCGCTGGGCAGCCCTGGCCCTGTGTGCCATCCGGGTGGAAGAATAAATGCACTGCAGTCTTCCTGCCTGTCGTAGGGACCTCCGTCAACAACTCATCACACCATGTTTGTGGGTTTTCGTTGATCTCTTAACTGGGCTTTTTACTAAAAGCCTGATTTCCTTTTCAGCAAACCTCATATTTAACAACAAAGTGGTGTGGGGTGCTGTGGAAATCGGTCTAAAAGACACTGCACGGTCTGTCTTATCTTGTAACGTGTAGATGCCAGGCAGGGGCCCAACAGCTCAGGGTCCTGCACGGACAATGCAGGGTTGATGGTGACAACCTCTTCTCACCTAGAATCCCTAGTTCTGGAATTTCCAGGATGCCTCGTTCCTCCGCACAGAGCCCTTTGGCTCAGGCTGGCTAACGTCCAGTAGCGGTGCTTCCCAGTGGAACCTCCCCGCGTAGAGAGCTCTTGGCCTTTATTGTATTTCCTCCTCACTGCCAGCTGTGTTTCCATCCAAATTAAAATGGCACCCATGATGTGTGAATATAAGATGGTCGGTGAGATGGCCACTCAGGCCAGCCAAGATGCCTTCCCACTCCACCCCCAGGATTGACCAGTATTGCCCTTCTAAGGGGTGAGCTAAGTCTTTGCCCATCACCTGCATGGAATCAGGGAGGGGGATGTTGCCACGCAGAGAAAGCACCGACTGAACAGTGTTTGGTTTCTGAGCATTTTCTTCCTCAGGAAAGAAACCCTAATCTTAATTAAAAATTTAATTTTGTGGCATACTGTTTTGGATTTTCTCAGCATGAAGCTGACAAACAGCAGGTGCCCTTGAGCAAAAGAATAATTAGTAGGTGGAAATTCTCAGATTATAGAGGCCCAAGATACAAAGAAGACATACGTCGAGTCAGGCAGGGAAACAGCTTTATTTAGGATCTGTCCAGGTAGTGTGGCTCAGCCCGGCTTGGAGCCGTAGTAAAAAGCATCTCACTATCCTCACTGGCAGTCGAGTCATTCGTTCGCTCATTCATTCAGCCAGTGTTGTTGAGCGTATCTGCCTTGAGCTGGTGCACTGGAACTCAGAGAACAAAACGAAGGACACACAGTCCCTGCCCTTGAGGGTGAGTCAGCATTGGAGAGTCAGACCCGTGCACGGATGTTAGTAAAGTAACGTGTTAAGTCACAATACAGCTTTAGGAGCAGGGACTAAGGAAGCCTGGAGGACAGGCGCCCAGTTGAGGCTGTGGCCGTTAGGAAGGTAGCTTAGCTCGGCTGCTGTAGCAAAATACCATAAATGAGAGGCTTATAAATATCAGAAATTTATTTCTCACAGTTAGGGAGACTGGGAAGTCCAGGGTCAGGCGCAGGCAGAGTCAGTGTCTGGCGAGGGCATTCTGGTTCATGGGTGGCACCTTCTTGCTATGTCCTCACATGGTAGGAGAGATGAGGGGTCTGTCTGGGGTCTCTTTTATAAGAGCACTAATTCCATTTGTGAGGATTCTGCTCCTCTGACCTAATCATCTCCCAAAGGCCCCACCGCCTAATACCATCACACTGGTGATTAGGTTTTAACATATGCCCTTTGTGGGGACACAAGCATTCAGACCTCAGCAGAGGGCTTCTCGGAGGAGGTGACATCTGCACTGATTACTGACCAGTAAGTAGGAGTGGGATTTCGGGTGGCGATTGATATGGAAAGCTCTAGGCGTCTGGAGACAGCAGTGCCTGTTAGGATGAGATTTGGTAGCTGGTTTATAGAAGGCACAGCAAGGCACGGAAAGCCGAGAAGCTGAAACACAGGACAGCTTGTGGCTTGTAGAAAGGTCCGTGTGGCTGACAAACAGAGAAGGGGGGCGGTCGGGACCGGGTGAAAGGAGAATCTTTAGGTTTGATGTGCCGTCTTCAGACAACAGGTGCAGTGGCCTGTAAATATCTTATGACTTCTGTTTTCCACGGCCTCAGGCCAAATTTGTTCTCTCGTGTGCTTCTGGTTTTGCCATTGTCATCCACTTAACCAGCTTCCTCCCCTTCCCCGCCCGCACCAGGTACTTTCTTGGGGCCTGGAAGTGGGATAAGTATATGGGTTCAGAGCTGGTGCTCCTGCTGGTATCCAGAGACACAGATCTTGGCCTTCAGGGACCTAAGTGTAGCGGGAGACAGAGCCAAGGACATCACCAGTCACGGTGCGAGGGGAGAGGCCTTCCAAGGAGAGAGTAAACTCCATCAGTTGAAGGGGTGGGGGGTGCCCAGGTGAAAGACATAAAGTGCTGGCGTGCTTAGTTCACAGACCTTCTGCTGGGCCTGTTTGTCTGCAGCAAAGTCACGTGCGAAGATTTGGAGGAAGATAGCTTGTTCCTCAAACATTTGGACTTTGTCCTCCAGGTATTAGGAGTCTCCCCAAGGGTTGTGAAATGGGTAACATTTCCTCTCTGTCAGTTTCAGTGGTTCTCTCTGGCCTTCTTGGCGTGAGGAAGGGGAGCTCGTGGGCCGGGAGGCGACCTAAGGGCTGCTCCTGCGCTCCAGCGGATGACAGGGAGTCTGCACCAGTGTGACAGTGAGGAAGCTCAAGAATAAAGGGGTTTTGTGACTTCAGGACCTAGTGGGAGTCACAGATGGCTTCCAGGTTTGAGAGGCTGGGTGGGGAAGTGGCCAGAGTTTGATGAGCAGACTGGGGAGAGAAGGCGAGGTTTGGACGTGCTGAGGTTTCAGTTCCTGTGTAGAAGCGTTTAGAAGAACTCGAGGTGTTCCAGTGGAAGTGGGGAGGAACGCCTGGAGCTGGGGGTGGAGGGGGCAGCTGGAGAAGGAGATTTTGGGATCAGCAGCTTACTGGTAGAAGATAGGCTGTGGACGGGCATACCAGGGGACATCGGAGTGGAGGGTCAGCTGGAGGTCTAAGGGAGGAGCCCTAGAGAGCACCTGCGTGTGACAGAAGAGGATCCCACATGGGCTGAGAGGGAGCCGAAGGAGGAGCGGGGTTGGGGGGTCTGAAGAGGGAGGGTCTCACCAGCAGTTTCCGGTGACGGGGCTCGGTTGGGAGCAAGACAGGCTGGTGGTTTGAGAAATGGAAGTTGTTGGTGACATCATGGGCAGCTTCCTTGTGGCGATAGAGTCAGAACTTAGGATGGTTTGGGCGGAGGGATGAGGGAGGGCGGAACGTAGGACCAGGGAATGAGCAAATGGTGCTGTGAGACCTGGCTCTGGTGGGATCGGGGGCGTGGGGTGGCTCTGACAGGGGGCCTGTGTCCAGGGTGGGTCTCCTGTGGTGTTTTCTTCTTAAAGAAAGAAGTGATTTGATCATGCATAGATGCAGACAGCAAATTTCTAGGAAATTTGGAAAAGATTAAAACGCAGGAGAAGGTGATTTTTGATGAGCAGCTTCCCAGAAAAGGTAGAGCTAGAGTGAGACCCCAGCACAGGTGAAGGGTAGGCTTCCTCCAGGGCCTGCCCATCTGGAGCCCAGGTAGCACAGCTGTGTTAGCAGGGAGGCTTTCTCTCAGGTCACTGTGACCCTTGACGGCTATCTTCCCATCCAGTACCAATGCCTTTGCCACTTCTACCTGGAGCCCTGGCTCTGTCCTCTTTTTTCAGTGGTGCATTGTGGATCCTGTGTTGTGGAGAAGCAGGCTCGCGTCCTCCTCATCTCTGTGAGCCCCTGCCTCCCCTCCCCCCACCCCACTCTTTTCTGCTCCCCTAGCCCTGGTCAAAAATCTACCCCAAATCCAGCCTCACCTGATGGAATGGATCATCTTTTCTCTACAGTCCCCATAGTGCTGTGCTCTGCCGTTGTGTTCCACTCAACCTGGCCCTTTTCTTGCTAAGGTATTGATGGTCTGAGGCAGTGCACACACTCCTGATGTAAACAACACACTTGTGATCTGGGAGAATGCCACGCCCCACGTTTGTACGGGCAGCACTGAAGCTCTACAGCTGATGAGAACGTGAGATGCTCATTGAGGGTGTTAGACTCTATTTTATTCCGGCAGAATTATTCAATGAGCTAATTTTTGACCATCCAGCCAATGCTTGTTATGATTATGTTTAGGGTTACTGTATATTTTAAGCTCTCTGTTTGCAGAATGCTAAATAGAATGATTTAATTACCCTTAACAGTTGTCCATTTCTTTGTTTCAGGGAATTGTGGGTAACTTGGCCAGCGGCAAGTCAGCCCTGGTGCACCGGTATCTGACTGGCACCTACGTCCAAGAGGAGTCTCCCGAAGGTATGCTATTTGGCAGGCAGTTGCAACCTTCCTTAAGAGTTTAGTTTTTAACATTTTTCTTAAGCATAATCTAAATCATTACTTTGATGTATCACATGTCAAGAAACTAATAAAACGTAGGAAGCAGTAAAAATCCTTAAGTATATTGTTTCTTCTGTATTGTTTTTAGCAAACCAATTATATTCACCTTGGTGTTTGGAGCAATATGTAGAGCAGAACCATGAAACGCTATTGAATTTATTTCTTATCTAATAGTTCTCTCCTTTCAAATGTTAATCCAGTGTTACTCCTTTAAATAGTGGCCGGACATGTCTCTGATCTGGATATAGGGCTTATACATAATTTATATGTAATGTTAATATATACAAGCTTTCCTAGATAAGACTCAGATTACCACCACATGTTTGAGTATGTTTCCCTTTATATTGTATTATACACATTTAATAATCATTTTGCATGAGAATAAGATATTTCTTTTGCCATTAGGCATTTACATCTTTGGTTCACATACTCATATTTTATTTTTTGCTTTAAATAAAATAATAATAATGGTAGGAAATCATTTAGCTCCTGTGTTCCCAGTCAGGATATAGATCACAAGCAGTTTTCTAAATTATATTTTCTCTCCATGTAACCTTTTCAAATCCAACTCTGAGACACTGAATTTCTGGTTCCTTCTTTTTCTTACTGGCTGTTCCATTCTTTGCAGATATGGATGCAGGTAACTATACATTCTGTTCATGGCAGCGCTTGTCTTGTTTTGGAGAGAGAGGAGAGGCACAACTTTGTACTGTAGCGTTCCCTTCCCTCCTTGTTCTGTGTCTCACGCTGTTTCGTTTCATTTTACCTTTTTTTCTTTTCCGTTAAACATCTCACCCTGTTTTGTCCCTTAGATGTCTTTAGCAGTAGTCCTAAGTAGCTTCACATGTTTCCTGTAACACGTGTTCTAGTATTTAACTCTTGTCCTGGATACTGTGGAACCATTCAGAAAAGTGTACAGTTCTCTGGCAGGCTTTGCTTGGGGCTCTGCCACTATTTTGCAGAGTTTGCAATCATGTCATGAAAATCTCATGGCAGTCACATCAGGGGAAAGCCTACTTTTTTTGTGACCCATATTGAAATGATGATTTAAGCAGATTAGAGGTTAAAATGAAGGCCTGTATGTGGGAATAAATGAGAAGAGTCTTGGCTACGCAATGAGAAATGTGTACAGGTGCTAGAAGAAAACTGCGGGATTTGGAGAAGTGAGAGAACGCAGCATTTCCCCTGTTATCTTTCCAGCTCCTTTCTTGGGCTCCGTCCTTGGGTTGTGCTGGTGTTTTATTTGTTCCTTTGTGTCTGAGTGTGCATTTTAGCCACAGCCAGTTCAAGTACACCTAGACAGTCTTTTAGAGCTTTTCTCCCTTGGGTTTCCCACTTATTTCTCAGGGCTAGTGTCTTAGTCCATTTCTGTTGCTTATAACAAAATACCTGGAACTGGGTAATTTATACAGACAGTATTTTATTGCTTACAGCTCCAGAGGCTGGGAAGTCCAAAGTCCAGTGAACACATTGGGTGAGGGTTTTCTTGGTAGTGGCTTTACAGCAATGCAGGCATCTCACATGGCAGAAAATGGAGGAGCAGAGAGAAAGAACATCTCATGTGCTCTTCTTTAAAAACCCTCAGAACCATGCCCCTGACCACCATTATTAATCCATTCACTATGGCATGGTCCAACGGTCTAATCACCGCTTCAAGACTCCATCGTTCAATTACCATAATAGGATTTCCCACCCTCAACAGTTACAGTGAGGATTTAGCTTCAGTGTATGGATTTTGGGGGGACACAATTCAATCAATGCATAACAGTTAGCTATTGTGGAGGTTAACGAGACCAGCTCTTGGTTAACTTGCTTGCAAGTGAAGTAAAGCTGCCTTCATGCCCCTGGAACTCTCCAGATTTCAGTCCAGGGTTGCTGAAGTCACACGGCCTGAGCCCCTGGTTTTCTTGCTGTTGCTCTGTCTTCGCTCGTTCTTGGCTGCAGGTATCTGGTACGGGCAGTGCTGGAGTCACTGGCTGCCTAGAGTAAGGACAAGGGCCACAGCTCGCTTGTGGAGTCCTTTCCCCTATATTGCTATTTTGTCATTATTGTGGCTTTTGTTTTTTCCTTTCGTGCATTCACAGTTTGTCCCATCGTGTTGGGGCCTGACTGATTTCTTTGCAATGTGTAATGGGCCTTTATATTTTGGTTGGTATGAAGGCATTTCTCTTGAATTTTCATACATCAAAGGTTAAAATAGTACCAGGTGTGGTGCTGTAAACTGTGAGCGTTGACAACCTCACTGCTCTGATTTTTCAGGTAACACATTTTACTCTACTGAAATTTCATAGTATCACGTATGGATTTAAAAATATGTTATTTTAAAGGGTGCGAGCATGTGCAAATACATCTTCATCTGCAATGTGGAAATACCCCATCCACTTCATGGGGCCCCGTGCTGAAGGCCTTGCAGGTGAGGGGAAAGATTGTCAATAATCTTTTCTCCTGTCCTTCGGGAGCTCGCCTGGCCACATGGCCTCTCAAGGTCAAAGGGATAGTTCTGAGGGGGTGCAGAGAGCCTAGAACAACATGCCCAAGTATACGCCAGTGGATGTGTGTCAGGCAGGGGCTTCCAGGAGGCTGAAAGAGTTGTGCATACAGATGCCACCCTGTGTCTGGAAACCCCTTAGCCCTGGCGAATCTGTCTTCCCCAGGGGTTGGCCATCTGTCCTTGTCTGGAGCTGAGGAGGTAGCCACTATCTTGTCCTCTTCATGAGACCGGGAAACTAACTTCTGCTTCCTGTTCCCCGTGACCCACAAGTCTCACAACAGCGGCAGGAGGGAACCATAGCTGGTTGTTTCAGAAAGAAAATGAATGAGAAAAGCCATGATTTCCCTCATGCCATCCTGAAGTTTTTTCTCATGGTCAGGGAGCCTGTAGCTGGGAAGTTATTTTAATTCTCGTCGAATGAGTTAACGCTGATCAATTTCCTGTACTTGTTTAGTGGAAAAGCTTTATGTGTAGAATGTTCTGGAGTTGAGATACAACTTACTGCTTTGTTGTTCAGATGTATGGAGAGTTCCTGAGTGATGTGAGTCATCTCTGGGGTGTGCAGGAGGTAGACTAAGCCGATTATAGCTCAGCCTCACCTTCGACTAGTTACCTACAGGGACAGTTAGAGCTCAGCCCATGGTGGGTGTGGTCGGTGCCAGATTGAGGGACTGGATTTGGAGTGAGCTGTGCGAGCTCATTTGTCCTTTTCTCTCAACTGCTGGAGTGATCAGCCTGGGTAGCTACTTTCAGTGAAAGACATTTTGCTGTTTGCGAGGCCATGTGAGCTGCCCGTCCAGACAGCTCACTGGGTCCTCCCTGCACTTTTTCGTGTCTGTACATAGGTGTTCTTCTGACTTGATGAATGTGCAAATATCCTTTATGCTGATTCTGTCCCTTGGCTGGGATTTATAGATGGCTGGAGGGGTGAGGTGGTGATGGCATTCTTGTTCCCAGAAGAGAGTTCTCTCTTGGTTTAAATTTCTGGTGCAGAACTGTCTCCACATCTGATATCAGATACATCTTAGCTAGATTCCAGAGGGTAACATCTGTGGTCTTTCCATTGCGTAATACATTTTGGTTGGTATTTTATTCTCTTGGTGAAGAGAGCTGACTCACAAGATTTAGATAATTTTAAAGATACAGTTCAAATGAGGGAAGGATTAAAATTTTATGAGTTTTTCAGAGTGAATTAACATGCAAAAGTGAAAGTAATCCAAAGAATAAAATTTTTGTATAGACTGCTACCCTTTTAATTGTGCACACATGTGTGTACATATATGTGTAAAATACGTATGTATCAGTTGCCTATGGCTGCTGTAACAAAGTGCTGCTAACTGGGTGGCTTAAAACAACAGCAATTGATTCTCTCACAGTCTGGAGGTCAGAAGTCTGAAATCAAGGAGTTTACAGGGTTGGTTGCTTCTGGAGCCTCCAAGGGAGACTCTGTTTTGTGCCTCTTCCAGCTTCTGGTGTTTGTCATCGATCCTTGGCTTTCCTTGGCTTGTAGACTCCTAACTTTAATCTCTGCCTCTGTTGTCACATAGTGTTTTCCCTCTATCTGTGTCCAAATTTCCCTCATAAGGACACCGGTCACTGGATTTAGGGCCCACCCTACTCCAGTATGATATCATCTTTACTTGATCCCATCTGCAGTGATCCTATTTCCAAATAGGGTCACATCACAGATACTGGGGGTTAGGACATGGGTGTGAATATATCTTTTGGGAAATACAGTGAAACCCACAGCAGTACATGCAATTTTTAGATAGACACTGCACGTTGGATTTGGCCCCTTCACTTCTTGGTGGTCACAGTTCTCTCTGGAGATGCTTTTGCTAGCATCGCTGGTGTTACAGAACCCACAAGGTCCAGATCAGCTTGTATGTGACCTTCACGGCTCTGAGGAAGATTCACAGCTGCCGTTCACTTCCTACAAAGAGAATCCGATGAAGATCACTCCTTTGCCGTTAGTGCCCTATTAATGGCTGCTCATTAGAATTGTGAACGGTGTATTGGATTTGTGATTTGAGTTTCCCCCTCATGTGTTTATGTGTTTAGTATTCACCATGTAGTTGGCCTTTTCTGCCATAGATGCCATGTTACACCACTCAGTTTTTAATTCTCCTTTCAAAAAAAGGAAGAAAAGGTCGAAAGAAAGAGAAACAGGCCATCTGGTATTGTGTGAGAATTTGATAGGAAATGTGCACCTGCCCCAAGACACATTACTTCTTGCAGGCCTGGAGGTTGTAGTGTTTTCCAGAGATTTTTGGAGTTGCAGAGCTGAGTCATTGCTCAGAGACCTTACTCTCCAGGACATCTCTCTGTGTGTTGGTCCTGGTCTCCCTCTCACTGTGCAGAGCAGCTCAGAAGGAGGGACCTGGGGACTGGAAGAGCTGAAAGACAGCAGCTGCCATGATGGTGTCGTGTGTCTGACTCAGGAAGGGTGGCCCCACTGACTTTCTGAGAACCCTGGACTTTGGTGTTATCAGCACCATGCTCTAAGTAAATGAGCTAAATAAATGGCCAGCCTGAGTGAAGGTTTTAAGTTTGGTAGAGACAAACTTAAGGAACGTTTGTGGACCTCTCTTCCTGCAGTTATAAAATTAACTGTTCTTAGCCAATCTTTCATGGAACTACCAGCTGTTCGATAGGGTTAATAGTGCCGGAATGAGGTTGTGCTTTCTGAGAGCCTTCTTTCATCTCAGATCTGGAGGGAGTGGGGATCAGTGAGGATCAGTGGGGCAGTTGCTTCCTGCAGCCACACAAAGGGATTTTCAGAGAAAGGCCTTAGCCAAATGATTCGGGGGCAGTTGTCCCTGTCATTCCAGGGTCCTCATGAGCTTAATTCTTCAGGGACTCATTCCTTCAGTGAGTGAATATTTACTTTCTCATTGGCTCTTAACCAACTCAAATTTTGGGGGTGCAGAATGCTCCAAGCCGTGGCAGCCCTGAGTCTGTCTAGGCCAACAGCAAGCCAGGCCTGGCCAAGAGCCTGGTACTGGAGATGCGCTCTGAAGGCTGAGCTGGCCCCCCTCTCCCCTCCAGGAGGGCCTCACCTGAGCCCTGCCTCTGGCCCCCCCACTTCTCCCCAGTGGTGACCATACTCATGCAGCGGTGACCTGGAGCCTTTACAGCAGCTTTCCCTTCCTGCTCTCCTGAAAGTGGAAAACACTCAGTGATAACAGGAAGTTTGGCCCAAGTCATTCATTCTGCCAGTGGCCTAGACTAAGATAGCCTGAAGACTGTAGGCAGAGAAGCCAAGGCAGGTCTTCCATAGGGGAGCTTGCCAGAGGAGAGAGAGGGGAAGCCAGTGTCCGTCCCAAGGGGAGAAGGTACATGGAGCTTGCCCTGTATAAAGAGAAGAAGGGAGACTAAGGACACCTGAACCTCCTGCTAGTAAGGAGAAGTTTTAGGAGGAAATGTCAGGTGCTGAGAGTAATTATAACTATTAGGTAAGGAAAAGTTTAGTATATGAGAGAAAATGGGTGAGACGATCAGGTAGGTAGCTCACGTAACTCAAGCTAGGAAAGGAAACTTTTTGAGCATCAGTCATAGGAAACTAAAATGTACTTTTGTTTTGTGCCTGGGTAGCAGGAGGGGACACTGGGCATGTGTTGTCTCTCACATCTGTCCGAGAGAAGCCCAGAGCTCGTCTGTTTTGTTTATGTGGGTTGCATCATAGTTTGATAACGACTTGGAGGTTCTCTAGGAAGAAATGAACTGATTCACATTCTGGGGAAAGACCTGGCTGCACTACGTGCCCTCTAAAGATCATGAGCTAAACGTGTGGAAGAGCTGACGGATTCCAGGACAGCAAGAAGGCGCAGCCTTGCCCCAAGGGTCAAGAGCATCCTGGGCCAGGATCTCAGGGCTGGGGGCGAACTCCCCCACATCACACCAAAGCTTTGTCCTGCCTGGACTCTTGCGGGTTGCTTGCCTGGGGCTGTTGGCAGTTGAGACTCTGAGCCTGTCTCCACGACTTACTAGTCTTGTGCTGCTGGGCAGGTTACCCGTCCTCCTGAATTCCAGCTTCACTCTTCTCTGCTGCACAGTTGTTGTAAGGACAAAATAGAGTAATACGTGTACTAGACTCGGCTTTGGCCCCTGGCGGTGAGTAAGGGCTCAGTGAAGAACACCTTTTGAAATAGCACTCCGTTGGCCAGCTGCCCAATAAAATTAATAAAATGCCACTCTGACCCCGTGGCCCCGGTGATACCAGGGGTGTCTTTCTCTGGTGTGTGTGCCTATCAGAGTGGTGGGAGGCCCTGCCCTGTGCTACCCCCAGATCTCCTCTGCCCTAGCCTCCTCAGCTGCTCCCATGGGTGTGGTTTCAGATCCTGACTCCTCTCCTGTCATCAGGCAGCAGGTGTCTGTTCCTGGATCCCTAACGGTAGAAATGACAGTCCACGTGGGGCTGTGTCCCCTCATCAGTGTGGTTCTTGTGGCTGCCCAGAGTCCAGCTCAGGTTGTTGGGGGTAGAGCCCCATGCAAGTTGCTTGGGATCTAATCGTACAATTTGAAAACTAGAGCAAAGTAGAATTTAAAGTGAGCTGACCACCCCTCTCTAGGACTTTTTAGTCTGGGGCTGGGGTGTGTGAGGTCTGCTTCACACCCATGGGGGTGCTGTTTAGACCCTCCCAGTGAGCACAGTGTTGTCAGGAGGTCCTTTGGTGGGAAAGACGCTGAGTGCATGATTGGCAGGACATTGCATGGCTCTGCAGGCATGTTCAGCTTTTC
Organism: Cynocephalus volans; assembly: GCF_027409185.1. Taxonomy (NCBI): domain Eukaryota; kingdom Metazoa; phylum Chordata; class Mammalia; order Dermoptera; family Cynocephalidae; genus Cynocephalus; species Cynocephalus volans. Next base: position 297,671,708 of record NC_084460.1, read on the forward strand.
ATTTCCAGCATCTCAGAGGCTGGTCTGCTCCACAGAGATGGAAGGACTCTGGGGTTTTCTACTGCGTTTTGATTCTGTTGCTGGTTCATAGCTGCGTACATCACAGGCTGGCAGAGAGCTCAGGCCACGTGGGCCTACAAGCCGCTGTTCTCTCTATGGGTCCTGCCAGTTCCCTTCAGGATCTGCCTGGAATTGTTTTGTAACAGACTTGTCTATCGTCAGGGTAGTAAATGCTTCTCAGAAGCACATGTATCTCAGATATTTTGTTAATGAATGTTTACTTAGTTTCTTAGAAACAAACCATGTTATAAACACCCAGCCTTGTTTTCTGAGACATGAAATGCATTTTAGCTGTCAGCTTCAAAAATCCTTTCCAAATCAAATAAACTTAAAAAAATAAAAATTTGTCAGCTCCCACTCCTCCACAGATGTTAGGGCTTATTTCTAAAACTGTTCTTGGGTGCTGTTTAATGTTCCAGTGGGGAAAAAAAAAAACCTGTAAAACTTGAATAAAATTTGAGTAGTTTTGAAATCTAGCCATTTGAATTTTTCAACATGAATTTTACCATGTTATTTGCAACCAAGTGATTATAAGGACATAATTTTTTAATGAGGATTATCTGTAAGCCTTAACATGATGGGACTGCTGGTAGGTTGGTTTAATAGATAAAGCAGAAGTCTATTCAGCCATCTTTTCTAGTTATCTTATGTACTAACCCAGTCTCTAACTGTGGAAATGTCATTTACCTGTGTCATTATTTTCATCTATTTAACAGATCACATTTTCCATCCCCTGACATGTAAGCACATTGAGGATCAGATGATATTGTCTAAAGTAGGTAAAGTGTACTAAATTATTACCAGGACTTAAAAGAAGTAATAAAAGAGAAGCAGGTTCTATTTCATTTTGAACAAGAAAAAAAAAACAAACCTGTAAAATCAGAATAAGGAAGTTGTCATGTTTTTGGCATTGACAAAATTGGCAGGACAAGTTGTATTTTTGAGTTGGTCGTTTGGAACTCAGAACACATCATCCCATATTGTTATAATTAATTCATCAAGAAATCGAGGGCTTACTGAGAGCCAGGCACCAGGCCTGTGTTGGAGTGTGCCTTCCAGAGAGAAGTTTCTGGATAAATAATTATAATTCAAGGGTAGTGATTTACACCTGGTCAAGTGAGAGTCTGTAAGCACTCAAACGAGGGCCAGCGTGCTGGATTCTGCTGGGAAGTCCCTAGGTCCTCAAGGCAGCCCACAAATACTGCTTTCTGTCATTCGACTCACAGAGCCTGGACACAGCATGGTGCATGCTGTTGACATGACTGTTGCTAAGAGACCTCATGACATCAAAAGGTTTAACAAAACCGTTCTTTAAAAAGCAAAAGGATGCTAGGGGTTTAGAAAGTTTCATGTTCTTAATTACAAATCACTTTTCCTAGAAAAGTTTTACCCCAAAGGTGTTTTTACAGCTATAAGTGCTTCACCTTTTCATTGCAGATTAACAATCCAAAGTGGACCACCGTTGGGTGCCTGCACATGAGTGCACTGCTCGGGTCTGCCCACGTCTTTTGGCCTGGACTGCACCACCTTGCTGGTAGTCTGTTTCAGTTCCAGGGACCTGAAGGGCAGCGGGCCAGTCTGCGCTTGCCCAGGTAGTGGCCCACTCTGATGTGGGAGCCCCAGGGGCCATGTTCATAGCATTAGTGTACACTCTCTTGATCGCACTTGAATTAAACAGAAAAGGGGGATTTATTAACTTGCATACCTGGATCAGCCAAGGGGGTGGATGTAGCTTTAGAAAGACCCTTATCCCCTCATCGATTTAAGCTTATGATGGACCTCTCTGTCCCATTCCTTGCCTGTGTTGGGCTTAAGGCTCAGCAAGCTCTCCCCAGTTGGTGGCAGGCACTTCACTGGTGGCTTCATGACCATGTGGTCCTTAGTGCTCACATGAGGAGAAGTTAATGTTTTTTCTCAAAAGCTCCTACAAAAGCCTCAGAGACAGCTCCAGTTGGCTTCACTTGAGTCATGTGCTTTTCCCTGGAACAGTCAGAATCACCAGGGTCTAAGGAGAGACTCTGATTGGCCAGCCCTGTGGCCTGGCCTGGGGTTATGAGGTCAGCCTGACTGAGCCACGTGGCTGGGGCAGGAGTGTGGTAGAGAAGGGCTGGGAGAAGGCGGAGCCCAGAAAGGGAGTGGGAGGCAGTTGCCACCCTATCCACAATGCTCATTCCCTTTCAAGTTTTAACCCATGGGGGGTGGCGGTGTGTCTGTGCAGCACAGGTCTGCTCCCTAACGAACAGGTCACGGTACAGTCAGTTTGCATTGTGAGAACTTGCATGCAATAGACGTGCCCAGGGTACCATTGGAACTCAACCCCAAAACTACCTCTGGCAAATGTCTCTCTCTGACTTTTCCAGTCTCACTTAGCCTGTGGATCTGAAAAATGTCAGCTCACAAAATGATCTTTCTGCACCGCCCCCACGTTGTCTTCACTAACCATTACCCCTCCTGCCCCCCCCAATCCTGTTTTATTAGTCCCTGGAGACGGGGGAGGTCAGTTGCTCTGAAGGCACCTGTGTTAATCATAATACAGCCTTTCCTCAACGTAGGCGATCCAGCCGTCGGGGCTGAGAGACTTTCTGTGGCAGGTAGTATGGAAAGGAAGAAGTGCTGGGCTGAGGCCAATCTCAGAGCAAGCAGAAGACAAGGGGGGGGGGGGGCATGTCCAGTGGCGGGGAGAGGGGGAGCTCCCTGATCCTCACGGCTTTGAGTCACTGTGGATAGATTTATATTTCAGAGGAGGTCAGGAATTAATTTGAATGTACGAAGTACACATCCTAGTCATGACTGGTTAGAGGTGAAATTGCCAAGGTTTTCCCAGGAGAATGCTACCTCCAGTAAGTTCACACGTGCACAATGCAAGTGTGAACACCAGGTGCCACTTCCGTTTGGACTCATGGCACACGGGAAGGGCCAGGACATAGAGGCAAGGTGGTGGACGTCAAAACAAAACTCCACCAGCAGATTAGGTCAAGTGCCAGGGAGAATTACATAAGGAGAATCTGAGATACAGTGAAAGTGCCCACAGCTCTCCCCTCCACTCCATGTGTTCCCACAGGAGTCAGCTACCGCTAGCCTGGGAGCTGCAGCACTGGTGGCCACCAGATGTGAGGAGACTGGGCTGGACTCTGGGTATGTGCTTGTGTGTGTACTTATCTTGTAAATCAGTACAGATTTAGCTATATACAGTTGCCAGTAATCTCCAAATATAACAGTTTCATGTGGTTTAACCTAATAGGTTTATTAAGATTGACCCAGACCAGAATTGGAAACTGGATTTAACTCCCAGTGTAGTCCTTTATGCATCCTCGGTGGCTTCCGGGTGTGTGGTGTTAGAAAGGGTTCTGAGGCTGGATCTCGGTGCAGGAGGAATACTTGCCTGGGGATGACTGACACCTCCCCAGGGTCTGGAAGCTGGTGGTCTGTTCACGTAGTGTGAGGACAGCCGTGTGGCCAGCATTTGTTATGTTCTGAGCCCCATTTCTTATCGTTTTGCTTATTGAAAAAATATTAACTACTACAGAAAAAGAAGGGAAAAAAGCTCAGCACCTGCTCTTTGAGGGCTGAACCGTGGGCCAGATGTGCTGAAATGAACGTGTGTGTGGCGGATCAGGAGGTGTGGTGAGGAGCCCACCCGCAGTGCGCCTTCGCCTCTGTTCACCTAGAGGAAGGGGGTGGGTTTCACTTGGATGAAGAAGGCGGGTTTGGAACCTGGATGAGAACGGGGGGCACATGGCAACACCCAGGTGTGGTGTGACCGCATCGCCTGGGAGTAGACCAGACCGGCAGGCAGGTGGTCTTCCCTGCAGCCTGGGACAGAGAGAGGAGAAGCCCTGTGGGGTGGCTGGTGCAGAGGGATTATGAAGGGAGTTGGGGAGGCCAGCTCCGGGGTTCCTGACAGGTCATTAGCATGAGTGTTGGCTTTGGAGAAGGACTTGGAGGACAAACGGGGCATCCCTAGACAGCCTCTGGGCCTTGGAACTGACCCACATAGTGGTGGGGATGAGCTTCTGGAGCCCGTCACCACTGCACTGTCTGCATCCGACTCTCATATCAGATCTAAGGAACACTGGCTCCTGGTGTGTTTGGGCTGTGCAGGGCCATGTGCACTGGCACGCATTCCAACTCAGGCTGGGCTCTTGGCTGGGAAGCCCGAGGGAGCCTGATGGTACAGCAGCAGCAGGTGTAGCTTGTTCCAGGATGTTCCAGATGCAGGAGGGTCCTGGAGGACTGTATTTGCAGGGTCAGGCTCAGCCCAAGAGCCAGTCACCCTTCCCCACATGAGGACACCACAGGGGCAGCTATGCATGGAGGCTGGATTGGGGGCTTGGTGCTTTCCAGCTCAGGGCACGAGTCCTCTTGGCATTCTTAGGGGCCAAAGCCCCCCCACCCTGGATGGGGACAGAGGCCTAGAGACAAAACCTGCTGGACTTCTTCCATTAAATAATCACACTGTTGCCATAGGATTGTAGCAGTTACAGATGCATTTCCCAGAGTCTCCGGAGAAAATCGAATGTGACAGAACAGTAATGTGCATACACATCAGCAAACGAAATATCAAAGGTGAGACTGCAGCAGGGATCCGTCAGTCGCCTTGGGCCTATGTGTGACGACCTGTGAGCTAGGAAGGGTTTTTACATTTTTTTAAAAGGGTTGTAAAAATAAATAAAAACAAGAGTACACCCCACCAAGCCTAAAATATTTACAGTCTGGCCCTTTATGGAGACAGTTTGTCAATCCCTGCTCTACAGTATGTAAAAACAACACAGAATGGAATAATTGCATAGGTTTCTTGGTTTCACTGTACAGTCTAATCTAATGGCAACTATGCTTTTTTAGTTTCTTGAAACAACCACTTTATTTATATTCAGGGACTTGTATGTGGACAATCAACTCATAAGCCAGTGCTTTCACATATTCAATTCCACAACTGACTGCATATTTGGATACAGAGTTTATGCAAAACAAATTATTTTTTAAATATGAAGTTATTTTCTTTTGGGAAGCACTAATGTAGAGCAGTATAATCTGAGGACCAAGAGCTCATTTGCACTTGCGTTGGTGGCCGTGGGGTTCCTGTTTGGGGCTTTGCCTTTTGCTCTTCTCCCAGTGGACTCTGAAGCTCGTGCCCCTGGACACGCATCTCAGGCCATGGTGGCATCACTTGCAAGAAAGCCTTGTTTAAGTATGCTAGGTGATGAGTTAGGCTCTTTCTCCCAAATCTGAAGTGCTCTTTGATTTACCTTATTTCTGATGCTTCAAATAAATGTACAAAGTATTAAAAATAAAACAACCTTAAATACGTTATCCCCAGAAGAACCAAATGTGCATGACTAAGTTTACTATTCAGGCTATTTTGTAGACAGTGGTAGATACAGAAATAGTCAAGCACAACCACGGTGGTGAGTAAGGGAAGATTTTCAATCAACAGTTTACTTATTTGGTTATAAGTTAGACTCACTGCTCCCGGCTCCTGGCTCACCCCTCACCGCAGCAGCTTGGCTCTCCTGGTCTTCAGTGAGTCTGTTTCCTTGTGCTTCCACTGTTCTTGACCATGAGCTCCATTAGGGCAGAGATTCTGTCTTGTTCACCCTGTTCCTGGCACCACCACTGTATCTGGCATGTAGTGGGGCTTCATTAATATTTACTGAGAGGTGGTTCAGACAACCAAGATTTTATTGGCTCAAGGTAGGGTGGTCATAGAGAGAAACCAGCCACGAGGCCTTATGGTATATTTAGGGAAAAAAAAAATGTGGGAATAGTCTTGCCAAATACTAATAAGAAACAAATCGTATCATCGGTTGAGTACAAAGCAGATGTATTTCCTTTTGTATTTTATCACTTACTTACCTGGAAGCTCTGGTCCGAGGTTAGAAACATGCTGTACACTTGGATAAATACTGAGGCTGCATTAATGTAGACTTGCAGAATCTTTTCCTTGGGGTCATTTGAGAAGCACTTGTCCAAGACTGGCTACTGTAGAAGCTGTTTTGACTTGGGGGAAAAGAAGTGGTATTCTGGATCTTCCAGAAAGTGTGCAATTATGACTATTAGGAAAAGTCCTGGTTTTACTTATGGGAATTTGAGCATTAGAGACACATCTTTCATTGTGTGGTTATTGCAGCCCTGATTCTTCCTTTTCATTGAATTTGCATTTTGAAATTCTCCCTCCATGTGTGACTTTCTGTTTGGAGATGATAAAGTCCTCATTGTAACCTAGTAATTATTAGTCGATGTTAATGAGCCACTTATAACATCTTAGGAATAGCTCCTGTACCCACCCCCCCACCCCCCTGCCATGGATGGTAAGGCAGGTGCTGTTACTACCCAAGTTTTCACGTAAGGAAACTGAGGCACCAGAGGCTGCGAGAGCTGCTCAGAGACACCCAGTCTGGAGGCGTGGGCCTGAGGTTCACCCTTGGAAGGAAGCTCTGAGCCCATTCCCCTCCACTGCTGCCCTGAGAGGGCCACCACACATTTTACGGATCAACAAATGGGCCCAGGGTGCTCAGAAGGACGTTGCCATGTGAATTGGGGCTGAGGCCAGGCGCTGCGTGGTGCAAGACCTCAGAACAGTTGCTTAGATATGGGGAGAAGTGTGAGTCCTGTGGAGCTGTGGTATGGGAGCTTTTGGGTAGTCCAGAATCTTTATGCCGACGATGAATTTGCAGGAAGATTGAAGTGTATGGAGGTAGGGCAGCCCCAGTAGGCGCAGGACCTCTGAGCCCTGGGAGGCCTTGGCTAGTTCTCCTGGGAGGCTGGGCAGAGGTGAGACCCAGGGAGGTGAGTGGTCATTTGCATGCAGGCTTCCTTTTCTGAAGGGCATTCCCTTGTTTGTAGGTCCTTATTTCAAAGCAAAGTCCGTGGAACTTAATCAGAATGTTTTGGACTCCATGGTCTGTCTGCCCTCTAAGGGTTGAAGATGAGGCAGGATATATTTTATTCTTTTCAGCATCTGAGATTCTGCAGCTGTTGTTAGGGAACATTTTGTTGAGATAATGCTATTTTATAGCAATTTTAGATAGTGTTTTTTAAGGGGAAAAACTATGGAAACTTAATGAAAGTGATGTTGCTTCTGTTGACAGTGAGATGGCATTGAATATTGATGATGGAGATTGGCCCATGTAAACTAGCCTAAACCACCTGACCAGGGTTTTAGTTTTTATTTTAAAGAAGGCATTATTTGAAGAGAGCTTTTAATAAGTTTTATGTGTTAAACTACCAATTTATGTTTTCCTTGAAGCCCTTGGAAGTTAAGATGTAAGGAAATAGAATTGAACTATTGGGCAAGAAATCATTTCATCAAATATTAGTTTCCAGCTTCTTTTTGAGCAGGAATATCATATTTTTCAATAATACTTTAAGTTGATCTCCAATACTTAATGGTACTTCATTAATAAAACTTTTATAAGTTCCAGTGTATACATTTCTGACTCTCTGCTTACTGAAGACAACAGTGAAGCTGTTTTCAGTCAACACAAAATAGGACCTTAGGGTCTCCAAGTTTCAGTTCTACATCTGCCTTTACATCCAATTGTTTATTTATTTGGTATCAAGAATACCTGAGCTGCTGAAGTAAGTGGCCCTTTTTTTTTTAAAGAAAAAAAGCAACCCCCCCCCCCCCATATAATCTACTTACAATTTCCAGGTACTCTTTGATTAACTAAATCTAAAAGTGTTGAAGTAATAGGAATATTGGGACTTCTAAAATTCCAAGTTGAGTCAGTAAAAGCAACTGTTCCCATTCCTTAGAAGTTCTCAGCAGGAGCCTCCTAAATCATAGTAAGCGTTAAATCTGCTTTGATGTGTTCTGAAGATTCAGCTAGGTAGCTATTGTTATTACTTACCTGACTTAGGTCACACAGAAAAAGCTGGCTTATGATTCATGAGAAGGTGGGAAGTCCCGCATAGCAGTGTGCTTGTCTGTGTAAAATTTCAAGGTGTTTAAAAGGCCATCTTGGGGCCGACCCTGTGGCTCACTTAGAGTGCGGCGCTGGTAACGTTGAGGCCTCGAGTTCGGATCCTATATAGGGATGGCCGGTGCACTCACTGGCTGAGTGAGGTGCGGGCGACACCAAGCCAAGGGTTGCGATCCCCTTACCAGTCACAAAAAAAAAAAAAAAAAAAAAAAAAGGCCATCTTGATTCTGCAGCTCTCCCAACGTTCCAGCCTAAGCCGCAGCGGGTAGGTCCTGCTTTGCACAGGAGTTTAGCTGACCCAGCCCCATGTGCATGTTCTCAGTCTCCCAGTTAGATTGCAACATATTTGAGAGTGCGGGTTAGTTGTTATGGTAGTTTCAAAAAACACTTAAATGTATTTAAAAATACTTAAAGCAGCCATTTTCAAACTCTCTTGAAGCCTTGTTGGAAAAGCGCTCTTTGGAAACCCTGCTGCTCTAGAGCCTTGCAGCCTGATAGGAAAGCCCTCCTTTGCAGGCATGTGTAGTTTTTCACTGGCGCCTCAGTTTTCTCAGTTTTGTTCCGGTTGAGAGTCTGTCATATTTTCCTGGAATATCAGGGATTCTATTGATCTGCAGGTCCAGATCTTTCTGCATTTGAGGAAAATTCCATTGTCTTTTATCTTTGGATAGGTTTTTTGTTGGGTTTGTTGTCAGAGATACCATTTATCCTTTTGTTAGGTCCGTTTCCTTCTCTGTAAAGACTTTTTGTGTCTTGTTAATCTTACTGTGTCTGTTTTAGGCGGTTCTTTGTCAGAAACTCAGCTTTCTTTCAGCCTTGTCTCTTCTGCTCTTCACTTTTTCTAGTTTCGTTGGTTAGTTTGTTCCCACATGTTGTTTTGGGCCTCAGTGCTGGGGGTACTGTCTCATCTCATATGGTATCAAGTTCTCGTCCTGGAGTTCTTGTCTTACTGAACGCCTGTTCTTTGTTCAGTCACAGTAGCGTGGGAAATGGTTGTAAGGGATTTTGTCCAGCTCTTCAAATGTTGCTTTCTTCCCCCTTGGCTCTCTGGTTTTTGTACGTCCCCTCCTGCCCCTTTCTCCTCCTGTGGTGCCTTTGCTTGACATCCTCACCCCTTCGCCTAAACTTTCTCCCGCTGGGGCATCTCTGCCCAGACCTTTTCTTTACTGAGACTGGCACCATTTTGATTCTCTTTGGGGATATCCCTCCTGGTCAGGATTGTTCACACTGGCTGGGGCCACAAGTGGGTTGTAGTCACTGACCACCGGGAAGGTTTCTTTCTCACTCAGAAATTCTGAGTTGCACCTGGGCTACTGGGAGCTCCCTGCCATCTTGCTTCCTCTGGTAGGAGAAAGGGGGTGGAGAGATGCTCCTTGGCTTGAGTGCCCTGGGCCGGAAGGGCTGGACCGTGCTACCCACATTGCCATTTCGCAGACCTTGATGACACCCCTGATCAGCTTCAGGGGAGGTTGGAGGTGCAGGGACCACTTGGGCATCTGTGAGGCTTTGCGGCGTGGGCTGCAGGACCTGAGGCTGGACGTCCTTCTCCCTGAGGATTCCAGTGTCAGAGGAGTGTATCGCGTCCTTCCATCCCTCTGTAGCCTGAGGGAACCTCCTCTTTGTTAGGGACCAAGGTTTTCCCCGTCTTGGGAATTTGCTGAATGTTCCCTACCAGGTTCCCTTCACCTGTCCTGGGGGTGGGAAGCATCTGTAATCATTTCCCTTGGGGTCCCCCACTGTGGTGGGTCACTTCTGCCACTCGCTGGGTGACATAGGCATTTTCTTTACCTCTATAGAGCCTTTGCCGGTTGTTCACTTCTAAGGCTTCATAATTCCCATTCCTCCGTCAGGAGACGGAAGAGATGGCAGCTGCCCCTTCTGTTTCTCCCCTCTGTACGTTCAGCGTGAAACAATCCGGGAATGTCGTTGGCTCGGGGTGGCCTCGAGGGGCTGAGGCGCCAGGCCGCTCCCTCCACCCAGCTCAAGTCTCCTCTTATTGTCCCCTAGTGCTGGTGCTTTTGAGGTTTACCGTGTAAAGCCGCGCTCCGTTCCTTGTTGGAGAGAGAGTTTTCTTCCTTCTGGCTCCCCCCTAGCTTAATTTTATTAGGAACGGAGGAATGGAAATTCAAGTACAGTGAATCTCAAATCTGCCCTCTTAACCTGGAACTTTGACTTTTTTCTCTTTTTCCATCTTCCTTTTATAAGTCTTACTTAGATCTGATTTACAGGAAGCCACTGGAGGTCAAGGCCTGTCCAAGGAAACAGCACATTAAACACTCAAGTCATGACCTCAGGCCGTTTCACCCACAGAAATACTTAGCAGTCTGCATGTATTAGATCCTTACTCACTGCTAGTACATCTTTAGAGTAGTTACTTTCTATTTCACAATGTAAGTTCAAAAAAAAAAAATTGGCAGAGGAAATAAAATCTGACTCTGTTCAATTTTGTAAACTAATATGTTACCAATAAAACCTTTTTCCCAGTGTAAAAATAATATGTGGTCCAAAATTCCTTTTAAATGTCACAATACAAAAGTCTTCCAAAATCCCAGTGTTAATAAATTACTAACTTCAGTACTTTTTATCAACAGTAATGAGCCAAATTAATTGGTTTTTAAAAAAATTTCTGGCACATTCATGATTAAATTTTCTAAAATACTCTCTTAGGGAGAAACAAGAAGGTTCATAGTCCTTTTCAACGTATCTCTCTCATTCCATTTTTCTTAAATAATTAGAAAACCATGAAGTTGGCACATGTTCATCCTGTTTTGTCATGGCACTAAGTAACGAAGAAGAAAGTTTCAGGTGAATTTAATAAATGTTTTCACAGCAGGGACTCTCTAAACCATGGCTGAAGGAGACCCAGTACGCTTCTAGCCTGAACCACGGCTCTGGTGGTTGACGAGGCCTGGGGCCAGCTTGCACCTACGGGAAGAGTTATAGCTGCTTGACTGCATCTCAATCAGATGCTAAAACAATAAATTACTAATTTCTGATGGAAAAGAGCTACAGATGCAGTTTTAAATGTAACAATAATTTTCATCCTTTGCTTATGCATGAAAAAGTAAAGATAAAAATCAACATTAAAAAAGGAAGGTCCTAGGCAGGTGTCTGTGTGTCTTGTTTCCTAAGCGCAGTGGTGATTTTTGGAGTTGAAGACAGGGACATCCCTTTCAGAGCTGTGAATGGAGTAAGGAGAAAGGATAGATGTCTCCGCATCTTCAGTGTTGGCCCTGTGGGTGCTCGAAAGATACATAGAGGCTGCCAGGCACGTTTACAGACAGGGTCACATCTGCAGGACTTGTCTTAGCAGTTTGTGTGGAAGAGAGGAGGGTAAGGAGCAGCCAGAACATCCAGATTTGCATCTGCTGCTGCAGCTTTCGGGCTATGGAGGTCTTGGTCCATGTCTGACCTTCTTTTCCTCCCGAGTGGATTTGGATGTGACAGTAATGTTTGTGTCACAAGACGTGGTGAGGGGAGTGGAGGGGACATGAGAAGTAAAGTGCTCTGTAAACTCAGCACCATCAGGCACTCCGTCTCTGCCACGCTTGCTGCAGAACCATGAGTGACATGTTAATAGCTTTCGGTCCAATTAGCCAAAATGATGGAAACAGAAACGTCAAACATCTGCTACAGTGTTTAATCCCAACAGAGCTCTTTTTTGGGGATAGGAAAATTCAGTTTGCTCTTTTTTTTCTCTTAAAGCAGGAGTGACAACATGGATGAGACACTTATTATATCTTGCTTGGTGTAGACTGCACCTGTATTTAAGAGTGCTGCTGCCTAGTGTGAGTTTGAATTCTTGAAGGAACCCAGTTGCTTTCCTTACGCTGGCGGATGTCCCAAAGTTAAAACTGGTTCCCACCATGTGGGGCTAGGACTCAGAATAGGAACCTGGAAATTGGCTAAGGATGGATCGTAAGGGATGCCCTTAAGACTTTACAGAAGATACTCTAAAAAGCAAACAAACATGTCTGTGTGCTTTTCTTCCTGATGGCTGTTTATTCACAGGGAGCACATCCGCCTCCGCATCTTGGCAGGTGTATTTATGTTCATCTCTCATACGTTCTTCTCTCCACAACTTGGCTTTAGGGAGAACTTAAGGCCTTGATTTGCTTAAGAATGCAAGCTCAAGGGCAAACACAGGCAACTAGAGCAGTTTTCAGGTTTCTTGAGAACCCTGAAAACTTGACTTTGGGGTGAACTGGAAACCAAATAAACTGCTGTCGAGGTTGAGTTCAGACAAGAAGAGCTGCGCCTCTGCTGAAGTAGCTCAGTCGAGACGAAAGCGCTCAGTTCTGCTGTCCACTGAAACTCCGTGGAGAGAATGAAGCCTGGCAGCAGTGCTTGCTTCTGTTCAGCACCTGCCTCTGCTGTGTGCTGTGTGCTCAAGGTGGTGCCGCTTACTTGCGGTGACCTCTCAGGAAGCAGCAGATTTAAGTGTGGGAGGACTCCAGTTTCCCTTCTCGTCAAGATGTTGTCACAGCTGCAGAGAGTCCTGGTAGCACCTTAGAGTCTCAGGCAGATGCAGCCAGTGGTTTTCGATCGCCAGCCTGGGAGGCCAGCTGTGCGTGGCTGCGTGGCTCCAGGGTCGGCCACCGCCTTTGCAGTGATCTCCGAGCACCTGTGCACAGGTGTGCTGAGCCAGACGCCTGTCTCTGGCTTCCAGTGGGGATCTGAAAACACTTTTTGAAAATAACATTATCTCTGATGTGATTTAATGTTATGTAGAAGGTGGAACAGCACTCAGGCACCACATTTATAATCCAGGCCATGGGCAGGGCTCGCGTTAAGGTCTGGGACTGCACAGTTGAGTAAAGCAGACCTGTGGGAAAATAATTGGTAACTGGATATAAAGTAGGCACTGAAAGATGTACATTAGAAATAAAATTGGCGGTGTCCTCTAAAATTTTGGTTGAAAAAAGATCTAATGACTGGGATAAGATGGCAAGTTTGAATTTAAAACAGTGAGTGGGGGCCCCTAAATACCAGTTTGCCGCCAGCCAAGCCTTCGTCCTAGGGCTTTTCCTTTTGTGTTTCAAGTGGTTGAAGTAAAGGGTAGACGGATTTTCAAGTGTTATTTCATTTACCTGCTAGACCGTGTTTCTCAGTACCTGGTGGTTGTATTTCAGTTGAGTCTGCTGACAATCAGTCATGCCCTATTTTACTGGGTTTTTTTGTTCTTTTCTGGTAACTTTTAATCCCAGTCTTACTTTCTTACAACTTGGCTGAATTTTATCTAATTACGTGGCAAATGCATATCAGTATTTTTTGTTTCCTGATTTAAGCGTAATACCAGAAAAATCGTACAATGGCCAGCATCTGATGCTTGAAATTGTGAACTATTGAAAGGAAATATCACTTGTATGCTGCCCCTTGGAGGGGAAATGTAAAGTGACTTCAGAATTGGAGGAGGTCTTCCTGATGGGAGAAGGAATCACTTCCTTTTTAGAGATGACAAGACCTAGGTCTGGAGTCCTTGCTTGAGGTCACCAAGCCGGAAGCGGGAAGAGCATGAGAGAGGCGTGAGCTCGGTGCCTTCCCAGGAGCCTTTAATGACTTTAATGTGGTGACTCGACTGTCCAGAAGTATCACTGGAGGACGCGACTCTACAAAAACAGGTTAGAGGAAGAGAGAGAGAAGAGATGTAAGCTTTACCCAGCACGCGCTCACCTGACCTGGCGAGACATGCAAGGGTTTAGAGATGTGCGTGGTGTCATTGAGGGTAAGGGAGGACACCGCTGAGGTCCTGCTTCCCAGAGAGGCAGGATTGGAGGCAGCCCGGGGAGGCCCCTGGGACAGGCTCCAGTCCTCCCCTCCTGCTTTGGAGCTGCCCAGTGAGCAGTTGGGCCCAGGCAAAGGGGCAGAGCCTCATGGAGGTCAAACCCCAGCATCCGTCAAGCACAGGAGGCCTCCATGTGCACTTGTGCTTGGGGAGCTGCTGGCAGGCAGGGTCAGCAGGGGCCAGACGAGGGGGCACAGAGTGGTGCCTGTGGGGCTCAGGATGCAGAGGTCAGGATGGGGCTGTGGCGAGACCCCTCTGGTTGTGGAGTGCTGGTGGCAGGGCAGGGGCAGGTGGGAAACTTATAAAAAAAACCCTAGCTGAAAAATATGGACTATTTCAAAGAATGTGAGATGGTAGGGAAGGAGAGAATGCAGGAATGTAAAAATGTCCTGGAGGTAGGATAAATGGAGCCTGTGTGTGTGCATGTGTGTGAGAGCTGGGATGGGGTGGGGAGGATGAAGGTCATGCTCTCTGAGCTCTGCTGTGTCCGAAGCAGTGTTCAAAGTGCTTTTCATCTATTAACTCACTAAGGAAAGCTCTATTTGCTACCCCCATTTTACAGGTGAGAAAACCGAGGCACCAGGCAGTTCAGTAACTTGTCAGAGGTCACCCAGCTGGGCAGGGCAGGGATTTGCACCTGGAAGGCTGACTCTGTGCCCTTGCAGCACCTGTGCTCACTGGGGTGCTTATGAGAGCAAAGTGGTGCTGTCTGTCTCCCTCCCCAGCCACCTGCCATGCCCATCCTCCAGGCCTGTCCCTCCAGCCTCACCCACCTCAGTCACCTCCCTCCAGTCTTTGCTCACTCCCTCCAGTCTTTGCCCCTCCCTTTGCCCCTTCTCTGACTGCTGATTTTGTCAGATACCTCCTGCTTTATGAAGTATTTGCAGATAGGCCTCCCAGGTGGAATGCACTCCTGTGTACACGTGCTCCCTTTTCCTGGGGTTATTGCAGCTTCTGCCACCTGCTCTTTGGAACTATGTTCCCTGCTCACAGCCCAATAGGCTGCATGCAATTGGCGCTCACTAAGGGAGTGAAGGCATGTGCAGGGCTGCAGTGCCTGGCTTGGACGTCTGAGTGGATGGCAGTGCCTTGCCCAGAGTCTGGGACAAAGGTGAGGTCGCTGTTAGAAGCGTGGGCGTGTGTGCATATACACAGTTCACAGCAGGTGACTGCACCGAGTGAGGACAGAAACTCAGTACCAGAGTTTATATTAGTTTACTGGGGCTGCCATAACAAAGTACCACAAACTGGGTGGCTTAAACAGCAGGCATTTATCATCTCAGTTCTGGTGGCCAGAAGTCCAAGATCAATGCATTGGCAGGGTTGGTTACTCCTGAGGCCGTGAGGGAGAACCTGTCCCAGGCCCTTCTCTCAGCTTCTGGCGGTTTGCTAGCAATCTTTGGTGTTGCTTGGCTTATAAACTTCTTCCTTCGTCTGAACGTGGTGTTCTCCACGTGTGTGTGTGTGTGTGTGTGTGTAAACTTCTGCCTTCGTCTGAACGTGGTGTTCTCCGTGTGTGTGTGTGTGTGTGTGTATGTGTAAACTTCTGCCTTCGTCTGAACGTGGTGTTCTCCGTGTGTGTGTGTGTGTGTAAACTTCTGCCTTCGTCTGAACGTGGTGTTCTCCGTGTGTGTGTGTGTGTGTGTGTGTGTGTGTGTGTGTCTCCATCCAAATTTCCTCTTTTATAAGGACACCAATCATATTGGAGTAGGGTGCACCCTACTCTGGTATGACCTCATCTTAACTAATGACAGCTGCAAGGATGTTATTTGCAAATACAGAAATACGGTCACATTTTGAGGTACTGGGTGTTAGGACTTTGAATTTTGGGGGACACAGTTCAACCCATAGCAGAGGTAATGACAGACACTGCATGAAATAAATGTTGCTCATCAAAGAATGCTTAGCAACTTGATGATTTGTGTACTACCAGAACTTGGAGGGCACTTACTGATTGCTAAGGTTTCCAAAATACCTTCTGGAGCACCAAGGACAAGCCTTCCCGGAGGGGCCTTGGGAGCTCAGCCCTCACTGCCCCCTGGGAAACTGTGCTTTCCTCAGTTTCTTCTAGCTGCCAGAAATATCTGCTGCTGAAAGGACATTTGCAAAGTGCTGTCCAGATCAGCCCTCCCCCAGGAGAGGCTCATAGCCCCAGATGGATTTTGAAGTTCTGTGAGCTGCCTCAAAATCACTTAACTCTGAGCACAGAGATTTTCCTGTGATTGGAGGGCTTTGAAAATCTGCATTAGATCTCCTCTTCAACAATGTCGATCTGAAGCTAATTGCTTCTAGGTGCTTTGCAGTGGCTGTCACCCTAACTCAGGTGCCCATTAAAGTTAAAACTTCTAGATTGAGACACTGAGAACTGTAGGACAGATTTTTAAACTTTTCCTATTGCTTTTTTCTTGTTGCTGGTAAGTGTGACTAATCAGATACCTAGGAACAGAGTGTAAAGGAAAAAGATTTTTTTCCCAAAAAATAAAGAGTAATAGATTCACTTTTCAAACATTATTTTTCCTAAGAGGTTGGATTCAGTTCATCTCACCAAGAAATAGCAGGTTTCCAGCATCATGTTTTAAAAAGTTAAAAAATGTACGGAAAAATATTGATTACTATTGCAACTTCTGCTTTTTTTCCTATTATAAGTAGGTTTATCAGATGTTAAGCACGTCTTTTGTAAAAGCAAGTGATAACCCTTGGCTGAAATTCTGAATAACTCTGTAATACTCTCCAGCGCCACCCTGCACAGGCCAGACTTTGCTCAGAGGCATTGTGTTAACTCGTCATTCCTCGCCTGCTAGGATGTCCTTGTTCCCATCTTACAGCTGGGGACACTGAAGTGGAGAGAGGGGCATAAGGAATGTGAGTCCACATGGCTGTGTGTCCAGGGTTCAGATAGAGCTCGTCCAGCCTCCGAGTCATTAGGCACGACTGTACCGGGCTGTGTCTCACCGAGGGTGGAACCTGCTCTGTGTCAGATTTTTCTAGCTCATGTCTAAGTCACAGCAGCCCTGCTGGGAAAGGGGTGCCATCCTTATTACCTGTAAGGAAGCTGTAGTTTGGGGACCCTGAGTCATTTTCGGATCCTCCTGCAGCTGGTGTGTAGTGTGGGCAGAATCTGTTCCTGAGCTTGTCTGGAGCCAGTGTCCTGAGGGTCGCTGTTACAGTCTTCCATCTCCTATGTCTCCACCTGCCTGTTTTTGAGGACTCTGCCCTTTCTTTTCAATGATAGGGGGTGGGTGGGATGGCAGTGGCACCAAAATGAGAGTTTAATTACTTTACTTGAATTTTGGTTTTCTTTGGTTTTTATTATTGAACAAACAACACCAAATAAAGCAACTGTGATTACTGTTCCGTCAGTGTAGGAATGAGTGTGCATGAACACGTGTGTGCGTATGCAAGCGTGCATAGGGAGGCTGGTTCTCCGGGCAGCCCACCTAGCCTCTGATGGTCTGGAGGGCCTCGAACACTTCTTTGGGATGGGATGGGGATGGGTTGAGGACTCTAGTTACTGCTTCTTGGGCACTGAAGTCGCCCAGACCCAGGATTCGGTGGGGATGGATGGGTCCTGTTACAGGCAAGGGAACCAGATGTGGCTCTGGGCAGCAGAGGGTTGACCCACGGCTGCTGGGGCTGCTGGGGAGGCCTGACAGCATTGTATGCTGGGGTTCAGTTATTCGGGGTTTAGACAGGGTTTTTGGAAGGCACCTGTGCATGAGCCGGAAATGAGGGCTAGGACCTGATGTGTTTCTCTCTCCAGAGGTTCTCAGTTCAGAATCCCAGTGAGGCTTTACCAGAGTGGACTCAGAGTGCAGAATCGCAAAAGGTAGTTTGTCTTTGGAGGTGGCAGTGGAAACCAGAAGTCTAAGTGTTTCCCACTGTACAAGAGAAAGCCTGGCTGTCCGGTCCAGGGCACTAGGG
This sequence comes from Cynocephalus volans, assembly GCF_027409185.1. NCBI lineage: Eukaryota > Metazoa > Chordata > Mammalia > Dermoptera > Cynocephalidae > Cynocephalus > Cynocephalus volans. Next base: position 297,689,396 of record NC_084460.1, read on the forward strand.
GCAGCCCTCGGGACCTCCACACGCCCCCCCTTCCCTTGTTCCAGCAGGGTCCCCAGTGGCTTCTTGCTAACCCAGCGTGGTCTCTAACATCTCTCCGTCAGCTGCACTGCTCTGTCTCGACCTGTGCAGAGATACCATCCAGTAGTTTCTGTCTAACACGTGTGTAGTAGTTGAGCATCCTTCCCTTAATTGTGAACTGTGACTACGGAAACACCATTCTCATGATGTGTTCTGTGTTTTCCTTTCAAGAACTGGGTTTCCCTTGAGGAGAATACAGGTTCTCAGCCCTTTGATTTATCAAGATGTCGTAGAATATGCACCTGTATGCATGAAAAATTTGTTTCAGTTTTGTGAACCCCGCTAGAGAATGACAATTTCGGTGTTCTCTGTTTCCCAGTGATTGAGAATTCCTGAATTTATATACAAAGCCTACATGAAAATTCTACACTTCTCAGCCATGAGTGCCTGGCATTGCATGGGAGGCTGTGCCTGCTAACTGGAAATGAACACAGGTTCCTAGAGACAAATAATTACGTCTGAGTTCAGTTGTTTTTAAATTCAGCGGTTACTGGAGACATTTGAAATCCACTCCTAAACAGTCAGTTGCCTCCATGGCCACAGCCTAGGGTGTATTTTTCCACAAGCGAAGCCCACGTCTGTTTACCCTCCTCACGCTCTGTTTTTCTTTTGTAACGAGGTTTTTTGTGTGTGTGGCAGGTGGCAGGTTCAAGAAAGAGATTGTTGTTGATGGACAAAGCTATCTGCTGCTGATTAGAGATGAAGGGGGCCCCCCAGAGGCACAGGTGAGTATCACACACACGCCGGTGGTCAGCTCTTTGCCTTTTTTTTTTTTTTTTTACTAAGGTTCTGATCCGACAAGTGATTCCAAGGGCTGACCAGTTACTCAGCAGGTTAGAGCGCAGCCTTATAACACCAAGGTGATGGGTTCAGATCCCTGTACCAGCCAGCCACCAAAACAAAACAGAGTAAACAAGTGGTTCTAGAATCCAGTCAGATAAAGAAACACCTTTAAAATGTTTTCTATGACTGAGATTTTTCTTACCTCTGAGAAACTAATTCTATTGTTCCTTCTGACTAAATCCAAGAGAGAAGTTGGGTCTGTGTGGCTGATTTTTTTTTTTTTCTTCCACTTTCTGTGTTTTTAAGAAAGAAAGAAAAGCAGAAACTGCACTGATTAGTCAACTCAGTTGGAATGGCATCTGGAAATTTTTATAGTTTTGTGTTTTTTTATCTTTATCTTTTTTTCCTTGAGGTGGTTTGATCTCTAGAGAGATGAGATGACTTAGAAAATTTGCTGGGTAGAATTTGGAGTCCAATCTTCTCTCTGACTCAGTGGCTCCGTGCCGCTCCCTGGCCATCCTGGCCCTCCTCGGTCTCCACCGAAAACTACCGTGCAGCCTATTGTGAAAATCCCTTGAAAGATGGTCATTCTGGAAATAAAAGAGCATGAGTGTGGAAAACCTCTTTCTTTGGTTTACTTAATCCAGTTTATTATTTTACTTCACAGTTTTCTAAACACTTTAAAGAAGCCAAGAGCTGGTAACAGCCAATGACCCATTAATGCAAATTTAATATTAGACATTTCCTTGGCATCCTTTCTTGAACTTACCTTTTTGTGAAAGTGAAGCATAGGCGTGTAGGATAAAGTGAAAGATGTTGGATATAGGGATTCTTAAAAGTCTGGTATTCCATACATTGGAAGACCACGCAGCTATTCAGAATATCATGGATTTACCATGTTGCATTGAATGGAAAACATCATGGGTGGAAGATGCTCCAATATTTCTTAAAAATGCTGGCAGTTAAACTATGAAACATAATAATAAGGTTGTTCTGATATAAAAGATGTTGAAGTGTGAGAAATCTTTTTCCTTAATGTTGATGAAACAGCGCACTTGATCATATTACGGAAAGACCTTAAAGACACATTCACAGTGAACGAAGTTGGTTACAAAGCGATTTGAGCCATGTTCAGTGCACATCTGCTACTTTATAATTAAGCAGGAAAAGGTTTGAGATCTGACTTGTACTATCCTAGGTTTGCAATGGCAGCAAAAGCCAGTAACTGTTTCTTAGTTGGACTTAGCACATGGGACAGTCTGCCCTGTGACAAGGGGTTCTTTGATGCAAGTTCCCTCGGAGGCGGCTCATAAATAGAATGAAGTTGGTAAAATGTGAAAGTCATCTGGATTTATTTTCCATTTTTCCTAGTATGTAAATGTTTTGGAGCAACCAGGGACAAGATGTTTTTCCCCCAATTAAAGAGCACGCCTTATCAGTATGTAAAGAATCTAAGAAAAAAATAGGGAGATCTACAGAAGTGCACACAGTAGCTGGTTTAGTGACTTCAAGAAGTGCTATGCTTTTCACTGTGCAAAGCTGCCCAGAGAAGAGAAATGTGAAGACTCGGGACCTTTCCCTGTGTTCAAGCAATGCAGAAGCCTTTCTTGGTTTGAATTTTACTTGTGACAAGAATGGTCTCTCTTAAAAGTAACCCCAGATACACCCTGCTTTCCTGCAGCACAGGGACGATTCAACTCTGCTGTGAATGTTATTACAGTTGCTTTTTTAATTAGAAAAAGTTATTTTGTGCTCTTGTTTAAAAGCCCGTACCTAGTGTTACCATCACCCCGCACGTCGACAGACAGAATCCCGTAATTTTATCTCCAGTGGTATTTTTTCTCTAAGAAAGATCTTTTCTCTAATGTCTGTGGATAATGCACCTTTTACATAGCTTGAAATGCAGAGAATATCCAATGTCATTTGATAAAGTAATGTTTTCCTTCTTTTTAGTCAATCTAATTATTTAAGCAATTGCTTTAAGGAAAAAAAAATGAAGGCCTGTGACAAATGGTCACCTCTTGTCTGTTGAGCTGGGTGAGCTGCGCCTTGCGGGTAGCGCTGGGTGAGCGCCCCATGTGCCACCCTTCACGTCCACCATCTGTGTGATCCCTGAGGTGACCCTAGTGCCCTGAGATCTCACCCGAGGTTGGACGTGAGGACGTGGTGATGGGGTACAGACCCTGGCGTCCTGCCTGTGATCCCACCAATGCTGGGGGTAGAGCTAGGAACACCGGGACATCTCTGTGGCATCTGGCTATGAGAAAGTATTGACTCAGGAGGATCAGTCCCTTATCTTACTAGCACACGCTTCCTTCAGAAGTAGTCTAGAAGCTTACCCTAGTTATTAAAGAAAAGATTTCTGCTGTAGGGAATATCAACGTGGAGGCTTTCAAAATTACAGATAGAATTTCTTTGCTTTATTATTACAGATCATGTAATGTCGTCTACCTAAAGACACAATGGCTTCATGAGAAAAGCCGCAAGGCTCTTTGTGGCTACCAGTGTTGTTTTAGGGTAGTATAGAAACTCTGCCATGTAATTGGCATTTTTTTCTTTCAAAATTCCAATTTTCTAATGGAAAAAGCCCTGAGAGTAGGGGGGTATTTACTGAGTGCTGCCCACCCACTGGGTGCTGGGGCAGGGGACGGGGTTTGCGTTTCCTCTACGTGGAGGTTCCCGGCTTTGACCCTGGGCAGAGGTCTGGTCCTGCTTCCCGCGCTGGTGTGCAGCGAGAGGCTGAGCTCTCCCATGTCTCGGGAGAGAGAAGAAACATGCCTGCAGGCAGAGGCGAGGAAAAGGAGGCTCCGTTCTGTCGGCCCGAGCCCTCGTGCCCTCTGGAGGAACTGTCAGGGTTTTCTCAGTCTGTCCCAGGATTATTTGTTTCCAAGTCCTTTCTCATTTAATTTTATATCATTAGAGCTTTGGGTTTTCAGAAGTTTCATCATGTAAACGTTTCACATATAACTTGGTACACTTTTCAGTTGTACGTAGTAGTCAGAGTTTAACCCACAAAAAGTTCCCCCAAGTGTATTAGGGGTGATACCTCGGCCATAGAAATGTATCACCTTGTTTTAGAGAAAGCAAATAGGATTTTTTTGTTTTATCTTCACTTGGAAAGAGAAGGGTCTTTGGTGGCAGCCGTGGTGAGGATGTGGGGGGATGTGTGGGGCTGCGGGACTGCAGGAGCCTCTGTTCCCTCAGCTCCGACTTTGCAAGATGGTTATTGGTAATACATGAAGTTATATGAGGGTACTTCAACATGTTTGTGGAAAAATGGAATTAAAAGATAATGTGAATCTCTCCACGAACGTCTTGAAGACCCTTGTACGTGCCGGACAGTAGTTATTTGCCAGGAAGACGCTGTGATACTGGTTAAACTGAACGCAGGCACAACGGTAAGATGGCAAGAGTCGGGTCATCGCGAGCCCCCTCACCAATTTTTGTTAATTTTATTAATTTCCCTGAAAGTAAGAACTTACTTGCTCTCAGGGGCACTGTAAGAGTTCAGTGGTGGCTCGGTCCTTACCTACAAAGAGCTCTCCAGACAGTGGAGGAGACCAGCCGTGGGGCCTGGCGTGGTGTGTGGGGAGGCCGGGGGTGGGTTTCCGCGCAGCCTGTGGGAGCCCGGGGGAGAAGCCCCTCTCAGTCTGGGGGGTCCTGCAGGGCTCCCTGGAGGCCCAGAAGGGGGATTTAGTGTGAAACAGGGGCTCCGGCTCACCCCCAGTGCCTGTCCTCAGAAGCGAGAGGCTCTGGTGGGAGCAGTCACCTTCTGCTTGCAGGGCTGCGGCTGGCTGGGTCGGGACAGAGGGTGGGCTCCCGGGAGCGGGAACAGCATGGCGGGGAGACGGCGTGCTTTGTGTTCTCTGAGGACGGAGTGGCCTGGGTGGGAACCGGACCAGGGTCCGTTCCTGAGGGGAACGTGGAGGTGCGGTGTGCCCAGGAGAAGGACCGTGGTGATGTAATGACAGTGAGGGCATAGTAACAAGTTGATCGTCAAGTGTCTGCCGGGTGGCGAGGGGTCCTGGCGCTCTCAGCGGCCCGGGCTCTGCCATCCTGGCCTCTCCCTGAGCCGCCTTCTCACTCAACTCCTGCTCTCTCTCCCCTTTTCTCCCCAGTTTGCCATGTGGGTGGACGCTGTTATATTCGTCTTCAGCTTGGAGGATGAAATAAGTTTCCAGACTGTCTACCACTACTACAGCCGGATGGCCAGCTACCGGAACACGGGCGAGATTCCGCTGGTGCTGGTGGGAACCCAGGGTGAGCCGCGCGCTGACTGTTGAGTGACTCCAGCAGCCGAGCGGGCAGTGGACTCACGGTCTGTGTCTGGGGCGGAGGAGTTGGAACGTGGCTCCAAGAGGGAGTGATTTCCTATTGAAGGCTCACTTGTCACCTTGAGAATCCATCAAACTGAAATTAACTGTTACATGTCCTGATCTGACTCTGGAGAAACATTCAGTCAACAACCTCAAAACAACACACACACACACACTTTTGAGTGCTTTAGAAAAAATAAGATGTTTTCTCTTGTTCTCTATATCTTCATTCTCTGTTGTATAAAACAGTTTTATACAAGGTGCCCCTTTAAAGTAACGCTGGTTTGTGTCATATAGAGAGTTTTGTTTCGTTCGTTCTATTTGTCAGTGTCTTACGACCTGTACCGTAGTTTATCAGACACCTCAGCAAAGACTCATATTGGGCACAGTTTTTGTTTTCTTCTAGGTCATTTAAACTTGATCTCTTAGTGAAGTGATCGTCATGTGGAATCAGACGCAGCATCCTTGTTCTTGATCTCAGACTCACTGTCGTCAAGTGTCTACCACTGGGGTCTAACATAGAGTGTTTTAAAAAATCAGATGAAAGTTAACTTTTGAAGCTGCTTTGTCAGAAATATGAGTAACTTATAAAACCATCATGCCAAAAACATTGTATTATCCTTTCATTCTGTTAATATACTATTTTTGCTATTTCCTTTAGAAATAGCGTATCGGTTTGTCCTTCTGTGCCCTGATGTAAGACTTTTCCAGTGATGAAGTTAGCTCTGTGGAGCTATATGCAGTGCACTTGATGTGGGGTACGTTAGAGAGAGCTCAGGCACAGTGAGTAAGTGGATGCTTTGGCAGGAGCCTGCGGGGATGAGCCCAGATCACGTAGGTGGATGTGTGTGTTGAGAAATAGGGTAGTGTGGAATAAAGTAAAAGTGTTTTCTCAGTATGCCACATGTAGAACGCTAGCATTGGGTTTTCATGGACAGCCCCTCTTTTTTTTGTTTTTTAAGCGTGCCTGCAGTGGCTGGGGTCTCCCTCGTTACTGAGAGAGGTTCAGGGCAAGAGGTTCCTTATGCCTGACGCGGCCTCTAGTGGTCACCGGGAGGCAAGGACGCACTGATCAAAAGCCCGTGGTTCTGTATAAGTACAGAATTGGCATATCTGAGGTGGCGTCTGGGAAATTCTGAATAAATAATTATTTAAAATGGGTAGTTACCCAAAGGAGATTCTGTTAAAGCTGCCTTGAGGTTGAAGAGATCATGCCAAGTAAGAGGCTCTTGCTGCGGGTTTGGCCGGGGTGTTTCTGAGCAGTGTCAGCCACAGGCTCCTGGCCAGCTGCTTCTGTTCAGGAGGTTTGTATTCACAACCCAGGATGCTTTCTTGCTGTGGTGAGTGGCAATGAAGTGCCCAGTCTGGGCTGGAAGGGTCAGATTGATCAGTTCTCTCTCTACCCACTAGCGTTCCTGTTAGTAGAGAGTAGAGTGAAGGGTCCGAGTCCTGGGCTCTGGGCCCCACACACCTGGGTGTGACTGGCTGCTGGCTGTGTGGCCCTGACTGCCCCCTCTTAGGGCTCTGGGAGGGTCAAACAGGAATTCAGGGAAGGTACTCAGTGCACCCACGGGCACATGGTGCATGTCTGACAGCAGTGGCTTTCGTCCCTTGTATTTCCACATGTAACCAGTTTCACTGAGGTCCCGCTTGGGACCCAGAAGCACATCTTTCTCTGCCCCTGTGCCTGGAGGCAAGTGTGGCCCTGAGTCTCCCACCTCAGCTGAGGGTGCATCCGTGCCTCCCGCTGGGTTGTCCGTGTGTGCATAGAGGAAGCTGGGCATGGTTCCTTAGATTCTGGGGAAACCCTAGTGAACTTGAACTCCCTGAGTTCAAGGACCCCACCCCCTTTTGTTCCCTAATTCTGTAACTGTCTGTTGACTGAGTGCACTAAGCCCGAAAGGCCCCGGGAGCACCCCAGTCAGGCTGCCCAGTGCCCACAGCTGTCCCCGCACTCCCTGAGACGGCTCCTGCTCCAGCTCTGGTCCTTGTGGCCTCACTGTGCCTCAGACAAACAGGAATGGAATGCCTCAGTTAGGGACGTTCCTCCCCTGAGGGAGCCTTAGGCAGGCCTGGCGAGTGTACGGAGCCTGCTTCTGGGAGGCTGGAGTGAGCGCGGGCTTCTGGGGGTCCCACATTTAGACACTTGTTAACTGTGTGGGACTTGCCTTCAGTGAAGCCTGCACCTTCTCTGTGCATTTGTGCTGGCTCCTCGGGATGCCGGAGACAGCAGGCAGGTCAGGTTGGAGATGAGGGGACCTGAAGTCTCCCTCCGTGCTAGGTGAGGTGGGTGGCTTTAGAGGTCAGAGGTTATGGGAGGGGAAAGAACTGGAGAAGAGTGCAGTTCATTCCTTAAGGGCACCTGGCATGATGAGGCCTCAGCCCCAGGTGGGAACAGCTCTGCAGAATGTGCCTCTCTCTGTTGTGGAGCAAAATGTGACGGAAGTCGTTCAAGTGTTTAGGCAGGTTCTGTTTTAGAGTTACGAGTTAAAGTGATTTGAGGGAGAGAGAAGCAGGAGATCTGAAGAGCTGCAGAGTTAAAAGTGGAATAAAAAACTGACCAGCAGAGCAGAAGTGTAGTGCGCACGGCAGGAAGCCTGCTTCTGCAGTGACAAGGGCGCCAGCAGTGACGAGGGCACGAGCTGCGCCTCTGAGGACGCGCTGGGACGGGACAGAGCAGGCGCTTCCGAGGACAGAGGCGCTGCCGAGCCATTGGGGGCCCCTGGTCAGGATCAGGTTTAAGCTGGAGGGATGCTTTGTGGCCCGTGGTTTTCAAATTATACTAAAGCATTGAAAAGTTATGGATTTCTAAATTTTTTCCTACTATTTTCTTAAAAAAAAAAAAAAGTTTACACTTTTGACAAATACTTTTTTCTTAAATGCTGTGAAGTGCAAGCCAGATTTACTATCCGTAAGACAGGACGAGGTGTCCTCTAGCAGGCCTTGCCCAGGGCGTGTTCTGAAATGTCCATCGAGGCTTTTACAGAGTCACTTCACCTTAGGGCGATTAAGAAATATCAGTTCGAACAATTCCATAAGGATAAAAAATAAAACAGAAAAAAGAGGGGAAAAGTGAATAAATTGTTTTCTCAGGATACCACTTCTTTTTCTTATATTTCAAAAAGATGGAGTGTCAGATGCCCCTCCCACACAGACATAAACAAGATGCAAAGCATTGTCACTCTCTTGTATACCCCACGCTGCTGTGCCTTTGACTAGTAGAGAAATCCTGCGGGTGGGTCTTTGATTTTTCTTCAGTGTACGAGCCTCCAAGCCCCCCAAGGAAACTTGGGCTGGGGAGAAGTGTCTGCAGGGCGCTGTATCTCACCCCTTGACACAGCAGCTGTTGACATTCTGGCCTTTCTCTGTGCATGTGCCAGGCCTGGACTCTGCTCCATAATGCAGCAGTGAGGACATGAAGCGGGGGTTGTGATGACCAAGCTGGAAAAAGGCTCCGTTTCTTTTTTAGGAGATTAGTGGCTGGTCCACATCTCTGTTTTGCTGCTCAAACATCCCCGTCTGTACACAGATGCCATGGAGGGTGGGGTGTACCCCCACATCCAAGTCACCTGTGACCCCAAGTGGTTCTGTTAAAACCTCAGGTGGCTTGAAAGCCACTCGTGCTTACAGCCCCTGGAGCCTGAAAGCCAAAAACTTAAAATTGGCCTCTAAGGCCCTGCTCCCCTCTCCCCACCCTCACCCCTGCTCCTCTTACCATCACCCCGCATCTCCCTTAGATACACCACGTCCTCTCCCCAGGATTCCTGGCCGCTCCCCACCTCTGCAGGTGAGGCCTCCCTGACCACTTCATCTAAAACCCCAGGGTCACCCAAATCCTGTATCCTCCTTCCCAGCCTCGCTTACCACTTACGGACATCTTACATCCATAGTCGTTGCTCAAATTCATTTCAGTTACCTTCCGCCTCCTTCCCTGGTCAACTAGAAGGTCTGTTCCACGAGAACGCAGATGTATGTCTGTTTCGTTCACCGTCGTGTCCTTGTGCCCAGAACAAGACCAGACACCCAGTGGGGCTCAGCGAACATTTATTGAGCAAGCAAATGGACAAATGGCCACCCCTGGAAGGATGAGGAGAGTGTATGGGATGCATCTAGCAGGGTGCTTCGTGTGCAGATGGTGACCTGCAAATAGGGATGATGGTTTCTTTTTTTATTTTCCCTTTAAAAATATTTTCCTCTAGAGCCATATTTAACTCTTACTCTTTCCTTTTCTGGTCTTTCTGGATGTGCTTTTATTTCAGTTTTAGAAATTCTCTTCTAAAACAAATTTCTGCTAATGAATGACTATTCTGGTGTTTGGGCTATTATTTGGGGATTAAACTATGTTTTAAAAACTCCAGATTTTCTCGAGAATTAAGTCTGTACCTAGTAAGGTTCAGGTTTTGAGCTACTTGGGAACCTGAAGCTGTGGGAAGTGAGTAGCGCTGCTTGTGGTCGCCGTGTTGTCACTTTCTGGTCTTCTGTTCCAGATGCCATCAGTTCCACCAACCCGCGGGTCATCGACGACGCCAGGGCGCGGAAGCTGTCCAGTGACCTCAAGCGGTGCACGTACTACGAGACGTGCGCCACCTACGGGCTCAACGTGGAGCGCGTCTTCCAGGACGGTGAGTGCTCCTGGCCGCGACTGCACTGTAACTCTGTGACACAGGAGCACGTCAGGAAGACTGTCCTGCCTGCGGGTCTCTCCTCGTCCATGTGGGTGACAGGTGTATCATTTGATGTGTGGATACCAATCCCTAGTATTGACAGCTGAGCACTTGGTCTGAGAGGTGTTTCTCAATTCCGTTCCCTTTACAGTGATGTGTTTAGAAGAGACATTTACTTCAGAACAACCCTGTCATGGATCCTGTGGGTCACAGTATGTGACCTTTTTGGGGACAGGGTGAAAACTTTCTTGAGCTGTTGTTCTCTCTGCGCTCTGTGGAACACGCATGAGTGCCGTTTCCGCGTCGTAGTTCCTCATTCCAGATCCAGTCCTGTCTTTAAGAAAGGTTTAAATGCTGGATGTGAGGGTTTGAGTAGAGGAAACCGAAAGGAGAGACCGAGTTGAGTTTGGACCAGAAACAAATCTCATGGTAGGACTCACTGCTGAGAGCGAGGATGAGCATTAGAACTGCTTTATGGTGTTGCCTGCATGGTCGCTCACCCACCTCCAGGAGCAGCCGTCAGTCAGGCAGGAAGCTCTCCTAGAGGAGTTAAGGTTCTGCAAGGGGGATAAACATTCACATAAATGCTTACAGTGCCGGGTGTCGAGGTGACAGAGGGTCTGATGGTGTGCGGGGGCTGGGAGAGGGGGGTTGGTCTCAATCTGGGGTCAGGAAGGTCTTGGGTAAAGCAGTTCTTTCAGAGTTGGAGCCTGGGAGAAGGACGCCCCCAGCAGAGGGTCCCATTTCTGAGGGGAGTCACAGGAAGTCAGTCCTGGGCCCCTCTCCCCTCTGGTTTAAATCCACGTGTGGCAGACTTGCCCCCGCATTCGCTGGCACTGGTGCTGGGGGGATCGTCGGGAGCGGAGTGGGACACCCAGCTCTGGCTCCTCCAAGGCTGCCTGAGCTGCTTAGAGGTGATGAAGAAAAACTGTAACCCTGACGAAGACAGTGATTGCAGGAGTGCTCCTGGTACTGCCCCCAAACCGGGCAGCACGTGCCTTTCTCTCAAGTGGCTAAATTAGTTTTCAGATGAAACATGGTGGGAATTCACCCTTTATTTTACTAAATTTCAAAGATTGTGTCAATTTTCAAACTTTGTATTTTCCTCCTTTTCCTTTAATGGCCAGATTCTTTTCTTCTAATCTTTCCATCTCCTTTTCCCTTCCTCACGGATGATTACCTCTTTTTTAGCACATTTATCCTATTTTGTCCTTCACACCTTGTATTTTTTTGATCACCTTTTCCAGTGTCAATTCCAAAAACAGCTCAGGCCTCCCTGAGAAGCAGCACTGAGTCCCTGGGTCATGCAGCCCCTTCCTGCTCCAGGCACGCTGATCCTGGGCCTCGTGCCGGCTGTGTCGGGAGCAGGTCCTGTGGGGTGCAGACCTGCATTTCAGACCTGGGCAGGCTCATGCCAGTCTGGGGTTTGCAGCTCTGTGGATGTTAGTGAGACTGAAGAAGTGTGCAGGAAGCTCGCGGAGTCCTTCCGAGGGGTGGGCTCTAGCAGCATGTGCCTCCTGTTTGCCATCGCGTGGCCAAGACCCCAGGGAAAGCTACAGTGAAGTACTGCAGGGGCAGCTCCCTGCACCAGGGCCCATGAACTGACCTGGCCAGCTGCCTGTTTCTGCAAACGGACTGTTCTTGAGGCACAGCCGTGCCCACCTGTGTATGGACCACTCTCTACCTGTAACAGCAGAGTCAAGTAGTTGCAGCAGAAACCGTGGCCCACGAAGCTAAAAACGTTTACTTTCTGGCCCTTTATGGAGTTTGCAGGGTCGCTGCTGCTCACCAATTCGCTTTGTTTAGATTGCTCCTTTGACTTTCTGGCTTCCTTTGTGCCCCAGGGCCTATTTTTACTTATTTACTTTTTATATCTTAGCACTGTAGAAAGAGAAAATAAAGGGTATATAATTTCTATGTAATGTTTAGCTTCTTCATAAAAGAAGAAGACAAGCCAGGTGCTTCCACCTGACCTTCCGTTGTCACGTTCCTAGGGGACTGGTTACCTAGGTTGGTTTGTTTATGTCTGGGCAGCTGGTTGGAACAGGGATCAAACCCTGGACCTTGGTGTTATCAGCACTGCACTGGTCATTTGTTCTGTCTGTATGACAGAAGCTCTTTTGGCCAGTATGTGTCTGTCAGGGAAATGAAGTTTCCAGGAAGGTTTTAAGAAGGCTCGTGTTGCTGATGGTGTTTTTTAACCTGGGTGTTCAAAGGTAACGTAAAATAGTTACAACTCAGCAACAACAATAGATTCTTCCCTGAGAAGATTGGGCAGTGCTGGAGGTGGTAAAAAGCCACCTGTGTGTTGGTAGTAAAAACGCCCCTTTGAGCGTTACGTGTCACCTCGGGGGGAGGAGAGAGGGCTGCCCCCGAGGTCCTCATGATGGCACTTTGGGGACTGCAGTTTCTGCAGTTAGACTTTGGAGACTGTCAACTTCAGTCTCTTTTCAGACGCTTTGGAATTTCTCACCTGACGTTGAGTGTCTGTGTTGGCAGGAGACAGGGCTGTACCGTGGATGTGGAGGAACAGTGGTTTGTGTCACAGGCTCTAGTGAGCCTAAGGGTGAGACAGAATCCGTTTTTGTTTGAGTTGACATTTTATGGGGTAGAGCCAGCAGATCCTAAGTTTTATGGGGCATGTTTTATGATTTCTAAATTGTGGGGTCTTCGAAGTTTCTGACTGGTATGTGTTATTTTGAGCATCTCTGATACCTAAAGGAGGGATTTCCCTTCATACAGAATGAGGACTGGAGCCAGATGTGGTCACAGACTTGCCTTCGTTCCCTCCTCTGGGCTACTTGGTGCCCTTTGTCCACTCTCTGCCTCCCTCTGTCTCTACTAGAACGAGCTCAACTGTGAACGGTGCTGTTTTTTACGTGGATCGTTGTTATGTGTCCCAGCAGCAGTTGCTTTGTGTACAGAATTCAGTATTCTTGCATGTATATTCTCAACGTTCCAGTCACTTGTGAAGTCCCTAGTCAGAGCATCCTATTATATATACTCTGTGTCCTATGCTAAGGCTACTCCTCACTGAAGCTTTAGCTTCTTACCTTCTTAAGTGTGTTTTCATAGGACAGTAGGAAAATCTATATGCAAAGATTTGCTCTGACAGTAGTTGTTAGACCAGGTGAAGATCCATGAAAAAAAAAAAAAAAAAAAAGGTAAATTACAACTTATCCTGTGTCCACTTAATATTCTCCAAGGCCCGTTTAGTGATTTCATGTAGGAGAGTTTTCATCCTAGGATAGATCTGTGCTATTTATGTCAACAGAAACAATTGGGTTCTGGGTACATGCAGGTGGGACAGGTGGGTGATAGCATTAGAAGGGTCGTGTAGGCAATTGCGGGCACGGCCATGGCCTTAACACTTGTTAGGGCTTCCTCTAACCACATGCTCCTGTACGTCATCCTGGTGGATGGACGCTCATCGGGCAGAGTAGTCCCTCTTCTAGGCATATCTGTGCAAATGCTTCACCACTGTCACCCTGGCAATCAGTCACTATGAATTCTGGAAAGCACTTGCATAGAAGTTACCCCATTTGGTTGTCGCCCCTCCCGGCGACAGCTCACCTGGGCATATACGAGGGTTCTTTAAAAAGTTCACAGAAGGATTCATATTACCTTTTAATTCTACTTTTCCACAAACTTTTTGAAGTCCCCACATATAACCCACACCAAGAGCCTGAGCTGGAAGAGGTCGTGTGATTTTCCCAAGGTTCCACGGTGGGTCCAGGACCCCAGTTTGCTTTTCATCCTTTGCTTCCAAAGACTGGGATCCTGGAGTACAAAGAATCCATGTCACATTAAGCGTCTGCAGCTGCTTGGTCCTCATTACAGTGGTGTCCAGAGCAAGGGTAGCTGTATTAATAAGCCTGTGTGTGCAAGCTAATTGCATGCGCTAGAGCATCATTAAATGTGAGCCATCTTCTGGGATTTTCCTTCTGAGCCCTGCATCATCTTGTACCAGTTTGTTTTGCTGACACCACAGTCTTTTGATTGTGCTGTTAAAGGATATGCCAATTAGGCCTGTTCCACTCTTTCCTGGAACCAACCTACTTTTCATTGTTGGGGTTGCCTGTTTTATTATTTGTCTTTGTTGCTGTTATTTTCTCCTTCATTTATTGTGTTAGGGATTAGATTGAAACTAATGTGTGTGTGTGTGTATCTTTTTTTTTCTTTTGGCAAAGGAATGTTTTCAAAAATAAGATCTTTTCACTTTTGAAAGCAAGCCAAATATATGTATGCATTTGTTATTGAATACATATTGAAAAGGAAAAACTAGTGTGTCATTAAGTGCCTGTTAATACATACTTTTTTTCATTTGTAATGATGACTAATAATTGTATAGCAGTTTAATGGCTTATGATATAGGATAGTAGATCTTATTCAGCCCAATCTACAGCTGGGAGCCACACTGCCTGAGATGTTTGCTTCCCAAAGTCACGTGACACCCCTGGCATTGGCGGAAGCCGGCATTTCCGGTGTCCACCATGGTTTTTACTGTCCACCTGTACACATTGCTGTGTGCTTTTCTGTCCACCCCTCCTCCCTGCACACATGGTCACCTCCCTCTCTCTATTGAAAAGTTGTATTTCTGAGACTTCCTGGGACAAATGGGTGATTTGTATCAGGACAAGGCGAAAAAGTTCAACTGCTTACATCGTACTTTGTTAAATGGGTTTCATAATTTAAAACTTCCTTTTGTGAACAAAGACAGCATGGAAAAGTTGCCTCTGTAAGGCTCAGGTAGATGTGGCGATGTTAAAGTGAGAGAGAAAAGAAGGAAGCACTGCTCCCGTTTCTCTGAAGCTGAGTGGTCAAGTCTCGTAAGGTGGTCTTGACCCTGGTCTGGCAGCCACGCTGCTGCTGTCACTAACCACAAGGGTCACTGGCTGTCACTGCCTGGTAGCTTCTAATATAGTATAATGCAATGGAAAGTGGAATCTGCAGGTTGCCTCCCGAAGAGCCTCATCTGGCCCGCAGCTTGTAATCTCATGCTATTGAGAAGATACCTGCCTGGTGTTGACGTTAAGCAGACTTCTGACTGAACCTGTTGGTGGGGGGTGTGTGTGGTAAAGATCTGTAGGTTTGTGGGTCTTTCTCTTTGTGCTGGTTTATGTCTGGGTGGGACAGTGCGTAAATGCTTTATAGTGATTATTTTTATAAAATGTGACATTGCCAGTACTCTTTGCATATACATTTTCAAGTTCAGATAATTTCTTAACCAAAGAAGCTTTTTCTATAACAGGGTTAAATCATGAATTGAAATAATGAATTGTTATCAAAACTAAAATATAAGCTTGTGTGGTAAATCATATATTCAGAGGTTTAAAAAAAAAACTTTTGAGTTATTATTTTTAGAAAAAAATTAGTTTGAGTTTGGAGGCTGGCTGGTTAGCTCGGTGGTTAGAGCATGCTGCTGGTAACACCAAGGTCGAGGGTTTGATTCTTGTACCACCCAGCCACCAAAAAAAAAAAAAATTAGTTTGGATTTAAAAATTCTTGTGGTTGTGAAGCTGTAAAGGCACATGTTTCACATACGAACCAAACATCTGGCACATAAACTGTGACATAGTCTTTCAAACATACTCAATAAATATGGAATGTATCTTAGTTACTAAGATACACCAAACATTTTTAGGACTAACTTGTTTGAGGTAATTATCCTTGAATAATCCACGTGGTTTTGAATATTATTATTTCAACTGTTTCATGTTATCGATATGAAATCAGTTTGTCTCTTGTTTGGAGTTGCCCATATTAAGAGTTTATCTCTGGTCCATTGAACTCTTCAGTAGACCCAGAGGCTAGACTTTTAAAGAGAAATTCTCTCCTTAGTATCTCAGTTGATTCATTTTAAAATCATCCATCCAAAATGAAAATTTTTAGGTGGGGGAGAATATCTTAATTATCATTGTGGTCCCTGTTCTACAGACTGCAGTTACTGGCCTGAACAACATTGGGTCAGGTATGAAACTTGATAATTCTGAAAATAGTTTGACACAGATAGAAGGAACCATTACGAGGAAAGGCAGGTTGGATTCTTTCAAAAATAACTGAAGTCATCTTAAAGTCTTTATCAAGGTTGATGATATTACAAACAACCAGAGACAGTAAACAATTTTTTATATCACACTGTTGTGGAATGTTGTGTTAATAGAGGCTTTGCTCTTTTCTGGCAATTTCTTACCCTAAGTGTGAAATTTTTCATGCTGTGCTTCTCTTATGGAAATGTTAACTGTGCATGGATGCTCATGTATATGCACAGAAATGCCTGAATTAACTCTCACGCTGCCAAAATGAGATCATTAAGCACACTATTAGCAAATGCTCCCTATTTTGATTTTCATGTTAAGACTCATCTCTTTTGCTCATAGAATTAATTTTATCAATGACATAGAAAATGGTTATCTTAATACTTTTCTGCACTGTGGCATCATAGCTGTGTTTTGCCCCAGGATTCGTCTCTAATGACTTTAGCCAGCTTGAATTAGTTTGATGTATCATTAATGCATACAAATGGCTTTTATTTTTGTTCATAATCTGTTCATAATGCCACGGCATTCTGCTCTTCCTAATGTTTTTAAAATGATTAAACAGTGATGTACTTTTTGACCTATTTAACCCTCCATAGAGTCTCTGATCAAAAGAAAATATTACTTGACTAGGATAGTCAGAAGTTATTACATCTGTTTAGCTGACGTTTCCAAGTTATTTCGAAGTCTTCGATGACATTTTTTTCCTTTATGGAGTACAGACATACCATAGTTTGAGTAATCTTTACTCATTGAGGAGCTATCCACACACCACTAGGTTAGCAGCTCTGAATTTGTTCAGTTCATAAAAGATATGTAAAAGCAATTCTCAAAAGAGATCGACTTTTTAAGTCGTGAGGTTCTTTGACATGAGAAACAGGGTTGCTTTGCCCTGTGGACTTTGATATTTTTCTCTTGGTCCTTGAGGGGTGAGCCTGGCCAACACTGTATGGGACAATCAGCCTCAGGGCAGACTGGGGGCATCCCTAAAAGCCAGGCTCTTGTGGAATAGGGGTTAGTTTGCAAATTTGGTGCAGAGCCACTGGAAATGTCGTGGTAGGGAAAGTGATACACTAACCACCTTATCGATCTTCCCTGAGGTAGGCAGAAGTAAACTGAGGAGTAGACTTTAAATTTGTCTGTCTAAAAGAAAAATACTGTAAATAGTTTGATGAGTAAGTTGGATTTTGTGAAATTTGCCAAAGAGAAGAGAGAGATGATTTGTTTTTTTTCTGATGGCTGGCAAGGGGTCCAGACCCTTGACTTTGATGTTGTAACACTGTGCTCTGACCACCTGAGCAACCGGCCAGCCCTGAGAGAGATGTTTTTAAAGGATACGAAATATGGAAATGAAAGCCACTCATAACACCTACCACCCCGTGGCAGTTAATTGTTTAGGCTTGGTGTAAGTGTGTGTGTGTGCATGCATGCCACATGTTTGTAAAAAAAAATGGGTTACTTTGCATTGCAATGCTTTATGACCTACTCTTTCATATACATACTTTTTCTACACTATAATTAATTAATTTTTGCATTGCATTCCATTGAGTGACTATAACAACTTTTTGACCAAATCTCATATTAGACATTTAGTGTCCCCCCCATTTCTCTCTTTTAGGATCGGCACTTCAGTGCATGGCCCTCTTTACCCAGAAGATGGAGACAAACTCCGTCCTCAGTCATTTCCTTAGGATGCATCTCTAGGAGTGAGACTGTCGAGCTTTAAGACTTTTGATCCTCAGCGTCAGTAACTTTCCAGGAAGCCTGTTCCAGTTCAGGTTTCCTCCAGCAGCTGCCCTTTTTCTGTACTTGGCCACACTGGGTGTCTTCATTTTAAAAACTTTTGTTAGTTTATAGACAGAAAAAATCAGGTATTATTTTAAATACATAGATAATACATATATAGGTTCACCTCCTGCAATTGTTTTGTTGAGAGACAGCAGCCCATCTCTTGGCAGGAAAGTTCTGGCATACTGAGGATGGCCATTTGGGGAGCAGGCCATTTGGGGAGCAGGCGGTCCTCGCTGCTCTAACAGATGCGCCCTGTTGGGTTCAGTAGGTGCCTTTGCCCAGGGTGGGGCAGGCCAGCTCCCCAGAGTGTGGACGGCACAGAGCCTGGGCTGGGATGCGTGTGTGGCTGTGATCTTTGGAGGTGAGCTTAGACGTCGGAAGTGGAGTGCTTCCTTAGCTCTTCCGACTCATTGAAAGGCGGTTTTGTCAACACAGTGCTTATTGTCACCTTAGAGACAAGGTCTGGGGTGGAGTGTGCTCCAAAAGGAGCAGAGGAAAAGCTAAGCTCCTGGTGCCCGGAGGTTGGTCCTCCCCATAGCCTTACGTACTGCTGGCACCCTGAAAGGCAGGGGAAGCCCTCTAAGCCCACCCCTCCTTTCCATGCACAGAAACTGAGTTCAGAGAGGGGCTTTGGCCTGCCAGGGCCTCAGAGCAAGCTGGCGGTGGCCATGGCTTCAACTTCGTATCCTCCACCTGGGCTGGGCGCCTAGAACATCATCCGACTAGTGTTTCCCAGACACGTAAAGCACATCTATCTCCCTTTGGCCAACGTAAACCTCTTACCTTGTTATACCATGTTTGAAACATGGTATAAAATTAGGGAAGTCCACCACTCGCAAGTCACTGCTATGAAAATTAAGAAGAGTTGAATCCTGAACACACCCCTTCATTTCCGTCCTGTCCCAAGTGGACCTGATGTCCTGGACACTGTCAGCCTGCATGGGGTGGAACCAGGAGCACCTGTCCCAGCTGCTCTGCCTTCGCACTCCACTCGCTCCCCAGGGGCCACTCCTGCCAGCCACAGTTGTGGCTGCAC
The DNA here is from genome assembly GCF_027409185.1 of Cynocephalus volans. Classification (NCBI taxonomy): domain Eukaryota; kingdom Metazoa; phylum Chordata; class Mammalia; order Dermoptera; family Cynocephalidae; genus Cynocephalus; species Cynocephalus volans. The sequence continues at coordinate 297,708,102 of NC_084460.1, forward strand.
CTTCAGCAGGAACATGTACCCGCAAATGTGTTCTCAAGCATGTGATTCATAAAAAAGGGGAGAACCTCAGCAGAGCCCACTTGGGAGGGGATTGTCCGGCCTCCTGTAGCTTTATCAGCCCTAGTGCCATGAGCACAGCAGAGTGGGGCCACCGTGTGCTTCTCCTGTCCTGGGCTGTGCCACTGCTTCCCTTTCCAGATGCCTGGCAGAGCTTCCACTCGTATGAGTCTTGCTGCAGGAGGGGCTGTGATTTGTTCAGCCAACTGTATGCCAAGTGCAGCCATGGATCAAGGTGAACGTTTTTGGGTCTGTGAATTTTGGAATTTCAGGAAACTCTCATATTTAATTTTGTGTGTAAATTGTTAAAAAAAACCAAAAAACAAAAAACCACCAATGTATTCATCTGGATGCTAGGAGATACTCCCATCCCTGTATCAAGATTTCACTATTAAATGAAAAAATCAGGGTAGTACCTGCATTCATGCAGACTTGTAGAATTTCAGAGCTGGAAGGACCTGTCTAGCTCGACCCTTCCCTTCACAAATGAGCAGGCAGGAGGGTGGGCTAGTCCTGTCAGAGAGCACATTTTGTAGCAAAGTAGATACTAGAAATTAGGTTTGTGTCTTGGCTGCACAGTTTTACCTATGTTTTGTAAATGTGATACTTAAACACCATTGATTACATTTTAAAACCTGGTAGTGAACTAAAATGCTCCTTTAAGTTATAATTATTTTTAATAAAATGTAAAACATTTTAACAAGGAGGATTCTTGGGTTAAATGCAAAACTATAATCAACATATGGATTATTTCCAGTAAGCTACCTAATAAATACTCACTCGCACAGATTGTTTTCTTCATGTAATAGAATCTGTGTATGGTGGAATATTGGATCTGTGACAATATCTGAGACATAATGACACCACGGTGAAAACAACGTATTGAGGGACAGCATGGTACTTGATTCTGTAATTTAGTACAGTGCCACTAGGGGGCATCAGAAGAGCTCATAGGATTATTCTTATTCGCGCATTTTTCCCTTTTGCTGTCCCCATGGAGAATACAGACATAATAAAAGTGATTTAAGAGATCCCTTAGACCTGTAATAAGATACCCTCTATAAAGCGTATGAAGTTGCTAGATGAGCAGTATATGAGTGCAGGAGTAAAAAAGTTTCATTCATTGGAGTGGGGAGGAGGATAAAACAAAACAGATGAAATGATATATTCTGTGGTTAAAGGAATCCAAATTTCTTCTTCCTTTCTGCCCTGCACATAACTTTACAGAAGTATCAAAATTTGGTGAAAGACATTTCTTTATAGAGTATAATAAATAGATTTATTATTTAGTCCATCATTGTCTTTTAATACAACCCACCAAGAGTTCTGTTGGCCTGAACAACAGCCCGGGCGTCTCACTTAGCGTCTGCATCCTTGAATCCAAAGGCAGGCAGGGCGCAGGCCTCGTGCACACCAGCGCCGGGGCCCAGCTGGGAGGCCGTGCGGGGCTGGTGTGGGGCCGTTCCCATCCCTCTCTCTCCCCAGCTCTCCCTTAGCAGAGCCTGTGGACTTAATGTCTGTGGTGTTTAGAGAGAGATGAGGAGATAACAAACAAAATCAGAATGATACTCTGGGCAGAATGAAGGCAGCTGATTACTTTTTTGGAAATACAGTCTGAGCAGCATTACTGAGAGTGGTAATTTACTGCAGGTGGAAAGGACCTTTCCAGAGAATTAGCATCTGTTTCCTTCTCTGTGAGACTGGCAGTGTGCTGGGGGCACAGCGGAGGTGAGAGTCGAACATATACTGTATTTGTCTGGGCAGAGTCTTCTAGTTTCTTGAAGTTTTTTGTTTCTGTTTTTAAATCTCTTGGGTTTTCCACCTAAGGTAGAGGGCTTCTGCCTGCCACTTCCCATGTATTTATTTTTTGCTTTTACCCTTTATTTTCTCCCACTATGTAAAGTCCATGAGAATTTCAGAAATCATAGCATCTCAGATCAGACGTTTTTAAATTATTTGGGAAGTGGGACTAAGTATACTTTCAGTAACTCAAATGAGGAATATGTCACATGACAAACTGTAATATCCTTCACAAATGTGAGAATTCTAACATTGAGTGTCTAGAATTTGTAAAGAAGCAAGTATGTTTCAGAGAGTTCTATAATTTTCAGTCCTTGGAATAGTGAAAGTTTGGCAGAAAAATCATGAGAAAGAAGAGAAGTTAAGTGAAAGTGGGTGATTTCTTCAGAGTGGAGAGTTAACACCCCCGTGGGAGGGTAGTTTTCACAGAGCCGTCTTTTAATGCCAGAGAAGAATGTTTGATCAGCCCCTGATAGTTAGGACATTTAGAAGGGAGCCTGGGTAGAGCAGTGGCCCAGGTTTCAGGTATCTCAGTGGAACCCAGTAAACACTGGCTGCATTTGCAGAAAGTGAGCTTGACTTTGTAGTGAGAGCGGGCACAGCTGCTGTGGGATGAGCACACGCTCCTGGGGCCGTGGACAGTCGTCAGTGTGGTCCGTAGTGCTCGTCTTCTGAGTTGGGGAGGTGGGGAGAGGGGGGCCAGCCAGGTGGGCCAGGCTGCAGTCCAGCCAGATAGCAGGCTCTGTCTTATCAGAGTTCCGTGATGAATTTCTTGGGGAAGAAGAAAAACCTGCTGCTACAGTGCAGTTTGAAAAACATTGAACTCCTAAATATGATCCCCGATTACAGACTTCAGCAAATATGCTAATGACTCAAGTGATTCAGAATAAATGAGTGAAAGTAATTATAGAATCAGATTAGAAACTGATAGCACTGGATCCTTTCCTGGACTTTGGTGCACGTCTCTGGTAGCTCCCATCACACCATCTTGTCACTGCTGCCTGGGGGCCCAGGCGTGTTGACATTGTCCCCTGGTGCCCAGCACGGAGCCTGCCAGCAGCAGTGCTGCTGTACACACGGAGCCGGGTCTGTCCTTTCAACCCAGGAGAACCAGGACAGTTCCTGGGCTGCTGGGAGCGGCCCACTCAAGTCTTTCTACTTTGTGTTTCCTTTTTCTTCCTCTAACCGCAAGGTCTGCATAATCTTCTCCTCTTTGCAGAAAACTGTCTGCGTTTAATCACTGGGTTGTGCTACTAAGTGATATTTTTAAAATTAGAGTTGTGCAAGAAAGACTGTGACCAGCCTCACTCCCTCTGTTTTCTGTCCTCCTCCTTTGGCAGGCTCTTTCCCCAAATGGTTATTGAAGAAACATAGTTAGTTGTTCCAGTTCATGCTGTTGTGTCATATGAGAACAATTTGGAAGTTCTTGAAGAAGTGAAATGATATACAGAGGAATTCAGCATAATACGTAATTAACTTTATTGCGAGAAACACTGTTGTCAAGCTGGGGGTGGTGTCTGAAAAGCCAGACACGTGCATGACGGACAGCTCTGTGTGCCACCAGCTCTCACCTAGCTGGCTGATTCTTGGGGGGTCCCAAGCAGAGGCTCATTGCCGGTGCTTTTGTCCTGTAGCTTAGCTGACCAGTCAGGGACATGTGAAGCAGAGGCCACTTGGTTTGTACTCAAGTGAGTTCTGCACTGGAAGGCAGGTGGACATCGCCCTCAGCTGCTAAAATATTGTCGAATCCTTTCCATGGACTACTGTTTTTCAGTTGTTACATCCACTTCTATTAAGATATACATTTTTGTATACTTTATCTATTTACATATAGTTGAACAAACACATTTATTTTTCTGATTGTTTGTAAAAATACAGAGAACTATAAAGAAGCCATTAAAAATCACCCATGATTCCACCTGCTAATAACAACTAATGTTTTATTATAAATCTCCATCTAGTTCATTTTCAGTACTGTTAAAAAATAAGATTGGGATTTATTCTATATTCTTTTTAATAACTTGCTTTTTAAAAGACCTGAGAATATTTTCTGTTATTTAATTTCCTCTAAAACCTGTTTTTATGACTTCATAGCGTTCCTTTCTAAGTTGGCATGTGCTGGCCATGGACGTACCGACCCCAGAGACAGCAGGGCAGCCGTTCTTGAGGCTCGCCTTTGCCGGATTCATTTGGCAAATATTTTTTTGAGTGCCTGTTGGGTGGCAGAAGTGCCCACCTCTTGTTCAGCAGCTTGTCTTTAACTCACAGCAGCTTCAGCTGGCACCATTTACATCAGCAGGTCAGCTGTGAAGCCCTGACCAGAGCACCCCGTTCCGTGGGGAGAGGTGCCTGTGCATGGAAGAACCCCCGGGCTGGGGTGCCTGCCTCTCCTGCTGTGTGTGTGGATGGATGTTAGTCTGTCCTGGCCACCTCGCCTGCATCCCTGATCACCAGTGAACTGTGCAGATATTAATTGGCTTCCAGGTAGACTTGGCCACAAGAAAGAGAAGTCACTAGCCAGAGGACCATGGAATTGATATTAAATACATACATTTGATGAAAATTACAAAGGACCAGATATACATACATTTGATGAAAATTACGAAGGACCAGATGGGCTTTTTGTTGGCTCTGCTTTTTGCTGGCAAATTATATAGAACTAAGCCAGATTTTCTAAAGATCCATTCCTAAATCCCATGTGAGTATTTACTCAAGGATAAAATCTAAAGTAGAAGATATAAATAAAATAGAAACTTAAATTGAAAGACAAGTTTTTCAGTCTTTCAAATGATTCTGAGAACACTCAATCATTTCAGGATTTTATTTAAAACTACTTAGAAAAGCTGATGAATTTAGAAAAAAAAATGCCTTTGGTGGGTTATCTCAGTCAGTGCTTAGATAATTAGTTTTATAATAACAGATTCCAAAGCTTCAGCTATATCCAGTCTGTGCACCGAGATGGTGTGGTGGGGAGGAAGATGTGCTCAAAAAAGATATCCACGTCCTAGTCTGTGGACCTCATGAATACCACCTGATAGCGCTGGAACCAAGGGTCTTTGCCAATGGGATTAAATTAAGGATCTTGATTGTGTCCTGGATTCTTGAATGTGTCCTGAAGCAGTCACATGTGTCCCTGTAAGAGAAGGCAGAGGGAGCTCTGACACATGCAGGAGAGGGTGGTGTGGAGCCGAAGAAGGCTGGAGGGACATAGCTATGGGAGTGCTGGTGGCCACAGAAGCTGGAAGAGGCAAGAATCAGATCCTCCCCAGGGCCTTGGCAAGAGCACGGCCCTTTTAGCAGCACCTTGATCTCACTCAAGGGATAGAGATTTTGGACTCTGGCCTCCATCACTGTGGGAGAAATAGTTTTTGTAGGAGCTTGCTAGGGAAGGCAGGGAAGCTAATAAAGATGGTAAGAGACAAGGTGGCTCAGCAGGCTCCCAGGGATAACAGCGGTCTCTAGGCTGTGCCTACAGTGCAGGTGCAGAAGGGGAGAGATGCACCTGAGGAGCTGTGTGGCTGCCCTGGGGCTCCTGCTGCACAGGTGCACACCTGGGAGCAGGGCCCACTGTCCACTGACCTGCCTCACGGCTGCAGCCAGGGTGGCCTCAGGTTTGTACTGAGTGTGAAGACAGCAGGGGTGGCTCTTCAGGGTAGGTTCAGGCCTGCAAACAAGAGAGTCTTTGCTTAGTGGACTGTATGGCCATGTGTTCATAGTGACTCAGAGATGGGAGTGTAGGGAAAGTGAAGGAAAATGGTCAGGGCACCTCAGATGTTCAGAATCTTGCCGAGCATATGACGTAAATATGCACGTGCCCAGGTGTTGGTTATTGTCTAATGTAAGTGCACATGTACACCCAGGTGTCATGGGTTATGGACTTAAGTATAAAGGATGAGTGGCTCTGATCCGCAGCGCCCCCTGCCCTGGGATGCCCCGGGGGCAAGGGGGAGGGGGTTGGGGAAGCCGCAACTGCTGCCGGAGGCTATTGCTGCCAGTGCTCCCAGGATGCCCTGAGAGGCCGCCACCGCCGCTGCTGAGGACTGAGCTCATGTCGTCTGCCAATGGCTCCTAGGGCCTTTTTCCCAGTTACCTAGTGTGGACCTGTGTGTGAGGGGTCTGGTGACCCTAACCCCTAGCCCTAGCAATACAGGGAGGCGGCTGGTCTGCCTGGTCTTCCCAGAGGAGGGATCCCAGCCTGGGAGGGGTGAGAGCCCAGGAAGCTGAAGCAAGCAGAGGAGCTGTGGGATGCTGGCTTCCTTCCAGGAATTTCGGCTGATCTCTCATCTGGGTTCATTACACCATGTGATATCAGGGGGACTCCTATCTTAATTCTCCCACTCGCTGCACACCCCCTCAGTCCTCTGAGGCCTCCCCAGCCTCGCCAGTGGCCACTGTCCCTCCAAATCTCTCCCTCACCACGACGCTTGATGTTGACCTTGTCATGCACCCTTCCCCTCTGTGACACTGGACCCTCCCAATTTGTTATTTTAAATCCCAGAGCAGCTGCTCTTTCTCCTCCTCTGTGAGTTTCTCTGTCCCTGCTAGCCCTTCCATGATGGGATTATCATGACCCGGTCCTAGCCACCGTATCTTCTCCCTCTGCAGTTCCTTAAACAGGATCCAAATTCATTTCATGGATTCAGTACACACATCTTTTATGGGCAAGAAACTGTGTTAGGTGCTTCTGCCATGCAGCAGTGGGAAGCAAGGTGGCCAGGTCAGCTCTTGGCATGTGTCGAGCAGATCTCTATTCAGCAAGTGTGCACTGAGAACCATATGTGTATGTCATTGTGCTTGCCGCATGATGCTGAACTCTCGTCCATAGCCCAGAGGTGGCAATCACAGTATTTAATGTCAGTCCACTTGGCACAGACCATTAGCATGGGTCCCAGCCATAAACTTCACACTCAGCCTTACCTGGGGACCAGCAGTTGAGTATCTGCCCCAACAACTTTGTTCAAAACAGGAAAATACATGTTTGAAATGGAGCAGCTGCTTTGGGATATCTTGTAGACGATTAGAAAATTACTTGACTATGCATCTCAGTGTCAGAATGTTTTCTCCTTTTAGCTTTATCATATATCATAATTTATCGTATAACCTTTCTGCTTTTGTTTTAAAAAAAAGCACCGTGAAAATTTAAACAGATTCATCAAGATTTCTAAAACAAGCAAAACTCAGGTGGAATTACTTAACTATTCTACTTAGGGAAAAGGTGCAATAATTGAAACATCACAAAGCCCAGATGTTTCTTATGACTTTGCTAATGACGTGACTCACCAAGAAACTTCAACTTCCCTTGATGAACATTCTATTTAGCTCTGTAAAGACAGCTGTTACTGGGCAGCTACTCATCCGTAGGCACGTGAATTCAGTGGCTACTGGATCTTCAGGTCTAGATGTTGCTCCGTTACCAAGAGGCCAGCATGTGGAGATTGTGGCCCGTGGATGGAGAAACACCAGGCTGGGCGACAGCATCTCACCATACGTAGTGACTCAGCAGCTCACTTTCTCAGCTTACCCAGTTGTGAAATAGAGTCACCTTCCCTTAATTACCTCCTTCTGGGGATGCCCATAATAAATGCTTGTGTAGCTTTCTTGGAGGACTTTGAAATAAAAGGTCTACCTGTCATGAAAGTGGAAGGCCCGGGAAGGTGGCGTGATGCCGAGCACACAGCAGATAGTCCATCCTCACAGGCCATCTGTCTGCAGAGGCCGAACTGAGCGTCTGTGATTGGAGCCACCATGAGCGAACATGGAGCCGTCTCCTGGGGATGTGAGCTGGTCAGCAAGTCCTTCTGGCCTTTCATTCTTCAACTGGACAGCAAAGCTGTGAGGGTAGCTCTGTCCAGGTCCTTTGGGATGCAGGACAAGGAGCACTAGTCTTCTGTAGCCTTTTTTTCTCTCCATGTTTTAGAAGCAGATTAACTTACTCTAAATTTCAACCCTTTTAAATAATAACACTGGCTTATTCACTAAAAACAGTGAATTGAGTGGTAACCGCGTTCTCCCCTACGAAAGTTCCCTAAAACGGTGGGGCTTGTTTTCTTCAGATAACCACAGCTTATTTACTGATTAACTGAGTGTCCCTTGCTTTTTTGTCCTCGCACCAAAAAAAAAAAAAAGTCCTTCTTAAATATTACCAACGTTCGTTGAAGAGATTTCCTTTTCTTGCTTGAAGAGATATTTCCTGCTTAAAAATGAGCATCTCTTCATCTGGTCTCCTGCTCAATTCAGCCAATCTTTTTATTTCCCTAGGATCCTTAGCAAAGTAGACAGGACCAATAGATAGCAGTTATTGATTACTACGGTCTTGAAAACTGTGAACAAAAGCTAAATTTCCTAATCTAACTCACAGTGATAATACTAGCCTGCAACTGAATATCCAGATTCGTGAGTAGACGATATAGTCTTGAAAAGAAAATTCAAATCGTAAATGTCTTTATTATGGATATTGTAGTCCGTTTCCCCTCCAAATGTAGCATACATCTACTTAGGAGTCCACATCTGGAAAATCCAGTGGAAGTGCAGCTGTCCCGCCGTCCGCAGGCGTCTTAGGTGTCCTTGGTGATGTTCTCTGCTGTCCCTGGGGGAGGAGACGGAGGTGTGGCGGGGGAGCTCCTGCGACTCTCGCTGGAGGGCGCTGTGGAACGTGAACCCGCTGCTCCTGGGTCGAGCGCCTCCCTTCTGTCTCCGTAGTGGGTCTCCCAAATCAGCGTGGATCTGGGCACAAGCAGGCTAAAGAGAAAGTGAGAATCAAAAATCGCAACATTCATGTGTAGCAGCCTAAAAACTGCTGCTAGTAAAGCAATCCAGGACTGAGAAATGTAACTTTTAAAATGCAAATGGAGCCAGTGCTCTGAAATAGAGCTCATTTTAAATAAATGCAGTAATTAGAATAGTTGTTAGATCGCTCCCGATTACCTTAGCTCCAGCAGGCTGCCTTTGTCTTTATGGCAGTGCTTTGATTCCAATCAGAGGTTTCACATGAGCTTATTTTGGTATTTTCAGTGAAGTCTGAGAGTAGAAAACAGATGCAGTCCTAAAGTAATTACTAACCATTTTTCATCCTGCAAAAGAGAATTAAGATGGGAGATGCGTGTACAGTGAGAGAAAGTCCCAGCAAGAGGATCCAGGCCTTCAGACATGTCCATTCGTCAATTCATTCACTCCCTGGGCTCTTCACTGGGCTACAAACATGAGGCCACCACCACTTGATGAGGTCACCATTTACGTGTAACAGTATCAGCTGGGGAAAATTCATACCCACATTTCTGAGAGTACAATTTATTTTTTCAGGGAAAGGATTCCCTTGTAAATCCTGGGGAAAGACTGAGAGAAAGCTCAAGGGGCAGTGATAAAACTAAAGAGACGGCTGGGTAGAATGTTAGTTGGCAGCTGTCTGGTCTGCTGGCAGCCTGCTGGGGGACAGAGAAGAGGGAAGATGTGGGTAGGGTGGGACCAGAGCCAGCGGGACCAGAGCCCCCGGGTCCTGCTGTTGTCTGGGGATGAGCAGTAACCCAGTATAGACACTCCCAGCCCAGACTAGTTGTGTGCCCATCAGCACAGGATTGTCATCGGGTGGGTCACCCTCAGTGAGGGGATTTGCATTGATACAGCCTGTGTTTGGTACCCTGGTGACTGAAAGAATTGTCCTGAAAGCTTTTTTTTTTAAAACCAGTAAAAATATAATTTGAGTGGGGGAAGAATAAAAGCTGTTCTCTTAAATCATGAGTGTAATGACCTTCCCATTGGAACAAGAACATCTTCAGGGTCTTATAGCAGAACAGGAAAGCTTAATAAAAATGTACTTCCCTCTGTTACTTTCAGCCTAGATTTCTCTGTCGGGAGATAAATGCTTAATCGTTTGTGGCCACTGAGCAGTGTCATGGTCCTTCCCTCTACCCTGCCCCGACTAGAAGTTAACCCCAGTGTGTTCCTGGTTACACTCCAACTTAGTCGTGACTGCGCTTTTCTGTTCTAAGTTTTCTCTGGGGATTTGGTGAGGTGGAAGAGCCTTCTCTTTGTCTTAAATTCTGTGTATGTGCAATTAATCAAGACACTAGTCTCCTGGAAGTATTTCAAAGATAGAAAAATGTTGGAAATGAATTTCAGGAATTTACGACATAAGGAGGTGCTGTCAGGTGGTGCTGGCAATAAGAATTCGGCTTGAAGAGAGCCTGTTGGCTCCTTTTAAGCTTTTGAGCTGCGCTGTGCCTGGGATTGCCTTCTGTGCAACTACTAGCTTCTGTCCCTTGAAGGTTTCCCTACAGTATTTTCCTAGTTTCATAGAGAAGTATAGACACAGGACACTGTATGACTTAGGAGACCATGTTGTGTTTTGTTCTGGATATATGCCAGATGTGAGATCCTCCCTCTTAGGAAATGATTTATTTTACTTTGATAAGTTCTACAAGGGCCAAAAGTGGACCTCTTTCTAAATTTGGGTCACGGCATTTGGCATATGGTGAATTCCCCATAAATGTGGTTTAGCAAATGAGGAGAGTAACAGGAGGGGGTGGGGCTGGCCTGTCGCCACCTGTACTGATGACCTCGCCTGTGACCCCGCAGCCTCTCCCACTACCTGCTGCCCCTTCAGAAGTCCAGGCCTCCTTGCTTCTCACCTTCTGTGTCCGAACAGCTGACCCAGCTCTGGATCTCTCTGTGGCCCTGGCTTCCGTGTAGCCTATCACAGAGCTCAGATAGGATTCTTTCCTGCTCAGAAGCCTTCGAAGACTCTCTCTTACCTGCCACAGTGGTTTGCAAACCTCTTTTTGGCTCGGAGCTCCTCTCCTCCGGGGCTTCCTCAGTGGAAGGCCAGTGGGGTACACAGATGGCAGGGAGGGGAGCCTGGGCTCCTGATCTCTTACTGCAGCACCTGCCACCACATGGAGCCACTCACAGCCTGAGCAGCTACTGGACAGCCTCCCGCATGCAGGGATGGTGAACAGCGGGAGCCAGAAGCTGAGAGCCCCTCCCCATTGGGGTGACAGCCCCACTCCTGGCCTCTGCACACCCTGCACTCCCAGCACACAGAGAAAGACCTACCTGCCCCTCAGATGGCAGCACCCTACCAGAGCCCCCTCTCCAAATCCTCCAGATTCCCCTAGCCCTCTCTCAGCCCAGACCTCTCTCTGCCTTCTCTGCTGAACTGGAAGCAGCTTCGGAGCAGGAAGAGACTGGGCTGCGCTCTTCTTTGTTCCACGTTGCCCAGCCCGTGGCGAGTTCTCAGTGCATATGATTGTATGAGTGTCTGCCCTCTGGAGAGGACAGCCTGAGTCCTGCAGAGAAATGAAAATTAAAGACACATGTGATCTCCTGGGCTGCTCCAAACTGTGGGGATGGAGTGAGCAGATGTGGGACCGTTCTTTTGGTGGCTGCACCCTCACCTCCTTCGTTGTCAGTAGATAACCTCGCTTCCGCCTTTGGGAGCAAACACACTGTTCTTTCAGGTGACAAGTCCGCTCAGCGTCCCACCAGCAAGTGTCCTTGCTCGCCTGTGCTGGTTGTCTCACTTTGCCCTCTGTTAAAGTGGAGGATGGGTTCCCTCCACCACCTGCACCCACACACGTCCCCGGCTGCCTTCTCAGACCGTGACACTGATCGATGGTGCTCCTCAACATGTCACCTGAGCGTTTCAAGCCTGTCCCACACAAACCTCTCCCTGGGCATCGGCAGCAGTGTAGCGGGTGTGTAGGAAAATGTCCTTATGAAGCTACGCGTTCAAGTATTTATGGCTAAAATGAAATGTTGCCTGCGACTTAATTGGCTCAGTTAACAAATACAGAGATAAAACAAATGTGGCAAAATATTTGCATTTGTGGGATCTATGGGGTGGGTTTATAGATGTTCACTGTGCTGCTCGTCTGTTTAAAGTGCTCATATGAAATGGCTGGGGAGGGGCTTCCCAGACCCTCCCAGCTCTGCCCCAGGCCCGCGGCCTTCCTCATTCTCTGCTGTCTGACCTGGGCTGTCTTGGCGGCGTGTCCCTGAGGCGCTCGAATTTCTGCCAGTGCAGATGCCATTTCTGAGCTTGAGGCTTAGATATTGCTGTGCCCTTGATACCTCCACGCAGCATCTCAGAGGCACCTTCGCCCCTGGGGGCCCAGCTGATGAAGGACAGTTCCTCTGTTCATTGTCAGGTTAGACCGCGGCCTGCTCAGACCCCTTTGTCTGCCTTCCTCCCCGGGGCCACCATCCCTCTCACCTGGGCTCCTGCCCACGCTTGCTGCTTTGTTGGTGTCCACGCTCCTCTCCTCCAGTTCTTTCAGCACAGCCAGGGGGGCTTTTAAGTTCAAGTCTAATCAGACAGCACCTCCTTAATGGCTTCCCTGACCCCCTACTGTGCTGGGGGCAGAGACCCCATTCTGTGGGTCCTGTGTCCCCACAGCATGGCCACCTCTCAGTTCCTAACATACCTATCCTGTCCTTCCTGCTCTCCACTCTTCCCTCCCTCCCCAAACTCCTTACGTTCTCTCTGTCCTTGAGGTGCCAGCTGCAGCACCAACTTCTCAGCAGAGTTTCCTCCCCCTCTTTTCCCTAGTTCAGTTCTAGATCTGAACCGCAGGCTGTCATGCTACTCTGTGGCCAGGGGTGAGAGGCCAGGGACCTCTCCTGGAAGGGGTGTGATAATAAAGCACCTGCCAAATGCTTAGAACCCACAATAAGGGCTCACCACAGCCTGGCGATGATGTCTGTGCGGAGGCTGCATCTGCACCCGGCACCTGGCACCATCCCATCATCACCTTCAGATTCGTCATCATCTGCATGAACGTGGCACGTTCTTGGTGCTTCCTTATCGCCCCCCATGAGGCGTGTACTGCATCTGCATGGTACAGATAAGGAAACTGAGGCACAGAAAGGCCAGGTAACTTGTCAGATATCCCACAGGTCATAAGTTGCAGAGCTGAGGTGGGTATTCAGGTATCCGGCTCTGGCTTCTGTGCTCTTCCCCAGTGTACTTCACCTTCGTTGACTGTTTACCTAAAACCCAGATGGGGTCATTGGTAACTTGAGAAACAGTAATTAGAGGACTTGGACATCCTTGTAGGAACATTGATGAATAGAGGCATGTTTTTTTTAAATAAGTTTTTCTAAGAGGTAATTCCATGCCATCTAACTTAGCTATTTACTTTTGTTTTTGAGTTTTGTTCTTGGCCTGGCTTTTTGGCCTCAACTGCTCTTGGGCTATCTATAATCTGAAAGTAATTTGTGATTAATATTGTTTACATTTCCTACCGTATAGGAAGGAAATATTTCTCATCACAGCTTATTTTCTTGAAGCCGTTCAAATGTTATATAGTTGGCTGCTGTAGAGAATGTCAAAACTCAGCAGTTTGCTGTGGTTCTCAATAGTGTTTTCAGGCCCAAAGCCCAAGCTGCTCCTCAGAAAAGTCTGGTGAATCTTAGGGGAGCCACCAGATGGCAGTACTGCCATGGCTAGGGACGCCCTGGGGTCCGCGATCTGACATCCCATGCCAGCGGTTTCCTTCAGGTGAGATAATCAGTAACTTGTAGGCTTTGCAGTCGGACTGAAGGTGGTAGCAAGTTAATGTGCGACATCAATTTTAATTTGAAAGATACAGTGAATTAAATTAGGCATAAAGTGGATGCAATAGAAAACTGGAAGCTCACAGCTGAAGCCTGGTCAGCTGTTGAAACAGCACAGCCCAGAGCTTGAGCTCCTGGTCACTGCTTTGTAACATGCTGCAGCAAAATGCTCCTCAGCTGTCCTCTGCATGTACAGCATAAAGTTTGTACTTAGAAATGCACGAAGAGTCTGTATTTCATTAAAGGATTGGACTGCACAGTTTCCTTAGAGAAAATTTGTTAAAGCCGGTCATGTGAGGCTCAAAGTAATGGCATCGACATCTTAGCCTAAAAAATTGTTTGAAATAGAAAATAACATTCCTAGAGGGGCCTTCCCCCTCCCCATTTCTGCCATCTCTTGATACAGTTTTGCCCAATTTTATTTCAAGAAGATAGTTTGTCGTTTTTATTTTATTTATTTATTTATTTATTTATTTATTTATTTATTTATTTATTTACAGCTTTAAAAAATAAGTTGAGGAATTTTGGTTTAAAAAAATTAATAGCTACAGGTAAACGCAAAAGATATTATTGGCAGATGCAGCAAAAAAAATATTTCCACAGAAAATTGGATTTTGCACATAAAACTTAGTAATACTAATAAAGACAGGTCATTACCAGTTTTAAGCCAAATAAGCAAACTCAAAGAGATCTGCTGTCAGTGTGATTCTTGGTGGTTTTTTATTTTTTTGAGAAGTGTAAATCAGCTTTAGTGTAGCAAATGCAGCACGGATTTGCTCAAATCATTCCTGCCCCTTCTGACGGTGGGTAGAGTTGCTCGGGCCAAGTAATTTACAGTCTTGTGGCAAGGTATGTTTATATTTAAGCTGTGCAACAGTGTAGCTAATGAGAAAGATAAGAAATTTATAGTCCTTGGTGATTGATAGGATTACTGCCACGGCATTAATTGAAATCTGAGGGATCACAGCTGTGGGCTTAAGTTAGGGGAAAAATTACTTCGAGTAAAGGAAAACTTTTATATTTGCTTCTTAACATTTTAAAGATAGTTTTCCTGCTGATAGTCTGGTTGGTGGTAGAAACAGTTGATCCTTACTAGGGCTTGGGTAATTACACCGAGATAATTATGGTCTTTGCTCTGTAACCTCCCCACGGTAGGTGGTTTATAAGTGTGGAAAAAAAAAAAATACTGTGGGATTTTTAAATGGCTTTAAAATTTTACATGTATAATAATAAGATTTTCTATGGCTGTTCTTTGCTAAATATTCTCAGGACTATTATTTAAGACATTAAAAAAAGAAACCCAAACTAATAACGATAGAGGTAAGCCTGTAATATTAGTCATTGCCTTAAAATTTGCACTGATTGTATTTAATCTGGGTATGTCTAAAGTAATCTCATAGACCTTTCCCTACCTGTCATTTTTTAAATGTACCATTCTTGCTGAAGCTCAGTCTTGTGAAAATGTCTAAATTTTCCCATTAAGTGCTTAAAAAGTAATAAAACTAAAGTCATTAGACTTCACTCATCAGAGCTATATCAGGAGAAATATTCTTTGGTGCAATAAATCTGACCAAGGGTTCGACATTCATATCCCTTGGACTCATTCCCTGGAAATGGACGTTTGAAGGTAAATTGCTTAAGTAGGGCAGTTTAAATTTTTAATACAATCTTATTGTAACTGTTAGCAAATGATTAAAGTGCAAAGGGGCCTTATATGTTTTGTAAGATTTATAATAAATGCTCTGTGATGCCTTTTCTGTGCTGAATTATAGATGTTATGACAGTTAACTGCTTATAAGGCCAGAAAAGCACAAGTGAAGACGGGAGTCTTTATTGGAGACTAAATCATACTTTCCAGATGCAAACATTGCTTTCATTGGACACCTGTTCATTTTTGTGTTCACAATCTCTTAGACACCTAGACACTTTAATAAGCAAAGTACCTGGTATCCAGGGCCTCTTTGTTCTAAATTCAGTGGTTTCTGGAAGGGTGAGGCCCAAGCTACTACGTGTTCAACGGAAGCTGTTTTGAAATACCCAAATAGCAAATTATTCTTCCCATGACCAGCTTGCTTTTGGGGGAGGTACACGTTCTTCTCATCAGATGCCTCTAATGGAGTGCCTCTGGTTTCCAGGAAGTTCCAGCATTCCTTTTGTGGGAACAAGGAGGCATAAAGCTGCATCTTTACATATCATGGCAGCTGTGATACTTTTTTTTACTTTCTAGATCCAGTGGTACAATGTGATACAATGTGATTCATTTACTTGTCTTCAGTTTGGCTGTAGTTGATTGTGGATTTGTTGTTTTAAGGCCTATGACTGGACAGCAGGACTGGTTCTTCCTTGGGTGTGGGCGTGGGGGGCTGCAGCTGAGGAGAGGCACACATGGAGCGGGGCAAGGTGCCCTCCTGGAGAAGCTACAGGTAGGACAGAGAACACCGAGCATCGTCTTCTACTTCGTGTGTGTTTGATTCAGAGCCATGTTTGGGTGGATTTTTAATGTATTTGAAGGATACCTTCGGCTACTGTACAGTATTTATACTTGTCCTCATTTTTTGTATTTTTTTAATCAAAGAAATCTTTTAAAACAAAGGCAATACCTTTATCACCTTTTCTCACGTATTATTTTGAGGAAGGAAATACTTGATTTTCTCAACTTTGTTATCATTTGCTACATCGAATTTCCCAAGCTATGTTTTGCCTTTTACTTCATGTCTCATCCACAAGTATTTTGAGTGTCCACAGTGAAGTGATAGCATTACGTGCAAATTACTTTCTCTAATTCTTGAGATATAGGTACTAATGATTTGGGTTATTAACTAGTACAAACTTAAGTTATTTTTTTCCACCCACTTTGTTTTTTCCCCCCTCAAAATGAATCCCCAAAGCTGTACTATTAAAGCTTACATGAAACATATATATTGTTAGCAGATAAAATGTGACTTGTAGCAGTATCAGTGGAAGAATTCCAAACCCTAGAAGAAAAATCTACCTTCTTTGAATAACTTAATGAAAATCACAATCAGTTATTCCCTTTTTTCCCTTTAAATAACTCGCATGAATGGTGTTGAAGTGATAGGATTGTGTGCTTAATTTTTACAGTGTTCGACATTAAGGTAGCCCTTGTGGTATGTTGAAACTGAGGTGTGCCTTTTGCTTGTGCTTTTAAGAATAGCTCTGCAACCAGTGATAGAGTAGGCATCGTAGAGGAGGCAGCTGTCTTCAGCTTAAGTGCAATAAATTATAGATTTATTAGTAGTAGTTGTTGGGAAAATATAGGAAAATGGTCAGGGCCCCTCAGTTGTTCAGAATCTTGCCAAGCATTTGATGTAAATATGCACGTGTGCCCAGGTGTTCCTTGGTTATTGTCTAACGTAATTGCACATGTGCACCCAGGTGTGCTGGGTTATGGCCTAAAGTATAAAGGACGAGTGGCTCTGATCCATAGTACCCCCTGCCCCTGGGATGCCCCTGGGGGGGCCATGAGGAGGCTACTACTGCTGCTGGAGGCTGTTGCTGCCAGTGTCCCCAGGGCTCTTTGAGAGGCCCCGCTGCTGCTGCTGCTGCTGATGGGGACTGAGCTCATGTCACCTGCCAACACCTCCCGAGATCTTACCCAATTGCCTAGCATGGACCTGTGTGTGAGGGGTCTGGGAACCCAGCCGGGCATGTGAGGGGTCTGGGGACCCAGTCTGTACAATGGGTTTGAAGGGTCTGAGCCCTCGCTCTGACAATATAAATGGAAACTTAGTATAACTAAAATAACGAAACATTTTGGCTTTAGTTATGATTTGCCATAGTAGTAGTAGTTTTAGTTTTAAACCTTTTAAACTCATACTATACAAATGGTGTCTTTTTGTGACCTACTGGTGGTGGGGGTGGGGGGTGTAGGTGGAGGATCTAATCTGTGATTCTATGACTTGTTTTCAGTGGATTTTTTTAAATACCATTTTTCTCAGTTTGAGTCATGATGTCACCAAAGACAGTGTTCCCCAGTTTCATGTTAATGAAGAATATTTTCTTCGGGTAAGTTAAAGGAAGACTTTTGGGTAAAAAAGAAAGGATTTTGAAGTTAAGGCCTGAAGAGTCATTATAACCTTTTAGCTACAGCTGCTGCTTATATACCTCAGATCAAATACATTAAGGAATAGGCTTCATGTTCTAAAAATATGAGCACTTTGTTCCTTTCTCATCCTGGGCAGGAGCAGAGAAGTTAGGACAATTAGGCCTTGCTTTCCTTGTGCTAGAGTCCTGCGAGGAGGAAGGCGAAGGCCTGCTGTGTCTCACTGGGAAGAGGAAAAGCTGCAACTTCCCTCTCATATGCCTCTAGTGTCTTGGTATGCGGTGATAAAGTTTGTTAGAAAAGTTATCATCCATGTATTTACAAAACACTATGCCGAATGAAAAGAGGCATGCACACAAAAGAACTTTCATTTATGCGAAGTTCTGCAACAGGCAAAACTCATCTATGGTGAATGACCTCAGAAGGGTGGTTGTGAAGAAGAGGGATTGAGGGATTGACTGGGGGATGATGTGAGGGGACTTCCTAGAGGGTGGAAATGTCCCGTATTTTCACCGTGGCTTGTGTTACATGGCATTTGTCAAAACTCATGGGATGATACAACTAAGATTTGCATTTCATGGTGTGTACGAGTGCATGTAATCTCAGAGAAAGAACTTAAGCTGTTAATGCACTGTAGTTAACCATGTGCATGCTGAAATGAGTAGGGGTGAAGTGAACTGATGCCCGCAACATATCTGAAATGCATCAAAAAATGAAGTGGGTGGATATGAAATTAAGCAAGGATAGCAGCATGCTACAATTGAAATTGAGACGGCGTGGGAGACGGTCTTCCTTTCCAACTTTCTGTGTATGTTTAAAAATTTAGGGGGAAATCAAGATAATTCTTATTGCATTTGAAATGTCATTGTAGGCATCTTATATTATGATGGGTCCTGATAAACATAATTTAATATGAAGTACTTTCTCACTCACAGGTAGAGGTGTACAGTATTATTATGAGCCACAATTTTTTTTAAATAAAGCTTTCCCGAATTGAAAAGTTTGTATGATTCTTTGAAGAATTCCAGTAATTTGTAGAAACTGTAGTATTAGAAAGAGATACTTTGACTTTTTCACTATCACTAAATCACAGCAGATGACAAATTCCAAATCAATCAGTATTCTCTGCTGAACTCTAATTAACACTTAAACATTATTAGTCACTAACGCGAAGTCTTGATCGGAAATGACCTCAGGTATTCTAAATGTAAATAAAATTAGATTTAGATCCCTTTTAATTACCTGAGGTGCTGTGAGTGATTACAATGGCAATTGGTAAACTTAATTTCTTATTAAAGGGAAAAAAAAAACTTGCACAAAGTTTCTCTCCACTTTATACTTAACTCTTTAGTAACCATGGTCTGTGCAAAAGAATTATCTAGAATTATGTGTTAATTATGTCGAATTACGTGTGATTTCCTTATTTGGGCCCTCGTATTCATCAGGTAACTCATAACTTAGGTGGCTAAAGTTACTATAATATCCTAAAAGGCAAAACTTCCCCAAAGGTATTTTATGCATTTGAAAAGCTAGGTTTCCGGGCGGTGGTGCTGGTTAAATGGTAATTGATGGTGGTGAGGAGAGTGTTACAGTGACTTTGTGCACAGAGCCCTGTTGAAGACCAAGTGGAAATCTGTTTTGTCATCTCATCCTTCTTCCTAATTGCATCACAATACATTGTATAATTCAACCTGTGTGTCACTGTCACTTCTTCAAGAGGCCTCCCGTGCGAGGGGCCACCACTGCTGGCTCATTATTAACAGAGCTGGGGAGGAGAGGAATAATTTTCTCAGGCTCCAACCAAGACGTCTTCTCCCCCACTTTAAGAAGAAAATGTCTTTTTTTATGGAAATTGTTGTAAGGGTAATTATTTCTGGAAGTACGAAAACAGCTTCAGTTGTGCTAGATCAGTCCATTTTTCTTGAAAGTTAAAAGATACCTGAAGAAGAATGTGCTTGTGTTCAAATGGGGAGATCTGAGAAGTTTCTAGACTCCCTTTTTTTCTGTTAGCGCGTATGTCTTAAAACAGGAAGCACATGAGACCTGATAAATTTGGTTGCGCCAATATTAGTCAAACGGTATTAATTTTTAAAAAATGAAAACCAATTATTGTACCTCATGTATGTGTGTCAAGATTCCTGATTTCAGAATCTACCTATGGCCTTTATGTCTTGGGTGCTCTTGTTTAGGACCCTTGCTGTCTCCTGTTCCTCATCTACCTTGATCTCCTCTAGTTTTCTTTAAAATTTTGTTTAGTTTTTTTTTTTAGCTTGAATAATTTAGCATAATCAGTTTTTGTGGTATCTTCTCTTTTCATGTTTTAAAATCCTTATTGCAATCACTTTTTCTTTATTCTGTCTTTATAGGATATTGAATTCCTCTGATGCCACTACATTTATTTGCATTTATCTTAGGTCTTTCTTTCATTTCACCAATAAACTGTGTTAATATATTTTGCAACTTGTCATTTGACCTTTTAAAAAATATTGGATTGAAAATGTAAGTCCCGGCTGCAGAAAGGAGCGTGAGGAGCCTCGCCGTGCAGACTAAAGAATTACTGGGTGAGCCTTCACCTTCGGGGGTGTCAGAAACATTTCTGCTCTGGAGTCATCAACTTTTCTGCGAGACAGCTTGATGACTTGAGAAGAAGTGACAGGTTCATTTTTCCCCCCTTTGTTTAAGCCATTTATCTTTTAGATCCTTGTCTGCCACCCAAATTGTATTGCCCATTTATTGCGATATTCACTTGCCTCATCTTGGAAGACGCTGATTTGCATCCAACTTGAGAATAAGGGAGAGAGAAAGTTAATCATCTCCTGGCCTTTTGAACAGATTTGTACGGGTTTAATTGTAGCATTTGAAATGTTACGTGTTTTCTAATCAGAGTCTATATTCCATTCCACATTAGCCTGCATCACAATGTGAATATAGAGTGTCCCTAGTCCATAAAGCTTTGTTCTTTACAAGGTCTTTATGCTTTTTGCATATCTTTCTACATTTCAACTTAACCTAAGCTATGTTAGCTGCTTTTAAACTCTGCCCACTTGTTTCAGTGATTATTTATTCAATTGGGTGGAATAATTAACAATGAATGCTTGCTGGACATCAAGTGTGAGGATATACTCAGCCTTCTAATCCTATTGTACCATATGGCACGAAGAGTAAGTCTCTTTCTTCTGAGCAGTGAGGTCCTAAAGAAGATGCCCTCTGTCCCTGAGGTCCAGGGGCTGCACAGAGTTCTAACCCATGCAGGAGAGCACGTCCTGGTGAGTGCCGTGCATTGGTCCCTCTGGGCTTCAACACCAAGCATGCTGCTTGCTTCCCGACTTATTCTCTCTTCCTCGTTCTCTTGGACTTCTCCCAGCACGTGCTAGCTTTGTCTACATCAGCTATCTTTTGAGGGAGCTATCACCCCGTGTCGGGGTCTTGTCACCTATCAGAGGTACCCGCTCCTGCCACCTCAACACATGCTTTGTTGGGGCTCTGAGTTGAGCTGGCCTGGGGCCCATAGCCACCCGGCCTCATGGCCAGTGGTCAGCAACAGCTCCTTACTTCTCCTTGCCTTTGAGTTCTCTGACCTCTCACCTCTCCACTTTTAGAATTGGGCTAACAGAGGCTGCCTTAGCCCTTTGCGGCTGCTGTTGTGGCCGCCACGCACACTGGTTTTCATATCATTAAAACTTTTCTTCATCGTGTACTAATTATTGCCTAGTCTGCAGGCATAACGCTTTTCACATGTTTTATTCATCCACCTGGATTTCCTGCTTTAAAAGTTCTATGTCTGTATGGTATTCGTAATTTCCCAATATTTCCCTCTTACAGATTCTTTCTACTTTGTTTCTATCATCAGTATGTGCCTTTCTTTACAGCACTCTTTGTACTTCCACAGGTTGTTACTTACCTGACACCACTGGGTGGGAAAGGAGCCAGTGCCCACATGTGGTGTTGAGTTCTAAAACAGATGGAGTGAGAGGTTTAGAGGTTCTGGGCCAAGACTGATGAGTACTCCTTCTTGCTTTGGAGAAAAAAAAAAAATGTCATACAAAGTTGCGTGAGATGCTTCAACAGGGAGGGTGTGAGGTGTACTTAGCATTCTGGTTGGTCAGTGGACATTTTCTCAGTGGTGCTGCCTGCAGGTTTGTGTGGATCCCATGATTTTCTCTGCCCTGCCCTCCAGTTCTAGCGGGTTGCCTGGCACATACGACCTGCTCAGTGATGTTATGAAAGAATCAGCAAATAAGTGATGAATGCTATAAAACATAGCCTCCCTTGACACATTAGAGGGAAAAGCAGCCAACTCCACATATTAAACATAGAGGGCAGCAGCTTGCTTGGCTTCTTTGGGGCCTTGCTTAACTCTGTTTGGTCACTGAACATGAGCATGGCCAAGTGCATTCTGGGACCAGGAGCATGGCCAAGTGCATTCTGGGACCAGGAGCATGGCCAAGTGCATTCTGGGACCAGGAGCATGGCCAAGTGCATTCTGGGACCAGGAGCATGGCCAAGTGCATTCTGGGACCAGCGGCTTGGCCAAGTGCATTCTGGGACCAGGGGCTTGGCCAAGTGCATTCTGGGACCAGGGGCATGGCCAAGTGCATTCTGGGACCAGGGGCATGGCCAAGTGCATTCTGGGACCAGGGGCTTGGCCAAGTGCATTCTGGGACCAGGGGCTTGGCCAAGTGCATTCTGGGACCAGGGGCATGGCCAAGTGCATTCTGGGACCAGGAGCATGGCCAAGTGCATTCTGGGACCAGGGGCTTGGCCAAGTGCATTCTGGGACCAGGGACTTGGCCAAGTGCATTCTGGGACAAGAGCATGAGCAGGAGCTTTCTGGGAACTTCCTGGGTTGTGGCATCAGTGCTGTGCCCTCTGGGTCATGCATGCTTTGTGTAGGTATTGTCCTGACCTAACCTGTGCCTGCAGGGTAGGACCCACTTCAGTGGGATGGGAGGTTTAGAAAGGACATGATCATACCCAGCACATGGCCCAGAGAAGGAAAGCATCATTCCACAACCCTACTGAGCAGCAAACCAGAGACACAGGGTTTCAGGCACAGAATAAGCCCTTCAGGCTGGAGTTCAACTTGGGTGAATAAACTCCATATCCCTAAGGATAGAAGATGGCCTGGAAGATTGGAAGATTTTTCAATCTGGGAAGTATGGCAAGAGGAAAAGTGGTTGGGAGAGTGCATAGTAAACCAGGGATGGCATGTGAGGGTCCTAGCCAACCTGGTGGTTGAGTAGAAACTGGAGAAGGCGTGTGTTCATGAGTGTGACTGAGGGAGGCTGAGGTGGGACGAGGTGAAGAGACGGACAGTTGTTGGAGGATCCACGAGTGTCTTTGGCTCATGTCAGAATGTCCAAACCTGACCATCTGGTTGGGGTCCTTTTGGCCTCGTGGGTGGGGGGAAGCCTGAGATGCGATCCCAGAGGACCAGGACACTATCACTTGGAACACCTTCCTTCCTCCCCCAAATGTTAGGGGAGAAGAGCTGATAGAAGCTGAATTGTGCCACTGGGGCCCCGTTTTCAGACTGGTGGAAGACAAAACCAGCTGAAGGGCAATACTGAGTTAGGGTACGTGGAAGCTTATTTTTCGGAGAAGTGAGTGTCTGCTGTCCTTCCGGGTCTGGACATTGGATCCTGTGTCCTTCGGAGGACTGGAAGCTGGGCAGTGGTCAGCATCTTGGTTCCCAGTGCCCACTAGCCCAGGGTCTGGGTGACTGTGGGAACTGAACATTCCTGACTACTGGCAGCCCAATTTAGGGATTAAATTTTAAGGAACTAATGTCCTGTGAAGAAATGCATAAAAGAGGAAAGGATGTGTGTTTCCTGCAGCATGATTTGATTTTCCCCTTGCTGTGAATAATAACTTTATATCAGATTGGATACACATATAAAAAAAATGTCAAATAGACCATATTTGTTTTATCACAAGGTTTAAAAAATTTTTTTATTTTATGTTCTTTCACTTTTTCTGTGAAAGGAAAAGGGAAATTGAGCTGCCATGGACACAGTAAGAAATTTCCCCTCATTCTAAAATTCTGGAATTAATGTCAGCAGCCTTGACTTTGCTCCATCCTGAAGGTAACTGTTTATTACAGTCGGCATTTAAATCCCCCGATTAATAGGAGCAATTAAACAATAGCTTCATTTCCAGCAAATTAACAACCCTAATAGGTAATTGCGACATAAATGAAGATAAATTTGTTTTAATACGAGATTAAAAAGAATACAGACAAGAACTGAATGTCAGATTAAGAATTCAGACTTCATTACTTCAAAAAAAAACTTGAAAGCTTCACTAGAGGAAACTAAAGTGAGCTTGGCTTTTTAACCACAGCCTGTCTTGGATTTGCAGGGCTGTTTTTTTTTTTTTTTTTTTTTTTTAATTATAGAAATATTGTCATACTTTGTGTCATCAAAAGATTGCCACCCACCAAAGGTCATCTTCTAATGACCCGCTGGGGACACAGGGGCCTGCAGGCAGTTGGCCACAGCCCTCTCATGAGGTTTTTACTGACAGGGAAACAGAGCAAGTACAATGAAAGAGCATTTCCTTTTTACACTCCCCTAAAGTAATTTTATGACTTGTTCAGTGGCAGGATACTTTACCTTTCTTATTAGTAATTGTTCTAATTAGAAAACTGTTATGATGGTTTATAATATGTTTTGTTGAAGTGTGAAAGAGATCTGGCCAGACCTGTTTTTAGAACAAAGAATGTGGTATTCTTGTGAAGGATGATTTGGAATGGGACAAGACTAGATTCGGGGAGAATAGGTACGTGCTAAGGGAGTGGGGGGGAATATATATATATACACACACACACATATATATATATACGTATACGTATATATATATATATATACGTATACGTATATATATATATATATATATATATATATATATATATACGTATACGTATATATATATATATATATATATATATATATATATACGTATACGTATATATATATATATGGATAATTTCTCCTGTGGGGTTACCGTGCCCATGAAAAGATTTAACAAATGTTAAAGAAACTGTTGGAGTTTAGCTAAAACTGTGTCTCTGAGCTTATATCACCTTGGAAGAACTTGTCTTGGTAGCTTTGAATTATCAAATGATGTGTAATCAGCCTGGAATTCTCTACCCTGTCAGAATATTAATCAAGCGTAAGGGTAGATTAACAGCAGTTTTAGATACGGGAGTTTCAAAACGAAATACCTGTGTGGCCCTCAGGAATCCGTGGACGCTGGGCTGCAGCGTGCAGACCCTGGCAGCTCTGCCGCAGGCCCTGCGCCCTCCCGGCACTCTGGGACAAAGCATGGATCTTGCTGTATGACCTTGGACAGTTTTGATGGCCTTCTGTCGCCTTACGGATGATATTCAAATTTGTCACTCTTCTTTGCATACCACATCCTTAAATGTGTTTCCCGTTGCCCTTTTTAGCTTCTTCTCCCTTACTTTCTTTTGACCTTCTGATCCCATCCGCGAGTTGATTCATCCGTTCATTCATTTACGCAGTTGGCATGTGCCAGTTGGGGGTCAGGCACATGCTGGCTGTAGGAAGGTCAATAAAGCCTGGCATCCAGCATTTCTGGAATTGTTGGGAAGCCCATGGCATTGGCCCCATTGTCTTAGAACATGAGCTGACTGTATTTCTAATGGACAGCCTGATGTGGCAGGATCTCCCCAGGTGTTTCGGTGACAGGCTATGTGCTGTGTGGGTCCCCTGGTGCACTAATTGTCATTAAGCAACATGGTGTAGCCGAACAACCCAAGAGACCTTCAAGAATTTATGTGCCTTCTCCACATCCGTCTCTCTCTCTGTGGTTTCTTTTAGTTTTTCTGACCTAGCTTTCTCTGTACTCAAGACTTAGTTGAGTGAACACACACCGAGGACACGGGTTTGGGATACCAGCAGCACAGGGCACCCTCTTTTAATGTTATTCACTTTGAGATTTTCGTGGTGAGAAAAAGTCCACTTTATATTTCTTTTCATTCCTAAGTCACACATTCAGAGCTACTTAGGTAATTTGGTAATTAATTTCTTCTTAATTAATAAGATAGTTTAATGATCACTCTACTGTAATTTAAAGCTGAGTTGAGACATTAGGGGCTCTTTTATTTGTTACTGGAAGATTTACAGCCTTTGGTGGTTTTCATTATTTATGGGAGTTCTCCAGGTGAGCCCCCCGTGGTTCTAATGCAAGCGCCTTCAGTGACAGCTGCATTGAATGTCGCCTTTGGGTGGTAGCATCAAAGATAAAGCAGAACACGCTATGACCCCCAACCTCATAAATTGTGCTTTTAAAATATTTTTGTGAAGTACAATTAGTGTTTAATCTCATGCCAGTTGGTTTTTGTGTCTATTGTAAACATTTAAAATATTATTTTATAAGATTGATCACTCGTACTTTAATGCCTGTCTAACGTTGTTCACTCAGAATTTTCTTCCCAGCCCCCGAATCAGTGTGCTGTCGCTTTTTACTTGTTTGTTTTGGCTTGATTTATACCAAGTCACCACTTGGCATCTAATTGTGGCTCTTCAGTGTCGCTCAAATCTATATACTTTCACAGTGTCATCCCTCCTGTCATCTTATTTGAAATCACTCTTATTCTAAAAGACACCAAGGTGCTTATGTAATGGTGCTAACGTAGGGAAGTAGCAGGCGTGGAGAGTTTAATCCTCACAAACGTGAGAGAGCCCAGTTTTGCTGTGGAATTTCAGGTTTGGGGCTTGTGTGACAGGAGCTGTTGCAGCACCAACAGCAGAGGCCGTGAGACTTGCCTCTGAAGAAACCACCCTGTGGTGTGTGCAGGGCCTTTAGGTGCAGTCAGGGAGACTCATTGGAAGCTATTTTGGTAACAAGCTATGGAAGGATGAGGTCTTGGATCAAGGCAGTGGTAATACGATGGATTTAAGAGCAATTCTGGTGGCAAGATCAGTAATCTGTCATGTCTTCTCCACCCATGCCTGGGAGTGGTGTGGTGTGGGTGGGTGAGTTAGAAAATAGAGGAGAAGTGGGTTAAGTGGGGAGGCTCAGGGTGGGTATCGTGGACTTTGATACCCAGTTCTAGAACACAGGAAGGATACAGCAAGGCTCTTTGTCAATCAGTGGTGAGCCATCAGCATTGAGGTGGTGACTGAAACAAGAACGTGGAGGAGATAGTCCAGGGAGAGGACATGGAGATGAAAGAAGCTGGAGGAAGGAAACCTGAAAACTCCCACAACGAAGAATGAGAAAGAGAAGTTCCAGCCAGAGGAGGAAAACTGGGAAAGGAGGGAGCGATCTGCAATGCCAGATGCTGACCGGAGGTCAAGTAATATGGGACCTGGCCTCCAGGCCCTTCCCGATGACCCCAGTAACCGCTGCAATGGGAGGTTCAGCCATGTAGCAGAGGCAGAAGCCAGATGGCAGTGGTCGCAGGGAGTAGAGGAGGTGGGATCCGGCGGAGTCCATGTACTGGCAAGAAGGCTGACTAACAGCTTGATGGCAGCAACACTGTCTGGGCACCTCCTCTGTGCCAGGCACCCTCTTATCAATCATCTAAATGACATTTAGAAATTGAGGGGAAAGCCACAGGGCAAAAGAATGCACGGTGCCAGCCCCGGGAACGGTACAGCCTAGTGGGGATGCTGGCAGGGAAGCAGGGCATTGCGTTGCCACGCTGATGTGGCAAAGTCACGGGGCCAGCCTGGCTGCCTTCCGGTCCCCATCCACACTGGTCTCCTCGCTGCCTGGTTTCCTTGTCTGTGAAACAGAACTGTGAGAGTGAGAGGATGAACCGATGGGAGAAAGGTGGAGCTCCAGCGGGTGTGCTGGCCCAGACGCTCCGGGGTGGCCACAAGCTGTTCCTGTCCTCACGTAGTGCGAAGGATTTAGAAACAAGTGGACGCAGACACTGGGCATTAGGTCAGGGTTTAACGAAGTCTTGTTTGGGAGCTCACTGAGAGCCCTGTTTTGTTTAATGAA
This sequence comes from Cynocephalus volans, assembly GCF_027409185.1. Taxonomy (NCBI): domain Eukaryota; kingdom Metazoa; phylum Chordata; class Mammalia; order Dermoptera; family Cynocephalidae; genus Cynocephalus; species Cynocephalus volans. The sequence goes on from NC_084460.1 coordinate 297,735,550, forward strand.
AAGGTGCCGTTCATCTTCTATCCAGTAGAAAATTAAAAATTTGTGGAGAAAGTAAATGTATAACTCACTTTTTGTTGTTTAAGTTCTTAAACTTCTTTTTCTTTTTTTTGGACCGGTAAGGGGATCTGAACCTGCGGCCTCGGCGCTACTAGCGCCGCACTCTCCCGAGTGAGCCAAGGGGCCGGCCCCTTAGACTTCTTTTTGATTGAAGCTTGGAAGTACATATGTGAAAGTGTACATAGGCTTAAAAAACTATCACAAAATCATTCTTAGGTCAAGAAGGGGCCATTTCCCACCCCCAGAAGCCCCTCCCAGGCACAGCCCACCTTCCCTCCTGCAGACAGGCACCATCGTGACTTGACCGGGCTTGCTTACCTTTGAAAATTTATGCAGTGTAATTATGTATGATTGAAGGGGATAATTAAAGTGTGTCTTTTATCTGTTATCCAAAAAAACTTTTAAATGGTAACAACACTGAGCATTGCTATTGAAATATGAGGTTAATTAAATTGGTGGTGTCAGTGGTGAAAGAGAAAGCATTGGCAGTACCTTTGATGACACCACTGTAGATTTAGGCACAGCTCATGTGGCGTATTCATAGTAAAGTATGTCATCAAATCGTAATGTTAAAGATTCCAGATTCTTTGAAGTGAGTTGAGGTAGTTGTGTTTCTGATACACACACACTCACATTAAACATATGTGCGTTTACATGTGTATTAACATAAAATACGTAACAAATTCATTTGTTGAATGATCAAATACAGACAAAATCTCAACGGTAATAAAAAGTGCCCAGCCGGCCTAGTCTGGGGTAACAGTCATGTTTTAAACCTATTGACATTTAAACGTGGTTTTCAATAGAGCAGGTAATTAATGATCATAGGTACAGAAGAACCGCTCCCTCCCTGCCCCTGGTGTTCCATTTCCTTTGAGGTGTTTTTAGGGAAAGTTCAGCCAGACTTCTGCATCCTCACGTGAGCGATGGCTGACAGTCCTGTCTTGGATGACGGTTGTCACTGTCGGTTTTGCTCACCCAAACAGTTCATTCAGGAACCTCTTTTAGTGAGGCACCCGGAGACACCACCCCGTCCCTGGGGCAGCGAATCAGCCGTATTTTTCCGTTTTCTGACGGAGGAGGCTGGCCCTGCTTTACCAAAATCTTCACTGTCTCTCAGTGCTCCTCTGCCTCCGGCTAAGTCAGGTGCCGTCTGTTCTTCGTTAAGTTTCCCCCTGTTTTTATGAGTTATTTTATAGTCCTAACGTAGTCTATATAATTTTAGAACAAAATATTTGTAAATTATTTTCATTCCTTCATTTGTATATGGGGGTAGGAACGACATAAAAATTATGGTAGATGGGGAAATAGGACAAAGAGAACCAAAAAAAGCAGTAAAGCAAAAAAGAAAAATAATGCTACCAGTCACAATGATGTTGTGAATTCATTATTTTGGGGGGGGGGGCGGGATCTGTGTGGTAGAACAATAATTATATAGACAGGAGAATTTTCGTACTTAACGTGTGGCCGTAGTTTGGTGAGAGGCTTTATTGTAAAGAGGGTCTCTTTACTCGTGAACTTGCTCTTTCTAGCCTCCCAGCAGGAAAGATGGGACAGTCATTTGTATTTGAAGTTTCGTACAGTGAGGGTTCTAATAAAATATTTGACTTACAAAGTTTCTACGTCTTAGAAAATTTCTCAGATCTTCCCTTAGCATGAAAAACATTTGTAGAGAACGTCTACCAAGCTCTCGACACATGCATTCTAGCCCTGTTCACTTCTGACATTCGTTCATCCCTTATGAGTTTAAACATTAAAGGCAGTGTGGTCATCCTGCTGAATGGTAACCCTGAGGCTGAGAGTAAAGTCAAAGTGCAGTGTAGTTGATAATCAAGAACCCTTTTTTGCTATTTTCAAAATGAAAATAAATGAGCAATCATGATTTTAGGTTATTTACTTTTGGTCTATGGAATTTTAGTGTGCCTACATGACACATGGTTAGCAGCTCTTGGAATCTGGTCTTAGATTTTATTTTTAAGTTCACATAATGATTTTTAAAATATTCTAACATACGTCTTCAAAGACCCCAGATCGATATGCCAATGGTTTTGAAGTGACAGAGTGCTGCGATATTCCTCTGTAATTTAAACATGATTAGCTGATGATGGTTATGATCAATACACCACTGGAAGGTAAATTAATTGATACCATCCTTTCAGGATGATAAGAGGCCTGTTGGAGGTGGGATGTAACTAATGAAGCTGCTTCCTCATGTCTCTGAGCCATTTTTTATATTTTGCATTTTCACTTAATCATATTTATACTATTATTCATTTACATGAAAACCATAAGCTGTGGACAGACCAGTTCCTTATTAAAATTGTAGTCATTTGGAAAAGAAATTATCTACAAACGTGGCGTGGGCCCCTTCTGTATGATAATCTATTTCTGGGGAAAGACGGTGTGTTCCTTTACATGGGCATCTTTGAAAATAGCAACTATCAGGGCCAAGACGGGGATTGAATATCATTGAATTTAATTACCGCTAGTCCCCAGAGACACTCATCTATCCGAATAAAAACTGTAGTTATTCTGCTATAGAGACACCTATTGGTGTAGGAAGAGTTTTCTACTCGTTGACTTCCTTTCCAATTAAATTCAGTATGCTTTATCAGCGAGCCTGTTTGCCAAGAGAAGTTATGGCTGGTTGAATTCAGATTTGTGTTGATTAAGATAAACTTCCAATATGTGTAGTAATATATTTAAATGAAAAAAGGTCTTTGATATAATTATATGCCCTTGAATAAGATTCTGCATGGTGGCTTCTAGAGTTAAGAGGAATTCTTTAGGCTATATAAAAAGCAAAAGAAGATTTTTGGCTTTCAAAGGGATTGGTTCATTTGCCCTGCCTCATATAGGATTAATTTTGCTCCAAGTAACTGGAAAAAAATTTTTATGAGTAGAACTTAGACGAGGTAGGTGTGTCTTTTGTTTGCCATTTGAGTGCTCTGAGGCGGTGTGTGCAGTGCTATCAAGGCCTTCTGCGGTGTCAGAGGGCTGTTTCTCTATCTCCTATCACACCAAGTGTGTCTTCCATTTCCAGCATCACCTCATGGTTCCAGATGGCTGCTGGGGATTCAGACAACATACACACATTTCATGCAGCAAGTAGGAAAAAGACATAAGGAAGGAATGGGCAAAGGGTAGCTCGCTCTCAAGGAAAATTCCTGAAAGCTGCCGCAGTATCCTTCTATTGTCACGTCGGCCAGAGCTTGCTCACGTGGCCACCTTTAGCTGGGGTGGGTGTGGGGGAACAGGAGGAAACTCTGGGAAATGCAGTATTTATTATGGTAGTCACGTACCCAACTGAAAATCAGGAATTCTACTAGTGTGGAGGAAGGGAATACGGATTTCCGGGACGACCAATGGTCTCTGCTGTGATTTTTATATTTGGGAACCAGCTTCACATGCTTTCTTTTGTCTCTGTGTCCACTAGTTGCCCAGAAGATAGTTGCCACAAGGAAGAAGCAGCAGCTGTCCATAGGACCCTGCAAGTCTTTACCCAACTCCCCAAGCCACTCCTCTGTCTGTTCGGCCCAGGTGTCTGCCGTGCACATTAGCCAGGTACGTCAGGCGGCACGAGAAGTTGGACCAAAAGGTGCATTAGAACCAAGGAAGGCATGCAAACGTCCATTTTTTTTTTTTTTCTCTCTTCACCTTTATAAATAACAGCATGTTTGTAATTGACTTAACTTTTCCTTCAGAAACTGCTGTGGCCAAGTGATTTTTATGGGAGCTGTTCTTTAATGCTTCATGTCTTTGTGCTGCCTGTGTCGTGAGGCATGCTGGCATGGTGGTGGGGCAAGGTGTGTGCCACTGTCTGCACTGTTGATTTCAATCACCTGCTCTGGTCCTCATCCTAGTACCCTTGTAGGTAGAGCAGTTGTGAGTAAACCTTAATGGCTAATCCCACTATGTGCTTAAATTTGGTAGGAGCATTCAATTATAATTATCATCTCCCTCAGGTCCTATAGAAACTGCTCTCTTTCCATAACAACATTTTGCTAAATTATTTACTTGGAAGCAAACGAAATAATTGTCACTTAGAAGAACCCAACCAAATGCAAATGCCTGTTCAGGAAACTGTTGGCTTTGATTTGTCTGTACTTGTTTTTTGATTAACATATCTTAGGCAGGTAATCTATTGGCACTTTTTTTTTTAAGGATGCAGTGAGAAGGTTTGGTATCATGCTTTCAGTTTTGCTTCCGAAGTCAGTAAGTTACTGCATATACTGTAAGGGCCTGTGAAGTTATAGTCAAAACATTAATGTCTTCACCGTTGATATCTTCAGTTTATTTTAACTTTAGAAATATTTTCTAAAAGCACTCAGATTTTCAAGGTGTTGTTTTCAGAAAGTTAGTTGTGATTCCACTGCACAGACCAGTCCACTTTCTGCATCTGATCCAGAGCCGGGAAGGAGCCACAAGATCCATTTCATTTAACCAACTCCTTGGTTTTTCTGAGGAAATGCAAAATAATTACATTTTAACTCTCAAAAATTTTTTTAGGTTAAATGTAGAAACTTGTTTTCTTAAGTCACTTTTCTTAGACGAAACAGCTCTATGAGGTGGTCGGCATATTCTAGAATGAGACTGTGTGTACTTGGTACTGATAGGACTGGGAAAGGCAGAGAAGCTGCCAGCCTTTCTCACGTGCATCTCTTCAGTGTGATTTTCCAATGTGTTGGTTATGCCCCCACCTCAGTGGTGGCTTTGGGTTCCTGGAGTGTGGCTTTAATAAAACCTTGGTTTTTGATCGTTACAGACAAGTAATGGAGGGGGCAGTTTAAGCGACTATTCCTCCTCCGTTCCATCGACTCCAAGCACCAGCCAGAAAGAACTGCGGATTGACGTCCCTCCCACTGCCAACACACCAACACCCGTCCGAAAGCAGTCCAAGCGCCGGTCCAACCTTTTCACCGTGAGTGGCCACCTTGGGTAGAAATTTGTAGAATCCAAACTAAATCAATGAGAATAGCACAGATTTCTGTGGAAGTCTTAAGAAAATTCTGAGAAGCAAAGATTTAGAGATTGAGTAGAATGGGAATTTCTCAGTTTGGGCAAATACTGATACGTGTGTCACGAGTGAAGAGTGAGGGGTTTGTATGAACAGGTTTCTTATCCTGTGACTTCCATAGTCTGTAGCCAAAGACTTGTCGCACTGGGTATGAAGAGATGACAGCACTCTGCCGGAATTCCCAAATGTGTGCATAACTCTTCAGATGAGCTACCTAAGCCCTTCCCGTCCCAGGCCCCCTTCCGCTCATGTGCAGGTGGGGCTGGACGACGGCCGGCTGTGGCTTTCAGCACCTCGGGCCTCAAGGGATTTGGGAGCCTCATGGCCATGAAGACTATACCTGGGTTTTCTTCCGAGTCCATCTGTGGAGCACGTTAAAACTGAACATCACATATCTCGGCTTAGATTTATAAACTCAGAATCTGTGGATGGGGCCCAGGCCAACATCTGGAGAAACTTTGGTTCGTCACAACAGGGGGATGGGGGGGGATGGGTAGGGTACTGCAGGCATCTAGTCATAGGTGGCAACCAGGGACGTTGCTAAACATCCTACGGTGCTGGTGGCTGTTTGACTTTAGGGTAGTTACTTAACCTCTCTGCACTGGAAACAATAGTACTTTGCAGTGGGGCTGTTGGGAAGACTCCCTACAGGAGGCAGAAGAGTCTTTGTGGCATTGCTCCCCCCGCCCCGGTATTGATGCTGTAAAAATGATGTCTCATAGTGTTGAGCAAACGTAGTTGTAAGACTGCTTGATAAACTGGGAGGTAGGTATTTAGGTTTCTGCAAAATGCAGGTGAGTATGTGATATGTTTAAATTTGGACACAAATACAATGTTGTAGTGTGAAATTTCATTAGACACGCAGAGAATAACAGCAGTCATCTCAACATCTACTTCCCTGCTCTCTCAAACTCCTGTGACCCTTCTCTACACCCAGGTTGGGGTCCCCTGGTTGAGAAGGTGTGTGCACTCAATCAGGACCCAGTGGGCTTGTGAAACCAATCTCCAAAGATGTAAAGGGATGCAGAGAGGGTGGGTGTGGGCAGTCCGCTGCTCAGCTGGAGGAGGGAGGCCTGGATAATGTGGTGGATAAGAATATCTTCTGCATCTTTGCTACACCTGTTAGGGAGTGGGGGGGGGAGAGCACCCACTCCCGTGACACCTTCCAAGGGCCACGTTTATTGCTCATTGACTTTGGTTTTCATTCTAAGGAAAGAAATATAAACCCAGGAAGTATCTTTAAAAAGGGGGTTATCTATAAGGACACCCAGTACGTTCTTGTCCCCATGCTTTATAAGGGCAGCTCTGGAATTGGACTATGCCAGAAAATAGTATCAGAAAATAGACCCTGCCCACTTGGTAACTGACAACCCAGGTGGCTTATAGAGGAGAACATTTTATTTAAGGCAGGAAGAATCAAAATAATATCTGAGTTAGTAAATACTTACCATCTGCTCTCTGCAGAGCCCTGGTTTTGCTCTGTGTCTAGGAGGAATACTTGTTGCCAGAATTGACCCATATGCAAGGGAAAGTGGTGCATAATGTAGGGAGAGGGGGATGTGCATACCAAGAAGAGAGGAGAGAACTGGGCAGTTAAGGGGTCATCTTCCCACTTACTCAAGCCATGCACACACACACACAAAGAGGCCAGGAAGCCACAGTTGTCCAGGCCAGGCGGGGCGGGAGCCCCTAAAAGTTTGTTTCGGTGACTGAAAAGCACCATTAATTATGTCATAATTAACTTATAATATAATGGCCTGCCTGTGAATCTGTGTGTTATCAGTGTTTGTTCTCTTTCTCTTTAAGGGTGGAAAACAATTTGAGAGTAAACCATCTTAGAAGTTGAATCTAGCTGCCCAACTATTAGTGGGAACAGAAATTTGGGGTCACGAAAGAAGCTAACACTACAATAGGTTTGCATCATGGCATTTAAGAAAGAGACGGCTAAACTCCCAGGCAGGGGCCTGTATTTTGGTCATCACTGGGTTTGGCATTGAGCAAATTGATGGTGTGAGGTGTGAGCATTTTAAGGAAAGATCTTGGAAATATTAACTCCACTAGATGTCAGTGTCATCCAAGGAATGAAAAGATAGCAAATTAATTTTGAAATCGAAGTAATTAAGAAATTCCTATTTTTACCAGTTTGCCCTTATTCTTTAATGTGTAAAATTTCATAGACTCTTCATCTCTGACGGTTGTTGGTAGTTATTAGCTTAAATTGTCAAAATGTATATTTACTTAGAAGTGTCTAGTAGGAGGACAGATGTGCCATATGTGAGTAATCTTTGAAAAAAAATTCATGCAGACTGGGACTGTAGTATCCAAGTGGAGGGCACTGTCCCCTGTGTCCGTGAGACCATCACAAAGAAGCCCATTATTAGCTAGTACACACATCACTTTTCAAATCCCATTCTTATACATTTTATGAAGCAAAACCATGACGTACCACTCTGAGCTAACATTTTGTGCTCCCAAATGGTCTGTTTGCATATATACACATTTTTAAACAGAAGTAAATCACATGCACTTTTTATAAAATAGCACCAACTTAAAATCTCTGTAAATAGTAGCAAGTTATGTGTTATTTTTGCAGTAGGAATTATATTTTACTAATCACAAGACGAATTATATCTTATTTCACTTATTCCTTTGAAAAATCATTGTGTTTTGAGAAGACAAATATTAGAAGACTATATCCATTTAATCCCTGATTTTGTAATACAGGTTCTTAAAACAACTAATATAGTTTAGTAGCCCTAATTTACATGTGGGTAAAATATTTTGTTAGGAAATATTTTTAAACATACAGGAATAAAAAATACTTGCATACTCACCATGCAGCTCATCAAATTCAAGCATTCTTCTGCCGCTGCTGCTTCCACTTCTGCAAGAAACCAGCAAATCAGAATTGAAAGTTTAAGTCCTCTGTGTTTATCTTCCAAATATGTTCTGCTGCCGCTCTGTCCAGGGATTAGCATTAACCTGAATTTGGCACGTATTATCTATATCCATATTTTAAACTTACTGTAGTATGTGTCCTTAAATTGTACATTCCATTGCTTTCCCTATTTTCAAGCTTTATGATAATGGTATCATTTACATCATATTTTTTAAAAGCTTAGCATATAATGCTGATGCCATAAAACAAAGCCAAGCATACCCAGTAACCAAAGGTTGTGAACAGGCATTGCTCAACTCATAGAAACTTGCTATGGAAATAAGGTAGCAAAATTCACAGTATAAGTAGAATGGTTTGGATGGTATTTTGTCTTTTAGTAAGAATGAGAGCCTGGGTGCCTATGATATTGTGGTCCAGCAGCCTGTGACTTATCCATTGGTTAAGTGGAAAAGCAGGTTTCTTTTGGTCAGTGAGGGCTCCTGCTCTGTCTCTTCTTCTTGCTTCTGTCCCTGTAAGCAGGTAGCTAAAAGGGTGCCCCTTTATAGCTTCTTTCATCTAAAGAAGCAGATGATAATTAGATGATCTTAAACTTCCTTTATTCCATGTTTGTGGAGGCTAAGCAGTCACTATTGTGGCTTGCTGTTCGTTGACTTGAAACGCCCACACTTCCTGTGACGGTGAGATAGACTGGTTACATTCTGAGCTGTGTGCCACAGGCCAGTGCAGCGGTCACCCCTGACACGGTGGGTGCTGAGGGCTGTCTTGCATCTGATGGTGGCATAGAGCCATTTCAGCAATAATGGGAGGAGGTGTCATTGCTGATGTCCTCTCTAAAGTTGGCAGAAAAATAAGGAGGCCTTCCTGGGTAGTTATACGTGCTACAGTGTTTTATGGCCAATGGATTTGTTTTAGTTCATGGATTTTGATTTTATGGATATAGTCTGTTGTAGACAAAATAATTTGGGAGCTCAGTTACAACAAACCCTTTCGTCTAACAGCTTGCTACTGTCTTTCCTTGGAATTTGAGTTTTATGACTGTCTCCACCAAAATGTCGTCCAAAAATTTTTTATTTTAATTTTGCAGTGAAGTCTTACATGTCAGTCTCATTCATCTCAGAGTGTGATTCAATATTGAGTTTAGTTCTCCATAGTTTGTATTTCAGGGTGTTTATAGCAATACAGTGGGCCATTTCTTCCTGCTTCCCGTGGGAATCTGAAATTCTGCTGTGAGAACAGGGTGACTGGGGACAGATGTGCTGCCTTGAGGAAGATGTTAATTTTTTTATGTTTGTTTTGTTAATTATTCTGGTTAATAGAGAATAATGAAGATGGATTTCCAAATTTAGAAATTTAGAAATTATAAAAATCCCAGAGTACTGTTCTTTATCACTTTAAAATTTTTTTAAATGTTATCACCGTGAGCTTTGAAATTTATGTTGCAACTAGAAACTTCAAGTGCCAGCCTTCCCATGAATTGAGATGTGGAGAAAAGATAATGTAAGGCTATTGTAGGGCTCTCACTATACTTTATTAAGAGTTAATTCATTGAAGAGAAAAGTGAGCTCCCAAATCCTAGCCAAAATTTCTGACCAGGGATTGATACATATCTATTTCCCACCTCGCCCAAAGTGATAAACCTTATGTTTTATATTCTTTGCATTTTTCTATTTGTTGCTTGTTTCATTTCCTGTCTTCCCATTCCAGGCTTCTACCGTCCCAAAGTAACAAAAAGGGCACAGTGCCTGCACACAGTAGGTGCTGAACAAAGGTCAGCTCTTCTAGCCATTGAAGAAGTGTGTTTTCCAATGAACACACCTGCTTGGGAGAAGAACACCCTTTGAAGTGCTAGATCTGAGTTTACATTATGGGTACTTTTCTCCTTATCCGCCTTATCCCTCCTTAATTTTGGCAGCAGCCTCTCCTGGAATCCTAAACCCATCCCATCAGCCCTGTTTTTATTATGTCCCGTGACACTGCCCCTTTTAATATATAGTTTTTAAAAATCAGCTGCTCCATTTCCCACCCCTTCGAATCTGGATTTCATTAGCTTTTCACTGTAGCGCCGGACACCACAAAGTCTGTTCCTTTCATATATCATCTCAGATTTGAAAAGCACATGAAAATGTTTCCCATTTTCAATATTGCGTGAGTAATGTTCCCATCGAAAAGTAATGGAGTGAAGTTGTCACTTGTCAGCACAGTTATTAAGGAGGACGAGTCTCAGATCTTTCTCTCATAATAAAATAAATCTGTCAGAAAATCATTGTGCTCACGCTTTCTCACGCCATCGAGAGATGGAGACTTGGGCTGTGGAGCGCCTTCAGTTTTCCCCAAAGTCAAGGTGCACTTTAGGTGGCGGCTTGCCTGGGTTAACCACTGCCACCCTCCCTGCCGACCGCCGGCTACTGCGTAGTTCACACCCCGTCAACAATCAGTACGTCCAAGATAATTGTTTCAGGAACTTGGCAAACAAAGCTACTCATTATTCAACAAATGCTGACTTTTTTTTGAAAGGCTGTTTGCAGGTTTCCCCTTTATTATTTTCGGTGGTATTGTATACCGGTCTAACTTCGCATTTGCTGTTTTCAACCATCCGGAAGCAATGAAAGGAGACATTAACTGCACCTTGATACTAATCAAGGGGGTACTGCTAAATTGCACAGCTGACTAGCTAATGGAATTTTTTAAATCATTCGGAATTAATTAAATATATACATTTATGTCGTCGGTTTTCTAAATAAGCAGCGAGGAGCCCTTTCTTCCTCAGCTCCATTAACTGAAGCTTTAGAATGTATTTTCCTGTTGGGCGTTACTTTCCTATATGGTCCATTGGTTCCTAGTAATTGAATTTTGAACTTTTGAAAAAAGAATTAAAAGATAATTTTGCAGTAGGAACGTCGGAGGAAAAGTTTAGAAAATTCTCTTTAAAGTGATGATTCAGTGGCCCTGAACGACTCTTCGGTCTGCTTCTGTGGGGGTGTGTGTGTACACATTCCTGTCACACACGGTCTCTAAATATGTATTGGCAGGAACTGTGCAAATCAGAGCAGAGCCCCCGGCTGCGAACCCCAGCCCTTCCCCAAATGCTAACTTTGCTTTTGCTTTGCAGTCTCGGAAAGGGAGCGACCCAGACAAAGAGAAGAAAGGCCTGGAGAGCCGTGCGGACAGCATCGGGAGCGGGCGAGCCATCCCAATTAAACAGGTACGTGCTTCTTCCTCCCCGTCCCCATCGCCAGAGACACACCTCGGTTCTCCTCGAGACGATGCTGGCCCGTGCACCCAGGTTTGTTTGATGTGCTCTGTTGATGAATGCAGAAGTCACTCACTTGACATCAATTAGAAGAGGTTCCTGTGTGTATTAAAATGGGATCATTAGAATAAGCAGAGGGAAACGTGACAACAGGTCTAATGAAGTGCAGTCTGCCCGCCTGTGCACGAGTGTGTTGCGCGGCCGAGCGGGCTTCAAAGCTGCCTTTGTAGCACGGCTTTGATTGGGCTGCTGGCCGCCGGTCGACAGGGTAAATCCGATCGCCGCACAAGAGCCCCTTGTGATCACAGGAATCGCCCGACGTGGCCCTAATTTGCTCTCGCAGACGGACATCTGAACACTGTTTCAGGCTGGTTTGTAACAACGAGGCAATTAGTTGTGATAATCATAGCCGGTGCGTCAGCTGTGCGCTCTTGTTTGTAATTTGCTAATGAAGGAATTGTAACTTTGATTAGGTTCAGTTTCATTTAGACCTTATTATATAAAGGAACATTTACAGCTGTAATGTGGGGCCTTAATTAAACTCCCTCATTACACAACAGGACTTGAATTCAAGCATTTGTTTTGGCCTATGTTGCTAGCCTGGAATAGGTTTTCATTAGCCTGGAAACCGGATACTGAATTACTTTATATCACAACTAAAAAATACTGGAATTCACTTGTGATGTATTTTGCTGTTACATTTCCAAGGAGAGTAAAAAAAGAGTTCAGTCCTACACAGTGGCTTCTGGAAATGTCATCTCTAGTTTGTAAAAGAAAGCCAATTGATGTCGAGTACATTCTGCTGGAGGAAAAAAAAAATCTGTGGGCAGGAGGATAGTCCTGCCTCCTCTGGACACTGCTGGTGACCGGTTGTTCCTCTGGTCAGTCTCACTGAGTGCTCTTCTCTCCTGTGCCACCTATACAACTTCACTCATCTTCTGGGAACCTGTTTTGGCACTGGCTACCCTTAAAAAGGGCTACTCTTAAAAAGCCATGCAGGTTTCACCAATTGAAACAAACAGAAGTGCAGCTTTAGCTCAGGGGCAAACAGCTTGAGCCTGAAGATGTGGGAGAGGAGCAGGTTAAATAGGGCCATAGTGTCTTGGAGGAGACCAGAGGAGGGAGTCCGCAGGGTTTCCCTGGAAGCCCAGAACTGTTGAAAAACCACACCTCCTCCAGCAGCATAAGTGAGCCTGCCTGGGAGGGAGCTCTCTCCTTTCTTTCCCAGAGGCCTGTAGATGCCTTTGCCAGATGGAGAAGAGAGAGGCCCGAAGGTGGTAAGCAAGACTGTCCTACCTTTACATAAGACACACACTCATGCACGGGCCCACCGGTGTGTGGGTTAACACAGGGCACCGCTGGAGGAATTCTCTTCTCTCCATATGCTGAAAAACAAAACAACCTCTTGCATTGCTGCTGGGTGCTCCTTATGCTATCAGATGGTTTTTTACTTTAGGGGTCCATGTGCACAGTTGTTTATTCTTTCTTCGTGCATTTATTTATAACCTAGCTTTCTACATAAGAAAAATTTAACATATACTTTTTATGCTATAGATGTTATTTTGGCTAGAATTTTAAAAGTCATTTAGCTATTTTTTTCTCATTTAAAAAAACTGGTGCTGGGACAAGTTTTGTGGGGACTATTAAAGTGTAATAATTGGTCATTTTCTTAATTTGTGTCTGTTTTTGGTTTGGGTCGGAGTGCTCACCTGCGTGCAGGAGCCCCTGTGCATGCCAGGCGGGCCCTGGTGTGGGAGGGGCCTTCCCTTAATTTGAGCCTTGCTCATCTGTGAAGGGATGAGCTTTACAGGCGAGATTTTCAATATGTGTGCAGATTGGAGTTGACCATCAAGCGTAAAACGAGTCTTATCCAGTCTGTGAAAGTCTTTCTATTGTGAATGTTCAAAATAATCTCGCTGAAATCTAAATCATGGTCTGATTTCCAGTTGACTCCTGGGCACAGGTAGGTCCTTGTCCCTTGTAAGTGCCCCCCATGAGCAGCGATGGACACTCCTTCCTGGAGTCCACACCTGGCACAGCAAAGTCCCACTGTTGTCAGGTTGTTGATGCATCACGTTCCTCATCTGTAAAATGGGGAACTGGATGATGTCTGAATCCCTTGAAGTGCCTAGAGGTGGAGATTCCACAGAGGATTTTTAAATTCCAGCAAAACTGGATTTTTAAATTGGTAATGTTCAGGGCACCCTTGTCAGGGACTTTCTGTGCACCGTGCGAGCTGGTGTGGGTTTATAGACAGACATATCGACTTACTTCACCTGCCTGTGTGCTGTGTGTGCCTGCGTTTTTCAAGGAACACGGGTTATTCAAGATAGTCTGAATTCCTCACCCTCTCATGTCATGATTTCAACATGGAAATGAAGTGAGAAGATTGCAGGGGAAAGAACCTGATATTCTAAAAACTCAAAAGATTTATTTGTTGAATGAATGAACAGTTAAATGACTGCATATTATTTAAGTGCTTTTCATATAGCATCCCTTTTACTCCTCAACATTGCCACAGTTGATGTTATCCTTTTTAAAAATAAAAGCCAGAGAGGGCAACATTCTAGCCAAAGCAGCTGAGAAGCCATGGGGCCAGGCTTTGGACCAGGCACCTCTGCCCCAGCACCTGTGCTGTCTTCCCTGCCTGTTGATGACAGGCCTTCAGAAAGCTTAGGAAGCGAACTTATGTGTTTTAAATTAAATATGTGAACTCTGACCTCAGACAGAAATGTCTTATCCTGGTAGAAGAAACCTGTAAGACTATGCCTCCAGCAGCGTGTTTCTCCCAGTGTAACGCAGCCACACTCACCTGTTCCTGGCCTGGGAGGGGTCGTCTCTTTCCTGTCCTAGTGTAGTTTGCCACATGCATGTTCCCCCTGTTCCTCGCCGGCAGCGGATACTGGTCTTGCCCCTCAGCCCATATTAAAGACTTGGTCTGCGTGGTTGGGGCTCCCCACACTGGCTGCTGGGCCCTTTGCCTAATGGTGGAGGAATCGTTTTAGAACCTCAGTGGCCTTCATGGAGTTGATAATGGTCATGGTTTTGGCCCCTATTTTGATCATTGTAGACTCTTTCCCACCACAGAAATCTTGTAGCGGGTGGTGTAGGACTCAGGGGAGGTAGTCTCCAAAACCCTCTGCAACCCTGCTGGTATTGTCACAGATAGTACGTGTTCCAGTGGCTTATTCTAATCCTGTTTCACTTACACTTTATAGATTGTTCATTGTGAGAACCAGGCTTTTTCCCCAGTATGGGAGCCAGCCAAATGGTCGATGACTTCATCTGTTTCTTTTTTCCCCCAGTTAAAGACTTCTCGTCAAGAATAGGACTTATTTTCTGGAATATAACTTAATTTTTGGTGGACTGGGGCCCACCTCACCTTTTTTGTCCTTTCTGGGGTCTTGGAGGAGATTAGCTCAGAGAGTTCTGTTTCTTTTTTTACTAATAAGATAAGGTCTATTCAAATAAAAATTAAAAAGCAAAGCAAGAAAAATAAAAGCCAGAGGCCTGGCTCAGCGGCAAGTGGGCTTGTCACGTATTAATTTTTCATTGCTGTGGAGAGTTGTACATACATAATCACTTGATTGCAGTGGGAGTTAGGGAGCTCCTATGGTGTCATTTGCATAAATCTTGTTAAGTCAATGGCAGTTAATGAAGTACAAATGAGCCCGGAGAAGGTGACATGCAAATCGTGGGTGGCAGATGGGAGGTCTGTTTGGGGGACGGCAGCTGTGTGCTCTCCTTTCTTTCTTTCTCTAGCATTTTTTAATCTCTATATTTGAGTACAGATATCCAGCCACAAGCCTTGGCCTCCACCCGCTTCGCGGGCTCCTGGCCAGAGCCTGGCCACCTCCTCCTGCTCCGGTGCTCACACTGCGAAACCTCGCCACACACTTACTCTAGTATGCAATAGAAGATATATGAATTTTTTTTAAAAATCTTGATCGGTTTACCTTGTCATAAATACACAGTTGAAAAATATTTTTTTATTTGGTGGGGACAAACAAACAAAAAACCCTCCTAAGTCTTTTGACAGTATGTCGTCTTGGGAAGTTTCAGGAGTAAAGAGTTAAAACGCTGTCTTTGTTTTATTGTGCTTCTGTTTGTGAGTCTTGTCTCCCCTCCTCAGACTGGCCAAGTGTGTTTAGCTGTTACTCCTCATCCTGGATGCATGGTTGGACCAGAAGGGAGCCGGCCCTCCTGGGGCTGGTTAGGAGTGAGAACTGGAGAAAGCATGTGGGGCTCGCCACGTATATGAGGCTGAAGCGAAGACCCCTCCCTGCAGTGCACACCCCTCGGAGGGTCCCCACAGGCCTTGCTCAGCTTTGGCTGGGGTATCCCTTGCTCGTGGTTTGTGTTTAAGGATTTAAGTGCTGGCAGGACCCAGAGTGAGCTCTTTAGAGATTCATAGGCAAAACACTGCACCCCCCTATGGCTTTTGGAATTTTTTTGTTTATTTGATCAACTGGTTGATATTTTGAGAGAAACAAGTCTCTGTTTTCATTGAAGGCATGTAGTAGGCAAAGAGGTGTGTGTAGGTACGGTGAGCCCCAGTGACATCCACGATGGTGCTGCACTGAGGGTCTCCATCTTCTCATGAGCCACCCACTTCATTGGGCTCCTGTGCCGCAGATGCCAGCAAGGCAGTACCTCAGTTTGGGGCTTCAGGGTGCCACTGGAGACCTCCGATCAGGTGTGCTTACTTTTGCAATGCTCGATGGAAACACCAAAGGAACAAAGTTCCTTCATAAAACTTTGGCGAAAGTCTTAATTTTGACCTTGAACCCAGACGTCATGGCCATCTCTAGAGTAGAGAGTCGCACCATGAGAGTGGTTATTTTCCAGCAGCCATCTGAAGCCACGGGAAAACCCTCCCCGAGCTGTCAGAGGAAGGGTGGCCTGACTGGAGTGTCCCGGTGCACCCGCCATGGGGCTGTGAACTGTTTTGAAGCCATGCATGGTTTTGATTCTCAGCTGAGTAGAAAGAAGCAGTTGTCAGTTAAGTGAAAGG
Organism: Cynocephalus volans; assembly: GCF_027409185.1. Taxonomy (NCBI): domain Eukaryota; kingdom Metazoa; phylum Chordata; class Mammalia; order Dermoptera; family Cynocephalidae; genus Cynocephalus; species Cynocephalus volans. The sequence goes on from NC_084460.1 coordinate 297,751,787, forward strand.
AGCCTCCAGAGTTAATTCCCTCGCCCACCCTGCTGCTGCAGGCCACTGACCTGTGTTGTCTGGTACCTGGGATCTGCACCAGGGGCTGTATTGTGCCACGTGGGCAGAATAAAAGCAACTTAATGACACTCGCTTCAGCAGCTCCTCTGAGTTGGACACAGTTCATAGCAAGGTGGCCAGCTGCTCAGCCCTCATGCATGGCTTTCATGGAGGAAACAAATTTGAAGACCGATCTGAAACTTTACAGAGAGTGAAGAGATAGAAAGGAATGGCCGGAATCTTCCTTTTGGAATCATGGGAGAAGTGAGTTTTCTTCTGCAGAGGCCCTGTGTGATGGCTCGTGCTTGTGACCGCAGAGCAGCCCACGTGAGCACAGGTGTGCTGGGAAAGTTATGTGCACCCATGTGGCAGAATAAGCCCTTCCTAGGCATCAGGGGCCCACTTAGTCCCGGGAAGCGGATAATTTACTGACATGGACCCTGTTGCCCTGGAAGCTAATTTAGGTCACTTGGGTGAGCAACTCCCTGAGAGTATTGCTTCTGGCCTGGCTCACAGCATGCTCGGCCCAGTTACCGCTATTAATTAAATGGGTCAGGTGGGTGTATCGCATGCTTTTACTTTGACTCCTCAAGGATCATAATGTCATTGGCAAAAAAATCCAAAACACCTGATGTCTGCATGTGAATTCATAGTCCTTCGTCTTTGAATAAACAGGGCACACCCTCCCTGCTCCCCAACCCTTTGGGCAACGTAGTTGATGGCAATATGGTCTACACAAAATGCTCAAAATGCTTAATGAAATTACTTTAACCAAAATACAAAATCCATCATTTAAATGGAAACTGGCTAAGCAATTTAAAATAATACTCCCTTGGTCTTGAAGGCTGCATGAGAGCAATATGAAATAATATATGCTGAGGTGCTTTGTATGCTGTAAACTGCCAGGAAAACATAGTTACTTCCAAGAGTAGAAGTTAATTTTATTAAGACTCACTGCATCCTCTCTGTGTTGACCCCAGAAGCTGGGATAATACCTAAGTGATTGGTTTCAGCAAAATATTGTTTATTTTCTTTAAAAGTTCATCATTGATGGTGGAATCGGATTGCCTGTGAGCTCAGTAATATAAACTCACAAATAGAGAAAAGTTTTTCAAAGCTAACATTGGCATGTACTGCCAGAATTAATTTTTGTCTTGATTTATCAATAAAAAGTTTATTTCTGGCATTATTTCTTATCAGACTTGATCAGCTTGTAATAGTTATGCACTCTTCCTTGTGTAGACATGTCTTGGGTCCTCTGCTAGGGCCGGAGGGGACAGGACATGTCTGCGGCCCAGGCTGGGCTTAGATGTGCAGTGAAGACCCCAACTGGTGACCTCTGAAACTGGCGAACAGGTGTCATAGGGAAGTATGCTTAAAGGAGCCTGGCAGCCCCAGCAGCCAAGCAATGGTGAATCCTACCAAGACGGAAAGGCGAGGGTAAGAAAGGGACAGGAAACGGCAGTGGACAGCAGTCCCACTGGATTGGGAGGTACGAGTAGGTGGTTATTAGGGCAGGAGGGATCCATGAGTATAGCCGCTGTGGGAAGGAGGGGTTCGGGAGCAAGGGATAAGGAGGGGACCTGCCTGCTGCCCTGCGGTCTGGTGGTGGTGAGGAATCTCGTGGTGTTTTCCACAGAGTCAATGGTGGGAGGGTGTGAGGCTGTGACTGCACGGAGGTCGGGCTCGCATGCACGCCATATCCCTGGATCCCAGCCAGAGCGTCCAGCACAGCATTTTCCTTCCAAAGCGGCTGTTGCTACTGTCCTTGGTAATCAGGCTTTCCCTCCCTCTTACTCTGTCTGCAGAGGGTTTGTGATGATGGGTCATTGTAATGTGTCAGAGGATCAGCGGTAACCAGCGTTTATTGACCACTTGCTGAGTGCCATAAACTAGAGCTGTCGTCCCATCACCTCTGAAGTCCGATGTTCTGCATTGCACAGATGAGAAAAGGAGGGTTCAGGGAGATGATGTCACAGGCTCAGCAGCATCCCAGTGTGTTAGTTTGCTAGGGCTGCCATAATAAAATACCACAGACAGGGTGGCTTAAACAGCAGAAATGTATTTCTCACAGTTCTGAAGGCTGGAAGTTCAAGGTCAAGGCATGGGCAGCGTTGGTTTCTGGTGAGGCCTCTCTCCTTGTCTTGAGACAGCTGACTTCTCGCTGTGTCCTCACGTGGCCTTTATTCTCGGTATACGAATTCCTGGTATCTCTTCCTCTTCCCTTCCAGTCCTGTTGGATTAGGGCCCCACTCTTATGACCTCATTTAACCTTCTATACGTTCTTAAAGACCCTGTCTCCATATCCAGTCATATTGGGGTCAGGGCTTCAGCATGTGAATTTCAGGGGATGCAGTTCAGCCCCAACACACAGCTAGTTAACAGTAAAGTTCTTCTATCTTTGGCCTTCCTTGTTTTACAAGGTGAGGCCAGTTTCTTCCTGTCCAACATGTTTGAGCATCAGACGAACCTATTTTAAGAAGCTCTAGGTACTGGATAGGAAACATACAAGATTTGAAATATTCTGGCTTGCGGATATTGATTGAAGCTCTCCTAAGTTTTAGCAAACAGTTATCATTTGAAATAAGACTATTGCTGGAACAAATCCTTCTTCCAAACATGTAGCTCCCACTCTGTGCAATTCTTTTTGTATCTGTTAAGGCATTTTAGCGTTGTTCAGCTGAGACCTCCTTCAGGGTGGTTTTGGAAAGAAAAATGAAATTTCTTTCCCGTGCAAAGGTGGCTCCTCAAGGCTGCAGGCACATGTCAGCCTGAGGATGTCCAGGAAAAGCATGTTTGTTCAGCAGGTGCCCACAAGTCCAGGGTTTATCTTCTCCATAGCTTCCCTTCTGGCCTTCCAAAATAAATGAATTGTGTCAGAAGCTACTATGATAGTGGCCATAGTGATAGGGTTTTATCCCAGGTTTGGAAGATGATACCCAGTTAAATACAGACCTTGTTACTGAAGGAAAGATACGAGAGGCCCGAGACACCCTGTATCACACTTGTGAGGCCTCTCACCTTAAAGTTTAAAACCTCAGCACATGCACCACAGTCATTTCATATTTGCAAATGCTCCATGGAAGCACATGTCAACCGAGACTCCTGAGAAAATCGTACAATGAAAGTCTTATTTCATTTCTGCATTATTTAACAGCGACTGGTAGAAGACTTGGTTCTTCCTCTAAGAACACAGAGCGTGGAGTAGTACTTCTCCCAAGCTGAGTTTTGTTCTTTGTGAATAGATATTTTGAAAACCAAGCAAGCACCTCTCCTTCCAGCAGGAAGCGTCACACCGGCTGCCACATTTTCACGTTCAGTTTAGAAACAGCAGCAGCAGAACTTTCTAGGGCATTTGGTGTGGCTCTTAGACTGGACAGTTTTATCAGAAGGTGGCTGGGGGAGGTCGACTGTGCGCTCCACAGTTCAGAGATGATGGCCCGGGCGGCGTCTCCTCTGGCAGCGCAGCTCGAGTTGTTGCCTGTGCCACAGCCTCCTGCTCCAGAAGTTCTAAGGGAGGTGGCATCTTAAGAAGTCTTCACAGTCCCCTTTGTAGGCTTTTCAGGAAGGTCATCAGACAGCACCATTTTTATCAGGTAGTTTTGAGTAGCGAAAACACATTTTCCTTTCCTACAGCTCACTGATGGGATTTGTTTTTAACTGACTCACTGATAGCCAAGTTTTAAAGCTGAACATACCGTATTCCCTTGATATCAAAGCTGACAACTATAACTAAATATGTAGACATTTGGAGAAACATTATAAAATTGGCATGGAAGAGTTTGTTAGTTTGGGAAATATATTAGCGGTTAGACATTTTTTATGAAGTACCTAATATTATAGTTATGTTCATAGACTAGTGAAAATGGAAACATTAAAATATGATTAACATCTTAGGGTTGTTCCAGATCTAGTCTTCTCATTTCAATGGACCCACACCCTGCTCTATTCACTCCTGAATTGTTTCCATCTGTTTAAAAATTATCATAATTGGGCCGAGCCCGTGGCGTGGCGCACTCAGGAGAGTGCGGCGCTGGGAGCGCAGCGACGCTTCCGCCACGGGTTCGGATCCTATATAGGAATGGCCGGTGAACTCACTGGCTGAGTGCCGGTCACGAAAAAGAGAAAAAAAAAAAAATTATCATAATTAATCAGATTATTTATGTGTGAGGTTTGTAGTAACAATGCTGGCAGTAATGTGCCAAGCACTTAGGTGCGTTACCTTACATGCTTAATAGGACATCATTTAATTCACCACCAACCTAAAACACAACTTATTGCCCGTTTACATACAAAGAATCTGAGGCTCAGGGAGCTGAAGTCACAAGGCCAAGGTTATAGAGCTGATAGGTGGAGAAGCTAGAATTCAAATCCAGGGGTCCTCTATGATATGTTCTAGAAAATTCTTCCCTGTTGCATTGTCCCTTGACCCAATCTGTGCTCAACATGACCGTCTTTTCTAGACCAGATCAAATGTCAAGTTCATGGTGTGTTCTGGAGCACCAGCAGGACTTGATATTTCGTGTAGGGGGCTGTCCTGGAGAGTCTGTGCTATGTGGTGCCTGGACCCAACAAGACCTTCGAGCTTTAGGGTACATCAGTGTGCCAGCGGGCCCAGAGGTTGACTGCAAAGGTCAGGGCTGAGTCTTGAGAAGTTGCATTTCTGTGTTTTCAGGTGATGCTGAGGCTGCTGGTCCGGGAGCCATACTTTGAGATCCCATGTCTAGGAACATGGGGTCACTCGGGGATTCTTTCCTTTCCTGCCTGGCACACAGATGGCTCCTAACTTTGGTTGGTACCAGTTCCTTTAATCTGTGCTTGTCAAAATCTTTCTGTTTTCAAGGCCCACGTCAAATGCCTTCTATTCCAGGAAACTTAACCTTACACTTGATGAGTTGTGGTGTCTTCCCTACTCCCTTCCCTGTGGCCTTGTCACATCTTGGGGTCTTGCCTCTGTCTTCGCTGTTGTATGGCCACATGCATGTCTTCATGTGTCTCCCCTGCCACAAGCTTCCTGCTGGTGCACGCCGTGAGCAGTGCTCTCTGTCTCTCAGTGTCTACAGAGCAGGGTGGGAGGGCGGGGGTCGTGGTGGTAGTAACAGATAGGGTAGGTCAAGTCCCCCCCCCCCGATTTTATGTTTGTTTAAAAGAATATGTTATATTGGGCAAGTTGTGCTCTACATTGTTATATTTTAAGAAACACTATAATTTTAAATTCAGCATTCTCTAAATTTAGCTCTGTTTTATGTATGTAAGATACTTTTAGGTTACACAAAAGTAGTCACATTTTTTTAATCTTCAAAGAATAAAACCTTTGTCTGTGACCCCAGATAATGGCTCCTAAAACTTTTCTACATCTCAGTATTCATATTAAATAAATTTTATCTAAATAAATGGCTTCATGTGCTGTTTATAAGGAATTTTTCAATGTTAAACCCACAAATTTTAGTAGCACTGGGCTGTTTTTGTAATTACCAAAGTTTTACCCCATTATTCAGTCTACATCAATCCAGCCTTTATAATTATTTGTAATTAATGTTGAAAACAATGTTTATTGATAAGACGTTATTCTGTAGAAAAACTTTATGTTGTTTTTAATGTACATAAAAACTAAGCTTATACCAATATATAAATAATATACCAACTACACAGAAACACTAGTGGAGATGTAAGTAATATGCAAAGAGGTGATTTGCAAATGAAGATCCACAAGAAGCAAATAATCATAGGTGGATGTTTGGCTTTCCTTTTGCTCATATCTAAAGTAATAGAAACTTAAGACAATGAGAAATTATTTTACAGTAAAGTATATCATTAACAAGGAAAGATAAAATCTTTCTCTAAGAAAATTTAGGAGAAGAGAGTTTCAGAAGTGCACTGCTGTAGTGCTGAAAATTGGCCCAGTCCTTTGGAGGGTAATCTAGCAGTAATACATGAAAGGACATAAAAAAAAAATTGATTCACTTTGTCCCAATAATCTCTCTTCTAGAAATTTAGTCCATGAGCCTAATTCACTAGGAGAAAGGGAAAAAAAATCTTAAGTGTAAAAAAAAAAATGTTTATAACCAAGTTATTTATAATATTAAAATTCTGGGAACTGCAAATATCCAGCAAGCAAGGAGTTAAATTAGTGATTGCTAACTGAATAGTGCTAGGATGCTCAGCCACTAAAATGGTCAATTTGAATATTCAGGAGATATGAGAAGTGCTTATAAAATGATAAAAGAAGACATAAAACTGTATATTTACAATAACTAGAATATGAAAATATAAGTGCTTAAAATTGGATGAATAGGAACACAAACAAGTGAACTGCAGTGGGATTAAGGAAGAACTTTAAAAATTTTTGACCTTTTTGTTTTGAAATAATTTTAGGATTGGAAAAAAGGTACAAAAAAATAGTACAGAGAGTTCCATATACCCTTCACCCAGCATCCTCTAATGTGGATATTTTATATAACTGTAGCGCACTTATAACATCCAGGAAATTACTGTTGGTACAGTACTAGTCGCTAATCTACACGCCTGACTCAGATTTCACCAGTTTTTCTCCTAATGCTCTTTTTCATCTCAGGATCATTGCGTTATCTATCTACTTAATCCACTTCTACTCTGAGACAATTCCTCAGTCTTTCTTACCTTTCATGACTTTGACACTATTTGGGGAATATTGATCAGTTATTTTGTAGAATACCTTTCAGTTTGCATTGTCTGATGTTTTCTATCGAATAGATTGAGGTTGTGCACTTCTGGCAGGAATACCACAGAAGCCCTGTGGCCTTTTCAGCGCTCTCAGTAGGAGGTACAAGATGTCCACCTGTCTTATTACTGGTGGCATTAACTCTGGTCATTTGGATAAGGTGAAGGTCTGCTGGATTTCTCTGTTGAAGGGTGTTATTTTTCCGTTTGATGAAGAGATACTTTGAAACTAGGCTGATATTCTGTAAGTCACTTTTAATGATATAAATTGTATTCAGTAATAAGTAGGTTTAATAGATAAAAATAATTTTCCTTCTGATAAATGTTCAGTCTAAATAAAATGCTTGGGTACTGTGTGTGTGTGTGTGTGTGTGTGTGTGTGTGTGTGTGTGTGTGTGTGTGTGTGTTTAGGTAGAGTGAAGCTGATTTTTCACTCTTTTATACTAGGTAAATTTAGATCAAGGGAATTTCAAGAGTAGTTGTTTTGCATAAACAAGTATTTTTAAGTATTGATCAGGTAATAAAGCCTTTTAATGTAGTACTACAGGCAACTCAAAGATATTTCATAGCCTGATTGTCCCGCTTATTTTTTCATGTTTTCTTTGATCTTCCATTGATTTACTATCAGAGAACATTCAATTAAGTACTTGTTTAGTCCCTCCTTATTCGAGGGAAAGGTAAGTGAAAATGATTTTGAAACTCACTGGGCCTTTAAGGATGAGCTAGGGAATCGTAAGGGTGAGGAAGAGGTGGTGAAACCCAGCAGGTGGGAGAAGCTAGAGAAGCCCAGAGATGAAGAGGAGCTAGAGAAGCCCAGAGGGGAGGAGGAGCTGGAGAAACCGAGGGGTGAGGAGGAGCTGGAGAAGCCCAGAGGGGAGGAGGAGCTGGAGAAGCCCAGAGGGGAGGAGGAGCTGGAGAAGCCCAGAGGGGAGGAGGAGCTGGAGAAGCCCAGAGGTAAAGAGGAGCTGGAGAAGCCCAGAGGGGAGGAGGAGCTGGAGAAGCCCAGAGGGGAGGAGGAGCTGGAGAAGCCCAGAGGTAAAGAGGAGCTGGAGAAGCCCAGAGAGGAGGATGAGCTGGAGAAGCCCAGAGATGAGGAGGAGCTGGAGAAGCCCAGGGGTGAGCAGGAGCTGGAGAAGCTCAGAGGTGAGGAGGAGCTGGAGAAGCACAGCTGGAGAAGCCCAGAGGTGAAGAGGAGCTGGAGAAGCCCGGGGGTGAGGAGGAGCTGGGAATGTTGAGGGACTGAGTGTGAGAAAACCTTCCCAGATAGACCTAATGAGGATGGAGTGGCAGTTCCGTAGCAGAACAGTGACCAGAGACCTCTGGCCTAGGGCCTTGAAGGGTGGGTACATGGTAGATACTCAATAAATTCTAAGGAATGATTAATAACTATCAATTTTTTTTTATTTAAAAACATGTTAGTATGTTTATCAAACAACAGATGTGCTTTCAGTGCTGCTGGGATCCAGGTGTTGTGCTCCTTTTAGGTAAATTAGGAAGGTGGCTTCACAAAGGTACTGCCAAAAAACCAAAGTCTGTTCTTTGGGTTTTGTCTCACAGAATTTTCTGCACGAAAATTGAAAACCTACTACTCATGATTTTGCATCTTTTTCTTAACTAATTTCCTGACAGAATGAAGAATGTCTGTGTACACACGTATATATTTATGTAACCTATTAGTTGATTTATTTTTCCCTGCAATCTTCCCATTGTTGCCCAAATAACTGAAAGCTCTCCTCTCATGTCCGTCTGGAAGTACAGAGTCCCAGCACAACAAACATGCCGTTTGTAAAGCCAGAAGGGGTCCTAATCTTATACAAAGGGACACCGAGTTCCAGGAAAGTTGAATGACTTGCCCAAGGTCCATGCTAGGTGGCGGGATCCAGTGTTCTTTCCACTATTAACACTGACATTGTGGGCATCTTTTTCTTCCTTGTGCACTTGAAAAAAAAAAAAAATAGAAATGATAAATGATATTTGTTTTTTGTTTCAACCCAGATATTTTGATTCTGTTATGATGGGCCAGTTTTTTCTAAGTTGAATCCTTAAGCTTCATACTGTTTGATCTGACTCTTTAAAAAATGAGGAAAGGAATAAATCACAAGCATTAAGTTTGAAAGGATGTGGTTACTAAGGGTGAGCACAACTGTCTTGTGCAGATTTATTTATCTTGGAGGCTTGTTGAGCCCTAGCAACCCTGTGAGGCTAGGTAGCGTTATTCTAAACATTTTGCAGATGAGAAAGCCAGGCTCACCTTGCGTGATTTCATAAAGCCTGTAAGAGGCAAAGACAAGATTCAAGCCAGATTCAAACCAAGATTCAAACTCTGCTTCTTCCCCAAACCTGTGTCTTCACTTTGAATGGCCCCATCTACCATGAGCTTCCAGTGTAACTTAGTGGGTTATGTTGAAAACTCAGGCATAGGACAACACCCAGAGACTGTGCAGAAATGTTTTCTAAATAGCTTCTGTGTTGAGGGGGCTTCGGTTGGTGGCATCCGTGTTCCACGGTACAGCTAGACCTTCTGCAGGATCTTCTTCCCCTTAATGCAGAAATCCTCTAAGTGTATTTGACAGCAGTTGTTTGTAATTGGAGTATCTGGAATTGACTGTGGTTTTAATTAGTTGATTACTAGTTCTTTAAAATGTACTGTATTCACTGTGGGTCTTGCAAATTGGTAACTGGTAGCTACCAGTATAATTAAATATTTCAGAGCACTTGGCTACGGTAGCATTGAACTGTGAAGAAATAATGTTGTATAGCCAATCAAAAAGAGATACTTGTAAACTCATTTACAGCAGCAGTGTGTGCTAGGACCATCATAGAGATGCTTATTGCAGTAGAAATTAAAGATACAATTTTGTGCTAAGAGGCAATATAGAAATTAGTTCCTGAATTACTTGTTAATTGATTTGGTAATTCCCTCGGGTCTGCATGCTCTTTTTTCCCCCCTTTTTGTTGTTGCATTCAGTTAACAGTGACTATTCCCAGAGCAATAAAAATATTTTTCACACTTAGATTACATGAGCCCTTACATCAGACTGTCCACATTCATATTTGCAGCACCAAAAAATACCTGCCTTAAATACAACTATGTCCCAGGCATATTGTTGTTTTGTAGACCCATCAAGGTAACCGGTTTGGATAATTTCAGTAAAAGGAAAGCATGTTTTTATGTCTCATTTTTATCCGTGCTTTCCCTGACATTTTTTTTCCCCTAATGGAAACCCTCCTTTTTCTTCTTTTTTTTTTTTTTTTAATCAACAATGGAGGAACTTCAGTAGACTTGATTTATGGAAGTCTTTCCTTATTGTTTGCAATTCAGCAAGAATAACCATGCAAAAGACCATTTGTAGAAAAGTGCAGATTGCTTCTGGAAATGATACGGGAAGAAAATGAAACCTGTTTCTCCTCGTGGAAATCGCGTGTAGATGAACGAAGAGCACAGTGAGCCATAGGTGGCTTGGCTTCTTGGGTCCTGGCTGGCCCTTTGCTTTCTTCTGCACGGAGGGGAAGCAGCACTGGAATCTGTGCACATGCTGGTGCTGCTGATGTGAAGGAGGCAGGCACTGCTATCCTTTGAATATGTGGAGGAAGAACCAACTACGCCTTGGACAGCTACCAGCATGGTGGCCTCAGCTTCATTTAAGAAGACATTTTAATAACTTCTTGGCTGTGATTATGTTCTGAAAAGCAATATAAAAGACTTTTTGGAAAATACCATTACATTAATTTTAGGCCAGCCTGTTATTTTTTTCTATTGCCCTGTCCATGATTACCTCCGTGTATAAATATCAAATATAATGCTTTTGCTTAATTAGGGCAATTGAAGTGCTTTATTTCAATGTCTGCTTTTTAAAATATAAGGTAATATTTTATTTTCAGTTAGGAAAAGCAGGAAATGTCCGCATGTAGCAGTGACTCTATCACAAAGTATAAAGGTTATGGCTAGAACTAATTCTTTATATGTTTGATACAATTGTTCACTTAGTTGTCAAGTAAATATGTTTGCATGTTGGTCAGTATCAGTATATACAATAAAAAATAATGTTGAATCAGAAATGTAAAAGCCATCTCAGTTTTAGCTGCACTTAGGAACAGAAGGGACATGGTAGGTTGTGCTAACACGGGGCCATGCCCTCCAACGGAGGAGTCGCTAGGCTCATTCATTGTAGCCTCCAGTAGACAGAGAAGGAGCATACTTTTTCCATTGGCTGCTGGAACTTTGGCACGCTCTTTAGTCTAGAAGATTCCTTTCACAACTCCCAAGTCAACTTGCTGGGGTTTTCCTCATTAACATGGTTTATTAAGGGCCCTAAAGCCCAGCTCTGCCCACCCAGAGATGCCGCTTGGACAGATGTAGTATCTGACTGAGGATAAAGGAAAGGTGAGTTCAAAGCCTCATCCTCATGCGTTTTGGTTTTATTATACGTAATTCCATCTCCATTGCTGTGCTCCCCCATATCTTTTTAAAAAATATTTCTTTTTTCCACAGAACTGGCCATCCTGAAAGTTACAAAGTGCCATGGAGGTTCCTATCTTCATTACTTTACTGAATAATTCTAAAAGACCAAAATTTAGCTGAACAACCCTAAAAGCAATGGTTTTTAGCCCTCCCTCCCAGTTCCACTAACCCTGATTAAGTTAGGTCAGTCCACCTTTACTTTTCAGATGACGTCGACGGTGGTAGCCTTGTTGGAGAATTCAGCACCAAATGCTATCTCTAACCCTGGGGGGCAGAGATGCGGGTGGCTTTACAGCCCTGAGCGGTTTTGTTGTCCTGGTTTGTGCTTCTCCCCAAACTACAGAGTAGAGGAAATACATCCTCTTTCAAGATTAGAAGGACATGGCTATAAACATTTTATTTTTTAAATATATTTGACTTTTACCATCTGCTCTATAAACGTATCTTTTGTTTGAATATGTTTGCTATTATTCATTAGATTGCTGGTTGTTTTTCTCCAGATGTTTGAGAGAAATTGTTACTCCACCAAGATTCACCTGGCTTATGTTGGTTTGGGGGTTTTGACTAAAGGGTTTCGACTGTAGGACATGTCTCCTGCCACCCACGGTGAAGGGGTTTGGAGCAGCAAGTGAGGGCTGCCAGTGAGGCTCCAAGGTGACGAACGTTTCTTCTTGATATTTCTCATGATATTTCTGCACTTTAATGACCATTTCTACTAATACTTGTACTAATAATTTTTAATGGTTCACATGGAGTAGGTGACATTTGGATACATTAACGAGTCTTACGAATGACTTATAAAAGTTGTTGAGTGTGCAAGGATACTTTGCCATGCGCCTCTGAAAGAATGGGGGAGGGTGTGGCCGTGGCCATCACTCCCTCTCTCCCCTCTTATCTCTGAGCAGTAAGTCCTGGGTGTCACACCAGAGAATACCATCCATTCCTGAATCACGTTACAGGCATTGGATCACACTTCCAAGGTTTGGCATGGAGGATTTCCCTTAAAAGTGGTTTTTCTGTACTAAAAGATCTGTCAAAATATTTGAGAAATGTAACCCGTGCAGATGGAAGGGTGTTTTTCAGTGGCAGCCGTATCCCACACTGGAATGCAGTGGGCCTGCCTGCCGGTCATGGCTAGTATGGATGGGAGGAGAGGCCATAAAGGACAAGCTTCCAGGTCACCGTGGGTGACTGAAAATGCTGGCTCTCTGGAGCAAGCAGGCTTGGCAGCCTGCCTGTTGGCAGCGAGAGCACTAATGCTTGCCCAGGCCACTGTGGGACCTGACGAAGGGATATGTCAACACACGAAGGTGGTACATTTTGACCAAATTATGACAAGTCTCCCAAAGAAGGATTAGTTTGGAAAGTGATGCTCTATTTTGGTTTCCTGGGGAGAAGTGCTTTCTAGTTTGTTTGCAGGCTTCTGGGAAACAATGGGCATAAATGTCTTTGCTGGGAACAGGAATCGATAGAGGAAGAAGTATTTGGGGAACAATAAAGAGCTAATCTGTGCCATGTCACTGTGTGCCAGGCCCTGGGCCTTTGTGTCAGCCCCTGGAACTTAAGCACCAGGAGAGCAGGGATTTTTTAAAAAATGTTTCTGGCCACTAGTGTACTCCAAGCCCCTAGAGTGGTTCTCAATCAATATTTATTGAGTAGAATATCCCAGTCCTCATAACCACTTCATGAGGGATAGTAGCATGATCTGCATTTGACAGGATGAATGTCCACAGAAGTTAAGCCACTCGCTCAGTGTCATGCAGCCTGGAAGTGGTAAAGCTGACACTTAAGCATTATGTGCGGCTGCCCAAGGGTCAGGCTTGTACTGCAAGAATAGCGAAAATACATGGGAAGGTCAAGGGCAGAGTTGCCCAGTGGAGTAGTCTATGTCTTAAATAATAAACCTCTGAGTTAGAACCCTGCAGGAGAATTTTGACACAAGTTTACTTTAAAAACATGTTGTCCTAAGAGTGGACAGTCAAAGAGACAATTCCAGAAGCTTTTACTCACCTAGCATTTTTCTAAGTACATTTCAAGACTGTTAGGTCCACACGTTACTTGGGTGTCACTGGTTCACAAGTTGAGGATATGCTGGGTCACATGAAGATAATGGGTATCTTGTCATAGGACTTGCAGAATGTTTATTGTTCTCATGTGCAATGGAACCTCCAAGAAAGGACAGAGTGTGTCCTCTTTTATGAGACACATCTCTTGGTACTGTTAATCCAAAGTTCTGATCCTCAGTTTGGGGGATCAGATTTCATTGTCTTAAGATGCAGTTTCATGGACTGGTGGAGAGGTCTGTTTAAGGCAAATCTCTCTCTTTCCTGTCGTCTTTCAGCATCTGGGCCACAGGGTGAGCAGGGAGGGTGGTGCCAGCACTTTCTCTACAACCTGAGTGGTGGTGTTTATCCTGCCACTGGGCTTGAAGCGGAGCCTGGACCGTTCATGGCTGATATTGTCCATAGGACTTCGAGGGGACCCCGCTCTGCAGCCCCCGCTCCTGGCCTTGCTGTGAGAGATGGTACATTGCGTTTCCTGAAGAGAGAGCTGGATTACTGTGGCCTGTGCTGGAATTCCATCTTATTGATCACAGGTTATTTTCTTCATGCCCTTTATTTGATGGGGCCGCATTGGCAGTCTGTCACCTTGATTTCCTAAGGCAGTTTTTGAGGATGGAAATGCTGTGGTTGTGTTAACCAAGTTCTAACAGTAATGAGAACTCTGAGATCTTATGCACAAGAAAGAGCACAGAATTTGACATCTGAGTTCATGTTGGCCTAATATTTACTTAATTCCTTCTGGAGAATTTATTAAGATTCCAGGTGAAGCTATTTTAGTGGTTTTCCTATACTTCTGAGAGGAATCATGGCATTAACTTGCTATATATTGTGAAGAATTCTTTTTAATGTTGATGTAAATGCTTTTTAATACATACTTTAGACTATTTCTGCATCTTTTCCTTTGTGGAATGTCCTTCAAGCTACCTGATACTTTGGTCTCTCGGTGTGGTGGTAAAGTCCGTCCTGGCATTGCCCTTGGAGGATTGGTGTGCTTAGTAAATAAGTTGTATTTATAAGGCAGGTGGCCGCTTTGCACTGGCTGTGTGGTAGGCGCAGACGGACGAGAGGCTCCCTTTGGTCCCAGGAGTTTGCAGGCCGGTGGGTAGTTAGGAATTGCTGAGAGAGCAAGACCATGTCTTCCTGCAGGGGTCCGAGGGGAGAGCCTGAAGAACTTGCCCTGGAGAGTGGGTGTGGCTGAGTGGGGACAGGAAGAGCTTTAGGAAATGACAAGCAGTCTGGGATGACAGGCATATCTGGGCTCAAACAATAGGGAGAAGGTTGGGAGTTGGGGTTAGGACGGTGTAATGCAGGGCTTCCACAACTGGTAGAGTATTTCCCATTTTTGGAGACGTTGGCCAGGGCTGAGGCAATCGTTTGCAATGAAAGGCCCTGATGATCCAAGTTTGGGAGGCCACAGAAGGCGTGGATGAGGAGGACGCAGCTGTGCTCTGCAGGATTTCTCCATGACACCTGGTGGGCCAAGACTGGGGTCCACATTTGGGTGCCTGTGGTGGATCGTGTGCTTATTAGTAAGTTAGTTGTACTTAAAAAGGCTCCTTAATTATTTAACAGTTTGGCTTTTTGTTTGCACTTTGGTAGTCTCAATGAGATGTGTGTGGTCAGTTATCAATGAGCCTTGTTTTTTCTCAAATCAAAGCAAGCCCAATGAGTTTTCTGATTTGCAAGCACTTTGAAGCAGTCAGTTCTGTTGATTGTTTTTCTTTCAAGGTATTCATTTCATTAGATATCCGATAATTTAGAAAGCCACTGATAAAGAACGTCCTTTCCTCAGGTTACTGTACATTGAGAAGTTCACAGTTCAGAAGCTGTTACATGCTGAAAGCTCTTTGTGAAATGCTTTGGGATTTAGGGGTTCGGAATTCATTTTTGGAGAGAAGCAATGTTGGGAGGATGGGGTTGGGGGCATCTTGCAGTTTTCAGGCAAATCTAGGAAGGGCTGCTGGCCCCAGCATGGGTCACCACAGCACTAACAAGGTGCTCCCAAGTGTGCCTTATGGCAGGTTGGAAAAGGCGCTTATAAAATATTTCTTCCTTCCCGTCTCCTCCTCGGGTACACAGCTGGCTCAGCTCCTGGAAGAGAAGTTGTTAGCTGGCTAGTTGTCTACTGCTAAATAGGGCTGGGACTGGATGGTGGGACTCTGGATGAGAATACTGATGGATGTTTATCCTCACCTGTGTGTCCCCAGCAGGAGAGTCCCTTGAAGCATTCTGTGACACTGGCATCTCATGCATTTATGATGTATCAGTCAGAGTTCTCCAGAGAGAATCAACAGGACATTTTATACATATACGAGAGGGGATTTATTAGCGAAATTAGCTCACGCAAGTGCGAGGAGAAGTCCCACCATAGGCCATCTGCAAACGGGGTGCCAGCAGCATGGCTCAGCCCAAGTCCAAAGGCTTCAGAACCTGGGAAGCCAATGGTGTCATTGGTGTAAGTCCTGGAACCCAAAAGCTGAAGAGTCTTGAGCTCTGATGTCTGCAGACAGGAGAGCAGAGTATGTCCCAGCTCCAGCAGATGGAGAGCAAGATTTGCCTTTTTCTCCGTTTTTTGTTCTCTTCAGGCCCCCAGTGGATTGGATGGGTCCGGCTCATATTGAGGGCAGGTCTTTGCCAGTCCACTCAGGCGCTCATGCTAATCTCTTCTGGAAACACTGTCATGGACGCACCTATAAAGATAGCTTTACCAGGTTTCTCAGTATTCCTTAATCTAGTCCAGCTGACACCTAGAATTAACCCTCACATATGGGATGTCCCATGCATGGTCTGGGAGCATGCCCCCAAACTCATAGCGGTTCTTTGTGGTAGTTACAGCTGTTGGGGAGTCACACTTGGGATTTTAACTGGATTGGTCCTGAGTGTTCCTCTCTTCTGCTTCTTTCTTCTCCTCCTCTTTCTCTTCCTCTTCTTTTTAATTAATAGACTTTATTTTTTAGAGGAAGCCTAGGATCACAGCAGAATTGGGCAGAAGGTGCAGAGATTTCCCAAACGCCTCCTGCCCCACACACGCACAGCCTCCCCCGTTATCAGCATCCCCCACGGAGGGGTACGTTTGTTACGATTGATGAGCCTTCGCTGGCACACCAAGGTCACCCAGAGACCACGGTTTACCTGAGGATTCCCTCGTGGTGCTGCACCTTCTGTGGGTTTGGACAAATGTGTGATGACATGTACCCACCATTACAGTATCACCCGGAGTAGTTTCACTGCCCCGAAGATCCTCCGTGCCCAACCTATTCATCCCTTCTTCCCCACTCACCTCTGGCGACCACTGGTCTTTCCCACCGTTTCCAAAGTTTTGCCTTTTCCAGAATGTTATATAGTTAGAATCATACAGTATGTAACCTTTTCAGATTGGCTTCTTACACTTATTAACATGCATTTCAGGTTGTCTTTGTGCATGGCTTGGTAGCTCTTTTCTTTTTAATTCTGAATAGTACTCCCTTGTCTGGACGTACCACAGTTTATCTGTTCACCTGCTGAAGGACGTCTTGGGTGCTTCCAAATTTTGGCAATTATGAATAAAGCTGCTGTAAATATCCATGTGCAGGTTTTTGTGTGGACCTAAGTTTTCAAGACATTTGTGGTGATCACTAGATTGCATGATAAGAAACTGCCAAACTGCTTTCCCCAGTGGCTATCCCAGTTCACATTCTCTCCAACCACAAGTAAGAGTTTGTTTCCCCACATCCTCGCTAGCATTTGGTGTCGTCAGTGTTGGATTCTGGCCATTCCAATAGGTGGTGGTGTAACTCCCTGTTGACATATAATGCTGAGCATTTTTCCATATGTTTAATTGCCTTGGTGAGGTTTCCGTTCAGATCTTTTGCTCATTTGTAAATTGTTCATTTTCTTACCATTGATATTAAGAGTTCTTTATATGTTTTAGATAAAGTCCTTTATGAGATGTGTCTTTTGGAAACATTTTCCTTTATACTTTAGTAGAATTAATTTCAACCATCTCTACATTATTTAAAAACCTTTTGAGTCAACACATCCTCAAAATCATCAACTCTTGATGCAATAGTTGCTCAAGAGCATATACAATTCTTAAAAACACTTTTATACATTAAATTTAGAATGGCTGACACATTTTATAAGTTGTATATTGTAGACATCTTAAATTTAATTCCAACTAATAAGTGTTCAAAAACGTGTGACATTCTTATAAATAATAATTGTCCCTGTCCCATGTTAGTGCTAACATCTGTAATTAACAGCTGGGGGAGTTACTGCCTGTTTGCTTCTGTGTTTCTTGGCTGGCGTGAGCGTATGTAAACCAGGCCCTGCTGAGCCTGGGGTGGTGGAGGGGTGGGCTTCCAAACCCCTGGAGAAGAAGAGAGCTGGGCAGCCCACACACAAATACCCTGGACTAATAATTTGTTTGTGTTGGGGTTGGGGAGGTGAGGCTGGTTCTCTTCCCTCTCTCCTGGGCGTACGACAGGAGGTTGCCCACCCTAATCTTCCCCTGGCACTGACCTGGGGCCAGGACCTTTGCCTCTGAGACCATGACATGTGTGACTGCCAAGGCATGGACTTCCTCATAAGGAACCAGGCCTGGAGAAGGCTGATGGGCTGGAGAAATGTGGCAGAAGAGACAGGGAAGCCAGAGAGCAGGGGGCTTGGGAGGGAGGGGGTGGAGGATTGCTGGCCGGATCTTAGGGTGGAGGCAGCAAGCAAGGTGTTAATACAGGGGCTCTCTTTTGGGACCAGTGCTGCAGAAGCACCCTCGGCCTGCAGCCAGGGTGAGGTGACAGCAGGAGCACACAGAGGCCCCGCTGAGTCTAGGAGAGGGGCACATGCGGTAGGAATGGGGCAGAAGCAATCCCACGATGGGCGGGATTGTTTTATAAACTTAGAAAAAGTAATACGTGCTTATGGTAGCAGAATTAGAAAATACACAAGGACAAGAAGAAAATTATAAAAGTCACTCATGATGCCATTACTCTGAGATTACAGAGGTTACCCCCTGTTTTTGGACCCCTGTTCGAGTTCACCTTTTCTGGAACCCTTTCTATCCCATCCACCCCAACTTCCTGTTCCCCGCCTTGCTCCTCACCCCCTGTGCTCCTGTAGACTCTGTCCTGTCACCCTGTACCCTCCTCAGAGCACCTACTAATGTCAGTCTGGTTGGTCCCACCTACTCTGGGTTCCATGAGGAAAGAAATCTTGACTTTGTTACAGTTTATGTCTGGGATCACACTGTACAGAAACACCAGGTATATGTGTGTGCACACGTGTTTATGCACACGTGTAACTGAAACAAACATTCTGGGAAATACTACTACAGGCATTGCATTCCACGCTGTTCTCTGTCCTGCTTTTACAAAGTACTGGCTGCAACCCACTGAAGTGATTTCATGACCCACTAACTGGTCATGGCTCACATTTTTTCAAAACACCTTTGTAGTAGCACTGGCTCTTTGGCTGGTGTTTACATATTAACTCTCGTTCCAGGTTAGCCCTCTCAGAGAAAAATGATGTGGATAAATCCAGGGAGGTGGCTCCATATTAAAGCCACTCACACTGATTTCTGACTTTGCCCGTGGGAACATTTGAAGATCAGTTCTGAACACGATCACCACAATCAGATGGGGGCCCCGTAAGGAGCCTTGTGGGAGAAAAATTACCGTTCTTCTCTAGTTGTGTGCATAGGTACAAGAGGTGTGCTGGTCGTGGGTACGTTTCTTACTGTCCTTCCATGTGGGAGAGGATACACATTTTTATTTCAAAGGGACAAACCAGTGTCAGACAGAACCTGGGGAAGTATCTCCCTGGCGCAGGTTCAGCCGGGCCTTCTCCTGCTCTTTCAAATCACTTACCCTGGTCTGTGCACCACCTCAGCCTGCCAGAGTAGCTGCTGTCCCCTCCTGCATCCCGCCCTTGGGGTTCCTGCCGGAGCCAGGTGCACTCCTCACGTGGCAGTAACCTTGCTGAGGGGCGCCAAGCTGGTGAGCACCAGGAGGGTAGAACTCCCACATCCTCTGCAACCTAACCCGGAATTACAACTCTGAATTCACACATTTGGTACCTGCCTGAGTAAATATTTTATCTGGAATGTCACTTTTTCTCAGCACTGTCCACTGTAGCACACATTCATTTTCACCGCTTGTTCATTTCGCAGACTATTATGCAGGAGGTCCCCACGAGAGAATAGGAAAATGCCATTTAAATAAAAGGTCACCCAGGAACCAAGCGGCCCTGATGTCGGAGAGAAGGCTGATGTGTAAGGAGGTCTCACTTTCTGGGGACTTGGGCACAGTATTGAGGCTGTGCTGCAAGTGATGGAGGATGCGGCTTCTCCAGCACGGGGAGAGCCCCTCTTAATCTCTCCAAGCAAGCAGAAGGGGCTCTGTTCAGAAAACTCAGAGTTGTTCACGTAACATCACGGGAGCATTTGCTTCATAAACCGCTGTGGACAGCGATGACTTTCAGAAGCTAGATCAGGAAGAGTCTCACTTAATACCTTGGTTCCCTGCCACCCCCCATCCCATATGCCCACCGCTTTCTTCTCTTCGCTCCTGCTGCTCCCCAGATTGCACGACAGCATTGCTGGATGGATGATCTGTCCTCCAGGGTGTTCCCCCACACAGAGGTCAGTGGTAGCTGTCAGTAAATGCCAGTTGGATTCTGTGGCCACCTAGTTTAAAATCTTCAGTGACTCCCCACTTCCTGCGTGAAGATGTACAAAGCTCTGGGCAGACGTAGGAGCCCTCCACAGCCAGCCCCGATCTGGTTTCAGACAACCTCCCCTTGGCTCCCAGCCACCCCTGACATCTCTCAGCTTCCAAACACAGTGCGTCTCATGACCCCACACCTTGCACAGACAGCTGCTTCGGCTTGTACCTTTCTTATTTCTTCATCTGCCTCTTGCAAACTTCTCATCCTTTAAGATGCTGCTCACATAACCCTTTTCCTTTGAAACCTTCTATATAACCCTCGTCCCTATCTGGTCCTCTTAGCCATTTGTCCATTTCTTTAAGTTACCTGACATGTTGTATGAACTTTTTCAGGGAGGAAGAGGGGTGCCTGTCTGGCTCTACGCGTGGACAGAAGTTCTGGGAGAACTTGGTCCCTACCATTTAGCCCGGTGCTGGGCACGCTGAATACAGATCATGTCTCCATCACACAAAGTTTGCAACATGTTAAACGTTGTTAGTGTGTTTTACTAATCAGTATGTACAGAAGACTAAGGTACAAAGTCATGACTTTGACACCACTTCTCAGTAAGATGGAGGCGGCAGCTGAGCACAGCCAGCCAGGGGCTGGAGAGGCTCGGCTGTCACCATGATTATTAATACATTGTAAAGGCATTTTGGGGATTCCGCCATATTTTGTATGGTTGCCAACAAAATGTTGACAGTTGTATTGTGGTTAATAAATTCATTTAGATTTATAAGCATTGTTTACAGAACCTGTTTGCCTGCTGAAACTCTAACAGCATCTGTTCCTTCTTACTAATTAACTGCTAATTACGAATGAGCTTTGTGTGTTTGTCAGTATAACTGGCTCATGCATTTTGTAAGGAACATTAACAAATTGATTTACATAGTGGCAAAGCAATCAAAAGAGTAAACCGAACAGCAAGCATCTGAAGCCCTTTAGCCGGTTTTTGAATGAAGCAAACTTTTGATGCTATGAGTATCGTCATAAATTCTCCATTACCTTAATTACTTGGTAAAGGTACATTGATCAAAAGCAATGGTGAATGAGAAGTAGGCAATGGTAAAGCGCTACAGCAGGTGGCCAGGAGTGCTGGTGACGGAATCCTTCAGGGGGCCGATGGAGGACAACCTCTATCATGGTCTCATGGGAAACATTGCCTGTCCCTGTGGGAGGAGTGCTGACTTTTTAAAAAAATCCTAACTTTTGGAAGAGATCGTTGCACCAGCTTTAGAAACTCTGTTACTTAAATGCTGGTTGATGTTAAAATACCATAGTATGTGTTTCAGCCAGCATGCTGTGAGGTGCTTTGTCAGAAATTTGAAATCTGGTGTTCATCACAATTTTTTTTCCCCTCTTGGATTCTCAGATTTCAAACTATGTTGATATGCATCCTGCATTTAAGGGCATGCATTTAAAATGAATGAGTTTAGATGGGTGATCCCCAAAATTCAGGGCTCACCTGTCCACCCCTTCTCAAGGTTTTGCAGGAAGAAGATGAAGGCAGCCTCCTGCTTTGCTGGTAAGACCTGAGCCTGTTTGCATCCTAACGGTGCCAAAAAATCAAACCTCTTGCCATGTCTCCCAGGCTGCTTCCGTGGTTAGAGCTGAGGGACAGGAAATACAACTGAGGCAAAAGAAACGTGAGCATACAAAGAAGGAAGGAAGCGTGCTGGGCTGGTGAATATTTATGTTCATTAACTCTACAGATATTTCAAAATGTTGGTGTAAAACTGGAGATCACGACCCAGGCAGGCGAATGGATAGTTCAAGGGTTTTGAGATTGGCTCAGGTTAAATGTGATTAACAGCAGTTATATTAACCCAAGTACTGCTAAGTATTTACTGAAATGTACAGTTTGCTATAAAGGATCAAAATACAGTGTCGGCTTGAGCCTTGGCACTAATGTTCAGAGTCAGGACCGCTTAGAAGGGGAAGGGCTGCTGGGTGCAAAGGCCTGAGCTCTGGAATGAGACCCCACCTACCAATGTGAACCTCGGACAAACCACTAAACCACTCTGAACCTCAGCTAAACCCGTAAAATAGGAATGACAGAACAACCCTCTTCTCCATGATTGTCGGGAAGATTAATGAGATAATAGATAATGTCTGTAAAGCAGGTGGCACATAGTAACAGCTTAGTAAATATCAGTTACTATCATCATCTCTGTATTCATGTAGAAATAACTATGTAAACACATATGTCTAACTTTATTAGATCATAATAATTACATATGGGAGGAGAGTCTCCTTTCTCATCAATACATTTATTACTCTTAATTCCAGATAAATGCAAAAAAATTAAGCAAGCATAAAAATGGTATAGATGGGGGGAGTGCAGGCATAAATAAAATGTTAGGAGAGAATGTCAGAGTTATTTTACAGAGCTGTAATGTTAATTTAACATGTTTAATTGACAGCTGAGCCATCTGATGAATGTAATTAAACGGTGCTATTGACGAAGAACAAGCTGGCATTGGCAAATATTTGCCTGCAAAATATTTTTGGTAAAAGTATAAAAAAAATATTATTTTCTATAACATTTCATATGGTAGGAGGGAAAATAGGAGCTGTGCTTTTGAAGTATTCATTCTTCCTTGGAATTTTTTCTGGGAGGAAGGTTCAGTAAATTCAGTAAATTCAAAACAGTTTGCTCCAGAATATTATGAAATGATTTAAATAACTACAGATTGTTTCAGCCAGCATTTGCTGATCATATATGCATTAGCCGCCATCACTAGTTACAAAAGAGAAACTGATTAAAATGAGATACAGTCCACACTGCAGGAACTCAACAACCTAGCAAGAAAGTCAAGGAGTTGTCTCCGAAACTATAGATGTATCAGACTGCACTCTGTGTGTGGCAGAAAGTACTGGGGAACCCAGGAGACCACACTCACTCTGCTTCTGCATGTTGTACCCTCCACCAGCTTTCCAGTGCTTTCTGTAGACATTTAGCAAACAGGGGCCTTTCTTTGGAATCTAATTGATTAAAGACTTTTTTTTTTTTAAAGCATAGATTAGAAGTGAGCACAATTTTGGGGGACTTACAGTGAAAATCAGTTTCTAAAACTTTTTGGTTAAGTTTTGCAACTCAGGAATTTAAGTTTGAAACATAATGCCATTCTGTAAGCAAGCTTGGATGAATGTGGGATTTATACAAGAGACAAATTGTTGAAGTTTTCAGAATTTAGCAAATTAACCATGTTGGATATTTCATGTGGCAGAGGTCTAGAGGTCAGTAGACATGCCCTTGGTATGTCTCTCTTCAGGGATCTGAGTCTGCATTCACTATGAAGAATCTTTTATGGAAAAAGCTCACAAACGATAGAATGAGCTTGAAGTAAAGTGTGTCTGAGAACGCAAGGCTGTGTGTTTTCATTTAAACATCGCACAAGGCACTCAAGCCTTCAGTCCAGTTGTTTTCAACCTTGGTGTGCACACACATAGAGATGCACACATATGCTCTATCCGTGGAGGCTCATATTCAGATTCACTTGAGCCGGTTGGGGTCTGGACACTTCCCTAGGTGTTTCTCAGTCAAATGTGTTCATCAGAACCACCAGGAGAGCTTATAAAAAATCAAAAACAAAACATAGTGTTGGGGAGCCAGGCCCCAGGCTTTGTGAATGGGCTCTCTTGGGAAGGGGGGAGGTTGGTTTAGATTCCGTTTTCCAGGTGAGCCCATTTCTACCCGTTAAGAGCCACTGCTGTAGGGGACTGTTAGGCGAACATGAAAGGGGCTGCCGTTGCTTCCTATCTGGGAGGTCTAGGGAGAGAAGGAGTGTTTGTCTTTTTATACATGAAACGGTTCCTTATTTGCAGATTATTACCATTTGAAAGACATTTTTGTAGCTTGATTCCCACTCAGAAATAGATGTCACTAACACAGGATGAGGGAAACTTACAAAGAATTATGAACTTCTTTTAAAATGAGAAAGTCAGTGAAGGGAGGCAGCATAGGCAGAAAAGGGGAAAATTAAAATCTGAAATAATTTATGAGCAAAATAATTTTCCAGCTAAGAGTATATTAGCTGTTTATTCAAAACGTTTGAGAGGAATGTTTATAACCAGGTCATATTGTGATCTTGGGGGAATTCACTCTCTCCTGGGCTCGCAGTTAGGTACGCATCGTGCAGATTCCTCACAGGATAACACACCTGTGGGCATCCAGTCTTTCATGACAACAAGCCGCTGTCCAGTGGCAACCATTCTGATGGCTTCAGCCATCGTGATGACCATTTAAGAAGAGATGGCTTAGGACACAGCACAGTGATATTTATGTAGGGAGAGAGAAGACTCTGCTATTCCTCTCTGATACTTTCCCCTTTGCCCAGAAGGAGTTGGAGACACCCCCTCTTTCTCTGCCACCTTTTCTAACTCCTCCCCTCAGAGGTCTCTCAGTGTGACAGGTCAGAGCTCAGCGTCCTTTGGTCCCTGTTTTACTAGTGGTGTTCCAACTTGATGTGTGTCACAGTTGTCCTTCTGGCTGCAGAAGGGAGGCCAGGGCAGGAGCCCAGTGGGGAGGAGGTCAGCAGAGCTGTAACCCCAGCGAGAGAGCCTGGTGGGCTCCTTACGTTGGTGACTGCAGGAGTGGAGGGAAGAGGGGGCACGTATCCGGGAGGCTTTAAGGAGGTGGAATGGGCAGGACTGACTGGTTGGTTCAATGTGGAGGACGAGGAGGAGAAGGGAGACAGATGACAGTAGGGTTTCCGGCTTGGCCAAATTCATAGACGTTGGTTCCAGTCACAAGACGAGAAGCAGAGCAGGAAGAAGGGACCGCAGAGGAGCAGTGAGGGTAGCTGTCAGCACCCTGAGTTGGAAGAGCCTGCGGAGTATCCGAAGCAAGCCATCTGGTGGGCGTTTTCATAGATCGGGGAACCTGGGCTAAAGATACATGTTTGGGGATCACTAATGTAGAAATGACAGTTGAAGACATGAAGCTTGTGTGAGATCAAGGATTCACACAGCCTGAGAGCAGGGGGCTGAGACAAAGCTTAAAGGACACCAGTGCCAGGAGAGTTGGCAAATGAGGAGGTGCCAACAAACTGAGAAGGGGAACTGGAGCAGCGAGACTGCTGTCACAGGAACGAAAGGGCTAGAAAGTGTCCATCGGCTTGTGGGACAACAAGGCCATTGGTAGCAGAAAGAGATGGAGAGGAAGATTCTATAGGCCACTGAATAACAGGCAGGAGGGAAGCTGTGGGACAGAAGTGTGGACACTTCTGAGAAGTTCTGCTGCGATGAAAAAGAGAAAAATAGGTCCAGAAGTTATTGAATATTACGTAATAATAAATGATGCAATAACGAACTGTTGTGAGTTCCTGTTCAGAAAGGAAGTTACCAACAGTCTCCAGCTTTCTCACTCTTTAGGAAACCCTTGAATAGAAATACATTTGTGATTAAATAGTGACTTCCTCGTCGAACACTTACTACACATTAGGCATTGTAATTCGGCGTTATGTCTATGAATCCATTTAATTTTCACTAAGGGCCAGTTTCTTCCAGACAGCTCTGGGTTTCTGATGTTCTCTGTCATTGCTGAAAGGAAAAACGGTTTCGAGCATTCTTCCAGGTATTATGTCCTCATGGTTTGCTGCTTCCTCACCCATATCCCTACTGCTCTGTTCTTTCCTCAAAAGCTCTGGAAGTCTTCTCTACACACTTGACGAGTTAAGGAACTTTGAGCAATGAATTAGGAAGCATCTCCATATTTTTAAAGAAATCTTCTGGTCACCACTCCGTGTCAGTGCTTGGGTACTACTACTTTACCCTCTTCTACGAGGTGCCACTTGTGTGTAGGAGGTCCCTTAGCTGGAAGCCCAGGCCCTGTCCATGGTTGCCCTTCTTCCCAGCCCCCTGGTTTTGGGCTTTTCTCCTGGTCTCAATTGCTTAGTTCCAGAGCACAGACCAGACGCTCCAGAGCAAGAGTCCTACCAAGGCCTCTGTTGGTGGGATCAGTGATCTGTGTGTGTGTCTGCAGGAAGTTCTGTCTGCTAACCTCAACTGAAATTTAACAATTCCTTCAAATGTGGATGGAGGCAGCAGCCACAGTGGTGTTGGCAGGACCTGTGACTGTCACCCACAGATATCACAGATGTTTTCACATGACATTGCACTTGTCGCAGATAATTTAATAGGTTGCTTTCATTTATCACTGTTTGGCAACAGGGCAGGTATTGGATTTGCCTTTAGATCTTAGTGTGTTAGTAAACAAGTGTGTTTATTACTCTGCCACAGGATTTTCTTATGTTTTGATTACTGTATTTCAGTATAGTTGGTTCCTTTGTAATCCTGTGAATTTAAAGACATTATTCTGAGAAGGGATCCTTTGAGAAGTGCCAGAAATGACCCACCTGTAGAAGGCCTCCCTGTGGATTTGAGTTTCCTACCCTAGCAATTCTGTAAACTGAACATGTCATCTCATATATAAAACTTTTTGTAAAATTAAGGATACGGGTCTTCAAAACTAAGTAGAGATGCTTACTGTCCTGTTACCACCCTTCCCAGTTTTTCACCACAAAGCCCTTCAAGGCCAAATGCATCTAAGTCAGTGTCGACCCTCCCCTGGGTTCCCCACACACCTCGGCTCCCAGAACTCATCATCAACTCCTTTTGAGAGCAGTTTTAGGGGAGACCTGAGCTCCGGGCTCTCTGGCCTCCCCAGATCTCACTGCCCTCTTGTCTTTCATGCCTGAGCAGTTCCTTCCATGTCCTCCTCTCTGTCCCACTCTGCTCCCCCTCCCCCATTGTGTTCTCTCTCTTCCTGTCCCAAGGACATTTTGGGATTCCCCTCCAATGCTTCCACATCCTCCGTCTATCAGCATGGTGCAGCTGGATTGGGCTCCACTTTCTTAGTGGGACTGTGTTTTCTGGGGCCAGTGAGTGACGTTCCTATTTCCAAAAAAGCAGTGCCCCTTCTCCTTCCTGGGGCGGCCAGACTTCTCTGCGGTGTAAGGTGCTGTTGAAGCTGCTCCTGTATGATGCTTCTTCTTCTCTGGGTCTCTCTACTGCTCCTTCTGTTGTCCATCCAGACCTCTGGGTGCTGCTTCTTCACCAGCATCACCTTTTTCTCCTGCTTTCTCTTGCTCAACAAATGACATTGTCTTTGGGCTTTCTGCCCTGAAGCCTGGGGTCTTGGTTTCAGGCCTGCTGCCTCTCCTTAGAGCAACAGCCATTGGGATCTTTTTGATCTCATAAACACCATTCCCAGGAGGACCTTCCCATCTGACCCCAGGACGTCAGTGGACACCATGACTAGGGTTGCCTGTGGCCGACGTCAAGAATCACTGCTGCTTTTTCTCTTCCTTTTCTGTCCACACTTGGCCGAGAATCCTTTTCCAGACAGCCTCTGGGCAGGCGCCATCAATGGTGTGGAGTTGGCAGAGGAGAGGAGCCCTGCTTCCCAGCGTGGCCTTGTGTTGTGTTTGTCATAAATGTCCCTTAGGACCTTGCCCTTCAAATGGCTTTCCTCTGCACGTCTCCCCCTTGCCCGCTGCCCTGGCTCAGATCTGGAAACTCTCCTTCCTACAATTTGGCAAAAGTCCCCAAATGACCACTCAGCCTCAGCCCTGGACCTCTTCGAATGAAATTCTCTGCACTGCTAATGAGGTCTATTTCCTGTTGCAACCCTTCTGTGGCCGTCCACTGCCTGCATAGGAAAGTTGTTGGCTCGCACACAACAGCCTCCCCACCTGTGGGCTGCTCCAGCCAGTGGCTCCCCAGAAGTCAGCTGCCCCATGCTTCTCTGTGCCCTGGCTTATAACTTACCACTCCCCCCACTTCTACCCCAGTCCATCTAGAATGTTCTAAAGAATGAATAAAAAATGCTTAATGTTAATGTAGGAGTTGTAAACGCAGGTGCATTACAGGGGCCAAGCAGGTACTCTGAATGAGCACGTGGGGAGGACAAGGGCTCTGTTTAACAGGGAAGGCAGCTCCCACTCCCGGAGGCAGCTGTCACCCACTTCCACACTGCTTGTGCTCAGCAGCCCCCTGTGTTCCCACCTGGCCCTAGTTTTTAAGGAAAGCCAGGAATCTGTATTTGTGTATAAAATCTTATCATTTTTAAATGTTGGCAACTGATTCAAAAAAATGTTTAACACTCATAGGGGCTAATGAAAATGCTTCTGTGGGCTGAAAATAGCGCCTGAGTCACCAGGGTGGGATCTCTGCCTCAGACCTGCCTCCACACCTTCCTAAGAAGCTTATGCACCTCAGCGCAGTGTTTAAGGCTCAGATTGTCCCTTGTCTGTCTTCCTGTCCTAGCTTCTGTCCCATCCGTGCCCAGCACCCCTGTCCCCAGGCATCTGTGTGGCCTCACCTCTGTGCCTTTGCACAGTGTTCCTTGATCACTCCTCCAGCTGGCTCGGCCACGACACGGCTGCCTCCCCTCAGAAGCCTTCCTGGCTTTCCTCTCTATGGCCTGAGGAGGTACCTCTTTTCTGTGCCCCATCTCTTAATTATCAAAATGGCCTTCTGCACGCAAATGTTGTAGCACTCGTCACTGTGTCAGGATAATTTATTACCTTTTCCGCCTCCCCGACTAGACTAAGATTCTTATATGAGCAGCAATTATGACTTACTGTTCAATGTATCCCCAGGACCTAACATGGTCTGGGACTGGCAGCGGGACTCGGCCTGTGACATGACTGAATTGAACAGTCATCAGGGCAGCGTCCTGCATTGTGCCAGGCAGGTTACCCAGACAGGAACAGAGAAATGTGGTCTGGGCTAAAGCTTAGTCCCATGAGCTGAGCGTGTTGGGGAGACTCAGGAGGACCAGCCCGACCATCCCAGGATCTCAGAAAGGGGGCCCAGCAGGGAGGACAGAGGAGGTAACCAGACCCATGCATGGGAGTCAGAAGGCTGATATTCCAGCTCAGACCATCACATTTATGATATGTTCAGGGGGCCTCCAGAGCCACATCAGACACTGTGCTGGCTTCTGTTGGATGCAGGTATTTACAGACACTTAAACAGAACATCGTACTGATGTTCCTTCCTAGAAAAATGGGATGCAGGGAAGCTCTAGCCAGCTGGGAAAACCCTCAGTCTGGGCTTCCTGAGGACACCGGTCCTTAGCCATTGGCATACCTCTGCCACCTCCAGCCCAGCTGGTCTGCCACAAATCTTTTCTTCCTCTTCCTCTTTTTCTGATGCCCAGATCTGCTTATCTTTGTGGCTCAGTGGCAACTGTGGAGTCACCAAGTCACCCTGGCCTCGTGTATTGTCCTTCCCCACCCACTCCCAGACATTTGCTACATCCTGCCACCTCTTCTTCCTAAATACCTGTCCTGCTTCATAACATGGCCTTTGCCCTGCACCCTTGCTAAGCCTCTCAACCCCACCCCCTGAATGCCCTTGCACGCCTGCTCTTCTCCTGGACAACCATTCAGGAGAAAGTTAACATCGCAGGCCTGAGACTGCTGTCCTTAGAAGGGCCTGCTTGCAAGGTTGCCCCAGGTTGGCATCTGGGAACTTGGATTTTAGGAAGGAGAGGTTCCCATTATTTTCTGAACTGACCCAAGTGTCTAGCTGTGTCTAAACTCTTTGTGCAGGCAGTATAGTTGAGCCTGAACACCTGCTTTCCTTCTCGGCATCTGGAAACTTGGTATGTGCCAGGCAGAGGGTGCCTATGTCACCAGCCCAATAAAAACCTGGGCACTGAGTCTCTAAAGAGTTTCCCTGGTAGATGACATTGCACACAGGTTTTCACAGCTCGTAGCTGGAGAAATTAAGCACATCCTATGTGTCTCCACTGGGAAAGGACCCTCAGAAGCTTGTGCCTGGCTTCCTCATTACTCCCCCGGGCACCTTTTCCCTTTGCTGATTTTGCTTTGCATCCTTTTGCTTTATTAAATCATAGCTGTGAGTACAACTATTAGTCCATTTTGTGTTGCTATAACAGAATACCTGAGACTGGGTAATTTATAAAGAACAGAGGTTTATGTGGCTCACGATTCTGGGACAGCTGCATCTGACGTGGGCCTCAGGCTGCTTCTGCTCATGGCCGAAAGTGGCAGGCAGCCGATGGGCACAAACAGATCACATGGCAAGGGGAAGCAAGAGAGAGAGAAGGTGCCAGGGTCTTTTAAACAATCAGCTCCTGCAGGAACTAATAGAGCAAGAACTCAGTCAGGTCCCAAACAGCTCCCAACACTGCCACATTGGGGATCAGATTTCCACATGAGTTTTGTCAGGAACAACACATCCAAACTCTTACCAACAACTATATGCTGAATCCCAGGGGTCCTCGTGAATCATGGGCCTGGGGGTGGTTTTAGGGAATCTCAACATACCCCCAACTCTGAAGACTAAAATTAGCCTTCTCTTTTCTAGAAACTTTTTCTCTACTGTATACTCAAACTTCTTCCTATTGCACTTATGGTGTTTTGTTGAGATTGTATGTATAGGTGTCTTTCTCTCCATAAGGTGGAGAGTTTAAAAGAGGCATTCTATGAAGTCATTTACTGGACAGTTGGAAATTTGGATCCAGGACTCAGAAGAAGAAGATTTTGATGATAGCCATTTGGTACATTCTTACCCTGAACTTTATAGACCCCCTTGACACCCAGAATGGGGTGTAGGATTTTGTATGAAAACCTTCTCAGAAGAGATTCCCAGTTTTGAAAAGGGCTGTGGCCTTGCCCTCCTTCCCAGCCCAGGAGGTTCAGAACCATGGTCGGGTTGGCATTTCCCAGGTCAAACATGTTGAGCAAAATGAGAGGAGGCCGTTACAGGAGCCACGGCAGGAATCATAGAGGTAGACCAGCACTCTGCAGGTTTTTGAACATAGAGGTTTAAGGGTGGAGCATTCCACAGCCTTTAGGTGTTGAGAGTGGTTGCCTGTAAGGATGGTGGTCCAGTTAACAGAGTAGGAAACTGAGGAAGAAACGACTGTTTGGTTCAGGAAAAAACATTGCTTTAGAAAGGAAACTAGAACTGAAAAACACTTGATTGTCTTTTTTTCTCTAGCGTATGAACGTTCTGGCTTTTCACACTATCCCAAAGTACAGGACACTGTTTCCATTCATATGACTCCTGCTTTCAATTTTGCCCAAAAGAAAAATGATTCACAATGAAAATGGTGTTGTTGCACAGTGTACATAGTCTATATTAAATTCATAAGTAATGTGAACCACTTCATAAAATATTTAGCATGAAGTTCATTTTGTATAGAAAATTACATCTTTGAAAAGATATGACGGGTTTAAAATGAATCAAGTTTATCGTGAAACTGTCCTAGCCGTAGTAATTTCATCTGTGTCACTTTATCAAGCAGGACAAATGTTCAATATTTTGAATACTCATCACTCAAGCACACACAGCTGGTGGTACTACAGAAACCATTTCTACCATTTCACTTATGTCCCTCGGTCCTGAAACAGGTGCCTCTCTGTGCCTATTTGCCATGACAGTGACCTCGTACACTTCACCCGGCTCGATGAGTCCCACATAAAGCTGCAGCCGGAGCCACGCTTCCCTAGAGCTCTGCTTTCTGTTTCTTCTGCCCAGGATGGCAGATTCCCCTTTCAGTGATCTTATTCCCAGCATCCGTTTCCTATGATGGACTTCACCGGGTGGTCTTGAAAGGCACTTCCTACTTCAGGATTATGAAGTCCTATGTTTTAACAGCGAGGTCTGTAGAACGGGGGAAAATGTTAAACCCTTTGACGTGAAACAGTCTCTGGTCAGTCCTGTAAGCAGATGCTGCGCATGGACTGCTGCGCGGTAACCGTTTCCAGATGCTGCTCAATTTCAGGTGCCTGAGCAGGGCGGGTGCTGGAGTTTGTCACTCTCAGTCCTGCTGAACGGCCTGTCCCTACAAGCTGTGGCTCATTCCCACCGTGCCCATGGGGTCAAGGCTCTTGCTGGGCTCCTCCCAGCACCTGGGAACAGCCCTGTCTCGGCCTTGCTTTTGTTGAACTGCACCTATCAGAGTGGCCCACCAGAGTGGCCCAGCCCCCTTCAGGAAATGTCCCATGTCACCGCTGTACCCCCCACCCAGTTCCGCACCTGGGACAGAGTCCATGCCTGGTAAATAAATAATAAATAGATTCTCAATCAGAGGCAAATAGCTTCTTCCAAGTACTGGGAGCTACCAAACTGCCTGTGCCATAAGAAAAAGGGAAATAATTCTCATCTCAACGAAGAATTACATTTACCAGAAAGTAGAAATAACTCACAATGAAACTAATAATGATCCATTGATTCCCATGTCCATGATGAGATTGTTTCGCTTGGGAATAGTAACTGATAATTTAGTTCACTTGTACTATTTTCAAAGAGCTTTTATATTTTCCCAATCCTGCTATTTGTGTTTGTCAAACTGTAGACTCACACACAGCACCCAGGTAACATTTTCCTGGTCCTCTTAACAAAAATGGTGAGAACACACATTGTGCCTCATTAATTTGACTTTTCCCGCAGCCTATAGATATTTGGGGAGTTTCTCGTATTTGAGCTCTTAATGCTTTTCCAGTATTGGGGAGCGTCTTAGGGGTTACACCCAGGACTGCTTCCTCCTCGCTCCTCCTCCTCTCTCTCAAAGTTGGGGTCTTCAGTATCCTTGGGCTGATTTCCCTATTCATCGTGTGCTTTAGGGGTATCCTGGCCATGTTGTTCCTTAAAGCTCTAAGTAAAAATGACTTTGTTCCATGGCGCTATGTTAAATTGGCTGGTTAATTCTGGTGTTATTTACCCTGTAATTCATTAGTTTCACCCCACCATTGGCAGCTGACAGGCTGTAATTTCACGCCTTGCAATAAAAGATGTCTCATAATCTGCTTCATTTAGCAGCAAGAGAATTTAATGAAATTAACTGCAGTCCTAATTATGCCAGTGAATACTAAAGACCGCCATCAAGTTTTCTCAGAAAAGGACAAGGTCCACCTCGTGAAGGATTTAGAATTTAATTTCCTGGGAAAAGTTGCAAATGTCTTCCTTCTATTGGCCAACAAGGGCCAATTATGACTACACATATGACTATAATTAACTGGTTTTTATCTGAATGCCTCTCCAAGTATTCATTGTTTCAAATCAAATGTAAAACGATTCTTCTATCAGGGTGGAGGTGATGAAATAAACAAGCCGACGTTGGGTTTTCACTCGGTCACTTCTTCTGTGGTGGCCCGTGGCCTGGGTTTGTGAGACATCGCAGTTTGGTGGCAGGTTTTTGATGTGTGGTTCTGGAAGTTCTCCTGGGTACATGGAAGCACAGTCTTCCTTCTGCCCTGCCCCTCAGAGCTTGGCCCCTGTGGTGCGACTTCTCCCTGCTGTGGGGACCGCCCGACTGCAGGTGTTTCCTGGCAGGCTGGGCCTTTGCAGCCTCACCTGACCCCTCTCCTGGCCTTTCTCCATTTCCCATGGCCGCTAGGCTCAGGCCATCCTTCTCCAGGACAAATGGCCTTTTCCTGCTTCACCTTCTACTCCCCTTCCTGCCCCTGGAATGGGGGACAAGATGGACGTGTTCTTGGCACCTAATGCAGCTGTCGCCGCCTTATACACGTATGTCACACAAGTCCTCTCGTGCCCTGAAGTTCTCCCCTCTCTCCCTGTCATCGTGATCCTCTCCTGGTCCTGCCTTTCCCACTTCGCCCTCACTCTCCTTCGCCACCTCTTTCTCCTCAGTGGAGGACAGGGCGGGGGAGGGAGGTGAGACGTGCTGTTGCCCCCTGAGGAGGCCCCAGTCCAGCCCTCACGCACCCCTGTCTCCTTTTGCCCCGCCTCCCTCCTGGGGTGCTGCAGTCCACAGCACCCCTTCACAGTCCAGAGGACAATAGGCAGATCATGGTCAACCATGTGACGTGTAAGAGAACACAGACCGCTGTGCATGAGCCAAAAGAATGGAGACTCATGAAAGAAGAAATGTGTTCTAACCGTGTACAGACAAACAATTGAAATTGCCTCTTTTATTTAAGTGCAGTAGAAATCTCAGTAACCACAGTTATAACTGCTACCTCTCTTCCTAATCTTGCTTTACAAATGAGTGGCCTATCTCGAGTTCTAAAAATAGCCTCCTCCCCAGGGGCAGTTCCTGACCTGGTTTCCTTGGCCCCCAGCACCTGTGCGTCATGGGCTTCGTGCACAACGTCAGCCGCCTGGCTCTGCCATGCAAGCGTTGACATCCGAACACATTGACAAGGAAGTCATTCTAAGCAGCTCTAATTTTGGAGGCCCCATTTGGAAAATGATGGCATGGTGTTTCTTCTTTATTACTTGAGGCTGCTGATGGGTAGGTAGGGCTTTGTAAAGAAACAGTTTGGGACAATTTGGAACAACCACTGTGTATTCTCACAAAAATAGCTGCTTTGCAAAGAATATTCCTGTTCCTGATCACTTTTAGTCTTCATACTGTCCTGCACATCAGGGGTGGTGACTTCACAGACATTGTAGCTTTGAAAGGATGATGATTGTACTTCAAAGTCAAGAGTTCCATGGCCTACCCTGCAGCCTAATCACATCATGTCCATTCCAGGGATCAGTGGGTTTCCAGGCCCAAGTCCATTTGGAGGACCATCACCTGGTGTGGGTGGGTCACCTAGGGGGTTTAGCAAGGCAATGGCAGTGCCAGGACCTGGCCCAGGGTCTTCCCCCAGCTCAGAGCCTATGAAAGGGGGCTCTCAGGCA
Organism: Cynocephalus volans; assembly: GCF_027409185.1. Taxonomy (NCBI): domain Eukaryota; kingdom Metazoa; phylum Chordata; class Mammalia; order Dermoptera; family Cynocephalidae; genus Cynocephalus; species Cynocephalus volans. The sequence continues at coordinate 297,786,365 of NC_084460.1, forward strand.
GGGTTTGCTGAGTTAAGGATGCTAGGCCATGCTGGAGCCAGGAGACCTAGTTTCTAGGCATAGCTTGGTGTCCTCTCAGCTGGTGAGCCCTGGGCACATCAGCCAGTCTCGCCAGTGATCTTCAGAAGCACCTGTCTCGGTTGTCAGCACATTTCTAGATGCTGGATATGTACTGTGAACATCTGCCTGGTGTTCCTGCTGCTCTGTCAGAGACAGGAGGGAAGAGTGGCTCCACTACACCTGCAGGGTTTGGACATGAGAGGCCCTGCAGCGGGGAGCACACTAGGGAAGGCCAATTCCTGTTAATAGCAGAAGCAGCTGGACCCCAGCTCCAGTGCCCCACGTGTCCCCATTCTCACCCTCTTCCCTTAAACTTTACCCCCCCCGACCAGTGCACCACGCACAGCAGGCAGGGGTGCAGGTGATGGCACTGGTTCCTGGGATCATTGTAAGGCGAGGCATGGCGTATATTCTTGCAGTTACCTTGCTAACAGCATCCCTGAGTCTGCCCACCTTGGAGCATCTGCAGCCTGTGCCGGAGTTCCTGGGGCAGGGCACGCTGGGCTCAGCTCCACTTGTGGCTCTGATCCCAGGACATCAGCCCTGGTGCCACACACCAAGAGCAAGGCCAGGAGGCAGCCCAGAAATGCAAGTGCAAGGAGCCCGGGAACAGAGAGAAGAAGGGGCCGGGGAAGCACTTCCTGACTGCCCGCCATAAAAATAATTGAGCTGCTATTAAATCTGAAGGTTTTGGTAGCCTCCTGTTAGGAGGAGAAATAAACCTGAGTGTTTTGATGCACAACCAGCACTTCTGATCCACAGTGCGCCAGAGGTAATTTTGGTGACGAGCAGTAAGGAAACCTGAAGTATTTCTCTCCCAGACCCTCCCAGCTTATTAAAAGAACTTATAGACATGAAAATACATTAAAGTGGGCAAAGCGGAGAGAGGGTGAAAGAGATTAACAACCTTCACTGAATAGAGCCTATTGATGAAACAGGCCTGTGAGCTGCTGCCGACTCTGAAACAAGGTGCCAGGAACTGAAGAAGGAGGTCAGGCCTGTCCAGAATTTAGGGGGGAAATGGAAATTTCTATTTAAAAATAACATATGCTCCAGGGCTCATTTCTTTCCTTTTCCTGATTGGGAAGATTTACTTGGGAATAGGGAAAACGGTTCTGCAGCCGATTACCCAATTTCAGCACCCAAATTAAAAGATTCACTTAAAATGCAGCAGAGACAGGAGAAGCAGTCAAAAGGGACACGCATGTGCATAATGTCTATTGTCTAGTGTCTGGTTTGCTTTTTAATGCCAGGGCCCAGCATGGGAGCAGGGCCCTCCTGGTGTGCAGCAGAGGGCCGTGGGGTAGGAAGGGAGAAACCCTGAAACACTGTCTTTTGACAAGAGCCTGACAGGTACGGTTGCCTTTGGAGCTCTTTTTAGGAAATGGGGTGTTCGCATATACATTGCAGCAGGCGGGCTGCTGCGTGTGTATGTGCTAGAGGAAGTTAGCCGTCAGTCAAGTTTTATCTCTTAATGAATAGAGACTGCTGAAGTAAGGGTTAGGTAATTGAGTTTATAATTAATTAGCCATAACCCTCATCAGATAAAGCAGTTGTGAAGAATTTTTTTTTATCTCCTTTCTCTCCCCAGGGCCTGCCCTTCTTTGTCCTTGCGCTGACAGCCAGCACTTATCTCGGGCCTGCTGGAGCCAGTGCCCATCAGCCCTCCCCCTGGCCAGGGCCGAGGGGTGGTCAGCCGAGCCCGCATTGTGCGGGGAGGCCCCCAGTCAGCCCAGCTGTCCGGGCCATGATGAATTAGCGGTGGGAGTTAACACAGAGGTGAACTGCAGATCGGCCGATAGCGTGTGGCGGCCGCTGCTGGGCCTGACTTCAGCACGTCTCTGATAGACCTTTGACACCTTCCAACAAAGAGGTTAAAGCAGGGAGAGCTGCAGAATGGAGCGCTCCGCAAAGTTGGGCAACTTACAAAAGACCCCTCAGTTTCTCTAGCGGCAATTCACTCGACCAAGGAGGTCAATGAGAGATTACGCTCTTCCTTTGAGGAACCTTTTTTTTTTTCTTTTTTAAAAAATCTCAGTTATTGTAGCTTTGCATGTTTTGGGTACAAGCAATGGTAGAAACGTATAGCATTAAAATTGAAGATTGTTTGAGATCTGTCTTCACTGCCTTTTGCAGACCGAATGGGGGGAAAAAAGGGCTTCCCCTAAAGATTTGAAATCTGATTTAGTCAGGGGAAATGAGGAATTTTTTAAAAACAAGGTTGTGACTTTCTACTGCTTTCAATGCTGAATAAGGAGAATTCTGGACTTGTAACGTCAACTTCCTTGTGATTTTAGTTGTTTCTTTCTAATTAACCCCCAGGCAGGTACAGATAAATCTCTCAGTACCGAAGGGATGTGCAGATAGGAAGCCCCAGTCTTCCTGTCTGTCTGCCACCATTGCTCTCTGTTTTAGATAAATTAAAGGACAATATTGTTTTTTCTGGGTTATCAGCACTAGGTATTATTTTTTGAGATCCTGTGGTAATTATTTGGGGACTCAAATGCCAGAATGTTTTATCAGACAGTGTGACTGAATAATGATTTTGAATGTTAATGAAGATTTAATCAGACGAATATATTATTCAGCCTCATGTGGGGAGTAAAGGATGGTAAGCATATTTACAGCTGCTGCAACGTGTAGAACAGACTAATCCATTCTCGTGAGCAAGGAGGTGAGAACCCAGCAGACTGATGGGTTGCGATGGGGAAGGGACGGTCGTCAGCCAGCTTGGGTTCTGGTTACAGGTAAGTGTGGACGGTACTCAGGGTTAAGTTTGGAAGCGCTCCTGTTAGCAGAAGTTCCTAGTACTTGCAGACTCTTCATCAGCTCCCAGTGTAGAAATACCAGCTGATGTAACTGAGCCATTCCTAACGACTCGGGGTGTTTAGTGAAGCAAATGCAGTAAATATGCCTGCTGTGGGCTTTCTTTGGGTGTAGGAGAAGAAATTCGATGCTCAGGCTCACAGAGTGGTTGAGACGGAGCCGTGGGATCCAAATGACTCCTCCAGGGAGAGGGGAGCTGCCCTGCGAGGCGGGGGCTCTACCCACTCGGCCTTCACTTGCCTTCCGGGGTTCATGGGGTCACCTCCAGCAAACCCAGTCTGAAAACCAGTGATCAAGCCTTGTCAACTCCTGTCACCACTGAGGAAATTTAGGCCAGTGCCTTGTTCAAGGTCACACAGAGAGCATTGGGTGGGGGAGACCAGGCTCCTCCCTGCGTGCAGAGGGAGCAGGCATGGGTCCTGTGGGCTGACCAAAGGGCCGCCCTCCCCTCCCTTGCCCTTGGGCGGGCTGTGTGGGGCCCGTCTCTGACTGAATGCTGTCAGATGGGCCACCCTTGTCTTCACTTCCCAGCTGGCTATTTTGCCCTTCCTCACAGAGGCCGGGGCCGACTCATTTCCTGTTCCAGCTTCGGCTGCTGTTGTGGCTGCAGAGGCACAGCTGATGCCAGGGGTGGACTCTGCAGGAGTGAGCTCAGGGCCCAGAGCTGACCTGTCCAAGTGGAGACAAGAGGCTTTGAATCCAGGCCAGCTTGGTGCCTGGTCCTGCTGCTTCCACTGACTAGCCGTGAACTTTAGGGGCATTTCTTAGCCTCTCTAAGCTTCACTTGCTTCATCTGTTAAACTGTGGATTGATCATCGTACTGAATGCTGGATTGATAGTCACATTGTAAAAATCTCGAAAATGGCTGGTTTTCCCCTTGCCTTCCTTTCTTATCATTATTTTTTAATTTTGAAGTTAATGGAGTAAATTATAAGAAATAATCCTTTATTCGTTCTTAATTTTGTAGCCAGTGTTCTGTAAGATATCCTGAAACGTTTCGTTTGCTCCCAGGACCTTTGGTCAGCTTTCATTTGGAGGGTGGTCACTGGTAGGCTGCCTCCTAGGAGCTCCTACCATAAGGTCTACTTGCTGTATGCATTACTTCTGAACTCTTAAGATTCGTTGTTTTAAACGAGGATGACGAGTGGACCCTGGTTTTGTGGAGGGAAATAAAAGTAGAAAAGGTTTAAAGGAAGAAAAGATGGAGGTACTCGTATGTGATATTCAACAAACCCATTTTCTCAGGCCCAAAGTAGAAACTCGAGCCTGCTGACACGTGTGCCACTCACTGTCCCTAGGGTGGCATACAGAAATGGAAAAGTAAGGTCTCTGATCAGTGAGACAGTCTGCCTGCACTGTGGTTACTTCGGTTTTTTAGGGAGTTAGTAGTGTGACAGGCATTTCAAAATCAGTCATTAGTAGATATATTCAAAATTAGATGTAAACTAAAATTCTAAGTTCTCTTTACTATATTTAAATATCATTGCTATAATTTTTTTAGATATAGCTCTTGATTACAGATTTATTATTTTTCAAACCAAACTCTAAGTTTATTTACTTTGGATATATCTTTGAAGTCCTAAAAGTTGAGTTATATGAAATTAAAAATAATTTCTGGTTTAAATATAGAGCATCAGTCTATCTTTCCTTTCGAGTCACTGCCCTGGACTTTTGGTTTGTACACTGGAAGCACACATCCACTCCTGTCTCAGTCTCCTACTTGCACAAGGCTGGGAGGCCTGAGCAGCTGCGCTTACTTCCAGTCACGGGTGTTCGTTTGAGCTGGAGACGGGGTGTTGGTAAACGGGTGATGATGGCACCGGGGCAGAGGAGGAGATGCCCTTGATCCTCACACCTTAGACCCTTGGGGTCTCTACCTGCACAGAGACTGCAGCATTCCCACAGGGTCAGCCTAGTCTCAGAAGAACTGAGACTATTTTCAGATTTTCATTTAAGTTATCATTGCTGAGGTTTATAGCTCCTTCTTCTCTTAAGTTTGTTCTGAAACCCAGTGGTTCACCCAGAATTATTTGTGTCTTGTGTACAAGAAAAATGTGTCTTACCTGGTATGAGCAAGGAAGGGTTCGTAGGAGCCAAGGAGTAGCCTCAGGCAGCAGCACGAAGAGGCGTCTCCTGAGTCTGATCTCTTGGAGGGGTGCTGTCAGGCCCTGCACATTCTCGGGATCTGGTGCTTACACTCAGGCACCTGGAGGTTGGTGTCCCATCCACAGCCAGGCCAGCAATAGACCCAAACCCCAGTCCTGGGAATGGTTCTCATTACTTGCGAGCAGCCACATAGGGCACAGCTGCCTGCTCAGTACCAAACCAGGCCCTGTGCATGCGGAGGAGATGGTCAGGCTGTCCCGGTGAGGTCATGTGGCGCCCAGAGCACACAGGCAGCAATGTGAAAAGGACAACTTCCCGGGCAGAATCAGAAACCTGTGGCCGTGAGCACAGGGGTTGGGTGCAGGACAGCCCACTGGTAGAGGTCTAAAATTGAGACAGGGCTGCCTGCTTGATGCTGAACCCTGAAGACCTGCAGGTTCTGGCTCATGCTGATCACTTCCCGGAGCTCAGACATCTGAGAACACACTTGGTTCCTGTGGTATACAGGCCAGTCAGGCTCGGTCACTGTGAGAACAGGGCCTGAAGGAAGCCTGACAGAGAAGCAAGAAGATACGCACACTCAGTCATATTGGATGGGCCCAGGTTTGTTTATGTGGAAGCCAGATATTCCATTTGAAGTGCCCTTGTTGGAGCCCACTCAGATTTCAATGCCAGTCAATAGTTCTATCGATCTTAGTCGATATGGTACATCCCTGAGATGCCGCACTCTGGATCCCTCTATGAGCATCTCTATAAAGAGACCTCAGACACGAGTTCCTCCCCTTTCCTGTCCCTGACCATCATAGGTTGCTCAAAGCATGTGCATCCATTGACGAGCATTCTGCCCTGTTGCAGTTAACTTTCAAAACAGAAACTGCAAAAGTGGGAATGCACACGAACATGGGTGCATTGCATATCGCACATTCTCTCCACAGGCACAACGTACAGCAATGACAGAAGAGCGTCTCTTGGGTTTGCAATCTAGCTTTTGGATAACAAATTCATGGTCAATTAGTGATAAGGGAAAACTGGAAGCAGCTAATAGATGAGCATTGTCTCTGTATTCCTGCAACTGATTTCCGAGAATGTGGTATAGTAGTCATTTGGGAATTGACTGGGTTTAAAGGAAGGTTAAAAGCACTGGAAGAACCAGTCTGCTGAGATATGTCTGTCACTGCGTGCCATGCTCTTTGCTTGACCGTTTGACTGTATTGGGTGTGTGACAGTACTGCTGCCTGGGTGATCTCATGGAATTTTCATTGTTCTGGCATAAGATGCCATGAAAAGCAACATTTAACTTGGTATTGCCACTTTAGGAAAATGTGTATCTTAATTGCCAAAACTTTTAACTTTCTATAAATTCACATTCAACATAATCCAGGCTATATAGCAATCTTTAACCAATTCCATCATCAACATTACTACAGAAAGGGAAGTTAAGTTGGGCATATAAAATTGTAATTCATTAAATTTATCTTTAGTTGCTAAGCAAATTACTGTTCATTGCTAAGATGCATTTTATCCAGGGTTTTGGTAGCATTAGTTAAAAAATGTAAAGATAGAGCTGTAGCACACAAACATAACATTTTTAGAGAAATATATTTATCAAACTTCTTAGTTGCAAAGTTCTGAAGGGGTTTTTACTGATTAAAGCATTTTTCCTTATAAAAGGTAAGGCTTTTCCGTACTCGAATTAGTTTAGGGGAGCATTATTTTAGAACTACACAGTTTAGGAAACAGACCTTTTAAGTAGTTATTGTGACTGCTATCCAGTGATGATAAAAAAAAGTAAATTTGAATTAGTTCACAATTACGTTTTGGGTGCACGATTGTCTGTAATCTTTACTTGATGTGTACATCGTCTTTGTCAAGAGTTATAATGTATCCATCTGCCAGGAAAAGTCCGTGGAACATGAGCGGTGACTTCCGAACATGCCTATGAAATTGATGAGCTGATGAGCTGGGAAAGACTGACTCATATTTTAATGCCAGCAGTAACAGTGCTCACACCCAGAGAACAGGGGCATCAAAGTTGGTGGTAGCAAGGAGTATTTGCTGCTGTAATTGACAAATAATACCCCTCATAAATACTGCCAGTCTTTTCAATTAGTTTTCATCTAAAATTCGGGCTACAAAATGATGGCCTGTCAACTGACAATGAATGGCAAAAATTAATAAATTGTCTTCTAAATAGAACGGACACTTAAGAAAAATTGGGCAGCCAATTTAGCACAGCACGAAGCGAGGGGAACCTTTTGTACTGATGCCGGGCACTAATGTTGTCTCCATCTTTATTGATGGTGCTTGGCGGCTGCTGACAGTTTTGTTGCTACTGGCAACTTTCTTCATTAAAATTAAAGCCAGCATCAAATTCCATTAGCAGTACTCTGCGCACCTTGCATTTTTTTTTTTTTACACATATTGTTTCTTTTATTAACTCCCTCTCCACCCATAAGAAGTTTCAAAAGAAGTTTAAATGGGGGGGAATTATTTGCTAAGGCCGGACAACCATCCTCTGTTGTTGGGGGCAGGTGGCTATTAGTGCCCTATTAAACCCCATGTCCCGAAATCTGCGGGCCTCTCATTTTTTCCCTCCCCTTTCAAAATGGAAAAATATTACCTTTAAAAACTGTATACTTTTTTGGGTCTGTCAGCCTTCAGGTTGGATCAACTAATTGGCATTAGCCCTTCTAGTTGCTTTTTTTTTTTTTTTCGTCTGAGCAGTTTTTAAAAAAATTCTGGCTTCCTATTTCTAACTATATTTCCATAGCTGACTGTACCTTAACACAGTACTAGCTTGACGCTCAGAGAAACTTGCGTTTGTCAGGAAGTCCTTAGAGTTATTTTCCCAAAGGCATTACTCTTATCTGTAGAACAAATTTCAACCTTCGAAGGAAAAAATTGAGCTTTGCTGAATAAGTTCTGAACTGTTGTTTGCAAAGCTGTTGCCTGCCCTTCACGGCACCGTGAGTGGTTCACGAGGCTCTGACATGCGTCAGCCCTGGAGCGGCGCTGTGGACCGCAGCCCGAGGCAGCAGACAGCTCGGACTCCAGGTGCACTCTGTGCTAGTCTGTGCGGCATGTCCACCAGGGAGCAGAGGTCGTGTGGCTCAGAGGGAAGCCGCTTGAAGAGGGACTAGGCTGGGATCATCAGCCCCGTGAGTTACCTTCCCCCAGACCAGTCTGATAATTGCTTTCTTATGTCCTTGGTAACGCTCAGATCGGGGGGCCGTGCCTTCACCTCAACTTCTCCTGCTCTCAACTTCCATCTGATCATGAAAGAAACCCAGATACTCATTAAAACAACAAAAAAAGCTAAGTGTCAAGCCACAAAGAAAGGGCATTATACTAGAAAACATACACTCAGAATATAAAAATATAACTTATCTCTGAGCATCCTGGCACACAAGGCAAAAAGAAAAATAGAGTTCTGAGCTCCGCTGGAAGTCATTATGTAAATGCTTTCTGTATTTCCTTTAACTCTGCCCTGACTGCCTTAAAATCACGAATTGTAGTTACCTTTGTTTTTTTTTTTTTGCTTCAGTGACATGGTTTATGGGCTCAACATATGAGTTCCCTTATTGTTACTGCATGGGTCTTGGTTACCATGCCTTCCATACCTTCTAGCCTCACATCACAGATAACTATTTTATTAATAATATCTAGAATAGTGTTAAGTAAAAGGGAATCCAACAAGTAAAATATCCTCTTTGTCTATCTCATTCTCAATTTTGGAATTTTTAAAAATTAAAAAAAAAAAAGGAACACATGATTCCAAACAGTTCATAACTAAAGATTGTACAGTTTTGGCTTTGCAGAGAGATGGATCAATCAAATAATAACAGAAAGGCTCTGCTATCCAGTCATCTCTTTGAGTAATCTTAAATAATTAAATGAAGACACACCAATTGATGATCCAGTTAGTGATGTACAAAAAATATCTACTAAGACTGCATATCTGCTAAAATGTAGGTATGTGATTATTTAACGTTGTTGATGTGCACATAAAACCAATAGTACCTGATGTCTGTACACATGTATGGCCATGGGACCTCCAAAGGCTGCTCTCCCACTCCAAGCCCCACCCCCACGCCCACAAATCTGAACCAGGCAAGGAGACGATTGTTACTTGATGACTGAACCCACTAATAGGTTACAGTTAATGGGGCATGAAACACAATACTTTATATATAGTATATACTAAGTGATTCTTGTATTGAAACAGTGAAGCCATTTTTAACTTGCTGACACAATATTTGCAGTGTTTCATCATTAAATTGTCCTGATTAACAATCAACTTCTATAGAGGGACCATTCGAGTAGTTCTCTAAAATGTGATGAATCAGAGGATTTGTTAAACACAACTTCATCTTCTTTTAAAAACAGTTATGGGCATTTGAGAACCTCGTAGTAAAATAAGGTGTGGTCTGTTTTATGTGGTCATTCCCAGAAGTGCATTTTTGACTGCTGCTGAGTATTTTATTCTGATTTTTTAAAATAAGTTAAGTGTCTTAGGCACCATTTACATTTATTCCATAACTAGGGAACACATTTCTTCCTGATGGTGACTCAGTCTCTGTTACAGCTTATAAGTTGGAACAGAAAAGACTCTGGTAGAGGATGTTTGGTAAAAACAAGTACATCCAACTCGTTCCACGTTAACCATCACCTCTGTCACCCACGTGCACTGCTTATGTTGGGCAAGTAACCCTGCCTGTGATTGGCAGGGCATGTGTGCTCACGGCCCTCTTCCCCGTCCTCAGTGCCAGGTGAAGTCAAACAGTTGGGCTGCCGTCTTGTCTATAAAGAGACCCACTCATGTCCCTGGTGCGGCTGGTGGACCGGTAGGTACTTAGTTTATGCTCATCAAAGGAGTGATCTGGGGATGACCCTTCACCTTCTGTACGCATACCTGTATCTACGAGCACTTGTATCCATTTAGTCACAGTTTCCAGCAGCCTGACATTTCCCAAATGAAACTATTGGGGGGGACACTGGAATCTGTAGAAAAGATCTCTCTGACATTTTAGATGCAACACAACTTAAAAAGTACCATTTGGGAGGAAGAGAACCATTGAGCCCCTGACAATGGGGGTCCTGAATGTCCCAGGTACCTTTGCTTGATCTCGTTCCTTCGTCAGAGACCAAGAGCAGACCAAGTGCCTCCTTCAGCTCAGATTACATGATGACTTAGCACCTGCCAGGTGACCTACTCAGAGAGGACTAATGCACTAGGGTATTAGACTGCTCAGGGGCCCTGCTGTCCTGAGCGTTCGTGGATAGCTCCACGTACACACAACCCAAGAGCATGACACTAAGTAGGTTCACTTTGTTTTCCAGAGGCACAATCCCAATTTCTTTTTTTTACTTCTCATCGGTTCATAGTGGTATTCAGATTTCCAAGAAATTTAGCAGCAGCAGCAGTGGTAGCAGTGGTAGTGGTAGTTATCATTATTGCCATCAAAGTGGTGGTGGTGGATGTACTGTTATAAAGAGATACTTGTGCTGCTTGTTTAAAAAAGAAAAAAGATTTGCACGTGGAATGTTTCCAGAGATCACGGCCAGCTGTAGGATTCATTTTCTGTGTCAGTTCTAATCCATAGCAGAGGCTGCCTGGAGAGGTGTGTTGAGAAGGCTTCTGAGACTCAGCCTTGGCAAGTGCCATCGCTATCATGTGGGGCAGTGAAATGGGACCCACTTACCAAGTGTCCCAGGTACCTTTTAGCCATCTTGGTTTACATCTTTAAGTCTAAAGTTGACACATGGTAGTTTGTCTGCCCAGACGCTTTTCTTTTCTTTATTAGAAAGTGAGTAATGTTCCCTCCCTGAATTTCTCAGTAGACCCTCTAGTCCACGTTTGAATTGCCTTCATCTGCCTGTAGGCAAATCTCAGCTCCTGTAATAGATATGAGTCATGTGGGCCAGACCCTGGTGGTGGTTTTTCTTTATGCTTCCCTGTATCCAAGGTAGTGATACACACTTATAGTAAGTGCATTACGACTGGATCGATTTCGTCTCTGAGGAGGTCTCGGTGTGCAGGGCGTGTGTATGTGGTTACTACAATGGGATTTGGAGCCCACGGACAACACATTCAAAATCAGCTTTTACTCCTTACTGGTCATATCACCTTGCACAGTTGTTTAACCTCCATGAAGCTTTTCATCAGTGTGGTAATGGTTATAATCATTCAGTTAATCATCCATCAAATACTTTTTGAACACTTATTTGCCAGGTTATGGGGATAGAGCAGTGGGCAAGGTGGGAATGGTCCCTACTGTCATTAAGCTCGTGATCTAGAAACTTAGGAGCCAGACAGCAAGGGGATCCGATGTGGTCTGGACAGCATGGTCACATAGAAATGTTATGAGAACCACGTGTATAATTTCAGTTTCTTTGGTAGCCACATTAGAAAAAGTTAAAAAAAAAAAAAAGTGAAATGAATTTTAATAATATGTTCCATTTAACCCAGTATTTGCAATAATTAATCACTTCAGCATGTAATCAGTATAAAAAATTATGTTTTTTCCTAAGTGTTTGAAATCTGGTGTGTACTTTTACACGTACAGCACATCTCAGGACTGGCCACACATCACGTTCTCAGTTGTCACATGCAGCTTGTGGTGACCCAACTGGAAAGAGCATTTCCAGAGGCCAACCTTCCCTTTGAACGAGGGGGTGTTTAAGCTGACCAAGAGACACCTGCTGGGGGGTGTGTGCGCAGCCTGGGATGGGTCTCTTGGGCCCCCAAACATCAACGGCACTGGGAGGAGCACCTGGTTGGCTGTGGCTTGCTTACCAACACAGCATGGCAGTGCTGGGGGAAGCCCTGATGTCGGGGCGACACACAGGCTCCTTTCTGGACAAGTTGGGGATAAACTACCTGTGGGACACCAGGTAGTGGTGTCCACAGTCTTGGACGAGATCTTCCAGGGGAAGAGTATAACTTGAAAAGAAACAAACTCTGAGCAATGACAGCATCAGGTGGATGAGAAATTTCCAGAAATGGAAGAGAAAGGGGAAGCAAGGAGGGAAGCAAGGAGGCAGTGTATTCTAAACATATTTACAAGTGTGTGTTGGGGAGAAAGGACAAATCTCCCATGCAGAGGACTTCTAAACATTTTATGTAGATATAAAAATCTACTTTATAGCTTACCTGATGTACTACCTTTTGATTCTTAGTAGATTTGACTTAAATGCACAACCATGCTGTTCACACAATTTGTAAACAGTTGCTATAGTGCGTGTAATACTTGCAATGACAACTGTATTCAGGGATCAATTGTTTGAATAAAGAAGCAGCAGCAGGTTTTTATGGTTGCTTTTATAGGATTTCCTCTCTGCCATGTCCACGTGCCACTGTGCAGTTCCATGAACTGTTCGTGTTTTTGTGATATGACTGCCATCCCGTGTAAGGGTTTGGCTCCCCGTCCCTGGCCTCACTCTGTGGCCAGCCTGGACTCCTGGGTGTACTTCCCAGGCAGGCGGTTGAATTTAGTTTAATTTTTCTTTAGCTCTAGGAGAAATTGAGTCCATTTCCAGACAGTAGTAAGTGCCCATTGGTTTTGTTTGTGGTTCTCGCGCCCAGGGGCGGTCTGGGTGGGAGCAGAGGACGGGCCACAAGAAGGTGATTGAGCATTTCTGCTCTGCTGCACGGCCCTCGGGTCCCTGGATGCCAGTCAGCGTGGAGGGGGCGGCCTGCAGAGGTGTCACCCGACAGCCACGCAGTGCAGATACGGTTGTCCCTGGTGCTGGAAATCTCGTGACAGGGAGAGAGATACAGTGAAGGGAAAGAAAAATGAAGCGATCAAGAGATAATATTAACTAGAAAAGTCAAGAAGGGATCTGTCAGTCCTGGTGGAAAAGGCATTTTGCTTTTCTTAGTTTCATTTTCCTTTTTTTGGTTTGGATGGGGGAGTTTTTGGTTTTTTAGTATCCCAATACGTAGTAGGTTCATTGTTTTTCTTCTACCCATATTTAAAATTTCTTTGATTGGCGTTCAGGTCTGGTTGAAACTTAATAATGCCAGCCAGACCTAACATGAAGTATGAAATAAATCTCTTCAGCTCATAGTCAATGTGATTGTTAAAGAGAAAAAACAAACACACGCACACAACAAACTTTATTTTTTTTCCTTATTTTTTTTTCCTTCCCCGTCATTGTTCTTGGTTTTATTATTCAGTTGACTCTGTATTAAATTGGATTCTGTGTCCATCATTATTAAAATGTGAAGTGTGTCGGTCACAAAGCATACATTTCGGGGCAGTTAGCTGAATAATTCTTTTCTTTATTATCCCAAATTACTGCTGAGCTCTGGAGAGGGGAGCAGTTTAGCCAATTATTGCCATTTGAGCTGGATTTGTGGGTGATTAGCTCCTGGTCGAATCCAGTCCGGGCCGGCGCTTTGAAGCCTGCGCCGTGTGATTTTCTCAGCGGTGAGGTAGGAATAGACACGGCTAATGACAGGAAGGTCGTGCGGGTGAGCTGACCTGTGTGTGGCACAGGTTTGGGTTTCGCAAATAGGGCATCCACAATAACAAGTGTGTCACTAACCCCGCCGTGCGTAATCGGGGCTTTACAGGGTTGTTGGAGATGCTGACAGCTCAATTAAAGTGTAACCCTTTGTGCCCTGCAGCCTGGCAGAACGACAGGAATATGACTAACCAGGGAGGGGAGGGGCCACAGGGAGCTGGTGAAAGATCCAGAAACATCTCATCCCTTGGCCCCCTCCCCCAACTCCCTCCATGTACAGACGGAGCTGGGAGAAAAGCCTCTATCTGTAAAATAATAGGTCCTCTAGAGGAGGGCAGATATTACCGTTTAAAACACAGAGCTCAGCTAAGGGGGATTCCTGCTGTTTCTGTGGAAACACTTTAAACTAGATAGAAAGTCAAAGTGATTTAGTGGTGGCTCAGCTCGTGTGTACTGGTCAAATCATCTGTCCCTTCCCCTTTTACCAAAACTTACACCCAAGCATCATATGTGTGAATTTGCCAGAAGTTTTCCGTTTGAGAAGGATCTGGAGAAGCCAGTTAATTGGGATTATTTTCTCGCACACAGTGACTGATTTGTGTTATTTTCCTTTCACTTAAGAGCATTTTCTACACCTTGGATGATCAGCTGTCTTGACCCATGGTATATCTGAAGTCTCGATATATATGTCACCTCGCTTTTTTCTTTTAAGCCCTATACTCTATAATATGTGGGTCACTCATCCAGATTTACTCGATGCCATTCTGATTAAATGACAGCATGTTACTCCCACTCCACTTCTTTATTTTTGGTTTTAGGGTTTTAATGGATCGCTTTGGTTTTTTTTAAGAACTAGGACTGTCTGCAAATTGGTGTGATTATTCTTTCAGGATGAACCATGTGCTGGCTACTGACATGGGAATCTGGGAGTCAGAGCCGTTTCAGACAGTCCTGGCCCCCCAAAATCCCAAGTCCATTGTGAGGGAGAAAATCCATGTATCTGTTTAGGGTTTGCTGGGTCTAAGGTTCCTAATAGAGGCTCAGGGAAGGGTGTCCAGTGGGGATGAGAATCGAGACTCAAGCGACTGAGGAAGTGAGAGCTGCGCACAAGTGTGACAAGGGGACCTGCAGGCATACGTGCCCACGAGTGCCGCCATTTCTCTGTGCTGGAGCAGCTGACACCTGCTCACACACCTGTGTGGTAGTCAGCTCAGGCTGCTGTAACAAAGTGCCTCAGAAGTTTGCCTCACGTTTCTGGAGACTAGATGTCCAGGATCAAGGTGTCGGTAGGGCTGGTTTCTTCTGAGGCCCCTCTCCTTGGCTTGTACATGGTCGTCTTCTCCCTGTATCTTCACATGGTCCTTTTTTGTGAGTGTCTGTGCCCTCATCTCTTCTTGTAAGGACACTTGTCATACTAGATTAGGACCCATTGTAACAGCCTCATTTTAACAGTAGCTCTGTAAAGATCCCATGTAAGTAGAGTCACATTCTGAAGTCCTGGGGTTAGGACTTCCACATATGACTTGGGGTATGGGGCACAATGCAACCTGTAACAACCATTATCTAAGGGACAGGGGGATGCTTGTTTTATCAGAGGCTATGGCAGCCCAGAGCCCGTGACCCTGCAGCTCCATGTTAAAGGCTGAGTGGGTATTTGCCGGGATGGCTGGGAAGATTCCACAAGGGCATTTCAGGGAAGAAGAATAGAATTTGCCAACTTAAAGTTGATGGCTGCTGAAATGCTTTGCGTAGTTTCGTATCCTATAGCAGGGCTCGACAATCCTCTTCTGTACAGAGCCAGAGAGGAAATATTTTAGGCTTCTCAGTCTTTCTTGCACCACTACCCCTGCCGATGCATAGTAAAAGCAGCCATTCACATGAATGAACTTGGCTATGTTCTGATGAAACTTTATTTATAAGAAGAAGCAGATCAGATTTGGCCCACAGGCGGAGTTCACCCACCCAGCCCAGTAGGGTCCCAGCACTCATAGTCTGGGCTGGAGTACACAGGCATGGAGAGCTCCTGTTACAACAGGACTTCATTGACCACTCAGATTAGACATGTGATGCTCAGGACACGGTGCCTGTGAGCACCAGCATCAGCTCCAGGCCTGAGTGTGAGTGACAGAGTGGTTCCAGGAGCACGTCCTGTGCTGATTTACATCCACAACAGATGCTGACTGCCATGGGTTTCCACTCTTTGGGAGTCCACACCTGTTCCTGGCATAGTGCATAGTTGTCATCTGCGTGGGACAGCTTAGCATGAGAGGGCAGGAGTGGGATCGATGAGAGTTCATTTTGGCCCCTTTGCTTCCTCAGTGTCCAGTGATGAGTTCCATTCAACCTTCACTTAAATGCACTTTTCTAGTTTTTTTGAAGTCAATTTGGTGTTGAGTTAGCCACAATTTTAATACATGTCGTAGGAAAAGTCTTAATTAGAATAAAAGTATTAAATGCAGATGTGAAAATTGAGTGATTGGTGTTCATACTCTTTGGATCTCGGTTAAAGACGCCAGGTTTTCTTTGAGACATTTTAGAAATTCATAGAAATCTTTGACTGCTATAATGAGAATCTGTTCCAAAGTATAATGAATGTGAACCGTAAAGCACTAAGTGAGCGATTAACAGTGTTCACTGTAGAACCACGAAGTACTCAAACATCACCTTAAGAAGCAGAAACATTAAACATTTCTGAAATAGCATGGATGTTTTTAAGTCGTGGCAAAACTATCATCTTTTTAAACTTGGTAATTAGGAAGCTATTGGCATGCCGTCAGGTTGCAGGGTAATTCCATTTATACGACTGCTAAATCACACGTGTACTGTTCTTTACTTTCAGTCAAATGTGTGCGTGGCCTCCACTGTCTGTCAAAGCAGATGAGAAATGCTACTTTGAAAAAAGATGGGGGGTGTGGACGTACCTGTTGATAACCTGATCTTTATATGATGCAGCCTGCAACATGGCTGTTGCTCAAAAGCCACATAAGAGCATGGCCCTCTGTTTCACGGCAATCCATGTGCCAGCAGAGGCCAACAACATTCGGTCCCTCAGACTCAAAACAAAGACTGATTTGCCTGGTTAAGACCCCCAGTCTCTAATGCAGTCAATAAATCTTTGTTGGTAAATAATTGCTATCGAGCAGAGTTTTAATATAAATTTATGAGTGGTGTTTTATCACAGCTTGGGGCTGCAGCAAACACTGAGTGATAGATTTCAGATAGCACTCACATTCATTACATTAACTTTGTAAGTTATTTAAAGCTTGTACACTTAACATTGCTTTTGGCTTTCAATGACCTCTTGGGACTAGACAAAGAATACACGCGACTAAAGAGATTGCAGCCAAAGAACAATTCTACTCTTTGCTGCAAAAAAAGGTTCCTTGAGTAAATATCAAGACGTGCCTGCCTGCAATTCTGATATTATGGTTGTAGATCATTAAAATCAGTCTTTCTGATGCATCAGTAGATTAACTAGGTGGTAGCAATTAGATCAACATTTGCCATTTCCAAGTAAAATAAGAGGAATAATTTGAGGTGTCACAAAGCCCTTAAATTTCTTGCTATGCAAATAAGTAAAAGATGGTAAAGCTTTAAAATTGGTCTGGTGAGTGAAATGATTCACAAGGAGGTGGCATAGCATCAGGTGACAAGCACAGATTGGCGCTTCTGGTTCTGCCACTCACTGCTGATTTGGTTGTCTACTGATGGGTAGTTAACCCAAATCATAGTGTTTTAAAACAGTACCATCTTGTTATCGATCGTGGTTCTGTGCGTCAGGAATTTGGACCAGGCATACTGGGGACAGATCACCTTCTAAGGCTAGAGCTTTGAGTCATTTCTTCACTCTCACATCTGGTGCCTCATCAAAAGTGGCCCAGCTGGCCGAGGGCTGACATGAGAAGGCCAGTGGCAGTTCTCCCCCATAGTCTCAGGGTGTCTCTCTCTTCACGCAGTCTCCCCGGCAGGATAGCCTGGCTTCTTCTAAGGCAAGTGGGGGGCATAAAAGCAGGAGCTGCCCGGTCTTCTTCAGGCTTAGGCAGAGTAATTTCTGCCCTATTCTATTGGTTAAATTGAGTCAGAGGGCCCAGGAACCACACAGAGTATATATACCAGGGGGTCTAGTTTTATGTGGGTTATCTTTGGAGACTAGCTATCTCAGTCTGCCCTCCCACATGTGAAGAACCCACAGCCCTTGCCCAGACCCCCAGAGTGTCAAGCCATGATGGTATTAGGCTCAGGCTTGAAGTCCACCATCTTGTCATCTACACCACGTGTCCATGTGGATGATGCTGCTTGGCTATGGTTCTCTCCATCTGAAGACCAGGGTTCTTGGAAAACAAGTTATCTTGCACTTGTGTAAGCACACATGTGCATGCCTGCATGCAACACACACCTCATATGGTGGTTACCTAGGAGCAGGAGAGCTGCAGCAGATACCCTCATTCTAAAGAGATGGAGAGACAGGGGACAGTCAGTGATCCATAGTGATTCTGAAATCCCGCCAGTCACCTGTTGCTAATGCACCCTGCTGTGGTCACAGGAATGTATGTTCCACAGCACAGGAAGTGTCCTCCTTGGCCTCTGGCACTGCTTTCTTCCCTTTCCATAAGAAATGGCTTGTGTTTGCCCCGCTGACTTTCTCAGCCTGCTTCCTGCTATGCATGGGGTGCAGGGCCCAGAGACCACTTTAAGTTCCCCCCCCTTTTTTTCCTAAGATGGTAGATTTTTAAATGTATTTTTATTTGACATGTATTGATTGTACATATTTATGGGGTACAGGGTTACATTTTAGTATGTGTATTCAATGTATGGTGCTCTAATGGGGCAATTAGCATATTCATCGTCACAAAAATGTGCCATTTCTTTGTGATGAGAACATTTGAGCTCTTCTCTTCATTTGGAATTTTCTCTGCACATTTTAGTCCAAGGTGGTATCATTCCTTTAAAGACTTGTGGGTGTCCTTTGTTAAATTATGACCCATGCAATCAGACAGAAGCCACTGCACAGATCTTTACCGAATCCACAGATCTTCCCTAAGTGGAAGGGTCTGTGAGGCACTGTCTTGAATCTTCCTAAGTTCGGGCTGCCACACTCTGGATGGGATCCTTACTTTGCCACAGCTCCTGGCAGCCTCTGGATTTGATCAGGGTTCTGAGGCCAATTCTCACTCTGAGAGTTTGCTGCTGGTGGAAGCTGTGACTGAGAAACCATTTTATGATCAGCCCAGTGAGGTTTTGAGTGGGAAATATCTTCTCTAATACTGCTTGAAAACCCTCTTGAGTATTTAGCAGAGCCAGGAGCACTGTCGGCCCTCAGCGTGGAGAGTTCGCAGCTGGCACATGGACTCACGGGGCACCTTGTCACACTGCACCCCAGCGGGCAGCAGCCTTGCTGCTTGTTCTCCGAATGCAAGACTCGCCTCTCTCCAGCCTCAGGTCATGTTTTCCTCACTGTCCTCGCAGCCTCCACTATGGGCTCTAGTCCCTGCCAGCCTCTGCCAAATGCTCAGTTCCAGAGCCAGTGCCATGTGTTTCCTTTTTTGTCACAGCGGTACACGATGCTGATTCTGTTCTTCTCATCTTGCTGTGTAAGAATATACCCCAAATCTCAGTGGTATGAGAAACAGTCATTTTATTATTACTCATAATGTTGTGCTTGAGGACTGTGGATGTAGCCCAGCTGCCTTGTCTGTCAGAGCTCCCCAGAGTGGAAGCTGCCAGGCTGGCTAAGGGTTTAAACCCAGTGTAGATAGTGCCACTTCCATTGTGCTCTGGTGAAAGTTGAGTCTCAGGCAGCCCAGAGTCCGTGTGGGAGGGTTTACCTACGCAGTGGCACCCATGCCGTGCAGCGTGGCTCACTGGGGGCCACCTTTTGGGAACAGTTCCCACGCTCGCTGTGCAAGCGGGGCAGGTGACATAACCTCTCTACGCCTGTGTCCTCGTCTGCAAAATGAGGATGATCTTAACCACCATCCGGTTGTTGTGAGCTTTTAGTGGGTTAATAATTGTAAGGCACTTAGAGCAGTACCTGGCTCAGAGTGACCCCCAAATTGTTTTGAAATAAAAAGATTTTAAATAAACTCTTAAGCTCCATGATAGTCAAATAAAGTCTCAACTGTAATTGATGTCTGCACTGTGATAGCTGGTTGGCAAGAGACAATCTTAAGCAGAGATTGTTTCTACATGTACAAAAGTGGCATCTGACAGGTAGACAGAGTATGCGTTTTGACATTCTGCCATGCGGTGTTGCTCTGGGTTACAGGGAATCAGAGAGACTTAGAATCACGAGGACCAGAGGCCCATCAGCACGTCACTGATGGGACCTGCCCTCGTGAGTGTCCCCGGCAGAGAGCCTTCCAGCCTCTGTCATTTTCTGGCTAGTAGGATTGTGTCTTCGTGTCCTCTAAAAGTTTAAAATGGACCATGTTTAGGGTTTTCTGTTTTCTTGGTGCTCACGGTAGAGAAGTGAGTAAGTTTGGGCTGGCAGAAGCGTGGGAGCTGCTGGCTTTGGGGCTCACCTTGATGTTGGGGGAAGAGTAGAGGCTATACCATCCAAGTCTGTCCTAAAGGGGGCAGTGGGCTCACTTGGGCTCACTCTCTTCCCCAGCTGGTTTCCGTTTAGCTGCTGTACATTGGGGGCTGCTGAGTGTGTTCAGAGGATGTCCCACGGTGGCATAGTAACTGGAACCTCAGCTTGGCTTCTGTCGCCACTTGACAAGACATCTCCCAGGGGCTTCCTGCTCACAGTGTTCTCTCTCAAAGTGAGGTCGTGCAGAGAGTCCCCACCTGCTTAGTGCAGCTCTGGAGCTAAGAACCAGCCATAGCCCAGTGGGGGGCAGCAGGTGCAGGCTCTTTACTGGGAAGAACATTCTGGCAGCTCTAGCTGTCACGACCCATGGGCTCCTTGTCACAGGGGTGCTCCATCAGGGACTGGGTACCTCTGGGTTGGGATCATGTAAAACTATTTTTGTAGCAGGTACAGGGCTGAATGGTTTAACTTCTGGGATCTCTTTAGATTTTGAAATCCTATGATTCTCACTTGGTAGAAACACAGTGCTCAGAATTAATTTAAGCAAAGAAAGAAAGAACAGGCAAACGTGTTTTTAGTCCACGGAAGCTGTTTCCCAAGCCCCCTCATTTGTAGTCCAGTTGATCCCCGATTAGAAAAGCTCATATCGCCGCCTTCTGCTGCCTTAGCCACGCACCTCAGCTCATCACAGAGCTCCTGTCTAATCATGCTCTGGAGAAAAAACTTCTTAAAATTCTCTATAGAGAGATAATATATACTTTCGTAGTTTCTTCTAGAGTTTTGGCTAAGCTTTAAAAGAAAAATGTTTGTATGTATAAATGCAGAAGTAGACCCTGTGACGTCAGAGATCTGTGGACATTAAATCCAAGGAGTCTTGGACTTTCCTGGGATTGGGGCCCTTCAAGGTGTGCAGGTCTGTGGTTGGCCATTGTCTGCCTAATAAGGTGGAGCTTCCAAGCGGCCCAGCTGTGGGGAAGCCAGTGTCTTTGTCCACTCCCCCTTGTCTTCAATGTTGGGAGATGTTGATATCAACCCAGAAGCACACTTTTGACCTGAGCTCCTGGGGTTACCTGGTGATACAGGAAGAAGGTTGCTGAACTTGCAGCAGCTTCTCAGACTTGGC
This sequence comes from Cynocephalus volans, assembly GCF_027409185.1. Lineage (NCBI taxonomy): Eukaryota > Metazoa > Chordata > Mammalia > Dermoptera > Cynocephalidae > Cynocephalus > Cynocephalus volans. Next base: position 297,807,481 of record NC_084460.1, read on the forward strand.
TACCCTCACCCCTTCCCAAGCACCAGAGGCTGTGCTGCAGTTGCTTTCCATCACTCTGCGTGCTTCCTCCTAAGCAGGGCACTTGACTGCACTTTGCCAGGCTCCCAGAGACCTGAGCCAGCCTCCTAACAGCAGGTGGGCCTGGGTAGGACATAGGTGTGTTGCCAGATGCCTTACACCTGCTTCCACCCATGCAGGCCAGGGCTGGACTCACTCCAGGTGCAGGGCTCTGCCTTCATCTCTTCTGGAAATTTCAAGAGCACCTGCAAACGTGAATATGAAAGGGAAGGAACTGAAGTCTAGAACACATTACAAAGACAGCATCACTCCCTGCACCAGGACAGTGTGTGTGTGCGCACATGTTTATGGATCAAGGCAGACGGGATGAATTTAGGTAAAAATTGGTACTAAAATACCCACTTACCAGAGAAAACATCAGTGTTGTAGCCCCAAGCATCTATCAGATGAAAGCAGACTTCAGGAGCAACTATTCCCAGATGTGGGCAAAAAGGGGAACTAGAACTTGCTGAAGGATGAGTCATTGAAGAAGAGCCCAAAGGCCAGAGACTTGAGTCCTGGGATCAGGGCTACTGAAGGAGGGACCCACGACACTCCCTCCCCTCCAGCTGCCCTCGTGCTGAGGCGGAGGTCACCCTTTGTAATCGAGGTCACTTTTCAACCTCATTGTTTCTTGACCTTGTCCTGCTGTATTTATGAACTAGAAGGCAACTCACCGAATTTGTTTTTAGTTTTCAGAATTCCTGGTAGCAACAGCAGTCACAATAGAAATAGCTGCTATTTTCATTGCTTGCGATGAACAAGCATTTTTTGCCCATGAGATATCAGTCTAAAAGCCCAGTGAGGTGTGGGTGTCGCCGTAATGCCCTCTGCCGAGTGGCCTGCTCCCAGGTGGAACAGCCTCCCCAAGGCAGTGTGACATTTGCTGGGGCTAAGCTGCAGCGCAGCTCTGTTGGGCCCTCAAACCTGTGCTTCCGAGGCTCAGACAGGCTTTTTAAAAAATGACAGCAGCGTGCTTCTTGTGTGGAACACCTGTGGTGTGGAGGCCGCAGTTGCCGCATGTGGTACCTGGCATGTTCCCTGGGGCTCCCCTTGCAGCGTGTGGCCCAGGATTGAGGTATCGTGCCCTCCTGAGCTGTCCTGAAGTGTGTCGTCTCATGGTTCCCATCATCTGTGCTTATGGGGCTCCAGGAGACCAACACGTGGAGCAGACCGTGTACTTTCATGGTGGTTGTGGACAGATAAGCAGACACATCTTACTGCCCAGCAGTATGTGCAGTCATTGTATGGCTTTTGGATTATCCTGACTAATCAGACAAAAATAATCTTCTAAAGTAGATTTTAATTGCACTTTTAATCGGGACTTCTACATTTGTATTCAATTGGTAAATTTCTTTTTATTTCGTTTTAAAAACTCAGTACATTATTGTGTGTATATTTTACAGGGATTCATTTAACGAGAATTAGGTTTTACTATATTCTGGAACAAATGTTTATTTCCTCAAAAAATAGTTTTTAAATGTCAGACCTATGACCAATATCTCATCACCATAATTAAATCATGTGTTTCCAGGGCGAGGGTCTCACAGATAATTTTCTCATCCGTGATAGAGGCATAGAATGCTTTCTCTAAATTTCCTTCATTACATGTGTCCTCCTTATTTGAAATAATATTTTTTCTGTCGTTCTCTTAAAGTCAATATGTTCTTTATCTGTCACTTCATGCAATTTTAGATATATTTAGACATTTTAATTTATTTTTTAAAAAGAATGAACTAAACCTGTTAAAAGATTACATCGTATTTTAATAAATCTCAGAAAGATTTTGCTAACCCTTCGATAGCAGATTCTTCAAAATGAGATTCTGATTCTGTTTCGGGTGAGCAGATCATAACACTTTCCTTAAACGTTAAACTTTGTGTGATCATTTTTTCTCCTTAAGCTTCATCCTCTGTCCGGTGGCTCCTCCCAGGCCCCGCCTCCGTCCCCTCTCAGGTCTGGCTGGCATCCCTGCCTGGGCCACCATCACCTCCAGTGTTGCATGGCTGAGGCTGGAGTCTTCATTTCTCTCTCCTCACCTCCCTGCCGGGTCGCCAACTCCTGTGTATTCCCTAGCTTGGTCAGTGACACCCCTGGACCACTACAACAAAAGCCTGGGGTCATGCACACTGCCTCTGCCCACTCATCTCTCTGGCCCTCCGAATCATACCAAGCACCTGGTCCCCATTTTACCTCCTAAATATTTCTCATATCTGCCTCTTCCTTCCCATCTTTCCTACCTGTCTCTTGCCCCCAGGCACATCCTTAAGTCATATCTATTGTATACCAGTCTTTCCCGAATAGGAGCAATTTAGAGCCCCTTTAAAGGAACAAAAATCTCATGCCCCTCCCCCATCACTGACTTAAATTTTCCTGATAATAGTATACGATTAGGTACAAGTATAAAACTAAGTTTTAGCTTCCTGTTTTTATAGCTCACAAATAAATATAAAACCAAAAATAAGAATTAAGTACAACTGACAATATTTTTAAAAGAAGAAAATTTAAATTAGCAGCAGCATTAGTTTACTGTGAGAGATGATGGGGTTCTGCTGAAACAAAATTACTGCTGTGGCACGAAGCTGGCGCTGACTGCGGCGGCACAGGCTCCTCCGGGTTCAGCTTCCCTCGCTTTCCTGCTTTCATACTGAAGAATCATTCGGATTTGTACAACATGCAGGGCTATCATCTGGGGCTCTAATCGGTCAAAAGGGAATTATTTACATATCACATCTCCTTTTGTGCTTTCCTAGTTGGTGCCACTTGTGACCATATGAGGTCATAAATGCCAACTCTGGTAATGAAGCCCAGTGGCAGTTCTTGAATTACTTTTTAGATGGTCATTAAAATTAAAACTTAAAATTTTGAAAAGTCTGCTAGAGAAGGTATGGTTCCTAAGAAAATGTCAAGTTTCCAGTGATTCTCAAACTCAAGCGTCTGCTCAGATCACCTGGGGACCTTGTTCATTTCAGGGCTGCGCTGCATGTGTGATGGAGCCCTCCTCCGAAGGGAGCCGGACGTGGCTGCTGCTGGATCCTAAGGCCCTTCGGAGGGGTGCCCCAACCAACACCTAACCTACGACTCTTGGCCAGAGGTCTCAATCATGCAGCCCTGTGCAGCTGGCTTGCGTAGGTTTGGTTTATATAACACATGTAAAAAATATATAATCTGTGCCAATATTTCAATATAAGGATCCATCACGTACAAGTCCAGTGTTTCTCCTTCTCTTAAATGATCAGAAAATGTGGCAACGTGGGGCCAGCTTGCCCTGCAGGGTCACTGTGTTGCACAACCCCAGGGACCCAACCATGGCAGCACGTGGCCCTGTCGTGTTCTCACCAAGCAGGTCTGGCCTTCTCCAGTTTTCGCCAGTCCTGGTCACCCCATTCCTGGAACTTGTTAGTAGGGTTGAGATTTGCTTCCAGAATCCTCAGCATGTTCTCCCTTTCCTCTCAGACTCTCAGCATTCATGGCATTCCCTGGCTGCTCTTGGATTTAGCAAACAGAAATCCCTTCCTCTGGAGCCATGCAGTATATTTTAAGGAATATATTTGAATTTTTCATCTTAGAGTGATGCTCTCCTGTACTCTTGGTCCAGGTTTGCATTATATTTCAGTGGGTATTTGGGAGCAAGAGATGTGAGCTCCCCAGGCAGTCCTGAACTACAACCTCTGCTCATTCATGTACCTTGGCTGAGTCAGAATTTCCTGGGAGTTGGAGAACATCCTCTGTAAACTGTGGAGTGCTGTGTGAATGTAAAATGTGAGCCATTTGCCCTCACTTCTGGATTCTCACTTCCCTCTCGGGAGGGGACTCAGGTTATAGAGGTACCTGCAGGAGGGATCCTGAGCGACCTTCCTCTTGGGGTTTGTACTTTGGAAGGAGGCGCTAGTGGCTCCAGACTGAAGGTGTTGGGTCAGGCAGTGGCGGGTCCCACCTGGGGAGGAGGTCCATGCCCATAAGTAGGAAGTGAAGAATTTGGTGCCCAGTGCGGTGGCAGGAATGAAGAGGACAGAATGGCTGCCACTTCCCATCAGTTAACAAGTTACTTTACCTCTGTGGCTCAGGGTCTTTGAGGGAGCCAGAACTTCCAGAACTTTAGAGTGAACATGACCGAGCTCAGCGAGGCATGAATGCGGGTGGTGCTCCGGCACCTGCCCTGGCCCGGCCGCAGCTGTGAGGTGGTGACCAGGGTGGCCGGGTGGCTCACCGTCTCCTCAGCAGTCTTGTGATGGGGGGGTAGAGGAGGCGATAGTAAACCCCGCTGGGGCTGAGGCTGCAAGGGGCTGCTAGGATCCAGGGTGTTCTGCAGGCCCGCTGGCTTTGGCAGCATTTGGATAGTACGTGTAATGTGAGATTATGCTCCAAGGAGAGCCATTGAATTTATTTTAAATTGTCAAGATTTGGACTGTCCTTCACCAAGACATTGTTTTCCTAGCATCAAAATAAATCAGCCTAATTTAGTTTCCCCCAAAGCTATGAAGTCATCCCTTAACATGCCTCCTGATTAGACTGTTTCCCCCTTTTCCCTTAGAAAAGAAGTGTATATGAAAAGTGTATAAAAAAAATAAATATGAGTGTAGGATTTGCTCCTAGAAGTACCCATAGGCCAGCCGGAGGAGCTGTGCCCGCCCGTCTGCACGGAGCCCCAGGGGTGTGTGCTGTGGCTGGTGCGTGTCTGAGCGGGAAGGGACAAAGCTTTCTGAAGCCAGAGCAGCCCTAATCTACCAGTGACATGACAGTGACCCCCAGCCCCTGGTATTGTTGGAATTCCATCTGAAATGATTGATGGAAAAATGTGAACCCACAGGAGAACTTTTGTGAGGTTTTGTAATGCTAAGTTTAAAAATCGTAGGAATCCCAAGAGGAGGAGGGGTAGATTAGATGATTTCAAGCAATTGCTTGTTTATTATTGCATCATTAGAAGTGACTGTCCCCCTCTCACCAATTCCTACCATGCAAGGAAGCTCTTGTTGCCTTCGTATGCAACTTAGTAACATTTTCCTCAGAGGTTTATACATTGGTTTAGATTCCAAGAAATCAAGGTATGCTGCGTTTTGGCACATTCTCTTTAATAAGAACTGGCAAAGAAACTATCTTGCATAGATTCTCTTGTGAGTTCTTTCAGACTTTGAAGTATTTTTCCCCAGCAACAATGTTTAATGGGGGTCAGAACCCTAAGCTGGCTCATAATCCATTGTATTTGTGAAACTTGGTTATGATTTGCATAAATAAAAAAGTGTTGTCACAACAGTGGTAATTAACTGGAATTTGAACTCAGTTATATTGCATAAAAGTTCTGAATTTTTCTCATATTGTGATTCTTGAGGGATAGCAGAATTAGGTGGTCAGTGGAGACCAGTAAAAATTACAGAGCAGTCTCATGGGTGCCTCTGCCTTTTCAAGGGGTCTGATTATACTTCAGAGCTTGCAGCTTTCCTTCCACCTCAGTCCAGGTGAATTAACTAGCGTTAGGCCTATGCGTTCCCAATCATCATATGATCATGTAAGTTTATAAATGGACTGCAAGAGAAAGAGCAAGTAGAGAAACTCCTCCATGTTCCTTATTTTATGTGGACAGGAGATAGAAGATGGCAGTAGGGAGGAGGACAAAGAATCCTTATGTGACAGCTTAAGGTGAAATGGACTGAGCTAGGATGGTGTGAAGCCCTGGGCTGGGAAAGACAGAGCTGAGGGTCAAAGTCGTGCTTTGTTAGCCCAGGAGAGCCTGTAAACGAGGTGGCGGGCTTGCTGGGAATTGGTAGTTAAAGCAAGAATAAATTCTCATCAGCCGTTTAAGAAAGACTGGATTAAACATGGCTTCAAAGTGTATTGGTTTCAAATTCTGAATGGTTTTCAAGAAGCCCTAATGTGATTTCATTTAAAATGGATTAAAGTACATTATACACAATTCTTCTATGAATTACTGTTAATAAAGTGTGTAAAAGGAATTTCCATTGTAATAAATTTAAAATCTCAAATGAAACAAACTGTAAAATAAAATATACTTATTTATATCATAAGGTGATGATAGTGTTATTTTTAGAAAAGGAAATTTAGGTTTCCTTCTTTAAAACATTCTACCTTTAGACATTTCCTGTGTACTTATAACTTAGTTATTTGAAAGGTATGAGTTAGCACATAATGATATTTTGTATTGTACTCCTGTCTGTTGAACTAATGGCACATTTTTAGTGTTCACCAGTATCACAAAGTTAAGTTACACACACACATATGTTGTATATAAAAGGGAGGAGAAAACCAAATTAACAATTTCAAAGTAATTTCTGTTTTAAGGTGGCAAAGATATAAGGAAAGTTTAAAAATGTAAAACTTAACTATGTACCTACTTTTTCCTTTTTATTTACACAAGACTTTATATTTGGCTCTTTTTTCCTTGTAGGGCATGCTGTTGAAGCGAAGTGGCAAATCACTGAATAAAGAGTGGAAAAAGAAATACGTCACCCTGTGTGACAATGGCGTGCTGACCTATCATCCAAGTTTACATGTGAGTATGGCTCCTGTGGAGCAATTAGCAGGTGCAGGCCTCAGCTGAACACGGGGCAGCTGCAGGCGGGCCTGACAGTGGTCCAGCCTCTTGTCTCTCAAGTTAAAGTAGTACCTGGTCTCCTGCTCAGTCATGAGATAAATAATACTGTCCTTCACACTCTGTTTCACCGTATGTCTTTCTCTGTCTTCCCCTCCCTGACAGTCAATCCGTGTCTTTCTAATTCTACAGAGAATTACACTAAAAGGCACAGATGAAGTAAAATTTTAAATGAGAGTAAAAAGACAGGAGCAAGTAGTGAAAGAAAAAGGAGAAAAGAATGCATCTACCTCAAAATCTAGAGTGGAGGAAATAATTACATTTGAACCAGGGATTCAGCTCTGAACAACTGAGAACAAAAACAGGAGGTCAGGTGCAATTCGTGACTCAGTTTCGGTTGTCAGATAAGAACACGTGCCAGTTCACAAGGCAAGAGAAACTCTCTATTGTTAACAAAATTTGTTATATTGGTGGTTTATATAAGATAGATCAAAAAACAGAATTAATTTTGTTCCTGGGAAAACGCAGATATTCTACCCACAGTTAGTTCTTTCGGCAAGCCTTGATAAAATTTAAAGTTGGGGTATTGATCATAATTCTGTAGCAGTACATCTCATGACTCTCACTTGATGTAGAGAAATGTGTAGGTTAGAATATAGAGTGTTCGTTGGTCATTCAGTTATATCACTGTGTCAAGCTATTACTTTTTAAAATTTTGAATGGCTTTTTAAAAGTTGCACAGCTGTTGACAAGAAGTTAGAAATAAGCATGTTGAGGAAAATCGCTCCCCAAACACCACCTCAATAACACGGCTGTTAACATCTGAATGCGTACTCCCAGCCGTCCCTGTATGTATGCACTTTTTCCTTGCACAGTATGTGGGCACCTTGAGTACACTGCCTGCAGCCCGCTGCCCTCACTAATGATAGATCCTACAGTCTCTCCACGTCCGCAGATGTACTTGTACCCCGCCGTTTGTAATGGTTAAATAATATTCCTTTGTACAAATGTGCCCTAATTAATTCAACAGTATCTCAAAAACAGACATTCCACAGATCAATTTACTTTGATTTTTTCCACTGTTATAAGTAACTTTAAATCAGTGTCTCTCCATTCATGTCTCTGTGCTTCTGTCAGTTCCCCCAGGATAAATTCCTAGTAATCAGCTTCCTGAGTTGGAGTATTTGTGCATTTATGGCTTTTGGTATATGTTGTCAAACGCCAAATTGCATTGGTTTATCTCCTCTGGTTGTGTACACGGAGAGGAAGAAGACAACTTTTTCCTTCCATTCTCAGGAACATTTACCTTTTTGAAAATAATGTATATTTTTTCCAATATGATAGGTAACCAATGGTATCCTTGTTGTTTAATTTTCTTGCTGTTGTGACTTGCCCCTTCCCCTCTTGTCTTACACCTTTCAGAACCATGTTCAAAAAACAGGTGTTTCATTAGGCATCTCTGTCTTGTTTGTGATGTGAATGGGAATGCCTGCATGCTTCACTATTAAGTAGACTTTTGTGGTATTTATATCTATCGAGACTTTTGCAAAAATCTGTATTTATCAATCAATCAATCGATAGAGTTTATTTTGGGAATAGAGTCAGGTTGGTTTGCCAGGTGGCCTCCAAATCAGAGAGTATCAGGCCCAGGAGGCCCTCTTGTAACCTGGCTCACGCCTCCTCTAGGACTGTCCTGTCCACGTCTCTGGTTCTGCAGCCCCCTCCACACCCAGCTTCCATCCATCAGAACACCATAGCAGTTCTGGATCTTCACTGGTCGCTGTCCCCAAAGCTGTTCCTCCAGCAGGAGTGGCTTAGTTCTTTCTAAGACCCTGTCAGGAAGAGCAAAGGTCTAATTATTGACCCAATTGCTTTATGTAACTTAAAGACAGACGTGTAACCAAAATATCCTCCTTGCTAAGACTCACTGACCAGTAAAAAGTGAGATCTGATTAATGATACATTTCAAATCACTATGTACTCACTGCCACACCCAGGCTTGCCCAAAAGACATTTGCAAAGATGGTAGCAACAGAAGATTCCTGTAGGAGGGCTAATGCCTGCTTACTTTTTATCCCAACTCCTTGATTATATAATGACATTCAGTTCCTCATACATTCTCGTATATGGAAGCTTTTGCTTGTGATGTCCCTTGGTGTCTGCCAGTTCTTTTTCTTTCCCCCCACAAGTATTTGTAAATATTGTTGGATTACAGAATAGGGGCACAATGGGACTTTGTTACATAATTATATGGCAAACAAGAGCCAATGTCATTTTCAAATGTAGTGCAATTAATGCCAGTCTTCTGGGACCTGAAATTCTTGATGCAGGTATGTCGTTCCCTGAGAGAGTGGCTTAATCCAGGAGTGGATTTGAATAACTAAAGTCTGGAGAGATGGCATGACCTTCAGTGTACTCCTTCATTCATTTTATTTTCAAGTTTTGGATAAAAGTTTGGAGGAGCAGTGGAGTCCAGGTGCATTTTCCGACAGGTACCTGGACTGGATCTGTTCTGTTCTAATTTGTTGGGGACTGCAGATCCACAAGAGCTGAGTTAGTCTGGCATTTTCCGTTCTGAATGGGAAGTATTTAAGGGGACACTGACTTTCCCTAATAAGAAATTTGCGAGTGTGCCGATGTGTTGGTAGTTCAAGTCCCAAAATTCTACACCATGGAGAATTTCCCAGTTATTTTAGTCTGGAAAATTTCAAAAGGTGATAGAACTAAATGGTCTCAGTTACACACCGATCACACTGCAGCACCCGCTTCATAGGTTTTCTCCAAGATATGTTATGGCAGGAAGACCACTAAGATGACTGCATGAGTCAGTGGCCACTGATGACAATTGCACAGGTGGTTAAATATTGGGGAAATCTACCAAAATTAGCGGCTTTGGAGTTTCAGAGTATTGTTAGTCATAACCCTATTACTGGCCATGTTGTGGGGTTGGGCTGCTCCTCACTTGCCCTGGTAACACCGTGTTACCTGACCACTGAAAGCTGCTGCCATTTCTGTTCTCTGAGATTAGGGCCTATATTTAGCCTCTGTAGACATATATCAAGTCATTAAAGGTGGACATTAACCTGTCAGTGGACCAGAATAACTTGCTCTCTTATACTGCAGGAAAATGTTATGTGGTCAGCAAGAACACTGTTCCTATCCACCTTTTCTCTCAAAGGCAGATTGGGGTCCAGGTTCCATAGAAGCTCCTGGAGAAAGGGTCTGCAATGACCTCATATAGCAAAGCTTACAGACCATTCCTTCACGGAGCCAGTGTAATTGACCAGGCTGAGCTATCTGATATTTTAGAATAGAGTTTTCTACAACGATGTAGGTGTTTATCGATAATGGGATAACTTGCCAGCTCCTGGTATATACCAGTAACTTAAGAAGCTTAGGTAATTACTTTACCCAAAATGAAACTAGCATGCTTTGGGGGTTGGGGGGGATTCTGATAAGCGAATACCTCTATTCTGGGGTGGGGGTGGGGTTGGAGTTGAGAACCTCAGGCTTGAGGATGCACCAAACTGGGACCAGGGAGGGTGTGCAGCAGCCCTGTCCCAACCAGCGTGCGTGTGCTGCTGCGTGGCTCTCTGCATGTCTGCACAGACATGTACGTCCTGTCCACATGTGTGCTGCTCATAGTCCTCTGTCAGTGGCCACCACACACTTGGTTGTCATGTTAAACTTGGGGCACCAGGGGGAGGGTCTTGCACATGAGGAAGATTGGAGCAAGTGAAGAACTGAGTAAGTTTATATGCAAACATGCCAGCATAGTGAGGCCCCTAATAGTTTATTACAATCTCTTCTATGACAAATTCAGTCTCAGAATGATTTGTCTGTCCTTCAGAATCAGACCCAGCAAGTGGAGGCATAGGTCTTTACCTCCCTACCCTTTCTCCCTCTGTGGCACAAGCGTGCTCAGGAGCCGTGGCCAGTGTCAGAGGATGCCTGAGTTGGATAGCACAGTCTGGAAGGCTCCGTGCTTCTCCTCGGGGCTGCTCTTGATGGCTCCTCTGTTAGCCAAATTAAATTCCCAGATGAGCTCTCCAACCAGTGCTCCCCAGGCAGGCAGGCAGGCAAGGGCTGGGGGTTTCCAGAGGCTGTAGGATGGAGCTGCCATCTCAAGCCACCCCCTGCACCAGCCTTCCATGTCACCGCCCCAGCTCCGCAGGCTCCCAGCATGCCAGTTTTCTCAAACGTTCCCTTGGACAAGATTCTCAAGCAGCAGTGGGCTCCAGCTTTGACTACTTTGGGCACTGTGGAAGCAGAAGACTGTTTCCTAAACTTGCTAAAAACTCGGTTTTGGATTTTTCAAATGTCTTTGTAGGATGCCCTTAGGAAAAGTTCTCGCAGAAGAGGTCAGTTAGATTCCTAAGGTAAAAGGACGTGGTTTGCTTAATACACAGGGGTTTATGGAAGTGTTTATGTAAAAGATCATCCTGTGGACATGAACCCCAAGTTTCGGTCCCAAACAGACGTTTTCCACATACTTCTGTCGTGGAAAACAAACCCGGACTCTTGACAAAAACAGTTGGTGTGTGGCCCCAGCTGTGCACTGAGCTCCTGCAGTCCTTATGGGATGACATATTTTTTGAACCTGTGGCTTCAGAACCAAGCTGCCAGTTGTGGAATTGGGGACACCTGGCCTTGCAGCACATGATGGGGTGGGTGTGGGGATGGGAAGCCCCCGTGTGCTTAGAAGGGTCAGCAGCCTGGGGAGGTCTGATGCCCATCTGCCCACAAACGCAGGCAGGTTTCTGCATGCAGAAGACTGGCAAGGGACCTCAGCTGGGCAGTGGTCCCAGGATATCACTATTGCTGCAGATTTCTCTTTCCTTCTTTATCATCCTTTCCTCTGGTCACAGCTTCTTCCAGAGCCCTCAAAGTCTACCCACTTTTGTGGGACCATCCCCTAGAAGTGTCTATTTTTTTTTTTTTTTTTTTTTGCCCTGAGCTCCAAGCTCATTTTCTACAAAGATTGTTTAGGAGACCAGCAAGCCTTGGTTCCTTTAACAAGCAGCTCAGCCTCACTGTCTCCTTTATTTAGCCCAAACTTTACCTGTACCCTCTCCATACCACAGATGGAAAGTATGGAAGGAAACCTTTTTACCTCAGGCCTGTTTCCTATTGTTGCAAACCTTAAACAGTTTTCTTAGGGAGTAGAGAATCTGTTTTATAAACATGGAATGGAATTGCCTGTGAGTGGCCAGATCATAGGAAGTGATTATTTCTCTGGAAATGAGATGGAAAAATGGGCAAAACATTGAGCCAACCCAGACTAAGAAAGTTCCCTGAAAGTTTCTGTTACCCATACCTCCAGTCGCCAGATGTGCTCATCCTGAGTCTTAACCCTGCCCGTCACCCACTGCCACATCTGTCCTATGCCAGCTCTTCCCCAAAGGCTTAGGAGGCATTTACAGTGACTGCCTCAGGATGGCGGGGTTCCTGCACCTCCTTGCTTTGTGGGTGGAGAGGAGGAGACTCTGCACAGGAGGAAGAAGTTATGGTGGATTTCAACTCTAGGTGTCCCTAAAGACCAGAGTGGGTTCCCAGAGTGGGTACCCCACTGTAGTCATGCAGATCCGGTGTTGGAGTAGGGTAGCAAGGACAGTGGCTAGAGTGGGGAAAGGCAAATGGATTTACAGCATCTACAACATTGTTTCCATGACAGGGTGTGTTCAGCAGATGGTTTACGATGGACTCAGGCTGCCACGCCTGTCCAGAAGTTGGAACTTGACTGTACAGCCTCCACATCGTACCTAGGCAGCCTGCTGCATACAGTCAGGCCACATTCGTTTTTGTTGGTACATTTGAAAGTAGACTTTGAGAAACTGGCTGGAAGATGTCCTGGAAATCTGGAGAAAGTATTGTTGCACTGGTTAGGAAGTTTGATGATAGTATCTTCTAGATCAGACTAAGAGTGTGATGGTGAAATTTTTCACCAAAAACTCTTTGCAAGCAAAAGCTGATGGAGGTAGCTGGACTACTAAGGAAAAACCTATCCCAAGATTGAAGCTGTTGGGGTGAGATTAGTTCCATGGTAAGACTAAGACTGGGGCCAGAAAACACCACTTCGTTTCATCTCTTTTTTCTCAAGATGCTGTTATTAAATGAAACCTGTAACACAGTTTACATAACGGAAAGTTCAACCAAGACAATGAGTAAAACTGCTTTACTAGGGTGACCAACCGCCCTGGTTTACCCACAACTGATGGGTCCCCAGAGTGCAGGACTTCCGTTGCTAAAATCAGGGAAGTCCCAGGCAATCTGGGACAAGTTGTAACCCTTGCTCCAGGGTTTGTAATTGCTCCTTCATCTCCATTGGCATTTTGCAAAGATGGCCCTAAGCATTTAAATAAGACTGAAATAATAACAAGAGAATGTGTTGACTTCTGCTGCTACTCTATGGTCCACGTTTTTGCTTTTCTGAAAAATTGTACATCTTCAAGACCTCTAAAAAGCCCTAACTGGTTAACTTTCTTGGGGAGATACGTATGAGTGTCTTGTGGTTTTAAGCACACTTTGCTGGATCACGGTTGAGGTAGACGGAGGGTGGCTTATTCTAGGATCCTTGGATTCCCTTTCTGTGAACTTAAATATGAGCCTGAGGGAGCACCTTGATAGAAAAATGGGAGGTATAATGAGAAAGAACTTGGACCTCAGGGCTTCACAGTTCAGCGTAGGTACCTATTCATCTTCCATGTCGGGAGAGCAGCCATTGACTGCATGCCTGAAATTCCTGCTGACGAAGGTGTGTGCAGGGGATTCCTAAGTGGACCTCTAAGAATTAACTCAGTGGCTACAGGGTCGAGCCAAGGACTTCACAGAGAGACCTGTGCTCACTCTGAGTCCTGGCCCCAGCTCTCCAGGCTTCCCCGGGAGGGTGTTTGGCAGCTGTGCACAGCCCTGCCCTTTGGACCTCACCTGGCCAAAATGTGCATGAATTCCTCACTCTTAAAAATCTCCTTCTGAGATCCTTCCCAAGTTGAAAATGGCTGCGGCTCCATCATTTCTTCCTGACATATGTAACTGGCATTTTCCTTCTTAAAGGATATTCACTACTAGGCAGATTGATTTCTAATCAAATGGCTTCAGCTCTCCTGCTACACTCAAAGCCTTTGATTCTGTATGTTGTTGAGGTTTAGTTTTATATTTTCCAGGTAAATAGAGTTAAACTCAGACCCTAAATTGTCATCAGAAGGCGGGCTTCAATAATTCTAGTTTCAAAATCAGACAGAAAATTCACGTCTTTACTATGTAAAAACAACAAAAAGGTCTGAAATGATTTCTAGGTAGATATTCTCCTTAAAAGAAATCATTCAAGAAAAAGAAGACACCTGTGTTATGAGAACAGACTCTCCTGACTATACTCACTGCTAGTAACTATCATTTTAAATGCATGCAGTGTGCATATAAAATTAGAACATTTTCCTTTGGGGTTGAGGATTCCCTACAGATCTGTGATCAGTCCCTCTACTCAGCTTCACATATCAGCTGAGGCGGATCTCAAACTTTTTGAGGGGGTGAGCATTCAGTTACACTCACAGAAAGTCTTCATTGGTTTTCCCAGAACATTGCAGAAGTCAGAATAGCTCCTGTCTAGGCGATTAGATCGGCAAATTCAAAGCCCAGATTTCCAGATGTAAAGCCGTTAGAATCATGGAATGACTGATAGCCCTACAAAGACAGGCCACCCTCTCTCACTGGGAAGAGCGTAGTGAGACGTGTCGTGTTTGCAGTAGCGTAATTCATTTTATGATGAACAGTAATTTCATCTTGCTTCCCCCTTAGTGAGCCCCAGCCCCAGAAGCCGTCCTCGCTTCCTCTCCAGCCTGGCCCCGTGTGTTCTCAGTCTGCTGTCCATCGTGCAGGTGTCCCCCCATGGCCCTTCCCTGCACGTGAGCCCTCCCACATTCCACGACCCCATCTAGTGTGCCTCACTGAGGTCTGTGCTGTGGCCCCCACGGTTCGCCCAGGGTCTAGCGTGTGCTTGGCATATAGGTATTGGTACTTTCGGGGCACGTTGTCTTGAGTGCAGCCACACTGGAGCTTTGGGTCACATGCTCCTAAGCTGCCTGGGCTCCAAACCTTACCATGAACAATTCCTGTCTCAGCTTTAAAAATTCTGGTGAGATTGGGAACAATAATACCACGTTACCTTAAGTGACCTCCCTAAGTATAGATCAGCTTGCATTGGGGTGGGGGAAGGATGCACACACGCGGCCTTACACAAATGCTACCAATGCTAAAAATGCTACTAGAATCCAGAAGAGCTCCATTTAAAGGCTTAGTAGGAAATTGCATAGCTATAGAAGAACAAAGATCTTCAAGTTTCTAACACTGGCAGGAGCCATCTCTGGGGAAGCAGAAAGAATCCCAAGTTTGTCGGCTATTACTGAAGATATAATCCCCAAGTGACAGGGCTTTGTTTAGGTTGGACAGAAGGTCATGTCCTGTAGTCTGCAAGAGTTCTCTGCTTCCCCCAGAAATAGTGGCCGTCCAGTTATCCACATGGACCCGTTTCCCAGGGAGACCTGGCCCTTCGAGCCAGTGGTGTGAGCGTCACCTTGAGGAACTGGACATGTAGGTACTATCTACTTCAAGTCGTACTTAACGCACTCCCTCTTTCCAAGACGGGATTTGAGGCATCTTCCAGTGGACAGTTGACGTGGAAATACATTGTGAATACACAGTAGGACCGTGCATTCACACCCACACACAGAGCTATGGGCACAACTTCATTTCAATTTGTTCCATATAGAGAATGAAATAAAGGTGCATTGGGTATCTGTGGCTTCAAAGCTTCATTACCTCCTTCCATCTTAAAATTCTTTCCTTCCTTGATTTTTGAGGTGTCAAGTCCGCTCTCGCTATGCCACCGCTTCTCTCTGGTGTGCAGGTAGAAGGAACACTGGACTGCCAGCCTGCAGTCGTGGCCTCCAAGGTGGGCTTCGTGGAGCCCTGGGACTCGGGCGCATTATGAACCTCGCTGAGCCTCTCAAGGCCAGTCATGCACACCTGCTTTGCTGGCCCTTCTTCCTTTATCCTGGGCCTTGGCCTCTGCCCTCCCTCCTCCCTTGGGAATTCATCTGGGAAGACCTCAGAAGTCACACTTAACAGAGGTGACTTTCCAAACACTACCTCTCCTATCAGAGTGGTACCCTGCCCACACAGCTTTCCAAAACCTGCCAACTGCACAGAGGATAGCAGTATATTCCTGGGTTGCTTTTAACTTTACCTTGTAATTCCCATCATATTTTTATTTCTTTTCCTCCATTTAATTCTATAAATGGTGGAGAGGATTCCCACACCTCTTCAGATGAAGAGACACTCCTGTGCAGTGCCAGGCCTGGCACACCCTCACCCCAGCTCACCTGCTCAGACTTGCCTCTCATCGCTGCCCCTGCTGTGCTAGGTTCCTTTCAGTTTCTCGCACCTGCCGTGTTCTCTGGCCTCCACGTCTTCACAAGTGTAGTTGTCTCTGCCAGGAATGTTCTTTTCTGCTCACCTCCTTGCCAGACCAACTGCCGCTGTCTTTCCAATCCCTTCTTCAGTGTTACTTTCTCCGCAGGTTTCCTCCATGAGGCCCTTTGAGTGCCCCTGCCTTCATGTGTGCCTTCACTTCACTCTGTCTGGTCATTTCTCTGTGATCTCTTGGTTTATTTCAAGGCCTGATTCTCCCACAAGCCTGGGAGTTCCTTGAGGCCAGAGACCCTGTGGATCCTGTCACTAATCCCTAGCATCTGGAACACTGGATGGATGGGTGGGTGGATGTGTGGCTGGGTAGGTGGATGGATGGGTGGATGAAGGCACAGTTTAACCATATGTTTGGTGTGTCTTCCAGCCTTAGGCTGGAGTTCCTGAAATTGTAGGAAAGGAATACACCATGTGGTGTTTTTAAGCCGCAGAAATATGTCACAGCCATGTCTGGGCTCTATTTGCTACACATTAAAGAAAGGATCCCTATGCTGGGAGAAGAGCGCGCGCGCGCGCGCGCGCGCGCGCGCGTGTGTGTGTGTGTGTGTCTGCTTTTTAATTGTGGTAAAATATATATATCATAGAATTTGCCATCTTAACCATTTTTAAATGTACAGTTCAATAGCGTTTAAGTATATCTACATTGTTTCACAACAAATTTCCAGAACTTTTTCATCTTTAAAGCTGAAGCTCTGTACCCATTAAACAATAATTCCCTATCCCCCCTCCTTTAAGTTCCTGGCAACCAATATTCCCCTTTCCATGTCTATGAATTTGATTACTCGAGGGACCTCGTGTAAGTCTTTTTGTGACTGGCTTATTTCACTTAGCATGATGTCCTCAAGGTCCATCCATGTTGCAGCATATGTCAGAATTCTCTTCTTTTTGAAGGCTGAATAATATTCCATTGTTCATCCATTCATCTGTCCATGGACACGTGGGTTTCTTTCACCTCTTGGCTACTGTGAATAATGCTGCTGTAAACAGGAGTTTACGAATACCTCTTCTGAGCTTGAGGCTTTAAATGTAAAAACTGTAACATGGGAAAATTATAAAGTATGGCTGAATTTTAACGCCACCCAACCTTACCAGGGCTCTTTTTGAGAGAAACTGCTGGGATGTTTGCCAGGCCCGTTCATGAGTATAGTGACTTGTAGATGTTTAATAACCTGAATGATGGTCTGCAACCAATGTGGTATGAAAACAGCCACCCAGCAACCACATGGTCACATGGGATTTCCCTGTGTTTGCCACATGCCTGTCCTGGGGTAGGAGAGGCACTCGCTATCTGTGCTTTGGGTGACCTTGGGAATATTTCTGTCATTCATCCAATCTATTTAAGAGAGTATAATAAATTGTTCCTCTCATATGTGAACATTTCCAAAGCTGTGGAATGATACTGCCACAAAAGTTTGAATATTTTCAGGGAATATCTATAACTTTTGTTGGAAAAAGTGACTACCGGAAAACTCACCCCTACTGCACGTGCACACAAAAAGTTACATCTTTATCAAAGTCTTATTTCTGTCTAAGGAATTCCTTATTTATTTTATATAAAGTATAAAGCCCCCAGGGCATGGAAAGTGTTTAGGATTTAAAAAATAAAATGGCCAAAATGTGTTCTCACTTCATTTCAAGTTGTCTTGATGTTGATAACATGTCGTGAACATGAGTAGGATGAAACTAGACAAAATAAAGTCTTCATGTTTCTGTTAAGCCACCAAATGTCCTAGATCCTACCTAACCTATTTTCTACATTGTAAAATCCTGCCTTCTTGCTTTTCCAAATAAGATGAAACAATACAGCATACATGTGCGTGTATGTACATTTTTGTAAACATATAGATCTAACAGTGTGGCATGTGGATTGAGTCTTTAAGCTCCTAGTGCCGTTCCTGGAACACTGTCCTATCAGTACACAGCGTGATATTTCAGATCGTCACTGGTCATCCTTGGTAGCCAACTTGTATCATTTTGTTTTCCATTTTTGACCTTTTAGTATTACTGATTGTGGCCAGAAATTCTTGCAAAAGGTAAATAAATCAAAACCCCTCTGTTTTCATCAGTGACAGTAAATTACAACCGAGGACTCTGCGATGGAGGATGGCTGTGGGGGGTAGTGAGGAAATGTTCTTTCACTTCTATTAAGAAATTGAATTTCATTATTATATTTTATAAATATTTCCTTCCATGGCTCATAACTTGGTCGCCAGCTTATTGCTGAGGTCTTACAAGGTAAGGAGAGGGGGAGCTGGAGAGACCTGTTTCTTCTCAGGTGTGCCTGTGGCCCCGAATGGAAACCAATCAAGGTGCGATTTATGTTCATTAAGTGCTTGTCAAAACTGAAAAATTTTCTAATCAACAGCAATCTAGCTGCGGCCCCCTCAATGGCTGGGAGGGCCGCCTCTGCTGCATCGGCTATTTGCCTGTTACAACTCTAGGCTAAAAATCCGCTGATGATTACATTAGGCTAAGCTGCGAAGTAAATGAACCATGTCTTATTTAGGTGCCACTAGCATCAGAGTAGTCCTGCCCCGCAGGGCACTTGATAGCGTTTTATGGCTTTAAAATTAGTGTAGCTTCCCATTTGCTGCAGGGTGCTGCATGTTATGCCTTTGAACTCAATAAGCAAAGGGAAGGGGGCCTTTTGTTTTTCCCCCTTATTTTTTTCCTTTGCATTTTAGCCATTTGGTTTTGCATCTTTTCCAGACGGCATTTTGCAATAAAAATGTCTGACTGCCGTATACATGCTCTCCCCCCCTCCCAAAAAGAAGGGAAGAGGAGAAAAAGTGGAAAATGTCATGCATTTGCAGAGGACAATTTTTTTTCCTATACTACAAAGTGAAAAATAGCTTTGGACGTCACCCCTACTGGTTTATCATGTCAGAATTGCTACCTCAAGTGGGAACAACACCTTAGCTCAAGAAATAGCCATGTAAAGTCAAAGGGTAAATATTTTGGTATTTTTATTGGACAAGAGTAGTAAGAGCTAACATTTATTGAGGGCTTTGGTGCTCTTTTAAGCACTTCATATATTATCTTAGTTAATCCTCACAACAGTCCCATGAGGCAAGAACTGTTATTATCCCTACTTTTAAAGATGTGGAAATGGGGAACCCAAATAATTAAATCACACGTTTCAAGCATGCAACTAATAAGGGAATATAGATGGGATCCCAGGCTCTCTGACTTTGAGGCCTTTGACCAAGAGAAAGCCAAGTTTTGTTTACTGAAGATTTCTCTAGCAGAAAATTATGGTTATCAGTGAATTGATTGCTGTTCATCTTGAACCAAATCTGATACAAGATGCTTTAAACTACCTTGGCAGGCAGTAGAGTTAAGAAAACAATAATTCCTGTAAAAGCAGTGCAAGGGAAAAAATATGTATAGGAGACTTCTCAACAGGCCTAGGTGAAAGTTTAAAAACTAGACATACTTAAAATGTGTGATGGGAAGAAACTGGAGTGAGAATTTTTCCTGTGCTACCTTAAGTCAAATGGCAGAAGACAAGGCATAGCAATTATTAGTGCCCTTGGAGGACAGATGTGTGTGCTCTGCCGCCTTGAAGATCTGCGGTTTCTTTTAGTGCTGCATATTCTAGCAAATTCATCCCCAAAAATCTAAATTTTTTAAGGAGAACCAAACAGGTCTGTTATCACTATGGTGAGCGTTTCTGTATAACTCAAAATTTCCAAGCTCTAACTACTGGTCTGGTTGTTTCCAGCCATATTTAAATGTTAAAATATTAATATTGCAAAGGAATGATGCTGGCTCCTTGAGTTTCATTGTAGTGGAGTTTTGCTTGTGCCTGCCTTTGGAAGAGGCCTATAGTGGCTGAAGAGACGGCCGTTTTCATCTCTGCTGTGTTTATTTTGTACAAGCTGGGCTTGAGCACGCATGGGTTACATCTGGGTAATATTCAATTTAACCTAAAATGAGAAAAATCTTTCTTGCAGTGGTAAAGCTCAATATAGTAGGTCAGTCAAGACAGATACAATCAAGAAGCAAAAGGTATATTCTTAATTCAATTTGGAAGTTGCTACTATTTTGATTTATATTATAATAACCTATCCCCCTGGGCTGATGTTGGGCTTTTCCCCACAAATGTTGGATATTGGTGGGCACAGCCCATGGACCGGAGAGGTTTTCTCTTGCTGTAGTGTGGGTGCACTCCATTGTACGTGAGGCATGCCACTACTGCTCCCTGACTATGCTTCACCAGCCTTCTCTTTTACCACGCATTCCATAATTACCCAGACCCAATAAAACATTTATTAAGTAAAGAATAAAGTCTCATAACCGTTGCCTTTGCCTCGGACACGACATCTAACTTTCCAGATACCTACTTTCTGCAGCAGCTCCAGGTCACATTCGTATGCACTTACAAACATTAGTCAAGTGGTCTTTGCGAAGGCAATTTTGAAAGTGATACACTGGAATTCTCTTGGCTATCTTGGGAAACAAAATTATTTCTCATAGGATTTTTCACTTTGAAGCTGCCTCCTACCTTGCTATTGTGACTATGATCCTTTTGAGAGAAGAATAAATTGTCTTCTTTGAATTATTTGATCTGAAAGGATGTGGCCAGGAGATTTTTCATAATTTTACAGTATTTTCACAGTATTTTTAGGAGTGTGACTTTACCTCTATACCTGAGACTATGTATGAGGCTATTGTTTATTATTCATAAGTGTTGGACTTGAACATTTGCTTGATCTCTTTGAGCAGATGGTACTATATATGTCTTTATAGATTAGTTTCCTTTGAAAATAATATTAAATGGAGTTTGGAAATAGCAGTGCAGCTAACAATGGCTTCTCTTACATACTTTTTCTTTTTTAGCCCAGAAGTGAGACTTTTTAAAAATAGAACTTAACAAACTACTTCCTTTTTGAACCTAGACATTCATGAAATGTAGTGAAAGTAGGGAACAATAAGTCATTCATTTCCTCCAGGAGAAGACAAGAAAATGTAAAAATATTTATCTTTGCAAGGTCCAACTCTTGTGCGCTTTCCCCTGTTGCGTGCATAAAATCATACACACAGAGCTGCTGGCTGGTTTTTGAACGTTGAGTTAAACTACTGGTTCTCAAATTGTTTGGGCTCAGGAACTCTTTACCTTCTTAAAAATTACTGATGGACCCCAAAGAGCTTCTGTTTATGTTTATATTATCTACTGATATTTACTAATGTTAGAAATTTAAATTGAGAACAATTTTAAATATTTATATAATTCATTTAAAATGACAATAATAAACCACCCATTACATGTATATGTAAATAATATTTTTATGAAAACTATAGTTTCCAAAACAAAAGAAAATCATGAGAAGATTTTTTTAACATTTTTTTTTTACATTTTTACACTGTTACATTTTTTCAGATGTCTTTGATGCATGGCTGAATAAGAGAGCTGGATTCTCATAGCTGCTGTAATCCATCGTGACATGTTGTTTTGGTTAAATATGTGAAGAAAATCTTGCCTTATCCAGATATGTAGTTGGAAGAGGAAGGAGTATTTTAATAGCCTTTTCAGATCATTGTGGATATCCCTTGCGTACTACACCAAAACTCAACATGTGGTAGTTTCTTAAAGTGTAGTAATGCATGTGGCATCTGACACCATATCACTAAATTTTTCCTTCTGTGTTATAATAAAATCCATCAAACTGACTTTGAATGATCTCTTGTGCACATTTTATCCATACATGTGGCATCATGCATTTGTCATTTCAAAATATTGTTTTTTGAAATGAGGAATGCAGATTTCCAAATGGTGACACTTTACATCATATAATATTCAAAACTTACATTGTTTGATATCACCACCAATCTTGTCAGAAAAGTTGCTAAGTATTTGGAAGGTGTCAGGCACATGGTGAGAGACACAAGTTTTAAAAATTCTGATTTTCACTGGAAAGCTCAGTTTTGTCACTGGCCACTAATATTGTCAGCTGTTTTCCTTAAAGTGCTCACTTTGTTCATTTTCAAGAAAATATCTGCCAGATATCCAGGACTGAATAACTATAGTTAGTCTATGTCTGGCATAGTCATTGTTTCAAGTGAAAATGTGGTCCCACCAAAAAAATGGCTAGTTTAGCTTGTAATTCAAGCAGTTGCAGAAGTGCCTTTCTGCAAGACAACCATCAACCTCAGTACCTAGCAAAAATGCTTTATGCAGACTTTCTATGTCAGCACTCAGAAAATCAGAAAGACATGTAAAGGGTTGAAATTTGTAAAAATCAGTATCTTATTTTTTGTTTGTTTATATTAAGAACATTCATAAGTGAAAGTATTTTTGTTTTTACTTAAAGAACATGAAAGTGACTAATATAATGACAAACAGTACAGTATGGGACTGTTACCTTGTGCCATGCTAAGGTGCCAGCATTTTTACCCGCCATTGCTTTTGCACCATCAAAACAAATTTCAACACAGTGATAAAAAGACAAATATTGTCTTTGAAATTTTTACTGAATTTGTGAACCCTCTACTAGGGTGGCAAGGACCACACTTTGAAGATTGCTAACCTAGATTATGCAAAGAGGAAAAACTCAATTAGATTGTCCATGTAAAAAACAAAAAACAAAAAAAAAAACCCACAGGAAATTTCAGTATGTCTGAAGAGTTATCTAACTTAGACAAAGATTTGTATATTGATATAAAATATTAAATTTATCAATATATATGTACAATTATAAGCCAGAGCTTATTGGGAAAACCTAATTGGAACGAAGATTTCCATTATTTTTTATACCATTTAATTATATAAATCAAGAGTCTTAATATTTTTTAAAAGTATAAGTAAAAATAGAGTATGTTGATGACATTATCTGTACTTTAAGAGAGTAGGGTTTAAGCGCTGTCACATTTCCAAAGCTTCGTGCTTCTTACTGATAATCTAATATTGAGGTGCCAATCATACAGTTCATGCATTTCACTTTAGCTTTAAGATCTTGTTAACTGCTTTTGGTACCCCAATGAACACATCAGCAAACCATCTTTCAACAGACAGCCGAAGGTAACCTCCGGATGTGAAGCAGTGAGAATCAATATAATAGTATTTTTAGGGACTGTTGATGGATTGCTGTATTTCGAGCTTAACTTCAAGTGCCAAATGCCCCAGAGCTGACTAAGATGAACTCACCATTTACTGAGAACTGTATAGGCCATCACGCAGGTAGAGAGCTCCAGGATTGCCAAGACAGGACACATGCACCTTTCCCTTTGTAGTTTTGGTGAGTAATTCTTGCATGTTTTTTAGTAGCCCAATAGGGTATTTTAATGAGGACTTTGTACCACTCTCCTTGCTGGAGCAAAGTGTTACCCATTTGATAACCTCCCAGTCCTGGGAACACATAACTGTGAAATTTGGGGACAACTTTGTACAGCAGCAAATCAATTAATTCTCCGTATCAGGAGTGATCTGGTACGCCAAGGCACTAATGACTCCACGTCCTTCTCCAAAGGCAGCTTCACAGAAGGCGGGGGCCACATTAAGCTGTGCCTCTGTCAGCAAGCTGAAAGCTGTGGGTCTCTGACACAGCTCTCGATTGCTAGCAGGTTTCTCTCATTGCACCTCATTTGCATCTGGGACATCAATTAGCATGTTTGTTGAGGCTAATTGAATGAAACTCAATCATAGCTCTTAATTGCTTGACTATGTGAAAAGAAATCACATTAATGCAGCTAATTAAGTGTACGGCAATAGATGCAACATAATTAGGAGCGAAATGTAAAAAACAAGGGATGGCAAAGGTGCAGAGGCAGGGTTGCAGGGGACGGCGAGGCACAGTTACCGAGCTATTGGCGCGTGCGGGAACAGGTCCCTTTGCTCCAGCGCCTGCTTGGAAAAAATAATCCGCATGATGAGCATGGACAACTTGAGAAGAAAAATGCAAATAGGTTTGCAATTACTACTTTTTCAAGCTGTTGAGGGGCAGGAGATGGCACCTCTGGGGGCCTTGGCTCTTGAGTGGGCCCCAGGGACTTGTTAAGTGCTGTTTAAAAGTACTTGGCTTTGAATTACCCTCATGCCTTGTTAAAGGGCTTTTTCCTCTTTTATCTTCGATCAGCATTTTCTACAACTAACATGGAGAAGGGTAGTATCTGTAACATTTGCATATCAAAATTGAGCTTGCTGTCTTTATTTTCCCCAGGTCCCCACCTCAGA
Organism: Cynocephalus volans; assembly: GCF_027409185.1. NCBI lineage: Eukaryota > Metazoa > Chordata > Mammalia > Dermoptera > Cynocephalidae > Cynocephalus > Cynocephalus volans. Next base: position 297,831,738 of record NC_084460.1, read on the forward strand.
CCCATCAAGGGTCTGCACGTCCCACTTCTATGGAGACCACATTGTTTAGCGCTTGTAGCTTTAATTCTTCAAGTACCAAGCTGGGGAGAGATGAAAAGGATAAGTTCTTTCAAAAACAGAAAACTCAGTGTAGTTTCTCCTCCTGGGAGAAACTAGAAGCCTTGGACGGACCCATGTGTTTCACATTCCGACTGTTTATGAAGCCCCAGGTTGGAGGGCTTTTATTGACTAGGAAATGCATTTTGTAACGTTTTAAAATTTTTCAGTGACTTAAAACATAAGAATTGCCAAGTTTATATTTTGATTTTTTTAGAGCTAGTTCTGAAGTTTCAGTGCCTAACTCAGGCAACAAAACAGATCCCCTAGCCCATGCTGAGCTAAAGATAAATGTGTTCCCTTGTGCGTTCAGATACAAGAGCAGATACTTGGTGCATTTCTATAATAATTTTAAATAAAATATCCTGGTTATTGTATGTTAAGACATGCCTATTAAAAGGGCCCATGCTGAGGCTTAGTCACTATCTGATTAGCCTCATTTTAGAGCCCATAAGCAATAAATGCTCAATTACACTCCTGTTATTGTATTTTAATTTGTTAAGAATTGGCATTAAAGAAGAAAGTTATAGCAAGTTGATATTTTTAAGGGAGTAACTATGCAAGAAGGAATTCATTATTTACAAGCATCAACTTTGGTTTTGAAACGTGGGTTTGCATTTTCAGTGGATATTAATGGAAGTAAATTCAAGATGCTTCAGAACAACCTTTTTTTTGTTAACATGACCTACTCTAACCAAGGCACACTTTCTTCTTTGATGTGCTTTTCACTTGCCATCCTAAACACTCAGCTCAGTCATGAGAGTTCCTATATTTTTTCCAGTCTACCTTATCCTTCAATCTAATTTAGTATAACTAATTTAATAATACTTCTCTTTCCATCTTGGGTCCACATCCTTTCAAAACCACAGGTTTTTTAATAGTCAATTATATTTTGGGGAGCCCAGCATCTTGACTTTCAAGTGGAGTCTTCTGTCAGGGGCGTGTAAAGTCAAATTTGCTCCTCCCAGTCTGGATACAGTCTTTTCCTTCCCGAATCCATAGGATTCTCCTTCAGGGGGCTGGGACTGACCCCAGCCAGCAGACATGGGGACGTTCCTCCCTGAGCCACCCAGGGTGACAGGCGCCTCTGCTGAAGAATGCCTGGCCTCGCCCCTGCCTCCGAATGTGCCCCAGTGCTTCTCTGATCCTTTCTCCATGTGTTTTCAGCCCATTGTTCTTCCTCCTGGCTCTGACCTTGGCTTTTTAAGTTTTCATTTGCACCAAGAGTTGGCAGTTTGTGGTCTGTTCTCAGGAAGTCACCAGGGACCTTGAAACATCTTTTTCTCCTGGTGCTAGTGCTTGGCGAGCCCCTTAGGGTTCTGTATTTCTCCTCCTGCCCTTCCTCCTCTGTTGAGAAGGGGTACAGGAGCACCCTTTCTTGGACTATGGTTTGGCTCTCATTTCCCGCCCCTTCCCCCCCATTATTTGCTTGGTTGGCAAGGGGAGGTCTGCACCCTTGACACCCCAGGCTCACCCTCCCCCCTGCAGATGGGCTGGAGAGGGCGGCTCTTCTCACCCTTTCTTTCCTGAGCACCCACGTTTTTATTGCTTTCCCCGGATTGGAATATTGTATGATTGGTTTTGTTATGTCATTCCATCTATCAGCAGACTTCCTGCTTGTGACAAACCAGTGACTCCTCCGCCCTTCACCTGCTGGAATGTGGACCTTGTCCTGCAATTAAAAGATGGAGGGCCTATTTCCTGGAAGCCATTGGGATCCTTCTCTTGGCTTTTCTGTGCTCGCTGTACCCCTAATAGCTCCCTAGCTGTGCTTTGGCAAACTTAGCTCGTCCTCAGACAGGTACTCTACCACTGGCACTGTGATTCCAGGACTTTATCTAGTCATCTCTCTGCACAGTAGCTGCCCTGGTTGACTGTTACAAGTGGACAGTTTACTTTTCCAACCTGCCTGTGTCCTTTGTAGCTGGCACCTGGGTTAGTTTGGCAGTTGTAAAATTACATTGATCCTAACTTTATCGCTTATGACAAATACAAATGTATTGGTTTTAGAATCTAAAGATAATCCATCAAGATTTTGCCAAGGAAAGAATGAATGTGTTTACTCCCACTTCCTGTTGACTCTTAAAACACTTGAAATACTGTTTCTCCAAGAGTGACTTAGAATATATCCTCTCTTAATGTACAATATCAGTGAATATGTGTTCAGAATGCTTAAGATACTGTCTGCAGATAAAGAGGCTCATTACCAAAAAACATGTAATGCATTAAAAGGTCAGTGACTCCTGATTTACTATCTGGCCCCTTACCCTGGCTCTCAGTTGCCTTCTCCCCTTGCACGCCATCAACCAGTTCTTGGGTATGAGAGCCCACCATGAGGTGTTAGGTGACCTGCACAAAGAACTCCTAGGGTTCCTTGATAACTGCTAGTCACTCACCTCCAAGGTGTAGAGAACAAGATTCTTCTGAGGACAGTGAACCACTTGGAGAAACAATACTTGAGTACTGAATAATGCACTTTCTTTTTTAACACCCAGCTTTTGTACATCCATCTGTGAGCTCCATATTTTTTCAGTACCACGCCACTTGTCCCTCAGACATCTACCTGGGTCCTTCATAAAATGCTTGACCTTTACCTACAGTTTTCACCTGAATTCCCACCAGACAGCTTCAGTCTTACCTAGATGTTTAATGGTATTCCCATCTGAGACAGAAGGATTATTACAAAGTAGTTTCCTACTCTATGGAATTTTACCTAGAATTTACAAGATGAGCCCAGGTTCCCAATGTGCCATCTAATAAGCAAGAGTTCAAAACATATGATTTTATGTTACACTTATTTTCTAATCCCCCATGAAGAAGCATGTACTATGTCTGCTTGTATTTCCAGTTCCTGGGTCATCTCAGGACACAGAAGCAAGACTCTGATTTAAATATAATGATGATGCCACCAGAACTAAGCAGATAAAAACCTCATTATTTTTAAAGTGCTTTCCATACTGAAAGGGTCATAGATGACAACTCATGATGTCTGAAAAAATCTTTTGTCCTAGATTGTAAAAGGTCATCTTTTTAATCTCTCTTGGGTGTTTAACATTTTGAACAGGATTACATGCAGAACGTTCATGGTAAAGAGATTGATCTTCTGAGAACCACTGTGAAAGTCCCAGGAAAGAGGCCCCCCCGAGCCACGTCAGCCTGCGCGCCCATCTCCAGCCCTAAAACCAATGGCCTGTCCAAGGACATGAGCAGTTTACACATCTCACCAAATTCAGGTAAGCTTCCGGCAGACGCACTAAAGAAGTCAAGTGCGATAACAGTAGTAGATGTTACTGGCATGGACTCTTAGGTTAGGTGGAGACTTGTCTATTACATTATAGATTAAGGTTTAACGTCACCCATTCTGTGACTGATCGTTTTCTCTACACCTTTGGGTTTCCCTGGATGCCAGCAAGCAGATGGTGGCACTTTGAGTCACAGCTGTACAAACCAAGCATCTAGGTTTTCTCGGGGCCGGGTAATCAAAAGTAGAGTTCTACTCATGAATTGAGTACTTAATGGCCTTCTGAAGAAAACTTGGTTTAATTGTTAATATATCAAGGATTAACTAATGTCTGGTGACTGTGTATGAAAGTGGAAAAACCATTTGGAGCAAGTTTTGAAGGAAACTATTTGACCTATATAAAACTTGAATTCTCTCCGTTTTATATTTTAACTATAATCTGTTATTCCTTAATGTAACTTGAGTGTTCTTTATTCTCTTTTAAAGGAGTTTTTTTTTTTTTTATTCGGGATCAGAGAATGTTAGTGTTTTCTCAAAATTTGATGTGTTTGGAAATTCCTGGCCTGTGTGTGCAGTTGCAAGCCCATTCAGGATGCCTTGTTCACTTTTGTTTAAGAGTCTTTGCGAATGGTTGATTGTGCTGTGGCCTTAACCCTCCCGTGATTGCTTATCTGGGAAGAGGTGTTAAGACCCCCTGGTGTCCTTCCACTAGCACACTCAGACGTCTTCAATGTATGGAATACCTGCCAGAATTTTTGTTGTTTTCTCCAGCAAAAGTCCCTTTTTCTCTCCCACCTACATCCAGTCTTCTCAAAACAGATTTCTGATCTGCAGTGATTTTGAACGTAAATCTCCATTTGTTAAAGAGGGGTGATGCCACCCACACAGTGCTGTGGCATAAATGACACTGGCTGGTGAAAGCAGGATGGTCAAAGGGGTCAGAAGCTGGGGCCCACCAGCCTGGGCCCTGCCGCGTGGTGTCAGATGCGTCACTGAGCCGTCTCTTCACCACCATGCTGGCCTGCCTGTTGCCGGGCTGTGATGTCAGGTACCAGAGCCTATGTGAAGGTGCTGGGAATCTGGGAAAGCATGATAGAAACACAAGCTGCTGTCACTAATTGAAATAAAAATGGACTTTCTGCTAAAGGAGACGTGAGTTCCTTCCAAAGTGGTGAGAGATTGCGTTGCATGGCCTCCTGTGACCCGCTGACCATGAGATTTCCCTTGTTGGGAGAAGAGGGAAAAGTAGTGCCCAAGAAATAAAATAAAGTTCTGTGGTGAATAAAAAGCTAAAGTCTCCATTGCTTTATTACATTACATTGTTCGTTCATTTATTTTAAAAATGTTTATTGAGCACGTGTTTTGTGCCCAGAGTCATCTATGCTGTGACTATGGAGTCTCTGACCTCCAGACTTCCTATACAAGGTGGTCTTATAGCCAGCTAATTTTCCACCCCCCCCTTCTAACCCATCACATCACATCTATCTATTTATTTATTCAAGTCAGACAAACAATTATTGAGTTTCCTTGTTTTTAATTTATTTTAGAGTTGACAAAAAGTTGTATATATTTTTCATGTACACCATAATGTTTTGAGAATGGCTGAGTGAGGCCGTTTATTGAGTTTCTAATGTGTGCCCTCCCCTGTCGCCAGCCCCAGGCACACAGATGAATAAGACATAATCTGTGTCCTCAAGAATCTCACCCTGCTGTTGGGGAGAAAAGTAGTGGGGACATGGGGGATCCAGAGATGGATGGTCAGGAGGTGGGCCAAAGCTTTAGGGCAGAGGGCATGTCTGTGCTGAGTCTGAAGGCAGGGTGGGAACTCAGCAGGTGCATAGGGTGAGAGAAGAGCACGCAATGACTTGAGGAAGTGTGCCTGTGTAAGAACAGGGTTTTAAACTTCCTGCTCTCAAGACTTACATTCTTTGGTGTGGAATGCCACTCGTCCTGAGGAAAATATAATGCTTGATTATACATAGAAAATACAAAAGGCCGTATCAACTGTACCAGGTCCCATGGAGCAGGTTATGTCATGAACCTCTCTGTTAAGGGAAAGAATTGTGTGTCCTCGAGAAGGCATTTCCCAGTGCCCAGTTTCATTCTCTTTAATACCCTTGCTGTTGGGTGAGTGGGAGGATTGGGACATGATTACAGTCCCTGTTCTGTGGCCACACCCCTCAGTTATGACAGCACGTCTTTCCAACCCTCCCCCCTCCCTCCATACAGGGAGCCTGGTTGGCTTTCCCTCTTCTTTGGATCCAAGTAGGGACATGGAAGTGGGGTATGACAGGAACACAGTGCCATTTGGGAGAAGAAAGTTCCTCATGGTCACAACAGTGTGCCGGGCCGGGTGCATCCTCACTAAGCACACAGGTGAGGTCATCAGCTGGTGTCCAGAAGAGTGGACGGACCCTCAGACCACAGCTCCCTGCTGGTTTCTCAGCTTAATTCTCAGGCCCTGAGACTAAGCCACAGGGGAGACACTGCTGTAAGGGGCAGCTGCTTTATGCAAATATTGTGAAATTGTAATTTACATTGACCTCGAAACCTGAGCATTAATCTGTGAAATGATACATTCTTTCTTGCTTAAGAAATTAAAGCATTTTGGGAGATTTGAGTTTTTATACTCTAAATTACTCTTTGAAAATTGAGTTTCTTATATTTAAAATCATCATTCATAAAATGCTCTCTCAATGAGGAATTCCATCACAGCAAATTTAATCTGAAATAAGTTGATGCTGTGTTTAAGTGATGGACTTCAAGGTACAAATAGGTTTTAGTTATGTTAGAGCTATTTTCCAAAACGTGTAATATGCTCTGTAACCTTACTCTTTACTCACAACGCATTCGAATTCTGCTGTTTTTTTTTAGAGTTCTTGGTTAACTGGAGATGTTTCTTTCTTTTTATGCTTCCTTTTCTTTCTTATTCATTTTCTTATCTCAATGTCATTGATTTAAATCAAATCTCTTCTAGTAACCTCTCCATTCACATAAACCTGAGGTATGCAGGTACCTAAATCTTTGTGCATAGCTCTTATTATTGTCTTAGAATAAGTGTGCATAAGTGGAGTAACACCTAATAACTGTTTATAAGGTTCTTGATACATATTTCCAAATTAATTTCTAGGAAGGTTTTATATAAAACACCCTCTGTCCATAAAGTGAGTGCCCTTTTCATCCTGCACACTTGCTGCTATTAAGTATCATTTTTAGAATCTGTACTAATCTGATGAGCAATAAAAACACCTTATGTTTGTTTATTTGGATTTCTTCAGTCATGGATTTGAGCATCTCATATGTTTATTGGCCATGGGTATTCATTTTGATGTATCCTTTGCCCATGTTTGCACTAAGTGTTTATCTTTTTCTTATTGATATGTAAGAACTCTTTGTATATCTAGGATATTAATATTTTATCATATATTTTCCAGATATTCCCCTAGTTTATTTTTTGCTTTTTAAATTTCATGATCTTATCTATGTAGAGGTTTTCCCCCTTTTTATATATAATCAAATCCAAAGTCTTTTACTTCTGTGGTTTTTACTTTAAGCTATTTAGAAAGCCTTTAGTCATCCTGAAATCAGATCACAAGTCATATATGTATATTTCTAAGTTTTACAGTTTTATTATTGTTTCCTTTTCCCTTTTTCTAAAAAAAAATATTTAACCCCTAACCCACCTTGAACTTGTTTGGGTCTTTTGTGTGCAACAGGATGTCTAATTAAATTTCTTATTCAAATAAATAACCAATTGTCCTGTCTCTCCTTGTTAAATTGATTTCTTTCCCTGTTAATTCTATATGTCTCCTTTGTTGTACAACTAAATCATTTAATCAAATGGGCTATGTTTCTGGGCTCTTGAAACTATTCCATTGACCTACTGTTCCCACTTTGCCTTGCTATATGTAGATTTACCACACGGTCTTGGATTTATGACTCAGTTTGTATCTGGTAACACAGTTTAGTATTTCTCTTTTATCCTCCTATTTTTCTTGGCTATTGCTACCCATTTGTTTTTTTCCAAATGAACTTCAGAATAACTTGAAATCTTCTCCTTCCTCCTCAAAAATAATCCCATGGTGACCTTAATTGGAATTGCTTTAAACTATCAATTAATTGGGGAGGAACTGACATCTTTACTATGTTGAGTTTCTTATCATGGAACATGATTCTTTCCCAATTTATTTTATACCTATTGGTTAAAGTTTAGTGTTTTTCTTCATTTAGATCCTTCCATTTTGTTAGTTTATAATTTTTGGTGCATTGTTAGGCTAATCTTGTTGGGGGGGGGTGTCTATTATATCATCTAATTGGTAAGAAGTAAGAAAGCTCCTAAGTTTTGTGTTCTGTGTGTCTAGCCATCTCGCTAAACCTTTGTTGGTTGGAATACCTGTCTGGATGTTTCTCTTGATTTTCTAGTATACAGTCATAATGCACGTCTTTTGCCATATTGAAATTATGACTCCATTTCACACATCAAAATGCTGGAAATGTGGTGATCTTAATGTCAGTTTTTGCTGTGAGCTTGGGAAAAGGAAGAAAACCACATTGTCGAAGTATCTAAATCAGGCACTGGTAACTGAGCCCAGGTCTCACTTTAGGGCTTGCTTGAGTGTTAACCAGAACAGAGAAGCTCCAGGGAAGGTGGGGTGGCTCCCTGCTCCGTGTGGCAGGCTTGGGGTGTAGGAGTGGGCTGGGCACAGCGTGCAGAGTGGCTGATGTGAGAAGAGCTGACAGCGGCATCCCTGCTGCCACCACCCCTGCGAGAGCAGACCTCTGCACTCAGGATAGCACCTGAGAGAGAAAGCAAGCAACATGTCGGGGAGAGCAGCCTTCTGCTGTGGATGCTGGTGCTTGAGAGAGAGGGAAACTCAGGCCTCTCCATGGTCACAGAGAAAAACAGATATCTGGAAAGGCAAAGCCGCTCTGACAGTAAGCAACATATGTAAAGCGCACCAGCCTGCCCACAAACCCCCACACTGTTGGTCTAACTAAAACCAACCTCTTCAAGGCCCCACCTTGCAATTAACTGTAATACGATTTCCCACCCTCTTAACCCCTCTTAACAGTCACAGTGGGGATTAAGTTTCCATGAGTTGAGGGGTGGGGCATTCAATTCACTGCATGGGTGTTTGAAAAAATTACTTAAGGATCTACTCCAGAAAAAAAAAAAAAAAAGTCTAAAAATATTTATTTATTCAGGTCTGGTTATATTCCTCTCTCTCCATCCAAGGTGACTTGCTCTTTAGGATATCTATGGCATGGAACTACATTGTCTTTAGTTGCCGTTCTAATGGGGATTCACCAAAAGCCACACTTTAGAGAAACTATCCAACTTTTAATTTCAGTTATACTTCCAGAGAAGGAGATAAAATGTCCAAAAATATTTTCTGACCTGAGTTTTTGGCCAGGCTGGTTTAATAAAGCTGTATCCCCATATGATGCAGAGTTGTATTAGCTCTGCAGTTATTTTGACATTTAAATAGACAGCAGGAAAACATAATGGCCAACAGTAGGGGCTTTGGAGTCAGAAACACTGGATTGAATCCCACCTCCCCAGCTTGTGCGGGTGTCTCCCTAAATCTCAGCTTTCTTGTCGAATGGTGCCTACTGCTATGGTCTTGTGAAGATAATACACTGTGTGCCTTTCAAAAGTTTGGCCCAGGGTGACTTTTCAGAATTATATCATTAATTCATCATAATAGTTATGCTGCAAGGAAAGAAGAGAGGAGAGCAGTTATGTTTTGGATTGATTTTTCAAATGCAATAAAGTGTTTATATAGCCTTTGAGTAGATATGGGTTAGACTTAATAATCAGCCCATGCTCCCCAGCACACAGCATTGCTACCGTCGTGGCAGTGAGGGGGACAGGCAGGAGAAATGCTCTTCTGGACTTTCATGGATCTCCATGGAGCTCTCCATTCCAGTTCTGTGTGTCCCATCATCACTTTATAACTCCTAATTGTGACATTTTTGTTCTGGGATGACAGATACCTTCTTGTCTCTAAAGTGTGTCTTTTTGGGGGTTTTGCAACTATGGATATGTTTTTATCCTAACCAGCCTGATGCTTAGACCTTTATAAAAGGAAACCTTTCCCCTTCCTCTCCACCTCCCCGCTCCCTTTAGGCCCCCAGTGGTTTCGTAATATTAGAGCCGTCAGGAGGGTTGAAGCTGATTTTCGGGGGCCGGGGGGTGGGGGGGGGATGGCAAATGTGTTTTGAGTATTGAACTGCCGTTGACATCTAAAGTCTCAACCATGCTGTTTTCTCCACACTTCAGCAATCAGGACATCCAGCAAACCCATAAAAAACCAAACTAATAGCATGAATATTCAGTGACCTAGAATACTAATTATTGTCATGAATATTAATGTGATCGGACTTGCTTTTTCCTCTCCTCTTTCTTTCTCCCTCTCTCCCTCGCTCTTTTTTTCCACTTAGCTGGCTCTAAAGATGGGTCATAATGAGAGCATTTAAGAGGGAGCGCTCTCCGCCGTGACAGGGACCGGGGTAATAAGGAGAGCTTGATTAACGCGGTGCACTTGGGGGAGCGATGAGAGGCTTCACGTGGGCCTGTTCGGGGGAGGCGATGAGGCACCGGCGGCTCTGTTGCTGCTCCCGGAGATTAATGAGGCCTAAGAGTGCATTAGGAACAGTGACAAAGGTTTGATCTAATGGGCTCAGTCATTTTTCCTTTGAGTGACAGACGCACAGAAGTAATTGGCTGTGCAGAATGGCAGCTCATTGGCGGTACTTAAGGATACATTATCCCCGTTGTGTGGCCCGCAGAGGCTGTTTATCAAAACCGCTCACACTGCAGACGCGGAGTCGCTAAGCTGCTGTTACAGTGGTAATAGCTATTAAAAAAAAAAAAAAACAACGCAACATCAAAACTAGATCCGTTGTTGTCTCATAGAAACAAAGTTTTTCTTTGTTTGGTTTCAAATGGTCTAGAAAACATTTTAATAACTCCGGAGATGAGCCATGCCCCTCCACATGTGTCTCCTGCCTGTCTCGGTGCCGCACGAGGCTCGTTAGGGTGTCGGAGCCTCGCTTCCCAGCTTCTTCCTCCGTCAACTGGCATCTTCCCACACTTTGGGCTTTGGTTACAACATGCAATCCTCTAACATAAATCGGGTGCTTCTGCCAAACACCCTTCTAGCAACTTGATGATAGAACATTTGCAAATGGAAGCCTTACCGGTTAAGAATTATTTCTCTAAAAAATAATTCAGACATGAGTGTCATATGATATCTGCTTTCATAAAGCAGTTTTATTGGAGTAGGTTTCGATGGCTGTTTAATAATGTAGTATTTTTAGGAGAAAAACTAATATGAGGTTTCTCTTAGGCTAAAATTTCAGGAAGTTAAGGTAAATTTGAAATTAAAGGACCCGAAAGGTAGTGTAGTATTTTATTCTTGACAAAAGTCGCGGCGTCTTTAGCTTTTATGAGAAACGCATTCTTAACTGTTGTTTCCGTGTTTATACATTTCTCACACTGAGGTTTAGGCAAGTTTGTGTTATATCGTTTCCATCATTAAATTGTGAATCTTTAAAGCATAGATCATTATTTCTCTTTCTTTGTTATCCTCTCTTAGTTTCATGACCTAGCAATTATTTGTTCATTAAGTCAATAGTGACTGAGTGTTACCCGTCATTTGAAATGTAAGTGATAAATACAGAGGATAAGTGCTATTTGTTTTATTTCAGATAACAGTTCCTCCGTGGTAGCCTTCTGTGGTCAAGGTCATTGGGGAACAGTTCAGAAATAAGGGAGAATCATGCTTCCAATTTAAGGAAAACTTCTTCAGTTATTTGAGCTGTAAATGGAGTGTTCTTTTCTGTAAGAACCGACTGAAGCAACTCGATTTTTGACTTTAAAGACATAAGAGAGATACTAGAGACGCTAACGATATATGTCTGATGACCGACGTGACTATAACTTAACAAAAGTTGCTTTAGAGACTTTTTCCTCCCCTCTCGAAAATGTGTGTGTTTGGTGAAGAATAGCATTTCAGCTGTTGAAATGATGCTCTCAAGACCAGTGAAATAGCCTTAACCAGAGAAAGCTACTCTCAGAACAGTGCTGTCAAATCCAAATGAACTTTGTATGAAATTCACCTATTGCACCTGTTTTAAAGATGGGACCGTCATGCATGGCAGGTATAGAGACTGGACGTTTGAACTGTTGTTGGGAGTGTGGAACCAAATAAGAAAATGGAGAACAAGGTATGGACACCTTAGGCTTTCTGTTGGTAAAACTTATTACCTGAGTTCTCTAATCATATTCTGTTGCTTTAAACAAAAAAATGCTTATATTCCCTTTTTATAATGTTGTCACACCTCCTTATCACTGTATTGCATATAAATCTGTCCATGTAAGTCATACCCAGAAACAGATCGTGGCTAAGCATTACCATTTCTCTCTCCAAAACGCCGTCAGAATCTGTATAGGAAGTGTTCTTTAAGTGGATGAAAATGGGCAAGATCAGAAGGGCCAAGCATTGTTTTATAAAAATCAGAATAAAATTAACTTTCACATTTTAGGAAATAACCAGTGAACTGTCTAATGCTAGCATTTTGAATTCTGAGCATGACCACAGTGCTGTGTGTAGTAGTATTTGTCATTGCTGCTGGGCCTGGACTCTGTACATTCTTTTTTCTGTGCAGTGTTGAGGTGTATAGCTAGAAAAAGCAGACTTTGTCTTTAGAATAAATATTTCAAATTATTTTTGTGACAGAATTAAAAGATAACACAATCGTTCTGTGAATGTTTGGAAGACCCTTCATATGATCACTTTAATGAGTACTTACCTTTTGACATACCTAATAATTAATCCTGGATTCTCTTATACCCATCCACGAGGCAGAGCAGCAGTCCAGTGATGGGGTGTCAGCAGTTTCTGGTTCTCTAGCTCACCTTTGTCTACATCAGCTCCTGGCCTTCGTCCACTCCCTACATCGTGTCCCAAACACAGGGCTTCTTTTCTTTCTCTCCTTCTTTCCTTTTCTAGATGGTACCTCTGACAATATTGCCCTAACTCCGATCATCAGACCTTTGGGATTTTGGAAGACTGGGAGTGGTAGGAGTGTTGTCGAGTTGCCCACAGTGCTCAGCACTGCACTGGTGATGGTAGGTGTGCAGATCCTCACTGAGTGAGCAAGTGAGCTCGTGCAAATGAGGCTGACCACAGCACCAGGACAAACAGCTATGAGACAAGGGATACAAGCAATGTGCACATGAAAAGAAACAAGAGGAAAACATCCAGACTCTCAGATCTTAAAGACAAACAAAATTAGCAATATTAGCATTTTAAGCTTCTGCTAAAAAATAAACTATAGAGAAAAGGAAAACCCACTGTTGATGAGATTATTAAACTAGTATCTGCAGAGGCTTTGCAGTTTACAGAGTGCTTTACATAATTTGATCATTATGTTAACCACATGGGGCATATTATTATCATCATCATTATTACCATATCTTCATTATTATTCTGCATTCTACAAATTATGGACTGAACTGAATTGTTTAAAAGATTCCCAGTTTCCATCTTCTTTTAGCCACTGGTCATTAAGAAAATTTATTAGCAGCATATATCGTGAATCAGAAAGATATATGTGCTGTTTGTCCCAGTAATAACTCTGCTGAGAACTAATCCTAAGGAAAATCTGAAAGTAGAAGATGTCCTTTGCAGTGTTGTTTATAATAATGAGGAATTAGAAACAACCAAAACTATCTCAAAGTAGGAAAATGGCAGTATAAATTATCTACATTAAATCAATGTTATACATAGCTAAAATTATTATGAAGGTTATGTAATAATATGGGAAAATGTTTGGTAAGTCATATTAAAGAAGTATAATATAAAATGACACCATTTTGATGGCCCTAACTAAGAAAAACGTATGCGTATGTTCTATGAAGAGTTGATCTGTTAGACGGGATTTCAGTAGACTTAATTTATATTATTTATATGTCTGTATAAAACTTATTTGCAAAATAAGTTTTAAGAAATTTATACCACAATAGGCTCCACCACCCCCCTTTTTTTGGCATCATAATTAGAATAGGGAAAAATCAGAATAAAATTAGCCATTTTCACATTTTAGGAGATAATCATAAACTGTCTAATTCCAGGATTTTAAATTCTGAACATGGTCACAGTGCTGTATTTTGTAGCAATTACATTTGGTATTGTGACTATTTCTGTACTCTGTGCATTCTTTTTTCTATGATAAACATAATGTAGAAATATATAACCCCCCCAAAAATGCATAGTCGTTTGAGAAACATCATATTTGTACCTCAGTGTTGAACCCTTTTACAAAACAAGCATCACAGGCAGCATAGTCCTGGGTGCTGATGTCTTTAAGAAAAGACACTGAATGTGCTTTTGCAAAAAATTCCTCTTAGCCTGAATTTCTGGTTGCCAAAAGGAGGGCAGATTTCCAATGCAAATATTTACGATAGTGAGCCCTACTCACAGGCACTTAAATCATTCATCTCTCACTTTTTATGGTAGTGTTGTGAATTGCATTCTTTTTGGGTTTATAATTAGAGGATGGAACAGATGGCAAAGGCCTAGTTTGCAGTGATGTGACCATTAGAATGGCCTTCATCGTCCGGTTGTGATTCCAGGGAACCTGTTTTTCTCATGCATGCTCAGAACAGTATGGGACAGCTGTGGGTTTGCACGGTAGCCACACACTCTGAGTTTTTGCAACATCTGAAGCTACATAGGAATGAGACTGGACCTAAAAAAGTAGTCTCTGGATGTTTCTAAGGGTAAGGCTTCTGGAGGGGAAAGGTGAGGTCCTGTGAATCATATTTCTATAATTGTGATTTTTTCTAAAGTTACACAATTCCACAATGGGAATAAACATCTGTTTTATGCTCAGGTGTTCATAGAACGCTCTTTGGGTGTGTCCTCTTCTCTCAGTGTACGCGAGAGTTAGGTATCACCTTTCACAAATAGTTGCTGTTCTTTTCAGGCTTATTTAACCAGTAAGTGCCAAGTATTGTTTTCCTAGTTAAACCCTTCGGTAAAATTAAGTCTTGTTTGTGAAGATAGACCAAAATGGGAAGGTGCAGTGAACAAAATTTTGTATTTTAAAAGAAATGGTTGTTGATGAATCTTTATTTGAATGCTATACATCATTTCAGAGTATAAATTTTTTCAAAAATTAGGACAGACTATTTTTTAATGCAGTAAGTCCATAGCTTAAAAGAGGAATTCTGTCTTTGATGTCATTTGGTGGATGAAAACATTCTCGTTCAATAGAAAACCAGCATCTTTTTCATGCTTGTTTGAGACCAGTGCAGGCAGCACACTGATATTCATTCAGATATAAATGCCATATTCACTTTGAAATGCAAATTATTTAAAGAAAAATAGCATATGGTGGAGGTAAGTACCTTTTCAAATCAACTCTTACACTTTAGGGATATAAGTACAGCTGAAATTATTCTTTGGAAAGAATCTGGTGCTTTTGACACATGGAAGCTCGCACTAATCAAGGCGGCCCCGCAAGCACACACACATCCACATCAAGGAAGCGGCGCTGCGCGTCCATGGATTAGCTTGGTAATGCAGCCGCCCGCTGCTAGGCAGGGCGAGCACCAGCTGATCGTAGATGGGGTATTTAAGGAAACACTCTTTCTGAGTTCAGAATGGGCCAAGTAGTCAACCATGTATTTCATGGTAATGCAAATAATATTTGGGGTAAAATACTGAGACAAATGCCAAAAAGGTCCTTTTGTGACCCCTTCATATGGAAACCAGTACCCCGTACTGTTTAGGGCTGGGCCACTCTTTAAGAAGTTATTGCTTTTGAGACAGTTTTCTTGCCCACCCCAGTTCCTGGCCTGACTTCTGCATTCACAAGCCATTTAAATGACAGTATTAGCTTTGGGGGGTAAGTTTTATTGATGTAACATATGTGTAGAAAGTGAGAAATCCTAAGTTACAGCTAAGCATACAGGTGACCAGCACTCAGATCAAGAAGCAGCAGATAGACAGCCACACCTCCAAGAAGCCCCCGTGGGCACCGTCCTGTCACCACACACACATACAAGGGTCATTGCCATGTGATTTCTCATTCTGCAGACTGGTTTTGCCTGTTGTTCTGGAACCGTCCTAATGGCTGGTGCCTTTGCGGTCATCTTCTTTTGCTTCGCGTTCTGTGGTGTTTGTCCCTGTTGTGGCCGTGTCATTAGTTCACTGGTTCTTGCTGGTGTGTAATCTTCCATTGTATGGATATACCACAGTGTGCTTATGGTGGGTGCACATTTCGATTGTTTCCATTTGGAGGCTATTACGAGTAATGCTGCTGTGAACATTCCATACATGCTTTTCGGAGGACATATTTACGTACATCTGTATGATAAAGGGATGTGACAGGAGAAGAGGAATCTCGACAGAGAAAAAAATGAATTGCATTTTGAAATGTTTAATGAAAGCTTTACATCTGGTGAGTCAACTAGAAGAACAGCTTAGGTCATGCTGGGACAGTACTTGGATAAGGTAGTATCCCGTCTTTCCATCTGTTCTTTAGATGAGTCTAATTCCAAAGCATAAAAGAAATCTGCAATGTTCATGAAATCTTCCCGGTACCTTCCGGCAGGAGTGATCTCCCTGCCCCTTGTCCTTTCTTTCAGCTCTTGCATTTTGGCCATTTGTGGACTTGTCTGTTACTTTCTAGTAGACTAGTCTGTAGGTTTCCTAAGGGCAGGGTCTCTGTTTCCTTCATTGTGCCCAGCACAGTAGGAGCTCGACGCAATGATATGAGGAACTCTAGAAGGTCAGTGTTAAAACAGGAGGCAAGCACTGTGCAAGGTCCGACTTTGCCCTGTCTGCCAGCTACCAAGTTAGCCTGCCGCAGTTGGATGGTGAGACTCCTGTCAGGACAGATGAATTTATGACTCACAGCAGTGGCAGCAGCCAGAGTATCAGCATGGTCATGCACTGGTTCCCCAAGCCCCAGTTCCCACAGTGTGACGTGAGGGCTGGGTGACAGCAGCACACACAGTGGCTTATGTTACAGGAGATGAACCTCGCATTTAGCCCCGTGTTTAGGAAACCCCAGTCTTTTATAATGCGATACAAGCAAGCCTGCCCAACCTTTGTTGTGGAAAATGACATTATGTTTCTTATCCTAGACAGCAAACAAACTGCCCTCCTCTGGAGGAAGATACATTCCCTGTCATTCAAGTCTGTCCCTTTATAGACATCCCTGGAAAGATAATACAGAACAAAAGTGTGCCCGTGTCTACACTCAAGACCCGTGGACAGCTGGCTACCAACTGTAGGGTAGAGGGACATGCTGCGAGGCTGGGGGAGCGGAGGGGGAGCGGGGAGGATTGAAAGGACAGCCTTGTGCTCATTCTGCAGGAGGCTAGTGTCCCCTGGCCTTCAGTGAGCACAGCTTCCTTTTGAGACCTCTTGTCAGTGGACGCTGATGAGGTTGGTGAGTTAGAACCAGTTGTGAGACCTGTTCCGGGAGGACTCTCTAATCTGGCTTTTAGAATCTCCTCTCTCTAGGGAAATACAGACGAGCCTGTATACAAGGTAGCTTTCAGTTGTGGGGTGCTAAGAGTCACCCCACATCTAAAGGGCATTTCTTATTTCTTATTTCATTTCTTATTTCTTAGACACACAAATGAAATTCTCTGGCAGAACCGGTTTGTGTTTAGGTGGTCCCGTGATAGGGAGGGAAGCGAGAGTCTCTCCTGGGCCAAGGGTCAGTCAGGGTGTGGCTTCTTGTAGGCCATGTGCACCTTCAGCGGGAGCGACCAGCTTGGGGCACACCCACCCTGTAATCCTACTGGCATTGTCGGTCTGTAGCTCCCATCCTGCTAGCCATCTTGTACTTATAATTCTAATGGCTGGCTAGCAAGAGGTCGGGTCTCTTCTTAACGTTTATACCCTTCTGGCTGTCAGGTAAAGGTGTAAGAATTTGATTTAAGTAATTAGTGTAGCAGCACCAGAGCTAGATGTCTTCCTTGTGTGTTGATGGTCATGTGGGTTTTAGATCCCCAGCCCTTCAGCCTCCACCAGGCAGGGCTGCTTCTAGCTAAGCAAGGCCCAGCATTGTGGTTCCCGTGCAGTTGAGGCTGACCTTGATTGTGCTAGAATAACGTTTAGGCACATGTGCGTCTTAGGTGGTCTTGATGTCAAGATCCTACCTCTTAAGCAATCAGATAAAGTCACAGCTTCTCTCACAAATGAGAGCTTCAGATCCTCAGCCTTAATTGATAACTTGTTAACTTGAAATTAATTACCATTCAATGAAAAATGTAGCCCTCAAGTACTTTGAGAGAGTATAAAGTGGTTTTATACATAGCATCTCTCATTTATGCTTAAATGTACTTTAAAAAGTGTTGAAAACTCTCTGCATGGTCACACATAGAGTAGGTGTTGCTAGATGCTTACAGATAAGAAACTGGAAGCAGGGATAGTGCTACTTGGCCAGTTAATTAATGACATTCATTCAGGAACAAAAATGAAATGAAATATCAGACTTTGTGTGGTATGTATATGTAAAAATAAGCATTAAATATTATGACCAACTATAATTAGATTTGAAATGTGTACAGTTATTTAAGATATTCACTAAGCATTTGGGGGTTGTTTTTCTTCGATGGATTTACTGAAAGTACGTAAAAATGCCTCAGAGTGTGACCATTGGCCTGGGATTGCTCACACGTGGGGCGCAAGATGCTTCACAGTTTCTGTTTAGCCAGCACGGCTGCTCCCCCGGTCCTGGCTGAGTCTGTAGACCACTGGTTTAAAATATTTGTCTTCATGTGTTTATATTTAAAGGCAAGTATCTGTGGATCCCTAAACTATATATTTAGGGCAGAAACAATATTTCTTACCCTTTGTAATTTTTTTTTTTTTTTAGTTCAGCAAGTGTATTTCCCATCATCTCAGAAAACACTTTTGTTTCCTTATGTCACAGTTAGTTGGTGTTTTCAGAAAAAATTCAACTGATATGAATATAGAGTGAATGAGTATATATAGAAAAGAGATTTACTCCCTTAGGAGAAAATCATAAATGTTTTATTTTGGAAATGAGAATCCTCCTACGCATATTTTTGGAAGGTTTATGTAACTCAAAGTAACCAAGTTCAGGGGCGAGGTGGGCAGGTCACTGCGTGCAGTGGGGCAGGTGGGTGGCAGGTGTCACCCTGGCGATAGCGTTGTCCACTTACATCCTACAGACAGATCTGAGATAGAGTTAGCTCATTGTTTCCGGACACAAACACAGGCCCATGACTGCCAGATAGTCTCATATTCTAAGTGATGCCAGAAAACATGGATTTTGGTAACATTTCCCAACTTAATTCTCCTTCAAAAAAAATAAAAAATGCATCTCTGAGCTCAACCTAGACTCCAGGCCACGAGTGTATGGATCTGGTTTAAAATTTTACGTTTATACCTGTGTGTCCATATATACACATTGGCCAAAATTCAGCCCTGTCGTTTCTGTTTAGTCCCACAATTGGGAACTGGGTGTGGTTGGGATAAGGGGGACATCCCATGCTAAAGGGTTCTGAGAATCTGCTCTCTAAAGATTGTGCACACCCGTTTTGGATTCTTCCATCCAGACACCAGGAGCCCACGGTCTTGCAGGAGGTTCTTCAGTGATGCATTAGCGGCACCGTCCACTTGTTTTCATCTGTGAGGACATTTTAAGGAATCTCCCCTTTCCTGTTTCGGCAGTGCGATATTTGGCCCTGAGATGTAGAGCGTGCAGTGAGTTCTCCATCAGCTGTCTCCGTCTGAGCGTTTTATGCATTCCCACCTTGACTCAGGTTGAGTTGGCTGTCTTTCTGAGTTTGTTGATACTTCCAGAGTTTTGTTTCAAGTAGTCAGTGATAGATGCACTAAAATAACTTCCTCTGCCTTATAAAGGAGATAATTCTGGGACGTTTTAGACCGCTTCTCTTGGGGACACTCTCAGGGGAGGATGAGTGAGGCAAGCGGTGCTGCAATGGACAGAGTGAATTTAGTTTTGTTTTTTCAGGTGTTTGGACTTTGTGTGCCTAATGCTGGTATAAAATGAGGTTTGTGGACAGATTCCACACTTGGTGATGACTTGTCAGGGGTCTTGGGCATTGTAGTGAGGAAGGAATCATCTCCTTGACATTTTAACAATGTGGCCGGTGTCTCTGAGGGCAGGAGGGGCTCAGAGGTGCCTGGCATAGAAGTCAGGGTCACAGCAGAGGAAGTGTCTCACCTCTGCTTGCATGTACCTTTTCGTTGTTCTTTTCCACTGTTCTTTTTCCACCTTTCCCTTTTCCTTCCACCTGCCATAAAAATGTTGGCAGTGTCTTGAAGCCTCTGTGTACTTGGACGAGTTCACATGATAAAAGCAGTAGGGGCCAACGGAGCCCCGCTGCTCTTGGGAAGCGCCTCTTCCCCGAATGCAGCTCCGATTGGTGGATTTGTGGGTTGGGGTCCCCGCAGGGAAGAGTAGCACAGGGGACAGTGCAGGCACTAGGGCTGGTGGAAATGGTGCCAGGACTACCCATGGGCCCTACAGCGTAGGGTCACCTGAACAAGCCTTACAGCAGAGAGGCCCATGGCCAGCCCGAGACAGCTGCTCAGGAAGAGAGCCTGGGAACAAACACCAGATCTCACCCATCTCCCTCCTTTAAATTCCTGCACACTCCTGGTTGGTGAGCCCAGCTGGCAGCCAGATGGTGCTGGAGACAGTGGATGTACCCGTATGGGTGCCCTCCCAGGAGGAGGGCGGGAGGAGAAGGGGTGCAACAGGAACACGGTGGGCACAGGCTGCAGGAGGAGACTGGGCTGCTCCCCTGCAGGTGGGGGCATCTTATCTGTGCTGCCCGCTGTGGGTTCTCAATACCCTGTGGTAGTGGGATCTGGCCAGGGAGAACTGTTCGCAGAGGACAGCTACAGGTGGCCTCAGTGGTGACAGTGGAGAATACTGGAAGAAGCATGTGATGTTCCCCTTAGTGCCACCTGTCTGGCCCTGGGCTGTTCCTCTGCCACATGCCTGGCCCACCTCCCTGACTGTAGTGAGGGTTGGTACAGGAGTAGGCTGGGTGCCCTAGCATCACACTGCCATTCAGGATGTGGGCACAGGGTGGTGCTGTGCATTTCCAGGGTTGTAGGGCATGCCCAAGCCCTAAAATCAAGCTCTCAGAACATCAGAAATGGGGAGGAATGGAAAAACTGGCTCAAAACCCTACAACTAGACAGAGGAGCCGAGACCCAAGGCTTCCAACCCGCACTCCTGTGCTTTTCCCCCAGGAGCACCTTTGATAACAATGGTCTATGGTGGTGGAGAGCTATAGTACCAGTGTTTGTTTCCTTTAGTAGTTATCTTCTGGGTTTGAGTGTTTCTTTAATTAATCTGAGCTCTATGTCAGGTCCACTGAAACTTTAATGTGCACATGGATCACCTGGGGATCTCATTAAGATGCAGGTGTGAGGGTGGGGCCTGGGATTCTACATTTCCAACATGCTCCCAGGCAGTGCTGCTGCTGTTGGTCCAAGGACCACATTTTGAGTAGGAAGATGTGGCCTTCCAATCCTTCCCTCGCTAAGGTGTCACTTTGGGCTTTTTTCTGGAATCAGGTAGACCTATGTATGAATAATTTCCCTTATGATACTCAAAATATACCCAGTTCAGACAACAGCATAAAATAGGTTTTTTTTTTTTTTTTTTTAAGGTAGAAATATGTTTTTAAAAACTAATCCCTAGTCTTCACCAATCACGTATTTGTTGTGTTGGTCACATACTGTGCTTCAGTAAATGATTTTGTAACTTTACAGTGCTGCACAGGATTGCAGAGAGGTTGCTTGTTTGTAGAGGAGCCCTGGCTCCTGCCTCTGGCTGTTCATCCAAATCACCAGAGTACTTTTGAAAATGCATATTCTCCCCAGCCCCTGCCTCTGCTCCTTTGAATCAAAATCCGTATTTTTTGAAGCCTCTACTTTTAAAAAGCTCCATAGGAAATTCTGGTAATTGGCCAGATTTAGGAACCACTAATATGGGCTGTGTACTTAAAATCTTATACTGTGAAAACCTTCTATTGAAACAGTATAGAATTTAATTGGTTCTTCACTAAGACAATCAGAAGAAAGTTACAAAAGAAAACCTAATACCTCTGAAGATCTGCTTATAGATCTAACAAACTAATTCACAAGCAGCAAGGTATGATTGGCTAAGCTTTAGAGAAAGGCACTTAATTATGTTTTTGAGTCTAAAATTGGAGTGACCAGATAATAATTCATTTTGATGTTGAGCAACTGATTCAAATCATTAAGTATACAATGGAATCATTTTTCATCACAGTCCATGTGCTGTGAAGTCGCTAAGGTTATTTTTCCTCGGCTTAGTCTTTTCAAGGTTAAGGGTAAACTTATCTGGTTTAAGAGTCTGCGTTCCCTCCGTGTTGTGTCTAGGGCTTTGATTTGTGTTGATCATAAAGTAAAGCTTCACCATGAAAATAATCCTCTGGCACCAGACAGTTGACTCCCAATCGGTGATCATTTTCAGTTCCATTGACATGTTGACACAGCGGGGCTCCTGTAGCGCCCATCTTGCTGGCCTCCTGGACAGCGGTGCTTTTGCAGGACTGCCTGGGTCTTTTGCCTTGACCTGCACTGGACTTGGAGGTTGTGGTTGGGGTGCAGGTTTTTGCTCGGGATTGTCTTGTGTGCCCTCATCTGAAGGACGGGTTTCTTCACATTGCGTTCCAAGCACGATCAAGATTTGCGTCACCTTTTTATTCCTCTTGAGTGTTTTCTGTGTGGTGCTTTCATCTGCCATGTAGGCAGGACGAGGGCAGCTCTCAGTGGTAATAAGGTATGTTGTGTGCCAGCGTGTAGGCGTGTGCCAACGTAGACTAGCGTGCGCTGGCTTCTGTGGTCTGCAGTCGCCGTGGTGTTCACCTGACTTGTTTATTCCTAGGGAATGTCACTAGTGCATCTGGGTCTCAGATGGCAAGCGGCGTCAGCCTGGTCTCCTTCAACAGCCGGCCCGATGGCATGTACCAGCGCTCCTACTCAGTCTCCAGTGCCGACCAGTGGAGTGAGGCTACAGTCATTGCAAACTCGGCCATCAGCAGTGGTAAGAAGGGGCACAGCCCCATGGACCCGTGGCCACCTTAGGGTCCTCCGTTGTAAGCCAGGGGCTGAACGTGACGCCCGAGCTCCCATGCTCCACTTGGAGCACGGTGCCCATGGGGCTGCTGCGGTGGCAGTGCACATCTGGCCTTTCATCTGTGGGACATTTGTCCTTGCTAGGCTGTCTCACCCATGTGATCTCATCTGTTCCTCTTCAGTGCAGGGAGCAGACATTCGTCCCCATTTGACAGATTTGGAAACTGGGGCTGCAGACAGGGCAAGTGGCTTACCCAGAGTCATGACAGGGAAGTGGCAGAGCTGAGAAATAATGTCAGATTTTATGTCCCAATCATACTGACCTACATAGTGTGGCCTACACTTCTGCCATCGGTGCACATTTTATATCATTAGGATTAATTCTTTCTCCTTGTCAGTTTTCCAGGATTCCTGATGTAACCTCTAAACTCGGGAGAATGCCCTCCATAATCCCTCAGTCCTAGATTTCCTTCAGCTTTTTCTTTTTTTGGCAAGTGTAGCAGCTTCTTGGGGACAAGTGTGCACGTTGGAAACGATCTTGTCGTGCGTGTGAAACATGAATCAGCACAGAGAGCACACGGGCTGGCTGCAGCATGCTTTGCCTGTAGCATTTTGTCTATGGCCTGTTCACCGGTATTTAAAGGAATTCCCACTGTTGTATGCAATCTATCAGGCAGGGTTTTAGAGTAATTTTAGCATAATTTGTTCTAATTAAAAGATTCCACATCAGGTCTTCCCTGTAGACCCGCCAGCTGCTGCAGCAGGACGTTTGCTTTGGGTAAACATCGTCCTCTGTCTAGTTCCTCACACTCCTCCAGCAGACGCTGCCAGGCAAAGGCTTTAAAGGAGCACAGCTCCAAACCAAGTTAGCAGAAGTGGAGCCAGGAAAAGCTGCTCCAGAGGATGCCACAGTGGTGCGGCTCTGGAAATGCCTGTGACTTGGAGCCCTGGGCCCAGCACGTCCCGTTTCCAGCCGCAGGCTCCTCCCCACAAAGCCACTGCTTTGATAGATGGCACCCGTCTGCCTTCAGCCCCCTCCAGGCTCTTCCAGGCTCTCTGCCTTTAATCTGCAATCATGGTGGTACCTTGAGAACCTCAAGGAAGGGGGTTTGAAGTCATCATGAGCTACTCACCTGCAGGTTATTCCCTTCCCAACCACTGCGTGCCGCGGAAGACGTGGTGGTGAGCCTTTTCATCAGACCCGTGTGCTTCAGCCACAGTGCCCCACCTGCCGACCAGGCAGCCTAGAGCAAGCAGCCTCCCCTTGCCAGCCTCTGTTTCTTACCTATTTGATGGGCACACTCTTCTCTCCCTTATGTAACCATTAGGCATGCGGCACACACAATGCATAGCTTCCGTTACTGAGAATCTATTTATTACCACGGCCACTCTTTTAGATGGAGCAAGTTAAGGAGCAAAGGCCTTAAAGGTGCTCAGCTCTATACTTATTTCTTTATCAAATACTATAAAATATTGATTATCAATTACTATTACTATTGATAAGGTGGAATTCTGTCACCGCCATCCCGTGAAGGTGTGTACCCACAGAGCCACATCTGAGGGCACAGGGAGATCCAGGCTGGGCCTCCCCAGAGCCTGGCATGTGTGTGGCGTGGACGAGTGTGCCTGGCCAAGCAGCTTCTACCTTACAAAACTTTCCTCCTTTGAGTGAGACACAGTCTGGTTAGAATGACAGCTTTGGGGTTCCATTCCTTTTATGCTACAGGAGTTATATTTGCGAAGAAGGGGGGATTCAAAGAACAAGTTCCTGAAAGAGACCATCACCCCAAGTCTGTGCTTCCCCTGCACTCAGAATATTTTTATAAAAAAGGCATTTTGACAGCATATCAATCTATCTGAAAAACATTCTATACAGATTTTCCTTTTGCACAATTATCTCTTTGATAAAGGCTCATAAGATAACTTTCTCTCTACTAAATAACTCTTTGTGTTTCATTATACGTGTATGTACAGTAGGCATTTCCACACTGCCAAATCATCAGACTCCATTATTTCCAGACTCTTGGTTTGGTTGGAAGTCTCTTTCCATGGAAGTTGACACAGACCTATACGGTATCTATAAGAGACTGAAGTCACCTACATTGGAATGCTGTTTTTAAATCCACAAAGCGATTTCTTATATATTAACACACTTAGGCATCCCGTAAAGACCAGTGTGCTGCCTGACCTCATACAGTGTGATCACAGGAGATAAGAAGCACAGGTGTGGGCTGGGGGGTCGGCGGCTGAGGGACGCGGGTGCAGAGCTGAGGGACGCGGGTGCAGAGCTGCAGGGGAAGCCAGGGCTGACTCTGTGCAGGTAGTATAAGGATTGATACAGTTAATCAAGGAATACTTCCCAAGGAGAATTGGACTTGAGAACTGCTTAAAGAACCAGATGGATTTTTTTGTGCAAAACAGCAGGAGGAAGTTATTATAAGCATTGGGGCAATTTGGACAAAGACTCAGAGGAAGAAAAGGGAAAATGGAACGGCCAAGGAGCCGCAGTGAAGTGAGAGGTGTTGGGTGCAGCAAGATGAGGAGAGATGAAAAGAGGAGAGCTGAGTATTGACGGGCCAGAATTGCCAGGTTCATTTGCATCTTATTTTAAGACTTAGAGCAGACGTTTTAAAGAGCAAAGATCCAGAAAGACAACAGAACAGTACACAGAAATAGGTTTCTCGCAGTTTTACAGGGATTTTCCTCAATGCCTGTATTTTCTAAGGATTGATAATGTCACACCTGAAATATTGTTGAAAGGGAAGCAATGATAATAAGGGCTAATATTTATTGAGAGCGTCCCGAGGGTTATCTCACTTGATCCTCACGGAGTAGACTGTTGTCAGCTTCGTTTTACCAATGGGTAGACTGGTACAGAAGGGTTAAATGTCACTTGTCTAAAGGCACATTCTGGGAAGGGCCAGGATTCAAACTCAGGTGGCCTGATTCCAGGTCTCAGTTCTCCAGGTGTGCTTCTTGGACCACCACCAGCAGCATACCCTGGGAACTGCTTGGAAATGCAACTTCTCAGGCCCCATTCGAGGTCCACTGAATTTAAAACTTAGGCCATAGGACCCAGCAGTCTGCATTAGCAAGCCCCTATGGGTTTATGCTGCGTGCTGTGGTTTGAGAACCGCTGCTCTAAGTCATTGCTTCTCAAAGTGTGGTCCACGGACCAAGTGGCCTCTGATGGCTCTTGGGAGTTGGCTAGAAGTGCAGAGCCCCAGGCTACCAGAGATGTCCCTGGCTGTGTGCGGTGAGCGTACTGTCCCAGCTTCCCTCTGGTGAGCACTGTCCCTGCCTTTAGTGCATTGACTCATCAAGTGGCCAGACCCCAGCCGTTTTTTCCTGAGCACCAGAGTCCAGGATCTGATGCTTAACTTCAAGAAAATGTACTTATAAATGGATTTCAGGACCTCAGCATTGGCATAAACATTCCCTGCGATGCTTGGAAAATAATCGCAGAAGAAACAAACATGATTAAGGGCATTCTGTGATGTGTTTCTTTCCAAGTTGCAGTTGATACAACCCTCCCACCCTCTGCCCCTTTAAATTATGTTATCTCCCTCCCCTCTTCCTCCAGTGTCTGGTTTGGATTTCAGAGTCATGAAAAACTTACTGTGTGCTAGCAGCAGGAGTGGGGAGAAGCTGGCAGCTTTTGAATATAAATGCCCATGGGTTGGTGAATGTGCCTTCCCACTGTTGCATACTTTTATTGTGAAACATACGAACAACAACATTAGGATTCAATTTTTCTCTGCCCCCTTGTTCACCCTAAATTAAGACTTTGGCTCCAGAGAACTTTTCAGAGTCTTCCCCTCTAGACACACGGTACCCCCAGGGGTTTCTGCCTTTTAAGCAGCTGTGAGCAGCTCCTAATTAGATAGATTGCTTTGTAGTGGGCGAAACTACAAAGCAGGAGGTGCTGGTTAAATTAAGGGGAGAAGGAAGGAATACTCCATTCTGCGAAATGGAATGCCCCACTGCTTTATGACTATCACTGTCGTAAGGTTTTACATTTAAGTACCTGAGGTTTAAAATTAAATGTCTAATATAATTTGGCGTTGCTAACATGAGACTTGCATCTGCCCTTAGAGAAAATCCAGACAGCTCAGTGCAGGGTTTCAAATTGCTGTCTGCTGGCTTGCCAGCAACACAGAGGATTGGATCCCTCTTCGACTAAGTACCACATGCTGCTCAGCGTAATTTTTTAAATGCAGAAACATATTCATCTTGAGCTTCGGCATTGAAAAAGGCTGTTCCAGAGTACATGAAAAATTAATTTTTTTACATTTTTTCTCACTCCCCTAAGTGTTTGACAGGAGTAATTTTTGCAGCAAGAGAGAATAAAAACTGGTGGCTGTAAATTCTTGTCCTGGAACCTCTTGTGTAGATTCTTTATGGACCCAGAATTGATCTACATGTCAGATCCTGTTGTGGTTTCCACTGTTCATCACCGTAATGGCAGTAGTGAGCCCAGGAACACCAACTTATAATCCTGGGAGAAAGAAATTGGTGTTTGCAGTCAATGAAGGGGCAGCTTAGCTTTATTGATAGATTCAGAACAATTATCTCTGCAACAACTATTGGCTGAGGGTTTCTTGAATCTTATTGGAAGCCTATAATTTTTTCTTTGATTGATCATTTTCTCCAAAGGTAATTTTCTCTTGAAATGTTAGCCAAGAGTTAGCTTTACCATGGGTAGCAGGGGGCTCTGAGGGGTCATTTGTAGCATACTTGGTTGTCATATCTTGTTTCAAGGCAGGACACGTGTTTAGATGCAGCACGCCTGTGTTGAGGGCCAGCACTGCCACCCGGAGCCCTGTGTTTGTCTGCCTGCCTTCCTGAGTGTCTGGGCCAGCCTGGCCCGGCCTCCCACCAGCTCCTGCGAGTGCCAGCCTTGGCTGATGGCCTCAGCTCTTGCTGTTGCCGTGGCAGCCAATCTCCCTGTCCTCTTGACTGTCAGGTTGTTCTGATAGCTCCACCCCGTTCCTGATTGCTTCAATGCAACAGTTTATCTTCTGCCACATTGACTGGCCATCGCCGTTAACACTGCATTTCTTCCACTGACTCTTGAGTGTTGCTCTTCAACCTCACTTCACCCTGCCCACACCAGGCCACCGTGCAGTCTTGTCAGGATCAAGCACAGACACCATATTCACCTTTCACATTTCTATGTGGAAGATGTGCAGCGCATCTGTGTTTGCACATGTGTGCTTGCGTGCATGCGTGTACTTTGGTCCCTGTTTCCTTCTAAACTTTTAATCATGTATCTTCCTGCTAGAATCTGGTTATTTGACAGCTGAATTGGAAGCATTTGAGTGTTTGCTAACTTAAATATTTTTTCCCATTATGAAAATTTTTTGCATGGCTATTTTAACAATGAGGGTTAGAAACGTGAGTTTCAGCTTTGGTTGCTGACTGTCCTGTACTTCCTTTTGTTTCTCCCTTCCCGTCGAGCCAGCCCACGAAAGGTCAGCAGCCCTGCATTTGTGACCACATCGTTTACAGTGAGCTTGTTGTAAATGGGTTCCAGGGATATCGACTGTCGGCTCATCAATTTTAATTTTTACAGTTTGAGCATTTTTTCACTCCGTGGATGTTATACTGACAATTTTAGTACATGACCAGCAGGTGGTGGTAGTGTGACACTACCAAGCTCTGTCCCGGAGGCTCAATTTGTAGGATCTTAATGAGGTAGGACAAGGAGAATGTACATGTGTCGGCCGCCTTCGTTGGCATGAGCTTCACATCTAATGTTCATTCCTGGAAAGTCATTGTCCCTGTCTCATAACTAAGGTTCAAAAAGGCTGAGAAACTAAGACTACGACTTTAATAATTAGCCAAAATCCAAACCCCGGACTTTCTGATTTCAAAGCTTATGGTCTTTCTCCTCTGCTATTTTTTAAGGAGAAATGCTTCCTTAGTATTAAAAGATTGTATCAAAAAAATTCTGTGTTTTTATAGTGCTTCCTTTTTAAGGAAACACATTATAATATAGATATCCATTTTCTCTTCTCGCGCTGATCCTGAACTTTCCTTTATCAGTTCCTTCCAAATCGTGGCTGGCATTCAGAAACCATTCCCTGGGGTTTGTCATCAACCTTCAGCTTTGCTCAGTGTGAAAGGGCCCCTGGGCTCTCATCTCTCAAAGCCGGGCACTCCCGTCTCAGCCGCCGGGGGTCTCTCTCGCTCGCCAGGCTAGTCGGCCTAATTAAAAGGATGACCCAGGCTCCCGTCTACGCTGAGCCCGCTTTCCTTTCTCTGCATGTGGCCAGGGAGAAAGCAGGAGCTTCCCAGGGTAGTTGGCCACAGGGGGTAAAAGGTGCATTTTTTTCCCTCCCTATCAGAATGTTGTAACTTTGTGCTTTGTCTCCTTAGTTCCTTCCTGTCAGCTATTTCGAGCAGTAGCTGCTGACCAGGAGAAACAGAGGGACCGGCAGACGCTGCCCCGATTATCAGAACAGGGAGCAGCGGCTTTCATGCCTCAAGGCCAATAATCCTCATGGCAGTGCCAGGCAAAAATCTGGAAATCATTCGTTCTGTTTTGTTTTTAGGATGGGTTCTGCATGCTTTTTCAGTGTTAATTTTGTTTGGGGTATTTTTTTTAATTGTACGTTTGTGCGGGGTACAGTTTGTTTCACTGCATGCCTTTGTAGTGATGCAGCCAGAATAGTCGGCATATCCGTCACCTAAGCATTTATCATTTCTTTGCAGTTAGAACACTCAAGATCCTCTTTCTGGCTGTCTTGAAGTGCACACTTCGATATTATTAGCTGTCGTCACCCTGGAGCACCAGAACTCGTCCTTGCTAACTGCCTGTAACTTTGTGCCCTTTCACCACCCTCTCCCCCTCCTCCTTACCCTTCACCTTACCGTCTCTAATAGCCACTGTTCTGCTCTCAATTTCTGTGAGATGAACTGTTTTAGTTTCCATATTATGAGTGAGAACACACAGTATTTCTTTCTGTGCCTGGCTTATTTCTCCTAACATAATTTTCTTCAAGCTCGTCCATGTTGATGCAAATGGCAGAATTTCACCTTTTTATGAATGGGTATTAGTCCACATTTTCTTTATCTTGTCATCCATCAATGGACATTTAGTTTGTTTCCAACTCTTGACTGTTGTGAATAGAGCTGTGATACACATGGAAGTTCAGGTATCCCTTCAACATGATGATCTGCTTTTCTCTGGGTGTATACCCAGTGGTGGGATTGCTGGATTATATGTATGGTAGCTCTATCTGTAGCTCTTTGAGAAACCTTCATACCGTTTTCCATAATGGCTGCACTAATTTACATTCCCCCAACAATGTATAAGTCTTCCCCTTTCTCCACGTCTTCACCAGAATTTGTTATTTTCTGTCTTTTTGGTCATAGCCATTCTAACTGGGATGAGATGATATGTCATTGTGCTTTCGACTTGCATTTCTCTGATGATTAGTAATGTTGAGCATTTTTTCATACACTTGTTGGCCATTCGTATGTCTTCTTTTGAGAAATGTCTGTTCACCTCCTTTGCCCATTCCTTAATCATATCATTTTTTTTTCTATTGAGTTGTTTGAGTTCCTTGTATATTCTGGATATTAATCCCTTGTCAAATGTATAGTTTATGAATATTTTCTCCCATTCTGCAGGTTGTCTCTTCCCTCTGTTGGTTATCTACTTTGCTGTGCAGAAGCTTTTTAGTTTGACATAATCCCATTTGTTTATTTTTGCTTTTGTTGTCTGTTCTTTTAAGGTCTTATTCATAAAATCCGTGCCCAGTCCTATGTTTTTTTTCTTCTAGAAGTTTTATAGTTTTAGGTCTTCCATTTAAGTCTATTTTGAGTTGATTTTTTTATGATAAGAGATGAGGGTGCAGTTTCATTCTTCTTCATATGGACCTCCAATTTCCCAGTACCATTTATTGAAGAGACTGTTCTTTCTCCAGTGTTTATTCTTGGCTCTTTGTTGAAAATCAGTTGGCTGTAGGTGCACGGATTTATTTCTGGATCCTCTGTTCTGTTCCATTGGTCCTTGTGTCTGTTCTTGTGCCGGTACCATGCTGTTTTGATTACTACAGACTTGTGTATTTTGAAGTCAGGGAGTGTGGTTCCTCCCACTTTGTTCTTCTTGCTCACGATTGCTTTCACTCTTCAGGCTCTTTCATTGCTCCATTTAAATTTTTGGATTTTTTTTTTTTACCATGAAGTATGTCATTGGTAATTAGATGGGGATTGCATTGAATCTGTAGATTGCTTTGGGTAGTATGGTCATTTTGACGATATTGATTCTTCCAATCCATGAACATGGGATATCTTTCCATTTCTTTATGAATTTTTTTAATCAGTGTTTTATAGTTTTCCTTGTAGAGATCTTTCACTTCCTTGGTTAAATTTATTTCTAGGTATTTTATTTTTGTTGTGGCTGTTGTAAATGGGATTGCTTTCTTGATTTCTATTTCTTTTTCTGCTAGTTCTTTGTTGTTGTATAGAAATGCTACTGATTTTTGTTTGTTTAGTGACTGGTTGGTATGGGGATCTGAACCCGTGATCTTGGTGTTACAAGGCTGTGCTCTAACCAACTGAGCTAACCAGCCAGTCTTTGTTTTATGTGTGTTGATTTTGTATCCTACCATATTATTGAATTTATCAGGTCTAGGAATTTTTTGGTAGAGTCTCTAGGTTTCTCCATATAAAATCATGTTATCTGCAAACAGGGACAGTTTAACTTCTTCCTTTCCAATTTGGATGCACTTTATTTATTTCTCTTGACTAATTGCTCTGGCTAAGACTTCAGTACTATGTTGAATAAAAGTGGAGAGAGTGGGCATCCTTGTCCTGTTCCAGTTCTTTGGGGGAAAGCTTTTAGCTTCTCTCCATTCAATATCATGTTAGCTGTGGGTTTGTCATATATAGCCTTAATTGTATTTAGATACTTTCCTTCTATACCTGATTTATTGAGAGTTTTTATCATGAAGAAATATTGAATTTTATCAAATGCTTTTTCTGCATCTATTGAGATGGCCATGTGGGTTTTTTTCTTCCATTTTGTTGATGTGATGTATCACATTTATTGATTTGTGTATGTTGAGTCATCCTTGCATCCCTGGGATAAATCCCACTTGGTCATGGTGTATAATCTTTTAGATGTGCTGTGGAATTTGGTTTCCTAGTATTTTATTGAGGATTTTTATATATGTGTTCATCTGGGGTATTCACCTGTAGTTTTCTTTTTTGTTGTTGTGTCCTTGCCTGGTTTTGGTATCAGGGAAATGCTGGCCTTGTAGTGTAAGTTTGGAAGCATTCCATCTACTTCAATTTTTTGAAATAGTTTAAGAAACATTGGTATTAGTTCTTCTTTAAATGTTTGGTAGAATTCAGCAGTAAAGCCATCTGGGCTTTTCTTTGTTGGGAGACTTTATTACTGATTTAATCTCATTACTTGTTATTGGTCCATTCAGGCTTTCTATTTCTTCTCAATTCAGTCTTGGCATGTCATAAGTGTCCAAGAATTTTTACATTTCCTGTAGGTTTTAAAATTTATCAGTATATGTTATTCATCATAGTCTCTAATGATCCTTTGTATTCCAGTGGTCTGAGATGTAATGTCCTCTTTTTCATTTCTGATTTTATTTATTCAATCTTTTCTCTTTTTTTCTTGGTTAGTCTAGCTGATGGTTTGTCAATTTTGTTTAACTTTTCAAAAAACCAATTTTTCGTTTCATTGATCTTTTCTATTTTCGATCTCAATTTTATTTATTTATGCTCTGATTTTAATTATTTCTTCTACTTATTTTGGGTTTGGTTTGTTCTTACTTTTCTAGTTCCTTGAGGTGTGATGTTATGACATTTATTTGAAATCTTTCTGTTTCTTTGATGTAGGTGTTTATTCTATAATCTTCCTTTTTAATACGGCCTTAGCTGTATCCCCCATAGATTTTGGTATGTTGTGCTTCTGTTGTCATTTGTTGAAAGAAATGTTCTGAATTTGTTCTTCCTTTTTCTTTTTTTCTTTTTTTTTGTTGTTGTTGTTATTTCCTTCTTAATCTCTTCTTTGATACACAGATTATTTAGGAGCATGTTGTTTAATTTCCATGTATTTGCATACTTGTGAAAGTTCCTCTTGTTATTGATTTCTAGTTTTATTCTATTGAGGTCAGAAAAAATACTTGATATGATTTTGATTTTTTTTTTTTTTTTAACTTGTTGAGATTTGTTATGTGGCCTAACGTACGGTCAGTTCTGGAGAATGTTCCATGTGCCAATGAAAAGAATGTGTATTCTGCAGCCGTTGAATGAAATGCTCTGTAAATATCTGTTAGGTCCATCTGGTCTGTGGTGTCATTTAAATCTGATATTTCCTTGTTGATTTTGTGTCTCAATGATCTGTCCAGTGCTGACAGTGGAGATTACAGTCCCCAACTGGTATTGTGTTGGTGTCTGTCTCTCCCTTTAGATCTGATATTTGCTTTATATATCTGGGTGCTCCTGTGTTGGGTGTGTATGTATTTATAATTGTTATGTCCTGTTGCTGTCTCTTAATCATTATATAATGCCTTTCCTCATCTTTTAGTATGGATTTTGATCTAAAGTCTGTTTTATCTGATGTGAGTACAGCTACTCCTGCTTGCTTTTGTATTCCATTTCCATGGAATATCTTTTCTCAGCTTTTCACTTTCAATCTATTTATGTCTTTATAAATAAGGTGTGTTTTGTGTAGGCAGCCTATAGATGGGTCATTTTTTTTTATCCATTAGAAATCATTTTAAACAGATATTAGAAAAGGATACCGTTGCCAAGTGCTATTGTACCTGGACCATGTCTCTTAGCCCCTCTGGCCCCCAGTATCTTCATCTAGACCACTGGTCCTAAACCATTGGTGAGTTTGTCCCTCCACGAGGCATTATGTGATATCTGGAGACATTTTTGGTTGTCACAATGGGAGAGGGGGTCATTCTCCTAGAATTTAGTGGGTAGAAGCTCAGGATGCTGCTAAATATCTTACAGTGCCCAGGATGGCCCACACAACCAAGAATTATTTGGCCCAAAATGTCGATAGTGCCAGTCAGGAAACCGATCTACACAATGAAGACTTTGGTTCTGTGGTCCTTTCCAGCTACCATTGCTGCATTCCACCATGAATTAAACAAGAATCCTTCCCAAGAAAAGGAGGCCAGTTTCCTTTTTAGAGAGGGTGACTGCAGTCAGCCCACGGCAGTGCCTTGTTCGCAGTATGCTTTCAACACAGCTTCTGAGACCATCCACCCAGGCAGGAGATGTGAGGCATAGCCAGCTCAGTGGCAGTCCTGCTGCTACTACCAGTTATGACCTGACATGACAGTCACTAAGGTATCCTCACTTGCCAGGCATGGGTCCCATGTGATGAGCACTAGTGCAGTCCCTGTTTTAGATGAGGAAATGGAAGAAGAGGGCAATTACACCTAACACAGCAGGTCAGTGGTCAAGGCTGTGTTCAAACAGGCTGTGTCTTAATTGTCACCAAGCCGTGCTCTCAGCCACTCTGCTCAGCTGCCTCCAAGAACACCTCGTGAGGCAGGGAAGCCCCCACGGCTAGGGCTGGGGTGGTCTTGGCATCTCAGTGTCTATCTGCTGCTGTATGAGGATGTGTGGACAATACACACTGAGAGACATAATCTAAATCTAAGTCTCCACACTACAAGTGGGTTGAAATTAACAAAGTGAAAATTAAAGCTAAAATCCTGGGTTCAGGTTCAACAACAAATTTAGGAATAGTAGAATATTAGTACCAAACCTTGGTTGGGGAGACCTGGACATAGCTTATCTAGAGTGATTCTAGATTCATCTAGAGTGATTGAAGGATTGGATGGGTGGGAGAAGCCTCTAGGGAAGGGGCTCTCCACCTGGCTGCATATTATGATTTTTGGAGCATTTTTTAAAAACACAGATTCCTGGAACCAGCAGCTGGAGATCTGATTCATTTGGCCTGGGATGGAGCCTGAGCACTGGAATATTCCCCAGAGGTTACAAATGTGCAGCCAGGGTTGAGAACCACTCCTCTAGGGGGATGCGAATGATATGTGCAAATGGTGTATAAATCTAGAGAAGTGAACTCAGAGTAATGGATGGGAGTCGCGGGAAGGACTGTTTTGACACAAAGCAGCATTAACTAATGTGATAGAATGTAATATTTTGAAATGACTCCCACTTATTCCTCCCCCATCTTCTTTCTCCCTCACCTGATGGCTGTCTTTGGGCTTCACCGAGAAGTAGGGGGAGGCGCCCAAACCCACTCCCACCTGCATCTGGAGCTGCCATCGCTGATCTGCTGCTTGTGCAAGGGTCAGGGTACCCTCACGAAATGTCATCCCTTCCATCTCTGAGCCCGTCCCCCTGCTCATCTTCCCAAGGACTCTGCTTCTGCGGATCCCCTCTGTCTGGCCTGTCCCAGTGGTTCCTCCCGGTTATCGATCACACCGTTCCTCCCTTCCGCATGCACACCTGCTCTGACATCTCTCATCCTGGCTCCAGGGCCCTGCAGCTCTCTTCCCTTCCTCAGTTCTCCCTCTCAGCACACTTTCCCAGAACGCTTGTCTACACTCACTGCCTCAGTTTCCCACCTGCCATGGTCCCTCCCCCTCACACCCATCCGTCCTCCTGGCCAGCGTGCAACAGATCCTGCTCTCTTCTTATCAAATCCTGTGGGTACCTCTTGGCTCCTTTAGTGGTCATCTTAGCCCTGGAGAGCCCCATTGACTGCCCATCTTGCTGGACACCCTCTCTTCTCGGTGCTTCTCTGGATTTGCCTGCTGCTCTCTGGCTGCCCCCAATCAGTCTTCTTCCTCCACTGCCTCCCCTCCGATGCCGATGCAGCCCGGGACTCAGCTCTCCCCTCACTGCGCTCCACTTGGAGCAGGCCCGGATGTTCCTCTAAACTTGCAAGACTCCCAAGTTCACGTCCCCAGCTGTGACCAATCTCTCCTCTTTTGGATGCATGTCACTAGCTAGCTAGCAGCTGGGCAGCTCAGGCTCGCTGTATTCAAAGTAGAACTCCAGATTTCATCCTGAAAGTATTTTCTCACCTGCCCTCTCGCCATCTCATCCTCCCAGTAGCTCAAGACACAAACAAAGGGGTGCTTGTATGTCCTCTTAGCGTCACCTCGCAGAAGCAGCTCATTGGCTTAGTTCACTTGCTCAACTTCCAAAAATGCCAGCTGGGTCTGCCTGCTCACTGCGGTCTCTCCCGTGTCCACCTGGCTGCACCGCATGTCTGCCGCTTCGGTCAGTCGCACCTCCCCTCCTGCCTTGTGTTCTTGCTTCCACCCAGTCCGTTCTCACAGCAGCCAAATTTATCGTTAAAAAAACAGCCAAGAACCCAACTGAGCAACCCTGTTCCAGTACTCTAGTGGCTTCTGACTGTGCTACCCTGCTCCAGTACTCTAGTGGCTTCCAGCTGCGCTACCCTGCTCCAGTACTCTAGTGGCTTCTGACTGTGCTACCCTGCTCCAGTACTCTAGTGGCTTCTCACTGCGCTGCCCTGCTCCAGTACTCTAGTGGCTTCTGACTGTGCTGCCCTGCTCCAGTACTCTAGTGGCTTCCGACTGTGCTACCCTGCTCCAGTACTCTAGTGGCTTCCAGCTGCGCTACCCTGCTCCAGTACTCTAGTGGCTTCCAGCTGCGCTACCCTGCTCCAGTACTCTAGTGGCTTCCGACTGTGCTACCCTGCTCCAGTACTCTAGTGGCTTCTGACTGTGCTGCCCTGCTCCAGTA
The DNA here is from genome assembly GCF_027409185.1 of Cynocephalus volans. Lineage (NCBI taxonomy): Eukaryota > Metazoa > Chordata > Mammalia > Dermoptera > Cynocephalidae > Cynocephalus > Cynocephalus volans. The sequence continues at coordinate 297,867,951 of NC_084460.1, forward strand.
CTCTAGTGGCTTCTGACTGTGCTGCCCTGCTCCAGTACTCTAGTGGCTTCCGACTGCGCTACCCTGCTCCAGTACTCTAGTGGCTTCCAGCTGCGCTACCCTGCTCCAGTACTCTAGTGGCTTCTGACTGTGCTACCCTGCTCCAGTACTCTAGTGGCTTCCGACTGTGCTACCCTGCTCCAGTACTCTAGTGGCTTCTGACTGTGCTGCCCTGCTCCAGTACTCTAGTGGCTTCTGACTGTGCTGCCCTGCTCCAGTACTCTAGTGGCTTCCGACTGCGCTACCCTGCTCCAGTACTCTAGTGGCTTCCAGCTGCGCTACCCTGCTCCAGTACTCTAGTGGCTTCTGACTGCGCTGCCCTGCTCCAGTACTCTAGTGGCTTCTGACTGTGCTACCCTGCTCCAGTACTCTAGTGGCTTCCGACTGTGCTACCCTGCTCCAGTACTCTAGTGGCTTCTGACTGTGCTACCCTGCTCCAGTACTCTAGTGGCTTCTGACTGTGCTACCCTGCTCCAGTACTCTAGTGGCTTCTCACTGCACTGCCCTGCTCCAGTACTCTAGTGGCTTCTGACTGTGCTACCCTGCTCCAGTACTCTAGTGGCTTCCAGCTGCGCTACCCTGCTCCAGTACTCTAGTGGCTTCTGACTGTGCTACCCTGCTCCAGTACTCTAGTGGCTTCTGACTGTGCTACCCTGCTCCAGTACTCTAGTGGCTTCTCACTGCACTGCCCTGCTCCAGTACTCTAGTGGCTTCTGACTGTGCTACCCTGCTCCAGTACTCTAGTGGCTTCCAGCTGCGCTACCCTGCTCCAGTACTCTAGTGGCTTCTGACTGTGCTACCCTGCTCCAGTACTCTAGTGGCTTCTGACTGTGCTACCCTGCTCCAGTACTCTAGTGGCTTCTGACTGTGCTACCCTGCTCCAGTACTCTAGTGGCTTCTGACTGTGCTACCCTGCTCCAGTACTCTAGTGGCTTCTGACTGCGCTGCCCTGCTCCAGTACTCTAGTGGCTTCCGACTGTGCTACCCTGCTCCAGTACTCTAGTGGCTTCCGACTGTGCTACCCTGCTCCAGTACTCTAGTGGCTTCTGACTGTGCTACCCTGCTCCAGTACTCTAGTGGCTTCTGACTGCGCTACCCTGCTCCAGTACTCTAGTGGCTTCTCACTGCACTGCCCTGCTCCAGTACTCTAGTGGCTTCTGACTGTGCTACCCTGCTCCAGTACTCTAGTGGCTTCCAGCTGCGCTACCCTGCTCCAGTACTCTAGTGGCTTCTGACTGTGCTACCCTGCTCCAGTACTCTAGTGGCTTCTGACTGTGCTACCCTGCTCCAGTACTCTAGTGGCTTCTGACTGTGCTACCCTGCTCCAGTACTCTAGTGGCTTCTGACTGTGCTACCCTGCTCCAGTACTCTAGTGGCTTCTGACTGTGCTACCCTGCTCCAGTACTCTAGTGGCTTCTGACTGTGCTACCCTGCCCAGTACTCTAGTGGCTTCTGACTGTGCTACCCTGCTCCAGTACTCTAGTGGCTTCCAGCTGTGCTACCCTGCTCCAGTACTCTAGTGGCTTCTGACTGTGCTACCCTGCTCCAGTACTCTAGTGGCTTCTGACTGTGCTACCCTGCTCCAGTACTCTAGTGGCTTCTGACTGTGCTACCCTGCTCCAGTACTCTAGTGGCTTCCAGCTGCGCTACCCTGCTCCAGTACTCTAGTGGCTTCCAGCTGCGCTACCCTGCTCCAGTACTCTAGTGGCTTCTGACTGTGCTACCCTGCTCCAGTACTCTAGTGGCTTCTGACTGTGCTACCCTGCTCCAGTACTCTAGTGGCTTCTGACTTTGCTACCCTGCTCCAGTACTCTAGTGGCTTCCAGCTGTGCTACCCTGCTCCAGTACTCTAGTGGCTTCCAGCTGCGCTACCCTGCTCCAGTACTCTAGTGGCTTCCAGCTGCGCTACCCTGCTCCACTACTCTAGTGGCTTCCAGCTGCGCTACCCTGCTCCACTACTCTAGTGGCTTCCTGCTGCACCTGGAATATCATCCTAGTGCTTTGTTCGTGGCTCACAGGGCCCCAGCGGGTCTGGCCCTGGTTCCTTTATCCCATCTCCCACCCACCGTCTCCCCCTCCATGGTTCCACGGCTCCAGCTCTGCTGAGACCTACCTGGGATGAGTCAGCCACATCCTTCAGGGTTCTGCTCAGACGTCAGCTCCTATGTATCCACTTCACCTCCCACGGCCCCTCCCTCCCCCCTTGTCTTCTTGCCCAGATTTTTGTTTCTTCACTTTCCTTGTGACCTGGCTTACACTGTGCTCACTCTTGTGTGTCCTCTACCAAGTCAACCATGGCCTCCCTGCCCCTGCCGTAGGGTGGTGGTTTCCTAGCATTTATCACTGAAATGATCCTGGTTTGGTTTCTTGTTTGGCTTCTCCTGCAAGAAGAACCCCATGAGAAGAGAAGCTTCAGGGTCTTGCTGTGCCCAGCACGTTGTCATAGTGTTGTCATCAGTTGTTCTTGTGAGTTAGCAAATGAGTGCACGTGGATAGTCACTAGAGCATCCCCAAATAGGGACGGGCCATGTGGTGATGGGGGTGTGTGCCTTCTTAGGCTTGCAAAGAGAGCTTCAAGGCCTCTGCTAGTTTTATGTGATATTATTCTTTGAATTTTTAAGATTAAGTATCGTAATCTAAATGCTTTATATGTTGCTTTAGAAACTGTTTCTTAACAGAGCTGGTGCCCCTTACGCAGAGGAAAGCATATTGATAACAGTGTATATAGTTCCTGGCAGAAAACTTTTGCAGTGGACCATTGGCAGCACATTTTAAATTAGTAGTAGTTAGTTAAAATTCAGTTTTCTACCTTAGATTACCTGAACCCATTTCTGAATCATAAGTAAAATAAGTGCTAAATTAAGGAGGGATTATCTAGATTAGGTGAACTTCACAGCAGTTATTTCATTTCATACGTAACTTCATTTATTCCACAAGTATTTACCATTCACTGTGGGCCTCCCACTGCCCTGGCCCTGGGAGTGGAGCAGAGATCCAAATGGAATTCCTGGGTCTTTCAAGGGGCGAAAGAGGAGGCAGACAATAAGTAAACAAGTTGAAATGTACTTTGTTTAGTGGTAAGAAGTGCAGTGAGGGTGCGGGGGGGCCAAGACATGCGCATTTGTGTTCTGACATTAAGCCTTGAGTGGATGTGTGGATTACTAAGCATGTATTCAACAGAGACTATAGTACCAGTTTCTCTGTTTGTCTATTCATTCATTCATTCACAACTGCAGTATGTATCATGTGCATTGGTGCCCCCCAGGTATATTCAGAAGTGGTCCCAGAGAAGACAGAAACACCAGTTGGGCCTTAAATGCTGCTAAGAACCCAGTAGGCTGCAGAGCATGTTGGGAAGAAAGTGCCAGAGGCAAGACCAGCTTCGTTGGGAGAGAACAAGGTCAAATAGCTAGAGGTGAGGCATAGAGGAAGGAAGCAGGTTAACGCCAGATCAGGAAGGATGAGAAAAAGAATCCAGACGTTTGCGCTTGAGCCTGGGACAGTAGAGTGCCCTTGGGTGTTCAGGGAGGAGAGTGATGTGATTTGGAAAGATCACTGTGGAGTCCGGTGGGTTCTTGCCTGATGTCTAGACAGGCAGAGGAGGGTTAGGCGAGAGTGGAGTAGGCACAGTCCAGGCAGTGCTTGCTGCTCACTCCAGGAAGTCTGGAAGTCTCGGTGCAACCGATGCCAAAGCCTGCATTTAGTCCCGCAGCGCCCTTTCTCATCTGCTTGGCCCAGTTTTGCATCAAGTCATTTCTCACTGGCCTCAATGCAACAATGTGTTACTAACTGAAATTTTCAAGACTCCCTAAAATACGATGTCTGAAATTTTATAAAATTATTTAGCATTTTATTATTTTTTAGTTCCTACATTTTCAGCTTCAAATTATATATTTTAGGGTGATTCTTTTTTAGAGATAGAAAGCATCATTTACTACCTCAGGATCAAATTACAAACAGGTGGTGTAGTCTGCAAATGGAAAGAAAACTTTAAGTGATCTTTTGTATTTGCAACATTAGAGCATCTGATTTTATAATACTGAACTTTTTTCAGTATTATGATTTTATACCATTCTTAAGCCAGGAAAATATTCATTTTGTAGATCTGTAGCTTGCTCAAGTCCTCAACCCAGGAATCTAGTAGTTTAAAAAACTTCAGTGATGTTGCCTCCCTGGTGACTTTGTCAACTATTAGAATAAAATGAGTCAAATCTTTTTCCTCCCTTTCTTCTATTACAGAATTTATAAATACATGCAAAAAGGGAAAGATTAAAGGGATTAAAAACATTTGAGGTACCAAGAAGAAAAGAGTAGAAGTAAGCACGGGGGAAGAGTGGTGTAAAGAAAGGATGGGTCAGAAGGAGATAGAGACGGCAGGTGACAGACGGCTGGGTACAGTTGAGCAGGACATCCTCAACCCACAGTACAACGTCTCCTTTCGTATTGTATAGTACTTTGGTTTTACATTCTTAAACTTCTTTTAATGTACATATGCTGTATCTTTGCATTATTATCTGACAGATAAGATTATTAACAGAAAGTGACATTAATATTAATTATACAGCGATACTAAAAATTTTATATCATGCAGAAGCAGACGGTTGTTTTAAATGACTTAAAATTTTACTCTATTATATGAAGAAACATTTTACACATATTTAGTTATAAATGCTATTTTAATTGCTACATTATTTCTGCAGTGGGATTTTTAATATTACATTTGCAGGGAAGTGTTCGTATGTATATTTCAGTCTCTTAAAATGTGTACTTATTTACAGGAAGACAATTATAATTACATGTAAAATACAGAATTGTGGGGGCCTAAGATTATGGATAAGTATATCATGAAAGTCTCACAACTGATTTTTTCATCTGGTTATATAGTTCAAGAATCCAGCTCTAATATGAGAGTTGCTCTCTGTGGCATTCGTCAAGTGACATGTTGTCTTTTTTAGTTGAACACTTTTTTCATAGTGTTTGTAACTAAGTTGTCCTTTGCTGGACTTTTAAAATTAGAACTGAGGTAAGCATACTACTTTACAAATATTTTCTGTATATAATAGAATTAGAAAACAGAATTACTTTATGTACATCGTAACTTCAATTTCCCCAAGACTGGAAACTCCACTTTAAACCAACTGTTGACAGGTTCTTCGTTTCATATTAAGCCTTGCATCAATGCAAAAAGTGAAATAAGAATCTTCATTTCCCAAAATAACACCTCCAAAACTGTCTGTCTGGCTGCTGCATTCCTTTAACATCAAAATGCCCTGGAAAGCCCATGTCCAGAAGCACCACGAAGTGTCTCTGTGCAAGATGCCTTTACGGTGGTGGGACACAGGGAATTGCAGTCTCGGGGCACGGCAGGTCCCCATCAATCAGAGGCAGTGGCAGTGACAGCGAGACAGGCAGGTCAGGCCCCCAGATGAGATTTGTAAGGCTGCAGCATCCATTCAGGCCACAAGCTCTGGAACAGTTATCATCATATGCTGCCGTCTAAGCAGTCAAGGTTGAGGTTACTGCCTGGGCCAGCACCCACTTTCTATGCATGCATTTCTTCTGGGTATTGTAAACCAAAGTGTTAACAACCAAATCATGCTAATCCGTGTTCCTGGACAATTAATTTTTTAAAAAGAAATTACGTGTCTTTTGAAATAATTTTCCTTTCTCAGAATTGTGTGAATTATGCTAAGCTTTTCATTTTTAAAGTTCCTTCATTTTTAGAAACATGTATAATAAATGTATCAATGTGAAAGTCCTCCCAGTACATGGATGCAACATTGTGCAACTGGAGCATGATGTGGTGTTAGTTTTAGTTGTGCCTATTTCAGCGTATTTTAGTGAGTCTGCCTTCTTCCTTCTTGCAAGGGGTTAACTGCCATTTCCCTTTGCTACTTTTTGCAATAATATCTTTGCATTTCCCCCTAATTCTAAGCATTATATTTTAGAAAAATTAAAATTACAGATCAGCTTTATGCTTTCTAAAAACCTCAGTTCTACACAAAGCTGTTAGTTTCAGGGGCATATACTCTTCCAGTTTGTGTGTGTGGTTATTCATATCCAAAAATTGAACTATCTTATAATGGACTTTTCTCACTTAAACATAGTCCATTAAAGTTTTCCATGTCTTAGAATATTATCCCATTTACTTATTTAATGTTTTTTTAAAAGAAAATTTTCACACTATCTGAAAACAATTCAGGAAATGGAAATGACCTATATGACCAACAGTAGGGGATTGGTAACCCCTTATAAGGAAATACTATGTAGACATTAAAATGTTGGTATGTAATAACTTAGAGAAAGATGTCTGTGTACTTTACCAGGTGTCATTGTCTCGTGAACCAGCTTAGGCAGCACCATTGTGTGATCTCACCCCTCTGACTTGTCAGGCATGTCCGTCTCACCCCAGCGCTGTGCTTGGGAACCTCTCCCTGCACACCACATAGCGGCCTGTCCTCATGTCTGGTCAGTATCATCTTCCCAATGGAGTCTTTCTGACTCCCCAGTTTAAACTTGCCCATAGCCCTCTTCCCTGCTCTACTTTCTCAGTACCACTTATCACCTTCTGACCATCTCTGTAATTTACTTATTTATTTTATTGTCTGTCGTCTTTGCCCATCAGAATTTAAGCTTCTTAAAGGGTGGGGACTCTGTCTTGTTTACCACTCTATCCTCAAGGCCTGGGACAGTGTCCATATCCATAGGGGCTCAGTCAACATCTGCTGAGTGAATTTTCCATGTATGATGGTATGAACAGCTAAATGATGATTTCTTGCCGTGTAAGCCCTGGATTAAATGCTTTATATGAGTTACTTGTTAAATCTACACAACAGCTCTGTGAGGTTGTAGAATATACCAATATTTATAAAGCAAATATATGTCACAGGGCCCAGTTTCTTGTAGTCTCAGATTTAGCCTAACTTCTTAAAAGTACATATAAAATGTTGACCTTGGAAAAGATGGGAAATTTTCCCCAGACTATAGTCTCTGTTGTAAGATAAAGAATTGCAGCACAGCAAGGTTGCTGGCTCAAGGACAGACAGGTTACTGAGTTATGTGTAAAGATACTGGGAAGTAGCTGTAGGGAGAGAGGATATTTGCTAAGATCAAGCTTTTGTTGGTGGGTCAACTTAACCTCTTGCAAATTGCATCATGGCATGTCGCCTGGCTTGTTTTACTGAATGCTACCAGCCTGTGTTGTTAAACTATCACTCCACCTATGTTCTCTTCCTGTAACATCCTGGTCTGGAGAATAAATGCAGGAAGAGAACCCCAATTCGTGGTTAACTTCCCAAAAGGGAGGAATGCCTCTCTCTTGAGGGTTCCGGGAGATTAACCCCTTCGGGGCTTCTCACTGCTCAGAAGAAATGGGCTTTGAGTAATCCTTTGTGGCTCCGTCACTCAGGGGAAGTGGGGTGACAAATCTGTGGGAGGCAAAGCAACATGAGGTGGTACTATTGTCCTCATTTTTAAATGAGAAACAGAGTCCTAGTGATTCGGAATGACTTGCCCAAGCTCACACAGCTGACGAGGATCAGGTGCAGGCTGTGCAGATGGAGGCCTGGCCCACCTGAGTGCAAGCACGTGTGTCTAAGTGCTGCAAGTGCAAAGGGCGGGGAAACTATGGGAGATTTTACCTGTTTTCCCCTTGATCTGTTTTCAGCTTTCAGCACTGAGTGCATACTCATCTAAAAATGTTTTAAGTGAAGTTATTTTCAAATATGAATTTTGTAGTTAGAACATAAATTAAGAGTTGGACATTTGAGAATTTCCTTTCACGCTTTGGCAGTAGAGATTTTCAGTTCGAAGTTTTGATTTGTCTAACAAGCAAGTGCAGGCAGTCTAAAGTGGCCCTTGCCTGGAGAGGAGAAGGGCAGGGCAGGGCCAAGGTGGGCATTTGAGACCTGGAGGGGACCGGGAGTTGGGGAAGTAGGGACCAGTCAGAGGCTAGTGTCTGAGCAGAGTCCGGACACCTGGGTCCCTACCCCCATCCTGCCACTTGCCACACAGTGAACAGGAAGACCCCATTCAGTACAGAGCAACCAAGCAAAATTGTGCTGCAAAATTGTAGTGTAGAACCTGTCCGTGGACAGTATAGCAGACAGCATTCCAGTATTATGTGGAATTATTTACAAACATGAAGTGTCCATAGGGGGATGAATCACAACTCAGAGTTTAATTAGATTGAGCACAGTATACTTTTTCACAGTCAGACAATATTTCTCGTCCAGCCGGATACAGAGGAGGCTGAATCCCAGTTTGCTCAGCCCCCTTGGTTAGACAAGCACAGCACAGACGGGTAGGTTTGAAGCACAGATGTGCGGTCAAGTGTAGGCAGATCCCTACTTTCGTATGTGTCGCACTTATAATTTTTTCCTGGGAACATGTATTAAAGTTGAATTTGTAAGACGTGTAGCGATAACACTTCAAAAGAGGGTGGATGCAGAGCTGTGCTCTTCCAGCAGAGCTAAAAACACTATGGAGTTTCTCATTGTGCCTCATCCCAGCCTGTTCTTCGGCGGTGAGTCTCCATGTCGTCATATCGTTCGTCCTTCTCAGTTGCACAGATCTGCTGACACCCCTGAGCGCCCAAGGCTGTCTTGATTTTCCACTTTGAGCATGCTTAGCGAATTCCACTTTTGTGCCCATCTTGCATATTAAGCTTATGAGCATCGTGTTCTTCTTCAGTAATGTCAGCATCTTCTTTTTTCCATTTTCCACTCGTCCTCATAAGAGCCCAGCACTCAGTTCCTTGCTCCAGCTGCAATCACACTCTGCCACGCTGTGTCTCTCTCCCCAGTATGTGGGGGTGTTCCACGTGACCCTCAGACACCCGTGGTCCCAAGGGTCAGAGTCGCGGTTCCTGCAGAATGAAAAGTTATGCCAGAAAAGATAGATACACCTTTGCCTAGGAAGGAGTGTCCTGAGATTAGAAAAACTACCGTGAATTTCATGGAAGAAAATACACTTATTTCCTCCTCTTCTGTGGCTGGAGAATCAGGGTGGGCAGTAAAAATAGCGACGAAGCTGCCCTCTGGAGCCCTGGGAAGTAGAGAGTGAGAGTTTGCCGGGTAAGGTCTGTGCTGGAGTTGGAGACCCTGGAGAATATTATGAATGAGAATGTCCGGCCTGGGTTATAGCCCGAGGGAGCTAAATTTGGAGGAAAAAGCCCCTTCCAGTCCCACACCCAGACCTCAGGAAAGCCCTCTCTCCAAGGTTCCTCCGACCCAGCAAGGGGACTTGAGAGGGCAAGCTGTAGAATCCCAAAGATGAGCAGGAGCAGCTAGCCAGTCCTGGCCACCTATGCTCTGGGACATTGCAGGGTATGTGGCAGGAACAAATGAGAGTGTATGCAAGAGAAAACTACGATTTTCTGCAGGAACTGGGGAGAAGAGGAAAAGTGTTGTGTTCCTGAGGAACGGGGGCTGGCAGCCCTGCAAGGCGGGGGGAGGGCCCCTCATCCTGGCTGGGGAGGCTGGCGGTCATCGCGCTTCTCACCTCACCCCGGGGGATGAAAGGCTGCAGAAGGGAAGGAGAACGCGGTGAGCTTTTCTTTGATGAATAGCGAGCGGCAGATCCCACTTCTCGTGGCACCCACCACTGACCCTTCCGGCAGCCACAGGAGGCCGGGGTTTTTGCTTAAGGAAAAAGAGAAAAATGTCAGTTATTATGTTTTGGAACACAATCTTATCTTTCATTTTATTTTAAAGGCAATTTTCCCCAAAGATCAACCATAACATCTGACTGAACTATATTGACAAAATTTTAACCATGATAAAGAAAATGCTTTAAACTCAAAGCAGATCCAATTCAGTATCTCCTCACACTTTATTTTATTTATTTATTTTTGGCCAGCACAAAGCCCAAGTTCCAAGATGGTGCTAGAAATAATATGATAAAACTTTTGTGATGCAAATGAAGTTAGTCCTTTTTTGAAAAGAATGTTCTTATATTAATGCTGAATTATTAATCACTTTTTGCCAGAAGTTTAATCCTAGTTATTAACCATCACTGTTAATTCTAGAGATTATTCTCTGAATGATTTCTCATTTTTCTGGAAAAGACAAAATAAGAAAGACACAGTTGGCCAATATTATTAAACTATTTTAAAAGGCTGTGCTTTAAACATTTCAGAGATGCAATGGTCTTTGGTTTGCAGTTTTGAATGAAGTTAACATTCATGACGTCTTTATCCGTGGAGGTACCGGTGGAGACGGTTATCCCAAATATAGTATTTGGGCAGATTTCCAGGCAAGTTAAAATGATCTGTCGTGTTACAAACTTTTCCAGCATTAGCCAGTCCCAGGTGAGTTTCATTGAGAATGCTGTGGGTCGTCAGGAGATTCAGTCGCATGAAACAGAAATTTAGGGCAGGTTTTCAGAGGGGCTTTTCCATTTTTATGAAACCTCTCACTTGTTCAACGCCTAGTCAGAATTATTAAATTTCCTTTGAACTTTATTCTTCTTGTCATTTTTGGAAATGACTGCAAGGTAGGGTTAAAGTGGCAGTGACCATATATTAATAATTATACTGGTAACTGGGGTTGTCCCAGGCAAGACAGAAAGACTGTCACCCTAGTGGAGGTAGCTCACCTAAGTACCCTCAGATGCAGCCCTTGTTTCTCACAGGCACTGTCCATGGAAATCACTCATTTTATGCCAGTACAAAATGCACTGTTTCCTCATATCTTGGAGGATCCAAGTCTTGGGCTTTAGACCATCACACCACGCTGGCCTCCCAGTTCCTTCATGGACTGGGCAAAACATTGAGCTTGACAAATGCAGGAACCTGTCAGGCACCTTTGTAAGAAGTCTTAGCTATGGATTTTGGGTAGAAACCAATAGTCCATTCTGATCTGCCTATTTACCATCTGGTTTGGGGAACCATCCGTCATCCTACCTTCTACATACTTGTGACCTGGTAAACTATTTTAAATAGAGTTGTTTAATTGTGTAGTCAAAAGTGAAAGGTCTTTAGTCTCATTTTCTCAGCACCACACTAAATTGACTTAAATATTCAATGCACAGATGACCTTAAGGTTTCAACTTCCCTGTTCAAATGAATGTGCCCCAGCAGTGCATTCACCTGCCGTGGTCAGAGACACAAATGGGTTGATAGTGTCTAGTTTCTAGGCACAGGAAGTTAGAGGTTAACCTCAGCCTTGGAATCTACATAAAATGTGTAACTTAGTCATCAGTCATTAGCAGCAGGTTTGCAAAATTCTAAAACAGCAGGAGAGAAATATTTTCTTTTCTGTGGCTGTCAAAGAAGTCATCTCACTTTTTTAAAAAAGAAATTTCAAAGGACAAATACTCAAATTTAAATATGGAGGCTTTTTTCCCCAAATTTTCGTCAAAAATGCCTCTATTGTTAAAAGGTTACACAAGTACAAAACAGGTACCCAAGTAGCTCATGATGCAAATTTAGGCAAATATATTTTGAGTACCTCTGTCTGCACATCAGTCTGTAGCAATATAGGATTAGGATTGGATTAGTCTGTTACGTTTTTGCGCTGTGAATTTTATCTGTTTTTTATACCTGTAATGTCATTATACTGTTCTCCAGGGCCTAAAACAGTGCCTTCCACTGAGCACATGCTGGGTAGTTATTTGTCAAATCAATAAATATCTGGTGTTTTTACACACAAACACAGTCCTTGAATGTGTCGTCAAGGGCATATCCCTGGGATGCTGAGCTTTACCATCCTGGTGTGGTCTCTGGTCGCCCTCCTTCAGCTCCTGCTCCAGGGCTCAGCTGCAGTTCAAGATCACTGTAGATCAATTACCAGTGGAACCCAACCCTTCAGAGCTTCCCTGTGGGCTGGGGGTCTCGAGGAGCAAGAGAGTCCCGCTTGGTACCCTGCAGCCCATTGACTGGGGCGATTGTTAGAGCCCAGGTGTGGCGGAAGGACTTGTAGGACTCCTCTTTCATGTGGCGGGGCCTTCCGACAAGGCACCTGATACCAGATGCCGTCACTGTCCTGCCAAAGACGCTGCATGCCACCCACTGGCAACAAAGGCTTGGGAACCACAAGGGGCCCTTTTCATTATCAATCCTTCTGTCCCACGGTTTAGGAGAGTCGTGCAATCACATACAACGAGAAGGTTTTCAAATATTTTAGATGTTTGCAAGGTGTTATTTCTATGAGAGCAGACAAAAGAAGGGAATGGACTTTGTAAATTAGCATTTGATTTCATCAAAAAAAAAAACACCCTGATGTTTTCCACAGATGACTTCAAACATAACAAAAGGTTACATGTGATGCTGAAGGGAAAAGAAGATATAATTTATCATCACCATATGCTAATAATTTATTCTCCAAAGTGCTCAACCTGTAAGGATACTTAATGCAGATTTTTCAGGTGGTACTTAAATAATATTCAAAACCCCTGGCTCTTAAATATAAAATTACAGGTATACTGATTTTTTTTCCCCCTCCAGCATTTCAAAGACTTTTCTCAAATTTAGTTTTATTTCTTTATACTGCAGTGGTCTTGTTTGGCACATTATTTTTTTAACAGACTTTTTCAATGAGCACCTATTCTACGCTTGGAGCCTACTGGCCACTGGGCATACATAAAGAAGTTTTTAAAAATTCAGAGGGACATTACCACATGAAGGAAACATCCACAGAACCAAAGCATAGCACACAAGAGGCTATGAAAGGGGTGCAGTGTTTTGAGGGAGCTGAGGAGGGGGGTAGCCCCTGCTATGGGGACTGGGAAAGATCGCATGCCAAAGGGCAGACCCGGTACCCTGCCTGCTGCGGGTGAGCCATGTTCTTGGCATTGTGATTTGTCCAACTTTAATCATGACCTCCTGAGAGCCTCTCTAACATTTATCAAGACCTTTTCCCTCCAGTGTCTGATCTCCTTTTGGTATTAGTCATGTATATTTTTTGTGTTGTAGTTCTGTGTTGAAAGTCCTTAGTTTTAACTCCGCTGGATGATTGTTGCTTGGAAAAACTGGATGTGTGCTGACTCGTCCCCTCACTAGAAAGCAAGCTCTTCAGGACAGGAGCATTGTGTACTGCTGTGACTGTGGGTCCTAGAAGGGCCTGACTCTGGTGAGCAAGTCTGCTTAGCACCACACTGAGCACACGGTAGAGGACCGTGTGGCACTAGGTCCTCTTGGAGCGGTGTGGAGGGTGGAGCTGCCACTGGCTGGGATGGAGAATAGAGCAGGTGTTCTCACCCTTGAAGAAATGGAAGTTGATGGAGTGAAATAGCAAGTCACAGGCTAGATGGCCTGGCTGGGATCCTGAGCCACCTTCCGATTCTGCACTGTGCAGGCTCTGCACTGTGGTTTGGCTGTCCTCATGCTGTTGGGGGGAGAAAAACAGCACTCACGAAAGCGGCTCAGCAGCGTGGATCCAGGGCCCACAGATCATCATTTTCTTGAACCTGTATCTTGAAAACTGCCCTACAGTAACAATTCTAAATGGTGAAAATATGCAAAAGTGTTGATTTTTGGTCAAAAATTTGAAATTCTCTGAGCAGTAGGGAAATAGTTAAGCAAACTAAGGCACATCCTGCATTTTGTGATATTGAAAAAAAACCAAATTCCATTACTTATCTTTTTAGGACATTTAACTCTGGATCAATGGGATGGTATGTCCCAATATTACCTCCTTTTTAAGTCTGGGCTTCTGTGTATCAGGTTTCTTTAAAGTTAAGGACACCATTGCTGTTCTTTCTCAAGGCACACGATGTCAGTACATTGAGAGCAGGGATGTACCACAAAGAAGGAGCCTTGTTTCAGTTTGTGTACCTTGAGCAGAGTGAAATGACCAGACACATTCAGGACCCTGGACAAAGCCCTTCAATGGACCAGACTGACTAAATCCAGCCTTCCCTGCCTGGGACAGGACCCCTTTTTGTGCAGCAGTTGGTAATTTGACTCCATGTGACTTTTTACAGAAACAGCTAAGTTTCTAAAGTTGGGAAATTTATGTTATCAAAGAGGGATCGTTACATCTTACTAATGTCTTGATTCGACTGAGTTTTCTACTAGACATGCCCAGCCCTTCCTCAGCGGCTCAGCCAGTGCAGCCTTCCATGTGAAGCAGAATCTCAGTAACTTAGCAGCTGTAAGCATTGAACTTGAGAAATGGCTGTGGCTGGTTATGTAAGAAGAGAGGAGGCTGGAGAGAAATAGGAATCTCTTGAAATGATCTCATTTCCACCCAACGGTACCACTCAGCGTTCCTGTACATTTTTCGTAGTACCCTGGATTAATTTAAACTTTGTGCAGCTTGCATTCAGCTAAAAGTCAACTAGAGAACAATTTGATTTCTGACCCTTAAATATAAAATACTGATGCATTTGCAGGTACGTTCCTTCCTGGCACATCCCACACTGGCTTCCTCAGGCCATCTGCCTCACTGCACCACGACTTGGTCATTCCCTAAAATCACATGATGGTGTTCAGTCCGAGCTGGCCATCAGGCACAAGGAGAAACTAAAGGGACTTGAGGGTGCCTTTCCAAAGCCTGATGTAGAGGATGAGAAGGAAGAAACACCAAGACACCGATAGGTGCTAAGCAAATGTGGGAGCCAAGCGGTTGGAGAGGAGAGGGGAGGGAGAGAGCATAACGGAACTTGAGAACAGCACTGTCCCACCAGTGGTCATGTCCTCTGCTCCACAGCATGGGGCTCTCAGAGAAGCACAAGACTCGGGATCTATTGTGGCCTGCTGTGTAGAGCCAGACCCTGGCAGGTGGCTGGAGGCCATGCGGCCACATCACTGTCCCTCAGCCCCGCCCTGAAATGCGGCTTCATGGCCCACATCTTATAACGGACTTTAGCTTAAGTTTCTGAATGTCCCCAGGCCCCCTACGGACCCCAGCTCTGACCCCATCTCCCATCTCGCTAGGCGGTCCAGTGGACTTTCTTGTCTGTCTGATTTAATTGCATTGTGTCATTTCACACAGCAACCTCTCCCTTTTTTCTTTTACTTAGAACAGCTTTATTGAGATAAAATTTGTATAACATGCGCTTCAACTACTTCAGTAGTTTTTAGTGTATTCACAGATATGTGCAGCCATCACCGCAGTCAACTTTAGAACATTTTCCTCACCTCTGAAACAAAACTCTGTACCCTAATTAGTGATCAGAATAAGGATTTATAAATACATTTCAGTCATAAAGGGCGAAGATCCAATTGCCTTAATCCCGACTTATTCAGCTTAATTTGTAGAGCAGTGAATTGAAAACGGCCCGAGAAGGAAATTCTCGCCTGCATTTTGTCCCAGTGCTACCCCTCCTATTGTATTCCTTTCCTCCCCGTTTGTATAACTCAGTCTGACACTGTGTTGTCTTTTCCTTCCCCCAACACCTGTCATCTTCCTTGGCCCCCCGTTGTCTCCCCGCTGCCCCTTCTGACATTGTGTACCTCTATGTGAGCAGCAAAGGGAACGGACAATAATGCCAGTCTCTGAAACATCTTCAGAGATGGGGATTCAAGTAAACCTCCTCCTGCTGAAAGCTCCCGTCAAAAGGACGGTGCGAAGGGGTGAGGTTTTGAACTTCACTTCACACTCACCTTTCAACAGAGACCCAGGATGTTGTGATTTCCTTGGATGGCAAAGGTGGCCTGTTCTTTATTTACCAGCCTACACATCTCTCTCGCTTCAGAAAGAACAGAGCGCTTATTAAAGATCCAAATTAGCTGTATATTATGGGTCTGGTATCAAAGGAAGTGTGTTTTAATTTGCTTGTTCCTACAATGACTTCATCTTGAGTTTATGGAAGGTCTTAGCCCTCAACTGGTTTCCCTCCTGGCATTGACAAATGGCCCTGTCTTTGAAACTTCTGAATTCTTTCAGTACCAAAAAAAAAAGGGGGGAGGGGATATTTAGTAATGCATTGTACTTAGCACTACCAAACGAGTAAGTTCAGGTATATTTTTTAAGAGCAAGAGAGAAAGGAGGACTGATGTGCATAGGCCCGCTCTATTTCTTTTGTCTTTCTTACATTTTTTCATGAACATGTGTTTTAAAGGATTTTGTATCTTTAAAAACACATAGAAAGTTAACCTCCAGCCAACCATTCAGCCACCATTAGCAGTCCCTCCAGGGTGTGGGTGGCCCCTTGTAGTAAATTCTTGGTGTCCACTCTCCAAACCAAGCCTGCTGAGGAAGCGTAGTTGGAGGTGGCCCTCTGGAGGGCCCATCTCTTCCTGAAATACAGGCTCCAGGCTTGGGGAAGGACCCGACCCCGGCGGGGACTGGGGGCGTGTGTTGGGAGGGCTGATGGCGGTCGTAATAGCAGGAGTCATTGCAGCAGCGGTACTTGCGGAGATCGAGTGCTCCTCCTCCCAGCACCTCCCCCGGCAGCGGAGACATCTAGAGACTTGGGAGCAGCAGGGATGTGAGAATTGCAAGCACAGAGCCAGTCTCTGAATATCAGCCAGGATATCAAAAACCTATCAGCACACCTGGCAGCAACGCTCACCGAGGCGAGCTCCCTGCAACAGTTCATCAAAAATTGCCCAGCTAATGATCGGCTGGGCAGATAATCGGAGGAGAGTTAATTGTAAGGTTCGATATGGCATCTTGTCAGCAGAGATAAGTTGTCACGTTTTCCACTTGAGCTGAAACTAAATGATTGTAAAATAAGTTATGAGTGTCCTTGGGCCTGTCTGCCGGAATGATAGCTAAGAATACATCCCTGGCCCATCAGTCTCGAGCAGGCCGCTTGATATTTATGCGAGCGGAATGTTATTTTATTCCCCTGCAGTCATGCCTGTCAGCGCTCCTAGTGAAAAGTGAAACTGCTTCCTTGACTCATCCTTCACGTGCTGAAGCTCCCGGAGACTGCAGATTGTGATCATTATGGCCCGCGTTATATATTTTTGGGGTGTGCATGGAACGTGGATGCCCGATTGGGAAAAACTAATGGGTGACATCAAGCCCACTGGTCCAGCGCCACGCGGCCGGGGACCCCGAGTCCCTCCATCAAAGCCGGTTTCCATGTGGAGTAATGAGGCGCTGGCTTTTTTTATTTGGCAAGCCCTTCTTTTTGCTTCTCCGCTCCCATGTTTAACGTTGTCAACAGCAGGCGGCAGTCCTGGTGCCCAGTAATTGACACGAAATAAAACGCATGCTTCATCCACTGTCGGGAGCAGCGGGTTGCAGCCGCAGCTCGTCTCCAGACTCCGGCGGGGCTCTCGGGGCCCCTTCAGTTTGAGGGCTACCTTGTCAGGCTAGGGGAGCAGTCGGAAATAGAAAAGCACAGCATGAAAGCCTGTTATGTTTTGATTGCTCATATTTTAGCCCAGGGGAACGTTAAACAACTCCCTGAAAAAGAAGCCTCAAGATCCAGGAGCCAAGGGCGTTCACATACAGCAGCGGAGGCCTCAGTGCCCAGTTAACTCGAAACCATAGCTCTCTCCCCAGACCATCCCTCCTTCGAGGACAGGTTGGGCACCGTCTTCAGGTTGGTCCTCTCTGACGTCAAGCCCAACGCTACCCTCCTTGTCCACTTCCTGTTTCCTGCCACGACTTCCCTTGACCATGGACCTTGCCCCTTGTATTAGTCTGTTTCTGTTGCTTATAACAGAATACCTGAAACTGGGTAATTTATAAAGAAACAAAATTTATTTCTTATAATTTTAGGGGCTAGGAAATCCAAGGTCCAGGGAACACATCTGGTGAGGGCCTTCTTCTGGGTGGGAACTCTCTGTGGGGTTCTGTGGGGTCGGGGTGTCATGGGGCGAGAATGGGCTGGACAAGAGCTGCCCTGCTCACTGCTCTCCCTGTAAAGCCATCAGAACCACGCCATGACCACCCATTAAAGCATCAACCCGTTACTCCACGAATGGAGTAATCCATTCACAGGGGCACAGTCCTCTCCATCTGATCACCTCTTAAAGGCCCCACCCTTCAGTGACCATCATGGGATTTCCCATGCTCTTAACACTGTTACAGTGGGGGTCAAGTTTCCAGTACATGAACTTTTGGGGGACACATCTGACCCATAGCAGACCTCCTTGCCCCATGTCATAAGTCACCACCACCGTCGCCTTCTCCACACCACGGCTGCAGCTCCCTGTGGTGTGGTGCTCCTGCGGCGGCGGCCCGGCCCTGGCACCCGGGCCTCCTCTTGTTGAAGGAGTGCCCCCTTCCGTGGCAGCTGCCTGTCCTCACCCACCGTCCAGCCCAGAGTGTTTGGTTTCTCCAAGTCCTCGTGTGCCTCGCCCCTCCCTTAGCCCACCATAGACATCCGACCTCTGAGCTGTCACGGTGCTGTTTGTTATCTCCCTCCAGCCAGAAAGTTGGAATAAAATTTCCAGGGCCTGGGCCATATTGGAGCATTGACATGAGGGGCAGGAAGAAAGGAAAGTCGTGGGTCCTGCCCGCATCTGCAGCAAGACATGGAAAGTCACTCACTGCTTCAACCTGTCATCTCGACTGGAATGAGAGAGGTTCTCCTGGGCGCAGCTTGGGGGACCTCGGCCCCAGGAGCACCAACTCAGAGGATGGGCAGGCCATCTTCGCGGATCCCAGGGGGCTCTGCGCACATTAGTTACCTTATCCAGACTCCTTGTCTGACAACGAGTTTAAGGGACTTACAAATGCTGTCTTGCTTTCTGTATTCATTCTTGAGATTGTCGTGATTTTTATCATGTCACATCCCTTAAAAGCTGGCCTCCATCTCTCCCTCCCTCCACGGCCAGGACAAGGCTCGCATTTTTCTGTTCTCCTTCCCCCAGCCCCACGTCTGGACATTCTCCTGGCTCAGCAGAACCTCATCTCCCTGTTAGTCTCATTCTCTGGGCCCTGATGGTCCAAGCAGGAGTCCCAGAGCCACAGTCCTTGTTTCTCTGGGGAGGCTGTAGGCTGGCCTTCATGTCCTCAACCCGGCAAAGGTGGCCCAGGAGGGCTGGCTCCCCACGCGTCACCGTCCTGCACATGTGCGTGCACTTGGTGTGCTGGCTGCAGATACCGTCCCTTCTTCATTCTTTGTTCGAGAAGCAGGCCCAAGAAAAATAGTCTTTTATTGAAGGCATCAAGCAAGAAATTAGATAGGCTTTTTTTTTTTTTTTTTTTTTACTCCTTAGAATCAGCTCCGGGGGGGACAGGGCCTTTGCCCTGTGTTCTTTGACGGCAGCTGGCTCATGGCGCATGCTCCGTAAGCGGGGGTGGGGGGGGTGAACGTCAGGAAGAAGCTTTCTCAGTGTCAGTTGCCTTCATCCATGGTCTTAGTTGTTCACTTAAAAATAAATTCCAAACAGTAGGAAACTTACAGGACACTGGTTTGACACAAAAGTGTGCTTGTGGTTAGTTTTAAAACTAAGTTAACAAGTTGATAGAATTTCCATATTATGCACTAAAAAGCAGTTCCGTCCGCCTGTGTAAGCACTTCTCGAACAGAGGTCAACTCTTTTAATAAAAGTTAGCAAACATATGTGGAATTCCCATTTTCAGCCTAAGTGTGTCTCAGGACATGTCCTGGTGAAGAGGCTACAGGAAGGCCCTGCCCTTGTAAAGCTCACACTCTCTCAGGGAATAGCAAAGAAGCAGATGTTGGGGGATGTAGTGTCACCATTTACAGAGAGCCACCAAGCAGATGAGGCAAGGAGGGGCTGGGAGGTGGTCGTGGACAGTAGCCAGAAGGGGGCCAGGCCTCCCCTGGGGCTCCCTCCTTTGGCTTCCAGGATCTAAAGCTTCCCAGTTTCCCTCCTGCCTGCCCAGCATTAGACCTCCCCATGGGGTCCCCCTCTAGTGAGGGGGGATGAGCTGTGACTCTGCTGAGACTGATGCGACCCCACTGAGACTTGTCTATGCACGAGGCACTGTGGCCCCAGCAAGGACACCCTGGTAGCTGGGTGGGGTGGGAGCTGGGCTAGAGTGGGGTCAGGCCTGGAAAGTGTGGGGGAAAAGGCTTGGAGGTGGTTGCTGTAGAGAAGGGCAGAAATCAAACGGTAGCGGGCTGGGGGTTTGGGGTCAGGGGGGTTGTTAAAAATGGGAGATAATGTAGCAGATTTAGTGCAGGCTAGGGAGGGTATAAAACGCAAGGCCTAAGTAAGTCACTGCGTAAGCGAGAGGGTGGGGTCCAGTTCCCAGGGTTAAGGCAAGGGGCCAGGTGTGGTGGGGTGGAGCTGTCTTTTCACTGATACTATTTTTGTCTCCAGTAATGTGAACAGAGAGGTCATCCTGGGGTGGAGTGAGGTGCAGGACATTTGAGGGCGAGAAGAAGCTGTGAGCAGCCTCTTGGCAAGTGGGAAGCAGATTTGCTCAGAAACACAGCAGGACAGAAGGGCAGGACAGAGGGCCCGGGAGAGATGGGATCAGAGGTTCAAGGGAGGCTGGTCAGCGTGGCGCTTTCTCCTCCAGCCCTGGCCCCGCTACAGGCGCAGAGCAGGTGAAGAGTTGAAAGCAAATCAAGGTGGGGCTTCCCAGTCAGGAAAGATGGAGGGAGGAGGGGGAGGGAGTAGAGGGTGGAATTTGCGAGGGTGAGTTTCAAGTGGCACTTGATGCTGTCCCCTCTGGGTAAGGAGAGAGATGGGACGTGAGCAGATGTCAGATGGCAAGGATGGAGGGGTTCCTAGAGGAGCCACTGGAGTGTAGGTCCCAGTGAGAGGGAGCCAGGGAGACAGGGGTTTGGAAATAAGCTCCAAGGGGCTGGGACTCCTGCTAGTGGCCAGCCTGGGTGAGGCCCATGAGGGAGTGGGCTGGGGGCTGGGGGCTGAGGAGAAGAGAGGGTCCCCAGGGCGGAGTGTAGGGCAGTGAGGCCATCATGGCGAGGACAGGCAAGCTGCTGCCAAGACACAGCGCAGGGCCATGGCCTGGGGTCAGTGGGGAGGGGTGGGATAGTCCAGCAGTGGAAACTGCAGAGGGCTGGGGCCAGGGGCAAGGAGGACACTGAGCTCTGCGGTATGCAGGGGTGGACTCTTAGTGCCGTCACTCGGAGGCATGTCCCCTGGGGAGCACCAGGTTTCAATTAGTGCAAGGTGAATCACGCCTTTCAAGAAGAGGTTCCCAGTATAAGGGGTTTGCACTGACAGGCCACAATTGCAAAGGAAGAATGGGAGAGGCTGAGGACTACATCAGGTTAGAATTCTGCAGAGTTTCTCACTAGTCACTTTAGGCCGGACATTTCTTTGTGGTGGAGGCCATCCTGTGCATTGTAGGACATTTTTCAGCATCTCTGGCTTCTGTCAGTTGATGCCACCACCCCACGAAGCTTGATAACCAAAAATGTCTCCAGTCGTTGCCAGATGTTCCTGGTTGGGGATGGGAATAGCAGTCCTGGTGTTGAGGGATGCCCAGGAAAAACAAGGATATGAAGGAAGTGCTGATGGCATCGGCTCTGATGGTCCCTTAGGGGAAGATGGGTGACATCACTTCCAGGTTCGGTCTCCTTCTCAAGATTGCCCCTTAGCTACTTCCTCCAAGTGAGTCAGGAATTTCTCCCTGAATTACAAATACTCCAAGATACTGGGAAAACTTGGAAATGAGATTCCCATGTCCCTGCCAATTATTTTGGTAAAAGTTGTCCTTTCTAAGGAAGGGAGATGCCTAGGAACACATCTATGTCATCTTGATTTCCAGAAAGGTGAATTCCGAGCCATGTACCATGGAGTTTAAGGTCAACCCCAGGTAGGATAGAAGCTTCCAGGTTTGAGTTGTTGCGTGTGAATGTGTGAGGCTCTAGCTCGATGCCATTGTTTTCAGAATCCCTTTCATTGACTTGGATGGACGTACAGAGTTGCATGTTCAGAACAGCCATGGATGGCTCAGGTGATTGTGAAGAATAATAGAGTCTAGGCGTAGAAAGCTGTGGTAGTTAAGGCCGTGCGCTATTAGAACACAGACAGACAAAAAGAGAAATAGAATAGAATCGAAAGCCAAGAAATAGATACCACACGTATATGGAAGCCTGTCATGTGGACTGTATAGCCTAGCTATGTGGTCTAAGTGTCTTCAAAAAGAAATGTTGGTGCACGCTAGTAATAATAAAAAAAAATCCACTGGGTAACGGAAGGGAGTTTACTTTATGATGTGCCTGCTGTGTGCTCAGCATTGCACAGTTCGCTACAGGGGAAAATGAGCACCTTTAGTTGCCTTGGGGAAGAGCCGTGCTAGTTAGATTTAGGTAAATGACAGCTGAGTACAGAAAGTCCCATTTGTAGGGTCAGTAGGAGTTCAGAGGTGAGAACGACTAGTTTGGGAGAGAGCAGCCCAGATGTGGAGTGAGACAAGGAAAGGTGCACGGTTGGGAATGAACACGGACTATGGGATTGAGAGGACACGCTTGGGACAGAGTGGACAGAGTAAGAGAAGAGCAGCCCCACTGCAACAGAGGGCAGTTCTGTTTGCCTGTCCTGCTCATCTGCCTCCACAGTTGGAGTTGAGCTCTCTAGGACAGGCACAACCAGGGTCATGATTGCTTTCCCTTGGCCTGTCTCCATCCCTGGCACAGGGAGGGTTCTTCACACTTAATAGAGAGGATGGGGTCAGAGGGTGAAGACTTTGAAACTGGGCAGAAATAGTTGAAAGGAGCAAAAATATTCGCTATAGGGTTTGAGCATTGAGTAACATGTAGAAGGGTTGCTGTAGTATCAGGTAATCATCTTGGGGTCTGTAGATCTGTCCCTTCCCAGGAACATAATGTAGCTTCTGAACACTGTGAAATTATACAGAAATTAACTAGTGTAGCCTTCTTCCCCCTCCCCGCTTCCCAGATATCTATCACTCTCATCTGAAATTCAGTGAGATCTAGTATTCTAAAAATACCTGTATAAGAACCACTGCTTTAGAAAGATTGGTGTCGTAAAACTCTGGGAGAACTTAACAGGTGAAAAGCAGGAAGAAGAGAGACCTGCTAGAATTGGCTGCACAATCCAGGTCTGGGGGGTAAAAACTGGACCAAGGGCGAGTGTGGCTTAACTGGAGAGCAGGCGGCAAGTGGAGAGGCCATGTAAAGGAAGAAATGGTGACCGGTTGAACTTGGGGTCCCCAGCCCGCCCCAGCCACAAAGCCACATTGCAAGCTAAGAGGGGCTCAGAACTGCTTGCTGCACCTTGGGTACAGGTATCAGGGAGACTTGCCAGCTATCTGGCATGGAAAGCCGGGAATCAGGCAAAAGTGCAAGGTGTCAATTTCAAGGGATAGAGCTCGAGGTGGCAGAAGAAAGTTGCACGTGAGTAGAAAGGTCAGTGAGAGATGTCCCCTCAGGAGCCAGCTGTGGGGAAGAGAGTTGGAGCAGACATTGCTGGAGCCACACAAGGATGCTCACAGGCCAGATGAGAGGCAAGACTGGGGACCGACCAGCCTTGGCGTCATGTCCATCAGAACGTCCCTCCGGACACAGGGGAGAAGAGTCCAGAAATGACGGTGCCTTTGGGTCAGTACAACTAGGAGATTAGGGAAAGGAAGGATCAGAAGGGCTTTGGCTGTGGCACAGAGGAAGTTACAGTAAAGCAGTGATGAGGGAAGCCAGGTTTGAAGGAGTCAGGAAGAAAAGGATTTAAGCCACCTGTCCGGATAGCCTCCTGGTCTGCAGAAGTCTGTAGTGGTGTTCAGCAGACTCCGGAGCTGGACTCTAGCTTTGTGACTATGGTGAGTTATTTAACCTCCCTCCGTGCCTCAGTTTCTTTATCTGCAAGATGGAGGTGATAATACCAGCACGTATTCAATGGGTTATTTGGAGAATTGAGTAAGTTAGTATACATAAGGAGTTTAGAACAGGACCTGACTGGTAGTGACTTCTGTATACGTTCTTGCTATTAAGATTGTCACTTAAGGAATAATGGGGCTAAAGAGAGGGTGTGGGGAGTGGAGGGAAGGAATGAATGTGAACGATCTTGGGAGCCTTAAGGACGAAGGAAGCCATTGGAGAAGGTGGGGGGAGTGGAGTGGAAGTGAACTGGTCAGGATAGCCAAGGACGAAAAGTGGGGACAGACAGGCTGGAAGGTTACTTTAGGAAGAGAGAGGAGGCTTTTCCTTTGGCAGTGGAGGGGACATCAGAGGAACAGTTGTGGTGAATCTCGATGGAGCCACCGGGGATGCTCACGGACAAATCCCGCTGTTGACGTTACCTCCCGTCCTGTCACAGGAGGACAGTAACCCATCTGGATGGGCACTTTGAGGGACAAGATGTGTGTGTATATGAAGCAGATTCTATCTGTAGAAGGAAAGTCGCCGAGGCACCAGACTGTCCCAGTTCCTGCAACTCTTTAAAATGGTTAACAGCACTTTAGCATTTCGTGAGCAAGAAGGCACCTGGTGGACCTGGTCTCAGGTTTCATGCCATCAGGTGCCACCAGGCTGTCCTGAAGGAGCTATGGGGTGGCTCTTCACACCCTTCCCAGGAGGGGCTACCTGATGCTTTCCTTCCCTTCCTCCACGTGTGATGGGCACATGGAAACAAGGTTGGCCTTGTTTGTTTGTTGATGGTCATGCAGAGGTAGACAGGACATCTCTGGTCTCAGGAAGTCGCATCCTGGGATGTTCTTGGAACCATAAATATTTTTTAGATCCTTAAGTTATAATACTTTTACATTTCTCAATATATGATAAAATTTTCTAGAACTTTACAAAATAAGAATATTTTAAATTCAGTTTGATTTCAAGTATCTTTATATTTGAAATCATGTCACCCTTCTGCTCAGAACCCTATGGTGGCTCCTGGTTTCCTTCAGAGTACAAGCCAGGGTCCACACAGTGGCCTATGAGCTCCCTGCAGCATGGTCCCCGTCCTCTCTCTGAAGCCACCTCCTACAGGCCTCTCCCCCAGCCTGGCCCAGCCCCTCTGGCCTTCTCTGTTTCTGAAACACAGCAGACATGCTCGCCACTTAGGGCCAGACTCTGGCTGTTCCCCCACCCCAGTCACCACCTTCCTACTCCTTTGCTATCTTCAAGTCTTGGCTCACATGTCACCTTCTCAGCGAGACCTGCCCCAACCACCTTACTTAAAACACCCCCTTCCCATCTCTGTCACCCCCTCCGACCTTCCCACACCTCCTCTCTGTTTCTCACACCCCCCACCTTCTCACGCGGTCTAGGCTCTGGGCCAGCTGTGCCACTCTGGCGGGCACCTGTTCTTCTCCATCAGAGACGATGCCAAACATCTGGAAAAGCGGCTGGCCCACAGTAGGTGCTTGGAAACATCAGGGGAATGAATGCAGTACATTGCACAGAGCTGTCTTTTGTCACAAAGATGCCGAATCCTGAACTAAGGAATCCTGAAGACCTGGGAGGTGCATGCCTCCTGTTCCTTCACTGCGTTTTCAGTGTTCTTTCCTGTTCTGGTTGCGTTATCTGTTCATTCCTGGTCATTTAGCACCACTTGTGCTTTCTCTGATGAAAAATAGACATAATGAATCGAGAGTTTCACTTACAGTGAATTATGACATTTGTGCATTGGCTTTAAAACTTTTATAAGCAGCTTTAGTGAATCGAAAATGGGCAGGTCTGCTATATCAACTTCTAAACACTATTGCTGGACTTTGGTGAGAGAGAGAGAGAGAGAGAGGGCATATCATTGTTCACCGCTAATAAAATGTAGCAAAGCCACAGACATGTAATCTTGGGGGACAGATAATTGGGAATACTTTATCCTGTGCACACACACAGAAGCAGACCCATTTAAGGACAAGTCCATATGTATTCTTAAGTGTCTTTATTTCATTCCTGACATATCAACGTAATTATGGGAAGAGAAAAATAAACAACTAAAAAGCATAAACTCACCACTGTCCTTTTCCAGAACTCCTGCCATGCAAAGTAGAGAATTTTTGCATTCTCCATAGCATAAAGGTGATGTAGAAGTAAGTGGCTGCTTTTGAGTGGTAGGTGGCACATCTGAGCAAGGGCAGCCTGGTCTTTCCACACTGGAGGCTCAGAGCCTCCAGTCCTGCCGTCTCATGGGAGCTGTCACTTGCAGGGCCTCATGTGCTACTGCAGGAACATTGCTTTGGTGTTTTGCGAGGTCTGCTTTCTAAGTGCTGATCCTGTGCGTTCTTTTGCCTTTTCCGGTCCGGTGGCAGACACGGGGCTGGGCGACTCCGTGTGCTCCAGCCCCAGCATCTCCAGCACCACCAGCCCCAAGCTCGACCCGCCCCCCTCCCCTCACGCCAACAGAAAGAAGCACCGGAGGAAGAAAAGTACCAGCAACTTCAAAGCCGACGGGCCCTCGGGCACTGCCGAAGGTAAGGTTTCCCGGGACTCCCAGGGTGAGAGTCTGCATTTCTGAAATTCATTTTTATTTTTCACTTTTATAAAATCAGATACCCATAGAACCACAGATGCACAGCCATGCAGGCCACTGCATGTGCTTTCTGTGCAAGGTGGCACTGGAGGGCCCCTGGGACCTTCTCATCACTGGCTGATTCTCAAATTACCCAACCAAATCTCTTCTCCGACCTCTGGCAGTTGTCAGTGGTGGGTGGTCCTGCTGGCTTCCCCATCAGATGCCTGGTCAGGTTCTGTGGGCGTGTCGTGTTACTCTGATAAGGACCATCGTCACTGCCCCTGAGCCTCTGTGATACTGGTTAGTCTTAATTCTAGGAAGACAGCTGCCTCCGTTCTGGTATTTAGCAACATGTCATGCTGAACGCCTCTTCCGTCGGTGTCCATTAGCTCTTTCTGTTTTGTCGGCTCTAGTAATATTCCAGTTGTCATAGTTTGTCTTGATTCTCTTTTGACTCAAGTCCTTAATTTTTATTCTGAGTGATGGCCAGATATGATCTCTGTAAAGTGGCTCCTTCAGATGAGTGTACGTTTCTTACTCCACAGATGCAGGTGGCGATATGCGCCTGTACACACACATACCCCCCACACTGTGAGAGGTAAAAATGAATGCGGGGTAATAAACAAGATGAAGAAATACTTGGAAGGAAAATTAAAATTTCAAAACACTGTTGTCATAACAGAATTGTGGTTTGTGAGACCGGCACTAGTAAATGCAAGGACGGGGCAGAGTGCGATATGCTGACATGAGGTGGGCAGCGTGGTTTGCTGTGTCAGGAGGGGCTGGGGTTGGGAGCCTCGAGTCACTCGCCGGGCTCGTCAGAGTATCTGGAAGGCTTTCTTACCACGCTCCTTCCCGTTTGCCTCCCATTAGCTTCCTGCTGACACGTTTAGCCAATAGAAACTGATTTTGTCATGTGATGGATGATTCCGTTATGTCAGTGGTGGTAGAAATAATGACCATGGGACAGAGCACCCAGGTGCCACTGACCCTCCCACTGAGGAAGGATTCAGCCACAAATGCTGACCACAGATGAGACCCCTGAAACACTGTTCTGCCAAACCCCCCACACCCCCATCCCCCATGCACATGAGGCCTCACCCCACCCAGCAAGGAGCTTGGGGTAAATCAGGAAGGAGCCTGGCCTCAGCAGGTGGGCACCACGTGCCCTCCTTACCTCCAGGCTACACTCACGGGGGTTGGGGGGTCAGGGGTAAGATTTCCTTTAGAGAAAGGCCAAGTGCCTGTTTTCACAGAGTGATGTTGTGTGTGCCATGTGTTCCCAGCTGATGTCTGTGACTTTTTTTCAAAAGCACAACCTGGTAGAAACTGATGATCAAGTCCACCTGTAGCTGCTTACGTGTATTTTAATTATCCCACCCACCTTTGGACTGCTGCATAGACTCTGTGAACAGGGGAGAGCCTCCCAGAAGTTAGTAGCATTTGCATGTTTAACTGGGCAGCTGGTGCAAACCAGCATCCAGTCAGCCAGCAGTGAGCTGGAAGGAAGCTTGAGACGTGCCCTGAGCAT
The DNA here is from genome assembly GCF_027409185.1 of Cynocephalus volans. Classification (NCBI taxonomy): domain Eukaryota; kingdom Metazoa; phylum Chordata; class Mammalia; order Dermoptera; family Cynocephalidae; genus Cynocephalus; species Cynocephalus volans. Next base: position 297,895,724 of record NC_084460.1, read on the forward strand.
GCTGGACGCCCGAGGGGTTTCGAGTCCAATCCTGAGCGAAAGTATTGCATGGGGTGCTCCTTGTGGCAGCGCACAGCCAGGCTGACAGAGAGGATCGTCCCAGCAACAGCCATGGGCCCCTTTCATTAAAGGATGATGTCACCCTTATTGCCAAGGTGGTGACACAAGCAGAAGGGCAGACTTCAGGCACCGTAGAAACACCCACATTACAAAGTCACAACAGCGCCTCAAGCGTGGCTAAGTGGACAGCGTGTGTTCAGAAGTTCAAGGCGGAAGACCTGAGGGGACCTGCCCTCACTTTCTGGCTGAGAGAGCCTGGTCTCTGTAACATCAGTGACGATGACATCTTTCCCGTAGAAAGTGAACAATGAGTATTGGAAGAAAAAGCGTCATTTTTCCCTAGGAAAAGTTAGCTTTCGGACTATAAATGAGTCATTTTTGTGAGACACTCTGTATTTCATTATTTCTAAGGCAAATTTTTTCCTTGTGTTTTAACATCTCTAAAGTCAGAATGCATCCTACCATTGAAGTAATTTTAGATTCAATGGTATATGATATTTTTAATAGTCTTAATAACTATTAATTCCTCAAAGTACATTGGGTAAACCTTCCAAATTAGGCATTCTGTTCTTGAATAGCTAGTTGAATATATTTTATTTTTTGAGGATACTGTTTGATTATAGGAAAACGTTCCTCTTTCCTGCGAGGTACTGACTGGTTACTACCAGCATATTCTCTACTGCTTGACCTAGTGCTGAAACGTCATGGTTTCAGGTAAAGAAAGTTCTAAAGAAGATGTCTGTAAGGTACGTGAATCTCATGGTTTTGACATACCCTATTGGAACAAATGGCTAGGTTCAAATCTCCTTAGAATGTAAGAAAAATAAAATCCCACCAGAAATCAGCTAATTTGGTCAGGGGGAAACAGATGGCGCCCTCAGGCCGGGCCACTGAGGGGAGTGACTGCGGGAACTGGGGAGGTGCAGGAGGAATGACAGATCTGGGGCAGAACCCAGGGGTACGGCAGGGTGAGGAGAGGGGAGCTATCTCCATCTAGGAGCTGGGGCCTTCAACAGAGAGACACGTCCAGGGAGCACCCAGACCTTACTCTTCTCCCATCCTGTGGTCTTCTGCTGCCCCCTCCCTGTCCAATCCAACCAGAAGCCCATGGCGAGCACCTGCTGATGCCGGCCAGGCAAGTGTGCCCCAGAGCAGAGACAGGACTGGGTGGACGGAACCAGGGAACCATACAATGCCAATGCCTGCTGCAGTGCCCTCGCAAATCTCTGGGGCAGTTGGCACCACTGACTGCTGCTCATCTTCCACAAGTGCAATGACCAGAAGCCTCTCGAGGGCTAGGGTGTGTGCTGTCCTCCGTCGTCCCCGAGGCCTGGCCTGAGTTTCCCATGTGGCCCTCGGTGCCATTCCCCACCCATTGCAGCTGTTTCTCAACTCTGTGGCATGCTCATTCAACAAGCAAAGGCTGGAAGCATGTGTTGTCAGTATTTGTGTTGGGGCTCTTCATGTGGCCGGTGGACATAAGGGCAGCCTTCCCCAAAGTGTGTCACTGTCCCACGCTCACTGTTCTCCACCACAGCAGTTCTTTTCTGCTGAAGAATGGTGACTAAATCTAGACTGGATGGCAGAGGGGGCTATAACCTAAGGAGAACAGTCATGTTCTTATGTTTATGAAGTATATAATTAAAAAATAATTCAATCAATCTATTGAATTATAGAAGCAGAGACTATGACTGAAGAGTTCCTTGTCTTATATATTTTGGTTTCTGACGTGGTAACTCGACTGACTCATATCTGATTAATAGAGAAGACACTTGCATGATGAAGCCAGTAACTATTAGTATCACCTAGAGTCATAAAACATGAAAGTAAAAACCTAACCCTCTTTAAGCTTTGAAAGAAGTGTGAGGCTACAGCTAAGAGCTGAACTCTCACTTTCTGATTGTGACATCATATGTCACTTTATGCACAGGTGTCTTAGGAAGGCAGATGTATGTCTTGCCTCCGCATGCCTGTGACCTTGGGCAGCTGAGGGGCACCATGGTGCCAGCCTGCGAGGACCCCATGCAGTTCCCCAGCTCTGCCTTCGCTGGCATTTGGCGCCCCACCTCCCTGCCTCCTCAAGTTTAGCTCTGTTCTCACCATCTGTACAATCTCTAAGTATATGAGAGTTTTTCAAACACTGTGGCCCTTTTGGTAACATTATGCAACTTTGTGGTGCTTTTACCCAGGAAAACCAGACAAGAAGTTATCATTTTTTCAGTAATTTGGTTGCCAAAATCCCAAGGAGAAATAAGGGTTGGCAGTCCAGCTCTTTAATGAATTTTTCACTTTATTTTCTCTTTCAAACACACAGAGAGATTTTTAAAGTTCTGTTAATTAAGAATATCAAAAGTAAGACATTTTTACCATTGAGTATAACTTTGATAGAAAGGGCTTCTTAGAAACTAGCATCCCGCAGCCTCACCATAAAAAAGTGAAGGGAGCATTAAGCTTTTTATCCTGTTTCTACCTGTGTCCCTTGTATTCCTATTTAATAGACCATTGGATATTAAAATGTCTGTGATATTCTTGATTTTAAATTGGATTTGATTTGGTCAGAATTATAAAATACGCTTATGAAAGTGTTATATATCATTCAAATCCAGGAGCTGTGCCTTATGTTGATTGTAGAACAGCAGAGGTAAGTTTGGATGTGACTAGGAAAGGTGGGGATGGGATTGAAGTCATGGAGGGAACCTCAGTGGAGGGAGAAGAGCTGTGACAAAGAACGAGGGCCATGCTAACGTGATCAATTGATGGGCAGTCCATGGATGGTGGACTCACCCTGGATGGTCCAGGTGGCTTCAGTGGGACTGATGGGTGGAAGCTTTAAGGAGATGGATTTTGGTTCAGATACTAAGTGGAAAGCTCTCAGAGCCAGGGCTGTCCTGAGAGGCAGTGACCCCGGGCCCTGCAGTGAGGTGCAGCACAGGTTGGGCCATTGTAGAGGAATTTGGGCTCTGGAAGGATGAATACACCATGGCCCTGGATTCGTGGCCTGAACCAAGTTGAAGGGTATGGGAAAGCTCTTGGGCAGTGAGGATTTTCCAGATCTTTAATGACCTGTCTTCTTTTGGCATTGTCTTTGAATTGCTATTCTTTTTTGGTATCTTCTTATCTAGGGTCCAGTAGTGAGGCTGTCATTGCTAAAATGAAGCAGTGGTCTCTGCACTCCCATTCTTTGGCCCTAAATCTTATGGTTCTTGTTACTTTTATAACATTCATGCAAGTTTGCATCAAGAGCTAATTTCCCTGTTTCCCCAGTGAAAAAGCTGAAGTAGAGAGAGGTTAAGTGGCTTTCTTGTCCAAGGTCAGGTTGCTGGTAGGTGACAGAACTGTCTCTTGATTCTCTGCCTCAAATTCTTTCCACCAGGCAAAAAGCAAGTCTTTGAGGTATGTGGAGCGGCTTTTGAATCTAGGAGTGGGGCAGACTGAATAGCTTCCTTGATATTTCTCAGATTCCATGTAAAGACACTGACTTTTATATGGATCATAACATCTAGAAGTTGTGTAGCAAAGATCTTTCTTTAAAACTGCAGTCTCGATTTACCCAATCTTATTATACAAGAGGGTATGCAGAATTCCTGGTCCCCCCACCCGCTTAGGTTCACAGTGCTTTGTTATAATGTTCTCAGAAGGGATTCTGTTTTATCCTTCTCATCGTGTTCCTTTGGCTGTTCATTTTGGGTCTTTTCTGAACCATTTGTGTGGATGATCCTGGATGGATGTGTACACATATATATATATAGAGAGAGAGAGAGAGAGAGACAGACAGAGAGAGAGAGAGAAGTCACAAATGGACCTCTGTAATGGTAGAAAAATAAAGTGCCCATCACAGCTACCTCACTGAGCAGTCAGAGGTGAGGCCCTGAGATGTTGACAAATTTTCTTAACTCCAGAGTTGCAAAGGTCACCCCAGGCTTAGTTTTCCTTTGCTCTTTCAAAAGCGATCATAAAATTATGGGTCATTTTATTCTTTCATCAAATATTAATCAACCACCACAGGTGAAGCACTGTGCTTTTGGCTCCATGGGAGATACTGAGAAATAAAACTCAGTTCTCTCTCCCCAGGGAATTTAGAGCCTTAATATGAAGGGAAGACATACACAGGAAGCTGTATCTTGGATGTCAGCCAGAATCTTTAAGAAAGGCATGGGTATTTAGAAGAAGGAGAGAAATGCACTGAGTTGTGCAAGTTAGGGAAAGCTAACCTGTTAGCTTAGTTTTATGTTCTGAAGATTTAGTACACAATGGTTATCTTACCTAATAAAACTCTGCAGAAAGCCTCACTTTTTCATTAAATGTTGTCTATTTACAACTTAAAACACCAGTGGTGGTGATTGAATTAGTCACAGAATGGAGTTTCGTTTTCCTATAGATACTAAGGAACAGATGTCGCTATTCCTGATCAGTTACCTTTTACCTTAGGACATTTTCTTATTAATTAGTTGATGTTTTGGAAAGTACTTTGGAGCGAAAATAAAGAATTATACGCGAGCGGTACACAGTTTTTTCTTCCTGCATGCAAATTATTACAAGAAAGCCATCTGTTGGTGCATGGACGCTCTTGGATTGCCTGTGACAATCCAGTTGTGTTGACCCTGCTGTAGTTTGTGCTGTCAGTAAGTTATTTGGGGATGTTGCACACCATGACTGGGGGACAGCGAGTTTGTTTTGTTTAGAATATAACAGGGTCTTACATGTGTTTTTATGGTGAGGTTCTCCCCTTTCCTCTCGCCTTGGGTGCAATCAACACGTGTGTGATGGTGCCTGTGTGACCAGCACAATGTCAGGGCCCAGGAGCTGTCGTTGCCAGGTTCATTTCCTATCTGCAATGGCTCTCTCATTTAATTCTGTTTTATTTGGAGGTGGCTAGAGGGGAGGGGGAAGGAAGATTTATGAGAGCTGATTGTGCAAGCATTGACTGTCATTCATCACTTTTAGATTTCCTCTTTTTCGTCTTTGTGAACAGTCCACCGTGCTCCCTGTGTCCACTTCTTGTTTTAATTTTGGCATCTACCCTGAAAGGAAGGGAACAAGAAATCTCCATAATGATCACCATAAGAATTCCGTAGTCAACAGTCATTTTTGATACAATAAGGACTTCATAATTAAACTTCTTTATTATTGAACAGTTGGTTAGTGCATCTTAATAGTTGAGTTGAGCAGTTAATTATAATGATGTGAAAAACCAAGAATCAGAACATCTTCCTGGAAGATATACCTAAAATGCAGTAATTTTGACTCTGCTAAGGGCGTCCAGAGGCTTGGCTGGGGTTTGATGCTCTTGAGGTGTCAGTTATGGGAGATACCACAAATCCTGATGGACTTGTCTGTTCCCCACAAAACAGATCAGTTTTCCAGAGTTCTCAGGTTGTAACTGCAGTTTCCAAGAGAACGAACTTGCTGAAATTGAGTAGATCTGGGTTTACTCTAGACATTGACATTGTGGATTGGGCACAGTTGACTCAAAAGCCAACCTGCAGTGTATAGTCCGGCTGCCACAAACACGCATAAGCTGTAAGTGCTCTCAGATCCTTTGTGGAAGTCGGCAGGTCAGAAATAAACAAAGATAAGTCAGTCACAGCAGGGGGAGCCAGAACAGAGTATTCCCATTATGATAAACTGACGGACAAGAGAAGGGTTTTTGATACTTCTTTTTTTTTAAGTACACGCAAATTAAAGGGGTTAGATTCAGGTCCATGAAAGTGCATTGAGCACCTACCGCATGCCAAGTGCTGTGCCTGGTGCTGGGTGTAGAAGTGTCTGAGGCGGCTCCTGCTTTCAGGATGCACACAGTCCAGTGGAGGAAGAAGATCGGTGACAAGCTGGAGCACAGGGCACCCGGAACACCTTGGCTGCCTAGGAGAGCTTCTCGGGGTTTCTCTGCAGAAGGGCCAGACCTTCACATCCCATTCCATAGAGAATGAAGTATCTGCTCTTCCAAGGGGAAAAAAAAAATCTGAAAAGTGAATATGAGATAAATCTTGTTTTGAGGTGGTTGGAGCTCCTGGGGGTCCCAAGGAGATTTCTGGTGCAGCAGGACAAACGTTGAGCTCCTGGTCCCCTGCTGTGCAGAAGAGTAGACTTGCCTTTGAAAAATGCAAATACTTGCAGGGCTCCTTCCTAAAGTGCAGATGCTGAAGGACCTCAGTGCCTTCTCCTTTCCCTAGACCTAGAGATGCTTTTTCTGCCAGCAGGCTCGGTCAGCTTGAGCTGCCCACAGGCTCCAGTGCCCATCGACAGAGGACAGTGCATTTCCTCTGGGCGTCCTGAGGTGGGAATTCAGCCTCACTTGAGAGACCGAGTGAGCTGACTTTAAGGAGAATCCAGACTCTGTCTTAAAGTCATTTTCTTGATGGTTTCAAAATATTTGAGCTCTCAGGGTCTTTGGATATCACTTAACTCAGTGATAGCGTGACCAGCTCGGATCGAGATCCTGAAGCCAGAGGAGACAGAGCTGCTTCTGGTGGCCAGTGCTGTTCAATTTCTGTCTTCATTACTACTCTCATTCCTCATCTGCTTTTTATACTTTACCCCGGTGCATGCATTTTATCACAAAAAGTACAGGGATGCAAATTGAAATGTTATGTTCAAAGGAAAGCCATGACGACGTGTGTAATCCTCATGCATGCAGCTGGGGCTTCAGGAAGTGAAGATGCCCGTGGCAGGAGGCGGGGACCAGATGTCCTATCCGAATCCATTTCATCTTTCCTCCCAGCCTAGGCAATGAGGAAACTAGGCAGTGTTTCATCTCACATGCAGTGGAGACTTCGTTCCTGTTCCTAAAAATGTAAAACAAAAGGAGGTGTTGACTAAATGCAACACCAGGCAAGTGGAAAGGACAGAACAAAGTTGCATACGCCTTCTGTTGTAGCTCAGGATGCCAAATCAAAGTACTGCAGACTGGGTGGCGTAAACAGCAGAAATTTATTTTTTGCAGTCTGGAGACTGGAGGTCCAAGATCAAGGTGCCGCCAACTCCCTTCCTAGCGAGGGCGCTCTTCCTGGCTTGCAGATGGCCTCCTCCTTGCTGTGTCCTCACATGGCCGTTCCACGGTGTGTGCACGCTCAGAGAGCGAGCCAAGCATGTGCTCTCAGCCCTGTGGCTCCCAAAGGTGCTTCCCTTCTGAGTGGGTCTGTTCCAGGGCCGCTCAGGAGGGCCGTGGCCACTGCTCCCCACCCTCGCCTTGAGAACACGGGAGCAATTGTTCCGTTCCTAGCTCTGATCCTGGCCTCTGTTCCCAGGACCCTGCCGTGATACTGTGGTATGCTTCTTAGCAAATAAATTTCTTTTTCTTGTGTGTGTGTATGTGCACACCCATATGTTCAGATAAAAGACACAATGTACTATTTCTGCTACTTTGTAGGCAATTAGAAATGCAGGATTAGATAACAGACACTCTCCCTTCTGTGTTACAAGGAGACATCTTTTTTTTGGACTTGTAGACATTTAGCTCAGATGCCATGAACTCAGTTTTCTTGTTCATCATAAGATGATATGCTTTTGCTTTTTCTCTTTTTTTGGATGAGGTGAGTGAGCGTGTCTAAGGGCGGTTTGGCGGTGGGCAGGGAGTGAGTGATTGAGCCCCCATCATTCATCTGAATCCTGTGCTGCCTCCCTGGCTGCCCAGCCCCATCACAGCTCCTGGCCACTCTTGTTTTATGGAGATGTATTGTTAGTGCTTTGGCGAAGGCGTGGTTTGGAATAAACTCCGTGTGTTTATTTAGTAGCCTTTGCTAATACCCTCCTGCCTTTCAACTCCACCACTTTGTCATCTCAGACATGCGGTAAGCACAAGGTGTTAGCCAGGGTGCGTGGCCAGTGAAAGAGGCAAGCAGGTGAGGACTCCAGCAGGCGGCATCCCCCCCACACACACAACTTAGCAAGGGCTGCTTCTGTATGCGGGACATGGAGAAAGTCGGCCATCTGTCTGTGGGGTAATAGGCTTTGCTGCAATATGAAAATCTATCAGATGGTTAAATTCAATGACATTGTATCAGAGTTCATGAAAAGCACCCACTGCACACAGTTTAATTCTATTTAATTTTTTTAAGGGGGAAAAAAGCAAAGGGAACATGTTTTAGTTTTCTCTTAAGCTGATTTCTCTCTGCCTTTTCTTAAAAGGGCCTTTCTAGTTGCCACACAGTGATGTGATCATTATCTGCCACCTCGTCGCCTTGCTGCCTCTGCATGCAGTAAAATACAAAAAAAGAGAGAGAGGGAGAGAAACCAGGGGAGCTTGTGAAGTATGACTCCCTATCCCAAGACTCATTGCCTGCGATTCGTACCGCTTGACAGTAATGATCTTATTACAGTACTGTGGACCTTGAAGAGATTTCATGAGGAGAGTGAAAGGACGAACCTCCGTGTAATCAAGTGGCGCTGAATATTCCACGCGTTTTTGATCACACACTGATTGGGCACAGTTTTAGCCCATCTTCTAGTCAATTATGCATGGCCCCTGTGCTCCTGAAATAGTCAGAAACATTGATGGCTGTTGTCTGGGTTTTGGCAGGCAGCCAGGGGTTTGAAGGGCCTCGTGCACCGTCATCCTAGGATAAGTGCTTTTTAGTTGGAATTGATTACCTTTCTTTGGGTTTTGCTTAATAGCAAAACTGCATTTGGAGAGGGCTTCAGGTGAAAAATGGACATATTAGCCATTTAGAGCATCTGAACTCCTCGTCAATTTTTAGGCTTCCCTTGTTTCCCTCTAATTTCTATTTAATGATATGTTTTATAACATTTAAGATATATCACCACATTTCCATGGGGCGCATGTGTTGGGCTCGAGGACAGGTTCAATTCTGTGGCCACCTCGTTCAGACTCCCAGATTAAGCGAGGGGAGGCTCCAGGCTTTGAGAGGATCTGCCGCTTAGTTTCCGTCGTGGCAAAAAAGCATTAATTATCTGAAGATATGTTCATCTGCAGGAAAATAGGTAATGGATCCTTCCCACAGTTGACTGGCTCGTCTTATTTGATTGTGGAGCAAATGTCGACCTTGCTGGGTTTGGGCTCACTCTGCTGCCTTATGCCCAAAAGGATTGTTAGTTACCTCATAGTCTACCCCGTTGTTTACTTCCCATTGGTGGGCTCAGAGTCCAGGGATGTTTGAAAGGATGGGTTTTTTCCTACCAGGATGATTGCATGATATCACCCATTGGGAAGATCATGTGGTTAAGCAAATCGTCTTAAGAGAAAACTGTTAGAAGCTAAGTTTTTACATCCTCAAGTTATACTCTTAATTCAGATTCTTGGCTTTTAGGTTGTCTCAGAATCATTAGGAAAATTTCAAAATTCTTTTTAATGTTTTTTGTGGAAGGCTAAGGATTTGGACACCCCAGAGTAAGTGATCAGTGTGAGATATTTGTGAATATACTGAGAATGGGCTGTCCAGACACTGAGCTGATGTACGGGATGAGAACCAAACATTTCCCCAATGGTTCCTGACTGTTACTAATTTAAAAAAAAAAAAAAAAAAAAAATAGGTAGCTTTGTTCTGTTACTTGATTTTCATTTAGGTCTTTCTTGCTTTCTGCAGGTGGGAGTAATTTTCCCCTTCAGGTAGCTCTCTGCAGAATCCCCGGTATGCTGTAGGCATGGCTACCAAAACAGCCCTAAGAGAACTTACCAAAATTCCTAGCTTAATGTCTCATGCACACACACACACACACACAGGGTTATTTTTTTCTTTCTCAATTTTTTTTTTCATGGTAATATTTTATTTATTTATTTATTTATTTATTTATTTATTTTTTAAATTTTATTTTGTCGATATACATTGTGGCTGATTATTGCTCCCCATCACCAAAACCTCCCTCCCTTCTCCCTCCTCCCCTCCCCCCCCCAACAATGTCCTTTCTGTTTGCTTGTCGTATCAACTTCAAGTAATTGTGGTTGTTATATCTTCTTCCCCCGCCCCCGGTTTGTGTGTGTGTGTGTGTGTGTGTGTGTGTGTGTGTGTGTGTGTGTGTGTGAATTTATATATTAACTTTTAGCTCCCACCAATAAGTGAGAACATGTGGTATTTCTCTTTCTGTGCCTGACTTGTTTCACTTAATATAATTCTCTCAAGGTCCATCCATGTTGTTGCAAATGGCAGTATTTCATTCATTTTTATAGCTCAGTAGTATTCCATTGTGTAGATGTACCACATTTTCCATATCCACTCATCTGATGATGGGCATTTGGGCTGGTTCCAACTCTTGGCTATTGTAAAGAGTGCTGCGATGAATATTGGGGAACAGGTATACCTTCGACTTGATGATTTCCATTCCTCTGGGTATATTCCCAACAGTGGGATAGCTGGGTCGTATGGTAGATCTATCTGCAATTGTTTGAGGAACCTCCATACCATTTTCCATAGAGGCTGCACCATTTTGCAGTCCCACCAACAATGTATGAGAGTTCCTTTTTCTCCGCAACCTCGCCAGCATTTATCGTTCAGAGTCTTTTGGATTTTAGCCATCCTAACTGGGGTTAGATGGTATCTCAATGTGGTTTTGATTTGCATTTCCCGGATGCTGAGTGATGTTGAGCATTTTTTCATATGTCTGTTGGCCATTTGTATATCTTCCTTAGAGAAATGCCTACTTAGCTCTTTTGCCCATTTTTTAATTGGGTTGCTTGTTTTCTTCTTGTACAGTTGTTTGAGTTCCTTATATATTCTGGATATTAATCCTTTGTCAGATGTATATTTTGCAAATATTTTCTCCCACTCTGTTGGTTGTCTTTTAACTCTTTTAATTGTTTCTTTTGCTGTGCAGAAGCTTTTTAGTTTGATATAATCCCATTTGTTTATTTTTCATTTGGTTGCCCGTGCTTTTGGGGTCGTATTCATGAAGTCTGTGCCCAGTCCTATTTCCTGAAGTGTTTCTCCTATGTTTTCTTTAAGAAGTTTTATTGTTTCAGGGTGTATATTTAAATCCTTAATCCATTTTGAGTTGATTTTAGTATACGGTGAGAGGTATGGATCTAGTTTCATTCTCCTGCATATCGATATCCAGTTATCCCAGCACCACTTGCTGAAGAGGCAGTCCCTTCCCCAGTGAATAGGCTTGGTGCCTTTGTCAAAGATCAGATGGCAGTAAGTGTGTGGGTTGATTTCTGGATTCTCTATTCTATTCCATTGGTCAGTGTGTCTGTTTCTATGCCAGTACCATACTGTTTTGGTTATTATAGCTTTGTAGTATAGCTTAAAGTCAGGTAGTGTTATGCCTCCAGCTTTATTTTTTTTTTACTCAGCATTGCTTTGGCTATGCATGGTCTTTTATTGTTCCATATAAATGTCTGGATAGTTTTTTCCATTTCTGAGAAAAATGTCTTTGGAATTTTGATGGGGATTGCATTGAATTTGTATATCACTTTGGGTAGTATGGACATTTTCGCTATGTTGATTCTTCCAATCCAAGAACATGGGATATCTTTCCATCTTCTTGTATCCTCTCTAATTTCTCTCAGCAGTGGTTTGTAGTTCTCATTATAGAGATTTTTCACCTCCTTGGTTAACTCAATTCCTAAGTATTTTGTTTTTTTGGTGGCTATTGTAAATGGGCAGGCTTTCTTGATTTCTCCTTCTGCATGTTCACTACTGGAGAAAAGAAATGCTACTGATTTTTGTGTGTTGATTTTGTATCCTGCTACTGTGCTGAAATCATTTATCAATTCCAACAGTTTTTTTGTAGAGGTTTTAGGCTGTTCGATATATAGGATCATGTCATCTGCAAACAGGGACAGTTTGACTTCATCTTTTCCAATCTGGATGCCCTTTATTTCCTTCTCTTCTCTGATTGCTCTGGCTAGTACTTCCAACACTATGTTGAATAGGAGTGGTGAGAGTGGGCATCCTTGTCTAGTTCCTGTTCTTAAAGGAAAAGCTTTCAGCTTTTGCCCATTCAGGATGATATTGGCAGTGGGTTTGGCATATATGGCTTTAATTATGTTGAGATACTTTCCCTCTATACCTAACTTATAGAGGGTCTTTGTCATGAATGAGTGCTGAACTTTATCAAATGCTTTTTCAGCATCTATAGAGATGATCATATGGTCCTTGTGTTTGAGCTTATTAATATGGTATATCACATTTATTGATTTGCGTATGTTGAACCAACCTTGCATCCCTGGGATGAATCCCACTTGATTGTGATGAATAATTTTACGTATGTGTTGCTGTATTCTGTTTCCTAGTATTTTAGTGAGGATTTTTGCATCTATATTCATCAAGGATATCGGCCTGTAGTTTTCTTTTTTGGTTATATCTTTACCTGGTTTTGGTATCAGGATGATGTTTTCTTCATAGAATGAGTTTGGGAGATTTGCGTCCATTTCAATCTTTTGGAATAGTTTGTAAAGAATCGGTGTCAATTCCTCTTTGAATGTTTGGTAAAATTCTGCAGTGAATCCATCTGGTCCTGGGCTTTTCTTTGTTGGGAGCCTTCTGATAACAGCTTCAATCTCCTTTATTGTTATTGGTCTCTTCAAATTTTCTACGTCTTCATGGTTCAGTTTTGGGAGCTTGTGTGTGTCCAGAAATTTATCCATTTCCTCCAGATTTTCAAATTTGTTGGCGTATAGTTGTTTATAGTAGTCTCGAATGATTCCTTGTATTTCAGATGAATCAGTTGTAATATCGCCTTTTTCATTTCTAATTTTTGTTATTTGAGTCTTCTCTCTTCTTTTTTTTGTTAGCCATGCTAATGGTTTGTCAATTTTATTTATCTTTTCAAAAAAACCAACTTTTTGATTCATTGATCTTTTGAATTGTTTTTTGGTTTTCAATTTCATTCAGTTCTGTTCTGATCTTAATGATTTCTTTCCGTCTGCTAACTTTAGGTTTGGATTGTTCTTGTTTTTCTAGTTCTTTAAGGTGAAGTGTTAGGTTGTTCACTTGCCATCTTTCTATTCTTCTGAAGTGAGCGTTTAATGCAATAAATTTTCCCCTCAATACTGCTTTTGCAGTATCCCACAGGTTTTGGTATGATGTATCATTGTTTTCATTAGTTTCAATAAATTTTTTGATTTCCTGCTTGATTTCTTCTTGGACCCATATGTCATTTAATAGAATGCTGTTTAATTTCCATGTGTTTGTATAGTTTCCAGAGTTTCGTTTGTTATTAATTTCTAGTTTTAATCCATTGTGGTCTGAGAAAATACATGGGATAATTCCAATTTTTTTGAATTTATTGAGACTTGATTTGTGACCTAATATGTGATCTATCCTGGACAATGATCCATGTGCTGATGAGAAGAATGAATATTCTGAGGTTGTTGGCTGGAATGTTCTGTAGATATCTGCCAATTCCAATTGGTCTAGAGTCTTGTTTAGATCTTGTGTTTCTCTACTGATTCTTTGCCTAGATGATCTGTCTAATATTAACAGTGGGGTGTTCAGGTCCCCTGCTATTATGGTATTAGTGTCTATTTCCTTCTTTAGGTCTAATAGAGTTTGTTTTATAAATCTGGCTGCTCCAACATTGGGTGCGTACATATTTATGATTGTTATGTGTTCTTGATGCATCAGTCCTTTTATCATTAAGTAGTGTCCCTCATTGTCTCTTTTTATGGTTTTTAGTTTAAAGTCTATTTTGTCAGATATAAGAATAGCTACTCCAGCTCATTTTTCTTTTCTGTTTGCATGGTAAATATTTTTCCATCCTTTCACTTTTAGTCTGTGTGAATCTTTATGGGTGAGGTGGGTCTCTTGTAGGCAGCATATAGTTGGGTCCTGCTTTTTGATCCAGTCAGCCAGTCTGTGTCTTTTAATTGGGGAATTTAAGCCTTTTACATTAAGAGTTGTTATTGAAAGGTGTTGATTTATTCCTAGCATTTTATTGGTTGTTTGGTTTTCTTAGGTGTCTTTTGTTCTTTGCTTTCTGATTTACTGTTTGGTTTCTGTGTTTGTTGGTTCTTTAGGTTGTAGATAGTGTTTTTGTTTGCTTGTTTTCTCTTCATGAATGCCATTTTTATTATACTAGTGGGTTTAGATTTTTCTTGGGTTTTTATGGCAGTGGTAGTTATTTTTCAGGAACCAAACCCAGTACTCCCTTGAGGATTTCTTGTAAGGGTGGTCATGTGTTTGTGAACTCCCGCAGTTTTTGTTTGTCTGAGAAATATACTGTTTGCCCCTCATTTCGGAAGGATAGCCTTGCAGGGTAGAGTATTCTTGGCTGGCAATCTTTGTCTTTTAGTATTTTGAAAATATCATCCCATTCCTTTCTAGCTTTTAGGGTTGGTGATGAAAAGTCTGATGTTAACCTGATGGGGGCTCCCTTATAGGTGATTTGACGCTTCTCTCTTGCAGCTTTTAAGATTCTCTCTTTGTCTCTGAGTTTTGCCAATTTGACTATGACATGTCTTGGAGAAGGTCTTTTTGGGTTGAATACATTTGGAGATTGTTGAGCTTCCTGGATCTGAAGATCTGTGATTTTTCCTATACCTGGGAAGTTTTTTGCCACTATTTTGTTGAATATGTTTTCTATGGAATCTCCATTTTCCTTCCCTTCTGGAATACCCATGACTCGGATATTTGATCGCTTAAGGTTGTCTGATATCTCTCTCAGATTTTCTTCAATGTCCTTGATTCTTTTTTCTTTCTTTTTGTCTGCTTGTGTTATTTCAAACAGCCCATCTTCAAGTTCAGAGGTTCTCTCTTCAACTTCGACAAGCCTGCTGGTTAAACTCTCCATTGTGTTTTTTATTTCGCTGAATAACTTCTTCAGTTCAGCAAGTTCTGCTACATTTTTTTTCAGGACATTGATTTCCTTGTACATTTCCTCTTTCAGATCCTGTATACTTTTCCGCATTTCATCATGATGTCTAGCTGAGTTTTCTTGTGTCTCATTCAGTTTCCTTAGAATTATCACTCGAAATTCCTTGTCAGTCATTTCAAGGGCTTCTTGTTCTATAGGATCTAGAGTTTGAGATTTATTAACTTTTGGTGGTGTACTTTCTTGATTTTTTGTATTTCTGGTATCTTTTTTTTGGTGTTTATTCATTGTGGCAGGGGGTTTCACAGTCCACCGGTTTGAGACTAATGACTAACTAGGATGTTGCTGTGGTTGCCAATTTCGTATGGCTCCCTCCGTGACTGCTCAGTTGGCCTCTAGTGCCTTGTGTGTGTGGTTGCCTCGGGTCTTGGGCTTCTCCGGGGAGTCACCTTTCTGGTCAGCTTGGACTCTGCTGGGCTGGTGGATCACGTACCACAGGGTGTGTGATCTCTGTTGAGCTTTCACTTCCTGTGCAGGACTTCTCCCTGTTCCGTGTGCTCTGGCCCAGGCTGTTAGATCGTGCAGTGGCAACCCCACCGGGTGTGTGGTTTCTGTCGAGTCTCCACCTCCCTGGCCGCACATCTCCCCACTCTGTGCACACTGTGCTGGGCTGGGGTGTGTCTTCTGCACCCCTCGTCTATCAGCCTGGCCTTCAAGACCCTGCTCAGCACCGCCTTGTCCAGGAAGTCTACCAGGTTTCTGCTAGGCACAGACGACCGGTCGCTCTGGGTGCCTTTGTAGCACTGTGTAGCTCTTTCTCGGGTCTTGTTCACCTTTGTATCCCCCCCGGCATAGACTGAATCTAGTGCCTGCCTGCAGCCAGCTCTCTGGCAGGTTCAAGCGGACCTGGGAACTCTCCTACCACACTATTACCAACCAGAAATTCGTTAGGCTTTTTTCCAAACTGGTGGCCGCAGAGATGGTATCTGCCTCCCAGTAACAGGAAGTTAACCGGGGGCCAGAGTCCAGGGTGTGCTGGAGTGAGAGTCGTCCCGCCCGTACTTCCTTGCCCTCCCAACACTGGCCGGGGACGCCCCCCGCCACCAGCCCCGCCAGAGAACCGCGGAGAGAGTGGGAGGGGAGGCCGGCCCGCAGGCTCTGGAACGCCCCTCGCTGGGCCAGGGAAGTGGGAAGACTCAGTGATGGTCGAGCCGGGCGGGGCTGCCAGCACCTGGGAAAATGGAGGCAGCACCGGGGCGGTGAATGGCCTGGTGATGCAGGTGGGAGCCGGGAGGGCGTCAGCCCCCCGAACAGAGCTTGGCCACGGGTCACTCACAGTGCTGTGTGAGGTCGGGCGCTCACTCTCTGCCTCTGGTTTGTCGCCTTCCCTGTTCTCGGCCGCTGCCGCCTCAGGCTGTTCAGTCGCGGCGCGGCTTGGGCGCTCCCAGGAATCTTCTTTAATGCCGGCCTGAAATCTTGAATCCTGAATAGGGCAGCTGGCCGCCTTCAGCGTGGCCCCGGCCTCCGGGATCCTGGCTGCATCCACAGCAGCCCTGGCGCCGTGTTCCCTGTTTCGAGACTCGCTTTTGCAGCTAAGAAACAGTTCTTTTCCTGCTCCACACTTCAAAGCTGTTGCCTGTAAATGAGGCAGCCTCTCCTGCCGGGGGCAAAGTGGCGGTCACCCCCCACGACCGGCCAGCAGCAGCAGTCCTCCCTTAAGAGATGGCGAGAGGAAGGTCTACAAGTTTCCCGGCTGCCTGAGGCCCAATGGCTGACTTTTTCACCTCAGCTACTCCGCGCCAACCGCCGCAGCCACCGCCATCTTGAAACTCATCTTTTTCTTTCTCAATTTTGTGAAAGTAAAATATTTTCAACTAAAATTTAGATTTAGTGATTTCTCTTTAAAATATAAAATCAATCATAAAACAGAAAATCAGAGTTGACCATCTATTAGCAATAATATTACAACCAGTTATTGACCCCTTACTACATGTCAGGCACTGTGACTAAACACTTTGTGTGTATCCTCTCCTAAGCCACACGAGACCCTGTGCGGTGGGTGCCATTACCCCCATTTTTATAACTGAGGAAACTGAGGGTCATAAAGTTGAACTAACTTGCTCAAGGCCACAGGCATAGAAAGCTCAGATCGGCCTCCAACCCCAGCAAGAGCGCAGCGCACCGATGCCGCCGCTTGTGCACGTCTCCACGATGACCATCCCTCCTTTGGAAAGTTGTGTCTTTTCAGTGATCTTACCTCCCCTCCAAATCTTGGCTTATCTAGGACTTTTCCTGTGCATTAAGTTCATATAATATGAAGGATTTTATAATAGGTTATTCAAACCATAAAAACCTTTGTCATCTTACCTTTGGCTGTGCTTCAGCAGATTGACAAAATGTACTTTTACATCACTTGGAAAATATCAGATCCACAATTAGCAAATGATCAAAGTTTTAAAGCCTGTAATTTTAGAACACTGACATACATTATGATGTTCTGTTTACAGCCTGGTAATTTTACCTGATCAAGTGAATTCCTTTCCCACACTTAAAGAGAATTGTGGGCTACCCAGTTAGTTTAGTGAGAGTGTGATGCTGACAACACCAGCGTGCAGGGTTCGATCCCTGTTCCAGCCAGCTGCCCAAAAAAATTAAAAAGTAAAGAGAATCAAAGAGTCGGTAAATTTGAAGAAACGGTTTCATCAGTCAGTGCAGAATACTCTTCTAATTAACATATAATTACCCTGAACAGGCCAATTAATTAAAGATCCATAACTATTTTCTTGATTCTGCCTCCCCGCACCCTGTCCCCCAATATTACTTTCTTTCTCACCCTGTGAGAACATCGGCTGAGAAGACCACAGCTAGGTGAGGAGGAGGAAGGGAGGACGCATCTGTCCACAGAAATCTTGGTCATGCATTTGGATGCTAGGAGCCAGCATTGTGGTTTGGGACAGTTTTCTTGAACCAACTTCTGAACAGTGAATGTAACACGTATATTTTTTTTAATTATCACAAATTAAAACTTTACCCTATTTGATGTTTCCGTACTTTTGCCATTTAAACAGTTCAAGGTTTCATTTCAATTTAAATTTAATTTATCATTTATTTGTATTAAATAAATGATAGATTTTTATTCTTATAATGGCCAGAGAGATTCAAATTTACAGTAACAAATGTAAGATATTTGGACTTGAAATATTAAATAAACTAGGGTTGATTATAGTTATGCATTAAATAAATGAAAAAATAAAACCTGATGATTTTCTAGGGAAAATAGAACCATGCCTGCTTTGGGATCTGAGTTTGGAGACTATGTATGGTGCCGCCTTTGGTCTGACCCGCACATGAACAAGGCGGGAGGTACCTTGACCCACCTGCCATTTTCTGCATTAGCTCACGCTGTGTTCTAGTTGTGCACTACTTGTATTGTGTTCACTAGATAGTAAGCTCTTGAGGACAGAGTTTACTGGAACATGATCACGTTTGGTACTCTTGCTTAAATCAGTTAGAAAAACCCTTAGTGTTACGTTCATTAATGTTGAATTCAAATGGAGCCATGTACATATTTGATTGCATGAAGATATTCCATAGTTTTTTTAATGGTTAAAATAGTAAATTTTATATTATGTGTATTTTTTTTAATTGAAACAGAATTGTACATGTAGGGTACTGCGTTGAATATCAATACCTGTGTGCCATATGTGATGTTCAAATCAGGGTAGTTACTATATTTATCATTGCACAGTGTATTTGTTTTTTGTTACCCTTTACCAGTTTCTCTGTCATTGACTCTAGGGGAGTACTGAAGACGGGTGTTTTCAACCTTCTCCCTGTCCCCTATTCTCCCAAGCTTTGGGAAGGGACAGAGAGGGTTTGGCCCTTTTTCTCATTGAACAGCACAGGAACACCCCTGCCTGGTCACTCCTGGAAGGGAGGAAACAAGCCCAGCCCCCGCCGCCATCTCTTCTAGACTTGCACCACATTACTGTGAGTGGTTCCAGACTGTCAATGATGGGCAATTGGTTTTTCTTTCCTTCTAGATATTTGAAGATTAATATGTTACTACCGGGTTGACCAGTTAGCTCAGCTGGTTAGAGCACAGCCTTATAACACCAAGTTTATGGGTTCAGATCCCCATACTGGCCAGCTGCAACAACAACAACAACAACAACAACAAAATATATATATATATATATGTTACTGCCATCAATGACTTGTTAACTTCTATGTCTGATCACCAACTAATCAGCTTATTTTGCCCTGGAGAGCTATTTTTTCCAATTTCTTTTGCTTCAAGAATTCTAAGACAGGATTTGAAAGCTGTTAATTTACAGGCCAGGTCTAGTTCTTGCTTTGTTTTTCCCAGTCCCTCAAAAGAATCTTGAAATACCCCTCCACACTGTCAACATCAGTGACTACGTGTGTGACCATGATGGTACATGCCATTAGCCCTCGGTCTGTGTAAAGGTGCTCACCACTGCTGAGAGAAGCCAGCCTCAGGGGTCTCAGGTCTCCCGGGATGCTAGGGCTGGTGGGTGTCCCCAGGGGAAGGGGGTGGATGGGACCATGGGGCCAGCAGGTGGAGGCTGGAGCAGGAGCTGCTGCAGGAGCAAGACCAGAGGGACCCGCCCGGGCAGGGCTCCCGGCAGCAGCAGGTGTCCGCCTGGCCTCCTCCTCTGTCCCCCTCACGGTCCTCACCCCTGTGTCCTTTCTCATTTCACTTTCTCTTCCCTTCTCCTTTTGTCTCTGTCCAGGACTTCCTTTGCTTCTTTTCTCTTTCCGTGTTTCTCTTTCTCTCTTTTCCCGTCCGTACCTTAATCTTCTTTCTCTCCCTGACTTTCTTGTGCTCTCTCTTCCCTCTTTCCTTTTTGAATATTTTTCATTGCAGTGAAATATATAACAAAATATGCCTTTTTATCCATTATTAAGTGAGCAATTCAGTGGCATTAAATTCATTCACAGTGTTGTACAACCATCACCGCTACTTTCAAAACACTTTTGTCACTCTAAATGGAAACTCGGTCACTGTTTCGCACTAACTCCCCACCCGTCACCACCCTTCCCTTCCCCCGGCCTCGGGTAGGCTCTGATCTACTTTCTGTCTCTGTGAGTTTGCGTAGTCTGGCTATCTCATGTAAATGGCATTGTAGTATTTTCCCTTTTGTGTCTGGTTTTTTCCACTTAGCGTGACGTTTTATATTGCAGCAGGTGTTGATGCACCACTCCTGTTTACAGCTGAATACTATTCCATAGTGTGGACTAACCACGTTTTGTGTATTCATCTGCCAGTGGCCACTTGAATTGCTTCCAGCTTTTGGCTGTTGTGTAGGACACGACAGTGGACATTACAAGTATCTATTTGAGCCCCTGTTTTCAGCTTTTTTAGGGCATATACCTAGGAATGGAATTGCTGGGTCATATGGTAATACTTTGTTTAACTTTTTGAGGCATCTCTCTCTGATTTTGCTTTTTTCTATCCATAATATTTAATTGAAGAAGCTCCTATAATTGAGTAAATCAACTTTTAGGCCCCCTATTCATTACAAAAATATTACTTAAACATGTCATACATATTTTTTTTTCAAAAAATAAAAACAAAAATGTCCAACATATCTGTAGTTAAAGCTTCTTTTTATCGGTTCCCCATCCCTGCACCATGAATCAGTTGCACCTGCCTCACGTGCCCCTCGGAGCCCCCATCGTTAATACCCTTCCCCATCAGGAAATGAATTCTAAACTTTGGGGCACATGTTCTCCAGAGAGCGGCTTTTCCCCTGAGCAGGAGCTGCTTGCTCAAGGCACGTGGACATTTCTCACTGTCTCAGTTGTCTGCAGAGGTCAGCTTTTCCTTCATCTCTGAATCACTTGCATTTTTTCTATAACCTTCCAGTAATGTGGGGCCCAGTGGGCAAATGAGATCTTGAAGACAAGAGGTTATTACTCCTTTTTTCTGCCAACTCCCCTTTGGCCAAGATGAGTGTTTGGTGTCACTTCAGAAGCAGTGACGTGGCATTCTTTCCCCCCATTCCCACCTTCTCACCATGGTCAGCATGTCGTCCCCAGGTTGTGTGTCACTGTCACCACTCAGTCCTCAGCATTCGGATGATTTCCCAGCACATGGTTAGTTTTTAGCACTACTTTGCCTGGGCAGTGGGGACCCGCTAATCCCTGTGTGTCTTTGCCTTTAGATCACGACAGGTTTTAGGTCAGGTTCCTGAGGAGAGCATGCGATGGCTGCACACCCCATGTTGTCGTCGTCCCCTGGGCTGACAGGCGTAGAGGTTTTTTGGTTTTTCTGCTCTTCAGTTTGTATCCCCTGCAGATTCCTGTCCTATAATAATGTTGGGGGATTGTTGTTGTTGTTGTTGTTGTTGTTATTATTATTATTATTAAAAACTGACCTCAAAACTTAGGCAATACCAGATCTTTACAGCTGGCTGCCTCTGGTCTCCTCCTCCTCTCTGCCTTGGAATGTAAGTACTTATGATTCATACTGGTAACAAACACTCGGCCATTAGCTGTGTGGAGGACAGTGCCACGTACCACTTGAGCTGGAGGCAGTGCTGCCCACCAGGAGCGTGCGACCCAGGAGGAGGGTGCAGGTGATGCTGCACGTGGCCTTCCACAGGCTGGCTCTGCCTCGGCCCCTCAACCGTTCAGTGACTGCAAGCTCACCAGGTCCTGTTGCCATGGGTGGGAGTTGCGAAGAGCAGGAAGACACCAGGAGGAGGGTGCACAGCTAAGGGTGATGCGCTTAGGGGAGATGCAGTGTCCTGAGGGGATGAGCAAGGCTGGAGAAGAGCTGGTTCTGGGGGGACTTCCCACATGGAAGTGGGGACATGAGGCTGTGTGTGCAGCGAGGGCCGCGTGGGGGGATGTGGGAGATACCAGAGGGGGAGCAGAGAGCTGGGACATGCTGGCTTCTGGGGGTGGGTGGAGGAAGAGCAGCGGGTCAGGGAGCCCATGAAGCCAGGGACGCTCCGGAGCAGGCATGTTGGGGAGGGAGGACTGAAGACACGTGTGAACCAGTTAGATCAGCAGCTCACGGGGAGGGACACCCACAGAAAGGGGTCCACGTGTCTTCTTCCTGCCCAGAGGAGAATGCAGAGGCAGCGAGGGAGGGGCTAGCCACCCAGCGCCCTGGACAACTTTATTTGTTTGTCTGTCTGTCTGTTTTTTGTGGCTGGCTGGCATGGGGATCTGAACCCTTGACCTTGGTGTCCTAACGCCGTGCTCTAACCAACTGAGCTAACTGGGCAGCCCCCGGATAATTTTTAAATTGCTGATTTGAAACTGAGATTTGGATGCAGTTGGCCTGGGGGGAGTCTGGGCACCAGTGCTTAGAGCGGCCAGGGCCAGGCCAGTGGTTCAGTGTAAGGTGCACTAGGACTGTGTGAAGGACCAGCATTACCGAGGTTCAGACACATCAAAATGTGGGTCACACCCCAGGATGTGGCAGCCCCCAGAAGCCGTTCTTACATCATCCCAAGTGCTCTACCATTAGAATTCCTCATCTGTTATAACATTTTTATGTATTGCCTACCCTGTTTTACTGGTTTAAGTCAAATTTCAGGCATGTAAAAAATCAAATATTGGTATCTGTTACGTTAACCAAGGTACCAAAGTTACTCTGAGCAGTAGCTACTGTTTTCAAGTCAAAAAGCACCTGTCCCTCTCCACTTGATACGTGCCACTGTGTCCAGCCACATTGACAACACACTGTGTCTGCCCTCTAGAGCAGGGCTGCCCCAGAGAAGCTCCCACAGCCTGTGTGGGCCAGGAATTAGGACGGGGTACAGCTGGGAAGGCTTGGGTCTGCTCCATGATGTCGGGGGCCTCACCTGGAAGACTCAGAAGCCCGGAGCTGGCAACATCTGGAGTGTTGGTCACCCACGGGTCTGACTGTTGGAGCTGCCTGTTGGTGGGGGTCCTCAGCTGAGGCTGCTGGCCGGAACACCTCCAGTGACCTCTGCGTTGGCCAGGGCTTCCTCCCAACATGAGGGCTGGACTCCATGGCAGGCATCGCGTGTGGCCTGGCTTCAGGACCGTGGTGTCAGTTCCACCACATCTGTAGTCAGTACGGTCACAAAGTCCCACCTGGGGCCCAGTGTAGCAGAAGTGGGCTCTGCCTCCTAAGGGAGCACGGCAAAGTTCTAGAAGAGCACATGCACCCGAGAGGCTGCTGTGACCATTTTCAGAAAATGTAGTTTCCCACAGATAGTAGGTAAATATATAATTTATCACATTGTGATCAGTGCAGTGGAACAAAATTAAGCAGGGTAGGAGGACTCGGGACCACCAGGGGTGGGCAAGGGTATTATCTACATAGGCGGCCGAGAAGGGCTCACTGGGGAGACCTGGGAGCAGAGACCCAGCGGAGGCAAGGCTGTGGCAGGTGCCCTCCAGGGTCGGCACCTTCCCGGCAGCGGAACCACGTTTTTCCTGTGGTTGTGGTGGCCACGTTAAACCCAGTATTTGTCCATAGTTATATAAGGTGTTGCGTACATATTTATGTTCTGCTGTATTGTTTAAAACCAGCTGACTTTTACCTTGATTTCAGTGTCGTAATTATTCTCTGGTAACATAACTAGAGAAATGTTTTATTTTTAAAGAACATCATACATCTCTTATTTCTTCATCTTTTAATTTAGAAGGGTCAGTATACAAATATTTTCAATATCTTCTAGCTTGTTCCCCTCTTAAAATTGTATCTCAATATTTGTAGGGTTTATTATATCCAAGCGGCCTGATGAATCAGAAGATTTTGTAGTTTTTAAAAATGGCCCAGAGAACCATCAAATACAAAGGGATCCTAAAGAAAAGTGGATCTGTTTTTATACGTATCACTTTAATAATTTAAAATAAAGAAGGTGAAATGCAAAAAAAGATTTTAAATAATTTTGTTCTATACAGGGTTATTTTCAGAGGTTGGTGCGTGGCACTGGCGTTTTCCGACAACTGGAAAAAGACGTGAGCATTTAATACTGGGTAGTCTCCTCTCTAGTGCTCTTCCAGTGAAGGCAGCCACATGAGATTATCTTGCTTTGCGGGTAATTAAGGCATTTCATTCTGCAATTCCTTATTCTAATGAAGAAGAAGAAATTTCTCTTTGCTGAAATATTTCTTGTAAGGGTTTTATTTCCTCTCATTGCTCTGACTTTAGAAAATGTTCTTTTTACTTCTGATTGTCTCTTATAATGTCTTCTTAAATTGTGAGTCAGGGAAAAAAATGTAAAGGTTCTGCACAGATCCAAACTTTTAAAAAAGGCTTAGAATCTTAGAATCTAGCCAGCACTGCAGATATCCAGATTTCTCTATTTTCTCTTGGGTACCAGTAAGACTCTGCTCACTTGGTGTGTTCTTTCCTCAGGACACGTGAGTCCAGGCAGGCAGGTGGCTGTGCCAGGGCATGGGTTGTGATGGCAACAGAGACGAGAGCAGGCGGATGCGGGGGGAGCACGGTCTGAGGAGCACGCTGCCTGGGTTTGACGTGAGCTCCTCCTCTTACTGACAGGAGGGCCTGGGCGAGTTCCTCATGCTCTTCTGCCACAGTGCTCTCAGCTGTAAAATGGGGACAGTTGTATTCTCTGCCTCCCAGGACTGTTGTCAGGATTTAGTGAGCTCATACATTTCAAGCACATAGGACAGAGCCTGTTACTAATTCCTTTCTTGGGATTCAACTAGTATAAACCAAAGAAGCACTCCTGGGAGCCAAATTACATGCAGTACATTTACAGATTTTATTGGCGCCCATAAGAAAGGCTTGGGGACATTGTTGTGTACCGACAAAAGAGAGCACTTGTTGAGTTGTGTTTTTTTAATAACAAAGACAATAATCATCAGAGATCATGCATTAAATAGCATTGACCCAAATTTTTAAGACATGGGTTTTTCATAAGTATGGCCTGAAAATGACTTTAGCAGTAACTCTAGTTAATATGCGGAGTTCTTTTTCCTAAGTATTGATAGCAGGATATATAGGATACCCACAGTGTACGAACACCTGGCCCTCTTTAGGGGGAGGGCAGTGAGATGGGGTGGCACAGTGATCCTTTCGTCAACCTGTACTCATCTATACAGTATGGGTGACAATTACTTTCTGCCTCGGGACATCTTATGTTACATACATGACACGATTGTTTGAAATATTTCACGTGGGTTCATCTTGTCCCTTAAAACTAGATTGAAAGCTTGAGAAGGCAAGAGACTAGTCTCCTACTTCCTGGTATCCCTGGAAGCCCAGCACAGTGTGTGCACAGGGTGCATGCCCGATGGACACTAGTTCTCAAAGTGGAGGAAGAGGAGGAGCTCTGTAGGTCCACATGGAATACTAATTGGACTTCCAGTGTATTCATCTTCTGTAAGAGTGGTTTGATGTGATAAAAACCACTGTTTCCCAACATTTGCATTGTGGAAACTGAATCCAACAAGACACCCTGAAAGAAAAAGTTTGAAGAATGTTGCTTAGTCGTCTTCTTGGAGTTTTAGACGCATATTACCAAATTAAAGGCTCTGAGAAGCTCTCCATTAAGCAAAAAACAAAAAGCCAACTGGTTTAACTTACTTAAACTCTCGAATACGAAACTTCCATCGGCCACTCCCTTTGGCTGGCATGAACACTATTCCATTCCTCAGGAGCACTGTCGTGTTCTCAAACACACTTTGAGAAATGTTGGCCAAACAGATAGTACAGTGTTTTCGCTACTTATCCAACAACATTTGGAGAGTCCTGAAATCGTCTCACTTCTAATTTGGAAAAGAGTCAGTGAGCAAGTGGAACTTCGGTCATATGGAAACCCAGGATGTTCTGAGAGGTGTGTAGGTAGGCCCTGGGTGTTTTTTCATTTTCGGAAAATTACAATGGCCCCTAAGCCTGCACCACCAAACTGCTATGACATAGACACCTTCCTCTGGGACCCTGACCGGTATGCGCTCCCCAGCCACTGATTCCTCTAGATCCCCTGGCTTGAGATAAGGCACCCTTTATATATCACCCAAAGTTATATAACACGGATCCCATGTGTGTCCTTTTTAGTTATCACATAGTTTCATTTTCTCATTTCAGCAAGACATCGTAATCTTAGTGACTAAATCCATTTTTGTTTGAAAATCATTGTACTTAGCATTTTTTCCATGCCTGTACCGTGCTTTTATGCATTCCTGAAAGCTGGCTACATTTAGGAGTGTTCCCTGTCACTTTCATGCTGTATAATGGTTGTAGAAGATATCATAGTTTATAGAGCACACCTCAAAATTCATTTCTTTACATGTAACTGAATCTTTTAGTGCACATCTTGAATTTACCTATTGATATGACAATACTGTAAGTAGAAGGTGGTTCCTTTCTGTTCTGAAAGTTGAGGAGTAAGGCATCATTATCATCATTGCAGCTAGTATACCGTCGGCCCTCTGTATCCACGGGTTCCCAGTACACAGATTCAACCAACTGCAGATTGAAAATATTTAAAAAATAATACAACAAAAAATAATTCAAATAAAATAGCAGTACAGTATAACAACTATTGTCATAACGTTTACATTGTATTAAGTATTATAAGTAATCTAGTGATGATTTAAAGTATATGGCAGGATGTGCGTAGGTTATGTGCAAATACTACACCATTTTATGTCAGGGATTTGAGTGTCTGCAGCTTTTAGTTATCTGGGGGAGCCTGGAACTCATACCCTGCGGGTACTGAGGGACAATTAACTGTATGTTGAGTCTGCTTTCCCAAACTATATCCTAATTGCACTTTGCACATTTTCTTATTTATTCTTGACTTTCCCTCCAACCTGATGAAACAGACCTGGCAGGAGTAGAGCTCAAGATGCTGGGTTGTTTTGGTTTCCATGTTGCATGAACTTCTCAGAAGAAGAGCATGATGAATGTATTTGATCTTTTACCAAAACTAGAATAAGTGACAACATATACTACCACAGAAGTAAATGTGTTAAGTATTGCTTTTAAGTAAAATATTTAATTTACTTAAAGCTATATTACCCACCACTCTCCCATAGTAAAGAAGAAGAAAAAAGTCTACTTAAACAAGGAATATCCTCTGAGCATCATGGGTGAAAAGCAAACTTGCCATGCACAGCAGCCCTGTACTGTAGTATGACAGGCAACCTTAACAGGTCACTTTGATGCTGCAGATCAGATTTTGTCATCAAGAAAATCTATAAGCTGTACAGAGCCAATCAGAAGTCATTTTTGTGCTTTGATCCTCCTGGTGATTCCATTTCTCTGTCTTGGGACCATGTTCTAGGTGCCTGACTGCAAGCTGTGGCTTATGTGTGTGCGGCAGCAGTGGTGGCGGTGATGGTCCTCTTTCTTTCTTGCCTCTGTCTCTTCCTAACCCATCTCCGAAAGAATTCATTGTGCAAATTGCTTTGGAGATCAGCCTTGATAAAATTCTGGTATTCAGCCCTCACAGCCTCAGTGCGGTGTTAGTAGCTATTCCTGATTATTCGGATGTGCAAGCCGGAGCTGCCACAGCAGGCTTGGAGGTGTACAGAGATTAACTGGGGGCTTTCCAACCGTTTGTCACACAAATAGGAGTGCCAGTAAACTGAGAAACGATAAATCATTTTTCTCCAGATTGAAACCTTTTATCAGTTGTGTCAGTTTCATTATTCAATAAACGATTAGTGGCAGTCGTTGTCCTTTAGTCCTCCGTGGTTAGCAGCTCGGAGCTTCTTCTGGCAGAGCAGCCTCCTGACCCCTGCACCTGAGGGCAGACCCCTCTAGAGCCCGCCTCTCCAGCAGAAATCACACAGGACTCGCCACCCACTGCCACTACAGAGACTAGAGACACGTCTCTGACAGGTGTCTTCCAACTTTTTAAGTTATGCTCTGACACACACTTTGCTGTGGGAGTTGTGAGCGTGTAAGTGGGTGGGTATTTTTCTTTTACCTCCTGCTGGGCCTTTTATTACAATATTTTTTGCGCTTTAGTTTAAATGCCAGCCACCTTGATTAGAGAAGTGGTGGTGTTCCTACTAACACCTGAGTCGCTGGCATCAGTGTGAGCTCATGCCAGGCCCAGCCCTGCCAGCCTTGCTGTTCACCATGAAGCCCAGTGTATCTGAGAAAGGCGGCGGATGGAGTGACAGCTCCTGGCCTGTGGGTGATAGACCTTGGAGACACCAAGGGCCTTGAATCCATGTGTACATCTGTGTAGATAGAAGTTTATGTGAATAATGTGATTAATGGGAAACAAAGTCATTTTAGAATGTTGCTGAGTCACAGTCATCAAAAGACTTGCTTGTTTTTTTTTTTTTTGTTTTCTTTTCTACTTTGGGAGCCACTGAGAGGATTGATCTTTGCCTTTTTTTTTTTTTTTTTTTTTAACTTTTTCAACCAAATCTAGTTTATCAGAAAAAGTAATCGTACCACTAGCAAATGTAGAAGAGGAAAAAAATCACTGATTCTTTGTATCATTTAGAGTCTACCTGATGATTTTACCAGAACTCAGACCTGGCCAGTAGTAGAGGCTGTGTGTGCATGCATGCGTGCGTGCGTGCGTGTGTGTGTGTGTGTGTGTGTGTGTGTACGCACATACATAGGTATGTGCATATTGCCTTTAATGAAAACCTTTTAAAATATTATAACTCATAGTTTATAGATCATTCTGAATTGTGTTTCTTATACTTTCAGAAATACCTATGTTCTGTCTTAAGATTAATCTGTATTTTTCAGCTTGGTAGTACGTTTTTGTGAGGGCTGAGGCTATATCTTGTGCCACCAGTTCCTGCAACATCTGTGTCAAATACATGGTAACTGCCTACAGTATATGGTATTGACTTATCATATATTGATCTGTTAAAGTGTTCAGTTTATTGTGTAAGAAGAGACAGTTCTGAGGGCTTTTAAGCCACTTCACTTCCCCAGTGCACAGTCTCCAGGATAACTAATAAAACCCTGTCTTCTTGCTAACTGAAATGTTCAGAGTCCATTCAAATGGAAGGTTCTGGTCTGCCTTTTAATTGCAGTAGTTCAGTCTCTTCTGTAGGAAATCCATTTTTTAAGGCAGCTTCCAAATGCATGTGTTTATGGGGCAGTCCCTTTAAATTAGGAGCCACTGTCTTCCTCCACACATAGCATTTCAGGGTCTCCGAGGCCAGTATTGTACATGAGGAACCAGCAGGTTGGGCACGATTAACTCACTGTTGCCTATGATTATACATTGAAAGTGGACCCTGGGCATTTTTAATTTCTAGGATTAACAAAATCATGTTAATAAATTGGGGGACTTACATAGTTTGGGTAACTTTTAGTTTTGCCAAGCAAAGATATTTAAGACAGTAATAGCTACTGTCTACTGTCGCTGTGATTTAATAAAAGAAGGAAAGACTTCATGAGCTGCAAGAGGAGTGGAAGGACATAAGCTCTGGCTAAAGTACGTTTAGGCTTACACTGACACTTCTCAGAGCCCTTCTTTTCCTAATTTTGTTGCAGATGGGTGGAACTTTCACTGTGTATTAGTGTTTGGGAAGCTCTCTGCTCTGCTATCACTTTGTGTAGAAATTTAGGAGGAAGAGCTAAAGATTACTCGAGGTTCATGTAGAAACGTCCTTAATGCCAGGGACAGGAGTGAGAAGACAGAGGTGTACAGGAGGTGAGCCAGCAGGCTCCGAAGCCCGTCAAACTGAGCTCCTACCCCACCTTCACCACGTGAAAGCCGTGGGACTCCACGTTATCCCTTTTGTCTCTAAAGTGGAGGTAGAGCGGTACTTCACTCATAGGGAGGCTGTGAATGTTGAATGAGATAAAGCTGCAGTAAGCTGTCAACATAGTGCCAGGCACCTATGAGCTTAGTGCCTGGCTCGGCAAAAGTTAGGATGATGGTAGTGATGGTGGCGAGAAGTGACGGTGATGGTCATTGCGGTGAAGATAGTGAGGGTGGTGGTGATGATGCTGGTGGCTGTGATGGTGGTGATGGTGCCAGTGAGGATGTAATGGTAGTGATCATAGTGATGACGGTTGGTGATGTTGGTGGTGGTGATGCTGAGAGGTGACGGTGGCGGTTGTGGGACAGTAGCAGTAATGGTGATGGTGGTGATGGTGATGCCGATGGCAGGGTGGTCATCATGGGGTGGTGGTGAGGATTGTGAGGCTGGAGATGGTGGTACTGGCCTGCTAAAGAGCACAGGATTCTGTAGCACCTGCCCCTTTCTACTCCCCTGAACGTGTCAGGGCCTGGTCTGAGCTGTGTAAAGCAGGGAATGTTCTGACTTTGATTCACTTAAACTTGTGTGTGATGATTTGAAACCATTTTTGGGTGATCTTGATGCACGCCCAAAGTAAACCTTCTATACCAAGAGTGTAGTTTTATAGTCATGAATCAAGAATCGTCTCACAGACAATTGATCCCACTTATAATTACTGTAAAAATAATGCTTTAAGGCTAACTTTTAAATCAGTATCATGACATTTGATGACATCCCCCAAAAGTTTGTTTGCTCATAGCCGTGACTTTATCATGTCTATCAGGAGGATACACATACCTCTAAAGCCTGATTTTGTCTCTGGATCATTGGAGAACTCCATATCATGATCTTACTTTTATCCTTCCAATTATAAAAACAGTGCAAACTACTTGTGACAACTCAAATAATAAGAAGCTGTTTAGAGAAAACAGTGCTGGTGTCCCCCACCTCCGTTTCAGTCCTTCCGCTCTGAGTGGTCATGGTCCTGTGCTCATCTCTCTGAGCCTTTTCCTAGAAGATTTATTGAGTGTTGCTCCAGCAGGGCCCATGTGAGCACTGGGCAGCTCCCGTCTTGAGCAGGACAGGCAGGGTCCGGTCCCTTGTGCTCACATCCCTGCAAGGGAGGCATACAACGAAGAGAAAACAAAAGATGATTTCAGATAATGGTAAATGCCTGAGGAACTCAAACCGGATGGTGTGGTAGAGTGTGGCAGGAGTGGGGGAGGACATCTGGAGACTGTTTCCAGAGAGGGCCTCTGAGGGGACAGTGTCTAAGTTGAACCATAAATGACAAGGAGCTCAGCCTGTGAAGGTCCGTGGGGAAGGGTCTTCTAAGCACAGTGAGTGGCTGAGAAGAAAGGTCGTGGGCTGCGGGGCTGGGGCCGGGTGAGCCGGGCAAACACGGCATGGACTGAGGGGAGAGTCTATCACAGAGGGCCGTCTAGCCGTATGTGTCACGGGCTGAGTTGTGCCTGTCCCCAAGAGATGTGGTGAAGTCTAACCCCAGTACCTCAGAAGATGACTTTTTATTTGGAAATAGGATCATTGCAGACATAGTCATGCTGAAGTAGAGAGGACCCTTAGTGGCAAGACAGACACACAGAGGTGAGAGCCATGTGAAGAAGGAGGCAGAGGCTAGAAAGTGAGGTGTCAAGGTCTGCCGGCCGTGCTCAGAAGCCAAGAGAAAGGCGAGGACCATGTCCTCCCCTAGAGCCGTCAGCGGGAGCGCAGCGCTGCCGGGACTGTGGCTGGGACCTCCGGCCTCCAGCACCGTGAGATTAAATCTCTGTAGTTTGAAGCCACCCAGTTTGTGGTACTTTGTTACGGCAGCCACAGGATGCCACACCACATTAGGTGTTACCTGTTGTTCTGAGCACAGGAGGGAGCCAGTGGGAGTACACAGGGGAGTGACGTGATGCGATTCACATTGGGAAGGTGTCCCGGGGCGGCTGTGCAGAGTGGGCGGCTGTGCAGAGTGGGCTGCAGAGGGGGCTAACGCAGGCAGTGGAGACGGAGGCGTGGGGGCGTGGATGGGAAAGAAAGAGCGAGAAGCAAAACCGGCAGGACTTGCTGGTGGAGCTTATGTGGGAAGTGAGGGGAAGAGAAAACAGGAAGACCGGGAGAGGAAGAGGTGTAGAGAGAGGGGAGAGTTCATCTTTTATTGTCTGTATACTGGATCATGCCATGTATGTTCGGAAATTCGAGTTTTCTAATTGAATGCCCGTAGGTATCTGTGTCCATAGCTACCATAAGCTGTTTAATGGCTTCATAGCATTGCATAGGATGGAAGTCCGGTAGCAGATCACACAGTCCCCAGTTTACGGTTGGGCATGTAAATTGTCTTCAGTTTGTTTTCACATTTACTTGCAACACTGCTGTGAACATTCTTGCAAGCATACCCTTAAGCGCTCGTGCTTTAGTTTTGTGAAGGAGACCTTTGCCTGATCAAAAGCTAGAATTGCACATTTAGATCATGCGTCAATGGTTAGTCCTGAAATTGGGGTGAAGATTCTATAAGAAGCAGCCAGGCTTGGGGAGTGTTTGTGTATAGAAGGCCACAGGTGAGAACAAAAGCTCCTCTCAGGAGGCCGCGTACCTGCAAGACTGGGTTTCCCCTGCACAAGCAGTGGCTGCAGAGGGTCTATTTGTGACCAATTCGTGCATTCAGCAGGCTTGTATGGAGCATGTGTGATAGGCATGTGCTGGGCTCTGAGGACAGACACACAGACACGGCAGGACACTGCACCCAGCCTGAGACCCACAGACCAGTGACCCTGTCCTGTCACAGCCATTGATCTTGGCCAGAGCTCAGCAGTGACCAACAGTAGGCAAGTGTACAAGTAACTTATCCTTGCTCTCTTCTCTCGTCGTCCCCATCTGTGTGCGTGCATGCGTGTGTGTGTGTGTGTGTGTGCATGCGTGTGTGCGTGCGTGTTTGTGTGTGTGTGTGTGTGTGTGTGTGTGTGAGAGAGAGAGAGAGAGAGAGATTGGGGGGAGGGGTACTTATGTTTTTGTAGGCTGCCTCAATCCTAATTTTATGATAAAAGAGACCTGAAAAGAATATTTGAGCAATGAGGGGGACACTGGCTGTCATTACGGAATTTCTTGGTAAGAAGAATTTTATCTGTTTCTCTTCATTTGAGGTCCTTGGCTCTCTGCGTCTTCCTGTCCCTTTTAGATGAATACAAGGCCCCTAAACATTAAAAAGGAGGGGCGTAGAGACGGACAGTGCTGTAGGAGCCACCCTGAAGATTTCATAAAATTATTGGACTTTACCAAACGTTACAGAAGTATAATTTGTAGCACCCTTTCATTCCATTTATATTATTTCTTGCCTTGAATTCAATATGTTCTCAAATTGAGTGCATTTTTTAGAATGACGAAGCTTCCTAAGAATGTATCTGTAGGTGTGTGAGTAGCAAGGGCCAGGGTAACTAGACTTGACGTGTGGCCACCAGACACCACGAGACACCTGCTCTCTTTCCAACTTTTCCTTTACTTTGCCCTCTGAAGGAAAGGAGACTGGAGGGGCCACAGAATTAATACCACAGTTAATTAGAAAATTATTCAAGTAGCACTTTCAGTCGGGATTTCCCTCCCTCGTGTCTCCCATGCTGACGGAGATGTTTTCCTTTCAAAGGTCTCTGGTCTGTAAATGGTTTGGCCTCGTGCAGTGGAGGCCCGAGGCGCAGACCATGCCCTGCTGAGTGCTGTCTCACTCGCTGTTTGCAGCATGCCGGGAAGGAGGTGGTCTCCGTGCACAGACCAGGGGTCCATGGCACAGGGCTGCCCTGTGCTGCTGCAGGGCAGGCGACATTGAGTCCCGACCTGAAGCTCTCTGGGCCCCACCGCTCTGCTCTGCTGCTTTCTCCTGTTCTCCCTGCTGCCTTGCACCTGCACTGCAGGAAGGAGGGTTTTGTAGACACTGACCACACTGATCAAACCTGGTCATTAACCCCACTGAAATCTGACACACACCCCACAGCCAGGTCTCCGTGAAGGGTTCATTGCTGTCCTGCTCCTTTTTTCTTAGCGGTTTGCATCTCCTGCACTCTCTGTGAAATCTAACTTTTTTCCAAAGAACTAAAAAAGAAAGAATATGAGAAAACCCCCAAATAATGCACATGTGATGTAGATTCATGTGTTCAAACCATCAGGCCGTGAACTCAGTAGTTCTGTGGAATAAGGCAGTTTATTATTTTTTTTCTTGCAATTTACTTGGGGTTTTACAGATGAAATGGGCTTTGGTGGAAAATACTCAATGGGCACCTCATATCTTGTGCCCAAGTGAAATATTCCTATTCTGGACAATATTTTCTGGATGCTTTGGTGACTGCAAGCTTCTTTGTCTTGTTATATAACTTCATCACCGTTTTTCTCTGTTTAAGGAAAGATGCTCATTTTGTCCCTTGATTGAGCACTTGGGGGTCGTGAGGCCATTCCCGAGTTCAAACCTTCCCAGAGGAGATCGGTTACCACAGGTGTGTCTCAGTGAATTTCATGAAGCCAGCCTAGCATGACTCAAGTCTTCCGTCTTATTAAATTCTGCTACTGTCATTGAAAAGATGATTTTACTGTGCTGATTAGAAACAGATCTAAATTCAGCCTGAGCACAAATACTTTTTCTCAGTGGGTCAAAGCTCACTGCTAATCATTAAAAGCTAATCCTGAAAATTAGCTGGAACATTGTTCAAGCATGGTACATTTTGGTTAAATTTACATTGAAATCTTTTCAAGGGGAAAAAAATAATTTCAAGGTCGACAATTCTAAATGAGATACAAGGAGACAGCACAGTGTCCAGAAGAACTGGCATTGGTAAATTATTGCCTCCAAAGAATATTAGTTAACAAACATGCTCTGAAGCTCATCTTCACAATCATAAATTAAATAGTACTTCTTCCAGTCACAAACGCCATTTAGGGCAGGCATTCCAGTTGTTAAGCAGTTCAGTAGCACATGTGACATATACTGAATATGCCACAGTAAGATCTTAAATTGTTTTTAATTTGTAAAATTTAGTGAGTAGAAGAAATGGTATATTGTGACGTGATAGTAGTTCTCTCTGTATATATTGTAAGCTATAAAATATTCCTGGGCTTTAATTTGGCCATGTTACTCCTGGCATTTTGTTCTATGGAAACTATTAAAATGAGTGGGAGACAAAAATCATATTCCTGCCCAAGATGCTTGTTATAGGATTTTAATATATTTTATTTTCTAGAAAACTTTTAGGCTTATAGAAAAATTGAGGGTATTGTTCAGATAATTCCCATATAGTGCACACACGCCGTTTTCCGCATTGTTTACATC
Organism: Cynocephalus volans; assembly: GCF_027409185.1. NCBI lineage: Eukaryota > Metazoa > Chordata > Mammalia > Dermoptera > Cynocephalidae > Cynocephalus > Cynocephalus volans. Next base: position 297,930,513 of record NC_084460.1, read on the forward strand.
TTTCACTAGAATGTTACATTTCTTAGAGTGAGTAAACCAATGTATTGATATATTATTATTAACTGAAGTCTATACTTTATTTGGATTTCTCTAGTTTCTACCTAATGCCCTTTTTCTCTTGCAGGATTCACATTACATTTAGTTGTCATATCTCCTTAGGTTGCTCTTGGCTGGGACATTTTCTCAGACTTTCCATGTTTTCGATGACCTTAACAGTTTTGAAGCGTAATAGTCAGGTATATTATAGGATCCCCTCTATTTGGATTTGTCTGATGGTTTTTTCAGGATTAGTCTTGAGTTATGAATTTTTAGGAGGAAGACCACAGAGGTAAAGAGCCATTTCCACCGCATCTTATCGAGGATACATACTGTCAGCGTGACTTGTGACTGTCAGTATTGACCCTGATCATCTGGCTTGACGTAGCTGCCGGGTTTCTCCACCGTAAAGCTATTCTGCCCCACCCTCCAGCCCCCGTGCTGAGCTCTTTGGAAGGAGTCCCTTTGCACAGCCCACACTCAGGGAATGGGGTGCCATGCCCCCCTCCTTGAGGGCGGAGCATCTCAAGAGTCATTTGGAATTCTTCTGCAGGGGAGATCTGTCTCTTCTCCCCTGTTTATTGGTTTATTATCATTAGTTGATATCTCATGGATTTAAACTCATGGATTTTTACTTTATACTTTATGTTGTGATCCAGTACTGTTTTATTTTGTTGCTGAAATTGGTCCACCTGAGGCCATCAGGAGCTGTTTCAGTTGGCTCCTTGCCCTACTGACATGCATGTGGGTTTTCTTGTGTTTGTTGGAGCACTTCCTTACTTTCTGGCACTACAAGATGCTCCAGGCTCACCTTGTATGTTTGCTCCCCAGCCCAAGAATCAGCCATTTCTCCAAGGAGCTCTGGTTCCTTTTACTGCGGAATGATATCAGGAACCAAGATCTGCGGGGTAGATGTGCTTGTTGCTACTGGGGTGCCATTTCTTCTCAGCACTGTCAGCAGACACAGCAAAGAAATACATGCGTGTATACTAACCTGTGCATGCACACATATCTGTAAATATTTCAATATGTAACTACCTTTATCTATTTAAACAGATTATAATATTCTTGCTAGCATAAAATTGGAAATAACTGAATGTTTTAACCCAAGGAATGGCTACAACTATGACATACTACCTCCATGATGCAACTGTTAAAGGGGACAGTTTTGAAAACCATGGTCACACAGCACCTTACATTGAAAGGTAGTACAGGTCTGTACTGGAGCTATACTTAACAGTGTGATAATTAGGTATGTGTATGGGTAAGAACTTTGAAGGATAGTTAGATGAGCCGTGTTTTATTCTTAATATTAAACTAATATGAAATTAACTGTTTTTGCAATAATATTAAACCAGTCTTCCAATGTATTCTTGCTTAAACAGGAATAAAGTTGGTGTATTTAATTTTAAAGGAAAGAAACAAGGCATTTTTACTGTTTTGTTGTATCACCACTGCAGTACTCTTCCAGGCCCTCCTAGGATATTTCTGACCTTGATTTTCAGTAGTTCACAGTAACCAAGGATCATACTAAAAAGTTGTGAAGTTGCAGTCAAAGCAGTTTTATGGGAAGAAATCTGTTAGTGTTTAAAGGAATGTATTCCGTACTAGTAGGGGGTGTCCAACGTTTAGAATTCTTTTGTTTTCCCATTCTGATCTTTGTACTTGACAGACTAAATAAATACCATGAATTTTATGGTTTCCATGATTCCTCAAGCCACAAATCAGGATACCACTAGGAATTTTCAGAGAAGTTCTTAAACAGAAAAAGTGAAAATGTCTCTAGTAGGTATTTCCACCAGTCTTCTCGGGTTCACATGGCCACGTGTAAGGGGAGCATGACTGGCTGAGTAGCCCTGAAGTGCACATTTCACCTGCCGCAGTTGTCAGAACCCAGCTACAAAGATGGAAGATCAAATGCTTCGGGAAGGCCAGTTGTTTGCCATTGTTGAAGCGGGTGGTCCAGTGATCACAGCCCCTCAATTACGGCCCCGCGTGAGAGCGCGAGCAGCAGTCATTAAACAGTTATGCCTTTGATTAGTTGCTTTCGCTGGTCAGTGCCTTTGAAATATGATAACACAATTTGAAGTTTTATTAAAAAATAGTTTCTTTCAGTAATTGCTGAAAAAGATTCTGTTTTTAAAAGAAAAATTCAAAAAAGGCCTGCAATGTATTCTGCTGGAAGAGATTGAGAAGGGAAAAAAAGAAGAAAGGGAAGAAGGAAGAAAGAAAAGATGGCTATTGCTCACGATCACTCATTTCTGTCTCGGGAAGGCTGAGGGGGTCCCCGTGCGCCTGCCTCCCCCTCCCACCGTCGACTTCACAGGGCAGCAGGTGTCCTCCCGGGGGGGTCAGGGGTCTTCGGCCGCTCGCAGGTGTTGCTGCTGCCGGGGCTCTGTGACCACAGGTGAACGCCTCTCACAGAGGATGCGCCTCGCACGCGTCACTCAGCTCGGGAACACTGATTCGAACCGCATTTTTTTTCTTAAGTGAAAATTTGGTTTGCTCTTTGCGTGTGTGTGTGTTTTCAATTTTGAGTGCGAAGTATTCAGTCCAATAATATGAAACGGTCAGAGTACACATGGCACTGTTCAGCTGAATAACTGGACCTAAAAAAGGCAGAGCATTGCTCGTGATGCTGGGGACCCAGCCATTCAAGTCCTTCTCGGTTTCTGTCCTCACACTCTTGTAGCCTCACAAGGGAGTGAAGCCCAGAGGCCACAGAGCCCCCCTCAATTTCCTAATAAGCCTTCCTCCAAAAAAAAGCCTTTCCTGCTCTGAAGGGACAGCTGCTGCTTGGAAACATGGAGAGAAGTTTCCATTGTTTACTGATACATTTCTAATCTCCATCTGAGAATATGCTAAACTAAAAAAATCTACATTTAAATTTATCATGAAGTTGCGTTGTACTTCAGCTCACTTCTTGTTTTAATCCCTGTTAAAAGTTATACTCTCGGTGTTAGACTGAAATGCCCAATTAATTTTGGGCATTCTTAAACCTTTGATCTTCTACTCAGTATGTTTCTAGGCCGAAAAGAAAACCAACTCTCCACCTAATTGGAACTTCTGGTTTTATGGCATATCCTGGAGTTTTTGCTTAGTTTTTATTTTCACTGTTTTCCGGGATTAATGGTATTTCCTGTGCGCATCTACATTAGCCCACTATGTGGAAGCCCTTGGCAATGTGCAGATTGTAAGAGCTCAGAAGAAGCCACCAATGTGGAAATTATATTTGTGGAGAGAAAGCCATTATGAATTATTGGAAATTAAAATTTTATAATCGTGTTGATTAATTATTTCATGAGTTTTATTTAGTTAGGTATTTTATTTTCTGTTTTCTTTGGCTTCAAATTATGAAGATAACTAGTCTTGCTAGAAACTCAAAATGACAAAGTTATTTTGCCTCCTGAACATATGTCCTATATATTTGCTTGGCCTCAGGTTTTGTTTAATCCTTTCAAAGGCCCTTTTAATGGACGTTTCAACACAACTGCTTCCCTGTGAGTTAGCCTCTAGGAAGCGACCATCGTGTCAAGCCCCTTCACAGCTAAAGTAGTGAGTTCACATACTGTAAGAATCTTCTGGGTTGCATCTTATGAAAAAGAAATCCACTGCCCTTTTGTAAGAGAACAGAACATTTACACAGTCTTGTTGAGCAAATGAATGTTCAAATGGCCAGCACAAAAGAAATCCCCAATCTCTAACCTCACAATGAAATCGCCACAGACAAAAGATCACGGGATACCAGGCACACTGAACTGGAAGTGACACAAAACCGCAGCGGAATCCGCTCACGCCTGCAGAGGTTCCTGGGGGATGGTCTTTATATAAAGGGTCCCGGTGCCGCGGTCAGCCTAAGACACTCCAAGGAGCAAAGGCGCTCCCCTCTGCACAAGTGGCATTTATACTGATGGCGTCTTTAGAAATAAGTTAATACACGTCCAATGTGAACAGGGAGTAGTGCTATCTGACAAGGTTATCGTTTGACTTTTCGTGGAGGTACAAGTTCACAGTCCCTTGCATGAATGGAAGTGGTGGTTTGTTTCATTCAGAGACAGGACATCGGTAGAAATGAGTGACACACCTCTTCAACCCGGCCCTTCCTCTGTGTAGGTACAAAGATCCTGTTAGTTCTCATAATTGATTCTGAGGGTTGCAGCGTGCCTCGTTTAGCCAGCCCTGTCCGGTTCACGCCAGGGATGGAATTCACGCGCACTTGAACTTCCAGCATGGCTGACGAGCCCGGGACACACACAGCCTCACAGCTGCATCGTTTTTTAATCAGCTATCTGAGGAATATTTATCTAATCAACCACGAGGGCTGTCAGAAGGAGACCAGAGGTGACATTAATAAGTCTGTGGTTTCCTGGTGCAATGATGGAGGAAGAATTTAGGATAGAACCCTGCTCGTTTGAGCATGCTAACAGACTAAGGAGTGTTTTATTCTCTTCGTCAAGAGCTATTCACAAGATTCTCATGTTGGAAATCTGCTGTCTGTGATTAGTTTTCAGGCATTCACGTGCTATAGTATTTTTTGTTTGTTTGTTTAGAGAAAAATTAACAGAAATTTTCCTTTAAAATGAAAATTTAAGTCTCCTGATTGCATGAACCCATATGAAAAGGTATAACTTCCAAAAATAAGGAGATGTATAATAATTGGGAGTTGTTAACTCTAAGTGATTCCATAATCACTTAGTAAAAAGCCATAATTTGCGCATTTTCCCTCAGTCTGTCTCTCTTAAAAAAGATCACGGCTGTCTGTTAGTAATTACAAGGAGCTGAGTATATTATGCCATACCTCATTTGGTCATGCAGACACAAAATTCATCGTTTGTAAGCACCAGGCACCTTAAAGAAACAGGCTGTGAATTAAAGTTTATATCAGACTTTTCTTCTATCGATGTGTGACTCAGATGTGCAGCGGTTTATACCCACGTGAGCAGGATGACAATTCACCCCATCTGCCCACCTGGTGACCCACTGCCACAGAAAATAAACAAATAGCCGAATGTGGACGTCAGCTCACTTGTCTACATTAGTACGTTGATACCGGAAGGTGCCACAGTGATCTCTCTTTGTAATTCAAAGATCTTGATGCTGTAATAACTCAGTTTACTAACACCTTCCGTGTTCATAAGCAGGAGGGCTCTGTGTTAATTTTAAGGGAGAGTGACAGTACCACTGTTATATTACATGGCAATAAACTTTTGATCTTGTTAGAGCTTGGGGTGAGTCTCTGCACTGTCTTAACCTGAGTTCCTCAGAGTTTTGATCCTTTTAGCCCTGAGCAAATACATTCCAGCCAGCGTAATGGTGAGTTTTACGTCTCTCTCTATTTTGAATTCTTGACCATCGCTATGTTTCCCTTGTGCTGCGTCTTGCTGTGATATTTATATAGCAGTCTTGTGTTTAGCGGGAGTTCACAGTTCACATTTTGACGCCATTATGGGGACAGTGCTGTCCTGCTAATGGCTCCCTTACCCCAAGCTCACTGGCTTTTCCACCAACCCAGATTAGAGTTCAGAAAGTTCTATTTGATTTGCAGGCTGAAGCGAGAAAAGATCAATCTCTGTGTCTGCAATCTGCACTCAGGCTGACAATTAGTTTATATCAGATCCGAAATTATACATCATGGGATCTTATATCTGTTGAGATTTGCATTTGTGTTTTCAAACATCTGAAACAGTGCTGAGACATCATGCCATGTAAGTAGCTATATGAGGCATTTTGAAAACGTGTTTACAGAAGAGACTGCTGCTGATACAATAAACAAAATAGCAGAACGGAAAATACTAACAAAACCCTCATACCCTACTGCCTTTTTGTCCAGTAACAGGTGAAATTCTCATATTAAAATAATAGTTTTGTGAGAAATAATATTAATAACAAAATCAAAATAAGTTACCCTGTGTTTAAAAGGGAGAAACTATATTTCTATAAGTTAAAAAAAAAAATCTAAAAATTAAAATTTCCCAGAAAATGTAGTCTTTTGAGCTAGTCCCCATGTGGTCCTCAAACATCACCAGAGACTGAAATCAGAGGTACACTACCAGGGGTGTGTGGTGGTCAGTGGCACAAAGCATCAGGTTGTCATGCTCCTGGTTCCATTTGGCAGTGTCTCCATTTCCCCTGGAAGTGAGTCCAGGTAGCAGCGCTAGGCATAACCTGTGGTGTTATCGATGATGGTGTGACTGTATTTTCTCATCGAGAGGCTTCTGAAGAAGGCGACTTAGAGCAGTCAGTGCCCCAGGAGACAAATATCAGGACCTTGGTATCAGCCAGAGAACATCCATTTGTTTAAGAGAAAGAAAAAGACATGATATTTGACACATTAAAATTGATTATTTCATCAATAGGTTAATAGAAAACCAGGCTGCAAGTTCACTTCCTACTTACACATCCCTCCAGTAATGGGAGACCAGAGTGTGGAAAACGCAGGCGTAAAGCGACTGGCCTCGGAGAGAGGCTTCCTGCTTTCCTGCCTCCCTCCTGTCCACATGAGGGCCCAGCCTAGACTCTGCCTATTTATATGTAAATGTTTTAGAAAGAGGTAAGTTTTGTACTGAGTAGTGCAACCTCTTAGTGGCTACTTCTTTCTGGAACATGTGAAATATTGGCCAAGACCCCAGAGCTTCTTCAGCTGTTTAAAAATTAAGCCTATGTTTAATTGTACTATGCATTGTTAAACCTGAGGAACCTGGTAAATATCCACTGAACATTTCTTAAGTAAACATTTAGAAATTGTGACCAATTTGGTTTTTTTGTTTCTAATGCATGACTTTGTCCTGGTGGGACCTGTAGATCACCTCCCAGCTGTGGTGGTCCTAGGACAGATACTTGGGTGGGAACTTAAAGATACCTTGAAGATATAAAGATAAGGGAGAGTTCTCCACCCATGAAAAATTAAATAAATATAGACCTTTATACCATAGAAGAAGGGTCTTGGTTACCAACGTGGATGCCTACTAAAACTAGAGATCTAACTACTAAACAGAGATCACATTTCTTATTAAATCATTTGTTGATTTTCAAACTACAAAGTCGTTTTTAGGTGTTTAATTATGACCACATTTTACCATTTTAAATCAAGAGACAACTAAATCACAGCTAGTGATTTCTCTCGGGATTGATATAAAATTTGCATCTTGAATATACAGTGCTGTATTTCAGAATTGTATTTGCTTCCTTAAAGGTTCAGGTTTCTCACTTGCATTTGGCCACTACAAAAAACTCCAAAGTGCATAGAGGTGCTGAGATTTACTTCAGCAGCAAAACTCTCGAGGAGACCTTTTCATCCCCTGGGGTCATTTTCTGGCCACCAAAACTTGGTGCACACAAAGAGCCTAAACCATAGTGCTTCAGATTGAGTATTTTGGCTCTAACACTGCAGCAGGCAAGAACAGCTAGCCTGTAATAAGTCAGGAAAGCGTTCGCTGGGGCATGCCCTGTGAACTGAAGGGTCAGCCTGGCTTCCTGCTTTGGGAGCTCCAAACACGCCTGTGGAAGTGGAAATGCCTGCCTGCCCCAGGTGAGCACTTCTCACCTGCACTAAACAGTTATCCAAACAACCTAGTGGAAGCTTTGACTTGTTCCTCTTCCTGGTTGTGGAAGTTGAAGGAGACAGGTGTCCCTTTTTCAGGAACATGAGTGACCATGAGCCTTACTGAGCCTGTGGCTGTGTCTTCCTGCATGGCAGGCCTGTTCATCCACCCTTTGATCTGTGGCTGTGTTTTCAGCTACAGCTGCCTGGAGACTTGCTGCATGAGAGCCACCCTGGTAACTCTTGGGTCTTTATGAAATGTCTCCTGATTTTCAAAAAGAGGGTAGGGGGGAATCCCCAGGTTGACTGCTTCCTTGCCGCATTCCCGAGTAGATGGTTGGGAGGGTGGGGCCAGGTGGGGTGGAGAATGTGCCCCTGGAGAAGACTGTCATGGAGTTTGGGGTTCCCAGCTAATCACTGCACACAGTGTGAGGGCTAGACCTGCTGCTCTCATGTTAAAACTTAGCTGTGTGTTTTACTTCTGAACCAGCATTCCTTTGTGGGTAACTTGGTGTTTGTCTCCTTTGCCAAGAGCTTCAGGAGACATTTGCTCTTTGGTTTCCTAGGAACTCCATTCAAAGCTTACAGCATCCCCAAGGATGAAAAAGAATGGGCTCCGGCCTTCCACTACAGCAAAATGGTACTAGGGTTTGGCTGCTGTTGGTTACTGCCCAGATCAAAATCTGTCTGGGGAAGAAATGGCTTAATTTTTAAGCAGCTCTTGGTTTTAAAGACCTACCTTCTGCAACATGCAGACCTGGAGTGCTGATAACCAGGGTCTCTTTGGGTTTGCCATGCCCCTAATTTATTTTGCTAAGTCGGAGGGCTTGAGGCTACTAGCATCATAGCTCCTTCAAAGGATGCTGCCAGCCTCCATGGAAAAAGCCAATTCTGGCACTGTTTTGAGCAGCTACATATAAAACCCAGCCGTGTGAAGAGGATGCATGGACTTCTTTGCCTGGGCATTTCTTTGGTTTTGTGCAAACCTGGTGACGCAGCACCTCTGCCCTTCCTGAGTTCCTCTACGTTAGCAGTGGGGGAGGGGAGGCCCACAGGTGCCCACCCGCTTTGTGCAAACGGATGGCTTGGAGGTGACTTCTTGTGCTGCTTTGACATTTCTTTTCTCCCCTTTTCATTTGTTTTCTTTTCCTTTTTCTTTTCTCTCTTTTCCCCCTCTCCCCTTTCTGCTCTCGGGATGCAGCCAAACGCAAAGCATGGAAACTAAACCGTGTTGGTAGCCTGCGAAATATATACAGCAGCAGCAGCACCAACACCGAAGGTAACGCCCCCACACCCCCACACCCCCACAGCTCCACCTGCCGCCGCTCCATCCCCAGCCCGGCTCCCTCCTGTCCAGTGCAGGAATGGAAGTGCGATTCTTCGCCCAAAAGCCGCATGCTCCCTTATCGTGTTTGCAGAGTCATTCCTGTGGTCTTTTCATCTTTTTGTTTGTGTGTTTTATTTTACCATTCATGTTCCTTTCAGCTTACTTAAATTTTGACCTTTCCCTTCAGTCGTAGAGTAGTGATGTTTAAATTACTTCAGAAACCTATTTTCCCCTCTTTTTTCTTTTCCTTTATACATGTGGGCACTCAGTGTAATATTTCCCAAGTTATTACAGTTTTTAAAAGTGTTAGTATCAGGTGTAATGATCTGTAGCCAAATACAATAGTGTGCCGTGACATTTAAGTAACAGTCTTAATTTGTTTTGTGGAAGCACGCTCCATAATGCTCTCTGCAGCTCTAATCCAGAGGCAAGCAGGCCCGGGCCATTTGCATGGGCTGCTATTGCTTGTAAATTCAGTATATTGTTGTGTTTCTAAAGGTCGTCTGGTGCCAAAGTTCACAAATTGACTTGCGTTGCTTTCTTACCGAAGACAGCCGTCATTGCTTTTGTATAATAGCAGATTGAATTTTTCCCCCACCTTCATTTGAACAACACAATTATAAATTGCCTTTTTTTTTTTATGATTACAAATGTCAAGGGTCAGAATTATTTTGTTGCCAGGCAAGGGACAGCCACCACCGTCCGCCCTAGCTCATGTAGGGGAGGCTGGTGTATAATACGTGTGATGCAAAATAGGTCACAATCCAGCGATCTTGGTATAATAGGGGGAAATTTTTTTTCACTTAAGTGCAAGCCAAATGGGTCAAGTAATCGCAAGCTCGTGCCCTAACACTAATTGACTTATTTGGGGATGATTATAACTGTAATATTTTTCTTAATGTCACTGTTTTCTGGGCTGTTGATTTTAGCGATTGCCAAGCAGTGGCATTAAATCTCTTGTAAATTTTAAATTGCACGCTCTTTCTGTAAACAAGTCCCTCTCTTCACATCCCCGTCATTAACCTTTGCTGATTTATATCACCACCCTCTTTTTCCTCCTTTCACAATTACTCCTGTCTCACTGCTGAAAGCCCTGCTCTCAGCCAGAAAAAAAAAAAAGAATCTGGAAAACAAATCTACATTTTCACTATGGCTTGTTAAAGAGCCATTTTTTAATCATAATTTTTTTTCATTTCTCAGGGGGAAATTGTTGTCTGTTAAGGTTCCAATGGAGCTTGGCCCCTTCGGCATCTCCTTTCAAAGCATGTAAGAAAGAATGAGACAGAGGGAAAAGAATAGGACTGAAGACACAGTCACATTCAGTACCACTTTTTATTGCATTTTAAAGGGTATTTAGGTGCTCTCTCACTATTTTTTAAATAGTTTTTCAACTTAGGGTGCATAACATTTCTCTTCCCTGTGTGTTTATCAAATACATTTTTCTTTTGTATGCCTGTGGGTTTGTTAGATCAAATTTGCTTATTGGTGTCAGCCTTAAAAAAAAAAATGTTGAGAGATCTGGTTTTACATGCGGTTGTATACAAAATTGGGGGACAGGAAGGAGAGGAGACACACCTTTTGGCTCCTTAACCTGGAGGGCAGACAGTCCCCATCTGAGACTTGCTGAAGGGTCTTCCTGGAGATGCTGGTGGGCTGCCCCAGGACTGATGGCACCACGTGTCGCCCAAGCGCAGACTTGCCAGCCTTAACCAGTAAGGTAACAGACCGCACCTGGTCTGCCATGAGAGGGATGGCCGATGTGTGCTCCTCTGGAATCTGTAAATTCTGGGTAGCACTGGAGGCTGAGGGTCCCTCCGTCAGTTGTCAGTAGCTGCTAACAGCAGTCCTGGGGATGTTGGAGTAAATGACTGCACAGCCAGTCCTGCCTCACGTTTCTTTCATTTTTCTCAGCCATAGTAAGTTTCTGTTTCAGAGTTCAATTACATTTGTGAACCTTCAATTAAGCGACATGATCATTTACTTTGGGTTTCTTTTAAGATTAATGTCTGCACACACACAATCTCATTTCATACAGCTTTAATAGTGTATTATGGAATTCATGTAATTATATAAAATAAATTATCAGAATGCCTGTCTGATTTCCAGCCTTTTAACGTATGATGTCATCACATGTTCGCTGTCTGTAAAATGATCCCTTATGAGACTTTGTACTCCAAACATTCTAACCCTTAACCTGAGGCTTGAGTGTTACACTCAATGTACCCATTCCCCAGATGGAGGATTTTTTAAAGTGGACCACTTGAATAACTTATTCGGGGGTCCCCAAAAAAACACCACCAAAGTAAGGTTGACACCAGAGTTCCTTGTGGATAGAGGCAGAAGTTAAGTTTCAAGAGTAAGGAGAGGGCGCCTGATAGGGGCCGGGAGTGCGGCTCCAACGTGCTGGGACTGTCCTGGGGACTCCAGTTTGTGAGACGGGCAGCGCCAGGATTTGAACCCAGTCATCTCCATCTGAACCCCTTTTCTTTTATGTCCACTCTGTTCTGGCCCCTGGACTACATTATCTCATTTAATGTCCACAGTATCCTGCCAGGTAGGTAGTGTGTTACAGATGGGAAATTAGGGTTTTGATAAGTCAAGTGATTTTGTGCAGAACAAGCTAACACATCCTGGAGGCAGGACATGTGCCCAGATCTCTTGATCCTGGCACCTACTCATGATACACATGGAAGGGGTTGATGGATGGATGTCAGGAGAGAGAAAAACAAATAAAGCTTTTCAGGGAAACACATGTACAAGATTAGAAAATAATCAAAAATATGTTGTCTTCTTTTGTCTATCCACTAGAGCTAATTATCTCTAAAACCAAGATAACAATTAACTTTGTTTACATTATATTGCACTAATTTTTAAACCTTTGTTGCTTTTTAGTAATTAAACCCTTTCTTGAGATTGGTGAGATTTAATTTCCTTCAACAAGAATGCAACTTCAGTGTTTCCATCTCAGAAACCTGTGCAGTAGGATGGTAGGTGTATTAATGATGTGATTCTCCAGTGCGTTGCTGCCTCCCAACCCAAGGGAGAAGATCTAAGTATCAGGTGACTGAGGCTAGGCTTGAGCGTGTCCCGCTCCACAGGAAATGCTTCCTGAGAAAGAACACGGAGAGCTTAGTCGTGGAAGGACAGACGTTGTGTAGACGAAAACACGCAGAGGCCTGTTGGGTGTGTGAGTGGCGACGGCAGAGCAGACTCTCACAAGGTCAGGATGTGTCCTCAGGCCTCACCTTCCCCTGGATAGCTAGAGACAGGTCGAATGATCAGCCTCTGTGAGCTGAATGAATGCATGGGCTCTGCCCAGGGTGTTTCAGCTCTCTCTGTCTTTACAGAAGAAAAGCTCTTTCAGCACATGTGATAAAGGATAAATGGGTAAAGGAGAGGCACTGGGGAGCAAGGAGGCATTTCATGGGGTGCCAGGCCCACCCACATTATACGAGCTGCACATCCTGCTCTCAGGCAGCAGAGTGAATAGTAAGAGCAGGCCACGCTGTAGGTGACGCAGGTACCCAAGGATTGGCCAGAAGTCCCAATCTGACCCCATCGTCCTGCTCTGAGTATAAAGGTCCATTTCTGTGGATTTAGAACTTACCCCAGAGACAGGCTCGTGCAGCCTCTGCTTTGGGCACATCTCTATGCCACAGTGGCCTACATTGATGGAATCAGGTCTCTCAGCCACTGTGGTTCCAGGTAGTAGCTGCTGTGGAGAAACAGCACATCTCCTTCCTCTCATAGACCTCGGGCCTGTGTCAGAGCTGCACCCGCTTCCTCCACTGACCTGCCGTGACAGTCACCATCCCCGAGCAAGCACAAGTGGGCCTAACTCATGGGCCGCTCCCTGTACCACCCAGTCTCCCTGCACAGTCCTGACACCTCCAGCTCACTCGGAATTAAGTTAACCAAGTGGCAGCTGGGAAGGGTGAGCCTGCTGCGGGCTGGCGCTGGCCTGCAGCAAACGGGAAGACACTCCCAGCCAGTCCAGGGGATGCCGCAGGAAAGGTCCTAATGCAGGATGAGGGAAGCTACGTGGAGTTAGGGGTTCAGGCAAGGCTTCGTGGTCTATGCGACTGGGCACGAGCCATGGCCGACTGCAACACTGAGCACTTTCCTGCCATCCTGTCATGTAGCTCTCCAGCAACCCTGGAGGAGGGAGGTCATATCCTCCATGTCTTATAAAAGAAGAAACAGGCTTGGAGAAGGGCAGTCGTGAGCCCTGGAACACACATTGGCATGTGACACAGGGCTGGTATTCTGGGTCGGAGCAACAGCTTGAACCTGGACTGTGCTTGGTTCAGAGTGAGCAGCATCGTTAGTTTCAGCAGCAGGTGCAGGTGCCACCTTTGGGACTGATGGACAGGACCAGACGATCTGCAGACAGCTGTCATTCTCAGCAGGGGAAGAAGGCTGCCCTACCTTGGCATATGTGGCCAGTCATATTGCCTTTTCCCCGAAGGACTTGCTGCGGTCCTGAATCAAGCCCTCACCAAAGGTCCCAGCATGTCCCCAGGTCTTGCTGTCAGAAGCACTGATGCTCAGGCGCCCACAAGTTCTCAGTTGTTCGGAGAAAATTCAGATGCTTGAGCATCGTTCATGTAACGAGGAGCAGAGGTCCAACGAGAAATGCTGCCCCTGAAAGTGTAAGAGAGGACTTAAAAATCAAACTTTCTTTTTTCCCTCTAGACTTTTAAACTTACCCTTCCTAGTCCCATATATTGACATCCTAGAAAGAATCATCAGTTGTAGAAATTTGGCTAAAAGCAAGAGCTTTGGAGACAGACACGCCTGGACCCCATCTCAGCTCTGCCACTTGCCAGCTGTGTGATTTTGGATAAGTTCCTGGATCTGTCCTTCCCCTGTTTATTTTTCTTTCTCTAACGGGGAGACAATGAGGCCTACCTGGATGGATAACTGAGGAAGAAGTCGAGTGAAGCCTTCCTGCGGAGCTGGTGGGCATGTGGGGAAGCTGACCATGGTGCTTGCGACTAAACCGCTATACAGACTTACTTAATAGAAAAGTAATGCAGACCCATGGAGAAGACCCGTGGGACCGTTCTGCAGGCCTGTTTAATGTTTCGGTACAGAGCAGAATCGGCCAGGCAAGTCCTCCTAAGTGATCAGCAGCACAGACTGAGAACTGCCACAGATAAATTCAGATTTGGGAAACCCTTTCATGGGAAATAACTCCAGCATTGACTTTTTGGAGAAAGAAGCAAGATTGCTTGTTTTTCTCTTGAGAGAACAGAAGACACCTGTGGGCAGTGAAGGGTGCCACTAAAGGTCCCTGGTGGGCCTGGGTGGCCGGCTCTTCTGACGTCCATGTGGGACTGCGCAGAGGGGACATCCCTGGTGCTCCCAGCCTGGCGGTGCTCCTTTCCTCCTCTCTTCGGGAACCCACACTCTGAAAAGTGAGGAGTGTGTGGGAACGAGTAACGTGGTAGGCGCGGAGAGCGCTGCCTGTTGACTGTGTGACTTACCGCAGACACCTCGAGTGTTTCTCCCTTTCTAAACCGAAAGCTTGGTTGGGCCTGGAGTTTTCACAGGTTTCTGGGATGTGAGTGCGTGTCCGCCTTCCCAGAATCTTTTCGACTTGGGATCTGATCATTTATTCTTTCAGGAGCTTTGTTTTAGACACTTTCCTTAATTTAAGAAATGCAGGGTGCCCACGGTTCTGGAAGCCAAAGCTCGTAGGATGGAGTTTCCTTACGCCTGGCTCCCAGCCTGCTGTCCCAGCTCGCCACGCTGTGTCTCCTGAGAACCTTCCTGAGGTTCTGTTTAGCGGTAAACATTCCTGTCGGTGTGATTTCCCTCTGGGGATTCGCTTCCTCACAGAATTAATTATGCTTTTGTCCTAAATTAAGCCACAGTACTACACCTCTGTTGGCCTCTCTCAACTAAACAAAGATATTTACCCAATTCAGAGGTCCTGAAAATATTTACCCGAGAACTATGGACTGCGTGTGTTCATGATAACCACAAGGAATGGTCTTTTCTTTTTGTTTAAAACTCATACCTTCTGAAGTATGGTGGGGAGAAGTGTTTTTGTGTGTATTATTTTTTTTCCACAGACGTTGGTTCTGCACAACCCTGGACCCTATTGTGCAGGCTTTCTTTCACATTTATCTTTTCCTATGAAAATAGTACAAAAATTGAAACTAAAAACAGACTTTTTATTATGGTGGGTTTTGGTTGACATCTTAAGTGTGTGTGGTTTTCATCATAATTGGGTAAAATATTTAAACCTCATGCCTATTTAATGTGTGCTTTCAAAGCAGAAATATTGAAATATTTTACAAATATATGACTCAAAATTAGCATAAAACCCGGGGCTGTGTATGACATTGCCTCATGTAATCTCACAGGGCGTGGTAGACGACAGAGACCCCAGAATAGCAAACACATACCAGCTCAGTTTCCAGCTCTGATACGTTGATAGTGGCTACCTGGACCATTGTACTAAGTGGGATTCTGAGGCTGCTCCAGCTCTTCGGGACCAATTAGTAATGTCTTTCCTTGCAAAAGAAAGCGAGGGACGGCGTGCCTCCATCATCCCAGGTCCAGCCTGGTTCCTCCTTGCAGATAAAGCTGAGATCGAAAAGATGTAATGACCTGCTCATGGGCTCCAGTCAGTGGACAGCAGAGCAGGAAGTACATTCCAGCAGATGGAACCTGGAGCCCCAGTCAGGCAGAAACTGGGAGAAATCCATTGCTAGTACTCACTTGTTAATTAAAAAATAACTAAATAAAAAACGACTTGGCCAACTAAAGGTAAGAGTCAGTGTTGACAAAGAGTTGGTGTTAACATATTAATCAGGGTGTTGTGGTGTATCCTAAAACAAAAGTCCCAATTCTTTTAGGACAGAAGTCAACCTTGGAGAGAACAGTTGTGTTCCCTGCAGGCCTCAGCTGTTTACTGTCTGATCATTTCTCAGTGGTGCCCATCTGTAGACCTCTGGGCTTTGTGGATCCCGGGCTCATATTGGCCACGTCTGCAGTAGACACATCCATCCCCCATGCTGAACGTGGTCATCTCTACACTCTTTCAGTAATACACATTGTATTTTCATCATGGATGCTTAGCCTTGTGGATAGAGCCCTGGGTGGGCATCTGGGGTCTTGATTGCAAGTTGTAGGGGACCCTGGAAGAATCACCTCTCTCTAGGACTCAGCCTCTCCCCCGGCCATTGAAGAACTTGGAGGAAGTGACCTGTACGTCCTCGGTGAGCCTTTCTAATTCAGAGGAGAAACAGGTCTCGGCATCACTGGACTCGGTATGCCAGCACCACCATTTTGTTGCGTAGTTCGGGACAAGGCTCTGGACACTCTTGGCCTTCACAAAAGCACAGTGCAGTTGTCCCCTTCTCTGAGTCCCTCCCTGAGACAGAGGTATGCTCCTGTCTGTCTCTCCTCCCCTCTCACCCACTCCCCCAAATGTACCTTGGTCAGATGTCCCCGGCTGAAAACACCTTCCAAATGTAAAACCATTTTCAGCTGCTTTGGGCCCTTTAACCCTTTGCCTGCTAAGATTCCACAAAAATAATTGATGACTGATTGGCCCATTAACCTTTAAGAAAAAAAAAGTTTGACAGCCAGGACTTGTGTAATGAGGAGGGATTCCTTGTGAGATCAGTCTGATGGCTGAGTTGCTTGCCCCTGAGGAGGCAAAATTAGCCCCCTGGGGCCTCGTCTGCATAGAAACTGGACGCAATTAGTGTAATATCCGGTGTTATTAATGTCGTTTGGAATAATTGGGCAGGTTGATTTCGACAGGTTCATGGTGCTAAAATACTATTATAGTGGACCTTTCCACAGCTAACCGTTAAACACGGAAAACTGTTTAAATCCCTGTGAGCCCAATCACAAAACTTTCTTAAACAGCTAAGCCCTGGAATGTCACTCTGTGAAACAACACACTGTGACTTCAGGCTTTGGGGTGTGGTAGTGTTTTGATTTTTTCATCATCAGGGAGATTAATTTTGCTATTTGTGTTTGTATCTCAAACTAAGAACACAGTTTTAATGTACATACCATCAGGAATTTCTACAACCTGAATTCTGTTTTTACAGACTGAATTCAGTGTAAGCCACTTACAGTCATCGCTAGTGAAATGACACCCAGGAGCTGTATGTCCTCACTGTTGAGCACTCATTCCCCACGTCTTAAATGAAGGTGACAATAACGAGTGAGACTCGTCTCTGTCTTCCTCATTCGTTGGCCTCACACTGCCTATTATTGTTTTTACTGTTTTTTATCTAGTTGCTGACAACTAAAATACCATCACAGTGTCACTTTGTAATGCTGTATGGTCCTTCTGGGCCACTGGTGATTTGAATAACACCGTATCTTCTTTTTTTTTTTTTAAAGATGACCAGTAAGGGGATCTTAACCCTTGACTTGGTGTTGTTAGCACCACGCTCTCCCAAGTGAGCCACGGGCCATCCCTAATAGGGATCTAAACCCGTGGCCTTGGTGTTATCAGCACCGCACTCTCCCGAGTGAGCCACGGGCTGGCCCCCGTATCTTCTGATAAAAACTCTTCTTTGAATGTTAGGAGGAACATGTTAATGGTCTGTCCACACAGAAGCAGGAAAATATTTGGGTCCGAAAATCTGTTCACTATTTACTTAATGAGAGTAAATAGTCACAGCAGTGCTACAGAAGTATAAGCGTGGATTAAATCTTTAGTAGGTGTTGACCTAATCAAATGGCCAGAGCAGCACACAGCAGCACCCTAGGATAGGTCTTCTCCTTTGGATTAGTCAGGACTGGCATTAGGAGTGACAGAAACCTGATTTAAAGATGTTTAGGAAACATAGGGAGAACAGATTTTTTTACCGTATGACAGGCAGGTGGAGGTGACTGCAGGGGACACCTGCACCCGGGGATCTGGAGGCATCAGACTCCCTGGCATTTCCCATTCCTGCTTTGCTCTGCTGGTCAGCAGCTTTCTTATTCCCCCCGGAGGAGGCAGAGGCACCTGCACCTGTAAGCCATGTCCTGACAGTTCCCAAATAAGAAGAGAAGGGGCTGTGTGGTCCCTACTCAGAAAAGCCTGGAGAAGGGCATTTGGATCACGTGCCTCCTACTGGAACTGATCAGAACAGCCAAGATCATTGGGCACTCTACTTGGCCCAGCATAGTGAGACCATCTCTACTCCCTGTGCTGACCAGTCATGGGCTGGGGAGCCAGATACCAGGAAGATGGCAGCTGGGAAGTCTAGAGCCATGACGGCTCCAGGCATGTTCCCCAGCATTCTCCAGACTGACCTGCCCCAGTTGGGTGGCCTGACACCAGTTAAAAAGAAATAAGACACTAGTGACAAGCCGGTTATAGGTTTCTGGGAAAACTACTTTTAAAGACCCAACCGTCTTGCTCTCCTGATGTCAGGAATAACAGAAAATAACAGAGAAAAGCCACTGGGAGACCTTTCAGCTCCCATTCGACACCCTGGGAGAGCTCCTTTTTAAAAATTTATTTATTTATTTTTTTACATATACTTGTTTTTAAGAAGTGGAGAAAAAGGACCACTTGCCACTTTAAGACAGGAAAATAATTAAATTAGGTAATGCTTGTAAAGTCCTCGCGTGGTTCCTGGCACAGAATTGGAGCCCAGTGGTATTGTTTTCCATATATTTATTAGTCCATACATAGATTCATCACAAAGAAACAAATTATTCCTGCATGTAAGTTGTGTGTAACATGGCTAAATATGCAGTTGCTCTGCAATCCTTGTTATTTTTTTAATCTTGGGAGGCAGAGAAAAGTCACATGGCAGATTTGAGTATAATTCTAACCCTAACTGGGAATTCACATATTACTCTCCCTCAAAAAAAATAAAATAAAATAAAACCCACAATTAGACAGTGTCCTGGAAAACACGTGACCTGGCATTGCTCGATTCACTTGGTGATATTGGTGTAGAGTGATCTTAATTAAGCTCTGTGCTCAGGTTTCATTCCTTCCTCAGGAAGTGAGACATCCCAGCAGCAGTTCAGCTCCTTGTGAAAGACATCAGGCCCTGAAATCCAAAAGAGGGTGCAGGGGGCTCCCCTGCAGGACCCTGCCTCCACCCTGGGTCACAGAGGGCTCCCTCTCCCTCCTGCGTGCTGGACTAGACCCCTCTCCTGCAGGCGGCTCCGTGTTTGCATCGCAGCTCAGTCCTGGAGCCCTGGCAGCATGGCCCAGCTGGGGGAGGCCAGCCCTGGGGCCAGCAGCACCACTGACTCCTGATTCAGGAGCCGTTGCTGGGCCCTGCAGGGACAAGACAGGGGAAGGGCATCTTCTGCCTTTCCAGGGCAAGGCCAGCCATTTGGCTAAAACAGAAATACTTCCAAAAGAATCGTTCATTGGCATCTCACTGCATGGTGACTCAACTGAAAAGCTTGGCATTCACAGCTGTCCTGTGGCCACTGCAGGGCCCCTGTGCATGCTTCCGATGTGTCACAGACAGCACATGGTGGGCAAGGTGACCGCTCAGCTCCCTGTGGCATACACTTTATCACAGAGGCGTAGGCACTGCGGATTTTGATTACTGTCTTCATTCATGTCTTCGTTATTTCTATAATTTTGTGCTTTTCCAGGCTTATAGTCATCCCACAGGACTCTCCCTCAAAAAAAAAAAAGTGGTCTCAAGTGAGTGGAGTCCATTGGATCTTAATTAGGACGTGAAACTTAGTTGTGTTTCCAGGGTCATCCAGGCCCTTTGCAGTGCTGGCCTTTCCATCCATGCCTTTCCTTGTAAGCCGCATCCATCAGCGGGTCACAGGGTGTCGTGCATCTTTCACCCTTTACTCTGTGGGGCCTTACTGGCATTTTGTTAACATTAGCCAGTCCAGCTGGGTTTCATCCTCCAGGAGACGAGGCCTGAAACCTGCTCAGGCCACTCAGGCTCTGATTAAACCATCGCCTCGAGGCACAGCGCGGGGTCCTCTCCTGGCCCTGGTCGTGAGTGACTGCCGTCCTTTCTGTTGTTACTTTCAGGGAATTGTTTAGCTTATTCACAGTTTTTTGTATATTTCCTCTCCCTCCCAGAGAGAAATATATGTCTATTATTGTAAAGTCATACTTAAATATGACTTCTGTGTACAGAAATGAAGTTAATATTTCTATATTCATCTAATACCTTGCCTATTTATTGACCGCTGTTATCTAGTAATCTGCCTGTAGATTATTTTGGGTTTTCTGTGAAGATAGTCACATGACTTGTGAATGACAGAAAAAGGTCTTCGTCTTCCTTTCCAGTCCTTGTGTTTTTGTATCTTTATTCTTGTCTTACTGCACTGGCTAAGCAGGGCTGAATAAAAACGGTTAAAGTGAGCAGCCTCGTCTTGAGCATCCTGTAACTAAATGTTTGGAGAAACGCTTCTAGTGTTTCACCCTTGCGAATGACAACACTGTGGGGTTTGGGGATAGACCCTCTTTGTCCAAGGTAAGAGATTTCCTTTCTATTCCTGAGTTGGCGAAGAAGGTTCAATCGTGTTTCTTTTCTTATAATTTTTTCTCTCTTCTGATTGGGAAACTGCACATTTTATGTTTTTTTCTTTTCACGTGGACCTAATCTGCCAATATCTGAAGTTCTTACCTCGCCTTATGGCCACAGGACATCGTAAGTCCCGTGTCCTCTCCTCCACTCCCACGTTCTCTGGCACTGCACCTTTCCCAGATCAGATGTTATTATTAAAAGTAGTATTTAATATAATCTTCGTTTAGATTTTTTGCTCACCAACGCTTCTCTTTCCAACCGTTCTTGTAGGATCTTCCTGAGGTGCGTCTGTAAGTAGTTCCTCTAGTGAAGGTCTACTGGTTAACAACTATAATTTACATTTCCAAGAGGTCTACCTTTTCTCCAATCTGCCCCAACACTTTTGATGGTTTCCTGTTGCTTGAAGATTTAGGGGATCCCGTTTTTATTTCTTTAAACATTTCACACAACACGGTTAATTTAAATTCTGTAACAGTAATACTTTGGCTCTGCATCTATCGGCCTGCTTCCTGTGTGGTTGGTGGTCTCTGGTTTTAAGTTCATATGTGGTTGGTCTTTGTGGGAGAAGCTTTTCTTTAGAGGAGATTCCAGGAGCCAAGGGGGCTCTGCAGACCTAGGGCCCCCTCCTCCCTTCTCTTTCCAGGACTGCTGGGTGCAGGACTCTCAGGTTTATGTTTCCCGCTTTATTGTGACCTGATCTGTTGTGCCCCCAAAGGTGTGTGCCCCTTAGGGTGCCCTCACTTTTGCAGGAGTTCAGCACTTCAGGGCTCACAGCTCTGGTTTCTGCTCATGGATTTGATTTTGGGAGGGAGAGGAAGGGTGGGCCCTTTGAGATCATGCCCTGCTGCGGACTGCCATACTGTGAGGGGGTCAGGTTGGACAGGAAGCCAGGCCCCAGGGACAATGGAGAAGTGCTCAAGTGTTGGTGAGGAGAGCGACAGTGCCGATTTCTTACTCAGTAAACTCCAGGGAAGCATCAGGGCAGGGCTAGAGCCACGGGGACAGTCAGGCAAGGGCTGAAAGGAGAAGGAAATAGAAAGATGCAGACTGGGGGATAACGTAAGCAGTGCTGTGACTGATTAGATGGCAGTGGGAAGAGGGTGATTTTGAGATTTTCTGACTAGAAATAGCATTGCAACCGTTAGCAGAAGTAGAGAACCCGAGGAGGAGCATTTGAGAATTATAGCAAATCTATTTCATGCATATTAAAGTTGATGCTGAGAACAAAATATTTGAGAAATATCCATAGGCATTTAAAAATCCAAAATCGATCAGATTTTTGGATTGGAAATACAGATTTGAGAATTGTACATACCTGCCAGAAGTGACTACTCTTTGGAAGTCACTGTACCTCTAAGAAGGGGTGAGGGGCAGGGAGGACCATGAGTTGCACATGGAATGGGCCTTCACTAAAGGCCACACGAAGAGGCGCCAGGTAGGAGGAGAAGAAAGGGGTTAAAGAGCTGGAGAGAAAGCTGCAGTTGAGCTTAGTGAGCAGGTGGCAGCATGCCATGTGGGCCCTTGCCCCAGGGCAGGCATTGCTAACTGATCCCAGCATTATCCTCCTAGAGCCTAGAGCTGGCCATGGAACCCTCAGCAAGGATTCCCTGCACCTGCTGAAAGCTACTGAGCTACAAAGGAGTTGAAAGCTCTCTTGTGTCAATCCCATGGGATCTCAGCGTTGGAAGGGCCCCGCCGTTTGTCTTTGAGATGCTGAATTCCCACCACACAATGTGGGCTTGAAACCCTCTAGGGAATGGAAACTGTATGTTCCATCTGTGGGTAGTTCTGAGGGGAGTCGTCTGTCTGTGGAGTCTTTATTGTTCCTTTTACCCTGGGTGGACTCCCAGGGCTCCCAGCACAGGTGGCATCCCTCTGTGTCCCCAGTGCGTGTGCCCAGGCACGGAGCTCCCCTGCAGTGCTCACCGGCCTTCGCCAGGTGTGATGGCAACACCACCTCCCTCATTGCAGGTGACACCCTTGTGGCCTTCGCTTTTACGGGGAGCCTCGCACTGTGGACTTGCTAACCTTGGGCCCGCTGTCTGCTGCGGTTGCTTGGCCTTTGCATAGTTACTGCTGATAAAATCTCCCCCAAGCTCCACTCGCTGTTGTGTGTCGGTGTGAAGAAGGAATTCCTAGTCACGTGTGAGGCATTTCAGCCCATCCTAGAGTTAAAACCCTAGTTTATCTTCTATCCTTCCAAAATTCTTCCCCCTCAAAATGTGATAAGCAGACTTCATGGGTCTTCATCCACGTCATTGATAAAAACGTCGAACAAGGCAAGACAGAGGTAAACATCCCATGACAAGCCACTACAAATCTCCTTCCAGGTTACGGCCCTTAGTACCCTCGGGATGGAATTTTCTAGTGAGTTTTTAATCCATGCAACTCTACTGGCACCCCTCCCATTCACCTTGATACATGCCTTGCTAACGTCCAGGTGAGTACTCAAGGTGATGGAGCATCCCAGAAGACCGAGGAGGAAAAAGTTGCCAGGTGGTGATTACCGTCAGCAACGCCAGATACTCCTGAGACAGAAGGCAAATGAGCACTGCCGTGGGCCCTGGCTGCTCATCCATCAGTAATCTTAGAAAGTGAGGTTTCAGTAGGACAGACCACAGGAAAACTTCATCAGAGAGAAGAGAGCGGTGAACAGCTAGATGCAAGCGTGCGCTCCTGCTTGGAGAACTGTGCCCGTGGAGAACGGAGAAAAGAGGTCATCTCTAGAGGGTGGCAGGAGCTCCGGAAGGTGTCTGTCTATGGGGTGGATGTCCCAAGCAGAGGTCAGGAAGTCTGTAGAAGAGGGCCATTGAGTTTGGAATAGAGTGAGGAAATGATCACTGAATCCAGGTCCCCAAGAAGGTGTGAGGGGGCCAGGTCAAGGAAGCACAGAGATAGCAGGGAGGGAAAGTACCAGGAACTGACAGGAGGGACAGAAATGTTTAGTAACATAGAAGGTACCAGAAAAGGAAATCTGTGTCCAGCATAAACAGAAGGAGAAGATAGGTGGTGGAATAAGCTGTTAAGGTGACTTAGAAGCTGTTGAATACATACTGTAGGGAGCATGTTTGGAAATTAGCAAGAAACGGATTCTGATGTTCCTGTGAACGCTTAAATCCATTTGTTACCTTAAGTGGATTTTACCTGTGTAGGTGAATTTTGTTTACATACTTAATAGGGCAAAGCCAAACTGTACTTTAGAGATTTAACTTGAGAGTCTTGTCTTTACGTGAATTATTGAGTGTTACAGCGGGAGACGCGCAGCAGCAATAACTGCACCGGAGTGAGGCAAAAATACACACGTTCCGTGTACTTTATCTCGATCCCTATTGTTGTTTTCGTCACTTTGTGTTCTGTCATGTGTGTGCCTGTGCCTACCAAGTGGAGACATTTAGAGAGCACAGCCTGTCCCTGCTGCTGGGGTCCTTTCCACGCAGCCCAGTGCCCAGCTCGGGGCCATGCAGCTGAGAACCCCAGTGGCTAAGCCCTGCTGCAGCTTCGAGCAAGTTCCGCTCTTTGCCTCCAGTTCTGGCAAAGGCCGCTCATGACTCTGGCTAGAAATTTCAACAGGAGAGCTTTCTGGCAGACCAGTTATGCAGAAATTTAACTGGGAAGCTAATGATTGTCATTTTTTTCACTAGAAGATCTAATAAATCCTGATCAGAAGGAGCTTTTATAAGTGCATTTGAATTCCACAGATTAAAAAAAGTGTGAGCCCGTTCAGTAGATCTCCTAATGAAAATCTGTCACATTCCACCCGTGAATTACCAAGTTTTCCTTATGGTCTAACTGTGAATTATGTAGTTCTTTCCTGCCTTACCTATCAGTTCACTAGGATTTTTGCATAAAATATATGAATTGGGGACTATCTTACAAGAAATCCGTGTGGAAAAGGTTATAATTTATAGTATTAGGACGGAAAAGCCCATGGATCGGGAAGCCAGGCCTTTTAAAACCCACAGATGCAGTGTGGCTCAGCCAATAATTGCCAGGTATAATTGCAGGTCAGCCATGGAGAAACCAATTTGAAAGTCACAGTGATTTTTTTTTTTTTTTTTTTTTTTTTTAATGAGAAACCCAACAAGTCTCCAAATGTCCAAGGATGTTACTGGGGGTGGGGGAGAGGGACCTGCAGACACCCCCCCACACACCAGCCTCCTCCATCTCCCTTTCCGCAGCAGGTGAAGTGTTCTGCTGCTGCATAAACTCATTAGTTCTCCAAATTCAAGAGCCTAATAAATTGGGGTAAAATTCCTCATAAATCCCTCACTTTCTGGATTCTTATCACGAGAGCTCTCCAGAACTCAGGAACCAAAGAGATTCAGAGGGGAAGAATACTCGCACACCCTGCAGGTGAGCACCCCGTCTGCTCACATGTCATGGGGCATCTCTGGGGGACCCTGACAGGCCTGACCTCCCCCAGGCACCTGCATCCCAGCTCCTCCCCACAGCCCAGACTGCCCTTGGTGCAGTGGCTTGTAACGTTTGGGGGAGTCACAGACCTTGGACAGGCTAGTGGGGGCCATGGACCCTCGTCAGATGTCATTTCGTACCCTGAGGCCGGGTGCTGTCACGGAGAAGCCAGCAGTTTTGCAGATGGCGTGCCCACCTGCCTCACCTTGCGGGCACCTTGGGAACAAGTCACACAGCCTTAGGTCCAGCTCACCAGGCAGTTAAACGCTAAGCACAGTGCCATTATCTCCAGAGTATGTGAAGATGTCACGCACAAGTAGCACAGCCTCGTTTCTGTGGTCACCAGTGGTGGTTATTTACGGAAGCCACTTGCTGAGAAGGATTGACATCCCATCCCAGGGCGTCGTCCCCACCCCTGGGAGTGGGGCTTGGCAGCACCAAGGGAATCAGATGGAAGGGATCTCTGAGTCACAGAAGGGGGCTGTGTGTCTCACAGGGCCCAGGGGAATGAGAAGAGGTAGCTGGAGGTGGTGGCTTCAGAGACACGAGGCTTGGTGTCTCTGGGCACGTGGTGGGGGGAGGGCAGCACGCGGTGCTCAAGGGCAGGGGAGCCCGAAAAAAAGTTCAGTACAATGGTGGGTAGATTATTACCATTATTAGTAACAGTTGCTCACCAGGTGATTATAACAGCTAGTTCACAGGCCAGCACTTGGAAAGTACTAATCAAGTGAGATGTTTTATCTAAAAATCCAGCTTAAGTCTCACTGGCTAGTTGTAACTGGCTTCGCTTTTTGTAGGGGGTGCCTCCTCTCCTGGGGCGTGGGGGCTGGGAGTAGGAGTGGGAATGAGGACACGGTGGACCCCAGCCCTGGGTCGGCAGGAGTGAGCGCTCTTCACTTAACCAATCGGAAGCTCTAGCAAGTGGGTGCCCTTTTTCTCCATTTTATGGGTGAGGAAGAGGAGCCTCAGAGGAGTTGAGGAACTTGTCCAGAGACCCAGACGAGGCAAGTGGTGTCACAGGACGTGAACACAGGTCTCTCTCCCTGCTCTGGACGGTTGCCCCACAGTGACCACAAGTGTAGAGCCTGCAAGTCTCCATCGAGGCCCTTCTGTCGCCTGGAGTCCCACCTGCTGTCCTGGTGGTGGCAGTGAATGCCTTTCCCACTGTGACAGGTCCTCTGCCGTGGAAGAACAGACTCCTGCGGCACTGCTCTTTGCCGTGGTGTGTCCGTGGACCGTCGCACGGGCACTTACAGACAAGTTAAAACTGCACCCGAGATTAGCAGTGCCGGCTTAATTTTCCTCCCGTACCGTGGAGGGTCAGCAATGAGTGCCAAGTTATTTTCCTAAGTCGCTTCGTGCCCAGTGCAGAGGCACTGACACCACACGCTGATTTTCACTTTTCTGTTTTCCCTGAGTGCTGACAAACCCAGCTAAGCCACGCGGGCTTCAGGAACCAAATCTCGAGTGTTTGGAGGTGTGCGGGTTCAGATCTCTGCTGCCGTAGCTGTCTTGTCCTTGTGTGCCGCGAGCCTCACGCAGGCACGACTCAGCCAAAAGGCACTTTTATGACAGAGGATAGCAGAGGGGCTGCTGTCGCATGAAAGCTCAACTCTTCATCCCCATCGCTGTGTTTCAGAACAAGAAGAAAACTTTGAGTTTATCATTGTGTCCCTGACTGGCCAGACGTGGCACTTTGAAGCCACCACATACGAAGAACGAGATGCGTGGGTCCAAGCCATCGAGAGCCAGATCCTCGCCAGCTTGCAGTCCTGCGAGAGCAGCAAGAATAAGGTAAGACCCTCGGCAGCTGCCCTCACCCCCCAACCACCCCCCAAAAAATCAACGCTACTGATCGTTAAAGGGAAACGAAGACCAGAGTAAGGCCTCAGGGAGGGGAAAGCATCAGATGATACGTGTGAATGACAAGACCAGGGCATTCTTTGTGAGCAAAAAGCTAAATAATTGAAAAGATAAGAAACACTGTTTCTAAAAGCATCATGTGTCATGTGTTAGTATCCTAGCTTGACCATGTCTGCATGGCAGAGTATCTGACACTAAATCTTTACTCTCTCAGCTACTTACAAAGAGAGCAAATGGCCTTTTATTATAGGTGATAGAATCTTTTGGACTCTTGTGGCTTATGTGTCCACATTTATTTTTGTTATGAGCAGAGGCTACCCAGGAAGAGATACAAATGTAAAAGATACCCTGTCTGTGTTCATAAATGCTCCAAATTGAAATCCATGTCACATTGGAAAACCTACTCTTGTTAGGGACATAAATGAAAAGTAGATCCACATATGTGAGCGTGCAGGGAGTTTGGGGAAGCTAAATTCCTGTTTTTTAAATTGCCAATAAAGTCTAGTGTGTATTTTATTTAATAATTACAGGTAATTTTTTTGCAGTTGTTTAGACAGAAAAAAAATTTTTAACCTGCGTTCTCTGGGCTACTGTCGAGCGATATTCCATATACAAAAGTCACTTTTCCCATCAAGGATTCCTTCGCTTTTATTATTTTAATGCTTGGATGTTTTTAACCCCTTTGCTGGTACATTTTGACTCTTGGAGAACATTTTAATTTTCCAAACTATGATCAACTAGAAACTAAGAGAAAGGACATTGCCCACTGACCTGCAATTTCATTCGTAACCATTTAAAGAAATTTCTGCCAATGATTTATGTTCAGCTTTGTCATTAAGAAGGGAGTCTGTCTTTCAGAAAGATAGAGTGTCTCATTTTATTACCCTCTTTAACCAGGGTAAACCAGACCACAGTCATTATTATTATAATGTAATTTGCTTCCCTTTTTTAAGGATGTTTTATACCCGAGGTGGGGAGAACCACCGCCTTTCATCCTGAGTACCCTGGTTTTACCAGGTCACGTCCACACACAGCCACGACGTGGCTCCCGCAGCCAACACAGGATGCTTTTGGGTCTCCTCATCCCAGGGAAGTAACAGCTATGTGCCACCCACAGAGCGTGGGGATTTTGTTTCAGAGCAGGAATGGGGGGCATGTATTGCTGAATAGACAGACACATCTCCAGATTTTATGGGAAGATCACAGCCTCTCACATCAGACCCTGAATCCGTGCCATCCCCACTTGACTCAGGAAGGTCCAAGATAGCATCAGCCTCTCCCATCTTCCACCGTTGCCAGACTGACGCAAATACTGGCCTTCCAGTGCCGCCCCTTTGCTCTCACTAGACGTGTGTTCTTGGGGAGGGCTTGCTGAACAGGTGTGACAGTGTAAAGCACAGAAATATAGTCCACAAGGAATAGCTTGACAGGGGACATACAGACTCAGTTGAGAATGAGCTCTACGGTATTTCAGCTGCCTGTGGATAATTCAGAGTTGATAGCAGGTGTAGGTGTAGACATAAACAGACATACACACAAACTGACCAACTGACCAGTCAACCACAGAAATTATGCAGGTACACAGAGCAAGCAACAGAGGCAGGCAGACAGACATATCCCTGTGTGTGTGTGTACGTGTGTGTCTGCCAATATAAATTGCTTAAATATACTTTAAATACCAAGGTATCTAACCAAAGGGAATCAAAAGCCAATAGTAATTAATAAATTATACAATAGCATAATTAATAAATGATAGTCATTATTGTGTAGTAAGCAATAAATTGCTTTACATCAAACAAGATGACATGAAATGGTGTAATTTATGAAGAATTCTTAGACAAAAATCAAGCTTATTCTGAGAGTCATTTGAAATTGATCAATTTTTGCTTTAACCATGGTATTAATTGTACATTTAATAAATAAGTCTTAAAAAACTGTACAGCATAGGCCGGTCAGCTCAGTTGGTTAGAGCATGGTGCTGATAACACCAAGGTCTGAGGTTCGATCCCTGTACCAGCCAGCCAAAAAAAAAAAAATCCTGTACATATCCTTTTCCCTAGCACCTCTACTTCCAAGAATTTATCTTTAATCAATAATCATGAATTGGTACAAAGATTGAGCAGTAAGCATGTTCTTTACAGCACTGTTTAAGATAGACAAAAATCAGGAGCACCTAAATGTCCATCAGAGAGAACTCAGTAAATAAGTCGTCGATGGGTGGAATGCTGTGCAGCCACTTAAAACGATGGTGTCAGAGAGTATGTGACAGCAGTGAGTGACAAACAGATACCATGAGGCTAAAGAGGCAGATTCCCAAGCAACATATATTATGCTGGCTTTTTTCAGATACATGTGTGTGTATACACGTGCTTAGAAAAAAGGCCAGAAGAACAGGTATCAAATGTGAATGTTGCTTAACTGTGGATGTTCATACCATAGTGTAATTTTTATGTTCTCCCCTCCCACCCTCCCGGTATTTTCTAAACTTGCTGCAATAAGCATGTGATGTTTAATCCTTTATAAGGAAGACGGTAAAGTGTAAGTTTCAGAATAAATTCCCCCAGCTGCATCGCACTCCTCCTTGCTGAGTCTGTAGATGAAAAGTGCACCTCCCAGCCGTGACGGGTGGCGTGGGTGGCTTTCTGATGAGGAACCGTGCGATACGTCTTTCAGTGCTGATTGAGCCCTGACCCTTGGCTTATAAACAGATTGTTTCTTTCCCATGCTTTAACCCTCTTCCCAAGTGGATGTGTGGCAGTAAAAGCACATCAACCAGTTACATTCTCCAGGTGACGGTTGGTCTCACGTTCATTCACAAACGATCCAGAACTCACCTCTTTGCTCATTTCCGGCAGGGTCCATCTCAGCGGATAAATCCTAAATGTGATATTTCCTCGCAGTGCATAACAAGTTCTCCTCAGCAGTGCTCTTTCCTGAGGCTGTCCAAGGAGAAGTGAATGTCTGAAGACTGCCTTCCTCCTGTACCTGCTCACGATCTGTTTGGTTTTCCCTGACGTTATCAGTACAGCAGTCTTCTCTGCTCTGTGGAGGATCCATTCCAGGAGCTCCGTGGATGCCCGAAACCTAGGGCAGTGTGTCTGTTCCTGGGCAGCAGTGAGCGGATAGCGATTCTGTCCCCAGGTGGGACCAAGTGGGAGGGCACAAGGTTCTATCATGCTACTCAGAACAGCATGTGATTTAACACTTATGAATTATTTCTGGGATTTTCCATTTAATATTTTCAGACCAAGGCTGACCACAGGTAATTGAAACCATGGAAAGCGGAACCGCAGATAAGGGGGGACTACTGCAGACACATGTGTTTCTTCCAGGGTTCTTACCTCTCATGTCTGTCTTCCCTCTGTCCAGTCCCGACTGACGAGCCAGAGTGAGGCCATGGCCCTGCAGTCGATCCGAAACATCCGCGGGAACTCCCACTGCGTGGACTGCGAGACCCAGAGTGAGTGTGCTGGGCGTGGGGCTGGCTTGGCTGCAGGAGATGGCAGGGGATCCGCACCGTCATGTTTGGTGATAAGGGTTGATGGCTTTGAAGGAATTGCAATATTTTAAATTGAATTTTATTTTAACACAATGCCCTTCACACAGAAGCCTCACTGACTATAGGTTGCTGCTGCTTTGAACTTGTAAGTGCACAGTGAGTCTCCTAGGCCTCGGGTGCCCCGGGTGCGGAGGACTCAGCCCCATGGCCACATCTGGGAAACAACCTTTTGCTTAATCAGTGATCACTTGTTTGTTTTCTCCATAAAAATAGAGTACAGTTGGTTCACTCCTGCCCAGGGATTTCTGGTGGGGTTTTTTTTTTTTTTTTTCCCCTCCATAAAATCCTATGTTCTGGTTTTTACCATGAAATGATGTCTTTTGTTTTTTTTAATCTTAAACTCCTTACACACTAAAGCATGTGATTGAACTGACAGAATTCATAGTTTCTGCTTTGTGCCTTGGAATAGCCCAGTTTTATTTCATGCTTTCTGTTGTCCAATATGTAATAATATTTTCTCTTTGAGAATGTCATTTTGTGAGTCATATCCTTGAGGGTAGGGACTTGCTTTTCTTTCTTTAAATCCCTGTCCTGAGCACAGTGCTGGGGACATTGGACATTCAATAAACTGTCCATTCATATTGCTTTGTTAAGTAGTGTTTTGAGGATAAGGAAATCCAGTTCACGTGCGTGGCGTGGTTGGTTGTGGCTGTGGGGCACACGCCCAGTGACCACCAAAGCAGGTGCCATGGCGAAGGGCCAATAGGGGCTCTTGTCCTCACTTCCAGAGTCACTAGTTTCCTCTAATTTGGTCCTGTTCCTCTCATAGAAAGGCATTTCAGTCTTAACCCCAATGCGCCTCTCTGGCCATGGAGCAAACCTTGTCTTGCTCTGACAGTCCTTTGACACACGCGTGCTTCACCTTGTCATCAGCATTTGACCAACCTCCTTGTTTCGTGAGCCAGGCTGGCTAGACCTGGGCGTGGTTCTGCCCGAGCTCCACCCACGGAGAATGCAGGATGGGGCCTCTCTTTGCTGCGCAGATAACAGCGGGCACTGCAGAGCCAAACCCTATGAGAAGCACCTGCGACCAGGACAGAGCAGGGCTGGGAGGGCCAGAGGCCACAGCCAGCTCACACACCAGCTCCCTTTGCCACCACCCTCCTGGGCCTCAGCAGAGCTTGAGCAAGCCTGTAGGTGATGTGGGGGTCAGCAGGGAGAGCTATGCAGAACAACTCTGGGCCACCGGGTGCCCCATGTGGACGGATGTGGGCTTTACGGGTCCAAGTCGTGGTGTGAAAGGAGCTTCCTGGAAGTAAAAGGAGCTGAGAGACCAGGCATGGCCAGGAAACGGGGAGAGCAGACAGAGCTGTCCAGGACAGGGGTTCTGTCTTTTTCCAACCTCTTGCTGTCTCAAAAAAAAAAAAACACAAAGTAAAACAAAAGACCCTCAGTCCATGCAGACAAGTAGTGTTAACATTCTGGAATGCATTCCTACAGATCTTTTTCCCCTGAGTACCTGCAGAGGTTTGCTAAGCTCACTTCCTCTCAGAAGTTCTCACTGGCTCAGGAACACCGTCCCACCACTTCAGCTATGTTGCCATATAGCAGGGGCGAGGCTCGAGGATTTTTGCTTGGCATGGGATTTGGAGCTATGGAAACACACACACACACACCCGCCGCCAGTGGTCCTTGCTGAGAGTGCTCCGGACGGCCAGGAGCCTTGTCTGTCTTCACTTCACACCCGGTACATCCCAGAGCACTGTTTCCAGAGTGGGTGCTGAGCTCCCTTAGCTGTGGGGGCGCCCATCTTACAGGGATTCTGCGATCCAATGAATTTAGGAAACAACATCACCCACCTCTCGGGAAGTTGCAGCTGTAGGACATCCATGCTTCTGGGAAGTTCTGCTGTAAAGATGCCTGTTTAACATGGCCCAGCCTACACTTCCCAGACCTGGTTGACAGTGGAAGTCTTTGTTGAGGGCTCCTATTGCCAACCCTCTGCCAGGAACATGCCAAGGAGAGTCCACCTTTGAGGGCCCTTGAGGATACTGAAGCTTGGGCTGTACGTGATTCTTGCCAACATGCCTGACCTTCACGGACAATCCCCTAGAAGCAGCCTAGCCTTTCTGCTGCTCTCTGTGCCCTTGTCCGCGAAGTCCTGGTCAGAGCTGATCACTTGCCAGCCCCTCCCACCCTGTTGTATGAACGGTTCACAGACCTTTCTCTCCCGTGGCCTACTTGATGTCTAGGATCCTGTCTTATTCATCTTTGTCAACCCCAGGTCTACACACAGGAGGGGACTGGCACCCACCATCACCACCAGACAGGACAGCGAAACCTGCAGCAGGATCATATCTGCTCTGATTTCTCTTGTTGTATCATCCCCAGGTCCTTGCCCAGCACCACCTTGCCTGACACCTGGGTTTTAAATTGCGCACATGTGTCCATACTCCCTGATCTCCTGCTCCCCCGGGGAGTTCCTGGCTCTCATCACCTTGTGCTGTATCATATGGTTTTCTTATTTCCTCCTTATTGGTCTGCCCCCACAGGACCTAAGTCCTCTGCTTCTGCAGGCTGGGGTTTTTCTCTGTTGCATTCACTGCTGTGTCCCCAGACGTTGGCACATTGGTATTGGTTGAATACGTGGAGGAACAAATGTAATTACAGCCCACACCTAACGTACTTCCCACGTGACAGTCGCTGCTCTAAGTACCTCATAGCTTTTAATCCTCATGACAACCCCTTGAGGATGGGAGTTATTAGCCTTGTTTCTCAGGGGAGGGAGCTGAGGCCCACGGAGGGAAAGAAACTTGCCAGGGGCAGACAGGTGGAAAGGCACGTACTCACAGACCAGCAGATGCACGGCACAGGGGCCCAAGAACAAATGGCAGGGCCGGGGGCTGCTGGGGCTGTGGGCTCACCACCCTAGAAAGGGGGGTCCCGAAGCCAGAGCAGCAGGCAGGAGATGGTTCAGAGCATCAAGGCCATGCTAGGAGGCTGGGATCACCCACAGGGTAGGGTCTTGGCCCCAGTGCCCAGACATGCAGAAGCAGCCTAGTCAGTTTTCAGGTGTGTCACAGAAAATTGCCAGTGGTGATGCTTAGATAGACACTCAGGTCCGCTTGTTAGTCCTTCTCATCTGCTGGAGCAGAGGCAAGGCCCTCCCCTCTGTAGCCCCAAGCAGAGGGCACTCAGAGGAGCACACATCCCTGCCGCCATCAGTCTTACCCTCGTCTCCACAACCCACAGGGTGGTGCTCACAGGGCACTGGAATGCTTCACTCCCCTTCCACCCTCAGTATTTCTGGTTTTCACAGATATCTGAGAATAGTCACTGGAACCTGTCCCACACATGACAATCTTCCCTCAGATGTGGGCCAGCACAGTGTCCAGGAGCTGCTGAGGGCTGGGGGGAGGACAGACAGTGCACTGAGCACTGAACAGGCGTCAGCGTAACTGGGTTTCTGGGCTCCTCAGATAACTCGCAGTGGCGTGGAAGGTGGCGGGCTGACGGGAGAGGCACTCACCATGGTTCAGGTGAGCGATGGAAGGGATCCAGGTGTAAGCGGTGACAATGGGGCAGTGTGGGGGTGCTTGGCGATGAGCAGGATGTGGGGACACAGGGAGGAAGAGAGATGCAGCGGGCATGGAGAGCAGAAGGAGGTTGTGGGGTGATGAGTTTGGCTTTGAACTTAGCTGGAAATACGAGCCTGGCATCTTCTGGGGTTGTAGTTGCTGGCAGCTCTCGGGAGTTGTTGTGTGGCACGTGGGTCCTATTCACTGCTCACACGCCAGCACACACTGCAGAGTCCACACCCCTCTTTGAAGATCAGGTCCCTGATGTAGGTCTGAGCATTTCCAGCACCTGTGCCAGCCATCCTGGTGTGGGTCTGCCCGTGGCATTGTCTCATTTTGTGTAATTGCTGGTGCTGCCCCACAAGCAGACTGAAGCCCTTTGTCACTTGCTAGTAAATATTGCCCCAACCCTGGCCACCATCACTTCCTCCTGCCTTGTAGATGCATTCTCTGTTTAAGTCCAGCTATTCTTTTGTTACTGAAAACTATAAGCAGAGGTGGGCCCTGAAGAGGTGTTGTTCACATGCCTGATCCCTGCCTTTCCTGTCAGGGTCTCCCAGGGCAGAGCCAGGCTGCTATGAGGCTGTCCAGTGGGGACCCTGCTACTGCACGTGGGGGCAATGGGGCGGGCAAGTAAGACACCCCCAGGAAGGAGATGGGCGGAGGCAGAGCGGGCAGAGGGGAGCATTGTGCGCAGGTGGGCAGGAGTTGAAGGGTGCTCATGTGAGACAGGTGGCGGGCTCGGTCCCGATTTTGCTGGAAGGGATTTTGGACTTGATCTGAAGGGGAAATGGCAGCCACAGATGGGTTTGAGCAGTGGCGTAGCATGGCCAGATTTACACGTATAATAGGTCCCGGCTGCTGTGTGGAGAGTGGTGCACAGGCAGGAGGCTGCTGCACCCCGTGTGATGGTGACAAGACTAGGGGGAAGCTGCAGGTTCAAGAAGGAGGGGGTGGGCTTGAGAGAGACTGGGAACTTCATGATGGGCTGTGGGAATGACGGAAGAGTCAAGGGCGATTCCCAGGATCCTGGCTTGAAGAACTGGGTGAGTGCTGGTGCCATTTGCTAAGGTAGGAAGGACCCTGCAGAAGGATATATTTCCAGGGCGAAATGTGGACAGGAGGCAGCTGCAAGATATGTAAGTGGAAATGTGTGGTGGTGCTTGTGTTTGTAGCTCGGGAGCAGGGAAGAGGGGGAGCTGTAGATCGTCATTAGCATTTGGGTTCCAGTTAAAGCCATGGGTTGGGTGGAGTTTGCCTGGAAGAGAGTCTAGAATCAAGAGACAAGCCTGCAGGACCTCTGGGGTAAGGAGCGGATTCAGGAGGAAAAGTTAGGAAAGAGATCAAGATAGAGCAACCAGAAAAGTGGGAGAAAAATCCAGAGAGGTGGTTGACCAAAAAGGCGCATCACTCACTACTCAGTGCTGGAGGAGGGAGTTGGGCAGTCAGCTGCCAGCAAGAGGTCAAGGAAAATGATGGCTAACTGGGGTCCATGGAGGGGGCTGGTGACCTTGGCTGTTCTGTTACGGGGGTTGGTAGAGGTACAGGAGCCAAGGTGGCCAGTTGAAGGGAAGCACGTAGACACGAAATGAGAACCATAGTAGGTGGGGGGGGGGGTGCACAAGCTGCTCACTGTACCCACCTCTTCCCTCCACACCCATCAGTACAGCCCGTGCCCCTGCCCCACGCAGGACCCCCACAACCCTGCACTTGCTGTCGCTGGCCTCTCTCCCTGGCTGCCTGTGTGCTGCTCTGTGACTGTGCGCTTCAGCATTTGGTCCCTGCATTTTCTGGTCTGTTTTGTTTTATTTTTTATTTGGGGCATAGGTTTCCTCTTCCCCACCAGAACACCTCGGAGGTCACAGACCTCTCTTCTCTTATCTCCCCCACGGTATCTGTCACCACCTTCCTGACATGTTAAATAAATGGCTGGCTGGTTTCTGGTCAATTAGCATAAAGCCATTCCTGGTCATTTGCCATTTATTGAACAAAGGACATCTCCCCAATGATTCAAATATGACATCAGCTACCTGCTTTTCTGTTGACTCTTCAAGTGTGCCTGGAGTAAATATTAATTATTCCTAGATGAGTTAAGCCTTATTTGCTTCTGTCAGTGGTGAAAGCCATTGGCTATCAAGGTCAACCTTGTCTCTGCACATCAGCTGTAGGTTCTAGCATGAAGTCAACCCTGGGCCCAAGTTCTTGGTCTTCCAATGATGTGAGCCAGTCCCACAGGGAGTGATCTAGTTCAGAGATCCCAGTGCTTTCCTCTGAACTCGTTCGTTGTCCTGCACAAACATGTCTTCGGTCCAGTATCACAGCCTAAAGCATATTACCATTCATTCTGCAAGGGGGAGTTGATCAAGCTGAGTAATGACCCTACCAAAGGACCCTGCCCACCAGCTTCCTAGCAGGGAAGACTGGAGAACTATGAGTTGCTTCAGTAGTTACCCTTAAATAAGATTACTGAAAACCGTATTTTTTCATCTTAGTGTGCCTCTTTCATCTTTGAAATTCTCAAGCATGCCCATTGTGTGCCTACCAAAACTTTGATGTGCTGGTGGTTGCCGAGATGGTTGTGAGGGAGGGACACTACCACTTTGGGAATGACCAGAGCTGTGGTATCACCCAGCTACCCCTCGGCCCCCCTTCTCATTCAGCTTCCATGGTGGGTGCCGAGTAACATGATTGTTTTCCATGCACATCAGCCCTCTCGAGGTGAATGTTAAATTATTGGAAAGTGCATATTTCTGTCCAGACCAACACTTGCAATTGTTTATCGTGTGGGAAATTCCAAGGCTATGGCTTAAGCCAAAAAATTTTTTTTTAATTGCCACCAACATGCCACATCATTCAGGACACCTAAAACTGTACTGAGTATTGGCCAGGGAGCATTTTCAAGTCATGTGGTTCTAGGGAGGTCTGTGGGATGTGGGCTTTGACTGATGGTTGGTTTTGTTTCAAAGATTCTAAGGACAGTTGGAACCAGTGGGGTGGTCTGATTGCATTTGGTGTCCTGTTTTTCTCCCCACAGATCCTAACTGGGCCAGTTTGAACTTGGGAGCCCTCATGTGTATCGAGTGCTCAGGGATCCACCGGAATCTCGGCACCCACCTCTCCCGGGTCCGCTCTCTGGACCTCGATGACTGGCCCATCGAGCTCATCAAGGTGATGTCATCCATCGGGAACGAGCTGGCCAACAGCGTCTGGGAAGAGAGCAGCCAGGGGCGGACGAAGCCGTCCGTAGACTCCACAAGGTAGGAACCTCGGAGATGCCAACAGTTAGACAACTGGAAGTGACCTTAATGACAGCCACAGTTGGAATGGTCCCAGCAACCTATTGGAATACCCATTAGCCCAGCATGGAAATGCCTGTATTTAAAATTGGTCTTCAGCAGACGTGTGTAATTCAAACTCCTTAATTTTTTATGTTTGTTTTTAGGCCTTGGGGATTTCTCTCCCCCTCTTAGAAATGTATTAAGCTTCTAACCTTATGAATATATTACTTTAATTAATACATTTCTAATAGGCGTAAGCTGTGCTGTTAACACTAATCATGAATTTTTGATTCTTTAACTTTGTTATGCTTGTGTCTTCGGTAAGCATCTGCTCCACTGAGTCCCCCCACCACAAGTGATTTTTATAGTAACAACATATATTTTATTTTCTAAAATATATTTCTAGCACATTTAATCAACCAAGTTCAGCATAATATATGGTGACTCCTCATTAATGTTAATTGTTATCCAGTATGAAAAAAGGCATTTATTTTGAGGGCATTTAGTTTCTCATTTTTCATTTACAGCTATTATAAACCGTTTTTGAGTACACATACATATTTAATGTTCCTAAGAGGCGATAAAATGGCACGTCTTCGGAGAAGGCTCGTCTCATCGAGGCGGAAGGGGCCATTTCATTTCTAGTTGTCTAAAGCTGCTGCTGCGTTTTGTCTCCCATGTACAAAGGAGGGCTCTGAGGTCTGCTTTCAGCAGTCACTTCTCAGGTGTGTGAAGAGATGAGGGGAGGAGATGTCTCCCATCATTAGCACGTTTTAAATCCCTCTGATTTGTTTTGCTGGTGATCAGATGAAATAAAAGTGGTGATCGGTGGCCAAGCCATGGAAGTCGGCTTCTGCCGCTGGGCAGTGATAATGTGAGAAGCATCGGGGACTGTAATCATTAACACTGAAAGTGACTTTGTGGTGCCACCTTTGGTTCACTTCAGAGAATAAAGCTGGTGGTATTGTTAGTCCTGTATTATTACTCTTGGGGGGGGACAAGAAAGGTACCTGAAGTATGTTCGTTTAAATTTGTTTTAAAGTACATAAATTGCATAGCCTTGATATGCAAGCTCTTGATATATGAGTTACACTATATAATGCAAATACAGGTAAGTTTCTTACAAACTGAAGAAACTATACTTTAAAAATTATTCATCTTGATTTGTTTGACACTAACATAGTGATCAGCTGGACCGTCAACTATGAGCATTCTTAAAGTATTAATTCATGTTCTAATATCTATTTTTCATAGATATAGTATTGTTGAAGGATATTTGGGTCTGAAAATGAGAAATGATTGGAAAATAGACTGGGTTTAGTGTATGAATGCTGAAAACATCGAAATAAGTTGAA
Source organism: Cynocephalus volans (assembly GCF_027409185.1). Classification (NCBI taxonomy): domain Eukaryota; kingdom Metazoa; phylum Chordata; class Mammalia; order Dermoptera; family Cynocephalidae; genus Cynocephalus; species Cynocephalus volans. Next base: position 297,968,897 of record NC_084460.1, read on the forward strand.
AAAAATGAACTTTATTCATCTTACTTTTTCTGTGCAAAACACGTATACTATTTTTAATATCATGAATTAGGAAAGTTTGTTTTTCCATCCACTAGAATTAGAAACCATTTAGAATGATTAGAAACAAAGATGTGAGTTAATTTTTTAACTGATAAGTATTTTATATTAACTTCATCTTCATTCATGAGGACTGTGTGCAGGTATTAATAGTTCTAATCTGTATATTTAAGTTCTTGCATGTGTAACCTCTGTCTAGCAGCAGGTACATCACATCTCTGTATTTTAGAGCCATGTTTCCAAGTCCTCCTTTCTCACAAGCGGAATGCTGCCCACCTTTTCTTGGGTCCCACTTGCTACCCTAAAGAGCAGTGCCGAGTTGTGATCCCTCTCCAAGGCTGTGGTGTTGGCGTGTGATTGCATGATGTTTCCAGAGGTAGCTTTTGCATTTCTAAATTCTGTTCTCCTCTAAGAAGATAAACATGTATGAGAAATGAATGTTTCTTTGTGCCTTTAGTAATTTCTCCAGGGAGTTTTGTTTTTAACTAAATCAGCAAATATTTATTAAGCACTTTCTCATAGAAAAGAAACGGTAAGTGGTGGTTGTACAGTGATGGTAAAGATTCTCGTCCAACGAAGGGTGCCAGGGCCGGGTAGAATTCAGAGCGTTCCGGCAGCCAGTGTGCTCCAGGGACGTTTCACTGGAGAAAAGGTATCTGAACTGGACTCTAAAATGTGGGGTGATTTCCAGGGCTGGGGGCTGGGTGGGGAGGTGTGCTGGAGGATGGGAGTGGCCTAGGCAAAGACAGGAACGTCGTCATCCTGGGAAGGCGCAGCCAGCAGGGAACATGTGCAGATCAGCGCATCTGTCACACATGGGGCTGGACCCTCTGGTGAATGGGTAGGGGAGTGAATGGGTGAGGCTGAAACAGAGCAGAAGGCCAGGAGGGCCTTTGGGCCAGGGGCAGGTTCATGAGAGCCACTCTGGGAGTGGGGCAGTGGGGGAGTTGTTTGGTCAGTGTACATTCCATCTGTTTCTAGGAGGACTAAAGGTAGTCAGCAGGGTCAGTGGAGGGGACAGACAAGAGGCAGGAGGCCGGCTGGAAGGCTTGGTCCTGGTGGAACACACAGTAAGGGAAGCCTTAGATACGTTGTCAAAAGAAAAAAACCACTCTACCATGTAATATAGTAGTAATTCAAATACCACCAACTTCATCACCTCCTGCACTTTCCTCAAATGGAAATGGGAAACTGAACACCCGGACTAGAATTTCCTGGATATCTAGGCTGGATCTTGGCTTTCCAAGACGTCCCCACTCCCATCCCCACCGCTCCCCCTTTGGCCTTTCTGCAGAAACTATGATTGTTAGTAGAAACAGCTCGACGGTTCTTTTAATGTGGCCCTAAGGTAATACCAAAAAGAAATATTTTAGTAAATTTTTATCTCCATCCAAGGAAAAGCCAAGTGCAATATATTCAGTCTAATTCTTTGAAAAAGGGCCCAGCTGTTTTCCCGAGGAGCTCTAGTCCATTCCATCTTGTTCAGAAGATTCATTCTGACAGTGGAATATAATTAGAAATGTGCCATTTCTTTCCCTACCCCCAACACACACACACACACGCACGCGCATGCATGCACACACACATGCACGCACGCACACACACATGCACGCACGCACACGCGTGCTGATTCAGGATGATGGGGAGGTAGAACACAGCAGATCTTTCTCCAAAGAAACAACCGCACACTGGCATCACTCAGACCTGCGGGCGCGTTAGGAAAACAGGCGCCTTTGAGCAGCTGGCTGGCCTTTTGCTTGTTGTCCCTGCACCCCTGATTAGAGCGGCTTCGGACTGCTTGTAATTGGTTCCAGTGATCCTCAGCTGCCCTGAGAACTGCTGTTCAAACTTGAGCAGCACTGTGATCAATCGAAGCTGACGGCGGCTGAGGCAGTATTGACTTCCCATTCCTAAACAGGGGAATCATTAGTCAAGAAAAGCATCTTTTAATTACTCCCAGGAAGAAAAAAAAAATCTTTTTGGATGGATTCTGCAACAACTGCCATTTTTTTCCAGTGCATTCGATATTAAATTTATTGTCACAGGAGGGGAGAGGATGCCCTTCATCCCCCTCTGTAATGGGGGTTTAATTTGGAGAAAGAAGTATGTTAGAGGAGAGATCAATGCTACAACAATTAAGTACATCTGGGGTGGAATCAGAAGTCCCCTCTCTAATTGCTATTGATAGCATTTACGCACACACTTAAAATATTGAATTTTAAGTGGGGATGTTGAAGTGGTGTAGAGGTATTAACAGTGGAAGGAATTAACCAGATTTTAGGAGATTAAGGAGGGAACAGTTTGCTGCCTGTAGGGCCAGGACTTCACGACACTCAGCATGTGAGCTTGTGTGTTGTACCATAACACAGTATGTTGTAGAGAGCTGAGCAGCTGGGCCTGGAGCCACCAGGCAGGCAGGGCTCTGCGTTCCAGTGCTAGGACACATGGTATAACTGAAGAGAGAAGTTGCCAAGCTCTTTGGTGACCCTTTCAAATACAGGAATGATAAGCTCAGAAGTAAAGATATTAAAACAGTCAAGTGGATATTTCATGAGTGAATGAATGAATGAACAAACGAAAGGGTGGAAGGAAACTAGTTGTCACGGACACATGTGTCAGGTACTCCTGTTACATCAGAGCCTTGGAGTGAAATGGGTGATAACGCTCATGAGTGAAATGAGGGCTGTGACATTTGCAGCACCAGCAAAACCATCTTGGCAAACCCATCTGTACATCCTCTCGCTGCGGCCACATAGGGGTGTCTCGGGGGTTACTCTGCAGCGCCATGGCCAGTTGCTGCTCTTTGTTGTTATCCCTGTCTCACTCAGAAGCTCAGTAGACTGTAGAGTGCAGTGGAAACAGTCCCCTACCAGGAGCGAGCGGTACTGTCTGGTGCCGCGCTCTGTGGCCTGCTTGGCTGTGCTGCGCGGTCCCCCTTCTCTGTCTTTGTGTCTCCACATTGAGGCGCGGGTCTGCAGGAGGGGTCGCTATTTGCATTTCAGTGCAGGTAGCCTGTTTACATGGTGACTTGGGAGGCTGCTAATTTGGGCTCAGAAATCAAAGGAACCTGGAAGTGGAGAACTGTGTTTTCAATTTTGTGAAAGAGCTCTTGAGGGAAGCTCTAAGCACAACTAAAAGCACCCGTCACCTCTTTGATGCCACTTGGAAGGGAGCCGAGTTCGCTGATTCAGTACACATTCTTTTGCCTTTCTTAGCATCCTTTTTCCTTTTCTTTCATTATTTGTAAGTTCACCTCTGTGCCTAAACTCCCTTCTTGTCTTTAACTGATAAAAAGATGTCGCCTTCGATAGGAAGATTTGGGGCCCGACATCAGAAATGCGCGTGGGAGAGACTGGCCACACACTTCCAGATGGAACAAGTCTGCCAGTGGTGTGAGTTCCATCTCTTTTTGATTCCAGAATGCCACTTTCATCTTATTTATGCACATGGAGATATTGATAAAGGGGAAATGTATCCAAACTGAAAATAATTGGATCCCTACCGCTAACTCTGAGATATTAAAAGCAGCACCACTTGGCCATGTCTTTGTCTTGTTAGGTTTGATCATAAGATCACAATATAGTAATCTCAGGCTCAAATTTCTGGCATAAAGATGCACTGTCCCAAATGTGGCCTCAGGGGACATGACTGCCCACACAGCCCCAGGATTGTCTCATCTTATTATTTTTCAACAGTTCTTGGCCTGCTGAGGTCAATGTTTTGTCTCTTTTGAGTGTTCCTCTATGCTTGACACCTTTTTCTATTTGCTTTCTTTAAAAAAAAAAAAAAAAAAAATGGGGAGGGGAGGAATGGGGGGGGGAAGGACTGTGCTGTGATGACCAGAGTCCATCTGCAGTTGGGTGGCATCTGCTCCCCACATGTCACTTCCCTCATTAACAAGCAATTGAATTAATTAAATGCTACTCAGAACACGCATAACAAGCTACCGGCAGTGTCCAAATTAGCACTGATAATCAAGGATGATTTCCTTTATTATCCTGCTAAGTGGTGTGCAGACTCTGATCTCCCTGTCTGCCCTCATCTATTTACATACCCCCAGCTTCTGCCTTTGGAAGCGGAGGTTATCTTACCTAGTTAATTTGCCACGATCACCGAGCATGGCGGATTGATGCCCTGCCCCCGCCGCCACCGCCGCGCTCAGGCCCCCTCCCCGCCTGCCCTCCCCCAGCCCCAGCCTTTGTATCTCAAGCTCCCTGATAAATTAAAGGCCACCCCTGTGGTCTCTCAAGTGAGTAATAGAGGCAGAAATTTCATTTTGCAACTGGCTGATTTAATGATCCAAAGGGTAATTAATGGCCTGATTATCTTAATGTTAAATATGTCCGGCAGCAATTACTGTGACCTCCCGCTTGTCAAGGTCCGGGCTGTGCTCTTCTTTCAATTAAGTTCTCTGGGGCTTAATGGTATGAATAAACTCCTCTGATTCTATCATCCCGGACGCAGAGGGTTCAGGGAGCTGGGGGCTCGTTTGGAGTTTTAATCAGCCTGCCTTCTACTCTGGCGATCGGAGTTAACAGTTATAACAAGGACAGTTTAACTTTCTTCTTCCCCATGCAGACCCCTCCACACACACACACATGCGTGCTTTTTACTGTGGTTTTATTTTATTTGTTTTCATATATTTGATTTCAGTGCTCTGAGGGGGCTGCTGAGCTTCGCGAGGCTCGTCTCTTCCAATATAAATTATCATGTGAGCGCTGTGGTTTTTCTGTTTGACAGGCTTAATTAATTGGCAGAAGCCCCCGAAAATGACAGTGCCACTAATTGCAACTCAAAGTGAATTTCTGTCACCGTGGCGTGCCTGTCAGTGGGCATGCCCTGACCCCAGCCACAGAGCGGGTCCACCCTTCGGTCTCCCATCCAGGAGGCGACTGTGTCCTGTGCAAGCCACGATAGTGGCAGACTCCTCCGAGGAGCTGTGGGTTTGCAGGCACGCTGTCTGCTCACAGGAGTGACATTTACTGCCAATAAAGTTTATACGTCTGCGGCTCTGCAAACCCAACAGCTGCTCGGGGACCTCGGCTTTCACTTAAGATATTTTAGCAACTTCTCTTAGCAAGCCGACTTGGAATCAGACTGAAAGAGCCGTAACTCACTTAGCGACCCTTCGTGACTGGATGGCCCTCATTAGCACATTGCTAAGTATGCTTGAGTTTACTAGAGCTCTGGGCCCGGATCAGAAATATTCTACTATAAATATTAAGCCAATTAGGAAAATGTACAAATGAGAAGTACATTAACGCTGCCCTAAAAATAATACCTATGGATTGCAGTTGACAACAGGTTCAGCAATTCATCTGGTAAACCTTGGTCAGGGAGCTTGGTGGGAATTCACACTCAGCTGCAGTCTTTCTGATTAAGATGTCCATGCAGGCGAGCTCTAATTATAAGAAAGGCGATTTTAGGACAGTGCTCTATCATAAAGTTATGTGTAATGGTGTCCACTTTTTAAAGGATAACTGCACTTAGATTTGCCTTTCAACCAATGGGCAGAATGTTGCTGTTGGGTTCCGATGCTGTCTGCTGCACAAGAACCCCAGCTATTTATCTGATCCTGCAGGGAACCAGTGTGTTCTGGGAGCCAGCTCTGCTACCAGAGAGCTGTCTCGGGTTGAAAAATCCGTGTCGTTTCCTCTCTGAAATGTAGCCATGGAGACAATTAAGGGGTTTCTGAATTTTGAGAATTTTTATCCTCGCTGGTGGATGGGAAGGTAAGTCATTAGTACGCATTGACTGTCTTCCAGGTGCCCTGACCACGGGTGGGCCTCTGTCTGCTTCTGAGAGTAGGGGAGGAAGGGGATGGAGACTTGAATTATAAACATGGGCCCGTAGCTGCTCTGCAACAACTGTCTCTATTTTGATTCCTCCAGCAGTAAAGCATTTCCCAAAGGGCCTTTTCTTTCGCTGTTTTTATTATCTTGCACCAGAAGCTCTTTCTTCAAAGGACCTTTTCTCTTTCTTCTTCATGATAAAGGGGAGGGAGAAGCAAACATGCTTGGAGTTCTTGGTGCCCTGTGTGCTCTTCCTTAGCATGGAGCCATCCTGCGATTCAGGATTATTCCCATTTTCCAAATGAGGAGAGTGCAGAGTGGAGGTGCTTAAGTCGTTTGCTCAGGGTCCCAGAGAAGCACAGGACAGACCAGTTGGACCAGGACGTGACTCCTGACACCCACCTCAGTCCTGCTGCTGCTCCTGTCCTTTCTGTGCTTGGCATCTCACGGCTAAACCCATGTCAATTGTGGCATCTAAAGGAACTGTTGTGTTTAGCAGTGTCCCTTCCCTCTCCTCCCCCAGTCCAGCTCTCACTCAGTTTCTGTTTCACCAGCCAGCGTGTATATATTCTGTGTGTATATATCAGTGTAAACTTACTGTGTATGAGAATATACCTATGGTGTCTTTCCACCTTAAAATCTAGTGGCCTCACTCATGGTGACCTGAGGATAATAAGGCTCACTTGTTTTCATTTGCATTCACGTGGCAAGCCTGATCTTTTAAGTCACACAGTCATGATTCTAAAGTCTTAATTCTCTGCAGTCAGTGCTAATCCTCAGAGCTTCTATGGAAAACCGTGCTGAGAACTCAAAATATCTGGATCAGCCAACACAGGCGTGGGGTTCAAGCCCCAGCTTTTCACATAACCACTTCCCGCTCCTGCCTGAGCCTCCCTGTGTGCATGTGTCTGACCCGACACTGCTTGGTGAAAATGTGGAGCCTATATTTCAAAGATCTCACAATCACATTTATTATCTGCGTGATGAGCTATGGAGCCAAGCCAGAGGATTTCTAGTTCTGATTCTGTGGCCAGCACTTCTGCTATTTTGATTTTTAGAATGAAGTGTTTTTTCTCATTTTTAAGATGAAACTAGTCATTATTTCTACCTACTTAATCATGTAGAATCAATGCTAAAGGAAAATAATATTTATGAAATTTCCCGGGCTCCTTTTTATATGGAAAATGCAGTCAGCTTTGTACCTAGATCCTGCTTGCTGGTGGTGAGAGGGACAAGTGGCCCATGCCTCCTAGGGGCTGGGGAGTGTCTGCTGATGTTGAAGATGTGGTCCATGTTTATTTTGCTTTGTATCTGCATAGCGGTTTATTGCGGCATCAACATCACCTGAAAATGCATGTTCTTGAGCCTCACACAAGCCTACCCAGTCAGCATCCATAGGGTAGGGCCCTTTGATGTGTTTTAACTCTCTAGTGATTCTTGTGCACATTAACGTTTGGGAAGCTCTGGTCTATGCCAAATAGTATAAACAAATGTCCACAACCCTGGCCATGCACTCCTCCTTAGCCCAAGTCCCTTGTGTTCATTCCTCACTTCTAGAGACCCAAGTTATCTGTTTTCTTCTTTTACTGGGCTCTATTCTGGCCTGGCACATCTAGTACGCCCTCCAGCAGGCATTCCAACCAGACAGCATCTCTTTGGCCCCGATACAAGAGGATTACACACTATGATCAAGTAGCATTTTTCCCAGGAATGCAAGGTTGGTTCAACACACAAAAGTCAATCAGTGTAATACATCACATTAATAGAATAAAGGAAAAAATCTACATGATCATCTCAAGAGATGTAAAAAACACATATCCTTTCATGATACAAACAGTGAGCAAACAAGGAATAAATGGAAATTTCCTGAACCTGATGAAGGACATTGATGAAAAACCCACTGCTGATATCATACTTAATGGTGAAATATTGCAGGCTTTCCCCCTAAGATCAGGAACAAGACAAGAATGTCACCACTTCTGTTCAACATTGTACTGGAGATTCAAGCCAAGGAATTAGGCAATAAAAAGAAACCACAGGCATCCAGATTAGAAAGGAAGAAATAAAATGATCTCTACTTGTAGATGGCATAATGTTGTATGTAGAAAATCCTAAAGAACCCACAAGAAACTATTAGAGCTAATAAACGAATTTGAAAAGATTAAAAGGTACAAGATCAATATACAAAACTCAATTGTATTTCCACACACACAATTCCATTTACAATAGCATCAAAAAGAATAATATATTTAGGAAAAAATTTAACATGTACAGTGAAAACTACAAAGCATCACTGAAAGAAATTAAAGATTACTTAAACAGAAAGACATCATGGTCATGGATTGGAACATTTAATGTTGTTAAGATGCCAGTATTCCCCAAATTGATGTAGAGAGTCAACACAACCCCTTTTAAAATCTCAGCTGCCTTTTGTTTTGTTTTGTTTTGCTAACATGGACAGGCTGATCCTAAAATTCATCGGGAAACGTAAGAGACCCTCAAATAGGCAAAACAATCTTGAAAAAGAATAACAAATTTAGAAGACTCATCTTAATTTCAAAACCACAGTAACCCCAAACTGTGTGGTACTGGCATAAGAGTAGACATATGGATCAATGGAATAGAATTGGGAGTCCAGAGATAAGCCCATACATATATGGTCAATCGATTTCTAACAGATGCCAAGACAATTCAATGGGGGAATAGTCTTTTTCAACAAATGGTGCTGGGACAACTGGATATCCATATACAAAAGAATGAAGTTAGACCCCTATCTCACACCGTGTTCAAGTTAACTCCAAAAGTGCAAAAACTGAACCTAGAAAACTTTTAGGAGAAAATATAGGGGTAAATCTTTGAGATCTTGGATTAGGCAGTGGTTTCTTAGAGTACCTAAAGCACAAGCAACAAAAGAAAAAATTGGACTTTATCAAAGTTAAAAATTTTAGTGCTTCAAAGGACAATATCAAAAAAGTGAAAAGACAATGCACAGAATGGGTGAAAATATTTGAAAATTATATATCTAATAAGAGTCTAGTATTCAAAATATATAAAAAACACAACTCAGCCATAGAAGACAAACAATCCAGTTAAAACATGGGCAAAGAATATGAATAGACATTTTTTCTAAAGAAGATATATAAATGGCCAATAAGCACATGAAAAAATGCCTGTTATCATTACATGTTAGGGAAATGCAGGTCACAAACACATTGAGATGCCACATCACACCCTCTAGGATGGCTGTGGCAGGTGATGGTGAAGATGTGGAGAAATTGGAACCAGTCTGCCGACTGTAGAGCCCCCCTAGGAAGCGATGGCCGGGGGAGAGGGGAGGCAGAGTCGAATCAGATTCTAGGGGCGTACTTAGGACCCTTAACCATACTGAACGTGGGCTGTGAGAAGAGACAAGCATCGGTGGTGATGTTTAGTTTTCTTTCTTGGATCGTTTGGCGAATGGTGAGATGTGTGAATGACAGGTGAAACAAACGAAAGGCAGTTCCAGTCATATGGTCCTGACAACCTGACTGTCATGTTGGTAAAGGCAGAAGCTACACTCGGTGGCACCAGTCATTTTGACAGGGTGTTTAAGCACCCGCCCCATGCAGCTGAGGCCCAGCCTTGCTGCCCACGCGTGGTTTTGTGGTGGGTCACAGGCTGCAGGGGCCGACTGTCCAAGGCCAGCAGGACAAAGCAAGCCACCCCTGGCACCCCTGGACCCTGACTTCTTACGGAAATTGCTTTAGGCCCCAGAGAGTGGGGACAGCAGCGGCAACACCATTAGAGCTCCCAATAATTAAGCGTCACTTGTAACAGACAAAATTTCATCAACCTGAGGTCCGGAAGACACACATTACCTGGAGTACACATCACTCAATTTTAGGGATTCTCTCATATAAAAAGCATCTCTAATGTACATGATCCTAATACAAATGACCCTGGAGGACAAATAGATAACCATGATGACTTACCTGTAAGTTTCTCCTCAAGGACCTCCAAGGGCTGCCACGGATGTTTTCAGACTGGTCCTTGCCATCTTAATGAAATTAGGAGATACCTGTTTAAAATCAGAGAGGTTGACAGCCAGACAGGGAAAATGACTTGCCTATGATTTAACCCAGTGACTTAGACCAGGCTTTGGTTAGCCTGTGGACCTGTCACCGGAGGCTCCTAAGAGAAGCCAACAGCATAGCTTATGAGCATGGAATTATAGCTACAAATGCTACACGTTCTCAGGCCTCCAGTGGTTTTCTGCTTACAGTGCTAATGCCCAGGACACTCCTACACAATGAAAAACTGCTTTATCCACAATGCCAATAGCACCCCTGCTGAGGAACGTGAAAAGAGCCTACCAAAAACGAAACCCTGACTGCTTCAGAATGGTCCAGAATCAGCATGTTCCGGCGGATAGTTGGCATCCTTTAAATAGCTAATGCAAAGGCCTGAAAGAGCCTTGTAACCTTGCAGGGAGATTTCTTTTGGGGTGTGGAATGGATGTACTGAGAAAGATAAATGTGTTCATTTTAGATTGCCAAACTATAACTTTCTAAATACATTAAATGAAAATAAGAATGAGCATATATTCTACAGCATTCTAGAGGAACCACAGTAGATGTACAACAAATTTTTGAGAAATTGTGTTACTTCCTCCCTCCCCACTCCAAAAACTAAAGTTGGAGTCATGACACATGATTGGCAAAAAGAAAGCTGAAGTAAGTGGCCAGCCAAAGGCTCCATGAATATCAGTCTGATAGAAGACTCTGTATACAAAATAAAGCAAAAGTCAGTACTTAGAGAATGTGACATAACATTACCCAAAAGAGTAGAATGCACAAGCTACTTGCTACTGTGTGAAACCAAAGCTCACTTAAAAGGTCATAAGACAGCTCAGAGAAGGTTAGGGAATAGGGTGTCCTTAGACCCACTGTGTATAAAGCAGTGTTCCTGGAACTGTGGGAAATAAAAACAGCATTCATATTCTATCAAGAGGCTCTGGTCCAGAGGGAAAGACAGACCCCACACGACTAAAACAAGACCGATAAAGATGGTACTGCAGAAAAAAAATATACACGAAACACTAATGTTGCTTAAATTCTTATAAAAGGTAGACTTTGCATAAAGAAAAATAGAAGTGGGATATAGTGTAATTTTCTGTCTCAGGTAACCTTATAATTGTTTTTAAAAATTACTTGTGATTTTAAAATTCTCATTCCTGCCATTGCAATCATATCTACAGTTTTGTTTCATTTTACTTTGTAGTGATCATGTTTCATCTTGACAAAGCATGTGTGAGATTTGTTTAATCCCCTGGAATCAACCCCGTTTTCCAAAGAGCAACAAATACCAGTGTCTGTGCCATGTAGTAAAATGACAGGTGGGGGTATTTCACCACCAGTCTTGATAGGGTACACCAGTATGAAGGAGGACGTTTATTCCTAGGCAGCAAAGAGAGCATCCTTTCCAGGCGAAGTAGGTTCTGAGCAGATGTGGTCTCTGGTGGGGAAGGTAGCAGTCAGGGATTAGGGTGCGGTCCTGGTTGTGTTAGGACTGTTTCTAAGGCAACAGAGCACCAGGCACCAAGAAGCTGTGGGAAGAAGCATCCTCAGGTAGGAGGAACTGGAACGTACCGTGGAGTCACGTGACGTCCCACAGCTGGAAGACCCTATGAAATGCCCGCTCAAGCCCACGTTTGTTGAGCAGCCACGGATTTGCAGTGATACCCTGGGCATTGGGATTATGACCAGAGGCCTTTCCAACTAAAGATCCTGTCTGCTCCTAAAGCACCGAGACTGCAGGTGAAGCTCGGCCCCGTCTCAGTCGCCTCGGGCTGCTGGAACACAGTACCACAGACTGGCCAATTCAGTTCCTGGTGAGGGCTCACCTCCAGCTCGTCCCTGTGCCCTCACATGGCCGAGAGACAGCTCTGGTGTCTTCCTCTTTGATAAGGACACCAGCCCCATCAGATCAGGGCCCCCCCTTATGACCTCATTTAACCTTTAGCACCTCCTTACAGGCCCTGTCTTCAAACCCAGCCACATTGGGGGTTAGGCCTCCAACATATAAATGGCAGGGGGAGGGGAGGGATGACAGACATTTAGTCCGTAACACCCCCTCTGCCTTGACCTCTTTGGTACCACGTCCTGAAGCACAAGCCTCTCACATCCACAGCACTGAAGGCATCAAGGTCACAAACAAGCTGAGTGGACCCAGAGGTCTGTGGCTGTGGGGGCACTTACTAAGTACATTGAGAAGGCTGTGTGGCCTTGAGGGACAACGTGACCCGTTGATACAGATCAGCCCCCCCCCCCCCACTTCCCAGAGCACAGGGGGCGGGACAGTCCTGCAACACCATCCTGCCATCAGTTGTGGCAGCACCTGGCATCTCTGAACACTCCTGAAACGCGGTTTCTGTGCCTAGCACTTCACATGGGCCTGAGCGTCTTAGAGAAGAACGCTTCTGGAAAGGTGCAGTTATTGTCCCCGTGTCATAGCTGGGTACCTGGAGGTCACTCAGCAGGCAAGTGGTGAAAAGAAGTTAGTCCCCGGGAGCCTGCCCCGAAATCCTGAACTCCAAGCTTCAGTGCTTTGCTGCTGGGTACTGAGGGGTCAGTGGTGGGAGGACCACTGCATGTGACACTGGATAACAATGGGAGACTGCAGAGGCTGTCGGGGCCAGCAGAATGTAGGACATCAATGGTAGTGGGTCTGTGCCTGTCCCCGTGCCCCATGGCATATTGTCTTCTTTTGGAGGCTTGGTGACCATATGCCACCTGAGCACTATGGGGAACCAATGGCCAAAAACATGTTAGCCAGAATCTTTTTCAGGCTTACTAAACACTCGGAAAGACAAGTACTTAGTCTCCTACATGAAGTTCATTTTCCCCAGCTTCATGTTGGTCATACCTACCTTCCTCAGAGGTGGGCTTTACATTAGAGCTTTCCTTTTGCTGGGGCCCTCGTGTCTGGTCATGGTGGGGGTGGGGTACTCTGAGCACTCGGGGTGAGCAAAAAGAATGGAACGGGGGTGCAGGGCATTTAGTGGCCCTTATTGGAAATACTGATTTTGCTCAGACATGCAGTTCTGGCTCTAGGATTTTCTTGCTGGCAGCTGGTTCCTGATGAGAAAACATCTCTGGGCAAGCAGGTGACATTGCTGGCAAGTGCCTGACAAAGTCAAGTGGGTGGCTGGAGAGCCAGAGGCAGAGGCCCCAGGCAGTATTGTGACTGTTGCGTAAGCAATACCGTTTTCTAGCAAGGCTGTTTTTTTAAAGTATTTTGAGATCAGGAAAATTGCTTTCTGGATTTTACTTAAGATAAAACCAGAAAAACAAGCATAATGGTTTCCCTCAGTCAGTTGTAGAAGCTTTGAACAGCAGCTCGGGAGAGGACGAAGGCAGTGGCTTTGGAAACAGAGAAACCTGTTTGGGGTCCTCACGCTGGGATCCTCCCTTTGCGCCCCCATAGCATGTTAGCCGACCATGCCTCAGTCCTGTCATCTATGAAATAGGGAACCTCTGCACCTACTTCCTGAGGTGCCTCTGGAGTTTATGTGAGAAAACACAACGAAAGCAGGCAGAGATGCTGGCTCATCCTTTGTGCCGAATATTCCCAAACAGCCCAATGACGTAGCGGTGTTTGGTCAGATGATCTGGGAAAAGCAGACCAGTAGCCCTTAATGGTGGGCAGTTTGGGCAATGCCTGGAGACGCTTTCTGTTGTCATAGCAGGAGAGGGGAGATGTACTCTGGCATCCCATGGGCAGAGGCCAGGAATGCAGCTGAACATCATTCCCTGGGCCTCAGATGTGGCACCTCGCAGGGCTGAAGTCACTTCCTGCTTTTCCGTCTGGAACTCCTGCCCACCTGAGGGGGGAGTCAGAGCCCCCTGGTGTACAGAGCTCTCAGGGTCAGTCTCAGAACCAGAACACTAGGCAACTTGGAGGCTCGGGACAGGGCACTCGAGGAGGTTGGCCCCTCATGGGCCCATCCTTATGAGTCCAGGTGATGCTCTGCTGTGACCTGCCCCACAGTCTGGGAGAGGGCCAGGAGGGACCAGGACAGGACCAGCCATCCCTGGACCAGCCGCTGAGCTCGAGGAGAGACTTTGGCTCTGGGTGTGGAAGCTCTGGTGCAGGGCAGGCCAGCCGTGCTCCGGAGTCATTGTCTGCCTTTCTTCAAAAGCCCTCTTGAGTTTGCAGCCACATCATGAAAGGAGACAGGAGGGTCTGGCCTCTGAGGGCCTTCTCCACCACCAGAGCTCCATGAGGCACCTCCCACTCGGGCGCCGCTGGGCGGCCTCTGGGGAGCAGCCACAGAGCAGGACAGATGGAGTAGCCACTTTGGTGGCAGGATAGACTTGACCTCTGGCCTTGCCTGCCGCATCTGTAAATGCCACCTTCCTGGGGGCTGTCTCCTAAACCCCTCAGGCCCCTTCAGACAATAAGACTGTCATCCTCAGCTAAAACCGACTAAGCAGATCAGCCACAGGAAGGGCCTCAGGTGAAACCCACGGAGTGCTGATCCCAACAGTCAGTGAAATGTCCACAGACCCCAACTGGGAAACGATGAGGGTTGTGGAGTGAGAGAGCCTGGCACCCCAGGCTCCAGCCCTCCAGGGGCTTATCTGGCCTCAGCAGCGGCTCTTCCAGTGTCCTTTTCCAGGCTTTGGTCTTGTGACTTTGACAGGTTGAAAACCAGGAGGTCCAGCTCCAAGAAGGCACTGTGCCCAGGTGAGACGGACGCAGGCTCCCGTTCCAGCCTCATCACGGGCTTCTGAGAACCTCCTGCGGGCAGCCCAATGTTGAAAAGGTTGTGTCCCTGATGTGCCCACTGGCGGTTTCAGAATTGCCAAGCCGGGGGAAGCTGAACAGCTTGTTCCAGCCCGGGGACCAGGGCCGTGGCTTTGAGGAGTGGCGGCGCCGTTCCTTGAGCTCCTTGGTCCCCTATTGTTGCCGCCTGCTTGTTACGCTGCGTTCAAGCAGATGCATTTTATTTCTGAAAGACACTCACCCTGTGGCTGGTTTTCATCTGGCTGTGAAGCAGCCATCAAAGAAAGCTACCCCAAATGTTCTGTGCGCAGGCAGCCGAGAAACCTTTTCTGACATGTTGCTAACGCGCATCGGGCTCCCCCGCGAGGAGGAGCGGGCTCGGCCAGCCGCAGACAAGTTGGGTGATTATGGAATGGGAGGCCATAGGGGCTGGAGAGCACATAGAAAAAGGAAACCAAACTTTTAATGTGCGTATTGACCACGAAATCCTGTATCCCGAGGGAAGGCAGTGGGGTCCAATTGTTGCTGGAACAGTTCATCTCCTCTCCCTCCTCCTTTTAAAAATGGGGATCTTTTGCCTCGGGTCAAGTTAAAGAGCTCTGTGCTACCCGGCTGGACTGCATGTTAAATGAAAGCCTCAGGACCCATGTTCCAGCGCTTGATTAGCATGGCCTTCTGAAGCCACCAGATTCATCTGCCAGCAAACTCCTTTGGCCATTAAATATGAAGTTTCGAATCACTGTGGCTTTTCCCCACGGCTCTTCTGCTGAGATTCTGTGGAGTCGCTGTCTGGTGGCCAGAGTGGCACTGCTCATGGCCCTCGATGGGATGTGCTCTGGGCATGGTTGGCTGTGCATGCTGGAAACCCTCCCCCCACTGCCTGTCCCACTGGCCTGTTGCCATCCTCATCATAAAGCCACTTCCCCAAGCCCTCGGGAAGCCAGTTACTTTGCAAATCCATTTACTAAAGCGTGAACCTCCAGAAGCTCTGACCTGCAGGCTGAGGGGACTGTGCCAAGGCCATTACCAGAAATTTGAATACCTTGTTCTAAAAGTCCAAATATAATGCCACTCTTCTGAGATTAAGATAAATCATGAACTCTTATAATTAATTATTGGATTATCTGGGGCAGGTGGTCTACTTTTCTTTTAGATTAAAAAATTGTATTGAGGTATAATTTGCATACTCAATCACACACATCTTGAGTGTGCCATCACTTCAGTCAGTTCTGACAACTCCATACACCTAAAAATAATATTTCCATCACCCAGGAAGTTCCCTTCTGCACCTTCCCGTTCATTCTCCCTGTTCAGAAGCAGCCATGGATCTGACATTCACCTGGATAGGCTATTTTTGCCTCTTCTAAAAATTCGTATAAATGGAATTATATGGTATATATGTTTTTGTGCCTGGCTTCTGTCACTCAAAAAACATAATTGAAAAGGACTGTGTATCTTACTAATGCTACATTTTCTGCATGTTTTATTCTTCTAAGGGAATATCAGGAAATACCAAGTTTCATAAACCAGTTTTTTATCGCTGTAGACCTAAGAGCTTGCTGTATGTCAGATGCTCTCTCTGTATGGATCTAGTCCTGGAGTTGTGGCTCAGAGTTCCAACTCATGTCAGACTGGTACACCTGTCTTTTGTATTGGCTTGCTGTGTGGCCTGGGATGGATGTTTGACTGCTCTGTGCTTTAGTTTTCCAATCTGCAAAGTGAGGGATAAGTATAGTACCTGCCTCGTTAGGGTGATTTTGAGAATTTAATGAACAATATATTTAACACAGTGCTGAATACCTAAACTTCCGAATAAAGGTCTACATTCTAAATAAATGTAATTTATTAGTTTTTTAAAGGAATAATTACCAAGATTTTAAAGGGAAAAATTTTCTAAAAGTCAGACACTTTTGCCAAGTTCAGAAACCCCTATAAAAAATTGTAGTAAAAAAAATTATAGTGTCCACATGTTGCATTTGCTGTAATGTCCTAAATCGAGTGACCAGCGTATTTCATCAGTGTCTATAATAATACCTAATATTAAGCCAACCTCTTTGGGAGAGACAGGAGATGTTTCTGGGAAGATAATTCAATTATTTTCTTACGAAGTAGTGTAAAGTAATTTATGTTACTATGCACTAAATTAAGTGGCTGAGACAGAGTAGCACATTTCTGAAGAAGAGAATGAGGTTGCATTATCTGATTCTGGGGAAGCAACCTCGTCTCTTAATAGAAACACCCTGCACACCCTTTGCAGCATCTGTATTACGTCCATAAGAGGTAGACTCAGGAAGAGTGAATGTTTTCCATGTCACTCATGGAGGCCAAAGAGGAGTGACCATCCTGGGGTGTGTTTTCACCGTATTTCAAGTGACAGCCACTGGGTGTTCAGAGTCAGCCATCGGTCCTGTGCTAGGCCGTCTGGCAAAGAAAAGGGCATGTTGTGTATGTTCCTGTAAAATGGAGTGGCTCTTACTCAAATCAAATAATTAGCTGCACATCAGTGTGAAACATCTGATGTGTAAAAAAGTTTTGTTTCTTAAAATAATAATCGCTAGTGTTAGCTCAGGTTTCATGGAAAAGTGCCTATATCTCAACCCCCTCCCCGCAGCCCTGCTGGTAAGAGCAAAAATAGGGGAGCCTTCCCGGATGGAACTTGGCAGTGTGTGTCAACAGCCTGTAAAATTATATACTTTTTGACCCAGCAATTCTTCTTTTAACATTTATCATAAAAAAATGAAGGTTGTGTGCAAAAAGATTTACTTGCAAAGGCATTCAATTCCATCATTGTTTATAATAGCTAAAAATTTTAAATAAAGCAAAAATCAAAAATAAGTGATTCAACAAATTATCATTTATTTTGTATAAATAATGCATATACTTACATCATATATACATTTTATATAATATAAGTATATACGTTATTTATATACAGGGGTCTTCAAAAAGTTCATGGAAGGATTTGTATTATCCTTTAATTCAATTTCTCGACAAACTTTTTGAAGTATCCTCATATGATTGTATACAATATATGCAAGGGCACTTCAAAATGTTCATGGGAAATAGAATTAAAACATAATACAAGTCTTCTCATGAACTTTTTGAAGACCCCTCATACATTGCAACCTTCGAAAGCCATTAAATGTGATACAGCTGAAAATGTAATAACATGGAGAGACAGTCACAGTATATTAAGTTAAAAACAGGTTATAAATTAGAATAAACCCCAAATTGTTAATTGTGACTATTTTTAGGGGATGGGGTTCTGGTTTGTTCTAATTTATTGCTTTATTTTCTGATTTTCTACCATTTTAAACTTTGGGTTAGTTTTTTATAAGATGTCTATGAGATGGATAGAAGGCTTAGAGGGACAGGGATGTGTCGTGGACATGAATGGCATGACTGTGACTTTCTCTCAGTGTGAGAATGGCAGATTGGTGCCACCCCAGGGGCACACTTGTCGGTGGCATCAGGAGCACTGGCGCCTGCTGGCCATGGCCCTGTGCTAAGAACGCTGAGGCTGGGAGGGGCTGGGAATAAGAACAGCACTTGGACTTGAGCCGTGCATTGCTGCTGAAGAGCTGTGCAGCCTTGAAATACACCCTCCCCAGGCCTCAGTTTCCTCATATGCGAGAGGACCTCGTTGTTCTCCTTTTGTTCCCAGAGACTGGATTTGGTGGGGGAGGGCAAGTGTTTAGGGCAGCATCTAGAATGCCCTATTGATCCACCTGTGTGCATAATGTGAATGAGCCGTACTGAAATCATCAGACTAATTCTGACGGACTCTTGGCAGGTAAAGAATATCTATAAAATTATGAGTTTCTCCAAAGATTAAATACAATTATAGAGTTACTTTATGACCCCACAATTCCACTCATATGCACAAGAGAAATGAAAACATTGGAAACAAACATGTCCATTAACTGCCAAATGGATAAACACAATGTAGTGTGTTTATACGGTGGAATACTATGCAGGAATGTAAAGGAATGAAGTACTGACCCGTGCTACAACACAAATGGACCTTCAACGTTATGCTGAGTGAAAGAAGCTAGTCAAGAAAGACCTCAGATTGTACGATTCTACTTATGTGAGATGTCCAGAATAGGAAAGTTCATATAGAAGGTGGATTAGTGGTTGCCAAACTGGGGTGGGGAGTGGGGGAGAGAGAAGCATCAGGGAAATGGGTGTGGACTGCTGGTGGGTAAGAGACTTCTTTTTGGGGTGATGAAAATATTCCAGAATTGATTGTCCTGGTTACGTGCTTGTGAAAAATACTAAAACCATTGAATTGTATACTTTGAGTGAATTGCAGGGTTTGCGAATAAACCCTTTAGAAAAAAGAAAAAATATGCCATACATTTTAAGTGATGAGAAAAAAATTAAAAACAGCATGTTCTGAAGTTTTAGGTAAAGCTGGAGAAAATCATGTTCCCGAGACAAATAGTAGCTGTGAAGGAAGCCCGAGGCTTTGCCAGCTTCGAGAGAGATGGGAAACACCATCCCAGCTGGGCTCGGAAGGCAGTGCCGATTCATTTCATTGACGTTGATGGCCTTATCCCCAAAGAATCTTTTCTAGAAGATCAAGGAAGGATTTTGAAGTGGTTTGAGACACAGGAGGGGCTTGTGAATTGTCTGGGACAGCCGTGGCCTGGTGACTGGAATCCCCAAATCAGAGAGGATACTCATGTAGAATTTACCTATTCCGAAGAAGTCACCCAAAGAGCCAGAGGGCAGACATGGGCTTATTAGACTTACAAGAGGCACCAATGGTGACAGGTCAGTAAGAAGTCCACACTGCTGAGGAGTGCACACAGCAATCATATAGTCAGCGGATCAAAGCAAAAATGCAAATCATCCTCACGTGTAGGCCCGCAACCAACTCACTGTCACATGCAAGCTGCCAACCAGCTCACTGTCACGTGAGGGCCCGCAACCAGCTCACTGTCACGTGCGGGCCCCCAACCAGCTCACTTTCAGCATTCTATTTATCTAAAGGGGACACGCCCCTCCTTGGGCAACTGCCTTGGCCAGGGGTAGCCCCCAGCCCAGGGAGGAGGGAGGGCGGAGTTAGGGCTGTGTCCGGCACTTATTCTGCACCTGGTCAGAGCCCACCTTGTGAACGAGTAGCTTCCTGCTGAGTCCCTCAGTGGCCCTGGCCTCTGGGAGGGATTGTCCTAGTGCTGTGGATATTCACATTCTGGAACGCTTGCTCAACAGCACGTCTCCCAGAACCACACTGGGGCCATGTTACCTGCAGGCTCACCAGTGTCATGTTTGCAGAGGGGACACAGTAACCAGTTCAGCCAGCGTGTGAGAACCCACAGTGGACAAAGCAGAATTGTTGCCTTGTCTGCAGCTGACTGGCTTCTGACAGCTTTGGGGAGCCAGCAGGGCTTGGTTGTCTGGAAGAGCCGAATTAAAGGCAAAAGTTTTCATAACAGAAATAAAGCATGGCCAGTGGAGGGGGAGTGTCCCTCAGGTTGCCAGGGATTTTCTCTGCTGCCAGACCCCTCGCAGGGTCTCCTTGGAAATTGTGGTAGCCCTGGGAGAAAGAGCGGGTTGGGGCGCCACAGCTATATGCAGCTGGCACACCAAGTCCTCATTTTTCTTAGTTTAAAATCAAGTCCAATTTTGGAATTATCTGCTGTCATTGAGAACCGAGAATTGTCCATAGATGCCAGATGATTCTGCTTCAAATGGTGTCCTTGGCCATCTCCAGGAGAGAGCTAAATAAAAAAAAAAAAAAAAAAAAAAAAAAAACCCAGACATCCTGTGGTTTTCCACTGCACGAGAAATGTTTTTTTCTCTCTGGAAAGAGAACTCACGTTTTCCCCTCAAATTTCTCACTTGCCGTCGCCACTGTCCACACCAGTGCTGCCCGACCGAACTGTCATGCAAGCTACGTGTGTCATTTTAAAAGGCTAAAAGAACCCGATTGAAGTAATTTTAATAATATAATTAGCCCAATATGTCTAAAATGTTATTTCAACATAGTAATCAATATAAAAAACTATTAACGAGATATTTGCATTCTGCTTTTATCCTGAGCCTATGAAATCTGTGTGTTATTTCCCACAGTACATTTCAATTGGGACTAGCCACCTTTCCAGTGTCCAACAGCCCCATGTGGCCTGTGACTACCATCTTGGACATCGTGGGTCTACACGGCTTGTCAGGACAGAAGTGGCTTTTGTCCTGTCAACTTGCAGAAGAGCTCTGGGGGTAGGGGTGTCGGATTATGATGTCTCGGTGTTATGCTCCTCGGAGGGAAAGTGTTGTGAATGTGTGTTTGGCCACGACCTTCTATTGATGCTCACACGTAAAATGTCTTACTTGTAAAATAACTTGGGAGTGGTTATTAAGTAACCTGGTCTCAGTTCCAGGGACCATCACAGTCGCTTTGAGCACGAAGCCACTCAGTCTTTCGGAACTTTCTTCATCGGCAGGTGAAGCAGTTCCTGCTTTTTACCAGGGCCTCAAACAGGCTTTGCCTCACAGATGCCCGAGGGCCTTTTCCAACTCTCCTTCGGTGCTTCTCAGCCCCATCTGCACATCTGAGTCTGGGGGGGACCTGCAGCCCCTCCCCAGACCCCTGGAATCAGACTCTGCCCCCAGGCATTTCCATCGCACATCCTAGATCTCTGGATGCCAGGGCCACCTGGGGCTGATTCTGCCTCCCACAGGACACTGGGGAATGTCTGGAGACATCTTGGGTGTCACAGCTTGAAGGGGGCAGCTGCTTACTGGCGTCTAGTAGGTAGAGGCCAGAGATGCTGCCAAATAGCCTATAATGCACAAGACAACTTCCCCCAAAGAATTGTCCGGCCCAAAATGTCAGCAGTGCCAAGGTTAGGAAACCTTGTCTAAGGCAGCGGTTCTCATCAGAATCACCTGAGGGCTTGTTTAAAACCCTGAGCCCACTCCCAGAGGTTCTGATCCAGTAGGCCTGGGGTAGGACGGGAGAATTTGCATATCTTACGGGTTCCAGGGGAGGCTTCAGCTGCTGGTCCAGGGACCACACTTCTGGGAATGGCAGCTTACTGCAATCACCTAGGAGCCCTAAAAGACTCTGGTACTGGCCCCACCCCAGGTTTGTGATTGGACGAGGTGAGGGCTGGAATTCCAGAGTCTCAGAAGTTGCCCATGTGGTTTGAAGGCAGAGCCAGGTGGAGAAGCTCTGCCTGACACAGATGATGTAAGGTCTGAGGAGGCAGGGCAGAGAGAAGATGTACAGAAAGAAGCTGCCAGGTGACTGAGAACCAGAGCGGGGAGGTGCCCGAAGCCCCTGTAGAGGTGGGTCTCTTTTAACCGCGTTAGCCACTCTCCCTGGATACATCACCTTGCGCCTTTGGGAGCAGGTAGAGTGGGTGTAAGAGATGAGGAGGGGAAAGTAGAGCTTCAGGGGCAGGCTGAGGTTTCCATACCTATCCCGGTCAGGTCCTGCCAGGTTCCCCACCCCAGGCCCAGCTTTCGCCACAGCCAGGGATTAAACCAGAGCCTACGAGGGAGGAGTTGAAAGAGCTCTGGGCAAGCACTCCGTCACTTGCTTTTCCTGGTTGGGGCAGTCCAGTGTCGTGTTACTATGAATTCTGCCTCTGCACAGTGCCTGGGTTTGAATTCTGCTTCCCTCACTTACTACACAACTCTGGGCGAGTTCTTTAACTTCTTGGGACCATCTGCACCCTGGAGAAGAGAACGTCTGCTCTGTAGGGCTGGTCTGAGCTCTAAGTATGTAAAGCCCCTTCTGTCATGCCTGGGTCAGTAAATGGTATGTGTCACTGTCGTCTTCCTGTGCTCAACGTCCACGGGATACTTACCCCAGTCCTTGTTTTGGGAAAATGCCTTCTACCTTGATCACGTTTCCAGGGCCTGGGGTCCTGCTGGAATGGTTTCCTGGGCCCTGCCAATGGATCTTTAGGTGTGGACTGCCTGTCCCCTCGCCATGTGGATGTAGCGCCTGTCACAGGCTATCCTGAGACCTTGTATGTCAGTGCCGCCTGCCCGCACTGGAAATCCTGTGTGGCCACAGCTCTCCTGGGCCAGCAGAGCCTTCCTCCCTCAGTTTACCTCCAGGTTGCCCATCCCCTACAGCCCCCAGCTTCATATCCCAGGCTGTTCTGCAAACACAGACCTGGTAAAACAGCCCTGGCACTGGTCAGGTGCTGTGTAAGACTTCCAGATTCTGGCTTGTCTGTAATGCTCTTTGCACTAGAGCATATGTGTTGACTCACAGGAAAACCAGAGCCGCCAGCTAGGACAGCTTCCCAAAGTACCTCAGGGCTGCCCTCCGAGAAGCTGGCAGGGGAGATTGTGGAGAAGGTTCTTGGCTTCCCTGGGAACAGATAGATGATTTTTGACTTCCAGACAGTCCTCTATAGTAGACAACCCTCCTTCTCATTAAAGATCCAGTGACAGTTTTCATTAGAGGTTTGTCCTGACGTCCTTGACAGTAAGTCCTTTGCATACCAGCTGGCTGAGCAGGAGCCACTCGGCGGCACAGGGAGCCCAGTGAGAGCCATGGACAGGCCACAGTCGGTGGAAGTCTCTCACCTTCTCATAAGATCAGGATCCTCTGCACAGGGAGAGGCTGGGCAGGAAGACCCCCAAGGAGTCCCTTCTAGCTTGGGAAGTGTGTGATTCTCTTCTCCTCCCGTTTATATATGTATACACGTATGTATCAACTGTAAAAGGTTTAGACATTTCTTTGGTGTGGGTTAGACTGAGTATAGGCTAAAGGCACTGTACAAAAAGAGTCTTCTCCAGTTTTCAATCGATCATCCTAGCAGTCTCTTCAGAGTGGGACGACTTCACCATCGGATTAACATGTAAAGATACTGGGGTGTTAATGCACGTCATGCGCTCTAGGAAGTTAATGACCAGTTTTTATCTGGCATGGCGCAGGCTGTTCTTAATTTTCATAAGTTTGAACTCAGCAATTTCAAGTTCATTTTAAATATCAGGAGTCCATTTGCTCTTAATAAATAATAGCCTATATAAAACCTAACACCTAAATTCAGTAGGTATTTCTGAACCACACTGAACCAAAATAAATGTGTAGGAATGTTATGAATCATTCATTGAATTAGTTGAAGAGTAACCAAAAATTCCTTCAGTGCAAAGCACTCTCATTTGTTTTTTGTTTCCAATTCCTGTTTTCATTTACTTAACAGTCTATGAAATAAACATAAAGACTGAGTTCTCAGTGAAACAAGCCAGACACGAAAGACCTGCATATTATGTGATTTTGTTTATGTGAAACATCCAGAAAAGGCAAATCTGTGGAGACAGAAAGCAGAGGACTGGTTGCCTGGGTTGGAAAAGGGAATTTCAGATGGGCATGAGGAATCTTTTGGGGTGATAGAAATGTTCTAGAGTCAGATTCTGGTCATGGTTGCACAGCTCTGCAATTAACTAAAAATCGTTGAATTGGATGCCCAAAGCAGATGAATTTTATGGTATATAAATTATACCTCAATAAAGCTGTTAAGGGGTAAAAAAAAAAAAAAAAAAAAAGGACTTAGTACTGCCGCCCCCACCCCAGGAGGCTCCCAGTTTATCGAGAAAATACAGGACAAAAAGAGGCAACATGAATGGGGGTTGAAGCCACAAAAGGGTCCCTGCTACTTTCAGTTTAGGAGTCGGAGTAGTGAACTGTATTCCAGCCTTGGACGAGGATGAGGGAATTGGGCCTAGATCTTTCCTCCTAGGTTTTCAAAGCTTCCTGAGTAAATGTGGGACCTGCTGGGGCTTCTTTAATACTGGAAATAGCTGAGGTGCCCCTCAGCAGACGCTGGGGGAAGCGCCCTCACCCCAGCAGGGCCCCCTCAGCTGCTTTGGCAAGCCCCTCGCCTCTCCTCGCACTCCCCAGACCGCGCAGCCTTCCTGCGTCCCCGCAGGTCCCAAGAGGGGCCTTTGACAAACAGCCATGAGAGCTGCCCGGTGTCATTGACTCTAGGTCTGAAGTCTGTTTCCAAGCGCCTGGCTCCAAATCTGAAGCTCATTTGGAGAAGAGAAACGTTCAGAGGAAGCAGCAGCAGTTCCATCAGCGCCAACTGCTGTGGGGAAACCGCAGTGGCAGCCGAGAGGCAGAGGAGGCCCGGGCAGCACAGGCCACGGGATGTGTGGGGTCTGCAGGGGCAGCTCTCTGCTCACGTAGGCCATCCTACCTGGCAGCAGTCCTCCTTCGTAGACGCTTCTCGATAAGATCTAGAAAATGAAAATTAGATTGGTTTCACAATCCAGACAATATTGTGGGGTTTTTTAAAAAGTCTTGAGAACATCTGTTTCCTGACTGTTTCAAACATGGCCCATAATAAGCCATCTTGTCCTTCTCGGCATAGAAACCAGGATGCTGCTGGGTCAAAGCCCTGATTTCCAAAATGCACTCCTGTGAGCTTTGATCCCGGCAAGTGATAATAGATGTCTCTGGGAAAAGAGGTGTGTTTGAGAACTGAAGTAAACAAAATCAAAGAGGCTTCTTTATAATATGTACAATTTCCCACACCAGTAAGGAGAGAAGCCTTGTGCTGTGATCATCCCAGCCACGGGCACATTCTGGCCCCTCCCTGGCTCCCGTGACTTGGTACTTGGCTTGACCCAGTCTGCCCTCCAGCTGCTTCTCCCTTCAGGAGTCCTAATCGTGAGCTAGATCATTCCACATAGGCTCACACCCTGCCAGGATCCTCACGACTTTGACCAGCTCCATGAAACTGTGGCAAGCCAACTTGCCAGTTAGGTGACATCTCAGACCCTTCACAATTTCTCACTGTCTGTCCATTCCAGAGACTATATGGCCGAGAGGGTCTGAGGCTGCCCATGTTGAGTTCAGTGGATGCCACCATGGCCAGCCACCTGCTATGTCCCATACATGTTTCATCCACCCCAGCTTTTAACAGCTCAGTCCTTCTTTTCCTGATCCTGTGGGTATAAGGTTCCTACCGGTGCTGTAACAATTCACCACACATGTAGTGGCTTAAAGTAAACACGTGGGTCAACACAGCTTGTGTTCTTTCTAGAGGCTCTGCAGGGAGTCCATCCCCTTGTCTTTTCCAGCGTCTAGAGGCCACCCACGTATCCTGGCTTATGGCCCCACGTCACTCCCACCTCTGCTTCCATAGCCACGCCTTCTCTGACTCTGACCCCTTGCCTCCCTCTTAAAAGAATCCCTGTGATTCCATTGCGCCCATCCGGGTAATCCAAGATAACCTCCCTCCCGCAAGGTCCTTGACCTAATCACATGTACAGTCACATTGCCACCTAAAGTCACATATGCACAGGTTCTTGGGATTAGGACGAAGACACCGCTAAAATCCTGTCTACCATGTTATTCTGTCCTCTCGAGACACTATGGCTCATGTCATCAAGCCCCCACGACAGTCACGGCCCTGCCCGCTTTTCTCTTTCCATGCAGACATGCAGCACTTGTGGGTACATCTCAGTCCAGGGCACAGACAGAGCTATCTGCTGGGAGGAAGACCACATGGAATCAGCAGGAGGAGGGTCCTGGCTAGAGTGAGGATGCTGGACAGGAGGACTGGGTCCTGTCCTGACATACCGTTGACCACCCCGAGCCTCAGCCTTCTTATTGGAAAAAGAGAGAGAGAAACACCGCTTGCCTTGGGAGGTCGGGTGGGAAGCTCAGTGGAGGTGTCAGGGATACATTTCTGAACCGTGCTGCGTTTGAACTGTTGACACTCTACGTATGTTTAATAGCTGCGGTGTTTCCTCCGCTTGACTGTGTGTGTCAAGATTGGGGTAAATTGTTATTGATCAGTTGCAGAAAGATGCCACACCTTCTGATCCAAAGCCACCAAGTCATTACTTTGCAAAGCATCTCTAGTACAGATGCATGACTTTTTGCCTTGCAACAACTTACCAGTGAAAATATATGGATGTTAGAAAAAGTAGTGTTTCCATATGCTGAAAGTTCTGCGGTTTTTTTGCAAGGCAATTATCTGTATAAAGTACTTTTTTTCTTTTAAGTAGAATCCTCTTGCTAATGAAGCCATATTTTGAACATGAAATTGTTACAAAGAAGAAAAAATGTCATTATCCAGAAAAGCAGCAATAGCTCACACATTTGATGGTCTAAATAGAACATTCTTCTTCTCAGGGAGATGAAAGTGGTCCCCCCCTATTAGCCTATGAAATTATTTTAGAATTGGGTTTTAATCCCTGGAAAGAGAAAGGGGGGTGGAATTCTAACATAGGTTCCATGCATGGGAAGTCAAATCTGAAATTTAGAGACAGGATATGTAGGATAGCACGCCTAGTCACTAATCCAAAAGAAATATGAAAAAAGAGTTGTTTTAATGTTGGAAAAAGGCAGCATGAAAGGTAAGGCTTTCTTCCTGCAGTTTCCTCTGGTGCCCTTTTCCCCTGATCGCATTTGCTAGATGTCCATTTCTGTAAGTTTTCCCTCTAGAACAAACCTATCATTTTTCACCACAGGATATTTACAGCTTCAATCAGTGCCAAATTCAATTGGCTTCTGATCTCATCGCTGGAAGTTATAGATGCAGATATTATT
Source organism: Cynocephalus volans (assembly GCF_027409185.1). NCBI lineage: Eukaryota > Metazoa > Chordata > Mammalia > Dermoptera > Cynocephalidae > Cynocephalus > Cynocephalus volans. Next base: position 297,996,044 of record NC_084460.1, read on the forward strand.
TGCACTGCGGTTAATTATGGAGCAATCAAACTTTGGCTTTTCCACTGTAATTTCCTCTGCCAGCTAATTTAATTAATCACCCCCAGCTCAGCTCTTCCAGCTGCGACCAGCAGGGTCATTAATTAGGCATGTGGCGGGAGCTCACCGACCAGGTCCTGCTAAGGGGCTGCTGCCCATTTGATCTCTCAGGGAGGGAGAGCTTTTCCTAGGCATCGATCCCCTCCAGAAAGGAAGATAATTCCCAAAAGGCCTGTCAGAGCCAAACAGCTTACCTGTAGTGGTGATTGGTTTATGAATCTCCTCCAGTTAAAGAAAAGAGGCCTTACCTTCCATTTAGACCGGCTCGATGAACTTGCTGACGATGTGGCCATTGTCAACTGCCTTGGCCTTGGTCCTGGGTTTTTCTGTCAGCTTATGTGTCCCAGTATTGCATAAGTCTGTGCAAAGAGCTCGGTTTGTCATATGGAAGTTTGTTTTCTTTACAGGCTCATTACATTGGTTGATTTTGTGACTTAGGGGGCTGATGTTTTCTCTAAAGGAAAGATTAAAGGATTGTTTTCATTTTGTCATAAGGAAGTGACTTTTTTAGTATGAATCCATCAAAACTGGTGCCTAAGTGTTGCAGTTCTCCCTTTGCTTTATGTTGAAAAGTCCATTTATTTTCAAGCAGTTGCCAGCTTAACTTTCTGTGTTGAGAATGCCTGTCACTAAAAAATCGGGATTAGAATTCCATGTAAATATGTGTGCACATGCACGGGGGCACACACACTTTCATACGAAGAGAAATAATCACCACAAATTTGGGAGGCTTTCTAATGATTATTCTTAAGTAGAGTTTCTTTTCTTATAATAATGTAGCCTTTTTTAACTTAAAGTATTACAAGGGAAGATTTTTTTTTTTCCAGCATTGCTCTGACCAAGGAAAGGAAGCTTTTTTTCTTTTTGGTACTTTAAAGAAACTATATTAAGTCTGATTTTTTACAAAAGGATAAATTATGAACAGGTGTTTTTAAGAGCTGCAATAAATCATCCAAGAACAAGGAATGCCTCTTCTGAGATCCTGTCCAATGCCCTGCCCTCAATTAAATGAATCAAAGAGATAAATGTGGATGTGCACGCACACACACACACAGAGGCACACACAAAGGTTCTGGTGAGAGGGAGCAGAGCCATCCAGCTCAGTAATTAAAGGGACAATAAGGACGCATTGTGTGCCAGGTGGAGGAAAATGTGCAGGAGGGCTCCCAGAGTCTGTAGGATTGGCGCTCTCTGTTCAGCCAGGCAGGAAGCACCCCCATCATAAAACCCCTATGGCCTGTAAACACCGGAGTTCCCTCCCACCTTGGAATGGGGCTGCAGAGGCCCCAGTGGGTAATGGCTCTACTGGCGGTTTGCTTTAGTTATGCCTTCCTGAAGAGGAGGGGTCTCCGCGGCCACCTTAAGTTTAAACAAGTGTATTCAGTCCTGACGGCCAGCCCCATGACCCGCTGGCGTATTAAAATTTAAATGCACAGTACATTCATTCATTTCACGCTGTAAGGATCATTCTGGAATGAATTATAGGTGGAGGTTCTTTCCTAGCAGTTCTACTCTACTATTTAAAATGTGGGAGATTCCTGAGAATTGCAAAACAGCCGTAACGCAAAGAGCTTCTCCATATTTCTATTCCCTACAGAAAATGCAACCTGTAAAAAGATTTATATTCCAGCCTTTTCCTTTCAGAAAAACCTCTGTTTGGATTTAAATAATTGAAACCCTGAAACAAATCTGTCTGTTCATAACTCATATATCAATTATAAGAATTTTTGTTTACCCAATTCTCTGAGAAAGGGGGAAAAAAGAAAAAAAAACCACCACTTGATTCTTTCAGGAGTCCTCAGATCTCTTCAGAATGCTAACATGCAAACCAGAAAGTTCCTTTATTCCTGCAGCTGCCTCCAGCTGTCTGGATGGTTCCACCTAGGAGAGGATCACCCTCCAAGGCTAGTTTTGTTCATGCCGAGATGATCTCATTTTCATCTCTACTGCTGACCGACCTCACGTGCCGGTTCCCCACACAGAGTGCCACAGACACCATCCCAGGTGGTAGGACAAGCTCGTGCGTCCCAGAGGCCCAGGTGGCTGCAGCCGGGCCCAGCAGGTCCACAGCTCTGCTTTTCCCTCATCTCCGACCTCGTCTCCAGACAGCCCTCACTATCCATATAAAGAAAGGCAGCTGTGAAGAGAGCCAGGCGCTAGGAGAGAGGTAGGCAGGGTCCCACTGCTAGGATGTGACCCCCCGAGAGCACCCTGCAGTTTTCCAGGCCAACGAGCTGCCCCGCTCCATGGGCCACCCCAGGATGTGGCCCAGCCTTCCTTTGTGAAGGCGTGCCAACCCTGAGCAGGAGGGCTCCTGGGTGGTTGTTTGGGTTCCTGGCCGGGACAATGGCTATCCCTCAGGAACAACAGATCTGAGCATCCTGGCCATGGGTTCATTGGGCTTGATGGAGTGGGGTGATGACCAAAACTATGAGCACACTTGTCATTTCTCTGCTGTTACCACAGCCTTGGAGCACGAGATGGCCCATTCCATTCACTGCATTTTTAAAAGCTGCCCTAATGGACCCCTTTTTTTCTTCCTCCTGCTTAGAAACTGGCTCTGACAGTCCGAATGTTGGAAATAATTGGATTCTAAATTCTAATTCATCTGTAAAGTATTCGGTGATTAAATTAGCCTAATAGATATTATTTCTTACATGGCTGCATAATTTTGTCCTGATTGGATCTCAGTGGAACTAACGTGCCCCCCCAATTTACTATTGACTTGAAATTCTCAGAAGGCGACAACATAACTGTCTTCCTTCTGCAGTCTGTTTTCCCAGGTTAAAAGTTAAACTGATTTATGCTTAAAGGATACCGCCCTGCTGCTCAGGTGCAGTTGCACAGTGCATATTATCCTTTAAGAAGAGCAATAGAAGGAAAATATTATTTTATGTAATTTTGAGTCCTCTTTTTCTATTCAGAAACTGGAAGATATGCTGACCTGTTAAACAGCACTTTGGTGGTAGGTTGCATGGGTTTCTTAAAGAATTGGAAATTTTATCAGAGCAAAACTATAATCACCACTCATTGCATAGACCTTATATATATATAAGTGCTGTGAATATAGTCAAAGAAGTCTTAACATTTTTAGGATAAAATTTTAGCTAGGATGTCTTTAGCTGTTTTTTATGGAGCTGGTTCAATCCTTGGTTGGGAATGAGATAGCAGGAAACAACGGAGTGGGGGAAAGGCAGGGACCCCAGAGGGGTCCTTGTACATGTAAGGAGGGCATCGTCATCAGGCATTCGCTCATCAGCCTTATTTCTTTCTTTTCATACGTTTAATTTCTTCAGGTATGTGCCTTCCCCCACCCCCACCGCAGGCCCTGCCTCCCTCCAAAAAGTCGGCAAATAAAATTCACCCCTCCTTCCCTGGTTCAGTAGCTGGAAACAGCTGGTGGGTTTTGTGTAGCAACTGAACAGTGGGAGGGGGGAAGTTTTGGCAAACACTCGGGAAACCCAGGACAGAGGAGGTAGGTAAACTCAGGAAACTGTTTTCATGAGTAAATGAAGGAAACAAAGGCCGCCCAGCAGGAACAGAAGGGACACACACTCCCTCTGAATAGCTCCCTAAAAACAGAGCTGAAAAGGAAGAGGGCCCATTTGCTTCTGGGAATCCAATAAATTGTTTCAGGAAGTGAAAGTCTGTCCAGGCTAATGGAGCTGTGATTGACAGCGCTTCTCATTATGGAGCCCATCAGGGGACAGGGCATTCCAGTGTTATTTAGGGGGCGAGGTGGGAATGAGGGGAAGCCAAAGCCCAAGGTGGGGGTGGGAGATATCAGTCTGTGTGCATGAAAGAGTCCGTGTCCTCTACAAGAGAATCTCATGTTTAAGGAGCATTTGCCTTTTACGTTATGACCCATCCATTTCTCATGACTCTACCACACCACCTTCCCAAGAGAGCCTGTTCCTGCCTCACGGTTCCTGTTGAAATTGCAGATGCAGCATAGGACCGTGGTGCACACTTCCCAGGAATGGCCACTTTTAGGGCTATTCCCCACCTGTGACCAGTTTGATGTTCTAATCAGGGCTCCTTCTGTAAGTGTGATGCTATGATGGCCTGCCATTTTAAAAAAGCTTTTGTATTTGCATGTGGTACTGTGACTAGTCTATTAAGGCCATGTGCACTGGCATTATCTATTAGAAGACACCAGGGACATACCCGTTTTCTTTGTTCACGAAGGACCAAATAGGAGGAAATTGGCTTCAATTAAAGTAGATTCACTAAGTATCATCACAGGGCTCTAGAATGGGCTATTTTGGGGGGTGGTAGATCAGAGAACTTTGAGGGAGGGGACATTCTCATGGTCCTCTGTGGTTGAGACCTGCGGGAACCTTGAAGGCGTAAAAACATCTCAGAGGATGTTCATCCTCTTCTTCTGCAAAGGCACAGAAGGAAAGTGACCATACATCCTAAGTCAGATTAAATGTCAGCATCCAGCACAGCCAGGGGCAGGGAAGGTGAATGGGACATGCTCGGTGTACCTGGCCCGAGGGACAGGTTATCCAGTTTGTTAATGTGCTGATCTGGCAAGTCTCCTCTCTGGGACAAGAAAGACCTTCAGTCTTTATGATGGTCATCTCTAGAAAGTTGGGGACCTTCACCAGTGTGCCTTTCACTTGGAACTCCACCCAGCTGGACCCAGGACCCTAGCTGTGCTCCTCCTCCTGGTCCCCAGCCCTGTTAGGTCTCAGAGAGCACCCCCCACTATGCAGCTGTCATTGGACCTTAATAAGAAAGGCCATCGGTATTTTCACTTTGGGACTGGCAAAAGAAAAGTTTTCTCTGCAGTGCTTTGAAGGGGTTTACAAGCACAGTAAAGAGGAAGCTAGATAACTCCAGCTCTGCTAGAAAACAGAAAGGCCCATTAAGTGCTAAGAACATCTGGAGTTTGTAACCACCATCCTGGAGAGTAAGACACTTCTACTGGGCGTGTTGGTTGGCTGACATTTCCAAAAAGTTGTCTTTACTGTTGAGTTAGTGGGTGGTAGATGTATCATGAGATTGATACCTCTGTGAACTAAAGGTTTGTTTCCGTGATTCACAGGCAGTGTGCAAATTGGTCGATGCTCCAATGTTCACCAGTGCATTGTATGTTCTTAAGCTACAGGAAATAGTGTGAATTCTTCATCTGGGCTTAACTATACTTTAATTTTTGTAAACTAAATCCAGAGCTGTCTACATAGTAAAAACCAAGAGAACAGTTTCTCTCAGCTTGTTTTATTCCCTGAGATTACAGCAGTTTATACCACAAATATAGCTCTTTTCCCATTGTCACGACTTAATTTACCTATCTCCTCTACTCGCCTCTGTCCCAGGACCTAATACGGTGCAGTGCACTACCTAATTCCTCGTGAATGCTCAATTGATATTTCTTGAAAGAATGAATGCTTAATAGGGCGTTAGATGATGGTGGTAATCCTTGTAAAGACACACAGGGCTGAAATCAAATTTAAAGAACTCGCTTCCACTAAAAAAAAGAAAAAGGTAAGAACTGGTTTGCATGTTTTGAAGTGCAGAAGGTGGAAGGGCCCTCACTGTCCATTGTTGGAGGGGCAAAAAGAGAAGGGGTGGGACACCGTGATCCGCCGCTCACGTAGGTGGCAGCATCCAAGTCCACATTTACATTTCCACATGGATGGCTTTTTTCCAAAGAGCACGCACCTTTTTTGTGATTTTTTTCCCCAAAGAAAATATAAGTAGAAAAGTTAGTTCAGTCAGTTGCTTTAACACAGAGAGCAAACTTACACACTCTTTCCCTGGGTAGCTCTGCACGTTTCCTCGCTATTCCAAAAAGGGAACATTTCTCTCTGTGCCTCTCAGTCTCCCGGTTGCCAAGATGCAGACGAAGCACCTAGTGGGCTATGGGGTACTAGCAAAAGAGAGTGTGGGGTCACACGAAACAGCAACCGTCAGTAAATGGAAGAGTCCCTGATGGCCTGCGTCATGAGACCCAAGGTCTGGAACGAATCTGGTTCCCTACAGATTCCACACGCCTCCTAAAGTCCTTATTTACCACTGGAGAACAAAGAAGAATATACCCAGAAGCAAAGGGAGGTTATTTAACCAGAAAGGCCCTCTGCAAATTCCAGGTTCCTGTACAGTCAGCATTAATACGCTGCTTTTCAAACATATAAATGGGGGATTGAACTGCACGAGTGTAGGCAATAAAGAGCACATTTGTGGAATGATAACCTGGTCGGCGTCCCTGCCTCTTGAACGGCTGACAAGGCCTAATTGGCATGTAACACCCTATAAATTTATTAGCATGCCTCACTTCTCATTGGTGGACCTTCTACTGTTAACCACCAAGAAATTACCAATTTTCAGGAGTTAGTCACTCAAGTCGCACTGTAACTAGGTTTAAAAAAAAAGGATCCACACTGCTCCTGTCATAAATCAGGCTTATGCCTAGATAGCAGCTCTGCAGCCGCAGTGAGTCGCCGGATTAGAGAAGTTTGGGGTGAGTGGATTGCAGGGAGGGCGTGTTTCCCACGAAGCCCACCGCTTCTCACTCTGCTGCCCACTGCTGGCGAGGCTGGCGGCCGCTGCCGGCCCTCCTGCCTGCCGCCTGCGCTCCAGCTGCACCGGCCGCCCGGGGCTGGGTAGAAGTCGCGGTTTTGTGGCCATTCAGGTCCGGGGCTTTGATGTTCTTATTGATACATTCATCCCTCGGGCACATCATGCAAAGAGGACATGACCACCCTCTTATTTCGAGAGCATCATAGAAATATTCAGGAGCAGACATAATTATTTCAATTACTTCTCTCTGGTTTTTGAGACGCACACTCGAGTCACAAATTAGAAAATAATATTCACATGTTTCTTCTAATTGGTAACAGATTAGGAGCATTTTATCTTTTTAAATAATTTCCAAATGTGCCCCAAAGAGTCTGTGAAGAGAGGGGAAAGAGGTGTGGAAACAGACGCCACCGTGCCAAGCAAGCGAGAGGCCCCGCATGGCCGAGACCTCGGGCGGTGACATGTGGCAGGCCCTTGTCCTGCAGCGAGTTCTGTTGTCCAGACGTGTGCGCTCTTTTCATCACATTTTTCCATGAAAAGTGAGCAGAGATGCGAGCCTCACATTTTTACTGACCCACTTGTGAACTTCATCGTTCCTTGTACACATGCTCACGAGCACGTCAATCTGGTACCCACGTAGCCTCTCCTCAGCCACTTGTTTTCTGCACACACACACTCTCTCTTGTGTGTCTGTCCTCATTTTTATATCCCATCTACTTCCAAAATGGATCTGAAGTCCTCCGTGTCTCTATCAGGAACGTTGGAGGGACAAAGGTGGAGGTCGCCGCTGGTCCAGGCCACCCCGGCACACATGTTATTTAATGCTGGGATATCATGTTCCTCTAAATCACATGGGCCCTGGCCCTTCCTTCTTCATAATGGAATTGGGTTTTATCAAATACTGTTTTAAAAAGGTGGTCGCCTGCCTGTACCGATTGTTATGGCCAGAGAAGGTGATGCTCTGGCTGAAAGAGCTTCGCCGCCGGGACTGAGGAGAGGCCCCACCCAGATCCCATTATTTTACCATTGTAACCTTTAATTATGCAATGCCACATAAAAAGTGAATTATTTCCAAATATTTTATATTACACATGCAGATTGAATTTGAAGATGCTTTCAAGTTTATCTGAAATGGTGCTGTGCAAACTTTTAGAATCTGATAAAGCTATCAACTCTCTAGAAAAAAATACATGGGTACGTACAAAATATGATATGCGATGTGGAGCTCTAGCAGTCCCAGCCAGAAATGTCTGCTGTAGTCCAATCACTCATCCAAAGCTTGAATCCTTTCTATAATGCCCTAGCATGAAGTTGTCCAGTCTGGATTTGAAATCTCCCAGGCATGCCCCAGCGTTGGCCCTGAAAGCCCCAGGTGGAACGGCTGTCTGTCTGCTGGTCACCCGGTCCTTCCTCCACACTTTGCTTTCCATCCTTCACCTTTAATACTGGCACTTGCCTCTTAGATCCTTTGTCTTTGAACAAAGTTTCTCTCTCCTGTGTCTGTTTCTTCAGCATGTATTTGTTTTTCTCTTTTTCCCCTTTGGACTGATAACTCTTTGGGGCAATTTGTTGGACCCTCTGATTGTGATTCTGTTGAGGGGCTGCCTCTGGATGGACTTCCTTTGGGGGAGGAATGCCAGGAAATAAAATAAAATTAAAAGTCGGTTGCTTCTACTATGGAAAACAGTTCGGCAGTTTCTTTTAAAACTAAATACGTAACTCCCATGTGATCAGCAGCCTCACTCTTAGATATTTATCCCAGAGAAATAAAAACTTAAGTTTACGGGCCGAGCCCGTGGCGCACTCAGGAGAGTGCGGCGCTGGGAGCGCAGCGACGCTCCCGCCGCGGGTTCGGATCCTATATAGGAATGGCCGGTGCACTCACTGGCTGAGTGCCGGTCACGAAAAAGACAAAAAAAAAAAAAACTTAAGTTTACACAAAAACTTCTGTATGAACATTCATAGAAGTTTTATTTGTAAAAGCCAAAAACTGAAAACGACACACAGGTCCTTGGGTGGTGAGCAAGCTGTGGCACATCTGCACCACGGAATATTACTCAGCCATGAAAAGGAGTGAGCTGGCAATATGTGCAGTCACTTGGATGGATCTACAGGGAATTATGTTGAGTGCAAACAGCCAATCCCAGAAGATTACATGCTCTATGATTACAGTGACACAACATTCTTGAAATGACAAAATTATGGAGCTAGAGAACAGATTAGTGGTTGTCAGGAGTTATGGGTGGAGGGAGTAGGCGGGGTTATAAAAGGGCAACAAGAAGGAAATGTTCAGGACCTTGACTGTGGTGGTGGGTACAGGAACTTACATGTGAGCGAATTGCATAGAGCTAAGTACATGGACGCACAAGTACAAGTGAGCACAAGCGAAACTGAGGAGACCAACAAGACCGGTGGGTTGTGTCCATAGCGCACTGTAGTTTTCCAAGAAGTTGCAGTTGGGGAAAGCAAGGCAAGAGGTACGTGGGGCCTCTTTGTATTATTTCTCTAAACTACATGTGCATCTATAACTATCTCCAAACGTTTACTAAAAATTTAAGTAAAAAAATAAAGCAAAATAAAAGGTGGCTTTGATAAGAATCAGGGCTCCTTGAGAAAATAGCTCATTCCAGATGTGGCCAGAGAAAGTACAGGATGGCCCAGAGCATCCTGCTGTGCCAGAAAGCAAGCATGAAACTGTCAGGGACTAAGGGTGACATGTCAAATAGAAATAGGAGCGGCTCGAACTGGCCAGCCACCAAAAAGGGGGGGAGGGAAGAGAGGCAGCTCAAAGGGGCTCCCACTGGCCAACAGAACAAAGAATAGTGTTGGTAGTAGTCTAAATGACATTTTTAATTTTTAAACATCCATGGGTCCACAGTGATACTCCAAAAAAAGGCAGTGGGAGACAAGCTCTTCTTTATAGAAAATGCCAACTAATAAAAAGAGAGAATGAGAGAATTGGAAGATCTCCACCTTGCAGCCAAGCGTGCAATAACTGGTTGAGTCAGGGGTCATCAGCAGATGCTGCATTTCTTGGGGGAAAAGAACAAGATATCCCGAGTCTCAAGGCATCAGCCTGTGCATCATGCGGTAATTATAAAGGGGAGAAGGTTCCTGGTCAGAGGTCAGGTCTGGTGGCCACAGCTTTAACCAGGTGCTCAGACCGAGCAGTGGGATGACCCACAGTCTGCACCTCCTGATGGGACACCAGGGAGGCATGTGGCACCTCCACAGGCACATTGTGAGCCAGATGGAGTCAGGCAAGCCCAACCCTTCAAAATGCCAGTGTGGCGGAAGACCAGAAAGAGGGTGGGACTCGGAAGGGACAGTTCAGTCAAAGGAGATAAAAGAGACAGGATGACCACAGCACCATGTCCCCAGGCACTGAACTCTGGATGGGAAGAAAAATTCTGCTCTGTAGCATATTTTGGGATCATTTGGGGAGAACTGAATATGGACCACATATTATCGATAATAACATTGTTTAATTTTAAGCTCCCTGGGTGTAATAATGTGGGCCCTCAAAATGCAGGCATGCAGCTTCAGAGAATTCACACAGTGGTGTCTGTTGGAGGGAACAAGAGAGAACTCAGATTCTGGATTTTTTAAAACTGTGGTAAAATACACATAAGAACTTTACCATCATAATAACCATTGCTGAGTGCACAACTCAGTCGCATTAGACATGTTCCCATGGTTGGGTAAGCATCACCACCGTCCGTCTCCAGAACTTTCTCATCTTCCCAAACTGAAATGCTGTCCCAGTGAAACACTCCGCATCCCCCTCCGGGCTTCCCTGGCACCCACCACTCTAGGTCATCTGAGTGGAATCGCACAGTATTTGTCCTTTTGTGGCTGGCTTATTTCATTTAGCATCGTGTCATGAAGGCTTACTCATGTTGTAGCATGTGTCAGAATTTCCTTCCTTTTTAAGAAGGCTGAATGACATTCCGTTGTATGGACGTACCACATTTTGCTTATCCATGCATCTGTCAGTAGACACTTGGGTTGCCTCCACATTTGAGCTGTTGAGAATAACGCTGCCGTCAGCATGGGTGTCCAAATATCTATTCAAGTTCCTGCTTTTAATTCTTTTGGGTATATACCTAGGAGTGGGATTGCTGGATCGTAAGGTAATTCAGCACTTAATTATTTGAAGAACTGCCATCTGTTTTCACAGATTCTGCATTTTTGACACATTTAAAGCAGTGATTATAACACCAAGGTCAAGGGTTCAGATCCCTATACTGGCCAGCGACCAAAAAATAATTTAAAAAAAATAAAACTGTGATTGTTGACTGTCTTGATGAAATTCTTTTTTCTACAAACATTTTTAAAAGGCCTTTGGACATCCTAGTGCTTGAGGACAGGGAGGAAGGAACGTGGCTTAGGAGCAGAGCCTAGCCCATCTCCCCAGCCACAGCAGCCAGCAGCTGGGCTGTCGGGCGGTGCCCTCCCTGCAGGGATGGGTTTGGGTGGATGGGGCTTCCCAGTTGAGTCAGGTTTTAAAATGTATTTGGGGGATAGGTATAGGGTAGCTGCTTCTTAATTTTGCTGAGTTAAGGACATTACTGTCCTTTATGGTCATTTACTGTCACCATCATTTCATTAAACGATATTTTAACATACAGAGGCAGGGAAGACATAACATCAGAAGAACTGCCCCTATGAATTCAGAAACTTAGCTTTGTGAAAACCTCATTACATGGTTTGTGTTTTTGCCATTTCTCAGCAGACTGACAATAGCTTTGCCACCAACTGATACTTGAGAGCAACTGGCCATCCAGGACTGGCTAGAGAATCTGCAGGCTCCTGTGCTGCAAGGATCACAAATTTCACGACGGCAGCCATAGGACATTAAGTAGAGCACAGACCCCAAAAGCAGTGACAGTGGGCAGGTTAACTCTTTGTCAATTGTGGAAAATAAAACTGCCTCCTGATCCCATTTGTTAGAGGTTTGGTGATTTTAATGAAAGAATTTCGCTTTAGCTTGTTGAATAATAATGCTTTCCTTGCTCTAGAGAATTCATTTATCTGCTCACCATGAATCATTCTCATGATCATCTCCACCACTACACAGCCAAACTTAGAAGAAAATACCTAGTGGATGTGTAGATTTGAATGTTTTTTGAACATTTAAGATTAGTTGAGAAAGAAAAACCAGCTAGTATTCATTTGTTGGATTTTCTCTAAAAAATGGTATCTGTTCTTTTAAAAAATTCCAGTTGCCATCACATTGGGATGGAGTTCGTCTTGGCTGGTGTGGATGGCCGCTCGATGACCATCCCTACTATAAAAAGTCTGAGTGTCGGGTGACCTGAGGCAGGGACCAGCAGGCCCCAACCCATAATCCTATTAGCATCTTTCAGCACGGTTCCATGTTTTTCGTATTTTGAAAAAAATTAAAGCACAAATTAATTACAAATGTCTTTCCATTTGCATACTCCCTGGAATGCCTTTTCTCTCAAAATCTCTTTTCTTGTATTTTAGTCTGTAGCACTTATGACTGTTCTAATCCCCTCCCATTCCCAGATTAAGAGGAAAAAGTACATTAAGAAGACTCTTTATGGCTCAAAACCAATAGTCTTATGTCTTTAAAAAACAGTATTACCAAGAACTGTACTTCTTAAAGCCACTTGGCAGGTTTTCTAGAAACCTACCTGGAGTTCTCTGTGGCCTTGCAGATGTGCTGCTGTTCTGTAGCCCTCCATCTCCTCCCCCTCCCCGCACCCCCCCCCCCCCCCACCACCAGTGACCACTTAGGCAGCAAGTCTCTGAGAAGCCACCAGGTTGTGCTTGGGCCTCTGCAGTCCTTCCATCTTGTTCCTGGCTTTTCCATGTAAGAAGGGCCTTGGATTTTCCTCTCCCTGGTGTTTAAAGGGCACCAGTGCACGCATGGCGAGGGCCTGCATCCATTTTACAGTAACCCGGAGGAAAAGGGCCATTTCTCTCCCCTCATCTGTTTATGATTCACTATGTTCCAAAGCCGATCACATCAGCCACTGTTATGGTGAACTTAATTCGCTGTGATGGGGGCCCTACCGCCGGGGCAGCCAGGGGTGCTGCTGAGGTGCGGGCACATTTCATGCCACGTTACACAGAATCTAGGCCCACCTCGCCTCACTGGCTCGGGCGCTCTCTCGCTTGGCACAGATTTATCGGGATTTATGCTTTAAAAGAGTTGTTCACATTTTTTCTAATGTTGAAGTACAGAAACATCCACGATGTGCATGGCTAGCATAGCTTAGCTGTGTTACTGTGCAAACACCTGCACACACACACACACACACACACAGTTTGCAAATGAATTCACAAACTTAAAAACTAGCTTTGAACAGAATAATGAAGGTGGCAGTGCTAAAATTCCAAGTAGGTAAAATACCTCTGCAAGTGGACAATGGTAGGAAGGGACCTCAGACACTAAGAGAGTTGTGAGTTAAGGGAGTGTAACTGTGGTGATTTCTCCTTCAAATTTCCCATGTTTTGTTGTGTTGTTTTACAGTAGATTAGAAAACAGAGTGAAATATTAAAAATAAAAATATCTCAGCTGCTTCTAGGGCATTCTGAATGTTTTGCCTGTCTAATAGTGTAACATCTTTTCAAAAGTCATTTTCTTAGAAGTTAGACTTCTAAATTGCTTTCAGTCCCCCCACTCTAAGACCCCTCCCACCTTCCACCTCCACCTGCCCCTGCACCTGGCCTTCTGGGCTCCCCATCCAGGGCCAGCCCCTGGCAACAGCCTCTGCTCTGCCCATGGCTCCCAGAAGACACAGCCCCCCAGGCCCTGCCTCCTCTTCTGCTTCCAGCCGTCCCTTTGTCATGGGGGTCTCCCTCACCACAAACCAGTGCCTCTATCCTTTTCCATTTTCTGCCCCCAGCACCTCCTCCACTCCACCATGTGGGAAAAGGAGAAAACTCCACCCACCAAGGTCACTGGTTGGTCACCCAGGTGCCAAGCTCTGCTGTCCCTAAAGGTGCGGTCAGCCATCAGAAGCCTTGAGCCCGCAGCCCGGTGCACGCCAGCCCCCGAGAGGGTGAGCAGTGCAGGCCCTCAGCCTGGTGCAGCTCTCAGCCCTGCTGTGCTGTCTGACCTGCTGCTCCTCTGCTGAGCAGCTTCCCCTGGCCTCAGCCCCAGATGGGTCTTCTTCCTCCTCATCCCCCTCCATGTACCCCACCCCCTGTGGCTCCTGTCCCTGCACAGTGCTTGTGCATTTACTAAGGGCTGGCCCAGGGGTTGGACAACATGCATAGGCTCCTTTAATCATCACCATATCCCTGAGATTTGGGTGATTTTATCCCCACTTTTCAGATAAGGACACTGAGTTCCAGATGCCTGAGATCACTGCAGCGTCTGAGGGAGAACTGAAACCCAGGTCTGAGGGAATCTAAAACCTGAAGCCCTTCCCAGTTGCATTTAAGCTGAAGGCCTTGGGCAACTGGCTCTCAAGGAGCCATAAGGAGACCTTTCAGGGAGGTCTGTAAGGGACCGGCAGAAGGGGCTTCCATAGTGTTTGGTGAGTGCCTGCTCCAGCAGCAAGGGCCCAGGTGTGGGTCCAGCCAGTGGCCCTGGCCGATGAGTTGTTTCCAGTGAGCTGCACTGGGCCAACCCAGCATACAGGGTTCCAGCTCCCCGCGGCAGTCCAGCCTCCAGCACCCAGTTCTCTCTCATCCCCAGTGCCCTCTGGCACTTAGCGATAGGAGGTCCCTAAGCTGTGCTCCTAGGCAGGCTGGGACATCTCTCCTGCAGCCTCAACAGGGTGAATCCTGGCTCATCAACCCATACCTGACATGTCTGCCCTTCATGAACCTACCCCCCCCCCACACACACACACACACATATACCTTGTTCCTTCTCTGACTTCTGAGGGGACAGGGCTGTGAGGGTCAGGCCCACCATCAGAATCCTTTCTGGAACCACAGTACTTTGGCCACTTAGAAAACAATTCATGGGCTGGCCAGTTTGCTCAGTTGGTTGGAGCGCAGTGTTGATAACAGCAAGGTCAAGGGTTTGGATCCCAGTACTGGCCAGCTGAAAAAAAAAACCCAATTTAATTAATTAGTTTTTTTAAAAAGAAAATACAACTCAGGTTACAAAGACTAGTATGTACTGTGGAGGAGCACTAGTGGGGGTCAAAGCCAGTGGGTGCAGGTTTCACCCTGTGCCTGCCACTCTGATTGGATTTCACCATTTCAACAAACACCACCCCCAGTAGTTCAGCATCAGGAGGGACTGGCGTTCCTGGCTGGTGGCGTGAAGGTGAAGCTGGGTTCTTTCTCTGCTTGGGTGAGGGAAGCCCTCATCCAAGGAAGCAGAGACATAGGCTGACTTTCTAAGCCTGCGGCCCAGCAGCAAAGTGTCATCCACCAAGGCCACTACAAGGAAAAGCAATTAGATTTGTGCAAAGTGGTTGATTATTCTGAAAGGAGAAATATAAAACATCCCACTTACCTGCTTTTAAAATTAAGAACAGAGCATACAAACATTCTTGAATCAACTTCAGTTTTAACATTATAGTCAAATAAGGGTGGAAGCGGGGGCAGGGAGCCCGAGGACAGCAAGGAGGACAGAGGTTCCGAGTCTCTGCCGTGGCGTGAGCTCCTGGTCGTGGTCAGTTCTGTTGCTATAACAAAATGCTGCAGATGGTGGCTCACGCAGTGCTGTTACTCCTCGCACTGCTGGAGGCTGGCAAGTCCAAGATCAGTTTCTGGTGAGGGTCCACTTCCCGGCTTACAGACAGATGCCTTCTTGCTGTATCCTCACAGGAGGAGAGAGAGACCATCTCTTGTGTCACTTCTTATAAAGCCACTAATCCCATCACGAGGGCTCCACCCTCACAACCTAAACACCTCCCAAAGGCCCCACCTCCAGATGCCACCATATTGGGGATTAGGACTTCAACATATGAATTTGAGGGGCACAACATCCAACCCATAGCATTGTCTCATTCCTCCTCCCTGCACCTTGCACCTTGCACCTTGCACCGTGGTAAGTACTTGAGATTCTCTCTGCCCCATGGCTTGCTGACTGGAGGCCTTTTGGGTGCTGGGCATCAGGGCATCTGCTCTATTTGTTTTCCAGTTTCAAAACACACACTAGAAATCAGCGTGGCTGTAGCTGATGGAAGGACTCAGGTTTTAGCGATTTACATTGAAAACTTAGGAATGTTGGTCCATCTCTTGGTCTTTTCTAGCATCTTGTCCAAGCCTGAACGTGAAGAGGGTGCCCCTTGTAGTTCTCCAGAGCCATCCCGAGGGTAGATGTGCAGCTGCGGCACAGGGCGTGAGCAGTGGGGCACCTGGGTGCCACCTGGGCTATGCCTGTGATTCAGCCCGATCCTGTGCTCTGTGTGCTGTGTCCCCCTCTCCCAACCTGGGGCTTCCCAAGTGGACACTCAAAAGGTTTGCAAAGGGCGGACTCTGGGGACTGTGCTGTGATTCCAGGGACCAGAGAATACATGTAGGTAAATCCTGTCATTCTGGGGTTAATTTCCCATGTATGGAGTCTGAGAAAGCAGCTGGGGTCACTCATAGCAGGCCGGTGGGTAAGGCTCTTGAAGGGTGGTGTGCTGGGGTGGTTATTCTACCTTCGTTTGTTGCGGTGCTGGTGGCAGCAGGGTGGGTCTGCATGTCATGCAGGGGTAGGCCAGGAGGAGTGGCCAGGGTCCAGCTTGAAGACTGGGACCCAGGAGTGAGGACCCCGAGACCCCCGTCTTCTCCCTTACCCCATCTGCACAGCACACTGAGAGTATGCTGGGCCCCCCACTGATGGGTAGAAACTAGGAGATGCCTTTTATAGATTTGCATGTCAAAACTGAGAGCTTGGTGGAGGCAGTCCTTTGAGTAGGCCCAGTGAAGGAAGGCCTGGCGGGCCTCTTGTTGGCGGGCAGCATTCCTGTCCCCGTGGGGCAGTGGGCCCTGGAATCATCCAGCCTCTCTAGAGGGGACACTGAGGCCCAGGAGAGGGGGGTTGCCTTACTCGGGGCCCCCCCACCAGCATGGCCCTGCCCAGAGAGGCCTGGGGCCGTCTTGTCTGTGTGCTCAGGGCCTCATGAGCACGTGCACTTCGTAGACACCTAACAGGCTTCAGGGTGTGAGTTGGGTTTTGTTCACGAGTTAGCCTGATTTGGCCTCACTCGCAGGCCGGAGCAAGCCCGAGACCCAACCTGACATCTGCTCCATGCCTGCTTTGATGGTTCCTGGTAAAATCCCCACAGGTTGCCTCAAACGTCAGGCAAATGATGTCGCGTTTGCATTATTGCTTGTATCAGGGAATATTTTCCTCTTCAGCCTGGTTGGGTTCCCAACAGGCAGGTGTGGGGATGGGCCTGGTGCTAAGGACAGCCAAGCTGTGAGGGTCCCACATCCCAACCTGAACCTCAGGCGAAGGTATGGGGGCCAGTTGAGTTCAGCTCACGGCGATGAGCCCTCTTCTCACCCAAATACCTCCTGGGACACAGGCCAAGCTGGTGAGCACAGGGCAGTGCAGAGTCAGGGAAACCTCTCTGTGCCCAGAGCACCCGAGCACACCCTTGGCCCGCTGGGCTGCTGGGGCACCTGCCCGCAAATCTGCCCGCCCTCCACACCTGGGACCCAGCACACGTGTAAGTGTGACTTGCAGAAGTAATAAGCCTAATAAGGTTGACTTTAATTAATAATGATCCTGTTCTGTTTCTCCGTGCTCATAAAACACCCTGCAGGTTGGCAAAAACACTCATAGTATTGATCAGAAGTCAGGCGGGATATTTATTTTGTCTTTGCCTCAGGAGCGTAAATCCTTGTCTGTTGCCTCCTGCTCTCTGCATGCGGGATTTACAGTGGCCAGTTTCTTAAAAGCTTTCAGTAATTAAGGAATAAATATCCATCGGGCTTTGTGGGCCGGGCTGCATGCCCGAGGCCTGCCCCCTAGCAACGCGCCTGGGAGAAGGCATGTGTGCAGGGAGGGTCCTGCTCGCACAGCTTGCGGTGGGCCAGGGCCTTCCCCTGCCGGGAGAGGAAGCCCCTCTCTCCCCACATATTGTTCCAGCCCCCTCTTCCGTGCCTCCCCTCCCAGTTCCTGTTTTGCTTGAGGCAGGAAGCACTTTGGAAATTCCTTGCTGCTAGCCCTTTCTTTTCTCTCCTTGCCCTGGCCTTCCTCTCCTCAGCTGTCACCATTCCAAAACCGGTGAGTCTCCTCCAGTGTCGCCTCCTCAGCCCTAAGGGGATTCCTTCACCCCATTTACTTTGCTACAGACTCACCTTTAAATTCAGTATTGAAAAATCCTCTTTGACGCTGGGGGGTTGGGGGGAAGAGGTTTCCAAAAAGAACAATGTGACAAGTGACAGGTACACACAAAAAAATGTCTTCTTGACCGTTTAAATTTTGGGAGGAAGGAGTTGCAATAAACATGAACACACTGGACTTAACAGAGTGGACTTTTCGGGAAAGGCCATTGTTGCTCAGTATCTTACATAAGTGTTCAGAAGGCCTCATTTGTCGCCATTTGAAGGCTGAGGACCAAACCACCAAGGGACAGCTCTTCACGACACACCAGAATATCATTGGCCCTGCCACAAACAGTGGGCGCCCTTTGGACCGAGGGAGTGGCTGGTCACCCACTGCCATGTCTGTGTTCTTAATGACTCATCTCCCAGACCACCACGAGACAGTGTTGGAAGCCAATCAGAAGCTTTGTGGGTATTTGTTAAAAACCTTCTTTTCTGGGAATCCAACCCATTAACCTTATTACCCCTTGGCAGTGTGCTGAGCCCTCCCTGCCAGCCCCAAAACATAGCTGGTGGCCGCGTGATTGCATCTCTGCAGCTCTCGAATGCATAGGAAAGAAGAAAGGGGCACCACACCAGGACGACATGCTCTAAGGAGGGTGGTCCGTGGCTGGGAGTGACTCTCCATTTGCCCCCCAGGATTCCCTAGGGATCTTTGAGATTTGCTTTGGGCCTTTCTCCTCACTAACTACAAGGATTTGCCGATGCCGAAGTGATGCTGCCACCAGCAGCAACTGAGGCCCCCTCTGGGACCCAGTTGCCTGGTGAACCTCGGCACCCGGGCGCCTCACCCCACAGCATTTCTGTCGTGGGTACTGGCGTCTGTATTGTTTTCCTTTCCCCTTGGTTTTTCCCTCATGTTTGTGATTTCCTTTCTCTTTATTCTCTACTTATTCTATAAAGTATTTGTAGTATTATAATTATTCCGTAAATAATTTCAGTAAGGAAGAAAAGTGGAAGGGCAAAACTGACAGCTTATTCAGATCTGTGCATCCTCTGCAATGGCAGAAATGTTCCAGATCAGCAGCAATGGGAGTGTTAACAGTGCACCTCTAGATCAGCAGTGATGGCTGTGTTCTAGATCTGCAGCAATGGGAGTATTCTAGATCAGCAGTGACATCAGTGTCCTAGATTGGCAGGGGTCGGTGTTCTAGATCTACAGTGATGACGGGGGCGCTCTAGACCTACAGGGATGAGAGTGTTCTAGACCAGCAGTGATACTGGCATTCTAGATTGACAGCAGTAGAGGTGCTCTAGATCTGCCCTACACAGCGTTGTGGCCACCAGACACATACAGCTATTGGGCACGTGAAATGTGTGATATATGTCTAAAGGAACCAAATCTGTATGTTATTTTTTTAAATTAATTTAAACTCTAACACCTATGTGCAGCTCGCAGCTGCCCCATTGGGTGGCACAGCTCTAGATTCTCTCTCTGAAGCAGCTCACACCTAACCCTTTGTCAGAGACAAGAACCAGGTGTTGAGATGGCCAGAGGGAGAGGGTGGGCAGGATAGTGATGCGGGCCCAGGTGGTGGCCAAGCAGAAGGGAATGAGTTTCCAGTTTGGGAGGTGGCAGTGCCACCCAGGTCAGCCACTCAGTTTTGACAGCTAGGGACCTGGGCAATTTTCTTCACCTCTGAATGACTCACCTTCTCCTCTGAAATTGGGTGGCAGGACCTACCTCACTAGGCATTGTCAGAATCAAACCAGATAATGGTACAAAAGGTTCGGCCAAGGGCTGGCATGCCATAAGTACTTAGGCATTAGTTGTGGACGTGATTAATATTTTCCCGAGTCTGTATAACAGAGTCCCACTATTTTAATAGTGACTCCTTCCTTTTATATTTACATCTGTCCATGGGTTGATCACCTGAAGCCCACCACTTGGCTCATGTAGCATCGTAAACAAAGGTGGAGAAATGTTGCAGAAAGCCTGAAGGTCTATTGTCTTAGTCCTTTCAGGCTGCTATAACAAGAAACCTTAGATTGAATCATTTATAAACCATTGGAGTTTACTGCTTTTAGTTCTGGAGCCTGGGAAGTCCAAGATCAAGGTGCCAGCAGATTTGGTGTCTGGTGAGGGCTCAGTCTCAGCTTCAGAGACGGCGCCTTCTTGCTGCGTCCTCACGTGGCAGGAGGGGTGAGGGAGCTCTCTCAAGCTTCTTTTATAAGGACACTCATGCCATTCACAAGGGAGAGTCCTCATGACCTCATCACCTTCCAGTGGCCCCACATCTTAATAACATCACCTTGGGGGTTAGAATTTCAACAGATGAATTTGGTGGGGCACAAACCTTCAGACCATAGCAATTATAAAACGGCAAGCTTTGTTGAGGGCAGTGTCCTAACATATCCATGCAGGGAAGATACCTCCACGGCAGCATTCCCACTTTATTGGGGTAAGAAGGGGCCAGTCCCAGTATTGGGCAACTTTCAGTGTTGGGAACACACAGCCCTTCCCATGACACCCCCCCACCCACCTCAGGTCATTTGAGGACAGATGCACCATCATGGTTATTGTCTTTATCATCACAGTCTCAACAGCGTTGTCCCATGACTGGCCTTGTCCTAGCACACTCTCCGGGTGCTGCAGTGAGTGCTCCAGCTGTTGTCTTCCAGCACCAGGCTCAGGGCTCTCACCCAGGACTGGACCCTGTGACCCCAAGGGGGAGCCTAGAGCGGCCTGCACATGGCAATCGGCCTCATCCCCGGGTCCTTCCACTGAGACTAGAATAAAGCTCCCTCCCCACAGCCCTGACCTTACGCGTTTTCTTTTGCAAACATAAATGCTCATTTCTGTCCCCGGTCCCACCCTCCTGGGCTTTTCTTGACTCTAACCTTGATTCTGTGGTTGCTGAGTTCACTGTCCTGCCGTCCCTGCATCACCTGGTTTATATTCACAGGCTCTGGAAGTTGCTGGTGTGACACTGTCAGGCTGGGAGCAGAGTCAGCATCCTATCCTCAACCCTGCTGGCCCAGGACTCAGCAGCGCTCACCCTCACGCTTGGTCAGAAACTCCCCCCACTGTCTTGATCTGGTCCCCAATCTAGTCCCCGTGCAGACCAAAGGGAACTCAGCATCTGTCCTTTTCCAGGGACGAGAGCTTCAGCCCAGCCAGACTCCCAGCTGGCCCCATTGTGTCCCTAGACCCGTCCTTTAGGCCAGGGCCAAACTGGGAGCTCACTTCTTCCACAGTCCTGTCCAGCCTGGGGGGCGCAGTGTTCCCTGGCCGCCTTCACGGTCCAGCTGCTGTGTTTCGGGAAAGGAGAAGCTGTGTCAATTCCGGACTCTCCACCCTTCCCCACTCTTGAAACTTGGAACAAAATGGATCCATCTCTTTTTCCCTGAAGCCTTTCCTTTTTTGCCATGATTTCCCAAAATATGGCCAGAACTCTGCTGTCACATGTGCATTTTGTTCCGCATTTGGAATACAGTTTATTATAACATGTAACGTGCCCAGGGTCCCTTTAAGAGTCTGGTGTTACCAGGAATGATCAGTAAAGCCAGTTACTGTCCCTCTGTACCCTCAGCACTGTCATTGTACATGCTCCCGCTATTTGGAGATTACACCTTGTCATCCAGGGCACGGGATATTCACTGGTGTCAGCAGCTCATACCGTTTGGCAGGCACTAGATCCGCAGGTTTCAGGTGGGATGTGGGGTGGGGTGGGCACATGGATGTTTGGCCAAGTCACCACTCCTGAAGGTCAGATGTGGCAAAGCCCATCAGGCTGTAGTGCCAGAGCTCCCGTCTCCAAGCCCAGCAGACCCCAGAAGACCCAGAGGGCTCACGGCTCCTAGGACCTGTGCCCCACCTGCCCTCTGAGCCCAAGTCCTGCGCTCAGTACCCAGCTGGCCTGTGGCTCACACACCAGGTGGCTTCCTGGTCATGCCCAGAGGGAGGTGGGGGACCACTTGCAAAAGGGGTTTCATGTCAGGCAGGGAGAGAAGAATATATTGACGATGGTGGCTTCAGATGCATCTTTTCTTTTTACTTGGAGGATCAGGTCCGTGTCTTGCTTCTGAGTTGCCCGTTCTCGCATGTCCTGTTCCCGCACTCCTGTGTGGCCCATTTATTTAAAGGTGTGTCAGCACCGGGATCAAATGAGCAGCCGGGCCCCTCCTTCCTGCTGCCGGCTGGCCACGCCAGTAATTCATTCTTTAGCTCATTAGCTAACAGAAGCTGTGAGCAGTGGTCCTCAGGGGGACTGGAATGAGGGGAGGTGACCCACTGGTGGCCACGCTGCTCTTGACCTTCCTGGGGGAACGCGGAAGGTTCAGCCAGGACAAGCCAGGAATCCCAGAGTAACGATTCAAGTGTTTGTGCTCCGGCATCGTGGCTTCTTGGGGAGAATGCTTTTAGACCGGCTATTCTCATGGAACAGAAACCATTGTCAGAGCATCCATCTTTCACATATGAACTATGCAGGAGCCAGATGAGAACGGTGGAGGACGTGGCCATCCCCTGCTCTCGTCTTTTTGGGTTGCCATGACAAAGTGCCACGTGCTAGGTGCCTTAAATAAAGATCATTTGTTTCTCACAGGTCTGGAGGCTGGAAGTCCAAGATCAAGGGGCCAGCAGGGTTGGTGTCTGGTGAAGCCTCTCTTCCTGGCTTGCAGATGGCACCTTCTCACCGTGTCCTCATGTGGCCCTTTCCCCTGTGTGCAGACAGAGAGGGAGATCTGGTGTCTCTATCTCTTATGTGGACACCTGCCCTTTAGGATTAGGTCTCCCCCCTTATGGCTTCATTTAAACTTATTTACCTCCTTAAAGACCCTGTCTTCAAATACAGTCACATTGGGAATTAGGTCTTCACCACAGAATTTAGAGGGACACAATTTAGTCTAAAGCATCCAGAGCTCGAGACATCTCAAGGCTATGAGCAGGGCATGATCAGACTTGACCCCAGCAACTATGATAGCCATGGAGTCATTTAAGTGGGCCGAGCACCCCTCACCCCAGTGTCTTGGGGCCCTCTGCACACTCAGGGTCTCCCAGAATGCCAATGGGCTTGTGAAGACCCCTGGCCAAGAGTGACCTCTCCCACCCTCCTGCTGAGCACATTTAGTAGTGTGGAGCTCATATCTACAGACAGCCATGATTTAGAGACCTCAAACACCCAGCAGGTATTTTGGCACCCCCAGCCCCAAGCCACCAGCACCTCTGTCATGCACGCCACCCCCCTCTGACGGTAACATTGGATTATTAGAGACGTTATTCTCTTCCAGCCTAACGCCAACAGCTGCTGTTTGCGGTGCTGCAGCCAGCACGTTGTCCAGATGTGTGGTCTCAAGTCCCAAAATGGCCTTCCTGGCATAGACTTTACTATGCCCGTTTTACAGATGAAGAAAGAAGGGTCCAAGAAGTTATTGGAAAGACAAAAGCTGCACCATTAAGTAGAAATAAGCAGGCACATATACCCCATTCTGTCTAATGCTGAAAACCGTGGCCTTTTAGTCCAGCGTTGATAAGGAGATTTTTTTCCCCTCTGTTTGACCACTGCAGAAGGTGCATAGTACTAAGCTCTGCCTCAACGACCACAGGAGATGAGCTCTAAATAACAGTATGTGCTTGAGCACGAACGGGGGCTGCCAAATTATCACTCCAAAACCCCCAACATCCTTGTCTCAGTCCTGTCTTCATACTAGTTGGCTTTCAGCTGCTGAAAAGAGTCACAGACACAAAGCCCAGCAGCCTCCCTTAGCTTTCCGGCCACCTCCTGGTGCCTGAAAAAACACTGAAATATTGTAGTCCCGAAGGACCCAGAAGTCGGCATTGAAAGCTTCTGTTTCTAAATAACTCTAGAAGTTTCCATGAAGTGCTATGGTTCCTTCAGATAATAGAAGCCACACAGTGAGCAGATCTGGGGGATTTCCTTATGAAGAGTGAGGGGCCCACGTGGATGTGGGGCCAGGAGAGGCAGACCCCACCAAGAAGTCCACTGAGAGACTTTGTGCTTGTTTCTCTCCCTTGCAGTATTCCTAGGTGACAGTCACCAATATCAAGGCCATTTCCTATATTTGAGTTCTCCGAGGTTATCAAGCACTTGTAATTAGTGGTCACCTGTTCCAGCTCTTAGCCACAAAGCTGAGCAAGCCTGGGCTTAGGCACCCTTCCCTGTGCCACCCTCTCCCAGGCCCTCTTCCTAATTTCATGTACGTAATACTAGAATCTTCCTCTTAAAGAAGGCTCCCAAATTGGTGTACATCTTCAGCCCCACAAAACCTGGACCCACCTTTAGTATGTGTCGTAAACAACACTGATTCTTAAAAGCAAAGACCAGCTCGTTCCCATCTGTCAGGTGAGCTTGCCTGGGGAGTGACTGCATTGCAGGACAGTCATCCCAGCCACTCCCTGGAGGAGCACACAGCCACACAGGGGTCCGGAGCTGCGGGGTTGTACTCTTTCTTTGGCTGGGGAATTTGAATATTAAAAAGAAATTTGAATCATCGTAGTTAGGACTGTAGCTACTATATTAAATTCTCTGGTTTATCCCTGGATGATTTGGCAATGCCTATTAAACTCAACTGGAGCAGAATGAAATAGTTCTGATTTTAATACCTACCCAAAAATGAAAATTAGCAAATTGAAACTTGAAAACCTGGATGTATCCTTCACCAGTGTCCCTTTTCGTGTAATTCACGTTTTGCTCTTTCTCCTTTGTGATTTATGAAATGTATCAACAAACATTTAATACATTTTAAATAAGGTTTGAAAAATAACATCAAAACCTTTTTTTTTTTTTTTTTTGTCTTTCTCCTTAACTGGTATTTCCCAGTGTTGTGTGCACTTTTGTGCTTGTGCGTTTTTGCCCAAGTGGGGACGTCTGAGAGTATTTGGGGGTGCGGGCGTCGGCTCTGAGCTGTAGCCAAGTGCTCGTCCTGAAAATCTCCCAATGAAAAGAGTCAGGGGTCGCTCCGGGGTCACTTGCATGTACCAGGAAGTGAAGCAAAACTAATCCAGATTTACTCCTGGAAGAATTTGTTTGCCTAAGTATTTAAAAACAGATTAGGGCTAACCCGACACTAGATCACTAGGAGCAATGTAAACACAGGCAAAAGGTGTAAACAAGGCCTTTCTTCTGTACTTCGGAAGCAGAAATGTCACAGGTAATGAGTTTTCTTTCTGCACTGTCGTGGAGGCCCTAAGTAACTTCTCTGTGTAGTTTGTAGCTATGTACCCTGATTATTCCCCAGGAGAAAATTCTGAGTTTTTGGAGAGGGCAATTGTGAACCAGTGTGTTACTGAGTCTCTGTGGGTAATCACAGTCCCTTGTCACGTGGAGGGCTTGTCTTTCTTTTCTCCGTCACCCTCATCACAAGGTGTCTGTCCAGGCCTCAGGCAGCACCCCCTGGCCAGGCTCCCTGGCTACTTGTAAAATCTCACATGGTTCTTTTTAAATATTTTGCCCCCTCCTCCTTTTTTCCCTAGCAATGTTACAGTCTTGAGGACTGCTGAGTTTTTAATATCTCTTACATCTCTTTTTGAGAAAAAACCCAAAACCCATCATTTTGAGCCACAAAGTATAGGAGCAGCTGGCCTGGGGTCCTTCCCATTGGGTCAGTATGAACCTACCTTGCTGTTGTTTTCTTTCTTTCTCTCTCGAGCTTCTCTTTCCATCCTTTTCTCTCCACCCTCCTTCCAGACATCGTAGGAAGGTCCCTGTCCTCTTTAGATCTGGGAGGTGGGGCCGTTATCCCACCCACCGGGGGCTCAGTCTCAGCCAGGCTGTGCTGGGGGGAGGCAGCTGCCGTCGTCTTCTGCTCTCCACACCCCAGCCCTGCCTGCCCCTCCCCAGCCTCGTCCTCTTCTCTGTGCCCTTGGCTCAGCTCTGGCCTCAGGGGGCCACCTGCCTTGTTTCCTGGACTGGACCCTGGCACACTTTTCTTCAGAAAACGCAGCAATCTTCTCATTTACGGAGTTCTTGACCTTTGGCCTCCTCCACTCAAGTCTTTCCCAAGTGTCCAAGGACCTGCAGAAGCATGCGCAGTCACTGAGCTAGCTTGTGCCTCTTGCCTAAAGCTCCCCAGTGGAGTCTCTGTCCTCTTCCTCTGTGGATCTGTTGCAGTGTCCACTTCAACAGCAGGTGTTGAGAGATCCTGTGGAATTCACACAAATCACCCATCCTGGGCAGATGAGTTAAGAGCCAAGAGCACATGGTCACCCCCAGGTAGGGGAGCCCGCTGTCTGTCCTGCCCCTGGACCCTAGCTGAGTGTCCTTTAATCCTGGATCACTGTTTCACTTGCTTACAGTAAAACTGAGCTTGTGGCCGGTGGAGGCCGTCCTTGTACCATGCCGATCCCAGGCCATAGGGTGGTTCTTCTGTGTGTCAGGGGGTGAGAGCCACTGATCCCAGACCCCTGGCCTCAAGCTCTCACTTGATTCTTTGATGCAAGGCCATAGCTTCTGCACTAAAGCGAAAGAAATCTGGAGCTCCGTGGGCCAGAGATCAGTGCTTTTTGCACCTTGAAGGTATCCGAATCGCCCCACTCCCTGCTCTGATTCAGGGGCTCTGGGTGGGGCCTGAGAGTCTGCATTTCTAATTTCTCAGGTGGTGCTGAGGCTGCTGGTGCAAACCGGCACTTTGTAAACCTTGGATACACCTTTCCCTGGGGGCCTTCCCTGTGCCCAGTGAAGATGCTGCTCCTGTCATTTCGCTTCCCTCTCGATGCGTCCCACCACATGGTTCCAGCAGGGCGGGGGTTGTGGCCTCGGTTCTCCTGCCTGATTGTGACCGCACCTGTCTGGTCATTCTTGCAGGGAAGAGAAGGAGCGGTGGATCCGGGCCAAGTACGAGCAGAAGCTCTTCCTGGCCCCACTGTCATGCACAGAGCTGTCCCTGGGCCAGCACCTGCTACGGGCCACTGCTGACGAGGACCTGCGGACAGTCATCCTGTTGCTGGCGCATGGCTCCCGGGACGAGGTGAACGAGACCTGCGGGGAGGGAGATGGCCGCACGGCGCTGCACCTGGCCTGCCGCAAGGGCAACGTGGTCCTGGCGCAGCTCCTGATCTGGGTAGGTGGCCGGCATGTCCAGCACATGCCTGCAGAGGACAGGCGCCGGGGGCACTCTATGCTTCTGCGGGCGGGTCTGGCAGAAGACTGTCATTCCCAGGGTGAAAATGGGCATCAGTTCCTAGAAGGGCATTCGGATTGCATTGTGAGGCCCTGCCTCCCAGGCTCACCAGTACAAGGCTCCTTAAGATGAGGGGGCACCAGCGAAGGACTGGTAAAAA
Source organism: Cynocephalus volans (assembly GCF_027409185.1). NCBI lineage: Eukaryota > Metazoa > Chordata > Mammalia > Dermoptera > Cynocephalidae > Cynocephalus > Cynocephalus volans. The sequence goes on from NC_084460.1 coordinate 298,023,153, forward strand.
GCAGAAGTGCAGCCAGTGGAATGTGCGCTCTCCTGTGTGGGGACGAGCAGTCACTTGCTGGAGTTTCTGAAAGTTTCTGTGACCCCTTCGGGTCAAGCACAGCTGGTGGTGTGCCTCTCTCTCATTTCCACCATCCTTTAGGGGTGGGGTTGCATAAACTGAATGGTCTCCAGGGTCCCCATTACTAAACCGGTGGTAGTTTGACTCACGTAACGCAAAAGTACGAGACCCTAAACTTTGAGATCCGATGTGGTAGGAGTTGATGACACGGCTTCTTCTGGACTACTACGATGAATTTCTACTGGGGAAAATTACTGTTTTACTTCATATCGGTATGTTTGTCCTGAAGCTTAGTGAGCGAAAGAAAAGGATTGAGGGTGCAGAGAGGCCCTGCCTGAGCCCGCTGGGCTTGTCGTGAAGCCCACACCCCCCGGCACAGCAGTGGCCTCTACACCCCTGGGGCTTCAACCACGCAAGTCCCCATCTGAGAGGGTCCCTGGCCTGGGAGGGGGAAGTGTGTGCTCACCAGATGTGAGGACACTGCCAGAGGTGGGTCACCGGTGGGAGTCTTCTGTCCCCACCCCCAGGGCAGGACTGGGCCAGTCCAGCACTGCGGAAACAGCGCAGGCTTCTGAGGGTGATGGGAGCGACGGGACACTTAGAAAGACGCACGGCTACGGCAGCCACAGCGTTTGAGTGTTCAGCCTCACTTTCACCCACTAGGCATGCAGGGGACTTAGTACAAGTTTTGTGTTCAGTTTGCTGGCGCTGCCATGACAAAATATCACAGCCTGGGTGGCTTGAAGCAGACATTTATTTTCTCGTGGTCCTGGACGTGGGAAGTACCGGACCAAGGCGTGGGGCAGGGTTAGCGTCTGCCAAGGCCTCTCCCTTGGCCTGTGGACGGCGCCTTTTTACGGCCTCACATGCTCTTTTCCTCACATGCATGTCTGTGCATCTCTGACACCTCTGCCCTTTCTTCTGAGGACACCAGTCATATTGGATCGGGCCCCTACCCTTGTGACCTCATTTAACCCTAGTTACAAACGTAAAGACCCTATTTCCAAATACAGTCACATTCTAAAGTATGGGGAGTTAGGACTTCAACATACAAATTTGGGGGAAACACAATGCAGCCCATAACAAATTGTGCGCCATCTGTCCTTCCCAGATGGGTCGAGGGTTCCTTCGGTGGCAGTGCCCCACGCTGATGACCTTGTGGGTTGGCAGAAGTGGAAGGGAATCCCCTTTTCATGAGCAGGAAGCTTAACAGTGTTGCAAACTGTAGCCTAGTATTTCCTCTTCTCATCATCAATCTGAGCATTAGAGATCCTGAGAAAGTTTTGATATGGAGGTACACATCACGGCACTGTTTCTACCAGTGGCAATTTTTGAACACCACGTACCGCAATCGAGGACAGTGTTGACTGAATCATGTTCTCTTGGTGGGGAACTATGTGGCTATTGTGTGTCATGTTTTTGAGTAATTTCTGATGATGAAAGAAAATGATTACAGTGTTCAGTAAGAAAAGAAAGGCACAATTACTTGTATAGTTTCATCTCATTTATGCATATATATTTATTTAAACTCAAAGAAAACCCTTTAGAAGGAAATACACTAAAATATTAGCAAAGATTATCCCCGAATAGTAAGATCGTATGTGAATTTTTTCTTCTTGTGCGCTTACATGTTACCTATTTTCTACAATGAAAATGAATTGCTTCTGAAATTTAAGAAAAGAGGTGTTTTTTTCTTTTTACAATTGGAAAGTCCAAATACAAAAAGCGAAATAGAAGTTATCCTTGACCCGTCATGAGGCACAAAGGAGGGGCTTTCAGTTGAGAAAAGCACGTTCTTAAAAGCTCATGCGGGGGGCCAGGCTGCACCACGGGCACGGGCTAGTCCCAGCTCCCCGCCCAGCTCTTCCGTAGCCGGCCCCAGGCGGTCCCCGTCCCCGCACAAGCCACGAGCGAGCGGGGTGGAGAGGAAGCCTCCCCGGGACGCTAACGTGGGCTCTGTTGCCTCTGCAGTACGGGGTGGACGTCATGGCCCGGGACGCCCACGGGAACACGGCGCTGGCCTATGCCCGGCAGGCCTCCAGCCAGGAGTGCGTGGACGTCCTGCTGCAGTACGGCTGCCCCGACGAGCGCTTCGTGCTCATGGCCACCCCCAACCTGTCCAGGAAAAACAACAACCGGAACAACAGCAGCGGGAGGGTGCCCACCATCATCTGAGGACAGCTGCCCGCCTGCCTGCCACGCCGGGGATGCCAGCGGTCACAGCACGTGAGTCCCGTCACGACCCCTCACCCTTCCTGGCGGTCACCTTCCACCCACCCACCCACTGTCACCTCAAACGAAATCACGAAACCTGGACATCCTCAGGGGTGAAGAGGACGCCAGGAGGCTGCAGAATCGATTCATTCTCATTAACTCCCGACACCACACATAAGAGAGACGACGGGCCTTGGTTCTTTGGTGATAGCACACGGCACGGGACCCTTGTCCCAGTGTCCCGTAGACAGAGCACGGCACAAGGGACGGGGATCAGAGGGGGCGGGGAGGCGAGGAACAAGGGAAGGGGCACCTTTCCTCAGCTGGCAGTTAAGCACATCAGTCCATTTCACCTCTAGCAAACGGAACACTTGGATTTCATCTCTTCTCCGAGGAGCTTGACGGCATAAATCAGAAGCAAGCACAGAGTTTGTCAGGTTTGAAGCCCCTATGATGGTATGTGTCAAATCAGTTGTAGCTAATCTGTCCAGGGAGAATACTGGCTTCATTACACTTGTATAGTTGAGTTCTTCCAGCATTACCGCTGTTTAATAGAACATGATTAGTCATCACCGAGAAGAAAGCATATTAGCCGAGGAGGTAGTTACGCGGCACGCTCCGGTGATTGCCACGATGTGATTGCAATACTCTTAGAAGCATCATATTATCCCAGACATGTTCTTCCAAGCCCTTGGAGCCCTCCTTTCTAAATTCACTGTCATAATTTAGTATCTGTTTAATTTTTCAGTCCAAAGAGAGGAGATCAGTTGCTGAGTATTATTTGACTGCAGTCTCCTTGGTGCAAAAACAAAATGGAAAAAATAAATAAGAATAACTAGGAAACTCGAAATCACAAATTCAGCATTTTGAGTACATTTCATAAACTAAGTAAATACATAAAAGACTATTTTTCCCGAACATAAGAGATATTTTATGTCCTTTTGCCAAGGTGGATGTGTTGGGTCCCATTCACTCCTGGGTCACGTTGCCCAAGTTACACAGGATTCTGTATTATATCTTTAGATAAGATATGTGCAAATCTATTTGAATAAAAGAAGTTCATAAATATGCATTGATTTTTGTACAGACAAATGGCACCTCTGTTAATTTATAAATTGAACTGGATGTGAACTAATAATGTGCAACTAGTTGAGAGAAGAGGGTTACAGATCATTGTACATGGAAAATCTTCCCAGCAGTAAACACTTCCATTAATGTGATGTACAGCTTTTAAAAAGGAACCTATCAGAATAAGATGGTGGTTCATTTTGCTTATTAAAATCAAGAAAGAAAAAAAAGAAGAAGAAGACACTGAAGCGTATTAGAAAGGAGGAGAAAGGCATGTGATTTCTCAGTATGGAAAGCATGATTTAGATCTGATACCACTTTTGCTAACTGGGAGCAAAGGGCTCTGGCCAGGCAGGGCCGTCTTCTGAATACCAGAGCAAGGAGTTTTGCAAAGGCAGATTACGACCAGCTGCCGATGGTTCTGGGCTCAGATCAGCTCATGAGCAGCCGCAGGACTGATGTAGCAGCCAGGCCCTCCGTGCTAGGACTTCCCCTGATTGCCATCGGTGGTATCTTCAGACGTCGGCCACCTTCAGCGTGGGGTCAGACGTAGTGAACCAAATCATGCTACACTTCAGGTGAAAAATTAAAGGGCAGCTTCACCTGGAGCCCTTTGTGGCGGTATGACGGGGGAAGAAGGGTTGTCACATGAGAAGATGGGATACTGGGTTGACATAGCACAGGAGCACGAGGCTACAGCTGCCTGGCGGCCTCTGGGGAAGTCCCTTGCTCTCATATATTAAACCTATCTTTTGTAAGCATTTTTCCTCTTCTTTCACTTTAAAAAAAAAAAAAATTAAAATAGGTGGGGGAAAAAAATAAAGCTTTACACAGAATTTATATGTGGGTGTTTCGTGGAAATTTCTAATCTTAATTAAGCTCAGTGGAACTCATTGGTATCCAAAAATATAACAGGTGCAGGAGCCACAAATCTGAGAACCTTGACATCAGTTCCACGGTCCCTCCATTTGATTTTTAATTCTGCCTTTGACCACTGTGTAGCTACTTTAAATGTGAATGGAGAAAAAAGTCACTGCCTATTTTTGAAGAGCGCATCTGTGCTCCACCCTGGCTGTAACGCATCCGCGCCACGCAGCCTTCATCGCAGACTTTCTGTAGTGAGCACAGACCTAGTATAAATGCACTTCTTAAGTTATTTCATTGTAGTTAATTACCACCATAGGAACGCTTTACCATAGTGCAGCCTTCTTTGGGAAAGAAACGGAGCTCTTTGTGAGGCTTCTCCTTGGGATGTATATGAGTGTGTACATATTATTATTATATGTGTTTATAATATAATATTTTCCCAAATGACTTCTTGTTTCACTTCGCCTTGCACAGCCCGAATGCTAGACTGGTTTTTCCCCTTCCCTCCCTCCTCAGCAGACATGGCCCCTCCCCTGCCATCTTTGGCCACACTGATCTCCGAAAGGCAACCCGCTTTCTTGAGCCCAAGTTTTGGCAGCAGAAGGAAAGGCAGTAGTGGGGTTTCAAGGTTTTCTTTTTAAATAAAGAAGACCGGTGGCTTATCTGTTGGTATCTCAGCGTCAAATCGGAAGTCCTCTCTTTGCTGACCAACTCTCTTTCCCGTTTTCGAGCTTACTGACACCCAGGCTGGGAGAAGCAAGGACCAAGGGCCAGTGTTAGAAATAACTGGTTTGGGAAGGGGGTCAAGCTTTGCATGTTCATGTCCACGTTCGGTTCTATGAAGGGACGATGACATGAGAAGCCACCACTGCAGAATCATATAAGCTTTTCTGTTGAGATTTTAAATTCTCCCCTGACGAGAAACAGCCAGCGGGGAGAGGCTCCTCAGGGGGCCGTGCACATTTGGATCCCCGTGTGGGTGACCGGACGGACACGTCTGTCTCCCACATCCCGGCAGCGCCGCCTTTCAGCCTAGCAGTTACTGAGCTGGGAGCGTGTGGTGAGGACCTCGCTGGATTTCTTCAGTGGCCAAGAAAACCCTGCAGGGCAAGGGTGCTGGGATTCTGACCCCGCATGAGCGGACCTCAAGTACTGTGATGGGTAAACGGTTTACCAAGTCCGGCACCCCAGTCGTGGTCCCTTGTCCCTTCTGTCTCCTGTCAGCCTGGGAAATGAGCAGCTTGAGAATGAACAAGTGACAAGTTCAGGAGTCTTTGGTCCCCAAAACAGGTGCAATGTCTTATCTCCCAGTAAGTACACGCGTTTGTGTATTCCAGAGAAAGGCAGGGGGAGGCATTGGGTGCTTGCTGATCACAGGGTTGTCGGACGCAGAAGAGACCAGGCTCTCACTGAATTAAATCCTGACTGTACTCCTTAAATCAGCACAGTCTCTGCAGGGCTGCGAGTCGCAGGCCAGTCACAGTGGTTTTTCAGCACAGCGCAGGCCTTTGCATTGAAACTCACTCTTCTGAGATTTTGCCAGTCCAGTGAGCTTTGTTTATATCCATCCTCTGCCATCCAGGGTAGACACCAGTTTTCCCAGTTTTGTGACATCTGTACACATTTGGGGACATTCCCCAAGTCTGCATAGGAGCTATTACTTACTCCATTACGGAGAAAACAGCCCAGAGAGAGAGACAGCCCAGGACAGTGCAGACCTGGGTTCTGCAGGCTCTGCAGTCCCAGCAAGGATGCTTGCATAGCCTTGGGCAAGAAGCCAGCTTCTTGGACTCTTTTTCCTCATCTGGGAAACTTGCAGGGTGCATTAAGGTTTTTGAACCAATGTGATAAATGCCGTCCTACCACCCGGCCAGGGGTGGGTGCTCAGGAAGTGGGAGCGGTTATTAAGAACAGTAACACTGACAGGACCGAAGCCAGAGCATACACCTGGACACCCGCCCCCTAGCTGACACCTGTCCTCCAGCCAGTGTCCCAGGGAAGCAGTGATGGCACATCTGCCAGACCCGCCCAGCCCCACCCAGCCCCCTGCATGCTGGGAACGTGTCAGAAGAGGGCTGAGGCTACCTGGGGTCCTGCCCGTTACTATCTTGCCAAACCCCACTTCTCAAAACGTAGCTTCCATTTTTTTAATATGAGTTTGATTTTCCAGAAACAAAGCAGGGGGTGAGTTCTGCCCTCATGCCATTCGCCAAGTTGCTTCAGGCCCAGGACAACCCTTTTCTTCAGACACCACTCTGACCACTGTGAGCTGCTGTGGCACGCATCTGTTGGTCCTCATTTTTAGTGCCCTTTTTCTCCTTCTCTTAAGATCAGAGCTTGCTGGAGAGCACCCTGGGGTGGCCTTGTGGCCCCTCTCTCTCAGTGGGTGCGTGTGACTGGACCGCCAGCATCTGCTCACTGGAGCCAGCCTCCCTGCCCAGGGCTCCTGCCATGATGTCCATCTTGTCTTGTACCAGAACCTTCTCCCACGAGAGTGATCTGCTCATGCACCTCCCTGCCAGCCTGAGCTGTGCTCAGAGGTGCAGCCCGGCAGGCAGCAATGTAGCCTCTCCTGAGAGGGACTATGATCGGGTCTCAAAAACTCTTCAGAAGACAGAGATGTCTGGAAAGCCAGCGCGGTACCCCTGATGGGCTGCTCCCTCCCCCACCCCATCTGCTCTGTTTCCATCCCTCACGCCCCCCACAAGGTCGCTGAGACTTTTCTAGAACTCCCCTGGGTTGTATTTATGGCCTTCGAGCAAACAAATTGAAAAGCAGTCAGGAAGGAATTCAAAGAGAAATGTGCTGGAGACACACGTCTTTCCTTCAGAGGAAATCTAATTTATTTCTAACTGCCTCCTTAAACTTGGGCTTCACGTGTTGTGAAGTCGCGTCTTGTGGTCACCAGTCTTGCCCAGCCCAGCCCAGCACCCCGGGGGGGGGGGGTCTGTTCACAGCAGGCAGGGGGCCGGCTCTGTGATGGTCTCTGTCATTCCAACACCTAATTTAGGTTGCCTTTCAGCCAAAATGTCAAATTCCTTCCAGTTATGCCGAAGGGGGACACGTCTCCTTGGGGTAGAAGGATTACTAAGAAACAGGGAGGAGTCACTGGACCCCAATACTGTGATGCCCGCAAGTGGAGAGTGGTGCCGCGCAGTCAGCACCCAGAAAAAACAGCAGTTAACAGCTAAGACAGGAGCATTTGGAACACAAACATGTGTCCCTTTAGAAAACAATAGACACTGTCCTTAAGTGGGCTTTTTAAAATATTAATGGATCCCCTATTTAATTTGTACGTCTGCTGCTTTTTTAAACATGGTTTTGCATCACACGTCAGAGGTGAAATTAGAGGACATTTCATCAGTAGACAATTCTAGAAAGGGATTATCTGTGGTTTTTTGAAAGCCTAGGTTTTAGAAGTATTTGTTTCACTAGTGTAATAAACACCCGCCCCAAAGCAGCGGCACGACCTGCCCTTACTGTCTTTCATTATGAGGTGCTGAATTTGCTATTAAATGACAGCGTTTGGTTTGAGGGTTTGGGTCTGTTTGGTAGAAATGTTCTTGTCTGAGGCCCTCATCCCATACAGATGGGCCTCCGGTGGGCAGAGGCAGGACAGGAGTGGCCAGGGGAGACCTGCAGTGGTTTGGAGGACTCAGAGCTCAGGCCTGCAACTGCTCAGGTGACAAGAACAACTAGCTCTGGCTTCTAGCCTGGGACACCCGGCGCTTGACAGCCTTCCATGTGTCCAGGGCAGGGCGCCGTCATGAATGCAAGAGATGTCGGCTTGGTTTTAATCTTTGCCTGGCATGTGGCATCTGTAGAGGAGGACACCCTGGGGGTTGCGAACCAAGCCATATGCTAGAGACTCACCTGTCAAAGTCCATTCAGCACTGATCTAGAGGTCAGTATTGGGGGAGTGACATGGCCTCTGTCTTGAGGTGCAGATGAAATCAAGCAAGGTGTGAGAACATTGAGGGATCTTCCCAGTGGCACAAACCCCCTTCACACACCAGCTGCTGGGAACAGCCGCCCCTAAATCAGATTAAACCCCATCTTCCTGGTGCTGGACAGTGTCCACACCAGCCCAGAAAGCTAATGTCTGAGCTGGTTCAAGAACTCTTGTAAGAGGAAGACATTGCACCAACCTCCAGGAGCGCACTTAACCCATGATCCTGTAAAACGTACAGGAGCTGTTGGGGCTTGAGGAAGGATGTTCCAGGTCTTTTCCACAATGCGTGTAGCACCAGCACATAGAAATCTTCATAGGCCTCGGTGCAAAGACAGTAGTGGTCAACCAGCCCAGCTCACTGCCCCGCACTCAGCTCTCACCTGACATTGTCTGAGTCACCCGAGAAATGTCTGTCCTGCTTCGGTTCTTCAGGGTGAGGGAACAGAAAAGGGCCAGGGGTGCCGTGAGCTGGGGCCAGTCCAGGGAGTCTGTGAGCACACCGCACTCCTCCTGGCCCCCACCCCAGGGGTACCAGCCATTTTCTCACCACGACAACTTTGAGTGTACAGATGCGGACTTAAGTGGGACCAAGGCTGTTCCATGGTGCACAGGCAAAGGGTGCATTTAGAAACTGCTTCATGACATTTAGAAGGGAGAAAAGACTTGCACCTTAGTGTTAGCAGTAATTCCTTCTCAGGACCTTGGAAAGCATCAGTCTCCCTCCTCCATCTGGGTGTTTTGTGTCTAAAATATAGCCAGTTCTTGAGATCACAGCCCCAGCCCTAAGTCTGCAGTCACAGGCCCTGCTGTGCTGAGCCCCAGGGGGGTCCAGGCCACCCAGCACTTTGTCAGGGGCTCTCATCTTGCCATGGGAGTGTGTGTGTCCAAACGGGGAGCTGGAGCAGGTCAAGGTGACGACTGAGATGCGTTTGTAGGTAGGAGCGGGGACGGCCGAGCCTCGGCCCACCTTTCTGCACGTTTTTCTGTTTCTGTAAATAGCAATGTACAGAAGACAGAAGAGCAGCGTGGGCTTTATCCCGAGATGGGTTGTTTTTTGTTTTTGTTTTTGTTTTGTTTTTGGTTGTTTTTATATTACCTCATTCAGCAACTTTTATGTTTCACGATGACTCAACGATGCTTTATTTATATTGTTTGTACTGTAATTAAAACCATTGACGGACGCTTCACTTTGCTTGTTATTTCGTATGGTCTTGTTTTGATTAAATATACCCGTTTGTATTTTCCTGCCTTGGGATTTTTTTGTGTCAGCTGTACAGTATTCTAAGGGGAAAAGAAAAAGAAAAATGTGTAAAGTAATGGAGAGAGGTGACTATAGTGTAGAGGCCTCTTTCTAATAAAGAAATGAAAATAAATATGTCTACGCTGCTTCTGTGTTTCTTTTCTTTCTTTATTTTTTTTTTTTTGGTGGTTGTGGTCATTTGTCACAACTAATTGAGTTTCTGTTCCCAGGCAAGGTAAATCAGAGAGAAAAGGGGCTCTGACTGCTCCAGAGAGGGAGTGTCCTAGGCCTGGGCTGCCCCGTGGCCCGCACCTGCTGCAGTCGCGGAACCAGGGAGGAAATGAGGAACATCCCGTCCAAGAGGGCGTGGTCTCCCCAGCAGGATTGGCTGGGCCCGAAGTTCCAGATGCTTCTGATGTATCTTTGCACTACACCACACTGCCCCCAATGCGTAAAAAGGACTTAGCAGGTAGCTAGAAAATAAAACCCTTCCAGACTCCATTATCAACGCTATTATTATTATCAATACTATTACAATTTTCTCATACAAAATATATCTTTTCCCCCCAAAATCAGAAAAGTATAAAAAAGGTACAACTCACCCAAAAGGCCACCACCCAGACATCACTGTAGTGAGCAATTTGGTGAATGCTTTTCAGGTGCTTCTCTGCAGACACACGGATGTCCTTTTTCCCCCTACTTTTCCATGTCGATAAATGAGGAGCCACATGATTCCAGGACATGTTAATACTGACGTTTTCTGTTGAAATGTTCCTATGGCACGGGGAGCCTGCAGCACCACAGAGTGCCTCCTAAACCACCCCACTACAGAGCGTGGCGGGAGAGACACCCAGGGGCAGCATGTTCCCCAGGGCTGGCGTGACCAGTTGCAGAGTGCCGCCTCCTGGCCTGCTGGGCGCGTGTTACCTCCAGGCGCCTGCAGAGAGCCATTCCACCTCCAGCATCTGCATTCCAGGTGGAAGAGAGAAGGCGAGGGAAGAGGCAGCCGTGTCAGCCCCCCTTCATCAGCTTTCCCCCAAACCCCCCTCAGTTCTCCATCTATACACCACTGGCCAACTGGGCCAGGGTCCCGCAGGACCGCGAGGGAGGCTAGAAAGTGTGGATGTTGGGTGGGGTGGGGTCTGGTGGTCAGCAAGAGGGAGAGCAGGTATTGAAGAGGCAGCCCATGGTCTCTGGACATCCACCCTACCCTCTGGGTTCCCCAACATTCACACACCCTCTGCTCAATGCACAGAAATCCTCCCCTTGATCAGGCAGGCTGCCCCTGGCCTTGCTGACTGCACCTGCCCCTCCACGGCTTTGTCCCCACCTTTCCCACAGTGTCTGTCTCCTCCTAGGAGATCTCAGCTTCTCTAGGCCCCAGGGGTGGGGAACTGAGTCACCTCCTGAGCCTGGATACTTAAGCCAAGTGCTCTGGGACACTCTCAGGCTGGTAACAAGAGCAAGACAGTGTTTGGATTTCATAGTCAAGATCTTTAACATGATCCCGCGCAGTGCTGGCCAGACTGCCATGGGTCAGACACTGACGTGCTGCTGGTGGAAACAGTGAGACAGCATTTCTGCAAGCCATGTGGAACTGTTTACGGAGGCTCTAAAAATCTCCCCTCTGACCTGGGAATCCAGGGCCTGGACAACACCTTCATCCCAGTAGGTGCTAAGTGTATGTCGGCTGCGTGAATTAATTCCACACCTAGGAATCTGGCCAAGGAAACATACTTCGACATTTGCATAAGAGATGTTCATGACTGTGGTGTTTATAACAACAATATTGGGAACAAGCTCAAAGTCCAACACTAGGGGACAGTTAAATAAATTATGGTACATCTGTAAAGGGGAAGGTTATTTAGTCATTTCAAACTAAACTATGTGCTTATCACATGGGGAAATAATAAAAAATTAGGATATAGAAGTATACATAAGGCTGATCTCTGTTAAATAAGATATTTTTATTCAAAATGTTAACAGTGATGTCTCAGGGAATTCTGGGTGGTTTCTATTTCCTTTCTATTTTGCTGTCCACATTTTTCCATAAGCATGCATTTTAAAAACTTATGTTGAGGAATATGTTGAAGCTCATGGTTTGCCATTGACTTTGAAGAAAGTGCTTGGGTTTTTTATTAATGGATTAGTGGACCCTTTTTTTTTTTTCTCCTTTTTGGCTACTGGCCGGTATGGGGAAGGCTTGACCTTGGTGTTATAACATTGCACCCCAACCAACTGAGCTAACCGGCCAGCCCCGGATTTTTTACTAATACATCATTCACTCATACTGAAACTGGAGAAAAGATTGGTTAATTGATTAATAAACTCCTTTAGTACTGAAACAAACTGATTAAAAATTAGGAAGCATTTGGGTCCGGAGCAAGCCGTAACTTACAGAATGTGAAGGAAGGAGTTGGACCTGGCCACGTCCTCCCGCCCTCCCCGCACGCTGCAGCCATGTGCTCTGGATTCTTTCCCCTCGCCCCTCCCACCAGGGGACCTTCCTCTTCCTGTCCCCCTTTCCTCCTGTCCACAGCCAATCATCCTTCTGGGGATCATCAGCCTTGCTGTCCCCTGCTCGAAATCCTTTCCCGGCTCCCCTTGTTCTGAGGGTGCCTTCCAAAACTCTCAAGGTGGTCCCCACCGTTTGCCTGGCCTGCCCCTTGCTTGGCTCCAGCCACACCCCAACGCCCTGGCCCCGTCTCCCACTTGGATTCCTCCACCTGGGAAGGGCCCCACTCTGTGGCCAGTTCCTCCTCATCTTTGGGGTCTCAGATGAAATGTCCCTTCTTCGAAGAGGCCTTCCCCTCCTGACCCCGGCACCCGCAGGCCTCGGGGTGCTCATCACAGACCGTGGGTGGCCTTGTGGGATAACTCACCTTCACCCGCACCACACTTGGGCTCCAAGGCCGTGGGTCTGAGTTACCCCAGAACCCAGGGCCCAGCCCAAATATCCACTGAATGAACGAGAAAAGGAACAAAGGAGCAGACTGTGGCCCATCAATGGCCTTGCCTTCTCTGGAGCACTTGGGTGTCAAGTGTCCAGTTGCAGCGATAATTTTCCTTGGGTCGTTCTGCTTTTCAGGATACCAAACTTCACCCTAAGTGTGAGGGCTGAGGAGGGAAACAGCCTGGAGACAGGCACTTGCTGCAACTCAGGACCCTCCCAGCTCTAGCCAGGCCTGCCCTGTCCCCCCAGAAGGGGCTGTGCTCGCTCATCCTGCCTCCCCTGTTGTCCCATAGCACTTTGGTGGAACCTCAGTCATGGCCCATGGCCCAGGGTCCAGGATGCAGAGCTCTCTTGGGCTTCCCTGGACATGAGTCCCCCAGCGTGGGCTTCCACAGGGTTCCCTACCGCACTCTGACCTGCCCCCACCCTGATGCACATTGTGACAATGCAGATGATGGCACAGTTGTGCCATGGACAAAAGCCTTGCCGTCCACGCCAGCCGTGAGTGGGGAAGAGTTACGCTCAGCCCCAGCCCCGCTGTCTCCAGCACGTTCCAAGAAGCCGCTAAGCCACAATTTATCACCACTAAAGTCCAGTAAGGCGCCTAATTGGCCCATAAATGTGATCCAATAACCGCACCTGACACCCAAAGACACTGCAGGCAATTAGCACTTATTTATTTGCATATGGTATTGACCAATCTCCAGTGACACTCACTTTCAAGATCTGTTTATTTTTAAAGCTGGAGGAGAAAAAAAACACTCATTTACTGCACTACAAGAGGAACTACCACCACCACACACACACACACACCACGCATATACACACACACCACACACACTAGTGGGGACGATGGCAACTTGGCTTTTGCTGTTCCTGGCTAAGGAATTCAGTGATTAATTTGTCGCAGGGCCCCCACTGTATCTTGCAAAAGACTCCATAGACGTCCTCTGTCCAGGTGACTTTGCACTGGTGCAGCCAGGAGCTGCCTGCCCGCCCTCAGGCTGGCGAGGAAGTTGAGAAAGTGGGGTAGACCAGGACTGTGCCCAGTTGTATGGACTCTAGAAATGTATAGACTTGGCTTTGCCAGCCACACTCAGAAAAATGACTTCCCTGAGGGTAAGGTATTGCCCTCGGATGCTGAGTTCTCAAGAGAGCTGGGGCAGCAGCTTCTCCCAGACCCTGATGAATTTGGTATGGGAAATTTATTTATTTACTTTTAGGTTTTGGTGGCTGGCCGGTAAGGGGATCCAAACTCTTGGCTTTGGTATTATAAAAACGTGCTATAACCAACTGAGCTAACCGACCAGCCCCAAGGTATAGGAAATTTTAATACTACCTTCTATCAATAAAATGTCATGTTCACGGGTGAATCCACATATTGAGTTGTTTAAGGCATGGACTATGTACTCAGACAGGCTTGGACTGTCTAGATCCTCTGTGCTCATCTGTAAAATGGGTGCAACACCTCGGTGTGTTGTGAAGATTAAATGAGTCAATACACCGAAAAAACTTAGTTTTTTATTTTTCTTTTTTTTTTCTTTTTTTTTTTTAAAAAAACTTAGAATAAAGCTTAGTCCTTAATAAGCTCACTATAGGTTATCAGGGATCGTCATCATTATTAACTAAGAAAAGTTGGACCATCCAATCAATACCTTTCATAATATTAACATCTCCCCTAATCCATATGCAAGTGACAAATATTATTTTGTAAGAAATGGAAAGATTTTATAAAGCAGAATTTGCAAAAAGCAAGTTACCAAACAGTATGTATAGAGTGAGTCCTATTTGGACAGGAAAAAAATAGATTTATATAAGCATAAAAACACTCCAAAAGAACATGCAGCAAAGCTAAACAGCAGTTCCCTTTGGGATTAATCTTGATTTAATTTGTTCTTTTTGCTTATTTGAATTCTCTGATTCATCTGAATATTTATTGTTTCTATAACTATTTTTAAAAGAAGGAAAGAAAATGAGGTTAACAATTACCATCTCCTGGAGATAGGCACTCTTAGCATTTGCATGTGTGTCTTTCCAGCCTTTCAAATAATATATATGTACTCACTTAGAAAATAAAATAGCATTCTTAAAACTATTTTGTAGCTTACACTTTCCTTTGAATTTTTGTTTTAAATTTTTTCAAGCCTACAGAGTAGTTGAAGAAGAGAGTAGTTCAGTGACCACCCAAAGATGCAAATGATAGGTAGATGGTAGATCCAGAGACAGACTATGCTGAATCATTTGAAAGTTAATTACCAACATTGTGACTTTTCACCCTTAAATAAATAAGCACAGACCCTTATCACTCCCAAGACAGTCACCATTGATGTGATATAATACGCAGTCCATGTTCAGATCTCCTCAGTTGTCCCAATAATGTCTTTTATAGCTGAGTTTCTCCTTATCTGAGATCCAATCAATAATCAGGCAGAGCCTTTAATTGTCATGACAACCTACTTCTTTAAACTTAAATGAGTGAAAACAACTTTTTATGTCAAAAAAATAAAGCTGTCTAACGTGGTCTAACCCTCCCCAGCTGGGCCTGAGGCTGCTTGGGCCCCAGTACTTCACCACCGTGGTGCTAACACTTATTTTTCTTCCAATTTGAAAGGCAAAAAATGTATGACTCCTGCGGTTGTAAGTTTTACATTTAGTGGCAATTTGCATTTTGTTGTTATTTTCATTGCCTGTGCATTTTCTTTGCTCTCTTTTCTTTTGGAGTATTTATCTTTTTCTTATTGATGTGTAAACTTAGAGGATATTAACCATTTATATATCATAACTTGTTACAAAATGTTTCTTATTGTTTCATTTCCTTTTTAATTTTGACTTTTTTACTGTACACAACTTTAACACCATGTCCTCAAATCAATCCATCTTTCCCCTTAAGATTCTTGCTATTGGTGCTGTGCTTAGAAAGTCCTTGCCCGAGATGACACAAAACTCAATTTCTCTCTAGTATACTTCTATTATTTTATGGTACTTTATTATATTTAAATTTTTCATCCATCATCCATTTGTGAAAATTTTATTTTTTCCAGATTGTTAGCTAATTGTATCAATTAAACAATAGGATAGAAGTCTTTCTTAATGCATAACATAAATTATGGAATATCCATATAATAGACTAATATTAGCCATTAAAAAGAATCATGGAGACCTATATGTGCTGACATGGGAAGATGTGCATGATATACTGTTAAATAAAAAGTTCAGGTTGCAGAGGAGCGTGCAGACGTGCAGCATTTGATGCCTGAAGCGAAGGTCATGTGTGCTCGCACACGCACGTGCACACGCACAGCATATTCTCTTGTCCCTCTTGGTCTCTTTCTGGCTATTCCTCCTCCTCTTTTGACTTCCAAATGTTGGAGACCCCAGGACTCAATCCTCCACCCATTATACTCTCTACCCATAGGACTTACGAAATGATCTCATCTAGTCCCAGGGTTTTCAGTGTTTGTCTTTGACTTCCAGATGTGTACCTCTAGCCAGCCTTGCCCCTCCCCTGGATTCTAGACTCTCATATCCACTGATAAGTAGGTATTGGATGTCATATCATTAGGAATGCTTTTGCTGCAAACAATAGAATACTCAAGTAACAGAGGCTTGCATTAAAGGCATTTAATTATATCACATAAAATATTTAGAGTCAGACAGTCCAGGGCTGGTCTATGGCTCAGCAATGTTATTTATTTATTTATTTATTTTTTAATCAGGTTCTTTCGGTTTGCTGCACTATTGTTAGCAAGCCTCATGGTCAAAATATGGCTGCCACAGCTCCAGACATTGCATCCATATCCAAGGCATGAATAATGGGATAAAGGGGCAGCACTAGACACATCTACCTTTTTTGTCAGAAGAGCAAAGACACTGCCATATTTTCCACCATCCTCTAGCAAACTTTCCTCTTATGACTATCTCATTGGCAAGAACTTGGTCATATGTCCGTGTTTAGCTGCAAGAAAGGCTGGAAAAGCAAATATCTATCCCTTCCAACTCTGCTCTGTGGTGGGAAAGGAAAAAAGGAGGAAGCAATAGTGCCTCCCATGTCAAATAGTCACCTCAAGTGTAACTTTCCCCAAACAGAAATTCATTGTTCCCTCCCAGTTTGACTCTCCCAAATATGCCCCATCTTAGTAGGTAGCACCTGGCCCTCCCTGGGTGCTTGTGCAGATGCTCAGGACTCATCCTGGGCTTCTCTCTCTCTCTCTCTCTCTCTCTCTCTCTCTCTCTCTCTCAGCCTATTCCATCATCTCCGTTGATTCATCCCAGAGCTGGCCACATCTCCCAAGCAGCAGTGACCCCTGCTGCTTCTGCTGCCCCTTTGTTCAACCTCCACTTGGAAGCCGGAGCGACCCTTCTGAAATGCACGTCCGCTCTGGAACACCTGTGCTCTCCACACAGTGGCTTCCTAGTGTCCTGGATGACAAGACGCTCACCTTGTCCAGCGCAAACCCGCATGGTCTTGCCTGCCTCCTCTCCTCATCTCTCCTCGTCTGGCTCCCCTGCCCCATGTGACCTCCCCAGACACACTGGCCTCCCTGTCCCATCTTTGCGTATCCTTGCTGTCCCCTCCCCCATTCAGCTCCTCATTTCATCCTCCCGTGGCTCGTCCTGTGGTTCCTCACTGACCTTCTTTAGTTCTCTGTTCAAAGCTCACTTCCCCAGAGAAGCGTCCCTGACCACCCCTCCCTAAACGGTCCTCCAAGCCCCTTACTCTTTCTCCCCTTATCCTGCCTCATCGTCTTTAGGGCACTTCGCACTGTTGAGATCACATTAACCTTGACTGCTAGTCCACATCCCCTGCAGAGCACGAATGCCAGGAGGGCAGGCCCTGTGTAGCTCTCACTGACCGCTTTTCCCCAGCACCCAAAATAATAGCTTGCATATAGTAAGTGCTTAGTAAACACATTAAATAAATAAATGTTGGCTCCCCCTTATTGCTTAGGAAACTCATCAACTAAAATTAAGCTAGCACATCCCGCAGCCTGGAGCCCGCCACAGAGTCGCCCCCGTGAGAAGCAGCTACGTCGGACCTCGGGCTCCGGACTTCAGGATGGCTGAAGGAGGGACTCATATCTGACTCCACTTGTTTTCTCTGCCTGCAGGGTCCCAATGAGCTCAGGAGGAGGCGGCTGGCCTCTCTGTACCTCGCATCATCAGGTCTGGCTGTGACCAGCCCTAGGTGATGCCCCAGGTTCCCAGGTGACTTTGGTGTAAATCAAGGAGCTGCCATTTGAAGTGTGACAAGCCCAAATGTTCCCTCCAAATCTGTTGGTAATCCATACAGCCCTTTTCCTGTGACACGGTGACAGATTCCATTTTTCTTTTGTTTGTGTGGACCACTCTTTCCCAACTGTGACTGCTCACTGAAATCAGCGGGGAAGTTTTAAAGCACACAAACACCGGTCCCATCCTTGAAGATTGTGATGGTGTGGTGTGTGGTGGGGCTGGGCACCCCCCAGGGGTCCTGTGCAGCCAGGCTGGGGGGGCCTCCAGAGACACACCACGCTAGGCAGGAGAGTGTGTACTCTCACTCTGAACAGCCTTTCTCCAGTAAAACAATTACATTAGTGAAGACAGACCCTGGGGGACAGTTGACAGCCTCAGCCATAGGGGTCTCAGTGGAGGCTCACATAGCACACGGGGCGGGCAGAGGCTGAGGACGCACCGCACCACAGTGCCCAGGTCCACAGTGGATCGCTGGCTGGCCGCCAGCCCCTCATTCGCTCCACAAAGCATGGAGGTCCTGCTGGACAAGCCAAGAAGGAAACCCCTACCCTCTCCTTGTCCCACTGCACCCCTCTCCCCCACCTCCCCTCCCCCATCAGAAGAGCATATCCCTCTCCCAAGCTCTGCATAAGGTCCCCAGTGCCTCCCACCCAGGTCTCCTGCTCTGTCCTGTGGCTCTGTCAGGGAGTCGGGTCCTCAGCGTCTGTGTGTGTGTGTGTGTGTGTGTGGTGTCCTTGGCATTCAGGGATTGATTTCTTGGTGAGCCCCACAAAGGTGGCTCCTACGATGTGGCCTGGGCTGGTACCTTTGGAGCATCTGGGCCAGTCCAGACCACATGTCTGCCCTGGGCCTCCCACAGACACACAGGGGCACAGATGTCAGGCTTGGGCAGAGCTGTCCCTCCAGTGACAGTGGCTCACTGGCTCAGCAATGGGGTTGGGGCCTCCCCAGCCATCATGGCCACTCTTCCAGTTTGTTCCAAACAAAAGGGCAGACCCCACCAAGGGACACTGTCTGCCACTGCAGAAGAGTATCTGATGACAGCAGTCCTGCCTGTGCCTGGTTTCTGGGCGAATACCTCACTGGAGCCTGGTTGTGATGGACTCGGGAGGGGGCAGATGGCCAGCCGTGCTGACCGTGCTGGGTCAGGATGGGCTGCTTTGCCAAGGGTCAGAGACGGAGATGGATTCGGCAAAGCTGCTGGCAGCCTCTGAGATCCATCCCTTCCTGCTCCCAGATCCCGAGACTCTCCCCCTCCTCTGTCCCCACCGCACCACATAGTTGTCCTTAGTTGTCCTCGTTTGCACGTCTGTGGGTTTGGGGGAGCGAAGCACCAGAGCTCAGGAAAGGGCACTTGCTGGCTCATTGGAGACAGACAGCTCATAGCCTCTCTGCAGGCGTCGTCCAGGGAGGGGCCTCAGAGGGAGGCCTGCCCTTACCCTACAGATCCCAGGAGGGGCCTGGAAGTTGCTGGAATGTCCAATGGGGAGAAACTGGTTGAAGAGAATATAAACTACACAGACCAATCACAGCACACAGTACACCAGGCAGCTGCCCACAAGAGCCAGGTCCTTCCATCTGTTTTGATGGTGGAAAAACAACTATGATATATTAAGTGACAAAAGTCAAGGTGCAGAATAACATAATTCCACTAGTGTAAAATGTAATGCATAGATACACATATCGGTTACTCATTGATGTACGCTGATGCACACATGAAAACAATTCCTGGAAGGAGACAAAATAAACTGTGGCCCGTGTCAGGGCACAGTGAGCTGCACCAGTGTCCCCCGCAGGAAGCAGGAGCCCCGGCAGGTGTCAGCCTGGGTGGCGATGTGCTGGAGGGGCTGTCACCAGCTCCAAGAGCCGATGCTGAGCATCTCTTCCAGCTGTGTTCACCGACATGGCATCGCATTTACAGTCAGAAGTCCAAATGAACGTTTCAAAATAACTCAAACAGATGACTCTAAAGTTCCTTTGAAAGAGAAAATATGGAAAGTTAGCTAAGGAAAACAGTTGAAAACGAAGAACGGAGAGAGAACTTACCGTGCCAGATATCAGAACAGCTACAGAGGCTAAAGCGACGACGTGGTGTCAGAGCAGTACGTGACAAACAGACCAGACTCATGTCTAGGGTCTAGAAAATGCAGTGTAGATACGGTAGAATTTAGAATGCAACGAAAGTAGCCCTTCACATCAATAATAGAAATAAAATAATAAATGGGGAAAGACAATTGGCCAAGCATTTGGGGACAAGTGGTCTTAGACTCATTCTACCATATGCAAAAATAATTTCCAGATAGGTTAAAGCAAAGTATAAGAACAAAAAGTACAAAAATACTGGGAAAATATGGAATATTTTTATAATCCTGGGCAGGAGAAGGCTTGCCTCATCAGGATATAAAAACCAAAAGCTTAGAAAAATGGACAGATTTGAGTGCATAAAAATTATGCAATAAAATGCGTCATTTGTCTTTTCTTAGATGCTTTCTTCCCTCAGCCCTTGAATCAAGGGATGAAGGCTCATGTCACCAGGAGGGAGTGCAAGGGCCGGAAGAAGAAAAGTGCCCTGACAAGTCTGGTCTGGAGAACATTCTACGAGAAGACTCGGGTGAAACCTTCAAAAACTTCATGTCGTGAAAAGGGGGTGGGGTATTATTCTAGAATAAGAGAAACTGAAATTCATACTAACCAAATGCAAGTTGTGAACCTTGATTGAATGCTGGTTTTTTACAAAGCTATATGAAATACAGGACAATTGAGGCGATCCAAATATGGACGGGATATGGTACGCTCTTGGAGAGTCACTGTTAATTTTCTTACGTGGGTGATGGCTTCAGAGTAATGCATCCTGTCTTCATTCTCAGAAGACACGTGGAGGATTTACAGCAAATAATAGATGAACAATTATCAAATGCAGGTGAAATGTATACAGTTGTTCACCTGCTATTTTAATTTTTCTACGTGCTTGAAACTTTTCCTAAATGAAAAATATGCTTAGATAAGATGTGCTGCTAGAATGACATCTGTGTGAGCTGGAAAAGTGAGTTATAACTCACCATCTCACTTAAGAATTAGAAAATCACCACTGCCCCGGGTGTTTCTTCCCCTAGAGGTGACCTCTCTCTTGAATTTTGTACTAATTGTTCTCTTGCTTTTTAAAAAATAGCTTAGTTACATAACATGTCAGTTTTGCTTGTTTTGAGCTTTATAAATCTGGAATCACACTCTTTTCCACTTGATAGATTTTCTAAGATTTGTCCATGTTGCACATTACTGAGGTTCATTTATCGGTACTACTCCAGAATGTCCCACAATTTATTTATTCATTCTCCTCTCAATTTGAGTTTCCAGTTTTTGCCATCACCCACCAGGCTGCCAAGAATATTCTCATGCACTTTTCCAGGGTGCAAGAGTTTCTCTAGGTCTGTGGTTTTTAAATTTTTCCCTCATGTACTTACTCCCTAAAAGAATTTGAAAAACTATATATCCTTTTTTTTTTTTTTTTTTTTTTTTAATTTTATTTTGTCGATATACATTGTAGCTGATTAATGCTCCCCATCACCAAAACCTCCCTCCCTTCTCCCTCCCCCCCCTCCCCCCCAACAATGTCCTTTCTGTTTGCTTGTTGTATCAACTTCAAGTAATTGTGGTTGTTATATCTTCTTCCCTCCCCCCCCCGATTTGTGTGTGTGTGTGTGTATGTGTGTGTGTGAATTTATATATTAATGTTTAGCTCCCTCCAATAAGTGAGAACATGTGGTATTTCTCTTTCTGTGCCTGACTTGTTTCACTTAATATAATTCTCTCAAGGTCCATCCATGTTGTTGCAAATGGCAGTATTTCATTCGTTTTTATAGCTGAGTAGTATTCCATTGTGTAGATGTACCACATTTTCCGTATCCACTCATCTGATGATGGGCATTTGGGCTGGTTCCAACTCTTGGCTATTGTAAAGAGTGCTGCGATGAACATTGGGGAACAGGTATACCTTCGACTTGATGATTTCCATTCCTCTGGGTATATTCCCAACAGTGGGATGGCTGGGTCGTATGGTAGATCTATTTGCAATTGTTTAAGGAACCTCCATACCATTTTCCATAGAGGCTGCACCATTTTGCAGTCCCACCAACAATGTATGAGAGTTCCTTTTTCTCCGCAGCCTCGCCAGCATTTATCGTTCATAGTCTTTTGGATTTTAGCCATCCTAACTGGGGTTAGATGGTATCTCAATGTGGTTTTGATTTGCATTTCCCGGATGCTGAGTGATGTTGAGCATTTTTTCATATGTCTGTTGGCCATTTGGATATCTTCCTTAGAGAAATGCCTACTTAGCTCTTTTGCCCATTTTTTAATTGGGTTGCTTGTTTTCTTCTTGTAAAGTTGTTTGAGTTCCTTATATATTCTGGATATTAATCCTTTGTCAGATGTATATTTTGCAAATATTTTCTCCCACTCTGTTGGTTGTCTTTTAACTCTTTTAATTGGTTTTTTTTGCTGTGCAGAAGCTTTTTAGTTTGATATAATCCCATTTGTTTATTTTTCCTTTGGTTGCCCGTGCTTTTGGGGTCGTATTCATGAAGTCTGTGCCCAGTCCTATTTCCTGAAGTGTTTCTCCTATGTTTTCTTTAAGAAGTTTTATTGTTTCAGGGTGTATATTTAAATCCTTAATCCATTTTGAGTTGATTTTAGTATACGGTGAGAGGTATGGATCTAGTTTCATTCTCCTGCATATGGATATCCAGTTATCCCAGCACCATTTGCTGAAGAGGCAGTCCCTTCGCCAGTGAATAGGCTTGGTGCCTTTGTCCAAGATCAGATGGCAGTAAGTGTGTGGGTTGATTTCTGGATTCTCTATTCTATTCCATTGGTGAATGTGTCTGTTTTTATGCCAGTACCATACTGTTTTGGTTATTATAGATTTGTAGTATAGCTTAAAGTCAGGTAGTGTTATGCCTCCAGCTTTATTTTTTTTGCTCAGCATTGCTTTGGCTATGCGTGGTCTTTTATTGTTCCATATAAATGTCTGAATAGTTTTTTCCATTTCTGAGAAAAATGTCTTTGGAATTTTGATGGGGATTGCTTTGAATTTGTATATCACTTTGGGTAGTATGGACATTTTCACTATGTTGATTCTTCCAATCCAAGAGCATGGGATATCTTTCCATCTTCTCGTATCCTCTCTAATTTCTCTCAGCAGTGGTTTGTAGTTCTCATTATAGAGATTTTTCACCTCCTTGGTTAACTCAATTCCTAAGTATTTTATTTTTTTGGTGGCTATTGTAAATGGGCAGGCTTTCTTGATTTCTCCTTCTGCATGTTCACTATTGGAGAAAAGAAATGCTACTGATTTTTGTGTGTTGATTTTGTATCCTGCTACTGTGCTGAAATCATTTATCAATTCCAACAGTTTTTTTGTAGAGGTTTTAGGCTGTTCGATATATAGGATCATGTCATCTGCAAACAGGGACAGTTTGACTTCATCTTTTCCAATCTGGATGCCCTTTATTTCCTTCTCTTCTCTGATTGCTCTGGCTAGTACTTCCAACACTATGTTGAATAGGAGTGGTGAGAGTGGGCATCCTTGTCTAGTGCCTGTTCTTAAAGGAAAAGCTTTCAGCTGTTCCCCATTCAGGATGATATTGGCAGTGGGTTTGTCATATATGGCTTTAATTATGTTGAGATACTTTCCCTCTATACCTAACTTATAGAGGGTCTTTGTCATGAATGAGTGCTGAACTTTATCAAATGCTTTTTCAGCATCTATAGAGATGATCATATGGTCCTGGTGTTTGAGTTTATTAATATGGTGTATCACATTTATTGATTTGCGTATGTTGAACCAACCTTGCATCCCTGGGATGAATCCCACTTGATCATGATGAATAATTTTTCGTATGTGTTGCTGTATTCTGTTTGCTAGTATTTTAGTGAGGATTTTTGCATCTATATTCATCAAGGATATCGGCCTGTAGTTTTCTTTTTTGGTTATATCTTTACCTGGTTTTGGTATCAGGATGATGTTTGCTTCATAGAATGAGTTTGGGAGATTTGCGTCCGTTTCAATCTTTTGGAATAGTTTGTAAAGAATCGGTGTCAATTCCTCTTTGAATGTTTGGTAAAATTCTGCTGTGAATCCATCTGGTCCTGGGCTTTTCTTTGTTGGGAGCCTTCTGATAACAGCTTCAATCTCCTTTATTGTTATTGGTCTGTTCAAATTTTCTACGTCTTCACGGTTCAGTTTTGGGAGCTTGTGTGTGTCCAGAAATTTATCCATTTCCTCCAGATTTTCAAATTTGTTGGCGTATAGTTGTTTATAGTAGTCTCGAATGATTCCTTGTATTTCAGATGAATCAGTTGTAATATCACCTTTTTCATTTCTAATTTTTGTTATTTGAGTCTTCTCTCTTCTTTTTTTTGTTAGCCATGCTAATGGTTTGTCAATTTTATTTATCTTTTCAAAAAACCAACTTTTTGATTCGTTGATCTTTTGAATTGTTTTTTGGTTTTCAATTTCATTCAGTTCTGCTCTGATCTTAATGATTTCTTTCCGTCTGCTAACTTTAGGATTGGATTGTTCTTGTTTTTCTAGTTCTTTAAGGTGAAGTGTTAGGTTGTTCACTTGCCATCTTTCCATTCTTCTGAAGTGAGCATTTAATGCAATAAATTTTCCCCTCAATACTGCTTTTGCAGTATCCCACAGGTTTTGGTATGATGTATCATTGTTTTCATTAGTTTCAATAAACTTTTTGATTTCCTGCTTGATTTCTTCTTGGACCCATATGTCATTAAGTAGAATGCTGTTTAATTTCCATGTGTTTGCATAGTTTCCAGAGTTTTGTTTGTTATTAATTTCTAGTTTTAATCCATTGTGGTCTGAGAAGATACATGGGATAATTCCAATTTTTTTGAATTTATTGAGACTTGATTTGTGACCTAATATGTGATCTATCCTGGAGAATGATCCATGTGCTGATGAGAAGAATGAATATTCTGAGGTTGTTGGGTGGAATGTTCTGTAGATATCTGCCAATTCCAATTGGTCTAGAGTCTTGTTTAGATCTTGTGTTTCTCTACTGATTCTTTGCCTAGATGATCTGTCTAATATTGACAGTGGAGTGTTCAGGTCCCCTGCTATTATGGTATTAGTGTCTATTTCCTTCTTTAGGTCTAATAGAGTTTGTTTTATAAATCTGGCTGCTCCAACATTGGGTGCGTACATATTTATGATTGTTATGTCTTCTTGATGGATCAGTCCTTTTATCATTAAGTAGTGTCCCTCATTGTCTCTTTTTATGGTTTTTAGGTTAAAGTCTATTTTGTCAGATATAAGAATAGCCACTCCTGCTCGTTTTTCTTTTCTGTTTGCATGGTAAATCTTTTTCCATCCTTTCACTCTTAGTCTGTGTGAATCTTTATGGGTGAGGTGGGTCTCTTGTAGGCAGCATATAGTTGGGTCCTGCTTTTTGATCCAGTCAGCCAGTCTGTGTCTTTTAATTGGGGAATTTAAGCCTTTAACATTAAGAGTTGTTATTGAAAGGTGTTGATTTATTCCTAGCATTTTATTGGTTGTTTGGTTGTCTTAGGTGTCTTTTGTTCCTTGCTTTCTGATTTACTGTTTGGTTTCTTTGTTTGTTGGTTCCTTAGGTTGTAGATAGTGTTTTTGTTAGCTTGTTTTCTCTTCATGAATGCCATTTTTATTGTACTAGCGGGTTTAGATTTTTCTTAGGTTCTTATGGCAGTGGTAGTTATTTTTCGGGAACCAAACCCAGTACTCCCTTGAGGATTTCTTGTAAGGGTGGTCTTGTGGTAGTGAACTCCCGCAGTTTTTGTTTGTCTGAGAAATATACTATTTGCCCCTCATTTCGGAAGGATAGCCTTGCAGGGTAGAGTATTCTTGGCTGGCAATCTTTGTCTTTTAGTATTTTGAAAATATCATCCCATTCCTTTCTAGCTTTTAGGGTTTGTGATGAGAAGTCTGATGTTAACCTGATTGGGGCTCCCTTATAGGTGATTTGACGCTTCTCTCTTGCAGCTTTTAAGATTCTCTCTTTGTCTCTGAGTTTTGCCAATTTGACTATGACATGTCTTGGAGAAGGCCTTTTTGGGTTGAATACGTTTGGAGATCGTTGAGCTTCCTGGATCTGAAGATTTGTGATTTTTCCTATACCTGGGAAGTTTTCTGCCACTATTTTGTTGAATATGTTTTCAATGGAATCTCCATTTTCCTCCCCTTCTGGAATACCCATGACTCGGATATTTGAGCGCTTGAGGTTGTCTGATATCTCTCTCAGATTTTCTTCCATGTCCTTGATTCTTTTTTCTTTCTTTTTGTCTGCTTGTGTTATTTCAAACAGCCCATCTTCAAGTTCAGAGGTTCTCTCTTCAACTTCGACAAGCCTGCTGGTTAAACTCTCCGTTGTGTTTTTTATTTCGCTGAATAATTTCTTCAGTTCAGCAAGTTCTGCTACATTTTTTTTCAGGACATTGATTTCCTTGTATATTTCCTCTTTCAGATCCTGTATACTTTTCCTCATTTCATCATGATGTCTAGCTGAGTTTTCTTGTATCTCATTCAGTTTCCTTAGAATTATCACTCGAAATTCCTTGTCAGTTATTTCAAGGGCTTCTTGTTCTATAGGATCTAGAGTATGAGATTTATTAACTTTTGGTGGTGTACTTTCTTGATTTTTTGTATTTCTGGTGTCTTTTTTTTGGTGTTTATTCATTGTGGCAGGGGGTTTCACAGTCCACCGGTTTGAGACTAATGACTAACTAGGATGTTGCTGTGGTTGCTAATTTGGTATGGCTCCCGCCGTGACTGCTCAGTTGGCCTCTAGTGTCTTGTGTGTGTGGTTGCCTCGGGTCTTGGGCTTCTCCGGGGATCCACCTTTCTGGTCAGCTTGTACTCTGCTGGGCTGGTGGATCACGTACCACAGGGTGTGTGATCTCTGTTGAGCTTTCACTTTCTGTACAGGACTTCTCCCCGTTCCGTGTGCTCTGGCCCAGGCTGTTAGATCGTGCAGTGGCGACCCCACCGGGTGTGTGGTTTCTGTCGAGTCTCCCCCCTCTGTGCACACTGTGCTGGGCTGGGGCGTGTCTTCTGCACCCCTCGTCTATCAGCTGGGCCTTCAAGACCCTGCTCAGCACCGCCTCGCCCAGGAAGTCTATCAGGTTTCTGCTAGGCACAGACAACCGGTCTCTCTGGGTGCCTTTGTAGCACTGTGTAGATCTTTCTCGGGTCTTGTTCACCTTTGTATCCCCCCGGTATAAACCGAGTCTAGTGCCTGCCTGCAGCCTGCTCTCCGGCAGGTTCAAGCGGACCTGGGAACTCTCCTACCACACTATTCCCAACCAGAAATTCGTTAGGCTTTTTTCCAAACTGGTGGTCGCAGAGATGTTATCTGCCTCCCAGTAACAGGAAGTTTACCGGGGCCGGAGTCCAGGGTGTGGTGGAGTGACAGTCGGCCCGCCCGTACTTTCTAGCCCTCCCAACACTGGTCGGGACGCCCCACACCCCCAGCCCCGCCAGAGAACCGCGGAGGGAGTGGGAGAGGAGGCCGGCCCGCAGGGTCCGGAGAGCCCCGCGCCAGGCCAAGCAAATGGGCTCAGTGATGGCCGAGCAGGGCGGAGCTGCCCGCACCTGGGAAAATGGAGGCAGCACCGGGGCAGTGAGTGGCCTGGTGGTGCAGGCGGGAGCCGCGTGGGCCAGGGATCACTCACAGTGCTGTGCCAGGTCGGGCGCTCGCTCTGTCTCTGGTTTGTTGCCTTCCGTGTTCTCGGCGCTGCCGCCTCGGGCTGTTCAGTCGCGGCGCCGCTCGGGCGCTCCCAGGAATCTTCTTTAATGCCGGCCTGAAACCTCGAATCCTGAATAGGGCAGCTGGCCGCCTTCAGTGCGGCCCCAGCCTCCGGGATCCTGGCTGCATCCACAGCAGCCCTGGCGCCGTGTTCCCTGTTTCAAGACTCGCTTTTGCAGCTAAGAATCAGTTCTTTTCCTGCTCCACACTTCAAAGCTGTTGCCTGTAAATGAGGCAGCCTCTCCTGCCGGGGGCAAAGTGGCGTTGAGCCCCCACGACCGGCCAGCAGCAGCAGTCCTCCCTTAAGAGATGGCCAGAGGAAGGTCCACAAGTTTCCCGGCTGCCTGAGGCCCAGTGGCCACCTTTTCCACCTCGGCTACTCCGCGCCAGCCGCCGCAGCCGCCGCCATCTTGAAAAACCAAAAACTATATATCCTTTCACGTGTTTTAAAATGGAAAGCTTAATTTTTTTCAGGATAAGTTTAATTATTGAAAAACATATGATTTGGTACATTATAAATATTAACACTTTAAAATAAAATATTTACACTGCCTTAATTTTTTGAGATAAAGTAATTTTATTATACTCCAAAGGTACTATACTTAACATCATTTCTATTTTATAAGAAATACCAAAAAAAAAAGAAAAGAAGTTTTATCAAATATATGAAGCAGGAATAGGCCTATTTTGATGGTTAATGGCTAATAAATATATTTTATTTGCCTCACTTCACAGTTAGCTCTTACAGCTTTTCAGGCTATACCATTGTTAAAAACGTATCTGATGGAATACAAACTCCATAGTCATTTCGTGCCGTCATTATTCTCCTTGAAACTGTGAGCAGACTTTTCAACACTCAGAAATCCTACATTACCCCCATTTTTTCCCTTGAAATTGTACTTTCATTCTCCTCTCAAAATTTGACCCAAATATTTTTTTCTTTAAAGCTCATTTATTGATCACCTGGTTATTTTTCTGTGTAATAAAAATATGTATGTAGTATGAATTTTTATTAATTTGTTTTTAACTTCCTGTGACCTTATTTGTCTAATTGTTAATCATTATTTTTAATGATGTTATAGGCTGATAACTTGATCAGTTCCTCTTCCATGTCATTGAAAACTGCATTGGAAGCTACCGGACTTGCAAAAGATTTACCAGATGATCATCAGACATTCACTTTTTCAACCCTGACATCGGTATGCCTCACTATACCCATGTCTGACAGCCTAGAGCTTTCTACAACCTGGAGTGATGCACTGAAGAAAGTATTTGGGCCTGGGGAAGGAAAGGTAGAGAATCATGACTTTGGAAAGGGGAAGTGGGAAGGGGGAATATGTAGAACAGGGGATATTCAGAAGTTTGTCTGGATAGATTCCTTGGAAGCCATCAGCTACTCATAACTCATGAGCCCATCTGAGACCACTGTGCTAGAATACGCGCCTAGGAGTGGAATCGTTACATGGTGGGGTATGCATGTGCCTGAGTTCACTGTATAGCAGCCGAGTTGTTCTCTTACGTGGTTGTGCAGGTTTACGTCCCACTAACTGTGCATGAGGGTCCCGGGTGCTGCACGCCTCTGCTGCTGCTGGGGGTGGTCAGACTTTCCAGCCTTCACCAGGATGAAGGGCGTCAAATGGTTTCTCATTGGGGTCTTAATCTGAGTTTCTCTGATTACAGATCACAAATGAGGTTGAGCATATGCTCATAAATTGACTTGCTAATAATGTTTTCTTCTCTATAAAATGCCTGTTTGTATATTTCCCCCCTATTTTCTACTGATTAATCTGTTCCTTTGTTACTAGTAGCAGCTCTCTTATTCTTCCTTACACCAATTCCTTACAAAGATTTTCTTCTAGTTTGTGGCTTTTTTCCCCCTCTCATTTAACAAGTGCTGCTTTTATGTCCTGTTTAAGAAATCCTTTTCCCTTCAACACATATTCTTCTGTATTTTCTTCTAAAGTTTTTAACCTTTTGCCTTTTACATTGGTGTCTTTTATCTGCTCGTAGTTGATCTGCGCGTGGGGCATGAGGGAAGCTTTTCTTTTTTCCTGAAGAGATAAACCAGAGCCTCAGCACAGTTTGTTGACATCTCTGTCATAAGCCAAGTGTCCACACAGGCGTGGGCTCTATGTACTGGACTTTCTCTTCTGTTTCACTGTCAATTTGTTTATTCCCATGTCAATTCTATGCTTCCTTAATTACCAGAACTTTATAGAACTTGACACCTGGTAGGATATGTCGTCCCTTCGCCTTATCTCCTCCTTGCCCAGTTGGCTCCAGTCCCCTTGGCCTTGTCGCCCCTCGCTCTGCCTGGAATGCTCTCTCCCCAGATCCGTGCATGTCTTGCTCCCTCAGTTCTTTCAGGGAGCTCCCAACAGTCACCTTATCAACAAGGTGGTCCCTGACCTCCCCACTTAGAATAGCACCTCCCACTGCCCACCTCCTTACTGTGCCTTATTCTCCGTCCTGTCACTTGTATGTCTTGATAACACCTGGCATTATATTATGTGCCATTTGCTGGTTTGTTTATGTCAGCCTTACTCCAGAGAATGCAAACTCCATCCCAAAACCAGAACAGTGTCTGGCAATTAATAGACACCCTGTAAGTATTTATAGAATCAGTGATTTTGCTTTTGATCTTCCATGAATTGTCCATCCATTCCTTTTCCCAATTTTCTTTCCTTTTTATTCTAGCTTTTTATGTGGAAGCATATTAATGTACCTTGTCATGTTTCTGACAAGTATTTTTCCCAATTGTTCCTTATACTTTTAACTGTTTTATGATCTCTTTAACTAAGAGAGCTGTAATGTTTATGTAGACGGCTTTGCTCTTCCTTCCTTGCGGCCTTCCCACTCAGCAGATAATTATTCAGCTAAACCTCTTTCATAAGTTTCCTTTTATACATTGAACTCTTTAATCCGTCCTTGACCTGTGCTAAACTGGGGGGTGCAGATCTGTTCTGTCTTTTCCCCCAGTTAGCCAGTTTTTTCAAATATCATATATGCAACAATTCTTCCTTTTCCAAAAAGCTGTGGAGACTTCTTTATTGTAGATTAAATTTTCATACAGTCTAGAGTGTACTTCTGAGTAACATAATCTGTCAATTACGTAACAATCTTACAAATACAAGCCCTGCAGCCATCTTGTTCGGGTTTAAATCCTGGATCTACCAATGGCTAACTGTGCGACCCTGGGCCAGTACTTAATTCCTCTGTGCCTTGGTTTTCTCATCTGCAAAACATAGATGACGATAATACAAAATTGCCACTTTGTACGCCTCAAGATCATCAAATACAAGCAATTTCATACGGTTAGATGTAATACCTGCCTCCTGGGCTGTTGTGAGTATTATATTAATTGGTAAACGTCCGGTACTCAGGAGAGTGCTGTCACTCGTGGACGTTGGGCGTTTGCTGCTGTTACAGCAAGTGCCCTTCCGTGTTATGCTTCTCTTTAAAAATTCCCCAGCTACATCCATCTGTTTATTCTTCCACATGTACTTTAGAACCATTTGGTCAAGTTTCAAAGATAACTACTGGAATTCTGACTGGGATTGCACTGAACTAATGAATTAATTCAGGACGCACTGACGTCTTTCAGTCCTCGTCCTCTCACCCCGTGCACGCTGGCCTCCCTGTCCTTCTGGGGCCTCAGCAGGGAAAAGGAGGACAGAGCAAAGTGTCTGGGGACACTCCCGGCCTGGTCTGGAGCGTCTGACACGGGCTGGATGGGGGAAGGAGCTAATCTTACTAAATTGGTATTTCAAGACCAAGGCAGGCCTGCCAAGAAGAAATCACGCCAACGAGAAAATTTCCAGAAAGCATCATCTAATTCCTCCAGCTGATGTAATGGAAGCACCAAGGCGTTGGCAGACTACGGCTTAATGGGCTGAACTGCTCGGAAGTTGTGGACTCTGCCCTCACCAAGGACTCAGCTAAATGACGCCAAACTAGACTGGAAACCGCTCTGTTTCCTGTGCTGTCTTGAGGCCGGGTAGCGTGTGATGGGAGGATTGTCACTGTTTATTAATTTTTGGCATTATCTATCTTGAGAGAGCGTTCCAAAGGCCTCGGTGGCCAGGTGAAGAACAGGAGCAGCACAGCCATCTCAGGAGCTCTGGGCTGCCAGGACAGACCACCGTGAAGGCCCTCGTGCCCCTAGACACACCAGTGCCATCCCAGCCTTTGCAGAGCAGAGGTGCCTTGGGAGAAGAAAGGGTGCTCCCGTGAGGTGAGACAGGCCAGGCATTCATCGTCAACTCCGAAGCCCAGGTGCCCAAACTCCTGCAATCCTTACAGCTGCTCCAACTGTGCTTGGCTGTGATTGCTGAGCTCAGGTGGGAGAAGCTGCTCCTCTAGCTTCTGAGGCAGGGGAGGCTCCCTGGGGAGCAGGACGAGCAGAGCTAAGAGGGCATCTGAGTGGAGGAACCAGTGACCACAGAGGACAAAAGGCCTTCGGCCAGAGGGCACTGAGCTCTAGGCGGTCAGTCTGAGTGACGACTGGACACAAACCCTGTTGTATTGACTCGAGGCCTCAGGGGTCCAGAATGGCCTCCACTGCAAAGTCTTTCCCTGGGGCACTGGGAGCAGCCTGCCCATCCTGGAAGGGTGAATGCCCTCTCATCCCTCGGTCTTCACCCAGGGCTGGCCATGCAGGCTGAGGACGAGGGCCTTGACATGAGCCTCAGGACACAGCTGCCTCCCCACACTGGAACTACCTGCCCTCCCCTGGGCTTTGCATGCCCGGGGCCATGTATTGCACCCAGGGGCCTATCGGTCCCCCATGCCCAGCATAGTGCCAGTGGATGGAAGTGTTCTCAGCAGGGGTGCAGTCCCATTCTCTTTGGGAATGCTTTTGGCTGTTACATGACTGGACAGTCCCACACTACAAAGAACTGTCCTGCTGCCCATGTCAAGCCCCAGTGGAGAAGCTCTACCTATAGGTGGTTCTGGGGAACCAGAAGGCAGTGGTGTGGCTGCCACCCCATT
Organism: Cynocephalus volans; assembly: GCF_027409185.1. Lineage (NCBI taxonomy): Eukaryota > Metazoa > Chordata > Mammalia > Dermoptera > Cynocephalidae > Cynocephalus > Cynocephalus volans. The sequence goes on from NC_084460.1 coordinate 298,055,528, forward strand.
GAGAATAAAGGGTACCACTGCAGTTCACCCGCCTGCCATCTCGGCCCTGGGTGGCCTCTACTTTACTGCAGAATTGCCTTATGGAGGGAGAGAATAATTAGAGGGAAGAACGGAAATCTCCTGACTTTACAAATGTGACTTTGCAAAATGAGGCAGGAAGACAGATCTGTCTCCACTACTGTTCATTAAGGAAAGTCCTTTATAAATCCCAAATTAACAATTTCTCATTTAAAGATGGGCGATTATCATTCTTTTCTGGCAATTTATAGCTTTCAAAATGCTGAAATATGAAAATTTTGGGGGGAAAATTTCAGCTATGGTCATGGAAAATGGAAATCCACTTCAAAAGTATTGATAAACATATTTAAAATGATCAATAATCCGAAGTTCAAAAGTAATAATCACATATATATGTTAAATGACCACTTTGGTAATATAAATGTTCCAAAAGGTCACATTAACGTTGTCGACATTCTAGATCCAGGCGGCACAGTGCCCGTGTTACTGGAAAAGCAAATGATTAGTCTGGCTGGATTTTACCCAGCCCAGAGATTCTTTGTCTAAGGCTGGTGACAACACAGGGTTGTCACAATGCTTTTACAATGCCCACCATTCCTTTCAGCTTTCTAAATAATCCCACCAGGCACCTCTGCAGGGAGATGGGTGTGTCTGTGCAGAGGAGGAATTGTGCAAGTATCAGGAGAGATGAAGGCCTTTCTGAAGCGGGACCCTAGTTCATCATCCATAATTTACACATTCACTGAGACCTCCCTGCCAGGCATGGTGCTGGAGACTAAGCACAAAACAGAACCCAGTTGCTTCCTGCACAGCCATGCGAAACCCAGGGACCCTCGACTCTGGGTCTGAGATACTACCAAAGCAGGTCCAATAAGACAGAGCATGTGGATAATTGAGGCCATCTAGCTTTATGGGGGATAAACTGAGTTACGGTGGTCTTTATGGGTTAAAGAAGTGAGTGGCCATCCTACTGAGGCAACTCTTGGCACCTTGGTCCCCAGCCCACACTGCTATCTCTTCCCACAGACCTCAGGCTCCTCCGGGGCCTTGGATACCAGTGCAGGACCTGAAACCTGTTTTCCAAGTGAGTGAAAAGAGTGCTACTAATTCTGGACCATCTCCACCAAGGACAGAATAAAATGTGGCAAGACAAACTTGGGTGAGCAGGTGGAAGGACTCTCACTGAAGAACTTGGACTGTACACACAGCAAACCCTAACCGAGAGAAAGAGCGGCAGCGGAGGAACTGCCGTGGAGACTGGCCTCGGACAGGTACCCACGTGTGCCCAGATCAGCACGACACTCTGCTTGCATCAGCTCAGCTTCTGCTGATGGGGAAACTGAGGCTCAGAGAGTTCATTGCCCAAGACTGGGAACTCAGGTTGTCTGCGTCTAAAGCTGTGCACCTAGGCCCTGAGTGGGCTGCTCGAATGACTCTGCTGTTACCACACTTCATCCACATTACGTCAGTGACCTTCCCAGAGACCCAGACGTTTGGAACATTAGCCGCTGTGAAGAAGCAAAGGTTCAGATGGGTGAAACGATTTGATCAAGGTCAGCTCAGGGGAATCTCTACCAGGATCAAACTCCTCCTCCAGAGCCTTTACACTGCTCTGTGCTCCCTCTCCTGCAAGCTCTACCCCATTTCAGCTACAAATGGATGCACTCCGCTAAGAAGAGAAGAAAAAAGGAAAACTTGAAACAAGAGCCAAGCATCTACAGCCTGCACCCCCCATTCCATATTCACCAGCAAGGGTTCAAAGCCCTGTCTCCACCACCCCTTCCCCAACAGGCCAGTGGCTCTCTGTCTTGGCCCCTGAGTTGGGGGCTGGGGGAGGGGAGTTGGTGCCAGTGGCCTTGGCTTCAGAGCCCAAGGCTTGTGGAGGGGGCGAGGTCAGGCTTTGGAGGGAGGTCAGTGCTTCTGAACTGAAGGATCCAGGCCTCTCCCCCTGCAAGTGCGACCCTGCTCAAGGCCCCCTGCCCACGGTCTGGCTGCTACGTCTACAGGAAGGGGGCTCCCCTTGCCTCCCCCTGCTGTGAGCTAGAGCGCGGCAGGTAAAGTGCTGGGTCCGGGGAGCCCCCTTCCTGTTTCTCCTCGCGCCCTGGGCCCCACCTGCCCAGCTGCGGGGTGGGAGAGGTGGCTTGGAAATCGCGATGCAGAACCACCAGCCTGGTTTCTGACAGCCCGGACTGCACCCCCCTCTGCGTGCTTGGAGGCCCGGGTCCAGGTCGGGGTGGGGTCTGCGCCTCCTTTTTTTCCTTCCTCGGCTTGACTGGGCTCGGCTATTGTTATGCAGAGCCCGGGCCGCGCTTCCTTCCCGGGGTCGGGCGGCCACTTCCAAACCCCCATGGCGTTCAGCTCACCCCGGGTCCCCGCCGAGCCAGGTGAGTCCACAGAAAGTCGGATCGGGGTCCGGGCTCGGGAAGAGGAGCAAGGGGGGCAGGGGGCAGGGGGAGGCGGAGAGACCCGAGTCCGCCGGAGCAAGGCCCGGGGGGCGGCCGCTGGCGCGCAGGCTTAACAGGATCTGCTCGCTGTAATCCCATTTCAGCCATTGTCATTCAGAGCTAGAGCTGGGGGGCCGGGCCCTCTAGGACGACGCGCGGCCACACCAGAGACGCACCGGCATGACAAAGGCCGCGAGGGATCCCGTGGCGGGAAATAAAGACATGAAGGCGTTGGGGGCGCCCGGCGTGCCCCGCCCCAGCTCCCCGGCCGAGGGCGCGCCCTCGGGGCTGGGCCCCCCGTTTCAGGCTTAAGCCCCCAAGCGTTACCCCGAGCGAGGTCGCTCGACCTGGGCCGCGGCGCCCCCCGACGGCCTCCTGGCTCTCTCCCTGGGGGCCCGCAGGGGCACGACGGTGCGGGCAGGACCAGGGTCCCTCGCGGCCGGGCGGCCTCTCCCCGAGCTGCCCGGCCTCGGGTGTCCTCGCCCTCGCCCAGCCGGTCGCGCAGCGCCGGGAGGTGGGACGGGGGCGGCATCGGTGCGCGACCCCGGCGATGAAAAGGGGTGGACCGCGGGGGAGAAGGGGCGGTCCGGGAGCCGCACCCGCGAGCGCGTGGGCCGGGCTAGGAGGCGGGGCCGCCCAGGGGTCGGACCGTGCACGGCGCAAAGGCCGGACCGGAGCCGGGGGGACTCAGTGCACTGCGGAGGGGTCACCTCAGAGACCAGAAGAGGGGGGACCTCCGCGCGGTGGAGGGTGGGGGTGTGTGGGGAGCGCGCAGGGGCCAAATGGGAGTGGGAGGCGTGGCCTGCGGGGTGCGGGTGGAGGCCAGGTGCAGGGGCCTGTAGCGGTGAGTGAGGGACAGGGGCAGAGCCCGGCGGCGCAGGCCGGGAGCGGCTTCCCGCGGCGGAAGGGACACCCTGCGCGGCAGGGCAGTCCGGAGCGACGGACTCGCGTGGACAGCGGGCCTCGGCTCTGCTGCGCGCCGCGGGACGGCGCTTTGGGCTCCGCCGGTGAGGTCGTACTCTTGGCTATCAGAGATCCAGGAACGCGGAGAACCCTGCAAAGCGGGATGAGGCGCGAGAGGGGAGTCACACGACCACACACATGCTGACATCCTCACGTGCTCGCACGCGCGCGCGCACATGCTCAAGCGCTTGCACACCCGCCCGCACGCACGCACGCACGCACGCCCCTGCTCTGCACAGAGCCAGCTCCGCGGGGACCTTTGTTGGAGTTGCAGCTTGGAAAGCTGAGCGGCTTCCGAGGCAGCAGCACCCAGCGTGGGCCGGAAGGGCCTGGGACCCGGGCTGAGCCATGACCCCCAGCAGCCCCCGCGCCATCGGCGCCCCAGCCCAATAGGCACGGGTCCTCGCACGGCTTCCACTCTTGCGGGCCGGTCCCCCCACCCCCCGCGGCGCGCACCCGGCGCAAAGGGCCCTCCCCGCCGTCCAGACCCCAGCACCAACCAGGCCCGAGCGCAGCGCTGGCAGGAGGCTCTGCTTACTCCGGTCCGCGGCATGTCGAGGGCATGCGCTTCCTGACCTTTCCCCAAAGCCACGGAGGGCAGAAGTCAGCTCAGGTCTCCCACTTCTGAACTGCTCAAATAGGCATTCAGTTTTTATGATGTAATTTATAATTTATGCAGGTTGTCTTCATACATATGGTGTTGCTTTTGTGCGTCGGGGTTTCAGGTACTTTATTACTCTGACGGTGATTTGCATTCATGTTCGGTTATCAAGATCATATTTCTCCTGTTTACACCATAAGGGCCCGAAATGAAGATTAATGCCGCCTCCCTTCGTCCGGGTTGTCTCTGTAGACCCCGGGCCGCAGCTCTCCCTTACACCCCAGAGCCCGTCTACTCCAGAACCTGCGCCCAGAGCTGCAGAATAAGGAGGCTGAGCCGCGCCAAAGCCGTCCGAGAAGCCCCAGAGCGCCAGAGGGTCGGTCGGAGCAGGCCACCTGCTCCAGCTGTACGCACGTGGGCAGAGGCCCGGGGTCTGCAGGGACAGAAATAGGTGCAGTGCACAGGAGCCTCCTTTCACGGGAGGCCGTGGCTGGGTGTGGGCAGGCCACTCGGCCGCCGCATCGTAGACCAAGTCCTGCAGGTGAAAGGGGAAGGCGCCAAGGTCCCCTCTGCTGCCAGTGCTACGGAAAGTGCGCGCTCCAGCCACCCGGGACAGTCGCAGGGATCTAGGAAGTCCCTAAGGAGAGAACCAAATGGTGACCCGGACCCGAGGCCGGACAGCCAGAATGTCCCTCCCGGCTTTCAGTGCACCCAGAACGCCTTGCTAAGGGGTCAGCACCCGCCTCCACGAGGGACAGGCCCGGGACTGGAGGGAGCAGCCTCCAAAGCCCTGTTCGAGGTTTGCCAGACACAGCCGAAATTAAGCCAATTAAGATCGAACAAACAGAAACAGGACGGAGTGGACGCTGACCCCGAGAGAAAGGGTGTCTTGCTTGGAATGTAGTTGTTTGTGCCAGCGACGCGCCAACAGCCAGAGAGCCAGGATGGTCCTGCGAGGCAAACCCAGGCTTGAGAAGGCCTGGAGGGCTCCCACCCCATTAGCTGAAAAGGTGCCGGCAAAAGAAACCACCCTGGGTGCTGAAGACTGGGAGGCGAAGTCTGGGTGCGCAAGCATGCTGAGTCTCGAAAATTCTAGCTCAGGTTGGGGCTGGAGAAGGCCCCAGTTCAGGTGGCCCCAGCTGCTCCAAGGGTACCCTCAGCCTCTGCAGAGAGTTGGAGGAGGAGATTGCTTGAGGCCCAGGACCCATCTAAGAGGGCCTTGCCTCAGAAAGTAGAAGTCTGGCTGCGCATTTTCAAAGTACCCTCACTTCTCCAAAGGGGCGGGGGCGCCTGGCTCCCCCGGGAGCGAGGGCAGGGTGTCGCCGGGTCATGTGGCTGTTCCTGTGGTCCCCCACAAAGACCTCTGCCCTGGTCGGTGGGTGCGAGGTGCAGGCAGCCCCCAAAGCATCCCATCACAGGGCTGGGGGCGCAGGTCCGCTGCGCTCCCGAGCGCAATTATTTGATCTGCAGATGTAAGTGGAATTTATTGTAACAACAAATATAGTGATGTCAAAACCCAACCTTGGATTAAAGCCGGCAGCCAAAGGGGAAGTGTATTAATTTCCAACAGCATCTCAGGCCAGAGCCTATTAGAACAAGCTATTCTTCAGGCCCCCCCATCAGAATTAATCATTGGGAGTTAATTTGAAGCTCAGACAAGTTGCTGTTAATTTAGTGCAGGGAGGACGGGATGGAATAAAAAGCTGAGGTGCTGGCCGAGCCTCGTGGGTCTCATTAATCAGCCAGCTGAGACGGCCTGGCTTGATTACAATTTGCAAAAAAATTCATTAGGGCCCGGGCGATTGACAATTTTTCTCTCTGCCTGTGATGTGACTCATTAGGCAGCCAAATGAAAGCCATGATGACGGCCGTGATGACAGCGGCCATCAAGCGCCCTTGTTTATCTTCCTCCCCTTGGCCTGTCTCCCGGGCCTCGGCCTCCGCGCCGGCTCTCGGGGGGCGCCCCGGCCTTCAGGGGTTGTAGAGGGAGAGGACAGCGCCCCGAGAGAGCAGGAAGGCCAGCGGCCGGCCCTCTCCTCCTCCTGCTTCCAAAGAGCGAGCACCCGCGGCTGGGGAGGGCCGGGGAGCTTGGCCCCTGGCGTGGGGCTCCCCTAAGGCAGCCTCCACTCCGAGGGAGCTTCCCTTCCCCGCCGGGTTTGCAGAGCCAAGGCTTCGGGTCCCTCTGTGCCCCCCATTCCCACCATGGGCTTTTGGAGAAGGCGAGTAAGGGTTACACCTGCTATGGTGGAAGGGCATACGGGGGTCACTCCAGGATCTGCAGGGAGGGCCGGGCTCTCAATGCCCGGGGTGCCAGTGAAAAAAGAGGCCACAGCTCTCCAAAGTCCTTGGGCTCGACTCCGAGCCTCCAGCCACAGTCCTGCCGGGGGCGCACCTGGCCCGGGTGCAGACTGGCCCAGGTGTGTGTGGGAGTGGGCGGATGACGTCCCTGCGGGCCTCGAGTGCGGCGACAGCGCCGCGTGGCCTGTGGCGTCCTGCCCCGAGCAGATGACGCCCACCGGCGGCCAGCCCTCTGCGCCCACAGGCCGGGGGGATTGGGGACCAGCCGGGCCTTGCGGAGCGGGCGCCGGGGCAGGGCGCGACCCGACGCAGTCCCCTCCCAGGCTTTGGGGCGCTGGATGTGGGACGGAAAGGAGCCGCTGCAGCGCTCCGCGCCGGGCAGAGCCGGCTGAGGCCCTCGGGGGACGGGCTGCTGCATTTCATTGTGCTCCAAAGCCAAGCCTGGGCCATTTTCCGCCCCTGGAAATGTTCGGAAGGCGGCGGGAAACGGTGACTGTCGCTCCCGGCCGCCGCCCCGCACCTGAAGTTTAGGCGGAGGCCTCGGTCCCCAGGCCCCTGCGTCGCGGGGAGGTGACGGGTTGTGAGCCGTGTAAATTGTCAGTATCGACCCGCGGCGACGCGTCGCCCCTTCTTCGACCGAGAACCGTGGCGGTGCCGCGCGGCTGCTGTGCGGCGGGCTCCCCGGCCTCGCCGCGCTCCTTGCGGAGGCTGGGGCTGCTCCCGCGCTTCGGGCTGCTGGCGTGGTGGCCGCCAGGACTCCGGCGCCACGCTCGCCCGCTCCACCCAGCGGGACACCCCGGGCCTGTCCCCGGCAGCCTCGGCTCGCCTGGCCGCGAGCGCCTGGCGCGCGCTTCGGGGCCGGGAAAGGCGGCGGCGGGGCTGGCGGGGCTGGCGGGGCTGGGGCTCGGCCCAGCACCGGGGCCGGCGGGGCACCTCCCGGGCCCCTGCGGGCCGCCACCCCGTCGCCCGCGTCCCTCTCCCTGGCCCTTTGTGGCGCTGACCGCCCGGCGCCCTCGGGGTGGGGCGGTGGCCGGGTCCCGCCCCCTTCGACCCCGCCCGCAGGGGGAGGTGCCGCGCCCGCCGGCGCCCACAGCCCGCTCCGCCCGCGCGGCCTGCCCGGTGTCTGCCCCTGTCGGAAGATCACGCCCCGAGCCTGATTTATGGACCCTCGGCCCTGCCCGCGAGCGAGCACCGCTTCTTTTCGGGTCGGTGGCGTTGGAGAGAAAATGCATTTCCTCCCTGGCTGTAGGCGATCTGCAGCGCCAGGAGTTTGTGCGCGACCACCAACACCCTCTCTCGTTCCCTCCTGCGGGCACCGAAGTTTGCCAGCCTCCTAGGTATTGATCAGGCTGTTTAAAAGGGGAAAATGTTAGATTTCTCAGGAGACAACTGGGTTTTCTTCCTTGCATAACCCTACTAGAGCTCTTGCTCTCCAATTTAAACCTGGTAAGGTGCAGTGCGGCACGTGTCGGCCACCTGGGCAGACCTGGACAGGGGACGTTTATCCAGTACTGGTCCCAGACCAGTTGCCCGGCCACACCCTGGCAGTGCCCTCAGAACAGTCATATTCTGGACACACTTGTGAGGCCCAGGGGTTGGTCTTTTTCTCCCTCTCTCCTTTTTATTATTCACAAGACTGATTGTTTAAATGTCATAACTTAAAAGAAAACAAGCTACACTGAAATAAATTAAACACAACGGAGACGTGCTTCAGACATGGCTCAGATAGAATATGCAACCCCAGGAAAGGAAGCCAGGCACAACCAAAGCAAGGCAAAGCGAATTTCCAGGCTGCCCAACAATGTCTGCTTTTCAGTCAACTCAAAAAGCCAAAACATAAAAACAAAAAGAAGTTTAAACCCCAGTGTTTGTTCTTGTGTTTCGTGTTTACCTTTGGAAAAGCATGGAAAGGTAGCTGCTAGGCGCGGCAGATTACAGCGGAGGTTTTGCTTTCTTCTGGACTGTGAATGGAGAATATTAGGGGTAATCTGGTCCTGTAACTTTCAAAATACCGCAGCTGAGATCCAGTCTATACAGATACCTATGTACAAAGTAGGATAGTATAATAAATATTCAGTGTGTCTTCCAGTGTGGCGGTCGCCCCTTCAAAAGCAGTCTTTTAAGCCCGTTTAATGAATATATTCTCGGTTTGCTTGGGACGTCCACAGTCGGGGTGTGACCTGGAGTTTGGCGAGTCCACCGTGAGTCCCCTCCTGTGCTGGGGCTTCTCCAGGTGGGTGCCAGGCCCTGGCCCTCCCTGGGCCCTCAGGGCCGGGCCTGCTCCAGCTGCTGATGCTGACTTCTGATAGCGAACCTGCTGACGTGGACGGGGATGGGCACAACGATCTTGGGGTTCCGGGAGGGCTCCCCGGTCTTGGAGTTGGCATTGCCCGCCTTCACCCGTTTCCACTTGGCCCGTCGGTTCTGGAACCAGATTTTCACCTGCACCTCGCTGAGCTTGAGGGCGTGGGCGATCTGCGAGCGCTCGGTCAGGGAGAGGTACTTTTTGCAGTGGAACTCCTTCTCCAGCTCCAGCAGCTGCTCGCTGGTGAAGGCGGTCCGCCGCCGCCGGTTCTTGCCGGTGGACGTGCTGCTGCCCGCGGCGCCGCCGCCCGGCGCGGTCTCCTCCGGCGCGTGGCCGGGCTCTTCCTCCTTGTGGGCCGCCTGGCCGGTCAGATTGTCGTCCGAGCTGTAGTCCACATCGCTCTCCAGCGAGAAGCTCTCCTCCTTGCCCTTCGGGTCGTCCTCGCCCTTGGACTCGTCTTTCCCTTGCGCGCGGACGGCCCCGACTGAAAGCAAAACCAAACGGCGTTTGATTACATTTCGCACGCTGCCCCTCTCCCCGTCGCACCGCCGCTGGGGTATTCCACACCCGCCCCCCTTCGCGGATTGTCTGTGCCACTAACACATGGTGACTTCCTGCCCTTTGGTGGTGGGGGGGGGAGGAGCGTGAGAAAGCTCAGAGGAGAGGAGGGGGCCGCATAGGCGACGGCCCTTTGCCCAGAGCCATCACTCCGGGGACCGCCGTGCCACCTCCGCACCCTCCCAGCCTCCAGCTGCTTAAGGGGAAGTGGCAGGACGCCTGAGGCCCAAGAGAGCGTCCCCTTTGTCCCCGGGCTGGGGGCTGGGTGAGGACTGAGGGGGAGTTTATGATCCATCCTGCCTCCCCCAGAGTGAAAATTTAGCAAACCTCAGTGTCATCGCAGTCAGAGCGGAGGCGTGGGGACGTGCAGGTGCCAGAAAGCGTCGTTTTTGAGTCAGATAATTTTGGTCACAGGGACGTCTCACAGCCTTAGGAGAAGTTCCCAGCAGACACCCTCAACGCACACTTGCAGCCACACAGCCTCCCAGAAACCCGGTTCTCCCGGGCAAGCCCAGGCGCAGTGAAGGGGTTTACAAGTCTGGACGCCCCCGGGCACACGCACGGCCGAGAGGCGCAGCCCGACACTCCCCCCGGGGCAGCCACCTACCCTGGGCCCCAGGTCACGGCGGGGGAAGGGAGGTGGACTGGGCCAAGCGCACAGCCAGACAGATTTGTCGCCCCGCGCAGCAGCTGGCGGGGCGTGGGGGTGGGGCGCTCGACGCTCCCCCAGAGACCTCGCTTGTCGCGTGGCTCTAAATGTCCCCTGGAGGCCCCGCGGGAACGCGGAGCTGGCCCGCCCCTGCCCCCTCCCGCCCGCGCGTCCGGGCTGCGCGCGCCGCCGACTCACCGAGCGAAGCCTGCACCGCCTCGGCCGCGGAGAAGGCGAGCAGCAAGCCGTCCTTGGCCAGGAAGCCTTTGCCGTCCTCCGCGTCGGCTTGCAGCGCCTCCGCCTTGTCGAAGTTGCCGCCGTTGGGCAGCGGCTGCGGCGCGAACTTGCGGGCGGCCGCTGCTTCCTGGTGCTGCGGCGACGCCGAGAAGCCGCCGGGCAGCGTGGCCATGAGCGTGGAGGTGAGTGCCATGCCTTGCGCCAGGCTGGAGCAGAAGCCGGTGGGCAGGCTGGGGATCTGGTGGTGCGGGTGCGCGGGCGGCAGCGCGGGCTGCAGCGCGGCCTGGGGCAGCGCGGGCGGCGGCGGCGGCGGCGGCGGCAGCACCACCGGCCGGTAGGGCATGAACATGGGGTAGCCGGTGTAGACGAAATGGCCAGGGCTGGGCTGCGGCGGGCTGCCGATCAGCGAGTCTATGCTGAAGGCGGTGCTACTCCCCAGCGGGCGCTGCATCATCATCAACGACGGCGGGAACGCTGCGCTCATAGACGCGCTCGGGAGAGGCCAGCGACAGGCGAAAAGTCCCCGCGCCCTGCCGCCACCGCCGGGAAGCCCGCCGGATGCCTGGAGCACCGCCGGGAGCGCCGGGCAGGGGCCGAGCGGGACCCGGAGAGCCAATGCCGCCGCCGCTCAGTCCTGGGCCCGCCGCATGCCCGGCGGGGGCGGGGGCGGGCGGTGCGCGGGGTGCGGCCGTGCGCCCCGGGGGTGGAGAGGGCGCCCGGGCCCCGCGGGCTCGCTGGTGCCGCCGCCCGTCGGAGCCCGCCCGCGTCGCGTCTGCGGCTCTCGGCGCCGGCCAGCAGCCGTCCGTGCGTCCGTCTGTCCGTCCCGCCGCACGTCGCCTCCTACTGGCCGCTCGGGAGCGCGCGAAGCCGGCTCACTTGTCTCCGGCGGGCGCCGCCAGCACCTTTAAATCCCGCTCCTCTTTCTCATTCACATTTTGCCTGCTGCCCGGCCGGGCGCGCCTCACGTGGGGCCGGGCGCCGGCGCCCATTGGCTGCGCCGGGAGGGGCGTGGCCGAGCGGGGCCCCGCCCCTGCCACCCAGGCTGGCCGCTAGCGGGCTGCGGGCGCCACCGTCGGAGCGCTCGGGCCGGGAGCCAGAGCCTGAGCGCCTGGGCAGCGCGGCGCAAACTTGAGAGGGGCCGAGGGCACCGCCAAGGCTCGGACCCCGGGCCCCTGCAGGCTTGCCCTTACAGGGCAGCTTCTGGGGCACGCACCCGCCGTGGCCGGCTGGAGGCGTTTCTTTCCGTTACATTTGCGGTGGGACAAACCTGCTGGCGGCTCACCCTAGGGCTGGGTGCTCTGGCTGCGCCGGGGGGTCTGGGAGAGGTTCCTGGAGTTGGGGGGTAGAGTCCTGCCCGTCCAGATCCGCCCCCACCTCCATGCCCCCAGGGCGCCGGCCGGGAGCTGGCAGCCCCCAGCCAGGCGCTGGGAACCCCCCGGGTGGCTCGCGGCGCCCCCGGGTTTCCGGCGGGGCGGAGAGGCTGCTGGTGCTCCCATCCCGAGCTGGGCCCTCCCGTGAGCGACTCCTCTCATTTTTCATGACATTCTTAATCGTCGCACCTATTTAGACACTTTGCCAGCACGCACCAAAATAACAGCCACGATAATTATGATAATAGGGCGAGTCCTTTATGTGCTCCATCCTCGGGGAGGAGGGGGGAGTAGTTCTGCCTGCAGACTGCAGAACGTGAGATTATCCTGATGAGGCTTTATGATGTTTGCTCAAATAAAAGCTGCGTTTCGTAAATAGGCGCTAATTAAGCACGTTGGGAGCGCTCACCCTGGCCCCGCCGCCCGGTTTCCAGCTCGAGGACTCGAGGGCGCGCGGCTCCCCTTTGGCGCCTGCAGGATGGAGCCGGTTCCCTCAAGATGTTCCTCGCGTTCTCGACAATGGTAAAGACCCCGAAATTTGGGAGTAAGGGAGTGTCGGGGTGGAGGGGGACCCGGGATTCTCTTATCCCTTCCCCCGCGTGAAAACAAAAACTTTCGGCTCTCGTGTTCCCTTTACAGTGGGAATCACTCGGTGGCCAGGGCGGACCGTGCCAGGCGCGCCGGCGCGCGGGGCCTCCACGCGCCCCAGGGCCTCGGCCTCAGCTTCCCGGGTCTAGACGTCCGCCCTGCGCGGCCGACAGCACCGGGCCGGGGAGGAGGAGAGCAGGGCACGGTCACGTCGGTCTGAAAACCAGCTCGCGCCGAGGAGCTAGTGACTCGGGAGTGGGCCCGTGTGGGACGTGTGTTATGTATCACTTACAGGCACGTTCAACTGGGAGATAAAGATAAATCGATCTTTATGAATTTATCGATCCGATTCTTTGAAACCCTTCTTTCTGCTTCTTCCTCTCTCCCTCTAACCCCAAGACCCCCCAGGGGACGTCTTAATCCCAGACCACGTCCTCGCCCAGGAATGTGGCCCGAGACCCACTGTCCATGCAGCGGGCCCTGGAGGGGACAGCGACCCCGGACGCTGAGGAAACTCGCTGGCCCCACTGCCAGCCGCCCTGCTCCCCCACCCCTGCTCTCCCCACCCCTGCTCCCCCCCACCCCTGCTCCCCCTCGTCTGCTCCCCCACCCGTGCTCTCCCTCGCCTGCTCCCCCACCCCTGCTCCCCCCACCCCTGTTCCCCCCACCCCTGCTCCCCCCACCCCTGTTCCCCCCACCCGTGCTCCCCCCTCCCCTGCTCCCCCACCCCTGCTCCCCCACCCTTTCTCCCCCACCCCTGCTCCCCCCACCCCTGCTCCCCCTCACCTGCTCTCCCACCCCTGCTCCCCCACCCCTGCTCCTCCCCCTGCTCCCCTCTGCTCCCCCTCACCTGCTCCCCCACCCTTTCTCCCCCCACCCCTGCTCCCCCTCGCCTGCTCCCCCCCACCCACAAAGACGTCTGGAGCGCGTTTGGCCACTCCAGGCCGCAGTAATAGATGGCTCAGCAGCAGGCGGTTTGAAGGGAATTCATTAGGACGCCGCCCGTGTTGCCTCCACTCACATTCCGCCCAGACCCCTAGGTGGCTTAGGTGGAGTGAGGGACATGAATTCCCGGTGGTATCCACAGGGAAGGAGGTGTCTGTGAGTTCTCCAAGCTCTGTACCTCGTTCTCCACTCTCACAAAAGAAGAAAAAGAAAAGGGAAAGGAAAAGGAAAAAGAAAAATCAAAGCCCGGGGCGAAAGGCTGATTTCCTTAAGAGCACAATAAATACTCCCTGTCATTATGAGATAGTTCCAGTAACACAGTCTCGGGTGTCATTACCTTGTTTTTTTGCATACTAAGTAAAAAGCTCCACTCCTTCCTTCATTTACGTTCCCACGCCGAGTCCATTCGCCACGTGTCACTGGCATGCCTGTGACAGCGGTTACTCATTTCACCCAGGCACGTTTGCCATCCGCTTTGCTATTTCGCCGCAAAAATTTTGTTCTAGGGACCTCCGTCTCCTGATTATGACCCTCCGAGAGACAGGGATTCCTTTGATTGTCCTGGTGATAGTTCTCTGTTTAAAGTTCAGCAAGAAGATCTAGGTCCGTTGAATTATAGCTACACTTGAAATAATTTGACAGATATTATTTGCATCCATGAATTGCCATGGAGAGTATTGACTGCAGGGGTTGTAATACTAATCTTCTTTTATTAGTGAGTTCAGATAATTCTCATCAATATGAATTTTATTTACTGGTGTGCTTTTTCTCGAATGCAAGGCGGTAATATTTTCTCGTCTAATGCTTAACTGCTTAGAAAACGACTGTTCGCCTCATAAAAGGATCCTTGTGTTTCGCTGTGATTAACAAAATTCATTCGGGGCACCTCAGCTACCTGCAAAGCGTTCAGAGCGTGGGGACTGCGGGTAATAAAACCCTTTAGAGTTTTTCCTGGGCTCCTTGGAGAGATTTATGGGCAGCGAGCGACAGGTACACGGCTTATCCATCCTTCGGGGTCCTACCTGCTTAGCTCGTAACCACCTCCCACTGCAGAGCCCTCGGTGACTCAGCTCTGCCCAGGCTGCGCGGGAAAACCACTGGGCACAGATCTTTGCGACTTTGCTAAAAGAGCCCCTCCCCCCTCCGATTAGGACACGCGAAGGACGCGCTGGAAGGGGAGAGCTGGGTCGTCCAACTCCGGTTAACTTTCCTGGGAACCTCCCGCCCGATGGAGACAGCGCAGCCCCTGGGCACGTTACTTGAAAGGTGCCAAGCTAGTGTCAGGATCGTATTAAACCACTTAAAACTTCAGATATTCAGTAAAAGCGATGGGGATTAAGTTGGCTCCACGCTTCGGAGCTGTCCCAGTCAGCGTTTGCATGCCGGGGATTGAAAGCTAAGTGGAAAATATGAAACGCACAAGTGAGTGAATGAATATTCATCCGGCAAACTTGCGCCGGCCTGCGCAGCGCAGCGCAGCCCAGCCCGGAGGAGGAAGCGCCGCGGACCGAACGCTTCGAAGCCGCCGCCGGGGTTGAGGTCGCCGGTGTTCGTGGAGAGGGGGCGGCCTGGGCGTCCCCGGTCTGGGTGGACGCGGAGAAACCTACGGGCCTCGCGGGCCTGGCGCCCCGGACGAGAGCCCAGGCGCAGGCGACAGGCTGGTTTCTCGGGCAACCGGCTTGTTTTTATTTATAGGGATTTGGAGTGGCCTGATCGTTCGGTCATTGCCGCAGCTCCTGCTCCTGGCAATAGTTGGGAAGTAACTTGGGACGGGTTTTATTTATGGAAGGGCAATTGGGATTCACACCCAACTAACCCAGAACAGTCCCTCCGAGCCCCAGACGCAGTTACAAAGGGGCGCTTGTGTAAAATTCCCCATCAGACACACCGATTTGCAAGTAGCAGGAAGAATTGAAGCCTCAGCTTTCTAACTATTTTATTCAGCTTTTTTCTTTTCTTTTTTTTTTTTTAAATCTGAAAGCCCAAAATAGACTCCATGTGGTTCTAAGTGAAGACAGCCCTTGGCCGGCTTTGAAATAGCTCCTGCAATTATGTAAAAGAGCCATTCACCAACAGGACAGAATTAAAAGGGTCTTGCCCGCTTCCCTTTCATTGCCAACCTCTCATGTTTGGCTTTTCAAAGCACTTCCAACACGATGTCTTTCTCCAGGACAAAAGGCAGAACAAAAAAAGTCCCCAAACTTGTAAATTGAACGTCAAGGGAACTTTAAACAATTTAAAGCCCATAAATAATGATAAAGGGGACTGGCAAAAAAGGCAAACCCATTCAATTAATAGAGTTTCCCAAGCAAGGATCAAGTGGTTTATAAAATAAAAGTCTTCGGTTCCATTATACTGTCCCTCGGCCGTGCAGAGAGCGGGACAGGGGGCTTTTCTAAAGCGCCCTGAAGAAGCACTTTGCGGGACTATGTGTGCCGCGACATTCTTATGTAGAAAGTTTGCTTTTTGTCCCTCACCCTCAAAGAGCAGGAACAAAACAATCGCAAAGCAGCAACGTGAAGGGGAGGGGCCCTTTTTTTTTTTTTTTTTTTTGGCATTTTCTCCGAGGAGTTGGAAAGTGTTCTCCGCAGGCCTGAAGGCCGGGAGACGTGACCCTTCCCGCCTGCGCCGCCCTCTCCGCTCCGCGCGGAGGACCAGGCGGCGCCGCGGGCTCGTGGGACCCGGGGACCGGGCGGAAGGCGGGATCCTGCACGGCCGGGGCGCGCGTTGCGAGCGCTTAGAGGCCGGGGCTCCCCCGCACCCCACGCCGGGCTTGGCTACCGGGTGGGCCCAGGCGTCCGGGGGCGCAGGCGGGGTCCTAGTTCTTCTTCCGAGCGGCCCTGACGCTTGGTCTGCGGGTTCGTGACCACTGGGGGTAACGGATCGCCCAGCGCCCGCGCTCACGGCGGGGCTCCCCGGGAGCAGCCAGCCCGGCGAAGGGGTCCTCCGATGGGACTGCGGCTGACGCCCGCCCCCCGGGGCTCCCGGCCCGAGAAGAAGGAGCCCTCGGCGGAGGCCCAAAGGCTGCGGTTGCGTGGGCGGAGGCCTGGGGCCGGGGCGAGGAGAAGCGGGGGGTCAGGAAGGGAGGGGAGAGGAGAGGAGGGGAGGGGGCGGGGGGAGGAGGGGAGGGGGGAGAGGAGAGGAGGGGAGAGGAGAGGAGGGGGTGGGAGAGGAGAGGAAGGGGTGGGGGAGGAGAGGAGGGGAGAGGAGAGGAGTGGGGAGGGGAGAGGAGGTGGTGGGAGAGGAGAGGAGGGGGTGGGGGAGGAGAGGAGGGGAGAGGAGAGGAGTGGGGAGGGGAGAGGAGAGGAGTGGGGAGGGGAGAGGAGAGGAAGGGAGAGGAGAGGAGGGGGTGGGGGAAGAGAGGAGGGGAGAGGAGAGGAGGGGGGAGGGGAGAGGAGAGGAGGGGGGAGGGGAGAGGAGAGGAGGGGGGAGAAGAGCAGGGTAGGGGGAGGAGAGGAGGGGAGAGGAGAGGAGTGGGGAGGGGAGAGGAGAGGAGGGGGGAGGGGAGAGGAGAGGAGGGGGGAGAAGAGCAGGGGAGGGGGGAGGAGAGGAGGGGAGAGGAGCAGGGGAGGGGGGAGGAGAGGAGGGGAGAGGAGGGTGTGGGGGGAGGAGAGGAGGGGAGAGGAGAGGAGGGGGGAGAGAAGAGGAGGAGGGAGAAGAGCAGGGGAGGGGGGAGGAGAGGAGGGGAGACGAGGGGGTGGGGGGAGGAGAGGAGGGGGGAGGGGAGAGGAGAGGAGGGGGGAGAAGAGCAGGGGAGGGGGAGGAGAGGAGGGGAGAGGAGCAGGGGAGGGGGGAGGAGAGGAGGGGAGAGGAGGGTGTGGGGGGAGGAGAGGAGGAGAGAGGAGAGGAGGGGAGAGGAGAGGAGGGGGGAGAGAAGAGGAGGAGGGAGAAGAGCAGGGGAGGGGGGAGGAGAGGAGGGGAGACGAGGGGGTGGGGGGAGGAGAGGAGGGGAGAGGAGAGGAGGGGGGGAGAGGAGAGGAGGAGGGAGAAGAGCAGGGGAGGGGGGAGGAGAGGAGGGGAGAGGAGGGGGTGGGGGGAGGAGAGGAGGGGAGAGGAGAGGAGGGGGGAGAGGAGAGGAGGAGGGAGAGGAGGAGGGAGAAGAGCAGGGGAGGGGGGAGGAGAGGAGGGGGGTCGGGAAGGGGGGGAGAGGAGAGGAGGGGAGAGGAGAGGAGGGGTGGGGGGAAGAGAGGAGGGGAGAGAAGAGGAGGGGAGGGGGGAAGGAGGGGAGGGGCGAGGAGAGGAGGGGGGAGAAGAGCAGGGGAGGGGGAGAAGAGGAGGGGAGAGGAGAGGAGGGGAGGGGGAAAAGGAGAGGAGGGGGAGAAGAGGAGGGGAGATAAGAGGAGGGGGGAGGAGGGGGGAGGAGAGGAGGAGGCAGGGGGAGAGGAGGGGAGGGGGGAAAAGAGGAGGGGAGGGGGGAGGAGGGAGAGGAGAGGAGGGGAGGCGGGGCGAGGAGGGGGAGGAGAGGAGGGGGCGGGGGGAGAGGAGAGGAGGGGGGAGGAGAGGAGGAGGCGGGGGAGAGGAGGGGAGGGGGGAAAAGAGGAGGGGAGGGGGGAGGAGGGGAGGGGAGGCGGGGCGAGGAGGGGGGAGGAGAGGATAGGTGGGGCGGGGGCGGGGAGGAGAAGCGAGAGGGAGGGGGTTGAGGCGCGGGCGGGGGGTGCGGGGGAGGGGCGTTCACTTCCGTCCCGCCCGGAGGCCGCGTCCCTTCGCGAAGCTGAGGTCCTGGGGCGCTTCTCCCCGGGCCTTCTTTCGAACCGTCTCGAACCGTCCGCCCCCTCGGATTCCCGCGGCGCCACCTTTCGGGGACGTCAATGCGCCGCCCCCCGGCGCCCGGCTTTCATCCGCCGCACAGCGGGCACTGTTCGCGGGACTTCACAGAGATGCTAATCCCGGGGCGGCAAGGACACGGCCTGGGAGGTGGGCAGAGGGCACGGAGGGGTGAGGGTGCGCTGGCCTGGGCCCTCCTGGGGCGCCGCGTCCCCTCCGCCTTCCCCTGGAAGGTGGGGCACGTGGCGATGGGTCCGGGCTGGACACAGCCGGCGTCTAATGCGTGCTGAGGAAGAAACGGCGCTCCCACATCTCGCCAGGAGACCGCGCGTGCGCGTGGACGGTGCCGACGACTCTGCTGCATCTCCTCGGGCCCCCCAATCGGGGCCTCAGCTGCCGGCCCCGGATGGCCCCGACCCCCTGCAGGGGTGTTGTCTTTCAAAGAGGACGCAATTTGCCTCGAGTGCCTCCATTGAACCCTTTAGAAACCTCGCCGGGGGGAGCAGAAGGGTGTTTGGATCGTCGGCCACCCCCATGGGGGGCGCCGCTTCGACTTCAACTTCTGCAGAGACCGGGTAAGAGGCAGCGGTTGTTGTCAGGAGACTTCGTTCCTGTCCCTCCAGAAATACCTGCAAAGCCCGGCGGGCATTTCCTCTGGTTCTCGCCCCCTCCTAAAAGAAAACGGCGACCCAGAAAGGATGTCAGAAGCCAGGGGCAGGGCGATAGGTGTAGATAGAAAGGGGAGATGTTGGCTCCTTGGACAGGGAGGATCAGAATGACCTCTGACACTCCTAACAAATGCCCCAGCGGGATTCCCAGGGAAAGGTCGTTGTGAAAAGGTCGCTCAGAAATAAGCTCATCTGGAACACTCAAGGGTGGGCATGTCTGTAACTGACCTACCTAGCCCCATTGAGGTCGCCCCAAAGGACAGCTTTGGCCATCAGAGGCAGCTCCTCGGGGAGACCACCTGCAGCAGGGGACTTTTCCAAGGAGAGAGCAGGAGGGGAGTGTGTGCTGGACGGGGGGGCCTGGCTGGTCATTCTTTTAATCAACAAGAAAATGCAGATAGCCGTAGATGCCAGCCCCCTTCTAAAAACAGAGCACCCAACTTACAGAATCAGGGAAACGAAAAGTGCTTCCTCTGAAATACACTCGCACATCGGAGGAAAATCCCAGGGTCGATCTTTTACTCTTGTTTCAGGGGCTTGCAAGCCACGGAGAGCCAGAGCCCATGAGAAGGGCAGAGGGTGGAGGCTGGCGCAGGACCCAACTTCCTCCGCCCCCTTCAGACTCTTGGAACCTCACCTACCCCAGGCTCCTAGGGTGGGGGTGGGTCATGGTCTCGCAAAGGCTGAGAAATGAAACACAGGGTGGGCCATCTGAAACTGTTCCCCAGTCAAATCATACACATTCACTGTCCTCATCATCCCCTGCCCCTGCCTGGGAAGGCTGGGATGGGCGTACGGGAAAGAGACCCTCCTTGTTTCTAGGTCTGTAATTGTTCCACTGCCTTATGTTCCTTAAATATACAGCCCCTTCTTGGTGGTGACCTCAGAAATAAGTGGCAATAGTGACCTCCTTGGCCTTTGAAACAGAGGAACCTTTGAATTTCCTCCATTTGTCATCTGAAAAAACACAGAGGACTCTATTTGCATGACTTTGCTGCGGACAATTACAGCTGTCTTACAGGTGTGACCCGAAGTTCCCAAACTTTAGGGAAAAAAGAACCAGGAGTGAGGTCTGAGAACAAACCCTAAGATACCCCAGTATATTCAACTAGTGACCAGCCTGTTAGAGAGTGTGTAGATGGCACAGGAAACCAAGGGAATGAGGAGCGATTAGTCACAGTGGGAGGGATCCAGAAAATTTTAGAACACTGTCCCTCACACATTCTCAGGGGACACTTTGGGTTTAGTAGAAAATAAAAACAGTTTGCATGGGGCATGTTGTGTGTGTGTGTGTGTGTGTGTGTGTGTGTGTGTGTGTTTAGGAAGTGGTTTTTTGTTTTGTTTTTTTCCCCAAATGATGAACACAGTTTGAAAAGGAAGTATTCATACTTCACTATCTACTGTTTATTCTTCACAATGACTTTGAAACACTCCTGCTGGGGAAAGTTATTCACGCAGTGTATCATTTCTCTGCAGCCCCTTTACACCCACACACCGAGGTGGGCCACACTTAGGCAATTGCTACCTGCATTGGACACAGCCATTGACACCAGAAGAGGGGCTCCCATGGGTGTTGGATGCCTGCTCTGGCCAGGCCACAGTAGAGTGGCCATGGGCAGCAGTGACAGATCCATAGCAGGGCAGAGGGTTTTGTGTAGGGGTCGCTTCCCCGCCCTCTGCCTCCCAGCCCTCCTTCTGGGCATGTGAGAAAAAGTAGTCTCTGCTGGGAAATGAACCCACGCCAGAAGCAATCTGGCTTGTCTCCACCCAGACAAACCTTCTGTTCCCTGAAGTCTGTGACAGTCATGGACATGAAAGGGCAGAAATTGATCATGATGGCTCAGAAAATGGGGACGATTGGATATCATGTTACCAAATTTGATTCATTCCTTGAGTTCAGAGAATTTCTCCTCCCCTACTTAAATCCTCCTCGTTGTCCCCTCCCCCTTTTGTGGGAAGATGAGTGTTGTGGAATCTATTTGTTACTGTGATATCCCATAGTCTATCTCTTCGCTATTATAATTTCCCCCAGCGCTTAACCTTCTTGCAGACCCATAGAAACTGCAAACAAAACAAGGAAACCTCAGAAACCTTAAGAGATGAGAGACTTCTTTTAAAGTTCATCTGCATTCTATCAACAAAACCTTCAAATTCAGTTTATTGTGACTTTATTCAGTATATTGTGACTTGGAAATGTATACTTTAAAATGTAATAAACTGAATAATTTATTGCAGAAGCCAAGTTTTACATTACGTATTTTTATTTTAATTATCTAACAAGGTTATTACATATCTGTAAAGAGAACTCACATAAGTATTACAGATTTTAGTGAACTAACGAGGGACGGGCAGGGAAGTTTTATTTCAGGTTTCATAATTTCTGAAGTCTTACCCCCAGAGCGCCGTGGGTGTGCAGAGCGCTCAGGAGCCCACAGCGCCCCCTACGGACCATGTACGTGATGGCATCGGCCTTAGAGCTTGTTTGGAGTCTATGGTCCCAGGGGACTAAATCGAAGCGGCACTGCTCTTCTCCCGGGGTCACAAGGGCTGAGACTTCCATTTCTTCATGCCTACAGTTCGATAAGAAAAAGAGTCCCAATTTCTTTTCATTTAAAATGTCTAGGCCACATGAGAAGCCTTTGCCACAATCGAGGAGAAAAAAAATAGACCTCCATGATTGCACAGGTGTAGGAAACGTGATCAGATTTGGGGCACGATAATAGAAAAGACACGTCGGCTGCCTTTAAATTCCATGTAAGACTCCCCGGGCTCTGAGTCACCCTGAAAGCTGATAAATAAGAACCCCTGTGACATCTGGGCCGTCAGGCCGTGGACATGCAGCTGAGCTCACCTGACCTCTGCTGTTTCATCTCTCTGTCCCACCAGTGGCCTGACTGCGTCGCTAAAATGGGGGTAATTAACATACGCTTATGTCCCGGGTTGTACTTTATATTAATATGATATATGGAGTTAATATATAACTTAAGTCCAGGGTTGTCGTGTAGCACACCTGGGCTGGGGGCCTGGCCCAGGGTGGATGCTGTCAGGCCTTCTGCATGTGCTTTCTGATGACAATATCAATTTGAGGACAGCCTGTGAGCACACGACTGTCGAGCATTTCAAGACAAGCCTCAGGCCACCAAACGGACAGGATGCAGGATGGCATTTAACAATACAGGACGCCTCCCCCGGGAAGACCGAGGTCCGAAAGCGCCCCCCTCCGTAGGCACAGGGTCATCCTCGTCGCAGGGACGGAGACCGAGGCGGAGGGACCGTCCTCCGCCCTGAGAACGACCTCTGCCGTCTGCTGTCATCACCAAGCCTAGCATCGCAAGGGCCCAGGGCTTCCCAGAGAGATGGATTTATGTCATTCTAGATTATTTTCAATAAGGAGATGTAAACTCTGTGTTCATGTGTTAAATATATTCCTCTTTGGGGTAGGGAGTAGGCAGCCCGTGCACTTTGGGCTCCTACTCCCCACCCCGTCCCACTCAGTCTCCCAAGGACCCCCTCCCCCCATCACCGCAGGCGTTTTGAACATCACGGGAGGATGGGGACGTCTGGGGGGCGGGACCCGAGCTGCAGGCGAAGAACCAAGGGTTGGCCACGCCCCCTTCCCCCGCTCCGGCTCGGCTCGAGCGCGCCCCCTGCGGGCCGCGGTCGGGATCGGCCCCTCGGAGCGAGGTTGCTGCGCCGCGCGGTTGGGGCGGGAGAGGCGCCCCTCCTAGGTCCCCCGGGAGCAGCTCCCCGCCGAGGTCCCCGCGGGGACCCATCCCGCGCGCTCCCGGATATCCGGTCTCTGAGGAGCCCAGGCTTCGTTTCCAAGTGCGCTTTGACAGCCCCCTCCTCTCCCGGCTTTTTTTTTTTTTTTTGCAAGGCGCAAACGTCCCCAGTTTTAATGCGGCCCAATGATCTCGTTTGCACGACTTGTTTCTCTCGAGCTCATTTCAATCTAGTAAATTTGCTTCAGCAAGAAGCTAATTTCTCAGGGACGCCTTCGCCTGGCCATTTGCATAGAAAGCGCGTCGGCGGCCATTCCCATTTCAGGGTGCGCGAGTTCCTCCGGGTGTACGCGGGACTCTGGGAGCGGGGCCTCCTCTTCCAGGCAGGACGCCTGGGTTTGGCCATGGGAAAGCTGAGGCCAGGGTCGGCGACAGAGCCCAGGGGCCGGGCAGCAGGGACCGGGGCACCCGGGCCACGGGGAGGGTACAGGCTGCTCCTCTGAGCGCCCCCCTTCCCCCAGCACTGGCCCGAGTTGGTCCCGGGGACCTGCGCCCCTTGGGTGCCACATCCGTGCGAGGGTCGGGGCGCATTTATCCTCCAGTACGTTTATTAAATCGCATCTGGAGATGGATGGACGTGGATCCAGGAGAGGAAATCACAGGGCTCAGTTGAGCAATCTTCCTGGCTTTAAATTCCGAATAAAAGTCTCGAATATTCCCGGGTCAGGGGGGCACCGTCTCATTAAAACCACTCTCGTCCTGAAACTGCAATGCAGACATTAAAGTGCAGTATTTTTCAATTAGAGCTGACGAATTCAATCAAAATTCCATAGATTAGGATGAAATGAGGCATGGGTCATTTACAGGGGGATTTAATTGCCGAGCCATTAGACAAATAGTATATTTGCCATTCCCGCGTTATCCATCATGTTCGACGTCAATACCGGGGCCTCATCCCCCCGTCCCGCGGCCGCCCGGCGTCGGCTGCAAACGCTCCCTTCCCTGTATCTTCTGATTCCATCTGATTTCACCGAGGGCCACGGGGGATGATAAATGTTCACGCAATCAAGTTCATTAGGGCTCCAAATCGCATTTCTGATTGGGAACGCTCTGCGCCGTCCTCGGAGCGCCTTCCCACCCCCAGCGCGAGGCTTTGGAGACATCACTTTGCACGGAAAGCTGACGTCCTTTTGTCCTCCGCCGCCCCCTCCCGCGCCCACCCGTGCCCCCCCGCGCCCACCCGGGCCCCGCGCACCTCTGGCCTCTTCCCGGGGGTGCAGCCCCGACCCCACCGCCCTGAGCGCGCAGCCCCGACCCCACCGCCCTGAGCGCGGGGCTGCACCTCCGCGCCCCCCGGGCCCCGCGCGTTCGCGGACCGCGAGTGGGTGCGACCCCCGCATCTCCCACCCCCAGCGCTGCGTGGCCGGGAGCGGATGGGGCGCCAGGCGCAGGTGGACCCCGCGGCTGCAGGCCTGTGGGCGGCGACTGGGCCCAGCCCGGGGGGGCTGATGCCCGGGACCCCTCTCGGGGCTGGTCCCTTGCACTCCAAAGACCTGGGTGGGGGCGGTACCCAGCGGAGCGATTCTCTCTTTCTATTAGCAAATCCCAGAAACAAAGGAGGAGGCTCTTCTGGGGAGGGAACGGCAAGAAAGGCTGAAAACGTCCCTTCCAGCACAGCTGAAAAATAATAGCGTAATATGAACTGCTTCTCATAAAGATGTACTTTCACAGAGGTACAGTTCCAAGAAGAAAACCCTCATTTCATCCCCGTCCTTTGCGCTCGTCGCCGTTAGCTGCCTCAGTAATTTAATTGGAATGGAACGTGAGAAATGTGTCATTTTTGAAGAATTTATGCATCGCTTCCTAGAAATCTCATTGTGTTAACTAGGAGCCTACTGCGTTCAGTTTAGAACCCATAATCACATTTTTATGTGTCTGTATTACGAGTTAATGTGACCTCCTGTCTTTAGCAGATAAAAAAAAAAAAAAACTGTTCTCTCTCCATAACATCCGCATCACACTCCGGCTTCCACACAATACACCGACCCCTGTTTTTCCAGGGTTCCCCAAACTTACCAACTTTCTCTAGAGCAGGGAAAAGAAATGTGCCCACCAAATGAATAATTGCACACCAAATTAAGACCCTGCATTAGACACAGTCGACAGCAAACACTGCATTTTCAATCATGTTTATTGCTTACAAATTGCATGACAAAGAAATCTACTCTTTTTATTGGAGTGATTAAGCAGAGTGTTAGGACTGCAGAAATACCATTCCGGAAGATTAGATGAAGGCTGGAAACCCGGCTAGTTACATTGCAATGGTAAATGTATCATTTTGTTAAAGAACGCGTTTAACACACAAACGAGGAGTGGGTTGTCATTATGGCATCCTAAAAGAGTCAACTGAAAATTATATTTATTTATAAACATAATACCTATAAAATGCGCATAGGTAATACAAGCGAAGCAGCCAGTTCCATAATCCATGTTTTAATGACTGGGTTTTTTATTATGGCAGCATAATTCTATATCATACTTTACGAATCGATAGTTTTCCCCTACTCTCCTCCCCTTTACGGTGTGAGCTAAAATCTTTTCTCCTCTCGGTTCTGGGGAGAGCAGGTTGGTGGGCCGGGGTAAGACCGTTTGCTTATGGCGCCACCTGCAGGACTCTATGAAAATGAATTTCAATACTTCTGCAATCTTGCACGGGCCCTGGGCCCTTAGCTCAGGCTTATTTTAGAAATTTGATGAAATTACTAATTGTTTTAACATAGAAATATGTTAACAATTTTAAGACAAATCCTGGAGTTTGAAAAAGTGTTTTGATGTTTCCAAACTATAGTTAAGTCCCAGAAATAAGATGCAGTGTTGATCATAGTTAAAACTTAGGGACTTCTAAATAGCCCAGCTGCACATAGAATATTTGACTAGGGAATAATTTATCCTTGAAATAATGGAATAAAAGAAGCAATATTCCTGGTTTATCACTTGGTCTTTGGGCAGCCCTGAAGAGATGAAATGCACTTGGCTCACTAATAGCCTCTGAAATTGTAGTGATTGAGTTTCTTCAGGGGCCCGGTGTAGACAGGAGGGGGCCAGGTCACTGGAGCGGACCCAGTTCATTCTCAAGCCTGTATTTTATACCATTTCTGTAGAGGGTTAAGTGTTCTTTGCAAAACTTCAACAGCCTGCCCCATCAATGTGTGTCTACGGGGTTATTTCAGAGATTGGAAATTTCACAATTACGTACACTTCCTGGGATTAGCAAATGCTCCTTAGAGTCAGTGGCTTTGATTCTCTTCAAAATATACTTAGTCAATAATTATCTTAAAATTGACACAAATACACTAAAAAGGCTCAATGCTGTGTGCAGAATGTTAAACAACAGGTCACACAGTGCCCAGTCCGTGTGCTAATTGCCGTGGACTGTGGATTCCGCCTGGCGGGCCAGCGGTGGACATTTCATCCTGTCCTGCGGATGGTTGGTGTGGATAGAAGCCAACCCCTATTTCTGAATTCTCCGTGGTCAGATGACAAGTAATAATCAAATATATTTGATAAAAGGTGGAGAAAAAATATTCCTTTTTTTTTTTAAGTACAAACAGTAGGTCAAAGCACCATTTATTTAGCATTTGTTACCTTCTGAATTTTGAGCCACATAAATACATCATTAAAAACTAAACTAAAAGAAAAAAATTTCGGCCTTATGGAATTGGGTTTATGTAATATACTCTATGAGAAAAATAATGATGTTCAATGTGAACTGTATAAGAAAGGAAAACATTTTTAGACCCTTTATTTATTTTTGTAGCTGGTGGGTACGGGGTCTGAAGCCGTGACCTTGGCGTTGTAAGGCTGTGCTCCAACCAGTTGAGCTCACCGGCCAGCCGGACCCTATGCAGTAGAAAAAATAACAAGGCATATTTTGTTCATTGGAAAAGAAGCCGGGATTGTTCTAGTCTCAAAGTAGGATGCTTTTCAGATGTTTATCTCAGCTGACTTCCCTTCTTCCCTCCCTCTTTCCCTCCCTGCTTTTCTTTCTTTCTCTCCCTCCCTGCTTTTCTTTCTTTCCTTTCTTCTTTTAGTCCTGTCATTACTCTGCTCCTCACCCTCCTCTTCTCCTCTCTTCTTCTGTATGTGGAATTATGCAAGTCCCTTGATTTTAGAACTTCCTAACACTTGTAGCACAGAGCATAGCTAGACAGAGTCATCAAAACAACATTTTTTTGTCAGTTGTTTTAAGTTTTGCTTTAACAAAGTAAATTGCTAGCAGCAATTAAACTCTATAAAACTATGAATGGATGCCATCTCATTGGATAATTAAGACAGCCCCAAACCACCACACTGGCCATGTTTGTCCCATACCGTCACAGCCATAATTCAGGAACAGTATTTAGCACATCTTGACAGCCACTGGACCCCAGGTGACTCAGAACCAATTCCTAGTGCTGAATTCTAGCACTTGTGTGTCATGATCCTGAGGAGCTGGGGACAGGTAGAGGACTCCTGACATCTTAGGAGGTCCAGTTTGTCGCTGCGTTACTATTCACCTGGGTCCGTATTGAGCACAAGTGCGAGGCTGGAGGGGTCGGACACCACGTTTCACATAGTGTTGACTGGGCGGGGTGGGGTGCAGGGAGCGCTCATTATAGGAGTCACGTGAGGACAGCGATGGCCAGAGAAGCCTCGCAGTTCACTTACTGCCACCGGCCCCCACTCAACAGTGACATAGCCGGACAGAACGTGGCAAGGATGAGAGCCCTCACTCTGTGCACCTCTCTGATGTGCCCAAGCCTCTCCAGCAGCCTGTGACAAGCTGTCCTTCCCTTGGCTGTGAGCTCCATGAGAAGGAGGGCAGCCGTCAGGTCTGTCCTGTTGATGTTGGGTCCTCAGGTCCCAGCGCCGGGCTCCACCCCCAGCTGACTTTCAAGAAAGTTTAAATAAATGAATGAATGTGGAAACAAATGAACAAACAAAACCGAAACCAGAAAACAGCAGTGTTGGTGAAGATGTGGAGAAACTGGAACCTTTGTGCATTACTGGGAAATGTAAAATGGTATTGCCACTATGCAAAACGGTATGGAGGTTCCTCAGAAAACTAAAACTAGAACTACCGTATGATCCAGCAGTCCCACTTCTGGGTACACATCCAAAGGAATTGAAAATAGGGATTCAAAGAGATGTGTGCACACCACGTTCATTGCAGCAGTCTTCACAACAGCCGAGGGGTGGCAGCCATCCAGGTGTCCACTGACAGATGCATGGATAAGCAAATGTGGTATATATGTACAATGGAATATCATTCGGCCTTAAAAGGAAGGAAATTCTGTCACATGCTACAATGTGGGTCAATTTGAGGACACTGTGCTAAATGAAATAAGCTAGTCACAAAAGGACAAATACTGTACGAGGTATTTCAGTTTTAGGGTGTTTTTTTTGGTGGCTGGCTGCTACAGGGATCTGAACCTTGGGGTTATAAAGCTGTACTCTAACTGAGCTAACCGGCCAGCCCGAGGTATTTCAGATTTTCAAGATGAAAAAGTGCTAGAGAACTGTTACACAGCAATGCAAATGTGGTCGGTACTACTGAACTGCACACTTAAAAATAGCTAAGATGGTAAATTTTATAGTATGTGGGGTTTTTTTTAACCACAATCAAAAATTTAAAAAACCTGAATGAACAAATGAGTGGATGGTTTATCCACAGATGGGCTTCACAGATTGGCTCCTCCCATGAGTGTCTGAATTTAAAAAAATAATAATTGGGGGTGAAAATAATGGGGAAAAAAAAGAATTCCTCCACAATGACAGCATTTTAGGTAGCTATGGGGAGACATTTGGGGCTTACCATGAGAATCATGTTGCTATTTTTAAGCTGTAATTTGGGTTTGGAAACCTAATAATTTATTATTCATTAGATTTTTAGAAGCATAAAGTCAATATGTTTTAAAAGAGCTTTGATGTCTTCCAAGACTCTTCAAAACATTTAAAATTTAATGCATTTTAGAAATCCAACCAAACTGTTTCCTAGGTGGGATGGGGTGGACAGGGTGGCTGGAGCGCGTGAGCGCAGGAGAGAAACAGTTGCTCTCGGATTGCAGTTTTCCGATTCAGTGAGGGCTGGGCTCCTTGGTGGCGATTGCGGCTGTGTTTGTTTTTTTTTTTTTTTTTTTTTTTTACCATTCTTACCCTTCTAATTTGATCGCATAAATAACATTATGATTCTTTCCCACTTCTTACAGTCTCTATTCCCATCTTAGGCTGTTTTCCTCCCTAGTAGTAAAACGACCCTAATAATAGAAGGAACCACTTGTGGAGGGTCTTCTCTGTGCTGGTCTGGGTTGGGGCTTTGCAGTCTCTCCACTCAGTGGGGCCGGCAGACCAGGAGCAGGGGTGTCACCTGAGGTCATTAGAAATGTCCGCATATGCAGACCCACAGAATCCAAGTTCCATTCCAGACCCCAGAGTCCAAATCCGCATTTCAACAAGATCCTTTTTAAAGTTGGAGAAGATCTGCCTTACGTCAGACACCCCAGACTTTCCAGGTCAGCAAATTGAGCCAACTTCAGTTAAGTTACTGTCCTTGTCACTCAGTGCAGGAGCTGGTCTCTGAGCCCATCTCTAGGGTGTTACCATGGGTGGCCACCCACCTTCCAGTGTGTTGCATTCCTTTCCAGCACAAAGCAATCTTCCTAGAGTCCCATCAAGATCACACCTGCTCACCTGCTCGATGGCTCCTCACAGCCTGTCCAAGGAAGTTCAGAACCCTTGGTCTGGATGCCAAGGCCCTCCTGACCTGTCCCCCTCCCTCTCCAGCCCTGCCTCCTTCCAGCTCCCAAGGTGTGGGGACCCTCCTCTCCAGGAGGTTGAATCACTGTCCCTCCGCTGTGCCCCACACTTCCCTGCACCCCTGACTTTGTTCAAGTTTTCCTGTAGTAACTTCTGAAAGCCTATGTAGGAGGGGCTTGGGGAGAGTCATCTGCCTGGGATGAGGGGGTCTGAGGGGTCTTGAAGCTGTGTTTACATAGCCCTCTTGTAGGACGTGTCAATTGTCCATCTCAAAGGGTGGGATATGGGTGGGTCAGCTGAAAGAGCTGGGGGATGCTGTGTTATCACTTCCCTGGCAGATCTGCTGTGCTGAAACCTGACCACCCACCAAGGCTCTGCCTGGCTACCTCCTTCATGACACCCACCCTCACTGGCTGGGCCCAGCATGGCCCCATTTTCACTTCCACAGTGGGCCTCACTTATAGTGCACACAACATCCTGGGCTATTTGCTGGGGTCTGAACTCCTTTTCCAGTTGGCAACAATGGGAGAGGGTGCCCTGCCCTCTCTGAGGTTCATCCCAGCTGCACCTTGCCCTGGCTCCAACTGGAAAAACGGGACCACTGCTTATCCTTGGAGGATGACCGTGAAGGGTCCTTGCTCTAAAATATAGTACATTAGTAGAAAATTTGAGGCTTGGCAGGTGCGACAGATGAGGAGACGATTGCCACTGAAAAGACAGTTTATTACTCACCATTCTGAAGAGGAAAGGGCACACCACTGGGGGGGCGGGAGGACCACATAGGAAGCACCAGGATCAGTCAGTAGGTGGGGGTAGAAATGGGGGAGGCAGGTAGGCTGACTTAGAGTTGGCTAGTTTAAATAATTTCAGCAGGTTCTGTCGTACAGGGGCTGTTCCTAGTAGTCTGGCACCTGGCTCTGGGGTAGACTATGGTCTGGAGTGTGAGCATTGATAGCGGAGGTGGTTGGGTGTGGGCTCTGCATTTGAAAGCACAAGCTCCAAAACCTTGTTTACTATCTCCAAGAGCTGGCTAACTCTGGGAAAGGCAGTCTCTCCACGGTCAGCAAGGCCCCAGACATCAAAGCATCAGAATGCAGAAAATAAAAGACAAGGTTATATAGTCCTTGATGTTTAGAACCTCTCTCTTGCCATGTGATGCTCAGGCTGAGCTGAAGACAACTTCTATCAACCTCAGTCTATTGGCATCTGGCTTCCTGGGCTGGAGGAGTTGGGGTCTGGTGAGGGTGTCAGAAGACTTATCCAGGATCACAATGTCCACTCTCCACCCCTCCAATGTCCTCCTGAGGAGCTCTGGACTATAATGTGCTTGGAAGCACCAACGGGCCCTGGGAAGGTGCGCTTGTTGTGGAAGCAGGTGTCCTCTCTCAACACATGGGTCCATCCTGTTCTGGGGCAGAGAGCCTCCCCGCAGCTGGACGGGCCCCAGGAGGGGTCGGAAGCTGAGGGCCTGGAGGCTGGGGGCAGCATACAGGCTGCTAACACACTGGGGGCAAACCTTGGAACAATATGAGTTCCTTTTAGTGTAACTTTCATTGAAAGGTACTTTCTGATACCCAACACTATGAAGTCACAATTTTACTTGATCCTTACAAGCAACCCTGAGAGGCAGAAAGGGCTTTTATGACCAAGTCCATTTTGAGGCAAACCTGAAGCTTGGTGCCACACGGGAGGGCGAGGGGGACGAAGAGTTGACATCCAGGTTCGCCCCTCTTCATCCAGCGTGAGCTCCTTGACACGCAGCCTCCACGGGCGGGCACAGACAAGAACAAAAGTCTTTCTCTCAGTGTTCTGGTTTTCAGTGCAAAACACCCTCTGGCTCCAAAAGTAGGTAATTTTGCAGAGACTTTGGCAAGGGTAACAGCGGTACGAGGTAAAAGCACTTTTTGCCAAATGATTTGCGAATGGCACAGCGGCAGAGATGCTGCAGGCAGCGTGGGGTGTGGGCCAGGGCCAGGAGAGACTGGTAGAATGGCTCGTGCATCTGGAAAGGAAGGAGGGTGGCCGTAAATCTGTGCACACGGAACCAGCGGACACTTCCTTCCTAGTCAGACCACTGATTGAACAATCAAGCCTTCCTGTGACTCACTGATACCGCAAAACCACATCAGAGAGAGAAGCACTATTTTGCAGGAACCATCCTCTAGCAAAAGGGTTTGTATAGTTTCCTCAGGTGCAGTTCCTACAGAGTCAGAGGGAGCTCGGTTTTGGGTGGCTTGAGATGATACAGGTGGTCTCCTTGTATTCTGTTCTGCCGCCCGCCCCTGCACAGCAGCCCTGCAGCTCCAGGGGTGGCCCTCTCGATCTAACCAGCCGTGACAAGCCCTTCCCCTTTGCCAGTGATGGGCTCAGAAGCCAGGCCTACGCCAGTGAGCACACGGTATTGCTCTGATGCTCAGTAACGTGTGCGTGACTCAAATCAATGAAACAGGAGGGGAAATTTTGTAGAGGCTTCTGGAAAAAAAAAGTTCTTGCTCTTTTTTCATCCACAGTCACCTGTGGACTTTGTCCTGTACAGATGTGATACCTGCAGCTGTCTTGGTCATATCTTGAGCTATCAGAAGATGAGGCTGACACACAGGGCCAGATTAGTGTACGCTGAGATGGAGCCAGAACCTGTGGATTCAGGTGGCTCCGATGCACACCTTTCTCCGGTCACTGGTTAGGGGAGCCCCAAAATTCTCGAGCCAGCATGGGCCAGCTTTCTTCTCCTTGCAGCCCACAGCACCCCAACTACAATAACGGGCCCTTGGCTGTGTGATTCTCGAGCCTCAGAAGAAACACAGAAATGTGCAAACAGACCCCAGTCTCCTTCCTCCTTCGTCCTTCAGCTGCTTATACTCACCTGGACACAAGCAGAAACAGACAAACGGTTTGTACTAAAGCGGGGGAAGGCAGCCGCCTCACCTGGAATATTTCTTCAGGTATCAGCTCCCTCCAGGACTCTGACACGTGGAGTTGAGAGTAGGAGTTGAAAAGGACCTCGATGACCGTGGGGGCCGGTGCACAGGTCCTCAGCACCTGGTTGGGAGAGGTGAAAGACACAGTGTAGGGGACTGGTCTTGGGACCAAGTGGGGAAAGCATGGGGAGATGCGGAGGTACGTCTGGAGCTCACTTCTGCCACTTCCTAGCCCTGTGACTTCACTATGCCATGTCACACAGGTAAGAGCAGCAATGACAGCACACGGGGTTGTTGCAGGAATCAGGTGAGTGAACACTCAAGGAAGCACACGGCAATGGCTCTGCAAGGGCAAGCTTGTCACCACCTGACGAGACGCCTGTGAAGAGTCTGGGTAAACTGCCCCCGGGGCGTGGGCTGATGGCCTGGCAGGTACCCCAGGGGCCACTCACAGCAGAGGAGTGAAGTTCTGCTGGGAGGAAGGTTGGCCTGAGGATGGTGACCCCAATTTCTTACCCCAGTTTTCCAATATGTCAGGAAATGGAGAACTAGGGGAGAAGAGTTGGTTTGCTGTTGAATTTCCTCTTGACTTGGCCTTTGTATTTTATTATTACAGTCCCCGCTGGCAAAGAATTCCTATTTTCTTACTTACAAGCTTATAATTCAAGCCATCAGATTCATCATGAAGATGGGAACACTATTCGCTCTTAAAAATTACATTTTTTTATTATGGAGAAATTTGAATGCATACCAATGTAGACTGAATAGCACGATAAACCCCTACGTAGGCGTCATCAACCCACGGTCAAGCCTTCTCATCCCCTCCCCTTAAAACTGTTTTAAAGCAAATCCCATGTATCCCATCATTCCATGTGTAAATATTTCAGTGGGTCTCTTAAAGGGCCCTTTAGAAGAAACATAAAAACAATATCATTATAACACCTGAGGAATTAACAATAGTTTCTTAATTTTGTGTAATATATAGTCAGTGGGTTTTTGTGTGTGTGTGTGTGTGTGTGTGTGTGACCGGCAAGGGGATCGCAACCCTCGGCTTGGTGTCTCCCGCACCGCGCTCAGCCAGTGAGCGCACCGGCCATCCCTATGCAGGATCCGAACCCACGGCCTTGGCGCTCCCAGCGCCGCACTCTCCCGAGTGAGCCACAGGGTCGGCCCTATCGTTAGTTTTTAAATTCACAAATTTCTCTTAAATGCCATTACATTAACAAAAGAATGTTAATTTGAATAAGAATTCAGAGAAGAGCAAAACAGTGAGATTGGTGGATATGCCGTATTTTCAAATCTCTCTTTCTGGTTTCATGGGATTTGTTGTAGAAACTGGGTTATTTCTCCTGTAGAGTTTCTTGCTGCTGGGACTTTGCTGATTATGACCCCGTGGGGTTTGTGCACATGCTGCTCTCCTCTCTTTTCTGCAAAGGTGGATTTAGAAATGTGACCAAATTCAGATTCGATTCTGGAGAAGGGCAGGGCAGGTGCACAGCTCTCTTCTTGAGGTATAAGGTTTGCCCAGGGCTATAAAATTGTTCTTCCTGTTTCTTGCTTGAGAAGGCTGAGGTGATACAATTTTTCTAAGACCAGCCACCACATATCTGTGGCAGACAAGGACCAGAGCCAGTGCTGAGCCTGGCCTGCAGTATGCTTGCAGGGCTCTGAACAGAGTCAGGTGGGAGAAAGTATTTAGACCCTCACTACAGAGCTCCCTTTACAACTCTTCCAGCTTCGTCACAGCTCCACATCTAAAACTCCGTTACAACAGAAAAAGGCAAAACAAAAAAACAATTTCCTGTATTCCTTTGCTCAGAGATAACCACTATCAACATTTTGTGTGTGCTAATGTTCTATGCATTTAGACAAAAAGTTGATATATATATATATATAACAAAAACAAGTAAATGCTCTGCATATTATTTTGAAACTTGATTTTTTCCAATCAAAATAGATCGTAAATAATTAAAAAATTATAAACAAGCATTTCAAGATCATTTTAGTCTCCATATATTTTATTTTGTGAAAATATCATAATGTATTCAATGAATTAACTATTGTAAGTTGTCTCAATATATTTTGATATGATAACAATGAACATCCTTGAACATAATTCCATCCTCTTCTGCCCCCAACCATTCTTATTTAAATACTTACATTGAATTGCTGGAAATAGAATTACAGGGTCAAAGGGTGTGTACATTTTAAAGCTTTGAAAACATACTGCCCAATTGTAAGTGCACATACTGGTACACTTGTTGAAGAACTGGATATGACAGTACCTCTTCCCCTACCCAGAGCCTCTCATTGATTATTTAAATTTGATAGGTACAATATAGAATATTTACTTTTGTTTTGGTTGACTGTCTTTCTTCCTTTGTGAATTGCTAAATTACATCTTTCGCTCATTTTTCTATTGATGTGTTCATTTTTTTCATTGATTTCTACGTACACTTTATTTATTAAGGTTATTTTTCAGGTAGACAATCATTTTGCAAATAATGGTATTTTTTCCTTCTCAATATTAATAGTTCTTATTATGTTGGGTAGAGCTTTGAAGTTCAATGTTAAATAACAATATTGATAGCAGGCATAATCATTTTATTCCTAATTTTAATAGGATTGCCAGTTTCAGATATATACTCTGTTCTAACTTAAAAAATATCTTTCTATTCCCAGGTTACTACAAAACTTAGGATTTAATTCTATGTTTTGCCTTTTTCAAAATTGATAGAAAAATATTTTCCAGTATTACCCATTTTTGCCTTCATAAAAAAACCCTATTTGGCTATTCTGTATATAAAATATATTATTTTTCTCTATACATTTAAGAAATATATTATGTAATAATATATTGTTCTATATATAATATATAATTATCATTATATATCATAGGTATATTATATTGCTATATATAATTATTATATATGAGTATAATATCAGATTCAATTTGCTAAGATTTTCGCATCTCTTTTAATAACTAAATTTGGTTTATTGTTTAATTTTTTTGAGCTATTTTTGTCAGGTTTTAATATCACTTTATGTTGACATAGTAAAACTGAGAAAATATCTATCTTTTTAATACTCAGGAAGATTTTAAAACGTGATAACTATTGGAATTCAGAAGGCACGACAGATCTTGCATTTGACATTGTCTACGCCTGTCATTTAGTTGCAGGTAACAATTTGATGTTTTCAATTTCTTTCAGGGTTATCGGCATATTTTGTTTTGGTTTCTTCTTGAATCAATTATTCCAATCTATATTTTCCTGGAAAACAATCTTCATTATAAAGAAATTTGGTACTGCATATGTATCAGTCAGGGTCCAATAGGAAATAGATGGCATGTTTGATAGAGGATTATTCCAGAAGCGTTTACTGATACAGGAATGATTTAACCAGGGGTGGGTGCAGGGGGCCAACAAGCAAGACTGCAATGATGTGGAGCTGGTAGCAGAGCCATCACCACTCTTGGTCCTGAAGGGTGAGTCAGGTGGGCTGTCTTATCAGAAGCAGCAAGCCTTGTTTGGGGACACACAGCTAGCCTGAAGCAGGGAGCCAGCCAAGAGAACAAATCCTCTGACCTCGCTCTCCTTTCCTCCCCCTTGCAGCAGGGACACCCCGCTGGCTAAACCCACCTGGAAGGCAGCAGGCCAGGAGCCCTGTAGAATGTAGTCCATGCAGGTGGAGAGTAAATCGGGAAGGGACATATCTCCACTGTGTCTATGAATGGGCACCATTTTCTCATTTGAAATCCACTGTAATTGTATCTTCAATGTTTTTTCTTGTTTAGTCTTGCAGGAGGCTTATCTATTTAATCCCCCCCCCCCAAGGAATCAGCTATTGAATTTTATTGATCAGTTCTCTTTTAAAACATTCGAAGCCATTGATTTTTTGTCTTTATCATTATTAATTCCTTTCTCCCATTGGCTTAGGTATGTGCTGTTTCTTTTTCCAACTTCTTGGATTGTCGACTCAGTTAATTTAGTAGCATTTTTCCCCCTTGAATCATAATAAAAGCAACTTTTAACTTGCTACGCATTTTCCTTTGAACGTGCTCATAAGTATGGTCACAGCCTAAGTTTTGAGGCATCGTGTTCTCACCGTCTTTCTTGCTTAAATAGCCTGCAATTAGATAACTACTGATACAGTAGTTAATTGGGAGTGTGCTATAAAATTTTCAAATGATTAAGTTGTTTTTAAAAATAAACAACTTTTTGCTTTTAATTCTCTGGTGTACTGCAATATGGCTGTAAACAGTGTCTACCTTTCTGTCACTAGAAGGAGTTATTTTCTGTTTGGTTCAAAGTTCAATACATATGTGTCACATTTATGATTGAGAGCTTCTGTATTTTTATTTTTTTGCTCACTTAATCTGTGAAAGACTGAAATACAAATTAAAAATCACCTAGAATTATTTTTCAGTCTGTTTCTCTATTTTAACATAATCTTTTTTGGCACATAAGGTTCATAATATTTATCTCTTCACTGCGGACTATATCCTTTACCAATATCAAATTTCCCCCCCTTATTTTCTGTACTTCCCTGTAATTCTTACATATTGATATATAAATACATCTCTTTTTTTTTAGTTTGTTTTTGCCAGAATTACCTCTGCCCATTGATTAATTTTAACCTTTTATTTTACTTTGTTTTAAATGTGTTTGAGAGTCTCTGTATTGGAAATAGAGTAGTTTAAGCAATTTACATTAATTATTATACTCTATTTGGTTTTACTTCTATCCAATCTAATTCTTTTTGATTTTTATGCTTCTTGTTGTTTCCTTTGTTTTCTGATTCTATCATACAGGATTGTATTTTCTTTTCATCTGTCTCCCGTATCTTGGAAGTATGTATTTTCTTCAAAATTCTGCTAATGGTTACCTTCAAAAGAAAAAGTATTAACCTATATAGTTCTCTAAAAATCTAAATAGTATCTTCTGTGTTCTAGACATGCCGTTATCCCTTCTCTCATGTCTCTCTCTTAACCAACCCTTCTCCCTTCTTAATACTATCTGGAGTTTTGGTTCCAGATTATGATTATTACATGACTGTATTTTATGTTATATATCTCCTTCAGTAATAATTTTTGGCATTTGCATTTGGTTTTACTACCTGCCCTACAGTTATTTAAGTTCTCTCTGGTTTAGCTGGGCTGTGTGCTCACCACCTGTCCTTTAAGCTGTTCATTCCACAAACACTTATCAAGCTCCTGCTAGAAGCCGGTGCAATGGCAGACTCCACCTGCACAGGACTTCACAGCCCCAAACAGTAACAGTACTACAGGTGTTTCGGTAACATGGGGGGGGATTACAAGGTGTTAGAAATAGCACCTAACTTAGACCTGTGGTTAGCGGGTCAGTGACAGATTTCTGCAGGAAGCGACATCCCAGCTGAGACCTGGCTGTGAAGCAGGAGTTAAAAGGAATAGAGAGTTCTTGGGACAAGGGTGTTATTGGCATATTATGCCAAGTTTGGGAGGTGACAAGAAGCAAATAGTGGTGGCTGAGGCATGGAGTTGGACATGCAGATTGGTGAGAAATGGACCTGGAGAGGAAAGCAGGGGCCAGACCATGAAGAGTATCATCAGCCATGAAAAGAAGGCTGGACTCTATCTTGAGGGCCCAGGGGAGCACTCGAGGGGTTAGCAGTGGAGTAGTGATAGGGTCTGGTTTTCAGTTCTAGAATATCAACACCACCTTGGCTCAATGTGGAGAAGAATTCAGATGAGGCAGATAAGAGGGTGATTCCACAATCTAGGGGAGAGACGCTGGTGGCCTAAACTCAGGTGGTAGCAGTCAGGATGGAAAGTAGAAAACATTTTGAGTGATATTTAGGAGGCAGAGTTGAGAGAATCTGAGGATTGACTTCCCCATTCCTGAGCTCTTCTTGAGTCTTCTTTCTCGTGATGTGGGGTACACCCACCCCCGTTAGCTGCCAGCCCTCACTGCGCCACCCCCACTGCCCATGCCCAGGGCGCCTGTGAGCTGGCTCGTGTGCTCAGCGCTCTGCCTTGCCCTGCTCGCTCTATCAGCCATGTGGGACATGGCTGGTGACACCTTCCACCTCGACACGGTCTTCGCCTGGCTTCCAGGGAGGTACCCTCTTGTCTCCTGTCCCGCCCCATCGGCTGCTCCTACAGTTTCCTTGGTTGTCCTCTCATCCCTCCATCTTTCTGGTGTTGGGATGCTCTGCACCCCGTTTTTGCTCTTTTCTCTGTTCACTCTCTCTCCCTGGTGATCCTGTCCAGTGTCATGGCTTTAAATACCATCCCTACACTCCTGGCCCTGAAAAGTGTACGTCCAGGTTGGTCAAATCTCTCTCCCTCAAACTCCGGGCTTGCAAATCCAACTGCTTCCTGAATATCTCCGCTGGGCGATATCTCCCTTCCGACACATCAAGACCTGGACTCCCAATGCCCCTCACCCCCTCTCCAGCCTGCTCCACCCGCAGCCCTTCCATCCCAGTGGCCCAGACCCGGCCTTCCACTCCCCTCGGGCTCAAAGCCTCTGAGTCATCTCTGACTCCTCTTTCTCTCATGCCCCACATCCAATCTTTAAGAAATCCCGTTGGCTCTACCTTCAAAATATACCCCAAAATATCCCTCGTCCACGCCACCATCATCCCTCATGTGGCTCAGCCTCCTAACTCGTCTCTGCACTCCTGTCCTCCTCCTCCTAAGTATTTTCTCAGCACGGCAGCCAGGAGGATCCTTACAAAACACTAGTCAGGTTCTGCTACCCCTCCGCTCAAAGCCCTCCAATGGCCAAGTCATTACGATGTCCTGCAAGACCCCATGAAGCCAGTGCCGTGCCCCTCGCATCTCTGATCTCACCTCCTGCTACCTTCAGCCACACAGGTCAGGGGTCAGGCCCTGCAGCCTCAGGCCACAGACTGGCTGCTCCTCTGCTGGGCTGCTCATCCCCAGATGTCTGCAAGACTTTCTCAAGTTGCTCTTCCAAAGTCACCCATCCTGAGTACCCTATTTAAACTGCAACTGCTTCCCACCCCGCTTCTTTTCTCTATAGTCCTTATCACTTTATTGGCCTATTTGTTGTGCTCATTGTTTCATATCTGTCTTCTTTATTAGAATAGCTCCATGAGGGCAGGAGTGCCCTTTTTTCCTGATCTGTTCACCTGCTTATCCCAAGCGCCTAGTATGTTACAGGTACATGACTGGTGCTCCATAAACATTTGGTGAATAAATAATTGAATAGAAGTATTTATTTTTTTCTTTTCAAAAAAATGCATTAGGAAGGCATGATTTATAAGCTCTTGATATCTGCTATGGGTCAGATGTGTCCCCCCAAAGTTAATGTGCTGGAAACTTGTATCAGTGTTCAGAGGGTGAGAAATTCAACGATGGTATTTGAAAAGTGGGGCCTTTAAGAGGTGATTTGATTGTGAGGATTGTGCCCCTGTGACTGGATTGTTCCATTCATAGAATAATGGGTGTGATTCTGATGGCTTTAAAAAGGAGAATGAATGAGCAGGTGAGCTCTCTCTTGCTCAGCCCATTCTTGCCATGTGACACCCTGGTCACCATGGGACCCTGTAGAGAGTTTCCACCAACAACAGGGCCCTCACCAGTTGTGCCCCCGGACTGTGGATTTCCTAGCCTCCAAAATCGTAAGAAATAATTTTTGCTTTCATTATAATTTAACCAGTTTCTGGTATTCTGTTAAGAAACAGAAGTGGACTAATACAATGCCTAGAAGTATCTTTCTTTTGCCATCCAAGTGAAAGCTATCGTGGCTGAGTCTAAAATTCTAGGGTCCAAACATTTCCTTTAAAATTCTGTAGATGATATTTCATTATCCTATACGAAGGTACTTCAAAAAGTTCATGGACAAATAGAATTAAAAGATTATACAAATCTTTCCACGAACTTTTGAAGCACTCTTGTACTAATACTGCAGCAGGGAAATCTGAGTCCAGCCTGATCTTTATTCCTTTATGAATAACCTGTTTTCTGCTTGGATACTTTGCAGGATTTTTCCATGTCCTTTTAGAACATTTTTGCTAGAAAGCGTATAGGTATGTGTCTCCTGTCACTGATTTGCAGGGAACACCCATTCAACTTCTAACTAAAAGTTAAGACTTTTAGTGCAGCTAAGGCTTCTCCTATTAAGTTTTTGGTTTATTATTTCTGATCCATTTGTTTTAGGCTCTCCTTCAGGAACATCACTTACCTGTGGGTTGGCTCTCTACTCTCTGTCCTTTACGACTGTCACTTTCTCTTTTAGTTTTTAGGTTTTGTTCTTTTCTTTTGCATTTAAGAAGAGCTTTTAACATTAGTCCTTCTTTTAGTGAATAGTGGGGTTGACTTCCCAACAATCCAGATGATTAGTTTAATCCAGTCATGGTAATTCCATCTCCCTTGCCAGTTATTGGTTCAGGGAAGGGCAGATTTAAGCCAACTGGGGACACTTCCTCAGGGCTTCTAGAAAAAAGCAGCAGCTGGATGTGAACAAGGAAGCTGGTTGGCCCCATTGCTGGAAACCATCTGTGATGCAGACAGGAGCCATTCCGAGGACAACGCCGACTCCGGATGGCAGAGCAGAGTTGGAAGCTCTGCTTCCTTGATGACATCATCAAGACATTGAAACAACCGATTCTGAAGTCTGCTACCTCTGCACTGCTTGTTTTGTGAGATAAGCTAGATTTCCTTACGTAAACCTGTTTGACTTGGGCTTTCTTCTACTTGTGGCCCAAACTGTCTGTATCAGTCAGAGTCTGAGGCAAAAGAAACCACTCCAGGTATTTCAGTCAGAGACAATGTAACACAGGGAGTTGATTATATAGGAAATCGAACTGCTGAGAAGCCAGCAAGGCGAAGGCAAGGTAGCCCAGAGATCAGCCAAGCAGAAAGCTGTTTTTACCCCTGGAGCGGGTGGGACAAGGGGAGGAGGTGGTGTGAAGAGTCCAGAGACCAGGGCCACCCTGTGGAGACTGGAACCAGAGTCAAGTCGGGGCTGCCCGGTGGGGGCTGGGTCGGTGAAGGGAGGAGCCGGCTTCTGGGTGTTGCAGTCACGGAGGAGATGCAGGTGCTGCTGCAGAAGCGACTCAAGGCAGAGGGAGAGGAGGGGAAATACATGGGCTGCTTTTGCCTTCGTGCTGCAAGTTCCCTGGTGTCTCCATTGGCTGGACCCAGCCAGAAGCCAGCAGGTATGGGACCCCGATTCAGCTTGACGGGGCCAGCCCCTCGCCCCAGTCCCCCAGGAGACAGTGGAAAGCGGGGAGAGATCTTAGGGCACCGGAGCGAACAGCACAGCACCCCAATTGGCGTCAGTCCTTGGTTCTTCTCTCGTGAATCAGTCCTGCCTCTCAGCTCCTCCAGTGTGCAACTGAATGTGGGATCGCGCTCCTCCTTTCTTGCATAACTTTACCTCCTCCCTCTTCCTCTTCATGTCATTCTATTGACTTCCTCTTCATCTGTTCTGTTTTTATGGAGCACAGAGGCTTGTCTTCCGACACTCCTAATTTCTGAGATCTTCTTCTGTATCTTATGATGAGAGATATGGGTTTTCTCTCTGTTTTCTGGGTGCTGTCCCATATTTCCTGTTTTGTCTTTTCCCTCTCATGAAAACATGAATTTTTCTCTTTATTCATCTTTGATGAAGGCAAGAACCAGACACTGAGTTTGTCCTCGTGCAGGGGGAGTCCGTGGTGCCGCTCTCTGCGCATGGGGGAGACTGTGGGGGGCCCGGAGGAGGGCGGCTGGCCTGGTGGGCCTGGGTCTGGCCTGGAGGCCTCCCCCTGCCGCCCTCCTTCAGCCTCCGGTTTCCACCCCTGCACTTGACCCCGCTCCTCAAGGGCCCTGCATGTCCACAAGCATCCCCCACTTCTGGCCGGCCTTGCTGGGTCGCGTCTGCTGGGCTGCCTGAAGCCTGGCGGCGGTGGCGCTGCCGCACAGGGACACTGGGGCTTCCCGGGTCCAGACACGAGGAACCTTGCGTGCTGTGGATGGCACTCCTCCCTCCCCCCCTTCTTGTCTACATCCTCAAAGATAGTTTTAAGTAGACAGGAGCAGCTGCTCCTCTTAAACTGGTCGTCATATTGACATCAGAAGAATGATCATCTCTGGTCTCCTCCCTGCCCTCAATTAGTTTTTCTTTTTTCCAGTCCATTACTGTCACCAAGTCAGGCTTAAGCAGGCTTTAGAGAAGGAGGGGGACAAAACGTGAACACAGAGAGGCTGAGCTGCAGAGGGAGCCCGGCCCGGGCGGGCCCAGAGAGGGTCCTCCCAGCCCCGCGCTGCCACCGCTGCTCCCCTGCGGGCCCCACGGTGCGCCCCTCACGTGTGGATATTTCTGGCTCACCCAAGCCCCACTAACATGCTATTTCCTTGTGCACGGCAGTCTCTGATTTCAATCTTCCCTTTCTGTGCTGGAGAAAATCATGCCATTAGGAGTGGGTCACACTGGACCCCTCAGGACCAAGTCTGGCTCTATGTATATGGTATCCCAGGCAATTTTTGCTTCCTTGGACCTTGCTCACCTTGACCCTCCAGTGACCCTCCAATCGGCCCTGTCACTTCTCTGCAAAATGGTAAATGACTCCCAGTAACCGCATGCGACATAGATGTCCCCCCACCCTCAGGAAGAGTTCCCCTCCCTCAGAGCAAAAAGCACTGCTTCCCCATCCCCAGGTCACAGACTGTGACAAAGTCTTATTGCCTGTCTCTGGGAATTCATTTTCTGTCTCTCCTCTGTTCCACCTCTCTGGGGCTCCCTGCCCCTCCCCATCATGCCCCTCATGTTTGCCAGGCAGCTGGCCGCCTTCATTATTTTTACGCCAACACAGTTTAAAAATCTCCACTGCCTTCTTGCTGTCTGCAGAGAAGCGGCTGCCACATTACTCTGACATGCTGATGTCATTAGTGGCCACGCACATGCTCTTCAGCTAATGAGGCGGCAGAAAGAAAATTAAGGGGAAAAATCACACAGGCACATTGCTTTATATGTAGATGGAGAAATAAAACAAGAGCAAGAAAAACAGAGGCACGCTCTTTATGACACCCTGTCTCCCTCGTCCCACTGGGGCCTGGGTACACACACAGCTCTGCGAAGACAAGAAATGGAGCCCCGGTTTTTGACTACTGCTACCCCAGGATCCTCCCACCAAAAATCCTGTGAAATTGGGGTAAATGTGTGGGTCACTTTACCTAATTCTTTAATTAGGTAAAAAG
Source organism: Cynocephalus volans (assembly GCF_027409185.1). Lineage (NCBI taxonomy): Eukaryota > Metazoa > Chordata > Mammalia > Dermoptera > Cynocephalidae > Cynocephalus > Cynocephalus volans. The sequence continues at coordinate 298,098,565 of NC_084460.1, forward strand.
AAAACATGGACACTTTAGATTGCTATTTTCAACATCATCAATGCCCAGAAAATGAGGCAAGACTAGAGATTTGCAGATGTTTCTAGAATCTGTCATTCTCGCATCAGCCTCCATTCCCTGGTGCAAACTATCTGCATCCCACACGGGGACTGCCACATCCATCAGCCGCCTAGCCCAGCATGTTCTCTATACTTGAGCAGAAAAATCATTCCCAATCACTAATGTGATTATGTCAGCTCCTGCACCTGCAATGACGTAATAGATTCCCACTGTTTCTAAGGCAATGGCCCAAAACCCTGAACAAGGCCCTGGTCTGGCTGTCCAGTGTCAAATGGTTCCCTTTGGCTGTTTCTTCTTCAGCTCCCAGGTCATCTTCCCGAGTGCACACACTGCAGTGTTTTTCATGCCCCAGGACATTTGCCCATGCTGTCCTTCTGTCTGGAATATTTGTCACCCCTCTTCACATAGCTAAGTCTTCAGCCTTCAGATCTGGGCTCACTCATCCCATGCTTGGGGGAGCCTCTGACCCCCCACACTCCCCGCCAGGACAAGCTCCCCATTGGGCACCGTAAGATGAAGTAGGCCTCAGCTTTGCAGCGTTTCTTTCCACATCAGTGTCACACTGGTGCATGTGGTGGTCCGACCCACGGGACGGGCAGCTCCACCTGTGCAGGACATATGCATACTCCTGGTCCTCACTGTAACTCCATTGCTGAGCACACAACTCCGAAGAAATGTTTGTTGAATGAATAAACAAGCACTTAAGGGATGCCCGTGGGAAGCCGACATCTACACGGTTTGGGGGAAATTGTTCATCATTGGTGTTGTCCCTGCACTTCCCTGACTCGTGGGCAAGTCTGAGTTAGATTCACGACCGCCTGCAGGTGCATGTGCACTGGTTGTGGCTGACCTCTGCTCCGTAGGTAACAGAAGTGACTTTGGGAAATAGCACAAAATAGGGGACAGGGTTGGAAGGGCTACCATGTGTTAGCCACACAGGTTGACTGCAAATGAAAAGTGCTCATGGAAGGGAGTCAGGTGATATTAAGGGACAAATAGAGCTGGCCACTTAACCTGAGCAGTGAGTCAGGGCAGTCCCCAAATGAATGCTGGTGGAGGAGGCAGGGGAGCACAGAGGTTTGAATCCTAGGATGTGGGGTCCAGTCCTAGCGCTGCTACCTTTCAGCTCCACGATATTAGGTAGGTCATGTCCCACCTTGGAGCGGGGCTGGACTTCATGCTCTCCCACACTCTTTGGTGTGCCAGCATTCTCTTCTGGGGTCGAACCAGAAATGTGCTCTTCAAAGAGGTGGGAGGAGCAAAGTCGGCTTCCATGGAAAAGGACAACAGAGGGCTTCACTGCTGTTTCATGAATTCACCTTCGAGGTAAGGAAAGGGCAGGAGAAGGAAACTTGAGCAAAGTCCTTTATTCCACATCAAGCCTCCAACCTACAAAGCCAACTAGTGACAGGTGACAAAAAGTTGGGATCGGCATTCGTGTGTGCTTCTCTGCCCTTCTGCTGGCTCTCCTCCAGGCCCAGCTCCACCCTGTCCTGACACCCTCCAGAATTCAAACCTGGCCACAGTCTGCTGCCTGCACCTGCTCCCGTGGCCCGTGTTTCTGTCTCTGGTGTTAACTAGAGGTCAGCCGAGCAGAAAGTCTTGGCACTGTCAACATGCTGGCTTCCGAGGCCATGACACCGCTTTGATTTTCGCGGCAGAGCACTGTGCACAGCTCGGATGGATGCCTCGTGCATGCCTGCTGTGGTGACGGTGCCTTTGTCTGGGCGTGGGGAAACTGTGATTTATGTCATAAGCTCGCTGTGAAAGCTTTTGCCTCAGTAATTCTGAGCTCCATGGGTGTCTCTTTATATCTATTTAAAGTACGGCTGCTGCCCACGGACGCGTGCTCTGTGACATTCCTGGTGGCTCTGTGCTCGACTCGCCATGGCGCCTGAGTCTTGCCTGCCGAGCATCTTTGTGGCCCGTTTTAGTGTGTTTGCTGTGTGCTCCACGGGGCTGCTGAGCAGAGTTGCATCTGTCCCTTTGATGTCGCACATGGTGATTAGACCCCGTCCCTGGTGGAGCACTGGCAGGGATCCTGGGTGGAGGAAGATGCTGCCTCTGGATTCTGGAATGGTTTTGCTGTGGTTGTACTGGGGAAAGGCTACAACCCCGCAGGGACTTCCACCCTTGCTTAGAGGATTCTCATTGTGGTAAATGCGTTTCCATCCACCATCTGCTCCTGGCTAGGCATGGCGATGCCCCCTAGGGGTGCGGGGGATCTCAGTGCAAAGAGATCGAATCCCCATTTCCAAATATTTAATGCAGGCAATGCACCCTGGTGTTGCTGGAATTCCTTTAATTCCTTCAAGAAACATTGATTGAAGGTCTGTACGTGCCCACACTGTGCTATATGCAGGGGAAGCAACGGTGGGCAGTGCTTTTTGGTGAAAGCCTCAAGGTATTAAGATTTCTCAAGGGAACTCCACAACAGTGGGGAAATGACCAGAGATGCCTTGTCACCTCCAAGAGCCAAGCACTTCTCATGGCCTCTTGGCCCAGCTATAACACGCTGTCCCCTAAACTACCTCATTCCTGTGTGTCTAACACAGTATTGGGGATCCCAGAAGAGGGACCCTGAAGACCCAGAGGGGAGGCTCTGTGCCTTGTCTTGCATCTCTAGGTCGAGGTGGGGTAATTCCTACAGCCCTGGAGATGGAGTTCAAGCGCTGGAGGCCCTAACCCCAAGCTATGTTACCTGAGGGACTGTCCCTAGGACTTGAAAACCTGGGTAAGGATCACTCAAATTGGAGTGATTTCAAGGCTAACAAAGTATTATTTTTAGTCACTATTGAAATATATTGACTTTTCTTTTCCTTTAAAAGAAATTGTCCTGGATAGTTTCCACTTGAGGCCCATCATGTAAAGTCTTTTTCTCTTTTTATTCTTCATGCAATTTCATAGGACAAGGGCATGTGTCTTGGTTTAATGCAGACAAAGTGAATTGGAAGGGCTGAGGGGGAGTCTTGATTCCATGTTACAGGTTGATGTACTAAGTCTGCTAATAATGGGAAACGTTAAAATGTAAATTATGAATATAAAATGTATGGGTTACAGAATCTGATGCCTGCGTTAGTACAGCGCCATAGAGAACTACTCAAAAACAGGGTGAGACGGCGTCAGAAAAGTGTCATCATGTTTGACGAGTAAGGAAACAGGGAGTGGTCTCGGTGGATTTTCCACTTTCTGCCTAACCTCATGTGGACACAACAATCTTTACTTTGAATGCATCTATTATGCAAAATCAGCATTTGAGAGAAATGTGTGAATCACACAATTTCAGACCATCTAGAATACTACCCTTTTGGATATTAGCTTGTCAGCTATTGTTCAAAACTTATCAGGCCAAAAAACGTCTCTTGCGCATGATTGGTGAGTTTAGGGTGCGGGGATGGTTTTTCAATTAAACACATCCACATTTTACATCTAATGGAATGACTTCTGTTCAACGAAGTCTTTTGGGGAGGACCATCTCTTATTCCAACCAATATTTTGGGACATTTTCTTTTGGAAACATTTTCAGTCTTTTGGGTATTTTCTCTGATGAGAAATCTTTATTACTATTTCAGGGTAGATTTGACAGGCAGAGAAAGTGACAAGCGGCTCAGAGTCAAGTCTGCAAGGGTGAGCTAGCAAAGTGGGGTTGAGGTCCCAGCACAGCCGTGACCCTGGACGGGGCACGTCACTGGTTGAACCCCAGATAGAAGGAGAGCGTCATCTGCCTGGCGAATTCTCAGCAGTGTGGTGAGGACTGAAGGAGAGAAATTTGCAAACGTATCAAGTGCTGTCATTAATAGGGGAATGATCAGATTGGGTCATTTCGTTTTAGATCAAATGCCAGCTGTGACAAGAGACTGATTTTCATTGTTCTGAAAATTACACCAAAAGATGAACTGCCAAAATATTCTGAGCATGACAGCATCATCGAAATAAGTGCCTGGCGTCCCCAGGTGACTCCTTTGAAAGGATACATTCTGGTATGCTTGCTGACATCCCAACCTCTTAATTTGCTAGTGACTCTAGCCAGGAGCCTTCTAAGCCCTTGCTCCTCAAAGTGGGGTCCCCAGACCAGCAGCAGCCTCGGCCTCGCCTGGGAGCTTGTCAGAAATGCAGTCTCCCGGCGCTGGTAGCGCCGAGGCCGCGGGTTCGGATCCTATATAGGGATGGCCGGTTTGCTCACTGGCTGAGCGTGGTGCTGACAACACCAAGCCAAGGGTTACGATCCCCTTACCGGTCAAAAAAAAAAAAAAAAAAAAAAAAAGAAAAGAAAAGAAAAGAAAAAAAAAGAAAAAGAAAAAAGAAAGAAAGAAAGAAAGAAAAAAGAAATGCACTCTCCCACCCCAGAACCGCTGAATCAGAAATCTGCATTTCAGCAAGTCTCCAGGGCGTGCCAGGGGCGCATTCAAGTCTGAGAGCGCTACATGCCACCCAGCTCCCCGATCCGGTCTCTGCGTTGCAAAGCTGGGGGGATGTCCCTCGGCCACCTGCGGCGCATGCCAGCCTTACCTTGGGGAAGGCGTCGGGCCACACGCGGGGCGAGCCGTGGTTGAGCAGCGCCTGCACGGTGCGCCGCGGCGCGGGCTCGGGGACGCAGGCGACCGTCTGCAGCGCGCGGGCCAGCGGCGACGCGCCTCCGTAGTCGAGCGCGCCCGCGTCGGCGCCGTGCCGCAGCAGGAGGCGCGCCAGGCCCGGGCGCGCGTGGCCGCAGGCCTTGTGCAGCGGGCTGCGCTCGTCCTCGTCGCGCGCGTCCGCCGCCGCGCCGCGCCGCAGCAGCAGCGCGCACAGGCGCAGGCAGCGCGCGTGCTCGTCGGGCCTCCGCGCCGCGCCGCAGGCCGTGCTCAGGGCCGTCTCCCCGCGGCGGTTCCTCGCGTCCACGCGCGCCCCGCGGCCCAGGTAGAGGCGCGCGTGCTCGTCCAGGCCGCGCTGCGCCGCCACGTGCAGCGGCGTGTCCTGGCCCGGGCCGCCCGCCAGCTGCACCGAGGCGCCGTGCTCCAGCAGCGCCTGCGCGCACCTGCGGGGAGGTCGAGGCCGGTCACCCGGGCGCCGGGCAGGGGCGCCACCCACCCTGCCGACCCCGACCCGCTGCGTCCCAGCTGGCGGTGACCGGGCGAGCTGGGGCACTCTCGAAGAAAGGGACATGAGTTCGGGGCTCCCGTGCCAAGGCTACAGGAGTTCAAACGGAGCTGGGAAGAAGAAATGAGATTGTGGCAAACACTGGGGGTACGAGCCCCACCGGCTAGCAAAGGGTGTTCCCCAAGAATCCACACGCAGAGGTACAACTGAGGACAGAATTGTAACTGCCGGGCGCTACTTGGGCAGGTGATTAGTTGGAATGACAGTGCTCCGGGCACTAGTTACCGGGGTTCTTTGTCACGCCTGGAGGTTAAGGGTCTGGCAGTCGAGCAGTCTCAGCCCTAGGTAGAGTCCCCGGAGGTGGGTGGTGGGGTGGGGAATGCCTGTCCTGGAAAGCCTGAGCGTTGGTGAAAGTGTGAGGCCTTGCCTTGTGCCCACGGAGGGAATTTATCTGTCAGTGACTCAGACTGGCACGGGGCATGCTCACACGGTGCTGGGAACATGAGGTGGAGAACACAACCATGCCTACCTGTGGGACTACCTTGTTCCAACCAGACTCGCCCTGAACAGACTGTGGATTTTGGCTATGCCCAAATTCCCCAATGGCCGCCTGGGGTTTCTAGGCCCCTGGGCGACTGTGGTCTCCCCCGACGTGGGTGCCTCCAGGTCCACCACCTGTTTCCCAAGGCTGTCCTCTCTGCCAGGCACCAGCCTCTTCAGGACAGCAGCTTCCTCAGAGGCGCTGCCCTCCCTGGGAGCACTGCAGACTCCTCCCCCAAGCCCAGATGGCAGTCCGCTGACCTGGCGGGCCCTCGCTGTGCCTTGTCCCTAGAACCCTGGAGGGAAACTCTGCCCCAGTGTGAAAGCGGAAGGACAGTCACACAGACCCTCCTCCATTCCGCTGGCCCTTGCCCCACTTCGGCCACCCCCTCCTGTGGTCACCTCCTAGACATTGCCATCAATCAGGTAGCTCCAGCTTTGGAGTCTGAAACTCCTACATGCTGATGTCAAACCACAGCCTCCGGGCCCCTCCAGCCCCCCACGCCTGTTGGTCCCTACGTGTCATCTCTGCTCGATTGAGACTCGAGTCCTTGACCCCTCGTGTCTCTCGGCCCTTCCTGGCCGCACTTCTTTCCCAGGGCAGCACTGCAGTCACTCTTATGCCTTTGACTTGAGAGGACGATGGCCATCCCCTGCATCAAATGGCCCAACTTCAACCTGGAATCTAGCCACCCTCCGCCTCTCTCCTCACTTGGCTGCCGAGCCCTGTTGGAGGAAGCAGCGTTCCTGGGTATTGGCCTCGGTCTGAGCTGGGCCTCCAGGACTTTCAGTTTATTAATACTCTTCAGTGTTTCAAGCCAGCTCCTCATTCCTCGCTCGTTCCTTGCTCTTTGGAAGCCACTCCTAATGCCGACCGCTGTCCTCGAGCTCCCGTTCCTGTTGCTACGCTTCTCCCTCTCGGCAATCTACTCCTGCTTCCTGCAGAGACAGCGGGCTCCCTGGACAGCCCCTCGCCGGCCTGCCTCCTGCACATGAGTCTATTTCTACAACTGTTCTCTCTCTTTCTTCCCTCTTGATCATCTTGTCCCAGATTTAGTCCTCTCTGGCTAGCTTGGGGGCCTTGCTCTCTATATTACTTGCTCTTGACCTTTTCCCTGTCCTCCTACCCCCTCCCCTCCCCCACCCTCCCCTTTCCCATGGTCACTGAGCCCTGTTGGCTGCATCTCTCCAGTAATCACTTGAACTGCTTCCTCACTCCATTCCCACTGTCACTGATAGAGTTTGGCTGTGTTGTCCCCTCCAAAGCTCCTGTGGAAACCTGATCCCCAATGTGGCAGTGCTGGGTAGTGAGTGAGTTCTCACGCTATTAGTTCCCATGAGAGCTGGTTGTTTAAAAGACCCTGGCACCTCCCCTCTCTCTCTTGCTTTCTCTCTTGCCATGTGATCTGCTTGTACCCGCCAGCTGCCTGCCGCTCTCAGCCATGAGTAGAAGCAGCCTGAAGCCCATGCCAGACGCAGCTGTCCCAGAATCATAAGCCACATAAACCTCTGTTCTTTATCAATTACCCAGTCTCAGGCTTTCTGTTATAGTAACACAAAAACAGACTAACACACTGTCATTTGTTAATGTACTTTGCTGAGGACACATAATTTCTTGCCGGAATGTTTACAAGTCTCCTAATTTGTCCCCTGCTCTAATGTAGCAAGCTCAGTACTGCCCAGAAAGGGCCTTTCCAGTGTGAATCAGATGACACGTGCAGGACGCTGTGTGATCCAGCTCCTTTAGGCCTCACCAGCTTCACCTCTCGAGGCTCCATCCCACTGTGCGTCACTCCTACCTGACCAGGTATGGCTCTCAGAACACACCTGCCATTTCACGCTCCTTCTTCCTGGGATGCCCTGGCTCACCCAATGGCCCACACATTCCTGTCTTTCCTTCCTCTTCCTCCCGGAAGCCCTCCCAGTACCACCAGGCAGAGGGTCACACCTCTGTGTTGTCGTCTGCCTTGTACATATGTGCCTGGGCATGACATCTGTCACACCGTATTTTACTAGTGTTTGTCAATAGCCTTGACTCCTGTCTTACACGGTTGGCTCTGTGAGTGTAGAAATGGGGGCTTTATTGATCTCTGATTGTCAGCGCCCGTCGCAGCCCCTCGCCCACTGTCGATGTTCTCTAAAAGCATGTTGAACAAACGCATTTTGCTAATTAACATCTTCCAGCTTCTCTTCACGTTGCTGCTGTTTTGCCTGTTATTTACCTAACTGGGGCTCCGAACAAGATCATGCATTAAGGGTTTTGGGGCTGTCAGCAGCTTCCCTTAAATCCCTTTATATTTCTACCTAGGGACTCTCAGTATTTTAAATTCTTCCTTTGTGTCTCTCTAGCCTCTATACCAGCAGTAACTTGAGAAGTGGTCTGTCTTGGGTGAAAGATCTTTACAAACAAGTACAGTTTGATGTGAAATGTCCTTTGGGACAATAACGGGCTAAGAGAAGATGCAAATTGTACAGAGTGTTTCAGGTTGCTTCCCACTTGCCTCTCTGGGAGGAATTTTGAACAGTGCAGCAGGAGGTTAGAAATCAAGAGTTCCAGCTCATTTTGCCACTGAGCCTGTGTGTGCTTGCAAACAATTATAAAACATTTTCTTCTCCTTTTCTTTCTTTCTTTCTTTTTTTTTTTTAAAGCAGCTCAGCCTCTCCAAAGAAGTCCACAGGGAAATTCGGCCAGTCCTCTTTTCCACGTCCACAGCCTAACTGGCTAATGGCCAGGTTGCTATTTGCAACACACACGCCTTTCAGTAGAACGAGGACACTGGCCCACCCTCTGGAGTGCTGCAGGTGCCGCTTTCATTTTTAACGAAGTGGTTCTAATTGGCTAAACCTTGGCACTTTCTTAGAGTGGGCAATGGTTTAACTTGCAGAACCACAGGCATGAGGAAAAAAAACCCAAAAAACACTACAACAAATTGACGGGGGCACGTCTCTGCTGGCACACACTGGGCAGTCATTAAAATGAAGGTGTGAGCTATTTAATGGTGTGGAAAGATACCTGCAATGGACATGTGAAAAGATCAGCGTACAGCCCCATTTAAAAAAGCATAACTAGATATATGTGCATAGAAAGAAAGCCTAGAAATTTGTAGGGCGATGTGTATTTATCTCTGGGTGATGGGGAGATGGGGGCTTTTATTTCCTTTTTGCATGCCTGTATTTTCTTTTTTTTTCTTTTCTTTTTTTTTTTTTTGTCGTTTTTTCGTGACCGGCACTCAGCCAGTGAGTGCACCGGTCAGTCCTATATAGGATCCGAACCCGCGGCGGGAGCGTCGCCGCGCTGCCAGCGCAGCACTCTACCAAGTGCGCCACGGGCTCGGCCCATGCCTGTATTTTCAAATTTCCAAAAATAAGTCAGAGTTACAGTTTGAGATAAGAACAGCTACAGAGGTTATTAATAAAAGCCCCCGTCCACCACCAGCCCCAGCGGCAGCTTATGTATGCTAAGCGTGTCAGCTTAGCTTTGCAGGTTCCCAGAGTACTCTCACATTTCCCATTGATCTGTTCAGCGTAAGCAGCGGTCTTGCAATGGACGTGTGGCAGCACCCATGAGAAGGCGAGTAGAGGAGAGGGCTGGGGTGCTGGGAGGTCTGCAGTGATAAGCAGAGAAGCGGATGACAGTTTCAGGGCCTCCAAGACCTGACTTCAGTCCCCAGACACATCCTTAAAACACTTTACCATTTCAATGCCTTGAGTGTGTCAATGACCCTGGTTGAAGAAGTGGTCCAGGGGGGAAAGCATCCCCCAAGCCTTTGCAGGCCTGTGGGGGACCCGGCTTTGGTTGGGCTTTTCACTCTGAGGTGAGACTCTGTGAGTGGGTTTCCTGCTATCCTGACAGAGGGGCAAAAGTCAGAAAGGCCCGGGTCAGTGTAAAACATTCACCGTCGGGAACCGAGGGTAGAATTCTGATCTGAGGATGTCAGAATGACTTTGTGTCACAGGGATTAAGGAGACACCGTGTTGTCTCAATAGCCTCTGATATGAAGCAGCTTGGACAAACACCCCTCCCCAACCCTCATCCCTGTCTTTGATAATGACTGCAGTGACAGGCTGCTACAGGGGCCCGAGGTCGACAGTATTAGAAAACATTAACTTGAGCCAAAAGGCAGGAGTTAATGGAGATGAGCCCATCAACACTGTTGAATCAGTGTCCCTTTAATTCATTTCTACAGGGGCAGGAAGACTGGGAGCCCACTCCTTGCATGCTGCTCCCTTCCACCCTCCAGCGTCTTCCCACGACAGTGCCTTTTCTGGTCACCTCCCAGGGCAGAAGGTCCCAATGCCTCAGCCTGGGCTTCTCCACTGTTCCCCTCTCCCTCTACCCATCTGCTGCCACCCCCGGCCCACCTGCCTGCCAAGCCTCTGTTTCCTACGCGCTCTGCCCAGACTGCTCCAGGTTTCCTTCATCCTATCTCAAAATCCCCCAAAAGGGTACTTCTCTGTCTCCTGGTTCTGAGCTGGAAGGTCTTTTATATTCCTCAGTACTTGGTCTTTATATTTATTTTTTAAAACAATGTTAGTCCTAGCAAAAATTCTACATTGTAGGTAGAATTTACAGTTGGGAAAATTGAGGTTTAAAAGAAGAACAGGGACCTGAATAAGGCCATACAGCCAGGAAGTGACAAAGTAGAGACCTTGACTGCTTGTTAGGATTCCAAGTTCTCAGTCACACACCCCCCCCCCCCCGGCTGCCTCTCCCCCCTAGTATTATTTGTTAAGCACCTTCTATGAACCAGGCACTGTATGAAGCATTTGCCATTTGTTATCACTAAACTTTTCATTCATTCATTCATTTATTGATTCTATGGAGAACATGCCCATGGTCCTCTCAAGGCAGGGAGAAGTGTCTCTTCCCTTAGCACTGCACAAGAACTCCCGGAGAGACTCGTTGCCAGGACACTGAAAGTGACGAAGCAAGGGAGGTGGCCTCCCGTGGACTTCATGCTGTGGCAGGCGCAGGAGCCCACTTCTCACCCAGTCCTCCCAGCAACCCCACACGGTGCATTTCATTCTCCCTAGCTTTAGGTGAGGATGCAGTTTTGAGGTTTAAGCAGTGGTCTGAAGGGTGGGGACCTGCAAGGTGATGGTGGCCTCACAGTGACTGCGTCCTTCTTGGGATGTGAACTCCAGCCACCACCAATCATACAGTGATTCAACAACCACCAAAAGACATGGAGCAAGCAATGTCACAACAGCTACAAAGAACTACTGAAAAGAAGGCTAAATTCAAGATTCGAACATCACTTATTTTTTGCAGGGGAAAAAGACATTGCTGTTAAGCATCTAGTGAGCGGTGTTCAGCATCTGTCTCCCGAGCGGCGGCTTCTCTCATCGGGGGTGGCTGGGGTCCTTGGCCAATCCTGACATGCCCTCTCCCAGTCTGCTCACACGACTGCCGCAGAATCCCTCCTGACAGGCAGAAGCGGTTTAACGCTAAACAGTGTGTTCAGCGGGGGTAACGGGCCTCACGAGCCAGTCTTGTCGAATCATTGTTTCTGCTACTTCTCCTCCTCGGAGGTGCCATGGAGGCTCATGGGCTGGAGACACATCCCAGGGCAAGGCTGGAGCCACCAGGCTGGGTCCTAGAGGGGGGTAGAGCGCTGTCTGGAGACAGGCACGTGCCAGCCTGGGGGAGAGGGCAAGGGTACAGGGGAGAGATGGGGAGGAAGGTACATCTGTGTTTTCTGATGAAGCCGTTGCAAGAAGCGCCCCTCCTGTGGATCGATTCCCCAGCTGGCTCCGAATGAAGGACGGGGGAGCCAGAGCCCCAAGACTTTGATGGAGGAGCAGTTCCACTTTATTTCCCTGGACCTTCTGCTGGGGATCTCCTTTGGGGACCTGCCATCCGCCTCCTCTCTGTTCTGTATTTTCTTCTGTCTCCCTTTCTCCCGGGATGCTATGAGACTATCAAGCATAGATGTTTACAACCAGAATGGCTGATGCGAATGGACAAATCCTTCAGGGTAGGGGGAGACAGAGAGCAAATGGCTGGCCATTTCTATCATCACGGTTTCCCTTGGAGCAATGGCTGCCACTTTATTTTTTCGGAAGAGTTGGATGGTTGTGGCAGATGACATTTTGAGCAAATTCTCCCCAGATTGCAAATGGGACTCAGCACCTTCGTGAACTGAGAAATGATTTAGTGAACAAGACTTGAGAAATCAGCTCCACTGTTCGTCCCACATGCCCACTAAGCAGCATGTGACTTCCTGGAAGCTTCGTAAGGGTCCCTTCCTCAGCAAGAAATGGGAAGTCTTTCTCTCTCTTCCCCTGGTTCCAATACACTGGCTGAAGAGGAAAACCCAGAAGCATCAGAGTGAGAGGGGGAGAAAGTGAAGGAAAAGGGAGAGAAAAGACTGTACCGCCTTCTTGGACAGGGGTACGGGTGAGGTAGGGGAGCCTGGAATTAGATGGGAGAAAAATTGTATGTATGCATGCATTTTAAAGTAAGGTGAATTTACATACAGAGACGTGCACAGGTCTTAAGAATACAGTTGAGTGATTTTGACAATGGAATACACCTGTGTAACCAACACCTCAATCAAGATGAAGAATATTTCCATCTAGGGCTGGCCAGTTAGCTCGGTTGGTTAGAGCGCAGACTTAGAACACCATGGTCATGGGTTCTGATTCCCATACCAGCCAGCTGCCAAAAGAAAAAAAAAAGTATATTTCCATCTCACCAATAAGTTCTCTTGCATTCACTATCAGTCGGTCTTCACCCCCACAAGCAACCACTGTTCTGACTTCTCTCACCAGGGCTTAGTTCTGTCTTTTCCACAATTTTCTACTTTTTTGTGTCTGCTGCTTTTGCTATACCCAATGTTTTTGACGTTATCTATATTGTTGCGTGCACAGAGTAACTCATTCTTTTTTTTTTAATTGCTGAATCATATTCGATTGTATAGATATACCACAATTTTTAATCCATTCTCCTATTGATATTGATGGCCATTTAGGTATTTCCATTTTTTTTGACAGATATGAATAAAGGAGCTATGAACAGTTTTTGAAAATAAGTCTTCTCATGGATATATATTTTCTTTCTTTTTTTTTTTTAAGGTAAATACCTAGAAGTGAAATTGCTGGTAGGTGTATATTTAATGTTATAAGAAACTGCCAAATAGTTTTTGAAAGAGACTGTATCATTTTACACACCCAGCAACTATGTATGAGATTTCCAGTTGCTCCAAATTCTTGCCAACATTTGGTGTTGTCATTTGTTTTGAGCCATTCTAATGCTTGTGAAATGGTGAATATTTAATTGTGGTTTTAACTTGCATTTTCCTGATGACTAATGATGTTGGGCACCTTTTCATTTGTTTATTGGCCATTTCTATATCTTTCATGAAGTGCCTGATCAAGGCTTTTGCCCAGAGGTTAAAGTTTTGGTTAGGACTGGGCTGGCTCTTAGGTATTAAAATGGGACTTGACAAGTGGCCAGAAGGCTGAGGAATCTGCCAGATGCCATCAAGAGGAGGGGAAGAGGGATAAACCTGTAATAGAACATGTTTGAAAGGTAGTGGTTAGAGATAAATGGAGCTACTTCCTGATTATAGACCGTTTTGGGGGGAAGAAAAATAGGATCACAAGGGAGAAGTGACCTTTCAGCCTGGTTCTCAAACATTCGGCTTTGGGTCCTGGTTCTGCCAGTTTCCATCGTGTGTCACTTTGCTGGCAAAACATTGGCCCTCTCTGAGCCTCAGTTTTCTAATCTGTAGACTGGGGATGACTGTGCTTTGCAGGCCTGGAAGGATCCTAGGAAATAAGACACTTGCAAATGCTCAGGAGTGCATGAAGTTCTACAAATATTAAGTCATCCAAAGGGGCCACTCCTCTCTGACACTGCAGTCTTCAATATTCCTTGCAATGCCTTTGACTCCTGTTGAACAAGACAAGACTATGTTTGTCCTCTGTCCTTGAACAATGAATCAGTCACTCATCTGGGATGTGGGAAGAGTAGACTGTTTTCTGGGTTACGTTTCGATGCCAGTGAACCTGGCATCTCATGCCAGTCAATGTGGAGATTGCTGGGGTTGGAGTAAGGAATCTTAACAGTTAGCCCTGCTCAAGTCCTGACCAGAGAGCACCTTTTTTGCCTCAGGAAAAGCAATACTTCATTTCTCACTGCCCAGATTTCAACCTGCTGAGTCTGAACTGGAAAATAATTGTCTAATGATTTTCTTCAGCGATCCTCCACCCCCTGCAGCCCCCAAAAGATAATTAGTTGCTTTCAGACATCCAAATCTGGCTTATGAATTGTTTTTTATTTAGTTGCATTGACACAACTGGGGCAAAAACTTGCATGCTTTTTATTAATTTGTCTCATGAAGGAAGCAAGTCATCCTTACTTTTGCTTAAATCAAGATAGCTGGAGACAAGAGAAGGAATCAGGACTGAACAAATTCTTTCCTCATTTTAATGATCTCAGAATAAAAAAAAGGGTCAAGGAGAGGAATCTGATAATAAATAGGGCGAGGCTGGCATGCAGACTACTAATGTGAACAGAGTAACTTTACTGGAACTTTTCTTTTTGGGAAAATCTCTTCAAAAAGCTCCTAGATTAAAGTTCTGATATCCCTTTTTGTGGGTTGAATTCTGAATTCTGAAGCTTGCTCGTTGGAAGGAAGAACAGATAATTTTTTTTTTTTTAATCCCAGGAACTCAGAGACTCAAAGGTTTTAAAGTCCTGCACCCATGGTGAATTGCAAACTAAAAGGGGATGGAGCGGAATGGGGTCCCTAGGTGTGGAGACCATTGTCATCAGGAGTAAGAAAATGAAATGGCTCTGTATGTAGGTCAACGACCCCCTCTATTGTGAAGTAAAAAAATTAAGGATGACCTAAAATCTACTATGTATAAAATGATTCTGGAGAAAGTAGCTCTTTCTTGTCAGTGATAATGTTTATACTACCTGAAACCAGACCTCCTCGGAGTATAACTTTAGGGGGACTCTTTAGAGCTGAAAAGCTGTGGTCGACACCTCGCGCCCTTTCTGACATCTATTAACTTTTTATCCTTCAAGGTAGTTGGCTGTGTTATTGTAGAGGTGTTCAGTGGAGTCTGTCAGCATTTTCCACTCTAATCATTGATGCAGAAGGGATTCTAAGTCAGCTGTTATAGAGTTCTGCCTGAACTTCTGGTTTATTCACACTTACCTTAAACTTTTCCCCAATAATCAGGATTTAAATAAGTCAAGACTGTCAAGTTAGGTAGCTAAAGGGAAAGATTCACACAGAGAGACACACAGAAGAGAAAGTAATCCAAAAAAGAAGAAAGAGGTTGAGGAAGAAAGTCCTTATTGAACAAATTCCTGGACCTATATGATTTTTGAAAAACCAGCTGAAGCCCGGAAATTAGTTTCTATTGCACAGTGTATAAGCTGAGTAGCTCTCGTGGTCTGCATGTGGTTTCAGCTCCTTATGATGTCCAAATGTAAGTTTGTTGGCTTATCTTAGGGGCTATTGTCAAGATTCTCAGTATTTGGTGGTTTTTTTGTGCTCTGATTAAGTGCTGCATTCTCATTTCTCAGAAAAAAGAAATATTTTTGTAATACTATAAAGTGCGGGGTTGGGACCCAAGATATGAAGCAAACTTGATTTTTAAAAACCTTTTTATTTTAATATTATTTTAGATTTACAGAAGAGTTGCAAAGACAGTAGCACAGTGAATTCCTGAATACCCTTCACCCAGCTTTCCCTAAAGTTAACATCTTATATTATTGTGGTACATTTGTCAAAATTAAGAAAGTAACATTGGTACAATACTTTAAACTGCAGACTTTATTTGGATTTCACCAGTTTTCCCACTAATGTCCATGTTCTGTTCCAAGATCCAATCCAGGACACCATGTTGAATTTAGAGAACTTCATTATGAACAAGAGAGTAACGTACGCATGCTTTTTTGAGGGTGGGGGCCATGGTATACACCTAGACATGGGATATCATTAACTGGGTTATATTTTCCATAGGAAAATATATGTTTCTGACTAAGGACATTAAAGCAAATAAATTATAGATGACCAAAAAATATGGAGATAAAGGAAAGAAACAACTCCCCAAATTAATTTAAAATAGTGAAATATTGTTTCAATTCCCATAAAGCAAACACAATGATTATACACAAGGCTCCAGCAATTGGAGTCAGCACCTAAATAATTATCACTATATGCTGGTGCTATTCTAAGCATTTCTCCTATATTAATTTATTTAATCCTTATAACCATCCTATGCAGTAGACTAAATTATTACTCCTTTTTTTTACAGATGTGAATATTGAGACTCAGAAAAATTCAAGAACTTGCTTAATATTGTACAGCTAGTAAGTGATGGAATTCAGGGCAGGCCTCAAATGTGGTAAAATATGCACATGTAGATTTAAAACTACATGGAATAAAAATATGATCAAAATTGAATGCAATCAATGTGCAATTGATTAATAATTTTGCCCGCTTTATTAGTACATAGAAAGACTTTTGCAATTGATTTGATTGGCTTATGTTTCTTAATAAAGCTTATGCTTTTTTCTGTCCTAGAAAATTTCCAGTAGAAATCCACCAGTCCACACTCTGTATCCCTGTGCACATACTATATTTTACATATTTCTGGCCCAATGTATAGCACACTGCTATATTGTTACCTTCCTCTCCCCTGAAACTGCAGTTCTTTTGAGGGCAGGGACTATGCCTAATACAGCACAGCCTCAACACTTCACAGAGTTCAACAACTGGTGATTGAATGCTTGCAGGAATGAAATTATTGATTGACCCTGGAGATGTGTTTTTCAAAAATAGATGGAATGTCTATAATTTTGTCACAAGATGGCAACTTTGTACATCCCAGAAAATCATCTACCAAATGAGTCAAGAACAAAAAATTGGAAGTGAAAACGAGGTACAAATTAATCCCATGTTAGACGATTGGAAAGAAAACCTCCCAGTGGAAAGTGAAGAATGCCTGCAGCTCAAGGCAGAAATGGGTCACAGATTTGAACTCACTCCCCAATGAATTCAATGTGATTGTCAATGAGATTCACTGTGATTCAATGTGATTGTCAAACACTGAATTTCTCAATCTCCCAAAGAGTCTCTGGGCTCCCAAATTGGGCTATTGTGAAGAGAACCCAGGCAGAGCCTGATGAGCTCTCTGAGTTGAAGAGATGGAGCTGGAAATCTAGGGAGACTGATGGAGTTTGGATGTGTTGTCCCATCCAAAACTCATGTGCAAATTTGATCTCCAATGTGGCAGTGTTGGAAACTGATTGAGTCATGGAGGTGGATCCCTCATGACTGGGTTAATGCTCTCTCTGGGGGGTGGGGCAGTGGGTTAGTTCTAACTCTATTAGTTCCAGCAAGAGCTGGTTGTTTAAAGGACCCTGGCACCTCCTCTCTCTCTCTCTTGCTTCCTCTCGCCATGTGATCTGCTTGTACCCACCAGCTGCCTGCTGTTTTTCCACCATGAGTAGAAACAGCCTGAGGCCCATACCAGATGCAGCTGTCCCAGAATCGTAGGCCAAATAAACCTCTTTTCCTTATAAATTACCCAATCTCAGGTATTTCTGTTATAGCAACACAAAACAGACTAAAACAGAGGCCAAGGCAGCTAGAATTTGTAGGGCAGAGTATTAGAGAACAGAGAGCTTCACAGAGAAAGAACTTTGCAGCGTTCCCTTGAGTATTCAGCTGAGTACTGATTAGTGTAGGTACATGAAGAAACTACTTAAGGCTGTGGAAAGTACCATCTAAAAGGATTAGGGGAAACAGTGCTTATAGTATACATAGGTCCAGAAATAGTGCCTGTTTTCAACAACCAAAGTGTAAGTTCTCATAAGCAATGAGACACAGATTAGAGTCCTAAGAAGTGTCTTGTCTCAGTAGTGCAGAAAAAACAAAACAAAACCTTAGAAGAAATAATGCTGTAATCTTGCCTAACAGAACTTACAGGCAAGACTGAAAAGGATCAAACTATCTCCAAATAACTTTATATTCCAGAGTGGAGGTCAAGAATATTGATAGAAATACAAAAATACCCAGCACCTAATGAAATAAAGAGACAAAACAGTCAATAAAAACTGACCCAGAAATGACACAGATGATAGAATTGGTAGACAGGGCCATTAAAACAGTTGTAACTGTATTCTGTTTGCTTGAGAAGCTAGAGGGAAGATTGAACATGTAAGTAAAGGCATAGAATATATAAAAAAGACCTAAGATTTGACTTCAATGTCTGAGATGAAAAATACACTGGATGGGATTGATGGCAGAGGAGGTATTTCAGAAGAATAAAAATATAACCAGGAAAAAAAATAGCAAAATAATTGCTTTCAATGCAAACATATCAAAATCACATTAAATGTGAATGATCTAAACACCAACTTAAAAGGCAGAGACTTCTAGATTGGATTAAAAAACAAAACCAAATTGTAATCTGCCTACAAGAAAGCCACTTAAAAAATAAAGATGGAAATAAGTTAAAAATGAAAGGCTGGTATGGTAGCCAGCCTTTAGCATGGTCCCCCAGTTATCCCCACCTTGTTGTTTTCATGCCCTTATCCCCTCTCCTTGAGTGTGGGTGGAACCTTTGATTTACTTCTAACTTTACTTTCATCAGACAGTAAATCCGGTGGCACCTTGATCTTGGACTTTACAGCCTCCAAAATAGTGAGTAATAAATTTCTATTATTTGTAAATTACCCAGTCCAAGGCATTTTGTTATAGCATCAGGAATGCACTAAGACAGCAAGGAACTGAGGGCAGCCTTCAACCAACGGTCTGCAATGAACTGAGACTCTCAATCCAACAGTCCTTGAGGAACTGAATTATGACAATAACCACATGAGGTTGGTAGCAGATTCTTCCCCAGTTGACCCTTCATATGAGACCCTAGGCCTTCTTGTTACCTAAATTACAGTCTCGTGAGAGACTCAGAAACAGAACACCTAGCTAAGCCATGCCTAAATCTTGACTCTCAAAAACTGTGAGATAATAAATGCATGTTGTTTTGTCTCTAAGTTTGTGCTAAATTGTTACACAGCAATAAACAACTAATACAGTTGGAAAAAAGAATTCCATGCTAATACTAATCAAAATAAAATATATTAATATCAAACTAGCTACTTTAACATCAAAGTAGATTTAAGACCAAAGTATTTTGCCAGAGATAAAGAATATCATTTCATAATGATAAAGAAGTCAATTATTCAAGAGGACATAACAATGCTAAACATTTATGTACCTAATAAGAGAGCTTCAAAATACTTGAAGCAAAAACTGATAGAACTGAAAAAAGAAATAGACAAATCCACAATTATAGTCAGAGAGTTTAATGCTCTTTTTTCAATAACTAGTAAAACAAGTATGAAGAAAACCAGCAAGGATATAGAAGTCTTAAACAACATTATTAGGCAACTTGATTTAATTGACATTCACAGAACAGTCCACCCAACAACTGCAGAATACATGTTCTTTTCTGTATTACATGGATCATTTATTAAGATAGAACGTTCTTTTTAAAAGATGACCGATAAGGGGATCTTAACCCCTGACTTGGTGTTATTAGCACCACACTCTCCCAAGTGAGCTAAGCAGCCATCCCTGTATAGGGATCTGAACCCATGGCCTTGGTGTTATCAGCACCACACTCTCCCAAGTGAGCCTCAGGCTGGCCTGAGACAGAATATATTTTGGATCATAAAACATGTCTCGAAAAATTTAAAATGAGTAAATCCATGCGAAGTAAGTTCTGTAACCACAATGGGATTAAATCAATAATAGAAGAAATCAATAAAAGAAAATACCTGGAAAATCCCCAAATATTTGGGAACTAAATAACATCGTTCTGTATAATCCATGATTCAAAGAAAAAACTCAAAAGGGAAATTAGAAATATTTAAAACTGATTGAAAGTAAAAATACAACACATTAAAGTTTGTGGGATTCAGCTAAAATATTTGGGATGTAGAGGGGCATGTATAGCACTAAAAGGCTATATTAGAAATAAGAAAATCCTCCAATGAATGACATTAATTTTCACCTTAAGAAGCTAGAAAAAGAAAGGGCAAATGAAACCCAGTGTGAATCAGAAAGGAGGATAATAGAGATCATAGAAGAAATCAATAAGATAGAAAACAGAAAAACAATAGAGAATATCAATGAAACCCAAAGAAAGACTGATTGGGGGAAAAAAGGCAAATTCCAATATCATGAATGAGAGAGGCCATATCACCACAGGTTCTATATCTATTAAAAGGAAAATAAAGAACAAATTTATGCCAATAAATTCAGCAACTTAGCTGAAAGAGATAAGTCTCTTAAAAGATACAAAGTATTAAAAGTATTAAAAAGTATTAAAGCTCATTCAAAAAGAAATAACCTGAGTAGCCCTATACCTAGTAAAGAAATTAAGATCATAGTTAAAAACCTTCTCACAAGGAAAACTTCATGCCCACATACTGTTACTGATGAATTCTACCAAACATTTAAGGAAGAAATAATAATTTTATGCAAGGTCTTTCAGAAAACAGAAGAGGAGGAAACACTTCCCAAATCACTTTTGAGGCCAGCGTTACTCTGATACCAAAGCCAGGCAAAGACATTACAAGAAAAGAAAACTATAGACCAATATCTTTCATGAATATAGATGTAGATGTTAAATTTTTTTCAGCATATCAAACCCAACAATGTATTAAAAAAGGATAATACCTCATGGTCAAGTGTGGTTTATCCTAGAAATGCAAGGTTAGTTTAACATTTGAAAATCAGTCAATGTAAATCATTATATTAACAGAGAAAGAATGCACCATATGATCATCTCCATACATGTAAAAAAGCAGTTGAGAAAATTCAATATCCATTTCTAATATAAACTTTCAGCAAACTAGGAATAAAAGGGAGCTCTCTATCTCTGAAAAAGAAAACCTACAAAAACCCTACGTCTAATATACTTAATGGTGAAGGGCTTAATGCTTTCCTCTAATATCACCACTTCAATTTAGTATTGCACTGGAGGTTCTAGCCAATACAATAAAACAAGAAAAAGTAATGAAAGGCATCTAGATCGCAAAAGAAGTAAAATAATGTTTATTCGCAGATGATGTGATTGCTTACATAGAAATCCCATGGAATTTACAAAAATCTGCTGGAACAGTTAATGAGTTTAGGAAGGTTATAGGACATAAGATCAATATAAAAAATAAATTACCAATTTTACATAGTAACTACACACAATCAGAAATTGAGATTAAAAAATACCATTTACAATAGCATCAAAAAATGAAATAATTAGGGATAAATCTTACAAAATATGTGCAAGCTCTGCACTCTGAAGACTATAAAACACAGCTGAGAGAAATCAAAGAAGACCTAAATAAATGGAGGGGTGTATTGTGCTCGTGGGCTGGAAGCCTCAGTATTTTTATGATGTCCATTCTCCCCACATTGATTTACAGATTCATGGCAACCTGAGTCAAAACCCAGCAGACTATTTTGTAGAAATTGATAAAGTGAATCTAAAATTCATATGGAAATGCTAAGGAACTAGAATAGCCAAAACAACTTTGAAAAAGAATGATCGTTGAGAACTTATACTAACTGACTTCGGGATTCACTGTAAAGTGACAGTATCCAAGACAATATGGTATTGGTGTTAAAACGGAGAAGAATAGAGATACCGTAGGGGCACAGTTCTGCCGCGGCCGCACTGGTGACCTTGTATGTATCCATGTAGGCCAAGCAAGCAAAAGTTTGAACCACTGCTGAATCTAAATCTTGGTGGAAAACCGTGTTACTCCCCTGGGTGGGAAGCTTGTAAGGAGCTGCATTAAGGTTATAGTCCACTTGCCTCCCCAAGTCCCCTGTGTGGCTGTCATGAGGCAGTTTCTTATGCCCTCCTGGGTTCTGATGAGGATGAAGCATCCTGCCTCGCCTCCCTCAGAGTGGAGCTGTGGAGTATAAACCTGTTCTGCTGAAGTCTAGATAGGGCTGCTCAGCAAGGAGGTATCCTTCAAGTCACGTTGAGATCATCCAGCCCCTTTTGTTTAGGTGTTATCCTTTCTGGTGTGTGGGACAAGGACCACAAAGAGATGGTACCTTTGGCTACTCTTCCTTTCACTGTTTATGTAATAGAGTGGCTCCTTGTGTCTCTACCAATTGAATCAGTCAGACCTTGCCCTGTGTTGTGTGTACTTGATAAGAGAGTCCAGAAATAAACCCTCACATATGTAATCAATTGATTTTTGATAAAGGTGCAAAGGCGGTTCAGTGGAGAAATTAAAGGATTTTTGACAAACAGTGCTGGAACACTTGAATATCCGTATGCAAACGAGCAAGCAACAAAGCTTCAATCCATGCCTTACATCATATCCAGAAATGAATCGAAAGTAGATCATAGACTTAAACATAAAATGCAAAATTATAAAATTTCTAGAAGAAAACATAAGAGAAAATTCTTGTGAACTTGGGTTAGGCACACAACACAATCCCTAAAAGAAAAAAAAACTGGTAAATTGGACTCCATCATAATTAAGAACTTTCATTGTTCAAAAGACTCTGTTAAGAGAAGAAAATATAAGCCACAGATTGGGAGATAATACTTATATATCACATATCTGACCAGGACTTGTCTCTAGAGGACATAAAGATATCTCAAAATTTAATAAGAAAACAACTTAATTTAAAAAATGTGCAAAAGATTTGAACAGACACTTCACCAGAGAAAATATATGGATGGCAGGTAAGTACGTGAAAAGATGCTCAATGTCCCTAGTCACCAGGGAAATGTCAATCAAAACTATAATGAGATACTTGTACACACCTGATAGAATGTCTACAATTAAAGACTGACCATACCATGTACTGCTGAGGATGTGAAGTAACCAGGACACTCAAACATTGCTGGTGGAAACGTAAAACGGTACCACTTTGGAAACCAGTAATCTTATCATACAACCCAGTCATTTTAATCCTAGGGATTTATCCAAAAGAAATGAAATCATCTGTCCATACAAAGGCTGGCACAGAATTGTTCACAGCGGCTGTATTTGTAATAGTGCCAAACAGCAAACAAATGTCTTTCAACCTATGAATGAATATACACACTGTGGCACACCCATACCATGGAATACTATGCAGCAATAAAAAGGAGTGAACTATGGATACACACAGCAGAGGTGAATCTCAAAATAATTATGTTGCGTGAAAGAAGCCAGACAAAAGAGAGTACATTCTGTTTATATAAAACTCCAGAAGATTCAAGCTAAGCTCTAATGATGGAAAGCAGACCAGGGCTAGGGACGGAGATAACAGCTGTGCTTGGGAAGCTCTTGGGAGCCACGACGTGTTCACTGTCTTGACGGTGGGGACGGTTTCATGAGCGTGTGCATACGCCCAGACTTATCAGATCGTACACCTTAAACACGTGCAGTGCATTACACCTCAGTAAAGCTACTTTTAAACATTATCGCTGGAACCGTGTTTGCCTCGAGTCATTCTCAAGACCGGTGGTTGTGCCCTTCTGAGTCCCCTCTGAACGTGGGTGACATGTCTCAGGTGCGCGCCTGCCTGGGTCGCTGAGAGCCCAGCCGCCCGGCTGCCCGTCCCCTCGCCCTCCTGGTGCAGGAGACACCGGGCAAGGCTGGGCAGTTGGTGGAAAAACCGCCAGGGCGACACAGTTTCTGAGAGCTGACCGTGTCCCGAGCACTTTACAGGGGGCATTTTATTTCATCCCCACCACAGAGCTCGAAGGCCGAGCAGTTATAACCCCAAGGGCAGGGACGGGGACATCCTAGGAGAAACGTCAAGTTGACATAGTGCAGGCTGAGACACCCGATCACACGTGCCGCGCGACGCCCCAGGTCGGCGCTGCCTCTGCCGGGACCTCCGGGACCCCGCGGGGAGGCGGCCGTCCAGGGAGGGCTGGGGGCGGGACGCGGCTGCGGAGCTGGCGGAGCCGGGACCCGGCTGGGCCCGCGAGGGGGCTCGGAAGCTCGCGCCCGAGGAGCTAGCCATGGATGTCACACTGTGCCAATTATTCTGCATAAAATTATCATGAAAAACCCTAATTTTTCAGCCCGCACCCCCGCCAGTGGCCTTTTAGCGTCTGCAGGCCCGTGATCACCGGCTCATTACGCGGCGTGCGTCCCCGCCTCGCGCTCGCAATCAGCGCTGATGACACCCGCCCGGGGCCGGGGCAGGGGCAGGGGCAGGGGCCGAGGAGGATCGGGACCGGGTCCGGGCTTGGGGACTGGTGGCCGAGGGTCCCGGGTTCGGGACGAGGGGTGCGGGGGCCGGGGCAGGGGCCGAGGAGGATCGAGATCGGGTCCGGGCTTGGGGACTGGTGGCCGAGGGTCCCGGGTTCGGGACGAGGGGTGCGGGGGCCGGGGCAGGGGCCGAGGAGGATCGGGACCGGGTCCGGGCTTGGGGGCTGGTGGCCGAGGGTCCCGGGTTCGGGACGAGGGGTCCGGGGTCCGGGGCCAGGGCAGGGGCTGAGGAGGATCGGGACCGGGTCCGGGCTTGGGGACTGGTGGCCGAGGGTCCCGGGTTCAGGACGAGGGGTCCGGGGTCCGGGGCTGGGGCCGAGGAGGATCGGGACCGGGTCCGGGCTTGGGGGCTGGTGGCCGAGGGTCCCGGGTTCGGGACGAGGGGTCCGGGGTCCGGGGCCAGGGCAGGGGCTGAGGAGGATCGGGACCGGGTCCGGGCTTGGGGACTGGTGGCCGAGGGTCCCGGGTTCAGGACGAGGGGTCCGGGGTCTGGGTCGGTCCTTACCCGAGCGAGGCGGCCGTGCGGCACAGGTGCAGGGGCGCCAGGCCCTCGGCGCTGAGCAGGTCGGGGTCCGCGCGGTGCCGCAGCAGCAGCCGGGCGCAGGCCGTGTGGCCCCCGAGGCAGGCCTCGTGCAGGGCGCCGCGGCCGCCGGGGCTGGCGTCGGGGGCGGCGCCGCGGCCGAGCAGGTGTCGCACGCAGGCTGTGTGGCCGTGGGCCGCCGCGATGCACAGGGGCGTGGTGAGCTCGCGCTTGTACTCCAGGGTCCAGAGGCCTGGGGAGAGGGAAGGGGCTGTCAGGTGGGGGGCGGGAGGACCCGCGGGAGACAGAGATGCAGACAGCAGGGAGAAAGGAAATCCAAGGGGGAGATGAAAAAGGCCGAGACTGAGCTGGACAGGTGGGCTGTGGGGTACTGAGAAGCCACAGGGTTTTGCCAAATTTGGGGGCAACTGGGGAATCGGGTAAGATTCAAGAAGCTAAAAGCTGACCAAGCCGGGTGAACGGTGAGATAATTAAGAGAGGAATCCACATTTTCCAAGCTTGAGGGAAGAAAGTGAGCTGTGGAATTTTCCAGAATCCAGCCCTGTCTCGGTTGAGCCCTGAACTCATCCCTTTATCATTAAGAGGAGACAACAGACAAAACAAACTGACCCACGCATCACCAAGGTTGCTCAAGAAAAGGACTGGGATAGAGTTTAGCTCTCTTGGAAGTGGCTCGGTGTTAGAAGCGCGCTTTGACGTGGTGGGCCACATCCAGCACAATTCTGTTTTGTTTCTCTGCGCTTTTTAGGGGTGTGTGTGTGTGTGTGTGGTGTATAGGGTTGCTCTTTCTTGAGGGATGAATGGAGCAGGTGCTATACATTTTACTTCTCTGAAAACTTTGGCACTTTCAAAGAGCCCGTGGAAGGTTGTTAGCGGCCAGGAGCGCTGGTGGAGACGGGGGGGAGCAGTCCCTGGTGGGCACACATCAAGGGGCAGGATTTCACATGGCAGGAAGGCCTTCTGATAATGATGGGAGAATCGATACCGTGGCTGTAATGAGCTGCACAGGAGACCCTTTTCACAGGCCACCTCCTTTTCGGGACCCATGCTGAGCAGGTTTGAAAGACCATTCATTAATTACCTACTTGTGTGTGGTGCAGAGTCCCTGTCTGCCCCAAGTCCCAAAGGCCCAGCCTGGAGCTTGTTGCTCACTCAGTGGGGAAAGTGGGGGCTTGTCATCCCTGGTGTGGCGCGATGGTGGTCAGAGGCCCTGGGGACGTGGGCCTGCGTGGGCTTGGACTGCCCTTCCCAGTACAGATCAGATCTGATCTGGAGGGGGAAGGATGGAGATAGTTCTTAGTGATAGCAATAACCTGCATTCCTGCAGAGGCCAACTCCTGGTTCTTTGATTCTATTCATTTTCCTGGGACATGAAGCCAACTCCCTGCCTTCTCCAGGGCCAGTTAAGTTCCCATCCCCACCCCACCCTCCCTCAGCAGCTTCGTTCACCCACCCTGGATTCCTGAGTCTCCCCGTGGACTGATGGGAGGAGGCCATGGGTGAGCATCTCGCTCAGCCAAAGCGTGGGGCCAGCACCCATCTCCAGGTCCTGGGAGGTGCCGATGAGCTTCTGTGAAGCCTTCAAGAGAACCCGGTTTCTGGGGCAGCTCTCCCTGTCAGAAAGCCTGAATCAGCTTCCTATAACTCCCACCCTCTGTGCTGGTTCTGCCACCAGGAGGAACATGAATGAAGGCTTCTCTCCATGTGGCACATCTCTCTAAAGACCAGCACCCCCATGCCAGAGCTCCCCTTGGACTGTGAGTTGAATGGGTCAGCATTCTACTGCAGAGGTGACAGGGGGCCAGCCGCCATGAACTTGCTAGGTGTGCTCCCAATGCTCTCTTTCCCATGGCCCCAATCAGGAGCAGCTGCAATTGGCCAACAGGAAGTTTTCATACAAGAGGGGCAGAGCATAGGGGGCCACTGTTCTCAAACAGGGCTTAGTCATTTCTGCTGTAGGGAAGTCAGGTGGCTGAGCCGAGAGAGCAGGAAGCCCTGGCCGCTGCCTACCCCTCTCCCGGCCCGCAGCCAGGCCCCAGGCCAGTGCTGGTCTCAGGGCTGCCGTTTGCTCGGTGTCAGAGCATGCCCGGTGCTGTAGGCATGCTCTAACTTCCTGCCTGCAGGTGTGATGCAGAAAAGCAGCAGAACTTAGGGGTGGAAAGATTAAGGAGGGAAGAAGGAACCAGACTTTGGATCCAGACAAGTGTGTGAAAGATGGGTTAACGTTAATCTCTGTCTGAAGTGGCATCTGAGCGTGCGTGTGTGTATCCAGGTCTGGGAAGCATGTGACTCTTACAAAATAATTATGAACTGAGCATTCAGGAAGTTGGCATTCGTGGTCTGGGACAGGTGTTGGAGCTCAGAAGGGCTCAGCTGGGAGGTGGTACAGGCCAGACTAGAAGTGGCATTTGCCCTCCCCACAGCCCTTACCACCTTGCTGGTTGTTACGAACTACTCAGCCCTTTGACAATATTTTGGGTTTATTCCCTTCTCCCCGTGTGAGGTATAAACAGAACTGAGTCAGTTCTTTGGAAGCGGACCTTCCGCATTCTTTGCCTGCCAGAGCTCACAAGTCAGGGACACAGGGCACTGGCAGTTGGCCCACTGACCTCACATTCTCAAATCCCCACGGTCTGGCAGAGCTATAGATTCCAACACATGAAACTTCTTGGTAAATATGTTGCGTCTGAACCCATGTTAGGGGGCTGGGCTGTGGGATGTGTGGGCGTGTGTGTGTGTGTGTGTGTGCACGCCCAACGCCGAGTACCAGCCAAGAAAGCTCAGGATGCAGCCTGGTGGTTGGCAAATGTCTGTACATCCTGGATGGGGGTGAGGGGGACATCTGTCCACTTGGGGGGCTGCCTGCCTGCTCAGCACATAGTGACCATGTCCAGGCAGCAAGAGTACATTCAGATACATACGACACGAGGACCTTTGGTTCTATTCCCTTTCCTTCCCCATTCTCAGGCTCCCTGAGATTCCAGGAGGAGGATCTGCTGAGAGTCCTGTGGTCCTCCCTCTGTTGATGCTGGCTGTGCCCCAGTCACCCCGCCATATCTGTGGTGTTCACATATTCATAGAAGGACCTGCACAGAGCTGCTCACCAGGGCGCAATCGAAGGAGAGACTTTCCTTCTCCAGTTCCTGCCTCCCTGGCTGCCACATGCAGGCACTGGCAGATCAGCACGAGAAACAATGCTCCTGTCTAAAGACGAGGTGGCCAGCAGCATCAGATGGCAATCATTTTGCCTTTCTAATTAGACCTCTCATATCCCATCACCTAAAACCTACATCTTAAAACTGGTGCAGGAATTTCATTTACAGACGTCCTTTCCTCGCCTATGTTAAAATGCGGTGCCCACATGCCCAGTCTGCACACAGGAGCCAAACATTCTGAGAGAGTGTTAGTAGCTCCTTAAAAAATAAATAACTGAGCTGTAAAGGAGCAAGGGTACCTGACAGTCCGAACGTGGCTGGGGATTTCACCTGCCATTCCATCTCGTCCTTATCGATCTCAAACACCACATTAGCATCCTGGAAGAACTGGTCCATGAGGGGCTTAAGATGCTCCAGGTCTCCCGCGACCAAGGCAGCATGGTACTCAAGCACTGGGGATCCTGCCGTCGCTTGAGGCACTTTTTCCGTCTTCTGAAAGATTTGCAGTTTTCCTCTGACTGTCTCTGGCCGTCTCTCCATTGCAAAGTAGTTGATTTCAGAAAAGTTCTTCAGGAAAGGGAAAGATGGTCCTATGGAGTGTGAGCTATTTCTATTGTCATTACTCAATTGTCATCCAGTTGGGGCCCGATGGTGGTGTATTTATAACTCCTGTGGGCTCCAATGTGATAATGGTCACTTGATATGACCAGGGTCATGTGACCACTGAGATGCCACGGTGCTCAGCCTTGTGATGATCAAGATGCTAACCCCAGGGACAGACACATCTGTCTGTCTGCACAGTAGCTCTCCACACATCCAGGGCAGACATCCAGCACACACGCTTCCTTGTGAAACTTTCTCTTTTATCCGGCTAAACAGCAAAACCGATGATTTTCCAGCCTTAAACAGCATTGAATTTACCTGTGTAGGTTAAGTGATCAGCTTGTAAATACGATTTCAGTGACCAAGATGCTTAGCAGATACGTAATATCCTCTCAGGTTTAAAAAATTGTACTATATTTAGAATTCGGAAATGAAAGTCTTGAACTCAAGAGAAAGAAACAAATATTTATGAAGCAGCTGTTGCTTTTTATATATGATTATATCTATTCCTAATAACAACCACAGGAGAGAAATAGCGTGTCTGGGGCTGCTCGGCTGGTCAGTGGCTGAGCTGGGATTGGAGCCCATGTGTATGTG
Source organism: Cynocephalus volans (assembly GCF_027409185.1). Classification (NCBI taxonomy): domain Eukaryota; kingdom Metazoa; phylum Chordata; class Mammalia; order Dermoptera; family Cynocephalidae; genus Cynocephalus; species Cynocephalus volans. The sequence continues at coordinate 298,127,405 of NC_084460.1, forward strand.
CCTCCAGATCCATTTTCTGACCCCCACGCCACTCTGCCTGGGTTCCAAATGCATCAGGAAGGACCTGCTCAGAACTGGGCCAACACTGGCAGGACCCACTTTTCAGAGAGGACTCTTTGGTGCCCAGAATTTACTCTCCCCAAGGGAAGGTGGTGCCAGTTGAGCAGGACCTACTCTTTGTATGTTAGTGCTGGAAAGGGCATGAACTGTCACCAGCTGGCACCTTCCATGCCCAGTTTCTGTGTGGCTTGGAAGCTAAGAATGGCTTCAATGTTTATAAATTGTTGAAAAAAATCAGAAGATTATTTTGTGATGTGAAAATTATATGAATTCAAAAAAGCCCATAAATAAAGTTTATGGGAATGCCACCATGCTCATGAATTTACGTGTCATCTACTGCTGATGATTTTGAACTTAGAACAGCAGAGTTCAGTAGCCACAGCAGTGACCACATAACAGTCGCCACCCACTCGCTGGCAGCCTTAGACCTGTGGACCCATAGGACCTGTCCTTAGTGGTGTGCAATCAGACCAACAACAGCACAGAAGCAACAGGGAAAAGATTTGAAGTCAAAGAATAGAGTTCATTGGTACAGTACCTCCTGGGTCACAATTGAGCTTCTTAAGTACCCTCTTATCCGATGTCCTCCTCTCTTAATCTCCTCTGCACACAAAGCTGTCCAGTGACTCCCCGTCCTCTCCCTAAGCTCCCCCAGAGCTGCGGGCTTCCAGCCTGAGCAGGCTCTGTGTCGGCACTTTATTGTGACAGTAACCGGGCCTCTGGGTTGCCCTGCACTGAAACTTTCGGCAACAAAGGGGAGTCCAGCGAAGTACCTTCTGTCTTCCTTAGAACAGGTTGTGGAAAGGTGGAGGGGAAACCACATGAACTTATAGATTAATATAGATATTTTTACCCTTGTCATAGACCCGAGTTACAGGCATAAGCATATGTGCATGACTGACGCAAGGCCTGGCACTTTCCCCCAATGGTAAAACCCACAGTTCTCCTACAGGAGGGCTGCAGGGGGTGCTGGGGTGGGGAGGGACGTGCTGTCTAGCTGGCTATGATGCCTTCATGCAGGCTGTGCCATGACAGCTGAGGGCCCACACTGGCGAGGGACAGCCCTGGCTGGGGCTGGGGGACAACTTGATCACAACCCAAGCTAGCTGCCAGGGGGGCCCTGGGTTTATCTTTATCTTTGTCATGTCTTTCTGATGCCCCGACTGAGGCTCAGTCCTGAGGCTGCAGAAGGGCCCACTGGGCTTAGCTCTCAGGGGACCGGGGTGAGCTGGAGCCGGGGGCTGCTGCTAACTGGGCACCCACTGCAAGTGGCTCTGTGTCCAGGCCTACCCCTGCAGGTGGTAGTGTCATTTGCACATCAGGAAACTGGGCCTTGGAAATTCAGGTCGCCTTCTCAAGTTTCTCAATCCTGAGAAGGTCAATGCCCACACACCTAACTGTGAGCATAAGGGCTCCCTACCTTGTCCCCCCACCCCTGTCCCCTGAGCATGCCACACCTCAGCACAGGGATCTGCAGTCCCCTGACTGTGCCTTGACCTCTGCGGCCTCCAGGTGTCTGTCCATGTTGTCCTCTCTGCCTGGAATTCTTATGTTCCCCCTTATCCTCCGAGAGTCAACTCAGCCTTCCTTAACACCTATGACTGGTCCTGATGTCTGTCCTGGCACCCTGACCGTGCTGCTGGGCACTCTGCTATGGCGGCTGGGTTCTTGTCTGTGCCCCCTCTTGACCATGAGCTTTTTAGGGGCAGGGGCTGCTGCTTCATCTTTGTAGGGTTCTCTGTGCCCAGCACGGTGTTCCACACACAGGAGACCCTCAGTGCGAACAGCTGAAAGAATGAATGGATTGGCCTCTTGGAAATGTGCTCAGCCACATTAGACTTCCTCGGCGGTCCTTCCTCTTCTTGGCTACTTGCTACCTTTTTCTCTTAGAGAAGAACAAGGTGGTAACCTGGACCCCTGGCTGGCCCAGGGCAGGTCTCAGACGCTCGGGGTGGGCTTCTCTGCTCCGCCCAGCTTTCCCCACGTGGAAGATAGCTTATGGTTTCGTAAGACGACCTTGGCTGTTGAGTATGCCACAGGACTCTGTTAAACCTCATTTCACATGTTTTCAAGTTTATGAGGGCACTTCAAAAAGTTCATGGGAAGGTTCATGTTATCTTTTAATTCTATTTTTCCGTGAACTTTTTGAAGTGCCCTTGTATCTCCTTCATCCAGATTACTAGTAGCGAAAAGCAGCGTTCATGTGCTCAATGGGAACAGCGGAGATATCTTTTTAAGGGCCCACTGTGTGCTGAGGACACTGCAGAGTGCAGTGGAAAACACTGCGGTAAAGAAGATACAGACCATGTTTGCAAGGAATGGACAGCCTTCACGAGAGAGAAAATGCATCCGCATGCATGAAACCGTGCACAGCAGCACCGTGCAGAACCCACCCCTCGGCAAAAGTGCACTAGAATAAAACCATCGACTCCACCCCGCCTTCGTTTAAATATTCTGTTCACTTCAATAGCAATATTAAATTTTCATATTTTTCATTTCTCTAAGCATAGCCATTTTGCCGTCTTATTTTTCTCAGTCTGATTGTTCGTAATTAGATAAATTCTGAAGGACGTGTTCATGCACACTGTAATATGATCCTAATTGAGCTCGTGTTTCACTTTAAACTGGAGAATTTTTTTGTACCTGATATAATTCGTCAGGGTTATTTTTAAAAAGGGTGGGACACTGGAGGTAAGTCCAGGGATAAAAGCCATTCCACGGTGCGTTCTATGCTAAATTTAGCTTTCCAAGTGTTATTTGTCAACAGCTCCCTAAATATCCAAGCTTGATTCCAGTGGGTAGGGAGTAGTAGTCAAGAAACAGACTTGGTTCTTTGTGAGAGCTTTAAAAATAGCGCATGGTAGACGGCACTGGTTTTGTAAGTGGGACATGTAGATTACTTTACAGGCATGGCAGAGAGTTGTCTCCCCCCGCCCAAACAAGAATAGCCACACTGTTGACTATTATGTTTAAAAAACCCCAAACAAACCTGAAAACCAATCCTTTCATTTATTCATTCCAATAAGCATTTATGTAACCTTTATTACGTTTTAGGGTGTACTGTAAGATTTTGGGAATTCAGAAATAAAAAATACAGTACCTCTGGTTGCACGGATCACACAGGATGAAGCACTGGCCAGAGAACCACACAGACAGATTCTTTAGTCTCCTTTCCCACCTGCTGACCAGTGTCCTTTAGTTTGTGAGTAACACTATTTCCTGACCCAGTGCTTTTGGTTGGTTCCTTCTTTCTTGCTGCACAACAGTCCTGCCCATCCAGATCTTCCTTGGGTCGAGCCATTTTTATCTCACTTTTATCGTCCTCACCCTTTCTAGCTTAGTCAAAGCCAATGCATAGCTTTAAGATGCAACTAAAGTCTTATCTTTCCTGCCAACTTCAGGAATATAAAAATTCAACTTCTTTCAAGAGTGAACTTGTGTATGAAGTCGCTGAACAATTGTCAAAATCTCTGAGGAATCAGGATAAAACAGAAGAAGGACCAGAAGACAAGAGTTTTAGTGTTTGAATGGGAAAATCATTTGGATTCCTGAGACTCATAAACTTGACGTTAGCCCTGGGCAAGATCCCTAAATGAATTAGGAAAAAGATGGCTTGGAAATATTTAGAAAAGGGAGTGGGGTCACTTGGAGCTCTGTGGGTCACTAGGAACAAGTCAGGGTGGACTAGAAGAATTTTCTCTTTTGACACGGTTATTCATTTATATGCAAAGGGGATATAGGTAACAAGTATGTGTATTTTATCCCACAATGGAAGGTTTCATGAAAATCTTTTGGAGAAGATAGAAAAAAAAGAATCTTTCTTTAGGAAAATCTGTCTAAATAACTCAAACTGGAGAAATAATACACATGATGCTTTCAAAAGAGTGGTTCAAACATTGGCTTCAAAAATGGATCACCTGGAGAGCACTAGAAAATACCGATGCCTGGGAAAGGACACTGATGCTTGGATCCCAACCTGAAAGATTCTGGTGTAATGGCTGGGAATGCAGCCTGGGCATAAGGGCTGTCAGAGATTCCCCAGGCGCTTCTAACAGGCAGCCTGGGGTTGCCAGGTTGAGAACCACTGCTCTAAAAGGAAGCCACAGCATCTGCCTTCAGCCCACCCTGTACAGTATACTTATCAGTGATTCGAGTGAAAATATGGACGGTGGGTATCAAATGGGTGGTATAAGCATGACACAATCAGGATTCCAAAAGTTCTCAAAAGTCCGGAGCAACGAGCTGATTGAATCAATGCCCCAAGCTACCATTAATATCTCAGGCCTATAGGATCCTATTGTCCTTGTGAATTGTGTGGCTTAAACTGCACTCACTGCTGTGGGTTCCCCTATTTTTGGCTCTAGAGGTTTCTTTTTCTTGTTTTTAAGCTCAGAAGTTGCTGGTTCTATGGATGTGTTGATAGTTATACCCAAACTTAGGTGTCATAAATGTAGCACATTATTTGGAGTTATTTTAAAAATGTTGAAAGTGTGTCTGTAGAGTGTCAGTGAGGTGTCAGTTTAAGTTCAATTGCCCGTGGGATCCTCGGCTTTGTGGAAACGGGAGACCTCTCTAGAATTCCCCAGAGCTCCCGTGCTTTGCCTCCTGGTGTTTGCCTTGACCTTTGTGTTTGCAGGGACTGTGTAGGTTCTGTCCTGCACCCACACTGGCGTACTCAATCAGCTCATCTGAGTTTTCTTGGTTTGTTTGTTTTCAAGCCAGCCCACTAACAACATCACTTAGTGAGGTTGGCAATTGTACTGAAGATGTGAAAGGGCACATCACAGCGTGCGCAGCCCTATTCCACCCTCCTCCATTTCTGCTTCCTCTCTCTCTGGTGTGACCGTTAACATCCTCCCTGTTTCCCTTTCGCTGTGGTTCCGTGCATTCTCAGGGCCTGCTGGGTTTCAGCTTCTACTCCCGGGCACTGGTCAAGCAGGTGCTTATGAACAGATGCAGTGCCCTTCTTGAAAGAGAGGAATTCTGATGGATATAAATTTTCTCCAAATCAGTACACCTAATATTTTTAGTTCTTCAGATAAGCTATCAAATGGTACCTATTTGATGGAGGAACCTCATAGGTATGGGTGGACCATGGAAAATCGCTAAACTAGTGGGATTGCTGTGGCCTTTGGCTGCAGCATGGAGTGAGGTTAGGAAAGAAGACAAAAATCCCAACAGGAGGGGTGCCCAGCTTTTGTCTGGATGACTGAGTACCATAGACTAAATTTCCCCAATAACTAGCCAGGTAGTCAACTGGATTTGAATATTATTTTGCAAAGAATTATTTTTGGGCTTTAAATAATAGGCATAATGTTTTGTTTGCAGGAGACTCAAAAACCAGTTCTTCACAACTGGAGTCTTTTAGTGCAGGTAGCTAATGAGGGAGTTTTTGCCTTTGGATTAAATGAGATAAAAAAAAAAAGGTAAAATGCACCTTGAAATTATAATGGGCTATACGAATGATTGTGTTGGAATGGTAGTTATTATTTTCTTGTGTATCGGGATCTTTGCTTCCTGCCACTGAATTGATTTTCTTTTCCTCAGAAGCCTCTGAGGATTAGCGCTGCTGGATCAGCTAGCCTGAAATGTGGGACTGGCAGGCTTTACTCCATGGCAGCAACTTTCCATGCGTTCAAGCCAAGAGGTAGAGTTTCTGAGGCAGCAGGACGCCTCTGCCATTTTCTCATGTTTTTTTTGCGAAGGGCAAATGTTTGCATTCTTTCCTAGGCTATTGGCAAATGTCTGGCTTCCTTCTGGGGCCAAGTGTCCAAGTAAATGGGCAGACTAGAGCAAGAAGTCATTACCCTGTGGATATCGTGAGATTCTGTGCACACTTTCTTAAATATGCCCATATATATTGCTGACCTCGTCAATTCTGTACTTCCTAGGGGAACTCTTTTCGTAAATGGCCGTGCACTAAGTCCTATGGGATCCTACTGGACAGCATTACTACCAATTGGCACAACAGCCCCGGGTCTCCCGGTGGATTGACTTTCACAACCTTTTTTCATCCTTATTCTCCCTATTTAATTTCTAAAAGCCACCCTTGCTTCACCCCCACCACTTGCAGGTTTTTGTTTTTTGCAATTTGTAAAAATATTTGAAAGATAGGAAGCCGGGCAGGTGTGTAATGCTCTGCTTTTACGACTTCTAAGATACATGCACCCACCCACCAGAGTTAGTCACACAGACATTAATATCAAAAGTGTTAAAGTATCCTAACCTCCTCTCTGAATAACAATGTTAGCACGGCACACCTCATTTAACAAAACATTAAAACATTTTACTTCCTCAGATCAAGTGTATCTATTAATAATGACTTAAATTGTCTGTACTGATTTCACATTATTAAGAAATCTCATTCCCATCATGAGATTGGGAAGAACACAACGTGGGGGAAACCGCCTCGCTGACTTATTTCCCGATATTGCTACCGAGCCCAGAGCAGATAATGCAAAACAACAAAGTCACTTCTCATTATTAACGTGATCTTATCCAAAGGTCAAGTGTTGGTTTCATTGACAGCCCAGGAGGGCTTTTTTGGAAGCTCAGAAACAAAGGTGCCCTTGAACGCTGAGCTTCCAATGTGGTCAAGTGTGAAACGCAGACGCCGCACCCTCGGTGTGCACAACCACAAGTAAATAGCCCTGGAAGGGCATTTACAGATTCTGGGGACATTGCTGGAAAGCATCTCATTGAAGCTTTCCTGATAAAGGTGACGAAGCTTCTTTACAACCGTCCTGGGGATTTAATTACATGATAAAATTGCAACTCCTGCCTCTTGAGACAAACCGCATGTTCGGACTGATTGTTTTCTATGAATCTCACACAGAGAGCAAAATATTCCTCTCTCGAAGTTGGTTTGGTCTGATTGTTATGCCCCATCATCCCTTAAATCCCTGCTAGAAACAAGAACTTTACTGATTTTGCAGTGGAGGAGGGTGGTCTCCTGGTGGACTCTTTTGGCTGCTTTGAGATGCTGCATAGAGCAGAGGGAGGCTGGTTTGGTCTTATGGATTTAAACTTCATTGTACTTATTTTTTTATTGCCCCCAAATTAGAACTTTAGGAAAAAAAACATTATGAGAAAAATAAATGACTACTAAACATATACATGATGTTCAATTTTACTAACATAAAATGCAGGTTAAAATAACAAGAGGTCTGTTTTGCCTAACAAATTGTTAAAGATTTTTCTAGAATCAAGTTCTAGAAGAGTTTAGTGTCACCGATGCTCTCATAGTTTGCAGGTGGGAGGGTAAATTTCTATTCAATTTGGAAACACTCTATATTGAGTTTACACGTACCGAGCATTTTTCAGGTCCTACAAACATAGAGAGATAAAGAATAGAAATCCTTGCCTTTAAAGAATGTTAAATTTAGTGGGAAAGTTAGACATGGCAACCATTAACTAGCGGGGGAATTAAATCATTGCCGTACAGAGGTGCCAGTATTATGATTAGAGTGCATCAAATGAGGTATCGCAGTGACAGGGAGTAGGGCTAGGAGAGGCTTCCTCCAAAGGTGGCATCTGAGCAAAGCAAGGGGGAGGGTGCACGGCCAGGAAGTGTATTTCTTCCCCATGGCATCTGTTTCCTCCTTGTGACCTGTTGCTGGGGGAGCTGTGTCCTTGCTGGTGACACTAGCCACGGTGCTATGGTGCAGGGGACAAGGGTGCAGTCTGGAAGGCAGGTGTTCTGAAAATCAGGCAGCAATTTGACAATGTGGAGGAATCAGGCAGGGGGAGATCTGGGTAGGAGATAAAGCAGCTGCAGAGAGTGGGCCTGAGGCCCAGAGCTGAGGGGTGGGGCGGGACCTAGACCCTTTGGGGACACAGATCTGCTGCCCAGACCCCAACTGTAGGGAGGACTGTCATCAGCTGTCGGCTCCTCCAGTGCTTGTCTCTGCTGCAGAGAGCAGCCTCACTCAAGAATACCCTCATCCAATAACAGATCCAGGCACAGGTGGAGACGTCCTGCCATTTTGACCCAATGTGGGAAAACCGTGACAGCTCGTCTCAGCTGCCGAGCTAACCTGGGGGCTGGCCAAGGCATGGTCTGGCCTGTGTCATGGGTCACCTTCTCCCTCCTGCCAATCAGGCTTCTAGGTGTTGATCCTAGCAAACACCCTGGAGCCACAAGCCCCTGAGGCTCCTGAGCCCCACAGAAGGGTAGATGGGTGTGTTGTCCCTGTGCATGAGGACAGGGAGGAGCAGAGGCCCAGGATTGATGGTGTCACTGAAACACGGATTAGTCCAGAGTTTCTCAACCACCTGAGGGGAAGGACTAGGGATGTTTTATTTTTTTTGGGGGGGGGTCCTAATTTGTGGCAGACTGATTCTTTTCTAAATACAATGAAAATTAATTACTGGAAAAAATGAAACGGAAAAAAAGACATATAATCACAAGTCTATGAATCACACACGTGGATGTTGTATTAATGTGTCAAATTGCTGTAAACATTTCTACATGCTTACTGTCAATTTTGGTGCCAAACACTTCCCAGAGCAACACCTGCCTCCCATCATGCTCAGAACCGCGCTGTCACCAACCAGTCGCTGGAGTACAGCGTGGGTGAAGGGCGGGGGGTGAGTGAGGTCAGGGCACAGCCGTAGGCCCTGAGTGTCTGCTATATGCAATCTAAATAACATCAATCTATATGATGTCAGACAGGGACACCAAACTTTCTGTAAAGTGCCAGATGGCAAATATTTTAGGTTTTCCAGGTTACACCGTTGCTGGCAACTATTCAAATTTGCCATAGCAGCATAAAAGCAACTGTAGACAATGTGTAAATGAAAGAGCATGGCTGTGCTGCAATAAATCTTTATTCATAAAAACAGGCAGCTGGCCCTTGCGCCATACTTTGCCTCCCTTTGCTGCGGGCAGTGGGGAAGCCTTGCAGGTTTGTGCGCAGGAGAGTTCCACGACTCACCTCCAAATGTCCAACGTAGTGCGTCCTCTCTGCACTTTCACCCCTTCACTCCAAGGAAACCCGCTCTTTATTCTCAAGGTGAATTCTCAGCAATAGTGATTGAGCATCCAGGGTCCAGGCACACGCCTGACGCTTTTCTCTCAAGTCTGCCCTGCTTCAGGTTTGCTGAACTTCTTGAATCTGGCAAATTATGTCTGTTGCCACCAAATTTGGGAAATGTTTGGTAGTTATTTCTTTAATTACTCTTTTCTGCCCTGTTACCTTTCTCTTCTCTTCCTTGGACTCCAGTTGATATGTTAGACCTTTTCTGTTGTTCCTCAGTCCTGTTCATTTGCAATTGTTTTACTTTCGGTTCCTCAGATTGGACACTTTCTATTGATCTGTTTTTCCAATTTGCTGGCTTTTTCTTCTCTCGTGTTCCACCTGCTCTTAAGCCCGTTGTTGCCTGGAGCAAGACTAAACACTAGAAATGTTCCTTTGTGTTTGTTTGCTTTTTTTCCAGGTGAGCACACTGCATTGCCATCGGGATGCTGTTAGTAGAAGGAAGGGAGTGGGTGTGAGAGACAGCTGGGGTGTCTCCTGGCTCCCGTCTGTCCACCTCTGTCCTTCCTGTCTACCCAAAAGAGTTTTATGTTTTTCCCCCAAATCAGATGATCTCATTCCTTTGCTGGGCAGCTTCTCGCTGCCTTTCCAGATCAATGTGAACATCTACGTCTAGAATCTGTTGCCTCCTACAATATAACCCCAACTTCTTTGCTTGGATTTTCCTTTCTCTTCTGGTTTTCCACACCCCAAGCTCCAGTCGGGACCCACCGCACTGGCAACGTGCCATGTGCACCCTGTGTGTGCTTCTGTGTCCCCTTTTTTTGTGTTCCCCACCTTTCGAGCCCAACCTCTCAAGAACATGTTTATCGTTCCAGGGCCAACCCAGGAGATTTCTAAAACATCCTCCATAGGCTATTTGGTCCATAAATGTTTGTCATACTTCTAGTATTTGCCAGGATAAGGCAAATAAGACCACCCTAGCCCCTGTTCCATATCCAGGTGCTGTAGTAGGTATGGGAAATTAGATTGGGAAGGTAGAACCAGGCTACAGAGAGTGTGCTTGCCATTTCCAGTGAGTTTGTTTGGAATGTTTATTTCGCAAGCAGAGCGCTCCATTGCAGGAAACCGGTGTCATCTTGGAGAGGTAGAGAAGCCGCTTCACCATTATCCTCATATCTTTTTGTTCTTTCAAAACTCTGCAGTGTGCTTGGGAGTGATGCTAATGGAAGTGTGTCATCAGCATACATTATTTCTTTATTAGCCTGTTTCTCAGTTTTGATTCTGAAAATACCCTGATTTAGTCTAATTGCAATTTCACTGTGTTCCACAGGCAGTGACGGTTCATACTGGCGGGAGCTGAGATCCGACCCTGTAGGATTTTTCTTCCTGCCCATGTGCCTTTGAAACAGGACCATTAGCTCTGAGGCATGCATCTCATCTCAGCGCAGTGCGATCCAACCTGCTTCTGGGGAAAAAAAGAACCTAGGGTGTGTGTCTTGTAGAAAGTAGAGAAATATTTTAATTCTAGGTGGTGGGAGATATTTTTCTGTATCTATAGCAAGGGCTGCTGGTGCAGCCATTTTATTCCTAAATAATTTAACTATATTCAAAGATAATCTGATGTTATTGTAGGAAAGTGTATTTCTAATAAATTCCACTTGATCTGGGTGAATCAATTCAGGCAGCACATAATTGAGTCTGTTAGCAAGGACTTTAGCAAGAATTTTGCAATCAGCGTTAATTAAGAAGATGGGACAATAATTTGTGCATAATTCCGGATCTTTTCCTGGCTTGTGAATCAAAGTAATAAGAGCGATGCTCAGGCTGGTGGTGAGGTAGTGTCATTAGGTGCTGATTTATAAGTACTTAGAAAGGCTTAATTTCATTTTGCTTCGAGCAGGGTCTCCCTGCCCCCACATCCCCTGGCAGGGTGAACAGCAGAGGTGGCAGAGTGCCTGTCCTCCTTCCCTGTCACGGGATCTTCTACTTGCCATGGCCATTTTTATTCTCTAGCCAAGCACCTCACTCACTCCATGTTGTTTTCAGCGTACTTCTGCTGAATTATCTGAAGCCAGGGACTCCATGCTATTGATAATGTGTGTGTGTGTGTGTGTGTGTGTGTGTATGCATGCGTGCATGTGTACGCGTGTGCCTGTGTGCGTGAGCATGCGTGTGCAAGTGTGCACACTTAATGTCAAGTCAAGGGTTGTACACGGCTTCAGTGGAGAAATGTTTTTCATGAATCTTCCTGCAAAATGTCTCCGGGTGAGCAGGCAGCAGGAGCCCTTGACTACAAGTCAGGAATTGGGAGATATTTTTCTGCATGTGAAGTATGAGGTAAACATATCATATGCATATGCCTGGTTTATGCTCTGCTTCTAACTGGCTGTTGACCAGTGAGTGAACACATATGAGACTCAGTGTGCCTGTCTGTAAACTGCAGCCATAGGATGAACTGTAGGCATCCCAGAATGCTGGAAGAGCATTGGATTTCCACCACCTGTTTGCTGCGGGACCTCAGGCGTAAGCCTGGTTTTTCTCAGCTGGAAAAGTGGAAAGGGAACAAACGGCCCTTGGGAAACCATTGGTCTTGCTGCGTGGTCGATTCCCCTCTGTCTCCATGTAGGGTGGTTCTAGTTCTCACACACCCTGGTCTGGGGGCTTAGTCTCCCCAAACCCTGAGCCAGGCTGCTGCTTACTCCGTGCCTGCACTTCTAAAGCTGTCCCCCACCCGCCGTCCGGGGACCCTTCCCTGTCTAGTTGACCTGGAGCCAGCAGGTGCAGCCCCTCCTTTGAAGGCACGGAGCGGTCAGCGCAGGCCCCTGCTAGGGTACACCCTTCTGGTCAGGGGAATGTTGCTAATCTCCTCCACAAACACAAATTGTTGGTCTTACAACCCTGGTGAGTCCAATCTGCTCAGTGCCTCAGAGATGCTCCAGACCAATCCATTTTTTCAAATGGGGCAATGAAGGTTCCGAGAGGTGGACCGACACGTTCTGGCAGGTGGTGGCAGAGCCCGCAGGAACCCAGCTGCCTCGCTGCTCATGTGGTTGGCCCATGTCACCCTGCATCTGTGAGGACCCCTTTGTTATTGTGGTGCAGTAGGGTTCCTCTAAGGCAGGAGCTGTGCTCATCCAACTTACATTCAGCTGTTGGTTTTGTCCTGAAAGACGTCCCTGCAGGCATAAGGAAGGATGACTGACTCAGGGAACCGAGGACATGGCTCTGCGGCAGGGTGCGCCTGGTGTCAGGCCTGGGAGAGAAGTCACCTTCTGCAAACGGACCCCCTTTTCCCATGTATGTACATGTCCACTGCACGTTTACCCATCCCACTCCCCATCTATACATGCTGCTGGTGAGGTCTCTTAATAAAAACCCAATTAGTATTTCTTTAACTTTCCCTGGCTGCTTAAATACCATTACCCCAAACACAACATAATGCCTCTATTTCTCTATTTCAATTAAGAATTCAAGTAGCATCTTGACTTGTATATAACATATCAGCCGCAAAATCATGGAATGCTGACATCCTTAATAATAGCAATTAGTAATCAGTTGTTTCTTAAGTAGTTTGATTACACCAGTTGCCAAATTGTACAGTTGATGCATTTGGGGGGCAAGATAGTCTCGCCACCCTCCCGCAGCTGTCCTTTCTCCCTTTCTGGGTTCCCTGTGGCTAGTGAGCCAATTGGTATTGGAAAGAGGCAAGGACGAATAATGCAACTGTTGCTAATATTAAACAGTAGAGACGTGTCTTTAGCAGAAAGTAGAGTTAAATATTTCTTTGCAGAAAAATTAATCCCAGTAGTGTCTGTGGAAATGCATTTGTGCCCACCCAGATGAATGTTAGCAAAGGAGCTTGGCCAGCCCATGCCAATCACTGCACCCGGACTTTGAGCTTCTCAGGGCTGAGATCCCGGGCTAGGCTCTGTATCCATACAATGAAGCTTCTTGCTCTGGAGGAGGTTGTATTTGAGTTTGAAATATCCGGGGGGTGTTTAAAAACTAGCCCAGGAAGGCCATGTATTTCAGTAACATATAGAGACAAAGGGTATTATGCTCTCATGGAGGGAAGAGGTGAGATTGCTGCCCAGGTGGGCGGGAGCAGCCTTGCAGTGGAGGTGATAATATAGGAAAGCAGAGGTGAGCAAAAGAGGTTTAGTCCTGGCTGGGGCTCCTGTTAGGTGGAGCTGGAGGCTCAGCCCTGTCCTCTCTCACATACACGGGCTGGTAGGCCCCAGACCCCACGCCAGGGCTGAGCTGTGAATCGAGGGGCTCCTCAGGAGGAGTGCTGAGTCAGCAACACGGGAAGGCCCCAGGTTCCTCACGTGGATGACTGAAGCAAAGGGCAGTCCAGAGCTGGATGGGTCTGACTGGGTGGGCTGAGTGTTGCTCAGAAGCTTCCAGGCCCTTCCCAGCATCCTGCCAGGCATCCCGCATCCATCCTTGAGGCAGAGCAGGTGTCTTCGCAAGGGCTCGGGTGAGTCTCCTCCTTAAGGGAGTCCTGACTGATGAACTAGTCTCCTGCCTGATGCCCACCTCAGGAGGGGATATACAGGTATATTCTGCACTTTGCCCCATTATCTGCTGGGGCTGGATGTTTCAGTCCCTTTGTCTTCTGCCTACACAAAGGGGGCATATGTGTGCCTGAGGGGGCTTCTCCAGAAAAAGCCGTTTCCAGCATTTTCTCCTCTGTTGCCTCTTTCTCTCTATGCCTTTTTTGTGATGCTGACATGGACGCTTTGAAATAAATTATTTTTTCTCCTCTTCCATTTGGTGGGAATATAAGTTTGCAGGCCGGCGAGCATGGTGATTCCACAGCGAGACGCACGGTCCTTGCGTGTTTGTGTTAAGCAGAGTGGTCACTTTTTCTTACTTTTGCACATTGTCATCTTTTGGACAATAACTGGAATTCTGTCAACTAGGATTGTCTTTGGGATGGAAAACTCGTCCCTCTTCTTTCCCCAGAACACTTTTGCCAGCATGACGCTGGGCTCGTGCCCTCCAGGCCTGGGGGGCATCCCCGGCTCCACCCCCTGGCCTGGCCCGGCCTGTTTTCTTGCTTGGTGCTTTGCACTCATCCTCCCGAGGATCTAGATTCTGTACGGTGCCCACTCCATACGGGCTGCATTTCAAGGCTATTGCCACCAATTGTAACCACTGTTCAAAAATTCTAAAGACGCCACATGTACATTTGAGTCCACATAGCTCTTGTTCTATCAGGGATGTGCCCAAGGATTTGGGCTTACCTTGAGAAAGAGACCATTCGCTCCGGCACTCGGAGAAAAGGAACGCACACCCATTTTAGTGACAGTGAGTCTTTGGGATCGTGGCCTCAGAGAAGCATGAAGAAGGAAGGAGCCTACAGGACAATCCAAGCCAGCGGTTCCCAAGAGTGTCTGCAAATCACCAATTCCACCTGTCGTCAGCAGACGTGAAAGCAAAGTTCTGGGGTCAGATAAGAAACCACGCCAAGTGCAATTGCCATTCTTAAGTCCCTTTGTGGTGTGAGCACTCTGAGCCTTTCATATGCCCTGTGCCAGTCTCTGAGAGTGGGACTCCGCAGGGAGCCATTCCCAAGCTCCTTCTGCTATGGAGCTTTTCTCAGGAAGCTTGCAGACCTCTGTTTGGGAAGCACTAATCTAGTTTCATACCCTAGTTAATAGGTGAAGATACTGGCCCAGAGAGGGTAAGTAACTTTCCCGAGGTCACACACCTTGTTGGCAGCAGAGTCCAGGCTTGACTCCAAACCTCTCACTCATGGCTGGTGCCTCGCCTGGTGGGTCAGAACCTGCCTGTGGTGATGTTGACTGGGCTGAGCACTCCTGGGAGGGAGTTATGTGTGTTGTACGTGCTCACATTCTCCACTTTCCACACTGCTATGCAGAGTCACAACTCAGTAAATTGTCATAATCATAGATTCCTCTATTTTCTATCTTAGCTGGTGGCACTGTCCTCTATCACCAAGACTTACCCGCTGCACTCCTAAATATTTCTCCTTTTTGTCACTATACTTTGTGTCTGTCCCACTGCGTTGGCTTAGACCTTTGCTGTCTCACCTGCACAACTGCCTCCAACCACCTCCTAACCAGACTTACTCTCCTACCCTTTCCTTGTCTCCTTCAAATCCTGTTTTCTCATCTTAGCCAGAGCAGAATACCCAAAATGCAGGTCTGACCACGTTGCTCCCTCAGCCCTGGGGATGAGGTCCAGCCTCCTTTCTCTGTAATAAAATCATTGACAACAAGATGAGCTCTGGGATCACATGCTTATTCATTTAGCTCACAATCAGCCTGAGATGAAACAATCCAGAACAGACCCAAGCACTTAAAATATGTCATCAGCATCAAATTGCCCCTGTCCTCCCGAATCATATCATTTGGTGGGGAAAAGTACATATGTATATAATTTATCACTTAATGGATTCATTGTGGAAGAGAATGTAACTTTCCTAACTCAAATTTCATTGCTTTCAAGTGTTCAGTACAGTGATGGGGCCAGTAAAGATTTTGCAGGGCAATTAGTAATGTGAAAAGAACATTGAGGATTCCAAACACATGAATCAGCAACTGACTGGGACAGATTTGCAAAGGGAGATGTGTAGAGAGGATGCTTGCTCCAGTCAGAAGCCCAGCAGAAAGCAGGTGACTGAACACAGGGCATGATGAAGGTGGGCAGGGAGAGAGAAATAAGCTAGGGTGGCAGCAGCCACAGGCAGAGGCGTTTCCTGTCCCTGTGCCTGGAGGGACCAGCAAGGAGGTAGGAAGTGCCAGCCAGGAGTGGAGCCTCAGCAGAAAGTTGTTGCTAAACCCCAACAGCAATCTGGAGCAGATACCCTGCCTTCTCTTCTAGCACCTTCCATCAGCTGCACCCGACAAGAGTCAGAGGGCAAGAGGTGGATCGATGCAGTTCACAAAGATCAGCCTCCTGGGGTGGGCCGGGGCAGGGCAGGGCTGGATTGCAGCAGATGCAAACTCTGTAGCTCCACACCCCAACCAATTCTGCCCCCCGCACCCTCCAGGGCACTCCTGAAGAGATGGAATGAACCAAGTTTTGGATCATGGCTCCTGAACCCGTGGACCCCCGATATTAGGAAAACCAAGGTAAAGAAGCAATGGGAGCAGCTGTCTCCCTAAAGCCTACAGCAGTGTGCTTAAGTCCCCACTGAGAGGGAGCCTGGGAAGTACCCCCGATCCACAGGTGATGGGGGATGGATCCCCCTGACGCTCCAGTCTTGGACTGCTCTCTGCATCACACGCACAGCTCCATTCCCCAGCATCAGCGTCCCATGTGGGTTTCCTATCGTGCTCCTCCTGCATGTTGTGCACATGTGTGTGCATGCATGCATGTGTGAGCACATACTTGTGCTTGCATGTGTGCACATATATGCGCATGTGTCAGAAGGGTGTCTGTCTAGTGGGTGGAGAGGAGCCCTCAACATCCTGGGCCCAAGACTGACACTGTGGGTGCACACTTGACATGCTAGAAAACAGCATAATACAATTAAAAGTAGATCATAGTCAGGGGAAACACTTTCAGCAAGTACAACAAAGGGATTACATCTATGGTATTTGAAGAAGTCCCACAAAATGACAAGAAAGAGTCAAAGAGATGGGAAGATACTGCCTTCTCAGGGACCCAAATAGACAAGTCGCACGCGAAGAGGCCTCCAAAGAAGAACAAAATCCTATGGACAAGACTTGGTCCCAACCAGTGAAGCAAGGATGGGCAAGCGGGTAGTGAAGAATTACCAGCTACACTTATTAAATCTGCAATTGAAATGTGGATATTCATCACCAGCAATGCTCATTGTGGGTAAGGTTCTGGTGAGACACATTCCCTCACAGCCAGAGGGAATAAAAGTCCTTCTGGAGCACGAAGTGGAAATGTACTGCAAGAAAACTTTACGTTCTTGTCCCAGTAACACCTCTCTTAGGAATTTATCCTAAGGTTGTAACCCCAAATAAGAAAAAAGACATACAAGTGCTAATAAAGATGCTAATTACAGCATCATTTATAATAGTAAAAATGTAAACAAATCCCCTCCTCCTGTAGGCATTTGGCTTAAGTATTTGTGATTAATCACCTCAATAGGTGATTGAAATGAGAAATATGTAGCAACACGGAAAGTACTTTAGATTTAGACTTTTTAGATTTCATGAGAGCAGAGGACAAAAAGTATGTCTAGGATGTGGTTATGCATAGGTGAAATTTCCACATACACATGGACAAGCTTGGAAGAAAACGGGGACATAGGAAAGCTGCTATGTCAGGAAAGTGGCACCAATGATTAATTTTTCTCTTAAAAATTGTTTCTGTGTTGTGCTGTACTTGTCACAGTGTACACAGTGTGTGTGGATGCGTGCACACGTGAGAGGCGGGTCCCGGCGTCCACCGTTTGCCCTCTACCCGCGGGAGTGGCCCACCCCTGCCCGTCACTAGCAGTCTTGCTGGAGAGCAGCAGACTTTCCGGTTACCTAGCAGCACGCCGGGGGGCAGCCGAGCCGCGGGGTCTTTCATCCAGTCGTCGTTGGCCAGTTCTATCACGGCGTCCACGGGCCTCACTTCAGTGCAGATTAAATCCTGCACCGTCCCCTGGTCCCTGGCGTCCAGGGCGGACTTTAATCTTTTCACTAAATCTGAGTTGAGCGGGTAGTCAGGAAGATAATCAGAGCTGGACATTGTAATGTCGTTTGTGTATTGACCAGCCTTCCTCGCTTCTTCTAAACCGAGTCCAAGGTTAGCAGCTGTCCCCAAGAGTGGAGTGGCCGTGGCTATAAATAGAAGAGACGCGGCTCCGGTTACAGTCAGGGGAGAGCCACCGGCTGCCAGGGCGACGTGAAGTCATCTTTGCAAAGGCCTCAGGGAAGAAGGATTGTTCTAGAGAAGGGGACATAGACATGTTTGTGAGGGGGAGAAGATGGGACACCATTTTAAAAGAACAGTCCCCTAGGTATTGTTGAATAATTCTTCTTTTATCAAATGTGAGGCTCTATCCTGAAACTTTCAAAACCTTGTCCCGAGGCTGGCTTGGCACCTCTGCTCTGTTGCAAGCCACGCTCTCTAACGCTGCACCACACGCCCTCACCTCCTCTGAAAGGGGAGCCGCCACCTGCAAATCGGACGTGCCTTGAGCTGAATAGAATGCAGTGGAATCTTTGGTTTCCAGATTGAGAGGTAGACTGGCTGGTCTCAGGAAGACAAAGCATCACACGAGCGAACCAAGAGAGGAACCTGAATACGAGCTGCGGCCTCCCCACCCCTTACGGCTGGTAAACTTGGCTCCCAGCACAAAACCCCATGACCCGTGGAAATGCAAAGTTGCTCATGTTGATGTCTGTGCCCTCCTGGGGGTGGGGTGGGCTTTTTTCTCATGGTGGCCTCTGTCTCCAGTGTTCCTGGGTCTCCTGATAATGCTGTGCACAAATGCAGCTGCTCCAGCAGTTTCCTTGCTATTACCACGTGTGCTGAGGTCTCTGAGGGACCCAGCACATGCCATGTAGCTTTTATACAGTCTCTGCCACCTCATGTCCCAATCCCATCCCTTTCACCTTTTTTACTTTCTCCCTTCTCCCCTTGTGATTAATTTTATGTGCCAACTTGGCTGGGCCATGACACTCAGATACTTGCTCAAACATTATTCTGGATGTTTCTATGCAGGTGTTTTTTGGATGAGATTAACATTTTTTACATCAGTGGATTCTGAATACTGTGGGGGGCCTCCTCCAGCCAGCCGAAGGCTTGAATAAAACGAAGACTGACCTCTTCCGAGCAAGAAGGAATTTTGCCAGCTGACGGCCTTTGGACTCAAACTGCAACTCTTTCCTGCTGGCCTACCTTGCAGATTTTAGACTTACCAGGTCTCCCAATCACATGAGCCAGTTCCTTGGAATAAATGTCCTCTGTCTCCATTTCGTTTCTCTGGAGAACCCTGACGAGTTCACCCCTCCTCCTCTCAGCTCCTGGGTGTGACTGTGCAGATCCTGTTCCATCTGCATTTGCGGTGCCAGAGACTGAAGTTCCTGCCCAATACCCATTCTCCTTCCACCCGCACAACAGAGCCTGGGTTTTCTTAGCTGAGGCAACGTTCTCAGCCCTTGGGGATGAATCATGTTGGTTTAAGCTGGTAATATCAGTCCTGGTCTCCTTTGCTGGTTAGTCAATGTCCCAGCCTCCCTTGCAACCCATTTCTGGCCAGTGAGAGCAGGTGTGGTCTGCTCTGGTGTGTCTGGAAAGTGATTTGCTTTTCTGGTTGAGAGGGACAGAAGTGGCTGGAACCTCCTTTTCCTTTTCTTCTTTCCTTGAACATGGTCGTGATGTCTGGAGCTGTGGCAGCTACATCATAGCCATGAGGCAACAGACATGAGATGAAGGATCAACACACTAAGGAGAGCAGAACAGAAAGAGGGAAGAGCCTGGAGGTGACACTTGGGAACCTCTGCCCCAGCTCTGGGTTGCCAATCGCCAGGCTTCTTGTCTTTACTCCTGAAGCACTGTTTGTGTGTTTTCTGTGACTTGCAGCTGAAGGCATTCCTGGTTAATACAGCTGGTGTACTCACTCTGCCTTTAAGTCATGGAAATGTCTTGGCTTCAGTCTAAAGAGATGTAGTAGGAGCTGCTCAGCCAGTGGTGAAGAGCGTGAGTTACCCCCCACCCCCAGGCCTTCTATGCTTTGATAATATTCGCACTAACTCCCTGCCTCCTATGATAAAACCCCTATAAACTTTGCAATGGCAGCTGCCAGCCTCAGACTCCCTGAGTTCAGGAGTGCTGGCATCACGGGTGAGGCTCGTCAATGAGCAAGCAGACAGGGCCACTTGAGTGACCGCCTTCCAGTGTCACAGAGGCTGAAAAGTGGGCCCAGATGAAGACATTCTTAGAATCACTGGCAATGGCCTCTGCCCAGAAAGGAGATGTGAATTCAACAGAATTGTCTCCACATCATATGTGTGACCGAGTTGCAGAGTGTCACTGGCTGCTGGTTCTTTCTTTGGCCAAAGAATTAGTGGTTTTGAAAGAGACTTCTGAGCTTGAATTTCAAAGCACAAATGCTTTATGGCATTCGACGTCTTACATTTAGAAAGAAATCTAGCACTAGTACATTTGTGTAAGCACGCAGAGAGGGTGGGCAGTGAGCACAAGAAAACCATCAGCATTGGGTAAGGTAATTTAAAGAAATAAAACAAGGATTATTAGAGACTGCTATCAAACTTCAAATCAGAAGGGAGGTGAAGATGAAGCACTTGTTAGGCAGATAATAAGATGACAAAGCCTCAAAATATGGCACTCGCTGATCTTAATTACCAAGCTATCTGCTGGGTGTTTAATCAGTGGCACATACACTATGCTAATTATTCCGGCTAATTTTGTTATAATGAAATTCTTTATCAACTCTGCTATGTATAAATTAGGAATTGAAATGTAACTAACACAAATTATATTTAAGGCAACATGGATTTCTTTATTTCAGTGTGAAATCTTTTGATCTCTAATTCTTTATCTTTCTTTATTTTTGATTAACTCATGTGACCCCCCACCTGCCTCAGCCTCTCCTCTCCCTGCCCCCAAACCATCTTCTGAGGAGAAAGGATCCCAGCACCAGTATTTCCCCCTTAACTTGTTGGAAATCTTATATTGACTTTCTCCTTCAGCAATTGTCCTTGAAAGGTGCAGAATATATTTAAGCAATCGATGGCAGAGAGATCCTGGCTTTCTCTGACTCAGATAAAGGTCGCTTCATTGTTTTATTTTAATTTTTAAATAATCATTGGAGGGTACCACAATTTACGTATCTGTTGTGATATAGTGTATGTGACTCATGTCAGGTTATGTTTATAAATGTGTTTAGATGAGGACTAATAGCACAGATCCTCATAGAGAAGCATAAATGTTATCTAGGACTTTTTGTGCAGGTCTGTACCCGACGAGGCGGGGCTGGAGTGGAAGTTTGGGGTAGCTGTTCAGAGCCTGCCTTCAGAGCCTGCCACCCTGGTAACTTTCTCTACTAATACTTTTGGTTTTGAACACACTTGCAGCAAAATAACAAAGCCTGATGAATAAATGGATACAACTAGGGTTTAATTTAGTCTCAGGATGGTGTTAGGATTGAATTTAAGTGAGAGTCAGTCACCAAGGGAGGGTCATGATCTGGGAAAAATGGACAGTCCCAAGAAATGACCCAGATCCCATTGTGACCTCAGAGTAAGAGACAAGCACTGTATATAACAGACTAACTCAGAGTGACTATGGCATATTTCTGATCCATTTCTAAGACTCTTCCTTGAGCCTGAAAAGTCTCTGCTTTTCCTCGAGAGTCTGGAAACCCATTGGTTCCCCGTAAGTGAGCCCTGGAGTACGATGGGGTCATTTCTCACCTCCAAATCTGGCTGCCAGACCCTGGGACTTCATCTGCAGGCTGCAGGACCACCATCTCTCTCACCGTTCTCTCCTCTCTCACCAATTCCCAGATCCGGTGATACGGATGTTTTTACCTGTGGTCAGGAACTTTTCCATTTGGGTGAAGAGTCCCTTGAATTCCTTTTTATTGAGTCTTTCAAAGCATTTCAGTCTCAACGGTTTCAACCAAGACGTGCATGAATGTATTTACCACTCTGTGGCGGGACGGCTGGCCCGGGCTGTTCTGGAGTCACTTTGTAGTGTGGCGTTGTTATGTGGTCTTGGTGGCAGCTCTTGTGCAGTGAGGGAGAGGGGGCCGCTTTCATGTCCTCTGTGTTTTCAAAGGCTGGAGACAACATGACAGGTCGTGGGCACAAACTAGATGCGTATGATGCAAGTCGCTGATAACTCTCATGAGATTCTTTCTCTCTGCTAGGAGCGTGATTGGTGATGGCACAGCGTGGCCTCATACAGTTGGAGACATGGACATTTTCCATTAAGATAACCACCAAGGCAAAGTAACAAACGAGTTTTATGCAGTAAACATTTTCTGAGCCTTAGTTCATGCTGGGCACTTCTCCATGTGCTGAGAATACAGGATGCTACATACTACATGCTGATTACATAGTCTGCCCTGCTGTCTTCTGCCAGTGAGGACACCACAAGCCGCCGTGTTGGAAGTAGAGAGAAACTCTTACCAGATACCGAACCTGCCAGTAGATGTCCAGACTCCAAAACTATGAGGAAGTTAATTCTTGTTATTTATAAGTTACCCGGTCTACGGTATTTTGTTAAACAGCACAATTGGACTAAGACAGTTGGTAGAGGAATAAGTTGGGAGACAATGAACAGTACAGTGACTAAGGAAGTGACCAAGTGCATCTAAGGCCCCAGCCAAGGACAGAAGTACTAAGCACCCCAAGGTCCAAGTTCACAGAGCTGCTAGCAGTTGGGAGTCAGCCTCTTCCTGGGAGAGAGGACTGAGGGCTGCCCCAACTGGCCCTAAGACCCTGTCTCTTGAGAGGAGATAGGAAGTTGACTTTCAGTGGAGTTTGAAGTTCAAAGAGAAGGATTATCCCTTCTTCTTCCTGTAGAGGAGGGAAGTGAGTGGGTCAGTGGGGGTCCCAAAGCCAAGGAAGTGCTCTGGAGAAAATCCCTCAAAGACTAAGGGCCTGCAGAAAGTAGAGATCGACATTGCTGCCCTGTTAGATATCAGAGTAGCCAGACACTCGCTGATCTGCCCTTGAGTCACCTGAGAGGAGCAAAGGGCCTTGCAGAGACAGATGGTGGCACTGAGGGTGGAGGCGTAGCACCTACTCCCCACCATCGCCTGGCAGAGGATGTGAGTGTCCTCCAAGTGAGATGCATGGATGGGCAGCGTGGGAAGGAGCTGGGCCTGGGCCAGAACCCACCCGGAGGCCACCCTGGGTGAAGCCACACACACATATGAACTGCACAAAATCAGTCACCTTCCCAAATTGATCTGTAGAGTTAATATAACCCTGATCCAAATCCAAGGAGGTATTTTTTTTTATGGGACTTAATAAACTGATTCTAGAATTTATGCAGAATAAGAATAAGAACCAAGAACAACAAAGCCATACTTGATGAAAACCAAGGTGGGAGAACTTAATCCAGCAGAAATTAACTTACTATAAAGCCATGGTCATTAAGACCACATGGTATTGGCACAAGAACAGACAAGCAGGACAATGAATAGACCAGTGGATCCAAAACAGATTTATACTCTGCCATTGCAGAGAGGAGAGGATTTTGTTTTATTTTTTCTAGCAAACTGTGCGGAGATGATGTTATACCCTCATATTAAATAAATAAATAAATAAATTTGACCCTCTCTCAAATCATATGCCAACAGTTTCTTTTTTCAGTTGGGTTGTAGTTAGAAGAAAAAAAGCTTCCAGGCGATAATACAGGAGAATGTCTTCATTACCTCATATGGGAAATGATTTTTCTTTAAAGCAGAACACAATAATTGATTAATTGTACTTTATTCAAATTAACAACTTCTCTTCATCAAAACATACTCTTGAGAGAAGAAAAACGCAAACTGTAGAGCTGGGGAAAGATATTTGCAACATATAAGACAGCCAGTGCTAATATTCAGATTATTTAATGAACTCTTACAAATCAATAAGAAAAAGAGAGACAGCTTGGTAGAAAAATGGGCAAGAAACTTGAATGGATTCTCCACAAAAGATGATGTTCAAATAATAATAATAATAATAAATACACGAAAGGGGCTTAACCTCCTCAGACATCAGAGAAACACAAATAAAAGTGATGCTAAAATACCACTACACAGCCACTAGAATGTTTGCAATTTAACAAGACCAGAGTTTTTGAGGATTTGGAGCAATGAGGACTTCTGTACACATAAGGGCATAAGTACAACTACTTTGGAAAACTGGGATTATCTACTTAAGTTAAAGATATGCATACCCAGTTGCCTAAAATTTTCACTCCTGGGTAAATGCCCAACAGAAATGTGTGCAAATGTCCAAGACACATAAAGCAATGTTCATAGTAGCATGGCTCCTAATCATCCCAAACTAGAAACAATCCTGATGCTCATTAATTGTAGAACGGATAAATAAATTGTGATATATTCCTACAATGGAAAACACACAGCCATGAAGAGGAATATACTACAGTTACTTGCAACAAGAGAATAACTCTCACAAATATAATGCTGAATAACTGAAAACTAGCAGACATTTAAGGATAAACTCTGTATGACACCATTTCTATAAAGATTAAAAACAGGCAAAACTAATCTACAGTGATCAAAGTCAAGATCATGACTGTCTTTGCAGGAGAGAGAGGAGGTAGGAGGAATTTCTGGTAGTATTTTATTTCTCGAACTGGGTGGTGGTTATAGGGATGTTTGTGATAATTCATTAGAATTGTTGTGTGTGTGTGCGTGTGTGCTTTTCTGTTATGCATCTTATACTTTATAGTACCATAAAGATAAAAAGTGGGCTGTCTCAGATAAAAAAGCAGCTGAAACAGATACCAGAAAAAAATATTTAGAGGTGTTTTTGCTGAGAGTTCCTCCATAATTTGACACCAAAAAAGACTGAAGCTGGGAGAGGTGGAGATGTGGGTGAAGGTATCCCCAGATAGATTAGGAAGAACAGGACTTTCCGTTGTGAATACCAGAAGGCTCTGTGGGGACAGACTCCAGGCTGAGAGGTACCTTAGCTCACCCTCTCGGCCCTACATGTCAAAGATCAATCAGTTGTGTCCTTGATACTTTGGATGATATTTGGTGTTTCCAAGACGGCTCAGTCCTTCTCCTCTCCCCACCATGCCACTTGTGGATAACTCGCCTTTAGTGATCTGGGTACTCAAAAATCCCACTAAAGAGAGAGCTCCCTCAAATCAGTTAGAAAAAAGTAAGCAACCCAGAAGAAAAACCAGGCAAGAACTTGTAGTGGGATAGTGGCGTGAAAGAAACACTTCTTGACCATGATAAGACTGGACAGAAATCAGCAGAAATTTCCCAATGTACTGAGCAGTAGTAGATGCATGGCCCACTATTGTATAATCAATAAATAGATTTAGAAGATAAACATTGCATTTTGTAGTACGTAAACCAAAAATACACAGTCTTTTCAAATATCTGCAACCATTGTTGTTGCATGGACATTTTTCATATCCTAGGCCATTGAAAAAATATTAATAAATTTCTAAATAAACATATTTATATTCTCTGACCACAAGTGAATAAAATGAAAATATAGCAACACCCTTATAAAAATAAATGATCAAAGAACTTGAATATTAAAGACAAATATTTTAAATTATAACTCATAGATTATTAAAGAAATCAAATCACTGACGAGAAATTTAGTTTCAAAGGAATGTCAATGAGAGTACTACATAACAAAATTTGGGGGAGGTAGCCAAAGCTGTCCTCAGAATAAAACTCATAGCCTAAAATGCCTTTATTATGAAACAAGAAAGAAGGGGAATAAAGGAACTAAGCATTTACTTCAATAACAGAGAAAATAATACCAAAATAAAATGAAAAAAGCAAGAACATAGAACTAATAAATTTAGAAAAGAATGAAATTAATAGTAAAATAGTCAAAATTATTGAAAAACTCAACATTATTTTGAAAAGAAAATGTAAAGAAATCTCTAACAAGGTCAATCAAAAACCAAGAGAATGAGCATAATTATATAACCTTAGGAAAAAGAGACTATAACTAGATAAAAAATAGAACTTTAAATCTTCAAGAGAACATATTTTAATTCATTTAAAAGTCTTAATGAAATGAGTGGTTTTTTTCAGGAAAAAATTTATAAAATTTATTTTATTTTAATAAATAAGGAACTGGTAGAAAGCCAATGTGCATCAATTTTGTGAAAGAAACTAAAAAATATCTGTCAAAGATATATTTACAAAAAGCCAAAATAAAACACAGCAAACATAAAAGCTATCAGCGATAACAACAAACAAAGCTGTACCAACATCAATTACAAATATAATTGCAAAAATCCTGTGTAAAACATCAACAACTTAAATCCAGCAATGTGCTGAAAGTATAATACATATGATCAAACAGAGTTTATTGCAGGGCTGCAAAATTTGTTTGTCTTAAAAAAAAAAAAAACAAAGAACCCCCCCCCAAAAAAGAAAAGCAACCACCAATATCTTTAATCTCATAATATGTCAAAGGAGAAAACAACATGATTATCTCAATAGATGCTAAAATAATATTGGAGCACATTTAATATCCATTTCTTATTATATTTCTAGTAATCAAGCTAGAATAAACTTTTTTTGCATGTTAGAGATCAATCTTTCTAAAAGTAACAACCGACATCACAGTTAATGCTGAAACAGAGATATTTCTACTGTGGTCAAGAGCAAAACGAGTAAGTTCACTGTCATTACTTCTTGTCTCAGTTTGGAATCAATGGAGAGGAGGCATCAGCCACATGGGGTCAAAATGTCAGCTTCATTACTGATTACACCAGCTGCGGAATGTGGCTTTAGATCTGAAGCCAGAGGAGCTTGGGAGCAATCCCTGAATTAGACACCATACGAGTCACTGGCAGCCTTGACTCTCCCTTCCCCACCCACACCCAACTAGGACTGGCCCTTCCCAGGAAGCAGAGGGATTGGAGAATACTCTCTCCTCAGACAGCAGATTCCAAGAGAATCCAGAAGGCGCTAAGCCATGCAAGAAAATTCTTTCTCTGAAGGTACCGATAAAATGCTCCTGAGGAGAAATGTATGAGAGATTAGAAGGAGGTCAGGAGCATCCGAGAAATGCAACTTTTACAAATGCAAGCATGAGGTCAAGGGGACCCCTAACAATATTCTACACTCTTCAAGAAGTTCGAGCCATTGTGATAAGACAGGAAAAGGAAACAAGAGCAATAATTATCTTAAAGAAAAAGAAAAATGATTGAACGTTATCTGCAGATAATACAGCTATCTACTTAGAAAGTCTAAGCAAATCAACTGAAAAAATATTAATTAGAACTTATAAAATGTTCAGTAAGCTAGCCTATTGCCTCCTAAAATGACAAAATTAATAGCTTTTCTATATACCAGCAAAGTTAGAAAATTGGGCAAGGTGTGGAGGGGGGAATCCTGGAAAAACAATACCAATGTCCTGGAAATTCAACAAGAGAAAAATGTTGGGAAAAAACTAGCCTTACCAAATGACAAAATACATTATGGAGCTACAATTATTCTTAAAGTGTGGTAATGACAAAACAATCTATGCAAGATCAATGGAAGAAAATACTAAGTTTGGAAAGAGAACCAATAAATAGGTTTAGAATACGGAGTAGTGACTGCTATAGTTTGTATGTGTCCCCTCCAAAATTCACGTGTTGCCAGTGTGAGCGTGTTAAGAGGTGGGATCTTTAAGAGGTGATTAGGTCATGAGGGCTCCTCTTTCATAAGTGGGATTAAGGCCCTTATAAAAGAGGCTTCATGCAGCGCTCAATCCTTTTTGCTTTTCTGCCTCCTGCCATGTGAGGACACAGCATTTCTCACCTCCAGAGGATGCAGAGTTCAAGGCCGCATCTTAGAAGCAGATACTGAGCTCTTACCAGACAGCAAACCTGCCAGGGCCTTGATCTTGGAATCCCAGCCTCCAGAACTGTGAGCAATAAATTCCCATTTTTTTAAACCACCCAGTCTTAGGTTCTTTCTTTCTTTCTTTCTTTCTTTCTTTCTTTCTTTCTTTCTTTCTTTCTTTCTTTCTTTCTTTCTTTCTTTCTTTCTTTCTTTCTTTCTTTCTTTCTTTCTTTCTTTCTTTCTTTCTTTCTTTCTTTTAAAAATAGCAGCACAGACTAAGATAGTGGCATTTAAAGTCATCAGAAAAGGAAGGAAGGATTTTCAATAAATGGAGTTGCATAAATGGAAAAATAGAAAGTTCCACCTATCATACCATGATGAAAGAGATCCCAGATGATTAAAAATTTAAATAATTAAAATGAAATCATACCTCCACTAAAGGAGAACGAAGATACATATTTTTATTACCTTGCGTGATAAAGTTTAGGGAGTCCTAAACTTTAAAACAAAGGCAGAATCTAGAAGGCAAACTTGCCCATACAAGCAATTTTAAACTTCCAAATGTCAGAAAGCCCTAAAAACAAATCAGAAGCACATCTCTGAGAAATATGACACAGGGTCAAACCTTCACATGTAAAGGGCTTCTTAATATTCAATAAGCACGACTCTGTCTCCAGAGGCAAGGGCCCAAGGACAATTATAGCCAATTCACAAAAAAGAAGTTAAAATGCCAGTAAATTTCTTGAAGTCATATTCAAAGACATGCAAATTAAAAGAAGATATTAAATAGACAGAGATTTTGAAATGTGTGTTTTCTGTAGCCTGAAGTGACTATAGGGAAAAGGGCATTTACATATATTTCTGGTTGGTATAAAATTTCTGGAGGTCACAATGTACAGTGGGATTTTATTTTTGGTAAATTATATATGAAATTATGCTTAGAGAAAGATGGGAAGGACAGATTCCAAATAGTGGTTATCTTTAAATAAGTATTTAAAACTTTTATCTGTATTTTCTCAGTTTTCTATGATAAAATGGTATTACTTTTGTAATTACACTGAAAAAGGTATTCTTTAAAAAAAGAACACATTTGTGTGAATAGCTTATTTTTATTATTTATTTTTGATTGATATGTCTCAAGTTTTTTAATCATCGCCCACTCTTATTTTGGCTTGCAACTTTTTTATTGTGGTAAAATATACTAACATAAAATTTGCCATTTAAACCATTTTTAAGTGTACAATTTAGTGACATTTAGTACATTCACAACATTGTGTAACCATCACCATTATCTATTTTCAGAACTTTTTTAACCTCCCTAACTGAAACTCTGCAGGTGAGAATAGTTTAGAAAACTTTGCGAATGCGTAGAAGGTGGGGGCTCTGTGGAAGGCACAGGCGACAGTCATTACAAGCGTGGTGTGAGCGTGGGAATCAGCAGACCCCGGGGCAAAGGAGATGCTCTAGAAATATTCCTCATTGGATCTTGACATTGTGGAAGCTGAAAAACCCTCAAGCCATTTCTGTAGTTAGATTTGACTTTGGGAGGGGCCACTTCATGAGTCCCTGCCAAGTGGAAGCAACTCGAATACCCAGCAATAGGGAATTGCCTAAATAAATTATGATACATCGATTCTATTCTGCTGACTTATCTGTATTATATATATAATATATAAATATATATATAATATATAAATATATATATAGTTCTATAATAAGCATCTATTTCTTTTAAAAGGGAACACACCACAAATGTAGTTAATATACAGTTTTTATATAAAAATGTAACAGGAGGGAGTATTTCAGGTTTTCAGGTCGGCAAGACTCGGCTGTGAAATGACCGAGTGAACCAATAATGCAGGAAAGGGTACCTCAGAAGGGGCTCGTCAGCACGAGACACGCGGGGCAGACGCCGTCAGGGACCCCCCGAGTCCGCTGGCCTCTGGGCTCCCCGTGGCACAGGCCCGCGGGCTCCCGGGGCAGGTGCACGGGCCGCGGGCTTCACCTCCCCGGCGCCCCGGCTCGGACCCCGCGCCCGCCGCCGGCTGCCGGTGGCGTTTGCTCCCCGAGTTGGAGAGAACGGGTCACCGGGACGTCACCGGGACGGGGGCCCGCCGAGCCGAGCTTCTCTGGAGGGGGCTGAGCCGGGGCCGCAGAGGCAGGAACGAGTCGGAGCTCGGCCTGGGGCGGGGGCTGGGAGCGCACGGGACGCGCGCGGTTCGAGCACGCGGGACACCCGGGTGTCGCCTTCTTGTGCGGTTGGATTCTGGATGGAAAAACGAGCACGGAGCCATCAAGGAACAGACGGGATTCCCGAGGGAGATCGGCCGGGGACTGAGAGACCGGGAGAGAAGAGGCTGAGGACGGAGCCCGGCACGGCCCCCTCGGGGACGCCGGAGGGGAAGGGACACGCGCGGGCGGCGGAGGGAGCAGCCCCAGGAGCGGGGCCGAGGGGCTGTGGCGAGCCAGGGCACCTGCCTCGAGTGGCGCCGAGCGGTGCAGAAGGACAAAGGGCGCAGGGACACCATTTCGGTGGAGCCCCAGCGGTGGAAGGCAGGCTGGATTTTGCTGAGGGGACAGCAGGGGACTGGAGACTCTGGGCGCACACTCCCACAGGAGGACTGGGCTGGGAGGGGAAGGGGTGGACCAG
This sequence comes from Cynocephalus volans, assembly GCF_027409185.1. Lineage (NCBI taxonomy): Eukaryota > Metazoa > Chordata > Mammalia > Dermoptera > Cynocephalidae > Cynocephalus > Cynocephalus volans. The sequence goes on from NC_084460.1 coordinate 298,157,556, forward strand.
GCACTGTGTGAGGCTGCAGGGATCTGAGCGTGTTCGTGGCCCAAGAGGGGCAGGTGGGACTGCATTACGTCGAAGGCACCGGGGGCACAGGACATGCACGAATGATGCAGCAGAGGCCTGGCCGTCGGGGTTGGTGGCCTCCAGCGGGAGCCGAACGTACCCACTGATGCTGGGGGAAGAGGGCGGGACAGATGAAGTGTGTCCCAGGAGTCCAGATGAGAGACGGAGGGCGTCTCACGGTGTCTTTTCTTTTGGTGAGATGAGAGTCACTGTCATTTGCTGAGAGGGGGCAGGGAGCTTAAACACAGCAGCAAAAATTAGAAATAACCGCTGCGGGTAGTGGAAGAGGCGGCGGATTAGGAGCAGAGAGGACTGGTGGGCAGCGTCGAGACCACGGGTTTCAGGGGCACCCACGGAAAGGAAGCTTTCTGCTTGGAGCCTGTTTTATTCTTCTCGGATCTATCACAAAACGTGAGGGAGAGACGCCGCCTTCTGGTTACCCTTTATCCAAAAGGGTCATTTGGTGAGCCCCTACTTTGGGCCGAAGGCTTGTGGAATGAGGTTTCTAGGCTCCAGGGGCATCTAGCCCGAGGCAGAGGGGGAGATAAGAACGTGTGACAGGGAGCTCCACGTGCCCGGGCGGTAGGTGGCGGTGGGGAGACGACTTCCTGCCGCAGTAACCAGAGAATTCACGGGCAGGTGGCTTTGAGCTGGGTCTCAGGAACGGGCAGAACTTTGGACGGTAGAAGGTTTCTGCCCAGATGGCAGGAAGCGAGTGAGCACAGGGATGTGGAGGGACCAGCAGTGTGTCACCGGGCCAGCAGGAGTGAAAGGCACGGCTGAGACCCCGGTGCCACGGGAGGGGGCATGGGGCAGGGGCAGGGTCCTGAACGCCGGGAATTGGCTGTCAATGAGCAACTGTCCGATTCTGGGGGGAAGCTTGTGAAATGAGTAGAATGTTGCTTTAGGAAGGTTAATCTGGCATAATCCGTAGGAAGGAGAGGAAAGGGGGGCCTGGGAATAGGAAGAAGACTCCAGGGTCACAGGTATCTGGAAAGAGTGGCTGGTGGGTGGCACAACAATGAGATTTACAGTCCGTGTGATTATGCATTTAAACTTCTAATTTTAAATCCAGCATCCTAATTAAGCATAAATTACTTTGCCATTCAAATGTATTCTGGCGTGCGGGCTCCGTCTCTGTTGGTGGTGACAGGAGGAGGGGCAGTAACCACCATGGCAGCCGAAGTGACTGCGGTTCCTGCGGGAGAGGTCCAGGGCCCTGCAGCCCTTCCCAGCCTCTCACCTTCCCACGGTGCCACCGCTGCCACCGCTGCATTGGGACTCGGTGGCGCCTTCCTTGACAGGCTGCTGTGCCTGGAGGCGGACGGTGTTCTCAGGCTGTGATCGGCCCTTAGTTTTTCCCCCTCAGCCTTCCCGAAGTCAAGCCTTCAGCCTGCAAAGGACAGTAGGAGTAGAGTATGGGAGAGTCCAGTTGTCTTTGTGTCTAGAATAAATTAGAAGCCCCTTTATCACCAGGAAGAACGTCCAGGTATCAAATATCAAACAAGGCTGCATAGGACACCAAACGTTCCCTCTGTGACAGTCAAAGAGGTGACATCCAAGCCCAATGGGGCCAGGAAGTACACAGCCTCATCCAGCTTCCTTGGGTGGTGCAGTCTGACTGAAGGGGAAAGCTGGTGGCATCAGAAGAGGAAGCACAGAAAGGAGGGGACACTGGTTTCATGTAGACGTGGAAGCCCAGTGTGCGTGTTTGAAAGCTTATGGCTCTGCATAGCTGTTGCTGCCCCTCAGACTGAAGACCATGGGCTGATCTGTCATGCAGCGGTCACCCCATCGCCTCACCTGTCCTTCCAGCTGGACAGAGCCACTGCTGGGGTGGGGGAAGGTGTGCCCAGGAGGAAATGGGGCTCACTTCACATTCCTGCTACCTTCCAGATGGCCTGGGGTTGCAGGGGCTTGGGCCACCCCTTGCTGAGGGCAGCTCTCCCTGCGTGGTCCATCACTCCTGAGTTTGGGACCTTCCCAAGTGTGGAGCTGGGGCAGAATAGAGTTATCACAGCTGACAAGTGTGTGCTCAGTGCTGTCTCAGTTCTGGACACTGTAAGAAGGTGGAGGGTTGAGACAGTAAAACCACAAAATCCTCCCCCCAGGCTTTGTAATATGGTTAACAAGACACTAGATGACTAGCCATAAGTCCAAAGGACATTTTAGTGCACTGTGTCAAAGGGGAGGGTGGCAGAGATAGCACGTAGATGATGAAGGAGGCTTCCTGGGTAGGGCCAGGGCGATGGAGGGGTCGGCAGAGGTGAGACGTGTAGGTTAATTCAGGAATCAGCCAGTAATCCTCTGCTCCAGGCACCAGGACACAGCTGTGAATGACAGACAGGTCCCCGCATGCAGGGAGTGTGTGCTAGTGTGGGTGACAGCGGACACATACATGTATCAGAAGACACAGAGTGCCACGGAGGAAGATGAGGGATGGAGTGTGCTAGGCAGGAAGGGCGTCGCTGTTTGATGTGGGTTGATCAGGAAGCCTCCTTGGACCTTCACGCAAACACAAGGGAGAGAGGGAGAGAGCCCTGCAGACACTGGGGACGCGCATTCCAGGCTAGGAGGACAGCAGGTGCAAAGTCCCCCAAGCGAGGAACACGCCAGGTGTGTTTGAGGGACAGCCATGTCATGGCGCTGGAGTGCAGTGAGAGAGAGGGCAGTGGGGGCTAAGTCACGGAGGGGCTGAAAGGTCATTGTGAGGATGTTGGATCTTCTGCTGGGGGAGAGGGGAGGCTCCTGGAGGGTCTGGAGTAGAGGGACGACTCACAATGAATGGTATAAGGAAGACAGAGGAATCAGGATGTCCTTATGAATCGGATGTGTGTGTGAGAGGGAGAGCAGTCAGGAATGACTTTAAGGTTTCTGGGCTGAGCAGCTGGAGCACGGAGCTTCCATGCACTGAGCTGGGAAGGCCAGGGGGAGAAACAAGTGTCAGGGGCAAAGCCAGGAGTTCCCCAGTGGACGTCTGTTTACCCAAGGCAGGCACTGAGCAGGCAGCTGGAAATACATCTAACATTTTTAGTCCAAGAAAAAGGTGCAGGTGGGAGACAGGGATGTGGAAGTCATCAGCCCTTAGACGGTATTTGAGAGGTTTAGATGGGATGATGTGGTCCTGGGGTGAATGTTGAGAGAGAAGAGAAGTCAAGGACTGGACCCCTGGGACACGAAGACGAGGGGAGATGAGTGAGAGAAAAACAGGGAGACCGGGCCGCCTGGCACGCATGCCACCTTGAAACAAGAGGTGCGTATCGATGGAGGGCCGGGAGTCACGGGCTGGGGGGCTGTCCCTGGATCTAGTGACATGAAAGTCTGGGGAGCGCTTCCCTGCCTAGAAGCCAGCCAACGGAGCACACCCATCTGTAAAGGTCGCCAAGTCACCACTGGACTGAATCACAAGAAATGGTGCGCATGAACTCAGGTTTCCACGTGAGGACTGGCACACGACCAGAGAAAGTAAATTGGTCAACTTCCCACAAAAGAAGAAATCACTAAGTAGATATTTTTTAAAAACCCATCTTTATTGAGATATAATTTACATACAATAAAGTTCCCTCATTTTAGGTGTACAGTTTGAGTTTTGACAAATGTATTTTGTCGTGTAACGACCACCACAGTTGAGATACAGAATGTTTTCATTGCCTCGAAAACTCAAGTGGAAATTTAAAAAAACTCTCCCTCAGCTCTGACCCACTGCTGTAGGCTATTTTTGTGTGGTGTGTTTGGAGCTTGCTGGTGCGGCTTACAGGCCGACCCTGAAACTAGCCCAGTCACTGAAGACTGAGGTTAGCAGTCAGCGTTAACAGAGATTCTGAATCTAAATAGCACAGAAACAAGGGACTTATTTTATCATCTAACTCTTAAATGGATGAACTTGCTTCCCAAGTAGCAGTCTGGTTCAGTAGACCTCCCTGATTATAAAAAGGTGGACGGTTTTTATGAAAGGGCCATTTTATTCCACTCGGACTACATATAGTTCAGACCAGTACAGTGAGCGGGACATCGGTGTGAGTGGGCCACAGTTCACTGGCTGCTCAGGTTCTCGGTCTCGTTTTTGATGGGCCTCCGTTGCATCTCCACTGGACAGACTCTCTCCTGGGAAGCTGGGTGAATCTTTCTTCAGGAGGTGGAGAGATCCACTCACAGCTCTTCCACTCACTCCTTGCAGGACACAGACCAGCAGTGGAGACAGGAACTGTTTTGGTGGGAGAGATGTCCTCCCACCACTGGCCACTCACACAAGTGACCAGAAGGCTGTCCACCGGGGCTCTCTCCACTATAGAAAACAGCTGCTGAGCCCACCAAGATGGGCCTGAGACCGTGCATAGGCCGACCAGCAGCGGGCAGCAGCATGCAGAGGTCACTCCTGCTAACCAACCGATGGCCACCTGGCCTCTGCTCACACCCACGCTCAGGACAGGACCAGCTGAGGCCTGGGGAGGACAGGCTCTTGGAGGAGGTGACGTCAAGATGTTGTGTACCCATTCTGTGAAGGGGTGGTTAGCCATAAGAATTGGGACCGCAAGGATCTGGGATTTAAATTCAATCAACTTGAGTTGGGGCAAAGCCCCTTGCCACCGTAGTCTTTGGAGCTAGTCTGGGTTAACCTCCTATCAGCAACATGCCTTGGGGTGCCAACTGATTTTTCTGTGCCTCAGTTGTTCATCTGTAAAATGGGAGAACATAACACTTTGGTGTGCATTAATACATGAACAGTGCTGGCCCACGGCAAGGACTCAATAAATGTTTCTTCTATGATTACATAAACGTTGTTCAGTGAGGCACGAATGTGGCACCTATTTGTCCAGGACTTCATTCAGGACCCCTGACCACGAGCATGACCTCTGTGAGGACAGGAGTTTCTCCCTCTTCTCCGCAGAGGGCAATGGATCTACTTAGCTGACAGCCTCACGCACATGACGGTGTTCAGTGATTATCTCCGGGAGGCCACAGGGAAGAAGTTGAGGCATTTTTATCCCAGGGGCACTTGGTCGTAATAACAACCTCATTGGGGGGCTAGATTGTATGATAAATGAAGCACAAAAAGCCCAAGGCTGCATGTAGGACAAAGGGCAGTGTCCCAGATCAGTCCCTTACTACTGTGGTGGGTGGTCTCAGTTTTCCCATATGGACAGTGACAGGCTCAGATTAAATTATCTCTGGGGTCCAGCCTAGCTCCGAAGTCCTTGATTTATGAACAGAGTTAGTGCGTTAGTGCTTAGAATCTCCCAAGACAATATCCACTAAGTTTGGTAAAGATCAAAATATTTCCTCTTCCAGCAAGACCTCAATTTCCCTTAAATGCCTGCTTCAAAGCTAGTTTTTCCTGCAGCTCCGAAGGGCAGAGGCGCGGGGCCAGCTGCACCGAATCAGGCTGGACTCCGCTGCTGGTATCGGCAGTGGGGACCAGCTGCCAGGCTGTTACACTTTGCTCTTTCCTGGAGGTTCGGGGAATGAAATCAAGGCTGCTTCTGAGCAGACCTGGGCAGTGACGGGGAGGCCAGATCGAAGCGCATTGAACGTAAAGAGCTCATCTTTTTCCGTTTTAATGTTGGGGTAAAATGCACACAAAATTTACCATTTTAGCCATTTAAGTCTACAGTTCAGTGGCTTTAAGTATATTCACGTTACTGTGCAACCATCACCAGTATCCGTCTCCAGAGCTTTTTTCTTCTGCCCAAACTGGAACTCTGCACCTGTGAAACAGCAACTCCCATTGTCACCTCCCTCAGCCTCTGGCAAACGCCGTTCCACTTTCTATGAAATTGACTACTCTGAATACCTCGTATATGTGGAATTGTGTCCTCTTGTGACTGGCTTATTTCACTCAGCATAATGTCTTCAGGTTTCATCCATGCTGTAGCACGTGTCAGGACTTCCTTCCTTTAAGGCTGGACGATATTCCATGACATGTACAGAGCATGTTTTGCTTATCCATTCATCTATCGATGGACGCTTGCTGCTCCCACTTTTGCTGCTGTGGGTTCTGCTGCTGTGAACATGGGTGTGCACATGGAAACAGCACTTCCTGTGCCTTGCTTGCATTGAGGACCCTCTACCCCTGCTCAGAGGGGCCACAGAAGTTCCCATCCCCAGAGCTGGGACTTCTCTCAAACAGAGCAACTCCAGAATTTTATTTTCTCAAATACCCAATGTCTTCCAGAATGCTGCAGCATTGAACAGAGAAGAAATGATTGTGGTCTGGAAAACTGTAAGCCAGGAGTTCCTTAATGTCCATTTCTACCAAAATAGAACCTTAATATGATGCTCACAGCACAGTGTATTAGGATTAGGACTGAATCCTAATGGAACCTCTAGGACACATTAACCACATTGTGAACACACTCGCCCCCTTCAAGTAAGTGCAGACACTAACCCGTTGCAGCACTTTGTATAGAAATATTCTTCTGGAACCTTCAGGGATTTTGGCAGAAACAGTTGAGGCTTTGGCTTAAGTTGCTTGGATGCTCTTCTTGACACCAATTGTTCAATAAGTTTGGCTGATTCTTTTGGCCATCTCTGCAGGTCATTCCATGCGTGTTTGAGGATGCACGTCTTCCGATTTTTTCTGCCAGGGATACATGCTTCCTAGTCCTCTAAAAGTAGAGCTGAATTTTTTGGTTAATTAAATTTAGTTAAAAGGAGGGAAAGTAGGCAAAAGACATGAACAGATATTTCACTGGAGAGGATATACAGATAGCAAACACGAAAAGATGTTCAACATCATTAGCCATCGAGGAAATGCAAATTGAAGTGATAATGAGATATCACTGCACATGGATCAGGACAGCTAAATAAAAAGTCGTGGTGACACCAAATGCCGGCGAGGCTGCAGAGAAACTGGATCATTCATCTACTGCTGGTGAGCACGTAAGATGGTTCAGACACTCTGGAAAAATAGTCTGGAAGTTTCTTATAAAACTAAACATGCAATTTCCATAAGCTCTGAAATTTTACTCCTGGGCATTTATTCCAGAGGAATGCAAACTTATGTTGACACAAAAATCTGAACACAAATATTCGTAGCAGCCTTACTTGTAGTACCCCCAACCTGAAAATAACCAGATGTCGTTTAACAGGTGAATGGTTAAACAAACCGTGGTGCGTGCATGCCCTGGGGTATGACTCGGCAGTAAGGACAGACTGACGGTGCCTGCAGTAACTGGGTGGATCACAAGGGCACAGGGCGGAGTGAATTCCATGTATATAACATTCTTGGAATAAAATGATAGTGTTGAAGATCAGATAGGGGTTGCCAGGGGTTCAAGGTGGAGGTGGGCAGGCGGGAAGTGGCAAGAAGAGGAATCCTTTGGATGGAAACGGAACCTCGTTATGCATATTATTCTGTTTCTGTTGCTTATAACAGAAATACCTGAAACTGGGTAATTTGAGAAGAAACAATATTTATTGCTTAAAGTTTTGGAGGCTGGGAAGTCCAAAGTCTGGGGAACACATCCGGTAAGGACCTTATTGGTGGGTGGTGACTCTCCACAGTGACGAGGGTGTCACATGGCAGAATGACTGACCGAGAGAGAACTAGGCTCCTCACTTGCTCTCCTTTTAAAGCCATCAGAACCACACCCACAGCCACCATTAAATTGTCAATGGATTAATCCATTCACTAGGACATGGTCCTCACAATCTAATCACCTTTTAATTATCATAATAGGATTTCCCACCCTCTTAACACTGTCACATGGGGATTAAGTTTCTGATACATGGAAATTTGGGGGACACAATTCAATCTACAGCATTATGGCAGCCCCAGGAAACTAATACCTTCTTCAAGCTGGCTTCGCCAGCCTGGAAGGAGTAGTCTGGACTGGAGGCCTAGGCTCAACACCAGGATCGAAGGAGAGTTTTGGACCCATTGGCTTTTGTATGGGCTCCCTCTCATGAAGTGGCTGAGCCTCAGAGTAAGGATAGAGAGCTGTAACCTTGAACTTGAGCAGGGCACCTTGGCAGAGAAGGGCCCTGGAGGAGTAGACCCTTCCCTCCTTGGAAAAGAACTGCTATAGAGAGACAGGCAGGAGGCTGGACAGACTAGTTCCCAGTAGTGGAGACAAAGGCCAGCACTGTGCAAACAGGGCGGTTCAAATGCAGTGCTGCCTAAACGGCTTATGACCCACTTCACTGTTACCAGTGGAAACAATTTGAATGTGCACACCCCACGTATGCATGTTTGCTTATGTGGCATACAGGTGTACTACTGCCAATGCATGTGATACGTAATTAATAACTTCTTTATTTTTATGGACAATTGAATATAAGTAGACATTTTAGTATTTCCTCCCCATATCCTGAGAGACCATTGCATGCACCCCGAGGTATGCAGACTGCATTTTGGAGACCACCATTCTAGTGGTGATTCCTTAGCTCAAGTTACCAGAAGCATAGGGTGGAGCCACTAGTGGGAGGTGAGCAGATTGTAGGAGATGCACAGGCATGGCTTTAAAAAACACGACTCCCCTAGCATGGAAATTTGTTCATTTAAAATGTTTTTAACAATAAGAGAGGAGGAGTCCTTGAGCTCAGAGCCTTTGCAGACAATCACATCTAGCTAGAATTTTACATTTTTTGTTTTCATTTTATTTATTTTTAACTTACTTTCTACTTAGGTTGATGGAGATTCATTCTTTTGTTTAAGTTTCCTTTTAAATTTATTTAAGAAAGGGATATGGTGGACATTTTATTTTCCATGCTGCAGAAGACCTTCCTTGATTTTTGTTTTTGGTTCTTGTTGCTAAGAAGAGCTATTGAAAAGGTTGTAATAATGCAGTTCAGAAGAAAGAAACAGAGCTAAGTAACTGAGAAAATACCTCCTCTTCAGATGGATATAGCACGAGAAATAGAAGCTATAGAAGGGTTTAGGAATTGTATAACAAGGGAGTTTAACAAACTATCCACAGTGACAGGGAGTTGAGAGAGTTAATAGAGAGAAGGGACAGCCGGATTGTCCACAAAGTTGAGTTACTGAAACAGAGGACAAAGCAAATGGAGCAGAAACAGTAATTATAGAACTAGTTGAAGAAGATTTTCCAGAGTCAAAGAACAAATCAGATCTACAAGTGGAAAAAGTGCATGGGGTACCTTTAAAATCTGATGAAAAGAAAGCAACACTTAGACATATTCTGTTGACTTTTTAAATTTCAAGGATAAAGAAAAAATTCTAGAAGTATCCAGACAGAGAAAGCAAGTTACCTATAAAAGGGGCAAAAGTCAGGCTGACCTCAGATTTTTCTCTTGCAACTCTAAATGCCAAAAAACAACGGAACAACATCTACAGAGTTTTAAGGGAAAATAATTTTGAATCAAGAATTGTATACCCTGACAAATTATCATTTCTGTACAAAGGCAATTGGAAGACATTCTCGAATATGCAGAGGTTAAGAAAGCATGTCAACCACGAACCTTCCCTGAAAAATTTGCTGAGTGATTTATTGCAGCAAACAGACATCATGGACTAAAGTTACTCAAGAGTAGGGAGGTGATTGTATGAATGAATTAATGGTGTTAGAATTAGTTAAGGAGCATTAAGTTTAAATAGTTGTATTTGGAGTAGTAGAAATCAATACAAAAATAGATATGTAAGCTGGATCTAAAATTTCAGTTTGTACAGTTTTAAATGATGAAAGGGCATGCCAAATGTTCAACACATTGGGCAAATAAGTGCTGTTTTATTTTTAGCATCTGGGATTGTAGATAAAGATTCGTGTATTCCTAAGCTAAACACAAGTAAAATAAAAGGGCTGTGTCCCCGTGGACAGGACAAGTAGAGGAAAGGCACTCTAAGTGATAATCTGACAAAATTGGGAGACAGTACAGTTTTACTTTACAAACAAAATTTTATTTACTCTATTTAGAGAAAAAATAGCAAGTTTGTCTATAATGTAAATACTGATAGTGTAAAAAGAAAACTTCCAAATCTCTGGTTGGGGAGAAGTGGATATAACCTTGTTTTATGTGCATGTCGCATGTGGAAAAATAGTTACCGTATCATATAGCAGTTCACATAAGTAAATTTGACATTGAGATAAGTGTTACAGACAAAAATAAAGCACACTTTCCAATACTTTGGATTGGAGAGGGAGTGGTAAAAAAACCAAGAAAATATGGCAAAAGAAAAACAGCAAGGGAAAATTAAAAGTAGCATAATACAGACTGACAGGTACAGATGAGTTATACTCATAAACTGGTTAAATGTTCTTACTAAAAAGATTCAAATTGGGTCAAAAACCCGTCTCTAACCTGTAATACATTTGTATAAAAAATAAAAAATAAAAAGGTTTAAAGATAGTAGGGTACTTCAAAAAGTTCATGGAAAAATAGAATTGAAAAATAACATGAATCTAATGGAAACTGTAAGTCGTAGAAATAGAGTGCAACACCTTCATTAGGCAGAATCCAAGCATATAACAAGATATTTTATATTTACGAAACACACAGTGCAGGACGTAACATTTAAGAGACTTTAATGTGGTAAATAACATGGCATTCATATGCAAAATAAATGCTTTATGTCTTGATGTGAGTGGTAGTTTTACTGATATTAAACTGTTATACACATATTTTAAAAACACTGTACATTTAAAATTAGTGTATTTTATGTACTTAAAATTCATTAAGAAATCCTTCAATTAAAAATAATACATATAGCAAAAAAAAAGGAATACGAACCATTTGAATGAAAATACTATATAAAAATAGCAGTGGTAGCATGCAGCTGGGGCAGAGTCTGGAAAGCAGCCCTGCAGCTCTGCAGGGGCATTTGGAAGAACTGTTTCCTTAAAACTGAGTAATCTTCTAAAAAAAAAAAAAACTGAGTAATCTTCTGAGGTTTCTGGACATTTAGGAGGAAAGCGAAAAATGAAACTATCTGTTGGCGTAGCATATAGGCTCTTGAAAATATTTTAGTTTGAAAATAAAAGTGATGTGACTGTATTTGCAATCAAAGCTACAGCATCCTGTGTTCCTGGCTACCTAAGCAAAAGCAGGTAGGTGACAGAAGCAGGAAAAATTAAATCAGAAAAAGAATATGAGAAACTAGAATGGATGTTTTTCTCACTGCTGTTCTATGGAAAACATTGAAACCTTCCACAAGCAGAGTTTCGATGACAGCAGAGGATTTTTAAAGGTTACATGTTTACCATTTCTGGAGAGGCCAGCACCATCCTGTCCGCGTCATCCTGTCCATGTATACAGCCTTTTGATGACCTCGGTTAATAAAGAGGAAAGTCCTGGAGAATGTTGAGGAACATTCCACATTCTTGTCGAAGTTGCTTATAATACTTTAAATTGGGGTTAAAAAATATGGTAAATAGTGAGCCACCAGAATGGTTACCCCCAAGCCCCTCAAAACACCGACACACACACCCTTCCAAAACTCTAGTGTGGGCAAAGGTGTGGATACCTGGAGCTCACATACCTTGCTGGTCAAGTGTAAATTGGAGTTACCACTTTGGGAAACTGACAATTTCTGCTACCGCTGAAAACACACAATCCTTGTGACTGAGCAGTTCCACTCCTAGGTCTATGCCCATCATATATGCCTACATGTCTTAATCAAAAACCACGGACAAAGATGCCCTCTGTAACATGAAGAAGAAACTGGAAACTACTCAAATATACATCATGAGTAGTTAAATACATTGTGGTCTGTTTACCTAATGGGATATTATACAGCAGCAAGAATGACTGACCTGCAACGACAGGTGACAACATGCATGAATCTTGCAAAAATAACTTTGAGTGAAGAAGCTAGATACAAGAGTACATAGAGTGAGATTATTTTTACATAAAGATTAAAACGAAGCAAAAATAAGCAATGGTGTTAGAAATCATAGCAGCAGTTACCCTTAGATGGGGAAGTGATAGGAAAGGGACCTGAGGGGCTTCTGGGTGTGGGTAATTGCTTGCTGATCTGGGTGCTGGTTACACAGGGGTGTCTGAGTGTGTGAAAATTTATTGAGCTGCACACTCACCATGTGTACACAATTTTTTATTATGTTTCACCACCAATTCAAAGTCTGAAAAATAAATATAAGGTCTAGCATGACATTCTTTCATTTATAAACAGCTTTATTGAGATATAATTCATGTGCCATATAGTAGTTCACTTATTTAAATTGTACAATTCAATGCTTTTTGGCATATTCGCAGGTTGTGTGGCCATCACCACAATCTAATTTTAGAATATTTTCTACTCTTCTAAAAGAAACCCCATTAACAATTAATCCCCGTTCTCCTTTCCCTGATCCCTAGCCCCTGGCAACCCCTAATCTACTTTGTGTCTCTATAAATTTGCCTATTCTGGACATTTCATATAAATGGAATCATATAACATGTGGTCTTTTGTGTCTGGCTCCTTTTGCTTAGCACAATGTTTTCAAAGTTCATTCATGTTGTGGCCTACACTTCAGGCATTTTATGGTAAAATAATGTCCATTGTCTATACCACATTTTATTCTTTTATTCATCAGTTGATAGACATTTGTGTTGTTTCTACATTTTATAATTAATACAATATAATATAATATAATACAATATAATATAATATAATATAATATAATATAATATAATACAATATAATATAATATAATATAATATAATATAAAATACAGTATAATACAATATATGAAATATAAAAATACACTAATTCTGCTGTGAACATTGTGGACATGTTTTCGTATGAACGAATGTTTCTATGTCTCTTGGGTGTATATAGGAGTGGAATGGCTGTGTCAATAATGTAACTGTATGTTTACTTTTTGAGGAACCTCCAGATGGCTTTTCAGAGTGGCTGTACTGTTTTGCACTCCTATCGGAAATGCACAAGGGCTCCAGTTCCCCCGCATCCTTGCCAGGACGTGTTACTGTTTGTCTTTTGTGACAGCGATCCCTGTAGGTGTACAGTGGTATCTCACTGTGCTTTTGGTTACATTTCCAGGATGACAAATGAGGCCGAGCGTCTTTCATGGGCTTATTGGCCATTTGTGTATCTTCTTTGGAGAAATGTCCATTTAAATTCTTTGCCTATTTTTTAATTGGGTTGTCTTTTCATTATTGAGTTTTACATGTTCTTTATATATTCTGAATATATAAGGGTACTTCACAAAGTTCATGGAAAGATTCATATTAATTTCCTAATTCTATTTTTCCATTGACTTTTGAATTACTCTTGTAAGTGCCTTATCTGATATATGATTTACAGATATTTTCTTTTGTGGGTCATCTTTTCACTTTCCTTTTTAAACAAATTGATATTCTTAGTGTGTTTAGTTATGTCTACTTTAAAAGCCACAGAAAAGCACCAAAATAAAAATTGGTAAAATCATAAATTTCGGAAATTCAGATTCTGAGACCTGGAATGAGTTTTGGACCGGTCAGATGCTCAGTTTTAGGGACAAAGAAACCGAGGTCTGGGTAGACTGAGTCTTGCCCGATGTCTGTGCACAGTTGTTAGTTCGGAGCAGGGCTTCCCCGCTCTGTGTCCTTTACCTCCACTCTTTTCTCGCTTTTTGTTTTTGTGGCTTTGGATAAAACTCATGTCCACTTTCATTTCTTGCTAGTTTAAGGAATTCCTCTTGCTGATAATCTTCAGGTTTTCCTCAAACCAACCAGTCGGAAGATTTTTAAAATGTTCTATGTTTATTTCTACATGCACATTTCTCTCCCCAATTATGCCAGCAGTGACTTCCTTTACGCAAGGCATAAGATCAAAGCCACAAAAGGTTTTAACTTTTTTTTTTTTTTTTTGGTGTCTTCTGTGAATCTTCACATAAGCTCAGATGGATTTGACTCATCAGAACTAACTCCTGGAGCTTCGTGTCACTACGTTCTGGTACACGTGTGTTCTAACAAAACGCCACCTGTTTCTTGCCTTTTTGCCTCCATGTACCTCTGCCTATTATTTATTGTTTCCCTGTATGGCCAGGAGGAAAGGGGGAGACTGTCTAACACATGTTTCTGACTCTGGCTTTGGTTACTTCTGAGGAGCGGTGTGTTGCACGACAGGACAGTGGTCATGAGAGACCATGGCTGGTTCTTTGGGCTTGACCTGTGCACCTGGCCTCATCGGTCACTCTGTAGGCTGCCAGCATGTGGTGCCTGGATTTTGTCCACAAAGAAGAGTGATGGGTGAGCATCACCTTCTGGTACTGAACACATTGCTGTCTGTATACTCATCAAGTGACCCAAGCACGGTGCCATTTTTTACCCTGACTATTCAGAGCAAGAGGATGGTACAACTGGAATAAACACAGGTTTGTACTGATGATAACAAAGCCACAGTATTTGGATTGGTAGGAGAAACAGGTTACCACTATTTGACAAGGTGGACTTAAAGTCTATAAGCAGGGAGAGTGAACACACGTGGCACCATAATCTGGTGGAAATGAAGCCTGTGAAAGTTCTGAAGGGCCATTGCATTTAGTCTAAAGCCACATAGCCAGTCTCCACTCAGGCCAGTGGCTTCACTTAATTCTACAACCATAAAGTGTACCCACAAGCTCATTCGGTTATCCTGACTGTTCACCTGCTCAGACGCAGGCACAATCAGGAGAAAGCACATGGATCAATCAGTGAAAACTTAATCCCAATTGTGGAGACATTCCTTTGAAGCAGCTGGCAGTGGCCAGTGGGACTTGTATACCTGGGCAAGCCCAGATGTTTGGACACATGGACAAAGACATGTGTGCACATGCATACACACACTCGTGTTATTACAACTTGGAAACTTTAAGCCTAAAACACAAATAAAAGTTTAAACATATTATACATTCATGGTAGAGAATTAGAAAATACATAGAAAAGGAATTATTTTTAAAAATTATAAAACAGTCCCTGCTGCCCAGAGAGGCCCGAGAGCTGCTGGACCCACACACCCCAAGACAGCCACACTGGAACAGCAGGCGCCATGGGACCCCCCCATTCCAGGCCAGTCCTCGCTGTACAGAATTGGCAGTCCCTTCAGGATCCAGGCCACACATCAGGATGGAATGAGAGGACTGTGATACCCCCTGCCACAATGACTAAACACCAAAGGAAAGATACCAAAATATGAAAAATCAAGAAAGTACATCAGCACCAAAGGAAAATAATTACTGTCAAGCTCTAGATCCTATAGAACCAGAAAGTCCTTGAAATGACTGATAAGGAATTTTGAGCAGCAATTCTAAGGAAACTAAATGAGGTACAAGAAAACCCAGTTAGACAACACAATGAAATGAGAAAAAATATCAGGACCTGAAAGAAGAAATGTACAAAGAAATCAATGCCCTGAAAAAGAATGTAGCAGAGCTTGTGGAGCTGAAGGATTCATTCAATGAGGTAAAAAACACAACAGAGAGTCTAACCAGCAGGCTAGAGCAAGCAGAAGAAAGAATTTCTGACCTTGAAGATAGGCTGTTTGAATAGTGGACCAAAAAAAAAATTAAAAAATTGAAGAAAAGTTAAGAGAGATAACAGACAACCTTAAGTGCTCAAATATCCAAATCATGAGTATTTCAGAAGGGGAGGAAAAGGAAATGGCATTGAAAATATATTCACTGAAATAATAGCAGAAAACTTCCCAGGTATAGGGAAAGTCACAGATCTTCAGATTCAAGAGGCCCAAAGATCCCCAAACATATTCAACCCCAAAAGGTCCTCTCCAATATATGCTATAGTCAAACTGGCAAAACTCAAAGACAAAGAGAGACTCTAAAAGCTGCAAGACAGAAGAGGCAAGTCACCTATAAGGGAGCCTCAATGAGACTAACATCTGACTTTTCATAAGTAACCCTAAAAGCCAGAAAAGAATGGAATGATATATTCAAAATACTAAAGGACAAAAATTTCCAGTGAAGAATACTTTACCCATCAAGGCTTTCCTTCTGAAATGAAGGACACATAGTATATTTCTCAGACAAACAAAAACTGCAGGAGTTCACTACCACACAACCAAGCTTACAAGAAATTCTCAAGGGAGGACTGGGTTTGATGCCTGAAAAACAACAATCACTGCCATGAATACTCAAGAAAAACAAAACCCATCAGTAAAACAAAACGCTAACAGTAAAGTGAAAAAATATTTTATCTACCACCCCAAGAAACCAACAAACACAGAAGACAAACAGAAAATCAGAAAGAAAAGAACAAAAGATAGTTAAGACATCCAAACAAAAGTCAATAAAATGCTAGGAGTAAACCAACACCTTTCAATAATAACTCTAAATGTAAAAGGATTTAATCCCCCACTCAAAAGACACAGACTGACTGACTGGATGAAAAAGATGGACCCAACAATATGCTGCCTTCAAGAGACTCACCTCATCTGTAAAGACACACATAGACTAAGAGTGAAAGGATGGAAAAAAATATACCATGCAAATAGAAATGAAAAATGAGCTGGAGTAGCTATTCTTATATCAGATAAAATAGACTTTAAACCAAAAGCCGTAAAAAGAGATAAAGAAGGCCATTATATAATATAAAAGGATCTATCCACCATGAAGACATAACAATCATAAATATGTACATACCCAATGTTGGAGCAGCCAGATTTACAAAACAAACTCTATTAGACCTAAAGAAGGAAATAGACACTAATACCATAATAGCAGGGGACCTGAACACCCCACTGTCAATATTAGACAGATCATCTAGGCAAAGAATCAGTAGAGAAACACAAGATCTAAACAATACTCTAGACCAATTGGAATTGGCAGATATCTACAGAACATTCCATCCAACAACCTCAGAATATTCATTCTTCTCATCAGCACATGGAACATTCTCCAGGATAGACCATGTGTTAGGTCACAAAGCAAGTCTCAACAAATTCAAAAAAATTGTAATTATTCCATGTGTTTTTTCAGATCACAATAGATTAAAATTAGAAATAAATTACAAATGAAACTCTAGAAATGATACAAACACATGGAAATTGAACAGCATTCTACTTAATGACATATGGGTCCAAGAAGAAATTAAACAGGAAATCAAAAAATGTCTTGAAACTAATGAAAACAATGACACATCATGCCAAAACCTGTGGGATACTACAAAAGCAGTACCAAGGGGGAAATTTATCACATTAAATGCTTACTTCAGAAGAATGGAAAGATGGCAAGTAAACAACCTAATACTTCACCTTAAAGAACTAGAAAAACCAGAACAATCCAAACCCAAAGTTACTAGATGGAAAGAAATAATTAAGACCAGAGCAGAACTAATGAAATAGAAACCTGAAAAATGATACAAAAGATCAATGAAACAAAAAATTTGTATTTTGAAAAGATAAATAAAATTGACAAAGCTTTAGCAAGGCTAACTAAGAAGAGAGAAAACCCAAATAACAAAAATCAGAAATGAAAAAGGTGATATTACAACTGATACCTCAGAAATACAAGGAATCATTAGAGACTCCCATAAACAATGATATGCCAACAAATTTGAAAATCTGGAGGAAATGGATTAATTTCTGGACACATACAAACTACCAAAACTGAGCCAGGAAGATATAGAAAATCTGAACAGACCAATAACAATAAAAGAGATTGAAGTTATTATCAGAAGGCTCTCAACAAAGAAAAGCCCAGGACCAGACCGGTTCACTGAAGAGTTCTACCAAGCCCTCAAAGAGGAATTGATATCAATTCTCTACAAACTATTCCAAAAGATTGAAACAGGCCATTCTCCCAAACTCATTCTATGAGGCAAACATCATCCTGATACCAAAACCAGACAATGATACATAAAAAATAGAAAACTACAGGCCAATATCCCTAATGAATATAGATGCAGAAATCCACAATAAAGTACTAGATAACAGAATACAGCAACACATACACAAAATTATACACCACAATCAAGCAGGATTCATCCCAGGGATGCAAGGTTGGTTCAACATATTCAAATCAATAAATGTGATACACCACATCAATAAAAGCAAGAACAAAAACCATGTGATCATCTCTATACATGCTGAAAAAGCATTTGACAAAATTCAACATTCATTCATGATAAAAACTTTCTACAAGTTAGGTATAGATGGAAAGTATCTCAACACAATTAAAGCCATATATGATAAGCCCACTGCCAATATCATCCTGAACATCAGCTTTTCCCCTAAGAACAGGAACTAGACAAGGATGCCCACTCTCACCACTCCTATTCAACATAGTGTTGGACGTACTAGCCAGAGCAGACAGAGAAAAGAAGGAAATAAAGGGCACCCAGATTGGAAAAGATGAAGTCAAACTGTCCATGTTTGTGGATGATATGATTCTATATATTGAACAGCCTAAAGCCTCTACAAAAAAACTCTTAGAGTGTATAAATGATTTCAGCAAAGTGTTGCAAGATACAAAATCAACACACAAAAATCAGAATTTCTATACCCCAACAGTGAACATGCAGAAAAAGAAATCAAGAAAGCTAGCCCACTTACAATAGCCACCAAAAAGATAAAAAACTTAGGAATAAAGATAACCAAGAATGTGAAAAATCTCTACAAAGAGAACTACAAAACACTTCTGAGAGAAATTAAAGAGGACACAAAATGATGGAAAGATATCCCATGCTCTTGGATTGGAAGAATTAACATTGTGAAAATGTCCATATTACCCAAAGTGATCTACAGATTCAATGCAATCCCCATCAAAATTCCAAAGACATTTTTCTCAGAAATGGAAAAGACTATTCAGACATTTGTATGGAATAACAAAAGACCATGTATAGCCAAAGCAATCCTGAGCAAAAACGATAAAGCTGGAGGCATAACACTACCTGACTTTAAACTATACTACAAAGCTATAATAACCAAAACAGCATGGTATTGGCATAAAAACAGACATATGGATCAATGGAATAGAATAGAGAACCCAGAAATCAGCCCATACACCTACAGCCATCTGATCTTAGACAAAGGCACCAAGTCTACACACTGGAGAAGAGACTGCCTCTTCAGCAAATGGTGCTGGGAAAACTGGATAGTCACATGTAGGAGAGTGATATTAGGCCTGTATCTCTCACCATATACCCAGATCAACTCAAAATGGATTAAATAATTAAGTATACATCCTGAAACAATAAAACTCCTTAAAGAAAACATAGTGGAAACACTCCAGGAAGTAGGTGTGGGTACAGACTTCTTGAATATGATGCCAAAAGCACAGGCAACCAAAGGAAAAATAAACAAATGAGATTATATCAAACTAAAAAGCTTCTGCACAGCAACAGAAACAATCAACAGAGTGAAAAGACAACCAACAGAGTGGATGAAAATATTTGCAAAATATGCATCTGACAAAAGATTAAATCCAGAATATATGAGGAACTCAAACAACTTTACAGCAAACAAACAAACAAACAAACAAACCCAATTAAAAAATGGGCAAAGGAGCTGAATAGGCATTTCTCAAAGGAAGATATATGAATGGCCAACAGACATATGAAAAAGTGCTCAACATCACTCAGCATTCAGGAAATGCAAATCAAAACCACTCTGAGATACCAGCACCTCACTCCAGTCAGGATGGCTAATATCCAAAAGACCGAGAAGGATAAATACTGGTGAGGTTGTGGAGAAAAAGGAACCCTCCTACACTGTTGGTGGGGCTGCAAAATGGTGCAGCCTTTATGGAAAATGGTATGGAGGTTCCTCAAACAATTACAGATAAACCTACCATATGACCCAGCTATCCCACTGCTGGGAATATACCCAGAGGAATGGAAATCATCATGCCAAAGGGATACTTGTACTCCAGTGTTTACTGCAGTTCTATTTACAATAGCCAAGAGTTGGAACCATTCCAAATGTCCATTGTCAGATGAGTGGATAAAGAAACTGTGGTACATCTACACAATGGAATACTACTCTGCTATAAGAAAGAATGAAATACTACCATTTGCAACAAATGGATGGACTTAGAGAAATATATTAAGTGAAACTAGTCAGGCATAGAAAGAGAAATACCACATGTTCTCACTTATTTGTGGGCACTAAAAATAAATAAATAAATAAACAAACAAACAAACAAACAAACAAATAAAGTGTGGGTGGGGAAAAAAGATACAACAATCACAAGAATTCCTTGAACTTGTTAAGGTAAGTGAACAGATATGATGTAGTGAGGGGGGTGGGTAGGGGAGAGGGGGAAAGAGGAACGGGTAAAGGGACACGAAAATCAACTGCAATGTATATTGAGAAGTTAAAATGAAAAAAATAAATAAATTATAAAACCACTAATAATCATACAACCCTGTTATAACCACATTAATATTTTTTCATTAATGATCTTTTTAAAGAAGTTATCATACTTGACATGTTTCATCACACTCCTTTTCATCGAATAATACATCATGAAATTTAAAATCAGTGGGAGAAAAAATAGATAATTTGGGAAACTATTGGCACGAATGACTGTTCGCTGAGAAGAAAGTACAGTTAGAGTCTTAACTAACAGCACACACAGAAATACATTCCAAGTGTATTAACTAAATTTTAAATAAAACTGTAAATGTAATAAAGTAAAATAAAGAAGAATTTTTTTTACCCTTAGAGTGGGGGGCCTTCCAGTGCCCACAGGTGAAAATGAACACATCTGACATGGTAAAAATGACAGATATTTGTATAGCGAAATAAAGTGTACATGGAGCCAAAAGACAAAAGAGAGACTGGGAGAGAATATTTACATTATATAGAACAGCCAGAAAGGGCAATATTTTCAATATACAAAGAGGTACTATAAACCAGCAAGAAAAAGAAAAAATAGAAAAGTGGGCAAAGATATTCACAGAGTATTCCTGAAACACAGCAAAAATGCTCTACCTCAATGACAGCAAACAAGAAGCAAGTTAGAATAAACTAAGTTCTTGCTATGTTAATATCTCTTTGCATTAGTCTGTTTATGTTGCTAATAACAAAATATACAGAACTGGGTATTTTATAAAGAAAAAACTTATTGCTTACAGTTTCTGAGGCTGGGAAGTCCAAAGTCCATCTGGTGGTGGCGACAGTGACCCAGGGGTCTCACATTGCAAGATGGTGGAAGCAGAGAGAATATAGAGGGAAAGACAGACTCTCCTCTTCTTTTAAAGTCCTCAGAACCACGCCCCAACCACCATTTTTAATCCATTTACTACTGCACGGCCCTACAATCCAATCACTTCTTCCAGGCTGCACCTTTCAGTTACCATAATCGGATTTCCCACCCTCTTAACAGTCACCGTGGGGGCCAAGTTTCTCATACATATAACTTGGGAGACAATTCAAGCTTCAGTGACTTTGGGGGGCCACGATTCAATCCACTGTTCTGTTCAAGTAGGAAATCCACTGAGGAAGAGATAGGAGTAGGTTTTTCCAAAAATGAAAGTCCCACAGGCAGCCGCTTTAAGGACTACTGGTTCATTGTACCTCATTTTTAAACAGTCAGTGTCTTACAAAGCAGTTGACTCGTAAGAACTGACGCTGGAGCGTGTGTGCTACAGTCAGGACGGGATCTGGGTGCTTTGACCTTTGGGAGGACCCTGGTGTTCTGAGCGTTGTCTTTGCCAGGCCCAGTTTTCCTGAACAGAGAGCCGGTTTCTTCCAGGTCCTGCCGACTGGAAACTTTTAAATGGCAGGCTTTAAATGGCAGGTGCTACTAAGTTGTACAGAACCCACTTCCTCCCGGCCGCTGTGTCTGATCTGTCTCCACCTGCTGTCCTTACTCTGGAGCACACCTGAGCATCTGTGACCTGGTACACTTATAATGGCCCCACCGCTTAAAGCTATTGCATTGACAGCCCCGAATTTTGGAGGGGACACATTGAAAGCATAGCAGCTATCAAGTCACGGACAGGAAACTTGGTTGGCAGGGTGCATGGTTATTTACCATGTCCTAGCTGCTCCCAGGCGTGTCCACTCATATGGGCCCTCTGGCCATTTGGCGACAAATCACCTGCAATTTTCTTCAACTTGCCCCTTTTCAGATTTCCAGTGCATAAGGCTGGGTGTGTAGAACAGAACTTAAGTTTTAATGTGCATTTGAGTTACCGGGGGCTGTCATAAACTGCAGATTCTGATATACTAGGTCTGGGATGGAGCTTGTGATCCTGTATTTCTAACAGTGCTTATGGGAAGCAGCAGCACCGTTATCACACAAGAGCGTGCTAGAAATGCAGAATCCTGGGCTCCTACCCTGACCCGCTGATAAAGCATTTGTATGTTCACAAGATCACCAGGGGATTCAAGAGCATATCCACACAGAGTAGCACTGCTGAGGGGGATGCGGCATAGACCCGTGCAGGAGCCAGAGCTGCAGGTGACCGTCTCACAGGCAGCCAGGTGCCCTCACATGATCTCTTGACCCCCAGTTGTCCAAAGGTGCTCAGGGATGCGGCTGCCATCCCTTCTCTCTCCATGGTGGTCAGGCCCTGGGCTCCTGGGCTGATGTGCAGGTACAGAGAATCTAATGATTCTAGCAGCTTGCCCCGAAAGAAAGCAGTGCAATGTTCCAAACTCGTCTCCAAGAAACCAACTTTCAAGAAGATTTCCTTGGCCCCAGTATATTCCTATGACCCCCACTGTCCTGGCTTGGCTTTCGTCTTATCAGCAAGACCATCTCCATTCCTTTGGGATTTGCCTGGCAGTAGGAGGGAAGCTTTGGGAAATCTATCCTATTCAAGGAGCCTTAGCCCTTCCTTCCACAGTCAATGGAAGTCATTAGGACCTCACATTTCCAAATTATATATGTCAAAAAAAACCCCGAAAACCCTCAAATAAAAACCAGGTTATTTATGTCAACTGAAGTGTGTGGGTACATGCATCTAAATATGGCAGCGATGGTGGTTTGATAAGGTAAACATAGCTGTCATATTCTAATGGAATTGGCCAAGACAAAAGGAAAATCCTGGGCAAACCCAGGTTTGTGTAGCTTTGGGAAGGCATGTCAGATCCCCCGTTCTGATGAGGAGAGAAGAAGGGGCAGCCATGGGTTTTCTGTTCTTTTACATTTCCTGAAAGTCCATTTGAATATTAAGCCTGTCTGGTTGACATCTGCAGCCTTCGCTTCTAATACTATCCAGTGTGTAAACTGTCACAGAGGCCGACTTAGGTTATGTCCCACTCCTCACTGCATGACCCCTCCCATTTCACATCCATTTGTCACCACCATTACAACCCACACCCCGGTTATAAAGTGGGGTCATCAGTGGGGGACGGGGCAGTGAGCTTGTGATGGAGTCTTCACCTGACCGTCAGAGGTCAGGTCCGGTCAGGTCAGAGGTCAGGTCTGGTCCTCCGCAGTCCAGCTCAGCACCCTAACAGTGGCAAGAAGGCAGGACAGGTGGAGGCATGGAGGCCCCCAGGTAGGCTAAAAACTGACATTCTTTAAGCATCTGTCCAACATTCACTTCCTGGAGATGGTTTATGACTTACATTCTATTAACAATTAAATCTATCTTTCCACAAGATTTCATGCCACCATCTTTATGTTTAGAATACGAGATTTCTGACAAGCACTGGCGTGATCGGGCATGTTCCTAATCTGAAATTGATGAGGAGCAGTGCTTGCAAGTCTCCACCTGAGGGCACTGTGATCCCAGGGTTGTGGTGGTATCCCTTCCCTCTGGACCCCTGGACAGGTGCCCAACCGTCCACCTCTTCATCAAGCTCTCGCCGCCCTCCTTGAGGAATGAAGGATGTTCACATCCCCACCAAGGACGGAAGGCCTGAGCCGAGTGACTGGCCCATGTCTGCCTGCTCTGCACAGAGGGCCTTGGCCGTTGGAGGTGCCATGCTGGGAAGAATAGTTGCCAATCTCTGCAGGGGTGGAGAGTTCTCTGGAGCTGCCCATGCACGGTGCCTATCCTGTTTGATCAGCTATTGGTGAGAAAGAGGCTGGGGTCTGCCATCCTCACAGGGCCTGGGATCTGGGGGCAGCCTGGCCGGTAGCAAGCTCACAGCCTAGCCCAGGAAGCCAAGCCCAGGAAGCAGCAGAAGAGATCCTTCACTGTCTGGTTGCTGTCTTAGTGCTGGTTCACCTCTGAAAGATATATCATTCCTCCCTTTCCCGGGCCCAGGGGAAAAGGCAGGAACAGGCTTCACCAGGCCCAAAGTAGCCCAAATCCAGATAAGGAGCATTTTGAGGATGGCACAGGCCGGTCTCCGCAGGAGCAAACGGAGCCCTGGCAATCCTGAAGTTCCTCCCCAAGTGGACATGGCACCAGCACGCTCCAGAGACAAACACGAGACCTCGGCGTGTCTGTGTTCCATTGGCTTATTATTATAAAGCACTGTCTAATCCCGGTAGTACGATAATCCCTTTCCCTGTGTATGTAAGAGCATGTATTATGCAAGATTCAAAATCTCTTGATGCCATGAGGAAAATAAAAAAGATTCTCTGCATAGGGCAGAAATAATTTGCAAGACCAACTTGGGGCAGAATGTTCTCAAATGAACTCCAGTGGTCCCATGGCCTTCAGAGGGCCAGGCAGGCACCACCGTGGAGGGCCGCGTAACAAAAGGCCCTGGCTGGGTGCATTATAATTTGCTCCGAGCAGTTCCAAAGTACTCGTATTTCCAATGATGTGAAGAGAAATACTAATGTCACAGGACGTGGGCATTGTGCTTAACATAAATACACACACAAAAGCTAAGCAAGGCTATTTTGGATGTCTTGTTGGGGAGAATGTAATTAAATTTACCCTAGAGAACTCTTTGAAGTTTGTGGCTAACCGTTTTAAATAAATGTAGCATTCCTCATCAGCCGATCTGTCAGTTGCAGGATGCTAGCAAATTGGGAAAGTTGCTGAGGCAGAATCAATTGGTTTCCACTTGGACGGTGGATGCCCTGCCTGTTCTGGCTGTTTCAAGCTCCAGTCCAACCTGTGGGGATGAGAGTCTGGGCTGAGTGAGCCTTGGGAGTCCCCTGGACCCATGCAGGTCTGAACTGCTTGGCTCAGTCCCCCGTGTGTGCTGCGGAGAGGCATCAGTTTCCGCCCAGGCCTGGCCCTGCCTCACTGCCACACAGTGACATCTCCCCGTCACTGTGCTCCCCCTCTGAGCTCTGTAAACACGGGAGTCTGGCTGGCTGCAGAGGAAAACACCATACGACGGCATTGGAAATGGCCAGCTGGGTGTCTCCATGCCCAGGGAAGATGTGTTGGAAGTGGCAGGCAGCTCTGCAAACTTGCTTGAGTGGAGGCATTGCTTGGAGTCTTGGGTCCATCAGTTTCTCCCTGTCCCAGGTGAGAGGCCTCAGAGTGGGCCCTACCTTGTACCCCAACTTCCCAGCTGGGCCTCCTTTCTGGTATTCCTGTCAAGGGTGAGCATTGTGCATCTTCCCCACATCTTTCTGGTCACATTTCTGCAGACCTGACCTGAACTGACCTCTCTCTGCCTCCTGTATTCCCACTCTCCTAGGGTCCTGGAGGTCGGATGGCTGTTGTTTTGGGAAACAGCACAGAGAATGGAAGGAAGAAGGCAGGAGAAGCTGGACTGTGGATCTGGCCCACTGGGTAGGGGTGTGTGTTGGGGGCGAGGTTGTAACTGGGGCTCACCTTTGGCTCACTGGGTCCCCTCTTTGAGAAAAACTCGTGCTTGGATACCCAACCATAGGCCTTGGAGTGCAACATGACACTACGCCAAGCCTGGAGTGGGCAGTGGCTGTTAACTGGGGATGCAGGTGGGGCTTTCCAGGAATTAAACTGTGCAGCCCCCTTTCCTCTTGTTTTTTCTCCTCTAGTGTTTCTAGCAGATATTTTAAGGTGATCACGTCTCTTTACTTCCTAGGACATTGCTTAGCTAAGTAAATATATGTTTATTTTCTATAATATTTTTCCACCTTCAATTGATTCCTTAAAACTCACATTTTCTATTTGTTCAACAGGTTATCCAGCAGATTTCAAATGTGTTCACTAAGGACATATAGAGATAAGGTTTTAATACAAAAATTAAAATTAAAATTGACAAGAGGGTTGAGATACTATGGAATCTTCTTTCCTACATCTACTAAACTTGGTAAACTTTTAAAGCCATTTTTCACTCAACTGTGCTTTCACACATAGCATTATAGTGACCCAAGCCTTCAGTTTTAGATTGTGATATCATTTCTTTCAATTTATACTTACATACCATAGTTCTTAATATATATTTTATTTTAACTGCAAATGTATGTTTCAAATGGGACAAGCCTGAAAAAAATCAGAAAGTGACAAGGAAAATAAGCATTTTCATAATGCTATTATTTAGAGATCACTGCTGATTTTGATACATGCCTTTCTAATTCTAAATGCACATATTTACACTCTAAAATGCATCAGATTGATCATATTTCATACTTGGAGTTTTTTTAAAGACTTGGTAACTACCAAGTGATAGATTTTCAAAGAAAACTTATGTCTAAATGAATATATTGAAAAGAAGAAAGGCTAAAAATCTATGAGCTAACTATTCTTAATAAGTTAGGAAAAGAACAGCAAATTAAATTTTGAGAAGTTTGAAAGAAAGAAATGATAAAGATAAAAGTAGAAAATCATAAAAATTAAAAAATTACAAAAGAGGCAGCCATCAAGTCTAAAATCAGTCTCTTTGAAAATTTGTATTAAAGGAAGATAAAGCCCTGATGAAACTAGCAAGAAAAAAGAAAAAAAGGTGCAAATAACTAATACCAAGAATTAAAAATAGGACAAAATTTTAGGTCTTACAGACACTAAAGATAATAAAAGGAAATTGTGAACATCTTCATGCTACCAAATTTGAAAATGTAGATGAAATAGATAAACTCCTTAAAAACACAACTTATCAAAACTGACACTAGAAGAAATAGAAAATCTGAATAGTCTTACAACATGTGAAAAAGTTGAGTTGGAAATTAAAATGCTTCAAATTAAAACAAACAAAACTCTAGATGGACTCACTTGTATATGCTACCAAACGTTTAAAAAGGTATAATGCTAACTTACACAAAACCTTGTAAAGGATAAAAAAAGACTATTTTGCTCCTAATTTTATGTGGTCTTGATATGAATACCAAACAAGAATAGTATAAAAGAAGAAAGTTATAGAACAGTCCCATTTAACAACATAGATGCAAATATTCTAAGCAAACTATTACCAAAGAAAATAAAATGATATATAAAAAGAAAATACATTACAAACATAATCTTGTACTCAAAATGCAAGGCTGGTTTAATCCTCAAAAATCAACACATTACTACACACTTATCAGAATGGCTAAAATAAAAAACAGTGAAACAACAAATGCTGAAGAGAATGTGAAGAAACCATATTATCCATGCATTGCTGTTGGGAGTGTACAATGGTACTGCCATTCTGGAAAACAGCTTGACAGTCCTGACAGTTTCTTATTAAACTAAACATACATAGACCTAGCAATTGCACTCTTGTGCACTTATCCCAGTTTTCCAATGGAAAACTCGTGTTCACACAAAAACCTGTATGTGAATGCTTATAGTGGCTTTATTTGTAATAGCTAAAAGCCAAATCGGCCCATCTGTCCTTTGACAGGTGAATGGCTGAACAAACAGTAGTGTGTTCATTCTGTGGAACACTATTAGGCAATAAAAAGCAGTGAACTATTGACATATGCAGCAACCTGGGAATTATTCCCATAAAATTATGCTTAGTAAAAAAAAAAAAAAAAGCCATCAAACTGTGTTATTCCATTTGTATAAGATTTTTGATATGAAGAAACTTTAGAAATGAGGATGGACTAGTGGTTACTAGGGTTAAAGGAGGAGTGGCAGGAGGGAAGGGATGAGGTTATAGAAGGTCAACGTGAATGATCCTTGTGGTGTTAAGTTGTCTTGTATCTTGACTGTGGTCACGGATACACAAACCGTGAATAAAATAGCTATATTGTATCAATGACACTGTACTCCCTTCATGGTGGGAACTGGTCTCAGCCAGTGGCAGTGGCCTGGTGGCTGAGGTTAAGCCTGCTGAATGCTTGGGCAGTGGCTGGGTGTAAGAGGCTGGCAGGACAAACTTCCTTGAATATGTACCTTAAACCCACAATCTAAAAACTGCAGATATGTTTTCATGCTTCCAATTATGGTAGGGGCTGGGTGCACAGCTAACCCATGTTTCTCCACCTGCCTTGCACTTGGGGGGCTCATGTGCTGCGTGGTGAGCAAGGAAACGTAGACATTACATACACACCATGGCAGGCCTGGCCCTTAAACCCTTCCACTGGTCTTACATGGTTTCTCCTTCCAGATCTGCAGGCTGGATTTTGATGCCCAGGGTGACCTTGGAAGATGGCAGAGCCTTGGGGCCTGAATGAATACGTGGAAAAGTCCTCCCTGTTCCCTAATTTGAGGTTAAATGGCAGAGCAGCTTCTACCATGCTAAGCCCCGGAGAGTTTATTGGCAATAACAGCTAGAGCTAGGCTACCTTACCTTATATGTCACCTGTCCAATGTTTAATGAGCACCTACTGCCAGGCACTGTTCTGGCCTCTGGGGTACAACAGGGAGCAAAATGGAAGCAATCCTGCTCTGGAGGTGGATCTCACATTCTAGTGCAGCTTGAGGGGCGGGGGATGGAGAGCTGATACACGTATCCTGTGTAAGTGGCAGAAAGTCTAAGAAAATACAAAGCAGGGTCAAGGGGACAGAGCAGCAGGGTGGGAGCCCCTACTGGAGACAGATGCAACTGTAGAAGCGTCGCCAGTGAGATGCTAGGCTTGGAGCAAAGAGCTGGCACCCTCTTGGGTGACACAGCACCAGCCCATGTCCCCAGGGGCCAGGACTGCCTCCTGAGCTGTTTACGCTTTTCATAAGCATTGGGTCTCGCATCTCTCCAGTAAAAACCTCTGCACTCAAGTGACATTCACTTTGTCTGAACTGAACATTCTGTGGTGTGTAAAGGACTTTGTCCTGTGATATTCTGGGTGCCTTCTCAAGGACGTATCCAAAGCCCAGTTGTTTGGGAGGCATGGTGTACTCGGCCACTGCTCCTCGTACCACAAATGATCTGGGGACTGTCACTGGTTAACGGTTTACAGATCCCTCATACTTGGAATGCTTCTGACTTAGAGCTGGAAGGATCTTCTTTATGAAGTTTGTTAAGGTCTTTTATGGATGAGGAAGGAAATATGGCTTCCTGGGGTCCCAAGGGACGGCCCCAGACCATCTGATGTCCAGCCCCCATCCTGCTCCTCTGAATCAGGCTGGGGGTCTTATGGTACAGGGGAGCAGCACGGTGACATGGACGGTCCCTCAGCCTCTCTGAGCCTTGTTGACGTGGCGCCCTGTTCAGTGTGGCGACCGTCCACGTTGCTCTGGGGGGTGCACCAGCAGGCCCTTCCCACCCTTCTGTGCTTGAGGCGCAGCTGGGAGCCCGGTGTCTGCTTCAGCCTTTCCTGCTGCACCTGGGGTCTCCGCAGGCTCCCTCGGGGAGCAGGAAGCGGATGTTTTCATGTCCACTCGGTGTAAACAGTAAACACACCCGGAGCACCTGCCTGGGCATGTCCCCTCCTGGCTGCTCCATCCTGCTGGAGCCCTGGGACGAGGCCTGAGGCATGTGTGAATGTGTACACGTGTATGTGTGGGGTGTGTGTGCATGTGTATCTGTGTATGTGTGTTTCTACATCTGTATGTACATATATGTACACATGTGTAAAGCGAATGGTATGTGTATGTACGTGTGGTCTCGGTCTGTGTGTATGTGTGCACGTGTATGTGCGTGCAGTTTGTGTGGTTGTATCTATGTGTGTTTATGAATGTCATCTGTGGTTATACATGTCATTTGTGTATGTGTGTGTGCAGTGTGTGGTCTGTCATGTGTGTGTGTGTGTGTGTAGTGTGTGGTCTGTCATGTGAGTGTGTAAGTGTGTGTGTATGGTGTCTATGTGTATGTATGTGTGTGACTTTACTGTCTCAAGGTCACTCAGCTGGTTTGTGAAATTGGGCCCAGCCCAGCCCAGCTCAGCCCTGCTTTCTTCCCAGGAAGCTCTGACCCTCTTCCCAGCACCCTGCTTAACCTTCCTCCCTTCCTTCCCAGACAGGGTGGGCTGAGGCCTGAGGATGGGTGGGAGATATGCTGGCCAAGCGTTCTGGAGATGAAGCCAGGGGTACCCAGGAGGTGGTGCACAGAGGTGAACCAGACCCCCAAAATGGCCCCCAACAAGGGAAACAGAGCAGACTGAAAGAGCTGGAGATGGAGGGCGGTGGGGGACCTGCAGAGCATCTCTAGCTTCTGTGTGGCTCTGCCAGGGCTTTCCACAGGACCCTTCTGCCCTGGCCATTCCCCACCTCCTTATCATCACAGCATTGCTCCTTCATCTCATGAAGGTAGAGACTCCTCCCAGCACCAGCTCTGCAGGGCAGGTCTGCTCTGGGTGCTCAGAAATACTCGGATAGCAGGTGATGGTGACTGAGGACCCACCTCGTGCCAGGCATTGCACTGTGTGGCTTGTCGTGGTTTACTCCTCACCGGAGCCCAGCGAAGTGAATCCTCACATGCCCATTACAAACACTGCATGCAGAGCCAGCCAGGGCTACCACTGGGACTAGCTTTGGAGTCTGGGTGAGTAAGAGCCCCAGCTCGACACCACAAGAACTGACTGCAGAGACTTTGCTTCTAAGATGCTTAATCTCTTGGTCAAAAGAAGAGTGGGGTACTGTGTGTGTTTGCCACGTTCAGAAAGCGGGGTGGTTGCCTTGGAAACGAGTGTGCAGTGCAGAGGCCAGGACCTCCCCTGCACTCCTGTGTTCCCGTTTACCTGGCCAAAGCCCAATGTAAGAAGTGCACTCACTGAACATCTGTAAGGCGATATACATGTGTTCACCACATCCCATGTGCCTTAAATACACTGTCCTAGGTGATTACACAGGTACTAAGTGCAGCCCTTAGGAATAACTAAAGAATCAGACAAACCTGCCACTTCATCACGAAGTCTCAGATTCCCCATAAGAAAAGGGTTCTTGCAGAGATGAAGCCAGGCAGCATTCAGCCCGGTCCCTTAGACTAGGCAGGGTTCCTGTGACACATGCCCACTGTGCAGATCTGGCCGTGTACGTTCATGTGCATGACCATTTCATCAGTGTCTCCTCTCCCACTAGTGTGCAAAGCAGCTCACTTTTGCATCCGCAGCCCCTAGCACGACACACAGAAGGTGCTCACTAAAAGATGGAAAGTGAACAGAGAAAACACCACGCCGCAGCTGTGAATTCTGATGAACGGAATTGTTAGGGACACTGTATTAAATAAATGATTCTAAAGGTGCAGATTTCAGGTGCTGAGACACATATTTTGGGCTCAGGTCCTTTTGGTTTTCCGAATCTTCCTGTTCAGATAGCTGCCAGCTTGTTTCACACCCACGATCTTTTACTGTTTCTTCTGCTGTGTTAGCATCATCTCACGCCTCTCTTAAATGAAAACTTTAAGACTTTCAAGGACATCAGAAGCCACTTATCTCAGTAGTTTGGGTTGCACGGCATCATTAGTGGTTAAAAATAGTGTCACTCTTGTGAAATAGCCCTGTGACCACATACTGTATTTCCTGTCTTTGTATTAAATGTGGATATATGTTTAGGAAGATTCTCAAAAGCAGATTCTTTAGCAGTGGGGTCTTTTAACTTGCTGTTTTTGAACAAAGCTGCTTACTTCAGCCCCGACAGTCTCAGGAGAATGCCGTGACATCAGGTAGTGGTTTTGGACCTGGGATCTGCTTATTACTAAGTGCAGGCCAAGTGCAGAGCCACCGAGAACTTCACTGCCATTGTCACCAGGTTCCAGTCTATAGAACGTTCCCTTAATGAGGGCTAGTGACATTTATTACTGTCCCCTTTACTTAAAAAGGTGCTCAAAAGGAGCTAATTGTCACATAATGGCCCAGGAATAGCTCAGGCCGTCCCAGACTCCAGAGTCTGTGTCCCATCTTCCCACCAGTCCCTCTGCCCTTCCACCAACATGAGGCCTGATGTCCATTCCGCTCACCAGTGCTGCCATTGTTTCCAGGTCAGTTAGAAATGAGGGCTACAGCACATTGCTGCAGGATCTGTCTGGGGAGACTGGGTTTTTTGTTTTTTATTTTTTGGTGGCTGGCCGGTACAGGGATCTGAACCTGTGACCTCTGACCAACTAAGCTAACAGGCCAGCTGCGACTGGGTTTTAAATGTGGATCACCAGCAGGCTCACAGAGTTTGAACACCTGCTCTGTGGAGGACAATGTGAGTTACAGGCCCTCTCCCACCCGGGCGCTGTGACGAGCCCCTATTTAGAGGACAGTCTACCAAAATGAAAACGCACAGGGAATGTGGCCCAGTAATCTCTCTTCTAGGAATGTATCCTACAGAATTTATATATGTAGATATAGACATAGACATGGATATGGATATGGACATAGACATAGACATAGACATAGACATAGACATGGATATGGATATGGATATAGATATGGATATAGATATAGATATAGACATAGACATGGATATAGATATGGATATAGATACAGATATATAAGAGCATTCACTGAAACATGGATGGAACAGCAAAAGGGTGGAAATAACCTAAATGTCAAAGAGAGGACTGATTAAAAAAGTCACGGAATATATCCATAAAGTGGTGTGCCATATAAGGAATAAAAAATGAGGCCACATCTACGTGTGTTGATAGGAAACAATATCTGAGCTATATCACTAGGCAAAAAGAACAAAGGGGTAGACAAAGAGATATGGACTTCTGGTCAAGATGGTGGAATAGACGGCCCCCAGCATCACTCTCTCCCATAAATCAACCAATTTACAACTATAAAAAAAGCAATGACAGCCAAGCTGGGGCCACTAGAGCTCAGGGGAAGAGGAGGAGAGACCTATGGAGTTCATGAAGGTGGGAGAAGCCATGATGAGAGAAAGAACTACTGTGACCATTTCAAGCCCTGGCTGCATCCAGGCTGGAGCTGCTGAGCACATAGAGCAGGAGGTGGCAAAAGCTGCAACTGTGCCTTTTGGATGAAGTTGCTTAGAGGCAGCAAAGTAGAAGAGGGTCTTGGTGGCTCCCAGGCTAGCAAGACCACTAATAGGATTCCCGTGGACCCACATAGGAATGAGGAGCCATAACAGCTGAAAAAAAGGAGCCATTCAGAGGCCAGTGAGTCATCGCAAGGAACTAGAGCACAGCCCATCCCATGGGAAGTGTTTAGAGCATGGGTGGTGGGGGAGACAGGCCCACCGGGGGAATACTGGGGCACAGCAAGGACAGCTGATCTGCTCCCAAATCAGCACAGGACCACTCAGAAGAGACTGGTCAGGAATATAGAATCTCATGGGGTGCAGTCTGATGAGAAGACTCAGGCCCAGACCATAGTTTCTATACAGGTGCACTGGATTTCACTAGGCCCAAAAGTACCTATAAAGTCAACCATTAAAACCTGAGCTTCACAAAAAGCTTTCCCCAGGGAATCTGCAGCAAGGCAGCAATTTAGCTCAACCACAGGGCTCAAGTACTGGTCCCTATAGGAAGTTCCCCCACTTTAGAAGTAAGCAAAGGACAACAAATTAGAGTTTAAGTGGTGGGAACAGCAAATAATACAACACAGAACTGAAAGAAAAACAAAGTACCCACAACCAGAGACAAAGTTTGATATTAACTAGTAAAGGTCTCATTTCACCAAAGAACACCTATAACACCTAGAAGGACTGCAAGTCCCCTCTGGGGTGGTGGGGGGTCAAGGCCTCGGACATGCTCCCCAGACACCTGCAACCAGCCCAGCGCCGACCACTGAGCTCCTTCAGGAAGCACCCCAGGCTCTCAGAGCTGGGGTGGTGGGTGGCCTCAGCCACGCCCCCTAACACCTGCAACCAGCTCAGCAACGACCACCAAGCTGCAGCAAGAAGGGCCCCTGGTTCCTGAGCTGGGGTCGTGGGGGATGAGGGCTTTTGCCACACCCCCCTGACATCTACACCCAGCCCAGTAATGACCAAGCCACCTCTAGAAGCCCCCTGGTCTTCCCTGTGGGAATGAGGGGGGTGCCACAGGCCTCAATTCCTCCTCCTACTTCCACCTTCTGTCCCATTTCCTTCCCCTTTCCCCTCTCCCCCTCCCTCTCAACTGCTCTGCAACAGCAGCATAGAATGTAAAAAAATAATATTAAAAAAAAAAGAAATAGAGATACGGTGTGTCACCATTTGTGTAAAAAGGTGGAGTACACGTGTGTGTGGGGGTGGTGTACATGCATACGCACCCCCCTCAAGCAGAGTAGGAGGCCGTAAGTGCCAGCATGCATGAGCTATGCAGTGCCGGGCTCTTGTGGAGCCAGCAGTGAGTGGCATATAAGGGTCTGCTCAGTGGGCACTGCAGAGTAGCAGCCTCCACCAACAGGGCCAAAGGCCCCTGGGCATGAGGCCATGTCACAGTCCCTGGTAACCAGGAGGGGGTGCTGGTAGACACTAGCCAAGGTTTTAGACAGGGCCCAAGGCCCCATGTGGAACTAGAGCACAAGCCCAGCCTGGGAAGGGCGGGAAGTCATCATCTGGAAGAATACAGTGGCTGGGGGAAAGCAGGTCTCGACGTTAGTGGGCTGGGAGAAGACAGGGAGTGGGCTGAAGGGATACGTAGGCCACCCTTGCCAAGTTCAAGGCTCACGTTCCTCTGATGTTGCACTGCCCAATACACCAGTCACACTAGCCACATGTGGCTATTTAAATTGAAACCAACATTAAAAAAACTAAAAATTCAGTTCATCAAAGGACCTTTTGCGTTCTTACAAAATTTAAATTTCTCTCCTGACCCTTTTAAATTTATTTTTTACTATTTATTTATTTATTTTTGCTGGCCAGTACAGGGAATGAACCCCGGGCCTTGGTATTATCAGCACCGCGCTCTAACCAACCCTTTTCTGTTCTTTAATCTTTTTCTTATTTATCATTTTTTACTTCTTCACTTAGGCTTGCTTTTTTCTGCATTTACCCCGTGTTTATATTGTGGTTTTCATCCAGTCACTGGCCTACCCGTTTCACTGCTTCCAAAGATCACTAGACTGGGCCAGTGATATCCACCCCAGTGTTCCAAACATGAGCGGTGTGTCCCTGGACTTTAGTTTCCACATCTTCAAAATCGGGAGGTTGACATAGTTCATTTTTAGGATCTTGTTTTAGCTCTAGCAAACAAATGATTGAGTTAATTCCAGAACAACAGCTTTATTCCATTATATAATATATATACTACTAGATCAAAGAACTAATTTATCAAAATATGTGCAAGCTAATATATGGTGTGTATGGATTAATACAAAGCTAGTGTACTGACGATATACTCATGGCTCATCTATCAAATGTGAATATTCTGTAACTATCAAATTTTAAATTTGACAAGAGGACTGATGCAAGACTGTGGAGTGTTTGAAGAGTAAATTTCTGTTAGATACAAGCTTTACATAGATTAAGAACAATTACCAGCTACAGCAACAATTATTTCGGACCCCTTGCTTGGTGTCCCGCCTGCCACGGGCCTCACCGAGCACAGGCAGTGGTCAGCGAGCCGCGGCGCCAGGCCCTGCTGCACGGTCAGTGTCTCTTCCCGCGGGCTGCTTCTGCCGGGCACTGGGGAGTCTCCTCTCTGGAGGGTTGGGCCGTCTCCATCTCAGAGAGAGACTCAAGGCCGGCTTCTCAGAAAGCCATTACTTTTTCTTTTTCTCTTTCTTTCCTTTCTTTTCTTTCTTCCCTTTATTCCTTTCTGTGCCACCTCCCGTTAATGCCAAGGCTCGCTTTCTACCCATAGGGGTTTTGGCATACCAGTTCTGAAATAAAATAGATATTTAGGAAAAGATCAAAATGACATAAATTCACTGGAATGCTCTTAAAAATAAAGCCTGCCAAGCAGGGAAGAGGCAAGCAGCCATTGCACTTTGGGCATTTAATGTCATGTTTAACACAAACTCTTTCTTAATGGGTTTTCCAACCTGTATTTCTGCATGATTTATAACTTCCACCTCGAGGAGTTAAGTTTTGGATAATCACAGGCTAAATCTACCCAACAATCCTTCCCAATCAAGTCACCTATTTTCCTGGGCATCTTACTGTGTCCGGAGGGTGTGAGTTTTCTTCGTAATGTGAATGGCCCCCATGGTTCACAAGTGGCCACCAGTCCAGCTTCTAGAATACTCTGAGACTGTTGAAAATGTGGCAGAAATCATGGAGTCAAAACACTACCAAAGTGCTTAGTGATTGTAACTGGCCCTGTGATGGTATTTTTCTCCACATTTGCATTTTATTTGAAACCTCAGAAACATCTGGTTTGAAACTTCACAGTCGTAATATTTCATTGACTGACTATACTACACATTATTTATTAGTTCTCCTATTAACAGACATAAAAGTCATTTTTAATTCTTTGTTATTATGAACAGTGTTGAAGTTCACAATTTTTACATGTCTCCTTGTATACCTGTGACAGAACTTCTCTTGGGCATATACACAGAAGTAGAATTCCTGGGCTGTGGGGAATGGGCACCTTCCACTCACCCGATATTGCCCAAGTGCTCTGTGTGGTGCTGTGAGTGAGAAACGATCGCAGTCTTTGTATGTCTGTATTTCCTCCTGTCTCTTGGATTCTAGTTTAGCTGGATATAAGTAGACAGTTATCTTCCTCAGTACTTTACAGACATTATCTCATTGTCTTCTGGCATCTATTTTCAAGGGGAAGTCTGATTTCCCAATTGTTTCTTTGTAGGTAATCTGGTAGCTTTTCCGACTAGCTTATTATCTTGTTTTTTAGGTTCCCAATGATGTGTCTAGGTGTGGATTTGTTCTTATGTGTTCTAATGGCTACTTGGAGTTTATTTTAAATCTGATAACTCATGTCTTTAATTCAGGAAAATTCTCAGCAAGTGTTTCTTAAAACAATTGTTCCTCTGTTATTTCTGGTATTCTTTTCTTTTAGAACTTCTATTAGCTGAATGTCAGTATCTTCCATAAATCTCTGCTTTCATGCTTTTTTCTTTTATTAAAGTTTTTTTAAAAATTGTAGTAAAACATATATAACAAAGATTGCCATTTTAAGCATTTTAAAACATGTAGTGTGTGGAGTCAATGACATTCATAGTGCTGTGTAAGCACTACCTCTATCTACTTCCAAGCTTTTTCATCATTCTAAGCCTACACTCTGTACCCATTAAGCAGTAACTTCTAATTATTCCTTTCCCCCTGTTCCTGGTAACCTCTAACCTATTTCTGTCTCTGAAAAATTTTTTCTTTTTCTTTTTTTCTTAATTGACCCATGATAATTGTATGTGTTTATGGAGTACAACGTGATGCTTGGATACATTTATACACTGTGTGATGAGCCTATCAGGGCATTTAGCATATACACCACCTCGAACATCTGTCTTCTCTTTGTGTTGGGAACATTCAGCATCTTAACTGGCTACTTGAAGTTCTACGGTCATTTGCTGTTGACCGTAGTCTCCCTATATTGCTATAGATCTTACTCTTCTTACCTCTCTACTATTTTCTAGCTGTTGACCACCCTCCCCCTGCCCTTACAAGTCTCTAGTAACCACCACTCTACTCTTTACTTCTATGAGATCTTTTTAAGCTTCCACACGTGAGTGAGAACACATGGTAATTCTCTTTCTGTGCCTGGCTTATTAAACTTAACATAATTCTCTCCAAGCTCATCCATGTTGTTGCAAATGGCAGAATTTCATTCTTTTTTTATGATTTTGTAGTATTTCATTATGAATATATACCACATTTTCTTTATCCAATCATCTCTTGATGGACATTTAAGTTATTTCTCGTATTCTTTCCTTTTAGAACTTCTATTAGTTGAATGTCAGTGTCTTTCAACCAATCTTTCATAAACCTTTACTTTAATGAATTTTATCTTATGGTTTTTCTGTGATGATTTCTGGGGTTATTCCCCAGGATATTTTCCAGTTCACGAATTGCTCTTTGACCATATCTGGTTTAAGAGTTCATATCTCTTTTATTTTCTTGCCATTTGATGTTAATTATATATTTTTTCATTTCTAACCTTTATTTTTATAATTTTTTCATAACGATCTCTTCTTATGCCCTTTTGGTCTGTCTTTGTTTCAAAACCTAGTGTACATTTCTAATGGAAGTCATACTTTCATTTATTTTTCTTGAACATCTTAATTATATTAATTTAAACATTTTTTCAGATTGTACTTAGCATTAGATTTCTTAAAATGTTTTGAGATTTTGATCTTCAGATTCCTTTTGAGGGGGAAGTTCTGTTTTGGTCTTTATCTCTCTCCTTTCTCTTCCCCCTTTAGCAGTTCTGAGGTTGCTTCTACAAGGTCTTCTAAACCCAAATACATAACCAGGTTTCATAATGTCATTTTATCTTCTGTGACTCTTAACTCTCTTTGTTTTCTGTTCTCTATTTTTCTCTATGCTCCATTCTTGGCAATTTTCTTTGCTCCCCTTTCCGGTTCTTTTATTTTCTCTTTAGTTGTGTCTAATTCACAGATAACCCATTCATTGAGTTTTTAACTTTAATGACTATATTTTTTCACTATCATAAGTTCTACTTGGTTCTTTTTCAAATTTGCCTGTTTTCTCCCCTATAATGTTTCTGGTGTTTAATAATTTAAACATACTTATTTTGTTGTCTCTTTTAGAATGTTTTATTATCTCAAGTTCTTAGTGGTACTCATTCTGTTATTTGTATCTGCTGACTCTCCCCCTGGTAAATTATTTCCTTGCAGCTCATGATTTTTTTATTTTATGAGTTCATCTTTAGCAAGAGTAGTGTTTCCTGTAGGAGTCCTATGTACCCTGACTTGGACAAAGTTCCATACAGAGTGGTTTTTACATTTGCTTTTGATGTGACTTCAGGAGTTTTAATGATACCATATTATTTTTTTGAAATATATTAATATTTCGAAAGCCTATGTCATATACATCAAGGTTTCAAATTTATATACTACCTCCATGGTACCAGAATCCCAAGTTAAAATACTAATATATTTATAATTGGTGCTGGGATTCTGGCACCACTGAAGATTATAAATTTGGAACCTTGATGTGCATGGCATAGGCCTTGGTTTTGATTTCTTGTGGAACACCTTTGTTCTCCATCCAGAGCCCTGAGAAGATCACAAGTTCCATGAAGCTTCTTTGTTGCAGCCTATTAAGTGTCCCAGACTCATGTGGTTCCAGCATTTTATCTTACATGCAGCTACGGATGCCTTTGTGTTTGGATTTTATACTCCCCTAGGCCACCAACACATTATCTCATATGGTTGTTCCTGTCTTTGAGATTTACCTTTGCTTCTGGCACTTGGGGATTTCCTCTTCCTTCTTTTAGCCTAGATTCTGTTTTTTAATGTAAGATGAGTTGGTCAAGTTCTTAAAGCGATGAACTCTTAACTTATTGAGACATAGTATAGAATATAGTTAATAAAATTGACTTGAGAATGAGGTATGAATTTCAGCTCTGTTGCTTTTTAGCTGTGTGATCTGCAATGGAGTTACTTTGCCTCTTGCATTGCTTTTTTCTTATTGCCACTATGGAAAATTACCACAAATTTAGAGGCTTAAAACAGCACATTTATTATCTTACAGTTCTGTAGGTGAGACATCTGAAATGGGCTAAAATCTAGGTGTCTGCAGGGCTGTGTTCCTTTGTGGATGCTCTAGGGGAGGATCTGTTCCCTTGCCTTTTGCAGCTTCCAGAGACCACCTGCTTTTCTGGCTTGTGGTCCCTACTCCATATTCAGGCTAGCAACGTTCGGCAACTTGAAGTACCAATGAGTCCTTCTCAAGCTGCTATCTCTCTGGTTCTCTCTTCCGATTCCCTCTTCCACTTTTTATCATTACATGGACACACTAGGATAATTTAGGATAATCTATCTTAAGTTCAGCTGATTAGCATCCTTACTCTACCTGCTACCTTAATTCCCCTTTGCCATCTAACCTAACATATTTACAGGTTCTAGGGGTTAGGACGTAGACATCTTTGAGGGGCGATTATTCTGCCCACCACACCTCTCTATGACTCAGTGTCCTCATTTACAAAATAGGGGGGTTGTGAGGTCTGAATGAGTTAATACAGTGGCTGGTATGTAATAAACAGCCAGTAAGTACTAGCTAACGTTATCATGATTGTCATCAACATCATTAAATATTTTCTCCATCATGCCAATGGAGGAGGGAAGAATGTGTTTGCAGAATCTGCAAGATCTTAGTCTGACACATTGTCAGAAGCACAATTAGGTAAAAGTTTTTCATGGCAAACACAATAGGCCAGATTATGAGCAACTACAGCAATGGTGTCACATAATTCGGAGTGTGACAGTGTCATTCCATTATCCATCTGCTCAATAAATGTCCTATTAAACAAATTTCTTGAACACCTACTTGGGGCCAGGCACTGTGCCCAGCACTGGTGCTACAATAGAAGCAGAAATGGACCAGAGGTACTGGGTAACAGGGCCGGCCCGTGGCTCACTCCGGAGAGTGTGGTGCTGATGACACCGAGGCCACAGGTTTGGATCCCTATATAGGGATGGCCGGTT
The DNA here is from genome assembly GCF_027409185.1 of Cynocephalus volans. Lineage (NCBI taxonomy): Eukaryota > Metazoa > Chordata > Mammalia > Dermoptera > Cynocephalidae > Cynocephalus > Cynocephalus volans. The sequence goes on from NC_084460.1 coordinate 298,198,103, forward strand.
AGCTCACTTGGGAGAGTGTGGTGCTGATAACACCAAGTCAAGGGTTAAGATCCCCTTACCGGTCATCTTTCTTTAAAAAAAAAAAAAAGAGGTAAAAATGATTCAATTTTCCTTAAAAAAATTGGATAAACTGATCAAATACTCCAAGAACGGGTGTGAGAAGCATATGCACTCTCATCCCAGGTCATAAAATGGTAATATTTCCTCCTCTTGAAGGGTGTGATCAGACCTCAAACACCTAAAACACACGGAAAAGCTTCTGGAGATCACTTTGGAAGGTTAAAAACCCAGATAAGAGAAAGTGTAGATTTTAACATCCTAAATTTAATTCCTCAAAATGAGGAGGAAAATCAACACTTTAGAAAGAAGAAAAAATTGGGAATTTCAGAAGAGATTATGATATATCACTTGAAGAGGATAAATATTTGCAACTAATACAAACAAGAATTAAATAGTTAATAAGAATATTAATCCAAATGCTTGGCAAAAACTCAGCTGGAGTTGGAAGTATTTTTTTTTTTTTTCAGTTTTGCTAGAGCAGGGGTCAGCAAAACATTGCTGATGGGCCAAACTTGGCCTGTTGCCTGTTTTTGCAAATAGAATTTTCTTGGAACCCAGCCATGCCCATTCATTTACGTATGGTGTAGGGATGCGTTTGAACTCTGATGCAGAATTGAACAGTTGTGACAGAGACTGCATGGCTCTCAAAGCCTAAAATATTTACTGTCTGAACCTTTACAGAAAGTCTGCCAACCCCTGCGCTAGACCATTATTGCTGGAATAGTTATTATCACTATTTTTCACTTTACACTGAAGCATTAGGGGCAAACCAGGGAGAAAACAGTTTTTAGACTTGGTGGAAAAGTGATACGTTGTAGAGGGAAATTTTCCTAATCTTAAGCAGGCTCCCGGAAATAAGAGCCTTGAATGAGAGTTTCAATTCTCCTGGCGATCACACGACCAATGCTGTGGTGGCCTTCAATTGCAGGGACGTAATTTTCCTCACTTGCCTTCCTGGTTGGCCCAGGAAACTACCTTCAGGTACAGAAAGGAAACACACTGTATTCATTGCAACTTAAAGGACAGCCAGTAGCGTCTGAGCAGTGCCCTCTGGCTTGGCAGGCACCAGGGTGCTCTCCTTGTGTGTGCCTTGGACCAGCTACGTAACTCTCAGCAGCTTCGTGTCCTCCTATGGAAGAGGAAGTTGGAAGAGGTGATTCTCAAAGTTTCCTCTGGATCTAATAAATTCTGTGAGCATGTCGGAATTTATTCAAAGATATGGAAAACTAAATTTTGGTGAGTTCCCTTTTGGTTTCCTATTGAAAACGCACTGAAATATGAAAAATAAGGTGTACCATGGCATATATGGGACAAAAATAGCATGGCTTTGAAATATACTACTTAGGGGGTGGTTTTCTCTATGCAAAGCTTGTTCCATATGGAGTGAAAACCAGGAGAAGGGTGTGTGTGCGCACGTGTCTGCACATGCGTGTGTGCGTGCGTGCGTGCATGCGTGTGTGAATCCAGTGCTTTTAAAGCTGCTACTCAGTTCCTCAATTTGGCTGTTAATTTATAAGGTCATGGACCATGATTTTCCTATAATTTGAAAGACATTTTACTGCTGAGGCTCAAAAGATTTTGTGATTTAAAAATTTCATGTTTCCAAATTTAATTGTGTCAGAGTTCAAATTCATGAAAACCAGGAAAGCAGAGGGAGGAGGCTGTGTGATGGGTGTTTGCTGCAAAGATTTATCCCTCGAGGAGTTCGGCTTACCTTAAAGCTCTCTTCCTCCTCTTGATACACCGGATTCATGCTGCTCATCACTGCAATAAACTCGCCTGCGGTGAGTGGCTTACGACCCTGCTGCCAGAGCCTCTGGTCTGTGAGCACATCTTTCACCACTTCCACGATGTGTCCTTGGGTGAAGCCATCCGTGACCTTGGCCAGGCAACTGACGTTCAAGGCATTAGTAAGGACTCCTCCATTGCGCTGAATGATTTGTTTCCACAAAACTGTTATATCCAAGAAAGACACAGAGGACAAGGGTTAGCATGGAGCAGCAGAGCTTGTCCAGCTCTGCAAAGGTACATCTCATCACGAAAGGGGCAGGTGAGAAGCCTACTTCAGTTTATTTGTAATTCAAATGAGCAGGAAGCCAAATCACTAAATGCTGTCCTCTGGGGAATCTTGAACCATGAGACATACATATCAGTGGCTCTGAGGTGTGTAGATCCACAAGGCCCTTGTGAACTGACAAGGAAAAATTAGAACCACGGTCAGTATAGTTTTAGTGTGGTAATTATAAGCATGTTTACAAACTTTCAAAATTAGAAATCCACATAGGTCACTTCAAAAAGTTTGTGGAAAAATTGAGTTAAAAGATAATATGAATCTGGGCCGGCCCTGTGGCTCACTCAGACGAGTGCAGTGCTGGTAGTGCAGAGACCACGGGTTCGGATCCTATATAGGGATGGCCAGTGCGCTCACTGGCTGAGCGCGGTGCAGACAACACCATGCCAAGGGTCGCGATCCCCTTACTGGTCAAAACAAACAAACAAACAAACAAACAAACAAAAAAAGATAATATGGATCCTTTCATGAACTTTTAGAAGACCCCTTGTATATGGCATCTCTGTTCTTCAGAATATTATATTTTCTAAAGAGTTTGGATAAGTAGGAACCTAATATATATATATATATATATATTTAGCTATACGAGTATAGTTCATTTCCTACATTATTTCCATATCTGGAATTAGAAAGCAGATTCCATTTTCTATTAGCTACCATTAGTTCCATTTGGGTGTAAGACACTGTAGTATACACCGCATTGAATAAAGCAATTTGACCCTTACTGTCTACCCCCCAACAACTGCAGACATGCCCTAGTTGACTGGAATTCAACAGATGAGTGCCTGTTCTCTGGGTTAGGGGGACCTAGGGTAAATGAGAGATTTCTATTAGAACACGGGGATGTTGTGTAAATGAATTACAAAATAATTCTTGATGCTTAACATTAGAGATAGAATAAACTCCTGTACGGCACTTAAAGTAATATTACATTTGGAGAACTAAGTTCCTTCTGTGAAGAGAGCTTCAAGGGAAGTAAATGACATTTGCTGTAACTTATTGAATTGTATCCGGACAGTGATGGGGGGAACACGTCACAAGACCATCCGTCTCTGTGCCAGACATCAGTCTTGGCCCTGAGATGATCTGTTCAAACGTCTCTAAAGCATTTTGACTTTTTTGGAGGAATACTTGAAACAATTCTTTAAATATGACCATTACTGCATAATCTGAGTTATTTCTGGGTCTGTTAAATGACTACATAATCCAAATACATTGATCCAAAAATGGCTGAGAAAATAAAATGGTCTATTAAAGGGATAAAATGGCTGGGAATGTAACTATGACTCTTATCAGACAGTCCGGCTTTGCGCCATGAGTTATTCCAGCAATTCACCTGCACTGTCTCTTTGGTGGGGGGCGTGGCCCTGTGGCTGCGCTGAGTTGCTGGAAAGGGTAAATGTTGCTAAGGGTAAATGTCTGTTTTACAAGCTGAGGAAGGCAAGGCACCAAGGCTTTGGAGCCCTGCAGTGAGGCCAGCACGGTGCTGCAGGACTCCCCAACTGGCCTAAAGTATCATCTAGCCTCCAGATCCACTCTGCTACTGCCTTGGTGAATTGAGTTTGAGCCCAAATTAGTCTTATCTATAAAACAGGAGTGGAAAGAGTTACTTCTTAGGCTGGTGTGAGACGTAAGTGCAACAGTGTGTATTTTCTGAAGTTGTATTACTGCTGTCATTACAATTATTGTTATTAGTCATTCCATCTCACACCAATTTCCTAACTTTAATTATAACATCAATTATAAAAGATACGAAATAAACTACAGCATATTCCAAAGCACGTTTGTGTAAAGACAGATTGTAGCAGGTGTATCCTTTTTTAGAAAATTTAATACAATGTTTTATTTTATTTGTTTATAACATCACTACACAATGTAAACATTTCTTGTGGCCCTTTATCAACTTCTTCCTAATCCCCCTCCAACTCCCCCTTTCAAACCTCTGGTGGCCTCAGTTCCGTTCTCTCCTTTTGAAAGTTCAAGGAATTATTGTGATTGTTGTTTTTTCTTTTTCTGTTTATTTATTTTTTTGTTCAGCTCCCACTTATGAGTGAGGACATGAGGTATTTCTTTTTCTGTGCCTGGCTTATTTCACTTAACATAATTTTCTCTTAGTTCATCCATGTCACTGTGAATGGCAGAATTTCATTCCCTTCTATGGCAGAGCAGTATTCCATTGTGTATATGTAACACGTTTTCCTCATCCAGTCATCCATTGATGGACATGTAAGTTGGTTCCAACTCTTAGCTATTGTAAATAGATTTGTGATAAACATGGGAGTGCAGGTGTCCCTTTGACACGATGATTTCCATTCCTTCGGCTGTACACCCAGCAGCAGGATTGCTGGATCATATGGCAGTACTATTTGTAGTTGTTTGAGGAAACTCCATACCATGTTCCATAATGGCTGCACCAATTTACAGTCCAGCAGTGCAGGACGGTTCCTCTTTCTCCAAATCCTCACCAGCATTTGTTATTCTCTTTCTTTTTGATAATAGCCAGTCTAATTAGCATGAGATGATATTTCCATGTGGTTTTGATTCGCATTTCCCTGATACTTAGTGATGTTGAGCATATTTTCACATGTCTGTTGGCCTTTGAGAAATGTCAATATATCTTCCTTTGAAAAATGTCTATTCAGCTCCTTTGCCCATTTTAAAATCAGGTTACTTGTTTTTTTACTGTTAAGTTGTTTGCATTCCTTGTATATTCTGGATATTAATTCCCTTGTCAGATGCATGATGTGCAAATATTTTCTCCTATTCTTTAGGTTTTCTTTTTGCTCTGTTAACTGTTTTTCTTGCTGTGCAGAAGCCTTTTAGTTTGATGTAATCCCATTTGTTTATTTTTCCTTTGGTTGCCTGTGTTTTTGGTCTTATTCATAGTCTTTGCCCAGTCCTACCTCCCGAAGTGTTTCCCCTATGTTTTCTTTTAGTATTTTCATAGTTTCAGGTCTTACATATAAGTATTTAATCAATTTTGAGTTGATATTGGTATATGGTGAGAGGTACAGGTCTAGTTTCATTCTTCTCATATGAATGTCCAGTTTTCCCAGCACCAATTATCGAAGAGTCAGTCCTTTCCCCAATGTATGCTCCTGTTGCCCTTGTCAAATATCAGTTGGCTCTGAGTATGTGGATTTATTTCTGGGTTCTCTATTCTGTTCCATTGGTCTGAGTATCTGTTTTGATGCCAGTACCATGCTGTTTTGGTTACTATAGCTTTGTAGTATAATTTCAAGTCAGGTAGTGTAATGCTTTCTGCTTTATTATTATTATTATTGTTTGCTCAGGATTGCCTTGGATCTTTTGTTGTTCCATATGAATGTTAGAATTGTTTTTTTCTATTTCTGTGAAGAACATCATTGGTATTTTGATGGGAATTGCATGGAATCTGTAGATCACTTTGGGTAGTATGGACTTTTTCACAATGTTAATTCTTCCAATCCAAGAGCATGGAATGTCTTTCCATCTTTTTGTGTCCTCTTTAATTTCTTTCAACAGTGATTTGTAGTTCTCATTGTAGAGATCTTTCCCTTCCTTGGTTAAATTGATTCCTATTTTATTTTATTTTTTTGGTGACTATTGTAAATGGGCTTGCTTTCTTGATTTCTTTTTCTGCTAGTTGGACTATGAAAATGTTAGATTTTTGCATGTTGATTTTATATCCTGAAACTTTACTGAAATCATTTATCAGCACTAAAAGTTTTTTGGCAGAGTCCTTAGGTTTTTCTATATATGGGATCATTTCATCTGCAAATAGGATACTTTGCCTTCATCTTTTCCAATCTGGATGCCCTTTATTTCTTTCTCTTGCTTGACTGCTCTAGATAATACTTCCAATACTATGTTAAATAGCAGTGGTGAGAGTGGGCATCCTTGTTTTGTTCCTGTTCTTAAGGGAAAAACTTTCAGCATTTCCCCATTCAGGATGACATTGGCAGTTGGTTTGTCATATATGGCTTTCATTGTGTTGAGATACTTCTATACCTAATTTGCTGAGAGTCTTTATCATGAAGGGATGCTGAATTTTGTCAAATGCTTTTTCTGCATCTATTGAGATAATCGTATAGTTTTTGTCTTTGATTTTGTTGATGTGGTGAATCACACTTATTGACTTGCATGTGCTGAACCATACTTGCATTTCTGGGATGAATCCCACTTGATCACAGTGTATAATTCTTTTGATGTGTTGCTGTATGCTGTTTGTTAATATTTTGTTGAGGATTTCTGTGTCTATGTTCATCAGATATATTGGCCTATGGTTTTCTTTTTCTTTTTCTTTTTTGTTCTATCTTTATCTGGTTTTGATATCAGAGTGATGCTGGCTTCATAGAATGAGTTTGGAAGAATGGCCTCTGTTTCAATTCTTTGGAACAGTTTGAACAGAATTGGTATTAATTCCTCTTCAAAGGTTTGGTAGAATTCAGTAGTAAAGCCATCCAGGCCTGGGCTTTTCATTGTTGGGAGACTACTGATTGTTGCTTCAATCTTGTTGCTTGTTATTTGTCTGTTCAGGTTTTCTTCTTAGTTCAGCCTTGGTAGTTTATATGTGTCCCAAAACTTATCCATTTCCTCCAGGTTTTCAAATTTGTTGGCATACAGTTCTTTATAGCAGTCTCTAATGATTCTTTGTATTTCTGTGGTGTTGGTTGTAATGTCTCCTTTTTCATTTCTGATTTTATTTGGGTCCTCTCTCTTCTTTTTTGTAGTTAGCCTAGCTAATGGCTTATCTATTTTGTTTATCTTCTCAAAAAAACCACAACTTTTTGTTTCATTGATCTTAATTATTTCTTTCCATCTATTAATTTTGGGATTGGATTGTTCTTGTTTTTCTAGTTCTTTGAGGTGTAGCATTAGGTTGCTTAGTTAAAATCTTTCCATTCTTTTGATGTAAGCATTTATTGCAATAAACTTCCCAGGTGAGGATTATCCTTATCTGAATATAACTGTTGTACAGTTAGCAGAAAATATAACCCATGATAACAACAACTAGACAACACCATCATTTGAGATCTGGGATGTTTTCTGTCCAATAAATGTTATAAATTAACGTCTGAAAAAGAGTACCAACAGGTTTGCATGGTGACTCTGGAAGCTGAGAACACATTTGTGGGAGATTCACAGCTGAGGCCCCTAAAGCTGAAGACCCAGTAGTTTCCCCAGGCTGGGAGCTCAGAACAGCTTCAGCCTTGGGCATGCGTAGGCAAAATTCCTACCAGTGGCAGGAAGTGGAATCATCAGTGGGCAAGCAGTGAGGGCCAAGTGCTCCCCAATATCCAACTCTCTCCCTCACCTCCCTGTTAAGCTATGACAGTCATGGCCCTGACAGTTTCCAGCCCTGATCATTTGACCTTCCAACGGGAGTAATCTCTAAAGTAAAGATTCATCAATAATGGAATACAATTACTCTGGTATAATGTGTACATGTAAATATACTATTAGCCACTTAAAATATATGGTACTTGGTATTTACATAGAGTTTTGGCTGAGATTTCTCAAAATACCTAAATCCTTGATTAGTTTCCAAAGATCACCATTTTTTAAATGGAGGTGCAGTAAGAGAGTTCTGTGGGGCGGGCACAGCTATGGTGGGACTTGTTCACATGTCCACAGTCATCTTAATATCCAGAGAATAGGAAAGAGAACAAGGCTTGACTTCCTGTTTGCGGTCGATGAGCTCAATTTACTTGGTTTTAAAAGAATAGCTTCTATTGCTTTTACAAAGCCACCAACTCATGAATTCTTGACACTTGAAAAGCTGCTCTGGGGCCTAAGGAGGTGTCAGGTGTGGAGTCAGTCACAGCATGGGGGGCTCAGTTGAGATGGGAGCACTGGAGCCACCAACACGCTGCAGAGTCTGGCCCAGGAGCTCAGGTGGGTACAATCACACAAACCTTGGGGACTGGCAATGGGTGTGTTGGCAAGGACCCATGCCAGGGTCTCACAATGCCAAAGGCAGCAGAGGTGCTCGCTGGGCCCAGCGCTGTGTTTTACTTTCTTCTCTTGGATGCAAAATGCTTCTTGCTTCTTCAGACAAATCTACATTCTCTTTCCCATCTTTAGACTGAAAAGAATCTGGTCTTCAGCTTCCCTTCATCTGCTTTTGACACTCCCAATTGATTTCTTTCTGGCTAATGCTAAAGATGATGTCGTATCTTAACACTCACTTTTATTTGGGACTTTACAAAAGCAAGGAGGTGAATAATGTGATTTGGGTGGACTACTGACCCTCTGAAGCCTAGAATCCCAGAAAAATCTGGAGACATATATACACTGGACTCATCGACCAGGTGGGGCCTGTGATGAATTGGGTTATTAGCGAAACAGACTCTAGGGAAGAGAGGCAAGAGGAGGGAAGCATTAGGAATGTGGAGAGAAGGAAGCCCAGGGACATTTCTGGGCACTAGACATGGCATTAATCAACCTGGGGGTGGATTTTCTTTGCAGAGACAGCTTGATTTGGGGGCCAGGAAGTAGATATTGAATTATATATTTGGTAAACCTTAAGGACTGTGTTTCCTCAGGCTGATCCTCCCTCCCCTTCTCAGAACTGCCACTCCCCCACACTGCCTGGAGGAATCTGAGATGTGGGATGGTGAATGTTCCTGCACACCTTTGGCACTCTGCTGCTGGTAGATAGATGACCAGGCAATGGCCCAGGTTATGGATCTGCAGCCTGTGCTTGATGGGCTGGAAGAGAACACTTTTGATCACTGCAGAGACAGGAACAGTCTTTCTTTAAGATGGATGCCCCTGCCGTGGTGGTGATGAAAACTCCTAGGTCACTGGAGGAAATGTTGGACAGCGTTTATGATGTCACCAAGAATGGCAGCCTGAACAAATCAGCCACCAAGAAAGAAACACGTGAGAAGCATGAGGTTTAGTGGACAGAACCCTGCACCCAGGAGGGCGCTGTATGTAGGTTTCCCATCTGCACACAGGTGCAGGACACGTCTTCCTTTCTCTCCCATGATAACACTGGGAGGAGATTCATGTAGGAATCTGCCATGTGACCTCAGTCCTTAGAGATGCCTGGCATTCGATCAAAAGAACCAAATTGCCAGCGCCATACTTCAACAGCTTCATTTTACGAGGGCCTACAGTTTTGTCAAGCAATTGAAGCTGTTCCATCCAAAATCAAGAATCATTCTCTAGCCCCTTGAAATTAATAATACCCCGCCTTATTCCATTGAGATAGCTTAAAGTATGTATACAACACAAAAGAAGAAGAGAGAAAACAAGAGGAGAGCATGAGAGAGGAGAGTGGGAGAACCCAGACCCTCCTGCTCCCTTGAGCCCTGGGGGCCATGTGATTCGTTCCAGCCAGTGCCATATGGGCCCTTCTGGGTCTGGTAATCACAGTCTTCTGGGCATCCTCCATGCTGTCTCTCCTCTTTTCTTTTGATGCTGTCTGGATGCAAAGGATCCAGTGAAGGGGTTTGAAGCCCTAAAAGGTGGAGAAGCTGCTAGATGGATGGAGAAATAGCTGGGCCCAAAGTCTTCCTGTACTTTGTGTATAATATTGATTTATGAAGCCAGGGCCACAATTTATCAAGATAGAAATAAGCACACATTGCAAGTGGAGTGGCTTATAAGCCAGCAGTTTGTAATTCATGGGGAGGAGAGGGTTGTTCTTTTAGCAAATAAAACTAACCAGGAACTTATGAACAACCAGATAGGACCATATCTCCCCTCTGTTTTGGTGGCACTAATGTGATTGGAGAAGGATTCATAGAAACCAAGTCTAACCTAATCATTTGAATTACTGCCATTAATGCCAACCACTGCTCCCACACCACCACGACCACCTTTACACTATCAACACTGTGACTACCATCCCCTCCATTATCATCAGGCAACCACCACGACCATTACCACCAACCTCCCAGTGTGGCCACACAACACCACCACTGTCACCACCACATCTCCCACCTCTCCAGCTTCACACCCCCACACTGCCACCACCTCTATGCTACTGCCAGTGTGACCACCGTCACCTCCATTAGCACCCTCCCTACTGCCCCGCCCCCACCCCCCCATCTCTGCTGTTTCTGACACTGACATCACCACCATCATCTCAATATCAAATCTCCCATGACTCCCACCACCACTGCGGTAGGTAAAGACACGGTGCTGGAGATTGACCACTGCCCTTGCATCTGGGCTGGTCCTGTGTCTTCCTCTTGGCCAGTAAAGTGTGGTGAAGGTGGGCCAGTGTGACTTGTGAGGCTGGGTCACAGAATCCTTCCAACTGCCGCCTGAACCTCCTGAGACGTGTGCTTGTGAGACAGTCCCTCCTGGAGCCCCGCTGCCATGCGTGCAGAGGCCAGGTATAGGCTTCTGGTTGACAGCCCCACTAAGCTCCCCCTGCGGCCAGCACCAACTCCAGTCACATGTGGGAACTATCTTGGACGTCCAGACCAACTCAGTCTTCTGATGACTAGAGCCCCACTGACATCTGACTCTAGCATGGTGAGATACCTCAAGAGAACACCTGAGCTGAACCCAGTCAACCCTCAGAACCACCGTGGGGAATAATTTGCTGTTTTAAGCCATTGAGGAGGTTTTCATACAGCAATTAATAACAGAAACGGCAGCAGCATTGTTCCCAGGTCCCCTTTGCCACTCCCCACCTGGCATTTCCTCCTCCATGACCCACACGTCTTCCCACATCTCCACCATCAGCGCCAATGCCCGTGCCCTCCTGGGGCTGACATGGTGCTAGGTGTTTTGCTAACCATGTCAGAGGAGGGTCACAACAGCCCTGGGAGGTGGACAGTCCTCCTGCTTTGCAGATGAGAACGTGGAGGCTCAGAAGGTCAACTGACCGGTCAAGGTCATCCAGCTACTCAGCGGCAGAGCGGGGATCCCGAGCCAGGTCTCCCAGGAGCCCAAATCCCACGGCTCTTTTCGATCTCATTGCACTACCTCTCGGGAGCACAGCTGTGTGTTGTTCCCATCTAAAAATGTTTCAAAAGAAAGGGATTTTGAATCTGTTCTACTCAAAAAGAAAGAATTGAAAAAGTAAGCTCTTGTTGCATTTAATGTTTATTTTAAGTAAGCCAACACGTGATTGAACTTTGAGACTGGAAAAAAGAAATCAACCTGGTGAAAAGAAATGGTGCTCTGTGAGAATGACACCCTCACCACCAGTACAAGATGAGTGATCCTAATCTACCTGTCAAAGGAAAAATGAGCACCCATGAGGGCCTTTGTCACCATCGGGGCCAGAAATGATAGTCCCCATCCAGTTTCCCTTTGTCTTGGGTAAAGAGAAATATGTTAACAACAGCACAGAGGTACGTGGCTTTGCTGTCCTGACCCAGCGCTCTGCTGTCAGGCCAGGGGCACACCTCGCAGTGCACAGGCTCCTCTTAGCCATTCGGTGCTCACTGGGGGATGAGGCCACCCTGCTGGCCTTGTGCCCACAAGCGCACAGCAGATGGCCCAGTCTGTCACCGCACGTGGGAAGGGGCTTGGGATACTTGCCATATCTGGAAGCATAGTCTGGTCTGGGGATCAAAATAATTTTTTGGTAAACTTTGCAAAACGATTGAAGTTCAGCATCGAAAGGACGCTGTGTTGTCCCCACAATCAGAATCCTATCATCTGGTTTCAGGAGTTTCAGGATTTTGGGAAGCTGTTTTTTTAGGCGTTTAGGTTCATTCTAGAATAAAGAGGAAAAAAATTAGAATAAAATAAAATATAAAAAAATAATTTGAAACTAAAGGAAATATATGCTTAGAAACAGAACGCACTGTAGCATACGTTTTGTTAAAGTGATTTCAAAGCTCTGGTAAACACAATTTCTTAAAGTCTGTCCTCGGATGAGTCTGGGAATCTGCTTCCTAGCTCGACGCGGTGATTATTAATTGCCAGCGCTTCCTTTCCTCAAGTTCTGGTATTCAGATTTGGAAAGTGGGAAGGAAGGAAGGACCTGACTGAACATTCGAGCACCTTGACCCTAAGAATGGGAAGCAGTGGCTGATTTCCAAGTGGAAGGAAACTTGCAGGGACTTACCAGTTTGCCATGTTCCCGTTTTCCTGAGTTGTTTGGAAGGAGGACTCAAGATTTCCTTTGCTGACTACTGTAACAACGAAAAGCCAAGGCCCTGGCTCTAGTGTCTGAAAAATACGTGCTTACATCAGGCTAGGAAGCTTATCTCTCTGAAGCAGTTTGGGAATAGTTTAAACCTGTATTATTCTAGTATAATCTCAGCACTAATGAGGGAGAGGGACAAGCAGGGTGACCGTGGGAGTCAGATCTGACCATGTTGCCCGGACAACACCTGGCTTTAAATGAACCTTGATGAGCACAGAGAAACGAAGAGGAAGCGTGGGAAGGAGAATGCTCGGGGCGGTGGGGACAGCCGCCACACACACTTCCCGAGGCAGTCTTGGCCATTTTTGCTCCCACTGGGCTGATGGCTAATGATGTTTTGCATCTTTTCACGTGCTTACTGGGCATTTGTGTATCTTCTTTTGAAAAATGTGCAGTCAGGCCCTTGGCCCATTTTTTAAGTTGGGCTGTTTATTATTATTCTTGACTTGGAAGTATTCATTGGATCTTCTAGATACGAGTGCCTTACCGGTACATGGTTTGCAAATATTTTCTTTCATCCTGTGGATTGTCTTTTCACATTTTTTTTTTTTTTTGGTCTTTTTCGTGACCGGTACTCAGCCAGTGAGTGCACTGGCCATTACCTATATAGGATCCGAACCCGCGGCGGGAGTGTCGCCGCGCTCCCAGCGCCGCACTCTCCCGAGTGCGCCACAGGCTCGGCCCTCTTTTCACATTTTTGATGGTGTCCTTTGAGGCAAAAAAAAGTTCTTAATTTTGATGAATTAAAATTAAAAATTAAAAATTTTAAAAATTAAAAAAATTAAAATTAAATTTTTTTTTGGTTTTGGTGCTTGTGTTTTTTTGTGTTATATCTAAGAAACCACTTCCTAATCCAAGGTTTTATAAAACTCTTCTTAGAGTTTTCTAGTTTCAGTTCTTACTTTTAGGTCTTTGGTACATTCTTAGTTGATTTTGGTACACGGTATGAGGTAAGGGTCCAATTTCATTGTTTTGCAGGTAGCTCTCTAGTTGTTCCGGCACCATTTGCTGAAAAGACTGTTCTTTCTGCATTGAATTGTCTTGGCACCTTTGTCGGAAATCAACTGACTATAAATGAAGGGTTTATTTCTGGACTCTCAGTTCTATTCCAATGATCTATATGCCTCTTCTTATGCCATTACCACACTGTTTTGATTGCTGCAGATTTATATTAAGTTGGAAAATGAAACTGGGAGATGTGAGTCCTCCAATTTTGTTTTTCTTTTGAAGACTGTTTCGGCCGGGGCCCTTGAACTTCCATATGAAGTTTAAGATCAGCTCATCAATTTCTGCAAATAAGCCAGTTAGAATTTTGATGGGGATTGCAGTGAATCAATTTGGGGATTACTGCCATCTGGAAAATACTGTCTTTCAATCCATGTACACAAAATGTCTTTCCATTTATTTAGGTCTCAAAATTTTTTCAACAATGTTTTGTAGTTTTTCAGCGAAGTCTTGTACTTCTTTTTTTGTCAAAGAAGAACTTTGTGAGAAGAATCTCTGTGGAGTGGTGAGGGCAGCAAGCTGATGGTGGGGGGTTGAGGAGTGGGTGGGGAGGGTGAGACAAGACTAGTCTCTTAAGGAGCTTGATGGAGAACAAAGCAGATGATGGGGGTGCCTGGGATGTGTGGGGTGCACGTGAGATGCCCAAAGACTAGTGGAAGAATGACTGATGTGATGGTCCTGGTGAGGCTGGAGACTAAAACTCCCTGGAGCAGAGATCCACCTGCATGGTCTGAGCCCAACCCTACCAGCCCAGTTGCCATGGTGATGGTGGTGTGGTCCCTGTCCTTTCCGAGGCAGGAGTTGATACTGCTACCTGAGAGTCCTGAAATGGCAGGGACACCTGAAATTAATTAGCCTATTTGTATAACAAATGTTGATCCTGGGCTGTGTCTAGAGTGACATCCTTGCTGATGGCGAGGTGCAGTCCCATTAGTAAGGGATGGAAATAAGAGGTGTGTTCATTCAGTCAGTAGCTCCCCTGCACTCAGCCACTCCTGTTCCAGTTCAGAGCTGTCCATTATGCATGAGACCTGCATGATCTCATCGATCACGCAAGCCAACATCCCCATGATCACCAGGCAACCTCTCCAGCCTCTGCCCCCAATACTAGGCCTGCCAGCCCTGCACAACTGTGTTACTGTGGGCAATTTCAAATTAGTGGCTAGCATCCACACAGCAATTTCAGTTTGCTTCTCTGCTATTAGCTCCACAAAATCACCACCGCAGCCAGCCCCAACAAAGCAAGCCATTCCTGTGTGGAGGCACTGTGGCGACATCAGGGAGGCTCTCGCTGACTGCAGCAGCGTAGGGTAATGGTGCAGAGAATGCAGGAGCAGACTGCTGTGCCTCGTTCCCTGCTGCCTCCACCTCATACCAGACAAGGGACTGATCGCACGGCAGCCGCAGATGGGAGGAGCGGCTGCTCTCCACTGGGAGGAGGGAAGGGGAAGGGGCACTGTCCAGGCATCTGCCAGGGGCAGGGTTGTGTTTGTCAAAGTGGCAGGGGTGCAGGTACTTGGAGCTTGGACTTTTCTGAAATTCTTGAGGCACAAGGGCTTCTCCAAGCTTGTTGAGGAAATGCAAGGGGAGCGGGGTGTGGGCAGGAGAACTCTAGAGAGGGGCACCTCTGGTTCTAAGACAAGAGGTCCCCAAAGGCAGTTTCAGGCTGAGGTTTAGAGTGAACCCAGGGGTTGAGGAGGGGTTGGGGGGGGGGACATGGGGTAGTTCAAGCTCACTGGAGGGCCGGCCTGTGGGGCAGAGGGGAAGCTGGTGGTTTGCACGAGACGTTTCTGGCCTGTGAGCGGCACCCAGGCGGGGGGAAGGTCTTGGTCTCTGTATCCAGACAGGCCTATTTCTGAGTCCTGGCACTCCCCTCAACCAGCGTGTGCCCTCTCAGAGCCTCTGTCTTCTGTACAACAGGGAAAAAAATGCCTCCCTCCCAGGGTTGCTGGGAGTTTCCCTGATCTGTGAGTCGTGCCTGGGAAAGAGAAGGTGGTCAGTTAACGCCTCCCCTGCTGCTGGGGTCCTCCTCTGCCTGCCGCAGCAGTCCCTCGTGCCCCTGCACCCGGGAAGCTTGGCTTCCCAACAGAGGCTCCAGGCTCAGGAGCCATCGTGGCCTGCCTGGCCTTCTCCACCGCCTCCTGCTTAAGATCAGGTGAGCTTCATGCCTTTTACCACAGCAAGGGGCCTTAGCCCAAAGTGGAGGCACTGGAGGGTGGGTCAGTCACAGCAGATTTTCAAGAGGCATTCCTGGAATCCCTCAAATCCAGCAGGCAGCTGCCCCCAGGCAAGTTTAGCTCTGGTTTCTTCTCTGGGACCAGGGCAGCCCTTGGCACAGAGGCAGGGGCAGGTGGGAGCGAGGACACGGCTCCGTGGGTGGCCAAGTGATGCCTCCTGCCTCCTCTCGCCACCCATGTGGCTGCCGCCCTTGGCTTTGGTCATCACCTTCAGAACGTGGATGTCCGTGCTCGTGGCTACCTGGGGCCCTGGCAGCTGAGGAGCTGGGGTAAGACCTGGAAGACTCCGGCCAGAGGCTGGGAAGAGGAGCAGAGCTGGCCCAGGGCTGGCCAGGAAGGCAGCAGGAGCCCCGAAGCTTGCTCTCCAGGGAGCAGGTCTGATGCCATCACTGCACGGTGTGGGGCTGAGAGGAGAGCCGGTTCCCGCGTGGAGCTGGGGACGCACTGGCAATGCTTTCCTCCCCTGCCCCTCTTCCCTGCTGGGGCTGCTGGGTGGGGTGTAGGTGCTTCTCATGGCTCAGGCCCCTCAGCCGGTTCAGGGACCCAGGGCATCCTCCTGCTTATACACCTCAGGATTTATCTCAGGGTGTGACTGTGGTCTTCAATGCAGTTAATTCCCCCGGCAGACGGTAAACTCTTCCAGTGCAGAAGTGGACAGAGTAAGTATCCAATCTGTCCACCACAAAACTGTCACCAAAGCCTTCATTTTCTACAGGAATAGACCCAGTCATAGCCAGCATGTGTGGGAATCAAGGGTGGTGTTGATGGAGTACCTCTGTGCTAGCAACCCAAGCGCTGGTTCAGGGGAGCGTTCTGGAGATCAGCTCTGTCTTCTCCACTGTCACCTCCCTCCTTGGCCGGCCTCCTGCCCCTTCCCATCAACTCCCTTTCTGCAAGGTGTCTACTGAGCCCATACCTCATTCACCGCTGCCAGTGTGCCCTCAAAGCCCCCTTTTCAGCCCTCTCCTAGTGCTCTTCTCTCTTATAAACAAACGTGTCACATCTCTGACGCTCCGTGGACTCGGGTGGGCAGGTGAGCAGACAGCTGGAATTGCTGACAGGGGTCATGGGAGAAAATGTGAGGGCAGCTTCGTGAACTCAGAGGCTGTTCTGACTGGAATCATTTACTTTGATAGTTAAGAAAGCGGAGGCTCAGAGAGGTTAAGTTACTTGCTCAAGGACTCACAGCAGCTAAGGTGAATGGCTGGCCTGAGTTCCAGGCCAGTGTCTTCCTACTACCCAGGCCGATGTCTGCTGGGAAAGGGAGTAGCCCCTGCCCATTAATGAGCCAAACTTCCAATGACTTCGGATGTATGACACCTTGGATTAAACACCTCCTTGCATTTCTCTTTAGATTTATGATCTGGTTCGTACCAATTCTTGCCATCCATTTTGCATGTATGTGAACCTTTTTTTCTTCTTCAGCGTAGCAACTGTGCCAGCAGAGGGAGCTAGCTGCTGGATTCCCATATTAAATAATAAATGAGTCCATGTAAGAGTGTCTGAAATGACAGGGCAATCACGGCTCATTTGGGGAAGAAAAGATTGAGCTTTCATTCTCTATCCAAATCATCTCTATCTGCTAAAAGCGATGTATAATACATAAGGATCAAAAGTGATTAAAATCCTTATGAATTTAATCAGAAATTCACAGTTAACCACTATTTGCTTTGGTGCAAATTGGTGTGGAATAACAATCATGTGTATCTGCAAATTTTTTTTAACTTGTGGGAAATTTGCTGGTGATTTGTGGGGGGAAGTACGGGGGAGGGGGCCATTGAAAGGAGAGAAAAGAAGGAAGGAAGCAATCGAACCACGACTCCCTGGGGGCCCGAATGCGGTGCACTTAGCAGCTCTGTGACGGTCTTTGTTCATAAATCTCAGGCCTTTTGCTATTTATTATTATGAACAATAGGAAATCCTAAAATAGCTCCTGTGTGTGCCATTTGCTTTAACTGAGCAGAATTCTCTAAATTGTTTCTTACCTCTGAGTCATATGTTTGGGTGGAAAGCCCCCCTCCCCCATCTCCCACACTTTTCTTTCATTTTCTTCTAAATTATGCCTCGTAAAATCAGACCACTGGATCCTTTCAAATACAGACAAGTACTTAGGGCAGAGAGAGACCACTGCAGGAGATTAAACAGCCCCGAAATTTCCTTCCTCCCCTGAAAAAGCAGGACCTTCTCGAAGGGCAGAGGTGGTCTCTGGTAAGGTGCTCCCTTGGAGGGGAAAAAAGCCATAGGAAGAAACGATCGGGAAGCCCTCACCAGCTTCTCAGCGTTGGGAACTTTTTTGTAGAAGGTTTTTTCTGTGTCTTGGATCCACAACACGGAGGGCTGGAGCTGTCGGGCCACCTGCAGAGGAGTAAGAAGAACCCTGGTTGTGAAAGCGCGTCCCTCGTAGGTGCACATCTCATCTCATCACGGCTGTCCGTGACGGCTCCCACAAGCACCCAGGCCGAGCTGCCCACCCGCCACGGCCCCATGGCACGTGCATGTTAACGCACGCTGCCGCTCAGAACCTGCCCTGGCCGTGTCCCCTGCCTCACGGCAGGGTGGGGCATGGCATGGCCTCCTGGCCTCCCCTCCCCTTGGCGGGCCTGTCCTGTAGGGCAGGACACACTTGAGGACAAACATTCTGCTTGAGGACCCTGAGACCTGCCTTGGTTTGGCTTGAAAGATACCAATAGTTTCCTGCTGAGAATGAATGGGGAACGGGGCGACGAGTTTTAACTGCAGCCGCCTCACAGTTCCAGGTGCATTCCAGCTGGCTGGCCACGAGGAAAGCCATCTCAGCACAAGGTCCGCAACGCTGTGTGCTGGCCTCCATCTGGCTGTGCCTTTGTGACCACGGCTCCCCCTGGACGGCGGGGCTCCATGACAGAGTCGGATGGACTTACCGTGGGCCCGTGAATAATTGCCACGCACCGAACAATCTCTTCAAAGCACCCCTGTGACAGTGAAGTTCAGGTATTTTCACAACAATTTGTGCTTTGTGTGAAATTGTGACAGATAAAAGCCGTTTCAGCTGCAGTGAACAGTGTTATGTCCTCCTATTTTTGTATTTCTTAAAAGATCATTAAGGCATCAGGCACAATTTTAAACCAAGAGAGTCATTCAGTGAATGGTACAAAAGTCTCTAGGGGCACGGTGGCTGCGTCCATCCCCCAGCAGTACGCACCAAGTAGCAAGTTGGGTCCACAAAGCCGAGTACGTGCCTTCAAAGACAAAAGTGGACATCGGTGGACCAGATCCTCGTGCCAGTCCAGCCCCTGGGCCATCTGCATTTGCAGACCCCAACATGCGTGGACATGCAGAAGGAAAATAGTATTAACCAGGCACTGTTTGGTAGGTGCTATTTTTTAGACCCGTGGCCACAGAGTTTAAGAATTCAGAATCCCAGGTTTTGCTCCCAGTCTTCGGGCAGTGCGGTGTGGTGACAATGGCGGGCACCAGCAGTTAGCCAGCATCGCTACACATGTCGCCCACGGCTCACATGCGGTCTGAGCTAGCACGCAGCCTCACTGCCTCCTCCAGTACTACACGTGTGCACAATAGCCCTCTCATCCTCACCTTAACCCTATGATGGGAGAGCCATTATCAGCAGCCCCATTTACAGGTGGGGAAACTGAGGCTCGAAGATGTTAAGGGGTGGCCTGGGTCATGTGGCTACAAAGTGGCAGACAGGACTCAAGGCCAGGCTGATGGCTACCGAGTCTATGCTGGAGGTGCGGGCCATGTGCGTGGGTCCTTTCATCTACCCTTCACTACAAACATGAGGGCAAGCTCAGAGCCCCCACTCCAGAGGGGAGAGGACCACGGCCTGAGAGATGAGTAAGTGGTTAAGACCCAAACCCACACCTCCAATCCCGAAGGCCTTGCCCTCTTCCTTCATGGGCCATCGTTTCTCCCACATTGGACTGTCCACCCCTGGTCCTGCTGAATTTGGGGGTGGCCAGCATTGGTGGGTGCGTTATTTTGGCCTGGCCACTGGGAGTTTATTTTTTGGTGCCAGAATCTGGATAGATATTGACTCTTTCGTAGGTTTAGATCAATAGATAAAAAGGCTGTCTGCAGTTCCTGTCAGGAAGAGCTGGACTGAGAGAACAGAGGCACACAGACAGCAACTGTAGAAAACCCCCTGCTTGTCAAGTGGGCACAGGAGAGGGTGCCCTGCTGCCCCCGTGAATGCACGGTTTAGTCCAAGATAAGAGGCAAATTCACATAAATTTCACATAAATTTAGTCAGACTGTGGTAGCAACAGATCAAAACAATTTTGGTTGTCCCCGCCCCTGCCCTGAACACGGTGCTCTGTTCTCCAAATTCAAAGCAGGTTATCTGGAACTGTCCCCTCTGCCTGGGGTACTGTTTTACATGGTTTCCTGGCTAGAGTGATGCTGCTGAACCAGGCCACCTCACCCCAAGCTTTCACCCATAAAGCAGACAAAATGCTACAGGATAAAGGAATTCCTCTCTCTCTTCCTCACCTGTGATTTTCTTATTCATTAAAACCAACTCTGTCAAACGACAAAGCAGCTTAAGTGCATCTCTGGCTGAAACATCGTAAGACTCTACACAGAAAGGCTGTGCATGAAATGCGGACTGAAAGGGGCCTCTGAGCTGGAAGTCCTGCGTTCTGGTCACTTTCCAGGAGAAAGACCAGGCTTGAGAGGAGTTCAGGAGGAAGTGTGGGCATGCTCCACTTTGTGCATTGAGCCGATCTCTATTGATCATGTCCAGGCACTGCGCCTTCTGCTAGGGTGGCGAGGACAGGAAGAGGGGCAGGAGGTGGGTCCCAGAATTGTCACCTTGACTGGGAACCATGCAAAAGGATATGCCAGTCAGAGGGTGACAGTACCAGGTAATGTTGGTGACTGTGTGTGCTTGGAATTTGGAGAAAAGAGACCACTGTAAGTGATGAGGGGCAGAGAATGACCCAGACAAGGAAGCAGCCTCTTTCTTTCCCAATAACTCAGTGGTTCTCACCAGTGTCACCTGGGGATCTCTGAAAACTATGATGTCCAGTCCCAGCCCTGAGATTTTGGTGTAACTGGGGTGCAGCAGTTTTTAAAGCTCCCCAGGTTATGCTCACGTACAGCCAAGGTCAGAAACCACCGTTCTAAAGCACAGATTTCTACTACGTGCTCGCTTAGGTATACACAGCTTGGCCTTGATGGTGGCGTTCCCCGGAGTCTGTCCTGGTTTCTTGCACCCCTTTCAATGCAGCCCTGTGGGCTGATCTCATCCACTCTCTGGCTTCATTTAGCTTCTGTGAGTGGGTGACATCCCCATCTGCATCTGGAGCTCCAGGTCACACCTTCTCCAGAGTTTCACATCCCTACATGGTGCCTGCCTCCTAGAAGCCTCAGAACTCAACACAGCTAAAGCTAGACCCTTCTTCCTCCACCCCGCAGCCCTGCCTCCCACTAGTTGCCTAGGGGACCCACCCCCTCCTACCCAGACCACAGAGGTGGGCATCCACCCTCACCTCTCCCCACACCTAACAACCCCAGTCTGTCCACTGTCTCCTAATTCCTTTCAATTCCATCAGTTCTCCCATTCTCCCAGCCCCTGACTTCTTTCCGACATGGCCTGTGCGCTGCAGCTGGGGGTCAGGCTGAAGGGCGAGGGGGCAGACTCCAGGAGCCCCTGCTCACAAAAAGCTCTTTCAAGTTTAAGTCAAGAGCTTCCCTACTTCCAGCCCCAAAAGTAAATAAGAAAATGAGATGCTATACATAGAAGGCTTGGAGCTTCTTAGAAAAAAGATAATTTATAATAATAAAGGCAAAATATTATTCTTTTCAGTCCCTCTTAAAAATCTTAGTTTTAACCAAAACCAATGGAAAGACAATTTTCACATAAACAATTGCCTCTCGTCTTCGGCTAAACTGTGTGTTTGCGGGGCAGCGGGGCACCCTCTCCTGTGCCCACGTGGCAGCAGCAGTTTTCCGCAGTCGCCGTCCCCGCGCCGCTGTTCCCTTGATCCGCTCTTCCTGGAGGGAACTGCAGACGTGCGTGTCAGGCAGCTTTGCATCACTTTTCTCCTTCTGCGTTTAACACAGTAAACTGCACAGACAGACGTGACCAACAGCAGTCTTATCAACAGGATCATTTTGCGACGGACGGTCCTTATTTCTAGGCCCTGGTTTAGAGTTATTTTGAATGCTTGGAGGCACCATTCCAGTGGCCGTGAGAGTTAGTGTCTGTTCCTTTAACTCTCGTGCTCCTTTAGAACGATTGGGGGATTCCACACTTCCTGTGCTTCTTAACTCACGCCTGGGAAGGAATTCCTTTCCCAGGACATTCACCTGTTTGGGGGTGCACAGGGCTGTGCAGGGAACTTGCGGGGGATGTGGTCTGGAAGGGCTCAATTATTAAAAAAAAAAGAAAAAACCAAAAACATTTCCCTAGAGTGTTTTTGATGATAACAATACAACTAATGTCCACGTGCGAAGTGCTCTGATACCCAGACCACTTCTCTCCTCACTGGGCACATGCCACATACTGTGCTGGGAGGGCTTCTTCCCATTTCACAGATGAGGTCACTGAGGCCGAGCAATGTGAGGGGTAAGTCTGTGCCCCCAGCACCAGGCAAGTGTTGGAGCTGGAGTGAGACCTGGGTCTGCCTGAGCCCCAAGTCTGTACTGCCAAGCGGAGTTACACTGCACGTTGTCATGGCAACAGGATGCCTCTTCCAAAGCATTTCTACCCTTGGTCTGTATCCTCCATCATGTCTCACCCCAGCTGAAAGAACACCACAACCATCACTGTCTTGTGCTCCAGAGCGTGAATCTCCGATTTTCCTGACTTTCCTCTGGGGAAGCCGACTGGTCACAGGACCCCTGGTGACCACGCTCAGTTCCGGGCAGAGAGGAGAGAGGCATGAAAAGCCGGGGCAGTGGCAGGCAGAAAACCGCTTCCATGAGGAAGGATTCAAAAACAGAGGCTGTTTTACTTGGAGAAAAGAAGACTCAAGGGGTAGGTTAGCGGTTTTCAACTAGTCGAAAGGCTGTCCTGGGGAAGAAGCAGCTTTGCTACTTTTGGCCCAGAAAGTAGAATGAGGCCTTTTTTCATTCACAGACATTTCTGGAGGAGCCTTGGTGTGCCAAGCTCTGTGCTCAGTGCCAGCGTCGTAAGGGTCAACAATGCACGTCCCTCACCTCGAGGGGCCTTCCGGCAGTAGGGGAGGGCAGACATGAGGCTGTGAGGATGGCCCAAGGAAAAGGGGGTGTCAGGGAGGACCACCAATGACAGAAAGGGGGAGAAATGGGTAAGGGGGTTGCCAGGAATGGAGACTGCAGACAGAGGTCAGAGCAGGCAGACCTTCCACAGCCTCCAAAGGGCCGCACAGCCTGGAGCAGAGAGGTGCCCAGATGGGAGCCAGGGGCATGGGCGTGGGGCTCCTGGGGGCTGCTGGAAGGGCTCGGAAAAGGCCGTGACCATGCTACAAGTTTGCTTTTACCCTAGAAGCTGTGGAGCCTGGAAAGGACTTTCTTCAAGAACTTTGCTGATGACTGTGTGAGGCACAATGTGGGGGTGGCCGTGTGGGGACTGGGATGTGTGGGCCAGGGCGGAGGGAGCAGCAGGGCCGAGGGGCTTCTGCAAGGAGGAGGTGGGAGGCTGTGCGGGGGGACAGGAGGGAGGGCAGGAAACAGACGCCAGGGACACTTAGAACTGGCCAGACTCAGGAGAACTGGCTGTGGAGTGGGGTGGGGGACCCTGGAAGAGGGAAGATGGGGAATCCAAACAGGGACCAGTGAGGGATGGGAGGGTGAGGTCAGTTCAGGCCACCACCAGCCTGAGGGCAGCTGGGCAGGCTGGAGGACAGCGGGGTCTGGGGGTGGAGCGAGGCGGGGGCTGGCAGGGACTCCAAGTTGTAGCAAAGGAGCACAGTGGAAGCCACGAGAAAGGATGGGAGGCATCTTGAGCCGAGGGGAGAGTGGGACAAGGCTGGACGAGGGCTGCAGAGAGGACCGGGGACTGCATGGGAAGATGCTGATGGAGAGGAGGGTGCCGGTGCCGAGGAAGAGCAGCAGTAGAGGGAGCCATGCCTCAGGCAGGAGCAGCTGGGCTGCGGGAAGGGGGTTGGGGCATGAAGACGTCCCTGGTGGGCTGGCAGGGTGTGGAGGGGACAGAAGCCAGGGGACAGGAGCTGAGGTGTGAATAGGACAGAGGCTGAGGAGACAGGGACGGTTCTTCAGGAAGTGGGGGCGACAGTGAGGCTGGGCGGTGGGGGAGACGTGAGGCCTTTGCAGGGCAGCCATGTGCTCTGGGGCTGAGGGCGGGGTCAGCGCCAAGGAAGAGTCTGGAGGTTTCTGTGGGATGAGGAGGGAAGACCGGTGAGGGCCACCCTGGAGAGAGAGGGGAGGGAAGGGTGGCTGCTCCTGCAGGAAGGGTGTAGGTGGTGCGTCTGCTGGGAAGGAGGTCTTTTCTTACAGTTATCCCCAAAGCAGTGTTCACTAGTGAAAGTTTCAGTGCAGACTCACCGGCATAAACAGCACCTTTCCCCTCTGTCTTGGATCAGTCCTCAGGTCACGACCTTTACAGACCCTCTCGACACCCACGTTCACAACAATGGGCCATTCCACACGCACTGCTTCATAGACTGCTTTGTTCATTTCATACAAAATTAATTTCTCCAACATCGTTTTAACATGAAGCCCCATAACTTATGAGACCTATCCTCCTGTTTTTGAGCATTTAGAGGGTGGCTATCTTTTTACTATATCAAACAGTGCTCAGAAAGGCATTTTTGGGCACTGGCTGACCATTTCCTTAGGATACTGCCCGCAGGGAAGCTGCAGGTCCAAGGGCCTGGACACAGGTCTCGTTTTCATGCTGCCATCACGCTGGCCTCCTGCAGGGTCTGTCTGTCTGCGCTCTCCAGCAGCAGATGAGGGATCAGGAGTTTTACACTCTTCTTGATGAGTATTCACAATAAAATCTCTTAGCCAATTTGATAATGAAAAATGGTATCCTTTGCTCTTTTAATTTTCCTTTAGCTATGATAAGGCTTCATTTAAATTACCCACAGATAGTTTGAGGTCATGGACAATTAAATGTAATTAATTCATAATTGAACTTTTCAGGAGTTATACAGGATAGTTTACTTCCATTGCCAGTAGAGGGCCCTTCAGTTCTACCAAATATCATTACAGGCTTTTAGTTTGTGTCAATTATGGAATAGAGATGAATTTCCACAACTGTGTGCTTCTTCAAATTCTGGGAAGCTCTAGCAAACAAAGACTTCTCCATCCATGTGAGTTTTATGGATTTGATCTTTTGTATTCTCCAGAGAAACCCTGTCAAACATTCACCAGCAAAATTAGATTCTCAGGATATAATAGTTCAACAATTAAAACCTCTTAATGTTTTCGCATGCTTGAGTTACTAATGTGATCCTCCCAAATGACCCTTGGAAGTTTGGATAGCTGTCTCTGAAAGGGTACTATTTTGCTTGCCATACAGAACCTCAGGAAAAAAACCGCTTGTTTTTTTTAGCTGTTGTGTCTCAGTTTACCAAACTGAAAAGGACTATTCATTCACTCATCCATTGATTCGCTTATTCATTGCACACATATTTACGGAGCATTTGCGAGGTGTCAGGCCATGTGGTAGGAGGCAGGGGATGTCTGGGAGCTGGGAGACGTGGCCCTGCCTGCGGGGCGTGCAGCTTCCTGTGCCTGCACAGAGCTGCTGAGCAGTCAGGCGGCACCAGCGAGGCGCTGCGATGCTGGGGAGGATTTGAAGGGGTGGGGGGGTAACTGGGGAGGGCTTTCTTTCCTGTACTATAGTCACAAATTCTGTTTAAACACTTAATATGTGAGGACCTTTAGATCTGCATTTCCACTATTCTAAAATTATATCTTCAATTTCTATCTCCTTGTAATCCCTTTTATGTAATCACGGAAGTTCCTTCAAGTCCTCATTGGAAGTGAGCTGGGTACCAACTGCAAATGATAATCAAGACAAGAACAGAGGTGTGCTAGAGTTGGGAGCCCAGCTGGGTGGACCCCCAGTGGAAAGGAAGGTAAACTGAGGCAGAGGAGAGGACCGGGGGAGCTGGGGATGCAGGGGCTCTCAGGAAAGACTGGGCACAGTGACTATGACAGGTAACGTGGGGAGGGGGGCAGGTCAGCATTAGAATAGGGACATGCTGATGCTCTACTATTGATTATTCAGACTACTCCAGAGAAGGGGTGTGCATGGTGACAGGCGCCAGGCTAACAACTCATCGGACTTGCCCCTTGCAGCACCTTCTCCTCCCCAGCCCACACCCAACGACACTGACTCTGGGCTGGCTTTGAGAAGCATGGACAACACCTGTGTGCAAAGCCATACCCAGCTTCCCGAGGATGCTGCAGTCACATTTAAGCCCCGCCATCCCCTCTGAGTGTTTCCAGGTTGGCTAAAAATTCCTTAATGCTCATGGCATTAACCCTGGTCCCAGGCTGTCCCTGTTACCCCACCCAGGAATGGCAGCAGATGCGCACACTGTATCTATGGCGATGCTTCCACACACCTCAGAGCCTGACAATGCCCTGGGCACCCACACTCTGGTGCCCTCCCTCCCTGGGGGTCCTCCCTGCCCTCAGTGGGCAGTTAAAGCTAGAAGGTCTCTCCCCAGGTCGTGGAGAAGCCCAGCTCCCTCATTTCCTTCCTCCTGGGAGTCCCCTTCCCACAGCAGCCTCTGACATAGCTGGACCCGGCTACGTGGCCCTCAATCAAGGGGCATTTTCCTCTCTTTCATTTTCTTTTTTCCCTTCTTTCTGGGTGAATGTGTGTGAGTTTTGGGAAGACTTTCCTACGTGGCACAGTCTAGGTTCCCTAAGCCTCCTGGGCTCCCTCCGGGGTGTCCTCCCAGGACGGAATGCGGATGTTCCAGACAGGTGGAAGCAGCGGCCGAGGCCTCAGGAGCCACGCCGAGGTCCCACAGCCCCACCACCAACAGGTTTCAATGGACTCTGGGTGACAATGATGTGTCAACATAGGATCGCCGATTGTGACACACTGTCCCACTGTGGGATGTTGATAGTGGGGGAGGCTGTGCGCATGTGGGGACAGGATTACATGGGAACTCTCCATACCTTCTGCTCAATTTTGCCATGAACCTAAAATAGCTCTAAAAAATAAAGTCTATACAAAAAAAAAAGGTTTCGGTGCCCCAGTGTGCTCTCACCCCTCCACTCTGAAACTGCCTCCGCTGGCAGTAGAAGGTGACTTCAGCCTTCTACAGCAGACCCACTCAGGACCTGTGTCGCCCACCTCCCTCTGTTTCACACCTGATGCTGCACCCAAGTGGCTAAATCCTGCCCTCCCCCGTGTTCTCTCTTCTCTTTCCTCTTTCCCCTCCCCCACCCCTCTTGAACAGTTCTGTTTTGGGGGTCAGGTATAGGTCTTTGAATTGCTGTGTTTGAATTTCACCTTATAAAGGTGGGAATAACATATGTATTACACTTATTTATATATACATATTTAATAAAATCATCCATAGATAGCAACATGCCTCGGTTTGGGTTAGTAATCAGGAATGGAAGTTTCCATGAGCTACAGAAATATCATTGGCTGGCTCCCTCACCTGACTCCTGGCCCAGCTGTTTACACCCCCTCCTCTGGGCGGGGTCCCTTGGTGTGCCGCCATAAGGCTGGTGGTGTGAGCCCAGTGGAGACCCCCAATGGTGCTGAGGCATGAGGAGCCCCGCAGCTCCCTTTGGTCCACATGGCCCAGACCCAACACTGCTGGCAGCTGCCTTAGTCCTGTCCTCCCAGGCCCTCCCTTTCATTCTAGTGCTCAGTGGCCAGGTCACTATGCATAGGAAGAGGAAGAGGACACAAGGACCACCAGGGGAAGAGAGAGCATCTCTCTCAAGACCCAGAGTGCAGCTGAAGAGTACTCTGGTCTGGCCTCCTTGCCTGGATTCTGCCCTGGTCTTCCCCTGACTTTCTGACTTTTTTCCTGGCAGGCTGGGGACATTCCGCCTGGAAGAGGAAGGCTCAGACAGGGATTCAGAAAGGAGCAGAGTCCTGCAGGAGCACACTAGGAGGACGCAGGACCTTCCAGCGCCTTCACCTTCTCGCACTGGGATTTCCCAGCTGACACCTTGGGGTAGGAACGGCCTTGTCTTTGAGTCACCATGGGGCACAGCCTTCAGCGGGGGCGGCACATGGAGTCTATGACACCCAGAGGCCAGCTGGGGACAAGGTGATGGCCGTGGAGCTGGTACTAGGCTTAAACACAGATGTCAGTCCTCTACTTCTTTTGTATTTTTGGTCAAATTCAGCACTCTGAGTCTCAGTTTTCTTATCTGTAAAATGGGGACATCAATTCCTATCTCATCAGGGTTTTAGCACAACTGAAACGGAAAGTATGTGTAAAACTCCTCAGCATGCGCCTGCCTCCTGGTTAGAGGTCAACAATAGCTTCCCTGCTCCTCTGTCCCCTGACTTACTATTGCACAAACCCAAGGGGGCTGGAACCTGGGCGAGTTGTGGGTAATGGCCTTGCCTTACAAATTCTTTTGTCCATGAAATACTTATTAAATATTCATCATTTGCCAAGTATTTCTTAGATGGTTAGGCAAATATATTTCTAATATTTCCAAGAGATGTATATTCTCTTCTATGTGTAGCTTTAGTAGTAAAGAGAATTTTGAATAACAGTTGTTTACTTGTATGATAAATACATTTCTTAAAGGAAACACTCCTCCTCCGTCCCAGTTGTTATCCTATTAGAGTTATAATGCGTAAAATAAAGGAATATCCAAAATGACGGTAACAAAATGGATTTGAATTTATGCTTGTGAGACAAATTGGAGACTCGTTTCCCCAGCGTGTCCTCGTGGTACTGTGGGTGGAGCAAACTCCACCAGCCAGAAGCGAAATTATGAACAGTTTCCTAGCACTTGTATTCTTTACTCTATAGAGATTAATTCACAGGAATTCTGTGATTTCTCCTTCTCAGCAAATGCCACAGATCCACATTCAGCTGTACGCTAGCCTCTGCCTGCGTCCTACGACTCGCACAACACAGGAATAAGCTCCATCATCCTGCCGTTGACTGACCAGCACAAGCATAACATACCGCTTCCCTTTGGTTAATTAAAAGCAAATCCCTCTTTTCAATGCAGATAGATGCTCTGTCAGTCATGCTGGGACACAGTGGCCTCTCTGCACACGATTTTAATTGAATGACTCCCACTCATGAGACCTCTGGGTCTTTCATTAATCAGCTATATACACAATAAAGGTGACACTTAATGAAGTGTGTGTCAGGCACTCTGACATGAAGTGGTCTAGGTGAATAAATGAACTATTCCACATTTTAATAGTTTGACACCCAACATTTTGTGGTCCACAAAATGTCGGTTTGCAAAAATTCTAATAAATGCAAAGATAGCTTATCTGATATCAAGACAGAACCTCTCAGCAGCAGGAACAAATAACTTTCCTAGAGTGAGAACTTAATGATCATGTCATTGGCTCTGTCCTAGATTCACACCAGGTGCGACAAAGCCATACTTAATTCAGCCCTACTTCGGTTACAGGCTGTGTAATGTAGCTATGAAACTTGGAGGCTCTGGAGCCTGACTATGTAGGGTCATATTGCAGCATTGCAACCCAGGAAAATTACTTAAACGCTTTGTGCCTCGGTTTTCTTATCAGTAAAGTGGAGATAATGATAGTGCCTATCTCATAAGGTTGTTGTGAAGACTGAATGACTTAATACACAGTGACGTGTACAACAGTGTCTGGGATATATAGATGCTTACCATATGCTAATGTTTTTATATACATATGCTTTTGTCTGTTACTTGACAATGTCAAATGTCAACAATATTTGGTGTTTAGAATGAACAAATTTAGGTGTTCTTTTGGGCAAGAGGATGGGTTTAATTTACTTTTCCTCTGAAGAGCTTAGTGCTTATAGCTGGATGGTTAAGCACATGAAAGCCACAAGTCAGGTTTCCTGGCTTCAAATTCCAGCTCGCCTTCAAGCGAGCTAATTTCCTGGCTAATCTTGGTGGTGTGCATGCAGGGGGGACAATTCCAAGAAGCTGAATAAAAAGCCGTAGCTGAAAACTAAAAGAACTGATCACATACCTCAGCTACTGCCAAGTTAGAGAAACTGGGTAAATAGGCTTTCCATTAAAACCCTAAAGTAAAGGTCATGCCTAGGACTAAAAAATTTTACCTTGGGCTAAGGGCAAAATCAAAATAGATCCACATTCACAAAATGAAAAACAAAGCCTCTGCAAATTCAAGCTGATCAGCCAGTACGTTAACTGCCCAATAGAACAAAGCCCAGCTTGCTAAAGAGACTCTACAACATGCCTCATATACATAAAAATTATTAAATTATATAAAGAAACAGCAAAATGTGACATATGGTCAAGGAAAAAGCAGTCAAACAGACCCCACGATAACCCAGTATTGGAATTAACACTCTATGATAATTATTAGGTTCAAGGATTTAAAGGAAAAGGTTATATTGAATGAACAGATAGAGAATTACAGCAGAGAAATAAAAACCAAAAATAATAAGCAAATGTAAATTCTAGAACTGAAAAGCAAAATATCAGAAATAAAAAAAATTCACAAGATGGATTTAATAACAGATTGAAGATGGTAGAAGAAAAGATAGGTAAACTTGAATAAAGATTAAGAGAAATTATCTAATGCAGGAACTACAGAGAACAGAACCTTAGTAACTTGTGGAACAATATCAAGCAAATATCTGTATAATTGTAGCCTCAGAAGGAAAAAAGAGAGAGAATGGGGTAAAAAATTTTGAGTAAAAAATGACCAAAATTTTGCAAATGTGATTTAAAACATATATTTACAGATTCAATGAGCACAGTGAGCCACAAGCAGTATAATAAATACAAAAACAAACAAACAAGAACTCCTTGGCACATCACAGTCAAACTGATGCAAACCAAAATAGAGAGAAAATCTTATAACCATGAAGAGAATTATGGCAATTACACAAGGAGATAAATAATCCAAATTTTTGGTAACTTTTCATCAGAAACAATGAAGATCAGAAGACAATGGAAAAATATCTTTAAAGTGCTGAAAGAAAAATAGGTTAACCCAGACTTCTGTATCCAGCAAACATATTTTTCAAGAATGCAGTCAGTATACAGACATTTTAAGATAAATGAAACAAAAGCTAAGATTCGTTGTTGGCAGTCCTCCACTGAAAGAAATGCTAAGGGAAGTTCTCCAGTTGAAAGAGAAATGACAGCAGGTGGAAACCTGAACTGACAGAGAGGAATGAAGAGTACTAAAATGGTAAATGTGTGGAAACTGTGAGAGACTATAATTCTTTCCCTTTCAATTTTTTAAAAAGACAGATGACTGTTTAATGCAAAAATAATGACATTCTATTGTAATGTTTATAACATTCCTTGATGTAAAATGTATGATAACACAAACATAAAGGACAGGGGATAATAAATGGGTTTGCAAGGTTCTCATGTTTATGTAAAATGGTACAATATTAACTCTATATAGGCTGTGATAAGTTGAGAATGACTACTGTAATCCATAGAGCAAACATTCAAGAATGAACAAAAGAGGTACTGCCAAAAAGACAATGGAGGAATTTAAATGAAATACTGAAACATACTGAATTAACTCAAAAGACAGCAGGAAAAGAGAAATAGGATAAAAAAGAGATGGGACAAATGGAGAACAAATAGCAAAATGTAGACCTGATTCAACCGTCTGAATAATTGCATTTAATGTAAATGGAGCCAATTTATGCTCCAATTCAATGGCTATGTTGTCAGATTGAACAGGAAAGCAAAACTAACCATGTGCTATCCCTAAGAAATGCATATTAACTATAAAGACATAGATACATCAAAAATAAAAGAGTTTAAAAATATACCATCTGCAGTAAGCTTAAGAAAGCTGATGTGGCTATGTTAGTATTAGACCAGGTAGACTTCAAGACAAGGAGTATTTCTAGAGAGAAAAAGAGACATTCATAATGATAAAACAATGAATCAGGAAGACATAACAGTCCTAAATTAGGTTGCATCTCATACAGTACTCCAACATACTGAGGCAACAACGGGCAGAACTAAAGGGAAAACTATAGAAATCCATGTAGTCTGAGGTTTTAACACCCTCTTTCAGTAACTGATAGAGTAATTACACAAGAAAACTCACAGTGAGAGAAAGGAAAGGCAAGTCACAGAATGAGAGAAAACAGTGTAATACACATATCTGGCAAAAACTTGAATCCAGACTGTATAAAGAAATCTTACAAATCACAAGACCAATAATCCAATAAAAAGCAGGCTTGAAAAGACATTTCAAAAAAAAAGTCATACAAGGACCAAAATGCACATGCAAATGGTGGTTACAAAGTTGTGTGCACTTTTCAAAGCTCACAAACATGTATACTTAAGATCCGTACATTTCTCCAAGTCTAATTTCTGCCTTAATAAAAGTATTTCAGGAGAAGCGGGGATAGTGAGAGGTTGGTTAATGGACACCAAATTAAAGCTAGATAAGAAAAGTAAGTTCTAGTGGTATACAGCAGTGCTAGACATCTATAATTAACAGTAAGTTATTGTATGTTCTCAAATAGCTAGAAGAGAGGAGCTCAAATGTTCTCATCATGAAGAAATGACAAATTTTTGCAGTGATGAATCTGCTAACTTCCCTTATTTGATCACTACACATCATATACGTGTATTGAAATATAACTCTGTAATCCACAAATATGGTCAATCAATACATTTCAATTGAAAAAAAAAATACCGCAGGAGAAAAAAGAGGAGAGGAACCCAAGTTTGAATCATAGCTCAGCCACTTGATCTCAGTGGCCTTGGGCAAGTCACTTCACCTCCCAGAGCCCCAGTTTCTTTATCTGTTCATGGAGGAGATGAGAACTCCTCAATGGGCTGCTGTGAAGATTAGATGTAACAGGGGATCCGGCCTCTTCGTCCCCCACCTACCTTCCTCCACTCCCACCTACCAGCTCTTCAAAGTTCTAAAATATTTTGAAATACTCAAAACTACTGAGTTAACCTGAACAATCCAATGGAAACATTAATCCAATGGAAAGTAGGTAAATGACTCTAATAGACATTTCAAAAAAGAAGTCATACAAGGACCAGAAAGCACATGAAAATGGTGGGTACACAGTTGTCACCTCCTGGAGTCCTTCAGAAGGGAGAAGAGCCGAGTGGGGAAGGTCCTGAGTAGCTGCAGCGGGCGGGACCCGTGGCTCAGGGAAGAAATCCTGCTGCTGTCGCTTCCTCAGCCGTGCATATTAGCACCATACTGAAGAGGAAACATTCCTATCTGTTCATTGTTCCTATAGACTGTTGTGTTTATAACCACCTCCCATGCTCTAGAGCCCCTTAGAAAGCAGATGCAGAACCAATTTCCAACCTCTAGTATTGGACAGTGTTTGCAACCAGGTAGGTTTTCGATACAGTAAAAGCCAGCATTCTAGCAACTAAAAGAGAATTGAACAGCATAAGGGTAACCTTGACATCCTTAACCAAATAAAAATTAAATCCTACAGTCTTAATACTGAATATTCTGTATCCAAATTCTTTAAAACGCATTTATTTTGGTGAGAAAAAAAACAGACCCTGGGAGGTTAAGAGCTTAGCTAAGATCACAGAGCTGGGTAGTGGGTTTGATCTTTTAGGACAACCTGTCTCCGACCCTGTGATATCACTGTGTGGCCGGCTGAGTTTCCTGCAGACTCCTCCACAGGTACTGTGGAGGAGCTCATGCACAGAAGATACTGTAGCTTGGCAATTCTTGCCACATGAGAAGGGATACCAAAAACCCAAATATCTGATGTCAATTATTAAAGAGAGTTGGGCTGGAAAAAGAAATTGTGGATTGAATTTTCAATGAGACCTGCAAGCATTTCAGAAAGGATTTCTGTGGCAGGAGGGGGGCGATCTGGATGGCACAGTAGGGTGTTTATGCGAAGAAAGAAACTGTTTCTAATTGTGGATGCTCAGCCAGACGCAATAATGAAGCCATTTACAGGAGGATGTCATGGGGATGTTTAAGAGCGACATGCTCGTCGGCCTAAGGAAATTATCTGCAGGATTTGGAAATGTAATTTGAAAAGGGGAGGAGAATTGGAAACCAAGAAATGTAATAGGTACCTTGAAGACGACATGCAGCATCATTTCGAGGCCATTTTTGCCAGGGTATTTCCCAGCAATGTTAGATGGGGACAAGTTGAATAGGTTGGCTCCCGTTTCTGTGCAGATGGCATGGACTAGCATTTCCTTCCCTACCCCAGACGGCCCAACCAACAGCAGCGACTTCACCAAAGGAGCTTTCTCATGCACTGCTGCAGAACCTAAAAAAGGCAGAGGCAAAGGCTCTAAAATCTCGCCAAGAAAATCAGTGGTTCTTAGACTAGGATACTGCCAGGCTGTCACTGTGTTGAGTGACCCCTAGTTTCTGCAACAGTGATAAATGTGTCAAAAGCATTTCAAACCAGAGGCATGCCGTCCATCCCAGCTGTCTCTGTGACACCCTTAATTTGTATGTCAGGCCTTGGGGTGAAGCCACCAGGTCTCGGTTGGTCCTCAGTACCCTTCTTCCCCACCCACACCACTATTGCCCTCAAACTCAGGATGTTGAAGTGCATTCCTGCAATGCTTACCTCTGTTTTTTTTTTTTTTTTGGAGGGGGTTTCTCTGCTTGTCAGCAGAGGCATTAAGTCCTCTGAATGGTTGGGAAGAGGAAGGCAGAGACAGAGACAATGCGGCTGACTGAGAAGTATGCATTTCCCTGGGACCCTCCCTCTTTCCTAGCATTGAGTGGTTCTTATATGATAAAGCAGAAGACCGAGGTCCCTGCAGCAGTAATCAGAACTTTGTTCTCCTGCCACGGCTTCTAGCTTGTCAGTAATGGCAGAGTTAAATGTGACACTTGATAATACAGTGACTTGATTGATTATAGTCATTCAGAGGTTCATGCCTCATACTTTCAAGCACTGCCGATCTCCTGGAGCCCAGAATGGGACACAGGCTTGACTATTCTCCATTGCAGTGACACAGCACGGCACGTATTGGGCACTAAGTAATAGTGAACAGAGTTAAATCCCGGAAAATGTTGTGATCAAAACATCTACTATCATATTAGTTTGCCTTTGGTCAACTACTGCGCTCTTTTTGGTCAGCTGTAAATAAGTCAATAAAATTATTATTGTGCTTTCTTCCCTTTCTTTTTTTCTTGTGTAATTGAAAAGATATGGGACATTTACATGATAGTTAGAGACATAATTTTTATGGTTACCTGCCATTCTGCACATAAACTTGAAAAGTAATTGAACAAATTCTCATTAAAATGAAATTAAATAAGCACGCTTTATTTGAGGTTAGTGAGGGATGCTGGTATGTGATATGGTAAGGAGATACTGTTTCTAAGACAGAAAAAAAAGATGCTGTTCATGTCCGTTGAGAAGACACCCAGGTGTGGAAGGCTGCTCTGTGCATGGCCCTGGCTAAAATGTGAAAAAGACTCAGGATTTGCTGTCTGGAGTTCATGGCCAGGAGGGGAGCTGAGATCTGAGCGGATATAACTAGAATGTGAAGTAAACAGTACTGAGATCTACGAGAGCCACAGAGAGTTCAGAGAAGAAACTAATTCCACCTGGAGGGCTTGGGCTGTTCTTGCAGGAGAAGGTGGCATCTGAACTGGCCTCGGAAGACCAGGCACAATAGGAACGTGCAGAGAAGGGTGTGTAGGAGAAGGTTCCAAATGATGGGGACACAGGACACAGGCCTGCATAAAAAATCAGGTTAGTATTAGCGGAGCGAGTGGCAGGGAATTCCGACTGGTGAGGTGGCAGGGGACGACAATAGGGGTGCGAGGGAGGCTGGTGCCAGCTCTTCCTGCCTGTCTCGCAGAGTCACCAAGAGACACAGCACATTTCCAGCTTTCACACATAAGCCCTTTTCCACTTGGGAGGATTAAAGAGTAACAAGGAAGCCAGTGTACCGTGTCCTAAACCCAGTATTGCCTCTTCCTGACCTCGTGACTCGGAGGAAT
Source organism: Cynocephalus volans (assembly GCF_027409185.1). Taxonomy (NCBI): domain Eukaryota; kingdom Metazoa; phylum Chordata; class Mammalia; order Dermoptera; family Cynocephalidae; genus Cynocephalus; species Cynocephalus volans. The sequence continues at coordinate 298,233,634 of NC_084460.1, forward strand.
TTCCTCCGCATCTTGGAAATGCTTACTAATGACCCTGTGAGGGCAGGACAACGTCCACCTGGACGGGGTCTGGCGGGAAACAAAGCAGCGGTGTGAAACTTCTGCGGACGCTGTTTCTGCTCCGTAAGCATCCTTCTCCCTTCCTCCACTCCTGATCTGCAGGGGACAGTAACATTCCAGGAGGGTAGGTGAACGCTAACCAGACACATCCTTTCCCTTATCTACCAAGGTGGCTTTGGAGCCTAAGCCCTAGTCTGGGAGCCCAGGCTGCAGCTGGTGTTTTCTGACCAGGTGTGGACAGTGTCTGTGTGGAGATGTCCTCAGCATGCTCAGCTGAGTGGCCCAGTTTGTTAATCTGAGCAGTGGCCACCACCGAGGTGACCTGAACAACTGGGCCCCAAACCACATTCCTTTTCATGACAGGATGCTATTATGGAATTTAAATAAAGCACCTGAAGGCTTATCTGTGCAGACTTCATCTGCCTGACTTGTTTATGCATTCCAGACATGCCACAAAACCTCTGTCCTGAGAACAAACATCTCCGGGCTCTGTGAGATGGAGTGGTATGGACAGCAGGTTCCTTGGTGGCAAAGGGAGGGCTCGGATGGGGGAGTTATGCTTCCTGAGTGCCCTTCTGTTATGCTTTCAAAGCCAGCTTCGAAAGAGCAGGTATCACCTCGTACCCGCAAGCTGAGGAAGTGACATGTACCACCCTTATTTGCTAGGAACGCCCCTAAAAACCTGTTAGCTCTTGGTGTCCTACTTTACTGCCTTCCACCACACTGTGATGAGGTATGAAGTCTAATCTATTTTATTTACATTGACTCCATAAATATTATGTATTTATTTTGTTGACCCCAAATTATGTTGGCCCCAAAATGTGATATATTTATGTTATATAATTTATATTATATATTATATATATAATTTATGTTGACCCCAAATTCCATTACTACTTCTGACATTAAGTTAGAGGAGGAATTAACTATTTCTTGCCAATAAGCTTAAATTCTTATTTTAGACAAAGTGGAACAATGTTATAAGTGTTCAGACTACTCCCATCTCATTTTGAGGCAATTTAAACAAACAAAAAATGATTTCTATTTCAGAATTGTTGTCAGAGCACAGCCTGGCAGGAGTTTCTGTCCCTGCCCCAGGTGACTCAGGTCATACACATATTAGAGCCATAAAAAAGAAAAGCGAATTAGAGCAGCAGATATCCGTGTTACTGAGAGCCCACCTCTCTTGCATCACCCGGCACGCCACAGAGCTCTGGCACGTCTGTCTAAATAATCACTTATTTAGCAGTGAGAATGAACTTAGCAAAAACTGGTTAAGCCTTAAAGGTGAGCATTATTATTGAATGGAACTATGCAAAAGTTAAGCTGCAATGCACCTGTGAGGACAAACAGAAACCCACTGTCAAAGCCAGCCAGTGGAGCACCCCTGCTTGTAGAAAAGGCACAACAGCACCTGTGAAGTCTTTACCTAATGGCAAGATCCCGTACAATGTGATGAGCTGCCTGACATCCAGGAGGGAAGGCATGGGTTCTATGGATAGCTGGCGAAGAGTGGTCCCCAGGTAGTTGTACTCACCTGGGGAGAAAAGAAACAGAGGATAAATGAATGGGAAACACTGCCGGTCTGAGCTGCATAATTTTGGCACTTGCAAAATAATCACAGAATCCAAATTTAACATTTCAGAGCAAATCTAATCATATTATGGAATCTTTATGAAGAACACATCTCTCAGATAAAGGTTTGGAGAAAATCCATCCAGCCAAGAAAGCACTGCTATAGTAGCTGTAGTAAACTGGGAATTATGTTGATTGTTACACCAACCTCCTAATATTTTTAAAAATAACATTTGAATATTGGGTTATGCGAAATGGGACAAAGTTCTAAAATGAGGGACATACAAAGAAGGCTAAAATATGATGGATTTTGCTTTATATATATTCCAAGAGATTATGTATAACATTTGCACAAACTTTAAAAATGAACTGCTTAAGATCCATGTGAAATTTGTATTGGAGCAGTGTAAATCTTAATCTAAAATGCAGTCATTTGAAAGGAAGGGTATGAGTCTAATTTAGGATAAATAGAAACATCTCCTTTTCAGGGTAATATTCATTTACATTTTTATCATTTTTAAAAGATTACCAAAGGAATAATATAGAAATAAATCTTTACAGGTTTAATTAGAAGATATCAAAGGGCTTAATTGTAACTAGTCATAAATCTGAAGTGTTATTTTCTAACTAATTTAGATAAGGTCACCAAGAAAATTAGTTTAGCTGTCTCCATTTATCATGAGGATGGACCTTTATAGGCTCATATGATTTTCTTTAGATTTGTATCTGAATCTGGAGTAAAAATACTCAATGAATGAATCACAGTGTCTTGACTTTTGTTTTCCTGATGCTTTCTTCCTATAACAAGTACTGACCTTGCAGAGCTTTTGACATTATAAATGTATGACAAATACAATTTGCACATTCATGTGTATATGAGATCCTAAAATACTAAAAGCTTTTAAGCATTTTCAAATGCTAAAAGAATTAGAGTTAATATTCAGATAATAATTGCTGTTTTGTTGTGGAGGGCTTCCTTTCAAAGCCTCCACATGAAAAAAAAAGTCCTCTGCAAGGACGACGGGTACGGGTTGGGAGGATGAGTAATAATGAGAACTTCCATTACAGCTTCAGATACCCGCGTTTTTTAATGAGCAGGTAATAAATAGAAGAGCGGGTAATTTAGCCTCCACTAGAATAGAAAGAGATCCTGTAGCAACCATCAAATCCAGTGCTGACAGCCAGTAAACAGGACATCAGAGGTGATATGAAAGGGACCCCAATTTCCCTGCTTATGTAAATTAATATCCAGATGCAGCATATTTTCTAGAACCTAACAGATTTTATTAAGACAAATTTTATTAAGTTGAATTAGTGGGTGTTGGTTCCCATAGAGTGAAGGGCACAACCAGCCTGAGCTGTTTGCCAAGCTCTGAGACTCACTCTGAAAGCATATTACTGTGTTTTGCTGTGTCCAGCATGGAAGCCATACCCCTGTCCCATCCACTTATTCAGAGCTTAGAAAGTTCAGGATTCCCGGCACAAGCACCAAGACCTCCACAAGGGAGAGAAGAAGAAAACGGCAGATGAAAAGATATTGAGACAGAGGGCATGAAGAAAGGGTCAGGTAACCCAGAACAATGGAAGACAAAGAAACAGGGACTGTGTTATGGGTTGAACTGGGTCCCCTTACAATTCGTATGTTGAAATCCTAATCTCCAGTATCTCAGAATGTGACCTTATTTGGAAATAGGGTTGTTGCAGATGCATTTAGTTAAGACGAAGTCATTAAGGTGGGCCCTAAATCCACAAGGACTGGTATCCTTATAAAAAGGAGAAATCTGATAGAGAGATAGATGTGCACAGAGGGAGAACGCCATGCAAACATGAAGGCAGAGATGGGCTGATGCTTCTACACACCAGCAAATACCAAAGGCGGCCAGAAAACCACTGGAAGCTGAGGGAGAGACCTGGAATGGATTCTCCCTCACCGGCCTCAGGAAGACCCCACCCAGCGGACACCTTGACTTTGAACTTCCAACCTCCAGGACTGTGAGCCAGTCCTTTTCTGTTGTTTACGCTCCCGTCTGTCACACTTGCTGGGCAGCCTCAGCAAACTAATACAGAGCGAGTAAAATAATTGAAGGAATAAGAATGTTAACAGCACAGCTAAAAAAGTAATGAGAAATAAAAAACATTTGAGAAATAACAGATGAAATCAGCCTCTTATGTTTCCATTCTACCTCACACAGAATTAAAAAGAGAGTGAAGAATGGAGCAATCTGTAAAAAGCACTAGCTTCTAAGTAAGTTTCTCAAAGCCAAGGGGCGAGAGAACGCAGGAGGCCCCGTTGGGCTGGCGGGCTTCCCAGAGGCACAAGGACAGCCGGTCATTTATGTCCCCCCGCTTCCCCCATGCACTGCGAGGACTGCACGTGGCATCATCTTCTAGTAACAAGGACAGGGATACAGCGCTAGGCAGTTAAACTCCAGGGGCATCAATCTGTGTACAAAGTTTGCTGGGGATGTTGGAGGTTACATTTACGTCCCACGCAGGCTACCAGCTTCCAGAAGGAGGTGTAAATGTCCTGGTTACTCAACAGAGGGGCTACTATGCGTTAACTTTCTGATGCAACGGCTCTGCCAAGGTCATGATGTGTGAGCGCACTCGCGATTCCAATGCTACAGATGTTTTTCTTATGCAAGTATGAAAATCATAGCTTCTAGGAGTGAACTGCTGGGAATGCGTTGAGTCCTCCAATCTTTGGGGCAGGCTATGAACACCAAGGGGAATGTGAAAGACATTAACCCAGCCTGGGTCAACGTTTCAACCAAACGCCGAGTCACTGAACATGGGCGTGGCAGGACGATTTAGGGGAATGCTAGTCTGTGTGTGCTCTCCCTGGGTGTCCCCTCAAGTGGGTGGCCAGCCCTCTCTGTGCTTTGTGTTTCTGTGAAGTGCACAGGGAAGGAGGCATGCCGAGGCACCAGAAAGCCCACGGCCCCTCCTCTTACCAGCACAGCCCCGAGCCCACCTAAGCTGGGCGATGACACCAGCATCCGCAGGAGCAGAAACGGGAGCAGGGGCAGTAGCTGACCGCTGTGCCCAGCATGGCTGGGGTGCGCTGTCTAGTAACTCCTTTAATAGTCACAGCAATTTAATGAGGCAGCTGCTGTCATTAACCCCATCCTACACTGGTGGAAACAGAGACAGAAAGATTAAGGAAAGGACAAGCGTCTTGGAGGGAGGCAGCTTCAGAAGGCAGGAAGGGAAGAGAGACAGCCTGGGAAGAAGAGAGCTGTGGGCATGGGGGTCTTCATGGGCACCAGGTCTAGAATCTCTCTGCAGTACCCTGGGACTACCTGGGAACTGGGGACCTTGGTGATATCTGCAGGTGGGGGCAGGGGTTCCCAAGAAAGACTTTTTGAATAACCTTGTCGGGGTTTAGAGCTTGTGAAGCCAAGTGATGGAGTTTGGATTTATTGTCCTCCCAGAACTCATGGAAATCTGATCTCCAATGTGGCAGTTTGGGTCATGGGGGCGGATCCCTCATGAATGGATTAATGCCCTCCCTGGGGGAGGGGGGGATTAATGAGTGAGTTCTCGCTCTATTAGTTCCCACGAGAGCTGGTTGTTTAATAGACTCTGGCACCTTTCCTCTCTCTCTCTCTCGCTTCCTCTCACCATGTGATCTGCTTGTACCCACCGGCTGCCTGCCACTTTCCGCCATGAGTAGAAGCATCCTGAGGCCTGTGCCAGATGCAGCTGTCCCAGAATCATAAGCCAAATAAACCTCTGTTCTTTATAAATTACCTAGTCTCAGGTATTTCTGTTATAGCAACACAAAATGGACTAATACACCAAGTTAAGGTGACTTGAGGAAAGTAAGGACATGTGCTAGTTCTTGCACACCTGAGACTGTGGCAGGAGCTTTGGGTGCAGGGCTAGTACTTGGAGCGGGGTGGTGAGCAGGGGCAGTGCTAGAGAGGAGCTGGTAGCAGAGACTGGAGGTCTGGGCCTCAGGGGAGTGGGACATTGTGGGCTCTGCACTGCAGGCTCAGCATCCTCTGGCTCCATTTCCTCCTCTACAGCACTAACCTGCTATGATTCTGACTATTGGGATTTGAGCAGTGTTCAGAGGAGAGTGGAATTACTAATCTGAAGGCTCTGGAAACCAGCTTCATGTCCCAGCAGTGCCGAGAGGGGCTGATTTGGGTGGAGGGTTCCTGGTCTGGTGGGAAATGTACAGGCCATGGAACCATGTTCTGTGTCTGGGGGTCCATGTTCCTGCCCCACCTGGATGAGAAGCTGAGGAGGTTCGGCCCCCCTGCCTTGCTCTCCCCGTGTAGATGCAGGACAAAAGGGCTCTGAGCGCCCAGTGCTTGCAGCGCAGGCCCCTGGAACAGCAGGATGGGTAGGTGGGGGTGCCTGGATCCCCCTCTTGTTAATTCTCTTCTAAGACAAGACCACAAGGCACGACTACCTGAGTGCTGAGGACAGGGTGTGTTCCAGAGGCAGGCGGGTGTTTACAAGCCCCTAAACTCAGCTGATGAGGAAGTGGCTCCCCAGCCGTACCAGAGCCCAGTTCCCCCAGTGTGGGAAGCCTGCAATGCCAGGCCGTGGAGGGTAACCACAGGCTCGCTGTTCGTTGAACTCTGCTCAGGGATCAAACAACATTTTGCATCATCCCAGGGATGACGCTCCTCCACGTGCCCACCCCAATCGCAGCTCTCTCCCTCTTGCCAAAAGAAAGCACTGTCCCAAATTGCACAGTGATCTCTTCCTTGTACTTTTTTATAGTGTTATTACCAAAGTGCACATGCTCAGAGGCTAGTCTGTCGTAGGTCAATCTTAAACTTCGGGTTCCCTTTATCCGTTCTCTTCTGTGCAGTGTAGGAAGAAGCTGGGTGTCCTCCCACAGTCTGGACTATGCTAACTGCATGCACGTGGAGGGTCCACTGTGTTCCTCTGCATGTCCTGCAAACTGGCTGCTGCATCCAGAGGCGTGGTCACACTGAGATTCAGCACTGTTGGCAAGACTTCAGGATGTTTTCTTTCTTTTTTTTTTTTTTTAATTTTATTTTGTCAATATACATTGCAGCTGATTATTGTTGCCCATCACCAAAACCTCCCTCCCTCCTTCCTCCCTCCTCCCCCGACCGATGTACCCTCTGTTTGCTTGTCGTATCAACTTCAAGTAATTGTGGTTGTAATATCTTCTCCCCCCCCAGTTTTTTTTTTTTGGTGTGTGTGTGTGTGTGTGTGTGAATTTATATATTAATTTTTAGCTCACACCAATAAGTAAGAACATGTGGTATTTGTCTTTCTGTGCCTGACTCGTTTCACTTAATATAATTCTCTCAAGGTCCATCCATGTTGTTGCAAATGGCAGTATTTCATTCGTTTTTATAGCTGAGTAGTATTCCATTGTGTAGATGTACCACATTTTCCGTATCCACTCATCCGATGATGGACATTTGGGCTGGTTCCAACTCTTGGCTATTGTAAAGAGTGCTGCGATGAACATTGGGGAACAGGTATACCTTCGACTTGATGATTTCCATTCCTCTGGGTATATTCCCAACAGTGGGATAGCTGGGTCGTATGGTAGATCTATCTGCAATTGTTTGAGGAACCTCCATACCATTTTCCATAGAGGCTGCACCATTTTGCAGTCCCACCCACAATGTATGAGAGTTCCTTTTTCTCCGCAACCTCACCAGCATTTATCGTTCAGAGTCTTTTGGATTTTAGCGATCCTAACTGGGGTTAGATGGTATCTCAGTGTGGTTTTGATTTGCATTTCCCGGATGCTGAGTGATGTTGAGCATTTTTTCATATGTGTGTTGGCCATTCATATATCTTCCTTAGAGAAATGCCTACTTAGCTCTTTTGCCCATTTTTTAATTGGGTTGCTTGTTTTTTTCTTGTAAAGTTATTTGAGTTCCTTATATATTCTGGATATTAATCCTTTGTCAGATGTATATTTTGCAAATATTTTCTCCCACTCTGTTGGTTGTCTTTTAACCCTGTTAATTGTTTCTTTTGCTGTGCAGAAGCTTTTTAGTTTGATATAATCCCATTTGTTTATTTTTCCTTTGGTTGCCCGTGCTTTTGGGGTCATATTCATGAAGTCTGTGTCTAGTCCTATTTCCTGAAGTGTTTCTCCTATGTTTCCTTTAAGAAGTTTTATTGTTTCAGGGTGTATATTTAAATTCTTAATCCATTTTGAGTTGATTTTAGTATACGGTGAGAGGTATGGATCTAGTTTCATTCTCCTGCATATGAATATCCAGTTATCCAAGCACCATTTGCTGAAGAGGCAGTCCCTTCCCCAGTGAATAGGCTTGGTGCCTTTGTCAAAGATCAGATGGAAGTAAGTGTGTGGGTTGATTTCTGGATTCTCTATTCTATTCCATTGATCAGTGTGTCTGTTTTTATTCAGTACCATACTGTTTTGGTTATTATAGCTTTGTAGTATAGCTTAAAGTCAGGTAGTGTTATGTCTTCAGCTTTATTTTTTTGGCTCAGCATGGCTTTGGCTATGCGTGGTCTTTTATTATTCCATATAAGTGTCTGGATAGTTCTTTCCATTTCTGAGAAAAATGTCTTTGGAATTTTGATGGGGATTGCATTGAATTTGTATATCACTTTGGGTAGTATGGCCATTTTCACTGTGTTGATTCTTCCAATCCAAGAGCATGGGATATCTTTCCATCTTCTTGTATCCTCTCTAATTTCTCTCAGCAGTGGTTTGTAGTTCTCATTATAGAGATTTTTCACCTCCTTGGTTAACTCAATTCCTAAGTATTTTATTTTTTTGGTGGCTATTGTAAATGGGCAGGCTTTCTTGATTTCTCGTTCTGCATGTTCACTATTGGAGAAAAGAAATGCTACTGATTTTTTTGTGTTGATTTTGTATCCTGCTACTGTGCTGAAATCATTTATCAATTCCAACAGTTTTTTTGTAGAGGTTTTAGGCTGTTTGATATATAGGATCATGTCATCTGCAAACAGTGACAGTTTGACTTCATCTTTTCCAATCTGGATGCCCTTTATTTCCTTCTCTTCTCTGATTGCTCTGGCTAGTACTTCCAACACTATGTTGAATAGGAGTGGTGAGAGTGGGCATCCTTGTCTAGTTCCTGTTCTTAAAGGAAAAGCTTTCAGTTTTTCCCCATTCAGGATGATATTGGCAGTGGGTTTGGCATATATGGCTTTAATTATGTTGAGATACTTTCCCTCTATACCTAACTTATAGAGGGTCTTTGTCATGAATGAGTGCTGAACTTTATCAAATGCTTTTTCAGCATCTATAGAGATGATCATATGGTCCTTGTGTTTGAGTTTATTAATATGGTGTATCACATTTATTGATTTGCGTATGTTGAACCAACCTTGCATCCCTGGGATGAATCCCACTTGATCATGGTGAATAATTTTACGTATGTGTTGCTGCATTCTGTTTGCTAGTATTTTAGTGAGGATTTTTGCATCTATATTCATCAAGGATATCGGCCTGTAGTTTTCTTTTTTGCTTATATCTTTACCTGGTTTTGGTATCAGGATGATGTTTGCTTCATAGAATGAGTTTGGGAGACTTGCGTCTGTTTCAATCTTTTGGAATAGTTTGTAAAGAATCAGTGTCAATTCCTCTTTGAATGTATGGTAAAATTCTGCTGTGAGTCCATCTGGTCCTGGGCTTTTCTTTGTTGGGAGCCTTCCGATAACAGCTTCAATCTCCTTTATTGTTATTGGTCTGTTCAGATTTTCTACATCTTCATGGCTCAGTTTTGGGAGCTTCTGTGTGTCCAGAAATTTATCCATTTCCTCCAGATTTTCAAACTTGTTGGCGTATAGTTGTTTATAGTAGTCTCGAATGATTCCTTGTATTTCAGATGAATCAGTTGTACTTTCGCCTTTTTCATTTCTAATTTTGGTTATTTGAGTCTTCTCTCTTCTTTTTTTTGTTAGCCATGCTAATGGTTTGTCAATTTTATTTATCTTTTCAAAAAACCAACTTTTTGATTCCTTGATCTTTTGAATTGTTTTTTTGGTTTTAATTTCATTCAGTTCTGCTCTGATCTTAACGATTTCTTTCCGTCTGCTAACTTTAGGTTTGCATTGTTCTTTTTTTTCTAGTTCTTTAAGGTGAAGTGTTAGGTTGTTCACTTGCCATCTTTCCATTCTTCTGAGGTGAGCATTTAATGCAATAAATTTCCCCCTTAATACTGCTTTTGCAGTATCCCACAGGTTTTGGTATGATGTATCATTGTTTTCATTAGTTTCAATAAATTTTTTGATTTCCTGCTTGATTTCTTCTTGGACCCATATGTCATTAATTAGAATGCTGTTTAATTTCCATGTGTTTGTATAGTTTCCAGAGTTTCGTTTGCTATTAATTTCTAGTTTTAATCCACTGTGGTCTGAGAAGATACATGGGATAATTCCAATTTTTTTGAATTTATTGTGACTTGATTTGTGACCTAATATGTGATCTGTCCTGGAGAATGATCCATGTGCTGATGAGAAGAATGAATATTCTGAGGTTGTTGGATGGAATGTTCTGTAGATATCTGCCAATTCCAATTGGTCTAGAGTATTGTTTAGATCTTGTGTTTCTCTACTGATTCTTTGCCTAGATGATCTGTCTAATATTGACAGTGGGGTGTTCAGGTCCCCTGCTATTATGGTATTAGTGTCTATTTCCTTCTTTAGGTCTAATAGAGTTTGTTTTATAAATCTGGCTGCTCCAACATTGGGTGCGTACATATTTATGATTGTTATGTCTTCTTGATGGATCAGTCCTTTTATCATTAAGTAGTGTCCCTCATTGTCTCTTTTTATGGTTTTTAGTTTAAAGTCTATTTTGTCAGATATAAGATTAGCTACTCCAGCTCGTTTTTCTTTTCTGTTTGCATGGTAAATCTTTTTCCATCCTTTCACTCTTAGTCTGTGTGAATCTTTATGGGTGAGGTGGGTCTCTTGTAGGCAGCATATAGTTGGGTCCTCCTTTTTGATCCAGTCAGCCAGTCTGTGTCTTTTGATTGGGGAATTTAAGCCTTTTACATTAAGAGTTGTTATTGAAAGGTGTTGATTTATTCCTAGCATTTCATTGGTTGTTTGGTTGTCTTAGGTGTCTTTTGTTCCTTGCTTTCTGATTTACTGTTTGGTTTCTGTGTTTGTTGGTTCCTTAGGTTGTAGATAGTGTTTTTGTTTGTTTATTTTTTCTTCATGAATGCCATTTTTATTATACTAGTAGGTTTTATTTTTCTTGGGTTTTTATGGCAGTGGTAGCTATTTTTCAGGAACGAAACCCAGTACTCCCTTGAGGATTTCTTGTAAGGGTGGTCGTGTGGTAGTGAACTCCTGCAGTTTTTGTTTGTCTGAGAAATATACTATTTGCCCTTCATTTCGGAAGGATAGCCTTGCAGGGTAGAGTATTCTTGGCTGGCAATCTTTGTCTTTTAGTATTTTGAATATATCATCCCATTCCTTTCTAGCTTTTAGGATTTGTGATGAAAAGTCTGATGTTAACCTGATTGGGGCTCCCTTATAGGTGATTTGACGCTTCTCTCTTGCAGCTTTTAAGATTCTCTCTTTGTCTCTGAGTTTTGCCAACTTGACTATGACATGTCTTGGAGAAGGCCTTTTTGGGTTGAATACGTTTGGAGATCGTTGAGCTTCCTGGATCTGAAGATCTGTGATTTTTCCTATACCTGGGAAGTTTTCTGCCAATATTTTGTTGAATATGTTTTCAATGTGATCTCTGTTTTCCTCCCCTTCTGGAATTCCCATGACTCAGATATTTGAGCGCTTAAGGTTGTCTGATATCTCTCTCAGATTTTCTTCAATGTCTTTGATTCTTTTTTCTTTCTTTTTTTCTGCTTGTGTTATTTCAAACAGCCCATCTTCAAGTTCAGAGGTTCTCTCTTCAACTTGGACAAACCTGCTGGTTAAACTCTCTGTTGTGTTTTTTATTTCGCTGAATAACTTTTTCAGTTCAGCAAGTTCTGCTACATTTTTTTTTCAGGACATTGATTTCCTTGTACATTTCCTCTTTCAGGTCCTGTATACTTTTCCTCATTTCATCATGATGTCTAGCTGAGTTTTCTTGTATCTCATTCAGTTTCCTTAGAATTATCACTCGAAATTCTTTGTCAGTCATTTCAAGGGCTTCTTGTTCTTTAGGATCTAGAGTTTGAGATTTATTAACTTTTGGTGGTGTACTTTCTTGATTTTTTGTATTTCTGGTATCTTTTTTTGATGTTTATTCAGTGTGGCAGGGGGTTTCACAGTCCACCGGTTTGAGACTATTGACTAACTAAGATGTTGCTGTGGTTGCCAATTTGGTATGGCTACCTCTGTGACTGCTCAGTTGGCCTCTAGTGCCTTGTGTGTACGGTTGCCTCAGGTCTTGGGCCTCTCCTGGGAGCCATCTCTCTGTTCAGCTTGGACTCTGCTGGGCTGCTGGATCATGGGGCGGTACCGCAGGGTGTGTGATCTCTGCTGAGCTTTCACTTCCCGTGCAGGACTTCTCCCTGTTCCGCTCTGGCCCAGGCTGTTGGATCGTGCAGTGGCGACCCCACAGGGTGTGTGGTTTCTGTCGAGTCTCTGCCTCCCTAGCTGGATGTCTCCCTGCTCTGTGCGCACTGGGCTGGGCTGGGACGTGTCTTCTGCTACCCTCGTCTATCAGCTGGGCCTTCAAGACCCTGCTTGCACCGCCTCGCCCAGGAAGTCTAGCAAGTTTCTGCTAGGCACAGATGACCGGTCGCTTTGGGTGCCTTTGTAGCACTGTGTAGATCTTTCTCGGGACTTATCACCTTCCTCCTGGTATCGCGGTTATTTGTGTACTTGTCTTATCTCCCACACCAGAGCTTAGCTCCTCAGGGGAGGAGCTCGCAGCACATGGTTCACCTTTGTATCCCCCCAGCGCGGACCAAGTCTGGTGCCTGCCCGCAGTCAGCTCTCTGGCAGGTTCAAGCGGACTTGGGAATTCTCCAACCACACTATTCCTAACCCAAAATTGGTTAGGTGTTTTTCCGAACTGGTGGCCGTAGGGATGGTATCTGCCTCCTAGTAACAGGAAGTTTACTGGAAGCCAGAGCCCAGGATGCGGTGGAGTGACAGTCGGCCCCGCCCGTACTTCCTTGCCCTCCCGACACTGGCCGGGGACGCCCCACGCTACCAGCCCCACCAGAGAACCATGGAGGGATTGGGAGGGGAGGCCAGCCCGCAGGTCCCGGGAAGCCCCACGCTGGGGCAAGCAAGTGGGAAGGCTCAGTGAGGAGCTGAGCCAGGTGAGGAGGACAGGCTTGGCTGAGCCGGGCCAGAGCTGCCACCACTTGAGAAAATTGAGGCAGCCCTGGGGGCGGTGAGTGGCCCGGTGATGCAGGCAGAAGCCGGGCAGGCGTCAGCCCCCCAAGCAGGGCCGGTTCGGGGGTCACTCAAAGGGCTGTGCCAGGTTGGGCTGCTCCCTCTCTGCCTCTGGTTTGTCGCCTTCCCCATTCTCAGCTCCCACCTCCTTGGGCTGCTCGCTCGGTCCCGTGGCACGCTTGGGCGCTCCCAGGAATCTTCTTTTATGCCGGCCTAAAAACTCGAATCATGAATGGGGCAGCTGGCTGCCTTCAGCGTGGCCCCAGCCTCCGGGATCCTGTCTGCATCCACAGCAGCCCTGGCGCCATGTTCCCTGTTTAGAGACTCGCTTTTGCAGCTAAGAAACAGTTCTTTTCCTGCTCCACACTTCAAAGCTGTTGCCTGTAAATGAGGCAGCCTCTCCTGCCAAGGGCAAAGTGGCGGTCAGCCCCCACGATCAGCCAGCAGCAGCGGTCCTCCCTTAAGAGATGGCGAGAGGAAGGTCCACAAGTTTCCTGGCTGCCTAAGGCCCAGTGGCCGCCTTTTCCACCTCAGCTACTCCGTGCCAACCGCCGCAGCCGCCGCCATCTTGAAGCCCTTTACGTTCAGGATGTTTTCTAAAACGTTTTTCCCCTTTCTTATATTTCTTGAGTTTTGTCACCTCATTTCTGAATTATTTTCTAATTGTATTTTGTGTTGTTCTTACACGTCTTCTACAATTTTTTAAGTATATTAGCTTATTTTGAAATAGTAGTTTCCAGTGTAGATCTGCTTTATGGGGATGGTAATTTTTCCTTATTCATTTTATCCTTATGGTAATTTAGGGTGGGCTTTGACCTTGAGCTTTTCATTGCTCAAATCTACGTGAGTTAACGCTCCCACACTTTTAGAAAAAGGTGTGGTCTAGGACAGTGTTTCTACTTACCTGGTGCTCCCTCTTCTGTTGTTCCATATATGTCACAAATACAGTGGCTTGCTTTCAGAGACATTCTGGCTCTGCTCCCCTCTCCCAACTTTTTCTGTTTTTTTTTTTCTGTTTCATTTTAATTTTCTATTCCTGTTCAATTTTGATTCTGTTCCCGAGAGTTTCCTCTTAGCATGGGGCCCCGTGTCTAGGTAGGGAGCTGAGGCAGGTTGCTTTCACGGGGTTACGAGATTTAGACTGCTCTAGCCCCTTCACAGTTTGCATTCTGGCCCTTTGCACACGTCTGCCAGTGCAGGGGCACAACCCCTCCCAGTTCCACTTCAACTCTTCCCTTGCCCAGTGCACTTTCCAGCTAGTGCTGCTGGTCATTTGGGGGCTCTCCTGTTCTCAGGTCCTTCAGTGTCCCCAGTGGCTTGTATTTTAGGGTCCAAGGAGGAAACCTTGTCATTTAGTTTTGGTGTGCCTTGCCTGTGGGTTTTTATTTTTGCTGCCTAGTTTCTCTATTTGTTATGTGGGGATTTGGGAAGATACACTGCCATCTTTTAAGCTAAGGATCTCAGCTGGGAAAACATAAGGAAAATATGGACAAGGTCAAAGAGTGCCAGCCCTTGGGGAAATTTGACTGATTTTGTTAGATTGGGTCATTTTCAAAGTCTCTTTTAGGTGGCTATCCCATCCACTTTGACCTTAGTCATCTTAAAGATGCCACCTGGAAACTGACAGATCACTGGAAAAATCCAGAATGGGTAAGAAATTTTAAGGAATTGAGAAATCAGTCCACAAATAGTTATTGAGAATCTACCATGTGCCAGGCACTGTACTAAGCACTAGGATCTTTTATTCAGAGATCCGAACCTGATATAAAAGACGTTCTGTTAAAATGGCCATTAAAAAAAATAAATAACAGAATGAACAGAATTAGGGGAATACATGAGAAAACTCTCTAGCCCTTGACTGAGAAATACTTAAAATAAATAGAAACCCAATACACATTCCACTATGCGTTCTGTCAAAACTCTTATACTATTAATAGGAAATGTGAAAGCTCTTCCAAGCCCTCAAGAAGGAAACAATCATCCTCTGATCAAGGGAAAATGCCAGGCTTCTGGCTCTCTCCTTGCAAAAAATTGGGTCAATGTAAACTTTAGAATGAATAATGATAGGACAGATTATAATACCTTGAATAAAAAGAGAAATCATGTGTCTGCACTGATACCACAACCATTTAAAAATATTTCCTACTTCCTTACAGAGGAACAGAATCTACTAAATGTGAAAGAAATGACAGAAAGAGAAAACCCCCATTTTACAACCACTGCAGCAATAGTCGATGCAGGCAAAGCCATCGGTGGATGCTAAGACGTTTGGGTGAAAGACTGTTGGGGACAGAATCTCCAGAGCCTCAAAGTCTCACGCACAGATTGCTCGTTGATTAGAAACAGAAAGAAGAAGTTTCACAATGGAAAAGTCTGGGAACAGCACCTCTGCCACATGATTAAACTCAATGTCACCAGTGATGGGACACAGTGGCACTGTGTGCCCCCGGGGGAAACCTGAAAAGGACGCACTATCACCTATGCGGTTTTCCTGTCAAAAACGTTCAACCTGAACAAATAACGAGGAAACCATCAAACAAATTCAACTGAGGGACAGTCTGTAAAACAGCTCAGATGCTTCAAAATTGTTAGTGTTGTGAAGGACTAAAACAGGCAAACTGTTCCAGATGACAGCATTAAAGGAGACTGATGAGACGGCAGCCACATGCACGACCCTTGACTGGATTTTAGGTTGAGAAAGACGGTTATAAAGGACATGATCAGGACTATGGGGGACACTGAATATTAATGATATATTTGGTAACAGTACTGTATGAATGCTAAATTTTCTGAGTGTGATTGTCCTCTTGTAGTTATGTAGGAGAATGTGCTCATTCATTGGAGAAACTTTTCTCATGGAAGTGAAAATAATATTTGCCTTAGGCGGCAGACTTATGAAGAATTTTTAAGCTTTAAGTGTGTTTTCAAGTCATTACATTTTTTTTTATAAAATTAGGAGAAAACATTGTTGAAGATTGTGATGCCAATGTCCCCACCTCTTTCCTCCAACGACTTCTGTCTCTACTGGAAGGAATCCCTCCTGTAAAGACTGTGTGTTGGGGAAGCATGAGGTGCTGCCCGCTGGAGACACTTTGTTGAAACACGAAAGCATAAACCATTCTTCATCACCTTAAGTCAGATTATGCCAGAAAGAATACCACAAGGAACCTTGTTAGCAGGTTAAAAAAACCTGCTTCTACCATGTTAGGAGAGAGAGATTCTCTTAATGAACTTAATTTTATTAAGAGAATCCATTTTATTAAGAAAATCTATTTTTTCACAGTATCCTCTTAGGTTATTCAAATCAATTCAGTCTGATAAACATTTATCAGAAGTCGCCACAGGCCAGGTTTTGGTTTGGATAAAAACACAAGTGAAACGTATTTCCAGCTGCTGGGCCCTCAAAGACCCAAGGGATGTCATGGGACACGTCCACACACTATTCTTCATGTACTTTACCAATGTAATCAGAGAGGTTGACTGTCAGAGGGCGGATCAGCAACCCTTCCTGCACCAGCTCCTTATACAGGGACTCGATGGTCCTGGGGACAAAGCAGATGGTCTGTTTCATGAGCACACACCTCAAATCCTCAGCACTATTTCTGTTAATCATCACATACGCAAAGAACTTAAACCAGATCTGTTTCAAAGTACGTTTGTATACATGCAAACAGATGGATTTTGAAAGTGTCTCTACAATTTGGGGATAAATTGGGCTTTTTAAAAACAGTACTTTCACTCATCCATGTGTATATCTGATGTTTCCCATTAATAAGAATGATATCTTTGGGTATCTGAGACCAGCTATAACTCCTGCAGTCTGCCCTTCCATCCATCTTCATGATGGCACAAATATGAATTAGAAATTGCCCAATAATAATAATGCAATGGGCCCGTAATTATACATTCAGTTAGCATCTGCATGCAGTAGAAGATCATTAATCCCCTGTAAAATTTATGTTTCCTTTAAAGCCAACAGCGTAATAGTTTAAAAGATATAGCTACAAAGAACAAAGGCTTATACTGGAGATAATTCCTATATAAAAGATAAAACGTCTAAAGCTGTGAGTGTAATGATTTTTTAGGAGGCTATTTTACTTTTTTGGAGTGTTTACAGATGTCAAAACCATTCCTGTAAGAGGGCCTTGGGCACATAGCCAGCACTCTGGTAATTTATACTAATTCAGAAAAAATGGACATAGGATCCGACTTAATGGGTGGAACTCCCAATGATACTGGTTTGGCTTACAGGAATTCAAATAGGTTAAGCTCAAATACTATTCAGTATGATCCTTTGAGATGTTCTGTCTTTTTCTTTTTATTCTTCCGTTCTACCCTAGTCTTTCTTTAAGTTGAGAATTGTAGATATATTTATACAAGTATTTAAACAGTCTTTGACTGTTCTATGATCCAAGTTAGTGTGATTAAGAGACGCAGGAATAGCAGGAAGACTCAGGCCAAATGCTATTGGAATAAATGTTAATCCAATGACCCCAGTCTTTGGTTGACCAAAATTGTACTCCATCAAATATATTTAAAATAGTATGCCCTTTGCTGATGATTAAGAAAAGTTTAACTGAAATGGAATTTGGGATAACAGTATCTGACATACATCAAAGGAGTATTAATTACAGTGTTTTAACTTGAATACTTATTTAATATAAACATACAACATAGGCATTAAATGTTAACATAAAATGGAAGAAGGTTTTCTAAAATATTCATAATGAAATATATTAAGTGGCCTTGAATACAAATCTATATTTGGATTTTTTCTAGTAAAATAAACTTTTATCGTGGAATAAAACATTTTCAACTATAAAACTAACTTAAACTGTGTTTAAAATACCAGTTTAAGGGTAATATTAATTTAATGAGAGAAACAGAAGTTGCCTCACAGTACTGTGGCAGAAATAACCCTAGTTTAGTGGCTTAGGGTCTTTAAAATTAATATAAAAAGACTTTCAGGAATGAGACGAGGTTTTCCGTATTTCTGGCTATAGAAATAAATCCAATACGGGTCTCTACTCATTTCACTAGAGAATTGCTGGCAGCTCATTTACGACGGGTCAGCTGTAAGGAGGCATGTGCCAAGAGTACGTCCAATGCCTCGTGGACACTGTCCATGAGCCACACACGTGTGGCCTTCTTTGTGAAAGCAGCATTTTATTCAGTAAAGCGGTACTTTACATGCAGGAAAATGTGGGTGAAAAATCTTAACTTAGTGGCGGGTTCATATTGGTTTGATTTTAGTTCTTGGTTTGTCCTTGGATAAGGCACATAACATGATCTTCACTTGAAAGACTTCACCATGTTTTGTGACTAATGCTAATAAGAACAAAGGAGAAAAGTGGCATTTAAAAGCTACTAAAACACACCAGTGGCACCGTGTGTATGGGTGGGCTAGACCATCCTCAAGGGACGGAACTATGATGCCCTTTTTGTCCCCAGGAGCTGCCCCAGGAGGCATCGAGTTCCTGCATGAACAGATGCACATCTCCACAGGAATTGGGGCATTTGAGTCTCAAAATGCTGACCCTGAATCATTCCCCAAACAATGAAACCTCAAGTGGGGAAACCTGCAGCCCCTCCCTCTAGGAATATCCTTGGAAAGCCTTTTCTGTACAGAGTCAAAGCCCACGCCCGCTCTGGCTGTTTCCCAGAGGCTGCTCGCCAGGACTCCACGCACATGTGCTGGCTCTGGGGCGCTCTGGCCTCCTTTCCAGAGAGTTCTAAGCTAGGGAGCACCCCAAAACAGGGGAGCAAAACATGTCGACACATTCACAGAACCCATGGGAAGAATGGTATTTGTTCAAAATGATTTCTGACATTCACTTATTAGTGACTTTAATACCTTGATCATATTTCAAAACCTATTGAAAACTATTTATTTTCAATTTTCAATCTCTTAAGGGCCATTTCAGCTTAAACAGTGAGCACAGAAAGTTATTCATTGGTACTAAAGTGCACCAGTGAGGCCCAAGGAGATGGAAAATCTCCTTTCCGAGGCTCTGCCTCGGCCTCGGCACTCCTTCCCCAGGAAGTGAGAAGGCGCCTCGGGGGCTGGCCCAGGGCTGGGCAGGAACTCAGTCTCACAAGTTGCATTAGGATGTTAGTTCTTAAGATTAAAAAAAAAAAAAAAAAAAAAAAAATCACCTTCCCACATTCCCCAAAGAATTTTTAAACTTAAAAAGTTACATGAATTCAGAAGCAGTAGGGGCCCACGTTTGCCTCCTGGGCCCGGGCAGGCATCTTTCCTGTCTAGGATTTGTGCAGGAAAGCACTTGCCCATTTCAGCCCATACCTCTCCCCTGACTCTGTCGAGGATGAAGGGGTTATGGTGTGGTGCGAAAGAGAGGGGACACCTTGCCTGGTCACGGAGGACTCAGGCTGCGGCTCAGGGTTTCAACCTGTTCTCTGGGGCACCACCCCCCACGTGCATCCCAAGAAAACAAGCCCATTCCTCACCTGTCAGCTGTCAGATCTTTATCCTTCTTCCCCTTTTTCCCTTTCTTCCTCCCTTTATTTTTCTGAAAGAAAATGGAAATAACCAACAATTTAGTAAAAACAAGCAAGCAAATTAGCACTAGAAATGAGCTAAGCCAATGTTTTGCGGGGTGATGGGAGGCGAAAAGTTAATTGTGGTACATTGATCATGGGGCTGCGGTTTTCATGGACAGAGGGATCGGCCCAGAAAACCCCAAGCTGCTTATGTGAACATGTCCCTCTGTGGATTGAAAATGAAGTCTCTACTGTGGAACCTTCATGGGGTCCAATTCCAAACAGGCCCTGAGTATTCTGGCTGTTTTTCAGGGCTCTGGCACAGTGGACTACAAAGCATGAGTGCCATGTGCTCATCCAGAGAATCAAGCTGTGTTTGTCTTCGGTACCTGCTATGGTCTGAATGTTTGTGTTCCCCCTGCCTTGGACTGAGTGTCCCCCCAAAACTTGAACCCCACTGTGACAGTGTTAAGAGGGTGGGAAATCCTGTCATGGTAATTGAAAGGTGGGGCCTTGAAGAGTGATTAGATTCTGAGGACCATGCCCAGTGAATGGATCAAAAATGGTGGTCATAGGTGTGCTTCTGGGGGCTTTAAAAGGAGAGTGAATGAGGAGCTATCACTCTCTCTGCTCTGCCATTTTCTGCCATGTGAAATGTCTGGGTCACTGTTACCACCACCAAGACCCTCAACAGATGTATTGCCTGAACTTTGGACTCCCCAGCCTCAGAAACTGTAAGCGATGAATTTTGTTTTCTTACAAATCACTCAGTTCCATGTATTTTATTATAAGCAATAGAAATGGACTAATATACCCCCCAAATTCCTATGTTGAGACCTAACCTCCAAAGTGGTGGTTTTAAGAGGTGAGGCCTTTGGGATAATTAGGTCATGAGGGCTCCACCCTCATAATGGGATTAGTGTTCCTTTATAAAAAAGGTTTGAGGGAGCTTGTTTACCCCTCCACCATGTAAGGACATAGCTAGAAGGCACCATCTTTGAAGCAGAGAGTAGGCCTCACCAGGCACTGAATCTGCTGGCACCTTGATCTTGGACTTCCCAGACTCCAGAACTATAAGCAATACATCTCTGCTGTTCATAAATTACCCAGTCTAACGTACTTTGTTGTAGAAACTCAGAGGGACTAAGGCAGTGCCTGACCACCTCTCTCTGTTAGCATCTGGCCCCAATTCTGGAGCCCGCAGGGCCAGGCAACTGTCTACCTCCAGTTTCCAAGGGTCTTTGCATTTGGATACTTGTGACAGCCTGGAGGATGCACACCAAATGTGATCTTTTACAAAAGTGCCGATCACTTTATAATTCAATTGAAGATACCATCAGCAGCTCCCCAGTGTCCACAGGATCAAATTAAATTCCTTAGCACAGTGTGTGACTTTTTCCAGCCTGGTCTGTCTCTTCCTTTTCTGTATCATGTTCTATCTCAGGTCCCTACAGGTGACCCGTGATCCCCACACACGATGGATGTTAGGCATGTTCTTAATGTTCCACCCTCTTTCACTCCTCCATGTCCATCTCCTCATTAATTCATTCATTTTACTGCAATATAATATATGTACAGTAAAGTTCACCCACTCACAAGTTGATTAGCTTTTAAATTTAAGTTTTACATATAACCACATAACTACCAGCCAGTTTAAATATAGATCGTTTTCCTCACCTCTGAACTCTCCTGCTGCATCCCAGTCTGTAGGTAACCACCATTCTGACTTCACTGGACATTCGGGTTGCCCACTCTTGTAAACAGAATCATACTACATAAACTTTTTTTTATGTGTGACTTCTTTCGAACAATATTTCAATTGCAATATTTACTTATGCGGTTGCACATAACTACACTTCATTTATGCTTTTCAAAAATTAAGTTTTTTATTTTGAGATAATGGTAGATTCCTGTGCTGATATAAGAAATAATACAGAGAGAGCCTGTGTACCCTTCACCAGGCTTCTCCCCATAGTAACATCTTGCAGAACTATCTTACAAGATCACAGTCAGGATATTAACATGGAAACAGTCAAGATTCATAGCATATCCATCACCAGAAAGATCTCTCATGTTGCCTTTCTATAGCCACACCTTTTCCTCCCATAACCACCCCATCTTTAACCCCTGGAAACCACTAATCTGTTCTCCATTTCTATAATTTTATCCTTTCAAGAACATTACATAAACAGAATCAGAATATAACCTTTTGAGACTGACTTTTCTCAATCAGTATAATTCTCAAGAAATTCATCCAGGTTGGTGTGTGTATCAATAGTTCATTCCTTTTTATTGCTGTTTCCAGTTTTGGGCTATTATGAATTAAGTAATGGCATAAACATGCATGCATGTGTGTGTGTTTGCTTGCATGTGGGTGTGCACATGTGTGAATGTTGTATTTTTCTCTAATTTGGTCTCGAAGTATCTCTGTGGAGAGTGTCTATAAATTCTAGCCCTGACCTGATGGGGCTCCAGGAAAGGTGGTCATGGGTGTTTACAGTGAGCCTTTCATGGGATACTGCTTTATCCTGGTAATGACTAATGCCTGAGTGTCTGACTTCTGATGAGGAAACTTGTTTACACTGGCAGACACCTTGTGGCTCTTGTCTGAGCCGTGTCCAGTTTATTCCTACCAAGACAGCTACTCCCTAGGAGAGCCCTGAGAGGGAGGAGAGTCAAGTTCAGGTGTGTTGGTCAGGGGAGACACAGAGGAGGCAGCACAACAAAACTCATAAGATAACAGAAGGAGATTTATTATTTGCAGATCCCAGAGAGAAAAGGCAGCCCACCTCACAGGGCCAATGGGAAGTGGGAGACTTTAGGGGCACTCACACTCCACCCGCATGTGGGGAGCACAAGGGAGTGAGGGACCTATAGATTAGGGCATTTATTGGGGTCCAGGGTGTTACCCAAGCAGGTCTCCTGTGGGGAGTTCTAATCAGTGAGTTTAGCATAAGCAGGCAAGAGTTCCATGGAGTCACACTGTGACTGAGAGGGGGTCACTGCTGGATATCTGCACGGTCCATATGGCGTGTGGGGATCAGTGGGTGAGCCAAGTAGGTTGTATCCGGCTGTCCTATAGGGAGGTGGTCACCAGGAGATGGTGGTATAAGGCAGGTATCTGGATCCAGCACACGGAGGAACTAGGAGGCGGCAGACAACTGGAAGCTGTGTCAAGGGTGACTAAGCCCTGCTTATGGTATGAGAAGAGTAAACTTATATTCAAAATGGATCAAGTTGAATTCCTCAGTAGTCAGAGAACAGACACAGGATGATTTCAATCATTTGAAGTTTGTTTAGACTTGCTTTATGGTCCATAATAAGATCTACTTTGGTAAATGTACCATTCCACTTGAAAATAATACACACTCTGTAGTTTTTTGACATGGTCTTCTTTAAATGTCAGATAAGTCAACTTGTTTAATTATTATTCATATCTGTCATATTGTAGTGATTTTTGTTTATTCTATCAGTTACTGAGAGAAATCTATTAAAATTGTCAGCAATAGTTTTGAATTTGCCTCTCTCTCCAATTAATCATGTCGACTTTCGCTTTATACATTTTGAAGCTATGTTATTAAATGAATAAAAATTTGAGATTTTTAGATATTCTCGTTTAATTGCCATTTTAATATTTTGAAATATTAAAAAAAATCTAAATAGAATATATTTAGCTCCTCAAATACTGTTTTGCCTTAAAGCCTGCTTTGTCAGATGTTCATTAAGCTACATCAGCTACCTTTTGGTACATGTTTTACCATCTTTTTATGTTCAACCTATCTGGTCTTTATTTCTTGTAAACAGCATATAATGAGTTTCGTCTTTTTAATCCAGTCTGATAATCACTGTCTTTAAATAAGAACATTAAGTGCATTTACATTTCATTTAATTATGGATTTAGTTGGGTTTAATTCTATCATATTTGTTTTTCGTTTGTCTAATCTTTTTTCCTTTCCTGTATTATTTTCAATAAATAAAGCATTTTTAATTCTTCCATTTTATCTCCACTACTAACTTTTTGTTGTACATTTAGTATCATTTTTAAAAAATTACAAAATATATCATTAACATATTACAAGCTACCTTGAATTAGTACTTTGTGGTGCCCAAACAACATAATAACTGTGTAAGTACATTTAACCCCTACTCACCGTTTCTGCTATTATTGTCATGTATTTTTATTTCTGCATATGTTTTAAACCCATGGGCCTTGTAATTACTCTTGCTTTAGAAAACAAAATATTTAAAAAGCAGTTAGTCTTTTTACTTACCCAAATATTTATACTTTCAATAGCTGATCACCCCTCTCATACTTCTGTTCTTCCATCTGAGATCATTTTCCTTCAGCCCAAAGAATGTCCTTTTAGTATTTTCATATTATGAGCCTGCTGCTGACGAATTGTCTCGGATTTTGTTTGTTTGAGAACACCTCCATTTTACTTTAATTTTTGAAGGATATTTTCACTGGGTATAGAATTCTAAGTTGGCAGTTATTTTTTTCCAGTCTCTAAAGATGTCATTCACTGCCTTCTAGCTTCTGTACTTTCTGTCAAGAAAGTCAGTAATCATTCTTATTTTTGTTTCCCTGAAAGAAATGCATCTTTTAAAAAAAATGTAGTAAGATTTTGCCTTTTATCTTTGACTTTCAGCATTTTGGCTATGATGTGTCTAGACATGGCTTTTGCTGTATTCATTCTTCTTGAGCCTCACTGAGATTCTTGAATTTGTGGCTTTATGTCTTTCATCTTATTTGGAAAATTCTAGACAATATTTTTTCATATATTGTCTCTGTAGCATTTTCCTTTTTCGGGGAGGGGAGTTCAATTACACATATGTCAAAACTTTTGACTATGTCTTAAATCTCTTATTCTCTGCTCTGTTCTTTATATTCTTTGTTTTTGCTGTCCTTCAGTTTGGATTTCCTCTGACCTGTTTGAGTTCAACCTGTCTTCTGTTATGTCCATGCTGTTGTCAAACCAGTTGGAAGAGATCTTAATTTCTGATACTGTATTATGTGGTTGTAGAATGTTCATTTGTTTCTTTTAAAAATAGATTCTAAATTTCCTTTTATTTTAAAAATCACTTTATTGAAGTATGATGGTCATATTTAATGTACATAACTCAATATATTCACAAAACCATCATCATAATCTTGGCCATAAACCTATCACTCACCTCCAAAAGTTTCTTCCTGTTCTTTCTTTCTATCTATCTATCTATCTATCTATCTATCTATCTATCTATCTATCTATCTATCTATCTATCTATCTATCTATCATCTATCTATCTATCATCTTTGTGGTAAGAAGACTTAACATGAGATCTACCTTCTTAGCAAATTTTTAAGTGTGCAATATAGTCTTGTTAACTATATGTACTATGTGGTACATAGATCATGAGGACTTATTCATCTTGTGTAACTAAAATTTTGTACCCTTTGACTAATACCTCTCCCCTGCTTTACCCTCCCGCTAGGCCCTGGCAACTGACATGCCACTCTTTGCTTCTAAGATTTGACTCTTTCAGATTCATCATGTAAGTGGTATCATGCAGTATTTGTTTTTCTGTGGCTGGTACTTATAGTGTCTCTGAGATTCATTCATATTGTTCCAAATGGTAGGACTGCCTTCTTTTAAAGGCTGAATTCCATTGTATATATATATGCCACCTTTTCTTCATCCATGCCTCCATCTCTTGATTGGTGAGTTTAATCCATTTAAATTTAAAATAATTATTGATAGCTAAGAACTTACTATTACCATTTTAAAATTGTTTTCTGTCTATTTTGTGGTTATGTTTCTGTCTTGCTGCCTTCCTTTGTGATTTGATGATTTTTTAAATTTTAACTCCTCAATATACATTGTAGTTGATTTTTGTGTCCCTTTTCCCATTCCTTTACCCCCCTCCTTCTCTCCCCTTCCCCCATCTCTGCATCATATCTGTTCACTTGTCTTAAGTTTAAGGAATTGCTGTGATTGTTGTGTCTTCTTCTCCACCCCAACCATTTATTCATTTGTTTATTTATTTATTTATTTATTTTTACCTCCCACAAATAAGTGAGAACATGTGGTATTTCTCTTTCTGTGCCTGACTTTTTTCACTTAATATAATTTTCTCTAAGTCCATCCATGTTGTTGCAAATGGTTGTATTTCATTCTTTCTTATACTGGAGCAGAAGTGTAGACATACCACAATTTCCTAATCCACTCATCTGATGATGGACATTTGGGCTGGTTCCAACTCTTGGCTATTGTAAATAGTGCTGCAATAAACATGGGAGAACAGGTATCCCTTCGGCATGATGATTTCCATTCCTCTGGGTATATTCCCAGCAGTGGAATAGCTGGGTCATATGGTAGATCAATCTGTAATTGTTTGAGGAAACTCCATACTATTTTCCATAAAGCCTGTAGCATTTTGCAGTCCCACCAGCAGTGTATGAGAGTTCATTTTTTTCCTGCAACCTGGCCAGCATTTATCATTCTCAGTTTTTTTGGATACTAGCCATCCTAATAGGAGTGAGATGGTATCTCAAAGTGGTCTTGATTTGCATTTCCCGAATGCTGGGTGATGTTAAACATTTTTCATGTGTCTCTTGACAATTCGTACATCTTCCTTTCAGAAATGCCATTCAGCTCCTTTGCCCATTTTTTAATTGGGTTGTTTGTTTTTTTGCTGTAAAGTTGTTTGAGTTCCTTGTATATTCTGAATATTAATCCTTTGTCAGATGTATAGTTTGCAAATATTTTCATCCACTCTGTTAGTTGCCTTTTCACTCTGTTGATTGTTCCTTTTGCTGTGCAGAAGCTTTTTAATGTGATATAATCCCATTTATTTACTTTTCCTTTGGTTGCCTGTACTTTTGGCATCATATTCATGAAGTCTGTACCCATGCCTACTTCCTGGAGTGTTTCTACTATGTTTTCTTGAGGGAGTTTTATTGTTTCAGGATGTATATTTAATTCTTTAATCCACTTTGAGTTGATTTTGGTATATAGTGAGAGGTATGGGTATAATTTCATTCCCCTACATGTGAATACCCAGTTTTCCCAGCACCATTTGCTGAGGATGCAGTCTCATCCCTAGTGTGTAGACTTGGTGCCTTTGTCAAAGATCAGATGGCTGTAGGTGTATGGGTTGATTTCTAGGTTCTCTATACTATTCCATTGATCCATGCTTCTGTTTTTATGCCAATGCCATGCTGTTTTGGTTATTATAGCTTTGTAGTATAGTTTAAAGTCAGGTGGTGTTATGCCTCCAGCTTTATTTATTTTTTGCTCAGGATTGCTTTGGCTATTAGTGGTCTTTTGTTATTCCATATGAAAGTTAGAATTGTATTTTCCATTTCTGAGAGGAATTCCATTGCAATTTTGATGGGGATTGTATTGAATCTGCAGATCACTTTGGGTAGTATGGACATTTTCACAATGTTAATTCTTCCAGTCCAAAAGCATGGGATATGTTTCCATCTTCTTGTGTCCTCTTGAATTTATCTCAACAGTGGTTTGTCATTTTTGTCATAGAGATTTTTCGTATCTGTGGTTAACTTTATTCCTAGGTATTTTATTTTGGTGACTATTGTAAATGGGCTAGCTTTCTTGATTTCTTTTTCTGCATGTTCACTGTGGGGGTATAGAAATGTTACTGATTTTGGTGGGTTGATCTTGTATCCTGCAACTTTGCTGAAATCATTTATCAACTCTAAGAGATTTTTGGAAAGGCTTTAGGCTGTTCAATGTCTAAGATCATATCATCCACAAACTGGGACAGTTTGACTTCATCTTTTCCAATCTGGATGCCCTTTATTTCCTTCTCTTCTCTGATTGCTCTGGCTAGTACTTCCGACATTGTGTTGAATCGGAGTGGTGAGAGTGGGCATCCTTGTCTAGTTCTGTTCAGGATGATAATGGCAGTGGGCTTATCATACATGGCTTTAATTGTGCTGAGATAGTTTCCATCTACACCTAACTTGTAGAGAGTCTTTATCATGAATGAATGTTTAATTTTGTCATATGCTTTTTCAGCATCTATAGAGATGATCATATGGTTTTTGTCTTTGATTTTATTGATGTGGTGTTATCACATTTATTTATTTCCATATGTTGAACCAACTTTGCATCCCTGGGATGAATACCACTTGATCATGGTGTATAATTTTGAGTATGTGTTGCTGTATTCTGTTAGCTAGTATTTTATTGAGGATTTTTGCTTCTATATTCATCAAGGATATTGGCCTGTAGTTTTCTTTTTTGTTGTATCTTTGTCTGGTTTTGGTATCAGGGTGATGTTTGCCTCACACAATGAGTTTGGGAGAACAGCCTCTGTTTCAATCTTTTGGAATAGTTTGTAGAGAATTGGTATCAATTCCTTTTTGAAGGTTTGGTAAAACTCTGCAGTGAACCTGTCCAGTCCTGGGCTTTTCTTTGTTGGGAGACTTCTGATAACAGCTTCAATCTCTTTTGTTGTTATTGGTCTGTTCACATTTTCTGTACCTTCTTGGCTCAGTTTTAGTAGTTTGTATGTATCCAGAAATTTATCCATTTCCTCCAGATTTTCAAATTTGTTGGCATATCGTTGTTTACAGTAGTCTCTAATGATTTCTTGTATTTCTGAGGTATCAATTGTAATATCACCTTTTTCAGTTCTAATTTTTGTCATTTGGATCTTCTCTCTTCTTAGTTAGCCTTGCTAAAGGTTTGTCAATTTTATTTATCTTTTCAAAAAACCAACTTTTTGTTTCATTGATCTTTTGTATCATTTTTCAGGTTTCTATTTCATTTAATTCTGCCCTGATCTTAATTACTTCTTTCCATCTTCTAACTTTCGGTTTGGATTTTTCTTGTTTTTCTAGTTCTTTAAGGTGAAGTGTTAGGTTGTTTATTTGCCATCTTTCCATTCTTCTGAAGTAAGCATTTAATGTGATAAATTTCCCCCTTAGTACTGCTTTTTCAGTATCCCACAGATTTTTGTATGATGTGTTACTATTTTCATTAAAAATGGTTTCAAGCCATTTTTTTGATTTCCTGTTTAATTTCTTCTTGGACCCATATATCATTAAGTAGAATGTTGTTTAATTTCCATGTGTTTGTATGGTTTCCAGAGTTTCACTTTTAACTGATTTCAATTTTTAATCCATTGTGATCCCCCAAAATACATGGATTAATTCCAATTTTTTTGAATTTGTTGAGACTTGCTCTGTGACCTAACATGTGATCTCTCCTGGAGAATATTCCATGTGCTGATGAGAAGAATGAATATTCTGAGGTTGTTGGATGGAATGTTCTGTAGATATCTTCCAAGTCCAATTGGTCTAAAGTGTTGTTCAGATCTTGTATTTCTGTATTGAGTTTTTGCCAGTTGATCTGTCCAATGTTGACAGTTGGGTGTTCAGGTCCTCTGCTATTATGGTGTTAGTGTCTATCTCAGTTCGTTAGGTCTAATAGTTTTTGCTTTATAAATCAGGCTGCTCTGATGTTGGGTGCATATATATTTATGACTGTTATGTCTTCTTGGTGGGTAGATCATTTTATCATTATATAATGGCCTTTTTTTTTTATCTCTTTTTATGGTTTTTGGTTTAAAGTCTATTTTATCTGATATAAGGATAGCTACTCCAGCTCATTTTTCATTTCTATTTCCATGGTATATATTTTTTTCCATTCTTTCAGTCTTAGTCTATGTCTGTCTTTACAGGTGAGGGGAGTCTCTGGAAGGCAGCATATTCTTGGGTCCATCTTTTTCATCTAGTCAGTCAGTCTGTGTCTTTTGTGTGGGGAATTTAATCCTTTTACACTTAGAGTTATAATTGAAAGGTGTTGATTTACTCCTAGCATTTTACTGATTTTTGTTTAGATGTCTTAAGTATCTTTTGTTCTTTTCTTTCTGATTTTCTGTTTGTCTTCTGTATTTGTTGGTTTCTTGGGGTGGTAGATAAACTATTTTTTCTCTTTATTGTTAGAATTTTTGTTTTACTGATGGGTTTTGTTCTTTCTTGAGTATTCATGGCAATGATGGTTGTTTTTCAGGTATCAAACCCAGTACTCTCTTGAGAATTTCTTGTAAGGCTGCAGTTTTTGTTTGTCTGAGAAATATACTATTTGTCCTTCATTTTGGAAATATAGCCTTGCTGGGTAAAGTATTCTTGGCTCACAATTTTTGTCCTATAGTATTTTGAATATATCATGCCATTCTTTTCTGGCTTTTAGGGTTTCTGATGAAAAGTCTGATGTTAGTCTGATTGGGGCTCCCTTATAGGTGACTTGCTGCTTCTGTCTTGCAGCTTTTAAGATTCTCTCTTTGTCCTTGAGTTTTGCCAGTTTGACTATCACATGTCTTGGAGAGGACCTTTTTGGGTTGAATATGTTTGGGGATCTTTGGGCCTCCTGAATCTGAAGATCTGTGACTTTCCCTATACCTTGGAAGTTTTCTGCTATTATTTTGTTAAATATGTTTTCAATGACATTTCCTTTTTCTTCCCCTTCTAAAATACCCATGATTTGGATATGTGTGTGCTTAAGGTTGTCTGTTATCTCTCTTAGATTTTCTTCAACTTTTTACACTCGTTTTTCTTTCTTTCTTTCTTTTTTTTTTTTTTTTTTTTGGTCTGCCTGTGTTAATTCAAACTGCCCATCTTCAGGGTCAAAAATTCTTTCTTCTGCTTGTTCTAGCCTGCTGGTTAATCTCTCTGTTGTGTTTTTTACTTCACTGAATGAATCCTTCAGCTCCACAAGCTCTGCTCCATTCTTTTGCAGGTCATTGATTTCTTTGTACATTCTTCTTTCAGGTCCTGCATATTTTTTCTCATTTCACTGCGTTGGCTAACTAAGTTTTTTTGTTATTTCATTTAGTTTCCGTACAATCGTTGCTCAAAATTCCTTGTCAGTCATGTCAAGAACTTCCTATCCTATAGGATCTAGAGCTTGAGAGTTATTATTTTCTTTTGGTGGTGTTGTACTTTCTTGATTTTTCATATTTCTGGTATCTTTCCTTTGATGTTTAGTCATTGTGGCAGGGGGTATTATGGTCCACTTGTTTCACCTTGATGTCTGGCCTCGATCCTGAAGCGAGTGCCAATTCTGGGCAGTGAGCACTGGCTTGGACTGGGCGTCCTGTGGTGAATGC
Organism: Cynocephalus volans; assembly: GCF_027409185.1. Taxonomy (NCBI): domain Eukaryota; kingdom Metazoa; phylum Chordata; class Mammalia; order Dermoptera; family Cynocephalidae; genus Cynocephalus; species Cynocephalus volans. The sequence continues at coordinate 298,264,207 of NC_084460.1, forward strand.
CTGTTCTGGCGTGGCTGACTTGTGGTGTTTGGGCCCAGTGGCTCTCAGGCCTCTCTGGGGTGGTGGAGACTGGCTTGGGCTTGGGGTCCTGTGGCATGCGGCACCTGCCTGTTGTGGCACGGCTGTCTCAGAGCGTGAGGTCCCGGTGGCTTTCTGTGGTTTGATGATTTTTTTTGGAGTGATATACTTTGACTCTTTTCTGGTACTGGGATCCAAAGGCAGTCCTGTTGCTGATTTCTGTGGGTGTGCTTGGTGTTACAACCTGTGGGAAGGCCTGCAGTGTTGAAGTCCACAGGTGAGCAGGCCTGGTGCTGGGGTTTGTGGTGAGGTCAGATGTTCACTCTCTCCCCATGGGCTTAGGAGATCTCTCTTGGCACTGTGATGTGTGGGTTTTGGGGAGAGGTGACACAGATAAAGTGAAACTTTTCTTCTTACTCTCTTCAACGCATCATTTTGTTTTGCTTCTGTGCTCTACCTGGGTGCTTCATCCTTTCACCCGGATTCTAGAGCTCTTGTGAAGGTATTTTCATCCCTGGATGATTGTTAAATTAGTGTTTCTGTGGCAGAAAGAAGAATCAAACCTTCTATTCTGCCATTTTGCTGAACCTAAATTTCTGTTTAAATGCAACATTTAAAAAAATCTATCTATGCTAGCACTCTGGGGAATGCAAAATATAGTTAGCTATGAATCCTCCCAACCGGGAGCTTGAAGGCTTCTCTAGGAACTCCGATATCTTTAGTTTCTGTGACCAGGACAAGACAAAAACTCAAGAGAGAGAGGGACTCTAAGAGGCAGGACCTCACCCAGCGATGTCATCATGGGCATGACACACTCGGGTTGAGCTGAGGTCCTGTGGATCCAGAATCTTGCTTTTGCCCATACACTATGTCTGTCTTGCTTTCTTCAGTAACCCCAATGCTTGAACTGTACCTGGCACAATAAATCCTTACTGAATGAAATAGTAATATTCTGTCCCTCAAGATCTGAATTTGAATCTCCAAATCATGAGATCACAATCAAAGTTGATTAATTTGTAATGAGAAATATAATTGCCTAGACCCTGTAGACTTCTCTCTTATAGGAAAATCAACATGAAAATACAGTAACTCATCAGAAGGCTGCTTGGTGAGGAAGGAATCAGCAAAGGAAGTGGCTGTGTGCCATAAATTGCTCCACATGTCACACCGTGACATTCTGAGGCACTCATTTAATCAATCTGCATAGCATCTAGATTTAACAATTTAACTTAGTCAATAATATACATTGAGGGTTTACCGTGGGCTAGAAAAGGTTACAGTGGTGAGCAAAAAAGTCACACAGTCTCTGTACTCATGAACCCTCAGTAAGTAGAGGTGGGAATGCAGATATTAACAAAATTGTCTCACCAGGAAGTAAAACATTAAAACTGTAATAAAGCACAAGGGAGACATGATAACTAGTGCTATGTGTTTGCACAGAAACAAGACCTACTCTGGGGTGTGTGTGTGTCCCAGAAGGCTTCCTGAGGACGAAAGGTTTGGGCTGAGATCCTAGGGTTGAGTAGGTGCTACCCAAGCTTGGGAGTGGGGGCAGGGGAGTAAAGAGAGTTCTTGAGAAAGAGCAACATTGGCAGAGGTCCTGAGGTCGGAGGAAACACAGTGTTTTTGAAGGACATCAGGCCGGTCAGCGTGGATGAAGTGCATCCAGGAGGGAAGGGCAGGTAATGAAGCCTGGAGAGAGGGCAGCAGTCAGATTGGGCTGGCCCTCATGGGCCTGGCTGGGGATTGTTGTCTTAATTCCTGGGGGGCTGGGATACCACTGAAGGGTTTGAGTGATAAAATAAGATCTGTATCTGGAATGCTCTGGACACTGTACACATTCTCTGGAAAATGCTGGATTAATACTGCCGAATTCTGTCCCTCTGACTCCTTTTTCTCCTTTTCTATGTTCATTCTCCTGCTGCTAATGGTCTTCCCACAGATAGGATTTAGTGTAGTTAATTAAGTTTCAGCTTATTAAATTAAATCACATTCCATTTATGTCTGCCAATATTATACCTGGGACTCCTGGATCAGAATTCTGGGTGCACAAAACTCTATAGTTACAGTTACCAGCAAACTCTTGGGGCACCCTGGCACCCCCTGTGTGCTATGCCTATGACACAGCACGAGCCATGTTATGGTGACAGGAGCATTGTGAAGGAGGCCGAGGAAGCCCATCTGATCCTGGGCCAGGCTGATGAGGAGTTTGTTGGTGAAAAAGAGAAAGTCAGTTTCCAAGACTGAACATGCCACCTGCCCCACCTCTGCCCACGTCCATTCACACTCACCTTTTTCCCTCTCTTCTTTCCTGCTCTGACCGGGTATTCCTTTTCTCTGTTCACAGCTAGCTTTAAGTTTTTTAGTTCCTGTCTCATCAACTCATCCACCTAGGAGAATACAAAACATACTACTTGTTAGTGACTTTGCATGCCTTGTGTTTTCTTTGTGACATTTAAAAACGGCTGAAATTCTGGGTAGGTCATGAATAGGAAACTGTAAAAAAGCACAATCATTGCAGTAAAAGACTTTTTGTCACTACAACATAAACACAGCTGTACCTGCAGCCTTATCTCTGACTCTAGTTCTTTACGTTTCTCCTCTTTGACCAGGTCTGGATCATAGTCTTGAGAGAAATTCCAAGATTCATCTTTATTCATCCACATGTCTATATTCCAGAAGGATAAAGAAAAAGAAAATGAAAACATTTTTTCAACATGTAGGTTAATGAAAGCAGTTACTGCAATACAAACGCACATTTAACGTTCTATCCTATTGCACAGAATGAAAGTTTGAATAAAATAAGCTGGAGAGTGATGGGATTCATGTATGTGCCATACAGTATCTTTAAAAAAAAGAAGAAATCTGCTAATATGAAAATATCAATAAAAAAGTATAATTCAAATAGCATCCCACTGTATGATTATGACCACGTTAAAACATGTTAATGGCAGGATTATACCATTATAGGTGACTGTTTTTGTAATACATTTTACATTATTTTTGTTCTTCAAATGATTCACTAAAATATGAAAGGTTTAGTTGACTGCTGAACTCACCAGTGATTTAGCCTCACTCCCTATTACAGAACAGACAACACTACACATACGAGTACCCATTGCTTCCCCTAACTCAACAGCGATATTTTAAAATGACTTTTTGGATGTTTTTGAAATGACACATATTTAAAATCTCCCTTCTGGTGGTTAGGAGGATGGACCTAGAGAAATATGACCTCAGAGTAAAATAAGGATAATTTTGTATTTCTTAGAAGGGGCGTTCCAAATATATTCTCAGGTACAGAACAACTGGATCCTCGAGGTGGGACCTGGGGGGGCTCTCCCATGAGAAAGCAAGACTTGCCAATGTAGGAAATGAGATCTCTTCCTGGAATCTAGACTCAGAATGTGAAGGAAATTTGCTGGAATTCACCAAACTGGCAACCGCCACCGAGTTTGGCCACTTGACTGGGAACTCATCTCAGGGCTGTGAGGACCTTCAACTTGGGAAGGCAACAGGCAGAGGCCCCCAGGCTGCTAGACCACAGCTACAGCTTGGGAAGACAGGAGGGTCTGCGGGGTCCTCCGTGGCAGGGGGTGGTGTGTTCAAATGGACAGAGGTTCCCTCATGAGCAGGGTGGGGGTTCCTGAGGCCGGCCAAGAGTGTGCCCACCCCGATGTGGCCAGCTGAGAGGGGAGAGGGTGGCCCTTAAAGTCAATGCACAAACAGAAACGTAAGTGTGGCTGCCACAGAGAACCAGACCTATCCAATGTGAAGTCCAAGGGCAGAGAAGGCACCTGGAGAATCACATGGGCAAACACATGAGAAAGGCGGGGGAGTCTCTAAATAAATCCCAGAGGACCAGGAGTTGGCAGCAGGATGAGCAGTGAAAGGAGAAGGGCCTGGTGTGATTCAGGAGAAGCAAACTCCGCGCAGAGACGGAGACAAATGGCAAAGAGGTTCCGATGCACAGCTTGGAGCAGCACAACCATCCCCAGGGCTCCGGCCACCTGACACCTGCCCAGGCAGCACAGCCCAGCGCCCAGGCCCTGGTGTGGGGTCAGGCGGAACCCCTGTCCTACCATGTACCAGCTGTGGACCATAGCAGGTGACGGGCTCCCTGTGCTGCTTCCTTTTTTGAGGAATGAAAATGCCCCCTTCCTTGTAGTGACAGGTGAGGGTAAACTGGAATAAACTATCAGAGTTCCCAGGTTAGCCCCGAGTAGTTCTGCTCTTCCACTGAAAGCACAGCATCTCACACAGCCTTAGCTCGCCTTAGCGACCCTTTTCTACCTCCCCAGGGGCGAGGGGTCATGCTGCTACACTGGACACAACTGTCCCCAAAGAGCAGACACGCACCAGCTCAGAGGAAGTGATGGCCCCAGAGGGTCAGTGAGCACGTCATCTTAGAGTGGTCAGAATCAGGACCCACGGGACAGGGCAAATGCAGGAATATGGGGCATGGAAACGCAGCTACAGTTTTCAAAAACTGTGGTGGGGTCCACAAGCCACAGATGCAGATCCAGAGGCAGGCATGGAGATTTCTGGAGGTGGAAAGGGTTGCTAACCACACACAGGTGAGGTGGGCCCACCTGACTTCCTGGGCAGACTATGGATGGTTGGTTCAGCAGGTGTTGGCCAGAGCAGGGCCCGTCTGGATTCCAGCAGGTCCAGTGAGGGCTCTGGGCTCCCGGACCTCCCACCCATGAACCGAAGGGAACTGTGGGCTGGGCAGGGTTCCACCACGAAGACTAAGCAAGTGATACAAGGCTGTAGGGCAGATTTTTGAAAATGATGATGCCGAAAGGACCCAAATTGCTTCTAGAATGGCAAGTGTGGACTTATAACAAACAGACAAAAAATAAACCACAAAGGCGGTAAATTTTTCACAGAACCCATTCACACGTGTCTTTCCCCAGACAGGTCAGCCACATGAGAAGTGGCCCAGGCTTTGGGGCACAGAATACGGAACCAGGTGCTGGTGTGAGGAGAGGGGAGGGTCTGTGCCTCCTGCAAGTGAGCCTGAAAACAACTGAAGAGGTGAGGCCAAAGTTCAAGGGTGTTATCACAAAGATGGGGCAGGTGACTGGCGTGGGACAAAGGGAGAAGGTGGAAAAGGGCTGACAGGTGGGAGCAGGAACACAGGAGGTGGCTGAAAGGCCAGGCTGGACTTTTATACAGAAATCAATGCCCTACATAAATTGTCCGTATCATCCCACTCATGTAAAAGTACTTTTATCACTAACATCTTATTCTTTGCCCTGAACCCCCAGTGAAGGTGGATTTTGTGGTGGGCTTGTGAGGTGTGTGTCCACCAAAGGCATATCTAGTGTATGGTTTCCTCACGTGACGGTAATTACTCTTTTTTAGCACATTTTCTGAAATGTACATAAACTTAAACTGTGGAGAGCTTTAAAATGCAGGAATAACAAATGCTTCTTTTTATGTGTGTAAAATGGTAAGCTTCTCCCCTTGAAAATACTATAAAAGGTTTAAATGTGCTATAAAGTGCTATTTACTAATAACTCTTTTCAAACAGACTTCCCTCTTGTAGGGTTACTAAATCTTCCGACAACAGGAAAACTTATCTGTTATATTAAGGTATTCTAAAGCAAAATAGCTTTGTTATTTACAGGAAGCTATTGTCCTTTTTCACTAGATAGATTCACTAAAACCAAGAAACAATGCGTTTAGTCATAAAAGGAACACGGAATATTTAACAGAAAGGAAACCATGACATGATTATTAATGTAAAAACAGTTGCACGTCCTAACACATTCTCATTCTGGAGTTGCAACTACATTTTGAAATAAAGCATCGCACAGCAACTTTTGCCGATTTCCCCTCCAGATCGTTTAAACAGATTGAGCTTTCCACTGAAACGTTGCTTTTCTCATGACACTCTTGCATAGGGCACTTTTCAATCCCTTCAAGAATTTCATGGACATTTATAAATGCAGGAAGCTATTCATGGCCCTCAAAGGGTAACAACTGCCCCACTCTCTCCTAGAGCAGAGAACGAGCTTTTATCCTAAGAATGTGAAAAGCGAGGCCAAAACAGTTTCACATGGGGGGCGGTTCACCAAGGAGGGATGGGTGGGGGGGGGGGGCGCTAATCCTAGTGATTAAAATGCTAATGTTTTATTTGAAAAGGAAAAGCTTTGATTTTCAAGAAAAGCATTCTAAGCGAAGACATTTAATTTCTTTCAGCTATCAGAGACCTGGCAGATACATCAAATGCCACAACAGCCAACTGGGAACAGAGCACTTCAGGTTTCCTTTTCTGGAGGGACACTGCTTGGTTTTCAGCCTTCATGGAAACACACGTCACACAAAAGGCATGGAGAGTTTTAAGAACGTTCTTGGAAGCAGGTTTCAAAGCTTAGCTTCCAATGAGAACACTAGATCTTCCCCCTAATTCATTTTTGCTTTTATTATAATAATACATGTACATTGTCAGGGTATTAAAAGGATTATAACACACACACACAAAACTGTCCCATCCTGTCCACCTTCCAGTTACACTGCCCAATGGCATTCATTCCTAATTCACTCATTCATTAAAACTACATGGAATAAATTCAGTCATTAAGTTATGACTTTATTGAATCTGCTTTCAGTGCAGGTTGATGACGGAAGGCCCTGCCTGCAGGGACTTGGCATCCCACTGCAGGAAGGGACATATCTAAGTCCCAGCGGGGTAAGTGAAGCAGGGTAAAGGTGGGTGGGCACAGGCTGAGGGGGAGACGGTCATTTCACAGGAGCCTTCGGGGAAGGAAGGCTTAGGTGGTACCAAGGCCTGAAGGGACAAACATTCTATGCAAGGGGAACAGAAAGTATGAGTGCCTGGAAGTGGGAGGGTGCTTGGCACATTGGAGGAAGAGTCCAGTGCCCATTAGGGGTGTTAAGTGACTTAGCTTCACAGGAGCTCTGAGCTAGTTCTCGTGTTCTTCTACGTCTGCACAACATGCTTATGTGCTACTCCTTGGCTGATCAGTTTCACACACCAGCTCCTGACTTCCTATCATGGTAGAAGAGGCTTTTCCTTTTCCCACCTTCCTTCCTCTTGCCCTCATTTCCCTACATAGTTATATCAGAAGAGAAGGGAGCCAGGCCTTCCAAATCCCTCAGGAAACTGCCACCCAGGTGTGAGTGTAGGACAACAGCACTGAAAATGCCCCTTTAACGGTCCATTCTTGGGACATCCTGGAGGACTGGCCCCACCAAAAGGAGGTGGTGGTGAGAAAATGGGGACATGGGGGAAAAGAGGCGCATAGGAGAAAATGGGGAGTGGTGAGAAAAAGGGGGAATGGGAGAAAAGAGGGGTGTGGGAGAAAACAGTGGCATGGAGGGAAATAGGCATGGGAGAAAACAGGGGCATGCGTGAAAGTGGGCATGGGAGAAAATGGGGGAGTGGTGAGAAGCCAGCAAAGGCAAAGGAAGGCCCCAGATGATGGTGGCAGGGAGGGCTCCAGACCAAGAGGGAGGTCCACAGAAGAAAACGAACTGTAAATGATCTGACATATATGAAGGCATGAGAAGTTATTGTGAAGGTAGTGATTGATACATAGACTACAAACAAATGAAAATTGTAGAGACCAGAAGTTAATGGTGTGCAAAGTAGTGTCCTAATGAATGGTGTTACTGCTGCCAACACAAAACTGAGTGTGGTGGTCCCCAGCCAGGCCTGTGCCCTTGTGGCATGGATTCTGTGATTCCTCACGGGACTCACTGGATGTTGCTGCCATCATCCCAATTTACATTCACTGCCCCACTCAGGTCACTTTCCCCATCCCATCCACCGCTGTAATGCCTGATCATGGCAGGCATGTTGATGGCAGGTACCACTTTGTATCTCCAGGCCAGCACTGCACCTGACACCACAGAGACACTCAATCAATGTTTGTCGAGTGAATAAGCAAGAGGATGAGTGTTATGGACAGTGATGGCTCTGCACTGTGTGTTAAAGAGTTGATGAGAAAGAGCTGAGGGCAGCCCTCTCGACCCAGAAGCAGGCAAGAAGCAGAACGTGCCTGGCGTCCTAGGCAGGAACCGAGGGCAGCATTCCCTGCCCAGAAGTAGGCAAGAAGCATGCTGAAAACGCCACTCCTGTGCAGGTGGCCTGCCACAGCCACGGCTTCTGCAAAAGCAGCTTGATGCCACAGCAGTAGCTACAGCCACCACACTGATACAAGGAGAGTCACCAGTGGGGACCGGAAAAAGAAGAGGATGTCTCTCTCCTCAAAGCCCACTCCAAAGTAATAGAAGAAGCAACTGCTCTGCTGGATGACAAGACATCAATGTAGAGATACTAGAAATACAAAAACCCAAGAAAATATGACACCACCAAAAGAATACAGTTATTCTCAAATGCCAGACCCTATAGAGCAGGAAACCCTTGGAATGACTGAAAAGGAATTCCAAGCAACAATCTTAAGGAAACTCATTGATGCATGAGAAGACGCAGTTAGACAACATAATGAAATGAGAAAAAAGGAAAATCCAGGATATGAAGGAGGAAATTTACAAAGAGATTAATGCCATAAAAAGGAATGTAGCAGAACTCATGGAACTGAAAGATTCACTCACTGAAGTAAAAAACACAACCAAGAGCTTAAGCAGCAGGCTAGAACAAGCAGAAGAAAGAATTTCTGATCTGAATATAGTCTTTTTGAAATAACCCAGGTGGACAAACAAAAGGAGAAAATAATTTTTAAAATGAAGAAAATCTAAGAGAGCTAGCAGACAACCTTAAGCACACAAATGTTCAAATCATGGGTGTTCCAGAAGGGGAGGAGAAAGGAAAAGGTATGGAAAACCTATTCAAGAAATAGCATAAAACTTCCCAGATAAAGGGAGGGAAACAGACCTTCAGATCAAGGAGGCACAAAGATCCCCAAACAGATTCAACCCAAAAAATATCCTCTCCAAGACATATTATAGTCAAACTGGCAAAGCTCAAAGACGAAGAGAGAATCTTAAAAGAAGCAGGAGAAAAGCATCAAGACAGCTATAAGGGAGCCCCCATCAGAGTAACAGCAGACTTCTCAACAGAGACTCTACAGGCCAGAAGAAAATGGGATGATATACCCAGAATACTAAAAGAAAACAACTGCCAGTCAAGAATACTATCGCCAGCAAGGCTATTCTTCAGAAATGAGGGAGAAATAGTGTATTTTCCAGACAAACGAAAACTGTGGGAGGTCACCACCACACGACCGGCCCTACGAGAAATCCTCAAGGAAGTCCTGCATCTGGAATCTGAAAAATGATAATCACCACCACGAATACACAAGAAAGAACAAAACCCACCGGTAGAACAAAAATTCAAACGAGAAAGAGAAAGAAATTAAACTTTACCATCACAAAAATCCATAGTGACAATGTGATAATGCCCCCGCTTTATTTTTGATTTTACTAATTTCAGTTTTCTCTCTTTTTTCCTGGGTCAGTCTAGATAAAGGTTTGCAAATTTTGTTGATCTTTTTAAAGAATGAACTTCTGGTTTCACTGGTTTTCTCTATTGTTTTTTAATTGCCTATTTCATATATTTCTGTTGTAATTGTTGTTATTTTCTACTTGCTTTTGGTTTAGTTTGCTCTACTTTTTATATTTTCTTAAGATAGAAGTTTATACTACTGATTTGAGATTTTTATTTTTCATATAATTTACAAGTATAAATTTTCCTCCAAGTACTGCATGAGCCCTGCATCCCATACATTTTGATATGCTGTGCTTTGACTTTTATCTCAAAGTTCTTTCTAATTTCCCTGTGGTATTTCCTTTTATCCATTGTTTATTTAGGAGAGTGTTGTTTTAGTGTCCACACATTTGTGAATTTTCTAAATTTCCTTCTGTTATTGTAGTCAGAGAACATATTTTCTATGATCTTAGTCTCTTTAAATGTATTAAGACTTGTTTTGTGGCCAAAAATAAATAAATAAAATTTTTAAAAAAGAAAAAGAAAAACAGAAAATGAGGTCTCAGAAAACTTTAGTGCCCCAGAATATTAAAATTTGGAAAAGCTCCATAGTCCCTACTTCCTACTCAGTTTATAAATTCTACATACAATATTCCCAAAGAAGGAAGGAAACTAACATTTAGGGAACGTCTTATTATTTGCCTGGTATTACATTATTCACCTAACTTAAGTTTTCTTACTTTGTTCTCCAAAAAGTATAGCTGAAGCAGCAGATGCTAACTCAGTATAAAGCCTGGGATTGCATCTAGACATGTATGAATCCAACGTCCATACTCTTTCCTTTATAATGCACAGACTACCCTGGTCTTTTAGCAATCTCCAGTTCCTTCCTTTCTGTTTTTATAAAACAGTAGTTCTAAAGCAAATGGAAATAAAGGTATGTGGGCATTAAAAAATAAATAAATAAAGAGTTGATGAATTCTCAGACCTGGATGACGGCAGGCCTCCCATCGGTGCCTCCCGATATGGGAGAGAAATGGTAGCGTGGAGATTAAACAAGATAGGCATGGAAAACACCAAGCCTTGCGTATCTTGGGCACTTAATAAATGTTCATCGACCTCCTTCCTCACCAATGAGAGCAGCTGCCAAATCCTGCCAAAGTCATTGTTTCCTCGGGGTTTCTGCCCCAGCTCAGTGCGCTATGTGGTGTGGGGCCCCTGCCACCAGTGGTGTGCAAGAGAACCTTCAGTGGTGCACATTTTATCTTACAAAACCAGCATATGAACTTATCACTACAGTGATGTGGTTGCTCAGGATATTGTCATTTAATTAACTGGGGGTGAAAACCCCGAGTCAATTTAAAATGTGCATCTATCTACCCTAAGTAACTAACCGTGCCAGTGCGATCTGGATAAGACCAGAACTGGGAAGGAGGTGCACGAATGACTGACGTTTGGAAATACTCTACTTCATGTCCTTATTGCACTTTTCAGGAATTTCCACAATAGCACTAATGAGCAGGGTCATGCTGACAGGTCATTCTGTGATTTATCCTGAGGGTGGAATGGAACCAAAAGAATTGGGTAATAGTTCCAGTGAATTACAACAGGAACATCTGAAAGACCAGTTTGTACACTTGCAGATCCAGCCAGACTATAGCTATGCTTGCCCCAGAACTGGCAAAAGAACTATGTGTGGGAATTCAGGCACCTGTCTTGGTCTGATAGGATTAAGACATTTTACTGCACATGTGGTATCGATTTTCTTATCTCAATCTATAGGAAATATCTTTCTTCCCTGCCAATAAGCAAGAGAACGTTCCACCGAAGTCTCAGGGGCTCAAAACAGGATGGAGGTTTCCATTAGGTTCTCGTCTTACATGTGTCTTGCTCTTTTACCAACTATATGCCTTTACGCCTCCAAAAGGAATTTAAAATAGAGACAAACAGAAACGCTTGGCTGAGTTGCCTCTGAGGACTGAGGAACTAGCTCCTCCCAGCATGTGCTGGGTGGGCAGTGACGCCTGCTACCACGTGTCTTCTCCAGCACTGACCTTTGTATGAGTTATTTCCTTCCTCCATCGTGCGAAGGAAAACACTTGGTGACATTTTCCACTCCTCATCTTCTTCCTGTTCAGAGCAGAATAATATTTTTGTTAATGACAGGCATAGTTTATCTGTTAAGACTAGACAGTAAAAGGTGCATACGTTGCAATTACTATGACTCTGGCTTATGTCATGAAGGTCCACCCTTCGTCCACCTGGCCAGGTCCCCAGCGGGCTGGTTTGAGCAGTGGGTGCTGTGTCCACCATGCAGGCGTGGATGGCTCAGGCTCACTGAGGCACGCCCTGCTGATTCCGGCTTTCCCTTCTCAGTGGCCTCCCCTGTGGTACCCGAGCCCCGAGTCTGGCCATGTCTTCTAATGTTCTGGCTATGTACTTGCTCTGAAGGCCATATTCCCAGCCTGAGTCCTGTTTGTGACCCTGATTACATTCCACACCTGGCCTTTGGAGCTGCTCCCTATCCTGGGCTCTGCTGTGTCACCTGCCAGGGCTGCTCCTTCCTCCTGCTTACTTGTTCCCTGCCTGGAGCTGGTGTCTCACTAGCCTCCCTACCCTGGGCCCTCCACTGCAGAGACAGCCCGACCTTGTCATCCTTGGCTCCTGCTTACTGACTCTGTGTGCACCATGAGGAGAGACTGCAGGATCATCTGTCGCCTGCATAGGTGAGAGCTCTGCTCTAAGCCTCAGCAAAACACCCCTTTGCCCCCACACCTCTAGGTCCATCTGCTCCCAGTAGTGAGTGAGAGCCAGGCCTAGCAAGCCCTGATCTGATGTTTCTGTGCAATAATGTTTATATCATACCTATAGTCAGGTTTCTGATGACTACTGTTACCCTCAAAAAGGGCACAAGGAACGATGCGGTCAACATCGTGGCCATGAGGAGTTCTCCAGAGCACTCTGAGTACTGGCTGTGCAGCTCAGAGGACAGATGGACAACAAAGTAACATGGGCACCTCTGCACTGGGCTGCTTCTGGAGTAGCCCATGACTCTGGGCACCTGACACGCCCTTCCTTGTCTGGACTCCAGCGTTGGGCTCTGCACACGGCAGCTGACTACCGTGTGTCCACACGTCTTGGTGGTTTGCAGTGTCTGTGCCTCCGATTCCAACCTATTTCTCCTACCTCACTCCCCATGGCCAAGCAAGCCCCGCACCCACCTGTTTTGCCCTCTAAGCCTTCCTAGATCTGCCCCCCGCGCTTCCATTCCCGGTCCCACTGCTGTGGCCCCTTGTTCCCAGATGGTGCATGGCAGGGCCGCCCTCCTCTCCTGCCAGAAGGGCTTCATGGCGGTTCCAACCTCCTGACTTCCTTCCTCGGAAGCCCCCCAGAGGCATATGTCTTGGAGTTCCTCAGAGGCTCTGTCCCCAGGGGACAAAGTCCAAGCCTCTCAGCCAGCCACACGCAGCCTGGCGGTCTGTATGGCCTTCACATCTGCCACCTCCTGCCCCCTCTTTCTGTGCCACAGTGCCAACAGGTGCCGTCCCTGGCATGACACCACACGCTTTCGTGCTTCCCGCTCTGTTCTCCTGCTGTCCCTCTGCCCGGACAGCTGCCCTCCTCCAACGTCTTCTGATGACTTCAGACTTGGGCATGTCTTATCTCCTTCAGGAAGCCTCTCTGCTGGCCACCCTGCTGCTGGTCCAGTTTCCACCCCTGGCTCTGTCTTTGCCTTGCCCATCCTCTCTCACGACTGTTCCTTCCCGATGATAATCATCGCTTTCCCCTCAGACAGAGAGGGGACAGCAGAGACGGCGCTGCCAGCCCTGGTGCTGCCACCTTTGTTGTGTGCGACAGGCGCAGAACAAACACACTTGCTGGATGAAACGGGAACAGAAAAAGCACATCATCAGCCCACGGATGAATGGACAGAGAACACATGGTACGTCCATACAACAGAATGTCGTGTTAGTCTCCTGCGGAAAGGAATGAGGCCCTGACACACGCGACAGCTGAAGGAACCTTGAAAACGTCGTGCTGGGGGAGAGAAGCCAGACACAAAAGGCCACAGACGAGGGCACTTCAAGAAGATGGTGGAAAAATAGAATTGAAAGATAATACAAAAATTTCCACAAACTTTTTGAAGTACCCCTGTACTGTATGATCCCATTTATATGAGATGTTCAGAAGAGGCAAGTTCATCGAGACAGAAAGCAGATTAGCGGCTGCCGGGGACTAGGGTGGGCTGGAGAAACAGGGAGATGGGGATTGCTTGCTTAGTGGGCATGGGGTCTCCTTCTGGGGTGATGAAAATGTTTTAGAACTAGATAGTGGTGATGGGTGCACAACAGTGTGAAAGTAGTAAATGCCACTGAATTATCCATTTTAAAATGGTAAGTTTCATGTTAGGTGAATCCGCTGTCAATGATAAATATCACATGTTCATTCTGAGAATTGCTCACTCTCAGCCTCTGATTCTTTGCTCTGCTATCCACAAGTGAGTCTCCAGAGGAAGGACATCTATCAGAGCACAAGGTCACTTGCTTCTGCCCAAGGTCTCCACTACGGCACGCCACTTCACCGTACCCGCCAAGGTGGCTCTTTCCAGATCTGAGATCCCCTGAACCCTGCAACCACTGTGTCTTTAAGTAGACTCACTTTTAAATATGCGTTCTTTAAAAAGGGTCACTGCGGTGAAACCACATTTGGTATGTTAGTTACAATTTTCTAACACAATTTAGAATAAAACACAACTATTGGGATAAAAGAGGTTTGTCTGAAACATGCCCCTGTGCTGAGAGAGCAGTGCCGGCTCATGCTCAGCCTCTCCCCAGTATAGACTCACAGCCAGAGGGCGGTGCCATCCTGCACACCCTGTGGGGGGATGCCCGCAGCTTCCCTGAGTCAGCCCTTGTCCCCTGCTAGTGGCAGCCCTCCCTCACGAGCAATGCTGAATCACAACCAGGCAAATTCATACTCGGCCATATTGGTTATTTCTAAAGCAAGCACAGCTCTGATCAAGTCACACCAGCTCAAGTGCCTGCAGTGGCTCTCCATGGCCTCCCGAAATCCAACCCCCCCACCTCCCATGGTGTGGTCAGTTACCAGCTTGCCCTCATGGCTATGTTGCCCTGCCCCCTCCCTACTCTCATCTGTGGTCGGCCACCCTGGACTCCTGGTACATCTCTGAGTCTGCACTGTGTCCTTCAGCTTTGCTGGTTTATTCCTGCAACAGATGTGTGCCACGCACCAGGCACTGGCATGTCTCTGCTCTCCTGGAGCTGGCAGAGAAGTAGGGAAGATGTGTGAAACGAGATGTTACAAGAGCTAAAAACAGGAGGCCCAGGGTGCTCAGGAAGGCTGTGTCCTCAGAGGAGGAGGAGGTGAGGAGGAGCAGAGCCCCAGGGAAGGGGAGCCTGGCAGGGCACAGTGTTCCCAGAAGAGGGAAGTCTGAGCTGGGGAGACTTTCATTTGGGTAACGGAAAGAAGTTTAGTGCAGCAGATGCACTGCATGGGGGTGAGCAGACAGGCATGAGGCTGGGAGGAGAGAGAGAGAGACAGAGAGAGGCAGAGAGAAAGAGGGAGAGAAGGGAGAAGAGGAAAAGAAATGGAGAGCGTGCACATGCTGGGACATCACTCTGGCTGGAATGGGTTGGAGGAGGCACAGGCGCACACCTTCTCGCTGGCCAGAATTCCCTTCTCCCATCTTCTTTGGTGGAAAATTCCTCTTGGGTCCAAGGCAAACGTGCCTGCCTCTGCGAAGCTGCCTGGATTCCCAGGTAAAAAGACTCTGCTCCTTGCTCTGTAGGATTAGCTTATACTTCCTGGCACCTGTTTCTCTATTCACATGATTGGCTAGGTGCGTACATGTCTCAAGCGTTCTCCGGGCTGCGAGACCCATTCATGGAGAGGACTCCACGTTGCTGGTATTTTGTTCCCTACACAGAACCGGCGCAGTGCCTTGAATGTAACAAGTGTTTAAGGTACATAAGTAAAAATAAAATTTATAGGTCTGTTTGTACAACTTCATTTCTATAATAAATATCAAGGTCTCAAGGCCAGTTTTGGAAACATCTACCCTGATGATATAGAACAGCAATCACCAGACATCCCCATGATGCAATCCGATGCAGCTTTCCACGTGGTAATAATACAATTGGCAGTTACGTGGGACACTTTCAACTAGAGGAGAAAACGCAGTAGAAGGTTTCTGCTTTCCTTTTAAGCAGTTTCTTTCTTTGATAAAGAATTTTGAAGTTGATTTGATATATCTCTTTCTTTGGTTGCCAGCAGATTCCATGCTTGCTGTGTGAGGGCTCAGTCTCTGCTGCACAGACGACACCTTCTAGCCATGTCTTCACTTGGTGGAAGGGCTAAGGCAGCATTCTAGGGCCTCTTTTATAAGGGTGCTAATCCCAATTACAAGGGCTCCACCCTCATGACCAAATCACCTCCCAGAGGCCCAACTCCTAATGCCATCACACTGGTGATTAGGTTTCAACATATGAATTTTGGGGGGACACAAAAATTCAGACCATTCTTACATTCAGTCCCCCAATTGACTTTCTGCTCCTGGAAGGTAGTGGTTGTTCACTCATTTTACATCTCAGTTGCTTTCCAGGCTTCCTGGCTGACTGAATAACGAATAGATGAGAGAGGTGTGTTCTCACGTCCTGACCCACCTCAGAGTTGAGTCTGTGCATTATCTGTCTGTCCTGCTCTGCTTGGCCACACCCACATGCCACAATCTGGGATCTGCAGCTTTGGTTTTCCTCTCATTTTTGCAAATTGAGCCATGTCATGGCTTTGGTCTTCTGGGCCTCACTGTCTCTAGGACACCTCAAACATCACAATCAGCAGCAGCGAGACTTGGGCTGCCGGGTGTCTTGGTGCTCCCGTAACGCTCAACCACACTGAGAGATTCCTGTACAGCAGCCAGTTACTTTCACATTGGCTCCCCTCTTACTCCTCATGGCCCAATCGGTTATGAATTGCTCAGGAAAAAGCAGCTGTTTAGTAAGAATAAACTGATGGATGCCTGTAGATTTTACTTTTAGATTATATTTATAAAGCCGGTTTATCAAAACTGATCATTTCTAGTAAGCCTCCATCTACTGTGTGAAATTTGTCCTCACACAGCACAGGTAAATGCTGCATGCAGAATGTTTTTAAATTTTCTTACTCAGAGTCAGTGAAATATGCTGAGAGACAAAGAGATAAAAATGCAGAGGAATGTTTCCAAAAGAGGTTTCACTGTCAAATATTTTATCCTAGGTATTTACTTTAGTGAAATTAGGAGAGCAGTCAGAGATAAACCTTGTGCCTGTCTCCTCCCCTCCCCAAATGTTAACTATTAGGATAATTTCCTGCCTCATTTAAAGAATAACTCAAATGAATGAAGGTTCTGTTGAAAATTTTCTATTGGCAAATATGTTCATCTGAAGCAGGCTGTTGAGGGATGGATGACATTTTACACTGGTAGATATGTGGAAAAATTCAAACAGGGCCACATCTGTTACATTTTTTTAAATAAGGTTATACATTTTGGCATATATCTGTTAACATACAAGTTCAAATGTCAAACTGATCACTCAGCGGCTTTCAGATTACCTGCTCTTTCCCTCTGCATCTTTCTCCTGGGGTGGGGTCGGGTAGGGGGCTGATCATTCCCCACTGAACTGAGAGTGAAAAGATTATCCCCTTCTCTAGATCCGGAAGTGAAAATCAGCCCAGAATCTGTAATGGCTAAAAAGAATATTTTAAAATAAAAATGCACCAAACAACATAATAGCTCATGTAATTTAACTTGAAAAAAATTTAAGCATCTCAAAGCAATTTTTGAGTTGCTTTTAGAATGCCATTTTACTTCTCTGCTCATACATTTCCAACAACACTAGAGAATCAGAGTAACATGCCTTTTAGGGCTTCAGAAAGCTATTCTTTCCTACACGAAAGAAATACAACAGATCTCAGATAATTTTCAATGTGAAGTCTAAAAATGTTTAGCTATGTCCTAAATACATCTGCCTCAATTTCCTTTGATGGTATCTATGTTTAATTTTTTGTCAGATGAGCTTCTTGGCTAATACTATGGTGGTAAAGAATGAAACACATTGCTCACATGGGCCACTGAAACTTCCAGCTGCTTATGGGCTCTCTGGCTCTTAGGCCTTTGAACGACACTACTGGCTGCTCTGTGTCTCCAGCTTGTGGATGGCAGATTGTGGGACTTCTCAGCCTCCATAATCATGTAAACCAATATCTTATAATAAATCTCTTTATATATATGAATATATAAAATGATATATAGAAATACCTATTTTATATATACATCTGTTTTATATGTACATATACATATCTCCTATATGTTATACAGATATCTGAATCTCCTGACCGCCTTGATCATATTCCCAGTTCCCACTTCTAATGGTGAATGGACTGAAGGGACAGAAAGAGAACCTTCCTCTTCTCCTTCCAGAGATTCCCACAGTTGGAACATTAAGTAGGAATTCACGGTGCTGAATTTCTTCCTGCCTCCCAGGCTGTTCCCTCACGGGTTTTGCCTCTTCCTCCTGCCCCGATATGTGGATGTAATCCAGATTCTCCAACGTACACCCACACTGATTTTCCTGCAACTCAGCCATGCCTTCGCCTTCAGCAAAGGTTTTCCTGCACAGGGATGAGTCCTGCACCTACACTACCAATCTTGATCTCACCCAAGTTTGTCCTGAACTTCCAGCTGTTTGACAATAGATAAATGTTTGACTTAATAGTTCTGAAGCCACCTCCAGTTCTTTGGCTCCTCCTTCTTTCCATTGTTCCACTCAAGACACTTGGAGCCACCGCAACTCCTTGGTCTCCTCCTGCTCCTCCAACACCCAGGCAGCCAGGCCAGTCACCCTTCTCGATATCTCGTTCCTCTGTTCCATCTCTTTATATCGGCTACCTCTATCCCAGGGAGGTCTTTATCTGAGCATTCACTCATCCCTTAGAACTAATCATTGCATAGCTCTTGAGTTCCAAGTGCTGTTAGGGGTGCTGATCAGAGTTTGGGGTCACTCTGGCTACTGCGGGGAAGCCGCTGATAGAATGGCCGGAGAGGATGTGGGGGTGTCAGCTAGCGGGCTGTTGCCGTTGTTTCCTTGATAAGTAATGACACCGCATGTTCAGGTGGTGCCTGTGGAGATGGGGAGATGCAAGCAGACTTGGGTTACAAGCATAGACCCCTGAGTCTCCTAACTGACACTCCATATCCCCCATGAAACCTCCCCATCCCCTCTAATGCTGACAGATCATCGCTCTGTTCCGCAGTGCTCCTGTTGGCCCTTTTCCTGTACAACCAAGTATGTCCTTTCTCTAGGCAGTGGTTTTTGAGCTTTTTAGAGGGAAGGGTCCCTTGAAAAATAAAGAAAGCTCACACACCTTCTCCTCAGGAGAATGCACTTTCACATAAAAGCTCATGTACAATTTCAGGAGGTCTATCCATAGGGTAGACCCTATCCACCTATCTGTCTATGCATAGGTAGGGTCCCTGGGTTAAGGACTCCATTGTCTATAGCTCAGAAGGCAAGCCTCTCACTTCCTCACATCTTCCTCACTTACTGCACTTCAGTGGTTACAGAACATGCTCAATACACACGTTTCCATTGATGGTGTTCTCATTCCTGACAGCACCCTTTGGAAGTGCATGACCTGCACTTTTCCATCATTGTGAAGTAGTGCAAAATTTGGTTTGAAATGCTTTAAGATAATATAAGAATGTGGTTGACTCAATGGTTCAACACAGAGCACCTCCTTGGGCCAAGTGATTGGAGGGGGGTGCTGTGGTCGACACTGCAGATAAACACATGCTTCTAAAGGTAACTGTGCTGAATATAGGTCTAAAGATCTTTCCAGAAGAATTCAGCACTAAGTTAAGTCATTTTATGGCTGGAATGAATTTAGAGAAGATTCTTTACTATTCAAGTGATCATGTGCTATGGACAGATCAAAACCACTTTAAATAGTTCCAAATGGTTTAACATATGGCTTGAGAAATAACAAAGAGAAAACAGTTGTAAGGATGGACTGCATAGCACTCCATTTCTGTTGTTTTTATTTCTAAAGCCAATGCGAGGTCCACACAACTGACTATGAGACAAATTAAATTACCATGATATTGAAAGCACATTTGCTATTGGTTTGCAGAAAATGTCCTTCTGGCACATTGTACCATTCTCCTCTATTAAAGTACTCTTAATAGGGCTGTTCCTTATCTGCAATCCTCAATAATTTTGGATTTAAAACCAAGGATTTGAAAGAAAGACTTTTTTTTTAACTGTTACATTTTGAGAGTTCTTTATGTATTCTAGGTACTAGTCCTTTTTCAGATATGTAGTTTGCAAATATTTTCTCCCATTCTATAGCTGTCTTTTTATCCTCTTCACTGGGTCATTCACAGAGCAAAAGATTTTTAATTTGATGAGGTTCAATTTACCAATTTTTCCTTTTATAAATCCTGCTTTTGGTGTTCAGTTAAGAACTCTTCTCAAGGAGAGCTATCAGCTGATCCCTCAGGAAGCCCAGGAGCAAGGAGAACCTTTCAGAGTTGTCCAGGTGGCAGGTGAGAGGGCAGGTTTTTGGTACTGTCATGTGACTATCCTTGGATGATGGCTTCCCCAGGAGGGGTGTAACCTCACTTGGAGTGGCTCCCTTAGACTGGAGCAATTCCTGGGGAAGGACTTTAGCTGTGAACTTTCTACACTGACATTATGGGTAGCTGGGGGGTTGAGTGCTTTGGTCCTAAGGGGGCATCAAGGGGCTCACGTCAGCACCTACCACCAGTGACTAGGGTTGAGCCCCAAATGAGAAGTAAGGTGTCTCTCTCTTTTTGTTCATGCAGTGAACAACAATGGAACATGGCTGATGAGGGGATGAAGACAAATAGGGGCAGATGAGAGACTTGCTGCTTATCACAGTGCAGCAGATGGGTGATGCAAAAGGAATCATATCACATACGTTAGTAAACATGTAAAGTCTCTGAGTTGTTCCAGCTGACCAGTAGCAACCACGCCAAGGGATTTTTAACAAAATGTTGCCTTTTATCACCATCGCCTACACCTTGCATTGATGTAGACTTTGGGTATTGCCATTATGAATTCCCCAGCCCCCTTCCTACCTTGTTCACAACTTCTGGCTCGTTGGTCCAACTGCTCATCGTCCTTGATCACACAGCCTATCCCTTTTCTCTCTCACTGTAACATGGCACCAGAGTTTCCAGACTCAGTCTGCCAGCCCCCAGCGAGTTGCTTCTCTTCTCCCACAGAGAAATTCACAAGTCTTAGCATTGGTCAGAGAATGTCTTGGAACATAAGGGGCATGGCCTTTGCTACCTGAGCTAAAGCCGGGCCTCTGGCTCTACACAGAGTCACAGTGGATCATAACCTTTAGGGACCTATTGGGCCTTAAAAACTAATGCCACCTTAAGTGACATTACAAGCAGCACCATTATGGGCCCACAAGGGAGTATTAATGTGGCAGCCTAAGACGGCACCAGGAGGAAGTAGGGTGGGAGTGTCTGCGGGAACCTTGCCTTAGCCCTTATTGGCCAAATACGCGCTTCCGTGCTCGTGAACACTGCGTGATTGCAATATCCAGGCATTGAGACAGGACGCATGCTCTCATAATCTTTAAGCTGATTGGAGGATGTAAAAACCTCCCTTCCCCATTTCCCTTTAAAAGCAAGTGCTTGTGTGATAATAAACGGAACTGCTCAACAGAACCCCCGCCGCATCTGAGGGTCCTTTAACGGGCTGGTTGGGGCCGGTGGCTGTGCTCACCTCTCTTCATGGCTCTTTTCCCCCGTCTCCTCCCAACGGGGACTGGAGGGAAAGAGGAATCTGGGCCATCCACCCGCCCACCAGAAGGGACACCAAGGGAGAGACTGATAGTGAGGCAAGGGCTGTAAGGGTCAGCCAGCAGCAGACCCGTCAGGGACCCACACTTGAGGGTTGATACAGATTAGCGTCATAGAGGACTATACCCTTTAGAGATCCACTCATGAGAGCTGATTCAGATTAGAGTCACAGTGGGACCATAACCTTTAGGGATCCACTCTTGAGAGCTAATCTACAATCGTTTATGCTGAGAGCACACAACAGCCCTGGGAATGCACCTATCCCACATGCTTGAAGATGAAGACCCTCCAGTTACTGCACCGAAGATAATAGCAGCTGGCAAGCCCACTGCACCACCACTTCCAGCCCAACCACACAAGAGAAAACCTGGCCAAAATGACACTGTGTGAACTCTGATTTCTTTTGGATAACAAGAAAAAAAATCCTTCCATTAAAATATATATATATCAATATTTAATAATAAAATCAAATGAACACACTTTGGTTAAATTAGATATGATTATTTTGACTTTTCAGCGGTTACTTGGTTTTTCAAACATTTCTCCTTCTCCCTATCCTTGAGGAATGACAAGTGGGATAATTTATTTTGAGAAATAAAAATTCAAAAGTATCACATATGTTAGTAAACATGTAAAGTCTCTGAGTTGTTCAAACAATTCCTTTTCCTAATAGTTATTTATAAGTCATAGAAAACATGGCGGCTGATTGTTGATCAACATAAAAACATTGAAAAACTGTTGGTAGATAGAATGGTTTTCCTAGGAAATAAATGACTGCAATCTCAACAGATTTGATATTATCCCATTGATTCAAAGCGAAAAATGCCACTAAAAAATTATCAGATTTCTAAAATTGTATACAAATTCTTTACCTTATCTTTTGCTTTTTTATTTGGCTTCTTTTTTTTGGCTTTCTTGGGTTTCTTTCCCTTTTTCTTCTTTCTGTTTTTTTCCTCCTCTTCTTGGTTTGCAATGATATCCTCAATAACCTGGTAAAAAAAAACCCAAAATAATCATAGCATTTTTATAGACCCCTATCTAGAGGAGGACTATTTTTCCTGATTGGAGAGAAGTATTTGTGCTGGTCAGTGTCCCTTCTCTTCCCTGCCCTGGACCCTGGAGGCCTACCCCTTTAGTGGGATTCTCAGAAGAAGGCAGAATTGGGTCTCAGAGGCAGATGAAGAGAGAGGTTGGACATTTCTGAACCCAGTCCCCTCTTTCACTCAGAACTGCTCTGGCTCTCAGGGTTCTACAAACACCAGGAGAGGCCACGACTTCCTCAACATCCCACAACCACTGGATGTGCCAGCCCTGCCTGCAACTCTTCAAAATCCAAGCTGAGGATGCTTTCTGTCTCCTGCCTGGACTTGGATGGCGACAGTCGCTCTTGTAATAACTTCCCTTTTGTATGAATGATCATGCATCTCTTCTCAGAGTTAGTTTCTTTCACATGTGATTTAGTTCATATGTTTCAGTGACCAAAGACAATTAGTTCTCCTAAAATTTAAAATATTTATTAAAAATTACCTGGGTCACAAAGGATTAGCACCATTAGAGAATTAGTACAGGTTTGTAAAAAATCCCATAAAAATCAGTTCAACCCAACAGGTGTTTACTGAGCACTCACTCACTGCCGTAAAGAGCCATGAGTTCTGGGAGATACATGGTGCCCATGACAGGATGCACTTCCTGTCTGCGTGAGGGGACACACTTCCTGTCTGGATGACAGGACACACTTCCCGTTGGCCCTCAAAGCTCTGCTCATCACCTGTCACATGACTGAGGTAAGCTGCATAACCTCTCTGAGACTGAGTTTCCTCAGCACGAAAATGAAGCCAACATTACCTGTGCAGCACTTACGATATGCCAGGCGTAGTTCTGAGAGCTTCAAAACGATTAACTCACTGATAGACACAATCGCACGATGGGTGTTGTTACTGGCTCGGTTTATGAAGGAGGGACACAAAGATTTCAGTAATTTGGCCAAGGACACACAGCTAGTAAGTAGCTGAGCTGAGATTCAAATGGGTGATAACCAGGGTGAGTTTCACAATGTAGAAAGAGGCGAGACGCAAAAGAATACATGTCAAATTATTCTACAGTATAAAATGCATATAGTTCAATAAAAAAATCCATAGCCTACAGTTTCAGGTACACACATATGTAGCCCAGGTATAAAGAAAGGTAAAAGAATGACACGCTGCATTCGGAGGGCAGTAGTTACCTCTGAAGACAGAGCAAGCGTGCGATTGAGAAAGCAGGGGTGGGACGAGGGCTGATAGCATGCCACCTCTGGCATGCTGTGCTGAACCGTCTTCCTGGGGAGACGACTGGACCGTGCCTTATTTGTGATTTCCTAAAATGCTGAAGTTTATTTTCTGGTATTATATTTTTGATATTTATACCTATGTTGTTCTTCAGAGCTTAGTTTAGAATGTTAAAAGTAAAAAATAGTTTTATCATGTACAAAGCAGGATATTGTGGCACCATCTGCACTTTCTAAAAAGAAAACTATAGTCAAGTGCCCAAAAGACGGCAACTTCACACTATCCAGAGGCCGCCCATCCCCTGGGCTCTAGTGAAGAATTTGGTGGGTGAGGCTCAGAGAAGGATATTGGTGAAGGCGAGAGGTGACATACATGCTGTGCACATTATCTAGTAATAAAAAGGTTGTTTCTAGACTGAATTAAAGGTCCTTTGTTGTCAAAATAGCAATATTTCCCTTGAGGATCTGGCTTACCTGAACTCATAGGATCAAGCTGTGGCTGCCCACATTTTCAATGTTCTGAAACACTTACGGGACATGAACGTGTTCTGATTCTTAGAAGTTTGGAAAGGTTTAGAAATGTCAAGATTTGTTTTTAAAATAGCCTGATATATAAAATGTAAGCATCAGAAAAAAAGATGAATTCCTTGTTTGTGGAGTATACATTTCAGTGTATCTTTAAAAAAATTTTTATCCTAACATTTAATTGAACTTATTTGTGGGGTGCAGCGTGTCGTTTCAATACATGCATGTATAGTAAGTGCATTGATTCACTTGGGGTAGGTGGCATAGCTTTGTACTCCTTAACCCAACACTTCCCCTCCCCCAGTCCCTCTCCCTTCCTGGCCTCTGGTAACCATTATTCTACTCTCTACTTCTATGAGAAACACTTTTTTGATTTTTAGATTCCACATATGAGAGACATCACGTGGTATCTGTCTTTCTGTCACAGACTTACTTCATTTAACATGATTTCCAGTTCCATCCACATTGTTGCAAATGACAGGAATTCATTTTTTAAATAGCTGAATAGTATTTCATTGTGTGTATATATCACACTTTTTAAAATCCATTCATCTGCTGAGAGGCAATTTAGGCAGACTCCATCTCTTGGTTATTGTGAATAATGTTGCAATAAACATTGGAGTTCAGGTGTCTCTTCAATACATTGATTTCATTTCCTTTGGGTATATACCCAGTAATGGGATAGCTGCCTCACAGACAGTTCAACTTTTAGTTCTGTGAGGAACCTCCATACCTTTTTCCACAATGACTGTACCAATTTACATTCCCACCAACAATGTAGGAGAATTCCCTTTTCTCCACATCCTTGCCAGCATTTGTTGTATTTTTGATAATAGCTATTCTAACGGGAATAAGATGATAACTCATTGTGGTTTTAATTTGCATTTCCCTAGTGATTAGTGATGCTGAGCATTTTTTTTTCATGTACCTGTTGGCCATTTGCATGTCTTCTTTTGAGAAATGTCTGTTCAAGTCCTTTGTCCATTTTTTAATTGGGTTTTTTTTAACTGTTGAGTTGTTTGAGTTCCTCATATGTTCTAGATATTAGCCCCTTGTCTGATGTGTAGTTTGCAAACACTTCCTTCCACTCTGTAGCTTGTCTCTTCACTTTGTTGATTGAGACGTTTTCTGTGTGCAAGCTTTTTGCTCCAGTTGCCTGTACCTTTGTAATCTTGTTTTAAAAAAGTGTGGCCCACTCCCACTTTGTGTAGCATTTCTTCTGTTTTCTTCTAGTACTTTCATAGTTTTGAGTTTTAAATTTAGGTCCTCAATCCATTTTGAGTTGATTTTAGTGTATGGTGAGAGATAAGAGTCTAGTTTAAATCTTCTGCATGTGGATACCCAGTTTTCCCAGCACCATTTCCTTTCCCCATTGTATATTTTCGGCCCTTTTGTTGAAAGTCAGTTGGCTGTTAAGTGTGTGGGTTTTATTTCTGGGCTCTGTATTCTGTTCCATCAGTCAATTTATCTGCTTTTATACCACTACCATGCTGTTTTGGTTCTTATAGCTTTATTGTATATTTTGAAGTCAAGAAGTGTGATGCCTCTGACTTTGCTCTTTTTGTTTAAGATTGTTTTGGTGATATGAGGTCCTTTGTTTTTTAAGACCTTTTCTTTTCTTTTTTTTTTTTTTTTTTACTTCTGTGAAGAATTTCATTGTTATTTTGATAGAAATTACACTGAATCTGCACATTGCTTTGGGTTAAATGGGCATTTTGATGATATGAATTCTTCCAACCCATGGACATGTGATATCTTTCCATTTATTTATGTCTTCTCCAGTTTCTTTCACCAATGCTTTATAGTTTTTGTTGCAGAGGTCTCTCACCTCTTTGGTTAAATTTACTCATAAATAGCTATTTTTTTGGTAGCTATTTTTACTCCTAGATAGCTAAATTTTTTTGGTAGCTCTTGTGAAGAGGATTTCTTTTTCAATTTCCTCTTCAGCTATTTCATTATTGGCGTATAGGAAGATTACTGATTTTTATGCATTGATTTTGTATCCTGCTGATTTACTGAATTGATTTATTAGTTCTAGTAATTCTTTGGTGGAGTGTTTAGGGTTTTCTACATATATGATCATGTCATCTGCAAATAGGGATAGTTTGACTTCCTCCTCGTTCCCCCAAGTTCCAGTGATTTCAGGATGGCAACTTTTGTGTTTGAATAGCTGTAAGTTGATCTCTTGTGAGGGGGAGAGATGCCAAGATGGTCTATTTTGCCATCTTGGTGATGCCAATCACCTCAGTGTAATGTTTTTAAGCCTTATTAGTTACATGGTTTATTTTCTCTATATCCTTAACTAGTTTATTAATTTAATTTTTTAAATAGTTACTACATTTACATGGTTCAAATTCTCAAATTATGAATGAGTGATTACACATACATATAGTGAGAGGTTTCCTCCCCATGGTGTTAGGCAGCCAACAAGGGCCACTTTCTTTTTAAACATTTTTTCTTTTTATTAAGGTATAATCAATAAAATTTATATATTTTTAGTGTACAACATGATGTTTTGATGTATGTATACATGTGGAATAGTTAAATCAAATGAATGAACATACACATCACCTCACATACTAATTTTTTGTGATGAGAACACATACAATCTATTCTTTTTAGCAATATTAAAGTATACAAAACATTATTAACTATAGTCACCATGATGTACAAAACATCTCCAGAACTTACTCTTCTTTAATTGAAACTTTGCCCCTTTTGACCAACATCTCCCCACTCCCTGATCCTCTTCCCAGCCCCTGATAATCACCATCCTACTCTATATGTTAGATTTTCTCAGATTCTACATGTAAATGAGATTGTACAGCGTTTGTCTTTCTGTGCCTGGCTTATTTTACCTAGCATCATGTCTTCCAGGTTCATCCATATTGTTGCGAATGACAGAATTCCCTTCTTTTTAAAGGCTGAATAGTATTCCATTGGGTACATATATCACACTGTCTTTATCTGTTCATCCACTGACGGACACTTAGGTTGATTCCATATCTTGGCTACTGTGAATAATGCTGAAATGAACACTGGAGTGTAGATATCTCTTTGACATACTGACTTCAATTCCTTTGGAAATCTATCCAGTAGTGGGATTGCTGAATCATATGGTAGTTCTCATTTTAGTTTTTGGAGGAAACTCCATACTTGTTTTCCATAATGACTGTACCAAACACTAACAATGTACAAGGGTTCCCTCTTCTCCACATCCTTGCCAACACATATCATCTTCTGCCTTTTTGATAACAGCCATTCTAACAGGTGTGAGATGATATCTCATTGTGGTCTAATTTGCATTATTCTGTGATGTCAGACACTTCATATACCTGTTGGCCATTTTTATGTCTTCTTTTGAGAAATGTCTATCCAGGTCCCTCACCCATTTTTTAATCTGGTTATTTGTTTTCTCGCTATTGAGCTCCTTCTATATTTTGGATATTGACACCTTATCAGATGTATGTATGGTCTGTGAATATTTTCTTCCACTCTACAGGTTGTCTCTTTACACTGTTAACTTTTTCCTTTGCTGTGCAGAAGCTTTTTATTTTGACGCAATTGTATTTGTCCATTTTTACTTTTGTTGCTTGTGTTTTGGGGGTCATATCCAGAAAATCATTGCTTGAATCAATGTCATGGAGCTCCCCACTATGTTTTCTTCAGTAGTTTTACAGTTTCAGGTCTTATGTTAAAATCTTTAATTCATTTTGAGTTGATTTTTGGTATTAGATAAAGGTCCGATTTCATACTTCTGCATGTGGATATCCAGTTTTCCCAGCACTATTTATCAAAAAGACTGTCCTTTCCATCTTGTGTATTCTTGCCACCTTTGTCAAAAATCAAATTAATTGACCATAGCATGTGGACTTATTTCTGGGCTCTCTATTCTGTTGTATTGGTTTATATGTCTATTTTTATGTCAGTACCAAGGTGTTTTGATAACTATAGCTTTATAGTAGATTTTGAGATTAGGTAGTTCAATGCCTTCAGCTTTGTTCTTTTTGTTCAAGATTGCTTTGGCTCTTCATGGTCTTTTGTAGTCTCACATAAATTTCAGGATTGTTTTTTCTATTTCTGTGAAAAATGTCACTGGAATTTTGACAGAGATTCCATTAAATCTGTAAATTGCTTGGGTAGTATGAACATTTATTAATATTAATTATTCCAATTCACGAATACAGGGTATCTTTCTGTATAATTGTGTCTTCAATTTCTTTCCTCACTGTTTTATAGTTTTCAGTATATAGATCTCTCACCTCCTTGGTTAAATTTATTCCTAAATTTTATTTTTTTTTGATGCTATTGTAAATGGGATTGTTTTCTTGATTTCTTTTTTCAGAGAGTTTATTGTTAGTGTATACAAAGACTACTGATTTTTGTATGTTTTGCATCCTGCAACTTTACTGAATTTATTAGTTCTAATAGTTTTTTGGTGGAGTCTCTGCAATTTTTTACATATAAGATCATTTTGTCAGCAGAAACAATTTCACTTCTTCATTTCCTGTTTGGATGCTTTTTACTTCTTTTTCTTGCCTAATTGCTGTGGTTAGGATTTCCGGTACTATGTTGAATAGAAGTGGCAAGAGTGGTTATCCTTATCTTGTTTCTTATCTTAGAGGAAAAGATTTCAGTTTTTCATCATCAAGTATAGGTTAATTGTGGGCTTTTCATATATGACCTTTATTGTGTTGAGATAAGTTCCCTCATATACCTAATTTGTTGAGAATTTTTTTTTAAATCATTAAAGTGTGATGAATTTTGTCAGTGTTATTTCTGCATCTATTGAGATGATCATGTGATTTTTTTCCTTTATTTTATTAATATGGTGTATCACACTGATTGATTTGCATGTGTTGAAACAAATTTGCATACCAGAGATAAATCCCATTTGAGCATGGTAAATTATCCTTTTAATGTGCTCTTGAATTTTGTTTCCTAGTATTTTGTTGGGAATTGCTGCATCTGTGTTCTTCAGGGACATTGGCTTGTAATTTTCCTTTACTGCAGTGTCCTGTCTGACTTTGGTATCAGAATAATGCTAGCCTCATAAATGAGTCTGAAAGTATGTTCTCCGGTTTAACTTTTTGGAAGAGTTTGAGAAGGATTGGTTAGTTTTTTTAAACGTTTGGTAGAATTTCCCTAAGAAGCATCTATTCTGGACTTTTCTTTTCAGAACGTTTTTGATTACTGATTTACTCTCTTTACTCATTATTGTCCTGTTCAGATTTTCTGTTTCTTCATGATTCAGTCTTGGCATTGATCTTCTTAAATTTGTTAAGACTTGTTTTGTGGCCTAACATAGAATTTATCTTGGAGAATGTTCTGTGTGCACTAGAAAGGAATGTATATTCTGCTGCTGTTGGATTGAATGTTCTGTGTATGTCTGTTAGGTCCATTTGGTCTAAAGTATTGCAGAAGTCCAGTCTAATATTTCCTTATTGATTTTCTGTTTGAATGATATGTGCTTTGTTAAAGATGGGGTATGAAGTCGTCTGCTCTTATTGTATTGCAATCTATCTCTCCCTTCAGATCTATTAATATTTGCTTTATATATTTAGGTGCTCCAATGTTGGGTACATATATATTTATAATTGTTACATCCACTTGATGAATTGACTCCTTTATCATTATGATGACCTTATTTGGCCCTTTTTACAGTTTTTGACTTAAGGTTTATTTTGGTATATAATTATAGCCACTCCTGCTCTCTTTTGGTTTCCATTGACATGGAATATCTTTTTCTATCTCTTTACTTTCAGTTTATGTGTTTATTTAAAGTTGAAGTGAGTCTCTTGTGTGTAGCATATAGTTGGGTGTTGTCTTTTTATTCATTTAGCCACTCTGTGTTTTGACTGGAGAATTTAATCTATTTATATTCACGGTACTTATGGTAACTATTGCCATTTTGTTAATTGTCTTCTAGTTGTTTTGTAGATCCTTTTTTTCTTTCTTCCTCTCTTGCAGTTTTCCTTTGTGATTTGATGATTTTTTATAGTGGTATGCTTTGAGTCCTTTCTCTTTTGTATATCTACTAAAGTATTTTGCTTTGTGGTTACCATAAGGCTTACATAAAGTATCTTATAACAGGCTATTTTAAGCTGACAACAACTTAACTTTGCTTGCATATAAATGCTCTGCACTTTTACTCCCTTTCCCCCATTTTGTGTTTTTGATGTTACAGTTTACATCTTTTTATTTTGTGTATCCATTAACAAGTTACTGTAACTGTAGGTTTTTTTTTAATAGTTTGGTCTTTTAACATTTATATTAGAGTTGTAAGGGATTTACACATCACCATTATAGTTTTAGAGTATTCTCAACTTGCTATATATTTACCTTTACCAGTGAGGCATGGACTTTTATGTTTCCATGTTACTAACTAGCAGCTTTTCGTTTCAGCTTGAAAAAATTCCTTTAGCATTTCCTGTAGGGCAGGTCTAGTGGGAATGATCTCACTCAGATATTGCTTTTCTAGGAAAATCTTTATTTCACTTTCATTTCTGAAGGACAGCTTTTCTAGGAAAAGTATTCTTGGTTGACAGTTTTTTTTTCTTTTAGCACTTTGAATATATCACCCCACTGTTTCCTGGCCTGCAAGGTTTCTGTCAAGAAATCTTCTGATAGTTGTATTGGGGCTCTCTCACATATAATTTGTTTTTTATCTCCTGCTGCTTCAGAATTCCTTCATTGTCTTTGATTTCTGATAGTTTGATTGGAATGTGTCTTAATGCATTCTTCTTTGGGTTGAATTGGATTGGAGACTTCTGAGCTTCCTGTACCTGGATGTTAATATCTTCAACTCATATGTGGGAAATTTTCAGCTATTATTTCTTTAAATAAGCTTTCTGTCCCTTTCTCTCTGTTTTCTCCTTAACTCCTATTAATCAAATGTTAGCTTTCTTGGTGGTATACCATAGATCTTATAGGCTCTCTTCGTTCCTTTTCATTTTTTCTTTTTTCTCCTCTGACTGGATGATTTCAAATGATCTGTTTTCGAGTTTGCTTATTCTATCTTCCATTTGATCAAGTCTACTGTTGAAGACTATTGTACTTTTAAAGTTCAGTTATTGTATTTGTCAGCTCCAAATTGTTTGTTTGGTTCATTTTTGTTTTCTGTCTCTTTGTTTAGCTTTTCATTTTATTCTTGTATTGCTTTCCTGGTTTCATTAAGTGGTTTATTTGTGCTCTTGTAATTTTCTGACTTTCTTTAGAACAATTATTTTGAATTCCTTGTCATGCAATTCATGGATCTCCAATTCTTTGGAATTAGTTACTGGAACTTTATTGTTTTCTGTTGGTGATGTCATATCTCCCTAACTCTTCATGATCATTGTAGTCTTGCAAACGTTGCTGCGCATTTGAAAAAACAATCACCTATTCCAGATTTTATAAACTGGGTTTGGTAAAAAAAGTGACCTTCACCTCTGGGGGTAGGGATGGGGAGGAGGGTGGAGGTATATTGGAGGCGCTGTAGCACTGGGTCTAGTGGAGTGGAGCACCAAGTGTAGGAGCATTTGATGGCTCCAGATCTAAGGGGACACTGAGTCTCATAGGCTCAGGCAGCTGGAGTCTGTGATATTGGCACCTATGTGGTCCTTGGAGGTGACAGCTGTGGGGGCTCTGCAGTGGCTGGGAGGTCTGTTGGGGTCCTCAGCTGTGCCTCTGGGTTTTATGGCTTGGGTCCAGAGCTGGCAGCAATGGAGACCAGAGCCAATGGTGAGCACATACTCTGCTGTGGAAGCTGGCTACAGGTACATGGTGGCATCAGAGGCCATCTGTAGGCTTGAGCATGGTGGCGAGGACTAGGTTAGGGGCAGGGCTGGGGCCAGCTACAGGCACATGCAAGCAGTGGGAGCCAGCAGCCTGCACATGCACAATTACAGGGGCTAGCTGCAGGTCAGTGACAGGTTCAGCCTGTCTGTGTATGTGGGCAGCTGTGGGCTGAGCTGGAGTTGGATGCATGTGCAGCTGCAGGGGCCAGCACTGGACATAAGCACCATGGTGGGGGTAGAAGCTGGGGGCAGGGCAAGCTGCTTGTGCTCACTCAGCTGCAGGGGTCAGCCTCAGGTGTGTACAATGGTGGGGTTGGAGCCTGTGGTGGGGACTGAAGGGCTGTTTGCAGGCTCATGCACAATAGCTGCTCTTGGTCCCTGGGCACCTGTACAGACAGCAGCTGGGGTGGCTCTGGGGAGGAGAAGTGGTGGCTTAGGCACCTGGAGAAGACAAAGGCCACTAGGGTGGGCCCCTGGGTTACAGCAACCATGGCATGAGCAGTCATGTGGCTCTGGGTAGCTCCAGGGAATGGGAAGAAGGGAAATTGACTCAGGAACTTGGAGACTGTGAAGATGAAAAGAAACACAGGGCTCTCCATGGTGAAAGCTGCAGAGGATCTGCTGCTGCTGAACATGCATTGGTTTCCTCAGTGGTGAAAGCTGGTAGGATCTTCTGCACAACAAGCTGCTGGGGTTCATGACAGCAAACGCTGAAAGCTGTCTGTGTGTGTTTGGGGGGTGGGTGCATGGTGGCCACAAGGGCTGTTGAGGTCCTCAGCAGAGAAGTCTGCTATAGTCCTGTGCCAAGCAGGTCACTGGGGTCGTGGTCACTACCACTGTGTGGCTGATCATGCTCCACTTTCTGAAGTCAACCCAAATACTCTGGATATGCTTCCATAGACATTTTATACATATTTATATGCAAGTATATAAGCAAATATATTTATGTATAGACACACATACATACATGAGTATATATGTAAAGCACACTGACACTGTGTTATGTTTTCCAACCACATAGGTGAAAAATGATATGTCATTGTAGTTGTCTCTTTTTTAAACCAGTACTCAATTTATTTTGCTCATATTCTTCAAGTAGCAAAATCTTCCAAAGTGCACACATGTATACACACAAATACATATTATAAACATAAATTTGTCATTTTATCCAAATGTTAGCATATTATACACACTCTTCTTGTTCTGCATTTTTCACCTAATAATGTGTCTCAGCCATCTTTCTGTAGCAGGGCATAAAGAGCTTCCCAGTTCATGCTTTATAGGTGTACCGTAACTTATGTGACCATTCCCCTACCAAGGGAAATTAAGATTATTTCCAATCTTCTGCTATTACTAACAATGTTGCCATGAGTAAATGCACACAAATATCATTTTGCAGGTGGCAAGCATATCTCCAGGATAAATTCCTAAAAGTGGAATGCCAGATCAAAGGGGTGTACCTTTGTGATACTGTCAACCTTCCTTGCACGGGTTGTGCTATTTGCACTTCTGCCAGCAATGTAGGAGAGAGCCTGCTCCCCATATGCTCTCTGTCATAGTATGTTTTTTTTTGTTAATCACATGGATGAAACATGGTATGCCATAGTAGGTATTTTTGTTTTTTTCTGAGAACTCTTCAACTATAGCAAAATTCTTCCAAATTTAGAAGTGCACTTTTCTGCCTCTTAAGTCAGCTATCATTTTTTTGGCCTGAGTGCCAAATCTGGTCTGCCACCTGTTTTCTTTCTTTCTTTTTTTTTTTTTTAACATAATTTTCTTGAGGCATATTTTATGTATCATACATTTACCCATTCCAAGTATACAACTCAATCATTTTTTTTAGTAAATTTACCAAGTTGTGCAACTATCACCATAAATCAGTTTTAGAACACTTCCACCACCACAGTAAGATCCCCTCACATCTGCTAATTGTAATTCATTTTTTTATTCTCCTCCCCTTCTTCCCAGGCAAGCACTAATCTACTTACTGTCTCTATAGATTAACTTTTTCTGGACATTTCATATAAGGGGAATCACATAATATAGAGTCTATTGTTTGTGACTTCTTTCACTTGGCATAATGCTTTTAAGGTCTATCTTTGTTGTAGCATGTATCATTTGTTTGTACTTTTTTGCATTGCCAAAGGATATTCGATTGTGTTGATACACCACCTTTTGCTCATCAATTTACAAGTTGATGGATATTTAGGTTCTTTCAAATTTTTGGTTTTATGAGTAACACTGCTATGAATATTCATGTATACATTTTTTGTATATAAAATGTACACGTTCATATAAAACACATTTATCATAGTGATAAATTTATGTTTAACTTTTAAGAAAATGACAAACTATTTTCCAAAGTGCCTGCACCATTTTACATTTCCACCTGCAATGGATTAAGGTTCCCCCTTTTTCCAAATCCTCGACATTCGTTATTTTCTCTCTTTTTGATTTTAGCCATTCTAGTGGGTATGAAATGGTATTCCATTGTGATGTAGATTTTCATTTCCCTAATGACTAATGATGTTGAGCATCTTTTCATGGTCTTATTAGGTATTCTATATCTTCTTTTGTGAATTGTCTGGTCAGGACTTTTGCCCATTTTTTAATTGGTTTGTCTTATTATTAAGGTGTAAGATTTTTTTTTTTTGACCAGTGAGTGCACTGGTCATTCCTATATAGGATCCGAACCCGCGGCGGGAGCGTCGCTGCGCTCCCAGCTCCGCACTCTCCCGAGTGCGCCACGGGCTAGGCCCTAAGGTGTAAGATTTTGCATATTCTACATATGAGTCTTTTAACAGGTATATGTTTTGCAAATATCTTCTCCCAGTATATTGCTTGTCTTTTAATTGTCTTAATGGTGTCTTTTGAAGTGCAACAGTTTTGAATTTTGATGACGTTCAGTCTTTTAATTTTCTGTCAGTGTAGTTTAGTTTACATTTCTCTTATATGTGTGAGGTTGATGTTTTCATATGTTGAACATCTTTTATTATGTTTCAAATCCATTTGGATTTTCTTTTCTGAGAACTGTCTATTCATATCTTTCTGCTGTTTTTTTTTTTTTATATTGGCAATTGATCTTTTTCTTATAGAGCTGTAGGAGTTCTTTATATGTTAGAAAAATGATCTCTTGTCTGTGATACTCATTACCAGTAATTCTCCCATGTGTCAACTGTCACTTGTCTTTCTCAGTGTCGTTTTTCTCAAGCAGGTCAAAAAATGTTTTATGTAGGTGAATTTATCAATTCTTTTTTCTATGACTCCTGGGTTTGCACCACAGTTAGAAAGGGTTTTTCCCATTCTGAGGTTATGACATATTTCCTTCCCGGCTTCTTCTAGTCTTTTTATGTTTTTGTTTTGTTTTACATTTAAATCTTCAATCCATTTGGAATCATTCTGGAGTGAAGTATAAAGAGATAGGGATTTAATTTCCTTCTTTTCTCATGTGACAACCTGGTTGTTCTACCACCATTATTCCCTTGGGTTTTTTTTTTTTTTTTTTACATGTTTCAGATGCCACCTTCATTATATACTAAATTTCCATACGTATTTGGTTATATTTCTTGATTTTCTATTCTTTTCCACGGATGTGCCTTTTTAGTCATTTACTACCTGGCCGGGCTAGTTCCTCCTCATGCTTCATTTTCAGAATTTTACTTCATTTTATTTTTAGTTATTTGCTTTTCTACCTAAAGTTTAGATGGGTTGCCCTCCCTCCCTGTCTATCCTCCCTCAATGTCCCAACATAATGCCATTATTGGTGTGTGTGTATATATATATATATATATTGGATCCTATCACACTTATAGATGATGTTTGGGAGAGTCAAGTTGAGCACTCCTGCCTAAGAACATGGTACACTTTTCCACTTCTTTGCTAGTTTCCCTCAGAAATGTTTCAAGCTTTTCTTCACATAGAACACACTTTATTATTATTAAGTTTATTCCTGGGTATTTTATCTTTGTGTTGTTGCTGTTGTAAATGGACTCATATTTTTTATCTAGCTGCTGTTTGTATATATACAAGCTACTGCTTTCTGCATATTAATTTTATAACTCCTCCAGCTTATTTTTTATATTGTCGTTTTTTAGATTTATTCTCTTTGCTTTTCTATGTGTAGAATAAATCGACAAAAGAAGTGATCATTCACCTCTTCCATTCCACTTTCTGTATCTCTATGTTCTTTCTCTTGCCTACAGTGCTGAAGAATTCCTATGGGACACTGTTAAATTACAATGGTGATAGTGACCATCCTGTTATTTTTCCTGCCACTAATGGAAATGCTTCTAATGAATTTAATCAAGCAGATATTGTGTCTTGAACTAAGACAGGAACATTTTGTCATGTTAAAGAAGTGTTGATATATTCCAGTTTTGTGCAGTTTTATTTTTTAATATCAAGAATAAATGTGGAATTTATAAAATGCCCTTTCAGCATCTACAGTGATGAGCTTATGGTTTTTCCTTTTGAATCTCTTTATATGATCAGTGTATTCACAGATTTGAACTGTTCTTGCATTCTGGAATAATTACCTCTTGATTGTATTGTTTTACTTATCTAATGTGGCTTATCTATGGTTTTATTTGTATCCAGTCCTTTTGGGGGGTTTGATATCAATGTCATGATATGTCATAAAAAGTATTCATATTCTTTTTGTGTTTTATAAACATAAATTTAACCATTTATGTACATTGTTATAATGATCATGCTTGGTCTACTATATTTTCATACTGCTGTTGCAACAGCTACTACACAGACTTTCTGAAAGATCCCCATGTGCCAAGCTCTGTGCTAAGTACATCACATGTGTCGACTTACCTAATTACTACATAAGTCCAGGGAGATAGGTATTGCTAGCATCTCCACTTACAGATGAGAAAACTGAGACACAGAGGGGGCAGTAGCTTGTCGACGGTTGCAGATCGAGCGTGTGATGGAACTGTAGCTTTTAATCACTGTGCTTTTCTGACTCTTCAGTCATCTGCCTTTTAAAGTTAAGCTGCTTTGTGGTTCCCTTTGTTTTATTTTAATGTATTAACCAGACCAGACATCCTTTTTCTTTTGTTTTTAGTCTGACTAGAAGTTAACTCCACTTTTTAGTGTTTCCCATGGACAACTAAGACATTCCACCAACATTCTTAATCCTATAATCACTACCTTTCGAAACTAACACGAAACGTGCTTGGCTTCTTGCCGTGGACTTTCAACACAGAACTAGTGCCTGGCGATTTACCTAAACACATAAAAAAGTGAAATGACACCAAATTAAAATGACAGCCACTCAAGGCAGGGCTTGACGAACTGCCAAATAACAGGGTTGGTACTTGTGCTCTCGGAGCTCTGTGCAGCAAGCGGGAGTGGAGAGAGAGCACTTTGGTGGGAGACAAGCCTGTGTGCTTGACCCTGAGGGCTCACGTGGGGGAGCACAAAGACATCGAGGGGGACTGTGGCGTCAGTAGTGCTGAGGCTGTGAGATCCTGACCTACAGCTTGGTTTTTACTGCTGCATACTGCTTCATGTTACTTAACGAGTTCCCTATTAGAGAATATCGGGCTGTTTGCTTCTGTCAATGCTGTAAACAATGAATAGCTTTTTCAGTCATGCATGGTGGAGATCAGCAAATTACAGCACATGGGCCAGATCTGGCCTGCTGCCCATTTCGAAATGAAGTTTTATTGGAACACAACCATGACCACTCATTTCCATATTGTCTGTGGCTGCTTTCATACTTTAACGGCAGAGTTGAGTAGTTGTGGTAGAGAATGTATGTTCCACAGCCTGAAATATCTATTACTTGGCCCTTTATGGAAAAAGTTTGTTGACCTCTGATTTATGGCAACTTGCCTTTTTATTATTTCTTTAGTATAACTTACTCAAATAGCATTTATGAGTCAAAGGGCATACACGTTAAAATTTTTATATTTACTTGGTCCATGTCCCTTAAAATATGTCATGCTAATTTGTGTATCCAGTAGCAATGTATGGGAGTAACTTTTTTCCACATGCACACCAACTCCAGTTATTATCATGGTTAAAACTTTTACTACTCTTATAGGTGAAAAGAGATATAGCAACTTTATTTTATATTTAAATTTCTTTGCTAGTGAGTTTTAGAAAATTTCTATTGGGGTGTTCAGATTTTTCTTATTATTTTCTAAGAACTCTTTATGTATGGAAGATACCCATTATCACATATGTTGGCAAACATTTTCCTCAGTCTGTCATATGACTAATTTCATTTATACTTTTTTTTGCCATTTGAGTTTTCTGTAATCACATGTATCATACTATTCTCTTTATGATATCTGCCTTATAAAATTATTCCCAGCCTATTCTCTTTATGATGGCATGCTTATAAAATTATTCCTACCCTCTGATTATTAAATATTCAAACAATTTCTTCTGGTAACTTGTAGTTTAATATTTTTACATGTAAATATTTAATTTATCTGTAATTTATTTTGTGTGAAGATACTTCAAAAAGTTCATGGAAAGATCTGTATATCTTTCAATTCTATTTTTCCACAAACCTTTTGAAGTACCCTCATACAATAAGGGAAGATCTACTTAACTTTGCCACATGGCGAGTCAGTTGTTCCAACATTTACTGAATAGTCCGTCCTTCCCCACTTGTTTGAAATGTCATCATTATATTACTAAATTCCAGTTCATAGCTGATTCAGTTCCTGAGCACACTGTTCTAAACTTAGTCTACCTGGGTTTGAATCTCAGCTCCACAACTTACTAACTGTAAATTTGGCCAAACTGTTTGATCTTCATAGACTAGGAGGATTAAAGAGTTAATTTACACAGAGTACTTTGTACAGTACCTGGCACAGAATATTTGTCTGATAAATGTTATCTGTTATTTTTGTTGTTGCTATCTATTTTTTCCAATATCGTGATGTTTTAATTACTCTATGATTTGATTTATATCAATAAGGCAAGTTTCTCATCATTAAAGTTCCTTTTCAAAAACTTTTTGGATATATCCATGCATTCGTTCTTCCAGGTAAACTTGAAAATAATTATGTCAATAAAAAATTGTTTTGATTTTAATTGGAATTGCATTAACTGCATAGAATAATGGAAAGATAGTGTGTATTTGTACCTTACTGAGTCTTTCTATCCAGGGAAACAATCCCTCAGTCTCTTTGTTCAAGTGTCCTTTTATTTTCTTCATTGGGGTTTTGTCAATATAGTTCTGTACCATTAGTATAATTTCTTGTTAAATTTATTGAGTTTTCTAGGAAGATATTCACATAATCTTAAAACAATGATACAATTATCACTTTTCAAATACTTTCAACTCCTTTTTTTTTTCTTACTGCCTTTGTTAAAACTTCCAGAGAAATATTAACTAATAGTGCTGGTAGCAACTATCCTTTTCTTGATTTTCACTTTTAATGGCAGTGCCTCTAATGCTTCATTATTGAGTATAACGCAAATCTTCTCTTGGTTCCTATGACACTGTGAGGTTAAGAAGCCTTCCTATTTCTAGTTTATTAAGATATTAAAAAGATAGCTTTAGATGTCAATTTCATCAGATACCAGTGGAGTATCTACAGAAATGCTCAAATGTTGTTTCTCTTGTACAACATTAGGAAGGCAAGGACCTAGCTCTTGACAGATGACCAAGAATTAAGCAGAGGGGCACCTGGGGCTGAGGGAGTGCAGGACGTGTATAAAGGCCCTGAAGGTGCTGCAGCATGAGATACGAGGGGGATGGTGAGGGGAGGGTGGCATCAGCACCCTGATGATGTGGGGGCAGGACATGGGACTGAGAGGAGGGCAGGGACCGGAACAAAAAAGGGTTCCTGAAATCAAGCTGCTCAGGATTCACTAAGAAAACTGATGCTTCACGTGTCATCACATCTCTTTCAAAGTCAAGACAGAAATAAGGATAAATTCATTTTGAAATAAATTTGAAAGCGCATACATTGAACACCCAAGAGTGTTTCCAAGTAAATGTTTGTGGGAAAATAACCAAGACCTAATAACACTATGCACCCATTAATGTTAAAGTTTAAATATATGTGATTATGATATATTTATGTTTTACTTTTCAAGCATATTTGTACCTGTTGTGGGGTCTTGTTAGTAAAAATAATAGCTGAACCACCTTCTTCTACTTCAGGGTACTCAGGAAATGTGCCAGTTAAATTCCTGCAGAGGAGAAAGAAGCAAATTAAAAGAGATATGAACGAAGCCCTCTCTCTTCTATACTCCATCAGTTGGTTTGTTCATGTTCACAAGAATGACTGATGGCTATTAAGGGTGGGGATTCTCTGCAGACCCAGGGCCGGACACGATGTCTTTAAGAAGCAGAAGGAACTGGGTACATTCAGTAGCAGGTTTCCTTCCTCTAGAGAATTGTTAGCCTGAGACAAACATTCTTTCTTTAAAACAGATTGTACTTCCTCCTTTAAAAAAAAAATATTGAGATTCTCTGTGCCTGAGTTAAGAATGAAGACAGAAGCACAAATCATTTCTTCCTGTTTAAACTTATAATAAACACAGGACTTTAAAACTAAACAAAAGGATGGAATTGTACAAATTGCATATTTAGTGATAGTGTATTAAATACACACGTGTGCAAGTCTGGGACTCTATATTTTATGGGTTCCAAATACTGTACTACTATTTTTCCGTGACCATATAATTTCTATATTTTAAAAAGCAGACTTTGAAATTTGATGTTGAAAATTTCAAAAGGGACATGTACTTAATATTTCTAAGATACACTGACTTCAATGCAAGTATTATATGAGGGCACTTCAAAAAGTTCATGGAAAGATTCATTTTATCTTTTAATTCTATTTTTCCCCAAACTTTTTGCGGTACCCTCATATTTATTCTATATACAGAAAGAAAACACTACCTGCCAACTTAGTCTCGTTAATTCACAGAAGTGTAGAATCTAAGGTTTGGAGGAGACCTCCTTGCTTAAAATGACTCTGTGATGGTGGTTCTCAAACTTTTGGCCTTAGGAGCTCTTTACACTCTTAATAATTGTTGAAGATCCCAAAGAGTTTTTGTTATGTGAGTTACAGCTGTGTTGATATAACACAGTTATACTTGTCTTAGATATTAAAACTTAGAAATTTCTAAAATACGTATTTTTAATTATTCTAGATAAGTAATCATCAACCCATTACATGTTAATATAAATAACATTTTTATAAATAATAAATACATTTCCTAAAACAAAAAATTTAGTGAGAAGAGTTACTGTATCTTTTCAAGTATTTTTACTGTCTGGCTTAATGGAAGTTAGCTGGATGCTCACATCTGCTTCTGTGTTAAATCTGTTGCGATATGTTGTTTTGGTTGAAGTATAGGGAAAAAATCTGGCCTCACACAGATGTGCAAATGAGAATGGGAAGAATATTTTAATAGCCTTCTTAGGTAACAGTGAATATCCTGCTTTGGTTCTATAGCACAATTAGACAAGCGGTAGCTTCCTAAAGGCTGGTTGTGATGTGGAATCTGAAACTGTATCAGTGAACTTTCCGCTCTCTGTCACATTTAATCATTGATCTGTTTTGTTTTGAATAGATCTTTTACCCATGCATAATTCTGTTACATCAGGTCTTGGTCACTGGAAAGTAATGGTTCACTGAGTTGTATGGCTCTTCCCAATGTTGACGCATTTCATCATATCAAAACCCACAAACATCAGTGACACCACTGATCTCATAATGAAAAGTCTAAGTAACGGGAACCTCTCATACTCGCAGGGGTGAATACTGATGATCCAAACTTGTAATTTTTGCTAGAAAGCTCAGATTTTGCCATTGGTAACAAAGGGTGTGAACTATTTTCCTTCAAGCTCATTTGATTCATTTTTCTGCGAAAACGTCTCCCAAAAATCCAAGTCCAAATAACCAGAGTTTGTCAGTTGTTTTCTCAAGTAAAAATGATGTTCCATTAAAAATTGGCTAGTTCAGATTGAAACTTAACAATCTCACCAATGTTTTTCCTCAAGACAACTATCATACTCTGCTGTGCAGAGGAATGGATTTAGGAGCACTTCTGATTTTATCACATAGAATACTAAAAAGTCAAGTCTTAATAAAATTAATTATGTTTTACAGGGTCCCCAAGGACGTTGTCAAGTGAAACTTTTAAAAAAGCAGTTGGTGGTGGTTAAGACCACGATGACTGCACTGAGGCCACCCCCCTGGTTCCCACTGAGGTCCCAGCAACCTATGCCCTACTGCTTTTGCGCCATCGTTGCAAATGTCAACAAAGTAAAAATGGCAAACCATGTCTTAGTATTCACATGAAAATAGTTTTTGGATTCCCTGAAAGGGTCTTGGAGACCCCAGGGGTCCCAGATACACTTTGAGAACTGCTGCTCTACGATATCTCCCAGGGCCACTGCTTAAGCGCCTACCGTGACGCAAGCTCACACTCCCCGAGGCAGCCCCTGCACTGCCGATTCCTTTCTGACACAGG
The DNA here is from genome assembly GCF_027409185.1 of Cynocephalus volans. Classification (NCBI taxonomy): domain Eukaryota; kingdom Metazoa; phylum Chordata; class Mammalia; order Dermoptera; family Cynocephalidae; genus Cynocephalus; species Cynocephalus volans. The sequence continues at coordinate 298,306,575 of NC_084460.1, forward strand.
ACCAACTGGACCTCCCTCCCTGGGTCCTTGTTTCACCCTCTGGGGACAAACAGAACTTGATTCTCTTCCTCTTCCGTGTGATTGCTCTTCAGACATTCTAAGACATTGAGACATGGTCTAGATGGAATATCTCAGGTGTCTTGAACTGTCCCTGCGGGCTTATTCCCTAGGGATGTGACCCAGCTCCTCAGCATTGCTTTGAAAGGAACTGAACACAACAGTGTGGTGAAGTCTGAGGACAAATGCTCCAGCAGTGAGGATGGCAGGAGGTCACACACTATGTGTGTCATTCTATCAAAGGAGCCACAATCACAGGAGTGATGTTGGTGGTCTCACTCACTCGTTCGTCCACCCATCTCTTCATTCATATAGTCAATCAACAAGCATCTGGCTGTAGTGCCAGCCAGATTCTGGATGCAGAGATGTGAGACAGATCTGAGATGAAAAGATGCCAGACACTGCTCCTGTGCAGCTCACACTCCACAGTCACACGGCTGATGCGAGTATTTTACCCCCGATGCTGCCTGTCCATGAGACTTGCTCAGACCTTGTCAAACTGTTTATCCTGTCCTGTGTCAGATCTGTATGTCACCTTGCCTAGACAAGTCTTGGATAAAACGATGAATACACTTGGACTAAAAAATTACAGAGTCTTTCCTTCACACCCACTCATATTATTCTATCAATCATCTCCTTTACAAGCAACTCTATTGTAGGTATTTATTTTCATATTGTAAAGCTTGAGTGTTTTTGAGGACTCAAAACAGACAGTGACATACATAAAAAAGAATTTACATATGCCATTTCTATGAAATTCTTATAGAACATCCATTGTCATACGAACATTTAATAATACATTTTTTCACAGTATTTTTAGCAAAAGTGGTGTTAAATGTATTTTTAATAAATAGATAAATGAACATATTTAGTTGTCCTTAGTCACGTTAGTTTATATAATTAGTCAAAATCTGAAAATGAATTAGTCTTATCCTTAAAGAATGAAAAAACTGTTGTAGGGTACACATTTAAAAATGTTTTAAAATTTGTATCTAGAGAATGACAGTGTACCTGATAGCTCTTTATTACACACACACACACACACACATGCGCGCGAGTGCATGTGTGTACTGCCCCTTCCTCGTGCTCACTCCACTCCCGCTGTCCCCTGTGGGTGGCCAGGACACCACTGTTCCCACAGCAGTTGGACTCTTGCTTGGTGCTATTCCAGGGCACCCTGGGTCTGCACTGATTGGAAATCTCTCCTTAGCCCCTTGGACTTGGTCACTTAGCGTGTGCTAAAAAAGCCCAGTTTTTGAGTTCTATTTTGCATTGCTGAGATTTCACCCTTGGCTGTAGCATTTCCTGCCCCGCATGCCCCCATTTTTCATCTGTGTACTGTGGCACACAGGCCCTCCTTGGAATCGAGGCACAACTGCTCCTGCTGCGTGTGGTAGGGGAGCTGCAGGGCGGTGAGTGTTTTATGCCTTGGGCTCAGCCCCCTGGAGGAGGTGTAAGAGCTTCAGGGCAGAGATGGCTGATAATCAGAGATGAGTGAACAGACAATATTATCTTGGCTCCCAGGGTGTTTCCGGTGCACACAGCTGGGGCCTGACACCACTGCCTGCAGGTGACGGCCCATCTGGGAACTTCCCCAGGAGTAACTGAGGACTCCAAATTACTTGATGTCAAGAAGACAGCACTTCTGATTAAAAGTGGAAACCAAACAATCTGCTTTTTGTTGGAATTTGATCCCTCTGAGCCTCCCTCTCCCCCTAATAGGCACTTAGTCCCGTCTTTGTTTTCTGTGGTCCCAGATCGCTGGAGAGGTGGAGGCTGTCCTTCCACCTGAACACTTGGACACGTGCTCGCCACCCATGGTGTCTGGAACCTGCAGGCCGAGTCCTAGAGCATCCGCTGCTGTGCTCAGGGCTGACAGTCCTGTGAGCGGCGACATCATCCAAACTACTGGAAAGGCCTCTATAGCCACACGCCTCGGGCTCAGCCGTCGTCTGCCTGAGCGTGTCCCAGAGGGGGAGGGGGCCACTGACTCCTGGAACCGATTCCTCCCCCTCAGCTGCTCCCACGAAGGCCGGCCTGGCTCTGGGTCTCCTGCCTCCTCACCCCCCAGCCCGCAGGGTCCTTTCGTCCTTCCGTCCTCCCTCCTGCCTGGACACTGCTCTGAACTGTAAAGACGCTCAGGTCTGTCTCATGTAGCAGGTATTCATGTACGTGGGGCCTTCGTCCTCCCCCAGCCTCTTACTTCTCTCTCTGGTCTCCTTCACAGCAAGGGCTCAGAAGAGTTGTTCACACTCACTGTATCCATTAAAACACTCTCACAAGGGGTGACAGGTTGTATGGTGTCCCCCAACCCCCATATTCATGTGCTGAAGTCCTAACACCCAGGACCTCAGGATGTGACCTTGTTGGGAAACAGGGTCCTTGCAGATGTAATCAATAATGCCTTACTAGCGAAGGGTGGGCCCTGATCCAATATGGCTGGTGTCCTTAGGAGACAGAGACAGTCACCACCCACAAGCCAAGGAAGGAGGCTTGGAACGGACTCTTCCCTCACAGCCCTCAGGAGGAACCAACTCCGCTGAGACCCCGATCTTGGGCTTCGAGTCTGCAGACGGGGAGGGGACACATCTCTGCTGTGTGACCACGCGGGCTGTGGTTCTCTGTTACAGCTGAAGCTGACTAAGACGCAAATATAGCGATGAGTCTGCGCTGCGGCCGCAGCGGTGTTCCCCACCCTGCTCTCTGTCTTCCAGGTGGTGGAGTCCTCTTTCCCCGGCTCCCGGGCTCCCATCCTCCCCGCTTCCTTCTGCCTGTCCGCCCACCCTCCTCTCCCCTCCGTGGGAAGAGCTGACGTTACGCACGGGTCTGGAAGTGGTGAGCTCCGACTCATCTCCTTCGTGGAATGGTCTCTTTGCTGGACCCTTCCCAGCTCTCCTGTCCCACGCTGACCACTCCTGCCAAGCCTGTTGCTGGAAGCGACCATCAGGGTGCCCAGCGCTCGGTCTCTGGGCACTCTCTCTCTCACGCGCACACCACGTGGCCTCACCCAGCCTCATGGCTGTCAACACCGCCCATACGCTTCACCCCCTTGACGTGCCCTGAGATGCAGACTCGTGTTTGGCTGCGCTCCTCTCTGTTTGGAGGTGCAGTGACTATCTGAGGCTTCAGCACTGCTAACTCAACTCTTGTTCCCATGCCCCCCAGCCCCCACTCCTCGTCCCCCTCTTGCGCTTCTCCCGTTTCAGGAAATGCAAACTCCTCTTCCCAGCCACTCTGAGGACAAAACCCCGGAGTTGTCCTGAGCTCTCCTTCCTTTCACACCTGTATTCGGTCCATCAGACCCTGTCGGTTCTGCCTTCCAGACCTATCTAGAGTCTGACCACCCTCATCAGCTCCACAGGCCAAGCCACTGTCACCTTGCACCTTTTTTCCTGCAGTGAACAGATCTTCTTGCTGCTCCCCTGGGGCCACCCTGCAGGTAGCAGCCGGAGCCATCCACTGAAAACATACGTCACATCATGCCATTCCTTTGATCAAAGTTCGCCAATTCTTTCACTCAAAACAAAACCAGCACCCATATAAATAGGTTAACCTGCATCTCAGTTTACTTGGGACAGGCTCAGTTTATGTGCAAATTAACGATAATACCCACTTTATTCGTAAAAGTGCCCTGGTTTGAACACTCGATTACATGGTTCCTCCAATCTCAGTGGGTTGCATCCTACCCCCGCCCCTCCCTAGCCTTGTGTCCTGCACCTTCCTCCCAGCACCTGGCTCCTCTTGGTCCATCTGCTCTGGCCTCCTACCCGTTCCTCGATTCACCCGAGGCTCAGAGCCTTTGTCACTAATTTAAAAACAAAATACACCAAGTGGCGTAGTCCTTCACTTGCTTTAAGGTTTTGCTCAAATGTCATCGTATCAGAGAAGTCCTCCCTAACTGTCCTGTACAAAGTAAGTTTTTGACCAAATAATATAACTTCCATCTTATCTCACAGCCAAAGGTCTTGGTGTGCATATTTGGAGAGGAGAAGGGGAATGGTAAGTTGTTTTTGGATGATTACTTCAGTTCTCTTTGCAGATGGAAAAGTACTTTAAGCGATGCAGGGATCTTTTCTACTTAAAAAACACAAAATCCTCAGCAAAATGACTGAGTATTGAATATGCTGCCTTTGTGCATAATAATTACTTAAATTACAGCTTTCGCTCAATTATACTTTGAATCTTAATTTCTAAGTCACTTGATTATCTCTGAATTTTCATCATTGTGCTGATGTACAGTTAACTTGCATTCTGTGTTCGAATGTCATTCCTGAATTCTGCTCCTCCCCCCACCGCCTCACCCAACCCCCATCTGCCCTCAAACTGCTGCAACAGGCAAGGTCAAAGCAGGCTCTTCAGCTGGGCACCCAAACCACCAAATGGAAAGAGTGATGCAGAAAATGGAATCGTCACATGGCTGCATGAAAAATAACCTGCACTGTCTTGTGAGGATTCCCTCATTCCACCCACATCTACAGAACGAAACAAGAAAGGTGAACACCACCCAGGAACACAAAGTTTGAGAAATGAATGCTGACTTAATAAGCTTAGGGATTTATCAGATATTTCCAAGCTGTTTGTTAATATTTAGTCACCTACAAGCAAGTGCTGGCACATTTCACGGGAATTACATTTTTTTCTTTAAAGCAAGTATTCAATTTTTTTTAACCATATTTAATTCGTATCAAGCCAAATATTAATTTCCAAATGAAAGACTTTAAATTATTTATTATTTCCACTTCCTAAAAAGTATTCAGAAAAATTTCAATATGAACACAAAATACGCAATATATTATCTACACACTTTAATATTATTCAACATTTTTCAAAAACAAATGACTCTTCCCTATCAGGAAGTGCAGATTAGCTCCACAATATTGCAAAAGAAGAAAAGCCAAGGAGCTGCCACTGAGCCCCCATCCCTGGGGGAAAGTTAGTCTTCCAACTGATGGTGCGATCGGGTTAACTCTAGGGTTAGAAGCTCTAACATTTCTTTCTGCTTATTCTAGCAATCCTAGTTCTTGACTCAGAAAGCATCACCTCCAAATTGCACTATCTCGGATAATGGCCTTCAACATTTTGGGACTTAAGCTAGGCCTGCACTCTGACATGCCCCACTTTCCCCTAAATGAGCTTCCATGCAGTGGCTCAGACGTGCAAAGCAACGCCTCAGCCATCCCAGCTCCTCATTTGACCCCAGACTGTTCTCATCTGGTCCTCTCCACTCTACCCCCATCCAAGTCTTGGTCCCAGGACCCTGCTTTCAATCTCTGTCTTTGGTTGCACAGATATAGCATTCGTTCTGTGTCCCCTTTAGCTGCAGACAAGAGCTCCTGCCTTCCAGATGCATCATGGAGCCCAGTCCCCACTCTGGTGCGGAGCCATGGGCCAGCCCGACTTGTCTACTCCCTCATGTCTGCAAGGGCGAGTGGAAGGTATCTGACATTTTATTTTGTACAAGTGGTGTTTGCCTGGCATCCAGAGGACTCAGGCAGTGTTGCTGCCGTTTCCTCATTGTGCCTGGAAAGTTTTCCATCCACAGTCTGCAGGCAGGGGCCAGGACTCCCTCAAGGCAGAGCCGCTCCCTCTGAGCTTAGAGGCAGTGGTGCCAGCCTGCCTGGCCTGTCTAGACCTGCCACGCACGCCACTCTACTCAATTCAGGTCACTCAAGCTCATGCCTGACAGGCATCTCTGCTGGCAGCAGCAATCTGTTCTTGAAAAGCAGATGCTCTGTGCAGGAAACACTCCAGGGGCTGATTTCTCATTATTTTAAATGGAAAGAATTAAAATGCATTACATGTTCACCACACGCCCTCCCCCAACCAATCTTTTGTAGGATGAGGGAAGCACACTGGAAAAAGCCCTGCTCACTTCCTGAAATGATGATATGATGTTAAAGAAAGAGCAGGCTGTCATCCCACATAGGTCTGAAGGAAAAGGGGGAAGCAGGAGAAACCCATACGTGTGTATTTGCAGTTGCAGGTGCTGGGAGACAGGTGAGAAAACTGTGCACCTGGATTAGCATGGAGGCAGGGGACTGGAAGGAGGAAGACTGTTCATTTTAGAAATTACATTTCAATATTTTCCTTGCTATAACAAATAGGAATCATGTTTGTAATTAAATAAAACAATAAAGTAAAACAATTTGTAATAAAAATAAGTTCCATATTTGGTTTGTTTCCTTTTATGTCTTAGTTTTAGAGTTTGATTATTATTTAGACCTTGCAATTTTTATAGAGGAATTAGTCCAATATTCTTTTAAAATATTTTAGTTTCTATAGTTAAAAAATTGTGACCTCTCTTTAGGGGAGTTAAATTCTCTATTCTGCTTTCTACGACTTTTTGGCTTTAACAATTAAAGACATCTAGTTATTGCAACTCTGCTTTTTCCCATTCTTATTACTTTTTTAAACTTTATCCATCGTACATTACTTATTGTCACCTATTTTTGTTAGCCTGGGCTATCTACTTTGATCTGTGTTTATGCTTTTATGTCAGTATAATGCGTTTACCTTATTTTTCTTTATGATATACTTGAAAATACAGTGCCATTTGTCCTTCCTTATTGTTATTTTCTTATTTTCTTATTTTAATCCTAATGACTTTAATAATTATGTTTTCGAGTTCAATAAATAATCCTGTTGGGATTCTAATTGAAACTGCATCGTCTCTATAAATTACCTAGAGCATATTTATCATCTCTCCATTTGACCAGAAACATGGTCTATTTCTCCACTTATTCAAGTCTTTTTTCACTTCTTCCTTCTAACATTCACAGACTTCTTAAATTTTCATATAGCTCTTCTATTTCTCTCTCATATTTAGTCCATCATTGATTTTAAGAAATACATTTTTCCACTTTCTTTAAAATGTTCATTTCCCTCATTTCCTTTTCATATCATTGTATTAACAATAATTTATATTACGGCAGTAATGATCATTGGGGCAAAGGGTCATCCACTCTGTCATTTCATTTCCTGGGATGGCCCATACTGTTTCTCCGTTAAGTGAATAGCTGTCTTGTTTTAAAAAATATTTGATATTTCATTCGTTCATTCATAACAAATTTATTGAGTGTCTGCTATGTGCCAGTGTTGTAGGCCCTTTGAAAAAGCAGTGAACAAGACATAAAAATCCCTGTCTTTACTGAACTTACATCTTATCATGTTAAGAATTAACTCTTTTCTTTTCCTTAAAAAAAATTTAAAATAAAAAGTGGGTATTGAATTTTATCTAATGCCTTTTCTGTATGAACTGAAATAACCCTATTGCTTTTATTGATATATATATAATTCTGAATTTCTTCTTATTTTATTTAACTCTATGTTTCTGGGAATAAGCACTTGTGGTCTAATTTTGAACCACTGAGAAATCTAAAAGTGCTTTCTGAAATAACAATCAAGAGAAAAATCAAAGCACAAACAAGTTGGAAATGAATGACCAAAAAAAATTCATAACGTATAATTTTTTTTTTACCCTTCAGAGTAAGAATTCAGCCACATGAGCAGAAGACTCTTACTGCCCTTCTTCCAGGTCATGGCTGGAATGAACAACAAAGTGTGCACGAGGGGACAGTCCTGGGAGCTGGAAAGCATGGAAGCGCATGTCCCACCGCTAGAGCCTTGTGCAGAAGGCTTGGCTGGAGGCACAGCTACTCCTCTCAGGAGGGAGGTGTCCCTGGGCTGACAGGAACCTTGTGCATCTGCGAGGGCCAGGCATGGCTCAGTGGCCACAGGACAGTGGTCTAGCCTTGCCTTCCTGGAGTCATCAGCAGAGCAGGGTTGTTACCTCCCTTAGGTTTTCAAAGAGTGATTCTGGCTCTCCGTAGCAGATGGATGCTGTGGCAGGATCCTGACTGGATCAAAGGGACATCCCTGGGATCCTGCCTTTTAGATCCCATCACTGTGTATTTCCTTCCCCTTGAGTGTGCATGGGAGCTGTGACTTGCTTCTCACCCTTAGAATACAGCCAGGGTGATGGGATGCTTCCTCCGTGATTAGGGATGTCCCCTCCACAATTATGTTATGTAAGAGTGCAACTTTTACTCTGCCCCTGGGCTCTCTACCTTGTGGGCTTTGATGAAGCCATCTGCCATACTGAGAGGCCCACCAGGAAGGACCTGGGGGTGACCTCCAGTCAACAGCCACAAGTTGCTGCACGCTGCCAGGAGCCACAAGAGCTTGGAAGCAGGAAACCTTGGCCTGGCCAGCACCTGGTGCAGGCTTGTGAGACCCTGAGCAGAGGACCTGCTAAGCGGTGCCCAGTCTCCTGACCATGGACGCTTTTAAACAATGTGTGTTGTTTAAAGCAACTGAGGTTTTCGTAATGTTATACAGCAACAGGTAGCTAATACACAATCCTAGAGAAAACAGACTCTAGGGAGGGTGGGGACAGAGAGATCAGTTTGTAGGCTACTGCAGCCCAGGCTGGGGAGGACATGGCTCAGACCCAGGTGGCCGAGAAGGAGGGTGAAAAGGGAGGGTGGGGAAATGGGTGCACTGGAGGCATATTTTGAAGATAGAGCCAACGGCTACTGGGCTGGAGGAGAGGACTCAGGGAAGAGGGCCTGAAAGGACAGCTGCTCCACCGATGGGGCCAGGAAAGGCTGCTGTGAAGCTGGTTTGGGGTGTGAGCTCAACTCAGTGTTGGGTGCTGAGCCTGAGTTGTCCACCATACTTCTAAGGGGGGTATTGGGTGGGCAGCTAGATCTACACATCTGGAGTTAAAGAGAGTGCTCTGGACTGGAGACTTACATTTAGGATTAACAAACACAGATGGAATGTAAAGCTGTGTGCCTGGGTGAGAGTACCATGGTACACAGAGAGGAAGGGCCTCTGGTATGAAGAGGGGAAAGAGAAGAGGAGGAACCAGCAATGGGTTTGTGTAGTCTCCACCACACATTTTGTGTCTGAGTATCTTTCTCCTTTCTTTGCAGGCCATTGCATTGCCATTTATATGACAGTGTAGGGAAAATATAGGAAAATGATCAGGGTCCCTCGGGGGTTCAGAGTCTTGCTGAGCATCTGATGTAAATATGCACGTGCGCCCAGGTGTTCCTTGGTTATTGTCTAATGTAATTGTGCATCTGCACCCAGGTGTTCCTGGGTTGTATGACTCACACCCAGGTGTCCTGGGTTATTGGACTTGAGTATAAAGGACAAGTGGATCTGATCCATGATGAACCCCCCATGCCCTGGGTGGGGGATGGGGAAGCTGCTATTGCTGTTGAGGAAGCTGAGGACCAAGTGCTTGTCATCTGCCAACAGCTCCCGGGTCCTTTCTCAATTACCTAGCTTGTGGATCTGCATGTGAGGTGTCTGTGACCCAGTCTGTTCAACAGGTTTGAAGGGTCTGTGGGCCCTAGCCTTAGCAAGACAATTGCCTTAAACCCTAGCAATACAATTGGCTACGTTGTCAGGATTCCGACAATTGCCTAGCCAGACAGCTAGTGATACATATCAATGTCAGCCTCAATGACAGGAGATTTATTGGACAAGGTTGACGATTTCACGAAAGTACCAGAGACTACTTCAAGTCAGATGGCCTTTCCAGCCAGAGAGGACCACGTCTTCAGCCCCCAGCGGCACGTTCTCTGCATTGGCTGCTCGTTCTCTTCTCTTGTAAACTGAATGGTGTTTAAAGTAGACAACCTAGGGTCATTTGAGATACAATCTTATTTTTGGATAGCATGGTTTAGTAGACTTGTTTAAATAATTTACAAAGAAAAAGAAAGATCTCTCCATAATAACACATTCATTTAGTGAGCACTCTCATGCTCAGGACTTGAAAGCACTGTTTTATTTAATCCTCCCAACAGTCCTCTGAGGCAGGTGCTATTATTGTCATCAACATTTTTCAGATGTGGAAGCTGAGGCTTAGCCAGACTTGTCCAGGCAGAGTCCAACTTCGAACCAGAAAGAGCAACTCTAGAACCCAGTCTTGACCTCTACCCTGTCCAATACTTCACGCAGGGCTCATGATGGAGCCGAGCTGCATGGACAAAGATGGCACACTGTCCATGCAGGTTCCAATAACAAACCTTAAAATAAGGCTTTACACCTGATACAACAGCAATTTGGAAGCTAGATGTATAATGAAAATTGTATTTTACTGGAAAGGAAGAAGCCCAGGGTAGCTGCTACTAATTAGCTGGTGATTTGTGCAAATCACTGCGTTACTGTGGGAATCTGGTTAGTTTTCCTCTCTACGAAATGGTGCAGCTAAACTGGGTTTACTCATTTAATTAAAAAATATATCTTGTATGCCTATCAGACAATTTCTACTGTTTCAGCTTTAGAAACGCTATGATTTATATATGTCAAATGCTGTGGGGACAAATGTTAATTTCTTACAGAATTTATTCAGTGATTAATGTTACTTTCTTAATAAAAATACATTCAACATAGCTTTCTGCCTGTATATTCTTTTACTTGAGGAAGCTGGAAAAGAAAAACACCCGTGCCTTATATCTTTCAGTTAGCAAATGGGAAGTACAGAGCATTTTGTAAAGTTAGGGCCTATTAAAAGTTTATGCATATTGTCAAAAATTCTTGCACAATGTGAAAATGACCAGCTCTAGAGTTTGCAGTGATTTAGAAAGCAGAAATACTAAAATGATAAATTTTTCCCCTGAGGTCTGACACTAAGCTTCAACGGGTCTCACCATTTCAGACTCACAGGACAGAGATTTATCTGTGTTTCATCAAGTATGAAAAATATATGGATGGAGGGGTTTCCGGCCGATCCCCCCCAAGTCATCCAGCACCTCCATTAATGTCAGCAGGCTCATAAATTTTTCCTGCGTTCTAAAGAAAGCAGCTTGTGCCACTGCACAGAAGCCTCCAAAGGTGTCACTTGCTGCCTATAAATTCACTTACACTCAATAAAGGCGATTGACTGCACATGGACCTAATTACCACGGCCCTCCTTGGAAAACTGAGGGGTTCACTATTTCTTAAAGGAGAGGAGGGAAAGCAGAGTGCAAAGCAAAGCGATTTCTTAGTGGTGTGTTACAAAATCTGATTTATTTGCTGGTGTTTTTACCTATTAGTGAGATATTATCAGCAGTTATCACTCAAGACCGAAGCCTCCTTCTCGATTTGAGGGCGTTATCTCGAATTCTACTCATTCTTGAATTCTCCAGGAACCTCCCTACCCAACCTCCCTTTTTCATTTTATTAAAAGGAACAATAATATATTACTGATGACATAATTGGCTATTTTGGTTTTGGTGACTCTTCTGTTGAGAAAATGCTCTGAATGAAAATGTTCTGAAAATGCTCTCAGGCAAGAGCAGAACACTTTGGGAAGGCGTGGAGAGACTTTCCCCCTCAAAGACGCAGCCACCTTTCTTCCAGCAACCCCTCCTCATTTAAAGGTCACTCCATTTCCTAACTCAAGAGTCCAGAAAGCTTAGGAAAATAGTCATAGGAAGAAACGTGTAAGTTAGCAAAATGTTCAGTCACTTACATTTTAAACTCATCGCTTATGCATTACTATTGAAAATAAGTAATCCTTTAAAAGCAGCAACAAGAATAAATTACAGAAAATGGCAGTTTTAAAGTCTAAAGATTAATTTGGAAGATCCTCTGACCTTATCTGATCATGTGGTAAATAAATATTTATCATATTTATAAAAAATAAAGGCATAATCCTTTCTGTCTGAAGCAACACACACACATTTACATATATCGCCATATGACACAGAAGTTAAGAGCTTGCTAAAACAAACCATAAGTCTCCGTATCTAGAGACAGTTCTGTCCGCTGCTGCAGCTGTGTTAAGTGAAGGACTGGCTCCACAGTCCTCCTATGTCCCCAGGTATGGGGACTGCAACCGAGACAGAGCAGACTTGAGGTCTTCCACCATAATTCTTTTAGTGGTGTTCTGCCGCTCCTTAGAGGAATTCCCTACCGTTTTCCACCTCCCTCGAAGGCATGCAGGGGTGGCAGCTACTCTAGCCCAGGCTACTCAAGCTCACTTCACCTCGCCATCACTTGCATTCTAGAGGAACAGAGAGGGAGGCACAGTAGAGGGCATGCTGGGACCCGAGGGTTTAGCCTGGAACAGTCTACGGGCCCGTAAAAAGGAAATCCATTCACTGCCTTTGCCCCACGGCCTCAGAGTCTGTCTTTCATCATGACTAGGCACCTGGATAAACCAAGAGAGCCTATAGCTGCTGGTGTTCTTAATTTGATTTACTGTGACGACTGACATCAAAACATGCGATTTCACGTGAATTGTGCACCTGTCCTAAGGCCTCAGTGAGTACCGCTGGGGCCTCAAGTTCTCAGCTCACCTCTTCTTATGTCCCCCATTCAACCTAATATATGTTCCACCAAAGCAAATGCAAAGTTATTTGCCTTCTCATATGAGCAACCTGCACGTGTGTTTGCATATCCTCTACAGACCACAGCTGCTTTTGAGAATTTACTGAAAATATCATTACACAAAGAACTCAAAATAATGAGCCTCAAAATCACTCACCTCCTTGTGAGTGACCATCCCTCTCTTACTGTCTTTCTAAAACTTTTTTTATTCTGAAAGTAATTCACGCAGAAAAGTTGGAATATAAAGGAAAAGAACAAATATAGCCATGATTCCACTACTCAGAATATATCTATTGTGAACATTCTGGTGGCTTCTTTTTGATGTCCTTAAAAGTCCTCAGCGAGAACAATTCGGAACTTTCCCTTGAGAACCAGTTCCGGTTTTACACAATGCTCATGTTTCAGAAAGGCTTTACTCACCCAGGTTTCAGTTCTCAACCTGCCAGTAACTAGGCAGGTTTTTAGCCAAGTTACCTGACTTCTCTGAGTCTGCTTTGTGGTCTGTAAAATAATTGGGGCAAGCCGCAGCCAGCCTTCTCAAATCCCACAATCCTTCCCCTTCTCTCTTCCTCTTTTCTCCCCTCCCCTCTCTTTTTCTCTCTGTGTCTTTCTTTTCTTTTTATCTACACAGAACCGCACACCGTGGTCTGCAAGAAGATGCTCAGAAGTAGGGGAAAGAGGAAGAATCAGGAGTTAGGAAAGACCTGGGCTCCCACGTGGCTCCAAATGAGCTATGTGGCCGTAGACACTGAACACTTATCACTGCTCTGCAGCGTGGAGTGAAAGACCCGCGGGACAAGGTTTGTGCTGCTGGAATGTTCAGGAGGAGGAGACACACCTGGTGGCGTGGAAGTCAGGAGACCCGAGTATGAATTTCATCCATAAATCCTGAGAAAGCCACTCAACATTTCCAAGCCTTGGGTTCCCACAAGGGCACCATGGGCGGCACCTGCTGGAGTCCCCTTGCCCAGTAGGAGCAGGGAAGAGATGCACAGGTTCATTTGAAAGAAAGGACCAGCTGGTAAAGGCATGGACAGTGACAGAAGCTGGTGAGGCCTCAGAGACCCATGCAGGGAGAGCAACAGGCTGAAGGGGAGAGTGGAATGTGGAAACCAGACATCTGTTTTTTCAGGCTGGTAAAAATGCCCAAGTTTTGCCTCACTCCAAAGACACCATCACCCTCTGCAAATTCCTGTTCATGGCCTGAAGCTACGGCACAGTGAGGATGGTCACTCTCTCCATTTGCAGATTAAGTCTGGATTTACAGATTAGGTCATTCAATAGGCATCAACTGGGCGACATGAAGTCTGTGGGTCTCTCCAGGTCCCACAAGCCTTAAAATGACAAAGCTTAACTCACAGATCTGTACACTAAAAGCTGTGAATTTTATTGCACTAAAATTGTGTCTTAACGTTAAAAATAAAAATCAAAAACAAAAACAAAAAAACACAGCATTCCAAACCTCCTCCAGAAAGAATGTACATTTGCTGGTGCTGCGGAGGCATGGCGCTCCCCTGCCCCGGGGAAGCACATTCCCTGCTGTCTCTTTTTTGTTCCTCTGGCCTGGGCTTTATGCCCGCCCCACCCCCGCAGCCCTTCCTCTCCCTCCTCCACCACCAGCCAGTCTCCCCTTTCTAGACTGGCAATGCAGCATTTTGATCAAGGGAGCCACAAAAGTTGCCTTTGGCTATGAATACGAATGCTCCAGACCCAGGAATGAAAACATGGTGTAGCACGGACATGGCAAACACTCCAAACTGCAAACTGGGTATCTGAGAATCTGGTGGGCTTCCTATATGCTTAAAATAATTATTGGGGGCATATAACATGCCACATATGATTCTAAGGGCTTTATATTAATCTATATTATCTTACCTGTGAGAAATGTACTATTCATGAGCCCACCTCTATTTTAAGATGAGGAAATGGAGGCACAGAGAGGTTAAGTCACTGGCTGATGGAGTTTGGATGTGTTGTCCCCTCCAAAACTCATGTGGAAATTTCATCTCCAATGTGGCAGTGTTGGAAACTGATTGAGTCATGGGGGTGGATCCCTCATGAATGGAATAATGCTCTCCGTGGGGGAGGGGGGATTAACAAGTGAGTTCTCGCTCTATTAGTTCCCGCAAGAGCTGGTTGCTTAAAAAGACCCTGGCACCTTTTCTCTCTTGCTTCCACTCACCATGTGATCTGCTCGTACCCGCTGGCAGCCTGCCACTTTCCGCCATGAGTAGAAGCAGACTGAGTCCTGTGCCAGATGCAGCTGTTCCAGAATCCTAAGCCAAACAAACCTCTTTTCTTTATAAATTACCCAGTCTCAGGTAGTTCTGTTATAGCAACACAAAATGGACTAAAACACTGGCTCAAGGTCACTCAGCCTGTAAGTGGTGGGGGAACACAGATTTGAACCCAGGCAGCTTGGCTCTGGACCTCTACTCCTGTGTGTGTGTGGCATGTGCAAGGTATTTGTTTATTTTAGATACATAAGACACACTGTCACATCATCAGATTGAAAAGCAGTGGCTGTGCCTCCACACCCAACCAGGCTCACCCTGCCGAGGACCAAGATAATCCCTAGCTCCAGCGCCTTTCCACTTCTCCATCTTTTCTGATTGATGCATGTTGGCTTAAAAAGTGATATAAGGTTACCTAATTTACATCACTTTCAGATTCCTTAAGCATATGTAAGGAATTAAAAAGAGTCTGCCAATTCTAGAGCTATAACTCTATTTAGTTATAAGGTTATTACCTCTCTCTGCATTGAAGGATGAGCTGAAAGTCAGGCATATGTCCAATAAATTAATTAATGAAATGTAGGCAGCAGAGAAACAGCAGTGCTCTACCACAGGACAATTGGAATTTTCATTTGGAAAGACCATAAAACCTAAAATGAGTCCCAGTTTTCAGAGATGACAGCCACTCAGGTGGCTCTGACGCTGGTGAAGGAGCTGAGAAAGAGCCACTGCATCTCAGTGGCGGGAACCACAGTCCCATGGACTGGCTATGGGTCACGCAGCCCATCTGGGCTTCAGGGTTCTCATTTGTGCCCCTAAGGGGTGGATAAGGTTACAGCCAAGACCCCTACATGATACTTTAAAATGAAGCTCATTGATGAATCCTGAAACTTAGATGACAGCTTATGACAGGTCCCAAGCCAAGAGAAATACCGATTATAGCAAGATGTTTTCTGAAAGCAAGTGTCCCCATGACTGTGCTGCCTGATATGGTAGACACTAGCGACATGTGGCTATGTAAACTTAGGTTTAAACTAATTAAAATGAAATACAATATAAATAAAAATGCAGATCCTCAGTCATACTAGCCACCTTTCAGGTGCTCGGTAGGCACACGTGGCTAGTGGCTACTGTCCTGGACAGTGCAAGTCTAGAACATTTTCATCCTTGTGGAAAATCACATTGGACAGCATGGGTCTAGACTAATACAAACTTCTGTGGTTTTGTCCTTCATTATAAATGCTATTAATAAATGAAAGCAGTAAGAGTGCTTATCTCATAGGGTTACTGAGGATCATGGCAGGCTGAATGACGGTCCCCACACATACCGGGTCCTGAGCTCTGAAACCTGTGAATGTTACCTGATATGGAAAAAAGGGTCTTTGCAGATGTGATTAAATTAAGAACCGTGAGGTGGGGAGATTATGCTGGATTATCCAGGTGTGCCCCAAATGCAATCATAAGTGTCCCAGAAGAGAGAGGCAGAGGGAGATTAGACACACCCAGAACAGGAGAAGGCAGTGTGGACGTAGAGGCAGACGGGAGTGAAGCGGACGCACGGTCTGAGGAACGCCAGCAGGCACCAGAAGCTGGAAGAGGCAAGGAACAGATTCCTCCCAGAGCTTCCGGAGAAAGTGCGGCCCTGCCCACACTTCGATTTCAGACTTCTCACTTCCAGAGCTGTGAGAGAATACATTTCTATTGTTTTCAGCCACCAACTTTGTGGTAATTTGTTACAGCAGCAATAGCAAACTAGTACAAGGGTTAAATTAATGTGTAAAGCACTTGGAATTCCTGTTATAGAATAAACGTTAGTCTCTTTATTGTATTATTACTACTACTACTACTACTACTACTACTACTACTACTACTACTACTACTACTACTACTACTACTGAATACACACCTAATGTGTCCAATCACCAGAATGGTTCTAAATACAGGGAGGTCAGGGGTGAGTCACAGGGAAGGAGACCACATTTGAGCTATGACTCTGGGAGTAGGCAGAGGGTCAAAGGTTAAGTGGAGGAAGTCGGCGCTTGCTTGATGAATCACTGACGCACCCACCAATGGGAATCACGTTTCCAAAACTGCAATATTTGACAAAAATAGCTATTTCAAATAGTTCATCCTGTACAGAGGGCAATAAACACAACTGTCACATTATCGAGAAAATCCTAGGTCCCTAGAGTGTAAGTGTGAAGCAAAGGGAAACACACCAGAGGAGGGGTGTGAAAAATTTCCAGAACTAATCTGACAGTTCAGTTAGATAATGCACCAATTATGTAAGAGTATGCAACTAATAATAATAATGGAAAACAACATCTGGAAAATATCTCAATCAAAATAGAAAAAATACATATGAAATTTATACCCTCAACAAGAAACTTATTGGGCCCAAATATTTTATTTGCATCATCTCATTTAATCCCTCAGCCACCTTGTGTGGCAGGTCCTGGTATTTTTTGCCTTTTACAAAAAGATGAGACTTGGAGAAGTAACCTCACAGCACAGAGCCAGCCAGGGCATGCTGGGTTCCATAAAATGGGCAAGGGGCTCCTGGTGGCTACAGGGCTTCCCTCCTACCCGCTTGGGCTAGCTGTCCTAGAGGCTGGTTGAAAAATAAAAGGCAAATGATAAACTGGGAAGCCATTATTGCAGCAATAATACGTCAAAGCTTTAATATATACAACTACATTTTAGGGATCATTTAAAGAAAAAAAAAAAAACACCACCACAAAGGGAAGCAGATAAATGACAGGGCAGTTCACAGAATAAGAAATGCAATCGACAAAAAACCCAGAAGATTCTTTAGCCCCCCAATTAATAAAATAAATGCAAATTAAAATATTACTGAGATAGCATTCTTCTCTTACCAATTTGGCAAAAGGTTAAAAAGATTATAATCAGTTTATTAACTAGTGTCATGCAGTTGAATGTTAAGCAATCATAAAATCACATCTTTTGAAAAACATTTTAAGGACGTGGGAAAACCTAATGTTAAAGTTCTAAAAATTAGAGAAAAGACTCATAAAACTATTTAAAATATATATGTGGGAGAAAAGGACTGGAAGGAAATTACCAAAAATTCTCACAGTACTTATCTCTATATGCTGAAATTATAGATGATTTTAGTTTCCTACTTTAAACTCTATTTTGCAAATTTTCTACAATGAGCATGCATTACTTTTAATATTGGAAAAAAATACGTTTAAAATAACTTAAAAATTGACTTGAAATACAAATAGTCCCTTTTGGCAACTATAAGCATTGATTAAATGAGCTAAGAAGAAGTATTCTGAATTGTGGGAAAATATATTAATTGTAACTTCTAATAATTTGTTTAGTTGTCATTGTGTGACCTACTGGAATTTATACCGAGGACTGGACATGTTTCATGTTTCAAAAGACAATATTTGCTTTTTATTTGCCTTTGATTTAAAAAAGCAAGGAAAAGGATTTTTATCAAAGTCAATCAGATAAATGTAATCCAATTATAAAAAGAAATTTGCCCTCGACCTAACGTTACTTCAAAGAGAGGAATTTTTCTATCTTTGGGAATTCTACACAGCATACCATGAGGGCGTCTCCAACTGGTCTCCAGACTGTCAAGTTAGGAACCCCAGGATGAAACATTCTCAGGGGGTCTGGCCGGCAAGGGCTGGATCTTCAAAGGAAGCCCATAAACCCTGGAACATCTGAGGGGCGCTCCCAGGATGACATCCAGGGCGAGCTCAAGTCTCCTATGGCCGTCTCGGGACCTCACGTGGGAGGAAAGCAACTCGCTTTAGTGCAAGCCTCACATCTCCCTGCTCTTTTATCAAAAGACCATTTCCAAGAGTGTCCAAAGTACTGCATTAATCTACTTTTCTAAAACCAGGGGTGTTGTTAAAACAACAGAAATTGATTGCTTTTCTTTCTTTTTCCTCTAAAACTAGGGCTTTTGTTATAAAAATAATACTTACTGGAAAAAAAGCACCTTCTAACAGAATGGAAGAATATAAAAGAAAAAGTAACTCCACCACTCTAGTCTCTAGAGATAGCCCTGCTAACTGTTTCTAGTGTATCCTTCCAGAAATTTTACATGTACAAATACATATTTAATAAGTTAAATGTATTTGTGAATATATGTCTATGCCTATGTATGTTTTTAACTTATTTGGAGTTATAATTTTACATAGTACTTTTAACTTGGTTTTGTCACTCGACAATAAATTCAATTTTAAGATGTCTATGTAAAAGTAAAGAATCATTCTATTTATAGAAAACATATTTTCGAACATGTATTCTCTGACACATGAGAAAAGAGAGGAAGTTCCTGATGAGGGAAGTTCATGAACACAGGGTGTATAATCTTCATTAACTATAAAAATGAAGGTTTTACCTATAAATCAAAGTGACTTAATCAGAAGACTAAGTTCTTCCAGAACAAAGCCTTTTCACCTAAATTTTCATGATTTACAATTACAGAAAATCATCCCGAGTATATTTTCTCCAGACACAATTATGTAATTGCGTAAGAATAAAAAACTGCCACGCCGTTAGCTCACACCGTCCACTGCTTATTTGTGAGGCTTCTGTGCCTCTCTCTTCTTAGCACCAGGCACAGTCCTAAGGGGGCTTGCAGTTTATGGGGCAAAGGCCGTATGAGTAAGCAGATGGTTACAACATGGGAGAAGTAATAGTGGCTACACGTGGAGGTCTAAGCCCTGTGCATCTATCAACAACCCCACGAGATTAGGGAGGATTCTTGTCCTTGTATCACAGACGAGAAGTGAGATGACTTGCCCCAGGTTGCACAGCTATCTCCTGGGAAGCAAGGACTCTGGTTTGCTTTCTTATCAGTCTGCCAACCTGCCTGAGGGAGGGGAGTGGAGGGGCTGCTCAGGGTGCACAGAGGAGACAGGGAGGAATTTGGAAGGCAAGAGTCACTCTCAAGTTGAACAGTAACTTAGTGAGGCAAAGCGGCAGGGAGAGGGGAGAGGAGGCGAAGGAGTGGGGACACCAGTGAAGTCCCTGAGCCCCATCCTCTAAAGGTCTCAGTTGAGAAGGGAAGTGGACGTTGAAACCCCACCAGAAACCCTGGAGTGGATAAAAAGAATCCATGAACTTGTGGGTGGTACCCATCTTCCTGCTGTGTTTGGCTTGGTGTGGGGTCAGAGGGCAGTGAGGTGAAGGGACCTGCTGGGCATGGCACCACCTATGCCCCTTTGGGATGTGAGGTGCCGAGAACCAGCCCTCCAGCAAAGGTGGGCTCAGGCACAAGAGGCCTGGGTTGTGGGTGCCCAGTGACTGCAGATGGAAGCCCCTAGAGGCTGGTGGGCTGGACCAGACCAGCTGTACCACACGCCTGCAGAAACCCGCCAGGGCGCAGAAAGCAGCATGTGCCTGGTGCTGCTTACCCTCTGCCCCGGCCTGCAGCTGACAGTGTGAGGATCTGGAACTTCCCCTTGTAGTCAGATGCCATAAGGAGAAGAAAAATGGGGCAAGATTCTTGAGAGGCAGACAGTTGAACTGACTCCAAATTTACTCAAAAGAGACAGTTAACCTGAAAGAAACTATTTTAAACCAGAAGAGACAGAGTTACCTATAATTGGCAAATTTAAGTTTTTCTTATACTGTGAGTGAGAGCAGGAGTCTGAGAACAAGGTTAGCGACTGGAATAGGGGGTTCTGGTATTCTGGATTACAGAAATACATGCTATTTTTAAGAACTAAAGCACTGGCATCCTTGCTGATATATACTGCTTTTACTGTGATATATTTCTAACAGCTTTATTGAGGTATAATTGATATACAACAAACTGCTCATATTTCAAGGGTACAATTTATAAGTTTAGACAAATGTATACACTCAAGAAAGTATGAACAAAAGGAAAAATGAGGGGGAAACCAATAAAAAAAGAGAGGGGATGTGTGCATTTCTATACCCCCCCATGTATTAATAGCGTTCCTCCACCTCATTATTATTACTATCATCAGAATTAATACCTGTCAAATTCCTCATTTTAAATATCCCTCTCATTCAGAATATCCCACTTTGCTATAAAATATCCCTGATTAGTAGGATATAAAAAGAAAATCTCACAAATTTAATCAGTGTTGAATTTTAAAAGTCAACAATATGTTAAAATTGCATTTGTAGTAAAGAACAGAACTTCTCAATCAAAAGCATGTAATTGTTATATCATACATTCATAAAGAAACTGTTATAAAATTTAAATATTATTGAGAAAATAGCGTATTAGAATCCCACATAAAGTTAACGCAAGAGAAGTTTATAGTAGTTTAGGTTTTTCCAAATCATTGTAAACGTAATTGATACACAATATTTGATATCTATTGCTGCGTAACAAGTTACCCCCGAACTTAGTAGCTTGAAACAACAAACATTGATAGTGTCACAGTTTCTATGTGGAGGGAATCAGATGTGACTTAGTTGGGTGCCTCTGCCTCAGCTCTCATGAGGCTGCAATCAAATTGTCAGCCGGGACTGTGGTCTCATCTGACCGCTCACCTGGGGGAGGATCCACTTCCAAGTCTATGCACATGGTTGTGGGCAGGATTTCGTCCTTCTCAGGATGCTGGAATGAGGCCCTCAGTTTCTTGCTGGCTGCTGCCTGGGAGCCTCCCTGAGCTCCTTGTTGTGTGGGCATCCCCACTGGGCAGCTGACTTCTCTGAGCCAGCAACGGAGAAGGCAAGTGAGAGAGTGAGAGAGGAAAGCAAGATTGAAGCGACATTCCCTCACTTTTGCCTTATCCTTTTCTTTAGAAGTGACTTAGTAAGTGTAGATCACACTTAAGGGGAGGGATCTCCAGAGGCCAACTTAGAGGCTGCCTACCAAGATATAAAATCTTTTCATAGAATTTTTTGAGAGGAAGTTTGATTTTTTTTATTTCTAACAATTAAGTTCCCTAGTCCTAATGAGCTAATCAGAGTCGGTGTCTGAGAATCTTGGAACCTAATGGGACCCAGCACAATACCCACTCGAGAAAATGGATGGCCAAGTCTGCCTTCCAAGGCTCCTGGGACTGACCACAATCATCTTCCCACTTTCCTTCCTCTCCTGAAATAAAATAGTTTTTAAAACTGCTCTAATTAGTTTACCTACAAAGTGTTTCTCCTACTATATGGAAAAATGGTGTAATAAAGTGTACATTTAAAAACCATCTTTCGTAAACAAGTTTTAAATCATTTAACATTTAGTTTAAGAGCATTAAAGAGGACCCTTTAATACATAAACAGGCCTGGGGCCTTGTCCCCAGAACTCCCACCTACCCAGCTCTTCAAGGAGACCTGGGGGCCAGGTGTCAGGCCCTGGGAACCAGCAGCTGCATCAAAGGAGTATGACAGTGGGACTGTGACCAAGAATCTCAAGCCTCTTACAGGTAGAGAGGCCGGCCACACCCCAGAAGGGAAGGGTAGCATGACCTGCCTGTTGCTGGGTCCCCTGGCTTTTGGACAGACCTGACCTGTGAAGTCCTACCATTGTGGCACTGTGTCATCCACCCATCATGTTCTATTCCATGTGGTCACAGAAGCACTATGTGGACAATTTTTTCAAAAATCTTTTTTAAAAAAGGACAAAAAGAACTTTCATTCGAGGAAAAAAAAAAAAAAAGAATTTCTGAATTCTTAGCCTTGGCATTTCACTTTCCTAAAATGAAGCCAAGAAACCTCATGACTCTATATCAATATGCTTTGGTGCTAAAAACATAGAATGACCCGAACCACTAAAGAGAAGGCTGAGCGGATATATCGCCATGCAGTTCAAAGTTACCTGCACTCAATGAACCAATGCCAGATCTGGTCCTGAAGGGTCTCCTTGATGTCTGGACCTTCTATCAACTTCAGGTCGTCCTTAATTATAACCATGGCTTCCTTGTAGTCCTCTTCGTGCTTTGTCTGCACCTCGTTGCGCAGTAAGTTCACCTTCTCAGCCTGCATTATCGTGGCACTGACTTCATTAAAGAGAGGAGGTGGACTCTGAAAATACCGGCAAAAGATGTGAGATCATAGAAGTTACATAGCTGTTAAAAAATATTAGAAATTAATCAAATATGCCAATATTTTCAATGGTGTCCTATCAGGCACCTGAGAAATACAAAAATATAGAAGGAGCAAAGCGAAATGCATGTGTTTACTCTGCCTGTTTAACTAGAAGTCTCTAATGTAACTCTTTATGTTCCTGTTTTTGAATTATTCAGCATTCATATGTTTGAGGTTCCTCTTCTGTCAACAGCATATAAATGGATTTTTAAAGATTCTACCTGAGAGTTATAGAAAAGAAAAATTTTATTCATATGTAGTTACAAAACATTTGGAGCTAATGCTTCCTTTCTGCTTTCTGTCTAACACACTTCCTTGTTTGTTTTTCCTTTCTTACCTTTTGTTGGATTTATGAAGTTAGCTTTGTTTATCCTTGTCATCTAGTGGTTTAGAAACTACACATTTAATTTTAATCTACCAGTTGTTCTTAAAATTTTGCATGTTAACATCTATATTTCTATCTCTGTCTAGAATTTATCATTATCTACACACTTTCTTTGAACAAGTCTAGGACCTCTACATGTGTTTGCTTTTCTTCCTCTGACCCCTCATTTTATAATCATAGATTATGATTAATCTTTTAAATCAGCAACTGTTTAAATTTAACTATAAGTTGTCCTGGTTTTTCTGTTGACCCTTCTTCTTTTTCCTATGTTTTCATTTTGCTGAAGCATGTCCTTGAGTATAACTTTCAGATAGATATATACAGCCATAAATATTCTGAGTACTTGCGTTCCTAAAGACGTCTTTATTTGGCGACCCCCCCCCCCCCTTGAATGGCAGTTCGGCAGTTTCCTTGGAGGATACTTCTAACATGCAGAGCTGCTAGTGACTAACTTGCTGCAAATTTAATTGTTATTCTTTTGTAGACAAGCTGTTTTTCTTCCTGAAAGCTCTTATAATGCTTTATCCTTGGAGTTTTGAAAGTTGATCAGCATGTGTTGAGGTGTGGGTGTTTCTTCCTTTAACAGATTATCCTTTGGTGGGTCCATTCAATATGAAGAATTGCATCTTCAACTGTGCAAGTTTTTCTTCTATTATTTTTATTTATTTATTTATTTATTTTTTGGCAGGGCACAAAGAGCTAGTTTGTTTGGTGAATGATGATGGCAAACATCATCCAAGAAAGACAAAATGGGAGAGGTGCTGTGACAAGACAGCCTAGGAAGCCTTTGAGGCTAGATGCAAAAAGTCTCACACAGGGAAAGGCACGGGGGTCTGGGGATACTGGGAATGTCCTCAGCCATTCAGCACCATATGGACAAGCTCTTTGAAGTTGATACAACCACTGCTGTCCTTGTGCCTTGCCGCCAGCGTCTTTACTTCTTCCTCTGTCATCTTCTCACACAGAGTGAAAAGGACATGCCAGTTTTCAGCACCCACTACTGCGCTGTTCCCTTCTTTGTCAAACACCCGAAGGCCTGCCACCTAATCCTCATAGGTGCCCTGGTCCTTGTTCTTGGGCACAGTCTGCAGCATGGGCAAGAAGTGCTCAAAGTCCAGTAACTTCACATCCATCTCATCACTCTTGGGGTTCCCCAGGACCTTGAGCACCTGGGCATTGGTGGGGTTCTGGACCAGGGCCCTCATTACGTCCCCACATTGGCTGTACAGGATCTTGCCATCACCTGTCTGGTCAAACAGCTGTAAGGCCTCCTTGAATTCTGCGGTCTGGTCCTCAGTGAAGTCACACATCTTGACTGCTCAGCTCTGTCGGACCTTTTTCTGCAGTAATGGCTCTGACTCCAGGCCCAACCCTAGTCTCTTCTATTATTTTTAATCTGCATTTCTCTGTTGGCAACAAATATTAGATAAATGCCAGACCACCAGATTGATCTTTCATGACTTTTTGTATTTTTCATCTCTTGTTTGTCTACTTGCACTGTTATAGAAGATTTCTTTATCTTCCAGAACTAATTTGACTTTTAGTTATGTCTATTTATTATTTGGATTTATTTAAATTTTGTGGTGGCTATTATTGTTTTATTTTTGGGCATGCTTTTATTTTCCCAGAATTCTTTCTTATTTTTTATTTGCTCCTTCCCTCTTTTTTAGAAGCCACTACAGGAAAATTTTTTTTACATGCAACATGTCCTTAAATATCTGAATATACCAGTGAATTATTTTTTCCAAGTTCTCTCTTTTCCTCAAAATTCAGAAGATCTTAAATATACATATCCCTGTTCCATGTTGAGGAGAGGAAGAACTGAGAAATTAGTAATTTTAGAAAATCTTCAGGTGATTCTGATAATTACCCAGGATTGAAAAGCACTAACTGCTCTAGAACAGGGTTTGGCAACCTATAGCCAATGGGTCAACCCTGGCCCACCGCATATTCCCATAAGCCAAGTTTCACTGAAACACAGCTACTGCCATTCATTAATGTACTGTCAGTGGCTACCTTGACACTATAACGATGCTGCTCACGGTGTGACAGAGATTGCACGGCCTGCAAAGCCCCAAATGATAATGATGACCACAAAGATGATGAGAAGAACAGGAATAAAGATGAGGACAGGAATAAGAAGTTGCTTAAAAGAGGAATCGAAGAAGAAAATGCAGGTGTCACTTCCTGAGCTCCTACTGGTCACCACTCGCTCTACAGAAATAATCCCTTAAGCCTTACAACACATCCGTCCAGGCAGGTATTATCATCACGTAAGGAAATGGAATCAGAGAGGCTAACTAACTTTCCCAGATTCACACACCCGGCAAATGGCAGAGGCAGGAAATGACTCTTACTTTTTCTGATCCAAAGCCATGCTCTGGGATTTTGGGACAGAATGACTGAGTTTAATCTTGGCTACTGCGGTGATTTTGTGCAAGGCACTTAATCACCTAAGGCTGTTTCCTCCCCTTAAGCTGGGAATGGCACTCGGCTGTGAAGACTGAATGGAACATTCTGTGTCAGGCCCTGCAACAGAGCATGGCTTCGAGTCAGCGCTCGATGAATGTTCGCCACGGTTGCTGATGGGGTGGTTGTCACTATGCCAGACTCCACCAACAACCAACTGGGTGAAACCCAGGAACGCCAGGGAGCTATGGGGTGAAGAAATTTCCAGGGATGAGAGAACAGCATTAAAATCCATTTCAAAAGCTGTGAAACAAGAATGTAACAAAATTCAAGACCTTATTTACAAAAGACATTGGTAAACTATAAATCAATTACTCAGAAAAAAATGATTATCAATTCCTGTCTATACTGAAATAAAGTTCAAATGGATTAAATAGTTAAATGTAACAAGCATGTATGAGCAAACACACACACACACACACAATCTCTAAGAAATACTTATGAACATCCACAGGTGGCAGGGATTTCACAATGGACATGCTGTTAGAATAGCACATCCACTTAATGCCATAAAGTCAAGTGAAAAAAGAAAAGAAAATCAAACATATAATACTCATATAATACTTTGTAAATAAATGCATTAGAAAACCTAAGGAAATAAGCCAATTTTCTAAGTTCAGTGTAATGAGAATGCACAACTTTTATGATACAGAAAAAAAAATTAATTTAAAAGGAAATATAGAATGAGAATTACAGAATCATTTTAAAGAACACTGCTAAAAACAAATGATCTAAATCGCCTCACTATACAGGTGCCCAGTCATGATTTTTCTTAATTTTATGTATTTTATTTATGCATTTTAGTTAAGACTGAGAGAGACATTTCCTTTATTTAATCATTTAAAAAAAATCCAATTCTTATACCTTTCAGGTGATGTTTTTAATTCCTAGTGTTTACATTTTAAATGCATGAAACAGAAGTTTATAATTCACAGAGATTTTAATTGTATCTCTTCAGTGGCTCATTTAAAGTTAACTGTTTTCATGATGATGTTAAAATGGATCTCTGCAACAAATGCCCCAAATTTCTTTGCCTCTGATGAATGTGTAAAATCATTTTGAAGTTTTGCATTAATGTTTGATTCTCTACTGCATCTATGAATCACATGATGCTGCTTCCCCAAATTACATTCTTCCTATGGTTAATTGTAGGTTTCCTTCATAGATGTTTACAGACAACCTATACCTTAGTTGGGCCTTTTCTCCTTTCATCCCTAAAAATGAATGAAGGAATGGGTAACCCTGATTTGTCTCTTATCAGTGGCTCTATAAGAAGTGTTCGGCAGACTTCCTAACACTTCCATGATCTATGAGGGAAGCAGAAAAGGATGCTCAGCTCTGAACAGATTTCCATAACAACCCCATCGGCATGGCATTCTGTCCTGCATTTCTTCACTGCATTTCTTTATTGATGTCCACATCCATCTTTTGAGGTGGAAATGAGGACGTGACCATCCCATTGAACGGATGAGGAAATGGAGTTTAGAACTAAATGACTGCTCCAAGTCATTCCATGTTAATGAAGAAGCCAGCAGTGAGATTTTCTGGTTCGAGTTTAGAACTAAATGACTGCTCCAAGTCATTCCATGTTAATGAAGAAGCCAGCAGTGAGATTTTCTGGTTCTTTTAGCTCTGTATTTCTCCTATTACACCATGCTGTGCTGTTAATATGTGTGTATTCATGCGTGTTTCTTGATATAGACTTTCTCTGACAAAAATACATGTGGGTCATTTGTAGCCTCTTTCTTTAGTTGCTTTTGAATTTAAAGGTTATAATATATTTAGGTCCTATGTTAACGAACAGCTTTTCCTTTGGGCTAAAACATCGTTCCTCTTTAGTAACTTTGGTCATGTGGAATTCAAATTTGTTAACTCATTGCATAAACAGCAACTCATTTAAAAATAAATTACGAATATTAAAGGCAGATAGAGAACACGATAATATACTATATATTGAAATACATCAGCTGTAGAATAATGCATCTTAATGAAGGCTTCCCATGTGAATAAACCATTATATTTACAAGCTTTCCACAGTTAATGACCCAGAACAGGATAACGAAACTTACATTTCATAGCAAGGTCCTCTGTCAGCAAAAATATACATATTAATAATTGATGTTGCTGTAAAAATAGGACATAATATGATGCTTCCTGAGTTTGTGGGGAAATAGGACTATGCGGTCCATTAACTTAAAATGCTTATCTAATGTTTGATGGGCTTTGTCTTTAAAAATCCTTGTTCAAATTAGTAAGAGAAATGGACATTTGTCCAAATGAAAATCTGTTCCATTTAATCAATCACAAATATACTTGCAAATAAGTGACTTAGTGCTGGCAACTTTCTTGAGAAGCTCATTGTCTTGCAAGGGTTTGTTCTTCATGGTGCTTTGTTGCCACCAAAAGCGAAGACGGAGCGGCAAAGGAAAGGGAAAACATGTATTCCGTGCAAATGACCATTTAGTGAGATCTCTTGCCACCGTAAACGCAGAGATTAATGAACTCCGCGGCCCTCCCAGACATGGCGAGCATTAGTGTTCATTAGGAAGCACTTAGAGGCGTCGCTCGCTCAGATCATTGGGAGCTGCTGCGTTTGCCCCAATTTTGCACATGAAGACCACACGCTGCGGAATGCACTGCTCCCAAGCGGGCCTGTCTCAAGATTGTGCAGAGAGGGGGTGTTCCTTAGTTTATTAAAACCAGCCATTTTGTTTCATCATTTCATTTCAAAGTAATGTATCTATACTCGTGTTTATGTGTTGGTGTTTATACAAATATAACATAAAGGTCAACCCAGCAGGAGAAATGGAAAAAAAGACTGTACAGAGAGCTAGAACTGACGGTTTTCTTTTGCACTCTGTTCAGAGTAATGTTATAGTAAATCTTTATTTTAGATGTCACAATTGTAGTGGGTATGAAACTAATAAAGAGTAAAAAAATTTCTTGCCTGTTAAGCCTAATTTCTTAAAACAATGTTTAGTCTAAAAAAAAATACATTAATTAGGAACTGGGTTAGAACAGCAGCTTATAATTGATTAGTAGTGGAAGCTTAATCTGCTACTTTTGTGCCCAACTTTAAAAAAAAAATGTTTTAAAATAAACACTCTGATGGCACTTATGGTTTGCTAGGCACTATTTTAAGTGGCGTACAAATATTAACTCATTTATTCATCACTGTAGCCTTATGTGTTATGTACCATTATTGTCTTCATTTTATAGATGAGGAAACTGAGGCACAGAGTGGTCAAGGAATTCAACCAGGACCACATATTCAGGAAGTGACAGGCTGGGGCTTTGGCCTGAGGTGTCTATCTCAGGAGTCTCTCTTCTTACCCTCTATGCTTTCCCTCTCTTCACTGATAGGTCTCCTCTGGCTTAAAATGTTTTGTCTGAAAATGATTTTTTATGGGTACTATATGTTAAAGTGCATTTGTAATTTTAATAGATATTGTTGAGCTGCCTTGCAAAGAAGATTGCACAATTTACTCTCCCCACCAATGGTGCAGGACAGTGCCCGTGTTTCTATACTTTGCCAACACTGTGACATTAACCTTTTTGATCTAGCAAAAGAAGGTTAAAAAAAATGACAATTTAATAAGCATTTTTGAATTATAAATGATGTGAGCATCTAAACCCATGATTATAAGCTATTTGCAAAAAAAAAAAAAAAAAACAGTTAACATTTGTCTAGTGTTTACTGGGTGCTATGTGTCATACACTATCTTAATTGCTTTACAGATATCACTTTAACACTTAACACAAATCTATGAGTTAGGTGCTATTACTACTCCATTTTGCATATCCAGAAACTACAGCACAAACAGATCAAGGTGCCAGCCCAAGTTCACAGAGCTGGTAAATGATAGAACTGGAATCTGAACCCATAGGCGGGCTCCAGTGTTCTTGGCCTTAACCACTTTACTATGTTGTATTAAAGGACCTTGTAAAGGGCCCTCATATGCAATAAATAAAGACAGAACATAGGCAAGGAAATCTTAGAACAAGAATGAGGGTAAAGAAGAGAATTATTTTCTTTCTTTAGTTTCTGATAACCGGAAGACATGAGACAAGAATAAAGCAGTATAAGAAAAAGATCTGAAATCAAATTAAAGGTTCCCAAGCAATTAGATTGTAAAACTCCCATTTAAATAGAAAAGAAAAATGGTGACTTTTCTTTCTTTTTCAAAGACTTCTGAAGTGGGCTTTTAAAATCACAAAGATTCTTCAGGGTGTCCTCTAACTAATTCTGATCCTATTACTCAGGGTGTCTGACAGCCTTGCATGCACAGCTGTACCAGGGTGAACTGACTGTTGTGTTTACAAACGTTTTTCTGGTGCAACACACATAGTGTAGGTTGTGTGTGTGGGCAGCAGCTGTTGCCTTAGGTGTCTCCACTTCAGGTTCATAAATTTAGTAGCATATAATAATAAAGGCCAAGACATTTTAAATTTTGAAATTGTTTGCACATGTATTTTATGCAACAATTTATTTTGAAGTATTTTGTGTTCTGTTACATGAAACAGTTATCAAACTTTTTGAGAGTTTTCTATTACATAAAATCATTCAGTCATGACAACATACGGTAACTTTCCAAGGTAATCAACACCAGCCAGTATTTCTTGAAGGTGTATCCTATTCCAAGCTCCAGGGTAGGCACCTTACCTACAATTTCTCCTAATAGCTCGGTGAAATACATAGCACTATCCTGCTCTTACAGAAGAAAAAACTGAGGCTCACAGAGAGGGTAAGGATATATGTCACTCAAAGTCCCTCCATTAGCACAATGTGGAGCTAAGCTTTGAACCCAGGTCAGTCTGCCTTGAAAGCACATGTTGCCTTCTGCCACCTCAGACCACTGGTTCTTCCTCAACATCACAGAGCAACCTTGGTGCATGAAGACATAAGCTCATTTCTAGGATTCTGTCTCCCCCCAGGACACTTAGGCAAGAGCCCTTCTGCATTTAAAAAGTATAATGAAACTAAAATAAAGCCGAACGAAACCTGCAAATCCTGCAAATCTGTTTTTTTAGAATAAATTTATTTTCTAGAAACAATCAAATGTCATTGAGAACCAAATATGATGAATAGTACACATGACCAAGCTGGACCATGTTGTATACGCTGGAATTAAAATGAGATCATAAAAGAGCATTTCATTTAGGTTCTTTGCTCACTCTTGCTTTGACAGCAGTTCCCAAAGAGGAGTCCCACTTTCTGAGGGCAGCAGACCACAACCGCGATGTGCACAGAGCTTCCCAGATGCACAAGCTCTCGGAAGGGAGCCATGCTCATGTGGGCGCCCACACTTGTACTTGGGGTTGTTAATAGGAAAGAAGTCTACTTTATTGGCCAAAAAGTAATCTAGAATATAGCTTGTTTCTTATTAGAATTAGTAAGTGAACAGGGTTTTATGGTGCTTTTAGGATTTAGTCGATGCGTTTAAAAGTGACAGGTCTTCCTCTTTAATAAGTGTTCCCCTCAGTGTTCTTTATTATAATGCAAACATTGATAGCTTCAGGGTGACATAAAATATATGATGGTCATGACTGTAGGACAAATTATCTCAAAGGGATCCACAGAATGAAATGTATTACATTCATTAAGTTTCCTTCTACTTGATCCACTCCATTGGCTCTGCCAATTAAAATAACTGCACATGAATTTTTAGAGTGCTATTTATTTTCCTTTGTACATTTTAGAATATAAATATTTAAAATGGCAATACCCAAAAAATAGTAATTTATATGAAAAAGGTAAAAGAATCATTTGGTTAGGAATTGAAGGCATAATGAATGGTGTCTCGGTCTAATTCTGGTTTCAGTCACTCCTGGAAACATGCCAAGTTTCTCATAAAGACACAAACACAGTTTTGATCAGATAAGTCAGTGGTTTATACTATGGAATAATGCTACAAAATGAAATATGAAAACGAAAATGTTAAAATGAGTAGGCAATATCTTAATCAGTGATATGGTGGGAAATATTTTCAATTTCTTGGATTTGGGATAATGGATTTTTTATGGCTATCAATTAGTAAACAGAAGATAACATTCTTTTAAAAATTGAATCTATATATTTCTCAATGGTGTAAAATTTCAGCAGAACATGTAACCAAGGAAAGAAATACTTGGAAAAAAAAGCAAACTAAAGAAAGTCACACTGAACACAAAACAGACCTGTTACTCTCTTTATACCAACCAAAAACTGTATTGCTGAAAAATTAATACAATCTTCTTTCACTTGAGCTGAGCACATATAAACTACAAAAAGTAAAGCTGAAAAACTAAAGTTAAAAACATGTAATTCTATCTTTATTGGTATCAATATAAGTTTTTAAGACTTCAGGATAGAAAAATAGTGTTTGGCCATTGGCCAAGTTTCTGGGGTGCAGCACATAGCATATATTCAGTAAATGTAGGCTGAATTCAATTAAATGGAAATGTAATTATATAGAAGTTGTTGAATCAAAACTGCTGTAATGTAAAATTTCATGTTAAAACTTAGATTATCTTAGATTGAATTTTTGACTGCTAATTTAGTTTTTAAAGTAGAAAACTAGACAGAACTCTTGTTTTTATCATTACATCATATATCCCTGTGCCTCTTAAGGGTGTTGAACAGAGAAACAATGCTGTATCATAACCTAGCTACCTATCCACATACGCCAAACAATTTGGAGATCTTAGGAGAAAAATTGATAATATTCTTATGCCATTTACTTTTACTTTTAAATGTGTATTTTTTTCTAATTAACAAAGTAAAATTTCACCATTTTAGAAAATACAGACAATTACAGAAGAAGAAGAAGAAAAAAAAAAACCTTCCAAAGCTCACACATTATAACATGAGCTCTATTCAAACATGGCATATTTCCTTTCTTTCTTTTGTAAGTGCATGAATATGGGCATATACTTAGTTGAAGTTGTATTATACGTATAATTTTAAATCCTGAATTTTAACCTGGACCATTTTCATTTCATCAAAAGTTAGTCATAAACATACTTTTTAATGTTGATGTACCACTACATTATGTGCATAATTATTATATTATTTAACTATATACCTACTCTAGAACACTAAAATTGGTTATCTCCAATTTTTCATTATTAAAAATAACACTGTAAGGAACTTCTATGTACACAAATTTCTATTTCTGATGACTTCTTTAAAGTAGAAATAGAATTCGAGGGTAAAGGATGTAAATATTCGAAGGATCTTCTTGCATCTTGCTAACTAACTTTCAGAAAGACTGAGTCAATTTAACTCATTGTGTATGAGAATGAGGGTCTCATCACACCCTTGTCAATAATTATAATTTTAAAAAACTTTTCGTTTTTTGCTAATAAGACAGATACAGCTTACTCTATTTTACCAACTCTAAGACGCACATTTTTCACAGTTTAACATATCTGAAATTAGGGATGGATGTACGAGGGTACTTCAAAAAGTTCATGGAAAGACTGGTACTATCTTTCAATTCTATTTTTCTTTTTTCTTTTCTTTTTTTTTTTGTCTTTTTTGTGACCGGCCGCACCGCGCTCAGCCAGTGAGCACACAGGCCATCCCTATATAGGATCCGAACCCGTGGCGGGAGCGCTGCTGTGCTCCCAGCGCCGCACTCTCCCGAGTGCGCCACGGGGTCGGCCCTCAATTCTATTTTTCCACAAACTTTTTGAAATACACTCATATATTACAATCAAGGTGTGTTTTTGTTTATTTTGCAGCACATTTTTTCTTAATGGCACCAAAAATTAATGACGCCTCTTAAAATCAATGACATCTTAGATTCAATGAAATATAGCAGTATCTTATTTAACTTTAAATTTGTATTTTTTGACCACTAGCAAACAGTCATGATTTACATAGAACCATCTCAGTATACATTTCAATGTCCCAGTGAATTTTTTTTTAAAATTTAATTGTGGTAAAAAAACACATAACATAAAATTTACCATCTCAACCATTTTTTTAATGTACAGTTAAGTAGTGTAAACCATATTCACATTGTTGTGCAATGTGAAGAACTTTTTTATCTTGCAAACTGAAACTCTGTATCCATTAAACACCTTTCGTGCTCTCTCTAGCCCCTGGTGGCAACCACCATTCTACTCTCCGTTTCTATGAGTCTGACTACTCTAGGTACCTCGTATATGTGAAATCACACAGTTGTCTTTCTGTGACTGGCTTATTTCACTTAGCATAATGTCCTCAAAGTTTATCCATGTTGTAGCATGTCACAATTTCCTCCTTTTTTAATAGCTGAATAATATTCCACCCAGTAAATTTCTAAATTACAAAAATCTGTAACAACTGGCAGAAATCACTGACCCATTTGATTCTGACAGCTTACCTAAACAACCAAAAAGCAAAAGATGGGCTGGTCCCAAGGGGTTCCCAATTTCCAGAAGTAAATGTTGACAATTTTGAAATACAGAGATCAAAGGAAAATCAAGAATGTTGGCGATGAAATCAAGATATTGCTTAAATCAAATATGCTATTCTGGTATGACTTGCGATATTTTTTTAAGGCAGTAAAGCTTGGACATCACAATTTGAGAATTATAATCACAGGTGGTATCATGCCCCTTTCAACGGGAAACTATGCTCTTCTAAGTTTCTGGAACACAGAGTTGAATTTCTTCCTAAAGGAAAATAATTCTGTGCTGACAGCAAAGGTAATGCACAGAGCCCATAGCTGTAGGTGGAATGTTCAGGATGAGGGGCCACAGTAAAATGTAAACTACTCTAAAACTAAACGTTCTCACCATGTCATGTGCCATATAGAACGTGCCTTTCTAAAACTGATGAAAATTACATGGCCATCCCCAGAAGATGGGACTAAATTATATTTTATCTATACTTACTACCACTGATGAGATCGTTTAATTTATTTTAAAACCTAAAATCCTAGAAAAGAAATTTTAATATTTATATAAGAAGACCTAATTAAAATATGGCTTAAATGGTTATGTTTATGACTGATCACAGAAGACAGAGATCTGATGTATAAATCACATATTGGTGACCACTCAACTTATTTTCTGTAAAAGTGAGAAGAGGGAATGCAGTATTAGAAAATAACACCTAAACATAAAAAGAAAGGAACAACATAAGGAAAACTGCATCCCCACATTGGTTAAAAATTATATACTGCATTTATTCTTTCACTTCTTGCATTATTCTCTAGGCATATCTACTCTTACAAATAGAAAGAAAAGGAAAAATCCTAAGTCCCAGTTTTTGTCCTACTGAGATACAAACTTGATAAGCACATAGAATGGGGAAAAATATTGCAAATTGACTATTATTTAGTTAAGTTTCAATTTTAAAAGCTACAAATTGTTTAAGCCATGATTTATATCTTTTCCCCCTCTGCTATAACTTGGAACAAATATTTTCTCTGTAAATTTTCAGACACAAAATATATCTTTAATGTAAAAAGATGTAAGAATAAGCAAAATAATTTAAAATAGGATCATGGTGTTCATATTTTACACTTCGCAAAATATAGAGAAACTCTACAACATCACCTCTAAAATTATACAACGAGACATTTTAACTCTGCTAACTGTTTCTGGGCACCGATCTCTTATGATTATAAAACTACACTGACATGAATATCTATATATTGTAAACTTTGCTCATATTCTTATTTTTTTTCCTTACAAAGAAATTCCAAGGTTGGCATTACCAGACAAAAAAAGCTGTGTTTATAATGTTTCTAATGACCTCATCAGCAGTCCCTGAGATTGCACTTGCCCCTTGGTCCTTCCCCAAATTGGTTTTCATCACTACTGTCTCCTTTTTCTTTGTTAGAATAGATGTTTAAGAGCAACTTTAATCTCCTTATTGGAACTGTGCTGCAGGCTGAGGCGCTTCCACCCTCCCCTCCTTCCTTGCCTTGTCCTTCACAGTTCTCAGATCTGCACCACGGTCCGAAGCTTCTCCCTGCTTCTTTGGCTCCTCTGTTTAGTCTTTACAGACACATTCTTCTAATCAATCTCTTGCACGCCTAATTCCATCGTGGCATCTGCCAAACTAACACAGGGACTTTGAAAATCTTTTCAGTATTTGCTACAGTGATTGGGATATTTAGGTTTCTTACCCTTCAGTCAGTTTATTTTATTTTATTTTAACTTCGCAATATACATTGTAGTTGATTTTCGTGTCCTTTTACCTGTTTCTCTTTTCCCCTTCCACCCCCCACCCCAGTACATCATATCTGGTCACCTGTCTTAACAAGTTCAAGGAATTGTTGTGAATGCTGTGTCTTTACTTCCTTAGACAATCTTCTCTGTGCTATATTTTCTAACTTATGACCATGGCTGTTCATGACATTGCCTAACAGTTTTTTAACTTGCTAGTGTCTGTGGTTATACACTGCATATTTGTATTTCCTTTTCTTCATTAGCCTCACCAGAACTTTGCATGTCATTAGTATATTCAAAGACTCAGTCATTAATTGTATTTATCAACACTACTGTTTCAGTATTTTTATCTTGGCATTAAATAGGGGGCACTAAGCAACGTAGCTCACTACAACACACCTTAAGTAACCATTCCACCAGGAATGGTTGTCATCTGTGACAATAATTAGCTTTGTAAGAGTTAGATTTGGAGGGTTCTCAAGAGCCTCCTCCAAAGACTTGAAGGAAGGGTTGTCAGGTGAAAAGGAAATAAAATACACTCAGAGTTACTGACCCTAGTCAGTCAAGCAGGCTCTGTAGGGAGGGTCTGTGCTCTGGAGGGGCTCAGAAGGAGGACAAGCCAACCCTCCTCAAGGGCCTTACCCTTGATGATGTAGCTGCCACAGGAAAACTCTGCGGCAGACACTCTATGATGGTTCCCCAACGCCCCCATTTTGTGGTCCTCACACCCTCCTGTAATCCCCTCCCCTTGAGTGTGGATGGACCTCATAACTTGCTTCTCACCGATGTAATAGGCCAAAGGTGAGGGGGCATCACTTCCAAGATCAATTGCATACAATTGTATGTGGCCCCTCTCTCCCTGGCTAGCTTTGATGAAGCAAGTTGCCATATGGAGAGACCCATGTGGCAAGGAGCTAGGGGCTGCCTCTGGCTAACAGCCGGCACAGAAACCAAGGCCCACGGCCTGACAGTCACAAGGAACTGAGTTATACCAACACAAGCTTGGAAGCAAATCCCTCCCCAGATGAGCCTTAGATGAGACCACAGCCCTGGCCAACTCCTTGACTGCAGCCTTGGGACACCCTGACACCCTGAACAGAGGACCCAGCTAAGCTATGTCCAGATTCCTGAACCAGAGAAACTGTGAGATAACAAATGAGTGTTGTTTTAAGTGGCTAAGTTTGTGGTTAACATTGTTCTATGACAATGGATAATTAATGCACCCTCCCAACTCTATGATTCAGTAATCATTACACCAAAAAGAAAAAAAAAAAAAAAAAGAAAAGAAAAAAGCCAGCAGTATCAATGCAAACCCATTCTCAAGACCATAAATACTTAATAGTGTGCACTGCTGATATCAGACAGGAACAGCATATTGTGACAACATACAGTCTGTTTCCACATTTGGAGCAGTCTGCATCTTGCAGAGACAGGTAAACGGATACAATCCTGATACCCTTGCGGAGGCTTCTGTACACTGTGGGTGACTCCATTCTCTTAAATCATCTATTTTGTTTTCCTCTCTTCCCTCAAAAACTCTCTAAAGAAGACACGTCTTACAAATTCTGTTCTCTTTAAGAAAACCAGATCTTGCTTATAAAAACACTTACCATACCCAGGAATATCATCTCCTCTTCTCTCTGCCTTCCGGTTTTCTTACATTGATAGAAACGTCGCCAAACCTAAAAACAAAAAAAGTGGTTACTTGTTAAAAACATAAAAAAATAAGGAAAACACTGTCATGCAGTCTCTCGTCTATAAACTGAACACCCCAAGTGTCATAATGATCGTAAACTCCAGGTTGTGCACGTGTATGCTAATGGACTATTTTTTCTTCTGTGAACACAGGCAAAGATTTTAAAAGAAAAAATGAATCACAGAAATGACCTGTAATTCTCATTAGTGAGATTCTCCTACCTGGGTTTCTTAAAGAGAAATTTCTACGTAGTAGGAGCATGAAGCTAGGTCTAAGGGTGGCACTTCATGGTTTTAAAAGAAAAATTTCCAAAGTGATGTGAGGAAATAGAACATAGAAACTTCCAAGAATTGTATAACTCAAGCTTTTAAATCAGATGCTAAAGTTTTAGATCTGTACAGAAACTTGAAAGAAAACAGTCTCTTATCTGGCCCTCCCCACCCCCCACCCCCTCCCCCATTCAAGGATCAATTAGCAACAAAGAGTTCAGATTTTCTGGTTAAATTTTATGTCCTCATACTTACTTTCTCTCAAACCTAATCCTAATTTGTGTCACATTGCCATCTTCTGCATTTTCCTGTAAGTAACACTAGCCTCCCTTTGAAAAAAGATGGGGTAAAAATTAATGGCACTCATTTGCCAAAGAGAAGGAAACCTCAAGGGCCACTTCTGGAAGGAACATCAATGTTCTGATTATTAGTGATGGTGGCTAGAATTTTTTCAAATGGTATGTGTTTCCTGTAAGCTACAAGGTATTAACCCTTGCTCCTCTCTTCTATAATTTATATGTCTGTATGCGAATGTATTTTTTAAAAATTCACTAAGGATTGATATCCTCACTGAATTTTAGCAACATTCTTTCCAACAATTATTAATGATCTTTAAAAGTATTAAATAAAATGCCCTCCATTTAATAATAAAATTAGATTTTAGAATAAAATTTTTGAAATATGACCAAGCTTAGTTAATGATTTCTCTATAGGAAGTTAATGAATCTTTCTGGAATTTAATCCAGTTCTAGTAAAAGTAGGAATTTGGGATTTTGAGTTTCGGAGCTCACCCTCGAAGCTGGTATGCATGTCTAGCTGTGTAAGACACCTTGTACCCCAACTCCAAGAGTCCCACATTTGTACCTTCTGAATACATAGTGCAGCAGCCCCAGCATCTGCGAATTTTTCGCCAAATATCTTGGCTTGCTTTGCTCTGTATTCTCGAAGATAGATTTGCTTCATGAACAAGGCTCTCAGGCGACCTTGCCGTGCCCTCTCAGCAATCTGGATTAATTTAATGGCCTCTTCAAAGGGAATACCCTTTACAGAGTATTTCTACAAAAAGCAGTTAAGAAAAATCAATGTTTAAATGTGTTAATTACATCAATTGATCCCCCAAACATCACACACTGTTGATAGAGTATGGTAGCCACTCCGAATTCATTTTTCCAATGAAGTAGGCCTATTTTGATAATATGCCATGTTCATGTTGTGACCCCAAATTTAAAGGTTCCATGGCTTTCCCTTACCCTTCCAAACAAAATACTAATTAACCCCACTCCATTTTAGATTGGCAGCAAACTATACCAGAAATGTCAATAAAATTGATTCAGTAAAAGTTGAGATTGCTATCAATATTGCATTAACTTAATAGTAGAAATACAGAAATTAAAAATGCATCTCTAATACAGGAATTTAAATTTTAAAATACAGATGAAGTAAAACACTGAGTTTAAAAATCAGTTACAGACTGACCCAGTGAATATGACTAATGTTAAAATCATTTTAAGGACAATTAATTTTATGCATGAAATCTTTTTGAGTATCTGTAAGTCTGCATGTTAAAACATCCATATGTGATGAGTACTATTCAGACAGAAAAATCAGAGCTCATGTAGTAAAATGTTGTCTTCGGAGATATCATATGGGATATGTGGTGACCAAGCCAGTCCAGGGCTGTGCCACTTCTTGAAGAAAGAAAGACAGGGGCCAGGGTTCTGGATGCATCCTGAGGCCTGGGTGAGCTCTGAGCGGGCTCAGGGTGAGGCCCCACTGCTGTCCCTGGGGCAAGGGAGAAGCTATGCATGTGGCCTGGCTCGAGGGGCTGTCCATGCTTGGATGGAGGCAGAAAGGAAAGGTCATTTGAGTCAGAAAAGCACCAAAGCAAAGCTGAGTCCAATTCCAGGCCTCAGCAGGTAGCAATGGCCACCATATCAGGATAAGGTGCCAGGCACCGAGGTCTCAAGTGCGCAATACTCCAATTCATCACCTGGGCTGCTGCTTCCCAGGATGGTCGCTTCTCTTTGTAAGAAGACTGGGGTTGGGGGAAAAGAAAGGAGTGAGCAGGAGAGGTAAGGGACATCTACTGAGAACCTGTAGATGCCAGATGCTTTTCCATATGTACATATGTTCAGTAACTTCACAGAAGCAACCTCAAAGGTGGGTGTTAACATGAGTACTTAAGAATTGAGAAGACTGAAGCTCAAGGAAGTAAAGTAACTTTCCACAGTTAACTTTAAAGTAAGTTTGCATGGTTAACAAGAGGTAGAGCCCATTTGAACAGATATTGATCTTTTTTCTACTAAACTACCCACTACCGCTTCAATATGGCACCTCAATATGGCATGAAGAATATGGCTGCTTACAAGGATGCTCTTTTACACAACAATTCTTCAGAGTTTTGTTTTCAGTGAGATTTCAGTGCTTCAAATTTGCAGTGAGCACACACTTTCAGTAATGTGCTTGGCATGTCAGAGTCTTAAAAATATTATTCTGGTATTAAATCATATGATATATAAAAAGAACTTAAGCATATAGTAGGTACCCAGGAAACATTAGTTGGTATTGTACTTATTTCCTTTAGATTTCAAATTGTCATTCTGAAAATAATCACAGACGTTACTGAATAACTCTGGCTAAGGGATTTTGACTAGTTTACTCAACATGACAAAGATTTTTGAGCACGTAAGGAGGTCCCAATAGTGGATATTAAACATTACAAATGTAGGAGATGGATAATAATTTTCACTTATCAAAATTCTTCTTGGGGTACATATTGCATATATCTTCAAGCAATAAGCAGCTAAGAAGAGAATGGGGGTCCAGTGAGACACCAAGAGGACGAGAGAAAGTCACAGCAGGTGCCCAGGGGATGTCAGTTGGAAGCCCTCATGTTTTGCTGAGCACTGGGCACATCTGAAATGAGACTGGGGTGGAGATGACCTGCTCTAGGATGGATGCTGAGTTAGGAAAGGAATAGAGGAATGTCCCTGCTGCTGACCTAGCACCAATGCAAAGGGACAGCAGGCAGGAGAAACAGCAAAGAGGAATTTCTAGGGTTTTACTGTAGTATGTGTGATGTAATCTCCCTTCTCCATTTCCCCTGTAAAATCTTGAGAGAATTCTGCACTGCTCATCACAGCTTGGTGTGAACGGATTCCTTTGGGGGAAGTAGATGAAGTCTGAGCGCTTTGTTCTGACTGATGCCTGGGCAGAAAGCACAGACACAGGAGCCTCGTGGTGGAAGGATGGCCAGAGGACCCCCAAGCAAGGGGGATCGACTTCAAGGAATTCATAATGTAGAAGAGGGGGTGGACGTTTGGGAGACGGGTGCAGGAAAGAGAGATGTCTTGGGTGAGGTGGGTCAGGAAAGGTTCCTTGAAGGATGCTGTATCAAATCGGGCTCTGCAGAACGGGTATCATTTTGACAGGCAGAAATGTGAGGGAGAAGAGCAAGCTCTCTCTCGAGCACGGAGCACGCCTATGCGAAACGGGAGATGACACCAGGCTGGCTAATGCAGGGCATGTACTTCACTGCCTCCTGAGGCAGGCGGACAGGGCATTTTTCCCCGCCATCCCGGGAATGCACTCGGAATCTTCCTTAACACCATGACCCAGGCTGGCAATACCCGATGGGCCTATCTGCAGAAAGACCGCAAGTGTGGGTTCTCGCTGTGCATGCTTGTCTACACTGGCAGTCTCAGCTACTCATAGTGCCCCCTTTCACTATGGAGTGTCCCAGTTTGGATGGTCAATGGTCGTTTTAATGCTTGGGCCATGAAGATCAGCCAGAGGAGTGAGGCACTAATTTCGCAGGCAGTGAAAATCACCAAAATGCATAAGTAGACGGTTGTAAGGTTGGCAGGGTAGTGCCACATGGGAAGGACTGGAAGAAGACTGCTCACCAGGAGGCCACATGGGAGACTGCTGTGAGACTAGGACAGCTGTGATAACGGGAAGAAGGTGGCACTGCACCAGCATTGCAGACGGAGGAGGTATGGGTCTGGAGAACTGGCTGGATGCTGCTCCTTGCTCTCCAGTGATGGTTTTCAAGGATTTTTCTCCCCTTTCTCCACAGATGGTCCATTTGGCGTGATCCAAGTGTTACTCAACTTAAAGGTCAATTAGCATTTTTAGAAAGTGTAGTAATTTCCAAGTTCCTAGTGAGTTATGTTGGCACTTAATCATTTTGTATGAAAAACATTTAGCTTCTGACTTTAGCTAGGTAAATTTGAGATGAAAAATTAAACTGGGTTGATAATTAACTCTGTCTTAGAGATACTGATTTAACCAATAAAGCATTATGTTTTGATGTCTATTTCTAAGCTCTTGAAAAATAATGACTGTGCATCACCACAGACACATTCAAAAGTTATGCAGCTTCTTATATACTGTGTAACAAGAAGGGAGGGGTGACTCTTTCCTCAAATTGAGAATAATCTGTTTCTCACACAATTAGATGCAGCAGAAAAAGGAAGTTATACAGATTATGGAATAATGTTTGTGAAAATGATATACAAACCACTTTAGCTGTATCTAATCCACTTTCGGCTAATATTTGAGCAAGGATTTTCTCTCTTCCTTTTATTACTTCCAACTTCTCTTTCAAAAAGTACTTGGGTATGGGAATATCTAACTGTTGCTGGAGAAGAGAAAGAACAAACAAAAGACCACGTTTGTTATGACCCCAGGACTCAAATCCACTTAAAATATAGGTAAGGGCATGTGCATCAGAGTCACTCTCCATCCTGCTCTCACTGAAGAGGTGAGGGGCCAGCGGAGAGGAGAGAACTCATCACTGAGAAGGAGACAAAGTCAAAAGGAAACTCACCACCACGTTTCACATGTTACTCACTACCGCAAACCTCAGCAATTCATATCAATTAGGCCTCAATTAATGAATGATTACTTCATGAATTTCTTTAAAGAAATATAATATTATCTCAGACGATCTAAAATAATGACCTGGACTGGGACAGTAAAGTATTACGCTGTTGAGATCTTTGAATTAAACCTAATAATTTATCATCAGCATCATCACCCATTTGTATGTAAATGGTCACAATTCCTTCCAATAATTTGGTTTTATTTTTACCTAAATTACCCCATTACAGAAATTATTTATAAAATTAATCTGCCAAATAAATAATCTACCAAATAAATAGTTTTAAAGTCACCCAGAAGATGACAACTGGAAAATAAAGGCCAGAGAGAGATTTCCCATGGAAACAGAGAGTAGGGGGCCTCTGCTGTTGGAAACCGGGAGGGTTTGTGCTGTAGGATATTTATGAAAGGGTCAGTCTACCCCACTCCCGTAGTCCTGGACAGACACCCCAGTGTCAGCAAGACCACCACCACCTCAGTGCTAACAGACACAGGGCTGTGCAAAAAGATTTACCTGTGCCGAAAACGAAGGGAATCTGACCCTAATCCACAGCAGTATGGTGCGATGGAAGGGAAATGTTTAGACTTTCAATACACCAAACAACTAGTAAATATGTCTAGAAAGTCTGTGGAATATTGGGTATAGACCTACATATCTGATTTATTATAAAAAGACACTAACAAGAAAAAAAAAACCCAACAGAGTACTTACGGGAACCAACTTTAGATCCTGTAAGATATCATCAAAGTAATGAAACTCGGTTAATTCCAACTCAACCATCTCATTCTTCAGTTCCAGGATTCGGCCCATCACTGCATCCAATATTTTCCGGATCAGGATTCGTTTCTGTGGATGGACTATCTGGTCATACACATTCTCCATGTCTTTGAAGATCTGCACATATTTTATGTAGAAGGTGGCTAACATTTGGAAGATGAAAACTTGATTTCTTTGTGGTTCTATCATCTTCTGAGACTCTTTATCAAGCACATAATTGAGGGCTTCTTGGGTCTGATGCCACATCTTATTATACATTCTGAGGGAAGACAGAAAGTTTATATAATACAGTAACACAAATTACTTTGAAAGGCATACATATTGGGCATCTGGTGTAACACAATATAACACATAGTCAAGTGTGAGCTAAGAACACCATATGTAGTTGCAAGACTCTTTATACAGTAGAGGTCCTGTTTTGATGTACATGTGACTTTTGGATATGACCACTGCTATCACTATCAAATAAATAGTTTTAAAGCCTTTTGCCTAAATGGTATAAAGTTGTTCCTCACTATACATATGAAACCAGCATTATTATACTTCATTTAAACAACAAAGTATTCAGTATCCAGAATAGTTAACTGATTTGTCCATATACACAGTTGGTGGAGTATGAATTGGAATAACCACTTTGGAAAGTAATACAGCATTATCTTATAAAGTTGAAAATGTGCACACCCTACGAATGAACAATTATATCCTAGAGAAGCTCTTGTAAATACACATCAAGAATGATCACAGCAGCATTTTTTCTTTTATAGTAGCAAACACCCAGAGATAACCCAAATGTCCATCAACAAGACAATGGATAAATGAGTTGTAGTATATTCACCAATGGACTATTACACACCAATGAAAAATGAATGAACTACAGCTAAAGGTAACAACTATGACCTTAGAACCATAACACAGAGTGTAAGAAGTAGAGTGCAGACTGTGGCCTGGGAGGCCGAGCTCTATGGACTGCACCAGCTGGGCTCCCTGGTCCTTGTTCCAATGGCTTGAGTCAGTGGAATGAGTGACAGGAAGCCAGGGAGCAGAAGAATGTGATGGAGGCATGTGATCCCCCACTGCCTCCCTGCAGAGGTAACCAAGGGCTGGTGCCTCCTTCTATGGAGCTGGAGGGTGCTGATGGCTCTGCTGCTGTGAGCCCCAGGACACTACACCATCCCTTGATGGCTTCCCTAACTCTGCCCACACCTTTGTCATTGGTCCCTTTATAAGACCCTGCTGAGTGTGCCTCCATTTCATGCTAGGACCCTACCAGGACTCCCCCCTGCCCCAAATTTTGGGTGATTTTTGGATCTCCTTTTATATTCCAGAACCAGGACTGAGAAGTGAATTGATATTTCAGTGTGTCTGGGAAGGGGCTTTACCAGGGGCAGTGGGCGTACAGGGCCCTGAGCACTGATCTCCCGGGGATGAGGAAGAAACCTGTGAACGGCGGTGTTTACTGTAAGGTCTCTCCCCGTGCTAT
This sequence comes from Cynocephalus volans, assembly GCF_027409185.1. Lineage (NCBI taxonomy): Eukaryota > Metazoa > Chordata > Mammalia > Dermoptera > Cynocephalidae > Cynocephalus > Cynocephalus volans. The sequence goes on from NC_084460.1 coordinate 298,351,355, forward strand.
GGGGAGAGGACCCCCAGTCCCCCGACTGAGAAGCAGGTGAGCCAAGGGGGCTGAGGACTGTCACCTCCTCCGTGCTGTTGAAGGGGTTAGCATGTGCTATTCTGGCACACCGACCATTTAAGTTAAAGACACTTGAAAAACATCAGGTGCAAAACGATCACTTTGACCTTCATGCTGTTTCCTAAAAGCAGAAGATGAAATTCCCACATGAAAGACGCCCTCCCTATACTAGAAAGATGCAACATCTGTATCTTAAGCATGAGAAGTCGAGATCGAGAGAATCCCGTACAGACCTTGTTAGAATAACTCTTCTCTTTTAAGCCTCCCCACGCCATTTGGTTGCTTCTTCACAACTAACTATTCTTTGTCCAATTCACTAGATAAGTGACTGACTCCAGCTGCTTCTTCGGGTATTCATTCCTTGGTGAGGACATTCTCCCATGCCATGTAAAACTTGTATTATGCTTTTCTCCGTGTTAATCTACGTTATGTCAATTTAATTCTTGGACTCAGCCGGGACCCCGGGAGGTCAGAGGTGGAGTTTTCTGGCCCCTACAGTGTTGGTCTGGCCTCTCATTCCCACACTCACCTGTGTCTTCTCATGCCACCTTCTAGGTGGGGGCAGCTCAGCCACCTGCACTCCGGGGTGTGTAAGAGATCAGCTGTCTAAATGCCCCGTATGCGATCTACAACCCGTCCTCCACTTTCGACCCCTCCTCAGAAGGCCGGGTCTCCTCTGCCCTCCTGCCAGGGAGCTGCTGCTTCCTTCAGCCCACCTGCCTGCTGGCTTTCAGTCCCACCTCCTCTGCCCATCCTCGACTCCCTCTCCTCATGCCTGCTTTCCCTCCTCGCCCATCTTCTTGATATCTTCTGTCAAATGCTCAAGTGTTTTCTTTGCTCTCGTGAGTTCACAGCCTTTTAAAAGCTGCCATTTTAGAGGCAATTCAGGAGGAAATGGAGATAAATATAACATGTTCAACCCACCTTGTTTGACTGGGACTCACCCCATCTACCTTCCCAAGGTCTAAGCACCTTCTGCTCCGGGCCCACCACCTGCCACTCTTCAGACAGGTTCCCTAATTCCTCAGAAATAACAAATCATAAAGTCATTCATAGAAGGCACTGACCATGCTTTTTTTATCTTCTTGGCCAAAAGTTAAAAGTATTTCTTGATGTGAAAAGTCTTTTAGGTTCGGATGATGATGATGATGATGAATAGCTTAAATTTATATACTGTCAGTCACTGCCCTAAGTGCTTTACACATAATAACTCATGCAATCCTCATAATAACCCTGTGAGGTAGGTGTAATTATTACCCCAGTTTACAGATAAGGAAACTGAAGCACAGGGAAGTTTTGCCCAAAATCCTCTGACTTGAAGTCAGGATTTGCACCTATGCAGTCCAGCTCCAGAGTTCACGCTCTGAACCACTAAACTGTATCATTTCTTGTTCATCAGGAAGAAAAAAAATGAGGGATGACAAGTTTTGTGGCATAGATGTGATGGACACCACAAGAAAACAAAGACTGCATGTTAAAAACAAAAAGTAAAGTTCTTTCTCCTTTCACCCCACTGAGTTAGGATACTAAATTCTGCCTCTAGAATTCCATCCCTAGTACATCAAGCACCAGATTTCTCAAAACTTAGCAATATTTAAGAGATATGCTAGTGAAAGAGCACTCTGCTAGACAACCTTACTATAAAGGAGGATATGATCATCCGAAAATTAAAACTCCATTTTGCAGGACATTTCACTTCTTGAATAATTAGTGACCATAAACAATGTTATTGATCAGGAATAACCACCATCCCACAAAAGAAGAGTTAACAACAAAAGCCACAGTCTACACCTGTTCAAAGCACCTGGAATGATCACCTGGCATTTTGCTGCTGGGCCTCAGAAAGACAAGCAAATGGGAGAGGGCAGGAAGAAACAAAGATCATCACAGGAACACATGGGTTTTGCATAACGATCACCAGCAGCTTATCAAACACCTACCTGGAGAATAGAAAACTGTAAAGGGTGTAAAAAAGATGAGCATGGCGCTGGCTTAGCACAGCCCAGACTCCTAGAATCTGAGAAGAAATAGAAAACCCAAAGTGTTCACTGACCTGAGAGGGGACAAAGGCTGAACACATGAACGGGCTCCACAACTGTTAACATACAATGTAGAAAAAGAGCTCGATTCCTTCTGTGGACTAAATAGGGTTTGGAGCCTGAATGTGGCAGGACAACATTAAGGAGGAAAATTATTGGCTAATTTTGTTTAGAACTCAAATTTGAAATTCCACTTAGAAAATGAAACACAGTGCCAGATCAAAAGAATTGTTCCCTCTAACCAAGGAGCGGTCATCCCAGGAATGCTCGACAGCTCAAGTTTTATGTTGAGAGCTTAACAACACATGGCAATAGAACATAAAAACCACAACTTATTCCTAGAGATGCTAAGAACTCGCTCAATAAATTTTAACTTACAGCACATGCCTAATTAAAATGCCCTCCCACACACCAAAGAATAGACAATGACAACTTTAAAATGCTAAAACCAGAGACCAAATATATCTTCAATGGACAAATGCTAGAAATATGCCATCAAAAAAGAGGAGTAAAAAAGGATGAAGGAGATATATGAGGGACTAATATAAACAATTTTTAACACTACTGCTTGTAAATGACATGATTGCAAAATCCAAGGACATTAGTAACAAAAAATAACAAGTCGATTAGCACAGCAAAGTTGTATGACTTAGATAAACCTGCAAAAGTTAAACTCAGGAAAAAAAAAATCTCATTCACAGTACCAATAAAAGATATAAAATATTTAACAATTAACATGGTGGAAATCACACACGATGTACCTGAAGAAAATACTAGAATGCTAGCTGCAGAAGACTGGAACAAGCAGGAGGCAATATCTGCTCCTGCCTTAAGAGACAAGAGGTAAAGACAGAAAACTCTTGAGGTTGGCATAGAGATTTAATATTACCAAGTATTTGGTAATAATATACTGAGACTATCAATAAATCAAGCCATAATTTTTAACTGTGGGGGTGGAATAGACAGTAAAAGGTAAAAGGCATCTTATACTTCAAGACATGTCCCACCTCAACAGGCATTAAGTTTGCACAATGCCCTACGGAGGCTCTCTCCACAGGGTGCAGTGGTGATCTCGCCCTCACAAGGAAGACCCAAATCCATCCCAGCAAGGGGTTCTGGGTTGGGGACACTGCTGCTTCCACCTGGGGCAATCCACAGCCGACTTCAGGGAACAGAACGCAACTGGATTCTCAGAATGCCTGGACTCTGTGATGGGGCAGACCAGCCAGGGGGCCTCGTTGCCCCAGGTAAGTGCACTTACTGGCTTCAATGAGAGTCAGAGAAGCAGCAATCCTCCAGGGCCACACGGAGCTGACCCCTAACCAGAACTTTCGGCTGAGGATAGTCCTGGTGGTTGCGGCATCTGGGCTGCAGCTTCTTTCTTCCTCACCTGCTGTCTTTCCAGTGACCCTTGTCTGGAGAGACCAGGCAAAGGCTGTTGGTTGATGGGGAAATATTAAGTAGCCATGGGAGCATCTTTACCTGTTTTCCTCGGTGCTGAAGGACGGCTTCATCTCCTGCCAGGCCCTTTTCCCTAGAGATTGCCTCTGGCTTCCCCATCTTCAGTTCCCCTGCTGCCCTGAAGCCCCTCCACGTGACCGCATACCCATGTGGGGTCGACCATGCCATCACTCGCTGGCTTGCCAGGGACCTGGCCACTGCGCCTCAGCCACGTCAGCCTGTGGAGCCCCACCTTCCCCTCAGCCCCAGTCTGGGTGTGAGCCCTGCCCCCTCCCTGCCTTGCAATCTCGGCATCCTTCTGCAAATGATGATATCGTGAGACAAGGGATGCGGCATTAATAAGAGCATTATTAAGATATAATTCACGTACCATAAAATTCACTGTTTTCAAGCGTACACGTTAGTGGTTTTTAGTATATTCACAGAGTTGTATAACTATTACCACTATCTAATATCTAATTCCAGAACATTTTCATCACTCCAGGAGAAACCTATACCCATGAAGCTGTCACTCTGCATTCCCCATCCCTCCCAGACCTTTGCAACCACTAACTTAATTTCTGTCTCTATTTGCCTGTCTAGACATTTCATATAATAGGTGGTCTTCTGTGACTTGCTCCTTTTACTTAGCATAATGTTTTCAAGTTCATCCATGTCGTAGCATGAATCAGTACTTCATGTCTTCTTATTGCCAAATAATTTTCCATTGTCTGGCTCTGCCACATGCTGCTTACCCATTCATCAGTGGACGGACACGAGGCTTGTTTCCGCTCTTTCGCTATTATGAACAATGCTTCTGTAGCATTCCTGTACATGTTGTTGTGCGGACATACGTTTTTCTCTTTCTTGAGTGTGGCCAAGTGGTTTTTAAAGGTACAAATATTCTGAGTTTAAACAGAACCTGTCTCCTGAGGTAGTTCATCTCAGGCAGGTCATGGAAATACCTTGTGCCTACGCTTCCTCAAATGGCAAATCTGGATCATGACACCAACTCTGGATACCTCAAAGGACTGTTGTGGGATGGAATAACAGATGTGAAAGTGTTCTTGAAATTTTAAATGCACTTTGCAAAGAGAAGGTAGTATTTTATACATGAGACTATCTAACTTTTTTGAAAAGTATATGATTGGTTTCAGACTTAAGCATATGATCTAGAAATGTTACAGATGTTGAAGTCAGAAGATTGTGGGTGAAGACTGAATATGACAGTTGAAAACTACCAGATCAATATTCACACAGATTGGCAGTTTTCCTATAACTGAGGATGTGGGAGAGGAAAAGACGTGACTATTCAGACATACTATGTACTTCCATAGGAAATCTAAATATTGCAAAATAAGAATTCTCCCCAAGTTATTTTATACATAATAAAACCTTCTAATTCTTCCACTGTTATCTAGTTTGTCATCCTTCCTCCCAAATACTCCCTCACTCTTCTTGCTCTAAGAGAGGCCTGGCTCTCTGCTGAGCTCCCCTGAGAGCCCTCCTGCTGTTGGCTGTGGGGCTGGGTCAAGGGCTTCCTTGCTCTTCATTGCACCTGCAGACCATTCTCCCTCCCTCTCCCCAACACTCTCTAGCTTTGGATCCCATTGCATCAGAGGCTGTCATCACTGCCCCCAATATCCTCCTCATCTACCATCTACCATCTTTTTCCCAGGCCCCCACCAGGCCATCTGTCCACCGAATAGCATTCTGATCCTGCTTTCCTACTTGCTCCTGCTGCTAAATGACTGAGCTCCTCCAAATAAAGCCAGTACCTCGAGCTATCTGCTGGATCCCATACCCTCTCACTACCAAGGATGTCACCCACCTTTCCCTCCTCCTCCTGTGTGGTTCCATTTCTCTTGCCACTCAGCCATTCTGTTCAGCAAACATGCTACTGTCTTCCTACCTCAAAAAAAAAAAAATCCTTCTCTGGACCCTCATTCCCTGCCACTAGCTACCACCCTATTCCCTTTCCTTTGCAGCAGAAGTCCTTTAGAAAGTTTGCCATGCTCACTGTCTACAATTTCTCTCCTCCTACTCTCTCCGACGCTCACCTGCATAAATCTCTCTATCCATCACTTCACTGAATCAGCTCCTGTCAAGCTCACAGCTGGACTCGACGTTGCTAAATCACCAGTCACTTCTCAGTTCTCCTCTGACTTGTCTCAGCATTTGACAGTCTGTTACTCCCTCTTCCTAGAAACACTATTTGTTTTTTTCCACCTGGCTTCCAGGGCACCACAACCTCTTCATTTTGCTTCTTCCTTTTGCTTCTTCCTCTCTGATCACGCCTTTGATTCCTTCGCTGGTGTCTCCTCTTTTCCCCAGTCCCTTACTGTGGATGTCCCAAGGCTTAGTCCTTATAGTTCTTATCGATCTATGCTCATTCAATGTCTCATAAAAACCATCACATGCCAACAGTTGTCAAGGTTGTATTTCACACACAGTCTTTCTCCCGTACTCAAGACCTGAATATTCTACTGCCTATTTGATCTCCACTTGATGTCCAACAGGCACTTCAAATTCAACAGGCCCCAAACTGAACTCCTGATCTCCCCCACCCCCAAAACCTTGGCAGGTCCTTAACCTCTCTGCTCCCATTTCCACGCCTAGCAAATGGGGTTAGCAAGAGTGCAGGCTGGAACTACAGTGTCTGGGCTGGCACCATCTACTTACTGCTTGAGCTCCTTAGCCTCTTTGTACCTAAGTTTCCTCATCTATAAAATGGAAATAATATGAATAGCTCCTACATTAAAGCGTTGCTGTTAAGATGAATAGTTATTATATTTCAAACAGAGCAATGCCTACAGAGATAGCACTACATGCTTGAAATTATCATTATGAGGACCGAATGAGGTCACTGCAGTGCAAGTGCTGTGTAAGGGTACAGGGCTAGGTATGTACACTTTTCAGTACCACACACCTGACTGGTGGTCCCTGCTGAAAAGCAAAGTACAATAATGTTTCCTCAAGATCCTTCTCAACTGAAATTTCTGCACGGTGTTTTCAGAATGCAATCCATTTATGACCGTGGAAGATTAACAGAAAAGCAGGCAAAAATGACATACTGCTTCCTCAGGGGGCGTAAGCAATGGGCCTGGCCCAGCGCTCATCCTCATGGGGTGGGGGAAATGCGCAGGGGAGTGGGGAGACCTGATCATATGATATTCCTTGCCCACAAGAAGCTGATACTCTATCCTAGGCATATCTGAATTTGCTAAAAGGTAAAAAAGAAGGAGGGGAGGAGAGTGCAGTGGAGAGGATGGTAAAGGAGAAAAGAAGAGAAGCAGAGCAAGCTATCTTCTGGCCACTCCATGGCTTTGGCCAGGAGCCCATCACTTACGCGTTCGACATGACTGGCTACTTTCCCTCTTTCCCTCGCCCGCCGGGAAGCTCTTCCGTCGCCCTCCGAAGAGCAGCGGTCGGCTGCAGGAGTCACGACACCGCCAGGAGCGCCCAAGGGTTGGGGGAGTCCTTCCGGAGGGAAGGTCGGGGACCAGGGATAGCCTCTCACTTAGAGCCGTAAAAGAAGGCAGCCGGGGGCGCTCCACCAGCCCGGGGTGCGAGGCACACAGTGTGGGCTTTGGTGGTTCCCGTCGCGACCCCGATACTCCGGAACCTTCCTCGGGCCGCTCAGCCGGGCGCGAGGTGGCCCTAGCAACGGAGACTCCACGCCTGCGCAGTGCCGTTCCGCTCCGGCCTCTCCCGCGCGCCACCGCCCCCCCTCCGCACGCTGCGCGCCTGCGCCACCGCCTCCGTTTCCGTGGCAACCGCGCAGGGCGCAGGCGCGGGCGCCACGGCTACCGGGCAGGATGGCGGCCGCAGCCCCGCGGCACCCCCGTGAGGAGCCCGCCCCGGGCCCGTCGTCTTCCGGGCCGTCTTCCCGCTTTCCTTTTGGCCTCATTGCCACCCAGCCCTCGGCGCTGTGGCCTTGGACAGGGTCCTTAAGGATGACAGGCTCCGTCTGCCCGTCTGTGGAGTAGGTACGATCGTCACCCGCTCGGTCAGGCTTCGGTGCTGGGGCTTCATGAACATGACGCTGTGTAAACGCAGAGTGCTGTGTGGATGGATGTTAGTTATGGGGAGGTCCATGTGAGTGCTCGCTTTCATCGCTTTTCTTTATCTTTAGTAAAACTATTGAGATTTGTTTCCAGATTTTGGAAGCTGCAGTGCCGATAGGAGCATATCCAGAACACATGCATTCCACCGACCCTGGAGAGGACGTTCACGTAAAGATGACAGAATGAATCTGGATCGCAGAACCTCTCCACCATTGCTAATGAAATGAGCAAGAGAATAGTAAGGACCAGCCCCCCACCCCAAATCATGGAGACCTCAATCGAGAAATTAAGTACAACCTCGTGCCATAAACTTCAAAAACTGTACTCAGTGAAGTGGAAATAAGCCGTGGAGAATGGCATCTGAACTCATCTCCACTCCCCAAAGCCCTACTGGGGAAAGAAGCCAAGTAGACAGAATGCCAAAGATTCTCATTAATACTTTTTGATGCAAAGACACGAATCTGAAAAGAAATGATATGAAAGGGTGAGTGGGCTAAGCGAATCTGGGGAAATCCAGGCAAGATAAAACCATCACGAACAGAAACCTGTCCCTACTACCTGCAGGACCTGAGCAGAGGTAGGAAAAATCGCTAGGGCTTGCCATTTTCCAGGAACCTACACTGAATAAGATTCAAAGTCACAGGGCATTTTGTCTCAGGAACAGGGTATGCTCCTAACAAAGGTAGGAGTTTACCAGAATCTTGAAGAGAAAGCAGAGCCCAGATGTTGCATAGATTCAGAGGAGCAGTCTTTATCCTCAATGCATACTCAGGCTATAGAAAAGTAGATTAAATTGCAATATCCCAGTTCTCAAACTCAGAGTGAGAAGGGAGTCCAAGAGAATTCACTCAAATTATACTTGGACAAATAGAAAATTTGAAAAGAGCAAACTATGTTAAATATGAATAAGATAGAAGGAAGTAGCGTATCTGCTATGTAAATTCAAGACTTTAATAAAAGCAGAAGAAAAAAAAGGATTATGGCTTGGGTGAGACAGATGAAGAACCTAGTCTGGAAGAAAATATAATCAAATAAATAAGAGAAGAAAATTCTTTACATGTGTTCAATGTTATAGATTAAGTTAAGAACATTAATAAAATGAGAGCTGGGAGAGAATATAAAACAATGACTAGAGAGAGGACATTACACAGCTAAGGAAACCAAATGAAAATCAGAAATAATACAATACAGAAAATAAGTTAGGAAAACCAAGAAATAGACCAGGCACAATTCAGCTAAATTACTGACTTGGAAAAGCTTGAATCAGTTACAGTGAATGTAGGGGAGGAAAGATTGTGACATTTAGGCAATTAAAAAAGGATTAGTTGATATTCCTGAAAAAGAGAACTTCAAAATTAGGTATTTTCAGAAATATGAGGAAATATTTCTGAAATACAATAATTAAATCTGCTGATCCAAAATTCTCACTATGTTCCAGGAAAAAGAGAGACTACCCAACACTAAGTGATATCCTGGATATGTTATTGAACTTCAGGGAGAAGTGGTAGGGCGAATCTGGCTAGCCTCAGATTTCTCCACAGTAACATTTAATGTCAGATGAAAAGGAAGTGGTGTTTATAAAGCTCATGGACAAGAGTGTGACCTAAGAATATTTCTACTCACTCAAGTTCATATTCCCAAATATGAAAGCCCTCAGGAAATACAGCACTCATGTATAAGTTGGCATGGTAACAAATGCAAATAATAGAAAACCCAATGTCCAATGGCTTAAACAATGAGAAGATTTTTAATATCCCTTAACACCAGGAATAGAGGGGAGGCACTTTCAGGGCTGATTATCTCAGTGGCCCGGTGGCATCATCAAGGATCAGTCTTTGATGGACTTTCTGTCTTCTGGAGCTGTCATACTAAAAACGTTCAATGACTTCCTTCACGTCATAAGATGTCTGTAGCAGCTGTAGGCATTACACCCCCTCACTATAACATCTCGAGATAGAAAAAGAAGTTGTTAGGAAGTATGACCATAATTATTGTCTTAGAGTAACTAGGATTTACCTGCATTAAGAGGTAGAGAGGTAGATGAAAGAATCCCATCAAGACTGCCAGCACAGAAGAAGGCAGTATCGGCTGTTGTGTAGGCAACGTTCAGTATATGCTATACCTCATGAGCTTTTCTAGAAAACAGATTACTTAATGATGAAATACAGACAGTCAAATGATACAAGTCATATTAAGAAGAGTAGCACAATGCCCAATATGAGAAGACAGTGGAACAAGGTCTCCTAAATTCTGCACAGCAGGAGAACAAATGTAATTCTTCTGTGATTATGTCCTGTGAGCTTTGCCAGCTGCTATACTTATTGACCACTTATTCTATGGAAGTGTATTAGACCGTTTCTATTGCTTATAACAGAATACCTGAAACTGGGTAATTTATAAAGGAATTAAATTTATTTTTTACAGTTTCAGAGGCTGGGAAGTCTGAAGTCCAGGGAACATGTTTGGTGAAGGCCTTCTTCTAGGTGGTAACTCTCTACAGTAATTCAGGGTATCACATGGCGAGATAATGGCAGAGCAAGAGTGAGCTGACCTTCTTACTTGCCCTCCTTATAAAATCATCAGAACCACACCCATTACCCTATGAATGGATCAATTCCATTCAGGGCACCATTAGTACACTTCTAATCTAATCACTTCTTAAAGGCCCCACCTTTCAAATACTGTAATCAGATTTCCTACCCTCTCAGCACTGTTACATTCGGGGTCAAGCTTCAGTGAGTTTTGGGGGGACATTGGATCCACAGCAGCAAGGGATGTTTAGGACCTGACATATATTCATTTATTAAATCTTCTTATTAACTTTATGTGCTGGGTCATACATTGTCATACTAATTGATCGTGAAGTTGCTATTCAAATCACCTGGTAGTCCGGATTCAAAGACTACACCCCTAAGTATTATCTTTTTGTTGGCAGCAACACCTACTTTAATTAATTGTTAAAAAATTGGTTTTCTGTGAGACAAATGTTACTAAAAACAGTCTCAGACCACTCGTCCTTTAGGGGGAAAAAAAATCATTGCTACCTAGCTAGGTGGATACAGTACAAAAGATTACTTTATCCTCAGTATTTAATAATTTATACAGGAAATTAGTCTTCCCAGTCTTCCTGATACATATGAAATCATTTGGGCAAACATTTATTGGTATGCATTCTGTGAAAAGCACAACACTTGGCAATAGGAAAAGTTGACTCTGATAGGAACAAATTCTGCCTTCAAAGAGTAGAGTAGAGGAGACAGTCATCCAGGAAAACTCAGGCTTTGTCATCACAAGTCCATTTCCTTGAGGGATAATAGGCCTGCAAGAGCCCGAGGCTATCTGAGCCACCTCCCTGTCAGATGCTTCAAGACTCCAGGACCCTCCTATCTTCTAAGCATCCCTTCTAAGTCTGCACCTGGCAGTGAAGAGACCATCCGGTCCCTCCAGAAACTCCATTCTGGTTTTGGACAGCTCTCACCATTACTGTTTGCTGTTACATGAGGCTCCAGGGCAAAAGAGAACAACAGCAATCCCTCTCCTACAGTAGCAGTCTTCTAAACATTTAAGCCCACACATTCCCCCAAGCCCCAAAATCTTACTGGGTCCTTCAGACATAAGCCAATGGGAAAAAAATATCTTCTAGGTGGGAGCTGGTAGGCACTTCATCAAGTAGCAGAAGGGGGCTGCCTTCCTTGAGTCAGGAATACTTCCTTGAGAAGGGAGACTTCCTTGAGTCTCCATACCCTACATCTAGTGTTGGACAACCACATCACACTGTTGACTCATGGAGCTCACAGTCAACTAAACCTCTAAATCTTCCCACAGTTTCTCCTGCTGAATTTCTCCTCTGTCGTCCACTGTGTTGATCATCGCATCCAGTTCTGTGTCATACCTCAAGTCTGATTCATGCTATTCAGAAAGATGTTCTCCATGACAAAGCCAGGAAGCCCTGTGGCATAGCGCCAGAAATACATCCAAGTTGGCATCAATCAACAAGTTACAAACCTGCCCAGCCACACTATCACCTGGCTCATATTTCTCCTTGTCCTCAACAATTCCATAAGATAAGGATTTTGTCAAATGCATCATGTATATCATGTATATTTTGTATACAAAATATACATCATGTATATTTTGTCAAATGTATCAATGTATATTCACAGCTATATTATTTCTATAGCATTGTCCTTATCTACTAGGCTGGTAACTATAGAAATTTAAAATTAGGCTGGTCTGGTGCACCTTGTTTTTGGAGAACCCAAGATGATACTTGTTATCTCTGCTTTTCTAAAAATTCACAAATCATTTTAATAATCTGGAATATTTCCTGGGATCACATACAGTTCACTAGGCCTGAACCTGACGTTTTTATGTGTATGAGTCATTAGTCACTCAGAACTACACAATTCTCTGCTGTAATTGTTTTCATTACACCATGATAATTCAGCCAGACCAGGGGGCTTGGTTCTCACATGTGAGTCTCCCTGGAGGCCCCAGTGAGTTATAATATCCAAAAGCAGGTCATGTTTCTGGGCCTAAGATCCAGCTGCAGCAGCAAGCAGGGCCTTTTCCTGCCACAAGGTAGCGTGCAAGGCATTGACCAGTCACAGTGGGGCACACGTGAGGCTTCCCCCGCCACCTTCTCACTCAAGGACCCAACCTCCTCCCCTTCGTCCTCCCCTAACAACCCCTCTCCTGTTTTCCCCAGCAGGACTACAACATAATGAGACAGGAACACACTCTACCAGAAGACCAAGCTGTAAATACCAAACATAACTGGACCAATGACCCTTCTCAGGGAAGGCTTCTGGCAGTTTGCTGGGTGGCACTGGCAAGGGGACTGACCAGTGACACTGACCTGAGGAGCTGCCGCTTCCCTGAAGGACCTCAAGCACTTCCTAGGCTTCCAGCTCTGCTCCACCCTCCCTGATCTCTCTCTGTCCTACTGTATCCTATTCCAGAGGCCCATTCTGCCTTGCCTCAGTGGTATTAATAAGGTTATTTCTCTTCTTACCTGAAAATACTAAGTTTATTTTGTTCACTAACCATACTTTATGCTTTGCTAGACATCTGAGGCCCAATCATTCTTCTGATTCACCTTTCTATTAATTTCCTCTGAATTGATCAGTCTTCCACAGTTACTATGTTTTGTCCTGAATAATTGACGTTTGTTTCATTTCAAATGTAAATGTCTTTTTATATAGCCTCATAATCAGACTGCCAGGTCTGTGGGAAAATTAATCTTCCCGGTCCTCTTGATATGTGTGAAGTCAACTGGGCAAAGTTTTCTTGATGCCCATTCTCCGCAAAGCACAATTCTCAACACTGTGCAATAGAAAAAGTGACTCTGATATGAATTCAGCCTTCGAGGAGTAGAGTAGAGGAGATAATGGTAGGAGGTGATTAAATGTCATAGTGAAAAGTCCTCTGGCAGTTGAGAAGAGAGAGGGGTCATTTTTCCCTTGGGAAAGTAGGTGTTATGCAGCAGGTGGGCTTAGAGCTGGCTTCTTAAAAGGATGAATGGGGCTTTGACCTGAGGACATAGGAGAACATTCCAGGTGAAGGAAATACCATGGGCAAATGTATAGAAGCAGAAGAAATATGGGGATATTGTTCATTCAATATTTCTATTTGACCTGGGAATAGTTTTGTAATTATAGACGGAGGCTAGCTGGTGTATGTATTCCATGGTAGGCAGAGAAGTTTGGACTGAACTGTATGGCTACTCCAGAACTACTGAGGTCTATTTAAGCAGGAGAACTGACATGATCATGAGGCAGGGGACCAATTAACAAACAAGAAGTACAGATGAGTAGATAAAATGTGGTATATGTAATGGGATAACATTCAGCCATAAAAAAGAATGAAGTTCTGATACATGCTACAACATGGATGAACTGTGAAAACATTATGCTAAGTGAAATAAGCCAGACATAAATGATAAATATTGTGTGATTGCTTTGAATAGGCAAATTCATAGAGACAGAAAGTAGATTAGAGGTTACCAGGGGCTAGGGGAAAAGGCAATGGGGAGTTATTGCTTAATGGGTACAGAGTTTCTGTTTGGACTGATGAAAATTTTGGAAATACACATATAGTGATTGTTGCACAACATTGTGGATATAGTTAATGCCACTGAATTGTACACTTACAATGGTTGAAATGGCAAATTGTATTAGATAGATAGATAAATAGATGTACAGACAGGACCTGGTCTTTTTTGAGTAGGAGACTGAGAAAGGAGGAGAAAGTGTAAAATATTGAGAAAGTATAATCCATAGGATATGTGGCGTGTCTCAGAGAGGGATGTATCAAAGACGAGGCTGAGGTTTCAGTGTCAGTGACTGGTAGGAAGGGTGCAATGGAGCAGAACTGGATGGAGGCCATGCTACAGAGTGAGTGGGTGCTGAAGAATCCAGGACCATGCAAAAGAAACTTGAAAGAGACAACAGTGATATGGGAAGTTGTTTTAAGTTAGCAAGACATGAACTTACTATTAGGGTAAATGGAAAAAAGGAATGTGAAGGTATACTTCATAGCCAAATGAACTTGTTTTTTAAACTGTGGTCTAGGAGCACTCTTCTTCCATGATATACTTTGCATTGACATCCCTTTACACTCACTGTCCTTTCTTTTCCAGGAATCCCAATACTTCTGTGTTCTCGCACCATATGGAGATCCTTCCTGAGACTTTTGGTAATGTGATTTGACCTTTAGTAAACCAGATAGAGGAAGCAGCAGAGTGCAGTTCTGGTAAGTCTTGGCAAGTTTTCTGTAACACCCCAGATATAGGCCAGCACCTCTCTTAAATATTGACCAGGGCACTGCAGGGGCATACCCAGAACACACTGTGTTCCTTCTCCTTTGCCCAATTATAGATTTCCTAAAACTCCCCTGAGTATGCAGATCATGCTTATTACTCTGTAAAGCACAGGATGTTGCTTATTTTCCTTTAATTCTTTAATTTTTCCACTGATACTAAAAAATATGTTACAATGTAATCAGGCCAGTTATAAGCCAGTAGTTCACCTGAAAATAAAAACTGGGCATTTAATTATTATGAGTAAAATTGTGGTCAAATGGAACAACTAGTCCTGATTCTTCCACTTTCTTTTCTATTTTTTTAAAATTTCCTGTTTTAATTAATTTTATTTTATTTAAAATTTATTTATTTACTTATTTATTGTAACAGAGTTGATTGCACATTTCTGTGGGGTACAGAGTTGAATATCATTACTTGTGTGCAATATTTGTTGCTTAAATCAGGATAATTGTATATTCAACATTATACAATGTAAACCTCCCTTAATCCCTCTCCCCCTTTCCCACCTCTGGTAACCTCAGTTCTGTTCTCTCCTTTTGAAAGTTCAAGGTTTTACTGTGATTGTTGTATCTTTCCTTCTTTATTTCTTTTCTATTTATTTATTTATTTTTTCACTCACACTTATGAGTGAGGATATGCAGTGTTTCTCTTTCTGTGCCTGGCTTATTTCACTTAACATGATTTTCTCTAAGTTCATCAATGTTGCTGCAAATGGCAGAATTTGATTCCATTGTATATATACACCACATTTTCCTTAGCCAGTCATCCACTGATGGAAATTTAGGTTGGTTCCAACTCTTGACTATTATAAATAGAGCTGCAGTAAACACGGGGGTGCAGGTATCTGTCAACATGATGATTTCCATTCCTTTGGGCATATACCCTGCAGTGGGATTGCTGGATTGTATCACAGTTCTATCTGTAGTTGTTTGAGGAACCTCCATACTCTTTTCCATAATGACTGCACCATTTACACACCCACCAAAAGTGTAGGAGGTTCCCCCATTCTCCACATGCTCACATTTGTTATTCAATGTCTCTTTGGTAATGGCCAGTCTAATTAGAGTGAGATGATATCTCCATGTGGTTTTGATTTGCATTTCCCTGATGCTTAGTGATGTTGAGCATTTTTTCATGTGTCTGTTGGTCAATAGTATATGTTCCTTTGAGAAATGCCTATTCAGCTCCTTTGCCCATTTAAAAATTTTTTTACTGTTAAGTTGGTTTTTTTACTGTTTTTTTAACTTTTTTCTTTTTTTACTTTTTTTTTTTTTTTTTTTTTTTTTAACTGTTGTTTGAGTTCCTTGTATATTCTGGATATTAATTCCCTTGTCAGATATATAATGTGTGAATATTTTCTCCTGTTCTTTAGGTTGTCTTTTTGCCTTATTAACTGTTTCTCTTGCTGTACAGAAGCTTTATAGTTTGATATAATCCCATTTGTTTATTTTTTCCTTTGGTTGCCTGTGCTTTCGGGGTCATATGCATAAAGTCTTTGCCCAGTCCTACTTCCTGAAGTGTTTCCCCTGTGTTTTCTTTTAGGAATTTTATAGTTTCAGGTCTCATATTTAAGTCTTTAATCCATTTTGAGCTGATTTTGGTATATGGTGAGAGGTATAGGTCTAGTTTCATTCTTCTACAGACAGATCTCTAGTTTTCCCAGCACCATTTATTGAATAGGCAATCTTTTCCCCAGTATATGTTCTTGGTGTCTTTGTTGAAGAACAGTTGGCTGTAAGTATGTGGGTTGATTTCTGGGTTCTCTTCTATTCCATTGGTCCAAGTGTCTGTTTTTATGCCAGTACCATGCTGTTTTGGTTACTATAGCTTTGTAGTATAATTTGAAGTCAGATAGTGTTATGCCTCCAGCTTTACTTTTTTTTTTTTTTTTTTTTGCTCAGGATTGCTTTGGCTATTGGGAGTCTGTCGTTGTTCCGTATGAATGTTGGGATGGTTTTTTCTATTTCTGTGAAGAATGTCATTAGTATTTTGATGGGGATTGCATTGAATCTGTAGATTGCTTTGGGTAGTATGGACATTTTCACAATGTTACTTCTTCCAATCCAAGAGCATGGAATGTCTTTCCATCTTTTTGTGTCCGCTTTAATTTCTTTCAACAGTGATTTATTGTAGAGATCTTTGTAGAGAACTTTCACCTCCTTGGTTAAATTGATTCCTGGGTTTTTTTTGTTTTTGTTTTGGTGACTATTATAAATGTGCTAGCTTTCTTGATTTCTTTTTCTGCTAATTCATTGTTGTTTCCCTCAATGAATCATTTCCCTCATAGAATCCATGGTGAAGGAATTGAGTCTTAGAGATGAATTTACTTAGGCTTCTAACAAGTGAGCCACATAACTTGTCCCTGAGCATGAGTGCTAGAGTTTGAGGGCAGTGACTACTGCAATCCTACTGGGCTCTGATGGGCACTTCTTGGCACACTGAAAAGGAAGTGGAAGTTTCCAGATGACTTTGATTCAGTTCCAGCACATTCCTCAGCTAGGCCTACAGAACTGTGGACAGTGAAGTCAAGAGAGATAAAAGTGAAAAGGTGGAAAGTTCACATTGAATTTGAAGGCCTTCTCCACTGAACTTAGACGTAAGAAACATTTTCTATGCTTCTAAATATAAAATGTCATTCTACATAAGAAGTGTATTTTAAACATCAGCTATTAAACTGTCTGCTGTAACATGTCACCTTTTATGTCTGATGTTATGTCTGTACAAAAAGGAATTGATAAAATGCTACATGTGTTACATTTGCATATATAAGTAGACTTAATAAAGTTATGAGTTTCATTAATTCATAATCATTAAAAGTAAACATTGGTGGACACTTAACCTAACATTCTAAAATCTAACATTCCTAGTTTTGACTTTTCCTGAGCAACCTCTAAGGTTTCTTGGTGTG